>NW_023416291.1:14595182-17545182 GCF_014176215.1 Rousettus aegyptiacus
GATGGAGAAAGATCTCAACCATGTTTATTAAGTTGATGAGAGACCCTGAGTGCAGAATGGCAACTGGTCAAAAGTGTTGGGTATGATAATCTCCTGGGGGAGGCGTGCTCTCTTAGACAGTGAGGTCTCCGATATACTGCTACAAATAAAATAAAATAAAATACATGTTTTATATTTTAGATACATCAGTTTATAATATATATTTATATAAAGTAATTCAGTGAGTTCTTTTCCACCATCCTTACTCGCCTCTCCCCCATTCCTCCTCCAGCCCCTAACTCCAAACTCGGGAATCTTTCAAAGGAACCTATTTTATCAGTATTCAGAGCAGTGGCAGGGAAAGTTGCTTTTTGATCCAGATACTTAGTGACTGACCTCTTCTCAGCATGTCTATTCTTCCTTTTAGGACTCAGGATGATCTGAGCTTTGATTCATTGGAAACGTGCCTGCCCTCAGATACGGTTGAACAGGTAATAGCCTGAGTTGTGCGTGGGCAGGGTGAGGTTGGTATTTTGACCCCAGAGTGGGAAGGTCCAGGCTGGGAAATCGGAGCTCTTAGACTAGAAGCCAAATATAGAAAGAAGGAGGCAAGGGTATGATATACACACAGCATTGTTTTACCAATCTATACCAGCCCTTGTCTCTGAAGTTATTGGCAATTGTAGAAACAGATGATTTTAGTGATTTGTTCTCCCACCTAGCCTTGGTTAATAATTCCTCTCTCCTCCCTGTCCCCAAAATCCCTCCTTCATAACCCTGGCCTCCAAAGACCATATGTGGTCCCAGAGTTTAGATCAACAGGCAATGTAAAATATCCATGCCCACCGATTTACTGTTCCTCTGAAGTCTTCGAAAGAACACAAATAAAACATGGCATAATATTCTTACTCAAATTTATTGGAACCTACAGCGATATTAAAAGGGCCCTCCTGTCTGAGTGCCAGCAAAAAAAGATACACTCTAAGCTTTCGGCCACTGGAGATGACGCTCACCCAGATGGGTCTAGAAGCCTCTTAAAAGACCCTAAGTTTATTCTTATAGCTGGCCTCCATGTGGCCTCCATGTTCTCCATGGGGTTTCCATTAGCCGCTTTTTACTCTGAGCAGGCACAAGGCTGGGTTTTCAGCTGCTACTTGGAGTTTGTTAAGGAACACAGATTAATCGCGAAGTTCAGTGGCAACTTTGATGAAGACAAGCCGCTTTGACTTTCTTCCCTTTGCTTTTCCAGAAGAAGATGGAGGCCTCTAATAAGACCGTGACAAGGCCTTCTCTGGATGCTGTCCATCAGACCCGACCTTGGCGCCTCTGGTCCTCTGAAGCGCTTACTGGGAATGGGGCTGGGGCAGCCACCCCAAGCCCTGTCTTCCACAGCTCTGCCACTCCCAGGCCCCCCATTGCTGGTGGTCAGTCAGAGGTATCAAGGCCCTCTGCCAGCTTCTTGCCTCAGTCAAAGCACAAGGAGCCCAGAGTGGGGGAGGGAAATGCAGAGGGTGGAGTGAGCTACCCCAGGAAGACCAACCCAAGGCCTGAGACCGGGCAAGAGGAAGCTAGTGCTCCTTTGGGGGTCCAGCTTAGGACCCCCCAGCTGGGCATCCTGCTCGGCCTTTCTGCTGCCTTGGGCATGGTTTTGGCTGCTGGCCTTTGCTACCTGCACATGCAGTATTGCCACAGGCGGACGGAGGTGTCCTTCAGTGAGCCTGCCCGGGATGCTGTTGCCAGGAGTGACGGGGATGAAATTGTGCACGTCAGGCAGATCAGGGAGAACAGTTTCGTTCTAGCTGACGGGGAATACAACTGGCTTGCTTCTTCTGTGGGCAGCCAAAAAAACAGTCCTCTGAGAAATCCGTCGTCCCAGGCTTCTCAGTGACCTCCTCAGTCCCCGTAGAGTGTCTCAGCCAGAACAGAGCTAATGAGAAGAGCTGACGAGAACAGGGCCCCACTGGGCTCCCGTCAGCGCACAGAGGAGAAAGCAGCGGAAAGGCACTTTCATCAACAGAGCGAGTTCTTCCCTGGCTTTGTTGTCTTAACATCTGTATTTAGCTGCTTTTTTTTTTTTTTTCTTCTTGCAATTAGATGTTCTGTTTGAAGAATTAAACTCAACACAATGAATATTGTATAACCTGCTCATTAACTAGACCCCCGTGGCCGCTCGGCTTCCTCCGTTGCCTTAAGGAACCCCCAGAAATAGAAATTCTGTCCCTGTTTGGTGTGTCAGCCTCATCTTTAACTCTTTGGGGGGGAAAAAAAAAAAGTAATGTTGGTTGTTGCGTCTCTTGCAAGAAAAAGTACTGTAGCCCTCACTTTGCCTCTCCAAACCACTCCCAAAGAAGTTTTATTTTTAAAACTGGAATTCAGCGCTGGCTCTGATTATCGGATGAGGTGAGTGCGAGGGTATTCAGTGTTCTTGGAAACTCAGGAGTCTGTCTGGCAGAACCGCTACGGGAGTTGATCCAACGTCAGGAGAATGCGAGAGAGTTCGAGTAAACACATCTGTGGGGAAACAGATGCACGCGGCATGAGGCCACGGACGCCGGCGTTAGGTGAGCAAGCCCCTTCGTCAGGTGTCCGTGGCTCCGGGACGCCCATCCACGTGCACGCCAACGTCGTGCAGACGTGTTACCTTTTGCCGAAAGTCAAGCTGAAAAAACACGATGAGGCCAGCACGGTTTGAAGAACAGCCTCTACTCGCCTTTTCAGGAGATGTCAGGGAGAAAGCATCATGGACAAAGACCCATCTGCCCGCTCTTGTGATTTGATGAAGATCGCTTTGATTTAGCAAGAGTCCCATAGATGGGACATGAGGTCAGCACAACAGGTGTGAACATAAGTCCTGAATATGCTCACCTCGTATGACAGCCACATCATAGTGAACGGCCTTTTCAGAGGTAGGCCTATTACAGCGTCATGGTCCATTTCAAAGTGCAAACAAAGACGACTATAAACTTGGAAAGAGTATTTATTTATCGAGCACCTAAAGCATATTGATACTGTGCTAAGCACTTTACCTGTATCTTCACATTTAATCCTCACAATAGCTTGATGAGGAGTAAGCTCAGTAACTTGCCTGACAGAGAGAGGCGCTCACGGCATCTCAATTCAACAATAAAAACATTTCTTTTTAAATTGAGTGTGTAGGAAAGATACAGTTCCTGCTGGTTTCCCAGGCCCCCCCCCACCTTGTTTGTTTAAAATATTTTTATTTATTATTATTATTATTATTTTTATCTCATTGGCATCAATTCCAAGACTCTCCCCTCCTGGATTCTGAGCCGGGCACATCTGTTCCCCGGATTCAGGCAAGCGTCTCATTAGGCACATGGAGACGTAGGTAGTTGTGTGCTCACCAATGAAAGTGTTCTAGGAATGCCATGGAAAGAAACAAATGCACTGCACTCCCAGGGGGGCCACAGACCCCCCTCCTTCATGCCCAGCCTGCTCCCCAAGGTACAAACGAGGGATTCTCCATAGAGAGTTCTCACCTGGCCACATCACACCAGAGCCAGGGGCACTGCTACATGATACCTTCCAGAGCTTTCCTGTCCAAGAGGTTTTGGTTGTCTGCTGTTGCAAAACAGACTGCCTCTGAACTCAGTGGTTTCAAAACAACCACTGTCTCCACCATGTGTTGTCTTCCGTGATTCTGAGGTTGCCCAGGCCCAACTGGAAGGCTCTTCTGCTCCGTGTGCCGGTGAACGAGCCGGGACATCTCATCCGACCCACCCGCCCTGGTTGGCAGTTGGTGCCGGCCGCTGGCCGCGGGCTCAGCTGGAGCTGCCGCTGAATGTCGGAAGCCATCGGCTCCCCTCTTCGAGGCATCTTACGGCGGCGTAGTGGCTGGGTTCCAAGAGGGGATGCTCCAGCAGACAAAACCGGAAGCTGGGGATCGCTGAAGGCCTGTCCTGGTGAGTCACATGGTGTCACCTCTGCCATCTTCTAGTGCTAATCGCAAGAAACAGCGCCAGCCCTCATTCCTCAGAGGGAAGGGCAATAGGAAGCGCTTTTTGATGGGGAAAGCGGCAAAGGATTTGAAGCTATCCTTAATTTGCTGCCTCTCTGGTTGGACTGCTGACCTGCCACGGGGCTTCTAGGAGAGCAGCAAGAAAAGCTATTCATCCTACAAGACACCTTGGGTTACCTTCCCTGCCGAGCATCAGAGGGGGTGAGGGAAACCTCCAGGCTTCAGGGTTACGTATCTCCCCCTCCTCCTCTGGCTCAGGCAAAAAAATAAAACAACCCAAAAAACAAACAAACAAAAAAAACAGTGAAGTGATGCATAAGAGTTAGCCAGACCCCCGAGCCTCCTCGTCAGAGAAAAACGGATCACAAAATTATCTGCTCCTGGCCGCTGTGAAGATTAACTGCACGCTCAGCACTCAGCCACCGATGCCTGCTATACCCACATGCCACCGTCATGCCGTCCTGCAGCTGCCATGCTGTCTTCAGATCTAGTCCACGCAGAGGAATTCTGCGACGGCCAGAGAAACGCTAGTCCTTTCCCATGACAACTTCTCCCCCTCCCGGCAGCCCCTCCTTCCCCAGCCCAGCTGATAGAGGCGGGCACACTGGGGGAGTTGTCATGGTAACCACGGCAACAATTCCTGCCGTGTTGGGGGGGGCATCAGACTTTTTATTTTTTATGAGACTTTCTGAGTAAACTCTTTCTGGCAAGGGCAGCTGGAGCTAGTCCACAGGCCTGCAGTCAGGAGACAGAAAACCCCTCTGTTACTAGGATCTCGAAGGTCTTCTAAGCATGGCCTCGGAGAAGCCCAGAGAGGGGAGCAAGTAGGAGGTGTTCTCTTAACCTGCAGGCGCCTCCTAAAGCCCAAAGCCATTCGAAGTTTTAAAAAGGCAAAGGACTCAGATGAATGCCACATCTTAAAACAGCTTTTTTTTTGTTTTGTAGGAACAGCTAAAGAATTGTTCGGCCAGACTCTTCTTGGACGCGGAGGAGGTTTGGGGCTAAACACACATATGTAGGAAAAGAACAGAAAAACTGCTGAAAACTGCATGTTAAACAAACGTTTTCACATTACTTGTGTTAATTTGATAACCACAGATCGGGGATAGGGGCAGGCCTTCACCTTTTTGCATTTAGAGTCTATTTCTGATATTTCTAACTAACTTCTCCCCTTGAATACTACAATTTTGGTAAACCACGGCTTAGTGCTTAACCGTAGCCTAGATGAGCTATCTCTCTGTCAAGGTTGTCTGGATTAATTTGCTGTTATGATGTTTGCTTTCCTAAAATAAAAAATTCTAATTAACAACAACAAACAGCAAGGACGACAACAAAATAGGTCAACAAGCCAGCAAATATTTAAACAAGCGTCACGTTTTATTTGAAAATTCTTCTGGGAGGGGTTGGCAATTTATGAACAAATTACAGATAGTTTGTCTTCTCCAAGTCTTGGACTTGAGTATTAATCAGCGATTTCGGTCCTTTTGGAATGCAGGTTCTGGGATTTGATTTCATCTCACCCCAACCTATCCCCCTCTTCCAAAAGTGGTGTGTGGCAAGGAATTTCTTTTATTCAAATGAAATGAATTTGCATTAATTTGTTTTATTAAACTTGAGAACTTCTCCCTAGTCTTAAGATGCTCAGAACTCTGTTTCATCTGGCCTCAGGGGGCTGCTAAACCAGCCCTAGTAGTCTCTGGTTTAGAATATCAGGAGGACCTTTATGATATAAGGAAGGAAGGTATTTTGTTTGTTTATCCTGTTCTTTAAATGCAAAAAAAGAAAAAAAAAATCGTGAGCATTTCTGAACTGCTCAGTTGACAGTGATGGTGGAGCCGGCAGGACAAGTGCCAGATGTTTTTTGGTGTTTTTCTTTTTTCTTTTCTTTTTTTTCATTGGGTGAGTTTCGGAGTGGTGAGGGGAGGGAGGGGAGGGGAGGGGAGAGTGGGGGGAGGGAGGGGAAGGGAGGGAGGAGGAGGTGAGGGAGGAGGGAGGTCTGGAGGGGGGGGGATGGCGACGCGGGGAGGAGGAGGAGGAGGAGGGAGATCGGAGGAGGGAGATCGGAAGAAAGACGAAGAATAGAAGAAGCATCCTCCTCCCTCTCTCCTCCTCCTCCTCCTCCTCCTCTCTCTCTCTCTCTATCTCTCTCTCTCATCATAAATCCATTTACGTCACACTGTCTGAATTCTCGGATACTGTGAGACCCTCTGACCACCCTCTTCCTGGCTCGCACACGTTCCCAGCGCTGCGTGGATGCTCCCTGAACGCTGTGTACTCCATTCAGCTCACGTGCTCTGGCTGTTTTCATCTGGAACCCCACCCCCACCCCGCCACCCCGATATCCACAAGCCTCCAGAACTCTGTCCCAACACTACCTCATCCGAGAGGCTTCTGGCCATCACAGCCTTTACTGTGTATGCACCTTCGTGCTTGATGACGAGCATAGATAGCACTTCTTACCTCCCATGTACTTATTCGTATTTTTGTTTCTTTTCTGCCTCCCCCCGACTGGGCTGCATGTAAAGGTAGAGACTTTCTTTTGTTCATTACTATATCTCCAGCACCTAGAATTATTCCTAACACCTAGTGAGAAATCGATAGCTATTTGCTAAACCAGTGAATGAAAAGTTCAATAATTGTGTCACTATCGGCAGCTCTTGGTCTAGACTGAGGTAGAATGTAACACCTGGGGCAGCTCCAGGGCACTGGGCATCTAGCAGTGCAAGTCCTGCTCTGGGGGTGAACTACAGAGTTCTGCGGGCCCCTGTCCCCAGTGCGAGGAGAGTTCTGTGTCTCAGATCCAAGGCCCAGCGGAGTTGGGCAGGAAGGAGCTGAGAGTAGACTGAACCTCTCAGTCTGAGCAGGGGCAGAAGGGAAGCTGAACTTTCCCACACAGATGCTCACCGCAAGCACACTCTCTTCAGTTTATGTCAGCCGGCTCATGGTTTCTCAACCTCTATCAACATTTGGGGCTGGATAATTCTGTGTGGTGGGGGCCGTCCTGTGCTTTGTAGGCTGCTTAGCAGCATCTCTGGTCTCTACCCACTTGATACCAATAGCTCCCTCCTCCCCAGCTGTAATAATCGACAGCGTCTCCAGACTCTGCCAGATGCCCCATGGAGGACAAAACCACCCGTATTGGGGAACCACTGTTCTAGGAACTAGGAGATTCAACACAGGGCCCAGGACGAAGGAGCATTTCCTAAATCGTTTCACATTCAGCCACAGACTTGGCAGTATTAAGACAGAAAATTATAGGATTAACAGTGTAGAAACAACCTCACACATCATCTGACTCAGTGGTTTTTGAATTTTTGATTTTGCATCTTAGGTGTAATGGTAAAAGCTGGCTGCTCTGACCGATGTTTGAGGCTATCCTCCCTTCCTCCCTCCCTTCCTTATCTCCTCCCCAACTCCTCCCACACCTCACCTAGAGGCACTGCCTTAGAAATTTAGGGATCTGACAAGGACAAGCACAGGTCAAGAACGTTAACCACACCTTCTCACATATTAGAAGAGCAAAGCCACAGAGAGGTGATAGTCAAACAAGAAGTTAGAGGCTAGGGTAGCCCTCAGATTTCTTCCTCCTGCCCTGGCTTCCAACCCACTCTTATTTCCATCATATTCGGCAGATCACTTATTTTCTTTGCGCATTTGGATGCTGTAAATATTTCGGTGGGCCCAGAGAGTCTGGAATCGAGCAGGAAATGGCCTAGAAAGATTCATCTACAACTGCCATTAGAACCAAGAGAATGATGGGACTTTGGGGACTGGCCACTCATGGTGGGCCAGGCCAGGACATGACCTGCTAGCCATGACAGGGCCCCAGCGACGGGCTGAGGGGAGAAGACAACGAGGAAAGGGACCAATGGGCCCAGATGGGGAAGGTGCTGGCTGTCATCGTCCCACTACCGAGCTAAGAGCCACCACTGCAAAATGTTTCTTTGGTTTACAGCCACCATCTCAAACTTGCTTGCTCCCTTCCTTTGGGCTCTGCGTTTTCCGTCTTTAAAATACCACCTTGGGAGAATCTTCTCCCATCGGCTGATGATAGATGGTTTTTGCAAAGTGTTTTGTTACTTTATAGAGGAGAGAGGCTGTCTGGAAATACATTCCATTGGATATTAAAGAATGTATTTTCCTGATTTATTGTCAGGCTAGGCAGGTTTGTCTGAGAGGCAAGGAACCAATGGGGATATCCATTTTGACTAATGATTAATTATTATATCTAAAGTGATGTTTTCCTATCAACCGATAGGCTGGAAAAATAGACTACAGCTTGCTAGGTTAGCACCGCGGGTCACAAATGTTGCCTCTGCATTTTCAGATTGTATTATCCATTACAGGCAGCACCTTCTCATCTAGAAACATGATTTGTTGTTCTTGCAGACAAAAAAAAAAAAAATAGCTGACATTTCACATGCAAGCCAAAGATTAGAATCACTGCATGGGGCCGCACATGGGAGTACATTAGGATGTGGTGTCCCTGCACCAAGGACACCAGCCAGCCTGTGCTGAGAGAGATGTAGAAGGCAGTGACTTCTGACCTTTATTATGCAAATTTGCAGCCCAGAGAGCCAGACTGTTTAACCTCATCGCCAGAAATGTCACTGATCATTTCAAGCTCCAAATGCAATGTGAGCATTAGTACTATTATTATTATGCTGTTGTTGTTATTATCATCATCATTATTATTATTATTTGTAGGGCACATGTAAACCCGAGCCCTCTAATTAAGCTGAGTCCCTACTTGCCCAGACCTTCTGGGGTTGAAAATCAACTCCTCTTGATATATATAAAAAAACAAAGCCGAACGACCATATTTTGCTCTCCCTCTTCGATGTTTGTGATGGGCGCTTTTTGGATCTGGTGTCCATGAGGCATCGGTGAGGATGGAGAGAGCAAAGTCCAGTTCGCAACCGAGGATGCTTAACGACAGGCCGTCTTCTCTCTCCTCCGGGTCTTCTGCCCCAAAGGCGGAGATGTCCAGAGGAAGCTTAAAGTTGGGGCAGAGGAAGAGATGGATCTCGGGGTGGAAAATGGTGAGAAGGACTGAAAAGGGAGGGATCCTGCCTGAAATTAGAGAAGGAAGGGACCGAGGAGGGGACAGTGCCTTTATTCCTGCTCCTGGGTCACTGCGATCTACCAGAGCCATAAAGAAAACTGAGAAGACTCCAGGATCCAAGAGGTGGAGGTAAAAAGAGCTTGGAATCCAGCGACAGAGGAAAGGAAGTCAGCGAGAAGGGGAAAGTCAGAGGCAGTTGATTGGTGGCCCGGGGTCGAGGAAGACACAGGCTGTGCGACTCGTGATCTGAATTGGCAAGTCCGACTTTCAGAAGACTTTTGATGCAGGAAACTAAAGAATTAAAGTATAACCTAAAGCTGGAGCGAAATGCTGGAGGGAACAAAAGCGAGGAGTGTACCTTCCCTTTTCCTGCTCAGCCTGGTCCCCAGGAGGGAGATCGGTCTTTTGCACAACTGGAAAGACTAGAAGCTTCTCCACAGACCTTCGGCTCCTCTCATCTAGCCCCAAATCCTTCCGATATAAACACTGATATCAGGATCCCAGTCCAATCAAGTCAGACTTCTTGGGAGTGGGGCCCATGTCCACATTTCTGAATGCTTCCAGCTGATTCGTGTGCTGTCAGGGCTGAGAGCCGCTGCTCTAATTCTGATGAATATCAACTCTGCAGGGCGGGGATCCCGTATGATTGCTTTCTGCTCTGTCCCCTGGCGTCCAGCACAGTGCCTGGCTCATAGAGGAAACCGAATGTAGATTTATGACATGAAAGGGTAGTGGGTGAAACAAGGCACTTCCGTAATAGATATAAGTCTATCTACAACTAGGCCATTCCAGGCGTCTGTGCGGGGGTTACCCCCCAGCCCTGCAAGAGCCTGCCGCCAGGTCCACCTTTGTCCCTCGTTCCAGCATGAGTAGACACACAGCGGACTCCTGGTTCTTCCTGAGCGCGAAGTGGGGGTTATACCTGTGGAATGAGCAGCTGCTTACGTGGACAGACCCCAGGGAGGCTGCACGGAGCCCTCCCACGAGCAGCGCTTCCCGAGCGCGTCCTCTCTGTCCAGAGAGAAGCTCCTATAACTTACCTCCAGCCCTCTCTGGGGATGGTCAACACATTGACTTGGAAGATGAGAGGCTGACCATCAAGGAATAAAGGAACAAACATGGAGGGCTTAGACAGAAAGGGCTGAACAGAACAAATCCTAAGCCAGAGACCTAATTGGAGCCTGAATTTATTCAGATCGCGTAAGTAAACATTCACTGAGCACCTGCCACGTGACAGGAAATTGTGTCGGAGGTGAAGGTGGGCAGGGAAGGGAGGCTTGGTCCCTGCCTTGAAGGAGCGGTCCAATGGCAGGCCACTCATGTCATCCGATTTCAAAGCTGGGCTCTCGAGGTTAGTAAGCTAAAGGTTACTGCACCCGGTGCCTCGCCCCCCACCCATCTCTTCCCTCTCTCCCAAGCATCAGAGTGCTTTCTCAAAAGGAATCTGCTCTTAATGGAAGCCCGATATGTAAATCAGATCAGAGCACAGCTGTTCCTGCTCGCTCATCTCTCCTCGCTCCTCCTCAAAAACGCTTCCCTAAGTCCTTGGTGTGGTCAGAACCCAGGCCGAACACCACTGCTTTGAGCAACCTATTTTCTCTAGGTCCAGGTTGTTTAGTTGACACCAGATCAACAACCCTATTACCCGAGGAACTGATCCATTGTCCCCTGTTCTCCCGGGAGAGCCGGTGTGAAACGAGGCTTTCAGAGGAGATGAGGCTCAGGCCATCATGCTACTCTCTGCTTTGCGGCCCCCGGCGGGTTATCTCTCCCCACCAGCAGCGGAGGAACAGGCCAGGGTCACTTCTGGTGGCCTTTTGCTTCCTTCCTGTTCCTGCTCAGGGTCAGTGATGAGTTTTGCATAAGTGGAGGGTGACCTTTTCCCAGAGTCAGGAGACCTGTGCCTTTGGCTGCTGGCCGAGAGCGGCCTCAGGGAGGGAAGGTGAGGAGGGACCCTGGTGTGGGTTAGATCTGAGCTAATTTGGTGGAGGAGCATCTCATAGGCATCACGTCAGCCGAGGGAGTCCAAGATCAACTGCCAGTCTGCACACCGCTATCGAGAGTGAGAGAAGCTACACCTTTGAGTGGGCGCGTGGACACTGAGCCAGGTTGGTTGTTTCCATGCTCCGGCATGAGTGTTTCAGCCAGGTGCCGAGATGGGCACAGGGTCCCGTTAACCCACACAGACAGGGCAGTGTGCCCCTAGGCCACTCCTGGGCTGAGAGAGCTCGTTTCTCCCCATTTACACCAGGCAATCTGAGGCTTAATTCAAACCTTGTCAAGTGCTACCAATCTACCAATAAGCTCCACGACTTTTGGCAAGGCCTCTCATATCGCTTAAACTCAGTTTTCACATCTATAAAATGGGGGGTGACACGATTGACTTGGCAGGTTGGTGGTTGTGAGCACTAGATCTCCGCTGTTTGCAATTCTATGAAATTAGTATTTCACCGTTGGGCACGGAGCCCTTCGAAGGTACAGACTGCATTTTCTCTATCTTTGCATTCTCAACGCCTAACAGTAAACATCCGGCGCATAACAGGTGCTTGCACGGAACCTTCTCAGGAAGGCGTTCCCTCACGCTGCGTCTAGGCACGCATCCTCTCGTTATTCGTTATACTGTCAGTTTCCTTTGTCGCCTCAAAAGGAAACATTTCCTTGGTCGCCTCAAAAGGAAACATTTCCTTGTACGTCATCTGTCTCTGCACTGGGTTGTAACTGCCACGAGATCAGCACCTTGTCTGTCCTGGTGGTCAGTCTAGAACGGTGCCTGGTACAGAGTCGGCGCTCGAAATATATTTGTCGATTGGAGAAATAAATGAATGGCAGCCGCTTCATCTCTAGTCATGTAGTGGTAGCAGTGTTTACAAGATAAATTGGAACCCAACTATTAACAGGTAAAGCCTAAGTTCTCCAGAGTGAGAATGGCCAGAAGCCCTTTAACTTTCCTTGTCAGAGAATTGTGCCTGGGAACCTTTATTCGGGACTGGTGATATCCTCAGGCCTCCGCCAGGAGGCCCTTCATGCTAAACTGAGCAGATTGAATGAGGTTTTATGACGTGGACAAGGGCAGCCTGGGAGCCTGAACTGGGGCCTTTTGGGGGGAGTGCGGTGTCCCCCCCAACCAGGCTCTGCACCATTGAAAGGCTCCAGACGGCTCAGGCTCTGAGCCAAGCCGCTTGGTTCCAGTGGGAAAGCTGACCTTGGCCAGGAAGAACCAGGAAGAGGCACAAATGACTCATTGTCCCACATCCTCCAAGGTAAAATCCAGCAGTGTGTGTGGCCTTTGGGGCTGAAAGTAGATGCAGCCTTGGCTCCCTCTGCAGCCCAAATAAAAGCACTGGGCCAGCAACACAAGCTCAGCGGAGGAATACAACCAATGATCTCTTCTATCATCTCATTCTACACACTTCCCTGCCCTAAAAAGTTTCAAAATACAGTACTTATAACATAATTTCTAGATCCAAAAGCAGAACATGATTTCCTTTTAAAGATTTAAGGCAGCCTTCACCTCTAATCAAGGCCATGTGACATTTTACGAACTCGTGGAAGAAATTCGATATGCTTTCAGATCACGTGTGAAGGAGGTTTCGCTCGAATGTGCTTTATTTTATACAGGAGTTGGGGATCCGAGTCACTTGTTTGTAAAATGTGCTACTTCCTCCAGGTTTACACTAGAGGGCACTCTTGGAAAATATTTATAAATACATATTTTATTGCTCTGTCTAGGAAATGCTGCTTTTAGAAAGAAGGGGGGCGGGGGGGGGGTAAGAAGGGGGAACAGCGCATCTAAATTTCAGGGTAAGCCCTTTGGCCTTCACTTGGAACGATTCCGATTTCTTCCAGAGCGCGGCTAGAGAGGAAGCCGGAGCGCAGAGAGGCAGCCGTTTCCCTCTTCCCCTGTCCTTTTGTCCGCATGGGATGCAGCTGGCCGAGCTGAGAAGCTGGCCCACTGGCCAGCGCCCAGATCCCCTCCCCTCCACAGGAGGCCAGCCTTGGCCCCCAGGACGACCCGCTTGTAAAGGGGCTTCAAGATGCCGAATGTGGGAGCCTCTGGTTTGAGTTCGGCCTTTGCCGAGGTTTCCCGTTCAAGGACTCTCGTCATCTGTCCTTACCTCCCAAGCCAGCAGTGGCCGGAAATCCTCAGAAAAGTGCCAGGAAGGGTCAGAGGGGCAGCTGGGGCGGCAAACAATTATAAATAGGGCTTCCGGGCAGGCTGCCACGGAGATCTCGCTCGATATGTAAATAAGTGTAAATAAGACCCAGTCTTGGAGCTGGAGGGATGCCGTGCACATTCCGTGGAGCAGGGCTGTCTAGGGCGGCCGTGTGCTTCCAGAGGCACAGCCGTTTACATTTTTCCTTTTCACGCAGCTCAGTTTAGGAAAGCATATATTTATTTCCACCTCCAAAGGAAATAGCTCCACTGAATTCCATTGGTGGGAAGGGAATTATTCTTATGACTTAGAGTTCTTATTTTATGAATAGAAGACTGTTAATGGAGACATCAGAACTGCTTTTTTAGGTGTGAAAACCTGAATTCTGGGGCATACTTGATACGGAGCACTTGATACGTAGCATCTCTGACATGTGTCGATATCATTCCCTCACGTGAGTGACCGCATTTTATCCTGGAAGCAGCTCTCGTGGTGGGTAGTCGCATCATTATCCCCATTTCAGAGGAGAAAGCCAAAGTCCAGGAGGGCAGTGATCTGACAAGGACACCGGCAGTGGCCCGGCCGGGGTGGAAGTCAGTCACTTTCTTCCAGGACTGTTTTATCGAGCCTCTGCTATGGGCCAGGGCCAGTGCCAGGCGTGAATGGGATGCCGCTTTTCGCCCTTGCCGCGAACAGCCTCTCTGCATGTCAAGGCGAGCAAGCTCTTTGCCTCCACTTGGACCCATTTCTCCTTCTCCCCGAAGCCCAGCTAGAGAAGGAAGCCGGAGAACTCGGGCACCTGCCCAGGTAGGGAGAGCTTCGCTCTGCTTGGGCTGGGCCAGCAGGGAGCGCCCTTGCCTCCGGAGTCCCATCAGGGCTAGTCCAGGCGCCAGGACCGCCCCCTCGCTTCAGGCTCAGCCCCTCTGGGGGCCTTTCCCCTCCCCCGCCCCCGGCCCCTGCGCACAGGTTGGCAGTCACAGATGGCTTCTCTCTGTCAGGTGTGCGCTGCAGGCCTCTGGTTCTCTGTGTCCTCTGCATTTGAAAGTAGCCTTGAGGGCTCTGGGGAGAAGCGAGGCGGCCCAGGTGACCGCCCACCCCAGGAACCCCCTGCAGCGCAGGCGTAGGGCAGCAGAGGGAGCCGAGGAGGCGGTCGGGTCGCGCAGAGGGGCTGTCGGCCGTGCTTCTCAAAGTGTGCTCCGCGGCTCCGGCTTCTCACTCTGTTCATTCTGAATTTTTCCCGTGAGCGTATATGATGCTATTCCTAAACACAGGTGCACACGTGCGTGCACACACAGGAACATAGCTCCTGCGCAGTTGTCAGGGAAAGTGACGCGTACGCCATCGCAGGGCCTGCGCGTGCGGACAGCGTCCCCGTCCCCACCTCTCCCCAATTCAAAAGCCCCGGGATCCTGCACGCAAACTGCTGGGCTATGCAGACGCGGCGCGGGGTTGTCTCCATTTAGCAACACCAGTGCGCCTGACAGAGAGTGGGAGCAGAAAAACATGCAGAATGGGGGAATGTGGGGGCTTCTTTCTGCTTCGGGAAACTCTGAGCAGGTTGAGAAGATGGGGCAGCGAGAAACGCAGAGCAAAGGCTCTGGCCTGCAGCAGGCGACCCTGAGCTCGCGGCCTCCCCCTGCGCGGCTCTCTTCTCCCCAATTCAACCAGATGAGGGGTGAGAGCAAGCTCAGGTCTGGGGGGCCTGCTGCTGCCTGAGCAGGGCAGGAGGGCGCAGGGAAAGGAGGAGAAAGTGCGTTTCCCAGGGACAGAAAGGCTACAAGGCGGCAGTGGGCTCCCCTGTTCCGCACCTAAACCTGGCTCAGAAGGTCCCTCCACACATCTTGGCTGGGTTCCCACCGGCCAGGTGAACTCTGGAGTCGTGGACCTATGTCTCACTCTAGAGGACCGGCCTATCCACTGTGACCCGGTCAAATCCCATCAACAGAAGGTACAATGCCACCTGCCCTGTGCTGGCCGGCGGACGCCCAGACGGCGCGCTCGCTGGAGATGGGCCCCCGCGCACGAGTTGGCTCTCTCTGTCCAGACCCACTGAGCCTTGAGAGGTCTGGGTGCTCCTTGGATGACTCATTGGGGTGGGCGTGGAGGGCGGGGCTGGGGCGGCGTAGTTAAAAAGCATAAAAAACACACCGTCGAGGGCGAGAGGAAGGTCTCGAAGGTCTCGGAGGGCCAGGCCGCATTTGCACAGCGCTTTCAGGTGTTTCGGCCCCTCAGCGTTTGCCGCGACAAGCCAGGGAGGGGTCTGGATCCCCCCACTTGGATGCGGTGAGGAACCCCCCCCCAATTCGCGGGGTTTAACAATAGGCACTTCTGAGGGTTTGGGAGGGCCTGTCTGTGCGCAGGAAGGGGAGAAAGGCCTTTCTAAGCTTGGGGTGCCTTTAGACTGGTGGCTTAGAGCTTTCTAAGCGGGAGGAAGTGAGTGAAAACAAAATACCCTAGAGCAGGAGCGCCCCGCAGTGCCCGCCATCCGGAGGGCTTCGCATGGAGCCGCTGAGCCCCGCCGGCCCCGCCCCTCCTGCGCGTGGCCCCGCGTCTTCCACCGCAGGGGCGGGCAGCCCCGCCTGGCCCGGCACCGCCCAGCTCTGCTGAGGAGGAAAGCCAGATATTTTTCTGTGTTGTGATTTTGGCCGCTCTTCTTTCAATGCTGCAGAATCAATTTTTTTTTTTTCCTTTTAGTTGTTCCATTACTTCAAACTATTCGTTAAGCCATGTCTTCAGAGAGAAACCCAAACAACCAGATTAATAAAGTGCTCATGAAAGGGGTGAGCTGAGGGAGCTGTCAGACCCCCACGCAGAGAGTGCCGGAATGCAGGCTCGGCCCGACCTCAGCGACCCGCCCCAGACCCGGGCCACTGTCGCATGCCTTCTACTCTGTCTCCACAGAGTCGGGAGCTGCTTAGTGCCAAGTGTGATGTGAACACTTGCCTGCTGCATGGAGACAGGAACTCATTTTCCATCTGTCAAACAGCCTGACACAGAGCCTGTAATGATTTTCTGTCAGGCGAGGCCTGGCTGGATTTGAACCAGTGACCCAGAGGTAAAAGGCCCTGATGTAGGGCTCCCTGTGCAATAACCGGCCTGCCTGGGCCTCATTATGCCTGGCTCAGTGCTCTCTCTTGCATCTGCCCGCACTTTCGCGTTGGCCAGTTGTTTTGGTTGGATCCTGACTTAGCACTTGGGGCTGAGTGGTTAATGTCCCTCCTGGGAAGGAAAGCTGGGTGCGCTTTTGCGTCCTGGGGGAATGGGTGGCAGAAGGCAGATGCAGGGCAGAGAGGCAGGTCTGTTTTACTAGCCTGGGGCCAAAATCCGCTTGCTCCTCTTAGGCTGGGGGCCTGACCTTGACCTGAGGACATTTGCACGTGCATAGAGGCCAGAGAGATGGCTCCCTTGAAGGCGCAAAAGTAAATGAGCATCTGGTGGGGGACTTGAGGTCTACACGTTTTGGGTCTCAACTACTCTGGGGTCAAATTTTCATTATTTTTGCTGATCATTTTCATTTCTTTGAAAAAAGTCCATCCAGAAGCATCCGTAGATTAATTAATAGGTTGACTGCCATTAATTAAATGATTAAGTCACAGGCCACTTTCCAAAACTAGTGTTTCACAATCTGAAGATGTCTGTCCTCCAAAATCAGAGAAGCAACCTGGAGGGCCTTAAGGGTTGTCCTATTGAACAATAAACATTTATTGGGGTTCCTACTATCAGGCAAACGTTCTGCTAGTCATCGGGGTGACAGAGAGGTAAACAAAACAGGCCCCCGCTGAAGAGATGGATCAAGTGTGTGTGTGTGTGTGTGTGTGTGTGTTGGGGGGGGTGCGTATGGGTAACGATAACCTGGCACAACCTAAGTGATGAGTTAGCAAGTGAAGAAACTCAGTCAGGCGAGGACCGTGTGTGAGGCGGTGGGGACCATGGCGGGAGCGGGAGGGAAGCCCCGGGCGCTGGCCGAGTCAGCCGCCCGGCGAAAGCCAGACTTTGCCACGTGTAAGTTCTGGCACTGGAACTTAGCTTCTTGGAGCCCCCATTTTCTCTTCTGTAAGATGGGAATAATTACACCGATGTCCAAAATTGTCGCAAGGATTAAATGGGGTAATTCATGTAGAGAATTTAGCAGAGCACCCAGCGGATGGCAGGTGATTAACAGCCGTCAGCAAAGGGTTTCCCGGACTGGAGAAAAGCAATACTGGAGGGAAAATGAACACTAAAAAAAGGTATTTTAAGGCAGCGGCAGCGGGATGAAGCAGAAGGTAGGCGTAAGGAGAGGTTTTGCAGATAGAATCGAGAGAATTTGCTGATAACCGAACATGAAAAGGGAAGTGTGAAGGTTGACGGGACTACACTAGGCCTGGTTGCTATGCCAACAGATGAAACAGGCTTGGGAAGGTTGCCATGCCGACAGAGGAAGCCGGTTTGGGGAGGACTGCTGCAGAGAAAAGGGTTACTGACTTTTCCTCCGGGACTGTGAGGTGAGAGGGGGGCCTTGAGGATACCCAAGTGGGAATGCCCGGATGAAGCTGAGACCCTCGGCTCAGCGCCGCAGATCTGGACTCTCGCTGTTTACAGAAGGTGACGGAGGCTGTGGGAGGGGCCCAGAATGTCCCACTGGGAGAACACGTGGGGTGGGAAGAAAGATCCGAGACCAGGATTCCTGAAACCATTGACGTGAAAGGAGTGAGTGGAAAAGGACGCTGTGAAGGGAACGGCCAGCCACGTCACGGCCGTGGTGGCCCTCAGAGCGAGCCCTGACCACAGCGCAGCCGGTGGTCAGACTCATCTGAGACCGGCGGCAGTGGACCGGAATCAATATGGGGGCAGCTCTGTCTGTCAGCTGCGTTATCAGATGGTTCCTGGTGGGACTCGGGGCTTTCGGGGGCGTCGGGGGAAATTTTGCTTGTTGTTCTTTGCAGTAGGCAGAAAAAGGCAAGACCCGGGCAGCGATGGGGGGCTGGAGGGCCTTTCGAGCTCTGCCGGAAGCCAGGGATGGCTGCGACCGCCTGAAAATTCCCAATCAGGTGTTTTCACTAACCGATGAAGTAGAGACTCGTGCCCTGGTCACTCACTCCCTGACTTGATTAGTGACATTTAATGGACTTCATAATAGATTTTTGCATAGATTAGAAGTCACGTAGAATAGAGCCTGACACTCAGCCCCCCATATCTGATACCCCACGTCTGATACGGTTTATTCAGGGCCCCATCCACGTTGGACAATGATAGTAGCCGCCACTTACTGGGTTCTTACCAAGAGCCAGACACTGTGACAAGCTGTTTGCGGGGACTCTCTCATTTGATCCTAGTAACAAGCCTATGATGTTACACAATTGTCACTTTGGCTTTGTGAGCAGAAAGGTGAGCCATAGAAACGGTATTTTGCCCTGTGTTCAACACACGCAGGAATTCTGAGGCGTGGCGCTGGAGTAGCCACACCTGCGGGTGGGGGTGGGGGGCTCGTGGATGCACCGCGCAGGAGTCGCCACCAGCTGCCGTCCGGGCTAGGCAGTCAGGGCAAACGTTTGACGGTGGGGAAGACAGGATGAGTTCTAGCCGTGTTGGCAAAACCAGAGTCGAGAACTTCCAGCGGTGAGCACAAATCAACACGATTACAAGGATTTCCAGTTTGGGATAGTCAGTAACTCGGGCAGGGATCGAGTCTAGGCCGAGGCCAGGATCTGCTTCCCCAGAGCGCGGTCCTTTCCTACCAGTGGGCTGCGAGGCCTGGTGTGGCGGGAACCCTAGGCCTCTTTCCCACCAGCTCTCAGGAGTTTCTGAGGGGCGGGGCTTTCTATTTGCTCCACATAGAGAACAACCACCTTCAGCACGCATGACCTTGGCTGCAGAACTCAGGAGGAGTTTAGATCGTTGCCGGTCTCCAGAATTTTAGAATACGACCTAAGATCTTGGAAGGAGCATGTGGTTTCCGGGTTGTGGAGGGATCTACTTAAGGGTTAGTCATGTGTTGTTGGGAAAATTCTTGAGTTCAAATCCCAGCTCCATCAGTTAAGAGTCGCGAGGCTTGCACTCCCTCGCTAGTTAACCTTTCTGGCCTTAGTTTCCATATCTGTACAATGCAGATAATAATGGTACTCATCCTCCTAGGAGTGCTGAAAGAATTAAATGAAAAGTCTGGGGAAAGAGCCTAGGATGACCTGTAGTGCAGAGGCCCACGGGAGCCGGCCAGCTCACCTCGCCAGGGCCAGGGCGTGGTGGGGGGACGCACCCCCTCCTGGCACCACCTTTGAGACAACATTCGGTAGGTGACATCCCAGGTGTGGGAGTGTTTATAGAGCACTAAATGTTAGCCGCTCATGTTGCCATCCCCAGGCCATCGGAATACATATTAACTAATATGTGGATGCAACAGTTTAAGAAGGAATCCCATGTTCTGTGAGAAGTTCCCTCCCACCAGGATCCCCAGGAACTTCCATTCCTCTGGTGGGTTTGAGCACGAGATTCCTGTTTATGACTTGGTGTCTTTATTAATGGAATGTTCTACTTCCTCTCCCTTAAATCCCCTCTGGGCAAATGTTGAACCTTTTATTTCATTTCCTCCCAAATAAACGAAAGCTCTGGTATAAAGTGAATTTTACTAAAGTGTTTTTTGTTTTTTTCTTTTTCTTTTTCTTTTTGGCTGGGGGTGGCATTTTAGAACTGCAGAGAGTGACTACAGAAAACAGAATGGGGGCTCCTCAAAAAATTAAAAACAGAACTACCATATCATCTAGCAATCCCACTTTTGTATATATCCAAAGTAAACAAAATCACTACTCAAAGAGATACCTCTAATAAGGGCTCTCAAAATTTTGAAGGTTCATGTCCTATTGGTTATTAAGATCACAATTTGGAAAGCCAATACACATTTTTTTTTAATTTTTTTTTTTTTAGCTACTACTCTGAGCCAGACACTGTGTGAGGCACAGTAGAAAAACAGAAAAACAGAAAAAGCAAAAACAAAAAAACAGAAAACAGAAAAACAGAAAGAAAAAAAACCCCAGAAAAACAGACAAAGGTTTCCTAAAACTGGAGAGACGCATTCTCAAGGCGCCTCAAGGGTGCCAGCTTAGCACTGGCTGCTCCCTGGGGGAGGTGACATTCCCGTCGGCCTTCCAGGGAGAAGAGGATTGCTCAGCGGAGACAGCGAAACAAGAACACAGAGGTACGGACTTCAAACAAGGGAACTTGCTCAGAAAGAAACACCAGATGTGGGAAAGGCAGGCTAGCTAGGTTTCATCTGCTCAGGGTGTCTAAAATTCAGATTCCCTAAATTTTGCTATTTCTGTTGGGTATGTCTCTCTTTTGGTCGTTGACTCGGATGCAGAGGACTTATATTTTATATTTCAAAAAAAAAAAAAAAAGCCAAGGTTGTTTCTGGATTTTAACATCATGCCGTGGTGACGGTACTAAGGTGGATACGTAGAAGACTGTGGTGCTTGTGTCTAACCACAAATGATATAATAGTATTTGGATGAATCAAGAGAAATCTATACACACTTGGAAGGCATTGTAAGTGCATCTGAAATCAGGTTAAAAATAAGCCACAGGTTCTCTTGTGATTTCTTTGTTTAATCACAGAATTCTTTTCATCTTCCATTCATCATAAATAACCCACTTCATTACTTTACCAATCCTTTTAAAAAAATTTGGTATTTAGCATAAACAAACACTGAACATTAGCCAGAGGTGTGTTACTTTTAAACAGACTAGAAAATAATGTAAAAAAAATAAAAATAAAAAACCCACAGAATTTTAAAACCTAGAAAAGAACAAATGAAAGGATTAACATTATCACCCACTAAAAAAATCAAATTTCATAACAACCATTTAAAAAAATCCAGAAGGAAAACTGAGTAAATATAAATATAATCTAATGTATTTCTTTCATAAATACATTTAGACAAAACAAATGGATCAGATAGTGTGACAGTACATACACATAAACCGTTTTAAGACACAATTAAATCCCAAAAGCATAAATTAAAAATAAATTTCGATTTTATTTTATGTTCTTTATGGAAAAATATGCCAGAGCATTTGTGTTAAAAAAAAAAAAAAAAAAAAAAAGAGGCATAAACATATCACAAAAGCCACCAAAATTCACTATGTAAAGAAAATTATTTGAAAACAAAACACACTTTTAAAGCAAAAGATAAATTGTTATAGCATTTGTGGTTGAATTTTATCCCATAATCACACACCTACTATAGGCGTTTGATACTAGAGGTAGATAAGTTGAGGGGAGAAGGAAATCAGTATTCTAATGCTAGCTTTTATGATAGCTCAGACAGACAGACATTTCATTTAGTCTGAAATTCAAAGAACTGTATAGGAACAAAACATGAAAACCTTTTCATGCTCCATAGATAAGCACCCAAAGCATCAAGCAAAATTATTGTAGTTTTGGACCCAAGTGAATTCTCGACAACAGAAATTCTTGACAAACAGCCCGTTTAGCATAGATTTTCGCAGGGTCTGGCACTAGCTTTAAAATTGATTACTGAGGATACCTTTTCTGAAATTTATGAAGTTCGGTGATATTGAAATGAGTCAGAAGTAACACAAGATGACGCATGATAGTCACAATAATATAAATTTACACTATTGATAAACTTGGCAAGTGTCTAAGGAACGATTTTTGTTGTTGTTGACAAGACAACAAAACAGCTGCCGAGGCCAGAGCGTGGCCTCAGTACGACCCAGGATGCCAGTATCGTTTGTCAAGTTAAGAAAGGACATGTAGAGAGGATGTGACGGAATGGTGCACCGAAAGAAACAAAAAAAAAAAAAACAGAAAAAGTGTTCCCTTAACTCTATATATTGCTTTTTTTCTCTATTTGGGTCCAGTGAAAGCTCTTCTAGGCATAACAGAGGCAAATATTGGATACTCCTTTGAAAGCTGATGCCCAATTGAGAACTAATTTTACTTGATATTTCGGTTAATGAATGGTTTTGCATTTTTTGTGCCCATTTTTCTTTCCATTTGGCTAGACAGAATGTGTATCTGTAACATCTGTTTGCATTCATGACCTTTACATTTCCAGTTATTCATAAGAATAATATGATTTAATTTTTTTAAAAAATGTTACAAACATTTGTCAAATCTGCCAAGGAAATTCTCATGAATAACTTGTCTCAAATGCCTTAAGTGTGCTTAATTCAAGGATGTAATAGGCTGCTTCTGGGTAAAAGGAGCAACTGTGTAACGGGAAAATTTTTGGTCTCAATTGTGGAATGTGAATATAATCCAACATTAATTGCTACTGCTCTCAAAGTTATTAAAACATTTTTGTGTCTCGTATTCGGCTGTTATGAGTTTGCAAGTGTGCTGGAAAACAGGAAAGAAATTATGGAAGAAAAAGGAAAGACAGAGGAAATATAACTTTAAAAATCCTGAAAACCAAAGCCTGTTAGTTTACCTCAAAATTTCACTTATTTTACTCATAACTCAAACATCAGGCTCTTTCTTTGAAGCAGCCTTATAATAAATTTAAGACATACGATACCAAAGTCTCTTATAATGGAACCAAGGAATTTCTGTGTGAAAAGTATTTGAAGGAATGTCTAAAAAAATGATGTCAAGAAATGCAGATAAGTTATGCTTTTCAGCATCTAGTCAGTCTATGACCCCTGCTGAGTTGATAGGGAACTGGCATGTCACAGTTGTAGAAAAAAAAGAATCACACAGTAAATCAAAGTATTTGTGAATAAGACTTTGGAAATTTTCACTGTCATCAGAAGGGCATTTTTCTGATGGTGTGACCTCGTTTCGAACAGTACAGTAACTTTTATAGAGTTGTATTGCACAAACGCGGGGCGAGGAACGCATGTTTGCTTTTGTCACTTATGATGACTGTTGCCTGCTTTAGGAAAAAAAATATTAAACAACTCCAGAATACTGTACCACCCCTGGCAGTAACCAACAAAGTAGATTTTGGAAATAATGCTCTTGTCAAATACATTTTAAGGCACTTAAACAGTTATATCATATTTTTGTATAAAAAATAAAATATGCATCGAAGCAACATTCACAAGTACAAGTCTTCAGAACTGTGTGTGTGTACAATCCTGTACATATGTACATTGCGGCAGAGCGAGTGCTTCTTAGTTATACCGTTGGCCTCGTCAGCTTTACTCCCTGCAAGGAAAACACGTAGTTCAGAGTCGGACGACACCCGTGAGTGAAGAGAAAGCGCCACCCAGCACCAGATCATTTATGCCACTAGAAGGACGGAAGACGAGGTGCACCCAGACAGCATCTTAGAACCACGGATCCCAACCTCTGGTTACAGATTCCTCCGCTGGCCAGCAAACTTGGTCATCTCCCCAGCCTGGCCCGGCTGCTCATGCAACCCCGCTGTGCACTCGAGGATGGCCGTGGGTCTCAATCGGTATTGTTTGCAAAGCAGAGGGGACACTCCTGGGTACCCTTAGGACGGATGCAGACTGTTCTAAGCCTTCTGGACTACATTAGGTTAGACGGTGGCCCCTGGTTTGGACTGGGTTCTGTGCCAAGGGAAAACGAACGGCATGTGCAGTCCGGCCTCCCTGTTGGAGATGCTTCTGTTGCTCTGCAGAAGAAATCTGAGAGCTTCTGAACATTTAGAGGAAAATTTCACTCTGATTCATTTGCTTTTCACTATGGCTGCATATTACTGATAGAGTATTAGGACTTACCAATTTTCTTTATCCTTTGTCAAAATTTATATGTAGAAATTCTGGCCTCCAGTGTGCACACATTGATAAATATATGCATGAATATAAATGGAAGTTTTCAACATGGATAAAGAATAAAGAAAAAGGTACTACACTGCTCCTCTACCGGCTCTGAGTGGGAGGACGGAGCCTGGAGTCGTACCCGGCACAGGCCGAAACCACTATCACCTCGTTAAATATTAGAGTGACGGCTTTGGCAGGACCCTGAGGACCTAGGGCACTCCTTCTAAAGGCAACGTCGTATTTCCATCTGGAGTGTCGTCATGACGTAGGAGAAAGATTTTGGAGGCCAAACAGACCAGGCTTCAAGTCCTAACTCCAGCACCGACTGAACCACCCTCAGAACCCCGGGCCAGCTGCTCGGCCCGCTGCCCTAGTCCCTGCCCTGTGCGGTGGGGGTGGCAGAGCTGGCGGCAGTGCTGTAGATGGTCATGAACAACGAGGGCAGGAATGAGAATTAAACTGCCGGCGTTTGTCACGCACCTGCCGCAGACTCTTCTGCAACTCCGGAGAGGAGACAGTGTCATTAGTGTGACAGTGGCAGAAACGAGAGCCAAGAAGAGCCGGCAGCCGGCTCAGGGGTCCACACTGAACCGGGGGAGGCCCGGACTGCGTCCTGCACACACAGCTCAGTGCGGGGCAGAGCGGCTGTTCTGTTTCTAGGATGCCGAGGACACAGTGCGGGGCGTCCTGTCATTGCTGTCTCTTCTCCCTACCATCTCCCTATAACGGTCATCGCCGTGTGTCAAACTTCTTTGCAGGAAAGAAGTCCTGTAAAGCTCACGCCTCTGGGAAGGAGCCAGCTCTGTGGGCGTGGTAAACACAGCATCAAAACTTCTTGCGAATCACCCAGCCTATTTCATTTTGGCTGGTGTTTTAGGAGATCGAATCCACCAATATCAAATAAGTAACAAGACTCTGAGCTAAGTGATGAAATTGATCTTGTGTGGGCTCCTTTGCTAAAACGTTTTATTTTTTAGTGCTCGAACACAGCTTGCTGAACGGAGATGTTATTATATGTGCAGAAAATTAAAAATAAGGTGGGCATTCTAGTGAAAGCCGGCTGCTACCGTATTTAGAAAGGCATGAGATCTCAGAAAGGACTCATGAAAAATCAAGTAGGGCAAAGATGGTGCGTGCCCGAGTGGAGCGGTACGTATAACATATATCGAGTATATTCACTGAAACTTTACCCCATTGCAATATGCCCTTCAATACGAGCAAATTAAAAAGAGCTTGAAAAACGTTTTAAATGTAATTGTACTTTTATGACAACATAGAGCATTTAACCCTCGACCCTGCTATTCAAATCGAAATAGATCAACGCATCATAGTTATTGGATATTAAGAAAATATATAAGAATGAGAATGCGGCAGCGAAAGTTAAAGTGTATACGAACAGCTAAGATTCAGAAGCAGAATTTCGATCTGATTGGGATGCAAATAAGATCTTTCTGGAGTCTCACCTTCTGCCTTGACACCATCCAAGACTTTATCGTCGGCACCAACACGCTCCCCAGCAGGATCTGCACTGGGTGGTAGACGAGCAACGGCACGGAGATTAAAGACAGGTGCTCGTGGCCTGCAAACACTATCTTCAGCATCGGGATTCCTGGCGGACAAAGAACACAGAAAGTGTGGAGGCGAATTCAATTCGTCCTCGGACTAAAGACGTTCTCTATTAAAATCGCTACTTCGGAATATATCATTGCCATATTTTCCCCTGTGCATATTCACAGCCCTGAAAAGGGAAGATCTCAAATGAGTCACCGAATGGGTTCATCTTCTTGCTCTACATAAAGCTCTAAGCTCTGCCTAAAACAGATCAAAGCTGAAAAGGCGGTAGGTATCCGAGGGCAGGTTATCTGCTGCAGATTAGCAGTGTGTTTAACAAGGGGAGGAGACGGCATGGGATAGGGTAGCTTCAAGAAGGCTAAAAAGTACCTAGTGAGGCGGAGGTTCAGAATGGATTCTTTCTTGCTTAATGGCGAAACAGTCTGTTGGTCTTTAGGGAGCCCTGCCTGGTGCCATTTCAAAGCCCCAAAGTTCACTTTTGAAAGTGGAAGGATATGGTCAGATAATGTATGGTATATACTGTTTTGAGTAGGAGGGTACTTTACCCAAATGTACATTAATAAAGGCTTTGCTCATTCTCATTTGGCCAAGGATCTCAAAGTGCTTTACACAATATTGTGTATGGTAGGTGAACTCTAAGATTAATGCTGAGTGTTTAAACCTCACAATGAAAATCTTAATGGAACCCAGGTAAATGAATACTACTTCATGAGTCTACTGCCCTATCACACCACGGGCAAGGTGTGTATGTTTCGTAAGTAGTTGTCTATAGTGTGTACCTATTAAGCTTTCATAACAGAATTCAGACACTGGCAGTTTAACTATTATTACCGATTGTTTAATAAGGCCCAGCTGTCAGAATTATCGTGTGCGTATGTTGGCGTTTCCAACTTACGAGCTTTAATAGCTTAGCTTTCTTCTCGTTTCTTTGAGAACAGCCTCTGAAAAGGACCTACACTCCTAAACATGCACAGCAATGGCACATAAATAGCTCTTTATCATAACCCAGTGAGGAAAGCTCTGCCGTTTCAATTATTTTTACCTTCTAATAAATTTCAAACCTTTATGCGAAAACGTATTTCACGGCTGCTTTCTTCTTCATGGTTTCACATATCCTTGCCATAAGCTGAAAATACTTAACTCTTCCCAGACAACGTCTCTCAGAGCTTCAAAAGTACACGTTTAGATGTTCGCACAGTTTCTGTCTTCTCATGAATATGAAAAGCAAAAGAGCCTTCTTCTAAAAAACAACATGCATAATCCACTGATAGTTGAAAAGCAGCATCTGACATCACAGTCCTGGAAAGTTGTTGCGATGAGAAAATGAGACCTGAACATTCTCCTTCTGTTTCCGGGAACGATTATTTGGTCCAAAGGGATGATGCTAAGGAGTTGGGGGGCGGGAAGCTGAAGGGAGCCAATGATAGAATTATGGAGATTTTTGTCCCTAAAAATGAGCAGAGCAGGGGTTTCTGACCCGAAATTCGAGGGCCATGGCTGCTGGGCTACAAAATCACTTGAGGCACCGTCCTTGGCTAACGCTTGGCCCTGTGTCTTCCTCAGCACTGGCCGGAGGGTTCCTGCTACTGTAGGCAAACAAACAGTCGACTGCGAGAGGTACAAGGCATCTTGATGTAAGTGACGCCGGAAATTCACTTGACTGTGATGGGTCAGGTCCACAAAGGCAGCAACAACAACGGCAATGACGGCCGGTGTGTCGTGAGTGCTTACCAGATGTCATGGGCTGTCAAGCGCTTTCTCATGTTAGCTGAACCGAGCCCCGCAATAACCCTGGGAGGCTGGTAAAAGTTACTGCTTGCACCGTTTTACTCATGAGGAAATGGCCGCTTTCCCAAGTGGTGGAGTCACAGCTGCAATGCGGGCACCTTGGATTTCCAGGTCTTTGTGTTGTGTAAGGTTTGAGGCCTTCGAGGTCTTCAGTTTAAGACGCCGTGGGGACTGTAGCTTCATAAAGCAGAGAGCCCGGGATGCAAAAAACTTTCTAGGCCAGAAGTGCTTTTGGATCTCATTCTTCTTGGACCCCTCCCAGAAGCCCTGCCGGAGGCAGCAGACCCCATCGAATCCCCCTGCTTCCCACACCAGGGTGTTCCTGTGACCTCACGTGGGTGAGGACCTAAGTAATGGCTAGGACTACCCCAACGGTGGCCGGGGAACCAGAGATGGAATGACACAGCCCAGTCGTTCCCCTCGAGAAGCTTCCAGTGTGCGAGTGACTTTCTACTGTCGTTGGACCCTAACACCAATCTGTCGGAAGCTCTCTTCTGGCCCCGAGCTGGTTCTTCAGCTCTGACGTCGCATCTTTAAACACACCCTTCTGTACACTTCGCATCTTTAAACACACCCTTCTGTACACTGCCTGATGATGGGCCGGGACTGCAGATGGGGGGCGCTAGAGATGGGCTGGGGAGGGAGGAGGGCTTGGGCTCCTGCCAGCACCAGCATCTTCAAGGGAGCAGGCGTCCTGGCTGCAGAGATAGCTCGTGGTGCCGCCCTCCGAGGCTGGAGCCCCCATCTCCTTCTCCGAGCTTCTAGGTTCTGAGAACCCCAACTTCCTTTTGTTCCCCCCGCTCCAGCTACTTCTCAGTTATTGCTCCTTTGTTTCCTCACTGTCCCCATACCCCTTGTCCGAGTTCAAACACCGTTTGATGTCCCCTCTACTGAAGAGTCGTTTCTATTCTCCTGACTGGCCCTGGCGACACGGGGCCCCTTTCTCACTCTGCCTGAGTTACAGTCATGCGCCTTGCTAGAAAAAGAGAAGGGCTCCACGAGGACCTGCGGTCGCTGTGCATATTTGTTGAATTAAATAGAGATTCCTCCTCACCACTTTATGTGCTTTCCGGTTAATCGTTAATCGAGTTTCCTATCACGCCACTTTAAGTGACTGATGGCAAAAATATGATTGAAAATAACATATCAGAGGGAAAAACCCTTAGCTTACCAGAGACCGAGGGCCACTTCCCTTTCACAAGTCCTTGCTTGTCGCTCCCGTACGGTGGGTTCACAAGTCGATCACTTGGCGGGGGAGAAGGACTCCAGCGACTCACGTCATAAGCCACTTGTTTTGGGAGCCTTGTTTTCCCGCAGTCTTAAAATCCACCTTACTTTTCAATCATTCGATTATCCGCTTTTCTTGTCAAACATTACAGTTCCTTCTCAATCTCCTATTTATCTCGATTTCCCCCCCTGGTTTTCTCTCGCTTTCTTCCCATCTTACGCCAGCAGAGCTTCCGCTCAGTGCTTTTTCTTTTTCTTGAAGGTCGGGGTGCAGAGAAGTTGGGAGACGCAGAGCGAGCGCTAACTTCTCCACGTCCCAGCGGTCATCCTGATCTTAAAGTCAAATCAGAGGACATGAGCTGTAGCCAGAAGCTCATGTCATGCGCCGCCCTCTCGTCCTCTTCGCTTCCTCGCTTAATAATTCACTCGATCACTCATTCACTCAACTAGCACTCACGTAACTGATTAACTATGTGCAAGGGTTAAGGCACGCTAGAAGCGGGGTGTGACACAACCCTGCATTTAACTAACCGGGCACCTCTGTGACCACTCACGTCTCGCTCCCCAGAACTTGCCTTCAGGGCAGGGTCAGCTTCCACCTGCACTTACCAACGCTACTCCCAACCGGCCTCTCGGCCTTCAGGCTTGTCCTGTCCAAGCTCTTTTCCCCTCTGCAGCCAGACTGAACATTCCTGAGTACAAAGCTGATAACATCAAATCACACAGGAGTTTATCATGCAGGACACGGGCCCTCACGACCTGGCCCCCACTCCCTCTATGTCTCACCACTCTTCCCTCCTTCTACCTCTGTGCTCCAGCCTTGAAGAGGCTGTTCCCCACCCAGCCCGGCCCAGGTGCAGGCCCCAGGCGCAGGCCCCAGGTGCAGGCCCCAGGCCCCAGACCCCAGACGCAGGCCCCAGGCCACTGGCTCCAGGTGCAGGCCCCAGGCCATCGGCTCCAGGTACAGGCCTCAGGCCCCAGGTACAGGCCCCAGGCCACCAGCTCCAGGTGCAGGCCCCAGGCCACGGGCCCCAGGCACAGGCTCCAGGTACAGGCCCCAGGCCACCTGCTCCAGGCGCAGGCCCCAGGTACAGGCCCCAGGCCACCGGCTCCAGGCGCAGGCCCCAGGCCACCGGCCCCAGGCACAGGCCCCAGGCCCCAGACCCCAGGTACAGGCCCCAGGCCACCCACCGGCTCCAGGCGAAGGCCCCAGGCCACCGGCCCCCAGTGCAGGCCCCAAGCCCCAGGCCCCAGGCGCAAGCCCATGCTCTGTCTCTCCTGCAGGCTGGTGCACACAAGCTCCTTTTGCCTAGAATGCCCACCACCCACCTCTTGACCTGCCCAATCCTTTAGCCCTCGGTTCGTAAGCTGCCTCCTCTGGGAATCGCCTGCAAAGTCCCAGGCCAGCCTTTCCATCTTTCTCCTCTGTGCTCACCCACCCTGGGGCAGATTCCAGCCCAGCTCACCCGGCACTCGGCATCATTGCCTGATCCCTGCCTGTTTCCCTCACTAAGCTGTGAGGTTTTTTTTATTTTTTATTTTTTATTTTAGGGTCAGAGACTATTTCTTCATCTTTGCGCCTTTAGGAGCACGTTGATTGTATGGATTTCTATTTTCTAAGATCGCATCATAAAGTTACTGTGCAGACTATCACTCCATTCTTACTGTATTCGTTAACTAGGAAAAAAAAAAAGCACAATAATTTAAAAAGCCAAACAAACTTACTAGAGTTTTCTTTTTAAAGTAAAATTTAAATACGGGACTCTTTTCATCTCGCCATCACTGCAGTAATATAAATGAAGCAAATTAATTTTAATGCTCCCAGGTACTGATTCCGTGTCACCGCGGGTGACAGGATCCAACCGGGCTTCACGAGATGGCATCTGACTTTATGGAAGTGAACGCTGTGCGCGCATTTACAGTTTTACAGGGACTTTAAGCTGTCATGCTGAAAAATGTTTATAAAACATTAATCAAAAAATGCCTCTTTAATACAATGCATTGTCTGAAAGATGTTAGAAGGCGCATATTGTAAATGGATTCTTTTTCTGACTAAAGTAATTTCCACCAAAAGCCTTTCCCCACTGCTCTGCCAGTGCACGGTGCGGGGAGATAAAGAGCACTTTCCGAGCGCATTACTACCTGATCCGAGCACTTGGGAAATCACTAATGTACAGCATGCCATATTTCCATGTCACACATGACACGCTCGTCTAAAATTACCCAACAGAGTTTGACACTGTAGCATATTCCATAAGTGGAGCTTTCAACTGACATCTGCCAAATAGGAACTTCAAGTGCGAGCTTTCTTCTTCTAACAAGCAAGCGAGGGCTTTCTTTCATCCTGTGCCCAGGATGGAAGGGATAAAACAATACGTACGAGAACAGGTTTCCCCCCCTCGCCATTTTACATATGTTTATTTTATGCTCCCTGAATTAGAATATTCCCTTTGTATCAGCGTTCAAGTTTCAACAGTTACTGTTTGCTAGTGGATGAACAGTTATCGAAAATTTTTCCTCGAGAAACATTTTTCTTTGTAGGTTAAATATGGACCCTCATATAACACCCCGCTGCCCCGAAGGCTGCTCTACTGCTCACTGCATGTCCTCGAGTTACCGTCCTCGGTGCTGGCGACATAAGAGGAAGAACCCAGACGAGGTCCCTGCCTTCTTGAGGCTCTGACTACCTCAACTGCCCTCCAACCAAGGGACGAGGGCCAGCATAGCATGTGTCACTCCTGTCACTGGCTTAGCCAGTTTCTACAATTCAAATGTTGGGGTCATCTTTGACTAATCCCATTTGTCTTCCTACCTCTACCTCAAGTCAGCAAATTCTGTAGATTCTTTTCTCCACCTTCCATTCTCCTGTTCCCTCAGTTTTCACTACCGTTTTCCTATTTCAGTTCTTCGCAAGAGCAAGCCAAGATTACTTACAGCCACCTAACATGACGCTGTCTTCAGATTTTTCCCTTCATCAGTCCGACAAACCAGTCAGGTTAATCTTTCCAAAACCCACGTTAATTAAAGCCAGCACTCTGCCCAAGAACAGCAGTGACTTTCCAGTGCCCATCCATCAGATTCTCTACCCATTCGGCTTCAGCAAAAAACAGCCGCTACTAGCGCCACTTTGTAAGCGCTTCCTGCATGCCGAGGGCTTTGCCTGCACCGTCTCATCTAAGCCTCCAATGGCCTTGTGAAGTCAGTGACTTTTGCCCCATTTAAAGATGAGAAAACCAAGGTTTGGAGCAGTGGTGATGGACGCAGAATCAGACCTCGGTCCATTTACTTTTAATCACTAAGGTATGTTAAGTCCATGAAGCTGAACTTTCAGCCGCTAGTGGCTGTCACTGGCTCAGGCCTGGTAGCCCTTTCTCGTCTTTGCAAAAGCCGAGCCCTGCCCGGATCGCGTCCTTTCTCTGTGTGCCTCAGCTTGCCACTCTCCTCCACCGGGAAGGCGCCGCCCCCCCTCCCCCATGGATTTCCTCCTCTTTTGAAGAACGAAGGCAACTCTTCCTAGTTGCATCACGTAATTTAGCATTTGCTGATGTTGCTGTTATTTTCATCTGTGTGGGTTTTATTTTTCTCTGAATCCAGGCAGAGTATTATATTTTCCTTTTACTCTCCTACGGTGTTTAAACACAGGCCTGGTACTCAATATATAAGCGATTGACTATTGAAGAATAAGTGCTAAAGTACTATTTTCAGTTGAAAAGGACAGGATATAGGACAAATGCTAGCTGCTTTCTTAACTAGGCTGTAAAGAGAATCATTCGCACGCCCGTCTGGGAGAGGGCTGTAGTTTATAGTATGACAAACATTTGGCATGGCAGCGAGGTAAGAAAGTAGACTGACTGGGGAACACCAAATTTGAAATGAATATGGAGCTGTGGAGCACGGGAGGGGATACACTGAAAAAAACGCCCTTTGTGTCTTGTGAAGTCTAATATTACACTTACTTTCCCACTTAGTTAACAGATACTCCAATCACCTGGACCATTTCCTGCCTTTCAAAGGTTTACTCGCCTGAATTCACACGCCTTGTTTTCCATTTAAAAGCTTTTTCAGAGTTTTCGCTGAGTTCTGGAGAGAGTTGCTGGCAAATCTGGAATCCAGTTGCTTCTCTCTTTAGTTGTCATGGTGATTTCCCACTTTTGTTTAGTTTGTTCTTAGTTAGAAACATCCATAATTTTACTGTCCAAATGTCCTGTACATTGTTATTTGAATTCTCTCTCTTCCTCCTTAGCGACTCTCTCAGAAAAGCTCATGTTTGCCTTTAAAAGTCATTGGAATAGATGGTCTCCCTGATCAGAACGTAATCCAGGAAGGCAGTCAGTGTTTGAGAAACACAGACACTCTTTTCCGGCCTCACTAAATGCCAATCTCTGTGTCCCCTTCCCCAACACACGCGCGCACACACACACACACACACACACACACACACACACCACACACAGCCTTTCTCTTCAGAGACAAACAGTCACAGAAAGTCAAACTCACTGGCACTGATTTATCTCAATTATAAACAAAGGGGCAATTGTATGCCATTTCTAGAGCATGAAAAGATGTCGTGATGAGGTACTACAGTGTGGGGATTTGGTTAGAAGACGCCTTCAGCTGGGGTGATCCCAAAGCAGCCAACTTTCAGTCATACAACTGTTGTTTCATGCGGCCCTTGATCATTCGTTACATCCTCCAGCCTACGCGAGGCAGCTCAGAGAGGAAAAGAGGCCTCACGCGGGAGTCAGAAAGCCCTGGGCTGCAATCCCATGTCCATCACTGACCTCCTGTGTGACTGTCGTTAGGCAAGTTATTTAACCTCAGTTTTCACATCTGTAAAATGTACCTACTTTATAAGTTTAAAAAAAAGATGTGAAATGAGACACAGTGTCTGGTGAGTAGTACGTCTTTATCCATCCCGTGCCAGACCCGGCTGTAGGCGCAGTGAATGAATGGGCAAACCCCCTGTCTCCGCAGAGCTGTGCTCTTACTCATTTAACAGGGAGAGAAGATCAAGTACCAAGTGGACACCAGGCAAAGAGCAAATTCCACCCAGAAACAAAATTGTGGCACAGGGCAGTGAGAAAATGCAGCATCGCTATCGAAAAAAAAGTTGTTAGACAAAATGAGTTCAGGGAATGCTTGGGTTATCTACATTTTTGTCTGTCTTTTAGAGTGCATAAAGAGAAAGGCCACCCAGTTCCAGGTTGATGGGTACGGGGCGCTCACTGTCCACCCGAGGCCTGCCAGATGAGTCCAGGGCGCCCAAAGGTGTGGCCTCCTGAAGCAGGCGGGGTCATTCTGCACAGCCCCAGAGTGACACTCTGCTCGTGATGCTGGGCGTTCCAAGATTTCCCCCAAACCCTTTCTGGAACGTTTCAAAGGCTGGCAAGTCGACTTCCTGCAGATCCCCTTAGGAAGGGGGACAGGAGGTCGCAGGTCACGTGGCCTGCCCTCCTTTCGCTCTCATCTAAATGTAGACTTTTGCTCAGATTCTCCAAGGCATTTTAACTTGGCGATCGTGCTATTTCACCCTTGCGATGGTTTACATTTTACGTGTTCCCTGCTTTTTTGTGGGTGTCATTCTTCTTCAACTGAAAACTCCACCTCAGCATCAGAACCTCTGTTATCGCTTTATGAGACACAGGATGAAACATTTTTGTCCTTTTTTACAAAGAGTCATCCAAACTGAGCTACGACTAAATCACACATGCAAACGAGAGCTGTTTTCCCAGCATCCCAGTGATGGGTTCAGGGAGCCCACACAGACCTGGAGCATCTCCGCACCGCTGAGCCCGAAGGTGACCGCAGCGGCTCCCGGGTGTCTAGCAAACCCCTTCGGCCAGACCTCCGGCAGAAAAACAACGTCGTCTTGCACCGGCTGAACGGATCTGTGCAGATGGAATTTTAATTTCCAACCTCTGAAGCTTGAAAAATGTCATATGCTCATCCGTGTAGCTATGAGAGGCAAAGCTCTGGGAGCCTCACAGGAGGTGTTAGCGGCCGTGCCCCACACGGTGGACATCCTCTCTGCTGTCCCCCCGCTGCCCCGTCCCCAGGTAGGAAGGTTTTAAACTCGATTTCTGGTGTAGTGGGGAGCTACTGAGTTATGTGAAATAGAGGTTTATGTAAAACCTGCCCAAGAGATTTATCCTTCCTTCATATTTCACAACCAGAATTCAAAAATATCCTTTATCCAAAGGGGGAGAGTTAGGCCTGGAAGAGCAGGAAAATTAAGAAATATGAGGTTACGAACTAGATGTCTAAGGCCATTTTTAAAGAGAAAACCACCACCTTTCCAGCAATCATGAGCTTTAGGAAAGAGAGCAGCATTCCAGTTTTAGTCTTCCAGCAGTCCCTGCGCGCACAGGGCCTCAGAAGCCTAACCTGGAGGTCATGGACACGTTCGTTCGCATTTGCATGTTGTTAAGACAGGATACAGAATACACGGAATACACAGAATACTATGCGTCAGGCAGCACTCTGAGAACGCGCGGACACCTACTCATTCACTCCTCACATCTACGACGTTGAGTGAAGCCGCCATTATGATCTCCGTGTTTTGGATGAGGAAACCGAGGAGGCGGACGGATGAATACGAGTTTCCCAAGGCACGCGCAGCCGGTGACGAGGTGAGCCTGGGAGGAGGACGCAGACAGGCCGGCTCCGGGGCCTGTGGTCCTCCCCGGCCGTGTGCCTGCAATGTCTGACGTGAAAATGTGTCAGAGGGTACTTAGGAACCCTCGAGAAAAGAGATGCTGGATAATATTAACACACGACACTAGAAGGTGAAAACCCAAGAGAAACAAAACTTACAGAAGAAAGGTCTGAAAAGGAGAGAGATACTCCTTTCAGCAAAGGGGCTTATGTGGCTGGCCTTGGAGTCACTGAGACTCAGAGTTGGTGGATGACCATTCTGGGCACACTGGGAAAACTAAAGATTGTGTGTTAGCCTTCAGTTACCTGGGCTGTAATCCTACCGCTTTGCTGGAAGTTTATGTAAATAAGGATGGAAGACAGACCTAACCGAGCAGCTGGTATTATTTGTGTTTTGAAACAGGTATGTTCTGATTGGAAAAGATGTTTAATGAATGGCCCGAGCCTGCTCGCCAGATGCTGACAATGAAACATTTAACTCTACCAACTGACGGTTTCCGCCTCGGAAGATCAGGTACACCCTCACCTGTCTGAAAGCATTGTAGGAGTAATTAGCAAACAGGGAATAGACGAATGAATTAAAGAACTGAGCCACAGAGCCTTCATTCAAGTGCTGGCTGTGTCTTCCTGATGGGGTCACCATATTTATGGAGACAAGGTGGCAGGAAGTAGAGTGAGATTACTTTTTTATTTTTCTAGGCCGTGAATGAAGAGTCATTCATCTTCTAAACAGAAAATCGGGCTTATGGTCACACTCACAGGATGTGAGAACATCAAAAAAAAAAGAAATGAGAATTTCCTATGACAAAAATTAATGCAAGGTCAGCAGAATATATTTAACACGGTCATTGACACGAACTGGCCCCGTCTGACTGGCTCTGAAAAGCCTTGTTTAATTTTACAGAATCTTTTAGGTGTGTTTTTACATAAATGAAGCAAAGTACTTGAACATTTTAAGCCCGAGGCGGTGAGAAGCTGATGGGTGTGATGTGAACGCTCACTGATTCTCCCCCCGCTCTGCTGCCCTAAACTCCGTTTTCCCTAAAATTTTGCATTCGTAACCCTCTCAACAGTAGACAGTGGAACTTCTCGAAGACTTCAAAATCTTAGTTAAGTGGTAAATGTGAGGAAGCTGTGACCCAAACGAATACTAACTATTTTTAACATACATTTTTTGTTTTAGCAACATGGCCAGAACTTTTCTTCATGACGGTACCAGGTTCGTGATGAACACATACCTCGGAAGAGATGACTCTGACACACAAAGAACACGGCAGGTTTGATCTGGGAATTAGAAATCAGTTATTTATCCTAAATCCATCTCTCTTAAAAAGGTTTCTGTGGTCTAACTCGACTACGTGGTATCCTGCTAACCTACTCCTGTCCTTTATTTATCCTCAATGATACAGAAATCAGGGAGTCAAGACTTCATTTAGAAGACTTTTAGGCAGAGGAAGAATTAAGAAAATGCTGGGAGCCATTTCTGGAAATAATAATGTTTTTCTAATGTTAGTTTTCCTTAGCCTCTGAATACTTAACATATCTAATCATAACACAGAGAAGTGTGGATTTCACAAATCAGTACGAATGGCCAATTTCATTAACAAATAGTAGGTTTAATCTTACTGTGCACTGTTGTTGGAACACAGCAGAACATAAGTGTGTACGCAGTAAGAGGTCTAACACAGTGGCTCTCAGTCCCTGGCTGTGCGTTAGAATCACCCGGGTGGCTTTTGAAAAAATATGACGCCTGGGTCCATTCTATGAGATTCAGGATCTCCTAGGAAGGCATGGGGAGTGGTCTCAGCATCACTGTTCATTGGACAGCCCCTAGGTGATTCCAATGTGAGCCTGGGTGAGAAGCCGGGTCTGGTAATAAGGGGGAGTGTGAGGACTCGGGAGGATTCTCGAGGTACGCAGATCGGCCACTGTGTGCCAGCTCTGCTGTTCACTCGCTGTGTGACCTGGGGTGTTACTGACCTCTCTGAGGCTTGGTTTTCTAGTTTGGACAATGGTGTCAATAATAGCTACTGTGAAGGGTCGTTGCGAAGATTCAATGAGACAGTAAGGCAACTTATACACCTAACACAGTGCCTAGCATGAAAATGATGTGGGCTGGTCCATGTCAGGAACTGCTGGAAAGTGACCCAAGCCAGGATGGTCGTGCGTAAGTTCCAGATTCTTTCTGGCAGATAGCACGTGTGGCCCAAGAATTTAAAGTCAGGTCAAGGTCAACTACACCCCCACAGCCTTGCCAGCAGGTTTGAATAAAAGAAAGCTGCCATACATACGGGTATTTTTTAACTAAACACATAATAGCAGTCAAGTGCAGAAATAGTTTAAGCAACCTACCCTATAAATTTGAAGTCCCAACTCTGACTTTTCAAGCACACTCGCTAGCACCTTGCATGAGAGGGTCTCTCTAAGCACACACAGCTACCTTCTAGAGCAGGATTCAGTGACTCTTATTGTAAGCCTTAGGTGACCACAGGGCCCTCCAACAGCAGCTGGGCACAAAATCCAGCGTCCAGCACAGCCCTGAGAATTTCTTATTCAGATTATGGGATTTTTCTAGGTTCTTGTAGCAAGTGGAAGTGTCTCTCAAGTTCTTTGGCCCTTTACATGAGTCCATTTAGTACGTTTCTCATGCAAAGTAACAAGTCAATAATTTCATCAATAAAAACCTATTTCTGAATTCATTATGCTAATTAGTAAAGTCTCCCCGGTTGATAGAGCTATAGATAACAAAAGTATTTTGTTAGCTGCTTTGGAGTATTTCACCTTTCTGATAAAAGGGTATCTGAACACGCCGGTGAGAATTTTCCATTAGATGGACTGGCTGGCCCTGGCCTGAAGTCTACACCAACCAGAACAATCATAACACTGCACAGTCAATGCAAAAGTATTTTCAAGTAATGTACTTCATGTAACGAGCACTCAGCACAGTGTCTGCCTATTAAGTACTCGATGTGAGCAGTTATTATTATTATAATTACTACTATTGAAAACATGATAGAGAAATAATTTTAAAAATAAATCGACAAAAGGCATAGAAACTGTTATAGAAGCTGAATGAATAAAATCTAAGTGTAGGTGATCTTATCATTGCGAATCAAGAACTATTCTGAGTTTTTAATTTAGCCCTGGTTCCTAAGTGCAATAAGAAGTATGGGTTAAAGTTCAGCGAAAAAGGGACAACAGAGCCCAAAGCCTACATGGTAATTATTTGAGGAAGGGGATAAAATCTCATGAAGCAAAACATAAAGTGATATTTTCCAGACCTTGGATTATGACCCATTAATGAGTTGCAAAACCAACTTATTGGGTTTTACCCAGTGATTGGATAGAATATGGGATGTATCACATAAAGTAGGAGTGAATGTTGTTTTGTAAAACTTTTACACACATGCAAGTGTGTAACGGATCACACTGTGAAATATACTTTCACTGTAGGTTGTGGTTAGAAATGTTTAGCAGGCCCTGGCCCGGGAGGCATGGAGAGTGAGAGGTGCCAGGTGCCGACCTTCCAGGGGAACGCCTGCTGGAGGGGAACGCCTGCTGGATGGTACCTGCAGGATCCCCCGGGGAGGTTTTATTGTCTTTCATTTCATACTTGCTGCCCAGAACCTGGAGAGCTCCTGGCACCTTATTAGAAAGTCTAGATGTACTAGCGATGATCTTCAAACACCAAATTCAGAATTGAAAAAAATTCAAAACGAAATAGTCCCCACACCTCCGAGGGACATGTGTATCACTTTGTTTGCTAATTTATGATTTCTTTTTGTGTGGGATCAGAAAATAGCACAAAATGACAGACACTTCACTTTTCTTCAGCATGGTAGCAAAATCCCCTGGGTCTTTACTTTCAGTGGCATCTTTAAGAATCTGTCAAATGGCAGGAGCCCCCAAACTGCTTTTCCTCACAGAACTGTAACTTCAGGGGCAAAACGCAGCACAAAAACACATTTTCAGCTACACCCCAAAGACGAACTTCTATTTTCTGTCTCTACTTGGGATTTCTATTCCACTTTAATAGTTTATTGTAAAAAAGCCCTTAGTTTCCTAAAATAGAGTGTAGACGGCGTTGCCTCATGAAAGGTAAGGTCTGGCTCATCGAGACTCGTTTTAAATAGAATACAACTTTTTATTAATAAAGAAAATAAAAGGACTGAGTGCCAGTTTGTGGCTGGACCACACAGAAATCTATGTTTATGGGAACAATTATAGGTATTATTATATATAGGTATTATTATAGGTACTTTAAACTGTCTTATAAGCAGTCGTGCAATCAGAAGTAATTTTCTGTTTTAAACAATTGATAAACAATTCAAACCCATGCTCAGATCGCACAATTATAATACCAGGAATCAGCATAGCATTTTTTGGTTTTCACAGTGCTTTTGTATCTCATTATCTGATGCAATTTTGGAAGTTTGGAGGCCTGGAATCTAGCCTCTGTTAGTTACAAGATCTGGGATAAGTTTTTGAGACTTTTCTCTATGCTTTCATTTCTTTGTATGCAAAATAAGATAATTACAGACTTGTTAATATTCTAGTTGTTTAGGTAATATGATTTAATAGGTTAAGTGCTTCCCAGTTGTATGAAGGGTAGTTTTATTAAGATAATGGTCTTTTATGTGCCAAGTGGAATTACAGATAAGCTTTAGGAAAAAAGAAAAACAGAAACGCATATTTTCCAATTTCAATTCCATTTCCTCTTGAGAAAATATCATAGATGTTATTAACTGATCTTTTCAGCCCAAGTTGCAGGTAATCCTTTAGAATTCTTGAAAAGCTTTCAAGTAGAATTGAAAACAAGAACCTTTTCAGATTTTGTTTCTCCGAAAGAAACTCATTGGAGAGTATAAAAATATTTTTTAACCTCTTTAGGAAAAAGCAATGGCCATTATTTCCCTTCCTGCAATACTGTAACATTTTTTACAAAACTGTTCCTTTCCAGAAGTCTTTTCTTTTTCACACATGGCAGGGGAACTGTTGTCGTCTTACAGAGTGGAAATATCAGCCACTGAGCAGACTCAGAAACTCAAAACCGGAGGGACTCTCCAGGGTCAAGGGCGGGTTCCAGCTTTTGGTAAGAGACCTAGGACTTGGATCCAGACTAGAATCAGGTCTGTGTTCTTTCTTCTCTTTCCCGAATCCTATGTCTACCAAAAAGCTATATATTTTCTTTTGCTTAATGCACAGTTTCTTGTCACAATTCAGCTGTGTAACTGCAACCACAGACTCATAATGATATGTAAACGATGTGAGGAATAGCTGTCTGATTTGCCTTTGTAAATAAGAGTCTAAAGTGGTAAGACGAACAGTGGACTCTTAATGAACATTGATTATGACACTCTATTTAAAATTTAAATAGCATTCTTTCAATTCAGAAATGCTTTTGGAGATAAGAAACAAGTAGGAATCTCACAACTGACCCCATAATCAGTTGACATACTCTGAGAGTACATGCTTTCATTTTGCTATTTAAAAACATTAAAAACTAATATAAATATACACTTTAGAACCTTGAACATCCTGAAACATTATCTTTCTAGGTATAGTGAGAAAGTCTGCCACACATATTAGAACTCCAGATGAATAAAGCGATTTGAATACTCAAGAGAAAAAGATAAGTGAAATAAAAGTAAAATACTAATTCCACAGCGTATCTTAGATCGAATTTCTCTCTTGATGAAATCTATCGACCGACTGTGCACTGAGCCATTGTTAACCAGGGCACAAGCTGTTTCTCCAATCTCTGCTACGTAAAATACCTTCTCATTATTATATTAGTATCGGCATCAAACTGGAGAACGATTGGGGAGAGTTCACGGCTTTTATGGCAACCCCCAGCAAGTGATGCTGTCCTGACAGTATAAAATCACCTCCGAGCCTGCGCCGAAACTGCGGGAGCGCGGCACGCCAGGCCGGGAGTGCTGTGTTAGATGAAGCACAGTGATCGCTCTGCACTTCCTTCGGGCCCCCTCTTTCTTGCTGAACGAACTCCAGGGAATGGCATCATGTCAGCCTTTCCAGATGGATTACGTGAAGCCATAGCTCAATGTCATTTTCAATAGGAAGCCTCATAATTAAAGGTCAAATAGTCACTTCATCTGCAATCAATCAATAGAAAAAGTACTAATACGAAGAACTAATCAATCAATGGCAAATGCACTAATAAAAGCAATGAATCAAATTCGCCACGTGTATAGATGCGAGTACATGGAAGAAGAGACCGGGACGGGGCAAAAGCAAGAACAATAAACTAAATCGAAAGTGTACATACAAGAGAACACTTAGAAGGCTTCTCAAGCAAGAGTTTGCATCTTCGGTTCAGTTGTGACGTGGGCACCACTTGGCCCGCAATGATTTATTCTTAAATACAAGTACTGGATGTAATAATGAATGGTATTTCACAAGGCTCACTTAATGTATTTTATTTGAGATGTGTGTGTGTGTCCGCGTATGTATAAAACCACTAGAAGAACACTGGGACAGTGATTGCAAAAGGGATAGATGTAGTTTCTAAATGCCAAGTAGATATAATCAGTTGTATTTCATCTTTGTGCGAGAGGAGAAAGTATAGCTCTAAGTGATACTATCTGAAATTTCTTTGTTCTTTCTGGAATATGAATCCATCACACTTAAAGTGATGTTCTTTCATTTCTATGCAGATAAGAAGTTCCCCATTAGGTCGCTGTTGTGACATATCCTATGTCCCAGTGACGTCAGGTCACCGGCAGAGGGAACTATGCATTGGATCTTATGAAAACTGATAGAGTAAATCCATAGGGCTTAACGAGGCCATTCTATCAATAGGGTCCAAACGCCCCTTGCTCTATGTGAAAATAAGGGCGCTCCTGGGGCATAGGTGATCCATGCCACCTCCCTGGGACAAGGGAAGCAGGAAAAGGGCCATTTTTATAAACGTCAGCTAGGCAGGAGGGAAGCCAGGTATGATCAAGACAAGATAAAATCGTCAAGTTAAAACTAAAAGCCCCTAATCTAAGAGCTATGGAAACTGAGGCCTGTGGCGGTATCAGAGGAAGAGTCAGTCAGGATGAGGGTTTAGCTTTTGTAGTTCCAAGTGAGCTTAAGTCTATCATGTTACAGAAGTAGCTAAGGAATCACACTACACTATTACTTAGCTTATTACACTAGCTTTGTACTGAAGGATCCGAGTATCTATTTTAAGGGAAAACACTACAAAAACAAACAAAATCCAAGTTAATCCAATCCTTTTCAGCAAAACAGCTACTTGTGATGGGAGTTCAGGGCACCTATCTGTTTGCCTGAAAAATTAGCTTTCAGAAAGCATCAAGAACAGAAGAGTATAGCTTTGGGGTTAAGAAATATGAAAAGATGAAAAAAAAAAAAAAGAAGACTGGATAGGTGTTTTGCTTCTAGAAAAGAAGAGAATACTGATTATGCTGCAGTATGCTTTTAGGTAGAACTCTGTTCAACACAGCCAGCTTCAGCACAGAAGAACCGTGGAGAAGCCCCAACATGCACTTTGGTTTTCCTGATGAAAGCGGACCCCTAGGCGTGGGCTGGGGTTCCAAAGCCCCCTGCAGAAATGCACAGGTGTATTTGGTGCAGCCACGACTCGGCAAGGACAGGGGCTCTTGGATCCCTGACTTGGGACATCTGAGGCACCCGGTTTCCTGCCTTTCTAACAGCCCCTTCCACGTTAGGAGACTTGGAACACCGGGCATACACCACAAAGAGCCACATAGCGAGAAAAGCGCAAGATGATTTGAGGCCAACGATTAAACCACACCTGTTGGTACATGAAAATCTACCAGCAGTGGGCAGGAGACTGGAGCCCTGGAAATGGTAACACAGCTATATATAACTAAGAGAGTTAATAATCACTAATAAGATGGCTGCTGCTCACAGAGCATCTGCTGTGTGCCGGGCAGCGTGCCAGGCTCTCAGGGCGCTGTCTCGGTCACCCCACAGCAACCTACACGCAGTGCTGCTACTCTGCATGTTCTGTCGTGTGCTGACCACCTGCTACGTACAAGTGCTGTGCTAGGTACTTAACAAATGTTAGTTTTAATCTTTATAATAACCTTATGGAGTGAACATTATTGTGCCCCATTTTATAGATGAGAAAGCTAAGGTTCGGGGAGATTAAGTGATTTGTTCAGGGTCACAAAAGCCAGGATTGGGATGTGGCTTCTAAAGCTCTTTCTGCTTCATGTTGATGATGATTGTAAAGAAAACCCAAGACACATACTGTGAAGTATAAACTATAAATATAATGTATTCACAGAAGCCGAAGCTCTAGGAAGCAACTGCTCCTTGAAGGGATTGTCCAATTTCTAAATCTTTTCCCAAACGTGGCAAGACTGACAATAGATTCTATCAGACAAACGTGTGGGGTTAGTAAAAACGTTATGAAGTGTCTTCGTTTTTCTTGTTTACTGACTGAGCTTCTTTAACATGAGCAGACTTAGGGCAACATCATGATTCTTCATCCTCTCTCAGTGAGTCACAAGCCAAAATGTAGAAGAGTTTTTATCATGAATTTTTCCAACAACGTGCCAACTACCACAAAGAGTTTGTGGATGATGCATATTTCAATAAATTTTCTGATTACTTAATGAATTTTAATGACTGAAAACGGGACACATTATTGGGGTAATGCCACTAAACTGGATAAAGCTAAGTAGAAAACAGCATTTTTCTTCTTGGTCTATTTTTTGTCCATTAAATAAATACTTATTTCACTTTAAGTGCTAATCAGATTAAGTTAATAACATAACATTCTGAGATGAACATCAAACTAATGTCAATATCAAATCAGAGAAATAACATGATTTCTACCTTGCTCCAAGTTTCCAGAAGATAAGTCAACATTTTCCAGTGCCAATTCTAGAGCCTTCCGAGGCCAAGATTTTTGCCCGTGGCACTGCCCTCCCCCACATTAATATTAAACATTCGACATTGAAAACCTTTTTCGAGAATCATAAACATCACTACAAATTAAGCTAAATCCTATACTACTAAAGTTAGGCCCTCAAAAATTGGTTCAATCATACAATGGTATTTCAAAGCGATGACCCATTCACACTTTGCTATTGTTTTTTAACAGAGTGGACAATGCCCTGTTCCATTTAACTTGAAGAGTCGCCTGAATTTCATGATCATAAAATATAACCATCTGAGGGTGATATTCGTTGGTTTTTAGGACTGTGAATCACTTACCCAGTGTGAGGGATTTGTGTGTAGAACAGAAAATGATAGCCACCGTGTCTGCTGGTGTGAAACCCGAACTACTCCTAGGGGCAAAAAAAACACGTATTTTACAAATACTTTTATTAAAAGCTTATTTAACACATCCTAAATCAACTACAGTACCTACCTTCATGTTTACGTCCCTTTGATCAATCCTGGTGACAGAAGTAATGCTATGCTCAAATGTACAGAAGTGTCTGAATTCCTTTTTAAAGAATCATTTCTGAGTCATTTATCCATAAAAAAAAGAGAGACATTTAAAAACGTTTGGCAGGCCCCTGAGGTCGTAATGAACCTGTGGTGCAGGATGCTGCGAAATCACGCGGCGAGGAATTCTGCTAGTGAAGCAGCTAGGCCGTCACCGATACGAACCCGGTGGCCTGAAAGGGTTAATGTACCTCCAAAGCTGCTCCCTCAAGCAGCAACGTATCCTTTTGGCAGCAAACATGCCCTTTTGAGAAATACATGGGATGAACGAAGATAATAAATCACCATTGTTTGAGCAGTCGCCTTGTACCTGGTACTACTCCAAGGTCTCTGCGTGTAAAGCCAACAGCCCCATAAGGTAGGTGAGACGAGGTCCCTATGTGCAGATGAGAAAACTGAGGCACACAGAAGTCACCTAACTTACCCAGGGTCCCACGGCTGAGCGACAGAGCCAGCATTTACATCGAGCCTGACTCCTGTGTCTACGCTCTTAACCGCGATGTTCTACTATTGTTATATGTTAAGCATGAAACAACATCTCAGGCAAAATCCATTAAATGTTAAAGGGGTCAGCACTGGTGACTATCATATTTGGAGTTCTTATTTTAGATTATAAAGATTTAGAGAACCAGGAAAAAGGTCAGAAATGTGATTATTATTATTGAGTCCTCGATGTGTTAGAAATGATTCCTTTCTACAAAATGAGGGTTTGAAGACATAGTGAGTCTGTTCATCTCCTGCCCTAAGCCCAGGTAAGAGTCGGCAAATGGAAAAGCGCTCTAGAATCCAACAGCATGTATACAGCTGCAGATCTATCCGATTTTTAAGGATCTCTAGAGAAAGAGACCCTACCATCTCCCTTAGTAACCTTTTGGGGACAATCTCCCCTAAGTGTCTCTCCACATTCTGTTTCCTTTGCGACACACTCACTGGAGGGGAGAAGGGCCCTCTCCTCCTCCTCGCTCCCTGTATGTGTGTTAGTTAGGAGGATGCTTAGTTGCCCTCTGGTCTTCCCTCCTCTGAGAAGTCACATATGCTCACGTTTCCTGAACAGTCGTACCTCCAGCTCTTTTATTTTGATAACAACTTTCCGAACGGCATTTTGGCGTCTCACCTCAGTGGAGGGCTCTCTGTGGACAGATATCGCTGGAGTATAAGCAGACTGCCTCACTGTTCCCACATTTCGTCCTCACATTAATATTGCGACACCGCTCTTATTTTCTTAAACATTGCACCACACGGCTGACATATTCCTGATCCCTTTATTCCTCACGTAGGCCCAATGTGAAAGGAGCTATGCAAGGGTTAGTAAACGCATGGAAGAAGGGAACAGAAATATAGATTCTATAAAAGAGAAAGAGATTGAGAACGAGGGCACGGGAGAGTGACAAAGGGCATGTGTGTGTTTTGGCACTGGAGCTTGACCGGAAGGTGGGGTATGATGACGGAGCATGTAGAGAACCTTCTCTAAGGCACTAAGAATTGAGGTGACCTTTAAGGGCCAGGGCTGGACGTCATGCAGATGTGTATTTTAGGTAAGGAACAGTGACCTGAGCCTGGCAGTGCGGGGGCAGTCAGTCGGCAAAGAGCCTTCTTCAGGCTGCCCCGTGTGCAGGAATGCTGGCTGGTGGCAAGGTGTGTGGATTTCATAACTTCGTAAGATGGGACAAGGTGTTTGAAGAGGAGTAATCACACAGCATAAGACTGAAGACGATGAGGCTAGGCAGGCAGCAGAGGGCTGTAAGGGCCTGGAGAATCAGTGACGGCAGGAGATGGTGGTAAGAGACATGAAGGCAGAATTAAAAGAACTTGTCAACTGTTGACCTCTGTGAACTATTCCCTCCCCAGCTTAATGGCACAGGTGTTTGGGGCAAATGCACCAGAATTTAAATACAGAACATCCTTTTGCTTGTTTATAAAATGGGGATGATATTGCCTGCCCCTTAGGGTTTTTGTGAGGATAAATGCCAATGTTTGTTTAGAATTTGGCCCACTGGGAGTGTTTAATACCTGCTGGTTGATATTTTTACCATGATTGTTGCTTTGTGAGAGGAGGAGGAGGAATTAAATAGAAATCAGAAACTTTGAGCAAACTGGGAGGAATACTAAAGCATTAATGGAAACCGGGAATGAAGGGGCTCATGAAGTCCGGGGAGGAGGCCTAGGAGTGGATGTTTAAGTGTGAACTGGTAGTCGTGAGAGGGACAGTGTTTTCCAGAGATCTGGAGAAGAAAAGGATTAGGGGAGATTTGAACATGATTATATCACGAGAGAGACAGCAGGTAGGAACAACCGATGAAGCCAGGTCCTCAGAGAGGCCTGAGAGGACAAGACCGAGAGGGGATGTTTCCTATAGCCTGTGAACTGAAAACAAAGAAGACGAGGTGAGTAAAAAATACGGAAATTTTTCAGGTAGAGAATGGGAAAGTGGAGGCAATTTGTATCAGAGATTGTAGTTTCTTCATAAAGTGTGAGGTACTTCGCCCATCTACAGAGACTTTGAAAAAGTCCTGAGGCTTGGGAACCAAAGAAATTAGAAAAGCTCGAAGGAGGCAGCCCGGGGGCGTGACATGCAGCCGACCCGTAGCGGATGCTCTCTGCGGCGGCCGAGCGGGCGGCACGGCCGGCAGGGCCGGGGTGGGACCGCTCCCCAGCGCCGCTGCCGGTGCTCGGGGCCACCAAGGCCTCTCCTGTTGGTCTTTGCTGCCCTTGCTATAACCGATCGTTGCTGCATCCGGGTTTATGCAGTCTGGTTTTCTTCCAGGAGAGTCTGGCAATATCCTTCTCCTTCGGTGAACTTTGTTCTGCTTGATATTTGTTCTTTTCCAAATTATAGCACGTTTCCAATGTGTCAAAACCTGACGCTGGCTGCCATTGATTGGAGCAGCATCTGCAGTGTCGTTAGAGAGGATATTTGCAAGACATGCGAAACTGTCCTCTAGTTCAGGTAAGGAGACTGAAGCTAAGCCCACACTGGGAGCTTTCTGGTCTGACTTGAGTTGAATCATTGCCTGATAGTTCTACTGGCACAAATTCTGTCAGTCGGGAGGGAGGATCAGCAAATACAAACAGAATGTTTCAAGTTAACAATATTCTTCCTAAACAGGGCTGATTTGCACTCTGTAGAGTAACAGACTGCTTGCCGTGATGGATCTTGGGGGAAAAGCAAAAGAGCAGACACTCACTTAAGTCTCCATTCACGGACGGAGGATGACGATGGTGATAAACAACCACAGTGGTAAGCACCTGCTGAGCATTTTTCTAAGTACTTTGCTTCCAGTATTTCTTCCCTCTCAGAACATAGCCTTAAAAAGGCAGGTGGTATTACTGCCTCATTTTTTTTTTCACAAAGAGAACGTGAAGCACAAAGTTGTTAAACAACTTCCCAAAAGTCACATAGCTAATAAATAGGCTGCCCCAAATACTGGAGATAAATTTTCCTCCGAGAAGCAAATTATAAACAAACAAACAAACAAACACCAAAGACAAAAACCAAACAAATAAACAAAAAATATCACACAATGTAATGGATGAGAGCGGCTGTCTTGTTGAGAAACCCTCCCTCAGCCGCGCTCTGTCGAGGCAGGGCTTTCTGGCAGAAAGTCGTGACAATATACAGAAAAATGAAGAGTGCTGTACACTGTGTTTAAATAGTAATGACTATAATTATTTTCAGTGATTAGCATCCGTATTGTGTCTGCTCCCATTTTTGAAAGGAATCACATTACTAGTTATTTTCTAATTCTACCTTATCTCTCTTTAATATTGATTTTCTTTTTATCCTGCTTTTATGATTCTTTTGATCACTTTGGCTTCCCTCGAGATGTTTATTTCCTTTTCTTCCCAACTGGTCTTTTTGTTCTCTCTTACAAAGCTTTCAATCAGCGTTTTCCACATAATATTTATTTTGCCTTCCTTTGCAGTACCCACAAAGGAAAACATGTCAGAGGGTTTTACTAGCAGAATCACAGAATGTGGAGCAGAAAAGGTCCTCTGAGACAGTTTGCTCTAAGCCCACTGTTTTTTAGAGAAAACTTCCGTGTGAAATGCTTTTCTTTGTTAACCTCTGTACCCGTGTTTTGTCTTTACTCATTTTAGGTGACGACCTCGTCTGTCATTAGCCAAGTGGCACACTAAACAAGTTGCCCAGAGCTCTGTGGTGTGGGTGCCTGAATCGGCAAGAGACTCGCCGTTAGTGACAAGGTCTCCTTCTCTCCCCCCTCCCTCCTCCACCTTCCTTCTTTCTCCTCCCCCCTGCCTTCCCCCACCCGCCTGCCCTCCCAGGGCGACTGTGAGAGGCCCATTGAAACATCAGACTGAAAATGCACAGATAGGGATTAAAAGGCCTGCACAAGTATTTGAATGTTTGCCTTCTTCCTTTTCCCTTGTTAAAGGTTTTTTGGTCACACTAGATTTCTATTATTCTGTTACCAGCTTACCAAACTGTCTTTTATCTATTTTTAAAAGGCTCCCAATTACTGCTTTCTTTTTCTAAGCTTTATTCAACATTTTGAAGAAAACTTTGACAGCTTTCCAAAGTTAGCTTAGGTCACTGCGGATGGCTGACCCTTGATTTGATGAATCAACTTTCATTTCTTAGCAACTGCAACAGACGCTCAAAAAGAATGTATGTATTACATAGCTAGAAATGCTAATTCCTTCTCTTCCATAATTAGTTCTTAAGACAATAGAAACTATTTTGATGTAATAAAATTCTACAGTAGCTAACATTTATTGAGCACTTATTTGACGCTAGGTGTTATGCTGAGGGCATTACGAGCATATTATTTAATTCTCCAAATGACTAAGAGAGAGGTACTACTACTGTCTGCATTTTATAAATGAGAAAACTGGCAAAAGGTACAAAGTTATTAAATAGGATTGACACTCAAGTCTGTCTGATTCCAACACTATTCTACAGACAGAGAAATGAGAACACAGAATAATAACTCTTAACTTAACTTTAAATGCTCAGAGTAGAAGAGGTTCACATGCCAGGCACTAGAATGGTGACAGGGCAGGCAGTAAATCTAAGGCATGCTAATCAGGTAAGCGAGGTATTGCAGGAAGGCTGACTTTTCTAGGCTGGGTCTCTCCTGGTTCATGCTAAACTTTCATCATCAGAGGTCAGTGGTGTGCTGTACAAAAAAGACTGATTTCCTTGCTGGATTTTTGTGGCTCAATATATGGATTGATTTTAGATTTACTGAATTGGTAAGAAAAAGATTTTTAAAAAAGACCCCACAGGCCAATTTCACTAATTTTAAGCAGGAAAGAACAAAATGATTTGGGGTAAGTTACTAAACTATTACTAAACAACTAAAATCTGATTTTTAGGCAAGTTATTAAACTAAAGTATTCTAAGTGTGGGTCCTCATCTGCAAAATGGAAACAAAGACTGTGGTATGATAGTCTTTGCTATTGGACTTACGTGAAATAACATATACACAATTCTTAGCACAGTGCTTGGCCTAGAAGAGGGTTCGATCAATGTTGGCAATTTTCATTACTCTAAATAAAATCCTCAGGCACTACAGGGTCTCTCAGCATGAAAAAAGAAATCTTGTAAATTCTGTCCAATTAAAAAATCCCCAAATTTTAATGGGATATTTTGGGGCTACATATCCATTACTCATCAGTATGATTACAGACACTCCATATTCTGCTGTTTATCAAAGAACGTGCATGTCTGACATCGGGCCAAGCAAGTTTAAAACACAACCCAACTTCAGTGAAGGCAGAAAGAGGCAATGGAAGGATCTCAAAACCGCAAGGTCTTATGAAAGCCCAGTCTATCCAGGCTGAAAATTCCCTATTCGTGATTCCACCACCCCTCTTTCAGCAATCGCAGTATTGGCTATTCTGTGCTTTTCAAGAATTTTTCAGTCACCGACAGGATATCCGCATCCTTCTTTGATAGGACAGGATGAGTGAGTCTGGTTATCGCCTCTGCCACAAGGACCAGCAAACAAACGGCCAGCGAAAGGCGACCGTCTTTTTTAAGGTGACATAACAAGCTGTTCACAAAAAGAACTCGAAAATAGCTCCTCCTCTCAGACTTACTCAAATAAGTCACATTTGCTCTGTGACTTAATGGCTCCAGGCTTTACTCTTGCTCATAAATCACAATCACAGACTTGGGAAAATGCTTTAAATTACATCAATCAATAAGTTTCTATTGATTGTTTACAGTCAGCCTCCTACTACACCAAGTGCTATGAGAGCCAGCTGCCTACGTGAAGCCGGAGCTCTCTACTGCCCTGACACTGTCGGGCCTCACAGCCGCTCAGGCCTTTTCCGTTGGGACGACTCATTGCCCTCACCTGGCACTCCAGGGCCTAGCAATCTGGCCCAAGCTCACCCTTCCGGGTACTATCGTTACTTTTAATTTCCCTCTACTCTTACTGCCCCTCCGTGTCGTGTTTGTGTCTGTGTGTATGTGTCCACATGTGCATTGTTGTTTCTTCCTCAACAAAGAACCCGCTCTTTGCATCTCTGTTAGCTGAATAATTAGCCATTCTTTACGACTCATGTCAAACCCCATCTCTTTCATGAAGCCTTGCTCGATCGCTCTCTTTGGAAGTGCTTTCCTCTTTGAACTGACTACAGGTTGGCTTACTGTACCACTAGGAGGACACTTAGTTATCAGTGCATATATCTAGTTTATAAACTCATGCAAGATCGGAATCGTCTTCCATTTGTGGCATTTTCTGTGGCATCTTTCTTATGCCAAAGGCTTAAGTGGTATCTGCTGAGTGTGTAACACCAGGGGGAGAAGCTGCTTTCAGGTGAGCCTTTGAGAACAGGAAAGATGGCCTAGGATATGGAGACTAACGTTGACATGGGGATAGCCTTAGCAAAGGACAGAAATGAGAAAGCATGAGGTTCTTTTAGGGTCAGCAAAGCTTTTACCTCAGCCTAAAGCTTAGATAGCATGACAGCTAGTAGTGAGTGGTTTATGCGATCGGCCCTGCCCTTTGCCCCCTGCCAAGTGAATTTCATTCCGCAGGCACCGAAGATCTCTAAACAAGAGCACCCTTAATAGAACTTCGAGTTATTGGAAGCAGTATGAAATGCATAAAAAAGTTAGGCCTCGAAATACAAATACCAGTATGATATCCATTGCAATCATCTGAGAGAAAAAGCAACGAAAGCCTAATAGGGAAGTAGCTTTGGGAGCGTGTACATGCGTGCGTGCGTGCATGCACACACACACACACGCACACACACACACACACACTGTATATCAAGAGGTAAGAGAGTTTTAAAAAAAATGATGCGAAGGAGTCCAGTCTGAATAATTCTGTAGATGGTGGTCCCATTAGCAGTTAAGTAAGGAAGTGAGAAAGAGAAAGAAAGTGTTGGGGAGAAAAGATTAATTCCATTTTGAATATCTTGAGTCTGAGGTCTTATTAAGATAGTCAGGTGAAGATATCTAAATGGTAAGTGGTAAGTCATGCTGGGACTCGGGATGGAAGGTCTAGGCTTGAAATCATGAGCTGACAGCTGGTGGAAGGGAGGAGGTCGTCTAAGCACATGACGTGAAGCACCCGATGTGAACGGAGAGACAGGGGCCCAGGACAGACCCTTTGACAGCGTCCCCAACGTGCGGAAGGTGGGAGCAAGATGAACAGTTAGGAAGATGGGAGGGAAACTAGAAGAGCAGGATTGGCACAGAAGTCGAGTAAAGAGCACGATTCCTCACTTAGGAAAATAACGACGAGAAATAGCAAATCACTTACCTTGTTGAAAAGATGAAGGTTAAAAGCATAAAACTCAGTTGAATAGAAAATACTGAAGAAAAAAAAAGATTGAATCTAAATTAGCACTATAAAGCAGCATCTGTAGCATATTTATTGGTATGCTTAACTTGATCGGAAATTCAAGGGGACTCAAAGAAAAAATAATTAAGTAAACCAAACATATATTACAAAACTGATAAAATCATTTAAATCAGTGGGACTCAAATTGTTCTTAATGAAGATATCCCCAGATACAATCTATGACATCTACTCAGGACTAATCTAACACTTTCTTTAAGATAGGTTATTTAATTTGTCCAATTCAGAAAGATTTATACTATGTGGATTTAGAGCAAATAGCATAAATGAGGTACCATATAATAAATATTTTGGAATAACTCATGTTGATTTTTATAACATGATTCTTTGAAATGACAATTATCAAGTTATTTTTATTATTGTGGGATAAATAAAACAAAAGATACTCTTTGTTTTGTGAACAACAAATGCTTTCATTACTTCTACATTTTAAAATATTGTTCTGAGCTTTGCCTGTAGGTTGATGGAGGCTGAGAAGTGTGAAATAGCCAGGATTAAATGACTTATAAATACAGACAGGCGTCTTCTGCTGTCGGTGCGGCCTAGTGGGACACCCAGTCTCTTCTTGCCATTTCTACTTTTGCTGAGCAGAAGTCAGCAAAGTTTACTTAAAGGGCCACATAAAAGTATTTTGGGCTCGAGGGCCATATGGTGTCCATGGTAACTACTCAGCTCTGCTTTTTGAAAGCAGCCAGAGATAATACTTAAATGAATTTTTGAGCCGAGCAGCTACTTGCTTTTTACAGTCTGCGACCTCTAACGATGAAATGATATTACTTTGGGTATATTTTAATAGAAAGATGATGTAAATGTTCACATTTTAACCAATGCAGCCAATTATTTTAAAATAATAGTATCACGTATTTTAAATCGTACTTTTAATTCACGATTAAGAATGATCGGCTTAAAGTTATAATGAAATAAATATGGCTAAAGAGTGCTCCATCTAACATTTGAATTTGACAGATATTATGGCTTCTTTCATCTGGCATCAACTACTAGAAATCTGACATAAAAAACACAAAAGAGATTAAGTCATAAGCGCATAACTGATGTCTTTTTAAAGAACAGATACGTGTGATACAGTGAAGTCACTGAGTCCATAGAACGTGAAACTAAGTGTTCTCTTCTAATCAAATTAACATTCGAAATGAATTTAGGCAACACAAATCGCCACGCTTTGCCAGTGAGGAGACTGCGGGGGGACAGCAAGAATATCCCTTCTCCCAACTTACTTATGAACAGTACGAGGATAAGGCTGAATTTATCCAGATCGATGTTCGGGTTGGAGAACGTGTCGCAGAATGTCGTGTAGATGATCGCGAGGAGCACACTGCTGCTGACAGCGCCAAAAGGGGGTTTGGTTCTTTCAAGCCAGTCCTTGATGTATCTTCGGACGCTCTGAAATAACAGAGATCAACAGGTGGCCTCTTTTCAGAGATGTAGGGAGTTGAATTGGGCATCGCAAAGTAATTCTGACAGCAGAAAGACATGAAGGAAAGAGAATAATTTGGAGGATGGCCACAGTGGCTTTCGAAGCTTCCCTGCCACACCGCTCTTCTTCTGGGGAGTTTGACATTTGTAGTGCAACTTCCACCGGTGTCCATAATGAGAGCATATTTTCAACCGCATTCAAATCCATCCTTAATCATGCCAGATGCTCTTTGCTAGCTGTCACCGAGACGTGCCCATTAAGCCTCCCCAAAGTTTATCTCCTCTGCTCATCCTAATGGATGTGTGTAATTATCGCCGTCCCCTTTGCCTCAACAGACAGTTCCAAGTGCAACTTTGGGAATCTTAAAAAATCTGACATCTTCAAGAATTTCAAGTCGGTAGATAATTGAAAGTGATCCATGGAACATATTAATATTTAAAATGCTAGCGATGCACCAGAAGTTTTTAATTAAATTATAACTCATGCTTGAAAAGCAAAAGTGCATGTGTTGTGGGAGCTTAAATAATTCAAACTCTGAATATCTAGAGTTTTTGTGAATCCAAAGACAAATGCCATTTGCATGCTTTTAGAATTCCAGAAGTAACACTTAAAAATGAATAAACCTGTCCTAACTTTCTACAAAAGAACCAGTAAAATATAAAGTTATATAAATAGCAGTCCTCTCCTATTTTAAAACCAAACCAGATATTTAAAATGAGGACAGTCTGAATATTGGTGCCGCTAACTTTCGTCTGAATACAAATGTGAACCACTCGATTTAAAACCTTTCCCTTTTGAAAGAAGCCGAACAAGCCCTATAACAAGGACTATAGTTGAGACATATTAAGTTTTGAGTCACTCATTATCCTGCATAATTGAACATGAGATTTCACAACAGGCTGAATTAGCATGATCCATTAGCAATAATGAGGTCAGGGAACTTCTCCTGACAAGGCTGATGGGGTTCTGTCATCTTCTACTCTGTCACTAAAGAGGCTTAATTCTCAATGGCGCATACCTTCACAGACACTCGAGAACTAAATAAACCACTCTCAAGAGAACCTCTGAACAAACGGCTGTTGGATCAACTTCGTCTGTTCTGAAGGGCTCAGTAAGTGAAATAACGGCGTTGATAAAGGGATTTCCATCAGAAGGCTGACCAGTCAGTACCAAAAAGACACACGTACGACAACTTGAAGGCTGGGGAAGGTGGAATGAAGGGGAAAGAGTGTTTATATATATAACGGTTAAAATATTTTTTTAAAGAAGTGGATCTTGTAATTAAAGTTACAGTTGTATTTATAAAAAATTATTTTGTAGAAGTTATCCCAAATCATAATAATATATCTAGTGTTCATTTCTTTCTTTAAAGTTAAAGTGTAGTGAAGTATAGAGAACTCGGAGCAGTCTGTCACACAGTGCTATGCACTGACGTATTAGAACATAAATTTTGGATAACTGCGTTCAGGGTACCTAGATGGCCCATGTTCAGATATGTCACTGTGGGGGTAGCTGCTTGTTAGAAGTCTACAGAGGGACTCCGTTTCAAAGGGCATCTCATAATCTATTGTGTTTGGTAGCATAAACCTGGTAGTGGCCCAAATTTAATACAGCTTCACTCCTATAGGAAGTAAAATAAACAGAAATTGCATGGAGTTACAGAAATTGATGCTGTCTTCCTACCTTGTTTTAATATAAAATGGTTAAAAACACAAAAGTCCTCTCTCTGTAATAGGTTATAGAACGTATGATCCTAATTCCAATCCTACCCCACCGTCAATCGCCTCTCTGACTAAATGAGTACGTAAGGTGTAACTTGAAAGTCAGAGCCATTTCAAAAACCAATATAAATCTCTCATCATCAACTTTATAAACAGCAATGGACTTAGCCTAATGATCACTTTCTTCATTACAAAGTACTCAGTCTCAACAGTGTAGTAGGACTCTTTCAATATGCCAAGTAACAGTCCTGCAAACTCCTAGCTAAAACACTTTTCTTCTAGACATATCAATGCTTTAATGCTGGATACTTAATCTTGATAAAGCAAATAACTAGAAAGTTGGGAATTGAACAGACCAACAAGTGAAGCAATAACCCTAGAGGAAAACAGATTGACCTTCACTGTTTTTAGGCTTACAGTGTTATTTATCTGTGTTTTCGAAGTAAACCATTTTAAACCTTGCCAGGCTCCGTAAAACTTTTCCATCTTCCTTTAAAATTAAATTCACAAAGCAGCTGCTTTTGCACTGTGTAGCCAGAAAAGTGTTAAAATGTTTTAAAACTACTGGGTGAAGTGGTGTTGATATGCCTCAAAGATGTGTTTCAGATATAAACTGCAGGAAATCTCATCTTCTCTTAGTTCAGTCTCTTACACTTTTCAGATCGTCATTTTCTGTTTGTCAAGAAACTATGTCATTTTTTAATCCTCCAAACTTCTTTGTCTCATAGAAATGTTTAAAACCTTATAGGAGACAGGACTTTGCTAGAGATAGAGCTGCACACCCTGAAAAGGATGCCTCAGAGTGCTCCCTTGGGGAAAAAAATGAAAGTCAAGATGAGGGGGGAAAGGCATTCTGAGGAGATGGCTAGTTGTATCTTTCTTCAGAATCTATACTAATTCATTTGCTCTCATAGCTCAGAGACATTTAGGCATTCAAAATTAAGTGACAAATCCTCATAAACTTGTTTGCTTTTCCCTATGGAGAGAGCAGGAAAAAAATCTGCTGCCGCTTTTTATTTTTTCGTCTCACTTTCTACATTTTGATTTACTTTATTTTAAATTAAGCACCAGTAAAGGTTGAAGGGAAATTTAAATGTGAATCTCTGTACTTCTAATAAGCTGAGACACATATCTGTTTCTGCATGACCTCCAAACTGGAAACCTGGTGAACTAACACATTTTAGGTGAAAATGTTGATATACTGAGATAATAGAGAAATGTAATGCTCATCATTTCAGTTTTCACTTTTTCAGGGTATATTCTTCCTTTCCTCTCTCTTCTGTCTTTACATTCGTAAACTGATTTTTGAGTCGGGATATGTGATAGATAATTTTTCATGTTAAGTCTGAATTTTAAAATTTATTTTTCTTCAAGGTGGCTTCAGATTGTTTTTTTTTTAATTTTTATCCTTTATTTCATAAAATCCATACATTTTCATTGTGTTTTGTTTCTTCATTAATATTCTGTTGAACTGTATAGTCAGGGATATAAAATCGAATCCAACTTATATAACATTTTTCTTTAAAAATATTTTGTATTAAATATTGAGCAGATTCACAATTATACAGTATATGTTACGCAAAGTTCAAACGACGATAATAAATGAACACCATAAGCACCTATCACTTACTTAACTTTTTGAAAATTCTTTTTATTTCTTCATCTCATTCTCGAGAAGGGTCATGCAGATATTATCCTGCCTAGTTTACAGGCGCAGAGAGCCCAACGACTTACACAAAATGTGAAAAAGCTAGTCAGCCCGATGAGCAGGACTATAACTTTTACGTCCTGAGGGGACCGTGGCACAGGGGTCAAAGGTATGAACTCAGAGCCGTGTGGGCCTGGCTTAGAATCCTGGTTCCACCCTGTGCTCTGCTCTGGGGTAAATTCCTTCCCTTCCCTGTGCCTCATCTCTCAAATGGGTATAATAGTAGATGTAGTGAGGGTTGAGCACTCCAATAACTATAAAATCCTTTAGAGCCTCTAACAGGGCCTGTGCCTGGTAAATAATGGCTTTTCTTCTTTCCAGGTCTCAGCTGGGTGATGTTTCTGCCATGACACTGTCAGTATATCCCGCGGCACGATTCAGGTGAAGCAAGGAAAACAGCTCATATCTAATAAAATTTTATAAGTGCAAAATTTAACTAGCATTAATAACATTAACTTGAGCTTTAGCTGAAAACTATTTAATATGAAAAAGCTACTCTGTGAAACAACTCACTGATGAAAGACGAGAGAATGCATGAATGATAAATGACACATATGCTTTTTATTATTAACTTTAGAAAAAAGTAATGTAGTGTGCTACTTTGAAAAACGTTTTTCAAAGGTGGTAAAAATTCTATTTCATTAACATTTATTTGTAAATCACTCAAAAATGCATAAAATAGGTATTTGTCACAAGCACTTAGATGTATTATTAAAAGAGTTATCAGAAAAGAAGAAGAAATATTATAATGACACGCGATTTATTTCTTTGACATAAGAAGCAATCTCTCGGCCACCTATGGAAAGACTACTCTTATTTCAGACTCATAGCATCTTTGAGCCAGAAGATATTAAATTCCTTATTTCGCAAATGAGAAAAGCGAGGCCTGGAAGTTGTGTGTACAGCCAGGAAGTGCCAAAGACTAAACTAGACCTCAAGTCACATCACGGTCAGTCAGTTATGACTTCAACCAAAGAGAAGTACTGTCTGGGGAAAACACACAAAAAAATAAAATTCACTCTCAGAAATACAAATAAAAAGTTGAATGATAAAGTTTCATTATCACTAAAAGATTAAGGAAAATATATTCAGGTCTTTTTCACCTCCCTCTAGTTCCTACTGTTTATTTAAAGGCAATAATAAAATCTTATTTTAAAAGATGCACGTTAAAATCTATAGAAATATTTATTTTGTTTATGCGGCACCTCTACTTACAACAGACATAAGGCTACCTTGCCTGGCGTCTATTTCCTCTGAAGTAGTACATACGCACTGCTGATAAGGTCCTCAAAGATCACATCGCATAGCTTAGGTGAGTCAATCGACTACGAATTAATACAGAGATAAGCGGACAGACAAGTTCCCTGGAGCCCATGGAGCTTACCTTCTAGTTAGAGGAGAGAAATAAAAAGTAAAAGCAACCAACAAATAAACAAGAAGCAGATAATGATCCACATTAAGCAGAGGTGTCAGCTGGATGCCGCGGATGTGACCCCCCTGGAGGGGGGCGGCAGGAGAGGTCTTTCTGCAGGGGGCGAGGGGGAGGGTGAAAGCTGGGAAGGTGTTCCAGGCGGAAGAACTGCCAGTGCACAGTTTCTAAGGCAGGATCACGGCTGGCACGTTTGAGAAGCAGAGGCAAAGTCAGTGAGACCCGACTGTAACGGGCAAGTGGGAGACTGTTAGGGGAAGGCGAAGGGACTTGAAAATAGAGGATAGAGGATAATCCTATAGGGAAGTAGAGTGAGATTTCGAGAAAGCGGGGAATAACATTTAAAATTTAGGCTCATGAATCTGAAACAAGATGAGACCAATTATGTGTTTCTCTCTAGCAAAGCTGCAGATTTAGGGAAAATGGCTGCTGGGGGCCCCGTGAGGGTAAATTCAGAGTTTTCTTCAGCCAATTTTTTAATATAGCTCACACTCTACTACTGAGCATGCTATTAAACATACCTACAATAGTTTCTGCTTCTAGGAAGCTCACAGATAAATGATTATCTCTCCTCATAAATATAATAAATCAAGACCATGGGAGAACTGGAATTCAGTCTAGGCCAGGGGAGTCAGAGCAGGTCGCTGGCCAATTAGAGGGCATCTCTGTACAGAGTTAAGGAATGAGTGGGAGGTCGCTCGCAGAACAGGTGCGACAATCAGATGAAAGGCACGGAGCAGTGAGGGGGCGGGTCGGGGAGGGGGCGGCGTGCAGGAGCATGGCCGGAGAGTTGTCTTTATGAAGGGGATGGTGGGAGGAGACGCTGGAGAAGCAGGTTGGGGCCAAGCACTGGAGGGCTTTGTGGGCCACACGGGAACGGGCAACAGGCAGCCATGAGGAGTTTTTGAGGAGAGGAATAACACGATCTGATTTGTTTTTTGTTTTTGTTTTTTTTTTAGGAGGCAGTAAAGGCATTGGATAAGAATTAGAAGAGACTCACAACAGCGAAGTGCAGTAATTTAGACAAAGATGGCGAAGGTGTGGCATCCGCTCTGGCACTGTGGACGAGGTTGCGGATGTCAGATCTGAAAGATTTCTGAGGCAGAAATGGTGGCATTTACTGGCTGCTGGATGGAAGGTGGTTTCTAGAGGTAAAGACTAGGGTTATGACTGTTAATTCCTATTCTAGGATGTAAGAGAGAAGCTGACAGATGTAAATATATAGATTTCCTCTTTAAAAACCAATGCAAGTACTTTGTACCTAGAATACTTTTTAAAAACCACGTATACTACTTTTTGAATACCTTTATTTACTACTTTATAACTTACTCTAACATTTTACTACTGGGTCTGTAAGGAGTAATTTTACAATTCATTATTCTCTGTGTATAGATATTCCTAATTATGTAAATTACTATTCCTAAAACCTAATGGGGGAGGCAAATAATTAACAAGTCAAAAAAATGTAAATATATATATAGTGACAATGGCCAAGGAAGCAATCAAACGAGGTGCTACGATAGAGATAAGATATGAAATAAATAGTCAAGCGAGCAATGAGCTGGGGTGAAGGGTGGGTAGAAAGACATTCTAAACAGGAAACTTAAGCAAAGATTGAGAAAAAACCAGGGAGGTGGGGAAACATAATACTTATTTGGAATACCTGTTCTGTGATCAGCGCTGTGGGAGACGTATTTTTTTCAGCTATCAATATATATTTAATTAAACAGTACTTTTGAGTGCTTTTAAATCCTCCCCTTTTATCCTAAATTCAGTCCCTTTTCTAAGTGTAAAAATAAAATAAAATGCACAGATCAGTAGCGCACGCCGCGGAGCGCCGTCTGTCTGTTCGGGAGTGGAGTGCTCACTTAGCCTGTGTCCGCAGGGCACGTCGGTTCCCTGGGCGATCTCGGCCGGGTTCCCCTTTGGGAATGGCGGCTGCGAGAGCAGGCCCGACCACGGTCACACTCCTCACGGGGCGCGGGAGGGAAGGCAGCAGCTAAGGACTGCTCAGTGAAGGAGTACAAAGAGCAGGCGCCCTTGCCGGGGGCAGGACAGGTCTGAGTGGTCAGTGCCAGCTCCAGGGACCTGCCCAGGCCTCTGCAGGAAGCTCAGCTCCCGCACCTCATCCTGCTTCTGCACTCTCCCAGAGGTGCTGAGCCCAAGGGTACTTACTCCCCAACAAACTTCTCGCATGGAAACCTTTATCCCAGAGTCCATGTCTCAGGGAGCCTACCCTAAGATGGCATGTAAATATCACATGTCTATACATACAGCACTTTGTATAGTTAAAATTTCAGAGTGTGGCCTTCTGGTTAGTACTTGCAGGGCATTTGATAATGGTGGTGATGACAGAAGCGACAGAGTACTTACCCGTGTCAGGCTCTAGGATGACAAAAAACTTTATACACACCCACACTTCATTTAGTTTTCACAACAACCCTTCAAGATGGGTATTGTTATTATACTAGTTAATAAATACTGAACCTGAAGCCAGAGAGATCCAATGACTTGCCGAAGGTCACACAGCAAATAAAAGGTAGAACCGAGTTTACGATCAAGTTGCTCCTAAGCCCACGTCTGTGCCCTTGTCCCCTGAGACGCTGGTCCCTAAGCCTCACCTCCTCAGTAGTGCATTAAGTTCTGTACTTTCTTACTGTGGCTGCCTATGAGTTGGAAAGCGAATTGGTTTTAAAGTCTGTACGCTTACCATTAAATTATATGCTTATTATTGCCTTGTTATGAGAAGTTAAAATATAAGAATTTATTCTATTAGTTTGATGCAATGAGAATGATCAGAGAAACTAAATTTTCTAAGATCTAATTTAAGAGCTAATAGGATGAAATGTTTATATGATCAATTACACGATCACGAATAAAATGACCACTGTTGGAAAAGTCTATGAAGAGGCCAGACAGATGACTGTTCTCCACAATGGGCATCGATGCTGAGCCCTTATCAAAGCCACAGAATAAAGTAATGGTTTCCTAAATGTTACCGAGCTAGCTACACAGCTATAAAATGGGGAAAACAAATTTTAAAAATCAAGATTCTGCGTCAGTATCCCCGTATATCGTATACTGTTATTAACTAAAAAAATAAAAAAGATGAGAAGACTGTGATTGACAAAACCTGTGCTTCACAGTCTTACGTCTTCATTCGACTGTCTCTTCCTCGATCTTTTTTCTCGGTTGTCCTAACATTTCGTAAAAATCCGCAATTTGATCTATAAAGAAGAGAGCAGATAAAATGGAAGACCTTACCTGTCCAATAATGAGAGGAACCACAACAGTCATAAAAAGCTGAGAAAAAATAGATGTAAAAGGCACAGAAGAGGATGAGCCAAGCTGTAAAACAAGAACACAAAGGGACTTAGAGTTACTTTGAGTCATTTGTCAAATATTGCTGTTAATTAAATCATGCGATAAATGAATTCTCTCACAGGCACTAAACATTTGGTAGCTATATGCAAACAAACAGCAAGTGAAGTTATTTTTAATTTTCTAAATTTAGCACAAAATAGACTAAGTGGTTTAATATATAATTTTTATTGGGAGACTCAGATTGAGGAAAAATGATAATGGTTGTTTTGCAATTAACCTAAATTGCTTATTATTAAATCCACTGCTGAGGAGTGAAGTGATTCCTTGTTCACACTGGCTATGATCACAGGGCATGACATTTCACCTATAATCATCGTTTATGTGATTTCTATTTCACCTCGTCTGTAGATACTCCAGACAAACACGTCTCATTCTCTTATGAAGATGACACTGTATTCATGCAAACAAAACACTTTCTTGCTTTCCTACTCTTTCAAAACAAAGGTAATGAAGCTCATTTTCTCTAAAATTTCTTCCTACACGAAGTCTAGCAGATGGGAAATCCTGGAACATGACTTATTTTTCAACTTAAAAATTTCAATACACCTCTCTCCTAAACCTGTACGTCTTAAAATTGTTCATAATTCCTATTTTTTTCTCTTTCCTCAGTTTTGGGGTCCTGTTTGCTCACGGCTGCGATCTCGGCTTCAGAGAGATTCTGTTGCCAGTGGCAGGAGCCAGTGTTTCTGAGCACGGCTGCCGTCACATCAGCCAAGCCACCAAGAATCGCTGTCTTCCTATTAACTCGAATGGTTTTCACAATCTTCTGGTTTTCAAACCTCTCTGGACAAACACTAGCCTTTTCTATGGATGTTCCCCTCTTTTATGAGTCCCCCTTGACCACCAGGTTCTTCCAAATCATCAATAATGACCCCTGTGGCCCTTGGAACTTACTGTCACCCTTCCCCTGACAGCTTGGAAATACCTTTTGTAAAAAAAAAAAATTGTGATAAAACATCAAGGTAGTAATGATGGAGGGCACAGAGTGTTAAATAAAACAAATCAAATACTCAGATAAATGAAGTTAATGGCTCAGGATGAAATGATGACGGATCAGTGTTTTCACTGATTTTTGCATGAACTGGCTTACCAAAATTTTTTCTACTACCCAGAGAATTTTATGAAATTCTGTCTCTATCCTCAGTCCTAATCTAGATGAGCTCAAAATGCCAAGATTGTATGTCCTGCCCATCAGAGGCCTGCATTCATTTAATACTACCTTCGACACTGACCACTCTCAGTTTAACTCATACAAACTGTAGCCTCCGTCCTTTTCCTCCACAACCGAGATGAACTGAAGAAATGAAGAGGGTAAAGCAGGTAAAGCGAAACCGGTGAAGAACAGATAGGATTCCTGGTGTGTTAAATGCTACGTGGCTGTTAGATGTTTCATTACATGCAAAGCCAAAGTAGTAAAAACTAATAATTTCAGCTTATTTTAGAGCAACTATGTCCTTGAGGCACAAGGTAATTAACAAATATATTCTCTCCACAAATATTAATTCTAAGGTTGCTCCTGGGAGTGAGGATTAAAACAAAGAAAAAAATATATTTTATGGGAAATTGAAGTACTGGGTGAATAGAAAAATAAACTTTAAAGAACAAAGTTTTCGAGTTCGAGAACATCTAGCTCAGTGCTCTGTCCAGAAGGTCCATAATGTTTGGAGAGCGGCAGCAGGAGGCAGGACGTAACCCTCAAGGACGGGACAATTCTTGTCTGAAATCTCATGAATGACCTCACATAGCCCTGTTCCTCTTTCTAGTGCAACTTTATGAAGGTATTTCGTGTGTTTTAAAGATATTTGAATGAATAACCACATCAAGCTATAGTCCTTCTGAAAGTCCAGTGCTTAACTCAGTAATTGGTATAGAGAGTAAGTCTGCAGGTCAATAAACCTGTGCAGAATGAACGAATGAAGTAATTTGTAAACATGGATGTGCTAAAAAGCGACAAAATTCTTATTCAAAATCATATCCCTTTTTTCCCCTAAAGTTAAAAAAACATAAAACTTAAGACTATTTAAAAACTTCTTATGATCATGTGGTATTGTCAAATCACTCAGTATTTTTTCTCTGCTTGCTAATCACTGGTAGCACAACCAATTCTAACGTGCAACTAGAAACGAAGAACATCTCGTCACAACGGGAATCATGTGAAGAAAGGATGAGTGTGTATGTGTTTGTGTTCGTGATTGTGTATGTGTGAGCATGTGTTTGTGTGTGAGCATGTGTGTGTGTATGTGTATCTGTGTGTGAGTATGTGTGGGAGCATGTGTGTGCATTTGTGTGAGTATATGTTTGTGTATGTGTGTGTGTGTGGGAGCATGTGTGTGTGTGAGTGTGAGCATGCATGTGTGAGGGTATGTGTGGCCTGTGCATGGTCTCTGCCCTCAGTTCTTCGCCCTCTCCTTAGCTCCTGAGTGCTGCTCTGGAGAAGACCTAAAATTGATAGACTCATCCCTGGAAGAGACTCAAAGTCCTATTCCCTCTTTTTAAAGATGTGAGACTGAGGTCCAGAAAGAAGTGATTTGTAATCAGCATCTCTAATACTGTGTTATAATGTGAGATTGGCTAGCTTCTAAAATACATTCAAGCGACCCTTTAGCCAAATCTGCTCTGTGATAGTAGTTCAACACTGGGAAGGCTTGTTTGTTTAACCATAGAGTATTATTCAAAGCAGTGAACTCAAGAGATTAAATGGAGAGAAAATTTAAAATATGATTTATTAAGTTAATTTTAGGGGTTATTTTCAATCCTGGCTCTATCTAAAAGATAGAATTTGAGGAAAGCAAAAATAAAGGAAAACCTGTTTCAACTTTGGATTTTGAGAGTATCATGTGTTTTAGTTTCTATTCATCATTTGCATGCCCAGTGTCTGGAGGCGTCATGTTCCTAGGACGGGGGAGGGGGGGCGGTCCATGATCTCCAATGTCCCTCTGTCCTCTGAAACGCTATGATCTTTGATCCACTAGATTAGGGACGCTGGTTGGAGCAGCCCTCCTTTGAGGCTTTGTCAGATCAGAGGCCGGAGCAAGTTAGCCAGGGATGTAATTTACTGGGTACACAAAGCCAGACTAGGTACTGCGGGAATGCTGGGGAGGAAATCCCGCAGGATGGCTCCCTTAGAAGTGGCTCTGAAAGGAAGGAAATCTCAGTACTGGGGTCTAATTTGGCATAAGTCCTTTCTTTTGAATTGGCCACCAGACCTGTCGCCGGGGTCAGTGTGAAGATGCAGGGGTACCCTTAGGGAAGTTTCTGACGCCGCGAAACATGCCCTGGCATCCAGAAGAAAGAAGAGTGAGCATCTGGCATAGGACAGCTTCTGAGAACATGACTAGAAAAATACCAGGCCTAGTCATTCTGCATGCAGAGTTGATTTTAACTAAACCAGAAAGAAATATGCTGCCTGGGATATTTGGTTCTTCACATTTTAATGAGGAACCTGTCATAGTTTCTATTGTGAAGACCAGTGACTTTACAGGAAGCATCAATAATTTGCGCATTTGGATTAAGTTGCAGGTTTAGGACAAGCTTGTGTCCAGCAAGTACTCGGCCTCACTGAGTCGTCCTGGCAGGGTCAGAGGTAATACGTCTCATCCTGCATGTTAAACAATGGCTCATTTCTTTCAGGAATATAGAGCTGTAAAGCAAAACTCACAATTAGGTTTATTTGTTTTTCTATCTTATGCTGAAAAGAAATGATTCAGTGAAAATTTAATTTTGGGGCCTTTGTGTCCAATCATTCAAATAGTCACTGGTGCCTCCTGTGAGCCAGGGCACGTTCCGGGCCTGACAAGCCCCCCTCTCCAGGGGCTGTTTAAAAAGATGACGTCTATGTGTGGGTCCAGGAAATGCACACGTGCTCCTTTCAGTGGATGGCTCCTCCCCCATACATACTTATAACTAGAAAAGTTCTTGTCTTTTTCTAAAGCTTAGTTCAAGCACCACTTTGAGAATTCTTTCCAAATCCTCCTCCCCACATGCAACCTTGGCCACGCCCGCTTTCATGGCTCTGTATTTCCGTTGTAGCTCTCAGAATCCGCGGATGCTGAGTTACTAAGTTAATTTTGGGAGTTAGTCAGGGTTTACGAATCTGTTTCTCCTAGTAGACTTACACTCCTGAAGGTCAAGGACAGGGTCTTACTCATGTTTACATCCCTGGTGCCTAGCAGAGCGATCCTGGTTCACATCTAGGGCAGCGGTTCTCGTACTTGAGGACATCAGAAACATCTGCCGGATCTGTGGGTTTGTTAAAACAGATTGCTTGGCCCCACGTTCCGAGTTTCTGATTCAGAACATCTTTCGGGGACGATGGTAAGAATCCGCATTTCTAACCAGGCTCTGCTGGCGCCGCTGAGCTGGGTTCACATTTTAAGAACTACTAATCTAGTACATAGTAGGTGCTCAACAGCTGTGGGTTCAGTTAATGAATGGCCACAATATACAGGCAGAAAAAGAAGCTTGCTAAGGTTTTCTTTTCTTTCCATCCTTCCAACTTCAAGTAAGTTACAAAATCCTACTTAATTCACAGACCTAAGAAAAGTTCAGTAGCCTGGCCTTCCACCTAATTGTCTCTTATAGATTGTAATAATGGCAACATTTACTGTGCACTCTCTATGTGCCAGACACTGCTCTAAATGCTTCATGTGTATTGAGTAACATAATATGGCAGCCCCTTGAGATAGGTCTGAGATAGTACCCCAATCTTCATGAGGCAACAATGGCATAGAACAGTTAAACCACTTGCACAAGGTCACTATAGCTAGAAAGTGACAGAGCCAGGATCTAGACCTAGAAGTGTCACTCTACAGTCCTTACACTGAATCCTTACAGCCTACTGCATATTAATTATAGAAGGTACGAAGCAGAAAAATGGGGAAGGGGCAGGAGTGGAAGCCAAAGCTGGGAGATGGGGAACTGGAAGGTAGGCAGAAGCAAAAAAAAAAAAAAAAAGGGAGGACAAGACAGGGAAAAGGGGAAAAGGGTAGGGGAAACTTGATTACTAGTGGCCGATGATGTGGCCTTTCTCAGCTGGGCTTTAGGATGTTAAGCACAGAACCCAGAATACTATTTAACCATTTTCTCCACTTTCTCAAAGATGGTCCGCTACTAGAACCAGGGTTGACGCATCAAAAAGAGTTAATCCAGCACATACAATGGACGCCTTAGGGTGTTAATATTCAACTCTCCAACTTGGCAGAAAAAGGCTGGCTAGAAGCAGGATTGGCTACTATCAGCCCATTTCATTTAGAAGCTCTTTGATTTGGAAACAATCCAGGGGCTCAGTGAGTAAAATATTATGGTGCCAAACTAACAAGACTCAGAAAGACAAATACGGATTCTTGACGAAGAGACAGACATTGACTGTCTGTAAAATCAGTTATCAACCGACAGTTAGGAAACAGATGGTATGTTTTAAATCACTCCTGTGAGTGCGCTGACCCACGGATCGTCATTAACGCACCGGGTCTTCCCTTGCTCGGCTGTGCAATCAGCCTTTCATCTCCTACCAGGGAAATCCATTAGCCACAGGCGTCTCCAGTTTGTGTCTCTTCTCGGCTATTAAAACATTATTATATTAAATAATTCACCCTTGATGATTGATCTTCACTTTTATTAGCTTTATATTCAGGAAAAAATAAGAATAGATGTTTATAGTTTATACGGTAGAGTGATGAATGTTAAATCTCATCATGATTTTCGTGAGAAAATCAGGGAGAAGCTTCTTCAGACATAGAACAGGATTTGTTCAGTCCTTGTCCCATTCCTGCCCTTCCCCCTCCCCCCCCCCCCCACTGCCCACAGAGCCCAGCCCTGGGGGAAGGGAAAAGGGGAAGAGGCCGGCTTACTATTGGATCGAACTTTCTTGTAGCAACACACAGACACACTCATCTATACCTGTCTCCTTCCCTTTATAAAGAGAAGCATCCAGACAGGAGAAGGGAGAGTGTTCCCAGGCCCCCAAATCCTTCTAGATTTCCAATTCCTCCCAGAAACTCCAGATGAGCCTTTTTTGATCCCTGCTGCTTCTCCTCTCACAGGGAGATATACAAACTAAATTGATTGCTTATATAAAATCGATGAGTTAAGTGTACACCAGTTGACAGGTTCAATGTAAAAATGACTATAATTTTTATCAAAATTGAGACTATGACTGCTAAACAGCTATATTGATTCAGCTGTGTATATCAAACTAAAATTGGGTTACCACATGGAAAGTATATATTTAGTAGAATCCACCGATGTGCTTCCTTATCTATTTTCACTCTCTTGGTGGTATCATCCAGTCTAACTTAAAATCCATCTCTGTGCTGACTTCCCTTAATCGTGTATCTCTAGCCCAGACATCTCCCCTGAATTGCAGACTATATAGTTTACGTGACCTCTCTGCTCAGATGTCTAACAGGCATCTTAATCCAGACATGTCCAATACTAAACTCTTTATGAGTTACTTCAACCTGCTCAACCTTAAGTCTTCTATATTTTAGTAAGTGACAACTCTATCCTTCCAGTTGCACATACTTGGAGTTGTCCTTGACTCCAAGCTTGCCCTCATAAGCTTCATTCAATCTCTCAGTTCTTTTAAATTCCTCTTCCAACAACTTCCGACCAGATTTACTCAACCACCCTACTGAGCTAACAGCATCCCTTGCCATGATGTTGTACTAGTTTTCTAGCTGGTCTTCCTGTCTCTACCATGACCCCTTTACAATCTATTCTCAAGCCAGAATCCAGAATCGGCCTTTTCAAAGGCATGCAAGAACATGTCGTTCCCTTGATTAAAACTTTTAATGGTTTCCTGTCTCTCTCAGATTATAATTCAAAGTCCTTACAAAGGACTTCAAGGTCCTACATCATTTGGCCTCTGCTACGTCTCCGATCTCATCTCCACCTGCTCACTCCATTCCAGCCACAGTGCCCCCCTTGCTCTTCCTTAACTATACCAGGTCCCCTCTGAGGACCTTCCCACTCGCTGCTCCTTCCACCTGGAACCCTTGACTGCCAGGAGGCTCGCTCCTTTACCCCTCCAGGCCTTTGCTCAGATATCATTTTCTCAGCGAGTCCAACCTTGACCACCCTATTAAAAATAGCGGTGCCCTGCTCTGGCACTGCTGACTCCCCTTCTTCATTTTGTTTTTCCCTTAAAACATCTCACACACTGTATTTTTACTTATTTGTTGGTTGTCTTTTTACCCATTAGTATATCTAACCTCTAAGACATTTCTGTTTTGCTCATTGCCATAGCCCTGGCACCCAGAAAAGTGTCTGGCATGCAGGAGGGACTCAATACGTATGACGAATAAGTTTACATGACTTTTTTTGAGGAATTTTGCTATAAAAGAGCGCACAGGAAGGAGTGCAGGTAGGATAAGGCGAATTTTAATTTCTAAGCTGTGTAACATTGCAGAATGTTTATATGCTAGTAGAAATGGTCCAGTAGAAATAGAAAATGTGATAATATAGGAGAAAGGGGAATCTGTGTGGCTCGTGCTATTAAGCAGGCAGCACGTGATGGGGCAGCCGGGGGCCCGGGCAGAGACGGCAGCGAAGGCGGTCTGTCTGCAGACGCAGGAGAGAAACTGCAGGACACAGACGCGGGCAGCGGGGTCCTGTAAGACTCCTCTGCTCGCTTCTAATTTCTTCATTGGCTCGTTTCCTTTCTGCATCAGTTGAGATGAAATAAGAGAAGCGGAACTGGAGATTTGAAAGGCAAGGAGAAGGTGCGAGATGATTTTCTAGAGAGCAGGAGTGTGAATTAATTAGGAGAGGGTAGGAGGATTGCCAGGCTCACTTTCCGTTAGTTGTCATGAATTCCAAATGAGACCAGCGAGCATGACAGTGCGTGTGTACTCTGGCCGTCTGCAGGTACACAGCAGCGAGTCACAGAGTTGAATCTAAGCGGGCTCGGTGTTTTGCCAGGCCAGCGTGAAGCACTAGGGGATGAGCAAGGCGGTTGATGGTATATGCAACACAATAATTACGATGACGGATTGTGAGATCTAGGCTAGGTAAGATGGGACGTGAGGGTAAGGCACTGAGGGAGGGTGGGTTAGTTAGAGGCATTGCTAAGGTGATAAGGTAAATAAATGGGCAGTTTCCAGCAAGTTGGAAGAACTTTTGATTTGGGGAATAAGTCTCAAAGATGGGAGCTGTTGATGCGAGAGGATGTTATAGAAGGATGCCGCTACTGGCAGTCATAAAGCCGAGGGTCTGATGACAGGGGTGGGTGGCTGAGATCAGGTGGAGGGCAATCTCACCGGAGAGGAGGTCAAGAATTTAGAGGCCAGGGTTCTGGGAGGATCAACTATGTAAATATTGAAAATGGCAAGAAATCATCCAAGTGTATTGTTAGAAAAGACAATGGAAAGGCGCTAACATTTTCTGGACCCGGAGGGAGTGGCCTGCAGTTCCACTGATAATTAGGATGAGGAGCGGCACTAGGTAGCGCAGGTGTATTGGCATAACCTTCTAGGGAACAAGGGGAGTTCACGGAGAAGGTGTGGGAAGTGATCTGGAATTGGTAATGAGGTGCGAGAAAGCACCTTACTACATTTTAAGGCTCAGTGATGTGAAAGATGCCCGCAGCAGAAACACGAGTCAGACGACAGGTTTCAGCTGGAGCAAGATGGTGAAGGGAACATCCCGAGCAGAGGTTAAGCACACAGGGAGCAGAAATGCCATCAACAAAAATGGGCTTTCCTAGCTACTGTGCCTGAATATCCAGAAATTTCCATTTTCAAGGTAAGATTTTAAAAAGACAATTCAATTTTCAGGGGCTATATTAGTTTCTTTGGCTTCTGTAACATACCACAAACTGGGTGGCTTGAAACAACAGAAATAGATCGTTTCACGGTCCCAGTAACCATTAAGTCCTCAATCAACATGGTCACGCTCCCTCTGCGATCTGCTGGGGAGAACCCTTCCTCGCCTCTCCCAGCTGCTGACGCTCGCCAGCAATCCTTGGCGCTCCGAGGGTTGGAGATGCATCGCCCTCGTCTACGCCTCCATCACGGCGTTCGCCCTGTGCGTCTCTGATGTCTCTTCTTGTAAGGACACCAGTCACACTGGACTACGGGACCCCCCCCCCACACACACACACCACTATGACTCCATCTTAACTAACACATCTGCGACGACCCCATTTTCAATAAGGTCATGTTCTGGGATACTGGGGGGTTAGAGCTTTAACGTATCTTTTGGAAGGACACAATTCAACCTGTAACAGGAATGTAGATGAAAAAAACCCACATCTTTTATGGAATGTGTTGCTCAGTTTTTGTCCTAGTCAGTAAACGAGGCCTGATAACCCAAATTTTTAAGCAATTCCCATTATCTGCAAAATGCACAACAACCGAAAGAGAAAAAAGTCATATACTGTGCATGCAATTTAAAGTCATATAACATCAGAGTATCTATTGCTATTGTGTGACAATGCCATTAAATCTACTGGGACAGCCCAGTTGGCTCAGAAGGGAAGCATTACACTTTTAAGTTGAGGGTTTTGGAGTCTCTTTCACTATTCTTGTTGCTCTTTTATTTGAAAATGTCGAACCAACCAAAGCTCAAAAGTCTATGGGTCTAAGAGTGGGGGAAATCTTGCAGTAGCATGACACCATACTGTTAATCAGCTGAGAAAACCTCGATGGGAAAGAGATGGAGAAAAGTACTCATCTGGTTCTTTAGCCACGAGCTGAAACAGTCCCAGCGGTTCTAGCCTCTAAGATACTAAAAAGTGCTACCCTAGGTCTCAGCACTCTAGTTGCAACTGCAATTTCTCCCTGATTTTCTTAAGAGTCATACGAGTAAGAGATGCCACTCTCTTTTTCTTCTGTGATAGCATAAACCTAGGCTAGACAGCCATTTATTATACACTCACTAGATGCCTGGCTCTATACTAGTCCTCAGACGCACTGCCAGTGGGGACCTCAGACTGGCCTGCATCCCATGCTTATTGAGGGCTGCACCTGGGAAATTGAGAACCCAGATCTTGGAAAAAACACTGAGGGATGATCCTAGTTCCTCATACCTACTGAGCAGGTAGGTATATACCAAGTCTGTATTCCAAATGAATGTAGACCAATATTCACTTCAGTTTCAAGTTGACTCACTGAAAGTTCTGAATTGGTGAGGTCCAAATGAATGAGGTTTGTTATGCTGAGGGAAGTTGTCTGATTATTTGACTCTTCTTACCTTGTCAGAATGGAGCTAGCATTTTAGAAGGGATGGTAAGGCTAAGGTTTATTACTTGAAGGTAATGTCTGTCATGAAAGATGCAGAATCTAATTGTTGAGTAGTATATCTCTCCCTTTCCACCTCCTACATAGCTTGTAAGAAATGAGGTCCCTTACTCTATTACTCTAATTGAATTCCAACTTGGGTAATTACACTATAATTAAATAAATTTTCTCCATAGTTTTAACTCACTGACAAATAGTGCTAGTCAAACAGCTACATTTCGCTCCCAGAAATGCATCCCACTCCATTTCAATGATGAGTGAAGTAATTTATATTTGGGAGATGTGTGTATGAAAAATGCACAGTTCATAAAATATTTTAAGTATCATTCATGATTACATATGCTTTTCTCAGCATGAGATAACATTAATTTCTATTATAATTTTCATCTAATTTCTCATATGCTAAGTGCCAAAAGGAACAAGACAGTTAATTAGCATTTCCTATTTTCAGAAGAATTTTTGTTTAGTTAACCAGTAGCTTGTATTTTTTTTTTTTTTTTATTTCTAAAGCACATTTCATTATCCCTCGGGGACGAACTGGGGTAGGTATTATTGTTTCCCATTCTACAGATGAAAAAAATCGAGGCAGTATTCCCCTAAGTGGAGAAACCAGTTTCTATCGGTACCGGCCTTGGCACTTAAGTTTCCTCTGCTCCCCTGGCCCAAGGTTCTTTCTATCAAACACTGGATCAGTAGCAATCACTCCAGTTTTACCAAAGAGGAAAAAAAAAAAAAGAAAAGAAAAAAAGCAGCACATTTATGACCTATGTCACAGGTCATTAATTTGTAATAATTAATGCTTCGGCCAGGAGTCAGAAGCCTAATAACTGGGTCCTGATGCGGTCCTTGGATCATGAGTCTACAGAGTCTTTGTATCCACTGTTACTACAGTGCAAATGGTACAGTTCAAATGTGATGCAAAGTCGTACAAAGGGACTCAAATTTCAATTTTATTCTAATGACCCCTCCTAAAGGATTGTAGATGGTTTTAACAAATGATGTTAGAGACAACATCAAAATACTCACAAAAAGCAGCAGTAACAGGGGTGTTATAATGATGCCCTGAAAGAAATAAAAGAGATGATGGTTATTTACCAGCATGAATATCAGGACACTTTCCCATTCTAAACTCTGAGGCATGAAAATGCTTATCCTTCTCACTTCTGTTTAATAACACCTAGGAGATGAAAAAGAGGGGGAGCCCCCATCTTGGCTCTCCCCGCCACAATGCCATGGCATCTCTAGTACGTGCCAGAGATTCAAATCTGGCACCTTTAAAACTACAACCACCAATCTTCCTTAAACTCATCTTCCCTTTGTAAAACTTAAGTTGCCTTCCATATTGCATATGCACCACTCGGGTGGGAGCTGGCACGCTTTCCCACTCCAAGGCTTTCAACTCTAACTTGGATAAAGTGCCCCTCTCCACGAGAAGACAGGTGGTTTGGTCCCAGTTGGGGTCCTCTCCTGAGCAAAGACCACATCAGTTGTGATGAATGAGATGTCGCGGTTTTGTAATGCGAACTGATCTCCCCTAGGAAGTGAGCCGGGATCTCAAAACTCATTTCACTTGATTAGACTCCGTGTCTCCGTGGTGGAAGGCAAGTCTTTCATCTAATTCAGCCACATAGGACCACCTCAGTCCCTCTGCCTCCCCTAGGCGGGAAGGAGCAAAAGATTTGTTTTCTGTGATGACAAGAAACAGTTTGAGGCTGTTGTCAATGAAGCAGGATACAAGCTTTTCGGTTTCTTGAAGGTAAATCTTTAAATCTAGGTGTTTGAGTTGGGAGTTAACGTGACAGGCTTCAGTGCAGAGCAGGAGATGATTATTTGCCCCTTAGTTGTTCCTTTATCTCTCAATATTTCATTATGATTTATACAAGAAAAGGCATTTCATATTTTTACTAATGAATTCTACTTGGAGCTTTAGAATTCCAAAGAGTCTGTGAGTGTGTGTACATTTGTGTGTATGTGTGTGTGTGTGTTGTGTGACAGAGACAGAGGGTATGTTGTGCCCAGGACCTATGTATGGTACCACTTCATTACGTTAGGGGAAAATAGTCCTTTATAAAGTCCTTTTGCCATTACCATAATTAAATTCTTTTGAATGTGGCCCAAGAGGAAATGGCTTACCTTTTATGAACATTGCTACTATGACTTTCTTAAGCATAATCCACATGTGAGTATTTGCACGCAGGCTTGTTATATTGTTAAATGATAGAATAAATGCTTCTTTATTGTGCACACTTTTGTAATTGGCAATAGGGAATACGATATTTTAATTTAAGTGTTATATTTTAATATCTACTTATTAAAACATGTAGCATATCAACTCTACTGGTGTCTCTGAAACAGATTCTCATCGGCACATTTACGAGAGCCAAACGTGTAACATGCCAAAACAATGTTTAGAAGCTACTGTCGTTCAATGACATGGAATATATTCAGACTTTAGGAGGACTTTCAAACTTTACAAGGTCATGTGAAAATGAAAATATCTGCCTGTTTCAGCCTATGTGGGAGGCATCTGATTTCAAGTCAATTTGTTTAAATGTTTATTGAATGTCCACTTATAAATATGTACCAGGCACTGCTCCATTAATTAGAATTAATGGAAACTTTACCCAGCAGAAAGGGGGAGAAGTATTGCAGGAAGAGGGAAGGGCATTCACATAGCTATAAAAAGTTGAGCAGGGTATGAAGGAAAGTATAAAGTAGGGGGGTCAGAGACCAGATCACCAAAGGCCTTGCAGGCCAGGAGAGGGAGCTTGCAGTTGATCCCAGCGACAATGACAAATTACTCAAAAGCTTAAAGCGAGGGTATAATGAGTTGGTAAATAATTTAGTATATGGAAAACGAATTTGACTAAGCTTATAATGTATCCAGTTTTACCTTTGTTATCTATCATTTCACCTGAATCCGAATTTAAAAAATACAAACTTATATTAATGTTAATTTTGGGATATCAATAACATTAATAATACTTCCGAGGAACAAAGTATGATCTCTGTGATAGGATAAGGATTTTTACCAAGGAAGAAGGTTGAGTATTGTCACCAATCTGGGGACATTTGTATTCAAGGAGCTGAAGCCACATTGGTGTCATATATAGTATACGGGGACTCATGTTCTTCCTGATGCCCATTTAGTTTTCTTTGCGACAGTGTAATTGTAATAGAATTACTCATAATACCTGTACTGTTAATGATATCTTGCTCTGGCATTCTTTCGCACATTTAAAATTCAAACCTCCCCTCTTGAAGGGGTTAAGTTATATAATAGCCCCATTTCATAGATGTGGAAACTGGGGTTCAGAAAAGCCAAGCAACCGGCCCAAAGTCACACAGGAAATAAATGGCAAAACCTGGGCTCAAGACTGCTTTGACCAACCCTGAACCAGAACCCACTTCACTCTAGCAGATTTCAGCCACCAGCAGTTTCTAGAGTTCTACTCAGGCACACATGTAGTCATTAGTTGCTCTATAACCTTGGTCTCAAGTCGACAATCAATTCTCAGAGATGACCTTATGCTGGAAGGCGGAGCACTGTTATCTGCAGGTCTCCCTGCCTGAATGTTCCATGTGGACAGTCACCGGCACACGGCAGTTTCTTTGCAGTTCTTCCAAAGATATTTGTTTCTAAAATATTAAAAATTTCCTAGCGAATAGGATGGATTTTCTAATTGTGGATTCAAGAGTCCTCATCGTTTTCTCCAAAGTTCATTTACTGTTCAAGTTCATTTACTAAGAATGAATTGTTATATAATGCTGAAACCTGCTTTTTAGTTGTGTTAGGAAATGAGTCAGCCACGATGCCATTAATTCAGACAAGAGCACCCTAAATAAGTTTTGGTGAAGTTGTTAGAATTATTGCTAAGAAAATAAGAGCTACTATATATGGAGTACTTACCTCATGTCAGCTGGTGTGCTGAGGGCTTTGTGTACGTTACCTTACACAATCTCACAACAACACCCCTATGAGGTAGGTACTGTTATTTCCCACCTCCTAGGGAAGGAAACTGAGTCTCCGAGACACTGAGTGAGGTAGGACGAGGCAATGTCTGTCTCCCAATAGTCAATCTCTAGCTCCCTGACTTTAGAGCCTGTGATTCTGAATGTGTAAATAAAATCTTTGCGATCTATTTCCTCAGGGTTACATTTTAAGAGTAAACCTGAGAAGAACTTCAAACTCAATGTGTCTCTTTGATGACATGAAACACACTGAGAAATAAGCCTTCATGTGACATGGCTGATACATTTTTTTTTTTAAGTCAGGTTTTTTTTGCAAATATCAATGATAAAAAGAGTGACCTAAAAATTTTAACTGTAACAGCAACGATCACTGGAAACTAGAGAGTCAAATAAACACGTTATTTTCTCTCAGGCTCTGAAGGCTCAGTTTGATTCCCTTTTCCAAGGAAATCCTATACAGATGTAAAAAACCAAGAGGTGGTGGAGGAACCCTTCTAGCAAAAGATGGCACCTTCCTCTTTGAAGATTCAAGGTCAACACACAGTTTTAGCATCCTAGCATCTGGGATGGTGTGTTAAGCTTTCTGATCACAACACCTGAAGAAGTCAAGTCGCAAAGTGACTGGCTTTGATTGCCTCTTAAAAAACCTTCAGAAAATCCATTTACACCTCTGATGTGAATGACTGGGTGAATATATTTCAATGACTTTAGTGGAAAGGAAAAAAAGTGTCAAATCTGAGAAACTGAGATTTAGTCGCATTAAAATACAAACCCCGAACCCCCAAATAACAACAAAAACAGCAACAAAACTGTAAATGCACTTCCCTCAGCAGGACTTGTAAAAAAGGCAAAAGTGAAGTGGATTATCATTTTTTTGAAAATAGACACTATCGTCAAAAGGTTTTGCTGCAACAACTATTGTGATCACACAGATAACTAAAACTGACTTCTTAGGTTTCAGTCTCCTGGATATTGAATATTAAACCTTGGAAAGGGAGCTTTTTATTTTTGATTAAAAGGCAATAACTTTGAAGCTTTGCAGAATGACAGAGTCTCCGTTTTGCAAAAGATCTTAGATCTCCTCTGGTCCAGTCCTCGTCTGACGTGCGGCTCCCTCGCCTGCTCTGTGCGGGTGTGACGGCTGCGCCTATGCCAGAGAACCCGCCGGGAGAGAATGTCCTTGCTCTCAAGGCGCACAGGGCCCCGGCAGAAGCTCTCCAACAAGGACGAAGCTCTTCCTCATAGTGACCCCAAACCACTTCCTCTGCTGCCCTGTCTTCCCCTGGAGGCAGCTCAGGGCATGTCTTGCCCCCACCCCCTCTCTCCTGACGTCCTTTTAGCTGCTGCCGGTTTTATCTCTAACTTAGCAAACTTACTTAGGCGTGCTTTTCTGAAGGACTATAATAACCCCATTTCTAAAATCTGGAAACCAACCTTACCATCCTCCTGACACCCTCACTATTCAGTTAAATTAATGTTTGACGTGTCCATTCCACATCTGTAAAACAGTTTTCAATTTTTGGAAATTATACTTTGACAACTCCTTTACTCTGAACCTTGTATTTATATTAGTGCAAAGATGAATGCCAACTAAAATTCCTCAAGAATGAAATTATGTCGAACCAATATGTAATGAGTAAGACTGTCCAGCATATCCCAACTAATAAATTATAAAGGGACGGTATGGGGTATTTTAGAGATAGCTAAATTTAGACAAAATAATCAGGGTATATGGTCTTCCGAGAATATGATCTGATAAATGAACAAGACAGACAGAGACTCACATACCCGAATGACAGTTTAGTGGTGACCAGAGGGAAAGCAGGAGAGGGGAGGGTAAATGGGGTCAAATATATGGTGACAGAAGGAAATTTAGCCTTGGGTGGTGAACACGCAATGAGATATACATGATCTACTGTTGAACTGTATACTTGCAAACTAGATAATTTTATTAACTAATGTTACCCCAGTAAATTTAATTAAAAAATGGATGTCGAAATATACAGTTGAGTAACCTTTACGGAAGAAATAAGGGGGCATTAGGCGCCTAGGAAGGAGCAGTGGGAAAGAAGGCGATGATTGATTGGTGGGCGGGCGCCTCTTTCCCCTGCTCCGTCTGTCTGCTCTCTCCTCTTGAAAACTCGGCCTTCACAGAGTGAGCGCCTGACTTCCCGAAATTAAGCATCTCTCAGTGTGTTCACAGCTCTGTCGGGGGAAGAGAGCTGACGGGAGCATCTAGTTTGTTTACCGGGCACAGTGCGCTCCAGCGAAGACAGCTGCATCAGACTATTCGAGCTAGATAACACCGACCTGAAAAAATCCTCTGAATTCTCTCTAGTCTGGGTCTGTGCTTGCCAAAAAAAACGTTGAATGATAATTTTGTTTTCCGAGGAGGGCTTCCGGAGGAGAACCCGCTGACTAGCTGGTACTGGTCCCCCGGAGCACAACCACACTGCCAAACTCGGGATCTCTTCCTGGACGGTGGTGACCCCGCTGCAGGAATGGCAGCTGGCGTGTTTCAATGACACGCATGTAATTAAACACACACCTGCTGAGTGCTTCCTCTGTATCAGACATCATGGGTGCTGACGGTTAAAGGATTCCAAAGTCTCCTAAACATGCACAAACTGTAGTCATTTTGAAGTGGAGTTGTACCTAAAACTCCAGAAAAGTTTCTGTGAAGTTTCTGGGGGTTATCTCTGAAGACTGTTTTATTGTTTGTTTGCCGTGTTTTAAGAGGACAAACTTGAGGGTTTAAAAAATTCGTAGAAAAGAGACCAGAGGGAGCAGGGGCATGGAGATTTCATAAAAGGGCTGCAGCCACCATGCCCCGGGGCGGCAGCAGGGGAGGCGTCCCACCCTCGACTGGAGAGTCTGACACCTCTTCACTGTGCGAGGAGAGATGAGGACAGACTAGGTAGCCATGAAGACAAGACTCGGAGGCTTGATGTCAGAAAGCTGAAGGAACTTTCACTTAAGAGCTTCTATTTTCCTTATTAAGTACAAAGTGAAGCATTTTACTAAAATGAGGGTAAGAGCTGCAGAGGAAGGATAAAGTCAGAAAGTGGAAACCTGTGCTGTGACTAAAGGGAGAGGGTCTCTGAAACTCTGAAAGGGCAGAGGGTTTCACCATACTCTGACCATAGCGAGTTAGTCTACAGCTGTTTCCTGGATGCAGGGAGAAGAAGTGAGACTTCTAGATCAGAGCCAAAGGCCCTCATTACTCATAACAGGCGAGCAGCCTGAGCGTGACGTTGGCCTCAGTTCCCCTTGACCCCAAGTTCAGTGGAGTGGTGCAGATGGGCTCAGGCAGATGCCTGCGCACACAGTGGGTGCATTACAGAAAGAGAACACACAGTTCAGGAAACCCAAGTCTTTTATAACGGGTAGAAAGCAGGCCTACCCTTTGCTCTGGAGGAAGATACTATCTTAATCTTCCAAAACTGCAAGCAAACCTGCCCTTTGAGACAGATGCTATTTCTATCTTTCAAGGCGGTTCGCTAGACAAACATCTTTGAAAAAATAGTTGGGAAACATGGGAAGTCAGTTCCTGCTTGCAAGATGTACGGAAATTTGAGAGACACCTGGGGAATTATCTTCCAATAGAGGAAACGTTCAGCAGACCAAACCTGTTGTTATCGGTCACCTAAACATTTGCGTTATAAAGCTCATTTAAAAACAAGCTTCTAAAAAAAAAGACTCCCTTCAAATATCATCACAGAGCCAATGTCCTTATGCAGGGAAGTGATGATTCGGTAATCATTTTCAAATGATCCAAAAAACATCTCTCCAAGATGCCGTCGATCTTTGCGTGCTGTGATTCAAATAAGAGTCTAACCAATTGAACTGACTTCCAACTCATAGTTCTCTCCCTCTTTTTAAGTGGAGGAGTTTGCCAAATGCTCTTTTGAAAACTAGACCCTCACCAGGTTGAACTACGGTTGTCACCAGGTTGAACTGTGGTTGTGGGCCGGCGCCAGTGCGGGATCCCGGACCCACCCGGGCCCACTGTGTCACCATCGGCACTTTTTACAAGATTCCTATGTAATTTGTAGGTAATTTTAATTTGAATTAAAGTTTAAAAAGAACTGATTCAGACTCTACAGCAGGGTAGGCAAATTTTTCCGCATGGGGCCAGACAATTATCCCAGGCTGAGCCGGCCACCCAGACTGCAGCCATTACTCAGCTCCGCTGTTCTAGGCAGAAAGCAGCCAAAGATAATAAGTAAACAATGGTCCTGGCCAAATTTGGCCCCAAGGGCTATAGTTCTGACCTGGATCCAAAGTATTGTTTTGGATTAGCAGTTACTTTTGAAAAAGAAATAAGTGTAACGAACTTTGGATTTTAAGGACTTGGTGTTTTGTGAACGCTGCGGGCTTCTAAGCGTCACGGCCTGTTTCTTTGCAGCTGCTCAGAACACATTACTTAACTACCAATTCTCGATTTTTCTCTGCACCGAAAACAAATCACCAGTTAACAGTGTGTAAAATCTTTTTCCTTTTTTGAAATTTGCAATGACATTTGCACATGCCCGGATGCTGATTCTACTCCTTTTCCTTATGATTTGTCAAAGATAGCAATTTGGCTGTCTCAAGAAGTTAATTTTCTCAGAACTCTACGAGGTAATTTGCTTGGGCCAGCATATAATGTCTGCTTGTCTTGAGCCTATTTTCCTTTTGCCAATATTTACTTTGCTATTCCTAATACGAAGATGGCTCTCTTTGCCAAAGATGATGGAAGCAAAGGAAAGGGCCAGCGGGGAGGGGAAAATTAAGGATGAAGCAGGCAAAATGTGGGGAATTTAGGGTCTTAATATTCAGAGCTGTAAGAGAGAAAAAGGATAAATACAAGAAGGTGGAAGAGCAATACCACGCACATCACTAATTAGAATTAGTACATTACTAATTACTTACTAATAATGTAGTGATATATGTTAAAGCTGGAAAAGTGTTGAAGCTCATGATTTGTCTTATTACTTTTAACTAAAAAAGTGAATCTTTTCAGACTGTATAAACTCACAGACCTGTATTAAAACTATTAAAAAGTAACTTGGCTTTTTTTTTTTTTTCTATCAGGATTAAGAGTGATCAAAACAACTCGAAATTCAATTAAAGCCCAAAGCAAGAAGGATGCGGGAATTTTCTGTATTTTTTAAGGATCTTTCATATAAATGTCTTCTAAGTTTATAAATTTCACAGGCAATAAATAATTTTTGAAAGGAGCTCCTTAAAAATTCTTATCTGTAGAGACTGAACAGGCAGCAAAAGGAAATTAAGTCAACATTTCTTTTTGGTGACGTAAGTTTTCATGGCTGAGGAAAGACTCGCCAGGGTCCTCAGGGCCCGCGGGTCTCCCCGGTGGGCGCACAGCCGCGATCCGACGTGCGGCAGCTGCATTTTCCCCGGGAATACATGTGGCAGCCTGTTAGGGATTATTAGTAGCACAACGAACGTTATACACAAGAAGCACAGCTCTCTGAAAGTGTCGAGAGGATGGTTCCATGTAACCCAAGGGCCAGCCAGGGCTCCCATGGCCTGAATCTTATTTCTTGCTTTAGAATCACTGCTTCAGAGATACCGAATACCACCATCCTAACAAAAGCCAATGTTTCTTAAGTTTTATTATGTACTAGGAACTGTGCTAAATGCCTTGAAAACATTATCTAATTTAAAATTTCAGTAAGTGAATCGATTACCCCAATTTTATAATCGGGAAAAGAGAGGAGTATAGAGAGAGACAATGGCTAAGCTGTAGGAAGTACCAGGCAGTAGAACCTGAGCTAAAGGAATAAAAACAAAAGCTGAGAGGTCAAGAGACGGTTCGAAGGAAGAAAAGGCGTTAGGGAAAAAGAAAAGAGCAAAAGAGGAAGTAGGAAACTTAAAAAGATATTAAGGAAATGGGTAGAAAAAAAAATCAACTAAAAATATAATATAAATTTAAAACACGGTCAAAGATCACAATACGATCTGCCAGCGGTGGAGGAGTATGTGACAAGGATGCCCCAGGCTCTTCTCTCAGGCCACTAGAGTGACACTGAGGACGCAATACCCACTGGCCTAACAGATTTAATGTGTGTCTGACACTCTTCTCATGATGCCTGTAACGGACAGTACGTGGCACATATTAGGCACTCGCCAAGCTTTTGCCGAGTGAATGAACGCATGAATGTGTGTCCCCAAATGTTTCCCTCGGGGACCAGCATATCCGTTTGATGAGAAACACACATTTTCTGAAATGCTTTAAGATCCTTATGCTTGTAATAGTAATGAGACTAGTTGGCATTTGTTGAATGCCTTCTCTGTATGTGTCAGGAATTGTTCTGTGATCTCGGTATGTACTAAATCATTCAATCTTCTCAGCAAACTTGGGAGACAGGTGCCATTACGATTTCCACTTTAAAGAGGAGAAAACGGAGGTGTACAGACAGAACTGCACAAAATCCCTAAGCCGTAAGAGGCAGAACGGGAAGCGAGCATCGCAGTCTGGCTCCAGAATCCATGGTCTCTACCGGTGTGTGCCCACGTAGCAGTGAAGAGTGTTTGGAGAATTTAGAGATATCGGAGAATTCTAGGTGAAAGGGATACTAGGAATGATTCACCATCTCACTTTACAGGTTGCAAAGCGGAGGCCCAAGGAGGCGCCGTCTCTCGCACGCAGCCTCAGAGTTAGCGGGTACGCCAGGCCCAGCACGGTTAGCGTCTCAGAGGCCCCGCCCAGGTTTGTGCTCCTGAGACCACACTGCTTCCTGTAACCCAGGTGAATCGAGCAAAACTCACATTTGAAGACCTAAAAACGGTTCCTCGGCACTATATTACTAACTGTACGGATAAAGCACACAAACACATGCACGCAAAACCATAGATCATAAAATGAGAACGGACCATAGAAGGGTTTTTTGAAGGAAATCAAATCATGACCCCTTGACCCCGCAAAAGGCTCATTAATTGCCAACAAGGCTATGGGAGAACATTTTTGCAAAATTTTGCAAAAGCAAGGTAGAGACGTGGAAGATGGAGGAGAAAGACAGCGTGAGCATCAGTGAGGACAGAGAAGGGAGGCGATGAAAAGTGACTTATGGGAGATTTGGGGAAGGCGCTTTCCACACAGGCCTTCGGGTGTTTGGGTGAACTTCTTGCAAAGTATACAAGGATTTTCTTTTAAACAAGACATTCAAAATAACGGTTTAAACAAAACTAGTGTTCAAATTCCTAACAAACCTTTATTATAAACAAACAACAAACGGACAAAAAAAAAAAAACCGGACTGTGTCTACACACGTGAAACGAACGGGTTTGGCACAGCTCGGCCATTCCTTTCGGATGTGTCTAAATGACAGCGCGCACTGCTGCTAGGTCTAGCTGTGACGATCAATACTGAGTGTAAAGATGGACAAAATGAGTGGAGACAGCTGCCCTCCACTTGCCTTTTCTCATACATCAATGGTCTGATTTATTCTGGTTGTAATAATATTCCTCAGCCAGAGTGATTCCTACAGCTTAGCAAATTGGCCCCGCGCTCTGTAACTCAGAGACGCTTCAGTCGGGAGAAGAAGGTGGATGAACCGATGTCCCCAGCGAAGGGCTGCTCGTCACGGGAGTGTCATTGTCCACGTATCCTCCCACCGTCACCAAGGCAGGGGCAGAAGGAGTCTCACATTCAGGCTGACCTTTAGGAGTCTTCTTTCCTGACCCAGCCCTTACCAACAATGTCTATTTTAAACAGGCTTCTCCTTAATAACATATTTATTTTTATTCAATCTCAGTGGCCAGGAGAAGAAGAACTTAGTGTGATACTGGGGTTTGAACACGACGGGTCCTAGACCCCTAACCTCCTCAGGGCAGTGCTACCCACAGGCTGCGGGAATTCCCGGAGGCAGAAGAAGCGCGGATGGGTGAGGATGAACACCGCCTTCTCCGTTTAGCAGAACTGGTCGGTCAATAGACTTTGCCATGTTTTGATCATGCGGTTTTCTTGGTATAAAAGTTCAATACTTAATACGATTAAATCATTTCTGCGTAATCAAATTTCACCTTATGGCCTAGGAAAATGCAAAAGAGCTAGCTAAAAAAAAAAATTATCCCCAAATTGCCATGATGAAGTGCTAAACACAGTCGTGACTCATTTTTTGGTTGTACGATTATATCTAACTAACTGCCCTGAGGGTTTCAGCAAAGACTTACACACAAGTGCTCCTGGATCTACACTACTGGGTGTTGCCACTAAGGCATTGTTAAGAAGGAATAGGCATTTCTACTCAGAAATAGCTGTAGGTACATTCAAATCAGATATATATATTTTAAATGTACTCTGCTAACCACTTCAATTATCTTTGGAACTCAAAAAGGTGGCAGAGAGCGAGAAGTGACCATCTGGTAAATCACATCAATGAATTTAACTAAGAGTCTTTAAGGAACTGAAAATCTATGTCAACATAATTTTTCAAGTTCCCCAGTAGAGGGCAACTTCTACACACTTTGACAGTTAAAGAAAAAAAAATCTATGCACACATCGGTAAGAACTACTGTATGTTTAAGATAAAATAACATAGTTTATGCCCGTGAATAGATTTTCACTAACAGGTAGCTACAAAATGTCATGAAATCGTAAATATGTAATTAGGAATTGAGTGCATTTAATAATGAGCAATTAGCACTTTATGGTTAATATAAGTGATTGCAGAAACTTTAAAGTAGCAACCATTTAGGTGACAATGATAGAATTATCAGTAATTGAAATATAAAGGGTAAATGATGAGCGTGCTGATCTTTAGTAAACATTTAGATTGAGTTTCATTATGACGAATTCCAAATATAGCTAACACGAACACAGGAAGTCTTATTAAGAACAGACAAAAAAGGGGGGGGGTCATAATACAAACATCTCCAAGTATACTCAAACACCTTTGTTATTATAAACTTTGAAGTCATACTTATCAGTGTTCATGTTTTAAACGACATCAGATATAAGAACATTACTGTATATATATTTATGTATATGGAAATAGAGTAAAACTCTATCATACATCTCATTACTATACAGATTGACACAATGTGACACGTTCTTATTCATTCACTCATTCGACACTTACTTATCAAGCATTGATTATGTGCCAGATACTACTCTAGAAGTCAATGACACAGTGGGACAAATCTGACAAAATTCTCTGCCTTCTTGGAGCTTACACACCCCAGATAAAAAATAATGTATCATAAAGCTTTCTGAAAAGAAAAGCCTATAAAAATAGAAGCTTACAATGTTTCATAATGCTAGGTTTTCTCCCCACTCCCCCCCTAAAAAATTAGGCTTTTAAAAAAAAAAAAAATTACAGAGAAATATTACAACGAAAAATGAAATGGCTCATAATCTTAATACTCCAGGAATCCTCATTAATCTTAAATAAAGTAATACATGAATTTGATTAGAAAAATTTGAATTGTATAGAAAAGTAAAAAATAAAAGGGAAAATATCTAGCATTCTACAGACATGTTAACAGCTCCTTGTGACTCCTTCCAGAAAAGAAAATAATATACCAGTACCCATGCCTCCCTCTACCCACCCACACATCCATCCAGCCTTCTTAAATTATTCAAATTTACACAGTTTTCTTAAGACAGTTATACTATACATACTATTCTGCATTTTGCTTTATTTTTTCTTACTTCACCATATTTCTTAAATCGCTTTTTTGTGAAAAAATATGTAAATGCATCTCATTCTTTTATTTGACTCATTTTTTAAATATATAAGTATTTTATAACATACCATCTCTTAATACCTCAAAAGCGGTCATACAATTTTATCTGATATTGATAAGCACTGTGGTATGTGGTGTTAATAACTGCAGTTTAACCTGTGAGGACTAGGAATTCACAGACTTTTAAAAAGAAGCCTGGAAAAGAGAACTTTAACTTATTACAAAGCAGCAAATTAAAAAAAGAAAAGGAATCAGCATTGGCTCTGCATAAAAACCTTACTAATAATTCCATTAAATCATACACGATGGAGCAATCTTCTGAAGAGTGTCTTTGATTGTGAATTAAGTAATTTTTCCTTAGTAAATTTTTATAGTAGTTGTTATACAATCAATATTTTTTGAGTTCCACTTAAAGTTTTCAAGTAAACATGTAAGAATTACTTTATCTCATTCTACTTATAACACTGCGTAAACTACATATTTACTACAGTGGCATATTTGATATTAAGATGGGATCAGAATTTTTAAACTTAAAAAAATTCTATGCAAAATGGAATAGAAGGCACTAGGTGGCGCTGTGGGACCTTTCAGATAAACCAGCGCGGCGAAGTTCTGCACTTGAATTAGCGATGTGGCTGATTCTCTCCATTTAAATGCACATTAAGTAGTTATTCTAGATAAACCAATGTCATGTAAATAATAAAAGTGACAAAACGCAAAAGCAAAGATTTGATAGATGACCTCTTTCAGGAAGACATGACCTCCTTTCATAATTATATACCCTAACTCCTACGTTAAGCTATTAAAAATATCTTTATATGATAAATGTCATTTTTGAGGGAGGCTTCTAAATTGATTGTTATTTTTCACTTATCTTTAAAGTTATTTTATCCATATGTCTAACAAGAAAAAAAAATCAGCAATTACGCATTCTTGTCAAATAATTTTCAATTAGGTGATTTCTTATATCACAGTATATACTGTAATCTTCTTGGTTTTCATTTTTCTATTTTCCCTAGATGTCACTACTTATTGTAGAGCTGTTAATTCAAATGCTGACAGTGGCCAGACAGACTGGCAAGTAAATGTATGAATCAGGTCACAAGTAAGATAATTGGGAATGGGGCAATCTAGAAAAAATATAGAGCATATGCATTCAAATTCAGATGAAAGACAAAACCTACACACACACACACACACACACACACACACACACACACACACACACACACACACACACTCTGCAGGCCAAAGAAAGCACATCTGTGGTCTGCATGTGGCCTGTGGGCCACTCATTTGTGACCTCTGACCAAGCCCAACATGTCCCCCAACCATTAATCTATGAGCGACACATCTTAAAAGACAACCCAAGAATTTTAGTTCAAATGAAGAAATGTGAATGATTTTTCAGCTATCCTTCTAGAATGTTTCTTTTCTTGTTTTTTTTTTTTTTTTTAATCACATTTGATTGTCCCTCCTTAAAGACAGAAATTCCTAATGATTCAGGAGATAAACTGTCGTGGTTAAGAGTGATAATTTTCCAAGATGAGCTACTGGTTTAAGGAAAAGCGGAGAGTTAGCAGCCTTTTACCATCAGCATGGTCTTCCTCTCCCTGCAGGAACTTTTATGATTGTGAGGGGAAAAAATGAAGTATTTAAGGATAGAAATATAGGAGGATTAACATAAATGAAAAAAGAGCAGAATTTATTCTTACTGACATGATGGTGGAACTTACATTTTGGTACAAGGTGTGATTATAGGTACAGGTGTGATGAAAAGAAATGAAAAAAATTTTAGACAAATTCAGCAAAACTCATGTAAAGAAATTTATTCTTTATCTGTCATCGAGAGAAGCCAAATTTGTTTTTAAATGATGCATTGTTCCAAATTTTTTAGGTGTCTTCAGAAAGAGCTTGTGTGCCACATAAGAAAATAAAATAAAATCACGTCATTTCTGAACTGGAAGAGACCACAGAGATCATCAATCCCCTTGCTACTTTTGCCACACCTCACAAAACCAGTTCTTCTTGAAAGGCAGACACAGTGAAACTGCAGTGTCTAGGCGAGGCTGTGTCACAGAAAGCTGAGTGACCGGATGCTCGCAAGAAGCCATGAGGGAATGACAATTTACTTTGAATAGGGAATGAGCCTTACATCAGTAATCAAGGCAAAAATATCATGTTTCGGGAATTTCAAATACTGTCTAAATGACCACGAGGGTCTCTGCTAACACTAAAAATCACTTGGAATTTTTTGAGAAGTGAATGGATTCAAACACGGATATGTGGAAGAAGTGATAAAAAACAAATAGAGCTCCACTGAATTCCTTCCATTCACTTTTTAGACTGCCGGAAATGCCATCTCAGATGAGGTGTTTGACTTAAAAAGCATCTTGTTTTTAAAATCTCATGTCTTTTTCTAGAGCGGCAATTCTTACCGTGTAGTCTGGGGACCTAGGGATTCCTACGACTGTTTAGAGGGGTCGGCGAGATGAAAACCACTTTCATGATAATACTAAGACGTCACCTGCCTTTTTCACCCTCACTATCTCACAACTGTACAGTGGAGTTGTCCAGAGGCTACAGGACACACGACGCTGAAAGATTTAATACAGAAACAGAGATGAGACTCCTGCTGTCTTGTGTTAAGCCGGACATTAAAGAGATTTGCAAAATATAAAGCAATAATACTCTTCTCACTAGTTTTTCTTTTTCTTTTGGAAAATACAGGTATTTTTCATAAAAATAAGTATATTTTCATAGCATGGGGTTTGTTGTTATTTGTAAATGAATGCATAATTTCCCAGCTTTTAATTCAAATAAGTCAAGTGCAGAGAGATATAACTGACATAAATCATAGCTCCCCGTGGTCCTCAACAAATTTTAAGAATGTAAAGTGGTCCAAAAAAATTGAAACACTGTTCTTGAGGTAGGCTGCCCACATCTTCGTCTAAATCAATTCTATCAGTGTGCTTTCTTCTAAATACTGATGAATTTAAAACTTTTATCAAATGAGACTTTGTTAGAGGCAGGAAAGGAAGAGAATGTTGGAGCAGGAAGCACCTCTTTGGGCAAGGCGGCCCGGCTCGCTGGATGCAGCGGGGTGAAACGATCTAGGTAGAGTGGGAATGCAAAGGGAGCAGGGAGGTGTAATGGCAAATGTTTTTAAGTTTATTTTATATTTTTTGATTACAGTCGACATTCGCTATTATTTTATATTAGTGTCAGCCGTACAGCACAGTGGTTAGACTTTATGTAACTTCTGCAGAGAGCCCCTGATAGTCCAGGATCTGCCTGGCACGATACGAAGCTGCTGCCACACTGGTGACGATCCTCCCTGTGCTGCGCTTTACGTCCCCGCGAACACCTCGCAACTGCCAATTTGCATTTCCCGATCCCCGTGCCTTTTCCACCGAGCCCCCTTCCTCGCCTTCCCTCTGCCTACCATCAGTCCAATAGCAAATGTTTTTATTCTAAAATTAAGCCTGGGACCAATGCTGTATCTAGGAAGGGGCCATTTTTCTCCACCTGCTCTTACCTCTTATCCTGTGGGAGACTCCAACTCAATCTCCGCAGGGAAATGCAATCTTTCATTGGTTTCCCACCAGTCTTTAAAGACCAGTCATGGCCCACAACATCCTATATGATCTGCTGCTGCCTGCCTCTCCATCTCCGTCTCCATCATCTCCATCTCCATCTCCATCATCTCCATCTCCATCTCCATCATCTCCATCTCCATCTCTCCATCATCTCCATCTCCATCTCTCCATCTCCATCATCTCCATCATCTCCATCATCTGCATCATCTCCATCATCTTCATCTCCATCATCTCCATCATCTCCATCATCTCCCTCATCTCCCTCATCTCCATCTCCATCTCTCCATCTCCATCTCCATCATCTCCATCATCTCCATCATCTGCATCATCTCCATCTCCATCATCTCCATCATCTCCCTCATCTCCCTCATCTCCCTCATCTCCATCTCCATCTCCATCTCCCTCTCCATCTCCATCTCCATCTCCATCTCCATCTCCTCGATCCCCATCTCCATCTCCATCTCCATCTCTCCGCATCCTCTATCTGGCTCTCCATGCTCCGGTCACAGGGCCCGTGGTCCATTTCCTTGACTGGGCTACGGTTCCTTCCACCTACAGATCCTAGTTTTCTGTAAGTCATCATGGAAGCCTTCCTGCCAATATCAGTTTCCCCTGACTATACACTCTCAGGACAGCATGGGTCTCACCTGTGGCACTTACTGCACCTCTATATTTCTTTGTGTGATTCTTTAATTAACACCTGTGTCTCCTCTACTAGGCTGTCAGCTTCATGAGGTAAGGGCCATGCCTATTTCTACTCCATATTGTATTCCCTAGCATCTCCAACTTGTACCTGGGGAAATGCCTGGGATATAGCAGGGGTTTAACTAATATTTTTGAACAGAAGAACACATGATGTCTTGCTTCTAAGACTGATTAATAATTACAATAACAATAGAAGGTAGTATTTATTGAGCACACCTGCCAGACACTGTTCTATATATTTTGCAAGTGTTAATATAATTCTGAAAACAAGCCCATGGAGAGGTAAAATTATTATTGCCACTTACAGACAAAGAAATTGGGGTACACAGAGGTCAGCTAATTTGCTCAAGGTCAAACAGTGATTTTCGAGGTCAGCGTATGAATTCAAACAGTTTGATTCCACAGCCCCATTATGTTACCCCGCCGTATGTGCGGCTAATCTCCATTTCTAAGGTTGGGATTCAAAATTAAGTCTCACAGAAATCAACCACTGATTTACAAACTTCAGAAAGCTAACTTGAAAACTGAACCAGTGATTCTAATGGGGAACTGTGAACTATGTTCTGTATGTTCTGAAATTTAGAAGCATTAAAAAAATGACAACGATCGGCCGCTTTTGCATTCTCACATTAGAAGCTTTCTATGTTTCGTTGGTGGAAAGAGAAAAAGACCTGCGCGTCCTGTTTCCTGGCCACAAAGGGCAGTTCGAGAAATCAGGACAGAAACACAGTTCTCCTCCAGGCCTCTAAAACTAGGTCGTACGCGCGTTCGGGTTTAGAGAAAATCCTCTGCCCTTTGAGAAATTATACTTCTCCTTAAAAGGGAAGTGAATCAAAACAAAGTATAAACCCTCAGAATTAAATGGATATATGTCCCGCTCTCCAATTTGGTTTAATTTGAATTAAAAAATTCAGCTATGTTTATTTCTTAACTAATGCAGGTTTTATTGGCATTAACCTGGTCATTTGAAATTACAGATTAGTCTCGTGAGTCTTTAAATGCAAAACATAATTGCAGTTCAAATCTATTTTTTATGTTATCACAGCATTCTTAAGAATACTTATCATTATAAGGCAAATAAGATGAAAATCTAGGAACACTATTAATTCTAACAATGAATTGTCTAAAACCTAATACTCTGTATCATCATGTTTAAGTTAAATTATGTAATATTAGTATCTTTGTAGTTTCATTCAGTAAATAATTACAGGACACCTACTTACTCCATGTCAGGCACACCCTAGAGGTTGGGCAAACAATGGTTAAGGGGCCTGGTCTCTCTGCCTTAAAAGATATTACAGCCTAACTGTGGCAAAGTAAAAAGGCAAAGGCCAGATAACGGGGTGAGGAAAGGCTGCTCACCTCACCTAGCTGAGTTCCAGAAGGAATGCCATCTAAACTGACACCAGAATGATGAGCAGGAATGGCCAAGAGAAGGGTTGGGGTGCAGGGTACCTAAAAACGGTCTGGGGAGGAGGGGGACAGAATGTACAAAAGGCCTGAAGGCAAGAAAGTGTGCTCGTGGTGTTGAGAGAGCAAGACGGACATGGTGAATGGGACTCAACAAATGCTGCTCTCATGACGAGAATCTCACAAATTCCTCATGAAAAGATACCTTCTCATCTTCTAGCAAATCAAAAAAACAGAAAGGGCAATTAAATTAAGGGATACCTCAAAAAGTGCCATTTGGAATTCAACTTTCCTCAGCACTAAACTTAAATATATGTATTTGGAATTCAACTTTCCTCAGCACTAAACTTAAATATATATATTTAAGTTAAATATATATATTTAAATATAAATATATATATGTGTGTACACACACACACACACACACACACACACATCCACTCTCCCTCTCTCTCTCTCTCTCTGTCTCTCTTAACCAAAATGTCAGCAAAACCAAATATTACCAGTGCTGCTAAGTTGAGAGATGGTTAGAGTGGAAGATAGGATAATATAAAATCTTCTGCTGGCAAATGCTTTGTTCTCTGAAGAATGTTTATTACTATAGTAAGCGTACTCCTTCTGGAATTTTTGTTATTTAGCGAGCAGTTATTTCTATTTGGAAATGGAAAATTCAAAGACCTGAAACTGCTCACTATATGGTAATCTATATGGCTTGTATACTGGTGCTGTCTGCTGGGCCCCGAGTCATCAATTATGTATAGAAACGTACGGTTACCGCAGAAGCCAGTGTCGTGGGCCTGTCAGGGGTCTCTTAAGAGGTACAAAAACATTTGATTGTGTCATCTTTTAGAAAACACAGCCTAGGTGAAAAGAGGAAGATCTTCGAAAGAAAATATGAGTAATCCTCAATACATACATTGACTTCTTATAAAAAGTGAAACATGAATTTTAAAAATGTACTTAAAATGAAACCAGAAATATAACTAGGGAAAAGTCCTCAGAAATAGATATGAGAGAAAGGCTGACATCACTTCATCAAAACCACACACTTTAGAATACAAATTCATTCCTTATATGTTTGAGGAAAATAACTAATGGGGGTCGCCAAGCCCCAACCTCTCTGAACCAAATTCGGTGGATTCAGTGTTTGCAACAAGCAGTAATCACATTATCTGAAATAAAATGTCTTGTAATCCCCAGACCTGGCCGGCTTCCGAGGTGTGGGTTTTCCTTCTAAATGAATGAAGCGTGTTTACGGACTGACTGGGAGCACACAGGCGAGGAAGACTACCACGAAGAAAATGCAATCGGAGACATCTTATGGAATTTCCCCTATTACACCAAACACAACAAAAGCTTTCACTGGGATTTCAATAAATTTAGTTCTACACATTGCTGCAGAAATTTAGTTATTCTCCCTACCTCTAGTGGATAGTTGGGGTGGCAGCTGGTGTGTTTTGTATTTAAAAAGGGAAAAAGAACTCTCGCTCTCTCTCAGTCCCTACATAATTGTGCTTGAGAAAATTTGGAAAAATGATTTACTTTAAGTAAAATGACTTTATTTCCTTTCCTGTAAGGCATCTGACATGCTTTTAAACATCTAAGAATAAGAGCTGTGTTTTTGAAAAGCATACAGATTTCTTCTAGAGGAAACTACAGTACATGAAAACATATCATTTAAATTTATGGACATTTAAACATACATGCTTAAAAGTATATCCTCATTCTTCAACACTTTCTGGGTAGAATTTTTAATGCCTGGTTTCTATAAAATAATTTAGGCGACATGTAAATATTATGAGGTAGCCGAACAAAGATATCAGAATTTTGTATTACTTTAAAGAGTGTGTATCGGTTTCACCTTGTCATTTCTATACGGGTTAGATCACATGTCATATTATTCAGCCAAATTCTGTAAAATTGAAAGCTATTTAAAAATCAGGGCTAAAACATTAGGAAATGCCTGTAACTGATGAAAACAAAATCAATTTCCTTATTTCTTTGATTTAAAAAGGGAATAATTCGCTGATCATTCATAGAAACTGTAATTTAGCAAAACAGATTCCTGTGAATGCTAAAATATTTGATTTTCTCAGCTCTTATTTTTTAAGCAAATGATTTCTGCCAGTTTGAATGTGAAAAATTCCAACTTATTTAAACACACTGCAATTCACATGATATGTGATACAGGACATAAAATACATGACTTGACACATCAAATTAGCTACTTGTTACTAATACAGTCTGTTGAAAAGGACAAAGCTTACAGTTCCATAACTAATATAGTTAAGTTGACTTACATATTTGGCTTAATTGAACATTTTGCAAATTCAGTTAAGAAACTGAATTGAGACTATTTAAAAATATCCTTCACTATGAATTTTTAAATTCAAATTTTATTACACACATGAAACATGAATGAAATCTTCGGTCACCTCTCTACTGCATGCCAGGTGCTTTATATAAATTATCTCACTTAATTCCCAGAAATATATTATTGACTATTGCTCCAAGGAAGTAAATAACGTGTCCAGGGGTCACGTGGCAACTCAGAGCTTCTCGATTTACTCCATCGTTCAACAGCATTTGACTTCGTCCTTCTTAAAACAGTTCCTTTGGCTTCTGGAATATTATGAACTCCTCTTTTACCTTCTTCTAGATCTTCCTTCCTTTCTTAATTCAGGTCTCTTATAAGACTTTCTCTGATCCCCCTCTCTAAAACAGACACACACACACACACACACACACACACACACACACACACGCTATCTTCTCTTCCCTACAGATTTATATTCTTTTATCTTGTTTTATTTTTGTTCACAAAACTTATCACCACTTGAAATTATATTTACTTATTTGCTTATTGTCTGTCTCCCAGCACATTCACCTGATAAATGTGCAGAATGAATGAATGGCTGGAACTGGGCTTTAGATTCGGGTCTTTCTAACTCTAGGACTATGCCTAATTCACTACATCTGGTTTTACCTTAAATATAGCACATCTTTATTAAAAGTTTCCAAATAGCTAACTCGCATTCTTTATAATGAATCTTAGAGGCCTACTCTACCGAAGCCTGTAACTAAAGAAAGCTACTTTACAAAAGAAAAGGAGTGAGAAGCTACATTGTCCAGGAAGCAAGAAGGAGCTGACACTTAGTGCTCCCTTCATTCTGAGTGACATATGTACAGTATATATGCGTACACATCTATATATTTGCATGTGTCTATTTCTTTATATGTATAATTCCTTTCTACTTTATCCTCATGAAAATAATATAAAGCAGGTAAGATTTATCTCTTATTTTTAGATGTGGTCACAGAGGTTCACAGAGTTGTTTGTGATCGCTCAGGAGGTCCTGATAATCTTTGTGTATGGGCATATGTGTGTATATAATAAAACCTATATTTCTGAATCTTCCTTCTTCTACCTGAAATAGTTTTGAAGCAGAATACTTAAAAACAAAAACAAAAACAATTGCACAGTACTTAATATTCCAGAATGCGTCTTTTCTTTCAGAAAAGCCCCAAGTAACTAGCGAAGAAGGTGGAACAGGTGAAATGATCACTTCTATTTGGACACGAACCATCCATTTACCTTCTAGCTTAACGCAAGAACTGTGCTCTACCATAGGTTCATTATCCACTTTCAAGCTCTGCACAAAAGGCAGAAGGAAAACTGGTAGGAGCAGCTTCTTTGGAGAGAGCTGTCGTTGGACTTTGCACCCATCCACTCCCCTCCTTGAGATGGTTCCCACCCAACGTGAGTGAGGGGAGCTACAGAAAACTGCTTGGAGAATGAGTCCCCTGAAACTAGGGTAACAGGGAAAGGGAGTCCCAGTGAGTACTGAGAGGCTGAAAGGGGAGAGAAGATACAGTGGGAGCAAACTGCAAGTCCTCCACTGGCCAGGCAAAGGCATGTCGGTTGTCCTACAGGTCAAGTAATTCAAGTGAAAGAACCAGGACTCTGCCCACAGAAGTCACTAAAAGCCAAGAGCTGTGGCAGCAGTTATAAGAGAATCAGCGCCCATGCCAGGCAATGTTTTATTTGGATGTTCCTAGCGACGCAGAATCTCTGAAAACCCCACAGGAGCATCCCGGCAAGAGAAGGAGCCAGCCTTTGTAGACGTGCCAACTCAGAGCGCTTCAAAGCCAGATTGCCGCCCAAGACACACTAGACCTTGTCCTGTCTTCTCTAATCCTTCCTTCTCCCAAGTGGCTGATCCTAGACGGGACAAAAGCAGTGGCTCAAGAACGGGAGAGGAGGTGGACCAAGGATGAGAAAAGAAACCCATCACGATTCCTACTTCCCTATTGCAGATTACCGATCATGAGTTGATAGAGGAGGGGAAGAGAAGGGAAAAGCTTTCGATTGCACAAGAGATGAGTTTTGACATTAGACTGGACTAAGCTTTTTTCTTTTTTATTGAAGTATAACGAACAGTATACATTTTTACACAAACACACATGCACACACACCTGAGTAACTGCCACACAGATCCAATCATAAAACACTTCTAGTAATCCAGAAGGGTCCCTCACACTTCCTCGCAGTCAATGCTCACCCTGCCAAAGTTATCACCATAGGTTAATTTTTCTTATCTTGAACTTCATATATGTGAAATCGTACATATGAATTCATCTGTGTCCGGCTTAATTTGCTCCATACTCTCTCTGTGAGATTAGCTATGTTTTAAGGGGGGGGGGCGGGTAGCAGCTCATCTTCTCCATTCGTTTTTGGTGCTATTGTATGACTACACCACAACTTATTTACCTACTCTCCTTATAATGGACTTTTGAGGTTTTTTTTTTTTTTCTCATTTTGCTTATTAAAAATTTCTATAAACCTTCCTAAACATGTCTTCGGGGAGAAAAATGCACTCTTTTCTGATGGATTATATCTGAGAGTGGAAATGCTAGGTCACAGTTCAGGCATATGCTTAGCATGAGCGGATATTGCCAGCCAGCTTCCCAAACTTGAAGTACTTGAACCATTTCCACTAGCAATGTTATGAGAATTTCAGTAACTGCACATCTGTATTAGTACTTGATATTGACAATCTTTCAGGATTTTAGCCATTCTGATACATGTGTAGTATTATCTCATTGTGGCTTTAATTTGCATTTTCCTGATCACTAATGATGTTGAGCCTTTTTCATATGCTTCTTTGAAGATTTGGATATCCTCTTCTATAAAATTTTTCATTCAAATCTTTGCCCAGTTTTTAATCTTTCACCTTTTTTTTTTTGGATGTGTGTGAGCTATTTGTATATTTTGAATACAAGTCTTTTGTTGCATATGTAACAAATATTAGGTGTATTCTAAATATCTTCTCTGATTCTCTGGTTCACCTTTTATTCTTTTAACACTGGCTTTTGTGGAACACTCTTAATTTTAATGAAGCCCAACTGATCAGTCTTTCCATATATAGTTATGTTTTTGTGACTTGAGAAGAGGTTCTCTTCTGTTTTCTTCTAGTGGCTTGAACTTTTTAATACCTGAAAGTGACTGGAAAAACTATGAGTTCATCTTGAAATTTTGCCCAAAAAGGAGAAAAGAATGATTTCACAGAGCAAGTGTAAAAGGGTGCTAATGACAGTAATATCGCTCTCTGCTTGCAGCCTAGAGTCTAGCTCATTTAATACGTCAGTTATATTTGGCTGGACTAGGAAGATTCATTTGAGGAGTAAGTAGATTGCGTCTTCTTTTTTTTATGGACAATCCTCCTGACGAGTGTATGAGACATTCTTCATTTATTAGCTACGTTTATTATAGATACCCACCTAATGGTCCAAAGCTAGAAATTTAGGAGCCATCCTTAACCCCTCTCCTTCTCACTTGCTACATCTTCACTCACCAAGGACTCTCTCTTCTACTTCTAAAATAACTTTCCAGTATCTAGTTGCTTCTCATCATTCCCAGTTCTACCACTTTATTCTAGGCCGACGTTCTTTTTTTCTCGAATCACTATACCAGCCCCCTATTTAGCATCCACACCTCCAGGCTAGCCCTGCTCCAATCCATTTACCACACGCAGTCAAGGCGGCCCCTCTAAGTAAATAATAACTAAGTTTTCTACAGTGCTCACTCTGAGCTTGGTACTTTATAAGCATGATGTCATTTAATATTTACAGCAACCCGAAGAGGGAGGGACTATATTTCTTTCTTTTTAAATGGAGTCACTGAAGCTTACTTTCCCAAGGTCATTTAGTAAGGAAAGAGTCTACGAATCTGATCAGGTCGCTCCCAGCAGTCCCTTACGTTCACCAAATGAACCAGCTTATTTTTTCTGTACTGGGTATCTGTGCACGCTGTTCCCTCGGCCTGAAACATGTTTTATTGTATTGTATTGTATTGTGTTTTTTTCCTACTGTCTGCTTCCCACACCTCTTTTCCCTGACATCTCATCTTTCAGGCATCAGCACTGCTGAGGTCCCTAGAATGGGTGAAAGTCTCTGCTATAATTCCCCCATCACAGCTTTGATCACATTGTATATTAATACTGGTTGTCTTCTCCACCAGATGCAAACTCTGTGAAGGGAGGGGTGACCTATCTCGCTTGCTACTGTTCCTATGGCACCCACAGAATGCTTGACTTTTGGTAGGCACACAACCAAATATTAGTTTGAAAAAAAAACAATGACAAAATATTCCGTGATTGGTTAATTACTCAGTGAGAAATACAATGGACCATTGTCTTCCCCTGTGTTGTCCAGTGCAGTACCGCCCAACAGAACTCGTTGCAATGATGGAAATGCTTCACAGTCTGCACCGTTCAGTACAATAGCCACTAGCCATATGTAGCTGTTAAACACTTGAAATGTGGCTAAGGACCTACATTTTAAATTTTATTTAATTTTGTAATTAATTTAAATTTAAAATTTAATTAGCCACATGTGGTTAGTTACTAATGTATTAGATAGTTTAGGTCCACAAAACCCCAACTGTTTATGCAGCTTTTTCAGTGGAGACACTGAATGCCACTTCTATTTTAAAATGATTTGTAATGTTATCCATATGATGAAATTTGGGAGCTCTTTTCTACAATCTGACTTGAATAGGATCGTTGAAAATCAAATTGTCGGAGCCTCCATGAATGAAAGTTTCTGCTTCATTGTGCCATATCGATGCTTGTTGGCTAAAGTATTCATCACTTTATCCAACATTTGTGCTATCTCCTTCTCTAGTTCTTTAGGCTGTTCTATCCATCCCATATCACCCATTATGTCTAATAAATAAATATCCCCAAAGTGGCTTCAGGCAGAGAAACATTAAAAAGAAAGCAAACAACAATTAAATAACAAATGAGTCTTCAGTCAAAAGCCAATTTAAAAAATCTATCACAGTAAGTGTAAAAAAAAACCCTTTAAATTCTACCTCAGTAGACTGACCCTATTACTCAGTATTTAAAAATTTGCCCATTTTTGGGGAACACCCAGAAAGCTTCTGTTTCAGCATTCATGATACTGCAGCTCACATTAACTCCATGAGACTTCTTTCTAATTAATCATTCGCTAAGATGTCTACAATTTCTTTAGAGCACCTCACCTCAACATCACAAAGGTTTAAGAGATGACACACGCCTGTGTACTTTTCAGAATAAAAGCAGACTTTTAAGCAGGTTTGAACGCTAAATGAGAACATGGCTAAGAGAAGAGGAATCGCCCCTTTGAGTCAAAGCCGAGCTTGCGGGGAGCTGCAGGCAGTGCACAGCGTGAGAGGCTCTGGCTCCGGGAAGTGCCCAAGTGTTGACAGCTGACTAGAGTTTGAAGGCTTAACCGTGCACACGTTCTGTCAATGCCACTGTTACAGAGGGCTTTGCTTAAGCAGAACTGCCGAAAAATATCCGAAGCTGCTGACAACCAATGATGTGAAAGTAATTCAGTCTTAGCTTTGACATTGAATTAGCGAATTATTTTTACATAGGTAGTAGCCCTGCGCTGACTGGATTAACTGAGGAAAAAAAAGGATCATTTCGTCTGGCCTAAAACTTTAAAAGAGAAGGCTTAATTAAAAACCATGCAAAAATGCGACTAGTACCCCTTCCTTCTTTCTTAAATAAAACCACTAGATATTAAATTGGTATTGTGTGTGACATTTTGTATAAAATATAAATTTAATTTATGTCACAGGTGAGACATCTACGAATGGAAAGTTTCCCCAAAAGTATGTATATTCAAAATAATCTGGGAGTACATTAGAATCCGTAAGAAAGAAAACTGTTACCACTACGTACAATCGCATGGAAAAATAAAGATATTGCAGTCTGTAAAATGACTTCCAGGATCAACAGTCAGTGTCTTGGAATTTTAAAGCTGCTCCTAGCCATCTCAAGTTACTCTGAAAGCTGCCCAGAATGTACTTTCCTGGGTCTTTTCTCGAATATCTGCAGCACCTATCAGGAGGCACTTACTCTGCTACTTAGCAGACTGTCTTCCATAAAACTTTCCCCAACTTTTGGAAGCAAGAGTGGTTTCATCAAAACGAGAAAACGAGCCTCTCTGGATGGAGCCACACCTCACTCATTCTATCAGGAGCATAAGCCCCGGAGCCAGACACCCTGGATGCAAACCCTGCTCCACTACTTACTAACTGTGTAACTAACTATAGGCAAGTTACCCAACCTCTCTGGGCCTCCGCTTCCTCAGTAAGATGGGGATAATCACGGTCCCGGCATACCTTAGTACTGCTAGGAAGATTAAATAAATTTATACATGGTAAATACACAGGGCAGTTCCTGGAACTTTGTAAGCATTTAAGATATGTTGGTATACATTATCGTTATTAGTTGATTTTTTTTTGAACCAATATAGATTAAAAATAACAAAACAGCCTCACATTTAAACATTAGATATCAAAGTAAATAGAAAGGCTGATAAAGAAAACGAGGTTATCCTCTTTGAACTATATCTTTGTTGGTAATACTGACAAGTAAATTCTACTATCCTACATGATGTTTTATCACCTTGAGATTCCTATAATATGAGGGCTCTACAGCACACAAATGAGGCTTGTTCCTCAGGCCTGATTACTGATAGAACATAATGAGTAAGGTTTGAGGCACTATCTTTGTTTTTACAGTGAATAATTTATTTTATACCATAGCTCAGGAATCCTAACATTAACATATCTCACAGCAATCAATCATATTCAATTTTTACTTTCGAATCTTTGTGAAACGTCAAAGGATACCGCTAAGCATACAGCCTAATTGTATAGACTGCTGATGTGGACAATAATACCATTAGTTGGACCAGAAAGCCAAATCAGCAGTATCGGGTCGGAAAATAAAAGAGGTTGGAATTCTGAAGAAAAAGAGTTAACCCCCCAATTTCAACAAGATACAAACACTAAAAATAATTTGCAAAACAACTTTCCTCATGCATTTAAATAAACGTGTCAGAATAAACAAAAATCACAGAAGCTGAAAGTAAAAAAAAAAAAAAAAAAATCAATTAAAATAAAGTCACAGGGCACGGTAGAGAATTATTTCTGGCAGTTATTTGATATAATACAGTTAATCTTTCTAGTCAGTCAGATTAACACAATTTTGCCACTGTAGATTTACAGTCACAAAACACACACTCCCAAGAGACTTGCTTCAAGTAACAAATTTCTTTTAGGCACAGAATAATTTGACCATTTTCTACTGAATATAAGTAAAAAAAAGAGACAACATTGCTTAGAAAAAAATTAACTTCTTACACATGCACAGTTAGCCATCTTTTGCCCTCCCTGGTTTCCCCTTCAAAGTCCTGGGATAGAAACCAGTCCGCTTACGGCTCCATTTGTATCTACAGGTACGCTTCTACTTCCTGTCGGTCTGCCTGCCCGTGTCACGCGTGCCCTGCCATGTTATTGACTGAAAGAAGCTCAGGCAAGGTGGCGTCAGCTTATATTCCTAAAGGGAGTCCCCTGAGCAGACTGGCGAGGCACTTAAGGTCAAGCAAGAATGATCTGTTTCCATGTTAAAACTGCAGGGCACAAAGAGAAGAACATAAAATTCTCAAGCATGTGAAACGAATCCCCACATTCAACCTTTCCTGTTTTTATCTTCCCCCACAGAGTCTTCAGAGGTAGTTTTCATAGACGAAAACTTGCCTTTGTAAAAACAAAAATTATTTTAAACAGTCTCCTTACTCTCCATGCTTCTTACTTACTTTTTTTCAACTTTACGTATCTTTCCAAATGATTACTCCAAAAACAGAGAAATCGTAAGGCAAATAAAGTCACCAAATCACATCATGGCCAGAGAGATGGGATCTAGGAACTCCCCTGAGAGGTTAATTTGGCATTTTCCTGATGGCTTGTGAGGCAATCTGCACACTTTAAAGAAGGGGAAATTAAAGTCAATCTCGTTTGCCAATTTTTATGCTTAATGCCATAAAATTCCCCAGATCTGGTTTATTGGAAGAACCTCAAAATTCATTCATCAAACACTTTCCAGAGCAATATGATATGCACAGCACTTTTTCTGAAACTAGGGCCTCAAAGACAGATAGAATACTCTTGCCCTCAGGGAAGTCACAATTCATTACATTACAGCATGGGATGTGCTGCGATGTGACAGATGTGAACAGATGTGACAGATGTGAACAGCCTGTCAAAGTGCAGAGCGGCAGGTCATGGCACAAGGAGCCTGGGAGTCAGACTGGGGCTCAAATCTGTTTCTGTCCACGTATTTGGGATTTTTTGAGAATCTTAAACTTCATTTTGCTCACATATAACATAGATATAGTATTATTTATCTTCTTCAGTGTCCTTGGTAGATAGTTAATACATCTTACTTTGCTTTCCTCCTTTGTATACAAAGTCAAGAACAATTCATTTGGTCTACAGGCAGTGAAGATGGGAGAAGGGGCCAAAGAAAGGGCAAAGTGGAGATGGGGCTTTGCAGAACAAGTAGGATTCCACAAGAGAGGAATGGGCAGTAAGGGATCTGTAGCAAAGGGAAAAAATAGAGCCGTAAAAGGTACATGGTTTAAAAAAGAAAAAAAAAAAAAGCATATGGTGCCTTTAGAGGCAGCAAGCATAATGGTTAAGAGTGGGATTTACGGGGTCAGCTGGGATCATGACCTGGGGTAGATAACTTACTACTAAGCTCTTCATTTTCCTCATGTTTTGCCCACATAATAATAGCACCTAAGTCATAGAGTGTATTGAGAATTAAACGTGTGTGTGTGTGTGTGTGTGTGTGTGTGTGTGTACACACACTCACAGGGCCTCACGTCCAATAAAGGTTACTGCTACTTTGTTAGTGCTGTCATTACTAGAGACCTATTACTGGTGGCTGGTGAAATCTAGATGGCTGGGGATGGCTCAAGCATAAGGAAAAGGGAAGAAGTGTGGGTTACCAGAGTGGTATTTCTCATTCTGTCTTTTGACTCCCAGGCATCTGATTACTTAACATTCTAAAAGCAATATTTTACCTCAAATGGGTAAATGGGTTACTTCTATCAGGCTACTCTACACCTCTTCCCAATGCTAAATCTATTCTGGCCTAGTGGTTCCTAAACCTGGTTGTGCTTCAGAATCCTCTGGGGATCTGATAAAAAACAGAGACATTTGGGTCTATGCCTAGAGATTCTTACTAAAAAAATTTAAGGTGAAGCCGAGAAACTTGCATTTTTTAAATAAGCTTCCCTGGTGATTTTCATGGACAGCCAGGTTTGGAGACCTTCGTTGTGGTCTGCTCAGAAACCGAGTCAATATGTTTTACTTCTATTGCCCACTGAGTAAAATAAAATCTCGCTTATCTGATAATAAAAGATATATAAATGCATGAGCCTCCTTTTTATTTTTAACCTAACATAACACTCAGATTCATTTAAGGAAGGAATTAGTAAGATTATAACTTCTTTCTTAATTAGTTACTGAAGCATTTTGCAAGGGTGGTGGGATAAAAGAATAAGGAATGACAGAGAGACAAGTTAACTTTTTAAAAAAGAAAACACCGTTTTCCCAGATTAACTATCGCGAGACTGCCAAAATTAGTTGTTTCACTGTTATTTACTCTGTTCTCAGTTCCATTTAGTAACGTAAATTATGAAATGAGAGACCCAAATAATTCATCCTGGTTTCGGCATTATTACTAGGAAGATCTAAATTCTGACTTGCCAGAGTTTGTTTGCTCATTCATTAGGGCTGTCTGAAAGGATATCAATCAGCCATATCAGAGAGCCTCACTTGCTTCATGAAATAATTATTTATTTTATTAAAATCATTAATAGTTTCTTAATACACCTAAGGGTTTGTTGATCATTGTTTAACAGGAAGTCCTAGAAGAAGAGGCTGATTAGAAATACAAATAAATACCCCTAAAGTTATAAAAATAACTTTATGTGATTTATATATAAATTCAAGGGCAGGGTAAAATATAAGGGCTGACAAGGTAAGCCCAGGGACCAGGTCAAAAAGTGCCAAATAATGTGCTATCATTTCTAGAAACACAGATACGGTGAGAGAAACCATTTGCTTCTAATATTGTTAACTTATTTCGAAGATAAACAGTAAGGATAGACAGGAGCTTGACGATGAAAGACTGATCTTAGGAAAAGTGTTCTAGTTTCAAGTGATAAGAACAGGGTCTTTGAATACCTGGAGGGATGCTGTCACCGCAGGGCCTTTGCATTGGCTGCTTCCTTTGCCTGGAGAGCTCTTCCCCAGAAACCCTCATGACTGATTCCTTCCTGGCCATCGAGTGTGTGCTCCTCCCAAGTGAGGCCGACTTGAGCCCCGACTTAAATCACAACCTCCCCACCCCTGGCTCTGCACTTCTGGCCCCTTTTAATCTATCTAACTCACCTTTTTTTTTTTTTTTTCTTTTTTCTTATCTCTTCTCAATGAACTGTATAATTTACTTATTTATTTAAATTTTGATTGTCTGTCTCTTCCCAATATGGTATAAGCTCCATGAAAAAAGAGATCTAAGACTGTTTCACTAATTTGTTATCATTATGCCAACTTTCTAGAAGAGTGCCTAGCACAAAGTAGGTATGAATATGGGAATTAATAAGATTTTAAAATTGCTAACAAAATTCAATATTCACATATATGTACAATCCAGTGTTGTAAGTAAACATGCTATGAATATAAAACCAAATCACTGAAACTTATTTTTTTTAAAGGACAGATGAAGAGGTTATTGAAACCGAAAATACTTATCCACAGGTATTAACCAATACTCTCTCTATTCTTTTTTTAGAGGAACATAAAAAAGAGTGTGTGTTTTGGGGGTAAAGACTGGCTTTAGAAATAATACTTTGGGAGTGAGCCATGATCTAGTGATGAGAACAAAGACTAGGATTTAAGAGTCTGCCATTTTGCTTTTAAGCATGAAGGGTTGCTTTCTTATGCCAAAGAAAGGCATAAAAATCCTTATCAACAATTTATCAGGCATATTACCTGCCTAACCATAGAGAAGATTATAATAATGGCCAAAATGTCATTTGTGTTAGTTCCTTCCTTCCCTCCCTCCCTCCCTCCCTCCAGTTTTTCTCTTTGTTTCAGAACACATGGGAGAAGAATGGTAACATTCTGGTCTTCGATAAAAATATAATTCACAATCCAGCCTGATTTCCTAATCCACAGAAACTGACTCACAGAGATAACCAATCTTTCATTTGACTGAACCACAGCTGCCTTGAGGGGCACAATCACACAATCAAGAAAGATTACCAGGGCACTAAGGACAACCTAGGCTGGAATGACTTCATGAATTTCCAGAGAAGAAATTAAATTACATCGTAATGGTATACCTACATTATAGAGAACATGAAAACAGGAAAGGTGTTTGAGTAATTCCATTTTGTATAGATTTCATGACATCTTTTTTTTTTTTTGTCTAAAGATTTCTAGGAGATAAGAGTAAAATAAATGGGGTTTAGGCAACTCTAGAGAATACAGATTAAGATAGAGAAAATGCCAAACCAAATAACCCTAAAGTCATTTAACAAAGCAGTGCCTGTTGATTGATTTATATTTGGCTTTGTAATGGGATTGCACATAGAGTCCACTGTGCCTAACTTCCCGCACTTCACATTTAGCCCCATCCTTGGCAACTGAAAGCCCAATGGGAAGGCCGATGATAGAAGATCAGATAATCTGCAAAGCAGATAATCTGCTTCTTACAATTGAGTATTAGAACGGTCTAGTAGGCCACCTGAGCCCCCATAATATACCGTTTCCAGGCCCACAAACAGAGCCTTTCGGGTTATTGACCCGAGCCCAGAGGCATCATGGAGGCTCACAAATAAAAGGCTTTGACCCAACTTCTGACCTCAATGTCCGCTTCCTGTGGAGAGTGTCTGAACTGGCCTAACAGAATTGCAGACTTAGGAATGCTGCCCAAATTACTTTCATTCTACCTTCCAGCTCACAAAACCATTAGGATCCTATTTGTTCAGATACAGGCTGATGCAACAGCTCAAAATAGTTCATCTCTTACACAGAGGGCTACTATGTTCTCAATAATTACTTATTCCTTACTCATATCAAAAATGACAATCTTTATTTTAACATGTGTATTTGCAGTTTCAGCTCTATGTTTAATCAATGAATACATCTTCTATTGATGTTGATTTATCAGAAGCCCCAGCAAGATCATAGGGATAAACAAGTCATTGAAAAACAAGATCTCTAATTAAAAAGTTACCGGTTACCTTAATATTATAATTGCTGTTGCCGGTAGAATAAATGTATATTCAAAACTAGGACAGCCAGTCTAAAAGGAAACAAAAATTTTATCTCCTGTTATTGCCTGAGAAACTGCCTGAACATGTAAGATCAGAGAAGTGAGAAGTAAGCTTCTTTGGAAATGAAAACCCTAATCTTTGAACCTCTTAGTCATAAGAAAAAATTTTAAATGGGCAATTTTGATACTAGCAATTAAGGACTTTGTTCTAAATCAATATATTCCTTTCTATATTTTTTTATTCTCTCCAAGGACCATAATAAGAGGCTGTACTTTATCACTGCATATTTCTAGACCATCCACCATTGAGTATTAAATCAGATATATTACTCCTAGCTGAGAGATGTAAAATTCCTGATAACTTGAAGAATGGCTCTAGTTCTTGCCAAATTATTCAATTTCGATTTCATTCAGTGATTCGTGCTATGCAAATATCTGCTTACCAAATAACTGTGTGTGTTTGTGTGTGTGTGTGTGTGTGTGTATGTGTGTACAAGAATATGAATGGGTAAGCAAAAGAGAGCTAACTTCCTGTGTCTCAGAAAGAAGTTGAAGCAAAATTTGATATCCATTGGGAAGAAAACTATTCAAAAGACATACGTTTCACATACAAGTATATAACTGGTAAAAAAAAATTTTGTCTGAACCCAAGTTTACTCCATTAGTTATATTTCTCCAGGTCATTTTATAACCCTATTGAAATCAGGAAAACAAAATCAACAAAGGCAAGAAAAAAAAAAAAAAAAAGGACTCCCAGATCTTTCAAGCATATGTGAATTTTCAGATAAGGCATATAGAAGGCCTGAGTTAACCATGAACTCACTAATCAAGTGGTAGCAGTTTGCAATTTTATGCTAATTGTACTCACCAAAGGTTGATAATGCAATTTCTGGAAAAGTACAGAGTTTTGCTCCATAAAAGTTACTTGCTATCAATGTACAAACCACTATATTTAGGTTACATGTTTTATTTTTTTTCAAACCTGCTAGCATTTCTTTTTAAAGCAATTCAATTTACAACATGTACTTAGTTCCAATTCAACAAATATTTTTTGACTGCATAGTACATACAGGGCACTAAATTAGGTATTGCCAGTGGTACAAAGTTGAATTTCATCACAATTCAGAATATAGGAACTCTCTGAGTCTTCTTAAAACTAACCCATTTAATTATTACTTATAATTATTATATCAGTATATAGAAATACATAAGCTTGTACCTTTATACTATTATGTCATAAGGTTTTTTTTTCTATTTTTCCTCTTAACATTACTAATGCTGTATTTAGAAAATAACCACTATACTCACAAAAACATGTAATTAGTATATTGCTCGTTTCCATTTTCAGAATTTCAAAAACTATATAATTTGGAGGAAGCTGATACAGACCTAAGCATTTATTAAATTTAAACAGTTCCAGAATCCCTAAAGAGTGAAGAAATACTGGGCGTCATTTTGGAGAACCGTTCAATTTATGCCAGATTACTCATTTATACTAATTGAAATTTTATCAGCAGAGACAGATACAGGTTTTGTGGGACCTGAAGCCTATACAATTTGGGAGCTATTCCTTAAGAAAGAAATGCAAAATTAGTTCCAGGGCCTTAGAAGAGTTCATGCGAGTGAGAGACCCAAAAGCTTAAGTTTCATTAGCTTTTGAGCAAATCCGTCTCTGGTTTTCAGCCATCAATAATGACTTTTCATTAGTGACATGATGTAAAACAGAGCAACGAGTATCCGAAACTTAAGTTGAGGCGGAAATATATTTCTCCCAAATGTAATTATAGGAGCTTTGTGGACTTTTGTGGAAATGGGCTCCTACAGCACCCAGGAACCCACTGAAACACTACCAGGCACAGCCTCATGAGGAGGCTCAAGTTAATCATTCATTTCCCCTTTCAATCTGTCTCAATTAGCTTTACGGGATGCTTCAATTAGTCATTCCCATTCTCTCCAGGGACAGCGAGAGATTGCAGATAACTCATCCCAAATAGACTTCACAATTTGAAGCCCTCCATCCCGCTAAAGAAAAATCTTCATTGGAGAAAAGCAAGATTTGCTATCATCTGCTCTGTACTCCGTCAATACCACCACTCTTTCATCAGACAAAGAGAAGCCATAAGTCTTCTGGGATGAGAGGCCTTCCTTTCCCTTCCCCCCAAAGGAGCAGTACTGTTTCTACCACACACTCAGCCCAAGACAGCCCTAGGCAATTGTTCTTAAAACTACCCTTGGACAGCCCTTTCCAGAAGCTAGCCCCAGAGACGACGACCGTATTATCAATCACCCAGACAGCATTTATACCTTTTTCTATGCCTGCTCTGTATTTGCCATAAGAGTGCTTAGCCCTAGAGTCAGTCTAAAACCTGCAAAAGGAGACACTAATGACTCTTTAAGAAACATGTATAGTATCCATAGTTTATAGAAGACTACATAGAAAATAAGGATTTCTAAATCTAGAAAGAGTAATGCCTCCTGTCATTAGAGAAGGCATTCAACCTCTCTGTATCCATAGGATAAGAAAAAATTCCAATCCAACAAAAGATTTTGTTACAAAGGTTATGTTTTTACCTTTGCAAAAATCCGAGTAGTCTGGGTTCTGTTATCACGATATGGAGATTATACGTACCATGAAAGCACAGCAATAGTATAAAACAACACCTGTGAATCGATGAAGATTTCTAGTAACTTTGGCATGTTGGTAACTGTTTATTCTCCTGCAGAAGAACCGAACTAAACCGAAGGCCTGCGCAGAGTGGTCTGTTTCCCATCAGTCATTCCTTTCTCTGTGTGTCGCTGGGGTTATGCCATCACAGCACTGGTGACATGCAGCAATTACTTGTTCTCATGACTGGTGCACTCAATGCACGACACTCCCAGAGGCTGGGAGGCGGGAGGGGGAGGCGCCAGGGCTATTTTTATTTTTGCCTCTCTAGTGAGGAGTAGGGGGCCGACCCAGAGCGGGCGTGCGGACGGCACGTTTACTGAGGCAGGGTCACGGAGGTCACGGAATGGACAATTCTAAATTCCACATATTTTTACATTGATGTTGAATTGTGCTTTTCAATTAAATGTGAATGGCAGGGAGACCAAGGTTTCGGTCATTAACACGACACATTGAAAACCAAATAATAAAGCTACCTCATAAAGAGCTGGCACAAAAGATGTTATGGAGCCAGATAGTCCGATGTGCGGAACAATTTTTAATGCGTAGTAATGTCTCCTTCCAGAAAAACATTTTGAAACCCAGAAATGGAAAATATTCCAGATCTGATTTAAGTTAAATCACTTATTTCAAATTTTTATCAGACTGTCACCTTATGTCCTGACTTTCCTTTTCACAACATTTGTATTTTTGCGCATGAGAAAAACACAATACTCAGCCTCGACTTAGGAAACTCTCCTCTATTATGAATCTCAAGGCAAAGCTATATCAGGACCGAGGGGAGGACATGAGGAGGATTGAATCTAGTCAGTATTGATGAAACCTGCCTCGGCAACTGCTAACCTCCTGTTGACATCACCTCCCCCTTCCACGGCCCCCACACTTTCTTTTTGCTGCAGACCCCTGAAACGACTGACTGCGCAGTCTGTCTCCTTATCTGTTGTGTTCTGCTCCCTTATCACACAGTAAAAGTGAGCATTTGCTACTGTTTCAGTGACCACTAAAGATTGTGCTGACAATCTTGAATCCAGAAGGGGATGAGAAGTAATGAGACAAGATTAATTCATTGAAGCTGATTCCAGGAGACTGAGGGGTTCTATAACAATAGTAGTAAATGTTTACATAATGATTATTTTGACCCAGGTACTGCTTCAAGTGCTCTGCGTATTAAAAACAAAACTATTCTTCTTAACACCTTAAGAGACTATTCTTCTCAACTCCTCAACTCCTTATCTTTATTGTCCTCCTTTATAGTTGAGAAACCGGAGGCTCAGAAAGGGTAACGGTTGACTGCTAATGTCACTGAAATTTAATCTCAATCTGTGCTCTTAATGAATGATGGTGATGAGACTACTGATGGCAACGGCAAAGTCATACTAGCTAAAAATACTTAGGGAGCACTTATGAGGTGCTAGGCATGTTCTAAGTAATTTATGTGTATGCTCTCATTGCTTGAAATTAAATTTCTCTAACTCCTGATAGAGCGAACATATATATTTTTTTCATTTATTGGCTATTCTCTTGCAGCATTCATTCTCTGTCATATATTTTGTTCATCTTTTTTAAAACTAGCTAGTTTGTCCTTTGTTTCTTGATTATAAAGGTTTCTTGTGTATTTTTTATTTTTTTCCCTGAACTTTTTAAACATTTCAAACTTCCAGAAAAGTTAACCAGAATCGTATAAAGGACGTCCATACACTCCACCTATATTCACCAATTACCAGTTGTTAACACTTTGCCACCTCTCTCTCCAACCTCTACCCTCCAAATTCTATTACCTGCTGACTGCATGACATTGTGACACTTCTCATCTGAATACTTCAGCATGTATTCTACGCCTATTAATATCTTCTGCTTTCCTGGCTCTTCACCAATCCTTTCTCCAGTATAATAAATTCTCACCACTTCCTGTATCGTACATTTACCACTTCCTTTCCCTGGAATGAACTTCTGCTATTTTCCACATACGACTCAGATCTATACTTCGGGGTCCAACTCAAACATCCTTTAATCCATGAAGCCTTCCCTTCTCAATTCCCCTGTTGTTTGTGCCTCTTTTTATATGACTTATTGCTTTCCTCTAGGCACCACAGTTATTTAAATGTAATGTCTCACAACCTCTAAGAGTCCACGAGCACTTGATGACAGGGAGAATGTCCAACAGAAACTTAGCGTAGCAACTAGCAGATAGGAGACAATCAATAAACAGCTCCAAAATCAACCAGCAAAATCACTGAATAAATGTATGTTTGTCAGAGAATCAGAGAGAGATTTAGATTCTATTTCTGACCCTTTCAGCAATTCTTTGTGATTTTCTACAAATCACTTAACTTTAATAGCAGAAATACTGATAAAATAATAGCTCTTTCTTTTTCAAGACTAGGCACTTTACATATACTGTGTCATTTAATCCTCACAGCAGCCTTATGAGGTAGACATTATTACCATATTATAAGAGAGATCGAGTTACATGTCCAAGGTCACATAGGTTGGATGTTATTTGATTTTGCCTTGTTCATATTTATAACTGTTCAATAAATGTTTGTAAAATGTTTAAAACTGGTGTTAAAATGATGTTAAAATATATGAATTTGGTTGCTATTTAGAAAAAAAATAACTCAGACTTGGTAACAGATAATTAAAGAAAAGCTGATACTTTCACTAAACACAAAAAGTGACATATTGATCTTTGGAACTCTCTAATATATTGATTGATTTTTAACTATTTGATTTATCATAAACAGCAACAATACTTAGAGAAATACAAGCCTGAAACATTTGCAAAATGCAGGGGCTTTTCCTTTGAAGGGTTCTGGTGACGAGCTAGGTAATTTTAGTTCTGCTTTTGTAATTGGCAATTTCCACCCAAACTCCTCAGATAGGAATCTGTGACTTCTCTATTAAATACTTTATAGTATCTTGGAAAAACCTCAGGCCAAGAGTACAGTGTTGGGCCTTTGTTTTCAAACAGGGGATCTGGCTCCCAGCATAGATCTGAGAGTCAGTGGGCCAGCCACAGCCCTTTTGACTGACTGGGACTGTGGAACCTGAAATAATTGGGCTATAATTTCAATTCGCTTAAAGTCTGATGCCAAAGTAACTGATGGGCTCTGTTCTTTAAACAAAAACATAAAAAAAAGTGTTAGTGCATGGAACAATTTTGATCAAATTTCATTTTCCCGAATCATCGAGACATTCTCCTAAACCACTGCTGTGTTTTAGTTTTGAACGTCTACTCTTAATGAGATCTAGTAACTCTTTTAAAAGTGGTGAGTAGTGCCAAGACAACTGGTAGACCAACATCCCAGCAAGAACTTCAGTCTCCTTGGTCCAATCTGTGTCTTTACGGCCAAAGTTAAGGGTTCAGCTTCTAATATAACAGTGGGGGAGGTGTCCTCAGCTACAAAATGCAGATGACCATTCCTGCACAGTCCACTGTTAGAATCTGTGAGGTAAGCGATGTGAAAGCACTTGGCACAGTTACCTACTTAATAAATGCAAGAAATGTTAGTTGAATACAACCTATAGAAACTCAAAACATATTTTTTAGGGATCGTGATAATGAACATGTAATAGTATATGATCTTATTAAGGTATGAGTGTTTGAGTATAATTTTTTAGTAGTAAAATTTGTGAAGATATCCTAGAGTCTGCTATTTGAAGGACAATTTTTACTCATTTTTATACTTTACCCAGAACAACCAATCAATGAATGTGTGTGATCACTAAATGAACAAATGAGCACATGAATGAAAATGGGATTTTTGGTTATAAACATACCTGTTCACAAGAAGCTGTATTGAAATTGGCAAAGGCAATTATATTGTTTTATGGTTTTGATTGCTAATTGTAGTGTTCCTAAAGCTAATAGTTATTAAGGGCTTGAGGTATGCTCGTCATTGGGGAATTTGGGGCCAAGATACGGAATATGTAAAAGATAGGTAATTAAATCAGAATTCTAGACCTGGGAAGGTTCTGAGCAGGAGTAAAGAAAACATAAGCCATTTTCCCTTTCTACTTTACCAGTTATATTACTTATTATAAGTTATTTAAATATTCTGAATTTAAGCTTGTCTGCATTGCAAGTACTTTTTGTTTTTAATTCTAACTTCAGATTTAACAGACAGTGAAAATTCAAATGCAAAAAAAAAAAAAAAGGAAATAAATGGTTGTAAAGACAGGATATAAAAGCAAGAGAGGGTTTAGAAGAAACTAATGCTCAGAGCAACTTGAAAGGGGAAAAAAAATCAGACAAATAAACCTTGGTTTATTTTCTTTAAGGAGAGAAATAGAGACTGAAGCTAGAAAGTGCACAATTACCCTGCTAATTAAATGCTGATGTGTGACACAATTTAAATTTCTAATTGTTTACAAAATGAGGACATACACATGCCATCTTGTCTTATAAATACTATCTCTGTTTTGTTCAAAAAAGGTCACGTAGATCATATAAACTCATGTCCTTAGTACAATTAGTAATTATCTCTATTTTTTATCTTTATTATAATTCTCATATACATATTAATATAATGTAGAACAGAGCTTTTAAATACTGCCACCCCCCAGATTCGAACACTGCAAATGTGTTAAGAGGAAAACAATGTCAGGTATCCATTTGTGACCGCGCAAATCAATGTCTCTAAAAAGAGCAGTCGGAACTATGGATTATTCTTGTTACCCAAAACAGCCTGTGTAACCACCACCAAGGAAAATAAAAAAAGCACAAAGTAAAAACACTGCTAAAAGCAAAGAGAGTTGTTCAGCTCTTTGACCTAATTTGAGTTGAGAAAGAAAGTGCACCTTGGCCCCTAGTTCGTAGTCCACTCAGCATTTGGGGCTGTGGAGCCGGATTTCCCTAGTAGCTTTGGTAATCGTTAAGGACTAAGCAATTCAAAAAGCAGATCACCAAGTCCTCTCTTGTGAAAGTCAATACATCTTCTCTAAGGTCCTGAAGAATCCCAAACTCTAATCAGTAATTGTCATTAAAAGCTCTCATTATGTGAAGTAAGTGTAATTAGAGCATCTTGCCCTCACAGGGTGTACTGCGGTGAGAAGGCTGGGAGAGTTCAACAAGCAGTGCCAATCCATTCCCCCCTCTGTCCACCACGCGATGTGCTGTGAGAGAGAAAAACCATACTTATATATGTTGAGGCAAAAGCCCACCGGCCCCTACAGAATTAGCCTAAACACTAACTGTGGTTATTTCAGAGACTCCCTATTTCATTATGTGTCTGAGAAATAAAAGAGATAAAGTTTGCTGCCATCAATAACACTGAACATATCTGCTGAATCCCGCAGATTCCAAGACATTAATAATTCAAAATCTTATGGGAATTTTGTCATGGCGGAGATACGACTTGTCTGCAAACGGAGCTCAGGGGATGCTCAGTGTGATCTATTCTCGTATATGCACATAACCGCCGTGTTCATCAGGACACAAAGAACAACACAGGATTCTATCTACAATTTCTGAAATTTTGGAATTTATATGACGAAGTTGTTATGCACAACGTAATATATTTCCAAACTCACATGAAGAGTAATCATCATGATGTGTCATTATACCTTATAGATTAAAGGCATTGGTAAATATATTTCTCTCCCTCATTTCTTAAACATATATGCCATAACTCAAAAAACTTTCAGATTAAATGGTCAGAGGCAAAAAATAGAGAAAAATATGTTAGGTTCTTCTCCTACTGGGAGACAGAATATGTATGTACGTGTATGTGTGTGTGCCTGTGAGTGCATACACATACATACATGTGTGTATTTATATATGTATATAAATATGGGCACACATACACACACACATTTACAGTGTGCTTATATGTATTTGCATATGGATGTAGACATGTATGTACATGCTCATACATATACACACTTGCATACCTATGATCCCCAGATTTACTGAAGAACTAGAAATTGACAATGTAAATTTTGTCACTTACTGGTTACCCAGGGACCAACACCCAAGAAGGTGTCACTAGCAAAAATACCACCAATATTTTCCTCAAAAGGTCCCTTTGGAGATGAGCCAGACCCTCAATTCTTGATAAAAGATTTCGAATCATTCTCAACACTAAAGTCAGAACTATCTTTCTAAAACTCAAATCCAATTATGTCATTCCCCTGTGGAAAGTCTTCCTGTTGCCCTTAGAATAAAGCCCACGAGGCCCTGCCTGATCTGGCTACCCCAGCGCACCTCAGCCCCACCTCCGGCCATTCTCCGCTTCGTTTCCTGAGCTCCAGACACCGTGGCCTTCTTTCAGTTCTTTGAAAACATCGTGGGAGATCCTGCCGAAGGGCCTCTGAACATCGTGTTCACTCTTCTGAAATGTTCTCCACTAAGCAAATTCCTACCGTTGTTCAGGTTTCAGCTTAAAAGTCAACTGCCCGGAGGAGGCTTCCCTGACCCGCCTGCTGCAGAACATCTAACAGGGGATGATAACTGCTCGATATCGCTGTGAGTTTGGTACCATGTCCAACTTTTTACATGCATTTTGTTCGTTTAGTTTTTCACAACAAACCTACGAAGTTGGTATTATTATTATCTCCATTTACAGATGTGAAAAATGAGTCCCAGGTAAATACGTGTACACTCTCACAGCTTGTAAATGGAGGAACAGACTCACTGAGATGGTACGTTTTCTCTTAACACCCTATACTTTTTGGTTAATACTTACCACGTAATCAGTTGCTTAATATTTGCTTTCCAGTCGGCAACCTCCATAAAGGCAGAAAGGGTGTCTACCTTGTTCCCTAAGGTACCGTGCTGGTGAGGGGAACACAGAGGTGAATAAACACTGAATGGATGGGCGGACGACACACCGAGCTATTTCTAACATGAAGAAAAAGGCTAACGAAAATCGCTCATGATAAGGTGCTACCTATCCGATTCGAGTGCTGAATTTGGAAAGCCGATATAGGTACAACTTGTAATTAAATACTAATTAAAGTCCATACGAGTCCATAGTAAATATAATCTGAACAGGAGATGTGAGAAGCATGTCCTTAGGGAAAAACAATGTAGTATACACTAACTCTATACTGAAACCTATCAGTAAGAGCAATTTCCTAGTGCACTTTTTAAAAACTCAGTTCTCTATAGCTTTCAGGGTAGGCTTGACGGCTCCAAACTCCAATTTCAAAGTATAAACACATTTAAAATCACACTTAAAAATTATGTATAATTTAGGTAAATTATTTCAAAGACCCAGAGAAGGTCCACCTCAATGAACGCAATTAATTCTCGCACCTAAACAGGCAGTATTACTCAGTATATGTCAGGAGAGCTAATCAGAATGACTGTAAATTTTCTTGAACTTAATATGAAAGGCCAGTTCTACTGACTTTGGGGACAGGCCAAGGTCAGGCCTAGATTTTAAATTCTCATAACCTACGGTTTTAACATGAATGAAAAACTGATATGTCTTTATTTCATCACCTGACCTCGTTAAATCTTGTCTCTACCAGTGCGACAAGTGAACGACAGAACCGACAGGCCTCGTTTCACACTCTCCCCGGCTCCCTTTCCACAGCAGAGTGGTTCATGCGCACCGATGGCCAAAGACGTGAGACGGCTTGCCACGAAAAATTTTCAAGCACTACAAATACTTTAAATCGCAAATTACAAAGGCCAATTAGATCAGGTCAGATCAGTGTTTATGTGAGGACACCAAGACGAAAGTCTGCATGTGGCCTTAACTTTAGCAGAATATCTATTTAGAGAGCTTACAGGGCCCACCATGTACGCACACGATAAATACAAACCGTACGAACAAATGGAAATGTGGAAGACCTGGGGAAGATTCAAGGCAATTGTCCTTCCAAGTCACTTTTCTTATCCGTGGGATCATATTCTTATTCGTATGAGTATACAATGAATAATCTACCTTTTTCAAAACCCATGCCTTATTAGACATGCATGGACTTTGGTTAGCTATCAGAAATGTTAAAAGGATGCATTGGTCTGTGAAAAACATCTCTACTTCTTCTCTGGAGCCTTCCCAGATCACTTCCATCTTCCTCCTAAACCTCTGAGTTCTCGCTCCATGTTACAACCGTCACTTTCCCTCCGTTACACGCCTCCCTGTTAAAGCACACGGTTTCTCCAATCTCGTATGTCATATATTAAATGCGCACCTCTCCCTTTTAAAAGTAGAAGTTCATTCGGGGAAGGTTCTTCATCTGATTAAATTCTGCCTCCCCCACGGCACTTTTCGTAATGCATGTGCATAATAAACAGAATGATTCACTTCACAAATAAATGGATTGTTCTCATCATAGCTCGGTCCACAAGGTCTTTTCCCCTTTGCATCCTTCCAATATTAATTATTCCTTCTCTCTGACTTGGCTCAACTATTCAACGGGTTGTTTATTCATGTTTCTCTGAAGAGTACTGAGAAGGTAACTAGACTGATATCATTGGATATTTTGTTCCCCGGCTTAATCACCCTATTTAGTCCAAATCTTGACCACAAAGGGGGATCATTTGGTTAACTTTTAAATAAAAAGGTAACTAATTAAACTGAAGTGATTCAAAGGGCTTAGAGTATTGAAAGACATATAAATACTACTAGAAAAGCTTATTTAAATGGAAGGAGAATATTTAAATAAATGTTTTTCCTCCAGTGATAGACATTTTACCAAAAGCTTTAAATAAAACGTGTTATTTCATGTGTTATGGTAGGAAAGTCAAAAGCTCATGAAAGTAGAAAAGGCTGATAGTTTTAGATTACATTATTCTAAATAAAGAACGAATTGTTGCTGACATCATCTTAAACATACCGCATATTGACATGTGGTTGAAGGAATTATAGTTGTATGGCACAAGTCAAAATCAAATTTAGTTCAATCAGCTGCAGCATGTTTTTAAAATATAAAAACATATTAGGATGTGAATATGTAAAAAGGCTTTTTTCAACCTTGCTCTTTATGTACCAAAATCTCAAATCCTGACTTATTTGCAAGCAAAAAATATGCACATTGGTGAAATTGGGAGATCACACACACACACACACACACACGCACACACACACACACACACACACACCTGTGTACTACCACTTCTTCAAAAGTTCAGAGAAAAGGCAGGGAGGGAACTGAAAATTTAAAAATTCAGTACTAACTGTTTAAATCTATAAAAGGCAAAGTCACTAGATTCAAACATAAGTAACAGAAAAAAAAAAGAAAAAAAGAAACAAGAGAATTAAGTCAAACACTCTGTAAACTGAATTCAGACTTTAAGGTTTTACAGGGCATTAATCTAATGTAAGCCAAATTAGATTTTCAAATTCCATAATATTTGATTTCTTTCCTAAAAGCAGTTTACCTTCAATCCCAGAAGTTTTTCTTTCAAAGACAATTCTAAGTGTGATTTCTATTCAACTAGGAGCTCTGCTTTTTTAAAAAGTATTTATGAATCATATTTATGATTTTTACCCTCCCTAAACATTACTTTTGACTTTAATAAAGTTAAGGCTGATGTAAGAACTAAAAGATGGTTTAATGTGGATTAAATAATGCTCATTTCAAAACAGGGCCGCTTATACATTGTTTGTCAACTAAAATAATGTCAGAGAAATTTTCAGACATCTGGGAATTTCTCTCAGCTTAACAACTACAAGCAACACTAAAGTCATCCAGGAATTTCAAGATAAGATAGGTCTGCTTTCAAAATACAACCCCCAAAATATATACAATTGACTACAGGTAATATTACCATCTTTGCAGTGGGACTACAACCTTTAGCTTGAAGAAAACATGGCTACATTCTAGTTTACACCAGCAAGAATTTGCTCAGCAACCTAGGATTTTCAGCAATTAGCTTGACCTTTCCTTCACACCCTGCTTAACGGGGCCTCTCATTAATACTGCTCCTGAACTTCAGGTCACAGAATGAGCTCGTTCAACATAAGTCCTTCCATATGGACAGTCCACTCGTGCTGAAGCAATGCTGAAACAAAAGTCTGTGGGTTGTTCAAGAGCAAATAAAAGATTGTAGCAGGATACCCAAGTGCACAGTCATCGTATGGGAAGTAGATCTGAGGCAGCTTCAAAAGAGGAGAGAAGAAACAGCTTCAAGAATTCTCTGGAGTACGATTTACAATACAAAACAAGAGTGGAAACTAAAGCTGAAAAGGAAAAACCCAGGATAAAGCAATAACAAAAGAAGTTATTTGTTTTGGGCAGAGACTCTGGGGATCAGAGTTTAAGAGGTGGAGTTGTGAGGCGTGGTTAGCTCTTCAGGCAGTGCAGATGAATATAATGTCATAAGTGTTCAAAATGTTATCGATAGAGCATTAGTATTTTCTGCAACGTCACATAATAAGAACACAGTAACTGGTAGGAGTACCTAGAGATTTCTGGAAGTATATCAATACGTGCGTACATGAACAAATGCCTCTGAGTGAGTGCGAACCTTCTACTGGATCCTCAATTTAAAAAAAACATTCTGCTCTGTACTGAAACAAATAGATAAATATCTTTATATAAATGAGTGTCCTATAATTTCATATTTATTTTGGCAATGAAATATCAATTAGGATAGAAAAAAAAGCCATGTGAAAATGGTAATAGTTACATACACTTATACACACACAGACAAATGCACACACACACTGAATGTACGGCATCCATTATAGCTTAGATATTTCGTTATCTTTCTGATTAAAGATATAGCAAGAGAAGAAGTATTGAAAAGATTCTTTATCACAAAAGTAGTCAGAGAAGATGAATTAAGATTCAAGAAAACCAGGAACTCTAAAGGAGAATCTATATGAGATGACACTGTTGTAATAAGAGTGGGACATTTGGTGTAAGAAAAGCAGACAGGCCCCGGATCAGCGATCAGGGAGTCCTTTAATTTGATATAATGAGAAACAACTTTATGGACCACAGTGTGCTGGAATTACTCATCTTCAGAAAAGACTCTCTGGGTAATATAAAAAGGCAAGAAAAAGAAAACGTGGCTTTGTAAAGGCTGTTTAGAGATGGAAACAAAGACCAGTCTATCCTGAAGAAGGAGAAAAGAAGGGAGAGAGAAAATGGCCCAGGTAGAGACAGTGAAACTTTGCGTGTGAATATGTATCACGGACCACTAGTTGATCAGACCCCCAAGTCCCCAGGCTTTTGTTCTAGCTGAGTCCGAGAAAATGATTCATTTATTCTACAGCCATTTAGCACATTCTAGGTATCAAGTACTAGGTAAAGAATATTAGAGTGACAAAGGTAGATAAGGACCCACCTCTCTCAGAGTTTACACTTCAGTGAGTATTGACACAGTAGATAAATGAACGAGATAACATTTGATAATGATAACGGCTTTGAGGAAAATAAAACAGGTTGATGTAATACCAAGCACTGGGGAGGTACTCAGGAAAGGCCGCTGAGGAGGTGCCATTTGAGCTGACCTGAGTGACAAGGAACCAGTCAAGTGAAGACCTAAGGCAAGTACGTTCCAGAAAAAGGGGACTAGCACAAAGGCCCTGAGGAAAACACAGACGTGGGGCATTCGTGTCGCTTACGTGTGCCGAGTATGAAGTCTGCTCTAAGGCGAGGCCAAGGAAGAAGGCAGCGCCAGGTGGAAGGACCTTTACTGGCTGCGATAAGGAATCTAGATTTTATCTTTAGGGGAACAGAAGACACCAGAGGTTTGAAAACCAGGAAGGAATTGAGGCGTGTGGCGACCAAATGTGAGGTTTATATTCTAAAACGTTTACTTTAGTGGATGTGTGAAATCGGAATCTCAGGAGCATCAGAGCAGAAGCAGGGGAACCAATCAGGGAATAATTACAGCACAACAGGCAAGCGCTGATGGCGTCTGGGATTTGGGTAGTGACAATGACAATGAAGAGAAGCTGATGAACTCAAGATATATTTAGAAGCCAGATACAATAGGATTTGATGATGAATTAGATACAGGGAAGGGGATATGATGGAAAGAGCAAAATCAAGAAACATTCTTGTAATTCCAGTAATAAGCAGAGCCATTCGTTGAGATGAGAAAGACTGAGGAAGAAGCAGTTTAAAGAGGGGGGATCAAGACCTCTATTTTGCATATGGTAAGCTTGAGATGCCTTTTAGAGATCCAAGCTGACGTATCCAACAGGCATTCTGATATATGAGTCAGGCATTTTGGAGAAAATTAGAACTGAAGATATCGATTTGGTATCAGACATTTAGAAGTTAAGCAGAGCGGAGAACCCACATAGGAAACAGAAGGAGCAGCTGGTAAAGTAGACGGAAACCCCAGGAGAAGGAGGCATCATGGAAATAAAGAGGAAAACATGTTGCGGGGAGGGAGTGATCAATTACGCCCAGTACTGCTAAGTGTTTCAGCAAGACAAGGACGGAGAAACCGCGACAGGCTTTGGCAAGATGGAGGTCACTGGCGACCTGGATTAAGAGCAGAGTCAAGTTCTAAGTAGAGTGCTAGGGAGGCTCACATTCAACCCTATTCTGGTTTCTAAGCTGTAGTAGAAATATCTGGGAAGGAAAGCAGGATCTTGAGTTATTTACTGAGTCGCAAATACAATAAACACTTACTGAAACATTTATTGGATACCTATTAGATGCAAAGCACTGTGATACGAATTGAAATAGAACTAAGGATATAGGCTCAGAATTTCAGCACTTGAGCCCTTTTTCTAGGGAGCAGAACCCTAATCTTAGACTTGTGGAATTTTTCCACAGGTATTTTGGTTCCAAGGAACCAAAAGAAGTAGGCTAAGCTTCAGGTCCCAAAAGACTTATTGTAGTTCACATATGATGACAGAGCTATGAATGGACCAGCTGTTAACAGAGCTCCAGATCTCCACACGCACACAACGTTGATGGGTCTGGCTCTGCAGATGTTAAAAAAAAAAAGAAGAAGAAGAAGAAGAAGAAGAAGAAAGACAAGGGGGAGGGGAGGAGAGGGGGAGAAGGGGAAGAAAAAGAAGAAGAGAAATAGAAATGAACTAGCATGTAATAAAGATTGCATAAAATGCATGCTAATATTTAGAGAATACATACTTATATATAAAAGTGTAAAGAAGGTTAACAATTAGAAAAATACCCCCCCCCAAAAAAAAAACAAAGAAAAAAATGAAGCTATAAATGAAAGGAAAGAAATTGTAAACTTTAAATGGCCCCAAGACTTGGAGCAGCTAAAACTTGCTTGCTGAGTTAGGAATCAGAGAGGAGCATCTGACAGCCCCTCAGCTGTGATCAGTCAGTGTGTTTCTTAGAGATCATAAACTACTCTAACAGCCAATGATATTAGTCTCCAGCTTGGAAAGACCTGCTCTGTTCCACCCTCCTAACTTAACACTGGCTACTGGTCCCCTAGTAACCTTTGGTGCTCTGTCAATCCTCCCGTTCCTCTATGCTCCACCCCATCCTGCCACTCAAAATTACGATCACCATCTGGCTTGGTTCATCTTCTAGAGGATATGATGATGGATGACTTAATTACAGAAATAGAGGCAAGACTCGGATATAAGGAGGGAAGCCAGATATGAACAAAAGACAAGACCTTTGCCTGTGGTCTTGTAATAAATTCACCCAAAGCTTTAAAAATTACTTTTCTGTCCCTGTTAAGGAGCTCTACTTCTTAATTCAAGGGAATTTCAAGAATGTCCTTTCATTTTTCTATTTCCAGATCTACCATCTTGGTCTATATTCCTCTTTCCATTCATGATTTGATAGATCTCTTCTTTCCAGGGCAAAGAGTCTTAATCTTTTACTTTGTCCTCATATGTCAATATCTCTTTCCTCCCTCCCACTCCTCTGATCATTTTATAATGAATTGGTAACCACAATAATGAAATTTACTGAGAAAACTAAATTTTGAGATGCTGCCATAAATAATGAAGTCAGAGAAATGATGAAAAGGGATTTAATGAGGTCTGAGATATGGTTGGAATATTACAGATAGAAAATCAATTTGGAAAATGCTGTCAGCTTCATCCACAGGGGGGAAATTATGTAAACACACACATCTAAGGGAGAGGAGTAACTTTGAAGGTAACGAAGGATTGAGGATTGTTTTATAATAGAGAAATATAGTTCTTTTTGATCGCCCTATATCTATCAATCTATCTGTTTGTCTATTTTATCGATCATCTATCACTATTGTGTTATGATTAAAAGCTTAAACCAGGTAAAAATTCAAAAACTTTGGGTATTTGTATATCACACATATTGTCTCATCTGATTCTCACAGTAATCCAGTGAGGTTAGAAAAATGAAGTATTGTTATCATTTTCTCCACAGTACAGAGGAGTAAAAGAGACCAGATAGGTTAGATGACTTATCTACAGTCCTAAAATTAGTACATATTGAGTCAGAAAATGAACCAAGAACTTCTGACTCAGATCTAATACTTTTCTCCATATATCAGTCTGCCAATTAAAGGCAGTGCATTTCAAAATTTTGCCCCAAATCTCTAACTACTAAATCAACTAGAACTGGAACAAAGTTACATCACCCCTCAAATGAATTTAAGAAGATCTACAGCTTCTTAATTCATTCTATATAATTAAATGAGACTGTAGCAGAGGGAGGATAGTCTATCAGACACGCTACAGCTCCAGTGAAAAGTAAGGGAGACACACCCTGAGTTCCTACAATGCACCAGGCCCACCGTTTCATATATAATTTCACAACAACCCCCAGGAGTAGTTAGTATCATTATTATTATTCCCATTTTACATTTAGAGAAATGTAAGTCAAAAGATGTTAACTGAGTCACCAGAGTCACATAGCTTATAAGGGATGGATGGAAACGGGATTCTAATCCAGGTCTGTTGGACACGGAAGCTCTTTGTTCTAGGAGCCCAAAGAAAGATACTTTAAACCTACATGTTTGTATGGACTAAGTCAAAATTTCAGTGGTTCTAAACCTTTGAATCTCAGTACAGTAAGTGATAAGTAAGCTAGTAGATAAATTAAAAACAACATACATATCTTGTTCATAGCTTCTTCAACTTAAAATGAGGGTTAAGTGGTCATGATTTCCTCCTAGACATATATAAAACCTCATGTGCCCTGAAGTGATCCGAGTTCATCAAATGCAGGTGTTTTTTTCAATACTAGTATCAACCTCTAGGTACCAATGACATGGTGGCCTGTAGCAAGGTCAGCCAGTCGTTGGGACCAAAATGCAAAATGAGGCAAAATAAAAGTAGAAACAATTCCAGGAATTGTGACCTGCCCCTTACAATGTATTTGCTTTAACATACATATTGTTTTTAAAATTTCAGTTCTCCCTTTAAAAAATTAGGACTCTTAATCATAAGATTATAGAAGAAATGACTTATTTTTTTCCATCTTCTTACCCAGCACAGAATAGTACACATACAGGCGCTTGAGAAATATTTCGTGGTGAGGCTGGTGGCAATGATGATCAAATAGCAACCTTCACGTTCACCTGTCTTTAGTGACTTTCGTTATAACGAGTGAGGACAAAAAAATAATTTCTAGTTTCTATTATTTTATATTGTCACTTCCTAGGTGAATTTTTTTTTTTCCATACAAAGATGTAAGTCATTCATTTGCTGGAATAAAACTTACAAAACGAAGTTCATTTTGCTTGTCAAGTGCAGATAAGAGGAAGAAGGGGAAGAAACAGTTTAAATGTAAAAGACGCCTTTTCCCTGACTCCTGGACTAGTTCACGCAATAAGATGAATAATTTAACTCCCTGAAACGTCATATGTGCAGAATGCTGCGTGCAGGCCACTGGCATATTCACTTCAAATTTGTATAGTCTTTAGTCAACACACCTCATCTGCATTTCTAACACCTGCTTCAGTCAGCCTCGAAGCAGGCCGTTACCTTTATGGTCGTCTTTTATTTTGACTCTGTCTATCTAACCAAAAAAAAAAAATCGCATTACATAATATATTACTTGGCCTAAAAGAGATAAAGAGTCATTCACATGATTTTCCGAAAGGTGTTTTCCTTTATCTTATCAAAAGGCAATTTTAAAACCAGTTACTAATTAACATTGTCATTCTTTACTGTATGCATCTCCTTCAAACACTAATATCGGTTTTATACAGCAAAAAAATAACTGCATCTACACTTCTCTGCAATGAGTACCTGCTTTAGGTGCAAAAGAAAGTAAAATTAAATGCAAATGATTGACACCATTTGTTAAGTACACAAATATCTCTTCGAAGCTAGTTATTATTACACTGTTATTAAAACAATGTCCATCTAGCTAAGCCTAAAATGGCCCATGTTAAAGAATTATGTACATCACTGCCTGTAGGCCGATCTACTGTCAATAACTCCTATGATTTGTCTTGTATTAAACAACTTAATACAGAGGCTTTAAGCAAAAACACTTAAAGGCTGAGGTTCTCTGGAAAAAAAAAAATTATCCTAGAACAGGAGGAAAAATGGGAAGCAGCTGGGAAAAGAACTAGACTAAACTGACCAACTAAACCGACCAATTTTTGGTTATCGATTTGCTTATTTCCCTCATAATATTTAAGTGTTTCGTAATTATTTTATCTGCCGTCCATCTCCCTATTTGAATGTCGACTCCACGTGGGCGAGGGGGATGCTTGGCTTCTTCGGCACTCCATTCCTGGTGTCTAGCTTAGTTCCAGGCACACAGTAAACACTTTTTAAACAGATAAATTTTTACATTTTCTTCCACATTGAATAGAAAGGGATTCTGAAGGATGACTTAAACTTCATTTTTCCTTATACTATATATTCAAGAAAAAAATCTTGATTTATCGAGGATCATTGGAGAATAACATTTCCTACATAAGCTAATTTTCTTAGATTGCCAGAGGATCCTTTTAAGATACCAGGTCATTTTAATTCCAAGTATTTTAAATACGAGTCATTCATGCACATATCATTATTTTTCTACTTTGTTTTAAAAAACTAGGCTTCACTAAATTTAATCATTTCTTGATAGCTGACAAGCAAAATTATATATTAAAACTCTCTGCCATATAATATAGTGGTCCCTTTGGATGTTAGTCAAGTGGGTAAGGCTATGTGTCCCTACATAATGAGACCTATCAATAAGATACTCATATTTAATGATGGTGTTGTCTCTTCTCTTGCTTTAAATTTTCAGTATTTTACCCTCTAACTCTCTTCATCACATTTTCTTGCTCCTAATAAGTTATAATTTATTACCCAGGATGAATTAAAGGTTGCTAAAGCAATTTTGCTTGTGAAATCAAAAACCTATAACAGAAATATTATGAACATATTAAAGTATATTTTTTAATTCAAGTGTAAAACTATTCTTTGTAGCCTTTGCATCCAGGCTAAGTCATTTGGCTTATCACCCAGGGTGGAGTGAATGTAATTTATAGCATTAAAGTTATTATTTGGTTTTGAAAGTCAGGTCTATTTGAGTTCCTAGAGGGACAACAGTCTTGAAAGAGATCCAAGGTGTCCTTCAGAGAGGAAAGGGATTTTCCTAAGTCTTTAAATTCATATTACAGAGTAAAGATCAAATCCAGTAGAGTTAGACACCAATCTTTACCACAAAGAGAGATAGTTCAAAATACGATGCCAGAGCGCTCTTAACAGTCCAGGGAGCAGGTAGGAACTGCTGGAACCGCAGGAAGGGAAATTCAGAGAGATGCTGCAGAGGAGGAGGAAGGCGAGGTCAGATGATAAGGTCCTTGTTTAGAAAGGATGATGAAATAAAAATACCCAGAACCTGGCACCCTGGAGTTAATCAATAGTTTGCTGAGGATTAGCCCCAGAGGAAGCTGCTAACTCCTGAAGTCTCACAGCAGGCCATACCAATGTGACTAGGAAATAATTGTATAGGACGGATAAAAGGAGGTTTCTAGATGAATGAACATTAAGTATGGCTCCTCTGCAGGGACCCAAAAATGCCCATGTGCCCTAGCAAGGAGACATCGAGGTGCCACTTGAAATAAAAGGCAACCGAGAACTAATCGTAAGGCTTTTTCATAATCCCTCTAGCCTATTCTAAAATTCTGCCAGGCATTAACATCCAGTTCATCAGTGTTCGAACTCACTGAGAAAACAACGCCCAAGAGCCTGCACAGACTCTGGCCGTGCCTTCCTACAGGAGCCTGTGAACTACTCAGGGAGGTATGCAGAAGTGGAGGCTGGGCGGAAAAGGAAGCAAAAGTCCTGTCGGGGAGCAGATACCTCCTTCAATTCATAATTCAGCTGTCCCAGAAGTAGTACTTTCATTCCTAATGAAAATGGTAAACTGAACTGTTGAGAAAACAATAGAAATAAATAAGCAATTTCTAGGGAAAGAATAACTTAATAATTCAAAGGAAATTCAAACTTTTGGACTACTTCGAGGAGCCAAAAAGCTAAATTTGTTACGAACTTATTTTTCTATCTGTAGATCCCGAAAAGACACAATTCATGCTGGCTGTGGTTCTTCTCATGACTAGCTAGATAAGTTTGGACAAACCAATTGACTTTTTTTGACTCAATTTCAGTAGCCGTTAAATTATAAAACTCACAACAGCTAATATTTATTCTTCACTAATGTGCCACTGTACTAAACACAGAATATTTCATTTAACCCACGTGATACTACACAAAGTTGGCACATTGTTAGTCTCAGCCATTGGAGGCACAGTGAAGGCATACAAACCCAGGCAGCCTGATTCCGGAATCAGTCTCATTCGAAAATCTGAGTCTCACAATACTGTGTCTGCCTCACGGAAGTGTGGCGTTTGCCTCAGAAAATATATGTAAAAGAGCTTTGAAACGTATAAGATGCTACACATATAGAAGCAATCCAGGTAACCACCTGTGAGACTGCCTGGGCTCAGTAGCCACTACCTGGGTTCGAGCCCCTATCATCTCCTGGCTCAACTACTGCAACCATTTCCTAACTGTCTCCCTCCTGCCGCCCTTAATACCACAGTTCATTTTCAATAGAGTGGTCATCAGGTGAGATCACACTACTGCTCTGCTCAGAACTCTCAAATGTCTTCTGTCTGCTGTGGACGGGACTGTACTTCCCCCAAATGCATACGTGGTGCCCTAACCCCCAGTGTGAATGTATTTGTAGATAAGGCCTTTAGGAGGCAGTTTAGGTTAAACGAGGCCATAAAGATGCATTCCCTAATCCAAAGATGCCTTTATCGTAGAAAAGGGAGAGACACCAGCTATGTTATCATATCTCTCCTCCCATCTCTCAATCTCTCCCCCATGTGAGGACACAGCAAAAAGGCCACCGTCCAAAAAGCAGAGATCTCTTACCAAGAACCAAATCACCTGGCACCATGAGCTTGGACTTTACAGTCTCTAGAACTATGAGAAATAAATTTCAGTTGTTTAAGTTACCCAATCTGTGGCATTTTGTTATGACAGCTCAAGCTGAGTACTACACCACCTTATTCAGACTTAAACCCAAAAAAGTCTTTCAATGGCCCACAAGGCCCTAACTATATGATCTAGGCCCTTGTTACATACCCGAATTTATCTCTACCGCTCACCTTGTTCTGGCCTTTCTCCTGCCTCGGTAACTTGTACCTTGGATTCTCTCTATAGAACATTATTTCTCCAAACGATCTCATAGTCTTCTCACTCACTGCTTCAGGTCTCTGCTCAAACATTCTAAGTGAGACAGTTACCTACCACCTTTTTAAAAACCTAAATCCCTCTAGCTTCTTCCCTATCTTCCTCCCTTTCCTGCTTCATTTTTCTCCATCAGACAAATATTACATGGCTCAAATATCTATGCATATATAATTCAGTTTAAAAATCTATATATTTTAATTGCTATAATCCCTCACTAGAATGTAGGCTCCATGAGTTTTTGTCTGTTTTGTATATTTTTGTAGCCTCACTACAAAGTAGAAGCTCAAAGAAGTATTTGTTGAATGAGCGAACTGGAGAAACTGCAAGTATGTCCGCATGGCGGCTGCCTTGCGGGTGAAGACGGCGGCACGGGATGAAGCTGAAGAGGAAGGTCAGGGACCTTGTCGGCCATGTATGAGGGATTCTGGTCTTTATTACAACAAACGTTGAAGGATTTTAAGCAGGAAAATGAAATGGTCAATTTACATCTTTCGAGATCATTCTCACTGCTAAATGAAGAATAAAATGGAATGAGCCAAAAAAGAGATGAAGAAATCAGGGCAACGCTCATCTCCCGACGTCTTTCTACATGAGGATGAACACGTCCTCAGTGTACGCTGAGGTAAAATAAGTCGTTGCTCACCTCATCACAGTTATATTTGCAAAGTTCCCAATACTATCCCTCAAAATTTAAATGTTTCTTTCCCAAATCTCTTCCTTCTCAATAAGCCCTGAAATGAAAATATATAATGACTTTTAGCAAATGCTAAGTACTTAGACCCCAAATATGTAATGTAGTCAGTACTCTGAGCTTGCATGAAACATCTCTCTGAAAAAGATCCATATAGGTTATGAATAGCCTAATTTTCTGAGATTCTTTTTGCTATAAATTTGGCTAAGAGCTTGGGTAGAATGGGAAAGAAGATAAGTGAGAGAAACGCTGATGATTTAACCTCCGGTGTTCCCTTAAGGACAAACATTTGTCACCTTGACAGCAAGGTGAAAGGTTTGCAGTGAGTGTGCTTATAACAAGACTCTCCCAGTTCGCTCCTCCCCAGGGACCTGTGATCTCCGAAAAGGCATTATCTGAACAGATGATGATGATGACGATGAGCTACAGGAAGGGCTAGGGGAGGGAAAGAGCCTGAGACCCACATAACTCAGAGCCTCAAACCGAAATGCGGCTCCAGGGACTGTCACAAAGATACCGTTTGCGACTTGTCTTCCTGAGGTTCCACTTGAGGCTGGAGTAATCAACCCTATAAATTATCACAAAACATTCAAACGGTGTCCGAGGTTAACAGCCTGGATCCCGTCGCTAATAACTGCGAGTGTGTCATAAAGATGAAGTAGGGCCTAGCCATTATATTTCCACTTTCTATACAAATCTCTAATTTTTAGAATTTATAATTCTAACATGAAAGTATCCTGCAGGCTTAAATCAGGTGCTAACATGAGCATGATTTTTGCTCTTAATGAATACACATAACTCAAAACGGCATTAATGTGATGACTCTCATGTATCAGAAAGAGTACTAGGAGCTCTGCTTAGGCCTGTAAGCTAAATTGTTTATACAATTTTCAAAAGTGAATAGGAAGGGATATTTTGAAAGCTAAGAATTTTTTTAAAGAATTAAAGTTGTTAATTTATGGGCATTTTGGACTTAATTTCAGGAATCAGTTGCATTTATTTATGTGTTCTTTTGGTGAGTGAAATTTTGTCTAAGATACTATTATATGCTTTAACTTTGAAAAATATCTTAAGCTAAAATCATTCTAAAATCAAAATTGATCCTAACTATTTCATTTAAATATTCACCACCAAGTCATCCCTGGCTCTAAGTATTGTTAGAAGGACAAAATTATTTTTCGAAGAAAATAAGCTTTCTAACATAATGAACTGAAATAAACATCATTAATTGAAAAGTAAGGTTACAGAGTATACCTGAAAAAGTTTTGGAGTGAAGGGGAGTAAAAATAGAGAGATGGAGGCTGGAACACAGAAAGGATAATATCAGAATTTAAAAAAAATAAAAGAGGAAAGGGAATTAATGGTCAACCTAAAAGACTCTGTATTGATTTAAGATCCATGTGTCCTTCATTCATGAAGGACAAACAGACATCTGTCTCCGCATATCCCAGCCCGACCATGTAACTCATAGTAGCTGTCTAAATAATTGTATCAAATCAAACAACCATTTCATTCACATTATTCTCTTGCTTAAACTCCCCATTTTTGTTCATGATACTACAGTCATTAATCCTAAGATCTTTGAGTCCTCAGTCTGTTTATGTTCCTTGCATCTTCTGGCCTTTCTACCATAAAGATATCCAAGATTCTTTTGGGAAACGTGGCCAGTAAAAGTCTCTAAGTAGTAAAATGGCAACGTAGTTATGTTGAAAATAACGAGAGAGAGCCCTTACCTATTATGTTTATGTTGAAATGAGGTGATGACTGGGGTTCCCGTCAAAATAATACCCGAGAGGGAAAAAGTAGTTGAGAGTATAGAGGAAACAAGGCTGGGCTGTGTGAACAACCATTAAATCTGAAAGTAGGGCACACAAAATTCATTAGTAGTATTTGATCTAATCTGTATAAGTTTCAAAATCTCTAACAACAAAAAAATGTTGCTGTTGTGTATAAGAGACCAGAGGTTTAGGAAAATACCGTATCTAAGGACTGGATAAAAAGTCTGGATATAGTATTACAGAGGGGACTTTGTCCATAGGGATGGAGTGGGTCAGGGTGGCACCCTTTCTAAGAAGAGCTAGATAATAATAGTAGCTACCACCTATGAACTCTTGCTAATGTTCCAGACACCCTACTAAACGACTCAGGGACTCCTTCTTATTTAATTTCTTTAACAATGCTGGGAAGTAGGAATCCCTCTGTAAAAGCTTGGAAGTGAGACTCCTTCTATATCAGGGCCTTGCATACATTAAGTACAAGGTTAATAGTAGTTGTCTAAATAATTGAATAAATGACTAAGAAGTTTTCCTTCACCCCCCTTTTTTGTTCCTGTGGTTCTTTGTAAGGAAATTCAGAGGTTCTAGCCGGAAGGATCATCATTGTTTGTCTAGACTCAGAAGAGATAACACATCTATCTTTCACGCACAAACTCACCAATGCACACATTGCGGCCAGGCCATTTCTTCTAAGATACCACTTTTGGCATGATACACTCCTTGAAAACTCCTCAGTAATGCCTTACATGATATCAAATTCAAGTTTTGCTCTCATTCGAGGCTCTTCATAACACTGTCTCACATAATTTCCACCAGTCACCAAAACTTGGCTTATTCCAGTGAACATCCCTCTTTTCACTGTCTGTTGTCTGGAACTGCCCATTCATTCATCTATTCATTACACACTGATCATCCATTATACATCGGGCACAGTATCTGCCACTACATCTGTATAGAGAGGTAGCAATGAGCATTCCGGGCACCATCCCTGACCTTGTTGGTTCATATCCACTCTCAGGTTGGCCTTCTCCCCCTGGGTGGTTCTCGGTTTCCAACATCTCACATTTAACATCCTCGGGGATCCTTTCCTGTTACTTTGCCCTGTCTTGCTCTCCCTTTCTTAAATGATGTTACCAAACATTTAAGCACTTGATTATATTTTTTCCTGTTTTATTTCAAGCATTATACTTATGCATGTCTCATTTACACAAAGTCTCTTAGACAGAAATTGTGTCTTATATTCTTCATCACCCAACTTAATGTAATTGAACTGAATTAAATGTGTATAGGGCATGTCCTTAAATAGCTTTCAGTATGGAAAAGAGTTTAGAATTCTAAGCCAAACTAACGACAGATTAATATCTAATCTGTCTTTGAAAATAAAGCTACACAAAAATCTCTGGGGAAGGACTAGTTATACAAAAGATATAGTTATGAAAATGGAAAGAGAAAAAAAAAACAAAAAGGAAAATTTATCCTGTATGGTACAACTATCTCCCAATCAATCATGTATATAAACTTTGTAAGTTCTATAAAACATGTCTTTTTTTAAAATTCTTTTATTTTGTAGAACATAATTTAGAGACCATACCATAGGCTAAAGTTAATAGGGCTCTGCTAAGATGTCAATAATATTGATAAAAGTAAATGAAATCTTTACTTATTTAACTGTTTTCAAAGAAAGGCTATTTTTCAAAAGAAGCAAAGATTAATATTATATATATTTTACATTTACCTAAAAAGAACATTACAATAGTTTAATCATCTGTTAAAAGTGTAACTAAAAAGTCTAAAAATGAATTGGCCAGCTTTTCATGTCAAATTTACCTTTCTTGCAGAAATTCGGTTATGACAAATATTAGACCAGGCCTCCTTCTATGTATCATTCATACCTTTTAGATTATTATTTGGGGCTATACCAGATTTTTTTATCTTTTACAAGACACTAACATTACAACTCACCATAAACTAAGCCTATTAGACAGATTTTTACATATCAGTAATAGTAAGATTTCCCCTTAGACTTAATCTGAAATAAACATAACTGTTTTCCCATTTTATCCATTCTGCAAAGCTTCTTCCACACCAGCCCTTCCAAGAAGTCCTCCTGGTTGCCCAAACTGTACCTACCTATTCCTTCCCATGTCTTTCTGTTATGTTTAGTAACTACAGCAGGAAGGCCGGACCTGCGCCTGGAGCCATCTTTGCACTCCTCCCAGCAGCTACACTGAACCTGTTACCTTAGAAATACTCGATAAAAAGTGTCCTTTTCTAATGCTAAGAACAATTGTGTATAAGAATATGGGCGAGTAAATATGTATCCGAGTGTATATAAATAAACTCCAAGGAGTACTTTCACAAGTCCGCCAAGCATATAAAATTTTCGCAAGTAAAAATTATGTATATATATTTAAATATTACTTTTAAAAACATGTTTTTCCAAACTACACATTTTTTTCCCTAAAATTCTAAGTTCCTGATAAGTAAGCTATATTATCCAAATATTCCCCGAAGGCACTTTTCTTTAAAAGTAAATCCTATGTCTACTTAACAAGTTATTATGTCTTTATTCCTTCGTTTTCATCTTCTTCCAGTTCTAGAAGAGATAGCCATTTTTCCTAGTCTCTACAGGGTATAACTTGGACAAACTTAACTTGGAGTGTAAGTTAGACAAATGAAAATTCAGTAAACAGTTGGCATGATTAAGACTGTTACAATAACTTTTTGATAAATTACTTATCAAATATTCTGACTGGCTCGATTACATTATAGGATTTCCATCAATAGAGATGGTCTTCGCCTAACTAATAGCATAGACTCTATATCAAAATTAGAATTCAAAACACCAAATAGAAGTGACAAAAGATCATTGAAGAAGGAAACCAACAAACAGAAGTTGGTATTTTACCAGTGAAGAGCTTAGGCTTGGGACTAGTCAAATCTTCTAAAGGAATAAATGAAAAAATAAGTAGAATGTAATATGACTATCGTAAAGTGAAATTTATTCAAGGATGTCTGAAATACAACTTAAAGGGCTTTATGTTTAAACGTCCATTCTTTCATGAAATGATAACAATAAAATTGTGGTTCTTATATAGCAAAATAAAGAATTAAAAACATTAGGCACTCCTCGAAATATCTTTTGAAATCTTACTGATTAATGAAATCCAAATGGTAGAAAATTACTGACCTAGTCAAACTACCATGTCGGAAAGACCACTTCTATTGAAAATTACATATTCAAATGTGAAGGGGGTTAAAACAGATAAAGTTATAATAGTCCCATGTGAACAGTTGTTAAAGGCAGAGAAAAGCATACAAGTTAAAAATAAAATCATATTCGTACTCTGAAAATAAACTGACTTTCACACACTTCTAGCAACAACATTATGCTATTTTCCAAGAAAAAAAAAAAAAAACCTCTTATACATATATGGTTGCATTTATTTTCCTGGCACTGTCAGCATTTCTGAAGGAGTGTTATTAATTTATCCAAATAGCAGTGTCAGAAAAAGAAAGAAATCTACCATTAAGAGAAGGCAAAATTATTAAAATAATAATATAACCACTAAAAAAATGTTTTGGCTGTACACTAGTTTTTTTCTCAGATTCTAAAATAAACAGTCCTCTCAGCAACTAAAGCAAGACTGCAAATGAAACTCATGAGCACTTTTTAATAAGCAAAATGCTTAAGTGCTGTACAGTTAACTAACTAGTATCTTAACAACAACATTTTTTCCCTGTCCAGCTTAACATATGTATATGATTAACCTCGAATTTACTAAAGAAGATTGGAACAATCAGCTGGGCTACTATTTGAAATAAAAATACCAAAATTAAGACATATAAAATATTAGATACCATGTAATATTAAAATAGATAATTGAAAAAATAGTGTGTCAATTAAACATCTCTCTTCAGTGCCATCTAAAAGAATTTTCTGCAACGATGAAAACGTTCTCCACTTTGTACTGTCCAATACAGTAACCAGGAGTCACATGTGGTTATGAAATACCTGAAATGTAGCTAGTCTGACTGAGGAATTAACAGTTTATTTTATGTAATTTTAATTAATTAAATTTTAAATAGCCACATGTGGCTTATGGCTACTACATTGATCAGTTCAGCTATATAGATGATACAAAATACAAATACTAACATTTCTCCCCTATCTTTGAACTCAGAAATAAAGTTTATTTATTAATAAATAAAGGAAATGCTAAATCACTTTAAAACATTAGAAAGGTTTCAATGTTAGCAAGACTTCATTTTAAGGCATGGTCGTTCAATGAAAGGCGAAAGCAGTCAGCAATGGGTGAGGTGAGAAAGTACCTAAGAGAAACTATTAAAAACACTTATCTATGCATCATCTTAGAAAGAAGATCCATGCTCCAAATGATGGTCCTGTTTGTTTCCAAGGGCAACACACCCTTGTTGTGGAGCCAGACACATCCTAATAGAATCAAAATTGGGAATTAACTCTATACCTCTTTTTCTTCTAATTCCATTCCCAGCAAATCAACTTCTTATTAAACTATATTCTCATGTGAATTTAGCCATGATAGAAGAATGTATCAACCGAAGTGTCTAAGAGATTCTCATAATTATCTTCCCCACTTTCAATTTAAAAATTGATGATTTGTTTAGTGCATCATTATCTATGAGTATGATTAATGTGAGTCCATCGCTGTGAGATAGAGCCACAGAAATAGGGAAGTCGTAAATTTACAAAGTATATGTCACCTCTGTCCCTGGCAATGAGGACCTCAATATCTTAAAAATCGATGATGCAAACAGACAAAGGAAAAAAAATATTACCGGAAATGATGCCAAGAAATATCATGCCAAGAAAACACTAAAGCCAAGAAAATAGATTCCAGATCTTTGTGGTATCAAGAGTGATCTCCAGCAGAGAAAGAAAAACTTCCTTAAGGACTAAGTGACACCCAACTTTCCCTTTTATTTCATTTGAATTTTTGAGCACATATCAAAACATATACTTTAGGTGACTCACTACTTCCAGTTCCCATATAGAAATGAAATGTCAGCAACATCTAGAACAGGCATGCACAATGCTATTTGAGAGTTTCATTAGTTAATATTTTTGTCACTAGAAAATCTTCAGTAATTATAGTGCCAGGGTGATAGACTCTGAAAAATGCCAGCCATGATGGAAGATTTGTTTCAAGACTAAGGATTGCTTGTTGAGATTGCTCCCTAGGGAAATTTTGATGTTACTTTTCAAATTTTTCTTGAAAATTCCTTCAAAAGAACAACAGCATTCAGTTACAAGAGGAAGTATTCTTAATTTAGATATTTTCTACTGCTACACACATAAACCTTTTTTTCCTAAACCATTTGTCTGCATTGGTAGGAGTTTCTATTCAGTTTTTTTTTTTTTTTAGAGCTGGGAATTTAACCTTCTGACTTCAATTGTTTGGCTAGAAACTGCGTTAGATAAAGATCCAAGATTCTAGAGATATTTAGATATAGAGTCAGGATTCAACCATCTTTAAGGGGAAATGTCTGTGAATTTAAAGGCCAAAAGGTAGGAAGCCTCCACATTTCTCTAATGTTTCTCATGATCATCACTCACTTTTTCCTCTTCAGTTTAAGGAGATACAAGCAAATGAAAAAAAGAGAAAGAGTAAATGTAAATCTACTGTTTTTTTTTTCTGTAAACAAAATAACCTTTTCTATTGCTGATTTTAGTTATTAAAAAGATTGAAAAGTTATCTTGTTCCAAATATGTATACCTCAGCAGTTACTGGAAAGGATTTCTGAATGGCTTATTAGGCTGCTATAACAAATACAGATGCCTCAAATGATTTTTTAGGTTACCAAAAGAAAATGGAACCAACTTTGCCATTAAGAAATCATGTCCGATTGACTATACATCCCTCCTTTTAGCATCTTAAAATTCTGTCTCTTTTCTCCTTTATTTAGAGATATATATCATTCTCCAAAACTCTTCCTGCCTAAATCACATCTTTATTATTATTTTTTCACATCTCATTTAACAAATTTTAACCTCTGACAAGATGACAAGGCCAAAGTCAAAACAATATTCTGAATTACAAACCTACCAAAGTCAAGTGCAAAGGACTGTAACACGATGCTTCTAAAGAAGGAATTGCATTAGCTACCACTTGCCGCCATTTCATATTGCGAGTTCAGGCTATCTGCTTTCTCATTATCATTTTGGCTTTTTTCTTCTCATTTTCTTCCTTTTTCACTTTTGGTCATTTCTATTTTATACATAGTTCTAATGCCTCTCAGATATTAACTTGATATACACCACTGAAATGGTTCTTCTATTTTTCAGACTTCTATTTTTACCTCTTCTCTAGGATACTGTATAACTTGTTTTTGGCATTGCTAGATTTCAGCTCTCACTCATCAATTTAATTATATTATGTATTTCACAAGCTGTTAAAGGATAAACTTTAATAATAAAATATTTTATAATAATTATTAATTATAATAATATTTTATTATTATAGTATAAAAACTCTCTGCAATGCCATATAATGGCAATCACTTATTATATGCACTTACTTTAAAATCTCCAGCTCTTTAAATATATGTACTAATGACACTTGTAGTAATCTTACACGGAAAACTTTCTGATATTTAAAATCAATTATTTCAATGATAATAGTATATGGGTTGGTAATCTATTACGTAGGGATAATTTGCCCTAATCAATACTGTGAATATAAAGCAATATAAATAAATCTCTTATGGCTATAGCATGTTTTTTGTTTTGTTTTGTTTTGTTTTGTTTGAGAATAAAAGCTTACAATTTAAAATTACTTCAACATAAGCAAAAAAAAATTGGTGGCTAACCATGAAAGTGATATTGTGATTGTTGGCAAAATAACTCTATATAATTATAGTAATTACATGCATTTTAAGTACATGTTTTATACAAGATATTTTACAATCTTAGATATCTGAAGAAGAGAGTTTAAAATAACATTCATTGAATGAATTCTACTTATTCATTTAACAAATATTTTGAGTGCTTACCATGTGTTAGATAGTGTAGGTGCCGTGGCTAAAGCAGTGAACCAAACCAAACCAAACAAATACTTGACTCTTTGGAGCTTTGGGGGAGATAGGCAATAAATATTCACACACAAACAAAATGTTAGAAGATAAGTGTTCTAGAAAAAAATCAGAGCAAGATGACAGGCAATGCTGGACATAGAGAGGGTCAGAATTTTAAATAAACTAGTTACCATCTACACTAACTGGTTTCAATCTATACTAACCAGTTACGATGATGGAAAGTTGTCCCAAGAGCGAACGAAATAACCATAAAAGAAAATCTAGAGAAATTGTTTCAAATAGCAGACAGGCTTCTGAGAGATGGATAGGATACAAAAAAGTATGAGAATAGTGGAAGCAAAGAAGTAGGAGAAAGAAAGCGTTCCAAGGGTTGGAGAAGGTGGATGAATCAATAGTTCACATGGGAATGAAAGATGAACAGAAAGGGAGAAGATGGAGCTGCCGCGGGAGGATTCCTGAACGGCCAATTAGGTGGCGGGCAATTAAGAGCCCTGAAGACCGTGCGGCATAGGAGTGACATATAAAGCAGTATGTGGAGACAGTTTATCTCACGACAATGTATATAGGATGGCGAAAGAGAAGATAGGGTGCATTGCCTTGGCTCTTGAAAGTTACCAAAGGTACAATAACGTTAACAAACAGTATTCCTTCTAGATGAATGGATAAAAATAATAACATAAGCATTCAAGTGAAACCTAGAAATATTTTAGAAAATTACCTATAAGAGTTTCGCTTGAATGATAAAAAATCAAACCACAAATACTGACTGACCGTGAGACCAAGTCCTCTATTATCTGAAACTGTTACTCAGAGAGCTATTCACCTTATTCTAGAATCCTCCAGACAAAAACATTTTACTGTTAATTTGTGTGAATATTTGCCAATTAATAAGTGGATAGAGATCAAAATGAGGTTTCCATAATTTTTGGTCATTCTTCTATGTACATCTCTGTTTTACACTTCAAACAAATAATTTTATCTTAAGTAATTGTATTAATGTCATGTGTAATATCTTAAGATAGAGGAACAATTTTTAACAGTTATGAATATTGATCTAATTATTTTCAGGAACAAGCATATATGTCACTATGTAAATATGAGAGTAACATTGCAAAGCTGGACTTACATGGGGGAAAAAATACCCAGTAGGGACAGCAAAAACGGAAGTTGACTTCTTTAATGAATGATCCTATAATCAGGTAACGTGCTTTCCAACAATTATTTGCATTAACTGAACCCCCATAAAATGTGTTTTGCTTTTTAAAAATATATTAGAGGTCCCTCTCACTCTCTGCCTCTGAGAGGAGACCAAGCTCTGTCTGTGGAGGGATATCCCTTTTCTAACAAGCTTTCTTTTTGACTCTAAAAAAATATATATATGTATATATATGAATATGTGTGTATATATATATACATATATATATAAAATATGCATTTTAACTATAAAGCTAAAGAAAATACATGTGAAATTTAGTCTGATGTGATAGAGAAGGACTTTATAAATATAAAGGCTATGGAAAAATCCAAAAGGGAAAAAATGGATACATATGACAGACATAAAACTTTAAATTTCTACAACTAAATGCAAAGAAATGAATCCCAACTCATACATGGCACCATATACAAACATTAACTCAAAATAGGTCACAAACTTAAATTAAAAAGAAAAACAACACAGGAGAAAAATATTTGTGACTGTCGGTTGAACAGTTTTCTTAGGACACAAAGAACATGAGCCATAAAAATAGATACATCAAATTTAATCAAAATTGAAAAAGTCTGCTCTTTGAAAGATATTATTTAAAAAAGTGAAAAGACAAGCTGCAGATTGGGAGAAAACACTTGCATAATACATATATGATAAATGACTGGTGTCCAAAACATATTTAAACATTCACGATTCAATTATAAGAAAACAATCCAATAAAAAGTGGGCAAGAGATTTGAACAGACACTCCCTTAAGAAGATATACAGATAGCAAATAAGCACATAAAAAGATGTCCAACAGCATTAGACATTAGGTAAATGAATTAAAGCTGTGTGGTATGACGACATACCATTATACGCCTCCTAGAATGGCTAAAATAAAAATACTGAAATACGAAGGGTCAGCCAGGCTATGGAGGAACTGGATTACTCGTACATTCCTGATGGGAATGTAAAATGGCACAGCCACTTTGGAAAATAGTTTGGTGGTTTCGTATAATGTTAAACATGTTCATGTTTTACTCAGTAATCCCACGCCTAGGTATTTCCCTAAGAGAAATGAGAACTTATGTCTACACAAATACCTATACACAATACGTTAGCAACTTTATTCATAATCGCCAAATACGGGAAGCAACTCAAAGTTCATCAACTGGTAAATTGATAATGTACTGCTATTTAATGATAAAAAAGGAATGAGTTACTGATAGATACATGCCACAGCATAGATGAATCATAAAAGTATATGCTAAGTGAAAGGAGCCAGACTCAAAAGTCTACATACTGTGGGATTTCATTCATACAGCCTTCTGGAAAAGGAAAAAGGACAGGCGCAGGGAAAAAAAAAAAAAAACAACTCAGCAGCTGCCAAGGGCTGGAGATGGAGAGGGGACTGACTACAAAGGGGCAAGAAGAAACTTGCCGAGGTGATGGGCATATTCTTTATCTTGAATGAGGAGCCGTTAAGTGACCATATACATTTGTCAAAACTATACAGCTAAAAGAGTAAATTTTTCTGTATAAAATTCTATCTCAATAAATCTGACAGAAATTTTCTGTCAATCAAAAATCATCCGCTCTCAGCCACACACGCGCAGGAATTAAAAGGTTAAAGGCAAACAGGAAAAAATATTTGCAATATATGTAATAGAATATTCATCGTCTCAACATATAAAGACCTCTTTGAAATCAAAATCAGCATCCCCATAAGAAAACTGAACAAAGTATATGAACAATAATTTATAAGAAGAATCTCAATGGTCAATAAACAAATGGCAAAAGATACAGCTTCTCAATCAAAAAGTTCTAATTAAGATAAAATATCAGTTGAAGACATTTAAAAATATAGCCATACTTGGTAAGAATAAAGGAAAATAAGTATGTCTATACACACTTGTTAGAATAATAATTTGGTTCAGTATTTCTGGAGAGTAATTTAGCAATATCAAGACTTTTAAAAGTTTGTAGCATTTACCCAGTTATTTCTCTTTTAGAAATTTTTCCGAAAGAGGATAGTTAAAAGAGAAGACTACAAATATTTAAGCACAAAAATGTGTGGCGGCTTTTTAAAAATAATAGTAAATGAATATAAACAACGCACATGTCTATCAATAGGGAAATAACTTAATAAATAGCAAATACTCCATCCAAAAGAATATTATACATTATATGAAGCAAAATCGAGTTCTCAGGGTGGAAATAAGAATATGAGAAAATGCTCACTTATTTTGTTAAAGGGGAAAAAGCAGAAAATAAATTATCTATACAAAGTAATACCACGTTTATAACTATATGTTCAAAATAAACAGAGCGTATACCAAAGTGCTATTAGTAATATATCTAGTTCTGTCTGTATTTTTCAAAAGTTCTATAACAAACATATACAACAATTATAATTCATTTTAAAAAGTTAATTTTAAATACAATGTCCACACAGAGTAAGTTATATACAGTAAGGTACTTTTCTAAGTCAGCTTTTGACATACCTACGAACTGAATTTGGTAGCTGATCAACTGCTTTTTAAAGACATAAGATTGGCAGGCATACAAACTTAAATAAGATCCAGTTTCCTTTCCTTTGGAGATACAATAAAAATAGGAGAGGTTTTTATTTTTATTTGTTTGTTTGTTTGTTTATTAAATAATTAGGGCAATCATCTACTATTTGACTTGAAGTTTTAGAGTTAAGATAAGTAGTCCTAAAACTTTGTGGGGCCAAATCTTCACTGAGGGAGATTAAGAATCAGCTTGTCTGGTGCAAAGCACTGTGAAATATGCCATTTATACCCAGGATTTTTAAGCTCATTGATGCCAAAATAATATATATTATTTGTTTTTGTTTTTGTTTTGTTTTGTTTCAGTTCTAAACCCAGTTGGAAGTCCACAAATGCTTCATTAATGAAATTGATATAAGGCTAAACTGCAATATGCAGTGGAACGAAGCTAAAAAATCGCCCGATGTTTGATTTTTAAATTTCAGTCAAACTATAATCTGCCACTTCCGACAATACAAACCATTGTTTTTTTTAGAAGTGCTCAATGTTTACTTGAAAACCTGAGTCTGCAATGGAGCGTGGATGTCTAACGTGGCTTTCATCATAAGAACCAGAAATTAAAAATTCTCATCTTAAGAATCTGTAACACAGATGAATATAGAAATCTTAATTGTTTGGCTCGCCACATTGTTATGCCCAGATCCCCCAAATATTAGCTTAATAAAGATTAATTATGATAAAATTTTAGTTTGGAGAAATAGAAGCAGAGAAATGAGAAATGTCTACTATATTATCATCTGTTAGTAGTCAATGGGTATTTCCTTCTAAAGGCCATAAACTAAGTAGTTTTACAGTAGGTTGGATTCAAATTAAGGAAATTTAGTCTTTATTTTAATCAACTACTAGGATCATGTTTCTTAGGTGGCCCTTTAGTAATATCCTGTGGCCCCTCCAAAAATTTTAAATTTATTCATTTTACCTAAATGGTTATAAGAGCAGGTCCTTTTCCAGTTTGGAAATGATGACATTAAAAAAAAATTGATAAAAATTAAAACGAAAGTACGTGGCATTTGTTAAAGGGTAATAAAATAACTTCAGTCAATTGGCTAGTTCTAAACCAGTAGATTTCTTTAAATAGTAATGAAATCATTGCTTTCAAAAAAAATCCATCATTATTAAAATTTAAAAAAAAAAGTTGCCTCAGCCTCCACCAAAATTAGATTTGTAAGTTGCTGGTCATTTCTATAATTAAATCTATGTCACAAATTTGCAAGAAAAATGGTCACTGTGACTAATGCATTTACTTGCTACACAAGTCCTGTCAGACAGCATAGAGCATTATGCTGCTAAAATAGAGTAGGTAAGGATTCTATACATTTTTATTAAGTAACAAAGACTATTTTTTATTTACAGTGACTATGCTTCAGATAGCAGTTTGTTTTAGAAACAAATCCAAATGTAGCTATCACAGGGTTTTCCTTACAGAAGCATTATAGCATATTTTTAATCCACAAATATGCTTGACACACACGCATACTGCTTTTTCTGGCAAGTATTATGTAGGAAATAAAGAGAGAAACACAAACATGTTCAGGTTGCCAAAGTCCCTGATTCTAGGGGCTTTCTCATTTGAACTCCCCAAATGGTTTTAATTCACCCTTTTGACGAAGTGATTGACAAATGGTCTTAAGAGAATGGTGGTTCCCCAAATTTAAGAACAGTGCTGCCCCAGGTGGGAGTCAAAGCAAGATAACTTAAAGGTCACAGGGACAGAGAATTAATGATTACATGTACTCTCTTCAAGAAATCTTTTGCAATCCTTCAGACTGCGGGAAGGGACAGTTCTTGGTTTGGTATTTGTGTTGACCTCACTACTTAGGATGGCAAGCACTGGACTCAGAGCCTTGTGTAGGCTGCAGAGTGTAGCTACAAATTAATACTAGCTTTTTTTCTATTTGATTTAATTTCAGTTACCCTCTATATTCATGACAGGATTTTTTTTTATTTATACTGTTTATGTAAATTTTTGTTTTAAAATTAATTTAAATTTAAAAATTAAGTTTTATTTAACCTAATACAAATGTCAACATGGCAAAAGCCATAAAGAAATTTAAAAAACACTGCATTGAAGGCACTTCCTGTCTTCACTCCTTCTTAAATCTTTTCTTGTTATTTATTTTTTTTGTGTATCTATGTTTTGTGTATTTGCTTCAGTATCTAGAAAAGTGCCTTAAATCTAATGGATTCTAGGTATCTGTGTATTAATTGTAAGTCCTATTTTCTCATTTTGTACCACAGTGTTAATTTACCAGTGTATTTTTTTTTTTTAAGAGAAAGTGGTCTGTTCTCAGCAATCTAGCTTTTCTGATGTTCATTTGCCCAAAGAAGTGAGAAAATGAAATGTACAGCCTGATGATGGATTCCATTATATAAGGGTGGAAACCATTGCCTGAACATAGTTCATAAGATATTTTAAAGCCTAAGATAGGTTATTTTAAACCTTGATTTTATCAAGTTCTTAACAGTAAAAGGGACGAATTTGAAACATAACACCCTATAAGGAGGTACCGAATATTGCTTAAAAATTCAGTTGTTTGTTCTGGCATTTAAGCTTAATGAAAATAAAAACCTGTTTTATAAACAAATCATGAACTTTTGGGGAAAGCCAAGATCTCAACTGAATAGTTTAGGTTGGTTAAAATTTTAAGAAAACTAATGGGAAAAAATCAGCATAGTATTCAGTATTGCACAAAGGGAGTATTCCATCAACATGAACTAAATTAAAAACTGACATCCTAGATTTAGGTGAAAGGAAAACCAAATTAAACAATTGAGTCTTAACCCTTTATATTAATAATTGAGATTCTTGCTCTGAATTTTAAATAGCACTGCTGCCCAGCAATCAATGAGTAAAACAGTTAATGTGCTTTCTCTCTGTTCTAAGTATGGCTGAGTATATTTTTGTACAAGAAAGGAAGAATAAAAGAAATTGATAAACATACATCCCAAGTTATTAAAACATGCCATCTGTGTTTGGGATTTTTTTCAGAAATATTGTAATGCATTGGTTAACTATTTAAATCTTTCTACAAAGCTGGGTTGTAATGGAGGACCAGCCAAAGCAAAGAGAAAAGACAGAACAATAATTAGGTAAGGGAAGAACACTATGAGCTGGCTCGGTTCACCAGCTCAAGGCAGGGAGTTTCCTTGGTCTGAAATGAAAAGAAACAAATTATTCATCTTAGAATAGCTTCCTCTGGCAGCAGCAATGACTCTTTTAAAAGAAAAAATATATATGTAAAAGAAACCCATTTCTTAATATTTTTAATGAATAGATTCAGAAAGTAAACAGTGACTCATCGATCTTCTTTAACATAGGTATTAGGCATTCTCAAAAATGACTTAACTTTGTTCATAACTCCGGGGCTGTTTCAGAAATCCTTACATTTATGTTGCCATGAATCGCTACGATATCATAGTATTAGAAACTCAGTTTGGCATGATCAACTTCCTCACTCACTAGGGTGGTCTTTTCTTTAAGATTGGGAGTTACCAAAAACAATAAAATAGTCAGAGGACTCTAAGAAGATAAAATTTTCTTTTCTTTTTAAATTTTAACCTATAATTCTTGAAGACCCGGAAACACCAAATTCAGCCTCCAAACCCAAAATGCTAGAGGTCTAACAAATCATGTGACCAGTTTTTTTCAAAAGTTGAATCTTTTTAAATTAAATTAAAGGTTTTTCAATTGGAATTTGTTAAAGAGTTGCCCATATTTATTTTTTAATCTTTCTTTTGATGAAGAAAACATATGAAGTGTTTCAACTTGAAATATGCAATTTTATATAGAAAAATATGTATAGATATAAATTTTGTTATTCGGGGTGGCTGACTATCAAATTTTATTAAAATCTCTTCAAGGGAAATCTCAAAACACTTATTACGCTTCATAATTATTGTAAACCAAACAATTTAAATGAGAGGAGGAGATAATGACATTAACTTCTTAACTTAAAGCAATCCTCTGTGGCATGATTTTAAAATATTCTCTTGGTCTGAAATTTATGTAAATTGAATTCATCTATCATTGGTTATTACCAGCCTAGCTACATTAAAAAAAAAAAGTTTTTCTGTAACAATTAGTTCTTAAAAACACTGTGTTTTAATTAGACTTGGGACATTATTAAACTAGCTATAAATATGTACAGTGTTTTATTTGGTATACCCAGATGTCTGAAAATCAACAAGAATGCTCTCAGAGTTCTTTCTTCAAAAAGTCTTCTAATAAAAGCCTTTCATTTAAAGTGTTAACATAATCTAAGTAAATACTCTTCAGATTCCATTATGTAAATACAAAAGAAATGGCCACTCATAACCAAAGAATAACCATTAAATCAGTGTATTTTAGCATTCATAGGAGAGGATAAGAGATAAACAATTTCTTCATTTTATGGATGTCCATGGTCACATACGCACAAAATTCAGGGCAGAATTTGGACAAAAAAATCTACATCAGATATCTCTACCACACCATACAAGCATGGTACCCCATTAAATCCTCATCACAACTGTATAGTTTAGGTCCTATCATTACCCCATTTTATACATAGGGATGCTTTTATGGTTAGGCTAGTATTTGATCAAGGAAGGACTCAAACCCAGACAAGTCTGACTCCAGAAACTATACTACATCCCATATCCTGAATTTTAAGGATAGGTAGATAATTGCCATTTATAAAGGAAATTTCCCCAAAACTTTTATAAGCACCACTCTTTAAGACTAACAAAATAAAACATAAAGGTTATCATTCAGAATTTCCCTCTAAAATAAATCCTGTTCCTAAGCCCAACTCAAGCACCATTTTCTCTCTGAAGCCTTCTCATATCATTCAATTGAGATTAACCTCTTTCTTCAAACTCTTGACAACTGCTGTACACTGCTCCTATGCAGAAAGTGCTAGCTTCCTCGTTATACCCATTCCCTTCTTTCTTAGTAACAGAAATCCAGTCTTTAGCTCCTAGCAGATTGCCACACATCCCAACCTCTCCAGTAGCCAGGTATGGTCATATGACTAAGTTCTGCAGTAAGATATTATTGCCAAGAATGGCACTGAATATTCAGGGATGCTATTTAAAGAAAGCAGACGTAGCTTTTAATGGAGTTCTTTTGTTCTTTCCCACTTCTTTACCTTGCTATCTAGGTATCATTTTGACTGGAGCTCCAGCAGCCATCTTGGATCATGAGGCAACCTGAGGAAGGAAGCTGCATGCTGAGGAGGTGGAGGAGGAAGATGGGTGTCAGTCCACCAGGAGACCACGAAGCCACTGTTTCACACTTGGACAGCCTCCTTCCACATTTCACATAGTAGAGAAATAAGCCTTTATCTTGTATAAGCCACTATTATACCTATTTTCTGTTAAATAAGCTGAACCTAATTCTAACTGATTCACTTCAGACTCATTATATTTCACGATCCAAGGTTCATTGTAACTATAATGGAGAAGGGGGGGGGGGAATAGAACTATTTCTAACACTTGAGCATAAAATCTCCAGTCATAATTTTCATTCTCAAACCCTTTCTGATAATTTTCAACCTCAGGAATGAAAAAGAGAAATGAAGGAGAAGTAAAAATGAAAAAGACACTTCTGCCATTGCTCTGCCATTTCCTTCCCTCTCTTCTCTCACGAGGTAAAGTCCTATCATACCTCAAGGCCCAGAGAAATGGTTTCTGTTTGACCTTTGACTTCAGAGCGCATATCGCCACTGCCATTTACAATCATATATCAAGTAACGTCTTTTGTTTGACTTCTTAACTTTCACACTGCATTTCTTTTACTAGGTGTCATCTCCACAACCAAGCGGGACCCATGCCATATTTCTTTGCACCCTCTACAGTCACTAGAAAACTATCACTGTGTGGCAGGACACAATAGATACAATTGATTGATTAATTGAATTAAGGTAAAATAAAAGATGAACAGAGAAAAAAGAGCAGAAGACTAAGGAGGGAGAATGCATAACTTCTTAGACGTAAAAGCGCGGAATAAAAACCCTAAAGAATCCCCAGGACAAGCTTGACTTGGGCCTTGTAGAACAAATATCCTGATATGCCCGCTGTTCAGTCAGTGCAAAGCTTAAACTATACCTGGCGAGCTTGTTCTCTAAATAAGGAACAGTGAATTCTGCTTCAGTTATTCAATGGCCTCAACCTTATTTTCTCAATTACCTCAGACATCTGAATGAGTAAGAGATCCAGCTTAAGACGCCCTGTTTTGATAATGAATGTGCATAATTCCAAACAATATAATAAAAATTGGCTTCCAACAAGAGCATATCAAACGTATTATTCTGTCAACTGTGACAACATATTAAAAAAATACTTGGACACATGCAATAATGATTTAACAAATATTATTGAGTCTAAAGTAAGTAGTTCAAGAGATCATTTTCATGAAATAGACTCTATTACCTCTCTTCTGAAACCAGTAATAATACAGCATCAGGAATACCGTTAGTGTTTCTTTAAAAATAAGACATGCTCTAAATATATATTTTGCAGAAACTACATAATTAAAAGCTCTATAACATTGAAACATTAAGAGTTGTATAGCAATGTGCAGCATTAACACTATGTAGGAATACGTTTAAAAGCTCAAATTACATTTAAATATATTCAATAATTGCCATGGAGAACATTTTAAACAGAAGGAATTGATATTTTTCCTAGATTCATGAACCAGTTTATACTCCACTGATTCTATTCTCAATTATTTGTACCTCATTGTACTACATATCTGTTAATAAGTTATGTACCTAAAAATATAGTATTCTAATTTTTTTATGAATTTAGCAAATCTTAGGGAGAATATAAATAAAAATGTTCGATTAACAAAAAATTCAGTTTCTTTCTCATTCTTTCTTACCACAAACAAGTCTTTGTTACATCATTTAAAAAATGACTAAAAATATTAAAATAGTATTGTCTTTTTAATTATATTGGTTCTACTTATGAAAGTTGAAATGAACTATTTTTAATATTTTAACGGAATTTATAGTTCACGTGTCAAAAAATTATTGCATTTTCTTGCAAATTACTCATTAGTTATCTCCTCATTTCAAATTCTTTTCAGATAGGTTTCTCATAAGTAGCTAAGACAGTAGCATCTTTAACAGTGAAATGTATAAAATAAATGACATGTCAACAAGTAAATTAGCATTCCCTTTCTGACCAGCTGGGTCATGTTTCCTTTTCAAAATCCTCAATCCCATGATACAAAATAATAATAATCTGAAAGACCTCATTAAATGATCAATATATTGACATAACCTCTATAAGGAGACACATAGTGTTTTAATTGATTCCATGAATCCATTAAATGGAATATTAAAACCAAGCCTCCAAATTATATTGTCAGAGAACATTTTCTTTAATTGTTAACTAATTTTCTCCAGATTATGGATAATGGCACATAAAGGATTCAAGAACTTTTATATTTAACCAAATAGTAAAAGAAATCCAATTTCATGAAATCTTTCATACAAACAACATCACAACGAACACATTTACTTACCAAAAAACTTCCAAAGGCTGAATTAAATATTGCAGCTGCCTACAAAGAAAATAAATGGGGGGAAAAAAACTCACTGAAAGTGAATAGGAAAACAAAAAGCAAAGATTATCATTCCCCCATTCCCTGCTATTTAAAACCCTAAAACATTGACTCTATAAAGCAAAGTTAGTCACTGCAGACAAAAATTGCCAGTGGCCTGTAGTTTACTAAGACAGATGAGCTGTAGCTTAGGAATTCATAAATAATGGGTCTCAAAAGCAAGCCGAAAAGGCTTGCCATGAGATTCCCTGAATCTATTTGACTGTACCAAAGAATCACCACCAATCGTAAATTGAAACCTTGTTGTTATTGATTTTGCTACTAGAGTTAAAACAATCAGAGGTTGATTTATTCATAAAAAATTTCATATTGCTGGGAAAGAAAAATAAGAATTGTTAAACAAACATTAACTACTCTCTAACAGGGAGCATAAGTCCTATGAACTATATCCACAAAGGTGAGGTCGAGGTTCCCATACAACATATGGTAGAATTATGAACAATGCTGTTAAGACTGTGGAAGTTATCACTATTCCATTCATTCTAGGATAGAAACAAGAAAGAAAAACCTCTATTTGGTGTTAAAAATTCAAAGAAGAAATATTTGACTTTGTGCTTACCTAAATATCCAAGGAATACACAGTAGATGTACTATATCACTTAACGTTAAGTCAATCACTGTATTCCATGAAGCTACACCTGAATCCTAAAGGCTTCACATTATTCGAAAAAGATAGAAACTTGCATAACATCCAGTTTGATGAAAGAAAAGGAGAGAGAAAGAAAAAATAATAATAATAATAAAAGGCAAAAGGAGGGGTAGAGAAAAACTACTGACATCTCCTGTAGATCCAGAGCAGGATTAAATTAATCGTCGTGGACATTAGCAGCCACGTTGTAGGAAGGAGAAGATGTCAGCTTAGCAAGTTTGAATAAAGTCCAAAGCCAACCTAAGAGCTGTAGCTGAAACGCCTTCTGCTCCAGAAGAGGATGCAGCGAGAGTGCATGGGTAATGAGATCCTTGGCTCCAGAGAGCTTAGCTCTCCTATTCAGGTTCATAATTAATTCAAAGCTTTGATAATTTCATTAGAGTTCTCCTTTGCTGCCCCCATCAATAAAAGATGGCACTGGACCACAGCTCCTGTGTGGCATGAACACAGGCACAGGTGCAGGCCAGGAAAACCTTTGCTTCCTGACAGGGACAATGGCATATGGTGTTCCATGTTGTACAGGGAGCAGTGGAAAAAAAAAAAAAAAAAAAGATTTGGCTACTGAAACGTTACAGATGACAACTGTAAACTACGACAACGTATTTAGCACCTCTTCCTGGAATTCCATTATGGGCGATTCAGGAAAAAGTTTCATGTGCGGAGAACAAGAAATAAAACAGGATACCTAAATGAGCGGTGGGTGGCAAGATCAACCAGGAACACTGCCTTCCTTTCCACAGAAATGCACCTTCCCCACAAACAACTTCATTTCTAGACTCTCTTTTGTGTGTAAAATGGATCAATCTTTCTTTTTAATAAAGGAATGAGGTCTTTCCCTCTTGAGCTCCTCTCTTCAAAATGTTTCTTTCCTGTGCTGTTCACTAGCCTTACACTAAATAAATAATGGTTCTACCTAGCATTTAAAAAAAAAAAATGGATCATTGAAAGTAAAAGGACTCAGAAGGCAAAGTGAAACAAACATTGACTAGTACTTGTCAGATCAAATTGTTATACTCACACTCCATCCAGTTTTCTCTTTTAACCAAAACAGACACAATATGCTTCACATAGACTAGCTGTGTTCTTGCATTTATAAAATGACAATGATAACACTGATGGAGTATCTTAGGTACCCAAAGATGCTGCAGACCAACTTATTCTTAGTTGTTTTTCCTGACAAAGGTGATGGATCTGAACTCACTCACATTATCACTTCATTATCCTATGCAGAGAGCTCGGGCAATCATTGGTGAAATGGCTAAGAAACCATGTAAAATCAGACACTCGAACCAAGAATCTAGGGCTCGATACCAATAGATAATTAAACTAACAGTTGGTTCAATTCTGAATTTGTAGCATGTGAAGAAATGTTTTTCAGAGTTCCAAAAAGTGATGATAAATATTTAGAAAGAATTTAATTGATATGTAAGAAACAGGTATGTCTTCTGATTTAATGAGAAATTCCCAGCTCCTTAGCATGACGTACAAGCCCTTCATGAACAGGTTTTTGTCTGAGGAGAGATCTCATTTCCTGCCTCAAATTTTATAGTCTGACGACACTCAACTACCTGTGGTTTCACGAACTCATCATTCTGTTTCTTACCTCTTTGGTGCTTGGCCTGGAACACCCCTTTCCCTTCCTCTGCCGTTGATCTTAGCAACTCAGCTTGGGCATTGTCCTTCCAAGAAGCTTTTAATTACCTCCTCCAACACACACACACACACACACACACACACACACACACACAACTTCTAGGTGGACTCGGTGTCCCCATGCCTGCTGCCACAACATCCTGAGCATACTTCTGTCGTGGCACTTGTCACACTATTGAAATGACCCATCTCACGTGCCTTCCTGCCCTATTCAAGTCTTCTAAGGAAGAAATCTGATGAAGCTCATCTTATGTACTTACATGTTTGTTATGACTATAATTTTTGTTATTATGATAGTTACATGAATGTTTAACATAAATAATTTACCACTATTATAGAGCAACAGAGTTAAATAAAATCTAGAATTACCAAGGAGTACTCTACAGCCATTAAAAAAGGATGATCTGCCTATACTGATATGAAAGCAAGCTGATACATGAAGTGAAAAAGCAAGTTTCAAAACAGCGTGTATAATTCTTTCAACATGTTTTTTTTCCCCACTATCAACCAATTCTGAGACAAGCTGCATGTCCCATGAGTCAACTCAATTCTGCCAAATGTCTACCTGACACTAGCGTCAGATCCCACTGGTTAAGGGCTCAGTCCCATAAGACAGACCCCATTTCAGATGTCAATCCAAGCTGTCACCTGTGCTTCTGACCCACTGGCTACAAATCGAAGGTTCCTACAACCCCATGCTTGAGTTTGATTAATTTGCAGGAGCGGCTCACAAAACTTAGGAAACCACTTTACTCACTAGATTGCTGATTTATTTTAAACACACATGCGCGCGTGCACACCACACACACATGCACAACTCGGGAACAGCCAAATGGGAGAGATGCACGGGGCAAGGCATGGGGACAGGGCACAGAGCATCCACGTCCTCTCCAGTGTGCCACTCTCTCAATGCCTCCGCGTGTTCACCGGCCCAGAAGCTCTCTGCACCCTTCCTTCTGGGGTTTCATGGCGGCTTCATCGCACAGGCATGATTTAATCAATCATGTTCCATCTGTCCTGTCTGGGTTTTTGTTTTTAACATGTTACTTTTCTATATTTCACAATGGTTAGCTGGCCAGGGAGATGTTCAGCCATTTATCATTTCCATTTTGAATCCTGTTGCTGTTAAAAATGTAATAAATATTTTATTTTAAAATAAAATTAAGATTTCAATCACTTTGCATGCTAGCGATAGCTCTTGCTGGCTGCCTGATGAGCTGGAGGTTGAACGCCCTCTGGCTCATCTCACTGAGCTGGGGGATCAGAAGCCATGGGATGAACCCAGGGCATCTTTCAGGAGTATCTGTAGTGTGTGAATATTTGATTTTGAAAATAAACCTCAAACCCACTATTATTTTTGTATTAAAACAAACATAGCTACGGAGAATACAAACCTCATGTACTGAGATCAAACATAAGCCTCCAAAGACAATTCGTTCTCACAGTAGGACCCCTCGGGTCACACAGCAGACTCCTGCAGGGTGTGGGCTCCCTCCCCCTGCCTGCTGGAGGCTCACCGGAGAGAGTCCACTGATTTTTAAATACAGGATTTCATTTGTTATCTCTTTTGCCAAAAACAATTTGCCTATTCCCCATCTACCATGCTCCATTTTACAAGAATGATCCATCACAGCAAGAATTTGTTCTAATTTGGACAAGAGTATATCCTCAGTGCATTTGACAGCACCTGGCTCATGGTAGACACTCGATAAACATTATTTAATCAAAGAATAAGTGAATGAATGAATGAATGAATGAATGAAAGAATACTTCTGTGCTAACTGCATATCCTGGACAGTAATGCTTTCATTACTGACTCATGAATCCCATCTGCAAAGTGTGTGCATATCTTGGTGTGATCACATTGGTGTGATCAATGCTAACTGAAAAAAATAGTTCACGTTAAGGTAGTTTTTTTAATACTAAGTAGATTGGCTTCCTTCATATTACATATTTTTAGATTAATATATTGCTTTTCAGTATCAGTCCCATTTTGCCCAATAGATAGTATTTTACTAAAGTTTCATTACATATTATACAGCTTGTCTTTATTAAATTATTTTGGAAAATTGAGCAAGTTTAGTAATAAATTAATTTCTTCATAAGCTACTTGAAATGATTTGAAATAAAAGGTGAATTAAAAAAAAACAAACAAACGCTGACAAGAGGACAGAGGGTTCTCTACCAAAAGCAAGCTCTTGTATTGCTGAATGTCTTTAAACGTAATCCAGTTCTACTTTACAGTACATCCCAAATCTTTGCCATTCATAACCGCTGTGCACTGACCATGTTTCATGCTACGTAATCCGTTTTTTAAATGACGGCACTTCACACACATGAACGTTGCTGGGTCCTACCCAAGTGTTCTCGTATAACACCATATCTAAAATGTTTGGAATGCTGATACAACGTTCCTCCAAATAAAAAATAAAATAAAGTTCATTGTTTATACTGAGTATGAATAATCTATTCCAAGTTAATTTAGGAAACTTTCAGTTTTCACAGTTGTGTACCCAGCTTCCCAGTTAACATATACAGAAATATTTACCGAAATGTTAAAATGGGACATTTATGGTTGGTTGTCTCAGGCTTTCTGGTAATGCTCCAAGCTAAGGAGAACGTGTGACAAGTATCCCACTATTCTACAGTAAAATGCCACACATGTCAATGCAGTACTTATAAAAAGACATGAAAACTAGGTCGGGGACCATTTCACATGCAGGCTGTATAAGAGAAGAATGTAAAGGCTAGAGGAGCTTGATAAAAGAAAACTTTTAGGCGTAGAAGCTCTTTGACTTTATCTTCCTCCTCTAGGGAAGAAAGCTGACCTGTCCACCACAACTCTCAAGATGGAGATGGGAGCAACACATACCAAAGAACCAACAGTGGGGACAGGAGGAACTGCAGGAAAGCAGGAAGGCATTGCTGCGCACGCTGGATGTTTACCAAGGGCAGAACGCGCCCACTGGGCTGCCGCAGGAGCAGAGCGCTGTGACAGCTCTCGGGAGCATCACGCTGCGCTGCCTAGAACCGGGGTCGGTCGGGGGTAAAGAGGGCGTGTCAGTGGACCAGGGACAGGTACTTGCTTCCTGACTAGAAACAGCAAAGGTGGGGAGGCTGCCCAGAACAGACCACGGTGCGGTCAGGGAACCGGGCTAAGTACACGCCCACTGTGTTTGGGGGCAAAGTTCTGTCAATTCCATGTGGGCCGAGTAAACCTTTCCAAAGACTGCCACCGCATTTGATTCATCTCGAGACCCAAAATAGCAGCCTTCCAGAGCAAAGACACTCCAGCAATAAGAGGCTGAAGGGACAGGTTTAGGGCCAGGGGTGAGATGCACTCCGAAGAATCCCTCCCCTAAGCTGTCCAGCCAAAGGAGAGAGCATGTGTGTGGACTCTGAGCTATGACAGAGGGTCCCGAGGGCCAGATTACAACAGCACCAACAAGAAAAGACTCTGTCTCACTGTTCCTAGTAGACCTGTGCTACTCGCCCTGACTCTAAAGAGGCCAGTGTAGAGAGGAAGAAAAGATTTAAAATAATAATAATAGTGAAGCAGATCGTGCCCTCTTCTCCACTGGTCCTGCCCGCCCTGTTTTTCTCATACGTGTACATATTCATTAAGGAAAAAGGTATAATTTTCTGTGTTTTAAAAACACAGGTTAGGCCTAAGATGGGAAAGAAGAGAATTTGAAGTTTCAAACTAGACTGCCCTGGATTACTTATTATCAAAGAGTTAATCCTCATTACTAAACATATGACTATTTCTGTAATTAAAAATGACCAGAAAACCGTGAGATCTGCCAGAGATGCTGTCAGAGGAGAGGGTAGGAGCGGGGAACAAGAGTATGCGAGATGGCGTCTCCTGCAATACAAGACCCTCAAATTCTCACCACTCAGTAACCAAATTATAATAACAACGCGACGTTTTAAATGTATAGTTGAGCTAAAACAAAGAAACAAAAATCCAGGTACTAGATGTGTAGCAGTTAGTCACGGCCAGAGTAGTAAAGCATGCACGTGACGCTGCTCTCTCCCGGAAATGCCGAGTCTGGCCCACGAGGCAAGAAGCAGCGAGGGCTTCGGTCTGCAGACCAGACGGTGAGAACAGGAACTGAGACAAACTGGGACACCCACGGCAGGCAGAGCAGAACCCGGAAGGGCTGTCCCCTCTGCGAGAGCAGCTCGGACATTCTACTTACTAAGTCAAGAGAGCAACATAAGGCCTGCATCAGCGTGGGCACAGGGATGAACTTACACTATCCCGGTGATTCAAGAATCCCAAACTAACGATCAATTCAAGGGAAGCATAAACGGATGAAAGGCCAGTGGAATTCCTGGGGCCTTGAAGGAAGCAAATGCAACACATTTCTTTGGGGTCACTTCAATAATTCAGACCAAAATGGATTCTCAGATCTAACAACCCCCCACTGAACAGAAGTTTATAATTAAAAAAAAGAATTACAATGTGAGAAGGCTATACCATTCTAAAGCAGGTAAGAAAGGAGGAGTAACTGAATCTTTCTCAATATACTAAAGAAGAAAATGCCAGACAAATTAAAGAGCCAGGTTTGGAAGGCAAAACTAAAAGCTTTAGAAGAACTTACAAGACGATCTTTATGCCTTCAGAAAAGGAAACAACTTTTTAAATAAGAAGCAAAAAGTACACATGCAAAAGGAAAAGCCAGCGTTGCCATGCAACAGAGCTCTGGCCAATGGGATATAGTACAAACTGATGCAGGCTTGGGGGTGGGGGGAGAGGGGTATGGGGGTTACTTTCTGGCCCTGCCCTTCTTCCCTTCTTTCTGCCTAGAGTGGTAACTGCTGTCTTGCAACCAGAAGAGAAAGACCAAAAGCAATGCAGACACAGCCACTCTAGTATCGCGTCACAGAACAAATGCCAGCAGCCCCTCTCTCCAGGCATCTTGGTAAATGAGAAAAACAAGTCCCTTCTTGTTCTAGCTACTTTTCATTGAGTTTTGATCACCTGAAGCCTAACTGATACATCATATTCCATGACAAGGGAGAAAATAATAAAGGGCTAATCAGGCGGGGTAGATAAATCGAAAGTGCTTCCTCTAAGAAATAAATCTGAGTAGGCATATTAAGGTTTATCTAGCACTTCTCTTATTCCCATTGCACATGGCATAACGTATGAAAAAATAAGGAAAGGAACATTGGCCATTGGTGCCGATTGCTGGAGACCCAAGCTACATCGTCTTACTATAGAAAAGTTCCTCAACTATGTGAATTTATATCACTCCAGCCTCTGATCCACAAGGACAATTGGCCTTAATATTTATTTCCTTTATGAGCATAAGTTCAGTTTGGAAGAAAACATAAAGACATCAATGACTGAATTCTAATTCTTGGGCTTCAATTAAATATGGAAACACAAAATATTTTCTTTTTTACTTGTGAGTTACTTTGTGAAGTGCTATAGAAAGACAATATTTAAAAAAAATTAGGAAAAGTTTATTCTATTTGTTTTAAAAGTCAATTATAATTATTCAGCTTTCAGCACCAATGGCTAGGACATTTTAATATTGACTACTTAATTACCTCTATTTTCACTGGATAAATATCATAACAAGTAAAATTTGAGTTATACATTTCTTTATTACATGTAAGTGCTATTGAACCACACCAAAGAAAAGTAAATATATAGGACCTCAGTTAAAATGAGAATTTATACACCATGCTCAACATTAAAGGGGTACTCTTCATTTAATTCCATTATTTTATGTTACATATTATTTAAGCAGCAATAGCTAAAAAGTAAAATATTGTTTCGAAATCATTGTAAAATATTTCATCTCAACAAATAAATCTAAATGAAAGCTATAGTACTACTACAAGGCATCCATCAATTTAAAAAAAGATTAATTTTAGAACATGGACCATTATATTCACCATCTTAATATCACTCTAACCATTTATTTTAAAAACATTACACGGATGAACAGAAATTCATATCGATACAAGTTAAGAGTAAATAATATCCGAGTGCTTTTCTGAGGGTAAGTTACATTTCTTGCCTATTTCTGCGGGCCCATTTCTTGATACCAATGGAAAAAAATTATTTAATATCTTTAATCTTGAAGTAAATGGGGGGGGGGTGGCTATTCTTGTTTATAACTATTCATCTCAATTCAGGCAAGGAAAAATATATTCAAGTTACTGTTTCTGGGTGCTAAATTGAATCAGGTGTCCTCTCCTCTTAAGAAAATTAAGTTGCTTTGGTGCAAGAGTGTTTTAATGAGAACAGAGCCTGCCGACAGTGATAAATGGGAATGACACCAGAGAGAGCATGTAAGCAGGACAATGTGTGCATGTTACAGTCTTACAGCCCATTTTTCACTGACTATTCTGAATGACTTCGCTGTTTCTTAAGGGGCCTATTAATCTCAAATTTAGTTATTACACAACGTTTATTTGAACATATATTCTGCAGATGATGACAGTTAATAAAGGAAATCTTTCACAAGCTGTATTTTTACATATTGTTCCAACTACAGCTCCAAGTCATTTGATGGTATTGATGGAATAACCTACATTGTGCTGAGGTTTTTTTAAAAAGGCACATATATTCAGATTCCTTTCTAAGCACATGGGACCCTTAAATAACTGTTAAAATGCCTACAAAAAAAATCCTACTACGAAATAGTAGAAGGACATCTTAACTGTACAATGAAAATTGTTTAATGTGAAAACTGACCCTTTTAAGACAAACTGGATACCTTTTAAGACTTTTAAAGCTTTGGTACATAATGTGAAATGCTTCTTGCATACCAATCTACATTTTCACAATATGCATGGAGGAGGGGAGGGAAGGCAAAATCAATTTTCATGAGGTGCAAAAAGAATCAAGTAACATGGCTGCTTTGATTTTTCTCCTTGGTATGCTTTTTTGGATAAAATGCCATGAACTTAAAATAGTGGTGATCTTGTATTTCTTATTCTGGTAGCACACTTAAAGGCTTACCAGACTCATTTTAACATTTTCCTAAAAACATATTTATCAACTCAAATAACATCATCAATTCAGATTGTGGCTCTTGCTCGAGGAGAAATTTGTTACTTTAAATAATATAACTGGTTCTTAATAACAAAACTTATTAGCAGGCAATTTTTATACTAGTTCAAGATTTTTAAATATGCCTCATAATTGAGATGAATATAAGCTTAAACACCTTCCATTGCATTTTCATGAAATCTATCTTTGAAGGTATTCAGTTTCAATGAAATCGGAATTTTCAAGTGGAAGGGGCCCTTAGATACTACAACAAGCCCTTTATAACTGCAGAAATAGAAGTCGAGAGAGATGAAGGATTTTTCTAAAGGTCATATTGACGAGTGGCAAAGCCAGAATTGAACTCATCTCCAGACATTCCTTGTACCCGCTCTATTATACCCACACTGCCTATTTGACATCTTATTTTTAACATATATGTGTGGATACATAATACAAAAAGGGCAAATACCAAAACAATAATAGTGGTGTGTTGGGTAATGGGATTATGGATATTTTTTTCATGTGTGCTTATTTTCAAGGTTTTTATGCTGATTATGTATTTATTAGGAAAAACCCATATAATCGATGTTATATGTTAAGCACAACAAACATTTTAGAGGTTCTCTCTTTAAACTTTAGGCAAACTGTGAACAATGCTGTGCACATATTAGGTACTCAATCAGTGTCAGACCAAAAATTGAATGGAGTTGAAGATAATGCCAGGAGGTATTTACCTAAATAGTCTTACTTGTTATACTAACACTGAATATTCAGAGGAACAAACTGTGGGCGTAAGTAGGAATATCCTGTATTAAACTGAAAATACATATTATTTATTTATTAATAGATTATTAAGAACTTGTGACTATCTATGGTGCATAAAATATTACACACTAGTTGACATTGGGTCTTTTTTAAAATGCTAATTTCTCAATATCCCTAAAGTTTAATTGTTTTCAATCTTTTGGGTTTCCTACGTCCTGCCAAAAAGGAATAAAACAAATATTCCTTTAATCATTCATTCATTCTTTCAATACACATTCATAAGCAATTTATTCAGCTAAGCACTGAGAATAGAAAAATAAATGCCATAGAGTACCAGCTCAGAGTATAGGGATAGAAGACAGACATCATAATGGCTATAACACGACGTCAAAGGGATCAAAGAGCTATGAAAGCACAGAAATTAACCATTAAAATTTCCTTTAAAATGGTCATTCTCAATACCTACTAGTGATATACAGCAAGCCCTTCTCTGATCAATTAACGGAAGCTGTTTAATGCCAACACGTGAACTAAGCTCTCCGCACATCAAGAGAGAAATTGGCCAAGAATTCCCCTAACACTTTTTTTAGAAGGTCATCCACAAAACATAAGTGACAACTTGTGTCAAACCAACTAATGTGTCTTACAAATTTTAGACTCTAGCTACCTAACTCTGTTATTTCTGCTCTTTTCCATCCATTAGGTCTGGGAATCTCAGAGCTTCTTGAGAGGGCAATGGATCAATCCCTCAGCAATCACTCTCTCATCAGCTTTTCATTAGCAATAAAATAGCTTTCCTACCATCTTCTGGGAAATAACTTACCATAGATCCACAGAACTGCAACAGACTTCTGCAGATCATCTAATCAAGGCATTTTTCCTCAAAAAGGAGTACACCGAAATCAGTAACAAATGGAACCAACCCATCCTATTCTTTATGACTTCAGGATCTGAGACTACATAATCTCTTTTAGAATTCTAGATTTAAAATCTATATTTTAAATCACATTTTTCGCCAGCAAGTCCTTTCCTTTTTTGAAGTAACGTTTCATTGAGGTCATCTTTTTATGTTCGGTCCCCTCAGAAAATTTAAAAAGAGCTGCGTAATTGCTGTTAGAGGTAGTATGCTAGTAAATGTTTAACAACTGGCTCTCGGGGTGAAGGGAGGACACCAGTTTGTAATATTTGCTGATTTTTGTTCTGTAAATACTCCCACAAGTTCAATCTGCAACCACGAATACCAAGATGAGAAGAGATGGCATAATTCCAAAGATTAAAAAAAAAAAGTTAGAAAAAGAAGGGCAAATTAAACAAAAAACGAGCACAGCAAGGAAATTAAAGATATAAGCAGAAACTAATGAAATCAAATCCAGAAAGACAACAGAGATCAATGAAATCAAAAGCTGGTTCCATAGAAGGAAAAAAATCAATAAAACTGATACACCTTTAAAACAGGGAGTGGTCAACTTTTTCTGTAAAAGGTCACTGTTCCATTTCAACTCAATTGGTCTAACACCAACTGAACAGACTGCAATACAGTTCTGATCACCTGGAGTTGGCACAAACCCCAGAAGTTAAAAGGCTCAGTCCCCTACAAGACTGCTCTCACTTCAGACATCAGCTGTTATTCAGGAGTCCCCAGGCCACCAACACTTTGCCAAATGGCTACAATTTGGGGGTACCCATGACCTCCTGTGGTTTGATAATTCAATAGGTCAGCTTACTGAACTCACTGAAAGTGCTATACTTAATCTACAGTTTTATCATAAGGGATACACATAGAGCGAGGTCCGGGGCTTCCACACCGTCCCTGTGGAGTCAGAGCACGTCTCTCTCCCAGCACATCAACGTGTCCACTAACCAGGAAGTGTCACTGAGCTTCAGTGTCCAGAGTGTTTCATTGGGGTCTCATTATGTAGGAATAACTGATAACGTCATTGGCCATATGACTGAACTCAATCTCCAGCTCCCTCTCTTTCCCAAGAGAATAAGTGGATAAAGTGCCAACCATCCCTCCAATCGCATTGTTGGCCTTTACGGTGACTAGCCCCAGACTGAAGTTATCTAGATGCCCATCAAGAGCCACTTCATTAGCATAACAAAGACATTCTTATCACTCAGGGAATTCCAAGGATTTTTGAAGGTCTGTGCCAAGAACCTGGGACAGAGACTAGATATACTTTTTATTATATCACAGTAATATATTAAATTATTTTAGGCTTTGTAGCCCGTATAGTTACAGATTCTTAACTCTGTTGTTGTACCACAAAAGCAGCCATAGAAAATATATAATATATTGAGTGTGGTCATGTTCCAATAAAATTTTATCTATGGATACTAAAATTTGACTTTCGTTTAATTTTTATACATCATGACATTTTATGCTTTTGATTTTTTTCTAACCATTAGAAAAATGTAAAAACCATCCTTAACTCACTTACTATACAAAACCATGCAGCAGGCCTGATTTAGGCTGCAAGCCACAGTCTACCCCTCTCTACTCTAGGAGAAAAAGAGAAGATAGAAATCACCAATATCAAGGTTAAAAGAGGTGACATCTTGAGATTTTTCAGATATTTAAAAAATGAGAATATTGTAAACAACCTTATGTCCCCAAATTTGACAATGTAGATGAAATGGACAAATTTCTTCAAACATACAACCTACCAAAGCTCTCTCAAGAAAAAAATAGATAACCTAAATAGCCCATTGAATGTGTGGTTAAAAACTTTTCCACAAAGAACTCTCCAGGATCAGATGTGAGATAATAGAATCCAATAATATACAAAAAGGATAATACATCATGACCAAGTGGGGTTTATTCCAGTAATACAAAGTTGATTTAAGATTTGAAAACCAATCAAGGCAATTCATCTTATCAACAGATTTTTTTCTTTTACACCAACTCCTGACCTCTTGCCTGGCCTCGTCTCCCAGGTAACTGTGTACAACCTAAAAGCAGTAATCAAAAATGCCAATATGCGAAATGTCGGAGGAGATGCAATAGGACTCGGTGGAGTGTGCCACTCAAGCGTTGAAGAAATACAATATAGAGAAGAACATTGCGGCCCATATTAAGAAGGAGTTTGACAAGAAGTACAACCCCACCTGGCACTGCATCGTGGGAAGGAACTTCCGTAGTTACGTGACACATGAAACCAAACACTTCATCTACTTCTACCTGGGCCAGGTAGCCATTCTTCTGTTCAAATCTGGTTAAAAGCATGAACTGTGCTACACACCCAGTGATCCATCCAAAAACAAGGACTGTAACCTAAATTCCAAATACCAGAGACTGAAATCTTCAGCCTTGCCTAAAGGAACACTTTGATCTTGAACCTTTGTGTTGTTTTCTGTAGGGCATTCTCTGTACTCATTTGCAGTGGTTATAAAACAATTAGTAAAACATAGTTTTTTTAAAAAAAAAAAAAAAGATCATTTCAATAGGTGGAGAAAAAGTATTTGCCAAAATTCCACATATATTCATACTAAAAACTCTCAGAAAACTAGAATTGATAAGAATTCCCTCCATCTGATAATGAGTATCTTTATCAAAACTGAACAGATTTCATCATATTTAGTGGGGGAAGATTGAGTGCTTTCCCCCTAAAATCAGGAACAAGGTAAAAATGTCTATTCTTCCTACTACTTCTATCCAACAGTGGCCTAAAAGTCCTAGACATACAATAATGCAAGAAAAAGAAAAAGGCATACATACTGGCAAAGTAGAAATAAACCTATTTATTCACAAATTATATAATTTTAGGAACTCTTCCACCCTCCCCCCAAAACTACGAGAAATAATGAGTTTAGTAATGTTGAAGAATATAAGATCTTTGCATAAAAAATCAATGCATTTATATATACTAGCAAGGAAAAACCTGAAATTGAAATTAATAAAAATATCACTTATAAAAGCATATCAAAAACATGAAATATTTGAAAGAAAAATGTAAAGTCCTAAGTAAAGAGACATATAAATTAGAATACTATAGTATGCAGATGTCAAATCACTCCAGATTAATTCATAAATTTAATGTAATCCCAATCAAAATCTCTGCAAGTTTTTTCACAGAAAATCACAAGATGACTAAAATTTATTTGGAAATTTTTTTCTTAAAAAAAAACCAAAAAAACAAAGCTGGAAGACTCAAACGAGAATTACTACTTAATCTCAACACTTGATATAAAGCTACCGTAATCAAGACAGTGTGCTATTGGCTTAAAGAGAGATATATAGATCAATGAAACAGAATAGAAAGTCCAGAAATGAATCTATATATATGGTAAATTGATTTGTGACAAGTGCTACAGTAATTCAATGGAGAAAGAATTATCTTTTTAAGTGGTAACTGATAATCTATATGCAATTAAAAATACTACAAAACGTAAGTTGGAATGAATCAGACCTAAATGTAAAAGCTAAATATATAAAACTTCTAGAAGAGAATATAAAGAAAATTGTAACTTTGGGTTAGGACAACATTTCTCAGATAGGATTCAAAAATCATAACTTAAAAAAATAATAAATTGGATTTCAACATAATTTAAAACTTCTTTCCTTCAAAAACATTATTAAGAAAATGAAAAAACAAGCCACAAACTGGGAGAATATATTTGTAAATCATATCTAATAAAGAACTTCTATAGAGAATAGAAAAATTTAATAAGTTCTTACAACTAAATAATAAGATAATTAAACTAAAAAGTAGACTAAAGATTTGAACAGACATCACTAAAGAACAGATATGGATGGCAAATCGACATCATTAGTTGTTAGAGAAATGCATAAAATCTGAGAAACAACTATGGACCTGCTAAAACTTTAAAAGAAACTGACAGTTAGCTCAGTGCTGGTGCGGATGTGGACCAAACAGAACTCTCATACATTGCTAGAATGGATCCAAAACGATACAGCCAATGTGGAAAAATAACTTAGCAGTTTTTTCTTTTAAAGTTATACATGGACTTATCATGTGACCCAACCATCCCAGCACTGGGTATTTACTCAAAGGACAGGTATGTTCACACAAAGACTTGTACTCAAATGCTCAGAGCAGCTTTATTTGTAACAGCCCCAAATTGGAAACTACCCAAATGTCCTTCAACTGGTGAATGGATAAATGCATTGTGATACATCCAATGGAATACTATTCGGCAATTAAAAGGAATGAACTACTGATAGGTTCAATAATATGGATGACTCTCAAAAGCATTATGCTAAGTAAGCGTAGCCAGACACAAAAGCTTATGTACTATATGATTCTACTGATAAAATATTCTGGAAAAGGCAAAACTATACAGATTCAGATCGCTAGCTATCAGGGATTGCAGGTAGGTGAAGGGAAAAGAGGCATGAAAGCAATGTTCTATATTTTGATTATGGTGGTGTTTACATACATTATATATTTTCCAAAACTATATACATGAAAAGGGTGAATTTTACTATCTGTAAATTTCGCATCCATTAACCTAACTTTTAAAATTTATAAAATTTTTGATTTATTGTTGATAGCCATTCTGACAGGTGTGAGGTTATATCTCATTCTGGTTTTAATTTGCATGTCTCTGATGATCAGTGACCTTGAGCACCTTTTCATATGTCTATTGGCCATCTGTATTTCTTCTTTGGAGAAATATCTGTTCAGGTCTTCTACCATTTTTTAATTGGATTGTCTGTTTTTTTGTTGTTGTTGAGCTGTATGAGTTCTCACACCTGTCAGAATGGCTATCATCAATAAATCAAAGAACAAGTGTTGGCGAGGATGTGGAGAAAAGGGAACTCTCATACACTGCTGGTGGGATTGCAAATTGGTACAGTCACTATGGAAAACAATCTGGAGGTTTCTCAAAAAATTAAAAATGGATCTACCTTTTGACCCAGCAATTGTATCTTTCTTTTCCAAAGAAAACTAAAACAATAATTTGTAAAGAAGTATGCATCCCAATGTTCATGGCAGCTCTATTCACAATAGCCAAGATATGGAAGCAACGTAAATGCCCATCAACTGACAATTGGATAAAGAAGTTATGGTTCATATATACAATGGAATATTACTCAGCCATTAAAAAAATGAAATCCTACCATTTGCAACAACATGAATGGACCTAGAGGTTATGCTGAGTAGGTCAGAGAAAGAGAAATACCATATGATTTCACTTATATGCAGAATCTAAAAAGCAAAAAGAACAAACTAATCAAAAACAGACTCACAAATATAGAGGACAATCAGGTGACAGCCAGAGGGGAGGGAGGCTGGGGGGCTGGGAGAAAGGGGCGAGGGGTGAAAGAAGTACAAATTAGTAGTTGATAGATGGTCATGGGGAGGGGGAGCTGCCATCGGGAAGGCAGTCAGCACTAATGTACTGTCTAGGAGGGGAGCCGGCGGAGAGAAAGAGCAATTAGGGGGATCATTTTATAAAGTATACATATGTCTAACAAATGTACTGCATACTAATAATAATATAAAATATAAAATATAATAAAATAAAATAAAATTTATAAAATTTTAATAATGAACAAAGAAAAATATAATTGCATGACAGTATGCTTAAGTGTTTTCATATTTACTTTGTTTTGAGCCTTACGCAGAAAATGCCAATAAATATTAATAAAATTTTACCTAATAAAACATAAATTAATCAAATCTGCAGAATTACTATTACTACGTACTACCTCTGAAAGCTTCAGCTTCAGAGCTCTGCTTATAATTTATAAAAATGTCTTTTCAAGTCACCATTTTCAACAGTAACATAATGAGGATAAAGACTCTAAGGCCTTATTTGACATTCAAAAAAGATAACTTCGTTTTATGCTCATTTAAAGATGATAAAAATTTCATGTCCAATAAACTGTTTTAATTTAAAATCAGAGGCACCTGTGAAATACTAGAAACAGCATTGATAACAAAAATCAAATAGCTGTTTCAAAACAAGTTGGTCACATACTCGGCTCTGAAAACTTTATTTTATTAAATAGGAATAAACAATATCCATTCATAAAAATTTTTTGAGGATTAAATGAGAAGGCAAATATAAAACTCCTTGAACAACACGGGTTTGAATTGTGTAGGTCTGCTTACAGTGGATATTTTTTTTCAATAAATGCTGTGAAAGTATTTTCTCTTCCTTATGATTATCTTAACATTTTCTTCTCTTGTTGACTTCATTGTAAGAATATAGTATATAATACCTATAACATACAAAATATGTGTTAATCAACTGTTTATTTTATTGGTGAGGCTTCTGGCCAATGGTAGGCTATCAGTAGTTAAGTTTTGGGAGAGTCGAAAGTTATACATGGATTTCTGACTGCAGGGAGTGGGGGTGGGGTCCGGGTCCCCAGGCCCCACGTTGTTCAAGGGTCAACTGTACAACTTCTCACTCTCCAAGACTCTGAAGAGGCCAGGTTTCACATGGAAACAACAGACATCATGGCAGGAGAAGGTTCACTAATGAGCTGATCATTTCTAAAATGATTCTCAAGAAGACATTTTCCCTTCCCACACTCATACTCCGACCATTATTTCACAAAACCTACCTCTGTACTCCAGCTTTAGTTACTCTCACTAATTGTATAGTATTTTAAACACCTGACAATACACAGCAAGTAGAATGTAAATAATTTGCTAAATATAAATGTTAGTCCTAAGGACGATGCAGGATTTCATTAAGTTAATGAAATCAGAACAAAGACAATGAATGACAAGTAGTAAGAAAAAAAATAATTGATAAGATAGGTGCTTGAAAGGAGAATAATCAGAATTCTTTTTAAATAAGAACACCTGTGAAAATTAATGAAGTCTAAATTCTTTTTGTAAATTTATTTCCTTATGACTGTGTTGAAAAAACAAATAAGTGGGAAGGTCGTAACGTTGTGTCATCATACAATTTTCCTGAGAAAATTACAATGATCTCTCGCCCTCCAAAATAACATGGGATTCTTTCCTCATTCTCTTTAAGAATTAGTGAATAGTTAGAATGTAACCTAAATTTTATTAAATGAGTTATAAAATAAGCTTATTTTCATGATTTAGTTTTGTCCTTACAAAATAAAAACGAATTAAATTTTTCAGTAATTATTACTAGAAGCTAATTCTCTTTTTTAGAGTTAACTGACTTGCAGTGAGTGTTCTTTTTTTTTCACTTTATTAGTATCAAGTATACAGTACACTGGTTAGACATCGTTTATAAAATAATCCCTCTGATTACTCTATCACTCATTGGCTCCACACACAGCCATTACAATTAAGTGAGCTTTCTATTGCAGCATTTGTCATTAATTAAAGTGAATTTTCTATTTTTTATTCTGGTTGCTCAAATATTTATAAAGGGCAGAAAAGAGCAATTCTTTTTGTTCCCTATAAAAGCATAGCTGAGGTTAAAAAAAAGTTTGAACGTGTTAGAGTCAGCAGAATGTAATTAAAATTTTCTACAAATAATAGAGCAACACAGGAAGACACATTAGAAACCATCTTCCTAATTCCCTAATTTCACAAATAGAGACCAGACAGAAGTTCACCATGGAAAGTGACTTGCTCACGATCACACAGTTTCTGGCAGTGTCTGAGTCAGGAATTCAAGGAAGAGCTCCCAAACACTCCTTCCCTAGGCTGTTAATCTTTATTTGACTCTAATATACCTTGTAGATAAGATATATGCAAATATAAAAAAAAATACATGGAATGGAAATTGTATAGATGCACTAAAATGTATAACACTAGTCAGCAAGCAGTGAAGCACTAAATCAACTTCAAATTTTTATTAAGATTATCCTTCTGTTAGTGGTTAAAGGTGTATTAGCTTAGGCTTTCTTCTAGTCAAACATTTTCTATCCGTAAGTGACTTTCTCAAAAAAAAAAAATAACCAGAGAAGATACTCTCAGAAGGTTTCACTGTAATAACAGTGCCCAAACATTCTTCTATAAGTTCAGATTTTCCAAGATCTTAAGACATGATTAAAGAAAAAAAAAAAAAAAAAGCTTAAAGGTCTTGTCTCCATTGTTCCCAGTTCCTTCTATAGGCACCATTTCTAACATGGCTAGAGATCTAGTTAAACAACACATTCAGCAAGCACAATGCGTGTTTCTTTGGGTAGAAGTAAATAAATAGAGCAACTTTTTAAGTGTCGCTCTCTGGATTTTACTCTAAAGATGAGCAACAGAAATTGAGAGTGCGGGCGATGAAATTAAAATGTTTATTAAATACACATTTCTATAACATATTACGTGGGTTCCTCATCTTTACAACATGGACCAACCTGCACTGAGAAAACAAAAGTAATGTGGGGGGTGGGGAGAACTATCAAATGAGCGAAGATTCTTAAAAATCATAATGCACATGACTGAGAGTTCCAGGAAAAGTGTTTTCGCATCCTTTCTGACCCTGTTGAAAGTGTTGCAGTAAGCAGCACAACCTTAAAAATGTTCATACATAACCCCTGACCCAGCCATTCCACTTTTAAAATTCTATCTAAGAAAATAATACATTTCCAAGAAAAGATTTAGCTAAAAGGATTTTTATCACAGTACTATTTTTTAATAGCAAAACCTACTAGGGGCTGAAATAAATCACTGCGCATCCACATATGAGCACAGTGAGCATTTAAAAAGAATGTTGTAGAACAGTACAGAGACATGTTCACAATATATTGTTAAGTGCACAACGAAGAATACAAAACAGTATGCAATATATGATCTCGTTTTATTAAACATGCGTGCAGATAAAAAAGTCCCGGAGATGCACATAAAATATCAATATGGTTATCTGACCAGTGGGATTATGGCATCTTCTTTGTTTTGTTTACCTATATTTTCTATATCGTTCACTGAAAATACACACTGCTTTTATAATAAGTTGTTCTGGAATGTTGTATGTCACTAGGAGATGCCACAATACAATGTGCTTGAGGACACTTTCCTTTGATACGCCATTGGTCAAAAATTACGTTTATGTGATAAATGTGAACATAAACCCAAAGAAAAAAAAGTCATTTCATTAAGAATAACAGTAATGTTATGTTATTAAAAAAGAGCCCATGACAGCCATTATCAGAGTAGTCATTTTGGGAAAATTAAACTGCAAATAAATGAAGACATTTATGTGGAATGATGTTAGGTTGCAAGCAAAATGGATGAAAGTTTTAATACTTAAAGCTATAGACAGTATCTTAGGTAAAAACAGAGTTTTTATTTCTTTTAACACAGAGTTTATTATTTACTCATTTTAAAAAGTGTATTCCCTTAACTGCTACTTACAATAGTACAGATAAAATCAAAGAACTGTTCCCATAGATAAAGTCATATTCATGATTCTTTTTTAAGAAGCTCAATTTCTTATGAAACGAAGATAGAGCTTCTCACCTAAATTTTCACATGAAATATTTCTTCTACTAAGAGAACATTACAAAAAACTTTGAAACTTGTTTTTTAAAAAATTATCTGTTTATAGCATCCAACAGAATATTAGGTAGCCAGCATGTACAACTGACAAAACTCTCTCCCTCTCTCTTTCTCACTCTCTCTCTCTCCCTCTCTCTAATTTGTGTGCCACATTTATAGTATGACTCATTCAAAACAGGTTTACAAAGTAAATATTTTCTCTTTCTAGACACATGTGAAAATAAAGAAATGGCTTAAAAATACGAATAGTACCTTTGCATTGAAAAGTGTGGTTAGACCATCTTACAACTAGTTGATTTAAAACATGTTCCAAGAAAACTTTAGGAGAAAAAAATAGTATAGAAAAACACTACTTAAATGTAAATTGTCTATGCCCAAAGTGCCTATTACATCTAATTATTCATAAAGCACCCCCTTGGCCTGGATATTGTAAAGGAAGATTGAAGCGTCACATAACAGTTGGATTGAAAGACCTCTGTGGCCACTTCCTTCCCAATCATTCTGGGTAGTTCTTAAAGATCTCAGTTGAACTGAAGTCTTTATTAGTCACCAAGTGAGTGAACATGTACTGAAAGACTCTTTAAGAATATAAATGAGAAAGTTACTCCAACCAGCCCTCCTTCCTCAACCACGATTAGCTTAAATTCATGATCCAAAGTGTGAACATAGTTTTAGATTTTTCTAATAGGTATTTTAACCTGCTTCCTCCCCTTGTCTCCTGTATTTCCTTTATCTTTCTAATCTTAAAGTTAAAAGAGGTTTACATTTTTTAGAAAAAATACGAATGCTTTTAAAAAATGTATTCCCTTAACTACTCCTTACATCTACTTTCTATTCCCCAACTCACTTAATTAAATTCAGAGTGAATTTAAATTGCAATTAACATCTTTTGAGGGATTACATGTTCTAATCACAGTTATGCAGTGAATATTTGAAACACATACATTTTGTTATATTATCTGAAATGCAAATGAGAATCCAAAAAAGATGTTAAATAAAAATGTATAATACTGAAGACTTTATTATGGAACCTCAGGGACTAGAAATGAGATTAAAAAGAGTAAAAGCACTGATACAAGTACAAAAACAAATTGCTTCACCTCCAAAACCCTTGGAAATGGCCCCACTTGGCTCCCATTTAACCTATCTTTAGCACAGTTTAAAAACTGCCTTTCAAAAGGTTTCATAAATCAAACTGATTTCATTTTCTCCCTCTAGATCAGAAGCTCACAGGGTCTTAAATGAGAGATGATGCATAAAACCCTACAAGAGCAGGAGACAAAACCTGTTTTTTGGATCCAGGAATTTACAGTGAAATGACTTCAGTTCTTTTACTTTACTCTTCCTTCCAAATAGGATTTTGTAAGCACAAATAAAAAACTGACATTTATCGAGCATCTACTATATGCCAGACAATCAATGTTATTTTACTTAATCCTCAAAATAACCCTATGAGGTAAGCATTATTCTATTGTATAGATGTGGAAAATAAGGTTCAGAGAAGTTAAGAGGTTGAAAGAAATAGGTGAAATGAATCAGTGGTGAAATTTGGACTCTCAAACCCACAGTCTTGTTGCAGAAGGACAGTATCTGAACGCGAGACCTCAGGAGGAAAGTCTAGGACAGAACACCTGCTTTCAGTTGTCCCTTTTAACTGTGATCCTCTCAAACAGGTTGCCGGGGTTCCCATGGTCCCAGAAGACACCTTCACTCTGGAGGCAAGCTTGGATAGAAGGCCTCAGGAAATTTCATTTGGGGGGCTCTTGAGACTCCTAATGCAAGACCCAATTGCTTGCCGAAAGCCAGGCTTACTGCAGCATCTTCTCCATCGGCCTCGGCAGTTAGGTCAGGCTTCGTGGTGCAGTAAAGATCTGACTTATTCATTTATGCCCCAGTTTCTTTTTGGTAACTTTTCTCTTTAGGTTTGTTTGTGCACTTACCAGATTGTTAGCTCCACGATTGGGTTTATCTTTAAGGATGTTAATGCAAATTCAAGCCCTGCCTTCTACTCTCTTCAACTGTCAGCTTCCTGTTAACTATCCACTATTCACGCAACTTTTGCCGCCAAGCTTTACTAGGAGTTAGAGTAATTCTTACTTTTTCCTTTGAGATAAGTATGAGATAATACCAAGGTGCTAGGCTGCTCTAGCCAGTCAACTCTGAAAAGTAGGGTTTAAAAAAAAACCTCTCATTAGTATGGTTTTGCTCTCATTTACTCACGACCCATCCTCCTAGATCTATGCAACATGATTATGCCTAAAGTGATATGACCACCTGCACAAAGACAGATACGGCCACAACCCACAGATCGGAGGGAGGCCAGTAGGGGAGAGGGAGGCTTTGTTTCAGTATGTAATTTAACCACCAGAAGCAACCATGAGATATGCGGGCACTAGAGGGCGCTAGACTTAGCTTACATAGGCCTGAATCCAGCTCCACAGCTAGAGGACCTCCAACAAGTTTGAGCCTCTGTTTCGTCATCTCAAAAATGGGTGTAATATTAATATTTACTTGTAAGCATTTTACGACAATTAAATGAGACAATTCATGTAAAGCGTTACCATAGTAAGTGCTCAATAAATATGAGCTATTACTAACTATATCATCATCAATATCATGTTGCTAAGAGGTGAGAACCATTATTCAATGATTTGCCAAATTATCAATCCAGAAATAGAGATAAAATTTCTGGCAAATTTGGAAAGATAGGGACAAATATTTTAAAGTGGGGAGAAGGACGGATGAATATTGGAGTGGGAGGCAAGCCTTTTTTTAAATGCAATGCTTACGTCTTACACTATAACTCACCGTGATTTTAGAATCAACCTGCTATGCAGAATTCCTTGTTAAAGTTTAGAGATTTGTGAGACCTAGAAAAATATTCAACAACAAAAACTTTCCTTTACTACTTTTAGGGGGAAAACCCTGAAAGAAAGAAGTCCTGGGAAGAGCGTGGAACCAAGCTTTACGGAGCAGTGGGCCCTAACGATTCTAAACGGCATTGCGGTTTGACATAAGACAACCATTCGGGGTGCTCCTGTTGTCTCCCGGAAAGCGAAGGCTGAGTGGAGGACACTCAGGGGGGCAGCGCGGACACTGGAAGCTGATGGCTCCTCTGCAGGCAGGAACCGGCTGCTCTAGCAGAATCTCTGCCTCGGCCCAGTCGCCCTCGCTCCACTTCTGGTCTTCCTCCTGCCCCTGATGAGCAGCAATGTGGGGAGCACGCGAAGGAGTGTAAATGGTGGGAGAAGGAAGGAAGGCAGTCGGGAAAAGTTCCCACCCGTGTCAGAGAAGTTGGAATGTAACTCGGCAGCTTCACACAGCTGCCAAAAGGCTGGTAGATAATGCTTCTCTGAGAGCAGAACTAAGGAAAGATAAAACAGGGAATGCTAGGATCCATGGACTTAAATCTGAGCATTATCTTCAAAATCAACCCAACTATTCAGTCAACAAGCATTTGATAAATTCCTACTGTGTATAAGGAACAGGGATTTTTCTTCTTTAATGTAGGATGTGACCCCTGTCCCGCAGAACATTTCAATTTACAAGGGAGTATAGGATGTGTCAAATCCAAAGCTACGTTAAAGAAAACCAAGCGATGGGCAAACATTTATTTAAACCAAATCAACTACACATATTTTTGTCAAGGCAGACTTCCTTTAAAACAGAGTTTATTATTTACGCCCTGATGGAATTCTTTCTGTGTACAACGGCTGTGTCTGGGGCGGACGTGTAACTGCGTTCAGACGACAGGCAGCAGGTGCGGCCTGCACTGCTAGTTGGTGGGAGAACAAAGATACGAAAAAAGGGGTAACCCTTGCTGTTTCTCCACCTATCTCATGGTCTTCTTACTTCCACTGAAGTATTTTCTTCAAAGTCCTAACAACTTAACGACTACTGTTAAAACTTAATACATTCTTTAAAATGCCATTTTTAAGGAATGTACTTGACTAGAGCTTTTACACCCCTGGGTATATGTTAGATGCTGTGATGTAGATACATACCTTATATATAGCTATAGATATGCATATGCATGTATATATTCATGCACCCACATGTGTATTCACGTACACATATGCACATAGCCACATTCCAAACACACATGCACACATCCCATACATATAACTAACTGTGTAATATCAAGATGAGTTATAAAAGAATTTTGCTACAACCACAGAGAAAGGTTGCTTAGATAGAAATGGTTCGTTCTCCCTTTACTCTGTATGAGTAAAGTCAAATGCTCAATTACCTTTCCAGAAAGGAGTCTCTTTTCTAATATAACACAGGTATCGACCTTAAGCTTTAACAAAGTTTTCAGAGGAGTATTAAAATACTTATAAATGATCACGTAGATTATTTTTCACTAGTTATATGGTGACCATCCTACTAGCCTGTGGGGCCTACACTAGACCCAGATTTTCTGCATTTGCTGACCTTGAAAATCCCCCGGAAGTTCTCCTTTTAAATCTGCAGAGCATTACTAAGGCAGGCTGTGCTGTTGGTACGGGATGCGCATGGACACTAAACACAATGACCCCCATTTCCCAGTCCCTCAGTGTGTGCCAGGGGCTGCGCGTCCGTCACCTTCGCATACATCATCTCGTGTAACAGGTGCAGTGCTGACTAAGTGTAAGCACAACAGATCTATTTAAAATACTTCCTAGTCATATACTGCCATTTTAAGTTACTTTAAATAAATAAATGTATTAGAAATAGCTATCCGTATGGGAATATTTGGAAACTTTCCCAATTTTAGACATAGACTAAAAGCATCTCCAGAAGCTGTCTAGAATACTGAATTTTCTATTCGATTTTCTTTTAGCATTTGAAGTATGGCTTATTATAAAACTATTTGTTTAAGAATATATTTTAGCATTAACTCTTTGGGCAAAATAATGTCTACCTGAATATTTTTGTCCCAAATTCTGGTTGAAACTATAGTCACTCCCATTTGGTGAGGCTGAGTGAGAAGGTAAAAGTAGCTAATCTGGAGGAAAAGAAAAAATCTTTGATCCACTGAAAGCATACAGTCCTACATACTAAAACAATAACAAAATAACTTTAAATTGTAACTGTTATAAAGGCAATTAAGTATCATTATTACGGCAAACATTTGAGTACTCACTCTATGTGATTTGTAGTCATTATTCTCTCACTTAAAATTCATATTACGCCCATTTTGCAGCTGAGGTGAATGAGTGTTAAAGTAATTTATCTAAAATTATATGGCCAGTAATTAGTAAAGCCAGGATTTGTACAGGCCTGTAGACCAAAGCCCACACTCTCCACTATGTTATGGCAACATTAAAAACTTCAGCTGAAAACAAAATGCTACTGAAATTTGAATGCCCACTCACACCAAACTCAGGAGCCTCCCCCAAACATCCCTCCACCTCATCCGCCCATTCATTTAATCACCCTCAACCCCACCCGCTCACAAAAGACAGGTCTATTCCATTTTCTAAAGCTTCATCAAAAAAGAAAGAGAAATAAAAGTGATGTCGACACAAAATATAAATCCTTTGGATCTTGAAAAAATAACTTTTCTATAAAATAAAGTGAAATAACTGAGGGACGAACATTAAGAGTAATGAAGATACAGAAAAAAATGCATTACCGTCAGCACTCTACCCGGGGACCAGTGCGTTAGAGAATCGTAGCTGAAGACAAATCAAGCTAAGTTGCCCGTTTTGGAAAACATCGCCATGTACTACACACCAGTGTCAGGAAGGAGAGCAAGCGCAGAAAGTAATTAAGAAATGAGTGATTTCACAGACTACTATGAGAAAAAGAACTTTCTAATAAACTTTCTCTCTATACTTACAGTGAAATCTTCCTACAGATTTCCTTCCCTCATTTACATATCTGTGCAGGCCTATTCTTTCTTTTTTTTTTCTTCCAAGCCCCTTTGCCCTTTCAATCATGAAGCATATTACTCCACTGTCAGTGCAAAGCAGTGCCTAACAACAGGGAACCCAGCTGGGATAGGAAGAGGGCAGCAGGCTCATGCATTAACATAATAATCCAACTGTGTTCCCATAGGCCCTTAGGGCAGACAGCATATTAGGTAGGCCTCCTGTGCAGCCCCTGGTGGAAGCTGCCTGATCACCTGCCTATCAACCTGTGGCAGCTACAGCCGGCTCAATAGCACCAGCTCCTGCCAAGCAGTGGTGCCCAATTACCTGACTACAAAAGACAGAAATCCATTTTTCTATGTCTGTTTAATGTACTCATCGCATTTCCTTATTTACGATCTGAATCTACGTTTCTGTATCGTTTCCAAGGGACGGACTTATTGTCTTCTAACTTGTGAAAGTCTTGTTGTCTAATGGCCGTATCGCCGCAGTAGGCAGGAATGAGCCTGAAAACCAAATTTCAAATACAAGAGTCCAGGTTGATAAAGCTAACTGCTTAGTCACCACCAATGGTCTAAAGGCTCTTTCATCATCCATGTGGAGGACCGGAGGAGTAGGGAAGACCCGAGGGGCAGCCATCACTATTTGCTCAAGGGGACAAAGATGGGGGGAAACCCTACACCGATATGTCCTTGAGATGCAGTTTTTTTAAATTCCCATTCGAGCATATTCTAAGGCCCCCACAAAGCACAAGTCTTTATGAGCACTGATCCCCTCATGTGGAAAAGTGTGTGGGTCACCACATTGGCTGAAGGAGCAGAGACTCATAAGAAATACGACCAAATTATCTTTTTAAATCTCATATTATTATTAAAGACACTTAAAAAAAGCTGGCCCATTCATATGCTTTTTACTGTTTACATGTATGAAATGCATGTTTTATTTTAAAGCTGCTTGGTTCCTAGAGTCTCTGATTTACTCTGTGGTATTTTCTTTCCAAACCACAATATCTATCAAATAAGAAAATGCCAAGGGCTATAATCCGCTAAAAAGATACTCTTTATATGTTATATTCTTTATATGTTTATATGTTATCTTTAAAACATCATAAATAGATATTTGAAATTATAATTCACTTCACTGAATTAAACACAGTAGTCTCATTCCTTGATGAAATTTCTCCTTATAAAAGTTACAAAGAAGGTGCATAATTTGATATTTATGGGGGAAAAGTACTTTTAGAAATATTCCAAGTAATTCTGTTTAAAAGAGCACGAGGCTACCGATTTGGCTAGGAAATCATTTTCTACTGATCAAGCATTTCTTTAAAAAAAAAAATGAGTTTCTAGAAACGTTGTATTAGGATGGGTTTTTTTTTTTTGATGGCTATTTTAATAAAAAATGAATCCTCCAGTCAAAGAAATGTGCATTTATCTAACATTTCCATGAATTTTAAATGTTTAGGAACTAATACTATTATTTAAGCCAACCAACCCGATATGCTTTAAGTACATTCTAATAATTAAGTAAAAATTAAATATCAAGGGCCACATCTGCACTTGGCACTGATTTTCACTGTCAAGGTTACTCTGTTACTTTAGCATTAACAGTTTGTACATTATATTAATAGATGATGGTGACCATGGAGTAACTTGTCAATTGTTGGGCTTACTTCCATCCATACACAGCGGACAGGATTTTATATAAGGTAAATGCCCTCACTATCAACAAATTCGTTTGCTCTTTACCAAACAATCTGGGGAATATTCAAATAAAAATAAAAATAACTTTTTTCTTCTTCTATGAGTAAATCCTGAGCTATTTAATGGTCTCTAAACAATATGCTATATTATATATTGATGGAAGTATAAATATAAAATACTAAACTCAATAATAAATATTAATGCTTATATATGTGTTAAACAGCAAAATTATACACATCCTCTTCTTCATCTTTTGAGGATTCCAAAGGCTCTCTATTCTTCATAAATTCTTACATTTTGACAAAATGTAATGCATCTTCTAAGTCATTAAATACAGAAACTTGACTTTTGATTAAAAAACAATAAACAACAGCCATATGTTGACAAGATAAATGATAGACTTCACCATTTTAATTCCTTCAAGGGGTATGCTTCCACTCTGGGGTAAACAAAAGAAAAACATTTATATAAAATAGAAATCCAGCTATTCCATTAGTAAGAACTAGATTTTAACTTAAATAGCAACTTACACAGCTAGAAAAATTCCATCTGTAAAGGATGGCAGAGAAGAAAATAAGGGACAGAACTGCAGTATCATGTCTAGCACGAGCAATTCAATTTTGGATGAAGTTAAAATTTTGAAAAAGTGAAACATAAAGGAAGAAAAGTAGTGTTTCACATTTAAATGGAAATAAATAGAAATAGAAAATGGTATGAAAGAAACCATACTTATGTTTAAGTATGACACACCGATTTTTAAATCTGCCTCATCCTTTCCCTGTAGCAGTTTCTTAGGCTGTATTTTCCTGTATTTGAAAGACACCATATCTTCATTTCGATTCTACCAGAAAATTCCCTTTCCTTCAGAAAATTACCGAGAAAAGACCGTCTTCTCCCCATGGAAAATGATTTGATTCTGAAGAATTTTGTGTACCCAGTTCAATTTGGTAGCATGGATATGGCTTCTGAAATGGTTTGCTGTGAGTATATTTTGACATGTCTGCCAAAGATGAGATTAAGCATGAAATACCGAAATTACACGTTAAAATAGATGCCATTTTACTTTGTTTCTTCCTGAATAGCCCTTCAGCTGTTGAGGCACGTACATTTTTCCCCAGGCAAAATCCTCAGGCAAAAATAACTAAGCTTCATATCTTCAGGAAACCCAGCTTCCCAAACATTATTTTTAGGTATCTGATTATCTATCAGCTGTAGTTTCATTTCATATTTAATCATGTAAATCTGACTTGAAAAAGGAAAAATACTCCACTCTTTCTGTCAACTGCTCATATTGGACACGAATACTTAATTTTCTATGACTTCTTTTTAAAATGTTGCTCTTTATTTCAGCAATAGAAGTCACAAGGATTCAAGAACTGATCATTTTTATACTCAAAACATAACTTTCCTTCCAGGACTGCCCTCTCCACCAGCAATGCTACCCCACATTTGCCACTGGAGAAAGGACCCTCCCACCTGCTCAGATCTAATCCTATCACTTTGCAACCTCAGCCCCTCAGGTGACTAAGAGTCAAAGACCACCATTTTAAATGGTAACAGATGGTCCAACAAGACTGTTACTCCAAACCTCAGGTGAGGATAGAAATAGAAATTTAACTAAATAAAATTATCAAACAAGTAAAAAAATAAATAAATAAATCTAAGATCTTTCAGACCATCATAGATTTTTTTTAAAGTTAAAGATTGCACACTTAAACTCCAACATTTTAAAATATATTTTTAAATTAAGAGAAATTAAAATACATATGGAATCATCACATTCTAACAAAGCCAACCTGATTTATATTGCAAGCATTTTTATTTGGCATATAATTCTGTCACAAAAAGTTTATTGATTACTACATCAATACCTACTCAAGTACTAAATGATTATGCATTGTTATTAAAAGAATTTTAAAAAGATCTTAATTGCCTGCTGTTATAACTTAGCCCTTATTTCGAATCCAAACCTGTTCTGGAAAGCTATAGAAAGAATGCTGAAACAGAATTAAGAACTAAAAGATGAAAAAAACAATGAGAAACACAACATGACAGGGTAGAGGAAAGGATAAAATAAAAAGAAATCTGTGACTAAGGAAGATGGAGTGAATAAATAAAAAGCAGGAAATAGAAAACTAACACCCTTCACCCCCTTAAATTTGATAATATCTATTTTTTTAAAAAAGTATAATTAAACACATCCCTGTGCATTGTGGGAGAGATGTCCCACAAAGAGATGAGACACACAGAAATGTCCCCTATGGTAAATCAGAGGTGGGAAGAAGGGAGAGGAGAGGGGAAGGGTCGGTGGGAGAGAGAGAGCCAATGAAGCAACCAGTATGAACACATGAACAGGTTCGTGGCCAGCAACACTGGGAACTTCTGTAGGATAAAAAGAAGAGTTACCTTTTGGTCTTCCCCTTAGCAAATCCCTATATTAATTGCGTGCGCATGTGCATATATGTGTGTGCGTGTGCATGAGTGTGTGTGTCTTGGGGTCGAGGGGGAAAGAGGAGGCGCAGAGAAGTTCCGTGCAAAGGGGAACAAGGACAGCCCCCTGAACCATGACAGAGCAGCACGCTTCTTGTACCCTTGGACCTTAGTCCTGGAACCAGGACCCTCATTCCCTCAGATCAAGTCTTGCTGTATAGTCAACTCCAAAGAATTTATAATAATATTGTGGTGCTGGGAGGCAATTTTTTAACTTTAAATACAACTTGTTTAAAGTAAGCCATTAACTGGGACTTAGAAATATTTATGGTATAGTGGTCATAACTTATTCAACTTGCATTTCAAGGTAGGAAACAGATAAGCAGACTCTGGTGACAGCAAATGGTATTGTTCATGATGTGGTGGCCAGTAACAGAAACGCAGGTATAAAGATCGAAAACACAGATCACCCTTTGTCACTGAACAACAAATAATGCTCTGAAAAAAAGAATACACACACACACACACATATTTGCTTCTCCAGTCTTTGTGCAAGAAGTTAATTTGATTCTCGCTTCAATTCTGAAATCTAGAAGCAAAGAGATAAATCAATTAATCCTTATAAACTGCTCCAAGGAGCTTCATTTTCCTGACGGAGTTAAAAGGAGCCTTGACCACTGCACAAAGAATATGAAATCTCTGCCCTCTCTTGCTAACACAAATCTCCAGTAGGTTTAAAGACATTTTTACAGCTTTTATGCCAAGTTTACATTCCCAGATGTTAAAGAATGTGTTGTAGCTCTTAAAAGCACCAAAGCTGGCCGATTGTGCTCTTGATAACGATAGTTTATACCTCAAAGAGAGCAGGAAGGAGGCTTGTACACGATGTTGTTGTTAACCCGATGACGTTGAACAGAAACGAAAACAAGTGGCGAGGCCAAGCCAGAATCTTTTGTTCTCTCCTTTGATACTCCCATCCAGAGCCTAACGCATCAAAAGTTATAATCAGATCTTTGCCCATCCCTTCGAACGAATTCAGCTAAAAGCTTTTAGGGGCTTTGGATTAAGACTAATTCAAAGTAGCACACGTATTCATATTTTCCAAATTTTTATATGTGTAAACAATGTAAAACTGGACCTATAAAGCAAACAGGTAAAAGACAGCAAGAATTTTTAATTAGCATTTCATTATAATACCAATGTGAAAAAGAAAGAAGTCAACTATTAATAAGGTACAGATTTCCCACCACTGGGATTTATTCTGAATTCATTTTAAGACCAGGAACCTGTAATCTAAAAATCTCCACTCTACAATAGTTTAAAGTTGAATTAATACTACTTGAAAAGTAAGGATTGAGGTTTTAAGAACAGCTCTGCATATATATACACCATGTAGTTTCTGACTATTAATTTGTAATTTTAACTTAGAGCCATAATGCCCACTTATTTCATGATAATGGATTACACAATGGATAGCATATCTATTTGGGATATGAAAAACAGCCTAGAGCTTTCAATTGAGCATAGGAGTTCCTTTGCATTTTTCTTTTTTGATATGTACACATCTGAAAAACACAGAAAAGAAAACATATCAAAAAGAAATATACTCACTAAAATTTAAGGTTACTCCAACAAAAGGGTTAATTGGAGAAACAAATTCTCTCCGACTTTAATAATGGGAATGACACATACTATGTGCCCATAAGTAATTCTCAGGTATCTTTGATCTTCAGCCCCACGCGGTTTCTGTTGCCTACCGTCGCCTAGCCTCTGGGACTCTTTCAGAACTAGACATCTGGCTACTTTGTTGTTTTAGACTAATCTCCTCCCAAGAGAGCTCAAGAAATGACACCAGGAAAGGAGGGTCCTGGCAAGGGAAAAAACATTACAGTATTAGCAGATTTCTTTTCCAGTGGACGAGAGTATCAAAATTGTCTTCAAATTTCTATAGGGGTCTTAGGAGCTCTTCTGCTCTGTGGTTTTATTCCGGATCATTTAAATGGAATGTATACACTAATCTTTAAGGCCATTGATCATCTTTAAGAACTCACTGAATGTTGATCATAGAATATTACAATGTGTAGGAGAAAGTTGTAGGGAAAAATACAAATCAGATTAATTCTTCACCCATCTGTTAGGGTTGGGTGATGGCTGATAAAACAAAGATTTTAATTGTCAGCTGAATGGTTACACTAAAATTGTGGGATAATGTCTCAGATTTGCAAATACAGTTGCATGTCTCCCATTACGCCCACTCTCTATCCTGTTTCTTCTTTTAACTGGGACTTTTTGAAAGAATCTCAGCTAATAATTTACCAGAAAGGTTTTACTAGTGCGTACTTCTGTAACATGCCTCTGAGAAAATCAAGTAAGTGGGAGCAAGAAGTCACATAAAGCTTTAAAACAAACAGGTTCAGGAAAAAATTGTTATATTTGAAGCGACAAAGATCACCGATATTTTTCCCAAAGTAACAAATTATTATCACCTTCTTAATATCTTTTTAGGGGTTATTGTTCAATCTCCAAAATCTATACATTCTGAGAAAAAAAAGGATAATTTACTGTTTGTTACACAAATAGAATATAAACCAAGCGAGATAACTGTCTAATCTGTGAACTTTAACATTATATCCTAACGTCACATTATATCTTTTTCTAATACATTAAATCAAATGTTATTCTAGAACGTAACATTCATGTTCTTATACAGGGTGATAGAAAATTCACCAGATTGCCAAAATACTTAATTCAGTCATCTCATACCTACTGTTAAAAGAAAGTCCTTGTTTTACATTTCAATTATTTTTATAATGTTAAAAACACTTAACTATATTGTGACTTGTACCTTATACTGTATTTCATAAGTTAATGATTCCAATAACTTATTTTATCATAACACTGTTAACATCCAGTATAATTTCCACTACAGATGGAAATTGTCAGAAGATGAATGTAAGAAAGACAATCTTAGGCAATAATAATTCACTTATACAATTAAGTAATTTCTCAAGTAAAGCAAAAGAATTATGTTACAGTGAAATAAGCCAGTCACAAAAAGACAAATATCATATGATTCTACTTATATGAGGTTTCCAGAGTAGTCAGAGTCATAGAGACAGAAAATAAGAAAATTGGTCTCCAGGGGCTGAGAGGAGGGAAGAATGGGGAATTACTGTTTAATGGGTATAGAGTTACTTTGAAAAGATGAAAAAGTTCTGGTGATGATTACACAACAATGTGATATATTTAATGCCACTAAATTGTACACTACAAAATAGTTTAAATAGTAAATTTTATGTTATGTATATTTACTATTTTTAAAAAGAATATATTAGAAACACAATAATATGAAAACTCAAAGATAATAAAATTCGGAGATTTTTAAAAATGTCTCTCCTTGTCTAAAGATGCATAAAGTTTATGAAAAGCATCACCAACCATACTTAAATTTATATTCCTATCACCATCATTCGAGAAATGAAAAAAAAGTGCACAAAATCAATCCCAGAACACATTAGCAAAATGGATTCCAGAAAGAATGTTTCCAAAAATCCCCCAGATGTCTAGAGTTTGGTACTTAATTAGGAATACTGCTGCAGAGTAACAAAACTACTCACTATTAATCTGCATTTCCAAAAGAATCAAAAGAGGTAGAAAATTAAAAACAACCAGTTAGACATTTTAGACTACTACACACTATTAAGTTATAAATGAACCCAGAAATTAATTCATCTCTTCGGGCGCCTTCTAAAGATCATATTATTTTGAATTATATTCAGTGTAATTCCAGTGTTAAGCATATTTTATTATATTCTATTATTTGGAAATTATACTCATATATTTTATATTAATTGTGATTAAGTCTGGCTGCACACAAAAGAAAATATGCCAAATTACAACAGCTTATGCGAGAGAGGTATTCACTTCTCTTTTACATAAAGAAGTCCACAGGTAGACAACCCAGGGCTGGCAAGGCTGCTCCATAGTCAAAGAGACCCAGAGGCCTATTCTTGCTGTTCCACTCTCATTAGCAGGCTGGCTCATGGCCTAAGGTTGCTCCTCAAGCTCGAGCCATCAAATAACATTCCAGTAAGCAGACAAGGGAAGGAAAGATGATGGCTGTGCCACCCACTTATAAGGAGATGTCTTGGACATAATATACAATACTTCCATTTATTTTGCTGTCCGGCATATGGCCACTAGAGCACCAGGAAGTCTAGTAAATGCGATGGTTAGCTTGGTAGCTGGGTGCCTAGCTGAAAGTTTCAAAGATGAAGAGGGGATGGATATTAGAAAGCAACCAGAGGTGTCTGACACACATATTAACCAGGATATATTTAAATGCAATTACTCTTGCAAGTAAATAAATGAGTTTTTAAGCAGGGAAAACAAAGTCATCACTATTAGTGGTATCTAATTCATATAATTCAGATAAAAGAGTGGGGATTATTAACACATCACCATGAAAAAAGTAAGAAATTTAAAATTGGTCAATTTGGAAAAATAATATCCAATTAAAGTTATATACACAGGGAATCAATTCATTTCCTTGAAATGCAGTGAATTTCTATTATTTCCTTACATATGAACTGAGCACTTACTAAATAATCAGGCAGACCCTCCCAACAAATGAATATTCTATGTTGGCTTAGACTGAGTCAACTCAGAGAGCAGAGCAAGACTTGAGGTTTGGACTGAAGTCAATAATTTTCTACGACCCCGCCCCCATCCCTTGCTGCCACTGGGGGGTAAAAAAAAAAAAAAAAAAAACCTGTAGGAATAAAGAAGCAAAGAAGTGAACCAAACCAGTTCCCTATAAGGCCTGTCACCCAGACCAAACGGAGAATTATTTGCGCAGACTCATGCAGGAAGACGTTTAAGGAGATTATATGATTTGATTCTGAAAGTTATGGTTACAGCCCAGGTTCCTCTCAGCTGGCCACCATCACCTTGACTCCTGCAATATCCAACATTCACACAGAGCTGCAGGGATTCATTTTGAAGAGACTTCGGAAGCAGCACCTTAAAGAGTAGGTAACCACGTAAAAGTCCCAAAGGTGTATGACAGCAGCAGTGAGCTTTGGGATGGGCCTGAGGTCAGAGCAAGAGAGAGTAACGCATTCAGGAGAAGCGTCCTGACACCTTGGCGCTGAGGGCAGAATGCCTCAGGGATTCCGTGGACCCTGGAAACACCGGCCATCCACAGAGCTGGCGCGGGGGCAAGCCTCTGTCCCAGAGATGATTACTGTCAGAGCAGACTGACCACACTGACTTCTCTGGAAGAGGACACGGTGTCAGGAACACACACACTTTTGTCATTGGAAGGACAGGTGTAGGTCTAGAAACCTGAGAGGATGGCTCGCTCTGGGCTGACAAAGGCTATGGCCCAAGGCAGAGATTACACAACGCTGAGACGATGGTGAGAACGCTGACAATAGCGAGGTCCAGAGGACCATGCAGGGACCTGCTGACGAGTCCAGCTTGGTTAAGACGTGGTTCATGGAAGAACTAAAATTCTCCAGAAAAGCGAGGGAGGGATGAGATGGAAGAAAAAGAAGAGAAGGACAGGAAAGAGAAAAGGAAAAGCTCCGAAAATAAAGGCATCGATTTTAAAAATACAAAGATAAAAAATAAAGCTTTAAAAAAATGGAGTAGACTGTCACGGTATTCTCTCTTCCCAGCCTTATGAGGTGAAGGAAATGTGTGAAGCAACTTAGGCAAGGAAGAGAGAAAATAATGTTTTTTTCAGGTATCATGAGGAAACTGTGATGTTCTAAACCAAGGTGGAAAAGATCACATTTAACTCCTAACCCCAAAAGTAGTATAACACGTCATTCAGCAAGACAATTCAATATTTAACTAGAAACTGTAGATCATTCAAACAAGCTGTACAGAGAACAGTGATTAATTTATCAACAATTACCTATATTTAACAAACCTTCCAACCACAAATTTTTTAAAAGCCAGTTGTCTAATAGCATTAACATAATTGTATAATGTTTTATAATTTGCAAAGCATGTTCACATATATTAATTGAATCATAACCGTAAACAACATATATCTATTGCCAGGAACTATTTTATATAACTTAATCAATGATGTGTGTGTGTGTGTGTGTGTGTGCGCGCGCGCGCGCATGTGTATTTAGAGAGAGAGAGGAAAGTTGATATATATTAATAGGGTTTCTAACATTGAAGTTAATTTTTTCTCTTTAAGCAAGTGACATTTGAAGAGAAAGCATGGTGTCGCACAGCTTCAGATACCAAAATAACATCTGCCAGAAAGGGATGCATCTGCTGCTGTGCTCCTGGGTGGGTCTGGCTTCTCGGCTGTAGAGTTCGGATCTACGATACCCAAACAAATTCAAGACAAAAGGGCCCTCATTTCTGAGGTGTAGTAGGAAACCTCAGCTTCGCTTTGACTTTCTCATCCTGCAGACAACAAAAGTTGCTCAGATGGAAATGGAGAATGTCCGGTGGCGAGGGCAATGCTGATCTTTTCTTTTAATGCCGCAACTGCCATGATATATGACGCACAGGCTTGGCGTACCTGAGCCCTTGACCCACCCACACCAGCTAAGCGTTTGGTCATTCCATTAATATTTTACAACTATGGGGCACAGCAAAGTTATAATTCTCTCACCAACTCAGTATAGGGAAGCAACATTTCCAGCCAAATGGTCAGCCGCCATGGATGGCTTCCTCGACCAGCCCGCACTCCTTGCTCCCATGTGCAGGTAAAGTATGTCGCACCAGCCGGGCCACTGGGACAGGGTCTGGGAGCACACATTCTCTTGGATCTTCCAAGCAGTTCGTTATCTTAACCTCACTGGGGAAGCCTTTCAAAAAAAATGCCCTAACCACTGGGAGAGAAACTGAAAGCCTATCACGTCCAAGAACTAACAACTACAAAAGTCAGGACAATAAAATACCAGTCCTATCTACTTCACGTAATCATTGGGATGTTAAAAAGAGAAAATACAGGTAAAAGTGTTTCATGAGCTTCGTAAATTAATTTAAAATGTATTTATCACAATAGATGACCTAAAGAAGTAGTTTCATGTATATTTTAATTCTATACATATTGAAACTTCCAAAGAGAAATCATTATTTATTTTAAATAAGGAAAAGAAAGTTTACTTCATTATTCACTCAAAAGAATCAAGTATCTACTAATGTCTTCTAATGTCAAAATAATTTTTCCTATATGAGATATTTACTTGGCTAGACAGTTTAAGATCATCCATAATTAAACAAAAAAGAAAACAGACTAAGGGTCCCATTTAGCTACTAAAATGTCTGTGTATGTTTTTCATCACTTATTAGGTTTGACAATGCAAGATCGACCTTATAGAAGTCTGTTGTTTCCTTCCAGGCCAAATCAACCATATCAAAGTCTGTTGTTTCCTTCCAGGCATTATGCCACCCATTCTGTAAGTTGCCACCATGTAAAGGGCAGGGGCTGCAGATGCTTAGACAAAGCAGGAGAGGTGTGAGTAACTGAGAGAAGTAAAAATACTACTAGAGACAGCAAAGTATGCATCCTGATTTTTCTATAAAATTTTACAACTTTTCTATAAAAGTTTATTTAATATGGGACAAGTAAAACTGGATACGAATTACTTACTGCCTTAATGAACATATTTAAATCGAGACACTGTTAGGGCCAGATATAAATAAATTCCTTCAAAAATATTAATGTATTTGAATATATTTACTGTGTCCCAATCTATGCCAAATACTGCACTAGACACAGAGGATACAACTGTGAATAAGAGAGATACTTCCTGCCACTAATGAAAGCCTGAGACACACAGGCATTTACAGCGCTGTGTGTGACGGGTGCCTTGACGGGGTGAACACCACAGGGCCCTGGTGCAAGACGGCGAAGCCTCCCGAAGTGAGGCCTGCAGTCAAACAGAACAATCAGTACCCGTGCAACTTCTCAGGGACCACTGTAACCTAACTACTGTCTTTTCGGTCTGTTCCTAGGTCAACCTTTATTTTTCTCACCTAGGTAGTCTGGGCACTGAGCCACGTGTAGGTGGAGAGCTTTGAGCATCACCGGCCCTACCTGCAGCGTTAAGTGAGGGCAGGCCGGGAGCACGGCGCCTGGTGATACATGCCAGTCCTTCCTTCTTTGCTATGTAACCCTGCACTAGTTTCCTAATCTCTATTTGTGTCTGTTTTCTCATCTATAAAATGATAGTAATTTTACCTATCTCAAATGTTGTTAAAAAGATTCAAGGAATTAACATATGTAAGGCGCTGAGGATAAAGAGTGACACAGATCATACTCTACAAAAGCACTCGCTATTCTTACTATTTTGATGGCAAGCACATACTGTGTGATCGGTCATCTCGTACTGTGCGGGTTACCAGCTAGCTAAATCCTTTTCGGGGAGAGGAATTGTCCACGAAGCTAAGAGTGCTTCCCAGAATTGTGAATTGTTGCAGTTCTGAGTCATTCCATCATCCTGCTGTGCCCTTTTTTCCCTTCTAGGTCAGAAACTAGGAAAGTACAAAAAAATGCTAACATGTCTTCATATTTCTAAGAAGCTTTGTAAAACCTGAGGTTTGGCTTCTCCCAAAAGGTAAAAGGCTCTCTTATTTAGCAAACAAACTTCTGACTCAATTAACTTCTTTCTTCTTTCTCTATTGATAATCAATCTATAATGAATTGGGCCTAAAGTTGTAAAACTTCATCAACCACAGGCAAACTGTTTCTTAAATAAGCTCTTTTTCTTTTTAACCCTCAGAAGTATTTCAAATGCAAATGGAAAATTTACAAAAAAATAAAGAGTCACATAATTCCTCCAACAACAATTTTATTTTTGGCTATCTACAAAAAGATAATATCAAACCAACAGAAGTTACATCTCTCTTTACAGAACACTTGAGTGTGGGAGATCCTTTTTTAATTTTAATGCCAACTTTCATTTTTCATATGAAAATGTGACTATGTAAGCCACCTTTAGAGCAAGTTTGCAAACTTAAACAGCAGAACAGTTGGAAACTGAAACTATCGAGAAACTAGAAATATCAAACTTTGGAGTAGGAAAAAGAATAAATGCATGCTTGTTGGCATACTGCATGCACGAATGCAAAGAGTATTTATGATGGCCTACAAGGACTTAATGTAAATGCAAGTGAGAGTTAAGGCATATCGGTCCCCACTGTCCCTGAGAAGGGAAGGCCACAAAAGTCGAGAGCATTATTCATGAGCTAACTCACTATGCACTTTAAAAAGTATGTGTGGATGAAAAAGGGCCACATGTTAAACCTGACCAATTCAGGGGAGGCCTGCATGGTGGGCCTTACAAATGCAGAGGCCAAAGGTAACCACATACGATGGTCTGAACACAGAAATTCCTAACTAAAAGTGAGTCACGGAGAGGTAGTCACGCCCTAGGGCTGTAGCTTCCTTGACAAATGTCCATCTTCACTTTAGGTGAGGCTATTGTCCTTTTGCATCTAAGATAACATACCTTTGAAATGGCAGCGTAAATCTTGCCCAGCCCATCATGGCACAAGCACAGGCACCAGAGCACAAGGCCAGGGAACCTCTCGTTGTTATCTGGCTCCCCAGGTACCACATCTGTGTGCTGTAAGTGTTATCAACGCTCCGGTGCCCAACAATTTTTTCTCTATTTTGCCTTTTTATCTAATCTCGAAGATTTCTCTGCTTTGCTTTTCCCTCCCCCTTAATCTATCACCAATGGATTTCATGTATCCCTCCTTGTCTCCTCCTTTTATTCTAAAGTATAAAATAAGCTGCAAAATCGCCATTCTCTGGAGCATTTTCTCAATCCATTGAGATTTTGCTTCCTGGCAAGTGTTGTCAGTTTGGCTCAAATAAACTCATAAAAGTTCTCTACAGGTTTGGACGTTTTTTACGTCGATGTTTTTTACGTCGACATATAAATGTGCTTTATCTCACATAGGTAACTTCTCAGACTATTTTCCAGAATTAAACTGTCATTGTATGACTATTTGGGGAAGTGTACCATTTTCAAACCAGTGTGAACTCAATGTAAATATAATTAGCTGGAAGCTTTGTAAAAATACTGTCTCTGAGTGCATATCTGAAGGATCATTAAATGAGAAACACTATGGAGCACAAACTCCGTATACTTCCCACAATCATCTCTCTTAACGGGATCTGTAATGTACTTGCATCAATGAGAAAATATGTCTAATGCAGACAAAACATTGTTCAATTCTATTCCACTTCATTCTGGCACAGCAAATTATGAAAAGATTGAGGACATACAGTTATGGAAATTACTGCGATGTAAGTGACTTAATCATTGTTCTTGATTCTGTTGGGATCATTATACGACTGAAAAAACCGGAGTCATCCTCTAGTTGCCCAAATTCTCTGCCATTTTTATTACAGATACTCTTTAAAGAGATACAAAGAAAAGCAGTTCCTGCAAAGAAAATTCAAAAATTGACTGGAGAGCCAAATACATGCAAAAATACCTGGTTAAGGGTGACTGTCACAACAGAGATACTGAAAAAGTATTCTATTGTGGAAGGAAGAAAAGGTTGATTCTGACTGGGTATCTGCAAAGGCTTCTCGAGAGGAAAACAATGTTTGAGTTGGGCCTTGACTAATGGGCAGGACTTCAACCAAGCCGATACTGAGGGATGAGGGGGCCGCTATTATAGGAGCAGACTGGCCAAGTAAGCTGACCACAAGCAACAAAAGAAGTTATCAGGAGCACAAAGTTCTCAAAGTGCTCTGAGAGCCAAGACCAAAGGAATGTCTTCAAGCAACAGGAGGCCGGGAATCCCCCTGAGAACAGACCAGAGGCCAAGCCTTTGTCCAGAAGATCAGAGGAGCTGACGCGGAAGGAACCATGGATGGTGGTTGCCACTACAGGGCAGGGGTTTTTCGACCTACAGTTCACAAAATCAATTTAGTGAATACTGATTGGCATTTTTGTCATTGTTCCAAAATGAAAGAGAGAGAAGAAGAAGGAAGGGAAGAGAAGGAGAAAGGAAGGCCAGGTGGAGTGAGAAGGGGAGGAGGGGAGACAGGAGAGGAGAGAGCGAACTACGCAAAGAGAAACTGTACTTTGGAAACTTTTCAGTTTCTATCTGTGGGCTGTGTTTTAAAAAAAATGCAAATCACTCATCTAGAAGGCCCTTCGAGTCCAATATCTTGGCACTTGATTAGAATGCAGCTCAGTCCCATTCCATATATTCAGACCATTATTTCAGATCCAAGTATCCTTGGTCATGAATAATCCACTTGAAAAATCTTATTGCACCAAGCAGGGTGTTCTCGTTAGATACTGAGAAGACACAGCCTGATGTCTTCATAAAGCAAGTAAAGTTTTAAAAGCCAAGTCTTCTCAGATTTAACTTATTGATATTTCCATAACTCCACGGTATAGTAAATTACTGTGAATAAGTCTTCTGTTTTCAATAGTGACAATTTTGTAAATACACACGAATGCATGTGTGACCGGCCTATAGTCAATACACAGATAAGCCACCAGACCTAAAATAAGTACATGCCCAGAATTTAGAAATAAACATAAAAATAATCAAATTCTCTATAATAAGATACAAGTATGAATATCAATTACATAAGATAAAAAGTTGTAAATGTGTTATTTAGACTCATGTTTCTTCAAAATTACTAAAATGTAACTAATCAAACTAAATCAAATTATCAAAATCTGTTTTAGATGAGTCATAATATATGCAGACATTCTGATATTAAAAAGGAATTAGACAATAACAAATTTTCAATATCTATGGAGAACTGTTCAATGGTACCTGTTTTTGTAGTTTGTTTTTATTTAATTTTTTGTGAGATAGAACTGAAGTGGTTTCCCAGGCTTCACAGTTTAGAGGAAATATCCTGAAAATCCTTTATCTAGTTCTAAATCCCCAAAGCAATCTTTCTGTTACTAATTTGGCTTCCCACGCCCCATAGCTTCCAGAAGGAGTAATCTTGGCTATCTGACATAATATTCCAAGATGGCTGGAAATTTTTGTACAAAGATATCGAGGACCTCTAACACAAACCAATAAACTGAGTTTTGCCATTTTATTATATTTATTTTAAAAGCCACCATCTTGTAAATTTAGACACCAACAACTTTATATAGTTTTTTTATTTTATGCTTTTCTAAACTAAAAATTCTATGAAAGCACTATCCATAGCAAGCTATAGCAAGAGCTCAACATATATTTCTGGATACATGAATAAAGTGAGTGAGTGAACTCAGAAGATCAAATTCTTGAGAAAGCAGTGATAATGACTCAGAAAACCAGGTGATTCTACCAGTGGCAAACCTCGGCAATGATGAGAATGCTGATATTTGCTTGATATATTCTCTCACGATTTACAAGTACTTCTGCATGAGATTTCATGAGATCCTTGTAAGCAATCTTGTGAAATAAGGATGCAAATACTATTTTTCTGAGGATGACAATACTAAGGCTCAGTGGCCCAGGGCCAACCTGGTGACCACTCAGACCACTAGGTGAGTACTGGTCAAAGCAGACATGGAGCATCTGCTCTGATTCCCTGGCAAACATATCCTTGCTAAGGGTCAGCTGGCTTAGCAGTAAGAGTGGTGTTCTCATGCCACAGCATGTTAAGCGGGTGTTGTTTAAACACTTCTCGCCCGAAATCAGGACTGGTCCTTATGTCTGAGGCAGAGCTGGACACAAATGACTTCAACTATAGAGAGAAAAAGGACTGAGAAACAGGAATTCAGCAATGCTAAACCAGGTGTTTGAAGATCAGGACCTTTGAAGACACTCGCATTGGGATGGGAGAAGAATCAGACAAGAAGAAAAGGAGTGATGAAAGATGCAGGAAGAAAACTAGGAGAGAAAAGGGTCAGAGAAGCAACAGGACATTGGAGGGAAGTAACCACTGTGCCAAAGGCTGCATTTAGGTCATGCAGGATGAGAACTGAGAATCAGCCGCTGGATTAGCTGAACGGAAATCCCTGCCAACCACTAAGAAGACCCTTTTGGTTAAAGTGACAGAAATGGAAGACAATCTGAGAGGCATTACGAGGTTAAACGAGAGAATTCAAAATAATATACAAAAGTCTTGGGAAATCTAAGTATGTTTCATGCAAGTTTTATAGCAGTTTAAAACAAACACAGCCAACTCTTTCTAGTTGTCCTAAGAATGCTAATCCAATCCAGAAGATGATACTGAAGTTAAAAGGTAGGTATGGGAGAAGAGTAGGGACAGGGACTGTCTTGCTGCTGCTGCTGCTCTTACTTTTGCTCTTTTGTCTGTCGATGAAAAAGAAACTTGTCATTTCCCAGACAGCGCTGGAGGCTCGAGGGTAAAAAGTGTACCTCTGCCAGCTTGCCAGAGGGCTCAACGCTGCCAGCCTTTTTCACACAGACGATTATTCCTCCAAGATGCCACTAAACTTCCGCTGCAAGCAAAAGCAGTAACCCACCCCATTTAACAGAAGAGAAAGGCAAGGCACAGAAAGGCCAAGTGATTGCTGAGGCTGAGACAGTGACCAGTGACCGACAGATTAGATTTCCATCTCACTTCCAGTTCTCTCTCTGCTGATCAGATTTACTCTAAGTGCCTTTAAAAATGCTTCAATGACTCTTATCTTCATGCATTGGATTAGCAAGATCAACTCCCCACTGATAATGCAAAATAACCCTGAAACGTTTCAGGCCCCTCCCCCCCATAAGCTAGAAATTGAACTTTGGTCTCCTTTTGGACTGTGCTGGTCTTGATCTTTCACCTCTAGCAAAAATCCTCATAGCAATATCTTTAAAGTTAGTAATGAGTGCTTCATTTGCTTTCCAAGCAGACAGGAACCCTCTTTTAAATACACTCAGAGAGCCATGACCTTCGTCTATGACTTACAGAGTTCACCACATGTAATAATCTTCTTTGCACAGGAGACATTCTTAAATTGTCTTTGAAGAGATTTGAACACTAACTCCATTGATGAAATTAAATGTGCGCGCGCGCGCGCGCGCGCACACACACACACACACACATGCATACTTTTAATTTGTTGCTTTTCTACCATACCCGAAATCAAAAGTTTTCTTTAAAATGTAGTTGGAATTCTACACTACTATCGAAGGGTTCTAAAATCCTTCAGCCTGCTAACTAAAATACAATCAAAATGCCAGCTAAATATGTTCACACTGTCTCATCCCCGGACTAGAAGAGAGCACAGACTAAAAACGCCTACAAGAAGCGAACACAGTGCAGATCCTTAAACTGAAGTTCTGGCTCGTCCCACACAGCGGGTGGGGCTGAACTCACTTGGGGTGTATTTTGATCTTTTCCATGCAAAAAAACAGAAAATAATAATTTGATGATATGGGTCAATATAAAGCTATTCCACTCTGTTTTGCTGATCCTTGTGAGGTTTGTAACATGAAATAGAGATTTTGATAGTACAATGTCACTCTACATGTAGGCTTCCTGAAGACAGGCACCAAATCGCGTTATCCTTTTTATTTCTGCTAGTAGAGAATAGTGTCTACATAAAGTAGATGCTTAACTACTAGTTGAATATCACACTCTATTTTTAAAGCTGGATGGTGGGCACAGTGGTGTTTATTATTATACTTTAAACTGTATGTATATATGTGTGCCTTTTACCTTTTGTAGATCTGATATTTCTTAATTTTAAAAAAGAAAATCCTGAGGCCCATCCATCACATATTCTAATTCAACAGGTCGGTGGAGATAGGGATTTTTTTTTCCCTAATCACCCCAGGTAATGCCAGGGTGGGTAATCTAAGGAATTCACCTTGAGAAACAAAAAAGATAAACAAACCAACTGTAAATAACAGGCCTGCAATCAATACACTGTGATTAGTGGTGAAAGTGCCTTATTTTCATGTTTTAAATTGCTAGGCTCAACCTTAAACACAGATAATATAGTTTAGCATAAAATACTACTCAGATCTGACTGAAAACAACTTTTAAACTTGCCCTGACTTTTATCTGTTATAATTTTTAATCCTTTTTATTTTCTTTTTCTTTTTTCTTTCAGATATTTGAAGGCAGAAATCTTTAATTATATTTTTTCTCCTACTTAGTTTCATGCCCAGACTCACAAAATTTTACAAAGTTATATAGCTTTCTAACTATACTCAAGAATTAATATTAACTTCACATTTTTAGGCAATGGCTTTTAGCTGAATCCTTCTTTACGTAAGCTTGCAAAAAAAGAAATACTGAGGTTAAAGAAGACAGTGCATCTTTTCCCAAAACCTAACATTCTTGCTTTTTCATTAAATATCAGCAGAAGTGATAAAGATATGAAATATCTCTATAACAACAGCATGAAAATGACATACTTTCTCTCTAAACTCAGAGAAATAATTTTCCAGTTTCTTAAAAAAGAACCTTCTTTTATAAAAGGAATTTTTGTGGTAGTTATTGTAAGGAAGAAGTTAATTGAATTTAAATACAGTGATTATCTTAGCAAGTCCCATAAGGTTTAAAATCTTTGTAAAGTTTTTGGTAAAACATTATATTTTTTACCACAGAGCTTTATATTTGCAAGAGAAATTTAAACCAAACAAATGCAAACAGTTTTAATCAAAAAGTAAGTGTTTATCCTATATCTCCTATGTTAGAATAAAATAGAAAATATTTTGACCTATCTTCTTTCTCTTCTTTCTAACATTTGGAAATTAAATTAGGGTTCATCAAGTTTTATTACTTTTTCTATTATTTAAAAAAGGAACTAAAACTGCATCCACATACAAAAACACACTCATACACACACGCACACATACACACACACACACACACACACACACCCACCACCATCACCATCAATCAGACTATGTCAACAGCACACTTTTGAAAAGCTGCATTTAAAATACTGGAATGAATAAATAACAATCACACAAAAAAAGAACCTAACCATGTTTCCAATATTTAAATAAAAGCAGTTTAAAATTTAAAAGCCACAAAATAAGACTGTCAATCAGCTCCACCCTACGCAGTCTCATTTTAATACCTAAAGGATAAGCCAGCAATCCAGTGTATATGTATTATTATGCACATACATTGAGTTCCTTCTGCTGTTAAAAATCATTATAAATTCTAGTTGGCTTATCTGCTACAAAAATGACCTAAGTTATAAGAGGAGAAATTGTTTTTTTTACAAAAAAGTAATAAGGCTATTTATTTCTTGCCAAAGTAAAAGCTGTGAGTTTAAGGGATACGATAATTTTCAGGCCATGATAAAACCTTTTGAAACCAACGGTTTTAGGGAAAAATCATGTAAATTAAAAGGTATGTAAGTAACAGAAAAAAATTCTTCCTAAGTTATATAACAACTTTGCAAAATAAAAATAAGAGAATCATTTCAAATGATACTGTTATATCTGCACACAGCCCCCAAATCATTAAATACAAACATGCTACACAACAGCACGTGTTATTTAACACAGGAGAGCACATACTAAATGAGTGTATATATATTAAAGATGGATATATAAATATATGAGAGCATAAGCTAAGTGTAAGGAAGTTTAATAACAAAACATAGAAGGAAAAAGTCTTCTTACATGTTACAAATACTGCAAAGCACAGTCAGTTTGAAAGGACAGTGTGACGTGGAAATGTGCTAAAATCCATGTGAGGGCAAAGTCGCTGAGTGTTGGACAGGACAGAATCACAGAGAGGGAAAAGCAAAACTTCCACCCAGTGGCACCTGACACTGGGCTCAGCTTTTGAACCTTTTCATTTACACACACCAGTCAATTCACTCTCCATCTGCAGAGCAGATTTTTTCCAACATATTATATAAAAGATTTATCTTCCCTTACATTTACTTCAACAAAAGCCTATATTTAGTTACTTTATAAAGTTATTTTAGAAAAACATTAATCTTAAAATTATCTAACATTTTTATTTGCAGATTATTTACTTCCATAACCTGGCGTAAATATAAAATAGTCTATTCATTTCACAAGAGAAGATATGACCAAACTGGATTTTGCAAGCTTCATTTCTGAAGTTCAATTTTCAATATTTTTGAAATATTGCATATTACTCCCTAATACCTCATAGTCATGAAGCTGCACAATACATTTAAAGAACTAGACCAATTATATTAGAAAACAAAGAAATGTTTGTAATTCAACATTAACAGGCAACATTAATGTAAATAATTTAAATATCTACTGGGGAATAAACATGTAAATACTTTCTAATGCTATAGGTTAATGTCAAAAAAAATATGAGTGAACTTTGAACTTCTGCCAAAAGTCATTTGCAGGCAGAAAGGTTTTTCGGTCTAAAAGCTCTCAAAAGAATCACATTAGAAAGCTACATGAATGACACCTAGAACCCAACTAGCACCTGTCCGAGGTGTACCGAAAGGGGCCCGTCCCCAAATTATTTCAAGGCAATAAGAAATCATAGCAGGCACTAGCCCAAGACTCACGTAACTCCTCTGTCTCACTAATTATATGGCAACTGAAGAAATTACTGGGCATAATGAAACACCAGGTAAATCCAGCTATCTGCCAATTCCATTCCTACACCAAGAGGCTAAAAGTGGCTAAGAGGAAACACACAACCATGACGACCGGCTCCGCTTTAAATGCATGGCTAAATCTCAGCCGGTCCTTAGTGCTGCCTGGCACTGCCGCCATACCCTCCCGTTGGTTCACTCTCCTCATCTGGATGACAACTGCACGTTTTCTCCTCTCATCTCAAATATTCACAGCACCCACCCCGTCATGACCGTCAGCTGCTGAGAAAAAATAAAAGGAATCGGAAGAGAACTCTCAAGTGCATCTCCTCTACCCACCTACGTGGCTCTATATCCAGCACTTTCTCTTAAAGTAGATGAAAATGAAAATAGATGCCGAGAAAGCAAAATCCTCAGAATGAATCAAAGTGGGAACCCCTGACATCTTCCCTCTCTCGATGGCATCCCTTCCTTAATGATGGGATATAAATGGAAAAGGAAGAACACACGACTACAAAGCGAAGTCCCTCGGCATGAACACAGAGGGCCTTTCGACCCGGAAGAACCACCTATAAGTAGCTCCTGACATGGACTCGTCTTTTGTTCCAGTCCTCTAGCAGTGGGATAATTTCTTTGAACTTATTTTAGAAACATGTCCTCATTTCTCCTTTGTAAAAATCATTTTCACTTGCCATTAAACTTATACAGGCCCATTTTCCATGAATTTATTTTGTTACAAATTTTTTAGGAACTAAGGAATGGTCGTAGCGGGTGTCCTCAGGTTGAGTCTTAGATGGAAATCCTTCCCTTGGATTCCTTGTCCTCTGTCTCCTAATTTCTCACTGAGGTAGAAAAAATCGCCATCTCTATTTCATTCACCTCCCTCGCTCTTCTCTTAGAAATCCTAAATTCCACTCATTATCATTAATCTTAGCATCATCCTGACATATGAATGCACCCACTTCTCTCGAAGCTGCTATGGTTATGTGTCTTCTGTGATATGACTCCTTCATCATAAAATAGAAGAGAAAATAAAAGCACAGCACCCACGTAGGTCTAAATAAAGTCAGCCCCATGACTCACCTCATTTCCACCGACTGCCTTGGTTAAAATCACCGCAGAAGACACAGGGGGAGGCATGCAACCTACAGTCTGCAAACTGAGAAAGAAAAAAAAATGAAATTACAAATAGTATGTTTTTTCGATTGTAAGTAGTTTTCACTATGTTCATTCTAAAATTGCAGAGCTGAGTAAATGAAAAGAGGAGACTGATATGTGCATGCTCTGTTGAGTCTAGACAATTCTACATGACGCCACGTGGCCTAGAAGATACTGCAAATGCACGGGGAAGCCCTCATTCCATTCACGAGCTTCAGTGATTTTCAAAAATTGCTTAAGCTCTTATTGTATAATTTTAAAAACAGTCAAGTTATAGTAAGTGTAGTCACAAAAGATAAGCAAAATGGTCAATCACTTTGTAAGTGTATATAATCTTAATTTCTTTTCATGTATGTCTTCCTTACATAGTTTGTAGAAAGTCTTTTGGCAAAAGTAAAATTTTAAAACCACTTCCAAGGTTTGAAAATATGTAACAAAACACAAGTTTACATTTGCTGATTCCCTTCTATAAAATAACAATTCTCAAACTTTCTTCTCATGAAAGACATTTCCATGTTGTAATAGCATTATAGAAACAGCCATGATACAATCATATACTTTTTTGGATTCAGATTCTGGAGTAAATTCTAGTGTCTATTCTAAATTTGGCTTTTATTACCCAAATCATAACAAGAAGTCTATTCTCCTAGCTTAGAACAGAAAATACATTGCATAGCAAGCAAATGGAGCTAAATCTAAGTACTAAATGGAGTAAATCTAAGTACTAAAGTTAAAAAACCTTACTCAGCTTTCACACAGAATATACATTCTGGGGATAGTGAGTAGCTGGCCTGACTAAAGTGGAAAATTCAAACAGAGAATAGAGGGCACGGAGTATCTGACTGATATTTTGAAATCGGGATCACAATAATTTTTATTCACTTTTGTAATTATGTATTGTCTAAACTCTATGCTATGAATTCACGTTAGCTCTGAAATAAGAAAAAATAAATTCATTTTTATAGAAAACATAAGAAAACACCTTTTTATGGAATTTCCAGTTCAAATCAATTCAACGTGGCCTTCCTTTAAGGACTATTTTCCCAAATAATGTCAGTCTATCCAATTATGAATTTCTCTGAGCCTTCCTTATCATCACTGTCATTATCACAAATACTTACTGAGCATTTACCATTTGTAGTAGGTACTATTCTAGACACTGTACTCATTTATTCCTCACAACTATTTAAGATAAATACTATTACTATTCTCATTGTATTGAAAACTGAAGTTAAGAAAGCAGTTAAATAACTTGCCCAAACTCGCAGAGTCACCTGTCCAGGGTTAAACTTTTATTCTGGAACCCAGAGTCAAACTTTTATTCTGGAATCCAGGGTCGGAGACTCATCTTAACTAGTCCTCCAGCCTCTCTGCTTTCGCTCTCCCTCCCCTTCCACCAACACTACTAGGGAAAGGGCCTCTCGGGTATTTTCAATTTTTCTAGCTTTTTCACTCTTTCCGTTTCTTCTGGCCCCTTCCCATCTATTTACAAAAAAAGCAGATCTCTCCCTATCTTAAAAAGACAGATCCCTAAATTATTCATTGAATACATATGCCTTCTATAGGTAGGAAACTACACAAGGATGTAAAGAAAAGCACAAGACATCATTCCTACCTTCCAAGAGGCAGAAGACTCAAAACATAAATGTAGATAATGAACCTCACAATTAGTTGAGTTTGCCTCCTCAAAATATAATCCTACTTTTTTTACTATGGCTCACTGTTGACCTTTAAAGAGCACTCCACCTCCATGACCCCAAAGCCCATTCTCTCTTTACTCCCCTGCCATCTGACTTATACCCCTTGTATTAGTAAAAGTAGTAACCTTAAAAGTAGCCAGTGATGTAATCACCAAATCCAACATCCTTTTTCTCGTATTCATTCTCTTTACCTTGTTGCTCCCCAAAGCACTCTATTCTTTTAGTTACCACAGTATCTCATCAATTTCGTTTGTCTTTTAAACCCGTCCATTCTAAATTTTTGTTGTCTCTCCTGTGTTTGTGTCAATCTTATTTTCATATCTGAATCTGTAAGAATAGTTTCAAATTTACATTTCTAGCCCTAACTTCCATTCTTAAGTTTGTAGCTGCCTATAACTCCTACCTCAAACTAAACATGTATAATGTTGAATTTATATATTTTCTTAATCAATTTGACTCTCAATTTACCTATTTCTGTCAATGGGACGGTTTTTTCCTAATGATCCAGTGTGAAACTTTGGAGTTATGTGTGGCAGCATTCACTCCTTATCAATTAATCAATCGATCAGTCAATCACCATAATCAACTTTCCACTCTTTCCCGTGATGGTCACCATTGCCCCCTTCAAACTCTTTTCGCCCAAGTCTAGACATTTCCAAATGCCACTGAATGGTCTCTGTGCAAGGTAAGGTGTGCTCAAAATATATTTATTTCCAATGACTTCACATGGATCCTTACAGGAGGCTGCGACTCTCACAGGTTAGCATACTAAGTGTGTATTCTCATGTCGGGGAGAGGAAGGGAGAAAAAGTGAGCTAAGAGAGCTTTCCCTAAGTGAGTTAGGCTAAGTTTGTACTCCTGAGGTTTAATATCCTGAGCGGAGAATTATATGCTTGTTTTTCTTAACATACTGAGACTGTAGGCCCTACTCTACTCTTCCTATACACCAAGACAATCAGATTGCTCTTCCTTACTGACCACTTTTTAGCATGTTCTCTTGTTCAGTGCCTTTAAGAACTCTCTGCCACCTATAGATTCAAACCCAAACTCCTGAGCCCAGTAGTTCTGGCCTTCTGGAGACTTTTTATCTTTTCTCCCACTAATGACTCATATTTTAATTCTCTACTTTTGGAGTACACAATCCTTGCTGAAACTCTTACCCTTTAACTTACTACGTCGTTAATCTGACAAATCATATGCTGCCCCATTTTGCTTGGTGACTATTTTATATGTATATGTCCTACATATCCTGCTAAATTGGAAGTTCCCTGATAGAAGCAAAATGAGTTAATGCCTTCCTATTTCTTGAGTGCTCTATACACGGCAGATACTTGATAATTATTAGTTCGTAATACGCATCATATGTTGTTGCTCTAAAATTATGTCATTATATTTATGTGGCTTTTTATGCTTTTCAGTAAAATTTTATGTTCATTCTCTCAAACTCAATTTGGCCAAAACAGCCCTCTTGATTTTCCCCTCTCATCCTAACTTATTTTTCTCCAGCTAAGTAAATGATGCCACCAATTACCCAGTGGCTCATGCCCCCAATCCAGAAGTCATCCTTGATTCCTCCCTATCTTTCTCTCTCCATATCCTATCCACCCACTGGTTCTGAGAGCTCTAATTTAAAAATATAGCCATCGCACATCCATTTCTCCCTACTGCACTGCTACTCCATACTAACCTCCAAGCTGGTCCCCTAGCTTGCTCTCAGGCCCTTCTAGTATCTATTCTCCACAGAGTAGCTATAAGAATCATTTACACATATGAATCAGACAATACCATTTTCTCCTTTAAATCCCTCCAGTAGTTTCCTGGAGCACTCAGAATAAAGTCTGAATGCTTTCCCACAGCCTACAGGGCTCCGATGGACCTGGCTACCTTTCCCCCTCCAAGTCGTATTATTCATCCTCTCCGTCACTGGGCTCTGGACACCATGGTTGCTTTCCTGAGTTGAGAACACATCAAACTTGTTCCTGCCTTGGGGCCCTTGAACATTCTGCTTCCTTTGCCTAGAACATTCTGCCCCCCGGAACTCTGCAGTCTAAATTAATCACCAGCCTGTGCGCCCAACCACCTTCACCCATATCATACTGTTTTACTTCACATCGTTTCTGTTTATCTTGATCATCTGTTTATTGACAATCACACCTAGCTTCTCTTCAATGTGCAAAACTGGCTCTTGGCCAATTTTGCTCACTGTTATTTTTCTAAAACCTATAATAATCCCTGGTACCTAGTAGGAGATAAATAAATGACTTGAGTGAATTAATAAGTGACCTCAGTTGATATCTCCAACATTGTTATTAAGCAGGCAGTAAAAGTATGATTATTCTCATTTTATGGACTGGGATACTGAGGTTTAAAATTATTAAATGCCTTTCCTCAAAGTCACATAGCAAGTTAGGGACAGGATCAGAATGCAGTCTTTGGGCTTTAAGTTTGGTGTTTTAGCCGTCTTCCATGACGCTAAAATGTAGTTAGTTTTAGAACAATTCAAATGATCTTTAAAAATCATTAAATCCTTTTAATAAACATGGCAACACTTTTTATGGGGAAAAAAAGACTAACAAAAAGAAATATCTGTTGTTAATTCAATTATCCTATCAAGCTCAAAACAGAACAAGTAAAAAAGTGAAAAACTATATACATAGTTTTTTATTTCCTACACATTTTTAAAAGCATGTATTATACTCAGCTATTATTACTTGTATACATTCAGTAAGATAAACTGCAGAAATTAACGTACGCAACTGACAGCCTACACTGCATACATGCATACAGATCTTACATCCTCCAACCCCTTCCATTTATCTCCCGACATAAATCTTTTAAATTCCTAGAAAATTATCCATCCTAGAATCTTAAGATGAAGCATCTGGGTATATTTTAATATTCGGTTATAAAATTCTTTAATAAACCACCTTCATAAAAACATTATCATTTTAAAAGATAATAATGGTGTTAAGTGTTTTTATTTCCTTGTAAGATATAACACGAGCTCTTTTGTATATAGTTGCCACAGAAACAATAATGTCACTAGAGATATCCCATTAAAAGTAGACCCTTCAAAATATTTAAACATACCCTTTTAAAAGCCATTCATTGATGGGCGTGATTGATAAAAGCTGAAGAAAAAGCCATATTGTTGCTGGGAAGAATGCAAGTGTAAAGATCTGAATGAAAAGATGCAGTCTTATGTGCACCAAAGCACTGGTCAGCTCCTGCAAAAATGGACATGAAATAACAAAAGTAAGAAAATTATTTCTGAAGAGAGACTGCTACTAGCATAACATCACAGGAATCGGTTTTTAAATTGAGATACAATCGACATATAACACTGTAGGAGTTTCAGGTGTATAATATGATTCAATATTTTTATATATTATGAAATGATCACCACGATAAGTTTAGTTAAAATCCATCAAATTGAAGTTATTTTACAATTTTTTTACTATAAGTATATGCATGAGACAGACTTTAATTAAAGTTATTGAGGATGATTATGAAGTTATTCATGAAGATTATGATTTTTATATAAAATTTCTAAAATATTCTCATTTCTTTTGAATACACAATACACAACAATAGTTCAGATTTGTAAACTTCTGGACCAAGACTAAGCTAACTACCTTTACACCAGAATAGATTTGAGGATTATTGACACTCTAAACAAACAAGTATGTTTAACTACATAAAAAATAATTTTGTTTAAAAATTTTAGCAGGACCTATCACATTTTAATTAAATATGATAATTAACCTCTATTCAGTACACCAAAACTAGTAAGGCCTCAATTTGGCAAAATGTTACTGAATCTACACACAAATCATAATTTTTTAAACTGTTTTCCCCAACAACATTCTATAATTCACAATGGCTTTTTCCCCAAAACCTGCTCACTGACTTCTTTGTTAACATTTACTGGATATCAGCTATCTGCTATGCTCTGAACTTGCTGCTTTATTTATGTTATCTCATTTAATCCTCACAACAACCCCATTAGGTAGATATTATTATCTGTATTTTACAGATGAGGAAATTGAGACTGAGAGCTACTATGCAGTGAAGATCAGAATCAAACCCATTAAATCCACGCCTGTTTTCTCCCCCGTGTCATACTGCTGCCGCGAGAGGGAAATAATTCCCATGAAACATGACAAACCAGACACATGTTATGAGTCTTGCAGCTTAAAAAAGGATTCTAAGCTAGACTTTGGGGTTTAACTATGTACTAACAAGCATTTGCATTTGAATTTCTTTGATTTATGTGCTTATTCAGTAAAAATAAAACAAATACAGAAAGTAGTAGAGAACTTATATAAAACATTCAGGTAGTCATTAAAGCATATTCAAAGATGCCAAGAGATTCACTGGTTAGAAGCATAGCACTGTAGTGGTAGGAAGACATTCAACAGATCCTCAGCCTCGAGACATTAGGCACAGTTTATAGTTTAATAAACAGTAGGTTAACTCAGATTCATTCACTGATCACCACTTTCTGAGATCTGTCGCATAGGCTCTCACTGTTTCTCTCTCTGTGTGAAGACACACAGCAGTTCCAGTTTGGTCAGAAAGCATTCCTGATGACATCTAAGGAACTTCTGGGAATCTGGGTCTAATGGAGGGCAACTGGGAACACTGAGCAGACCAGAGGCCATTCTAGGTCCATGGATCAGAGCTAAGAGAAAAGAAACCATTCTTATCCTGAATTGGAAGTTTCACTCCAAAGAAACATGAATACCAGCAATTCCAAGAACTCTTAGCAGTCTTGGAACCAAATCTCACTCAGGTATACTTAGGGGCATTCAATAAATACCAATAAATATCAGTGTTTTAAAAAAAAAAAAAAAAAACTATAATAAAATGGTTAGCCAGAATATCATAATTAAGGATCTGCATATATATCTTATATATATAAAACAGTATAACTTTTCTGAAAATTAATTTGGGAATATAGATCAAGGACTATAATAAAATTTATATTCATGGACCCCAAAATTTTATGTTTAGGCATTTATCCTAAGGATATAAAAAATGATTACAAGCATTTATACATGGCATTGATCCTCACAGCATTACCTATTACATACAGTCAAATCTGGAAATGACTTAAATGTCCAAAGATGAGAGACTAACTAAACAAACATAAGATAGAAATAGTGTTAACAGCTATTAAAAACCATGTTAAAACTGTTGACAAGGATGTAGGAATACAAGGTCTCTCCCTACTTAACCAATAAGAGTGTAAACTGGCATAACCCATGGACAGCAACGTGCAACTCATTTATTCATTCAACAAATATTTATTTAGCACTGGCCGCCATTCCAAGGACTTGGAATATCTTTCACAACTTAAACTACAGGTATCACTTGACCTAGCAATTCAACTTCTAGGAATTAACCCTTCACATATGCTCCAGCTGTGAAAAATGACATATTTTTAGGTTATTCTTTGCATCTTGTTTGTAACAGCAAAACCTTATAAATTACCAAAATGTTCTTCAATAGAGGACTAGGAAAATATATCATGACACATTCACAAAATAGAATATTTTTCAGCATACAAAAAGAAACAGGGAATTCTTTATGTGTTGATATGAAATAATCCCCAAGATATATTTTTTGAGTAAAACAAGGTAAGGTGGTAAACAGTATAAAATACCTTAGTTTAAAAGGAGGATATCTATGTTTTGTATAGAATACCTCAGGAAAGGTACACAAAAACTGTTAGCATTGATTGTCTCCAGATAAGAGAACTGGTTATCTGGCAGAGGGGTAAAAGGAAGACTTCTCACCATACATACTTTTGTACCTTTTGATTTAAGTTCATAAAAGTAAACAAAATGTACATTATCTTATTTTTAAATATATATAAAGAAAAATTAAATAAGAATATTAAATTACATGAAAAATTATTATTATACAATGTCACAGAATAAGATTATATATGTGTATATGTACGTATATACATATGCAAGTATGTATATATATATACAATTACATAGACACAATTTAAAATATATATTTTCTTTTTGTAAAAAATGTTTGGAAAAAAGAACAAAACACACACAAATGTTAATAGTTATTTTTATTCTTTCTAATCTTTCTTCAGTGAGGAAATACCACTTTTGTAATCAAAAAAGTTATAAAAAATAAAATGTAGTTAGAGAATACTAGTTGACCTAACAAATGACAATTAGAAACAATTGATATTACATCAAAATAATGGAACGGTAAAGAACTCGGAGAAATGAATCATGAGGGCTTGCTGCGCTGGGTCATAAGGGGCTTCTTAACAACAGGAAAATAATAGACATGAAGTGTTTCTAAGAAAGATGCTCAAGACTGTCACAAAAACCTAGTGTTATATATTTAAGATTTTCTTCATATAACCTTAATAAGAAAATAAGGTAACACTGGAAAAGAAAAAACAAGTAACACTAGGAAATCCAAAATAGTATTCTTCCATATGTAAATGTAGAATTTAGGGCCACATACTGAAATAAATGTCATCATGAATAATTGAAAAATTGATCCTGCATGACATTTTGTTTATTCAACATGTAATTCAAGTCAAATTCAAAATAAACTTAAGGAGATACTCTACATACTGATTATACCAGGGTCTCACTGAGAGTTATCAAAAATTGTTTAAAATTAGGGGCTCTGACTGGGATGCAGAAATATTTTCATCACATACCAATTTCCCTTCTAACCCTCATTTGGCCTTTATTTGATTCACTTTCTGAGAGTCGGCCTCATAGCTCTGTGCTGGAAACAAGTAGCATGAGACTCGAGTTTAGAATTTACTATATTTACTTCTAAGCAAACAGGATTTTAAAACGTAATCTGTTTAGAAAAATAAGAAAAAAACCTGTATATTCTGCTCTACTCAGGACCCGTTGGGGCCCTGAGCACGGTGCCATGTCGTCATAGCCACTTGACAGATGTTTGTTTAAATGGTCTGTTAAGTGACAAACACTTTGAAACTGTAGGTTTGAAGTTAGCTAAATACAAAATATATATCGAAGATGACCTTATTTTGCTTCAGTACAACAAAATTTCAGAAACCATTTCAACAGGTATTTTAGAAGATTTAGCATTAAATCTTTTTAGTATGAAGTTTTAAGTTATTTATAATTTCAATAAGTGAGCAAAACGAATTTTAGAATACACGTTCATGTATTTTATAATTACATCAATGTACGGGTAATACTACATGAAATGTCAATATGAATCAAACTCAAATGGAACCACTGTAAATGTTCAAATAAACTCAAGTCAATAATAACTTACTGTCTCCTGTGTGCAAAAATGCGCTAGAACCTAACAGGATATGAAAATGGTAGTCCCAGCTGAAATTACTTTAAGATTATTAACTAGAAAACAAATAACAACAAGATTGCTACCTTCTAATTTACAACTGTTCAGTTGCCCAGGAAATTAGCAGGGCTTAGAGATAGTTTAACATTACACAATGATGCAATCTAGGGCATCTTAAGTTAAATGGATTTTGAAAATGACTTAATGTATTAGTTTCAAAAGGGCCTTTGATGGAGAAAATGGCTTTGATGGCTACTTAGATACTGTAAGAAAGCACAGAATCAAGGCTTTTCACCATTAGATCCCAATTAGTTGGATGACTCTGAAGGTTTTCCTAGGTGCTTAAGGAAGAATTCAGTCCTTAGAGAAATGCTGATAGCTGTGACATTCCTTCTTCAGCTCCTGCATGCTATGAAGTTGGCTGCTTTACCAAATAGCATTAAGAAGCTAAGGAGAGAATCGATTCTCTTGCCGGATTTCCCATGGCATAAGTAAGAGCTATAGCCATTAAGCAGCCACCAGGGGATGTCGTTAGAGCAACACCCCAAGTAGAGGACTTGAGAAAGGTAGCTGCTCCACCAAGAGCACTAGCCAACGCCAACATGAAGACCTTCAAGGAAGATCAGACTGGCACCATAGGAGTGGCAAGTATCCTTATCTGTCATTGTATCCCACCTTTGAGAACCAACAGAACTCTGATGTTGATGGGAAAAGCCTGTGCCCTCTAGGCACTAATCATAGTCCTTTCATATCAATATAATTTCTGAAAACTGGAATTTGACATATTTAGGAAATCCCATCCATAGCAGTTATTTTCAGAAGACCAATAGTCAGCAAGAATATTTAGAATTCTTGAGACACAATTTATCTGTCACAGACACTATACATGAATCCCATCTATATCTGAAATGCCCCCAATGAAAAGATTTATACCAACCTGATAACTACAAAATACATAAATTTAGTAAAACCATATTTTTTCCATGATGATCAAAAAAGAAGATAACTAAATTCAGTCTTCTTTCAAATCACATTTAAAAGAAAGAAACTTTTTAAAAAAGCAAGATATGATACAGAAACAGAATTTTAAATTTTAAAACCATTTCCAAAAAAAAATAAAAATCCTTCTTACATAGTAAGATTTCCCTATCTGTATAAATATTTTAGAATGAATGACAACTTTTAAAACTCTATGTAATTTCTTCAAAAGCAAATGGGGATTTTCTGCTTTTTCTTCCATTATAAGTCAAGAGGAAATCATAAATTCTATTCATTCCTATCTCGAATGTAAAAATGTCTGGATTTCTTTAATTACAAGGAATCCCATGTGCAGTGACATCTGGATCAGTAAATAACATTACCTGTATGTCTCCATGACAGATTGTGGCTTAGTATGAAAAATACCAATATTTCTCTTAAAACATCTATTAATGTTTAATAGATATACTAACAAAGAATATACTTAAAATATGCAAATTAATTACAATTTATAACAAGTTATCACTTGAGGAGTGTGAGTCCTGGGAACAAAAGATGATCCACAAAGTTATGGAAACCAACTAAACATCAACAGCTTAAATGTGCCACAGCAGTTACCGCCATAACCTGAGGAAGACCTGAACTAGATGCTTCACCTCAGTTGCCATATTAAAAACATACTCATTAAAGCATCCCCAGCGGCCATGCTGCTCAACTGTAGGGTTTCTATATCATGTAGGTACAAAACACAAGTCCTCTGCCTGAAGTCCAAGTGATCTTGTTATAGCGAACCCTTGAGACTATAGCTACACATAGCTTCACAAAAGGATTCTGATCTTTCAAAATATTAAGTACAGACTACATTTTTCTCCTTGCTTTTCATGCGCCCCATAGGTGACAGTACCTCTGTTTTTAATGATAGTCCACTGTTAAAGAATATTGTTGCAACGGCAATGTAGGAGACAGTTATTTCTGGCTTCAGTGGTCCTAAAGAGAGAGAAATGAGTTACTGTTAGATAAGAATTTCCAGTAGATAGCTGAGTATAAAAGACAAATCGATCGGAGAAGGGCAAATGGTACTTTAAATCTTAGTGTTGGTCCTAGTAGACTACATTTGCTGTGATGCAGTCGAATTCCAGAAAGGAGTTTCCAGAAGGCAAGGACCATGGCTGTCCAGCTCAGCAGTCTCCTTAGACCAGAAGAATAAAGGGAAACTCAAAAATAAACTCTGCTCTCACATCAACATCCTTCAAGATAGGTCCTAATTATATCTTCCACAGTATTAGTGCTTATATAACAATTAAAACTCCCTAAACCAAAAGGAGAGAATCAATGGAAGAAGTTCCATTCTCTTTAGCAAATATTTTATTTCTTCTAGGATACCAGAAACAAAAGCACGTATTCATGCATATATTCAGTTCTCTCCAAGAGTATTCAATCTATAAATATTTACTGAGCACTTAACTGTGATTGAGATAATGCAGATGGAGTTATAGAGTACCTAACAATATGCTGTTAGGATTGTAATTATTATGAAATTGTGCCTGGCCCTGGGCATACTATAGTGAACCAGACAGGCTGGATCTTTGCCCTCCAGAAAATCCTCTCTGAAGTTAGGCCGGCATCATCCCAGATGCATTAACGTTATGAATACAATAGGAACAACCCTAATATTTATTTTTGTGGCTTGTACACAATTGGTTTAAAGACTTAATGCGCTAACCACTGAACAACATTCTTATAAAAGATATAGTTCTGAAAAAAATGCCATTTTATACCTATATATGAGTAATTCTCCAGCTACAGCATTTTTACCCCTCACTGACATTTGGCAACGTATAGAAAGTTCTTGGTCGTTATAACTCAGGGGGTAGGGGCATCTAGAAGACCAGGAATTCCGCTACATGACCTGGAAGGCAGAGGAAAGCTGTCCCAACTGCAAAGAATTATCACATCCAAAAGGTCAGTAGTACCAAGGTTGAGAAACCCTGGCAAATATAAACAGTTTAAAATCTGAGGTCATCTCATATTTGACATTCTATTCAGCCCTTTCGTGCTGGGCTGCATAGTATCCCCCAAAATTCACGTCCACTTAGAACCTGCAAACGTGAGGTTATCTGGAAAGAGGGTCTTTACAAATATAATCAAATTGAGATGAAGTCTTCTTGGATTAGGGTGGGGCCTGATCTGATGACTGTGTTCTTACAAGAAGGAAATTTGGACACTGTCACATGCAGAGGAAAAACGCTCATGTGAAGACAGAGGAAGAGACTGGGGTTTTATCACCAAGGAACGCTGATAGCCAGCAGCCACCACAAGCTAGAAGAAGCAAGGAAAGAATCCTTCCTTCAGTGGCGCATGTCTCTGTTGACATCTTGATCAGACTTTAGCCTCCAGTACTGTGAGAAAATAAATTTCTGTTGTTTTAAGCTGCCCAGTTTGCAGTAATTTGTTGTGGCAGTCCTAAGAAACTAAGACTCCTCTAAGCAAAATAACAGGATGTATTCGTGGCTCCTCCGTTCCTTATAACTCTCCACCATACCTAAAGATATTTCTCAATTCCAAGCTCAGGAAAAAACACCATTCAGTCAACAAATATTTACTGAGCAGCTACTATATTTTAGGCATTTTCAGTACATCAGTAGATAAAAGAAATGAAGATCTCTTCAAACATTGCAATAAATTCTTTTTTGTACCTGGCATTTACGCAAATCATTTTAATGAGATCTGAGAAAAGAGAACAAAAGAGAGAAGGCAAGTGCAAAGTAACTACATATCAGAACAGTCAAGGCTGTTCAAAAATTTAAAGAGATGCATTATTTTTACATTTGTAAGTGAATCTGCCCCAGCAGCTCACACTTAGAAATAATAATTCCTCAACAACTGAGGAAGGGGACTCAGAAGCAGATATTAAAGTCAAGGAATCTGGCTTGTTTTGAAAGTAGATGCCTCCCAGGAATTTTAAATACCATTTTTTTAAAATTCATATCATTTTCCTCCAAACCCCTGCCTTTTATGAGATTTTATTCTTGTCGACTCAGGTTCTGCCTACAGTTGTGCCTCCAAAATTTCTACATAGGATGGGTCAGAATTAGTAATATGGTCATAAATGAGAGCAAGGGGACATGTGTAAAGATGCATCTCCATAGCAAGTATGTGGCATTTGCTTGGATTACATGTTTTGGGGGCAGCTTAATGCATCTACCTAAGTTGGCCAAAAATTTTAAAGTTCTTCCCACGCGTTACATACATATACATAAACACACATGATAACTATTAACAAATTGCTGTAATTTAGTGGAATGATTCCTGACTTTCAATGTTTTCAATCATAGAGAGTATATTACAGTTTTTTGTTTTTTTTTTTTTTATTAGATGTGTATCTAAATAACTAAAGGCCATGAAAGGATCTGGTGAGGGTGTTCCAGGGCCTCCTACAATGGACCTTTTAAAAAGGTAGGAGAAATTCATTCTGATTTGGAGAAACCTAAAGCCCCTTTGAGACACATCACTGAAATGCTAATAGACCACTCGACTCGTGAATGTGGAACTTGAAGTCACCTAGGGCTGCAATAAAAACTCAGCGAATATTTGCAATGAGGTCAAAGTTGAAACTACAATAAAAAAATGATATCTGGTCCTCTCCAAGGTAATGATTATATCCTCCTCCTTACCAAAATAACCAGATCCAGATCTTAAGATGGCTATAAGGCTAAAGTAGAAATATAAGTTTTAACTTTTCCTTTAAACAAAAGCAAAAATAAATGTTTATCAGTGAAAATGAAATGGAGTAGCAAAATCAAAAGAAAAATTGGCTATAAAAAAATGAAGCAATTTCGGAGTTCCAAAACCCATGCTTTTTAATGGTCCATGGTGGGAGCGGGGGAGGGGGTGATCTGGAACACTTAAGAATGCAAGGAATTATTGCCATTTCATAAAATCTATTCATCACTAAAGTAAACTTCACTTCTTAAACTAATCTAAGATATTCTTGCTAATATACTTAAGTTTATAGCATGTTCCAGATTGTTTTTTTAATGGAAAAACAAAGCAGTTTCCTTCTTAGGATTTATGTGTTATTACTGGGAATAATTTAAAATGCAGATAGAAATGAGAAATTTATTCTATACTTCCAAAAAAGTAAACCTTTCTCTTCCTAAGAATGAATAGCATGGGGTTGAACTACAGTAAACTCTAACGTGTGCATAGCTCAAGGGCTTCTCTGGGTCACAGCAGGACAGATTATCGACATCTCAGAATCTATATACATTTACATCTACTGTGGCTCTTTATTTTCAACCTTCTTCTATATATTTAAAATTAAATGTAACTGAGTAAAAAGAACCATGAACTAATAATTAAATTACCTAGGCTAGTACCCATTATAAAATTAAAGATGTTGAAAGTCATTCAACATATTTAATTTTAGGGTTCCCACATTTAGAAATTTCCTGCCATACATAACTCATGTTTTTTAAAGGGAGGTCAGATCATAGGCTGATACTTTAAAAGAAGTCTTACATTTAAAAATAAAGAGTATATTCTTTAAGGTATTGACCCAGGTAAAGGTGAAGTAAGCATCGTAACAAATTGAAGACTACCAAAAGTTTTCCTATTTAAACAAGTAAGATTACAGAATCCATCTCACATATGTTACTGGAGGAAAGCCTTAGGGAAGTGATGCAGCATTCCACAACCCTCTTTCCACAGAGCACCCCAGGAAGGTATGATAAAAGGTATTTTACCAAACCCAAGCCCTGCTGATCTAAACTTAAATGATAATACACCACCTGTAACAATTTCACCTTAACATGGAGCAAATAAAAGATCTAACACCAGAAGCTATAAAGTGTACTGGTGAAGCTAGTAAAGGGTGCATTCCAGAGACACTCCCTAACTTTCTTAGTACCCTGCTAACTGCAGGAACAGGGTGTACTCATTTGACAGAACCTGAAACACCAAGGTTCATAAGCTTCCCAAAAGCTTAAAGAGAGACTGTATCAAAGAGGAATCTGGCACCTTCAGGGGGAGAAACCACCACAAATAACAACTTTATTCTCAATGATATGTCCTGCACATTTTGAACTAAGTTGAATATAGAAGAGGAAAAAAAAACATTAAAAAGTTTTAATCCCTACAAACTTTGTTCAAGTAATTCCTTTTAAATGTTCCTTGAAGCTGCTTCTCAATGAAGGTTTTGAAGGTAGACAGTAGAAGGAACAACTGTTCTCCTGAGCAATCAATTCATTCATTTCCATCATGTTTTAACAAGGCACAAATAATTTCAAATATCCTCCTGAGCACTTCCTAACAGAAAAAGATTGTGTGCGCTCACTTCTCTCCTTATCTGTCCCTGTTGTATGACTCATGTCGTAAACCTGTCGATACACATGGAAACTGAAAAACAAGGCCAAAAAGACAATAAATTGAAGAAATTCAGTTAATGTCTATGAAAAGTGGGGCATGATTGTCTAAGGGATGGGGGCAAGGGCATAAAAGGCTATTGATATTTCCAGTCATTTTCACCTATGCCCATTCCCATATGACAAGGCTCCCACTATTCAGATATTTGAGCATGATTTTGGTTCGCCTACATTTCTTTGCCAAAATACACACTACACGTAGTCTAACACAGCCTGTCTGTTAGGCTGCTAAGTGAAGCAACTGAGTCCCAGCAGCACACGGAAGTGGTGTTGTCCTGTAATGAAAATGTGCAACGTGTCAGTCAGCTTGGGAGTTTCTGGAGCTGCAAATCACCACTCTCCAACATGTGGGCCACAAAATCTGAGTTGGAGGAGGAAGAGGTGTCCCTTGTTCCTTTTCTCCCCCTGCCTTTTTATTTATTTATTTTTTATTTTATTTTATTTTTCCGGCGGGGGAGCGGAGGGTCAGAAATAGACAAGGTAATGGTGTCTACTCCAAGACAGATATAGATAAGGACCTTCTGGCAACCTAGCATCCCGTGGGATAGGATGCTAGTTTCAGGGGAAGAGAAATAAGTTTCATTCTCAGCAACCTCACTCCGTGACACTAAAGATACCGATTACTCGCGGAAGAGGCAACCTGCGTTCTAAGTCCTTTGCCCCATTCCTAATTACAAATCCTCTCCGGGGTTGGCAAATTAAAAAACCAGCGAAAGAGCCAAAAGACACTGTGCTGGTCGTGCCCCTGAGAGAGGCAGACACTTCCCGATTACGGTCTCCCCTCTTTTCCAAGACTCGAAAATTAGTTCTGAAGTGGGAATCGCGGTGCAGCGTGCGGAGGAGTAGACTTACCCCCATTCACCCCTATGGACGGCTTCAGCTTAGCTCCGGCGATCGCCAGCACTATTCCAATCATGAACCATTCTTTCCTCATTCTCTCCAGCAGCCTCATGTTTGTTAGGGTGGGTGGGTTTTGTTTATTTGTTTGGCTTTTTTTCTTTTTAAGCTGCGATCGCTTATTCCCCAGGGCGTCTCCACACTTTCCACGGTCTCTCTTGACATGCAGCAGAGCAAGTCAAATTGCTACTTGTAAAGTGCAGACCAAGGGGTTGCTCAGACGGCTTCGAGGAGGGCTGGGAGTAGTAGTATCCAGTGACAGGAAAGCCTCACTGAGCGCCGCCATCACTACCACGCACCTCCTAATAGACGCGCACACAGCCAGAGCCAGGCCGGCCAGCGCTGGAGATTGGGAAAAGGAGGCTGGCCGCCGGGTGGGGCTGATGGACTCGCCACTTGCAAGACCTGCAGAACCTTAGGAAAGACTGGGGAAGGGAGGATCGTGAGGGGCCACAGACACCCAGCTTCATCAAGGGTCTCTCTTCAACATATCTTTAGGCACAACCGCCCGCGCCCCTGGAGCACACGTAAGGACAGGCTCCCATTGGCTTCTACACGAGACTGTGGGAAGGGCTAGCATGTGCTTGGGGCAGGAGCTTCTCTGTCGGCAGCTGCGGCGGCGAGGTGCAGAGGTTCTTTTTTTTTTTTCCCCCCCTCCTTAATTTTCCTCAACGCACGCTTCTTCGAGGCATTACGACGCTTCCCCGACGCCCGCGTTGACGTGTGCGCGGGGGGGAAGGGGAGGTCACTCTCCGTCTCCTAGTTCCCCGCCAGAGCCGTTGGAGTTAGAAGTGCTCCGAGATCCGCACGGAAAAGCGACTCCCTCGTGGGGAAAGCTTTAGCTGCAGAAATGCGTTGAAAATTGGGCGCCGAGCAACGCCAAGCCCACAGGACCCCTGCCCTCCAGCGTCCCCTGTAGCCCGCGAGGGCGGGCAGGACCTGCCAGCTCGGTCGCCTGTGAGTGGGCGCTCTGCCCCGAGCCCCCTCGCTTACACCTGCCCGGAGTGGGGAGGACTCTCCGAGGGTTCATACCCCTACTGGGAGATGAGAATCAAACCTTCCTTCGGGGCAGTGGATGAGTGCTCAGGCTTGACCCGCAGAGCTTGCCCACCCAAGCAACAGGGCCACTGTGGGAAGGGGTCAAGGACCCAGAGGCAAAAGTGAGGGGCTGGCCGAGTAGAGTGGGGCTCCAGCGTTCCATTGCCCCATATGCTAGATTCTTCCCGGCCCCTAGTTTCTCCTTTCAAATGTTTTCTGGCAACCAGTGACATTGATAGTTTAATGAATGAACTTCCCCATTATGCATCCAAATAAAACACTGCATGACATTTTGGAAATAGTCTGGTATCTAATAGTTAAATATTTAACCATGGAACTTAAGGTTTGGAAGGGACTTCTGAGATTGTTCAGTGATGGCACACCTTAATTCCGAGTATATCGAAAGATTGAAAAAGACATCCTGTAATTTCCTCCTCTATTAATTTAGCTTTATCTTGATGACACGACTTGTCCAAAAACTAAGCAGGTTTAGGTGGTTGTGCTCCCAGTTGAAGGTTACACAGTACAAGTGTCATCTAATTATACATCAGGTAGAATAACAAAAGTGAATCTCGAGATAAAAAGAGCTTAATAGAGAAACACAGATGACATTAAATAGCCTGAAAGGAGTAAAGAAAACACATGAGGTATGATAAAATCTGATGTTAATTATCAGATAGTCAAAAGATAAGTGGAGATGCATGAAAGATAGTTTACAGCACAATTATCTTCTTAGAGTAATTTCTCACTTGGTTAAAGAATCATACATCTCAGTCATCGAAGGTGTGTTCTTGTATTAAAAGATCATTAAACATTACGCTTACAGAAATTGAGCCAGTTTAACTTTATGGCTGTTCGCATATTTACTAAGAACTCTTTGATCTGCTTATAGCAGAATCTAATTCATGGAAAAGTTTTGTTGTCAGTGGTGATTAAAGGAAAACAATGGAGTGCACTGTGAATTATGTTATAAGGCCCTATTAGCTTCCCATGGCTGCTGTAACAAACACCCGTAACTAGATGCCTTAAAATAACAGGTTTGTATTCTCTGTAGTTCTGGAAGCCAGAAGTCCAAAATTAAAGTACTGGCAAGGCTGTCCTTCCTCTGGAAGTTCCAGGGAGAGACTTCTTCCCTGCCTTTTCCAGCTGCTGGTGGTCGTCTGCATAACTTGGCTTGCTTTGTAATGGCCACATGGTTCCACTCTCCGCCTACCTTCACATTGCCTTCTCCTCTTCTGTCTGTGTCTTTGTCTTTTCTCTGTTTCTCTATTATAAAGACATTTGTCATTGGATTTAGGGCCCACCCAGATAATCCAAAATTATCTCATTTTAATATTCTTAATTTATCTGCAAATATCCTGTTTCCAACTTAGGTAACTATACTGTGTTGAATAGTGTTTCCCAGATATTCATGTCTACCTGGAACCTCAGAATGTAACCGTATTGGAAATGGAGTCGTAAAGATGTGATTAGTTAAGATGAGGTTATACTGGATTAAGATGAGTCCTAAATCCAATAATTAGTGTCCTTATAAGAAGGTCATGTAAAGACTCCTAAGAGATAGGAAGAAGAGAAAATCATGTGAAGCCTGAAGCAGAGATTGGAGTGATAGGTCTACAAGCCAAGGAATGACAAGGATTCAGCTTGGAAACTACCACCAGAAGCTGGGAGAGAGGCATGGATCAGCTTTTCCCTAGGAGCCTCCAAAAGGCGCCAATCCTGATGACACCTAGACTTTAGAATTACGGCCTCCTGAACTATGGGATGATAAATGTGTTGTTGTAAGACATCCAATTAGTATTTTGTAAATGTCACCCTAGAAAACTAATACAGTACCATTTACAGATTCCAGAGACCCAATGTGGACCTATTTTTGGTGTGGCCATCATTCAACCCACTACGAGGCCCTTCCTGCCTTCTCTTTTATCCATTACTCTCTTTCTTCAATAATTCTATCACTCTTCTATTTTTTCCTGTCCATTTTTTTCTTTCCCCTGTCTCATCACCTCAATTTTTTCTTGTTACCCCTGCCACTATACCTGACATCTCAACCAAACTGTATAAGTGAAAGCGTGCTTCTCTAAAAGACATATGATGCTCTTCATTCAATAAATATTATACTTGCTTATTGAACAAATATTCAGTGTGCCTCCACACTGTGCCAGGCATGTGTCAGTGATTTGTATTCAGTTATGAACAACAACAACAACAACAAAAACCCACAAAACCTGCCCCCAGGAGCTTATAACCTTGTAGAGGAGACAGATATAAACAAATATGTAATTACGAATTGAGATAGGAAACGAATAGGATGTTGCGAATGATCTAGATTGGAGAAGGCCTCCTTGAGATCTGAAAGATGACAGGCAGGTGGGAGAAAGTGACTGCTCAGCAAGGAAGAGCCCTATACCTTGGAATCCAAAGACTAGGGTAGCTAGACTGACTAGTCAGTGAGGGACGGTGAAGGCAGAAGGGCAGAGCGCTAGGCAGGGCACAGATCGTGTGGGACCTCTCGTGTGGTAAAAGGTTTAGATTTTACTAAATACTATAAGAAGCCACTGAAGGATTTTAAACTAGCTAGTGGTGACATGTCTAGTTATGCTAGAGAGATTATTTTAGAAGCAGTCTCAACAAATAGTTCAGGAAAAAGTACTAAGTCAGGGAATCTTTACAAAGTAGATTGAGGGAGGAGATTATAAAGTCAGTTTATATATATCTTGTGTTCAAGGCCAATGGGACATGTAAATCAGTATGTCCAGAAGGCAGGTAGAATGGAGGCTTGAGCTCATGAGAACAGAGCTTCTGTAACTTTGGGGTTCAACAACAGATTATGGAAAACATAGGCATTAATGTGGCAAATATTTACTTTTAAGTTCTTACATTGGTTAGTCACTCACTTTGTGGTTTATTTACAATATTTATGAATGTTTACTATGTTCCAAGAACACAGGTATATCTCATGATTGCTCTCATGGACTTTATGTTTAATAAATGGTGATATGAATTCTATCTCACTGGCCTGTTGAAAAGACTCAGTGGGATAGTGTATGTGCATTGCTTTGCATGGAGCAAATGCTCGGTTATTTATTCAACAGTTATTTATTGAACAAAAGCATTATTCTAGATACTGGGGTTTCAAGGGAAAATGAGAGACAAGATTGTAGCTTTCCTTGTGTGGTTCAATAATGACATAAAAAAAAAAAGTACTGCTAAGTGCCATGGTAAAAATAAAATAGGTCACATGATAGAGTAACAGGAAGGCTACTTTAAGTGGTCTGGGAAAGTCCAATAATATTTAATATCTTCACCACACTATGCCTGGACGCAATAGGTGTTGTGCTTGTGAGAGAGCCTCCCTGAGTTTGGGCGGCTCTAGGATGCTGACAGGGTCAGACTTCTGAGCCTGTGAAATTGGGAAACAACCCTTGAATGGCAGTGAACCCACCACAGTAAATGTCTTCTTAGTGGCCAGCCAGGTGGTCTTCTTCTGGTAACTTCCCAGCCATTTTTGGCCATTTGAACAACAATAAGTATTATTTTTCTCATTTTACAGGTGTGAAAATGAAGAGAAAGTAAAAGTTTTGCCCATGACCAATAAGTGGCAGAATCAGTCTTCATACCTAGGTAAGCTTGACCTCAGAACCTCGGGCAGTGGAATCCCAGGTGGTGTATTTTAGTGATTAAGAGTTTATTTTCAAGTATCCAACTACCCCGGTTAAAATACCAAGTCTACTACTCACTGCAATACCCAGGTGACTCCAGGAAAGCCACTTGACATGGCCTCAGTTTCCACATCTGAAAATGGGGGATAATTTTGGGCTATTATGATGAGTAAATGTATCAGAAACATAACCAGTGTCAAAAATGTGGTGATATTGCTTCTCTTATAACTTGACTCACATAAAAGCTTACATCTTTGGTGAAAACTTTTCCTGCTCTCTTGAGCCAAAAATAATCTTTCCATCTTGTGTGTTTCTTCTTTTGTTGTAGTTACCATAAAGTTATATGTGTATATACTCTCCCCTGACTAGGTCAGAAGTTGTTCAGGAATAAGAGTTGTGAGTTTTTTCATCTTACTGTCATGCACACTAGCTAACATCGTACCATGAAATAGAACAAATATTTGATAAATGATTATTGACTCGAATGTTGATATAGAATCAGAGGGTACAATGTAGAGAGAAAAAACAACAGGATTTATCTTATGTTACAGTGGGTGATACAGAAAGTGAGTTTTTTAATTCTTTAACTGTACTCAAAGTCTAGACAGTTATAAGGTATCCTAGATGACAGTGGCTCTTGCTAAGTAATAGGTGTCACAGGACGAAAGTGCAGTAGTACATGGAAGCTACGCAAGGTCAGGAGCCCAAAAAATCTGTGTTCTAGCCATGACCCTGCTCTCATCAGCTGAGACCTTCAGATGGGCCACTTAACCTCTTTATCAATTCAAAAGGAGTCACATAATAAATAAACCTGGTGTGGCTATACGTTCAGGTTCCTCCTTACCACCCAATCAGGACCTGGCTGGTAAGCTCAGAATCATCATGTTAGTGTAAGTGCTTAAGAAATGTGGGATTTGGAATCATGTATTTAGTCATTTATTCAAATAATTCAACAAATATGAAACTGCTTTCAAATTTAGGCAGTGTCATTCACTGGCCATTTACTTTGGGCAAATAACGTAACCTCTCTGTGACTTAGTTTCGTCATCAGTAAAAAAAGTGCCTCTAGGAGCTGTGTCCCCAAAATGCCTGTGTCGAGTGTTCACCTGTCAAGGAGTGCACGTTTAAAAATGGACAGATGTGATGGGAATTATTGTTGGTAATGTTTGCATAGTTGTTCTTTTTGTTACTATATCATGTGTCAGAAGTTAAAATTTCCCTGGATCAATTTACTTGTTTCAGTTCTATGCCACACTGTCAATTCATTTGTTTGGTAACATGTATCCTGAGTGGTTGGCATGTTTTGAGTCATATGTGCATGAGTGTTTAGTGTTATACAGAGTATATAGAGTAACAAAGTACATACCAGACACCTGAGTCTCTGAACCCGATACATATCTCATAAAATGAAGTGAGTCATAGATAAAAAAAAAAAAAAAAAGGAAAAGGAAAAAGTTTAACATTTAGTCTCTATTAAGTCTTTGGTTCAAAATCAAACAAGTAGTTGTTTCCCCATGTTTCAAGTTGGCTACTTATGCTGCAATAATTTTCCCAAACCTTACCAACACTTTCATGTGCTCATGAAGCTTCTAACTCAGTCTACTCCCACGGACTCCATCGAGAACATCTTCAGCCTTAGCATGGCCTTATAAGGAGATTGGAAGTCAGAACTCAATTCATACAAGTTAAATAAAAGCCACCAGACAATGTCTAGAAACATAATTTAGATGGTAGTGTTTGGTTCAATAATCAACCCATGTAATTTATTACTGGTGGATAACTTGTGAAAATTAGATAGGGCATGGTAATATTTTATATTTTTCTTCAAGTAGTTAAATAAGTCATTCGTATTCCTTTTAATCACTTAAAGTAATTGCAAATTAAATGAAAATATCCATAAGGACATAATCATTGACATGTCATGTAATCTTCGAACAAACACATATTTAAGAGCAACCATTTTGATCAGGGAATGCTTTTTATACTAGAGAATATTGTTAGCTCCCAAATGTTACCATGAAAGGAAATGCTGACTTATTTTTCTGTATTCTAAATATAGCAAAGATAAAGATATATAGTGGCCTTGCCAATTACAACAATATACTACCCATAAATACATAATTTGAAAACATATTGTAGCTAGCTAGCTAATTTCCAAAATAAATATCTGGTAGTGTGTTTCTCTCGGCGTTGCTAAAATGCGTTACAGAGACAGAGTACTACTTTCTTCTTCGATATTGGCTCTCCTTAGAACAACTCACAGACTAATATTAAATTGTTATGAAAATTCCAACTCAAATAGAGGAAGCCATGTCTTACATTAGACGAGGCATATAACCACTCTCTTTTCTCTGCACGGGAATTTAGGCACTCAGCTTCTACTGTATTTGTGTTAATGAGAGTTATGCATGTAGATTCCCTCAATTCAAATGTGATTATTCTCTCTTTACATTGATAGCAACTGGGTTTGTCAGCATGGAAGATATAATGTGACTTTCTTTCTTTAACCCATAGTGGGTGAACGTACCTCTTTGCAAAAGACCTTACGCTCCCGTGGTTTGTGGAAACTCTCCATCTAATAGTTTCTCAGGCTCTTAAGTGGAAATCTGTCTCAGGAAATTAAGGACAAAGAGGAGAGTAGACAGCAGTGGATGATAAGCTATTGGGAGGCACAGTAAATAATGGAGGGAAATGCAGCCCGAGAGAGAGGGATCATTTAAGGCTATTAGATGACAAATCCACTTCAATGCAGTTATTATACCTGTAAATATAGAAAAATGATAATGTTGACAACTCTTCATCACACAATCTGTGTCATTAATAAATGATGAAGGATAGAAAGAGGAAAAGAAATAAAGCCAACACTGTGCATAACAATATCACAGAAGCACTTGGAAAAACTAGCTAAGCTAAAAACAAAGACATAACTTGACACCATTAATGAAGAATGACCGAGATAAAAAGGGGAAAAATCAAAAGCATGTATGTGTGGAAAATAGCATGAATAAAATAGGCGTCGTTGATTAAAATAAATGAAATATATGACTTTACTGTACATTAACAGCAAAAATGAATATATAATTCCCTGTGTAATTTCTTTTTTATCTGTTGGTTTCTGGGGAAAGGATAGCTGCCTGCCTTCCTCCTGGGCAAGTCTAAGATCATTTACGGAGTGGCTGCCCACTACATATTCCTGAGAGAAATGCCAAACACATTAAAATTCTCCAGAAGGCATTTTTTTTTCTCCTCTTGGAAAAGTATGATAGCTAGCTATCTGATTGTTGTCTAAGATGGGGCATCAGCTAGAGTTGCAAGTCCAATGTAAGAAAGAACAAAGATCTACGAGAAATTGGGGGAGCCTTATGTCTCTGTGACTGGAAGACTTACGTACATGGTGCACATTTGAAAGAATAAACTTGTTTGATTGATTTAAGGGCTGCATAATTAGGATGGTGGACGGGATTGCCGGCAGCCTCCCATTGTCTATTCTCTCCTTTTTTCTTCATGGTGGAACTCATGATTCTAGCTGGGCACACAGCTGCCATGTAAAAATCATAGCTTCCTTCACAGCTAGTAAATGAGCATGTGACTAAGTTCCAGGAATGGAATCCACTCAGAAGTGCCTGATTTCTAGGCAGACCCTTAAAGTAGGGGAACAGACACCTCTTTATACCTTCCTGCTTCTTGCTGGCCTGAATGCAGATATAAAGGCTTAAAACCCAGCAGCCACCTTCCACCAAGACTGGCAGAGCAGCAAGACGGGAGGAGCATGCTGGAGCTGCCTTCCTAGCGCCCCATGACCTACCTCTGGATTGTGCATATGTAAGAGAGAAGCAAACTTCTATCTTGTTTATCACTAGTATTTTGAGTTTTCTATTACTTATAGCCAGATCTAATCGTAATTAATGTGCTATGCATTTTTGAAAACTAGTAAAGTAAGCAGTAATCTCATGACCTAAAGTGTGATCAGTAAAGTGAATTGTTAATCCTGACTCAAACCCAGTTGATGCCTTCAACTCTTAACCGTCTGAACTTATACAGAGTAGATGAATCATCGGTGATATTTTTTTTTACATGATTTATTGTGAGATTATCAAGGTCAAATAAAATATTTTCATCATTTGCTTCTACTCAGCTGTCTCTTGAACAATTCTTCATTTTTCCTTCCAAAATTTTACATGCCAAACTTGAGACCATGAAGAATTTCTAAGCATCGTGACTAAGAACCTGAACAATCATCTGAATAGCCACGGCTAGTTACATGCAATTGTCATCCTAGTGTTTTTTTCACAGCTGTCCTCTATGGCAAGTTTTTGGAAAACATCTTCAAAACTCACAGGCTGTGTTGGACCCCAAAGCTCCGCCACTGTCTGGCAGTCATGGCTGATGGTGCCTCACTCACCGTCCTCCCTTGGCAGTTTCGTTACGTAGAAAATGACATTTTCTGGAGTTTGCTGTTATGATTGACCTACCTTTCTTGGTAAACTCAGTTTGTGCTTATTTGAAGAAAGAGGTACTCTAACCTGGCAGAAAGCAGCTGTAACTGAAGACGCGTTAGAGCCACGCCAGCCAGGCATCTATATGATTTTTGACTACGCTACGTCTCCTCGCATCGATGGCAAGGCTGTCTCATGAGCTCTAAGTGGCCCTGAGTCCTGAAACACTTCCAAGGAAAATATCACTTTCTTTTTTCTACTTCAAGCACTGTTGCAATTGTGTTTCCCTAGAAAGGAAAAAATGGAATGACTGGACCAATGACATTTACTAATCTATACCATTTATCAAAGAAGAGCTCTTAAATTCACATCTTCAAATTATTAGCCTAGTATCTACCCTGTACCAGGGTGGGCAAACTAAGCCCTTGTTTTTGTAAATAAAAACAAATCCTGTTTTCGTAAAGAAAGTTTTATTGAAACCTAGGCACAGCTATGCCTATTGGCTTAATACTGTTGATAGCTGTTTTTACTACAACAGCAGAGCTGAATTGCGCTGACAGTATATGTGTGTGATAGTTTTATCAACCAGCAAAGCCAAAAATATTTTCTGGCCTTTACAGAGGTTTGCTTTTGTGAAAATATTTTGCTACTCCCTCTCTAGCTACACAATATAGACTTTGCTGAGCAAAAGTTAAGGTTCTTAAGCTTCCTCTTTGACGTTTAAGTCCTCCCTGCCCTAAGACAACTCCCTGGATCCGTCTTCTCCTGGGTGCGGCGTGCCTACTTTGCTAGGACATGAGTGAAATTTACCATTAAATCCCACTGGCAAGTTTGCCTGCATTGACCCCGAACAAGCAGCACTTTCCTGAAAATGTAATATAAAAACCTGAAGCCAAAAAAAGTGTATCAATGGAACATAGTACCTGTGTCTAGAAAATTATGTCCTTGGGTACCCAGAGGTTGTTATGACATAATTTTTGTTTCTTTCTGGTATGTAGGGAAAATGCAGAGGAAAGAAAACCAACAAAAGATCAAAGACATAAAAAAAATATTCAGCAGACAGCTATATGACTGAATGAAATAAGAAAAGGTGAGGAGAATTAGGACAATTTAAGATAGGATAGAGGAAGACAGTGTAAGAAGGTATACCGAGGTAGGCAGAGTAATTCAGAGAAGGCAAATGGACTTTCCTGGTCAAGTCATTCATTTCCATTTGAAAGTTACATGTTTCTGCCATGAGTTTAAAATAAAAATTATTAGATAATCGATTCTATTTGGATTTGTCTATTTGGAATTTTAGAAATTTAACACCGAAGGTGAACTTTACTGTAATTCTAGTCCAACATGCCCATTATACCAACAAGCACCAATGGCGCCCCTTCTACAAACCACACTCTGCATAGTGCCGGAGCTGGGCCAGGCAGTCCTGGTTCCGGATCCCTGTGTCCTTTCTCCCGGGTACACGGCACCGGGACTTGCCCTCCCGGAAAGGCAGTTCCAGTGGTGAAGATAATGAGATACACAACTCAGTTTTGGGAAAGAAAGTGTAGAACCTTTAGGAATTTAGAGTTTTCTCAAACAATTGGAAGATAAGCATCTAGGAGTTCATTTGAAAGGTAAAGTCAGTTCTTAAGTACACATGTGCTAGCTCCAAAATCAACGTTAACGGTACTTTGATAACCCAAATATATCTTCAGATTAAGATTAGAAAAGGGGAAAATTCCTTCTTTCCTGTGTGACAAACAAAAATTTCAAGTGTTTTAATTATTGTATCTTTTTGATGTATTTTTCTCTGAATTCTATGCCATCTTCTTGTTATTATCTATTTCTGGTAATTAAATTTTCTTATCATTCTTTTATTTTTACATTCTTAAATACCTGCACATTTACTTTCCTTAAAGTTATCTCAATTATTTTATTCTCATAATCTCTTATGGAACCACATAGAGAGTATTGAGTCTGTTAGAGATTCAACCTAGAATAAAAAGGTGAACCATACTGCACACTGTCAAATATTTGGAATAGTAATTAGGTCACAATAGTACTTATATGTAAGTGCTTCTTTGAGGTTACAATAGCACATCTTCCTTACGAGTTCACTTCTTTGTCTTTCCATGAGTGGCAGATAATGTTCTTTTGCATCTCTTCTTCTGGGTACCAGCTGCATTGTCCCAATGGCTTTCAAAAGAGACTAATGGGCATAATCCATAAATACTGACTAGAAGCCAGAGTAAAGGCAAGGGGCTCTGTTTATTGGCCATTAGTCATCAATAAATGATAGCAGTGTTAAACAATAAACACAGATCTCTGAGAATATCATTAACATTACTTACAAAATAAATGTTTCTGTGATATATCAGTATTTGATAGACAGATCCCCAGAGGACTCTAAGACTGGATTTGTCATCTGCTATGTTTTAAACTGAAATATCTTTTTAAAAAGCTGTTTCTGGTTCTTTGCTTCTCTGGACTTGTAAGAAGACTGGGATTTTTTTTTTAAAGAATAAGATCTTCATTTCCTCGGGTTACATGTCATGTCTTCACTTCATAAAGAGCTGAGAATATCTGCCAAATATTTTGATCTCTTCACAACACGGGTTCCTATATTTGAGGTACATGTAATAGGAAACCTGCCTGAATCCACCCACTGCCTAACCCAAGAAAGCAAAATATAAACCTTGAGACTTTAAGAAATAACTAACCACAGAATAAGATAAATCTTGTTTTTGTATTGCTTTCTAGAAGAATGTAGGGGAAAGCAGTAAAAAAAAAAAAGTACTTGGCGAATAGTCTGTTTTTCTCCCTTTTTCTTTAAATCCTATGCCGCCCCACTTTGCAAACAGCTGGAATCTATCATATGTCATAGTATAATTCCCACTTGTTGAATTTCCTAAAACCAAACACTCTAAACACAATAAAGAGGGAGAGAATAAACATGTTTTAAATGATTCTATCTTCTTGCTTTATGACTTTCTCATGATCATTTTAGTCATCTACCTCAAGATTTATGTTGAAGGCTAAGTGGTGATTACAGATGAAAACACTTCTAAACCCCATTTGAAATGCCTTACTTTAAAACACTTAAGAATGCAAGAGAGTGAAAACCTAAAGGCTTCAAACTCCACATCCGCCATCTGAGTGAATTACCTAACTCCAGTTATAGGCCTGTTTCTTCATTGACAGAACAGAATGGTCAAGGGGCAGCGTTAATATCTGGCGAATTTGAATTCTCAAAAATCACAGGAAAGACATGATTTTGTTGTTACTCTTAAGAATTACATAAAAATCTCTTGCTTTCTCACTGAGAGGCGACTGACCTTTCTGCTCATAAAACATGTCGTGTGATTAATAATACCTACTTCATAAGACTGTCATGGGGGTGAAATATAGATAAAGTACCAGTGGTAGAGTTAACGGTCAACAAATGTTAATTTAGTCCTGTTCTTAAGGAGGAGAAAAAGTCAACAGTGATCCTAAAAATTAATATTTGTGGGATGGAATCAAAATAAGAATAGGATGAAAGTCTCAGACTTTCTAATGGAAAACATACAATGATGGCAAGACATTTAATGCCTTTCCAGAACCTTTGCACAGGGAAAATATTATATAATTTTCTTCATTTTAAAAACAGAGATGTAGAAGCACCAAAATGTTAACACCTTCTCCGAAGTTACTTAAGGACAGATCCAGAAAGACTATCAAAATCTCCAAACTTGAAGTTTGAAATTTTTAAAACAAGCACATTATTTTTGAGACATCGTCTAGCGTATTTGTATAGTATCAGCTACTGGTAGTGAAGTCACTGGTTATTTTTAGGGTGTGTTTTTCTCCTGTGAACTTTTAAATAGCTACCGCGTTACATGGTTAGATCAGGAAGGCAAACACTTCCGCAGTGGAGAGCAAAGAATGAGGTCCTAAGAAGAGCAAGTGCACTGCAGCTGCCAGGGCTGTGGCTGTTTCACAAGCTGCTTTGTTTCAGTGGTTGACATCATCGACCTCTGCCTCTAACGGACATTCCTGTGCTTCCATTACTGAGTCTGTGACGCTTCAGTCTATGCTACTGCACAGCCAGGTCTTACTTGCATAGTTGCCTGGGATATCTACCAAGGATGCAATCCCCAAGACTCGTTTTCTTCCCTAGTTCTCCCTATTGCACTTGTTGGCTTGGCCCTCTGTCAGCTCACAGAGGCTGCACCGCTGCCACACCGCCAGTCAGTGCCCTCTCAGTATGTGATCGCTGGCAGTCACAGGCCGTCTTTTGCTTGATAGAGTATAAAACGCATCACGTGCCCTGTGCCAATGTTAGGACATTCCGTGGCATATGCTTTGCAGATAATATATAGTGTTTGTGTGCACGTAGCTACAAACGTGTTCCAGAAGCATGGCCCTATTTCCAGATCGCAGCCACGAGAGGGATGAGAGTCCCAGCCATCACCAGGCTGAAGGTTTTCCAGAGAGTCCTTTAGATCTGGTTTCAGAGTAATCCCAACAAGATGGCTTTAATGTGTCCCGAGGGACTAATCACAAGAGCAAGCTTGGATCCTGCTGCAGATCAATACACACATGATGCCTCTCAGCTTTCTTGAGATAGACTGCAATGCCCTTGGAGGTTCTAAGACCAAGCCACACTTTAAGATATTTCCGAATCACAAAGAACACAGGGCCCAGCCATTGCCTGTAGATGTCAAATAGCAGAGCAGGATGCACTGTACACAGCGGTCCATGCTAACATTTCGCCTTATTTGCAGTAAGGACCCAGATATGCCATCAGCCTACTGCTACGTGGCAAAGTGCACTTCAATTTCAAGCTGATGTGTTTACTTTCTAGGGTTGAAATTGTTGTCAGCAATTTTTATTTTAAATAGAAGTTGCAGTCACTGGCCTTTTAGAATACTTCATATTTACAAAGGTGCATTTTATAAGAACATCTTAAAGTGCTGTATGAATATCATTTCATTTATCCTTATAACGTCTCTGTGAGGGAAAATAGCCCATATTACCCTCCCCCATCATCATCAAATGAAAGCATACAAAGGCCCAATACAGAGGGTTTCCAGAGGACCAGAATAGAAATCACACTGGACCCAACAACAGACCTCTTAGGGTCATGTGTGAATATTTAAGCTCTGACAAAGAGTTGGGGGACATAATTCTTTCACCCCAAGAAAATAACACCTTCTTGAAGGCAGAAGAATGCGATACAGGAAGAGCCGGCTATGAAATAAGTGATCAAGACTCTTCCTCTCTGCCCTTCTTTTCCTCTAGCTCCCCAGTTACTGGTTATTACCGCTGCGGAGAGGGAGTGGAGGGAGGCATGGAGCAAACTGGTCTGTGAGCCCATGGCATGACAGGATGACCCTGTCAGTTGCTTTTGAGATACCTGTGTTCTAGTTCAGGGACTAATTTTTATTCTAATGCACTTTCAATTGATTAGGATAATCCATTAAGCATATTTTAGAACCTTTATTTCTGGGATTAAGTCAGTTTGATCTGACTATTTATTCTGTAGACCTTTTGATAACTATACATAATATTGACATAAGGAATTGGGAGGGATGATGACAATAGAAATGTATATTTCTCTTTCACCAAGAAGGAACTAAATGAATATTTATTGAGCATCTACAGTGTAGCAGGAGCTCCTTTAGGTGAGCTCACATATGCAATTCATTTAACACTAAGTTTTGAGAGTTATGATTACCGTCCTGCCTTCGGTTATGTAAACTTCCTCAGTAAACCACTTACACGGCTGTAAACTACAAAGTCTGGATTCAGCCCAGACCTTTCTAATTCCTACACTCCAGTTAAGAGCTGCTCAGGGGTTATTCTCATCTGCTAATGTGGTGCTACTAAAGAATATTGCAGGAATTCTCTTAGGAAGAATCAATTGCACTTGTTCCCAAACCAGCTCATGTCTTTTGTACTTGTTATTTGAATTATATTATTTGATTTTATGTTAGCTAAACTAATGAAATATGAATACAAAAGAAAGAGGTTGATTGTTTCCATGAAGACTAACTAGAATGCTTGGAAGCGCTGTTTAAAAATTGCTATCACACATATATGGGTGATACACCAGCAAAATATTGGAAAAAACTGATAAAAATCTAGGATTCTACCCTGAGATTGTTTCACAGTTCTTGCTGCACCTTAAAGAAATGGAAATTGATAATCATAGATGATGCTTACGGCTATGGTTATTCAAGAAAAATGATGCAAATTCAAAGTAAAGGACTTAGTCTTATATCAGAAGGTTGAAAAAAATGAATAGACATTTTTACTTTTAGTATGCATGTATATATGTATGTTAATACACACATAAACACAGAGATAATATATATTTTTATGAGCTATCTCTATAAGAAGTATATAAACTTAAACTTTGCAAAGGTAGTTTGCGTGTTTCCCTGCTCTAGCTGCCTTTTTCAATTCACCAGCCAACTTCAGCCCTTGAAAGCTTTGGAAGAGAAAGGGGCATCTCCTGTAAAGCTTTCTGCTCTAATCTGGGAAGCTTATCCGCTGATTATACATATTTCTACCAATCTGAGGGAAACTCATACATGATCCTAACTCCCACTTTGAGGGAGAAGAAGAATCAAAGTGATTGGAAGGCAAAATATCCGAGGATGGGCTCCCCAACAGAACCGAGATAAAGTTTGTAGCCAATAAACCATTCAGTTAATGGCTAGAGCTTATTGTTAAATTAGAAGCTCACATTGTGTAAAATTACGGTTCTGTTCTCTTTTTGCTCTTGCTTTGATTTGCTTTCATTTCCTAATGAAAGCTTTATTCTGAGAAATGCCAAGCTAAGCATTTTCAACAACACTGCTTCCCCAGTCACCCCACATCGCAAACCGGGAAGTCATCCAGGGCTCCGCCTCACGCTCCACACCCAATCCGCAGATCCCTTGTCCCATCGCCACAATTGTTTTTCATATCTGTCCCTTTAATGTTGGGCGGGCGGGTGTGACCAGACATGAGGGCAAGTATTTACCAAGTCCAGGCCTCCACTTGCCTGCGTCTCTGCTCCCTGCGTCATACTTTTTCATTTCGTGGGACCTTGACTGATTCAGAAAGAAGGCTGATTACATTCTCTCTCACTTCCTGTCATTTGCTATGTGATAACAGGATGGTCTCCAAGTTAAAAAGGTTCCCCGATACATGTTGTTGAGATTAACTTTGCTGTTTTGCTTGCAGCTACTTAGGTCAGTAGTAAAATGTGGAACCATTACAGAGCCTGCCAACAAGGCCCCTATTTAACCAACCGAGGGTAGTTATTCTAATTTGGGCTGGTAACTCAGGAAGGTGGCTCAGAAGAGCTACCGTTGAGAGCTGAAGAAAGTGAGAGAGCAAGCCATACAAAGAAAATATGACCTGCCTGTTGTAGAAACATTAGATGACGGACAGAAAACACTTACACCAGTGCCCGGCTCACTCCCAATGATCAGCAAGTGGTAGTGATGGGGCCTGGGACAAACGAGCCCCAAACACTGCACCTTGGCATATTGAGTATTTCAGGCTGAAAGAATGTGAGGAATGGCGGGTGCAGGAAGAACTTTCTGACCTTTCCCGAAGGTCCTTAAACCCTCATATGAGAGATGCATCCCTCTCGTATGGAAAGGACATCCACATCTTCAAAGACAGAAGGACACCAAGAACAATCTCAAAGAGCGGGCACTTAGCTCAACCCTTTCTTTTTTGTCTTATCACATTTTTCTACGACTCTCCTCTTCAGCAAACCTAGCATAAAAACACTTGGATTTCATGCTTCTTCAGGTCTCATTTCCCGATCAAGTCCCTGTGTCACGTGAAACTTACAGTCCATAAATGTGTGCTTTTCTCTTTCCTCTGTCTTTTGTCACAGAGACCCCAGCTGAGAACATACAGAGGTAAAGGAAAAGATATTTCTCCTCCCCTACAGTAGACATTATTGTTATTTCCATAGATGGCAACCAAGATGTTCATTTCACCATATTCAAAACCAAGACGAGTCCACAGTGTTGTGATACACACACATCTCTAGGCGGCTTTGGGGGTTCATTGGAGACCCTGGGCTTCCATTCCTTGAGGAGGGCAGATCCTACTGTACAGTCTGATTTTCTATATCGAAACTCAACACTTCAAAACATAAATGTCCAATTTTGACACACATGCTAGTCAAGGGCTCTTGAACAGGATTAGAGTCTGCTAACACTCCACTTTTTGTGTATTTGGGCCATAACATATCAGCATAATATAAACCCTTTATGCAATTTTTTAAAAATCTGCCAAATTTTAAGAATTTTCACTGGCTGTTTAGAGTATATACTAAACCTTATATTTGAAAACATAATATCGATCCTTCAAAAACCTATTTATGTATTCTGAATTTTACAGCTTTAAAAAAGTTTTTCCTTAAATTTTTGTAACATTGAAATTGCTGTTTTACCAATAATTCTTTAAACTTCTTTTTTATTTCATTTTACAAATCAAATATGCTATATTGTAGTCATCCAGAACAAACAAAAAAATTTAAGGAGGAAACTAAAAATCACCTGAGATATCTACTATTAATACTTTGGTAACTATATTTTAAAATACATCTCTTCAGACTTATATATATAAATCTGTGTGTGTGTATCTGCATCAGTTGACTTATCTATATCTCTAGTAATGAGCATTCCATTTGTGTCTTTTTTTTTTTTTTTTTTTGCCCCACTATGAACAAAGCTACAGTAAAGATCCTTGCATATGCACCTTTATGTGCTGGGAGTTTCATTTCTATGGACTTGCTAGGAGAGGGGTGTGTGTGCTTATAATCTCAATAGATATGTCCAGAGTTGCATTCTCAAAAGATGTTAACAGTGTACATTTTTCTTTGTGCTTTATCCAAAGATAAAGTGTTTCTTAGTGTTTATACATACACATAATTGGGATAATTACTATAGACTTATTCCATTATTAGTGATGCTAAATAAAATTTAGTTATTACTCAAGTTTTGCCTGGCTCATTGATCTTGTCACCTGTGTTCTGAAAGTACACGAAACAGGCCTTCAATAAGCACACTTTCAAAGCTCTGCCAGGCAGCCACACAGTTAGAATTATAGCCAGCAGCTCTGAGAGCCACAGTGGGAATTTACTCAGTTCCACCAGTTCTCGAAGAATGCTCTCTGCATTCCATTTAGCTGAGGAAAACAGCCCCATTTTGCCAGCATTGCTTTTTGATTTTTATCCTGCTGCTATGATATTTGCTTCCAGCACCTGAAAGCAGTATGAAAATGCATTTTAAATCATTGAATAGAATTGCTATGCTCTGATTTGCATTATGAACTTAAAGAAAAAACAATTTAGAGCTGTAAGTCTCAGCTTCTCGGCTGTGTTCTTATTCTTTAAGTGCTGGGGAAAAATCAAAATCACCCATCACATTAACCCCTTGTACTGATACGTGATGAATTACTTATCATTTAATTATTATCATTAGAGTTAACGTACAAACATATCTAGACTTCAGTTTCACAGCAATGTCCTGATCGATTTTCTGAAATACATAATAATTGGCCTATCTCTGCCCAGGTGGAAGTCGGTGTCTCTCGGGTGATCTCCCAGTTACTCCAGTCTCTTAACCTTTGATTCTTGTGTCAAACTCTGAACTACAGACTGAAAAAGGGCAAAACCTGTTTTCCAGCATCAACCACTGTATGTTCAGCCACATTTTCAAATAAAAAAAAATAATTATCCTCTACTGTAATCACAGAAAAAAATGTCTAAAGATGACTTAAATATTTTTAAAAGCCTGCTATTGTGGTTATTTGATCTACATCATAAATAGCTATTCCTCTCCAAGTGTGTTAGAAAAACAATCTCGGGATATAAACAAAACACTAACATTTTTTAAATCTTCTGTCCAGTAGTTGTGTATAAACAAAGTAGAGACTGAGCCCCGAGTAAAACACCCAGCAGTAATGACTACGTACGTATACACCAGTCCCCAGTGAGCTGTATATTAATGTCTGGCTGGTAATTTAATGGCACCTCTAGGCACAAACAAAGGTTTATTAAAATAGTAAGTAAAATATTCCTGAACACTGGATAGCTTTTCCTATTCTTTTGGAAATTAAGAAAGCCTATATTGTGATGCTAAGTGACACTGATTGAATCAACACTTGGCATCATTTTATTCAGGTTCTATTTAACATAGCCCAAAGCAAATAATCTACCTATATTTAAATTTAAAAATTTTTATTGCAGAGAGAAAAACTATAACAGTCATAAATAGAGTCCCTTTCTACATGTTCTTCCCTTCTATTTACCTCCTAGATTTACTTCCACTTTCTCTCTTAACAGCTCTCCACCCTCTTCATGATGGCAAAATCCCTGGAAGCTTCTTTTTTTCTCTTGAAAAACAATCAAATAACAAAAGTAAATTAATCTTATGGTGACCACTTCATGAATCCATCTTGGACAAGCAGCTTTGAAGTTCTTACGGTCTCCTAATAACGACTGCATCTGACATGGCACCTGGTGGTCCATAGTTCAGAATCGCTCTTAGGTTTTCAAAGAAAATAGTCCGAGGCTACTGCCAGCACCACTGGGCGTTTCTTTATAGCCTCCCCGCAGGTAGAAGAATCCTCTGGTATCTCGAGAAATTTCGACTTTAAAGAATGTCATATATCATAGGGTCTTCTATCTTAAAGAAACAGCAAAACTGCACCTAATGATGCTGTCTGTTCTATTCTCCTTCCACAAATGACAATATGTTATTTTTGAAGGGACTGGAGCTCATTATTAACTCTCTCCTAAATTATCTACTTATCTTAGTCAAAAATTAATGCAATATAATAAAACAAGCGATTTGTAAAAGTTCGTCACCAAGATTCATATGGGTTTTGCTTTAACTTATAAAATTCTATTTGGCACTGGTACTTTACCAATAGATAGTGCTCTGTATACAACTGGTTGACTTTTTAGTAGCCAAAAAGGCTGTTTAATGAGGAAATTTGATAAACATTTTCTCATAGTAGAAGTTTGTAGTGACTTGTATCAAGAGTTTATTTTTACTGCAGAGACAGTTACAGGTACAATTTTAACTGTGGGTGCTAGCAAGTCACTTTGAGTTGCCTTTATAAAATAGTTTTAGCAGGTTTAGGTAGTTTTCTGACAAAAGAGAAAACATTTAAGAACCTCTGGGGGACATCTTCCTTTGGCCCTGTGAGTTAACATTTTAATTTAAAATCTATTTGATATAATGTCTCTAAAAGAAAACATTGTTTTCCCATATTAAAAAGGAGATTTTCTCAATCTGCATACGGAAAATCTAGTTTAAAATTATAATCATGAGCACAATTTACTATGATGAGTGATACTTGGGCGATTTATTTCCTCTCCAAAGTGTGTACTTATTTTTTATATCTTTCCATGATGCAGTGTGATGGCAAAACAATGTCACTTTATGAGGTCTGTCCACTGGTTTTAGTAAAAATAATTGCTTTAGCAATAAGAAGAATGACAGGAAGTTAAGAAATAAAAGATAGGCTGGTCCAAAAAGAAGAAAATTGGCCTAACGTGAGGATAAAGTTTAATTAGGGAAGCTCTGCGGTGCTCCATCTCATAAAACTCATTTTATTAAATTTATGCCCCATATTTTTGCCACACTATATTGCTTTCTGCACTTAAAATCCAGGCATGAGGATATGAAATTATTTTCCCACTCAGTCATTGGCTTCAGGGGACAGGGTCCTGATTTCACCAGGGTCTTTGGTCCTCTTGCCCTTTTGTGCCTTATTCAAAAGTTTCAGCAAATTTGACCTCGGAGAAGATACAATTTCCTGTTAGCTTTATAGCGTGACTTTTCTGTTTGCATCCTAGGACTCTGCTCAGAAGTAGGCAGTCTAACAGCAGAGCTCAGGAGCCAGAGCCAACATCAAGTAAAAATTTATTGCCAGCATATTTCACAGCAGGGCCACTTTCCTTATTTAGGGCTTAGCATCAAACTTTTTTTTTTTTTTTAGGGTCCATTTTCAGGTGACATTCTTGTACAGTTCTCTTCATGATCCACTCTTGAGTATTATCTGGCTAATCCTACAAAATGTCTTTGTCTCCAACGTCGAATCATGCCTATGAAGAGGGAAAAAACCCATGTGTGTCGGAAGTCCTGGTTATCTGGGGGAAGGGCAGGGGCGGGCTGCCATACACCGATCACATCCAGACAGTACTCAGCTCCCTTCTCCTTCCTTTGTAGTGATTCAGCCTGACCAGAACATTCTTTTGTCAAATTTGGTCCTGTTTGAGAAGAAGCAATATTCACCATTTATACCTGAATTGCTTTTTAAAGGTTCATTCATTAGCTAGCTGCTTTGGAACTCATTTTCCAGTGAAAACAATTTAAAAAACTCAGAGGCTGAAATGCAAACACAGGTATGTCTGCGGTCCAGCAAGTGCTGTTACGAGTGAAGTGGGCGGGGTGGAATTTGCATGATTTTTAAAGATTTCAGTGAAACAGAAATTACTGGACCACGGGAATCCTGACCTTTATTCCAGCCCAGAGTACCCACACTGCAGCTTCCCTGGGCCTGAAGGGGGAACCCCCTGGTGGGAGTGGGTGTGGCCTAGAGGCCTCAGGCTTTGGAGGAATAACGAGGGGATCTGTGACTTGTTTGCCCAAGGGGCGAGGATTCCAAGAGAGGAAGTGAAAAGGTGGGGTCCAGGGTTGGGTTTCGACGCATTTTAATAGTTAATTAGGGAAGAAATGATGGCCCCGTGGGAACATTCAACAGCGCTCTCTTACCCTGTCAGGGGACACTGCCGGGCAAAGCAGCTTCAGGAGGGATGGTCTTGAGTGGAAGAGGACATCCACTTTGCACGCGGAGGCGTTGTCCTTACACAGGAGCAGAGACGACTGAATGTAAGAAATGGGAAGGCACACGGGCTGTAGAGAGAGGAAAGTGCGTGGGAGCATACAGAAGTTCCTTCTAATTGCCTCTATTTTCTGTTAAAACGAAGAGCAAGGTCATTAAAAGTGTGAGAATAAAGGATGAAGTGCTGTAGGTTTGAGGAGGGAGAGGCAAAATAGTTGTCCAGGAGAGTAAGAGGGGAAAGTGACTAGTCAAAGACAATAGAATTCTCTGGCAATGGTAAGAGTCCACTTGAGATTAACAGTCAGAGGTTGAAGTAAAATCTATCAGCCTATGTGTGTGTTTTCTTTCAGCCATCTTCCACAGTTCAGGGACCAGAAGGAGCAGGTGGAAGTTTGGATTGATCTAAGAACAAGGTAATGTGATAGTGGGAGAGAAGAACGAAGGAATTGGGATGTGTGCGTGGTGATGGTCATCATGGCGAACCGTTGAGTCTTAATTGAGGAAAGAGGTAAATTAGGACATGGGGAGGTGAGGGACAGATACTAAGTTTCATAGACGTGTATCCTGGGGCTGAAAATGATGACGTTAAGATGGAGAGAGGGGATGTAGTGGTGGGAGTGTGAGCAGTTACTGGTAGTGATGATGTCTAAGGCGTGACTATGAGAGCAAGTAGCTGGAGTGATGTGGAGGACAAGATCATGGGAGAAGCCAATGTCCAGAGTCCAAGAGGTGGAATTATTGCAAAGATCTTCTCAATGATAATGAAATCACCAAAAATTATGAGAAGAGTTCTATTGGAGAGGGTGACAGAATGAACATGAGAATCTTCAAAGAATGATGAGAGGCAACTACGCAGTCTGTAAAGACTGACACGTGGAGAGGTAGATGACTAATGGCTGAGCTTCACAGGAAGCAAAACTTTTTAGGGAGGAAAGGAGACCGACCATCTGGAATTGGCAGTGAGTACTCACAGCTTCAGGAAGAACAGGCTTCAGCTAGAGTAAAGGGGTGAAGTTAATGTAAAAAAGACTTTGAGGATATAGGAAATTTTGCTGATGGCAATGAGTTCCAGAGGGTGTAGTAGAAGGGTTTTATTTGGGGAAGGATATGGGATTGGGTACTGTACAGGGATGAGCAGAGTTGTATGGGGATGTGATTAAAATGATGAATGGCATTGGGGTTTCTTTTGGTGACTTAGTTAACATGGGCATATGTAATTTGCAAGTGAAGAGAAATTTCCAAACAACTTACTGAGTTCCGAGTCTGGAGAAAATGGGAAAATATGGCTTGTGCATATGCGAAAGCGATTTCATTGTACAGTGTACCGCCATGACCAGTAGGTGGTACTGTTGGCCCAAGATAGTCTGGTTGCTGTTCGGCACAGAGTGAGGAAGGGAGGAAAGGTTATGGGAGACAGGAGGTAGTGTATCCACAGGCAGCTAAAATGTGAAGGATGCTGGTAGATTCAGATCTCTCTTTTTGAGAGTTCCTTATACAAAATCAATGTTTCTTTAGAATGGATAAACAAGTGCTAATTCTTAGAAAGGACAGGACTTTTGAAGAATCTTGAGCAATAAAGACAAGTTTGGAAATACATAAAGTGCAAATGGTGATGCTTTAGCTTTTAATTTTTTTTAATGCAAAAAATTCAAAACAGAGAAATTGATGAAATAGCAAGATCTCACAGAGCACCGAAGACAATTCAGGATGCCACGCCCCTGGGGTTTCTCCCATTTCACCTCTGGGACAACCATGTGCATTAACCCTGGCAGGTAAATGTATGAGAAGTCACTGGTTAAATTCTGATATTTATCTGTAAACACATACTCTGTAAAAAGCAAATTCAGGTTTAGCTATAAAAACAAACAAAAAACTCCCCCAGCCCCCCACTTCACTCTTCTCCTGCTTGCTTTGGGGATTCAGAACACAGAGCTTAGACAGCCAGAGGCACAGACACTTCCTTTCCAAGAGGACAGGCTGAAGGAGGCAGATGCTGATCAGAGTCTATGAGCTTTGCATATTCATATTCCTCAGTTGTTCAGCATTGGAGATTTTCGGTAATGAGCATGTGACAACTCTAGCAGTCTTTGTATAGCTTGGGGGTTTGCAATTCTCATGTTCTCTATGAAGAAATGACTCTTATCAAATCGGGAGGCTTCCCACCCCCCCCCGCCCCAAATTTGAATCAGCACTTGTACACTCAAGTTTTCAACATCACCCACAAGATTTTTAAGGGCTTGTCAAAAGAATCTTCATAGTTTCTAACCATGAATAAAAATCATTTCAGATATCATCGCTATTGCACATTTTATTTCATGGGATTAATTTAATTGGTTGAGCTGAATAGTTGAGGGTTGTTAACTGGTTGCTAGGAGTAAAGATAAACGCTTGAAACTCTTCTTTAATGCTAATACAGTTATACCTTGATTAAGCAATCCTCTAGGGCAAAAAATAAAAAAAAAAAACACCCCCCCATCATTAAACCATCACCCCCACTTCCCCTCCCTTAACCCCTGGCTGCCACACTTCTACTTTCTGTCTTGACGAATTTGCCTGCTCTGGGTACCCCATGTCAGTGGGATCATACAGTATTTGTCCTTTGGCTTCTGGGTTACTTCATCCACGTTGCAGTATGTGTCAGAATTTCTTTCAAGGATGTATAATATCACACACACACACTACATTTTTATCCACTCATCTGTCAGTGGACACTCGGGTTGCAGATCTTTGGCTACTGTGAGTAATGCTGCTATGAACAAGAGTGTATAAATATCTCAGGTGTGTCTGAGATCCTGCTTTTAGTTCTTTTGGGTCTATATCCAAGAGTGGAATTGCTAGGTCATCTGGTACTTCTACTTTAAATTTTTTTTGAGGGGCCATCGAACTGCTGCCCTTAGCTTTTGTAAGCACTCGCTGCAGCTTCCAGAACATGAATGCTTCAATATCATTTGCATGGAATGGGCCAAACCTGCTCAGCGGTCATTTAATTCCGGGCTCACAAACAATGAGGTGAGAAATGAGCAATCTACATCCCACCGCTAGCAATGCTTTTCATAAACTATTAAGTTAATGAAATGTCTCATTTTTAAAAAATCAGTGACTAAAACTGATTTTGTTCTCAGTTTATCGTCTGTTAACGGACAATTTTAAAGGATCACTTTATTTTTAATTATCCCGCGAGTCAAACTTTTCTCCATGCGTGAGCAGAGGCTGCCCATGAATGCTCAGAGAAAAGCCCGTTTATGAATAGGTGGTTTCTGCATGTGGCCCAAACACTATGTTATACACTGAATTTTAGTCAGAGAGGATTCAATTTGCATCCCCTAATGGTTTAGTTATAGTCATGCCTCGAGGCATAGGAATAGACTGGATTTTGTATCACTTTATTTTTCTGACTCATGAGGGAAAAGGTAGATTGAAACGGTTTCTGATTTGGAAAGAAGGAGAAACGTAATACCCATTTTCTCTTACCCTCAAGTGCTTTCTTCCCCCTGCCCCCCTAAATGTCATTCCCTGGAAAAAAGATATTCATGGCCTCACATTCCTCAGTTCCTCACTAATGTTTTCTTTGCGGAAGCGATGGACAGTAAACCACCAGGTGACGTGGTCAGCACCAGCGCCTGTGGGAAGGTCAGCTGGCGACAGAAATAATCTTCCTGGGTGAGGAGATGCCCCTCAAGGCTGGTGCCTAGGATGGGCTCTGTTTGAATAAGTCAACGAATGTTTTCCATCAAAAGTCGTCATCTTGTCAATGAAATTCATGCAAAGCCACCTCACAATTAATTTGTCACCCAAATTCCAAGCCAACAAAACCAGAAATCTTAGGTAATTTTTTTTTTTTTTAATTTAAAGTTCACTTTGATTACCTACTTTGTAGAACACTCATTTCCTTACTAGAGAAATCAATCTGATCCTTCGGTTATTAGAGGGATGTGTATGATCTTGAAAGTGATGTTAAGCATACCAGGGAAAAATACTTGTTGCATTTTCCTTTTAGAAGGAGAATTTTTCCATACTGATGAAAGGCCACCAAGAGTCCCTCTGCCCATTACTAAGTGGGGGGTCATTTAATAAACTGATTATTTCAAAGTCCCTATGGCCCCTGGTGCCACCACATTCGCCACCAGCAGAATGACTCAACCTTGAGCCCACAAAGTTCTGCCTGCTATGGGCAAGAGCCCTGACTTTCTCCTCAATGCACTCACGGCTTCCCTTTGTCTGCCCAAGAATCCAGCAGGAATAATCCCATCATGCTCCCTACCTGGTTGATTCCAGTCTCACCCAGATCATGGCTCTTCACCCCAGCGCTCATGTCCTTAAGGCTCTGCTAATCCCGTAATAATCTGACCCGATTTTCCTTCCCTCTGCAACCACAGCCCCTTCCCTCCCCACCACCACGTACACTGGGCTCTATCCTCCCCGGCCTTGTCATGGTCACCCCAACACCCCAGCCACACTCTTGCCTCAGGGTCTTTGTCCTTGCAGTTTCTTCTGCCTAGAACATTTTCTCCACAAATATTCACTCGGTTCCCTTCCTCACTTCTTTTACGTCTCTAATCAAATGTCACCTCCTCTGAGAGGACGTCCCTGGTCATCAGTCTGAAATAGCACATCCACAGTAGCCAAAGATAGAAGCAACCCGAGTGTGTCCACTGACAGATGAATGGATAAAAATGTAGCGTGTGTGTGTGTATGTGTGATATTATTCATCCTTGAAAGAAATTCTGACACATACTGCAACATGGATGAAGTAACCCAGAAGCCAAAGGACAAATACTGTATGATCCCACTGATATGTGGTACCCAGAGCAGGAAAATTCGTCAAGACAGAAAGTAGAAGTGTGGCAGCCAGGGGTTAAGGGAGGGGAAGTGGGGGTGATGGTTTAATGATCACAGAGTTTCTGTTTCGGCTGATGAACAGGTTCTGGAGATGAATAGTTGTGAAGGTTGAACAAAAGTGTGAATGTACTTAATAACACTGAACTGTACACTTAAAAATGGTTAAGCTGAAACATTTTATGTTATGTGTATTTTACCCCAAATTTTTGAAAAGCTTATGGCTCAATAATAGATTTGCCTATTCTGGGCATTTTATATAAATGGAGTCATATAATATGTGGTCTCATACGTGGCTTCCTTCACTTACCGTGTTTTCAAGGTCGTGTGTCAGTATTCATTCCTTTCATTGATGAATAGTAGTCCATGGTATGAATGTGCCTCGTTTTTCCAGAGGCTGGAGGGAGGAGGTGATCCGGTGACTGCAGTGGGATATGGGGTTCCGTTTTGTTGTGATAGTGGCGCAACTCTGTGAATATACTAAAAATTACAGAATCATATACTTTAAAGGGGTGAATTTCATAATATGTGAATTATATCTCAATAAAGATGCTATAAAAAAAAACTTTTAAAAAACCTAATGGCATCTTAGATGCATTAATGAAAGTACAGAGTCCATAACAAACATGGTGAAAAGGGGAAACATTTAGAGGCAGGGGGCCTGGTTCAAGCTGGTGCAAGGCACTTATTGGTACGATTTTGGTCAAGTATTAACTTCTCTGAACCTCACATTTATGGTCTGTAAAATGGAAATAATAAATTAATACCTACTTTGCAGGGACATAGCTGGGACCAAATAACATGAAAGATATGAAAGTCTTTTTATTCCAGAGTTGATATATTAACATTAATCGGAATGTAGAGTCTATGTGTGGGAGCCAAAGATAACTGTCCTTTGGTCAAAGGGCTATTAGAATAGAAGAGAACTGGATTCATTCTGAATTGTTTTAAAGGGCAGAATTGGAAACACAGATATAATTTATAAGGAAGGTAGATGTTAAATTGGTAACATAAAGATCTTTCTAAGGAAGGTGCTGAGAATGCCTCACTCTGGGTTTAAGCTTCACGCACACTGTTCGTCTAGAAGGTTAAAACACATCTAAGGTCTCCTCTAATTGTGAGACCTTTTTTTTTTCCCCTATACTGTTACCAGGTTTTTATATTTCTTAATTCCAATGGTTTTTTCCAAAAGCATATGTCTTCTACACGGTGATTAAGTCTTTTAGAAATGTAACCCCTATTTCTCCCCTGCACCCATGTTTTTTTTTTTTTTTCAGATGCCACTATTCTTTATATCTTCATTTTCCATCCTTTCTAACTCCCACCAGCAGTGAAGCAAAAAATCCTAGGGTGGATTTAGCCTTCACTGCACAATGTAATCACTTGAGCCTTACGAACCATTAATACCTAGGTCTCACTCTTAGAGTTTTAGAGGTCTAGGGTAGAGGTTGGACGTCAGGATTTTTAAAGCTGCCAGGTGATTCTAAACGTGCAACCCAAGCCGAGAACACCGCTATGGAGAGAACGATCGTGTGACCCCAGCGTTACTTAGCTGAGGAGTGGGGGGCTGGCAGGGGGAGGCTCAGTCCTTCTAGTTCCTTCTCTCACACATCTTGTGTTGTGCCAGGTCACCAGCTGCCTCTAAGTAGGTGAAGCGACAGCTGCAGGTGAGTCTGGAACAGATGTCAAGCTGGAATTTCATTCCCACGATTGCTAGCCACGCTAAGTCTTTTCTTCCTGCTAAAAAGAAGCTCTCCTTTGCATTGATGCAACTGAATCAAGCAGGCCTGAACTGAGCCTCCTCATTCACCCTGCGGACATAGAAGTCCAAGCCAGCACTGGAGGAGACGGGCAGGCTGTCTGTAGAAGGGCGTCTAAGGAAAATGCAACCGTTTTGCATATATTGGCTTTTACAGAAATGTTCTCTCTTTTCTTGCTACAGTCCTCTGTGCTCTCAGATATTTCACTGAAGTGTTCCCTATCAATTCTCCTTGACTTCTGGAGTTTTCGCAGTCTTGTTTCTTATGTCACATCAGGTTTGGAGGAATGGTTGGACTTTCCTTTCCGGTCATCGCTTCCTCATCCTCCTGATCCCTACAGACCCAGGAAGGAGACTTAGTCTTTAAGATACAGTCATTTCCTTTGCCCCACCTTGAAGCTGATCTCCAAGGACAGGGAAAAAGTGCTGCCCAACCGACTCTCCAGTTTCCTAACCAACATTTCTTCACCAGCATTTTATATTCTAGTGTGAGCTGTTACTAGGAAAATGGACCAGTGAAAGAATAAGTGACTTTTTCCCTCTCTGAACTTTTTAGGGACAGTGTTGATGGACTTTGTTTGCCCCACACAAGAGAAAGACACTCAGTGTGTGTGTGTTCAGAAGACAGACCTCTACTATGCATCCTGATTTAAGAGAGAACTGACCAAATAACCAGTCTTGAGGTAAGAGTGAGCTACCCATCCATTCCATAGAGCCAGAGATTCCATAACTAACTAAACCCTAAACTGGAGATGGGAGATATTATTATTCTTATATTTGAAAACACTGACTTGGTAAGAAATTTCGTGGCCCTGGGACAGTAGAAGGGAGGCGGGTAAAAGGATAGGAATGTTCAGTGAGAAGGTTAATCCTTTAAGCTTGAGGGATTTACTGACAGCAAGTAAGAGACACTTTAAGAAGAAAAGCTCAGAAGTTTGGGGTCTTTTAATATTAGAAGCTTCAAGTGTGTTGAATCGCTGACACCCCAGACTTTCTATGGCCGGTTGCTCAAAATATTTCTCATTATAAAAACTACTTAAATATTATTTCAAAAAATTCCTGTCTGTTCAGGTTTATTTACAGAGGTGAATAATATTTCAATATGTTCGTAAAAGCCAAATGCCTGGCCTATGGCCTCGCTGGGTGCGATGTCATTGTGCCCCCCTTCCCCCCACAAAGGAGAATATCTATCTTACTTATAAAGAGAATCTTTCATTTTAGGCTCTCTGCAAAAGTTTAAAATAGAGAAATATTATTTTCCTTAGAAGATCTGATAAATAATTCAGACCAGCTATAAATCTTAATGAAAAAAAATTTTTTTTTCTTTTCCGTAAGTCTCAATCCTCAGTCTGTAATAGAACACAGTTGTTCTTTGGCTGCTCCACCTCTAATCACGATACCTTCTGGAATGGCCTCTAATTTTCTTTCATTTCTCACTCTCAATCTCCGTGATTCTGGTGAAATCCATGTCACCTCTGATGCCTTTCAAAGTCTGGCCAGTCAGACCGGGGACACTGATTTGTTCAGGATGGACACATGATCCCAGTTTGGCCACTTAGAGACAACAAGGTTAATTCAAGGACATTGGTGTCAGATAGTACATTTGCAAACAAGTGATCATTATAGATAACTGGAGCTTAACCTTGCTTTGAAATTCTGGGAACGAATGCAGGATACCTGCCTCAGAATTATCCTACCTTAAGGGCGAAAAAACCTCTGCTATATAGGAACCCCAGTTCCTATCAGTCTTTGGCTGAGAGCTACTGGAGGTGGTGGGAAGTATTCATTGATTCCTTTGCCTCTTGGACTTGGGTGATCAGAGAAGACCCTCAGGCAAAGAAATGCATTTGGAAGTTGGTCCCGTGTGCACCAAAATAGTAAAGGAAAAGGGATTTTGGGTAGGGCACTGACCCATATTCATCTGCTACAATAAATATGATCTTTGTACAATATCTTATTCCATTTTATCATAAACTCTTAGTAAATGCCATTTACTGATAATATTCATTCATTCGATAAGTATCTATTGTATCATGTACTAAGGTACATTCACTGTGCTAAGTGCTGGGAATAAAACACATCAGAACATCCCCTTCCTCAAGGAGCTGACGATCTATAACAGATACAGACAAGGAAGCAAGAAATCACGTACTGATGACAGGGAGGGTATGGGGTGCCGGGAGAGCATGCGAGAGAAGAAACTAACCCAGAAAGTATTTTCTACGCGCCCTCCCCAGTTTCCAGCAGCAGGAATAAAAAAAACTGCAGAGCGAGGAAGATGACAGGGGTGGAAGGGAAGTGGAGATGTTCCGGTAACGAATTTTATACTACGTGCACATATTATAGATTTAAAAACTTAACTTTTAAAAGACTAATCTATTTTAAAAGAGTAAATCAACATAACGAATAAAATTACCAACTGTAATTGTAATCTGAGACTGTGAAGTGTGGATAAGGAGATTTGGGGACACAAGTTCATTTTGGGTAATGAGGATACATGTCACATGAAGACATACCTGGCATGCAATAGCATCTAGCAAGGTTTAACCTCACATATTGTACCCTGGCCGGTCCAAGGGCAGGGGAGTCAGGTGTGTAGCAGCAGGAAGTACAGAGAGCAGAGAAAGATGAAGTGTCTGTCGTTGTGTCTCCAGGGTTGTTCTGGGAAGAGGCTGCACAAACAGGCCATCAGCATCCCTGGGACCCCCTCACAGGAAGTCGGAGGATGCTCAACAGACAGTTACTGCCTTAAGTGAATTCTCTTTGACATGGACAAATTAACCTATCACAACTCAGTAACACTAATCATTAAGAATATCCCTGGCTCCAATTTCACACTCATTAAATAACCCTCTGATTATAATCTGGCCTCCCATGTAGATAATCCTGTGGAAACAGAGTAGGCCCTCTTAGTAAGCTTTGATAATTATACATTTAAGTAAATGTATTGGCTCTTCTCTGCTTGGTTAGTGTGACTCGGGGCCTCTAAACTTATTACCTGAGATAAGCTGACAAAAATCACATTTCTTTACCTACAGAGCCAAGCACAGGACTTGAGTGAAGTACACTGGCCCCACAAAGATAAGTGCTCTGTGCGGCCTACAGTCACATTTCTATTTCGTTTCATTCTAACTACAAGTACACGCCCAGAATTTTGAAGGTATGTGTTGCTGTGATGAAGTTCATTCAAGTCAGGGCCACCCCATTGCTCAAATCAGAGGCCACTGTTCGCTTGGGCAGAATCCGCGTTCCCACCTCAGGATTTAGTCAGTGTTCACAGAGGACATTAACAGCAGGATTAAAGTCATGGAAGAGAGTTGACAGGTTGGGGCAGATAGCACAATGAGAAAGAAGACAAAAAACTTAAGCGATCAGACCTTGGTGAGCCAAGTGGGCCTTGGTTAGCAATCTGGACTTTATTCCTAGGTGATGGCAACCCATGTTTCAGCAGAAAGGTAGTAAAGTTATTAATACTTTAAAAAAGTGGTTGGAAACATTTTGTTTAAAGTGAAAATCCAGAAGATACAGCCTTGCTAATGCACAACAATGCTGTCTACCTTTGTATTCCTGCCTTCTTCAAACATTTTCAATCCTGTCTATTAGGAGAATGTATTGCTGATTTTATCATGTTGATTTTATCAAGACATTAATTCAATTCCCTTCATCATCTGCTTACTGAACACCTATTATGTCTAGGTCATTATAGAGAGTACAAAAATCAATTAGATATGATCTCTTTCTATATAATCTAGGGCCACAAGAGTAGCACAAACAAGAATTTATTAAGACATGGGTCAGGAAGACCTAGTTTTAAATAATTTTGCCAAATTAATTTACTTTTTATTTTGCTGAAATACATTTATTTCCCAGTAGGAGATCTTGGGAGGGAGAAGGAAAGATTCCCACACCTAAAAACTGTAATCCAAACTGTACTATTTATAGGTTGCATAACTTCCAGCAAGTTACTTAGTCTCTTTCAGCTTTAGTTTCTGCATCTGTAAAATAGGATTAATTTACATACTTCACAGTATTTTCTGGGAGATTAACAAATCATTTTTGTAAAGCACTTTATAAATGCTGACTTTAATTATTGTAAATGAGATTTTAAACCAATTTTGGGGACACTGATTATTTATAAATTGAGACTACCTATAATCAATAAGTCGCTAAAATTTTATCACTTTTAAACAATACTTATTGATTAAAAAACTGTTTACTGTGAGATGAACAGCCTTTTAAATCTTTTTAATACAACAGATATAAACTTAATTAAAAAATACAACAGATAGCTTTCAATAACTGTTAACTTAGAGGTAATCATAAAATGCAAAATAAATACTAGAGAGATAGATAGATACATAGATAGGTAGATAGATGGAAGTAGATAATATATTCAACGATGGAGTATATTCATAGAGAAACTGAATGTTTATTCTCTACCCTTATACAGCAAAAATGAAAAAAAGAAGCCTATTTTCACAATTACTCTAGTTCTATAACATACTTTGTAGTGTCAAGAATGGAAGCTATAGATATTTAATCTTACTTGAAATCTAACACTAACAGGCCCACAAGAGCATGTGCTTTTAGATTGCAGGTTCTCAAGGGAATGCTCTTCTTCCTGTGCCAAATCATGGCCCTTCGGTTCAGTTGCCTACGTTGTGGCCTGGCTTACTTTCCTCTCATGTGAGGGTAGCTGAACACCGAGTCAACAACCTTGGGTCTCTCTCTGGGTGAAGAAACAAATCTTACAGGATTTTTGTGAGGATCAAAGGGGAAATCCATTTTAGGTGCTACCACGGTGCCCTGACACATGGAGACCCTCAATTAACATTAGCTGTCATTCATTGTAACTCGCACTGAAACCAGCTGCTTTGTACGAGACAGTACTACGATTCCATCCTACACTGGGAAGCAACGGCACCTACTAGTCTTACTGCATCCAATCCATCGACCTAAGCCACCATCATTGCTTGCCTGGACCAGGGCCAATGCCTCCTCATTGGTTTCCTCATATCTACTTTTGCCCTTCCTATCCTCCATTCTCACACAGAAGCCAAATTGATCATGTTAAAACAAATCAAGATAATTTGGGGATGTGGGCGAGTGGAATAAATCTGTTTTAACGTGCTTCTGTTTGTTGAAAGAGGGGTTAATATATTGATTAACTTTAAATGTTTTCAAGTTGTTGAGTAACCATGGTAAAATTTCAAGGTTTACTACTAACAGCATAGAAACAGAGTAAATAATGATGAAACGAGAAAACAAAGAAACAGAAAATAATAAAGTCAATTTTTAAAAAGTAAAAATGTAACAAGCTGGCATCTCTATATTGCTATCACACAAAATAGAATATATCTTAAAAATCATTTTTAAGGATAAGAGATATGATAAAATATTTCAGAATAGTGATATAGCAATTCTTAAGTAATATGCCTCTATTAATAAATTTACCTCAAAATATATAAAATAAAATGTATGAAACTATAGGAGAAACTGATAAATGCACAGTTATTTTGGGAGATTTTAACAACTCTCTCCTAATGACTGACAGGTAAGATGATGAAAAATCAGCGAACAAATAAGACCTGAAGAACACAATTAACATGCTTTATTTAATAAACACATAAGTCTGAACCCCAAAATTAGTCTAAACTCCTCTCATGCAAAACTTATTCATCATTGGCTGCTCGTGCTTAAAAATTACCAAAAAAGAAAAAGGAAAAAAAGACAGCTGTCATGCCAGTATCAGATGGGTGCAGAGCAGGTAACACTTAGAGACTGGAGAGAGGCTGTTCTGATCTGCAATCAGTTCGCCAAGATGAGCAAGAAGCGCCAGAGACCTTTTCTATCCTAGTCATCAGAATTATCTTAGGTGATTTGTTGGCTTTCTCAATACTTTTTGAAGGTACTTCTGGCATTGTGTGTGATGCAGTACCTATTGATTGATAGGTTTCCTCTTTTATTTTCCAGGCACTGCCAGAAATGGTGATAGATAGTCCTTAAAAACAATTTTTGTATAGCCTACTCTTTTTACTATTCTGTTGACATGTTTCATGAAACTTTAGGTTGAAAAGACAGATTTTAAGATAATTCTGGTGTGCATAGTTGAATGACTGGCATGAAGAATATGTAACATTTTAAACTTCCATTTTTTTCTTGCTTCCAGTGGGGGCCACACTGAGAATGTTTTAAGTACTTAAATATGTTCTCAGTACCTCAAACACATTTATACTTCAAAAAAACCCCTGTATATCATACAACTAAAGTTGAACTTCTTAAAGATACATTCTACTTCTGAAATACAAGATTCTTCTTCTTTTTTTTTTTTGTTTATATGAAAGACATGGATAGTGTTACTAATAATCATTTCTATACATATACCCACCAAATTCTCCCCATTGTGGAAAATGCTTTCTCATCAGCAGGAACCTTTAATGCCAACATGAAGAAACTAAAATTGTGAATAATGGGAAAAGTCTTCCACACAGTTCTAGGTTTAAAGATTTCTTTCTCTTCCTACTTGTATCCATGGAAGACCATAAAACCCCTAAGTTTCAGGAAGCATACTAGAAGGGGAAATGGTCATGGAGAAAGAGTGAGCAACAGAAATCAGGGTCTGGATTAGAAACAGAGAAGGCAAAAATCAACGAACTCTGCCGAGAAACAGAAAGCCTACCACCTAAGGAAAGAACTTAGAACTAGTACAATCAAAGTGACTCTAGCTCTCTAAAATCAGCAAATAAATAGTAGTATTCGAAAGTGGCCAGACAATTGTGGGTCAAGTAAATTGAGGAATAAATGGTGACTCAAGAGACACAGAGCTAGGACAACGAGCCATGAAGGAGATCCCGACTGCAGTTGTTCCCAAATGACCGCACCCGTAAGATGGGGCTTGGAGATAAACTATAATCAGCACTGGATATCAGTGTTGATTTTGCTGAAAATAAACTGCTAATCCATAAGAGTGTAGTCATTTTACCCATTCGTTGCCTCAGGAGAGGACTCAGCAGACACCATTCCTTTCGATGTTAAGGAGGTGATCTGGGAGGTCTGGTCTGCTATTGGAATCCTCAGACACAGAAAGAAAGCCATGGTCTATGTGAAGTGGCTCTCTAGCCCTCGATGTCTGGATAGGTGATTCATCTCATCAATTGACACACACAGTAAATTGTGCACCTGAGGTATTTTGACTCTCTCGGGAAACAGATTGAGAGGACATGTTGAAGTTTTCTGAAATTTCCCACATTATGTTGTGTATCTATACATTTAGGCAGAGTTTCTTTAAATGTTAGTACATAATACATTTCTGAAATACAAAAAGTCACTCCATCAAATGTCCGTGTTTCGGTTCTCAGAAAAACGTTTAACCAACATACACTCTATCTTTCTTTCACTAAGAAGCTGAGATAGTAGTACTGCTTTATATCACTGGAAATGAATAAGAATTACTTGATTAAAATTAATTCCATAAATAAAAAGTCTACGGGAAAAAAAAAGCTGCATGATCTCAATGGTAATTTTGTCATGAAAGCAAGATTACCGAAAATTGAAAATGTCCATATTGAATTTTTGAATTTACAATTCGTTGTCATTTTAGAAAGAAGGAACCAGAAACAAGCTGTCTTAGGATCTTCGGAATGTTCCTGTATGCTGACTGCGGCTGATGCTTTTTCTTACCCTCTGACAACAGGAATCTGCATTGAAGCAAGGCATTCAGAATTCTGTGTTAACAAGACGTAAGTGAGGACCAGGGACCCCTTGCTAGCTCGCCCTCTTCCCCATAGTTAAATTTTATAAAATACCCTGCAGATGTAGAGCGTGCAAAAGGAAAAAAAGGAGAGGCGCCATGTGGTATAAGCTAATAATTATTTATATTCCTAATCAAAGGCTCGCATTTCACATGCAAGGTTTACTACTGTGGCCCACCCAGGCCCTGAAGCTATTTTTCTTTTTTCAAATTAGGAATTTGCTGATCAAATCAAATGCTGATTCTGTATCTAAAATGATATGTTTTCTCTTTGTGCAAGTGATTAGATCCCCCTAAGAAACTAATCGCTGCCATTTTAAATTGCACAAGTAGCAAAAGCAGTTTCCTTACGAAAGAATTACGGTTATATCCCTCACATTTTTTCACCATTTTAAAGCCATGTTTTCCTTTAGCTCTGTTCGATCCATAAAAACGGCAAAGAGTAATTGAATGAATAAGGCCAACATGGGTAAAATTTAAATATGTTTCCTTTTGCAAGTGTGTTATATCTCATCGATCTTATATGCATGTTAGATACATACATGTGTGTTGAATTATTGAAGACAGTGCTTCAGTATTGTCTCCGTCTTTACATATTGCCTGTGTACAAGTTTAAATTTGATTGGCAATAGGTCAACTCTCTGCTGTTTTACCAAGAGACCTAAGGAGTTTACCCTCTTTTTTGTCCTGTCCTCCCTAAAAAGGAGGTAGAATAAACAGCAATTGCATTACATGGCCACCTCTCCATTGCCTCCTTTGAGATGTTGGACTCTACAACTAGAGATCCACTTTAAGAGACTCTATCAAAATGCAAATTTGTGCAGAAAAGGTGTCTCTTGATACCTGCCTGATACAGTAGTAAGTCGATTACACCTTAATGTGAATGGATGTGTCCGACTCTTTCTTGAGAGCTGGGTGTGAGGAGGGTTCAGTGGAACAGGACGGCCCTGGGAGAGGGATTGGGGCGATCAGGAGAAAGAATGAGAAAAGGCAGAAGATGCTGACAGTTCTTTTAAAGAGGCGTGCAGGCCCTTTTCCCACGGAAAATGCCTTTATAGGGAAATCTTCAGTGAGCGAAATGTGCTGCCCTGGAACCGCTTTGTTAGTGGGGAATAACGAAAAGCTGCCAACTGCTGCAACCCCACATGTTTGGTCTCAGAAAGAACATCTCCTGTGAGTTCCACTCCCTTTTTGTGTTGCCAGAAAAGAACTGGGCCAAATGGTGAGGACAGTTATTTGGCAAGAGACTGAAGTTGCCAGAGGAATGAAGAATGAAAACAAGCAAAATTAAAATGAATTTACCACCTGGGGTTTTCTAACATCCTATCTGTAAGGGGAAGGAAATTTTAAACTTGCACTTAAAGAACTAGTGCCAACTGGAATCACATTCTTGTGTGTGTGTGTGTGTGTGTGTGTGTGTGTGTGTGTGTTCACTGTGATGAAGCTTCCTTCACTTAATAGTTTCACAATACCTACATGATCTATTTTTGGCTTTTACTCTTGCACAAAATGAACTGAAATTTAAGGGAAAATTTATTTCTTTATATTACTATTCTGATGCTATAGTACTTCCCTTCCAAATTACTTATGCTCAAAATAATATTCTTAAATACAGCACTAGTGCCTGTCGAAGAGTCAAAAATAACTTTCAGGGAGAAGTAAATAAGAACATAAAGATATTGCTGAACATATTTAAATTTATTGGTAAAACTGGCCCTGGACATAGTCTCTATCCTAGGCTTTAACTAGAATACATGTTTAATGCCTAAATTCTAAATGTCAGACAATATATTTGTGTCCAAGTGGCGGTACATAAAACACTAATCCCACATTGGAATCTCCAATAAAAATTCACTGCATATGCTATCACTATTGATTAATTTAAAATTTTTGTTTCATCTGCTATTTTCTGAAAAAATTAAAAAGTAAAGCAACTACCCACACCTATAAATATTTGGTGTGAATCTCTCTCAATTATATCCAATTCTATAAAATCATTGAGAAGTACAAAACATTAAACACTTTTGAAAATGATCATTCATATATTGGTCTTTGATAAACATCTAAATACCACACACTAGCTAATAATTATCCCTATAATCTGAACAAGAAGCAATTTAATTATATAATTATTTTCTTGAAACAGAAACACTCAAAATGTTACTAGTAGAAATGGCAACTGCATCTTTACAAACTTTCCAACTATTTTCAGGTTCATCTAGGCCAGTCGCTGCCAGAAATTTATAGATTTCACATGCTATACTTGATCCATGTTTATCTGTAAGGTTGTGGAGATGGTATGGACAGTTGACTGGATTGTCTTAAAAGCTAACTCAGAGAGACAGCAGATTTCTTAGAAATGGTCTTATGTGAAAACTAAAAAAAACTGAAATTCGATAAAGGAAAATGGATTCTGAGCTACAGCTAGATATGGTATAAGTCGACAGCCTTGACTAATGCAATATGGGTGAATAGCCAGTGACTCTTGCTAGAAGCTGGACCGGGCTCAGGGTATTTTAAGTCCTCATGGTTCTGATCTTGGGCCTTCTGAGCATATGCTAGGATTTTCCTGTGGACTGCACATCAGCCAGAGATGTTACGAACCACCTCAATGAAAAGGTTAGTTCCGTAGCTAGACCGCCTGGCTTTGCTATTTACTCACTGTAGGTCTTTGAGCAAATTAGTTAACATCTCTGTGTCTCAGTTCATCTTCAGCAAAACAAAGGTTAGAACAGTTCACCCAGGAAAGGCACCTTTTTATCTAGAATTTCAGTTCTTCCAAAGTTCATTGCTTCCAACGTTCTCCAATATTTTCAAAATTTTAATTTTTGTAATTATCTTTTTAATTTAAGTTGTTGCAATGGGAGCAAAGGACTGCTCCACGGGGTATTTTATAGAATCATCCAATGTTAGATTCAGAAAAACCAACAACATTTTTACATGAGCTAATCCTGGTAGGCTTCTCCAGCAAGCATCCCACCTTCTGAAATCACTAGATAAGAAGCAATCATGGGTCTTTATGTTTAAGTATCCCAACCACCTTAAGAAAGCTTTTCTCAAAATTCTCTCACCATCCCTTTCAATTGGGGCCTGAAAATTCTGAAGCTTAACCTGTGGACTCCCTAAATAGCCACAAGTGATTCTCACCCCAGATATAGCAGGCTTTCTTCAGCGTTGAGTCACAAACTGTTCTCTCTCAAACTAGCCTTCATGGCAGCTAGTACAGGGTCAGCACTCAATAAACACTCACTTATTTAATAAACAATAGAGATGAATAAAGAAACTCACCTACATGCCAATTGCACAATAATGAAATTAAATTTTTAACTGTGACTGAATTTAATTTTAGATTTTATCTGAACTTAGCATACTTGGTTTCACATTAAATATATGTGTTTCTAGTATCAATATAAAAATGACTGTTTTTTCTATATGGGAAAACCATGTAGAACAAATGAAATTAATAATTCAAGAAAATCATTTACATTAATTTAGCGAATTAATTTACAGATTAATAATTATTGGAAAGGGTGAAAATTAGGAGTCTGAAAATATATGCCTTCTTGTTTTATCTCTCAGCTACTCAGGGAGCATCTTGGTTCAGCTCTAGGCAAAGAGAGGCAATCTGGATTGTAGTTGAAATGGTTTAGGCCATATTTAGAGGATCATTCTGTGGGATTCCCAGCCAAGTATGTGAGTCAAGACTGACTCTTCCGTATCAGCCCATGAGCTTTTTCCCATTTCAGAGACATATTATAAAATTTAGAAGGCAAAATATATCCTCCTCAACTTAATTAAGTAGCATTTTCAATTTATAAATATTCACTGTGGCTAGTGATAGTGAATGAATTTAGCTGATCGTTTAGCTGATGGATCACTTATTTACAAGCATTTTAAATAAGAGATGCAGTGATTCTTATATGAAAAATATATGCAACCTGGGAAAGTTATATCCGTTTTTAAATCTGTACACACATATAATTCTGGTAATAAGAGGAAAAAATGCTCATCAAAGACAATTTGGAAAATTAAAATATTTTACAATGCAACAATTAAAACTAAATACTTATTTTTTACTATTTTCTGTGCATCTATATACTTTTGAACCAAAAAATATTGTTATATATTGTTTGCTTTTTCTTAAATAGCATATTTTCCCATGCCATTAATATTCTCTGAAACGTGATTATAGTGGCTGAATACTGTGTAATAATATGGTTGTACTACAGTCTATTAAACTATTTCTGTTATTTGGACATGTAGATGTCTGTAGTTTTCACTCTCGTAAATCACACTGCCTTTTATCTTTGTGTGCATTTTTAAAATTGTTTTCTTAAGACAGATTCCTAGAAGTAAGATTCATAGTAGGAAATGAACTCTTTTAAGGCCCTTGATATATCTCAATACGTTAATTTCCCAGTTACATTTTCACCAGCCAATTGTACTTACTCTAATGAGATGACTATGTCCTTGGACATATTTATCTCCTTGAAAAATACACAGCTATTTTTGTGTGTGTTTATGTATGTAGATGGCATTATATTTCAGACTTTGCTCAGCTTTTAATCAACTTTTTAAGGTCTCTCTATATTGTCGTAAGAGTCCACTTTTCTAATAGGTTTCATTTCATGTTAGTTTGCTGGGGAGCCATGTATAACCTAGTTTTTCCTTTGTAATTTTTAGCCAATGCAAATGTTTTCTCTCAGTCTGTTGTCTACCTGTTAACTTTAGGTCAGCTACTAAAAAGATTCAGAAGAGAACAAGCATTAGTAAGATGTTAATGCAAACATGCACATCATTTGCTATCATAATCCTTTCAGTTGGTCCATAAATATATATCAAGCACCTACTTCATATGTGATGCAATGAGAAGCATTCAACAGGAGAAATTAAACATAGACTCTCCCTTCAAGGATCTCACAGTCTCACCTAAGAGATCAGACAAGAAAAAATATATCTACACAAATGGAAAGAAATTTCATAAGTGAAATATTAATAAAGTGATATGGGTCTGTAGAGGTTAGGTTTGAAGGTGGAGCAGTTATCCAGGTGGAGAACTCGAATAAATTATTGGAATCTGAAACTGACTTTCAGAAGAGGTCAGAGTCCTATAGTTTGGGGAGGCATTTGGATGAGAATTAGAAGCTATGAAATTGATGAAATTTGCAAGGAAGAAGCAAAAATAGAGAGTTGGTAGATCCTTAGGTAATCACTACTTAAACAAACAAACAACAACAACAACAACAACAACAACAAAAAACAGGGAGAGTAGCAGAGGAAAAGAAAAAATACCAGTGTTTCAAAATGTAGATGTTCAGAATACTCTTGACTTGAGGAAAGGAACCATATTGAATATGCTTAGGTGTAGATACTGAGTACGTTTTTCTTTCAGAATATATCCATTTTAAGGAATCAAGGTAAAAGTGATGTGAAACTGGTAGGGGAAGCCTGGTTGCAAAAATCTGGGTCTCCTTGAGCAAGGTAAAGCATTTATCCAATAATAACTAATTCTCTGCTTCTTTGAATGTATCTTTGAGTTAATAGATAAATGATATATAAGCCCATATTTTTGATATAGCAGCCTTGGGGAGATGGGCCTTTGGGGATCTGGCCTTGTCTGATGGACAGGAGAGAGTAGGAAAATAATATCAAGAAAGGACTCAGCCTGGCTTAAAGGATGATTGTGCTGAGGCTGACATTCCTGCCCTTACATAACACATGCTAAGAACCAAGCCAATCCATTTTAAGAATGGGAGAATTGCCAGCCATCACATTCTGCAATGATGATTATTAATGTTGTATTATTAGCCAATATTTATTAAGTGTTTGTTACACACAAGGAGATATGCTAAGCTTTTTACATATAATATGCCATTTCATCCACTCAATTATCTGGGAGAAGAATATGCTGTTATTATCCACATTTTTCAGAGGGGCAAAATGAGAACTGGAGTCAGTAACTGGTAGAACCAGCGCACAAATCTAAGTTTGAAGCCCACACTTTTGGAAAAAGTGCCACAAAATGTGTGAACTAAAAGGCCATTGGTATCCTAAGAGGAACATCATCAGTGGAGAGTTAAGGATAGAATAGTCTGTCCAGAAATTAAGAAGCGATTGGGTGGTGGGAAGATAGAATCCGTAAATGCAACTACCGTTCCCAAAAGTTCATGGCCAAAGGAAGGGAGCTATTGGAGGTAGGAAATTTAAAGAAAGGTCTTGTTTTATTTAAATGTTATGGCCAAAGCATCTCAAATATATTTGTAAGGTAAGAAGAGAGAGACTGGAGAGGAAAAATTGAAGATGCAAGAAAAAGAGTAAATCGATAGACCGAGGTTCTGAAGGAGGTGAGAGGGTAAGAAATCATGAGCACATTAAAGGGTTCACTTGAGGGAGGAGGTTAACCTTTATGGGAGAATCAAAGGAGAAGGTGTTGGATGAAAACACAGACCAAAAAAATATGGCTAGATGGCAGTAGAAAAGTCAAGGGAATGTGTGATAGTAAATTATTTTCTTAGTAAACTCTGAGGTTTATATGCTCAGCGGTTTATATGGGTGAGGTTATGTGCTCAAAGTCATGATGGCAGAAGTGGAAAATGTTTGCAATAGACTCCGTAGGGAATGAGACGGAGAGTGAATGAAAGATGAATAAAATGGATACTGAGCAGTAGAGATAACAGTACTAAGGCTGGAGTATCAGTCAGGGCTTAGCTGCAGGTAACAGAAACTATATTCCCTATCTGGGGCAGAAGCAGACTGAATACAGGTGGATGCTTACAAATCTCTGGGAAGGCTAAAGCAGTGGACTTCCCAAAATGACTCCCAGAACCACAGTGCAGAACTAGCTGGCTACGAAAGCTGTGAGCGCCACCAAAATAGGAAAAAGGGGGAAGGAGGAAGACACTGGTGAAACTACAGACATCGGGAATATCCCACCCTAGCGGCACGCAACTGTTGGCTCTCGGAAGTACCACTCCTCTTGGACTGACACCAACAGAGAACGTATGCTTGCTCTGGAAGAAACGTCGGCTGAACCAAACCGTAGCGATGTTGCTGGTTTTCAGTCTATTCCAGGTTCTTTACTCTTCAAGGGTCACTAGAAGTTCAGGGACCACACTGTGAATAACACTGCCATAGACCGTGAGTTCCTTGATGGCAAAGGACCTGCTATTAGTCATTTCTGTGTAACTGGGTCCCCCAGGTATATGGACACACTAATGTTTATTAAACAGGAAAGGGCTGGAAGTGATAAGCCTCAAAAGACAGGAATGGTGTTAAGAAAAACTCCTTTCTCAGTTTTTCTAAATTTTTACTTAAAGGACTTTAAATCTACAAAAAAGGCAAAGGAATACCCTCGCACCTTACCAATTATTATCCTTCTGTCGCATTGCTGTATATCTTTATAGACACAAACACTCATACACACTTTCACATAACGTCAAAGTCAGAAATTAATTTAATAAATGAAATTTATATAACATAAAATTAACAATTTTAGTGTCCAACCCAGTGGCATTTAGCACATTCACAATGATGTGCAATTGTCACCTCCATCTAGTTCCAAAATGTTATTACCCCGAAGAAGACTCCATACTCACTAGGCATTCCAGTATCTTCTCCTAGCCTCTGGCAACCACCAGCCTACTGTCTGTCTCCACAATAGAATCATACAACATGCAACCTTTTTCGTCTGAATTCTGTCACTTAGCATATGTTTTAGAGGTTCGTCCAAACTGTAGCATTTTTATCGGCTGAATTACATCGCCTCAAAATGCATAGGTTGAAATCCTAAACTCCAGTTCCTCAGAACACGACTGTATCTAGAGATAGGAGAGAGGTAAATTCAATTAAAATGAGGTCATTAGCATGGGATCCAACCAATATGACTTGTGTCCTTACATGGGAAGGATATTAGGGGTAATACCAGCAAGGGGGGAGAATAGAAAGTCCCAGACTTCCTTCCCCACATGGACACACAAATTCAACAACAATAGAAGAATCGATTCCCTTTGGAAAATATTCAGAAGCCAGTTGAGAGGCTCCTGCACCCCAATCGAGCATGAGACCAGTTGCATCAAAGCCAGTAGAAAAGTGCATGGTACCATATCATAATAATCTGTCCCCTGCGATAGCCCCACACAATCAGGAGGAATCCCCCAGCTCCTGCCTTCTCCCCGAGGAAGGAAGGAGAAGACTGGTCCGTGTAGCCAACGTCCTAACATTTCAAGGGGCTGCCTGAGGGATGGGTTCTGTCTTTCCTGAGTCTTAGCACTGATGGGAAAATGCGCCAGGTGAGCAGCCCCTGAGAACAAAGGTGATGGCTTGGACTAGCAATGCACTCACTGGCCATACACCTTTTCACAAGTCAGCACAGAGCAAGTGAGGAAAAGACCCAAATTCTGGCTTCTCCCTGAGGAGGGAAAGAATTGGAGCATCTGTCCAACATTCCAGCCTTTTTGGTGTTTGGCTTCCGTGTGAAAGATTCCTCTCTGGGAATCAACCAGGTTAGAAAAACAACAACAAAACCACCACAAGTTCGATCCACAAGGAAACAGCCCAGCCAGGTCACCCTAAATAGAAAACCGAAGTACTAAAGGCAAATTCAGGGGCATGGGATTTCCAATCAACTTTTTACCCAGGTAACCAGAGAGTATCTTATGCAAGGGATAGAGAAAAGGAAGCAGTGAAAATAAAAGTACTTTGGAGGAAACAGACTCTGAGGGACGAAGAAATTGGAAAGAAACTGTTAGTAATATTAGAGATATCAATGAATTGAACTGCGAGACATAACTAAAAAGATGGTATTCATAAAAAAAAGAAAAATAACTTTTCTTTAAAGGTCAAAAAATCTGTTAGAATTGGTTTTAATGATAGGAGAAATGAAAAACTAGAAGGATTGAAAAATAAGATTTAGGAAAACATCACAAAACAACCAAAAGATAAAGAAAAATAAAGAAATAATAAATCAGATCATCAATCCAGATGGCCCAACATTAAAGCAATAGGCATTTCATAAGTCAGAGAAAGACAAATACCATAACATTTCACTTATACATGGAATTTAAAAAACAAAGTAAATGAACACCAAAACAGAAACAAACTCATAGGTACAGAGAACATTTTGATGGCGTTCAGATGGGAGGGGGTTTGGGAAAATGAGGGAAGGGAGAAGAGATTAAGAAGTACAAATAGGTAATTACAAAATGGTCATAAGGATGTAAAGTAAAGCATAGGGAATATAGTCACTAATATTGTAATAACTAGGTATAGTGTCAGATGAGTACTAGATTTATCGGAGTGATCACTTTGTAAGTCAGATAAATGGTCTAATTACTATGTTGCACACCTGAAACTAATTAATATTGTATGTCAACTTTAATTGAAAAAAAAATCTAAAAAGCAATAGACATTTCAGAAGTATGGAAATAGGGGAGGAAGAAAACCCATAAAACTTCAAAGAAATAATGCAAGAACATTTCCTCAAATAAAAGTTGTAAATTCCCAGAATTAAAAATGCTCAGCAAAATGAAAAGAATATACTACCCTATAAGCTTCTCAAGATTAAACAAAGAAACAAACAAACAGGTTTCCTGCAAAAATGAAGATGAGAATGGCTTTTGACTTTTCAAAAGGAACACCAAATACTAGAAGGCAATGGAGAAATTTCTTCAGAGTGCGCAGAAAATGATTCCAACCTGGAAATCTGTAGCTGGTCAAATAACCATTTAAGTACATGAATAGCATAGAGACATTTTTAGGCCCAGTAGTTTTCAAAAAATCTCTCATTGCACTCTTTCTCAGGGAGCACCGTGCCATCTAAATGGGGTGTCAACCTGAAGAGAAGATGAAGATCCTGGGAAACAGAGGGTTTAACCCAAAAAGGAATCCTTAGGATGGTGGCGAAGGGGGATCCTAGGATGGTAGCCGTCAGCTGGTTCAGCCCGAAGTGGGTAAGACATTCCAACAGAAGTTTTGTCAAGAAAATTAAACTCATAGAACACTGTGTATTTGAAAGTTTTGAGAGGAGATTTGTGTAAATGGGTGAGTCTGGATTTCAAAAAAAGGAAGAAAAAGACTCAGTCTCTCACCAACTCGCCTGCCCAAAACTCACCTGCTAATATGAGCAACACCTGCATACCCACACATCGTGGGACTGGTACCGTCATACCTGGAGAGCTCACCTCACTAAAAATTACACACTGCTGTGGACTTCAAGGAGAAAGATGATGTAAAACATCCAGATGTTTGGTCTGCAGGCTGAGAAAACAGGCCCAAGCATTCTAAAGTGCACAAGACAAAGGCAAAAGCGTCTCCTGCAGGTTCTTTCCCTACCTGGCTCTGAAGTCTGCGGAGCCGAGGAGGTGAACAGACCCAGTGAGAAATGCCCAACAGCTCCCCCGTCTCATAGTGACTCCTGGTATCACCTCCTGGGAATGGGTCGCTCCCTGCTTAGCTCGCCAACACCTTCTTCACCCAAGAAGCGATGACCTCATAGTCAAGGCATGGAGGTTCTGGGGGAAGGCGTTACATCAGACACCTCTTCCGGCTTCCCTTTCCACAGCAGAGATTTACTACACTGGGAGTCAGGTGCTCTCCATCTAAAATTCGCCCCAAGCGGAGCATGAGCAGACCATTATAATTAGTTCTTAATTAACCACAGGAGTGGAGGAGGAAGCGTGGGCGTGGATGACTGAAAAATGCAGGACAATCCAAGCCCCACTGAGAGTCCCAAGTGAGAAGAATGAGTGAAAGAGTGTGTTTTAAAATAGGAGTTTTTTAGTATTCAGGTATGACAGGACCAACGGGTCAGGACACAGTTGCCATTGAAAAGATAACTTGTTTCCCCATTTCCAAAAGGAGGGGCATACTTTGCCATGAGGGCCACGTGACAAAGCACCAGGGTCAGTCAGGAGACAGAGAGAGTGAGGGGGAATGTAGACAAGAGCCTTCCTTTTTATGGATTCCATAGAAAAAAACGGGTGGGGCAGGTACGAAGGCTCAGGATTGGCTAGTCGAAATAATTTCAACAAGCTCTGGAGTGTAGGAACTGGCCATGATTGCCTGGCCTCCAGCCCTGGTGTGATTAGGGCAGGGGTAAGTGGCCTTGAGTGTGGGAGCTCCATCAAGGAGGTCACTGGGCGCGTGGGCTCTGGTCTTGCTGGTGCGCACTCAGGAAGCAAGTTGTTTACTCTCTCTTGGAATTAGCTAATTGTGGGATGGGAAGTCTCTCTCCGAACAAGACCCTGAGATGCCAAAACATCAAAAATACAGACTTTTAAGACACAAGTAATACAGTACTCCTATTCTCCAGCTTTTTCAGATTTCGTATGTAGGTGAGATTACACCATATGTATCTCTGTCTGACTATTTAACTTAGTGTGGCGCCATCAGGGTCCATCCATGTTGCAAATGAGAGGAGTTCCTTTTTCATAGATGAATAACACTCCATTGTATATATACCACATCATCTACCTACTCATCCACTGACAGACACTTAGATTGTTTCCATATCTTAGCTATTGTGATTTATTTTGTATTTTTGATATTTTGACTTTGTGTGTTTGTAGTTTTAGTTTTTGTAAGCCTGAAATATTCTGCAATTTAAAGTTTTGAAATAAAAAACTAATTTGGTAATAATTCGATCCTGTAAAAAAGAATGAAAAAAAGAAAGAAAAATGCTGGATAAGAACAATACTGATAAGTCGTACTTTGGCTTTGCCTTCAAAAGCAAAGGAATGTAATGAGCACATGGCATCACAAAATATATAGAATTTGTGTTTTGAACAGGAGAGATCTTAAAGCCTTAAAATACAGCATGCTTGTCATGATGCTTGGTCAGTTTAACGTCATATACATATCAGGAAAAACTAGTCAAGGCACAAAGCTTTAGAATCTTCCAGAACACATGTTAGCTTAGCTTGTGCTGTCTTGATGATCTGTACATGTATATAAAGAAAAGAAAGAGGGAGACATTAGTACATATTTGGGTACAAGTATTATAATTCTATGGTAGATTTGCACACTTCTGTACATATGAGACTTACAGGCAAATCATGGGCCATATGTAAAACTTCAAGAAAGGATGAATGTTTCAAGGTGAGTTTGTTATCATGTAATGTCCTTCTGCTGTATTAAAAAAATTGAGAGTAGGTGCCTACAAGGAACCTAACATGTTTTATGCATTCAATTCACATTTAAATAGCTAAGAAATATTTATAGGCTATTGGTCAATTTATTAGTATTTTTCTTTAGTTTTTTTTCTTTTTTTCTACAAAAGGCATGCTGTTTTGTTTCCCATTCATCTGGGGGTGGAGAAGGAAGGAAGGAAGGAAGGAAGGAAGGAAGGAAGGAAGGAAGGAAGGAAGGAAGGAAGGAAGGAAGGAAGTTAGTTTCAAGTTCTTTAATGCACAAGATTTGACATACGCTATAGGTCTCCACTTCCTGGTGGCTTCCCAGTGGCTGTCTCAGCCATGACTTCGCTGAGTTTCAGTTGTTTGTCTGCAAGTCTCTCCTTTTGTAAGAGTTCCCTTTATCTCTGAAAAGCAGCAGTGAAGTTTGCTTACCGCCAGGCTGCTTTGATTTCCTCTCAATGCCTCCACACATCAACGGAGCACTCTGGAGGTAGTCCCATGTGTCTCTCTAACAAAATAAAGAAGAATATGCAGTGAAAATCAGAGTGGAGTCACTGTTCTTCCTTCCAACATCTTTTTAAAGGTCTATGCATGATTAAAGGTTTCTGCATGATTATGTTGTAATCTAAAGACTTTTGGACATTGAAAAATACATACTGGAAAGAAAACAAATACAATTTATGTAACAGAAAAATACACTCAGACATTTTTTATGCTGGGATGCAACTCCCTTGGTGAAGAGTACAAGAGAAAAGTTGACATTGACCCCATAAAGAATGAGTAATCTCTCTCTCTCTCTTTTTTAATGATTACAATAAGGGAAAAAACTGCTGTCTTCAGAGGATCGTTGTTTTGTGAAACCCTTGTGAAAAGGGATTCTCCAACCCAACTCTGTGATAGAGGCATGGATCTTGTAGGCACCTGTAAATATTTGTCAATGAGGATGGTTAATAGACAAGCCATCTGGTGCCTCCAATCTTCATAATTCAATAAGGTTTGTATTATTATAGCTCAAGAGATTTCTGTCGTATAAACTCTGACACTCAGTGGAAATGCCGACGGAAGAGGAAGGTCCCAGCTAACTGAGAGAACTAAAATATGCAGGTGGAGGAAACAGGGAAACTCACTCCTTTCACAAACGCACAGTTAGTTCTTGGTTAACCTCTCATTAGCAGTCTGCTCACATCTTATTTCCATTAAGAGTATTCCGTTTCCTTTGTCTAAAGTGTTGAGTGGTTATGAATAGTAAGGATAGACTATCTGTAATTATTTTTTAATTATTAATGGTTTTGTTAGATCCTTTCACTTTTACATTACATTTCTGTTAATGTAAGTTAAATCAAAATGTACTTCAGTTTCCCAGCTGTTCCCCAATGTATTTTTCATTCTTTCATAACATTACTTCAGATTTCTGTAAGGTGTCTGTGGGAAAGCTTGTCTTTCTGGAGTCGCCCTCACCATGCTAATAGATTCGGGGACCATTCCGTTCTGCAAATCCACTAGCCACAGCACTAGTTATCACCAAAGGTCTAAATTCCCACCAGGAAGTACCCAAAGTCAGAGTCATAATATGTACAAAAGTTATTTGATCTTAGCCAGCATCGTTATGCTGAGAGCAGGAGGATCTATTTTATTTAGTGGCACCAGATGAAGGTCTTTTGGCACTGTCTAGATATGAAGATTCTCGATCAGAAATCAAAGAAGAGGGGGGAATGAGTGAGCTTAAAAGGAACAGATATCAGAGGAAGAAAGTAGTGTTCGGGTTTTGTGGTCCACCCAAATACCTGAGGAACAGTTTGGTCAGGACAAATATTCTAGTTCTGTGCCTTAGGAAGATAATGATGCCTGGGAAGTGGTGGGGGGTGGGGGGTGGGAGAAGTTCCCTGGAGAGAGGAACAAAAGTCCACCTCTAATCAATTTTTCCATCACCAGTAGAATGGCACTTTTCGATGGTGCACTGTTCCCTCAGAGAAATGGTCCTGGCTCGTACTGACCAAGGGGCCTGGTTTCAGATCTAGTACTAAGCAACTAACACAAATTCGAATAATAACCCAAGGGAGCAAAATAAGAGAGGGATTCTTGTACCGTTACAGTTGGTGACTTCTGAAAAGAGAAATGTTACTAGGTCAGTTCTAAGCAGTGGGAGGAAGGGGGAGCCTAGTGCAGGGCAAAATTCCCCGCAGAGATGGGGCACAGGGACCCCCAAAAATCGAAGAAGGGAATCAGGCTTTAGCCAAATGTATAGTGTTAACATACACTGCGCCCAGCACAAATGCTACTAAAAATGACTGGACACATTATGCAGAGGGATTTCTGGATTTCTTTCAAGTAATTAAGTTTCGATTTCTTGCATTTATTTTAGTTCCAGGAAGCGCAAGGCGCCATGGATTGCAAAAGTCTACATTGATTGTTCCAACGCTTTAAGTTTGGTTTCGTGACTGGATTTAACTTTGGGAAGAGGTAAACACGCGGACCAGGAAAGTTTACTGCGACGAAAAATAACAGTTTTGTCGGGGCAAGTAAACCCAGGGATGCTTGCTTGTGGGCAGAACGCAGAGGTCTGCGCCCCTCCCCACCGCACACCAGTGGCGCACCGGTGGGGCGGGAGACAAGCAGGTGTGCATCCGAGTGTGTGCGTGTGTCAGCACGTGTGAGTCTGCGTGCATGGATGCGTGAGCGTGCCTGTGAGTGTGTTCGTCCATTGGTGTGTGAATCCGCGCCCCCGCGCTCTGGGATACCGACGACTGAATCCTTCCCTGCGGCAGATTTTAATTTCTTGGCGCCTGTTGTGTTTGCTGCAAAGGCTGCTTGACTCCAGTGGCTCCTCGCCACGCTCAGCCTCTGCAAACCTATCAGGCAGAATCGTGACGGCGTCTAGGAGCCCTGCAGGCATCCGGCCGCCCGGCTCCGTCTCGCAGCCCCCTCCCCCCAGTCTGCTTTATTTGAAATTGAGCTCTGCTCTCTTCCCTCCGCTGGGGACATAGGGAACAGTTGCCTTCCTTTCTACCGTGCCTCCTCTCACTCCTTGTCCCCTGTCCTCTGTCCTCAGTCCAGAATTACCTAGAGAGGCTCACTTGGCTCGTCCGGCGACTAAAGCCCTGGCCTTGGCGCAAGTCTCTCCGTGTCCCTAAAGCCTGCCCCCAGAGCGCCAATGGCCACTTGCTTTTGTTTTCCTCTCTTCACCCTGCCTGGCCCTGGTGAGAGGGCAGGACGTTGCCACCGGAATTTCGATCTAGAAGGCCTTGGGAACTGCTGGATGCGGAGGTTTCCCGAGCTGCTTGCTGGCTGCTTGCATTGGGCGGTTGAGCGTGAGTTAGTCAGGAAGGCACTGGGAAGGGGCTGTGCCAAGGGGCATGGCACCTTTACAGGAAGGAAGGAGATTTGGGGCTCATGGGAGGCACACGCAAGAGCAGTGGTGGACTGCTGGGGAGATGAAAGATGTGTGAGTGAAATGCACCCCTCACTCCCAGAACACAGACCCCAGGACATGACAAACCAGGAGAGCCCTCCTTCCCCCCACGAGGCGCTCTGGGGCCAGTTCCCCGAGCGCTCCCCAAAGTCTCAACTTCAGGGATAATTCCCTTCTATTTTCTTCCTTGCAACAGCCGAGGCCAAGAAGGAGTTCCAGCACTCCCCCGCCCCCCCCCCCACACACACTCATGCCCCAAGCTACAGAGTCCAGACAGAGCTCAGAAGTTCTGATTCTACTCAGAGTTCGGAGCGGATTGCCCTCTTCGAGACGATGAGAATGGGGGTGGGAGCAATCCATCCTTTCCCTCTTTCCTCCCATAAATCCCATCTCCCCGAAATTGAAATGGTGCATGAAAAAGGTCAGAGCTGTCCTTTAAGAAATCTTCCTTGCACTCCAGCTCAATTCTGTTTGAAATACAAAGAAATCACACTGCCCTTAATGGATTAAAATTTAGTAAATCACATTAGGTCCGGTAAAATAGGAATGCACTTCTTAAAATGTTGATAGTAAATGAGGACCCAGATACAGGGAGGAGACTGACTTCTCCCCTCGGGATGGCTGCTGGCCGATTTTGATTTCGGGGTGAGAGGTCACCTACTGCTGGGACCCCCTGCTGCCAGCTTGGGTGGAACCTCCAGCAACTCCTCCCTCGCCCGGAGGGAGGCTCCTCACATCTGTCCACATCTAGCAGTGGATGGGCCAAAAGCTATTGTCAAACAAAGAAGATGGGCAAGAAGAAAGGTGCTCCTCACACATTTAACCCACTTTTCATTTCTCTGCTTAAAAAAAAAAAATCATTTCGTCTTTTCGGTTTATTAGGTAGGTCTGTAGGTGTGGAGAGGTGCCAACATAGATAGGTGCTAGAACATAAAAGCGTCTACTGAGGTCATATGAAGCAGATTCTGGATACTGGGCCATTCCCTTCCACCCCTTGGGTTTATTCTCAACTTTCCAGGTCTTTAGATGGCCTCCCCTACCTGGCGCTGGGGGCGGGGGCGGGGGACTGCAGTCTTTCTCAGTGAGCAGCTTCACTCGCTGGAGCACTTTGCAGCAATGCCTGTGGGCAAAACCTAAATGGGTTTTATTGATATCACTGCAAAGACGTTGGTATTCTGGACGTTCCTGGAAGGAATGATTGCAAAATTGCAAGTCGTGGTGATGAAGGAAGAATTGTATTTTCCCTCTAACACAGCACAATCGCTGCTGTTCATTTTTCACTTTGAGTGAGAAAAGGAGAAATCTAACTCTGTGATTTGTTTTTTTTTTTTTTTTTTAAATTGTATGTGTTTTCTGGGCAAAGGGATTAGAGGTAAATAAACTGAATTGCTCTATAACTATATATTAATTTTATCTCAACTTGATAATAGGAATAAACAGCTTTCTTTTTTTCCTTTCTGAAATTAGAGATATCGTTGAGAAATATCTGAGAGATAAAAAAGTTATATCGAAATTAATTTAATGATGTATGGATTTTAACCACAGGAAAATATTCTCCTGGGAGTTACCCTGCTTAAAATAGTTTCAGTCGATAAACTCCTTATCAAAGTTTTCCAGTCATTTCAACAGTGCCCTCTTTATTTCATGAATTTATTATACTACCTTATTTACCATATGAAGTGGTGACAAGTGTTTAGCATTTTGGAGATCAGTTGTCAGTTGCTATTAAAATCAAGATTAATTCATATTAACGATATGCATTTCTCAATACTCCCAGGTGACAACATACATTAAAGCAACTATTGCAAGTAATTAAGATCAGTGAAGGGGGAGGGGAGAGGGAGAGGTTCATAACACCCCCCAAATATTTGATTTTGCAATCCAGGTTCAGCAGACTGTTGCCACATAATGCTCGGGAAACTCCTCAGGGTTGCTTTTCACTTTACATCTAATTAGGCACCTAATGAAAGAGAAAAATTTTTTCCCCATGTGATTTTTCTCCTCGATATTCTTATGCTTTTATTTAAACACATAAACACACGGTTTAGGAGGTGCAATTTCCAAAAGTTTCTCCCGCGATTCACTTAGTATAATCTGGGGGAACTAAGTGGATGTGGACATTTGTCTTCCAGTTACTTCCTTCCTCCACTCTCACTAGTCATTTGGCCTTTACTCAGTACAGATAGAAAACGTACCCAAAATATTTTAATGGGTTTTTATTAGGCTTTAGAGATGCTCAACAGTTTATACTAATTAGACCATCCAAAGCCTTTTGAAGATTAAGCAAATTGGACAACCCTCGTTAATTAAAACATAATTTGAAATTTGAAATTATATCACTGATGAAGTAGTCTAATTAGTATGACGATATTAATGGACCAGTGAGACACAGCAGCAGTGGAATTTGGTGTGAACCTCTCTCCAAGGCTTGCACGAAAACCCTCTCTCCTATACCGGCGTTAATAAAAGATTTCTATACACTTCAGCCTTTCCACGATGATATACAATTTATAGTACGTACAATGCATTAGCCCATAGTGCTGCTCAATCTTTTCACTATTATGAAAACTAATAAATTCGTCAAGCTGAATTAAGCATACAAATCAGATGAGGCATAGCAGATTACACAGTGAAGCGCGGTGTCTCCCGAGCCTAAATGAAATTTCAATCTAATAATTCCTTCCTGGCTCAGTCATAATTTGTTTAGAGATGTTGTTCTACTTCTTTCAAAGCGCTATTCGCACTATAATTAAATGATGCTCAAGCTTTTAACTTTGATTTATTTCATTTCTCGAAGCTTGAGACAGTGAGAGCTGTACAATGTCATTTTTTTTATTTCCTTGAAAATTACTCTGGCTGTTGTCGAGATAGAAATTAAACACCTAAGCATTGACTTGAACCGTCCGGCGGAACGCGCATTCATTCATGTCAACACCCCCTCTCCAGTCTCGTGTCCAGGCTTCTCCGGCTCATGCTCAGGACACACTGCTGGTAGGAATCCCCTTCGGCTATTATTTATTATGTTCCTCCACATAGAGATGGAGAAAGGCAAACCCGGGCGTAGCGCAGCAAAGCGCAAAGGGGTTAAGGACCATGGACAGAGTCCGTCGCGCGCTGTTTGCTGCCGCCTTGTCTGCACTCTGGAGACTTGCGGGGACTATGCTCCCAACTTGAACCTGCAGTCCCGCTCCGCGGAGGTCAGGGGTGAACGGGCGGCCCCCTACTCGCTGCTGCCGCGAGGCTTCCGGCCGCTGACCACTCGAGGGCCCCCCTTCGCCACGCTCCTTCCCATTCTGTTTCGTCCCGGCGCGCGCCGGCGCCTCTCAGGCCTGCCGCCTGCTCTCGCACCTGCTCGCCTTCCCCAGGCACAGTGTGCCTGCACCTGCTCCCAGTCACTCCCGTCCGGGCCAGGAAACCCGCGGGCTCCAGCGTCCGGGGCTCCAGGCCTCACTCTCGCCTGCACCCAGCTCTTTCTGCGCTCCCGGGAGGTGACAGCAACCCTCAACAACGGGGGAAGTAGAGAAGACACCCGAGCAGAGCTGGAGGAGAGGAAGGTGGTGTGTGTGTGTGTGTGTGTGTGTGTGTGTGTGTGTGTGTGTGTGTGTGTGTAGGAGGCATAGGAGAATAGGAGAGGCTGTTTCCTTTTTCACAGCTGGAAAAGTGTGTGTCCACTTTTAAGAAAAGTGGTCTCCACTGGGACAAAACTGGGACCAAAGTGTTTGCTAAAAATAAGCTATCTCTGCGCCGAGTGGCTGTGGAAATGAAGATCAGTGGGGCTTCTGCCAGCCCCTGAGGGCGCGCGCACGTGTGTGTATGTGCATGTGTGTGTGTGTGTGTGTGTGTGTGTGTGCGCGCGTGTGGGGGGGGGGTTCAGTAAGCACATGCGCTCTGTGATCTCTGGCCCTGCCTTTCCCTCTGCCAATTGCCCCTTCCTCCTTTGACTATGGCTAATGAAGAATAATAAATCCAGTGGCAGGGTCTGCCTGTGGATCCGCCCAAGACCCAACTCACACTGAACTGGATTCAGGGAGGAGGAGAAAGATACTGAGGAAGAGAAAAGAGGGTGGAGAGGAGTGTGTCGGCGGCGGTGCTGGGGGAGTACACAGGGACAGGGGCCGGGGCTTGGGGGGGAGTCGCATGCGCATAGGCGACCCGGCCGGCTTCGCCGCCGTCCAATCCGCTGAGAGCTGCGAGAAACAGAGAGAAAGCCCTGCAGCCTGGTCGACCCCTTGTCTCTTCCTCACCAGGCACCCGCCGGGCCGAGGGGGCGCAGAGCAGAGCGCGAACCTCGGCGCGCACCCGGCGGAAGCGCAGAGCAGCGCGGAGGATCCGGGTCGGCCGCGGCGTCTGGGTACCCCGCTGTGGCAGGGAGCCAGTGATCAGGGTCACCTGAGCTACAGGGAGGGGAGGGCTGGGTGGGGGCGGATGCCTGGAACTTAGCGGTAAGCAGGGGGAGGGGAGGCAGCCAGGTAAGAGGCTTTCCTAGTAGTCTAGGGAGAAACCCACCCGAGGCTGGCTTGGCCCACAACTTCAGGAGTTTCTTTTCCTGGCGAGGCGGGGCGGAAGGAGCGGGAGGGGCTGGAGGCCGGCTCCGAGGTAGGAACTGCCCCGCGACTGGAGCGCAGACCTGGCCAGTGAGGTGGGGTGGAGCAGGAGCACCAAAGTAAGAGAAAGCTGCGGGGCACCGGGAAGGGGCGGTAGCATCAGAGAGCGGGAGGGGGCAGGGAGGGGTGGCGGAGGGCGCGGCGGGGGAGCGGGAGGCGGGTGTCAGGAGAGCTGAAAGGACCCGAACCTGGAGGGGGTTAAGGGGGAGAAGAGGCGACGCAGGAGGAACCACCTCTTCTTGGCAGGGGAGGGCGGAGGCGCGAGGGAGGGCGGGCGGGCGGGTGGGGGTGCGGGGGCAGGCACGGGGAGAGGGGAGTATAACTCGGCGGCCGCCAGGCGCGGGGGCAGTTTCGAGCACCCAGGTCTGCAGTCCAGCGCCAGGCGGAGCCCAGCATCCGCCCGTACTGACAGCGAAGCCAGCGGAGCAGTGCTGAGCCAGGGCGAGGCGCGCCGAGCTCGGGGCGGCGGCGGGTGAGCTCCACTTTGCACCGCCCTTTCCCGTCCCCGCTCTCGCCCAGCACTTCTCCAGAGGGTCCCGGCAGCCGGGGTCAGCGCCTGCGCTGCGGACAAGCGCCCCGGCGGCCCGGGAAGATGATGATGATGTCCCTGAACAGCAAGCAGGCGTTCAGCATGCCTCACGGCGGCAGCCTGCACGTGGAGCCCAAGTACTCGGCATTGCACAGCGCCTCGCCCGGCTCCTCCGCGCCCGCGGCGCCCTCCGCCAGCTCCCCTAGCAGCTCGAGCAATGCCGGCGGCGGCGGTGGCAGCGGCGGGGGTGGTGGAGGCCGGAGCAGCAGCTCCAGCGCGAGCGGCGGCAGCGGCGGCAGCGGCGGGGGCTCCGAGGCGATGCGGAGAGCGTGTCTTCCAACCCCACCGGTGCGTATTTCTGCATAATCACCGCTTAAAGGCACATTTTGACAGCCCCCTTTATCTGCTTGATGTTTTTTTCATGTCTGCACAGCAAATCACCCCACACCTCCAACCGGTTTCCCCCCTCTCTCTCTTATGTATTCAGCGGGTCTTTCCTTTCATATTAATTTTTATGACCTGGGATGTTGCCGGTGCGCGAGTGTTGCGTTGTTTGCAGGCTCACTTCTTCCTCCTCGTGCGCTCTTGGCTTCTCCGGGTGGCTTCCTTCCTCTCCTCCTCCTCACCAGCTATTTTCAGGATTATTGTTATTACTATTAATTATTATTACTGTAACGTCCTGGGGATGTTGTAGGCGGCGGCCGCGGAGCGCAGGGCCGGGGTTTCCGGAGAGAGTGCTCACAATTCCCTGCTGAGCGTAATGTGTGCCTTTTACTTGCAATTGCAGAGCAATATATTCGGCGGGCTGGATGAGAGTCTGCTGGCCCGCGCCGAGGCTCTGGCGGCGGTGGACATCGTCTCCCAGAGCAAGAGCCACCACCACCACCCGCCCCACCACAGCCCCTTCAAGCCGGACGCCACCTACCACACCATGAACACCATCCCGTGCACGTCGGCTGCCTCCTCTTCGTCGGTGCCCATCTCGCACCCGTCCGCGCTGGCGGGCACGCACCACCATCACCATCACCACCACCACCACCACCACCAGCCGCATCAGGCGCTCGAGGGCGAGCTGCTGGAGCACCTGAGTCCCGGGCTGGCCCTGGGTGCCATGGCGGGCCCCGACGGCACCGTGGTGTCCACGCCAGCTCACGCGCCGCACATGGCTACCATGAACCCCATGCACCAAGCAGCGCTCAGCATGGCCCACGCGCACGGGCTGCCCTCGCACATGGGATGCATGAGCGACGTGGACGCCGACCCCCGGGACCTGGAGGCATTCGCCGAGCGCTTCAAGCAGCGACGCATCAAGCTGGGGGTGACCCAGGCCGATGTGGGCTCCGCGCTGGCCAACCTCAAGATCCCCGGCGTGGGCTCGCTTAGCCAGAGCACCATCTGCAGGTTCGAGTCCCTCACGTTGTCTCACAACAATATGATCGCGCTCAAACCCATCTTGCAAGCGTGGCTCGAGGAGGCCGAGAAGTCTCACCGCGAGAAGCTCACCAAGCCGGAGCTCTTCAATGGCGCCGAGAAGAAGCGCAAGCGCACGTCCATCGCCGCCCCGGAGAAGCGCTCGCTGGAAGCCTACTTCGCCATCCAGCCGCGGCCGTCCTCCGAGAAGATCGCCGCCATCGCGGAGAAGCTGGACCTTAAGAAAAATGTGGTGCGCGTCTGGTTCTGCAACCAGAGGCAGAAACAGAAAAGAATGAAATATTCCGCAGGCATTTAGGAGACCCTTGGCCTCTCCAGGGACAGCCCCCTCCGCGTCCCCCCCCTTTTTCCCCCCACCCTCTCTCTCCTGCCTCTTTTCTTTTTACTTTTGGCGACCAGAAATAATTCCAGTAAATGTGAATCCAGAGAAAGCGAGGGCTGGAGAGCGAGCGAGCGAGCGAGCAACTGAGCCCCAAACCCGTGGAGAATGTGAAACGACTTCTCAAAGGAAAACAAACAAACAAAAGAAGGGATTTGTCAAGTTGTAGCAAAGTTGTCCCTTTTAACCCCACCCCATCCGGAAAACGCATCTCCACTTCAGAGGAAGTCTGGAGCTGGCTGTTTGCAGGAAAGCAGACGAGACAGCCTTTTGAAAGACCCCCACAATGATCAAGTAAGATTTGTTTTTATTCCTAAAGACACCCTCGTTCAAGTTTAAAAGTACACTTTGCAGCTATTTTTCAGAAATAGAAATTGATTCAGGACCGAGACTTTAAACTAGAGTTGATGCTTGATGTGAGAGACATCTCTAAAGTATTTTGAATTAAAAAAAAAAAGATGGCAGATTTTCTGCATTTACACTGTATATTATATATATATTTTTATTGTGGTTTTACCCCTTCTCCCTTCTCTGAAGTGTTAATGCTTAAGAAAGGAGTTGCGCCTGCTGTGTTCACTGATCTTGAAAGCTTTTATTAGATTATTGCCGAACAACCCTCTGTAAATTATTAATTTATCTCTCTAGCAATTTAATTTGTGCACATTCTAATTAATTAAAGTTCTTTAGTCTAAAAAACGGGGGGGAATGTACTGCTGGTGAAGTTAAAATTTTTTCTGTTTGACGAGTTTACTGAATTGTCACAGCTTTCCTCTTATACCGTGTTTCTTTTGGTCCATTTGTATATTCTCACTCTGAATGAAGATTGTTTTTTCTTTGTTTTTACTGGTAGTGTTCTGATTTGTGAGTTGACACTCAGTAATGGATGTCTTAATCGTGTAGAACTGATTCACTGTCCAGAGTATTGTTTACTTTGTTACATATTTAATGGGGATTCCCACATTGTCCCCACTACATCCACACTCTCTCAACCCCCTCTCTCTCTCTCTCTCTCTCTCTCTCTCTCTCTCTCTCTCTCTCTCTCTCTCTCTCTCTCACACACACACACACACACACACACACACAGATACACACCTCTAATGGGAGAGGAGAAGTGAAGCAGTTGGAAGCATGACTATAATGCATCATTTTCTAGCTATAGGTGCATTTTGCCACTTGGTGTTTGTCCTTCCGGATTCTAAGGTTTTGCCAAGGTATTTCAGTCTTCTAGTTTTCAATTGCTTTGTTGACTACGTTTTAACGTTTACAGGAATCTTTCAGTTTTTCCTTTTGGAGGTTTGTTTGTAGAAAAACTAATCTGAACTATAAGAAAGACAGTGCACTGCTTGTAAATTCACATTGTTTGGTAGAATTCTTTTGGAACAACCACAAAAAAAATAGGTACATGATGGCTGGTACCTTATCTACTGTAAATATTTCATTCAAAATGATGCACATATAGATATATTCTTACAAATTTTGCTGTATTGCTGTTCTGTTTGAGGCTCTCCAAAGTCTTGAGTTTTGTATATGATCTGGTTTCTTGTTTTTGTTAATAGATGGTTTTATTTACTACGGTAATGTATTATTTTGGTGTTGTTTGATTGTCTTTCATTGAAGAGATAATTTTAATGTTTTATTGGCAAAGTATGCTGCTTTTTCATTAAAATATACTACTAAAATTAAATGGCTTTTAAAATGTGATGTTGTTTTTAATCATTTACATGGAAATTATTTTGATGGGGGTTTTTAACAGTAGAAACATTCTGATGGTTTATTATGGAGTGGTTATCAAAGTCTGACTTGGTTTTAGTACAGGGTGTTTCTCTAGGAAAGTATAAAAGAAAAGGATTTTTAAAATAACCTTCTAATAGTCAGTGCTTTGTTTTTCTGCCCAGATGAGATCATGATATTTGGCTCCAAATACCTCTCTTGGATTTCTTTCCCCAGATCTGCAGCAATTCTGCAAAGAGAATCTCTGTGAGCAGAGAGAGAAATTGCATGGGAAAAAGGAAGAAAGGAACTCACTTCACTTTTCAGCAGCACTGGGAGACTGGGTGTGGCAGGAGTCCAGGCCTGGCTGGGAGAGTAGCATGCCCTGGTGGAGGCCCAGAGGCTAGCCCCCCATGGTTCTCCCTTCCCTCATCACTCCTGGAGAGCAGTACTGCAAAGCCATAGCGGGAGGCGCCTAGGTTACTGGGTTATGAAATAAAGCCAGTTTCCAGATACCAGAGCTGCTGGAAGGCTGTCTCATGCTGAGCTGGCAAAAAGAAATTCTGCCCGTTTGATACACAGACTTTTATTTTTTCTGATCCTAGTTTAAAAACACCTCCTTATCTATTTAAATAATTTTCAGACTTTCTACAACAATTGAGCAACATATTAGGTTTTCAAAGTTTTTTTTTTTAGGAAAAGTCTAGTTTAGATATTTGATATTAGATATATTAATATTTAAATATTTAACATATTTAAATATTAATATACTTGGATATATTATTAATGATGAGAACATCATACTAATCTATAGGTCCAAAAAGAGGAAGGAATCAGGTCGTTCTCCAGGGTAATTCTGTGAATCTTCTAATCTATAACTGTCGTGAAGTGTTTCTTATTTTGTGGGTGAGGTTAGGAAACATCCCATGAGTCAATAAAAATTGTTATAGTGACTCAAGTTGGAGTTAAATGTTGTTGAAAACTGATTGTGATTTTCAGATGTAACACAAAGAGTTGTGAAAGTTGGATAGATAATTGGTGGAGAAACTTCTCTTTCTATAACTGAAATAAGAAGACACTTGAAGCAATGAAATTCACATGTCCATTTAGAAACAGATACAATAATAATTGTATAGATGCCTAAGAAGTTATTGAAAGTTATAGGGATTTAAAAGAATTGTGAATTCAGATATAGTGATATTAATGGTTTAATTTTATTCCTGTAGTTTGGAGGGTGAAAGCCCCTTCTTCCATTTTATCCCTCCTTCTTGGATTTTGCTTTCCCGAAAGTCTTTTCAAAAAGCCTCCAGTCTCACTATGTTGAGTACTTGTTTCAGCACCACGGATAGTAACCACAGGTCTCCCCTCTACTTCCACAAGTTTGACCAGGCAGCTGGAGAACTTTCTGCTTGCTTACTTTTTTCTAGAGTGGGGGGAATGAATGAAATGGTTTGAATGTATAGCAAATCAGGCTTCCTAAGATAAAAATTATCTTCAATAATTAACACTTCCTCGTTCCCATTTGTGCCTGTCACCTAAGGGTCTAGGATAACATGCATTAAGAGAAAGGGAAGTCAGTTGGGGGGGGGAGACAGACAAGCGTGCTAGTTTACTTTCTACAAGTATGGCACCTTTAAATAAAAAGAGAAATCCTGTGGGAGTAGTAGAAATTGAGAAATATATCGAATAGAACTAAAGTAGGTGTCCTTTTAAATGCATTTTGAGGTACCTAATAGCTGCCTGTCTGCCCGAGAGTTCTGTGAGGACTCTCCATTTACTTCAACAGCTGAGAGTGAAGGCCTGTATTTTCTCCCACTCATGGACCAAGTGTTCTTTGTCTCCCATGTCCCTAGACTTTCAAAACTGTATCACATTTCACATTCATCTTCTCTATGTTATTACAAGGTTAAAAAACTTTTTTGCCTACAAGGTGGAAATTATATCCATTATTTGAGTCTCCTTTAATGTGCGTTTTATGGGAAAGGCAGAATTTTAGAAAGAAATCTATTCTGAAAGCATTTATTAATAAGAGTTTCAGAGACATATCAAAACAAACTAAAGAGACTTGGGGAGAAGATTGGTCTTAAAGAAGAAATTAAAGGTAAGAATAGAATGAACCATGTGTAAATTGTCAAGAAATATACATTTGGCATTGATTTTAAAAATACTCAAATGGATAAACAGTAAATTGAAGCTGAAGATCTTTATCATATCAATCGAATCCATTGGCATTCATGACTTATTTTCTAATTTTATTTCCTCAAGATCCACAATTACTGTTTTCTCGGAAAGAGATTTTTTATGCATTGACCTAGCAGCACACCTAATCATCCTCAATTTGACAGTTCAAACCTATGTAGTTTATTTTTTAAACTTCTCTAAAGGCAAATTATCCAACCTTTTTTTTTTTTTCAGTGTTATTTTCTAAATCTTAACTGGAATGGAATAGATGACTAACAGCAAAGATCATGTAAGGCCTGGTTGACATCTAAGTACTCTCTGTACCAATTGGATTATAATAATATCCAGAAAAAAATGCAGTTTCCTTTGGATAGCTGACATTAAATAAGTTGGTCAATTCTTTACCAAATTAAGTTTCATTGAGATATAGCCTGGGGAAAAATAATGAGAATATGAAAAAGTGCCTGAAATAATTAAGATTTATATCTAATGTAATACTCTCCTGTTTCCTACAAAATGTATATAAAAATAATAACAATACATAACTAAGTGTTTTCATTAACAAGGACAAATTCTGGGACCTCTTTTTGCCAAGAGAATTAGAATTTGGGAGATATAATGCTTTATTTCAAACTTTAAATGAATCAATTCCTTTTGATCTATCTATTGGGGAAGCTCTTGAGGAGATGGTGGAAAAAGCATTTAAAAATTTACTTGATTTGAAAAGGTATATTATTCAGCGGATGAAGTTCAAGTTTTTCTAGGCAAGCCATAAGGGTAAGTTTAGAAATGTATCTTTTCAATTGTTTAGTGAAAACAAAAATTTATCTCTAGGTAAATGGTCCACATAGAACTCAAAACTGCACTTTACTTTTCAGTTAGCTTTGGAGGGTAGGAAGGAGGGGCTGCCCAGAAAGAAAAAAAAAGAAGTTGGACTGGTATCCTGATAGCACAAAAAGAAAGACAAAGGTTCCAGATGATTATGATGATAGAAATATTCCTGAAGTCGACATTTGTCAGGAGACAGATTTATGGCAATGAGAAAAAAAATCACTAAATTTTTCCTGCTTGGCTCCTTTAAAGGAGCCATTCCCAGTACTGAAAGGCTATTATGAGCGAATTAATAAATTACACAGCAAATTATTAAATCCAGATAATTACAAGGAATAAGTAAGTAATCATTAGTTATCTCAGCTAATTACTGTGGGTCAGAGCCAGCCGGAATGTGAAATCCTCCTCGGGAATTGAAATTAACTTTGCACAGTGAGTCTCTCTGCTTGACATCCCTAGTCTGTAGGCACATGGCAGCTCCCCTGTGAGCCGGTCTTTCTATTTAACTTGGAGAGAATAGAAATAAAATTAAGTGGCAATGTGATAATAGGAAGCTGCTCAGAAAGCAAACTGTGGGTTTTATTCTGTACTTTCAATGCCTGGAGATGAAAAGCTTTATTTACACCAATTTCAAAAAAATTTAAAGCACCCTTGTTGAGACAGGCTCCCTGAACACACACACACACACACACACACTACAGCCCTCTGGTGTGACAGATTAGTAGCACATGAAGAAAGCTCATAATGAGCAAACGTTTTTGAGGTGTGTGTGTGTGTGTGTGTGTGTGTGTGAGAGAGAGAGAGAGAGAGAGAGAGAGAGAGAGAGAGAGAGAGAGAGAGAGAAGGAGGGAGAGAGGGAAAGAGGGAAAGAGAGAGAGATGGGGGGGCGGCAGTGAGAAAGACAGAAATAAAATGAAAATATTATTCTGCCTTCATCCCACACAGCGGAAGGGCTGTCGAAAAGTGGAGCCCCATCTAATAATCTGTTTGTTTTGTTTGGGTTACGATATGCTTTCATCTTGCCACAGGAAGAACCAGCTTAGTGCAAATGTTGTCTCTCGTTGATCTTTCACCAGATGCTTCAAGAACTGATGTCGCTTTTTTTTTTTTTTTTTTAAGCAGCAGCACTCTCTGAAGCCAGCCTCCAGTACCCTGTCTCTCTGCACTCCTGCCGACCTCCACCTCCCTACCCCCAGGCCTGCTCAAAGGGCAGAGAAGACAGCCAAGCCCAGTGCCTGTTGTAAAGTGGAAAATGTATCTGTGATAAAGTGATTATGTGTATCACAGGGTTTGGAAAGACTGGACATATGAAGAAAACTGCTGTTAATATATTAAAATGAGGGGGGAATCTAAGAGCTTTTTTTTTTTTTTATCAATTGCAATTAGATGGACAGTCTTTCCACTCATTCCCTGCTCTAGTCTGGGATGATAATAAAAATTTAATGAAGCCTGGGACGAGCAGAGAGCTCTGTCTAGGGACCGTGGAATAGAATATTTTAACTGTACATTTATACCAACTGTCTGGCTTCAAAGACGTGACTGCTTTTAATCTCGAATTAGAAAACCACAGACTTGAAATTAAATATTAGGTACCCTCAGATCCCCTTCCTTTCTGAAATATTGTCACGACTCTGTTTTCCTCCATTGGCCCCTAACACACATATCTTAGGTCTCCAATTACATTTCCGTGAATAATAGATGCCTTTGATAGGGTGCAGTATTCTGGTGCTTGTGTGTGTGTGTGTGTGTGTGTGTGTGTGTGTGTGTGTGTGTTTTAAATAGAGTTAATGCAATATTAATTGGCTGTAGATGGTTATAAGAATGCACAGCCCCCTTTTCAGGAACAAATCGATGAGATAGGGATGTTAGAGAGAGCGAAGGCGAAGGCTTTTCTCCAGACAAGGTCACTTATTTGTGGCGGGGACCTCCTTAGCGCTTTGGGTAAGTGAAGGGGCGCCGTCAATTCTGCGGACTTGGCTGCACCAGCTCAGCAGCCAGACGAAGACAGGACTACCGGCGAGGGAGGAGGGAGAGAAAGGGGACGCAGAGTGTGAGAAGCAGGGCGCGGGGACAGCGGTCACCAAGCTTTCCTTGCTTCTCAAGGCTAATGCTTCGCACCTGTGATCCTTGAGCCCGCGCTCTGATTCACCGCCACTTTGCACCCCGCGGGCCTTGGATTGCCTGCCCGCTCCTCCTCCCCTCACTTCCAGGTCGGGGTGCACACTGGTGAGAGGTCGGTGGGGAGAGGGTGAGGGTCGGAGTCCGTGGGGTTGGGCAGTGGGAAGCAGAGCCGCCCGCGCGTGCCGGAGGGGCTCGCTCTGGCCTCGCCCGGCCCCTGGAGCCTGGGGGAGCAGGCGCCTAGCCAGGCGTGCAGCCAGGAACCCGCGAGAAACAGAGGCCCGGCGCCTCGCCCCCTTGCATTTTACTAATCACGTCTATTTAAATTCTAGCGCGGTCCGCCGCGCTCTCACCGGGAAAGCTCTGGAGAACTGGACCCATCAATTATTCTGAAAAAATCCCAGACTACGTGAGGCTTCCAGCCTGAGGGAGGGAGGCGGCGGCAGGGGGTGGAGTACCTAGCCCTTTCCCCTCGCCCCTCCTCCCCGCCCTTCCCGGCGCGGATCCCTCGGCGTACGCTTAACTTCAGGGTTCTGGGGCCCCAGGGGGCTTGCGCGCCTTCTGGGTTTGCGCCTTTGTGGGCTGGGAGGCGAGGTGGCGGGAGTGGGCTGGGACCTGGCTTCTCCTTCCCTTCAACCCTCGGGGAAAGCTTTCGGTCCCGAGGAGCCAAATCAGATGGATCACCGTTTCCTGGGCTGCTGCCCCCTTCGGCGTTGCCAACCCCACCCCGCGACCTTTGGCCAGGTCTCTCATGCAGGCGGAGTGGTTGGGAGCTGCTGGGCTCAGCTTTCCCTTTGCTCCACAGCCCTTCAAGGATGGGACCTTGGGGACATCCTAGTTCAGAAGCTGTTTAGGAACCTCGAGTTAAAGTCCTTTGGCAGGACCCCCAACCCACCCCAGTTCAGGCTCCAGGATGCCCCGAGGCCGAGCAGCAAGCCGAGCGCGCAGCTGGACGCAGAAAGAACGCGTTCGCTCTAAAGTAGGAAGGCGAGTGAGCCCGGCTAGTAATTACTGCCCCTCCCCAAGCCTCACCCGCCCCCGCCCCTGGACCAGATCTGCAGCCATTACTCCAGCTGTCACTCGTCGGAAAGCAAGCGCCCTCCCCCATCCCCAGACTTCTCTGTAGCGCACAGAAGCCTGGGTCCCCCTTGCCCTCCCATAGTGTCTGGGTCGCGGTTCTTAAATTTTTGTTATAATTTTTCAGAAATACGTTACTTCCTCCTTCCTCTTTCCCCTAACCTTCCCATATTCTGTTCCCTGAGAACATACTCAAAGTCTTATTTGTGTATATTGGTGTTTTTTCTTTTTCTTTTTGATGGGGGGTGGGGGGTGGGGGATGGTTCTCTTGTAGCTTCTGGGTTTCCCCGAGTAATTCGGGGCCACAGTAAAATGAAAAGTACATATCCAATAATTTTGAAACAAGCCAATTGGCTTCTGGAATTCTTGTAAAATGACAAAGTAGTTCTGTTAAATCAATGGGGTGTCATTTCAAAAATTACTGATGAGTTCCTAAGTGATTGAAAGAGTAAAAATCAACACCCTCCGCAAGAGCGGCTGGGGTGCTGTTTGTATTCTTGGAAGGCTTGCGGGACTCTGAGGTTGGCGGGCTAACAGGAGGTGGAGGGTTAATACACACTGGGCCAGAGAGTCCTTGTTCCCAGTGGGGAACCGGGGCTGTATTAAACGGCAGTCTGCATCTCCAAGCAATTTGGTCAAACAGGGTGGAGGCTCCCTGACTCCCAGAGACAGAGTAGATCTTGGTTTGGGTAGCTATTGGCCTGGTGTGCGAGGTGATGGGGCAGGTGGGGTGGGTGGGGGGAGACGGGGAGAGCAGTCATCCTCTTGGAAAAACCAGTCACCTTAAGGCTCCAAATCCAACAGTAGTCTAAGGCCCAGACACGGAAGGTACGATTTCCCAGGAACTTGCCCAGAGAGCCAGCCACGTTTTCTGCTCCAACCCTGGTCTGTCTCTCACTATCCCAGTTATAAACCCATCTATTCCTTGCACTGGCGGTGGGGAAGGTGGGGGTAAGATGTCTCTATCCGTAGAGATGGCTGTCAAAGGTCAACCAACCCTCTGGCATTTGCAAAAGCAAGGTCTGTGTTTAAAGGTGGGCTAAGAACCCGCCCAAGCCAAATCATTTGACGTGGAGGAGCCACGTCCGGCCACAGTGCACCCGCAGCTGTGGGCTTGGCCTGAAGCCACGGACCGGAAGAGATGCAGAGATCCTCTATTTCACTTTGACATTTTCCTCGCAACTCACAACTCCTCAGCCGGGTAGCACACACGTAGATGGATGTTCACAAACAACGCACGGGCAGACTCAGAGCCAGTCCCCGGGGGTAGGATACCTTGGTGATACTTTTCAAACTCAACTCAAAATCTTTCCTTTCTTTGTCTAACTGCCTGATGTGCTTGGGAAGGTGCCTGAGACTTACCTCTGAGGTATCTCCTTTTCGGTGCACCTGACTGGCTTCGACCTTCTGTTTGCCACAGGTATCCTTCCTGCCTTTCCACAGAGCGCAAACACGGTGTCTTTTGGCGGCAGCACCTCTGTCTCCGAAGGTGGAAGCAGTTCGTGACTTCAGGAAGGACCTGGGACCAGACCTGAAGCAGGGGTGAGGGATGAGAGGCCAGAATTAGATGGGGATTCCCTCTGGGAATCGAGGTTCAGTGCTTTAGGCTCTGGGCTCTCCCGGACTTCATTGACTTCCCGAGGGGGCCATCTGGCTATCGGTTATAAGTCTCATTTTGTTACCTACTCCGAAAGAGTTCTAACTAACACAACTCTGGAGCTGGTTAACTTTCCATCTCAGTATCTGGAAGTGATCACTTCCTCACCTGGAACCAGAATAAAGGGGGCAGCTTTCTCCTCCAGTCCCACAGTCTTTGGTCTTTGAGGAGGGGGGTCGAGAGGGAAAGAGAACCCAGCCCCTGGCTGCCAAGTCAGTACTTCTGATGACTTCTGAGAGAAGAGTCATTTCTGAGGACCTTGGGGCTCATATCCTTAGGCCAAGCCTCTCACTTCCGTGAAGCCATCCGAACTGGGTTAGGTAAGAATCGGTTGCACTTTCTTTCATCAACTTTTCACTTTGCAGCCCTGAGAGCTTTTAATTATGAGATCGTCAGAGGGGCCCATTCTTCCATTTCCTAAATCATTTCATTGATTTTTTTTTTTCTCATGCTGCTTGCTGCTTTCCTTTTCAGTAAGACAATCCCCCCTCTACCCCGATTCATTCGGAGTTTGAGAGATGGACAAGAAAAAAGAGGGAGTGTGACCAGGAGACGAGTGGTAAATAGGAGAGTGATCTCTACCTGTCCCCAGGGAGAGGGAGAAGTGGAAACAATGACCATCTCCCTATCAGAGACGGTGCAGATGCGTACCAGAGAAAGAGGAGATGTAATAAAATAGAAAGGCCACAGCACGCGGAATGAGACCGGCCTCATGTCACCAGGAATTCTCAAATTGTTCTGAAGAGAGGGGCCAAAGTACCTGGATAACTGGCAATTAGTCTTGATAACACGTGCTTATTCACTGTAAATAAAATCACAGAATTCCCTGGTGCTGACTTGAACTGTATACTCTGGGTGGGAGGAAAAAGTGGAAGAATAAGCAAATAAGCTCTCTGAGTTGAAGTGGCAAACTGCCGCTTTTCATTGTGAAAAGCTCAGCTACTTTCCCCCTTAAAACCAGGGGAGACCAGAATTCCGCAGTTTAGTTGTTAATTTTGTTAGTCACATGGGTCTGTTTCATGTCTCAAAAAGAGCTTTTCCCATCCAGTTCTGGAGCATAAACATAGCCAGTGGAAAACAGAGAGGAGCAAGATTTTGCTGTCAGACAAAATGAGAGTTGAGGCTGTTCCTTCTGCTTCCACTGCTACAGAATCCAACACTGGTGGGTAGAAGAAATTTCCAGATGACTTCCGCATGGCCCTTTGGCACCAAGAGTGTGTGCAATTGGGGAGAAGGGTTGGAGGGAGGAGCAGACAGATTTAACAGAAGATGAGAACAATCATATTTATTGTGCCCCAATTTAAAACTACTTCATAACTCAGTAATGACAGTAAGAAGCATCCTTACTCTCCAGCATTTAACTCCTGGCTATTAGGTATCAGTTACTGCAAGATAAAATGATTTAATCAGTCTAGGAGAAATCTCTTTAATGCTCAGCGCCTCGCCCTTCCATTTTCCCCTCCCCTCTGCCCTGTTCTCATTATCCTCATCTCTCAAATGTCTTGGATGGAGAAATCTTAGAAGCTGGTGTCACTAGTAGAAACAGTTCCATTACTTAGGCAGTATTTCTGTATCAACTTGAACACTGCCCATGAGTTGCTTATAAAAATAATCCACCCCCCCCCACAAATCCATATTTATCTTGCACGTGTAAGGCATAGAAAACTGCCCTGAGATGTAGGAATGCTTGGCTTTCCTGCAGCAGAAAGACAAAATTTTTGTTTGTAATTTATCATAAGCCATTGACAAGCTAGCGTTGGATGATTTTTCAGGTGTCAAAAACTCACACACAAACTCTTTGCCCTTGTTCAGGAAAGGAGACTATGTCTGAAACTACATCTAGATGCAGCTCTAAGTAATCCGAGCGTCATGCAGGACAATTTGTCCCAGCTGACGCCAGAGACGTGATGAAGCAGGAGCTGGACACAGGTAACACCATCTTAGGGTCATTCCTCTTCCACGCTTCCCATTAACCATCAGAGTAGGAATGTGTTGGGAGGTAATCCATTTTAAGAATCAATCCCCACACCCTTCCGTACATTCTGATGACTCGAGACTTAACGCTTATAATGTGGGAGGCACAGAAGGAAAAAAAGCCAAGCCAAGCCACAAATGCCTCCTCCACTTTAAACTGGGCAGGTGTCCGAGTTCCTCCACCCTTTCCTATCTGAACTCGTTCAGCTCTGAAATTCTTCCCCACCCCTCTCCTTCCCACTTCGCCACTACCATTACCATCTTTCTTCTTCCCCTGCTCCTCCTCCCCTCCCTTCCCTTCTCCCAATCCCAACCCCTTCCCAGCACACCCTTGCAGAACCTGAATTGCGTGCAAAGCTAGGAGTGAGAGCTCAAGCAATTTCACAGTGAGAGGATTCTAAAAGGTGATCGATCAATGGAGCTTGGATCCCAGCACCGTCGTCTGAGTCTGTGAGGGTGATGTGGGGACAGGTGGTGAGGAAGCAGATAATTAGTGACGGGTAGAGCTGTGGCTGTCCTGGGGTCTTGGTGGGTGTGAGGTGCAGGTACAAGGGAGTTGAGCCTGGATGCTCTTCTTTTGTGAGCCTCCTTAAGCATATGGAGGCGATGTCAAGGGCATTTTTACTCATTTGGTGGAAGAAGACGCACACATGACTGTAGAAGACAGCATATTTACTACCTAAATACACTGACTTTTAGATGGAAATGCCATCAGTTGTCTCTGCCCGGTTCTGTTGCAGATCTATTAATCATATCCACAAGGATTGCCAAAATGGCAGGGCTCTCTTCGCTTTTCAGTTTATACAGAACAGAATCATTTACATAAAGTCCTTAAGGCAAATAACTGTTGGGGCTCTAATTTATATCTGATCGAAAATTAGCCGTCATTATGCGCTCCATTAGCAGCGTCTTTAATGTGCTTCTAAGCACCATTTGTCAAGCGGCTTGTTAATATCCTTCAAGTCTTTAAAGTTGAGAGCTCATTAAAGAGTGCGCTCTGTTATTGATGTAATTTAGATGAGTTTGGAAGAGCAAGTACACCATGCCTTGAATGGGCAAGGGGGCATTTGGTGACTAAGTTCACTATGCATGGTTTCCCAGAAGCCTTCATGCTACCTTGACAGCAGGACTTGGGTCCTGCAAAGGTGTTTTCGAAGGCTCGCTCACTCCCTGACCTGGGTGTAAGTCACTCATGTCTCTGGGAAGACCTGTGTTTATCTTCAATGTTTCCTTTTTTTTTTTTCCAACTCATATTTACCCTGGCTCCCTAAACCTTAGGAGAAGGGGTGGAGAGTATAGAAAAATAGGCCCTAATCTAAAGTCCTTTATGAGAGAATTTAACTGTTTCCTTTTTTTTTTTTCTTCACACCTCTAACCCTGATTTTAAATTTCCTGAGGTCTGCCCTTTATTCCACAGGGTGGAAGAAGTAAATATCCATTGAGAAAACCTTAGCCCTAAAGACAGGGATACTGCCCTTGACCATATTTTGACTGAAGTACAGTAAACCCGCTTAATTATGTACATTATTGCATTATCTATCAACCACCCCATCACAATAGCATAAAGGCCAATAAATTACCTCAGTTATTTATCTAAAAATCCATATATTTTGTCATTTTCTTTCTGGAGAGATTATGTTAGTGTAACATAATAAAGAAAACCATTAGCGCAGCCAGAAAATTGCAACTGAGTGCAACTATAATTCCACCAGCAGGAATAAATAACAGTTAGAAAGCTGCATTTTGTCCTGAATTTTCTGGTAGGTTGTATCAGCCTCCTTTTGATCCGAGTCTTGAGTGTATCTGTGAATCCTGCTATCAAGGGTTTAATAAGATTTTATACATCCCTCCACTTCTAAATTTTACATTAAAATAAAAACAATCAAACCATCATGAGTTTCGAACCCCACTTCCCTCTCTACTCTAAATTCACTTCCCCTCCTGAGACCTTCTGGGGACTCAGAGATTAATGTAAGATAATTAAAGACATTAAGCATTTTATTCTCTCCTCTAAATTTCCAAGATTCTCTCAGCCTTAGGTGCTTGTGTGTGTGTGTGTGTGTGTGTGTGTGTGTGTGTGTGTGAAGGTGGCTCCACTTTATCAGACTGAAGTCAAAATAAAACCAGGAGTGTAAGCACTGGACCTGGGGGTGCTGGGGAGGTGGTCCAAACACTCAAAAGTCTTCTCTAAACCCTCTCCCCCTTTACCTCCTGCTCAAAGGACAATCTCATTTTCATCATTTGTTGAACAGTTTATTCTTGCACTCCAAACCTTTAAAAGAGTTCATTACATACACACGGAGAAAGAGAAGGGAGAAAGAAAGATATAATAAGATCAATCTAAGGACATATTGAGGTCATATAACAGCACAAATATTCTCAAGTGCTCTGTATAATGTGCAGTGGGGATTTTGGGCAGTTTTATTGTGTGGTAGGATCCTCATCTCCGTTGTTTTTTACAGGATTCCTCCAGGCTAAAGTAATAAAGCGAGTAATTAGAATGCTAAAGACAGATGTAAATAACAGGAATGAGACAGCGGTGACAGATGAGCGGCTGGGTCAGGAAAGAGCCCAGTTGGTGCAAATGACACCGCTTCCTCGCTCCCAATCCCCTCCCCCACCCCGCCCCCTTTTTTCTTTCGGTCTCTCTCCCCTCTTAACTGTGGCCTTAGGCGGCCGACCTGGGACACGCCGGTCAAAATTGCATTCGGGGAGGCGCAGCGCGGCTGCCATCTCGGGCGTCGCGAGCCTCGGGAGTCGCAGATTCGCCCACTGATGGGCAAGCGAGGCGGCTGCCGGGTCCTTCCGGGGGCCCCCGCCGGACTGCGAGGACGCGGGTCGCCGCGGCCCCAGCCCTGCAGCCCGCGCCCGCGCCCCGCGCCTGCGCCCCGGCCGCGGCGTGAGCGCGGCAGCCGCTCGGTCCTCGCATCCGCGCGGCTGCCTCCGGGCCTTTGTTGCCCTTCCTCCCAAACCAGAGCGAAGAGGCCTCGGAGGCGCCTTCACCGCCCAGTTCCACCGTGGCGGGGAAGCCCAGGCCCGCCCTTGGCGCCTCCCGCTGCACAGCCGGAGAAGCGGCCCAAGCCTGCGAGGCCTGCGCTCGAGGCACCACCGCCCTCTGCCTCCAAGAATCATAAGGGGAGAAGGCATCACTGGGCTTCATTTGACTTTCCTCCAAGGCCACCTCGCGGAGTCCAGACTTTGATGAAAATTTTACAAGCCACCCCATGAAGAACACGAGAAAGCCACTGCCCATGCGTTTGGACAAAAACAACGGTAGCAATTTGCCTGTCCCAGCCCTGACCTATCAACAACTAGGCACGTGGAAGAGGAAATACACTAATTCCTAAATGAGCCTTATTTTCCTCCCAACCATTTAAAAAGGCTGAGCAGCCTGACCTCAGCTTGTTATATGGAAGTTTAAAATGTAAATGCCACTTAGCCACGCTATCACGTTAGAGAAAGAATGATCAGATCTGATTCAAATCTCACAACAGGTCCTTTAGCCTCTTAAACCCCATAGATAACTTTCATGATTAGGTTGCTAGAGCCAACCCGCCTCCCTGCCCCGCCCATTTGTACTTAGAAGAGCCACAGTTCTACAATTGGGGCGTATTCAGGTTTGAAGGTTCATTTTAAGGAGAATGCCAATTCTAGAAACACAGCTAGCTGCCCTGTGCAGTGGACGTGGTTAAGACTAGATAGGAGGGATTGTGCATCTCCTTTCTATTCTAGCATTAGAGCATCAAATGCCTTCCTTTCAGAATCAGTACTCTTCAGATTATACCAAACAACAACAACAAAACTCAGAGTGAGCCAGACTAGGCCAGGAGGCAGCTCTAATCACCCATGGCGATACTGGTACTGGGGTCAGGTAGCAGGTGCTTGTGAAATACAATGACATGTATGTCAGCTGAAGAATTCCTCTATTACTTCCCAGATTATGGACATAACTTATGCCTACCAGTGGGGAAGATAACTATCCTTCTAGATTTTTAAAGGAGACTTGTAAATGAGTAGGGCAAAATGAGAAATATGTTTATCATTTTTTAATTTATTTTTAATACCTAATCAATACATTTATTTTCCTCATTTGTATCAATAAATGCAATGGATACATTTCTTAACCTTTCCCCTGCCTATTTCAGACAATAATTTTTCTTTTAAGTTAACATTTTATTTTCAAACAACTATCTCTTTAAAAAAAAAAACACTGGGGAATGTCTGTGGAGTATTTATGAAGCTAGTGACAACTGGCCTTATTCCTCTTAGGTGCTTAGGTCTAATGGATAGGCCAGATTTTTTGAGGCTTTCATTAACTCTGTACTTACTGAAAATAAGAATTTCAGATAGGCATGACTAAAGCATGAGATCTCTTTCCTAGATGAAACATTTATTAACATTGGTGGGGACTGGTGAGGGATCGCCACAGAATTCATGGAAAAGTGGTAGCTTATTCTGCATGATGGGTACTTTTCTGTCTAGGAAGTGGATGTCTGATCAACTATAAAAGGACTGACCTTGGAAAACTGGGACTAAAATTAATACTTGGGAAGAAACATATCGTATTAAAGGATAAATTCCTTGTTTGTGTGTAGCCTCAGGGCCTGAAAGGTAGGTCTGATCTGGAATTTTGGTCTGGCCATACCTCTGATGGCAACTTTCGCTCACAGTCCTGTGAAAAAGCTTCACACATTCCAGCCAAGAATCAGGCTGGTGCTATTGCTGGTGGTAGAAAATGGTGGTGAGGACAACAGGTTGGAGAGGATTATAAGGGAACTATGTGGTGTGGTCACGTGCTGGGCGTGGATTCCTTCCGCCAAGGCAGCTAGTGCCTGGAAATGAGGAGAAGCAGGATGAGTGGGGGGAAGGAGAGGTCATGCTGGCTCGGACCACTTTTGCAGGAGGTGAGAATTACTTCCTGATTTCCTTTTATCTCTGTGAAGGACCTCTATATGTGCAGAAATCCTTTCTGTTCCAGAAAGTTCAAATGTTATAGGTTGTCACTCATCAGTGGGTAAAGAACTTAATTTAGTGGGTGGTGAGCAGCATAAAGGAACAATTTAAAACATGTAATAGAATAGAAACAATGTGGACCACATGTTGTGAGAACAAGTTTTGTTTCATGATGCGTTTGTTTTAGTTTTGTCTATATCTGTGTGTTTATATTGGGCCACGGTGTAAAGTGTATTTTATATTGTGTGTTTCAGTTAAAAACATTTGAAAACGGGCTCACACCAGTCCTTGATGGTTGATCAATTCCTTTGCCCATTATCTATTATTCGCGCCATTTATCTGATGCTGCCCTAACATTTTCTCGCATTGTTAACTTCTCACGTGTACACATTTGTCTAATTGAATTTAAACTTCCTCAAAGATGTATATGTTAGGCTTCTTTGTACACTTCACGGCCTCTAACGTGGTGCTGTACACGTACCTAATTGACAAATGTAGATGGCTAATTATGTGCTTAACAAAAGCAAGTCAGATCTCAGCTCACATGCTACTTTTTCAAGGATGCATTTCTTAACCTGCTCCCTGACTCCACTCTAGGCTAGATACTGTCTCTCACAGTGCTTGTAATGCCTTCATTACGCTTATTGGAATTTGAATATAAACATTCGTGTGACTAGGCGATTCGTTTCCTCCACCAGGGTGTAAACTTCATTGGAGTGGATCAGCTCTGTTGAGCTCACTTGTACCTAGCACAGCACTTGGCACATGGTGGGCATTTAACAAATACTTGTTGACTGACTGACTGATTGACTGACAGGATAAATGATTAAAAGGATAACCAGTAGTTCTGGCAGAGGCAGCAGGTCTTTTCTTACTTGTTATCAGAAAGATGTTTTGCTAATGAACATGGGATGAGACAGGAGACTCAGATCTAATGATTTGAGAAAGTTAAAATTTTGTATGAAGCCACTGTCTCTCTCTCTTTTTTTTTTTAATTACGACAGGAGCATTGTACCTGTACCTGGCTATAGAAATGGGTCCACGTAAGGAATAAGCTGTGTAAGTGGCATCTCCGCAATCTTTGAATAGCTGCTGTGGAGAAAATGAATTCTGTGACCTACACAAGAAATCTCTCTTAGAACTTGTAAGCTGTTTTTCCTTCTTGATAAAATGGTAGTGTCCTTTATTTTTATTAGGTGAAAGAAGGCTGCTACCCTTGTGATTTCCCACTTTGCCTTGGCTGACAGTGTAGGACTAAGATTTGGGTTAAAACGTAATGGATTTTTTTTCAATGTGTATATTTTGGGAATATTTATCTTCTTGTTCTCCAGCCTTTTATAAGTTTCTTTCTTTGTTTATGTTTACTTATTTATTGGATTATGTGCTTTCTGGTTTTATTATGCTTTTGTCAGCATACTAGAGAGGAAATGGCATGCATCAGCTTTGGAGTTAGATAGACCTAGGTTCAAATTCTGAACAAACTGTGATTGTAATACTTTGTAGTTATGTGATCTTGGAAATTTTTCTGTGTTTTACGATTCGCGTTTGTAAAATGAGACCAATACTACTCTCCTCAATGTTTTAATTATTATTTGAGTAACTAGCACAGTGTTTAGCACATTTAGGTACTCACAAAATATTAGCTCTTTTTCTTTCCATTGATGGTGTGTAATTTCAGATCCTTTTGGGGAGGAGGTAAGGAGGAGCAATGATAATAAGAGAATTTGGTGTGTTAATGTTACCTTTTCTATTTTCTGAGAACTTGGGAAAATAATCTTGTTTCCCTCAATTACTTTAAAAAAAATTCAGAAAATAATCATTATATACCACCTTGGAAAATTATTTGTTAATAATATTGACGTATAAATCATTTGAAGATGGCTATGTATTGTCTTAAGGATAATCCTGAAAAGGCTAGAGGGAAATATCTTGATATGCCGACAATGTCATTTTTAGATTCAATTATCAGATTTTGTATTACTCATATAAAAATGTAGTTTTCCTCCTAGTATTTTAGGTATAAGTTCATCTCATCTTTCTTGAGGAAATCGAAGACAAAATAATTTACATCCTAGGCCACCCTAAGTGGTCATAGTGTATCTAGGGGAATGTGAACAGGTGCTGCTTCAGCTTTCGGGGTCTAATGCAAAGACCGTCGTGGCTGGAGCATTATAACGCTAAGATTTCAGTAGCCGATAGAACTGGTAAGGTAAGCATAGGGGCTTCTACTAGCACCGGGTATCAGAAAAGAGCTGAATGTCAGGAATCTTAGAAGTCCGTAACCTGGGATTGAAAAACTAGTTTTTGATGTTCTGGGTAGGCAGGAGTTCCACATGGAGAAAATGAAGGTAGTTCAAAATGTGATATTATAAATGTTTGCATAGGAGCAAAATGAACCGAGAGGATTTTACTCTAGTTTATACATTTTGGGTTTTATGTATGAATCTGAGATTGAAGGAGTCTTCTGGAAGTCCCTGCGATTTGCTACTATATTCATGGTTTGTTGGGATATGAGACCTGTTTTCACCATATGTGATGCTTTTTTTCCCTTCATCAGGGTTCCTGGGTGACTATATTAATTAGTCAACTGAACATTTAAATCATTAATTTAACAAACTTTCATTGAGTTTCAGGTATTTTGAAAGATGTTGAGAATAAGAGACACCTCTTACCCTTAAAAAGTTCATAGCTTTTTGGAGGGGAAAGACACTTGAAGAAAATGATGGGAACATGACAAGAGCTGTGGGGTTAAGCACACAGCGCTATGGCAGTGGAGAAGTCGGAGCAAAAATTATGTTTCGTCAGATGATGGTTTGTACCAACCCACTCTTCCCTTCACCCCTGCAGCACACACCCGGAAACCGAGACGGGCAGAGCGAAAGCTTCCTTTCTTCGGAGCCTGTTTTGGCTTATGTAAAACTATAATTATTAAAGTCCAGTAGAGAAATGAGATGGCAATAATGGAAATTCATTAAAGGGTCCATTTTGCCATCAGACTGTGCGTGCGTTTGCCATTTCAATAAACATAATTTTTGATACGTTTGCTCTAGAAATTTAGGTTTATGCACATTTCCTGTAAACATTCTTAACTCAATGAAAACAATACTCTATTAATTATCCCTTTTTTGAGAAGAGAGAATTTCTTTTGATTTCTAGAAAGCAGGATAGTAGAACCAGAAAAGATTTTCTTGTCCTTATTTTACAAAGATGGTATGGTTTTATTTTTAGAATCAACATGTTTTTGAGAAGTTTAGGTTATAAACTGGGCAAAATTTCTCCTTTACTCTTTTTGTGGAACTACATGATTCTATTTTCTGTGCTACTGCTTCCAAAATGTTTCACTTTTATTATTTGCAAAATGTCTCAGTTTAATATGTGGGGAAATTGTTGTATTTGGGAGAGAAACAGCCAGTCCAGGCTTTAACAACTGTGGATGTGAACAGTGATTGTTTTGCAAGATAAGAACTTCATAGCATTAACAAAGTTAAGAAAATGATAGCATGTCAATAAGCCTCAGTTATCTATTTAAAATCTATTTCTTATGTGTCTTGATATATAATAATCTGGCCACTGTATAATACGGCCCCACATTTCCCAGGAGCTGGGGAGCCGGCTTTGGCAGACGCTGCCCTGCAGGACTTGGCTAGGAGCCAGGCCACAAGAAAGGGCAGTGGGGAAGCCGGGTGAGGAGAATTAGCTAAGCTTTTAATTAACTCACCCTTTCCTGTTGTAGCAATGTGTAGAGACCCCAATCTTCAGTTATACTTCATATGCTCAAACTGGGCCCCAGGTTGACATAAGCAACAGAACAGTTTACTAAGCTTTACGTATGAGAGTACAGAGGTACAGCAAGGCTTTAAAGAGGTACTCGCCAGACTTGGGCACCTGCAAGAATCTTTATAGAGATGGAGAGACTTCGGACTCCTCTAGGAGCTGGGAGCTCTACCTCAATCACTGCAGCCACCCTTCCGGGCATGCAAGGCACAAGCAGTGTTTAAGTGATAAGCCATTTGAACGCCTTCAGCCCCTGCAGGTCTGTGTAGCTAATCTGGATACATCTAGCTACATTAGACTTATTTATACCTGTGGACTACTGCCCTTGCGGGGTCCTTATCTGGGCATGTTCTAAACCTCCTTTTAAAACCCCCAATTCTCACACATCACAGTTTTGAGTCATCGTACACTAAAGTGGCCACTGTCTCTGAAGCTGACTTAAAAAATTTTAATAATAAGAATGTTTATTGTTATCACGGAATAAGAAGTCCTGAGAGAGGGCACTCTGAATGTGAAAGCAGATCATCTCTGCTTAAGGAAAGGGAGTAACCTATCGCCTGGTGTAGTGCGGAGCATGATTTACACGGCAGAACTGGTCATTGGAGTCTCAGACTCTTTACTAAGCACAGGCAGCCAGTGGTGAGGGTAACAAAAGGGGAGGAGTTAGGGTGGCTGGCAGCTCGGTCAGCGACTTGTGACTTCTGTATTCTGTTGGGAGAGCTGGTGAGCATAAGTGTGTGTAATAAAGATAATTTGATCTTTATTTATTGTCATTAGATATTATGGATAATATAAAAAATGATAAAAGTTGACTTCCCAGGTTTTATTTTTCAAATACAAATGACAGTTTTAACTGAATTTCAGTAAGTTGATTTTAAAAAGGCCGTTCTCATATTATCTAAAGATAAACAACGTCCCTCTTTTCCTCCTTTACTTCTTCCTTTTTTCTCTCCCTCCCCAGACATCCTATTCCTCATATTAAACCCCTTCTTCAAAACTCTTTCTTTGCTCCTTAGCATAGATTTCATGTGAAACTATTTTACATGACAGTGGTTATTTAAATTTTAATCCTAAAGCTACATTTTAGTAGCTAAAAATTTTCTGTGAAAATGTTAAATGAAAGTGATTCTTTTTGTTTTTAATACTAGCATTTTGATTTTATAGTTGAGCTTAAAGGCTTGGTAGATGTAATAAGCACGTTGATAAACAGAAAAGTTTCAAATTCATCCTGTGAGAAAGACCCAAGGGAGAGTTAGCAAGCAATAGCAAAAAATGTTCGATTTATTGTGCCCTATATTTTGAAGCACAGTAGATAAGGCTTTGTAAAAAGATTTCCATAGAATAACAAAATGTTATAGCCAAAAGAAGTTTAAGAGATAATTTTATCCAAACTTTTCATAGGGACGAAAAGATGAAGAGACTTATCTGAAGTCACATAGCAACTTTGCAGTAGAGCCAGTAGTAGACTTCAGGTAGAAGGAACCTTTATCATGTGCCATGTTTTTTTTTTTTTTTTCAGATAATGACCTTATGAGAAATTAGGATGACATCAAAGCAAAATAAATGATTAAAAATATTAAATTAACCACTATGTTTAAACCTCCGTCAGACTTAGTTTCAAAGCAGCGTTTCATTTTGCTGACTGAGGCTGAGCTCTGAGAGGCTGCGGCAGGGGATGGTCCTCCTCCGTCTCAGCAGCGTAACGGGGATGGAACACGGGCTGCTCGTGCCTGCCTTTGAAGCTGTCACTTCCCTATCACCTGTCTTGCCTTATTGATCTCTCAACTAGAAGATGATTTTTAATGACCTTCCTCACCCGCCAGAGTAGAAACCTGAAGAGAGATGCGAATTGCCACGCAAAGGGGTCACGTTGAGGCTGGGAAGGAGAAGGACCTGCGTGGACTGGGGGTGGGGCCGGCAAGCCTGCCCGCATCAGGGCCTGGGGTCAAGGGATAGGAAGGTCTGAAGGATGGCCCAGGTTGGTAGAGCTTGCCTCACTCGTAAAAAGACCCGGCTGTTTCTGTTCCTTTCTACACAGTTTAAATTCATCCTTAAAGAATAGCCAGACTGGCGCACATGCTGCCTAGTGATGTTGCGTTTCTGGATAGAGTGGATTTTAGGAGATGAGGGACGCACCGTTTCTTTCCTTTTGTGATTGACTACCTCGGACGTCATTCGGCACGTTCCTTTTCAGTTTATTCGCTTCCCTAGAGTAGGTAAAGCCATCGGATCTATAGGGTTTGCAGTAATAATTTGAAATACGTGACTGGTTTTGAGAAACACTTTGTAAACTTGGCAAGATGAGAAGTTCAAAGAACACCCATCTGATACTTAAATGCTTGAGTCTTATTTATTAAACCTGGAAGTTAATGATGTTTCATCACAAAATTATATGTTTGTTACAGGAAATATGGCAAATATAAATATTTAAAATATGACATAAGAATAAACGTGAAGGAGAAATGATCACCCATTGGCTCACTACCCAAAGTCTACTAACATTTCGGAGTTGTTTATTTCTTCTACCTTTTCTATCTACTTATTTTTCCAGGATTGATTTGTAGATTTGTAGCTTTCTTTTTTCACTTTGGGCCAGAAACCTGGTAGCGGACAGGCTCCAGGTAGCAGGAAGTATTATTTATATTGTCACATATTCCACTGTGAAGTTATAATTTCCCTATTTGTTTCCTTTTATTGGGCACTTAGATCGAGCACAATATTTGGCATATATATGGTATAGTATACTTCTCAATACAAATGACTTCTAGGCGTGAATTCTTAGCATGCATTGTCATCGTGAATTTACAGGGTCTTGATATACGTTGTCAAATTACTTTCCAAAAACTGAAAACTTTACACTCTGTTTGGGACAACCGAAGTTCAGTATGTCGAGCATCACTTCACCGCTCTTCCAGATGAGTACCTGCCTCGTTTTAATTTACTCACCTGATGATGTGATTGTGCAGGGGGCGGGGCGGGGGCGGGCAGCCCTAGCATAATATCCATCTAAGTCTTAGCAATTGAGCTGGTGGGGACACATGGCCCGAGCTAGGCCAATCAGACTTCTCCACTTTTGTTTTTCTATATAGTAGGTGGAGATGGTCTGTTGCTTGGGATTTCTAAGCTGTGTTACTATAACTTGGAGCTGTCTGCTGCCAGGATTCCTGATTTATGGAGGAAACTGTAACTGGAGAAAAGGAGGATAATACAAAGAGGAGTTGAGATGAAATGCTGTGGGGGTTTCAGTGGAAGGTGTGAAGGGAAAGGAAAAGAGGGCTAGAGGATGAGAGAAATGAGGGGGGAAGGGAATAGGGAAAGAAGTACAACAGAGGAGAGAAGAGAGTTGAGTTTCTTAGTTCCGTTATTCCTGAGGTCCGCGGCATGGGTATCCTTTCTAGTTACATGAACCAATAAATCCTTTGATATGGTTGAGTTTGAACGGGGTTTCTATGGCTTGTATCTGAAAGAGTCCTAACATACATTCCCACTTTTTTCTATAGTTGCAGTTTAAATTAAAAATGTATAGTATAAATTTCCTGTCTGCCTTGCACTGATACCAACTGTTAGTCATAATTAGCATCAGTATTAATTACTACACATATCCACGATTAAACTCAAAATGCTAAATTGGTTAGCATTTGAATCAAGATTAGTGGCAATAAAAGTAAATACATTTTAAATTGATAAACGAGGTGATGAATGAGTATTAAAAGTTTATAGGACATTTTTCACCTTAAATTTAATATGATAAACTCATAACTTTTCTCTCTCTCTATCCTTCTTTAAACTGCCTACTCACTGAATTCTTGATTTGTTCAAAAAAAAAATCTTATATTAATTTCCTTCAAAAGCATTTAACATATTTCTTGACTTTTTGTAATGTTTGGATTATATCTGGGACCATGTTTAAGCGTACCTTATGTCTAATGCAGGTGTCTTGGTCTGGTTGACATATGCCATTGACTCGAGCAATTCCTGCAAGTCTTTCACCATAATGTAGATGTGAGAAGGTCTCTGGGGGAAAAAGCAGAGGAAGGGTTTGGTTAAAATTGTTGGATTCTCAAACCCTTTCAAGTGCTAATTTGCATAGTCAGTCCTCCAGGGACTGCAAAGAGTAGCATGTCCCAAACACTTTTTAACCATCGGGCACCTTTTTCCTTTAGCATTTCATCCACTATGTGTTTGGTTCAGGAAATACAGCAGTAAACGAGGTAAGACGTTTCTTTGCTCTCACAGAATTTGTGGGACTTACGAGTCATTTGCCCTGCTGGAACCTGAGTACAAGTAAACACCTACACATCATATGCCTAAATATTTAAAAGCTGTACATGAAATTAATAAAAGTGTTAAAAAGTGTTTCACACTCTTCCCTTGTCTGATAAATCTACAAAGTGACCTGGAAGGCCAGGCTTTCATTTAGAATTTTTGGATTCCTTGGCGTTTTGTGTCCTGATGGCAAAGAGAGTTTATTCCTGGCTCTCTGCACACACATAGGCGATCTTTGTACCTTCCCCTCAATATTGCTATAAATCTAAAACTCCCCTAAAAAAAGTCTTAATAATGTTAGTGGAATTTAACAAGAATTTAGTAAAAACAGGTCAGGATAATAGAAAAAACAGAGGTCTGAGTGAAAGCTGGACTTCTATACACACACACACACACACACACACACACGTACATATATATGTGCTTTAGTAGATTTAAAAAATTTTGTAACAAAATGTATTGCCAATTCATAACAAAATAATTAAAATAAGAAACACATAGTCTGATCACTTTTTTATAAATACACACAGATAAAATATAGTACATAGTAAAATATTAATGACACACTGTGATTTTTGTTTTGTTCATTTACTTATTTGTGATTTCTATTCTCTTTGTTCACTTCTTTGTATTTTCTGAGTTTTCTACAATACTTATGACCTTAGTAATTTTTAGTGGTTTACAAAACGTATCATCCTACTTTCCCAAAGCAATGGAGAATAATTTAGGAGGTGTCATAGTATTTTGAGCAACTTAGGGAATGCGTATAAATCCCTGGACCCAGAGCACATTTTCTCTATATGTTCTACATCAACGAAGAATACTCAGCACTTACCTTAAAAGAGCAAACTGCTCATGTTATCTTCAAACTACCAAAAAGCATTTTTAAATTTGACATCAATCAATTTACTTTCTTCTCCTGAAACTAAATTTACTATTTAATATCTAGTTAATAGATTAAAGTTACATATGTTCATTCATGTACATTTTTGTGTTGAAAGAGAAATAGAAATACTTCATTTTCATAGACTTTGCGAAAAGGTTTTTATTGATAGCCTCGTCTTTACTGCTTAACCTCATTTGGATTCTCTTCCAATACACATCCACACATAAAGATGAAAAGTGTAAAACTATTTTATTAGAAATATTGATTTTAAATTTAAAACTGTTGAGAATAAATTGCTTGTTTAAGAAAGGCCAGAGGGGAAACAGCCAACTAGGGTGTTCTGTGTAAATAAGCACCGTTAGCCCAGGCCATGTTCCTTATAATTTCTATCAGGCGATATTGTGCCATCGAGTGCAATTCATGTCTCTGTACCTCAGCTTCAAAGAATAAAGAAATCTGTGGCACCGCATTGTCATCGTCGATATCTATCAACAACTTAAATTCATGGCACATACGTGATACCTGTACATTCATTTTTACTCCCTCCTCCTCTACTAAATATACTGGCAAATAAACATTGCTTTGGAGTAGGATCACAAGACAATTTCAGAAAATATCTGCAAATATTCTAAAGGAAACAAAGGGAACTTTCAATCAGGTCCAATAAGCAATGTCAATATCCTTCAGCAAACAATGTTCTAGCTCCCAAATGCTGGTTAGTCAGGGGTAAGAAGGATTTTCCCATTAAGTATTCAAAGAAATTCTCCTCTGACCTCTCCCTAGTATGCCACCCTTCAATAACGAGGTAAACATGTGTCTCCAAAAGACTTCCCGGGACGCTATGCAGTGTGGGTAGGAGAACGCTGAAAAAAATATATCCTCTTTTTGAAAGAAAACAAGTCATACTGAGCATGATTGTAAGTGTAAGAGTGCTAATTGCTATGCTGGTGACTGCGATTAATCTGAAAGTTTTGGGCAGCTACTAAATGCATTAATCTCCTTGCCAGTATGCCAGATATGAATATTACCAATAGCAGAAACCAATATCTCAAAATATCTTTTTTCATTTTCTTCATTTCATGTGTGGGGGCTAAGGCTAGTGGAGGGCTGACTAGCCAAATGCCTACTTCAGTTGTCATCCTCGATGTTCTCAGACTCAGCAATGTGGTCATAAAACTTATTATTCCATTGAATCAGCATAATCATGCCTACAACATGAACAAGGCGTCTGAATATTTTCTTTCAAATATAGATATGCATTTTTTTTTTTAGGCGAGGCAACCCTTGGTTAACCTCACAAATTGCAAGGACCTTGTCAGCTCACAATCCCTTATTTTTTTTATGTTTTACACCTACAGCACTTGGTCTTCCTAGGTGGTCTCCCATCGAAGTACTAACCAGGCCTGACCCTGCTTAGCTTCTGAGATCAGATGAGACAGGCCTTGTTCAGGGTGGCATGGCCGTAGATTAGACATGCATTCTGTATGTAGTTTGGAATGGAAAATATCTATAGATTTTAAATGTTTCACAGTAGCCATTTGTGGAAGTATAAATGTGAATGTTATTGCAAGAGTGAAATACAACAATAATTACTGATGATTTTGAAAATTGCTAATTTTACATATAAAAATAATCAGAACATTTCAAATAATATATGTATAAGAAATATATTTAAAGATTAATATTGAGAGAATATGTTAGTTCGATAACTTTAGAAAAAATATTATATCCTCTTAGTGTCAATATTTATAAAATTTAAATAATACAAGAAAAGAATATAAATCATGTTATACAGATTAAAAATAATCCTTGAAATTGTTGTATTAGTATTCAAGTATTAATAAAATAATCTTTAAAATTATGTTTATTTATCGTATTTTTTAGTTATTTAATTTCATTTAGTCCATAGGTCTTTCAAGAAATAATTCTCTTTGACAATTTCTCACATCTTAAAGGATGGATAGGAAGCAAAATGTTAAGAAAGCCTTGTTAAAATTTCACAGGGCAGGAAAACAACCCAAATCACGTACAACATCTGTGACAAATCATCTTTGATCTGGACATAACAAATTTTTTATAGATTCTATTTCTCTGCCGAGATTCGCATGTGTTTACTTACTTTGGACATCTTTTCCTTTAAGCCCATGAACAAATTTATAATATCTGCTTTAAAGTTCTTGTCTGCTAATTCTGGATCATCTCAGGTCTGTGTCTAGCCCCTGCTGTTTTTTTTGGTTAAAAGTCATAACTTCCTAATTTTTCATATGTTTAATAACTTACTATTGGATGTTGGACATTGTTGTGGTACATTTTTGGGAGACTGGATTTTTTTTTTTCTTTTGCACAATAAATTACTGGCAGATCCTTTTGGTCCTCACAAATATGCTGTGATTTCCCCCCCCCCCCTATATTGCACTTATTTGTAAAAATTACAAATATTTTGCACATATACTTTCATGAAGTCTAAACATCTTGTATGACTTGAAGATATTTTACCGATCATGACATTATTACCTTTTTATTATTATTAATTTCTTTGTAAGTATATTCTATTTCCTTAATTACATTGTGAGCCTCAGGGGTGGATCTTTATATCTATTTTAAGTCATGGCATTTGACACACAGCTGACACACAATAAAAGTTATTGTGTTAGTGACTATGAAGAATGTCTTAAAGTGGTCCTTTGGGCTTTGCTTTCTTCCATAGCTAGTCTTACTCCCCTTTTATGAGTATCAAACATTGAGTTTATTCATCCGTTCACTCTTATATACATTCATCCATTTATTCAACAAATATTTATTGAGAACTTACTATATGCCAATTCCTATCCTGGTTCTGTGATTGCAACAGAGAATAAAGTGAACAATGTTTACATCCTCATAGAACTTCTGACTTAGTAGTAGGTATCAAGGATTTGACTAACCCATGAGATGGTATTACTGCCTTAAAATCCCTTTTTGGCTGACCAGCCTGCAGGGGCCTTAAACTGATACTAATCCCCTCATGGAAGCCTATACGGTAGAGAATGGAGTTACAAGTAATTGTAAACTCCTGATATGATTTTCCCAACAGCCCTTGTGATAAGCAGTGCCCTCCACCCGACCCTCCCCGTCCCCAGGGCCTTTTCCTTATCCTTCAGATAAGACCTCTGGGGAGCTTGCTGAAATCCTGTTCTTTTCGGTTTGAATCCAGCTTTAGCCTGGGAATCCCAAAGCACTCTACCTGCAGACCCTAATCAAAGCATGTGCCCTAGGTCTGTCTGTACCATGTCTTTGCCTGCTCCTCCTTGTGTGGCCCCTCAAGGCATGCTGTGTACTTCCTCTAGGACTTGTGAGTAATAAACTTCTCCATTTCAATTTCTCTTGTGATCTTTTGTTGCTCACCATCAAGTACTTTGTGCTTTACTTAAAGTAGTAACAATGGGGGAGACAGTCTAGGCCATGCTACCCTGAACAAGCCCATTCCCAGCTGATCTCAGAAGCTAAGCAGGGTCAGGCCTGGTTAGTACTTGGATGGGAGACTACCTAGGAAGATGAGGTGGTGTAGGCATAAAAATATACATATTTATTAAAAAAAAATAAAAGAATGTAAACTGACAAGGTCCTTGCAATCTGTGAAGTCAACCAAGGGTTGCTTCACCTAAACAAAAAAAAATGGGGGAGATAAATAATAAGGAAATAATGAGTAACCATATGGTACAATTAGACAATATTTTATGAAGAAAAAATAAAGCAGGAGAAAGCAATAAAGAATAAAGAAGGTAGTTATTGTGGTGATGAAAATGCATGTGATTTTAAAAATAGTGTGGTAAGGAAAGGCCTGTCCAAGTAGGTCATATTTGAACAAAGACCATAAGCAGAGCAGCTAGGTGAATGTATAAACGGAATTAGGGGTCCGTTATTCCATATAATTTTAGGGGCATTTGAAAAGCTGTATTCTCCACTAATCTTCTGAACGTAGTACCTTTATCTTAAAGCTCTATGGCCTTAAGATGCAAATCTTTTTGGATGAGTTATTATTTAAACTTCTACTTGTCAAATAGTTCTGAGTGAATGACTTTCAGAATTTTTATGAGGAGGTAAAAATAGGGCAAGAACATAAGGTATCAGCCTAGTATAGCTGTTAAGGTCATGAATTGCCTGGGTTTCAAATCCTGGCTTTGTGTGACCATCAATTTACTTAACCTCCTTGCACCTTGATTTCTTCAACTTTAAAGTGGAGGTAATAATAATATCTATCCTGATATAGTTGAAATGTTGATGATGGTAGATTGTATTTTCAGAATTTTCATGGCCCCTACCTATGGGAGAATTACCCATCCCTCCTTCACTGTCAGGGTTGGCCAAGTCACATTTTTGGCCTTTGAAATGTGACTGTAAGTGACGTATATAACTTTTGAGCAGAAACTTTAAAGCCATGCCAATCATTTTCTTTTTTCTGTCATAAGAATGGTGATGTCTCAGGGGTTTCCTTAGCCTGGATCCTGGAGTAGAGGGCACATGAATCAGAGCCACAGCCAAAGTCAACATATAATAGAAATGAGAAATCAACTTTGTGGCTGTGAGCCATTGAGATTTGGGGTCATTTCTTAGTGCTGCATTATTTTGCCTAATCTTACTGAAATAAAGAAATGATTTCTAACACATTTATAATGGTATCTGGAATATAACATACATTAAACAAACAAACAAACAAACAAACAAACAAACAAACAAGATCTCGAGGGAGTCTGGCTGTTGGAGAGAAACTAATAAAATTGCAGGACTGGAGCGGTAAAACCAAACTTCTTGACTACTTCTTGATTCACCCATAAGTTTGTGCTATAAATATATTATGTATTGTTGTACCTGAGATCTGAACCAGATATCATAAATAAGATGCTGGATTTGAATGATTTCCTGATGTGTCACATTATGAGTGTTTCCAAACTATTTCTTTGGAGTCCTTGCGTTTTGGCTCCTGTGTCCACTTCTTAAGGGCAGAGGTTATATGGCCTATTAAAAAGTACGTCTGCAATGCCTGTTACAGTGTTCTCGCCTTCATGCTTTCCGACCGACTGGAGAACCATAAGAAAGAATTAAGTTGATAATCTGGATGGTTTGAAAAAAGGAGCGTTTCTGTTCATCCTGTACGTGTGCTGAGAGTGACCGTGATTTTCCTAATCACAGTCTGTTTGCTTTGTTAGCTGCATTATTATACTAAATTCTGACACTTATATATGTTACATAAATTGCTTATGGTGTATAAATTAGGTAAAGGGAGAATGAAGACTATTCTTTTCTCTTGTTTATGTCTACCAAAATCACAGGTTTAAGAATATATTAGAAGTTGAGCACAGGAATCCTACCTTTTTTAAAGTGTGGATTAATCCAAATTAAATAAAATGTGATTAAAGAAGAATGATGTTACAATTTGATTGAATAAATTCCTCCTTAGATCGCTTAATAACATTAAAAAGGTCTAAGTTGTTAAAAAAATACTCTGCAGGAAGTCTGGTAATGGAAGAACAACTGGAGTATTACATCCATAATAAAAATTCAGGGTTTGGAAAGATCTTTATTACAAACTTGTATTTATTTTGTATGTTATCATTTATAAAAATGTTTAAAATTATCTTTTAATTATTCGATTATAACCAATAGTACTTAGTCATTAAGACTAATAAGGAAGAAATTAACCAAAAATAAATGAAATACCAAGAAAATTAGAAAAAGTAATGCTTTTGATTGAAAAAATTTCTTTTTGATTGGGAACTGGAAGGCATGAATATTTTTTCTTTTACTTTTTAAAAATTATTCATTATTAGATAAATAAGTTTGGAAAATATAATGTATACTTCTGTTCCCACTAGTTACCTTTATCAAATCTTTATATTATTCTGTATTTACTTCAGTTAGGTATTTTGGAAGAAATACAACTTCACAGATACAATTGCTGCCTCACACGCACCCCCCTCTGGTCCCATTTTCCTCCTCTCCTCCATACAGAGAACCACTTTCCTGAATTTGTTGTGAATTATTCTCATGCTATTTTTGTTCTTTATTTAGCTACACACACACACACACACACACACACACACACACACACACACCAGCATTGCTTTACATAGTTTAAAATTTAGTTAAAATAATATGTGTACATTTTTCTGCAAAATTTCTTTTTGTACAAAATTATGTTTTTGGAGATTTGTCCATGCTAGTACACATATAATTCTTGTTCATTCGTTAAATGCTATATATGGTTTGTATTGTATGATCGTCACAGTACATCCATTCTCATATTAACAGATATTTCCTAGCTTTTCATTATCATAAACAAGATGCAATAAACATTCTGTTTGTCTCCTTATGCATATGTGAGAAAGGTTCTTTAGACTATGTGTTCAGAAACGAAATTGCTGATTCATGCGTATAAATATCTTCAACTTTATTAGATAGTGTCAAATTGCTCTCTAACGTGCTTGCTCTATTTCTTCACATGCTCACCAATACTTGGGGTTATTAGAATTTTGTAATTTTTGTCAAATTAAGTGAATATAAATTATACATTGGTATTTTACTATGCATTTTCCTGATTAAATGTGAGGTTGATTGTATTTTCATATTTTTATTGACTATTTGGAGTTCTTTCCTTATGAATTGTCTGTTCTTATACTCTGCCCATTTTTCTATTGTGGTATCTTTTTCTTACTAATTTGTATGACTTCTTACATTCTATAAAATTTATTGGTTATGCACATATTGCAGATTATTTTTATATTTACTCTGTTAATACTATGTGTTTGGAAGGGGAGATGTATATATCAAAACATAAACTTTTATCTTGAAGGGAAATTCCCTTATCATTTGCACAGCGCTTACCATGGATAAAGTATCAAGTATTCTCTTCAATCACTTTAAGCATATTAGCTCATTTTAATCTTGACAACACCCACGCTTATTCATTTTATCACGATTTTAAAAAAGAACAGCTTTATCGAGATATAATTCGCATACAATTAAACTTACCCTTATAAAAGGCGTCCAACTCAGTGGGTTTAGTATATTCACAAAGGTGTGTAACCATCGCCACTGTCTGATTTCAGAACACATTCATCACCCCAACAAGAAACCACACCCCAATTAGCAGTCACTTTCTATGTTCCCCTAAGACCCTCAGTCCCAGGCAACCACTAATATTCTATTTGAATTCTTTATATGTTAATTATATTTATTTTAATGATAAGGAAACGGAGGCATAGGAAGATTACGTAACTTGCCTAAAGTCACACAACTAACATAATAAGTGCCCGAGCCAGGACAGGAACAAAGGCAGTCAGCTCCCGAGTGCGGGCTATTAACTGTTCTGCTACCCTGTCTGACAGCGCTGACCATCCTATCTGTGTTTTAGTGCAGTGTATTTATAACACAATCTGTAAGAAGTAGAGACATTTAAGTTTAGGTTTTGGTTTGTGGAAATACGTTGTGATGAGAAGTCATTATGTTAAATGCTATGAAATTTATTGCTCAAGCAATATTTTTATCACAATAAAGGAAACGAAATAAAAACATTTGGCCATGTTCCATCACATGAGTTCCTGACCTATATTAATATCACTTGTGATCAAATTAAAATTCTGATGATCAGAAAACTGGTACAAAATCTTCATGTCTTTGGAGGTAGGAATGGTCTTATGCGTTTCACACCTTTAGCATATTGCTTAGCATAAAAGATATTCAATAAATAAATTTTAAATATCTGAACACTATTAAATTTATTAGATTTATATAGTTAATTGTATATAAAAATACATTAAATTTTACTGTAAACCAACAAATGTTTTGTTTATATTCTATTGTGACATGTTGATAATCATTATATGTATTTCTTTCACAAAAACTGAAAAACTACCTGGTTGGTAGTACACCTGAAATTGACTTGCAAAGTTGTCTCAAAATTTAAGTTCTGAAAATCTCTTCTACTCATATCAATATCTGCTGAACGTTAGATAAAAAACCAACTTACTGGATCATTAAATATATCTCAAATTGAACTAACTGCATTTCATTTCTAAACATTCAATATGTACTTATATATTAAATATGTGCAGTATATAAATGTTAACTCAAGACATGGCAGGCAATGCTTTTAGAATTAAAGGCATTACAAAGTCACTGTAATTACCTGCTATTTAGAACTCTGTCAAGATTTTCGGCTCACAGTCCCAGTGGCTATCCTGTGACAGAACACTCGGCTGGGCAGGGTGGGGCTCACAGTGGCCAACTTGATTTTCCTAGTTCTGTTCATGAGTAAGTGATTTGCTGGTAAGAAATTAGACACTACAGATTAATATTTCTCTCAGGGAATGAAATTGTTTTTTTTCTGATTGTTTCTTAATAGTAATTCTAACTTTTGTACATTAGTCTCAAATGTGTGCATTTAATAACACATGTGCTTTTTCATGAATCATGAATATGTAATTAGAATTTTTGATACCACTGTGCTTTACATTAAGATAAATTAACAAAATTGATTTTTATTTTCCTATACTCAAATTTACTGGCCTTACATTTTGAATGCCCCGTCTCGGCTATTCCTTAACTAGCTTGACTTTTACTCTGGGTCCTAGACTTCAATTTCTTCTGTGGGAGGTTTAATAAGCATCTCAAACTTGTGTCTAAAATAGGGCTCTTTATTTCACCCTTGAATTTTGATCTTCCTCTAGCCTCTCCCATTTTGGTAACTGGTACTATCAATCATCAAATCGCTCAAGGAAAAACTCTAGGATCCATCTTTATTCTCTCTTTTTTCTCATTATCTCATCCAGTCTCATCAGCAAATTTTACAGACTGTGCCTTAAACATATATCTCACACCACATGTTTTTGTTCATCTTCATCGACACCTGTTATTCTTAGTGACTCTCTTCTGTCTCTTGCCTGAACCAGCCTCCTGACAGTTCTCCCAGGTACCACTCTTGCTCCCATATGTTCTCTTTACGCAACAGCCAAAGTTGTCTTTCAAAACATTCACAAGTTCCCATCTCTTCTATGTTTAAAAGTTTCGACTGCCTTCCTACTGATATTTAGAATAAGATCTGAACTTTTTACTCTGATCTAAAGATACTTATCTGATCTGGTACCGGCCCATTTCTTTAATTTCGGCTCGTGCCATTCCCTCCCACTCATCGCACACTGCAATCGCGCCACCTCCTTGTACTGCACAAACACGCCAAACTCTTTCTTACCTCAGAGGCTCTGTGTTGCTGTTGTCTGCGGGAATGCTTCTTTGTATTTTCACATCACTGTATTATTATTCTCATCCTGTAGGTCTCAGTTCAAATTTACTTCCTCACAGTCCTTACCCAGTGAACCTATGTAAAAACAGTTCTTTCTCCATTATTATCTATCACATCTTGTTTGCTTCCTTCAAGCTTTTATAAAAATCTGTCTTGTTTATTTACTCACTTGTTAAGGCTTCGCATGTGTTCTTTGTCTTGGCTTGATGGATGTAGCTTTTTGTCTTGTGCACTGTGATCTACAATATCCTCAGTGTTTGTTGTTTCCATAATGACAGTTCAGGATATGTACTTTAACAGCTAGAATAAACCTACAGCACCTTGACAATTAGCAAAGGTGAATAAATGATTGCATTGGGAAACTTATCTTGAATGAATTATGTCACATTAAAAAGAAAGAAGTTCTCTACAGTATAAAGTAGACAAAATGAAGACAATTTCTTGTAGCTCTGATAACCTCTTCCATTCATTTTTTCCCTCCCTCCTCTTTTTTTTTTTTTTTTTTTTTAAACTTAGATTGAACCTGAGCATATAGGTGAGTAGCAGAGTTAGAATCAGCAACTCTTTGAGCTGGAAAAAGTGAAAAACATCATGCAATTCATTTTACTGATTAAGCAATAGAGGTTTAAAAATGAGGGACTTTTTTCTCTAAGGTCATAGAAGAAAAAGACCAGGAATTATTTTGTCTTTATTATATATTCTTTTTATTATGTCAGTAATATGTTTTCATTGGAAAATACAGAAAATATAAAAAAATTAATTTAAATCACCCCAAATTCTACCTTTTAGAAGTAACTGTTAGTGTTTTGTGGTATCTTTTCAGGACTTGCTTCTGTGCATATTCAATAATATAAATAAACCAATAAAAATTTTAAGAATTGCTCCTAGATATTCAGTAATAAATCACTGCAAATCTACATTTATGTGTGTGTATCTATATCATTTATTATCTATCACCTATCTATCACCTATCTATCTATCTATCTATCTATCTATCTATCTATCTATCTATCTAATCTATCTATCTACCTACCTACCTACCTAGCTATCATCTATCTATTCTATTTATGTATTTACATATCTATCTACTCATTCTAAATAACTATCCTCTTCCCTCCATAGTATTAAAATATTCCTCTTTTCTGCCATTAAATATATAGCTAAATTCAGGAGTGTTATTCAACATATTTAATGATTACTACTTCAGAAGTACCAAGGAATGAGAAAGGACAGCCTGTGACCTGGGGTTTACTGATGAGACAGACAGCAGTCCTTTAATTGCTAGGTCAGGAGGTGGGCCTGAGGTTGTCCGAGGGGAGAGACTAGAACATCCAGGCACTGGGTGGAAGGTGGGCACCCAAGGCAGTACTACAGCACTGCAGCCAAGCACTACAGAGCTATTTCAGTATTTTAATGACTGGCTTATGTTTTTGAACAGGTAAGCCAAATTTCAACTCTATAGTCTTCATTTTTAGTTATTGTATTTTGTTCCATGGTGTGATAAGTGGAATTATGGCCCCCAAAATATCTCATTTTAACCCCAGGAACCTGTGAATATGAGGAGACATCACTCCCATGATTGTATTAGATAGCATAGCTGATCTTAAGCTAGGAGAATCATCTGAACGAGCCTAATCTCATCACACAAGCCCTTAAAAGCAGACAACTTTTTTTTCCCTCTCACCGTTGCAGAAGGAGAAATTAGAGAGCTTTGAAGACTGAGAAGGACTCCATGTGCCATTGTTGCCTCCAAGATGGAGCGGGCTATGTGAAAGAATATTGGTGGCCTCGAGTTGCTGAAGGTGGCCTAAAGTCTTATAAATGAAATTGCAGGGTCAAAGATTTTTTTAAAGGGTTTTGATGCACACTGTCAAATCGCTTTCAGAATTTTTGTTCTTTTGTTCTTTTTAACAATTTACATTTCTATCCCCTTGTTTTACCCACCATCGGTAACACTTTTATTGTTTTTTAAATTTTTTGATCATCTATGATAGCCAACATAGTAGTATTATTGTCATTTTAATTTGCATTTCTTTGACCACTAGTCGATGCAGAATATGCTTACAGTTTAGGGGTTATAAATAGTGATAAGCTTATTGTTTCTAAAGCCAAAATTATTTAACTTGGTAAATTCTAAATTGTTCAAGTAAATAACTAATAAAAACTTTTTTTTTAAAAAAAAAGTAAGGTAATTCGTGTGTGTGTGTGTGTGTGTGTGTGTCAAAAATTTCAGGACAATAATTTAGGATCACTTGCAATTTCATAAAATTTATAGGTATAATGCTACAAAGAACTGCTATTTCAAAGAGAGCTTGAGAGGTTAGATATAAAAGCAAGATATTTGGAAAGAAAAGTAATTTCCAGTGAAGTATTAATTGAACCTACAGCATTTGAGGTTTTTTCTTTAATTTTTATTCCCTTCTGATAACTTTTTAAATAATTCTATACTAAATACATGACTATATTACTCTCGGGATAAACCTTATCATTTCTATGGAATGTGTGTGTGTGGGGGGGGGGGTGGGGGTGGGGGTGGAGATTAGTATCAGTGATAGCGATATAATACATTCTTATAAAACATCTGGGTAAAGGAACGTTGAAAAGACACTAAAGCTTTTCACATAATGGAGTTATATTTCTTTTTCTAAAAACTCCCTACATTTTACCTTTAAATGAGGCTCTTGAAAATTAAACAAATACGACTTCTACATTTTGATGTATACCAACACACTGTGGAGATACGCTATCACAGACCAGTGAGAGGAAAGGAAGGCCCCCAGAAGGGAAAAAGTCAAGGGAGGGAAGAAAGATAAAGGGTCCTTTAAAATTAGATCAATGGATATCCCACCAGGATATCGTCAGTGTTAGTAAAATGTGGGAGTATAAAGATATCCGTGTACTGTAACCTGAGATGTATTTTTAAAAACACTTTCAGGGAATCTTATTCAAGAGTATGAAAAACAGAAATGCCATGATATCATAGAAATTTTTAAAAGGCAAAACTGAAAGCTAAAGTAATTATAGTACTATGGAATGTTGTATTTTAGGCATTGTCATTTTGGTAAAAAAGGAATTAGAGACCATTGTGAACACTTACGCCTTCTCAGATACTGGTCCTTGCTTCATTATTTACGGAACGACCTCGTATAGATAAGTACTAGCATTTGATGCAATTGTGATTCGCATCTGTCATTATAAAATGTTGACTTTATTTCCAGATTTGTTTTCAGTTTCACAAGCAAAAATGACTCAAATTGAAGTTTAAGGAAAAATCACCAAGGAAATCTTTTGATTAAATCTCTCAGAAGGGCCAGCAGTGTGGCTGTTCAGCATTTGATTGTAAATTCTGGTTTCCGTTGACCCTTCCTGACAGGTTTATGTTTGCTACGTCCAACTTCCAGAAGGGTTTTCAAAGATGTGGGCATTCTGATTAAAAGTATTTGCACACAACATTCCAGGTATCTTTTGAAAGGATCTTAAAATTAATTTAAGGAGACACTATAGCAAAAGGCTGTTATTACAGAAAAGGCTTCAGAGTTAAAAAAATAAGTATGCATTATTCAAATTTAGAATTTCAAGGCTAGAATTTTTCTTATAAAAGGAAAGAAGTTTTCTCCTGGTTAATTTCGCTTTTCAGATAGAGTGAGATGAGATGGAGTATTTGTAATGAAAATGGCTAAGCAAACGCTTTACCCCATGGTGAAAGAATCTTTTTTGTCTTTAATATTACTTATTGTTAAAGGACATACACACAATGTATAGTCAAGTATGTGAAAAAAAAACAACCAACACAGATGTATAAAAAGTAAAATGATTCCCACTTTCCCATTCTCTAGAGATGATCACAGTTCACATTTGAGTTTAGATCATTTAAGACCATTTTCTATATACATATAAATATACACATAACCACAAGTGAGCACAACTACAACAATGACCAGACCAGACATATTTTATAGCCACACGCTACTTTTTTTGAGTCAGATTTATTGAGTTCTAATTTACATAGTAAAATTCATCCTCAAGTGTACAGTTCAGTTAATTTGAGAAGCATCTATAGTTGTACAACCACTACCACGATCAAGATATAGAACATTTCTACAGCACCCCCCTCCCCCCCGCAAAAAAAAAAACAAAAAAAAACTTCTATCATATCCTCGTATCGTCACTTCCTTTCCTCTATCTCAGCTCTTGGGAGCCAATGATCTGATTTCTGTTCTGCAGTTTTGTCTTTTCTAGAATGTTCTAGAAATGGAATTTTTGTGATTGCCTTCTTTCATTAGCATGATGCTTCTGAGATTAATCTTGTTATATTTATCAATAGTAGCTTTTGTTTTATTGCTGAGTTGCATTTCATGCTATGAATTTGTTTATCCATTTATCAGTTGATGGACATTTGGATTGTTTCCAGTTTTTGGTTATTATGAATAAAATTGCTATAAATATTGGACTTTTGTTTTAATTTTTCTTGGGTAAATACTTAAAGAGTGGGTTGCTGAGTCATATGGTGTGTTTTTAAATTTATAAGGAACTACAATATTGTTTCCCAAAGCAACCATACAGTTTTACATTTCCATTAGTGATTTTGATAGTTCTAGTTGCTCCACATCCTTGTCAGCACTTGGTATTTTCAGACTGTTTATTTTTAGCCATTTTCGTATACATATATACTAAATGTAATAATATCTCATTGTGGTTTCACTTTGTATTTCTCTAATGATGAATGGTGTTGAACATCTTTTCATGTGCTTATTTACTATATGTGTATCTTCTTTGACAAAATGCCTGCTCAAATCTCCTGCCTATTTCTTATTTGCATTCTTTGTCTTATTTTGAATTGTCAGAGTTCTTTATATATTCTTAATACAAGTCCTTAACAGATAGGTGTTGTAAGTATTTTCTTCCAGTCTGTGATTTGTTTTTTCAAATTTTCTTTTTCAAAGACTTTATTTAAATTTAAAATTTTCATCCAGTTTTATTGAGATATAATTGATGTTTGACATTGTATTAGTTTAAGGTATACAACATAATGATTTGACATATGTATGCATTACAAAATAATTACCACAATAAGTTTAGTTAACATCCATCAGCTCACAGTTACAATCTTTTCCCCTCAGGATTAGATCTTTTAAGATCTACCCAGTAGAAACCTTCAAATATGCAATACAGTATTGTAAACTATAGTCACTGTGCTGTACATTACATCCCTTTGTACATTTTGACCATCCTGCCTCTGGAAACCACTAATCTGTTCTCTATATCCATGAGTTTATTTTTTTTCAGATTCCACATATAAGTGAGATTATATAGTATTTGTCTTTCTCTGTCTTATTTCACTTAACATAATTCCTTCAAGGTCCATCCATATTGTCACAAATGTTAGGATCTCCTTCTTTTTGTGGCTGAGCGATATTCACATTTTCTTTATCAACTCTTTAATAGACACTTAGGTTGCTTCCAAGTCTTGGCTATTGTAAATAATGCTGCAATGGACATAGAGGTGCAGATATCTTTCTGAGATAGCAATTTTCTTTCTTACAGGTATATACCCAGAAGTGGAATTGCTAGATCTTCTAGATAGTTCTATTTTTAATTCCTTGAAGAGCCTTTACACTGTTTTCCATAGTAGTTGCACCAATTTACATTCTCACCAACAGTGCACAAGAGTTCCCTTTTCCCCACATTCTTGCAAATACTTGTTACCCCCTCCCCCCACTCTTTTTGGTAGGAGTCATTCTAAGAGGTGTGAGGTGCTATCTCAGTGGTTTTGGTTTGCATTTCCCTGATGATTAGTGCTGTTGAACACCTTTTCACATACCTATTGGCCATTTGCATGTCTTTTTGCAATGTTTTTCCTCCCATTTGTAGAGTGCCTTTTCATTTTGTCAATTGTTTCCTTTGCTACGAAGAAGTTCTGATGTAGTCCCACTTGTTTATTTTGATTTTGTCCAAAAAAAAAAAAAAAAAATCATCACCAAGACCAATGTGAAGGAACTTATCCCTTTTGTTTTCTACTTGGAGTTTTATCATTTCAGGTCTTGCATTCAATTCTTTAATCCATTCTGAGTTTGTTTTTATGTATGATATAAGATAATAGAGTTCAGTTTTCCTAGCACCATTTATTGAAGAGACTATCCTTCCCCATTGTATTTTCTTGGTTCCTTGGTCATAAATTCATTGATTAAATATGCATGGGTTTATTTCTGGGCTCTCTATGTGTCTATTTTTATGCCAATACCATAATGTTTTGATTACTATAGCTTCATAATACAGTTTGAAATCAGATAATCCAATGCTTCCAGCTTTGATCTTCTCAAAATTGCTTTGACTTTGGGGTTTTTTTGTGATTCCATACAAATTTTAGGATTGTTTTATTTTATTGAAAAATGCCATTGGAATTTTGACAGGGATTGTACTGAATCTGTAAATTGCTTGGTGTGGGAATACTCACTTGTTTGGTGTCAGAAGTGTTGAGGAAGTATAGTTTTTCCTTTGCACAGGTAAAGTAAACTGTCTTGAACAAAACTTAGCAATATGTCATTATTGCTTATAATCCTTTTATCTATGTTGAAAAGTTTCCTTGAAATTTTAGTAAATATTTTCTCACATTTATTCAGCATAAATTTCCTAAAATTTGTAATTAGTTTCTCATTAGACACAACCAAATTTTGATCCTATAGTAGCACTATTGCTGTGGAATACTGAATAAGAAAAAAAAATTTAGTTTATTTTATAGATAATTGTTAATATTCAGTCATTTGTGATATATTTTATTTTCATGGACTCAGATATTTTGGACTGAATTTTAGTAGTACAGTGCAATACAAAATCCAATGAAAACATAGACATAGTTTTAGTTTAACTATCTGTATTATTTGTAACATACTGTTCTTACAGATATCAAAGACTAAGGTGACATGATATATTTCTTCTTGCTTTGTTTCTGAGTCAAAAGCTGGTTTATGTCTCATCTTTTACATTATCTGGAAATCTGAAATAAAATAGGTTATAAAATTAAATTTTAAATTGGGCTAGAAAGTAAAAGACACTTGGCTTTAAAAAATACAACTTTGTTTTCTGTAATTTTCAGACATAGCTTAAAAGACATAGCTAAAAATACTTAACCTTATTTGATATTTAAAAGTAAAATGTGATTTTTTTTTTAAAGACAGTATTTAAGTATTAGCGTGTCAAAAGCTAAATGGAATTATTATTCTTGTGTTTAGAGAATTAGATTATACCTAGTATCTTATACAATGTAGATATTCAATCAAAACTTTTTACTTGATTTATCATACCCATTGAGTTCTTCTTCCAGATGCTCCGAAGTTTGGTATAAACTTTCCATTGTGGGTCTTCTAGAGTCTCCTAAAGAAAAAAGATGCATAAGTTTAATGGTTAGCAAAAATACAGTTTATAGTTATTTTGAGCTTGCACCTGGGGATCTTTTTTCAGGGATAGCTCCCCTTATCACCTGTATGATAAAAGTGTGTGTTTCACCTGTGTCGCCAGGGCAGACTATAGTGGTCAAAGATGGCCGCCATTGTGATTCTCAGCAGTACGACCTTGCCACTACCCCATTAAGAGGTGGAATCTAACTCCCCTCCTCTTGAAATTGGGCGAGGCTTAGGACTCTCTCGTAATCAATAGACTGTGGAGGCGAGGTCCAAAAAAGGCTGTGCAGCTTTCCACCCAGGACTCAGGATGTCTGCTTTGCCAGAAGCCAGTCACCATTGTAAGAAGTCCTGCCACCCTGAGACTGTCATTCTGGACAGACTGTATGTAGATGCTCCAGTTGACAGTCCCCCCAGCCTTCCAGCCATCCTACCAAGGCTCCAGTTTGTGAGTGAAGCTGCCTTGGACTTTTCAAACCAGCCCATCTGTCAATTGAGTACCACTGTCGGGTGACCTCAACTGATGTCTAGCCAAGCCATGTTTGAATTCCTAATTCATGTATTTCTTGTGATATATAAAATCACACCTGAAAGAGCTACCTTTTAGGGATAAGATGACTTGTTGAAACAATACTCAAAAGGAAAATTAATTACAGAGCAATATAAAATATCCAAATAATGAAATCAGATATGGGAAGTTTATACATATAAATAGACATGTTAATTTGTTACTTACCTTCAGATTCTACTCCCGACTTGAAGCCACTGAGACTAATCTGATAAGATCCTCTTTATCGTTGCTTATACAAGCGTCAGTTTCCAGGGCCCCCTTCACTTCCTGTATTCTGCTTTACATAAGGCTCTGTACATTTCCTACTGTGTCTCCATCATCTGTCACCCATCACAATTGCTGGAATAGTTACACTGTATTCTCGCCCTGTTTTCTCGAATTCCCTTTGCTTTCTTGCTCTACACAGAAACTTGGCTGTCCTCGGAGGACACTGCCGGTCCAGAAGCCCTTGCTGTTTTTTCTTTCCTCGGTCTTCTTACCACTGGACCTGGAGATGGGTAGGGGTCCTCCTCACTGTCTCTTATTCTCTTTCAGAACATTTTCTCTCCCTCCTTCCCTTCCGAAATCTCAGGTCATCAGTCTATACAATCAAGTACCATCCTGATCTCTCTACCATAGGGATCATTCTCAGCTGATCTGATCATTGGCCCATTGTCAATTTACTACTACTTTCCTAATTTAGTAATTTCGATGTACACTTAGAAGATTCTTCCACCCTGTGACTCAATTCCTTGAGCTCTGATCTTCACCCTGTCACAGCCATTAGTTCCCATGGTCATACTTCGACTTTGTCATGACTAGTAACTGCAAGCCCCCCTCAGACTCAGCTTCCTGCATTCATCTACTTGAGTGCCAGCTTTTATCTTTCTAGATCACTCCCTCTAGTACCTCAACCACAGGAATTTTTCAATCCTACCACCTAGGTCCTCCCCATTTTGATACCCTCTATTCCTTCTTTATATAATTCAAATTCCATGGTCATTCACTCCCTTACACATAGCCTCACTTTCTTACCCTCCACCCACCTGACAAAACTATAACACTAGTTAAATACAACTCTGTCTATTCTTTGCACACACTGTATAGCTCAGCATGTCTGGAAAAAAAATGCAACCGGGTCTCACTTTAAATTTGCAGCCATTGACATTAGGTGGACCTTTAATGCTTTCAGGCAAACCCATTAAACGTGGCCAGTTCATTCATTCTTCCACGTCCGTAGACGTCTATTTAACTCTCTCCATTTTCTCACACCTCAAATCCTCCATTATCTGTCATCATTTCAGATGATGATTTATTTTCTAGTTTCATAAAGGATAAAAGTTAGCAGGAAAAAAACTTCCGCAAGCTCCGTTTCAAGAGTTATTCACCTACGCCCTATCTTCCCTTTGCTCCCATCCAAGGCCAACTCCTTTACTTCTTCGCTAGGCCTCATCCTTTCTTGCCTACCACATAACACATGGCTCCAGAAATTCCTTTCGCTTCTCACTTACCAGCTTTTTTCCTCTCTACTAGATCTTCTCCATCAGCATATAAATATGGAGTTGAAGTCACAAGACTGAGTTCTTACCAATGAACGTGGACAGAGTTATACCGCTTCCCACTCTGAGTGTTAGACTTTTGGCTTTCATTTCTCCTTTAAACTTTCCCTTTTCCTCAATCTTGAACGTGGAACTATTACCTTATGATTCGGTTTCTACCATGTAGACAAGGACAACACCCCAACTTAGTGGTTTTAAATTAGGGGTGATTTTGCCCCACAGGGGACATTTAAAAATTTCTGGAGACGCTTTTCGGTTGTCACAACTGCAGGGCAGAAGTGCGACAGGCATCTAGTGGAGAGGGGCGAGGGGAGCTGCTCAGTGTCCTGCAACGCCCATGCTAGCCATTCCCCTCTCTCCTCCACAGCAAAAAGTCATACGGCTCAAGGTTCCAGTGATGCAAGATTGAGAAACACTACCCTAGGGGATGACGGGCCAACAAGATGAGAGGTCATGTCCCCCATGGGGCTACCTCATAAGTGTAGATGGCTCACTTCAGGATTAGGAAAGAAACAAACAAACAGATATATTCTTAAGCTACTGTGGTTTTGGGACTCTGTAATAGGAGCTTAGGGGTTACCTTTACTAATATGTTTTATCATTCCTTTAGGTAAAGAACAACCTTGGGATGCTCGGTTTAATATTTTTTCATGGCATTGCAATATATAGAACCATGCTAACATCTTGATGCTTGTTTTCTACTATTTAATGTCTTAAAGTCAGCATTCTCCTTGGCTTGGCAAGATGTAACAATAGCTCTTCAGCTGGAGAAATTCTTCCTGGTTTTCCTAAATTTGAAATTATGCCTAGGTGGTCTCAAATAATTACTTGATGATTTTTATTGTGGAATATTTCTCAAATAGATTCTCTGAGAAGAATAGCTGTATCTGCAGCTATTTTTTTTTTCAACTTAGTCCACAATTACTAGTTTAAATAAAAGACATTCACATTTTCTCTGTGTTAGAAATCCTTGGCAATAATTAATTTACATAGAGGAACACTGGAATTCATCACCCAGGTGTTCTGATCTATCTATTTGCAACAAGGTGAACACCACGGGATTGTTGACTCTTCATTCCATCTCTGCAAAAGCACTCATTTTGATTCCTAACCTAGGTTTTCTGCTGTGAGTCTGACTTTGGTTGTGATTTGAAAAGCTTGATCTGTAGGACTTAAGGAAGCTGGAAGATTCAGACCAATTTCACCCCAGCAAGGGAAACCAGAATCAATACCAAGTTGAGGTGTGATATTTGCTTACACTGTCTACCATTTCAGCAGAACATGTACTTCTACGTTACTAATAGCGAAGACTCTCAAATAGTAGATTCCCTCAAGTGGGCAACAAAAGGAACTCATTTACACCACCACTTAGCCTATGCTATATCAAAGAGCAATAGAATAAGTCAGCAAATGATGAACTGCAATAAACCAACCATTCCATCCCTTTACTTGAAAACAATGGCATATAATTTTCAAATAAAACATTATATATAAATGAGATTTTTAAAATGTTACTTGTCGAGGAGTATGACTGAAATGGAAGAGACACTACCTAGTAGTTTTATAACTGAAAAGGTGAACTTTTATAATTTTGTCACGCAAAACACTTTTAGTGACCTTATTTTAGAAAGAGGTAAATAATAACTCATACAAAAAAGGTTGTGTCAGAGTTTATAGACTTAGACCCCTGGTAATGGATTCAACCTTTCCACAACAAATCAAAAGTACTGTTGTGTGCTCACATGAATATACAGTAGTCATTACCTTAAATTTAAAACTCACTATAAGCAGCAAACACACAGAGCAGGATATGAAGGCTGTATTGTATCAGTGTGGTCTGCAGAGAATTTCTTCATATGGTTTTTGCCTTGTTGAAATATATGTTGCAGTTCAAAGCTAAAGGGATTACTTCTGAATAGTCATCACAGGGGTTGATTACGTTCGTATATCATATTTAGCTGGACCCTGCAGGCTATTATTCCATTAGCTACGCGGGTCCTGCTATTGTCAAAAAGTTGATCACCTAATGTTAAAAGACTGTGCTTTCTGTTGACCTTATCAAAAGGACGCAAAAGGTTTTTATTTATTAAAAATAAAACAGACTGTGTTTTATGAAAATGATTAAGAATAAATACTGTGTGTAAAAATACTCACATCTTATGGGTTATTTTAGCATTATGCCAAGAAGAGATTATATTTTGCTTTAGTATTGTGGCACATTTTACTTTAAGTCATAGATTCAATTTTAGTAGAAACTGTTTTTTTCTCACTGATAGTAGAAAGTCTTAAAAATTGATTTATGAAAATAAGAAATCTTTCCCTCCCTGCCATGTATTCAAGTCATATAAAATCAAAACCATGGAAGGAAGCCCAATGCATCAATATTAATACAATAGTACATCTACAATGGCCTAATTATGATATGGTTTTATCAGGCAACTGTACTAAGGAGAAAATGGTTTTGTTTTGAGGAAATATGTATATAAATTGAAAATTTGTCACTGACACTTGATAATCAGAAAAATCACTTCAAAGAGAGAAAGAGAGAGAGAGAAAGAAAAAAAGATTTATCTGTTTATTTTTTAAACAATGATTATGAACTTTCACTCATTTAATCACAAGTTAAAAATTTTTAAGGAAATGAGTTAAATATATATTCTTATAAACCCTGAATCCCATTACCAATGTAAGGCATATTTTCATAAGTTTGACTTTTAGTCAGTCCATGTTACTACAATTAGCTATAGATGAAGTAACAAAACGGTAGTATATCTTTGAAAAAGATATTGACAATATGGCTTTATTATTTAAAATAACTCATATAACAATTTCACTGGAATCACATTACAAAAGCTGTCTTCCGGGAACAAGGATTTTGAAGCTATCTCAGTTGAACAGCTAGTTTTTAAATGATGTTTTCAGAAGAGGCGATGGATTGGCACAGCCTCATGTGCCCTTTTGGCACGCTCCTCCTCGTAACTGATGGTGTGTAAACTGGCTGGTCCGGGACGCAGCCTGTGATCCTGGAGCACAGCCAGACACTAATTTTGGCCTCATTAGCACTGTTCTCTAATCAGCTGAACTTTTCAGCAAGTGGAAGTTTCCTAATATTTCTTGTACTTGCTTGTCTTTCACCACCCCACTTGATCCTTACAACGGAGACGGAGTGGGTATTAAGTCAGGAGGTAACAGATGGCACGTTCGGCTGGGAGTTTGAAGAGACTAATGAAAGGACAATTGAGATGAGGGCAGAGCTAAGAAACCGACAAGGGATGCTGAAGCACCCAGAGACTCACAACGGAGGGATGCCAAGCCATTGTCTTCCGCGGGGTCAAGGGTAAAAGGGGAGAGAATGGTGTTATTGCACCCTGAGTGAGAAACAGAGATTTAGAAAAGGGATCACCCGATAAAATCAGGCAGCAGCAGTTGTAGCGTCACGGCTATCTGTCAGAACTGAGCTGAAGTCGGGGGAGAGGAGTAATTCTCTGATTTCTCCACCTTCCTAACCTCTGACTGCCTGCTGGTGACCCCCTCTGGTAAATCCAAACCAGGGAGGCTGAATGCAAGTGAATCTGTGAGATGCAGTCTCAAGTCAGTCTCTCGGGACAGAGCGAAGTGGGAAAATAGATCTTAGGGTGTTTGTGTGTGTGTGTGTGTGTGTGTGTGTGTGTGTGTGTGTGTGTGATAGAGAGAGATTGAGAGAGAGAGAGAGAGAGAGAGAGAGAGAGAGAAATAATATATAATAATCACAAAGTGAAATTTAGTCGTGTGAAGCATGATTTAAGTGTCAACATGTTTGATGCTGTTTATATGATTTGAGGCTTCCCTTTTCCTTCTCTTTCCTCTTTCTCCTTTCTCCTTCTTTTTCTTTTTCTTTTCCTTTCTTTCTTTTTTTTTTTTTGGTGATATTGGCTTGCCATTTATTTTGTCACGCACTTTCTTCTTCTAGTTTAATAAAAATTCTATGAACCAAAACCTGAAATTACAGACTTAATTTCACTCTACCAAGAAAATATGCAAGTTGTTTTTTTTTTTTTTGGTAATACTCTCCTACTTTTTTGTTGGCAAACATAATATGTTCCATCTCTGTTTTGAAGTAGAAAGCATTATGTGGTTATTCTACAGTTGATGAGTATAGTAGTCAAGATATAAACTTTTAAGGCAGGACACATCTTTTAAATTTGGGTAAATTCTCTCAAGTGTCAAAAACTGACACACGTTCCTTTAATATTACAGGTTCTGATGTATAGCAACTCCTTTTCCAAAGGTTTTTGTTAATATTTGAAGCCTATTAAAATTTATACAAGAATCAGAAGTATATTCTAACTCAAAATTATAGATTCTTTTTTCCCCCCTTAAACACCATTATCTTAAATAGATGAAATGGAGCTAGACCTGGATGAGGCATAAAAGAGACCACACTGACAATGAGTTGTACTGAATTTCTTTTTCTGGATATTTAAACTTTTAATGAGAGTATCTGATTCAGATCTATCAGTCTGTTCAGATGCTAAATACTTTCTTAAGATAAATAAATATAGCATTGATGTCTTTATACAGTTATTTTTATTTCTTCTATTAATGCCACATCACAAATTCTTCATTTTTTTCCTAGTCGAGATGGAGGAATTCAGATTACCTTCTTTCTTGACACAATCCCCACCCCCACTCCCCACCCCCACCCAAAACTGACCAATATAAGTGAAACAATGGTTTTGAAAACAGCAAACATCAGAAAACAGAAGTCAGTGACCCCTGAGTGACAGGAAACAAACAATATGAACCTGATAATTGCCCAGCTTGCTGCCTTGAGGAAGTTTCCAGACCATGGCTCAGAGAAGGGGAACCCAGGATAGCCCAGCAAATCCCCTCAGTTGATGAGATGAGCTGAGAAGCTGGGGAGACCCAGGCAATGAAAATTAGCAACTAGTGTGTTGGAGATAAAAAAGCCACACACAGAATGTGGAGAGCTGGTCACCCTCAAGTGTTCAGCAAAGTACAGACCAGAGCACATACTTGAGGAAACTATTCAAGGTTGGGGAAAAACAACTCAAAAGAATGTGAATGAACAGTATATGGTGTCCACAGAAGGCTGGATGTGTTCCCTGTTAATCACCAGCAAGAATGGAAAACCTCATAATTTATGGGGCGTTGGGTAGAGTAGTCAGGAAGTTCTTGACTCAGAGATGGAGAATAATAATGATCCTTAAACCAAACGTTTTTTTGACCCCACCTAACAGATCTGAAAAGCAAGACCTGAAAGGATCAAATTATTTCCAGATAAATTTATTGCACCTCTGAAAAAAGCTCAAGAATATTTATGGGATTACCACATTATCCAGCACCAAAAAATAAGGTATAATTCAAAATGTTTGGCATCTAATAAGAGATTATAGACCATGAAAGGAAGTATGAAGAGAAAAGTCAATCAATCAAAACTAACCTAAAACTGATAGTTATTAGAATTTGAAACAAACACATTAAAACAGATAATATAACTATATTTTAGACATTAGAGAATGCTTGGAGGCATGGAAACTAAAATAAAAGGAAACATTAGTGAAATTGAAGATAGCATAGCAGAAATTAACCACAATACGACGAAGAAAGATAAAGATTTAAAGAGATTGAGCATCAGTAAGCTGTAGGACAGTTTTAGGCAGTTTACTATACATGTTATTAGAGTTCTCAAAGATGGTGAGTAAAGAATTGGAAAAACAGTTTAAGAAATTATGGCTGAAAAAATTGTAAAAACTGATAAGAATCACAAACCCATAAACCTAAGAGATTCAACAAACCCCTAGCTCAAGAAATTTAGATTACTAAAAGAAAAAAACAAAACAAAACCCTGTCAAACCTAGAATTCTATAAGTAGTAAAAATATCTTTCAAAAATGAAGACAAAATAATGATTTTTCAGAAAGATGAAGCTGAAGCAATTTGTCAGCAGCAGATTACATAATTAAGTCCTCAGGCAGAAGAAAAATGACACCAGATGGAAATCCAGGTCTATGCTAAGGAGTGAAGAGCATCGGAAATGGTAAGTACCTGGGCATATATAAGAGATTTTAAAAATTATTTAATTTCCTTAAATGATATTTGACCATTTAGACAAAATAGTACTAATATAGTGGGATTTAGAATATATGTAAAAGTAAAATATATGACAACAATCCTGCAAAAGCTGGGAGGGGAAAAGTGAAAGTATGTTTTTTAAGGTTCTTATATTACATGTCAAATGGTCTAATGTCACCTGAAGGCAAACCATGATAAATTAAAGATGTATGCTGGTTATTACTTTTGTTTTTACATTTTAGTTTATATTTTTCACTTTAACTATTTTTGTTAAAAAAAATCAAAAATTTGAAAATCAACACTCCTTAAATCTGAAAATGAGGGAGTTTATCTCTAATTTAAAGATTTGTTTGAAAACTTATCCTGCTCATATATTTCCCTGAACTGAAGCTCAAACATGTGTTAATGAATTAAAAGCAGTAACCATGTCACCATCACTCCCAAAGTTTAATTTTCCTTGACCAAATTATGTGAAGTGTAACGTATGTAAAATAAAACTAAATGCTGATAGACTTAAATTTTTTTGGTGCCTTTATAAAAATAAGTTTTGAAACACACACAAACTCAATATTATTTTCATGAATAGATACTTTAGAACAAAGAATTCTTTAGGTGATGATATTTTTAATGAATAATAATCTAGAGATGTAAAAATAAATGTTTTTGCAAAAATTGAATTTTCCAATCTTTCTGATGTCTCCAATTTCCAAAATCTCCAATTTTCTGAGATTTTCAAACACGAGAAGCTATAGGCATACAATATCCAATTTAAATATAATAAGTAAATATGGACCTTGTCAGCAGCAAAGTAGTTCCTTGAAATAATAGATCTTCCTCGAACAACCAAAGCATATCTCCTATCAAAACCCCAAATTAGAACTTTATGAATCCCAGATGAGGTACCCTTTCTTTTTAATGTTCCTAAAAATGAATGGGTCTATCTAAAATAATGATGAAAAGAAGTAAAATTTGAAGTAAACACCATTTCCGGATGTCTATGGGTTGCGGTGTCTACGTGTGCTTTCCAAACTCAGCAGGCCAGGGTTAGCGGGAGCGCGTCAGAAATGCAGAATCTCAGGCCCCACTCCAGAGCCAGTAAATCAGAATCTGCATTTTAACAGGATCCCAAGGTGATTCATTTGCTCATTAAAATCTGAGACTCAGCATTTTAGAGAAACTTACTCATGCTTACTAGTTAGCGCAGGGACAAAAGAGCACGCTCTGTAAAAGGAGGCGTAATAGCTGCTTGTCTTTCGTTCAGTTGCAACAAATTTGTTTCCATGGATTGAGAATGTATTTTATATATGTGATTAGGACTTTTTAAAAACCTCTCAACCACTGCCATGCTCTAGGTACTGTTATCCCTGTTCAGAAAGTTTGGCGGGAATAACTTGCTCCGAATCACACAACTGATAAACTGGCTCAGCGGAAATTCACACTCAGGTGGGTTTGCATCCAGAGCCTGCGCTCCTAACTTCTATACTCATTCTCACATCAGTGAATTCAGAAAGAAGGTGAGTAACAGGAAAGCCTCTTAGGCCACTGCCTTGTGTTGGGTGAAGAGACGTTGATTTATCTGATTTTGTAGAGAACTGCTGGAAAGCCTATTTAGTTCTTAATTGTTGTTTCTCTATTTAATTTCTTGTTTTCTAGAGACTGTTTCTAATGTAGCAGTTAAAAAAAAAATTGCCAGATGCCCCAGGGGTCTGTGTCCTGCAGACCTCTAATCTGGGGCAGGACAACTGAGTCTGGACTAACCTTAATCCAGGGTTTGCATCATGTGAATTGTTGTTGCCTTTATTTCATTATACTTTGATTCAACCCCTAATGGATTCAGCTTCATAAAGTCAGGAAAAAAAGAGGGCAAGAAAGCAATTTATTCGTGTTTTCACAGGAGCTCACTGCAGACATGAAATTTCTCTAAAAATGCAAATCATTTGGTGCAGCACAAGTGAAACTCAGTAGCTAAAGCTCTTAGAGAAAAACACTTTCCCAGGGCTAATGTTTTTATACCGCGTGTTAGAATAAATCAATCCATTTATTACAACATCTCCACTTAAGTTTTTAATCCCTGGCTGAATGTGTGTCTAAGGGTACGAGAGGACTTTTCTTTATCACTAAGAAAATTGATTACACTTGTTAATTTGGCTTTTAATCTTAGGTATATCAAAATAAATACCATAAACAAGTGTAGAAGAAATCAATATAAATCTCTTCAATATCAGATTGATCAAAAAAGGATTTAGGAAGACTCTAAGATGTAAAATACTAATGTACAAACTAAGCCCTTACTTATGTAATATGACTTTAGACGAGCTCGGTGTCTGAAAGAAACTATTTCTGAAAACAGAAATGGTGCACTTTTGTTGCATTAAAGAAAAATCCCCAGAAGGCCTACCTATCCAAGGTATTTAATGTGAACATTCGTTTTTAAAAGATTTCTTGTCTTTGTCCAGCCATTCTTGTTAATTCATGGAGCACCATATCACAGTTTTTTTTTTTTTTTTATATGCTACATAAAGTGAAAATTACACTTAACAAGTGTAAGGTTGGTCATAAAAAATAGATAAAACAACACTCTTAAAAGCCAAGATATCACAAGGAAAGGCTATCAGTCATTCTTTTTAGAGAAGGTGAGGACAATGAGGAGTAAAAATCATACACGAAGACTCAGGAAATGCTACTTAGACCGGCTCTGGGCCATTACAACATGTGTTTTGTGGCACCCAAGTAGCAAACCAATTGCTCAGCAGACAGTCTTTTGATGAAATGTATTTTTTAAAATTTCACTTGTATAATAATGAATGAGAGAGAGAATCATGCTACTCCACTCTCAGAATGATGCAAATTTTAAACAGCTTTTCCAGTAGTGGGCATCGTTCATGTTGAAGGTACACTCTGTCTGTCAACTGGTAACTTCTATTCATTTGTCATTCATTCAACAGATATTTGTTGAGCACCCAGCAAGTGAAAAATATTTGTGGGATAGGTTGTAGCCGTGTTCAAACTAGATGGATTCAGGAATACATGGCTGAGGGGGCTGTGGGGAGCTCGACCTGCAGTCGCGGCATAATTCTCTGGATGAGTTAGTGCCTGGGCTTCAGAGAAGAGATGAGAGTTTTATGTACAATTTCTTTAAGTAATTAATTTCGAATAGTAAGGGGCACAGGGTTTCAAAACAAAAACTAAGACATTAACAGAATACATACAAATGCATTTAAATGCTTGTCTCAGGAAAAATAAATCTGTTTTCCATGGTAGGGCTCAGATTCTTTGAGAGCATGATTGGTGGATCAAAAATTTGAAAAGCAGAGAATCTCTGTTAGAGCTTGTTTCCTCAACATGTGCACATTATGAAACTGTGCATATATTCTGACTTCTAGATAAGAAGCCATCTTTGAAAACCTATTTATAGTTTGAATTTTAGTATATAATCACCATGTCTTTGTAGACTTCAGATCACAGTTGTTTCTCTTTGGAAAGTAATATATTCATCTTACAGTACCTTGCATGATGTCTTAGACATAGTACATACTTAATGTTTTCTGAATGAACATGGTTTGTAGCTTATGATTTACTTTTAAAAATGTGACATCATAAAATATTGCTTGGCACATATGATCAATAAATGTCTGTTGAAAGAAAAACAGAATGAATGAATACGTTTACTCCTAAAAAGTTTAGATGAATGCACGAAAGATATATAAGACAGAGCTATTGGTTTGAAATGCCAGATAATTAAAAATTCTTCTGCAAGATCTATGGTCAACTCTTTAATAAGTACATAAGAAATAATCAGTTTCTTAGAACTAGTTTTCCCTTTTTATATATTTGCTCTGCTTGCAAGTAAAGTAGAAAAAGTCTAGACTTATAGTCGCAATTTCTAAAACGCTTCAGCAAAGAAATGATTTTTTATGTGCAATTGCCTAAAAAAAATTAAAACAGTTACATTTAAATACATACTTAATTTTTCCTTCCTGTTTTTATAAAAGATTTCAGCTACAAAAATTTTCTTAATTTTCATGAATTCAGTTGTTTTAAAGGGAAAAAAAGAGTGTTGAGTCGCCTTTCCCCATGTCAGTTCTGTGTTGGAGTATACATGGGCTTGGCGGGGAGAAGAGGGCAGAGCGGGGTTGGAACAGTCTGTCCTTATTACACAGACGATCTCTGCAGGTTGACCTTCTGTGGCTCTACTGCACTGCGGTTGGGAGAAAAAGGTACTATATCCTAAAAGACATGGTATATGTGGAAAAACACTACAGAAATTACATAAATTAGGCTTTAATAATAGGAAAATATTCAACCTGATAATTCGTATTTGGACGACAAAAGTTACTGGAGAAAGACTATTTTAATGGCTAACGAAGTTGAAGAAAAATGCAAAATAGGCTTTTCAGTGCTAAGATAATATCAAATTTATATATATAATATATAAGTATTTAATATATATGAATATGTAGATTTTACATATTATAAATATATTAAAATACAAATATAAAATACAGAAAAATATGCATTCACCATTCTTGCTGTTTCATCTGACCTAAGAAACTCAGAATGAAAAACCAAAACTCTATGTACTTGAAAGTTATGTCGATTTGCTCCAGCATCCTAAAGCCTCTGTCTCATCACTCATACTGGGAAAGTCAAGTACAATACACACCAACTCAAATAGCAACCCTTATATCTATACACCTCAACCACCTCTTTAAAACATCTCCCTGGCAGAGTCTCTGCCCTCATACCTCAGTTACCTCTTGCTCAGGCTGACCTGTTTTCTTATTTAAATATCGTCATGTAATTACACTTTTCTTTTCAATACCTATTATCTTGCTCAGGGTTGAGTAATACTTTTCATTAAGAAGGCATACAAACTAAGTACTTAGCATATAGTAAAGAGGCCTCTATGAGGCCACTTTTCCTAAACTATAAAATATAAACTAAGTGTATTAAAAAGGGTTAAATTTTAGGAAGTAAAAAAAAAAATACAAGTCTCTTTGTATTGACATTATTATAGAGGAAGAATTTTATTAAATTTTTGTGAAAGAGTAAAAAAATAATAGGCCGTGCTATAAACCGAATGTTTGGGTCCTCCTGAAATTCACATGTTAAATCCTCACACCCAACGTGATGGGTGGTATTTAGAGGTGAGGTCCTTGGGAGGTGATTAGGTCTGTAAGGTGGAGCCCTCAATGAATGGGGTAAGTGTCCTTATAAATAAGGCCTCAGAGAGCTTTTCTGCCCCTTCCACCACATAAGGGCATAGTGAAAGGACAGCCATCTTATGAACCAGGAAGCAGACCCTCACTAGACACTGAATCTGCCAACATCTTGATTTTAGACTTTCCGGCCTCTGGATCTGTGAGAAATAAATTCCTGTTATTTATAAGCCATCCGATCTATGGTATTTTTGTTATAGCAGCCTAATGGATTAAGATAGGCTCTAAGAATTCTGTAATTATTCCTTGCATATCACATTCTTTAAAAGTCAATTCTGTTTTGAATAGATGATACACGCACATAGTACTTCTTTTCTTGAAGGTTGGACAGTGGATATCCTATTCAGAATCTTTGCTGCCCAGCTACTTAATTCCTCCCCCTGCCCCAGAGGCAATCATTGTCACTGTTTCTTCAGTATCCTTTCAGAACTATTCCATGCATATATAAAAAGATACAAGAATCAAATTCACATATAAATATATAATACATATTTATGTCTTATTTGTACACGAAGGTGACCACACTATACACATATTTCTGTACTTTTTAAGAAACAGTATATATTGGAAATCATTCTTTCTCTCCCCTTATTTTTTTAAAGATAGACTTTATTTTTTTTAGAGTGGTTTTAGGTTCAGAGCAAAATTGAATGGAAAGTACAGAGAATTCCTATCTCCTCCTTACCCCGTACACCAGAGCCTCCCCCACAGCCACTCTCCCACCAGAGTGGTACATTTGCTATAATCAACGAATCTACATTGCCATACGATTATCACCCAAAGTCCATTGGTTCCATTAGGGTTCACTCTTGGCATTGAACATTCTATGAGTTTTGACAAAAATATAATGACATGTGTCCACCATTATAGGATCATACAGAATAGTTTTTCTGCCCTAAAAATCCTCTGTGCTTTGCCCAACCATCCTTCCTTCGCCCCTAATACCTGGCAACTACTAATTTTTTAGTGTCTCCATAGTTTTGCCTTTTCCAGAATATCATATATTTGGAATCATACAATGTATAACATTTTCACATTGGCTTCTTTCACTTAGTAATATGCTTTCACTTAGTAGTAGCTAACTTCTCAGCTTGACATCATAAGACAGAACAGTCTTCAGGCCCTGAGCCTTTACTCTTCACATACATGAGGCAAAGATCTTTGGTCTTAGTGGGAAAGGCCAAGCAAAGTCTCTAAATCTCACATGGAAAATATTCTCAGGCACATGGTTTTTTTTTTTTTTTTTTTTTTTAAGAGAAGAAGTCTTGAAAACCATGTTATAACTGGCCTTACGAGGGTAGAGGAATGCAATTCACAGTCAATTCCATCAAGACAATCAGATTTCACATGAATATGTGTTTTCGATGCTCTAAATTGCAAAATTTCTATTACTTCACTTACAGATCACTGAAAATAAGTGCCTGGCCATGCTCTGCCCAAGGTGCAGTCACTTTGTTTTCAAGCTCAAAACAGATATTGATTTCCATTTCAAACTCTAATGCCAAAATTAGCAGTGTCAGGTTGAATTAGAGGTAGATGGTTTACAGAGTTCAAAAGTGAACAAGCTGCACAGCCAGACTGCTTTTTCTGGGTTACTTTTTTTCTTTTCAAGCCTTAAAGACAACAAAGCATTTAATACAAGCCACTCTTCAGTTTGATGGAAGCCAAGCAAACATTCAGTCCATACCTTCCCCTCATACATCTTCAGCACATCTGTTTCCTTCAAGTGTCAGTTCAGGGGTGAACACATCTAGTTTGCGGATCATTACAGATTACTTTGATTTTTTTTTTTTTTTCTGCTAGGCATTTTGCTTCTTATTCAGCTTTTGAAAAACCAAAATTTATATAGCAGTTTAAATTTCATCTACATTGTGCCTTACTGTTAAGTTGTATACCCGAAACTTACTGGATTTCATTAACCGATGTCACCAAAACAAACAAACAAACAAACCATCAACATCCAGAGGCTTTGTATGGGTGTTGAACTATCTCCAGTTTTGACCAAGCACATACCATATTCACAGTTGGGGACACTGAACGAAGGGTCTGAGGAAGACAGCGGCAGAAATTGGTGGACAGATGGGTAAGGCAGGAGTTGGTCAGGAGCCTGGAGAAAAATGGCTAGAGGGCACTCTGAGTCAAGTGAGAGAAAGGAGAAGAAATTTGTCGGCAAGACCCAAAGGCTCCTGGGAACAGAAAGGGAAAGGAAATGGTGGCGGGTGGGGAGAGGACCCTCGTCGTGGAGCTGGGACTGGCCCGTGATATCGGCCACGGAGGGAACGAGCCTCAGAGTGCTTAGTCATGGCAGTGTTGTCTGTTGGCTGCAGCAAGTAAAGCTTGGCTGGGCAGCAGCGAGAGGGGAGATGAAGCATGCCTCTTCCTGTTTTAGCTATTAAACAGAGTTTATCTAATGTCTAAACTCGAGACTGCAATTTGGCTATTAACTATAGTCATGCTTAATACTCTGTGGGTAGAAGGTTACTTAAACTAGAGCTGATAGGAACGCTCTTCGTATCTTCAGAAAGCTCAGGTCTTCCGATACAAAACCCAGTGTTCTTTTGCTCACCCCACCTGACTCACACTATACTGTTTTCAATAATTTATAGAAGAGCATAGTCAGGTATCAGTAGTGTGGAGTACATAAAGACTACTCAATGTTTTGAAACATGTAGTCTAGGGTTTATTATTCAGATGTTAATATAAAGATGGTGGTGTGTTTTCAAAAACATTTTTTTTTTCTTTTGCCTTTACTACTGGCCTCTAGCAATCACACTGCAAGAAAGGGCACTGTTACCCACAATGTATTTCTTTTTTTTTTTTTTTTTGTCTAAAGAATGCCACAACAGGAAAACCTATTTGCAAAGAGATAGTTTGCTTTCTACGTTGTAGGTGGGAAGCACAGCTGGTTTACTCTGTCTAAACTCCCAGCTCAACGACTGATGTTAGAGAAAGAAACTCAGTCTCCTAGCATGAGTGGAGTTTATACACCAGCCTTCAGCTTGTAGCTCCTCTGTACCAGCCCTGGGGGAGGATAGATTTTATAAATAAAATATTTGTGAACAGCAGTAGTCACAGGATTATTACAAACTTAAAAAAAAAAAAAAAAGATATCAAAGGGCATGGTTACATGAAGCGAGCAACAAGTCAGCATTTGTTCCTCTGAACCGTCCGGGGCTACAATACTACACAGGGCTTGTTCACATGCTCAACGAAGGATGTAGAGATGTAGTACAGTTTAGAGATGTTAAAAATGTCACAAATTCTAAATATACTTGGTGGCGATTTTCCAAGGCTTAACATCATGATGTTAGGTATTTGTATTTCTAAAGAAATTATGCAGTTTGATGGTGGATCCCTAACTTCAAGAAGGTAAAAGGCATTGCGATTTTCTGTTTAGTTTGATCTTGCTGCAAATACGCAAACACAGCGAAGTAATGGTTTAAAAGTATTTTCCAGATAATTTTACTTTAAATAAATATATTACTTTTAGGTAATTTTCGCATGTCGTTGGAGAAGAGGAAGTGTGGTTGTCTCTGTGACCCCCACTGAAATGAAAGAGTGTGTGTTTAGAGAATGCTGGCGGAAAGTTTCTCACTTCCTCCATTCTGTAAGTTCGTCTGCTTTCTGCCTCCTTCCAGATGTGAGTAAGATATAAATTTAAGGTTCTGCCTCACAGGTCCAAAGGGAGTTCAAAGAATGACTCAGAACCAAGTGTAGCCTATTCTAGGAACTAGTTTATCTCTGGAAGCTTCAATTCAAAGGACTTTCGGTCTTCTTAAAATTAGTTTACTGAAATTCAGCTCTCATGTTTAAACAGAATCAGACCCTATGATTTTCTTCAGCAAAGTCTTTAGTCAAGCTCAGATGTCGACTTACTTTATTATGCTCATGTTTTAGAAATCTTGTTAAGTATACATTACATCTATGAAGTTTAAAAATGACACATACTGTAGATAGTATGAGCAAAAGAGAATAAAATGAGGTATCTGGGGTCTAACATGCTTTTGCCCAAAAAGTATTCTGTGGTTAGACTATCAAAATTTTAACTGTTCAAGGAAACATTGAGGGTAAAGGGATAGATCTCTAAATGGACTAAGAAAAGTCTCCATATGGACAAGTCAGTTTTCAATACAAACTATCTTCTGCACCATTCAGTCATAAATACAATTTTAGATTGTTGGTAGCTACAGAGTGCCTTCATCTCTTTTTATAGTCTAGGAAATAACCCCCAATTATACAAATTAGAGTAGGTCAATTAAAGAACACAAGGGCATAAACGATTATGAAGCAGATTCTCTTGTGTCACAAATTATTCATGAAAAACAATTCTTCCTCTTCTATTCTTTAGTAATTGGTAATCTTTCTAGAACAAATATATTCAAGTAAGCGTCCAATGCACACTTTGTACAATGCATGCATAATCAATGTTGAAATAAGAGCTGGATGTTGGCGAATGATATTTTTTGAGTCGGGGGGTCAAAGCTGCCTTGTATTCCTCTGGGTAAGATGTAGAAGTTGCAGGAGATTTTAGCTGAGTATTATCCCTCAACAGATTTTTTTAATAGACTTGTCTCTGTGCTTCCTTTTACTTACTCTTTCTTTAGTGTGGTGTAGTATACATAATTTAAATAACCAGGGAAAGTCTCTGGGCTCAAAACCACCTGCTGGCTTATATTAGCTAATTAATGGTGATTTATCTGAGTTGCTAATTTGAGTGGAGCCGATTGCCTTTAGGAATTTGGGAAACGTTTTAAGAATTATGATTAAAATCCTGCCTTTGTGATAGACAGTCTCCTTAAAAGGCTTTAAAAACTGCCGAATCGATGACCTTGTGTTGTTTTCTGGCTCAGATCATGTCCTGTGGCAGCTCGCTTTCCTTTGCAATTCAACGTTATCACTGCCAGGCTTCTTCTCATTTCGTCTTATGTTAGGCTTTATTTGCCTCTGACTACTTGGAAAACAGAACTGATTGTGAATCCACAGAAATTCATCATTTTCATAAAAACTAATATTACAGATTCATTCTAGCCAAACTATGTGTCGGGCCGGCCTGAATGTGCGAATGTAATGGTTGTGTAACATCTGAGGTAGAAATATATAATAGAGAGCTCTCGGCAGTGTATCTATCTAACGAATCAACGTACTTTCTTTTTTTTCTCTGCTGGTCTCAATGTCTCTTAAGGCGACATAGTCTGTAGGCAACAAAAGCCGGTCATCTCTCTCTACTGTAACCCCACTGCTGGTGCAGTCAACCAGGAATCACCTTCCTAGATAAAGGATGTGGGAGGCAGCTGTTAAACACACAATTAGGGTTTACTGGAACATTAATTCTATTAACCGTGTGCAATTTTTATTTCAGGAGACTGTGCAGTAATGACCACATGATTACTGCTTTGAGACTTTTAGATTTAAGGACAGTTTATCTGACCCAGCGACCCCTCTCAGTCCCTTTCCCACCTATGAAAAGAGTAATGCAAGTAATGACGAAATGCATATAGTGCTTTGTGTGTGTGTGTGTGTGTGTGTGTGCATGTACATGTATGTATACATATACATGTTTAGTTTCCACTTATGAATTCATATATAAATTTTAAGAAAGAAGGCACACTTCACACATACACATTATTATTAAAAATTTTAAGTACTGAAATATAGTTATAACAGAATTCGGGGCAAAAAAAAAAAAAAAGGTGAGAACAGAGTTCTCAGTGACCACAGACTCCTAGTTTGTCTAGTTTATCTAATACTGGGGAGTGTGCCTGGAGTAGGATTTCCTCTTTTTCTGATTTCTGATACACTTCCAAGGACATGAATACCTTTCTTTTTTTTTTTTTTAAATACAAATATATGCCCACATTCTTTATCAGTTATTAAATTTGACAAACAAACTTCATTATTTAGGTAAAATACAATGTTTGGCTAAACTATACTTCTGGATCTGGGGCTTGCAATCAGTTCCCTAGGGATGAAGTTTTCGCAGCAATCGGTCCTTTTGCATTTTCAATAGTTCTACTCACCTCCTCTTTGGTTACTTCGAGTTAGGACTTTTGGTATCCAGAACTCTTCTCCTTTTTATTTTAATTCTGCAACTTTCGGTTTCTTAGGACTTGCAAGGCTCTTAGGCCATGCTGACTGAAAACTAATTCTTAGTTGCTTGTACTTTGCTTCTCACGTTTTCTTTCTTTTTTTCCCCCGGAACTATGACTACTTAAAGTAAGTGAGATGCTTTCCCTACAGTAATGAGAAGATGTTCATTATCTCTTCATTAACTTTACATTGAAGAGTCACATGTTCTTGGGGATGTGAGTGAAAACTTTTTCTGATCTACTCCACAGACTCTTGCGTCTTCTACTTCTGACTTTACTAAGATGAGGCATCGTTGTTGATGGTAGTGCAACTCAAAGTCCAACTCATCACATGGTGGTTATGGATCTTGGGTATCCTTGCTTTAACCCAAAAGTAGTACAGAATATGGTAGAACATAACAGTCATCCGTATCTGAACTACTGTTAGTGTAAGTACTATGAGATAGAAAAGGGTTTGTTAAAGGTCATGAGCAACTAAATTTAGGCTAGTGCTCTACAGGTAACTCAATGAGCAGGTATACTTATAATTTTCAAGTAGATTTAGTTAAATGACACATTTTTTTTAAAAGGTAAAATTGTTCAATGGTTAACTGATTGATGGCAGAGAGAATAGCAAGATGACAGAAACAGAGGCAACATCAGTTTCTTTATCTTGGTCACCATCCAAAGTGAGTTCTGAGCGTGAAAGTCATAGACCATGATCTCCGAACTTGCCGTACTTAGAGACTTCACCAAAAAGCCTCTTAAAATAAAGCTGTACCTTAGTTCTTTTTCAGAAATGGCACATCAATATTTAACGCCTGACTCTATCCAAGTTCTAAACTTCATTTTAGAGAAGAGATCACACCCAGTAACATGGTTGACAATTGCTAAGCTGGAGGGGAAGGCAATGCTGACACCTACCTGAGCCTAACCCTTGCATCTCCATCCTTCTATGGCAATGCGACATAATGATGTTTGCAGAGCACAAGGAGGAGGGCGTACTCCTAAAGTATCTTAATCGAACCGTTTTATTTTGAAAGTTTAACAGTTGGATTTGAAATTCTCGGTGATTTCTAATTCTCGGAACCAGTGTGGCATTAAGTGTTCAATCACTTTGGGATCGGTTCCATCTCAAGAGTAGTAGAGGGGAGAAAAGAGACTCTAAATCACAGCTACTGTCTTGTGCAAGGTTCTTATTAAAAACAGCATATTCCTGTAGCCCAGAGGGCTGACAGCTTCTTCCAAAGCAGAAGCGCTGCTCTAAGCTAACCTCAAGGGGCTACTCGAGAGATGCAGCCTTCACCCCTCTCTTTTGGGGTGGGGGGCTGATAGTATCATATTCAATCACAACTCCAAGCCCTAGTCACTCCCATAAGTAATATTCCTTAAGGCATTACTGATATGCAGTTCCCTGGTTAATTGCTTTATAAGTATTTAAATGAGAATAGTTAATTTTAAAAAGAAATACTTTAACATAGAATCAGTTTAGGAGAATAAATATACCTAGGCTCAGTAAGGTAAGAAGTTTTTCTTTTTTTATCATGTTCAAACATAGATATCATTTGCCTCTATTACATCACTTGTGCCTGACATTTTATCTACAGATGATCAAAATATAATAAAGGGATCACCTCCAGACTGAGGTTTATAACAATGTTGAGTAAAGCAATGCTTGGAGACATGGTGCTAAGGGACAGAAATGTACCGAATAAATTCAGTTCAAAAAGGATGATTGTGTCCTGAGGTGCCACTGTGTTTTTTCTTATTGTCTGCTAAAAGTGACAGCAATCAAAACAGGGTCTGTCTCTCTGTGTCTCTGTCTCTGTCTCTCTCTCTCTCTCTTTGCAAAGATCATCAGTTTCTGATTTACTGATTAGACTCTCTCACTTTTAATGCACAGGCTTTTTGACTTTAAATCAGGATATAAGCATTATGCATGTATTTTTATATGTTTTACCAAAAAAAAAACTTCATTAATCTGTAAGTCAGGACTTAATATACTATTTCATCATTCTATAGATTAAAAAATACAATAAAAGTTTCAAAAGAATTTTAAGGCTTATTTAAAAATAACCTCATAAGTCTTGAACGCATGTACATACAGATACATTTAAAAGAGTAATTGCTATTTGTAAAACTTAGAACATTACATCCTCAATATAAAAAAGAGGTGTATGTATTAGGGCTAATTCACTTGCAAGTGATAATGATTTTCACAGAAAGTAATTCTTTATAAAGTCAAATTACAATTTAAATGCCTAGTTATTTCTTTAAAAGAAACCAAAAATTACAAGTTAACATTTAAGTAAAATGCATTCAATTTTCCAGGTATTAATTTCTGAGTCAAAGAATGGGCTAAATTGGAACTAAAACTCTAATTTTGATCTCACCTATGAAAATGAGAGCATTTTATGTAATTTCTTCCTGAAAGCATCTCTGCATATAAGAACTCGACCCTTCAGGGTTAACAAGGTGGTCACTGCCCCTACTTCAGCACTAACAGTTGATTGGGCAGGTAATGAAGCCGCAAACCAAGTGAATCAATTAGGTAGGCAGCCTTCGAAAAGACAGGCAGACCAGGTTGCTGAACTCTCAAGAAGAGCAGATCGCTATGGGCAAGTTGGGGGTTTCAGAAATGGAATACATTTGGGGAGCTGAGAGGTCCTGAATCAAAAAACGATTCACTCTGATTCACAGTGTCTTAGTTATACAGTGCTCAGCTAAATGTTAGGAAGAAAGCAATCAGATTAAGCCAGTCAATTCTAATGGACAAATGGCCATCACCTTCTTAGAGATGTTTTCATTTAAAAATGAATGTTGGAAAGGGGGTCAAATATAGAGGTATGGTGGGAGGGTGAAGTGCGTAAAGGGGATCAGATATATGGTAGCTGAAGGAAACTGGATTTTGGGTGGTGAACACACAATAGAATATGCAGATGTCAAATTAAAATGTACACCTGAAAATTATGTAATTGTATTAACCGATGTTACCCCCAATAAACTTAAAAAAAAAGAGAATGTTTGTTAACTTAAAGAAATACCTAATTACTGAACCTCAGACAGGTATATGTATGCAACAAATTCTTACAGGTGAGGCAAGATATTTTTGATCAGGAGATCATTATGTGCAAGCCTGGTCTTGGGGTTGGCATCCAACCCAGAACAAATTCTTCCTTTTATCTGTTACTGTTTTCATACCTGCTTCTCTTCCTACTTCTACACCTAAAGGGATTCTCAAATATAAAGTTTACAATCTTTTCAACTTTCTTATAGCATTGATGGCAGATGAAGAGGCTTCATTGTTTGGATGGGATTGGTAGGGCTAAAGAGTGTACACAGTCTACATAAATATTTTAATAATATATTTATTATACAGAGGCTGTCTAATAAAAAGTTAAACAAGAAAACCGAATTAGTACTTTTTTAAAAGTAGGTTTGTGATAAAGCTATTAGTCTCATAATTGCTAAATTCCATTGCAACAATATTCAAATGACATTATGACATTATGTATAAATATACTTCAGCATTAGGTTTTATGAGACCTTTGACAGAGGATGAAATCACAAGGTTTAATAAATTGTTAAATAACTTTTTCTCAATTTATAACTCAAGAACGAAATACAGACTCTAGTGAGTTTAGAAGGGATTGTTAAAAGGATTGTGAATTGAGAAGAAGCCTTGGTGGGTGGATTGGTGTGATTAGAACTAGACATTGAGAAGTTGTTCAGTTTTTTGAATTGTTTAAAGTTAGGGAAGATCACTGACAAGTTCCAATCAGAATTCCTCTGAAATCATTCCGTCGGTCTTGCTTTAGCAAGCTGTCGTTACAGACCTCTAGCGCTTCCTTAGGTTGCCTTCATAATATGTTTTACCTATGGCTTTTGACGTGAGAAAAGAATGTTTTCTTATGATCTCAGTGCAAAAACTTCATTCTATTTATGATACCGTGAATCACTTCCCTTGCAGTTAATCATCTCTGGCCTCTGGAATCAGAGAGCCTTAGGTTTTAGTTCCGATTCTGTGACCCTCTGACCGGGTCACTGGGGTCAAATAACTTAACCTCTCCGAACCTCTGGTTTCTCAGTTGTAAAGTGAAGCTCCCACCTCCCCCACTTTCTGCTATCTGTGACAACCAGCATAGGTGCTTCACTCTTCCTCTCTAAGTGCCAAAGCCTTAGGTCTGTCTCTACCTTTCTTGTCCCACCATGGAAACTTATTGTTTTGTCCCATTGCCTCGAGGCCTTGCTAATGTGTTAGCTAACTAATAATTCTCCTCCCGGATAACAAAATGCCTTAATTCAGTGGAAGCAGACATTCCCTCTTAATGATAGTAACTTATGTTTGTATGATTTATAGTTTACAGTGCTTACACATATGTAATCTCAGTTAATTCACAAGGCATCCCTGAAATAGGGCATTATTATCTACATTTAGTGGATGAGGAAACCGACTCTAACAAGTGGTCAAGCGGTTTTCTCTAGGGTTTGTGCATAATTTGGGACTCTAGTTCTAGGCCAGCTGACCCAGTATTCATTCCAGCATTGATGACAACTGTAATCAATAAAGTGCTCAGGTAGCATTGAGAAATATGGCAATTTCAGGCCTGAAGAGTGGCCGATATTGCAAAAATGACAATGGAGTAGTTCTAGTTATCACTCAGGGCCATGTGTGATAAGGCAATGTATTTAAGCTGTGTGGGCCTCAGTTTCCTCACCTGTAAAATTCAAGGTTTGGACAAGGTGACCTCTTAGGTCCACTTCAGTTTTAATATTCCATGAATCTATAAACATATACATCGTAGTTGCAATTTCAATATGATTTTTCATATTCAATTTACGTTAATAGCTTGTACAAAGGATTTAGCTATCGAGCATAATCGTATTTTAATACGTGCTACCATATCTATTTTTTTAAGAGAAAAGAAGAGAAAGTACAGAAACTTGAGTATTAAATTTAAAGATTCAAATAGGAGAGTGTAGCTACCAATTCCTCCTGACCAAGCAACAACTTATGTGGGGTTGTCCTCGGTATCCCTGAGGACAGGAGGGACGGACATGGAGCAGTGCAGAAGGAGGGGACACCACTGAGCTATCCTCATCGGCATAATCGACTCTAGCCATTAGGAAGGTAACAGATTTTCAACAGACTCGTGGATTACATTTTAAAAAGTCAAATGCAAAACATGTAGTCAGTACCGATGGATCCCTAAGTTAAATGCAATTCTCTATTTGTTATTATAAACGGAGAAAACCTGGCTTGATTTTATAGGACAGGCTAAAGGCGAAATTAAGGAAAAGATAACATTTTGAAGGTCTTCTCCCCCTCCTTCACCAGCCCCTCGCCACTCATTAACACAACTAGGCTGGCGGAGCTGTGAAACTGTGATGGAAATATTAGAGCTGTTGTGCTTGAAAAAAAATGCAGTGATCATTTCATTCTTCCTGTCTTTTAATGCTCCAGGGTTTTGGAGACGAATAGGAGCAATAAGTTCACTTTGCAGAATTAATGCAGTAATTCTTTATCATAAGAGCAGAGCATTACCTCAATCTGATTTTGCTACAAAATGGTTCAAAGTCTATTTTTAATGATGGCCCTAATTTGTTAACACCTTTTAAATTATTAATCCCCTTTATATTCAAGTAGTTATTGCATGTCATAACAATGTATCTATGCAGGGAAATTTAATAGTATTTTCTAGATGTCAAGAAAAGGCTTGTTCTGCAAAATGCTATTAAAACTGATAATGAGCTAAATATTTGCCATAGCAAACACTGAAATTACTATATCAATCAGCATTGGGCTCTCTTATTCAATAAACAGAAATTAACCTATTAACTATGCCTAACTTTCAGCAACAAAACGGTTGCTTTCAAGCATTTCTCTCTCTTTCACATATCTTTTCCTAAAACTACATATTGCCCTATAACATCAGAGTTTTGAATCATATTCTTAGTATGAGTATTTAGAGTTGAAATTTTAACATATACAGTATTTTCAACATGCAAATATTTTTGACTTCCCTTTCAGATGCATATTGACTTACACACAATAAAAAAATACTATATCTGATTGGTAAATATTAAAGCTTTTAAATCACATTTTAAAATATTTCCTAATTTGAGAACTTTTAAAAAAAGATTTATCTCTTTATGAATTATGGGATTTTACTAAGGCATACCTACAATAAACAGAATTGTGAAAGGTACTATAAGGGTCTACTGTTGGTTATTTATAGCTTTTTGATGCTAAAATAAGGATAAAAAATGTTTTGTTATGCTTGCCTGAGATAAAGATGTAGATCCAAAAGCACATTACGTATTATTAAAAACAAAAGTCAGTCCCAATTTCTGCTGTGATTTAAGCAGGACAGAAAAAATGGATCTTCTCATAGTGGGTATGCCCTAATTCCAACTTTCATCTTAGTTACACTTTGGGCTGATGATTAGTGTCATACAAAAATGACCCAGAATCGACTTCATTCAGACACTTTTCTGGTATTCCTCATATGGTTTAAAGAACTTGTAAATTTTTGGTTACTTTCATAATTTCAAAATTTCTAAAAAAATTGTACTGCACACTCTAGGTCATTTAATATAAAGCTAATGTTAATATTAAAATGGTAGACATTGGAGGTTACATGTGCAGTTAAACCATAAAAATAATAAAAAATAAATATAAAACATAAAAATAACATGCCCATTATGCTTTAAAATTTATCAAAGCTTTTGTGTCTATTTGTTATAACTCCCCTGAAGTGGGATATATATATATCATCTTCATCGAATAGATTAAAAGGCTGACCTAGAGAAAGATGATTGATTCAGCTAGCGAGAGCACTGGGCAAAGAATCCAGATTTTTATCATTTTCAGGCTTATAATTCTAGTGGTTCTGAACTCGGGCCACTCGTTAGAATCACAGGGAGCGAGGAGGTTTCAAACAATACCATTGTAGGGGTGCCACCCTATTTATGGCCATTTTAAGTCTAAATCCTTGGGTGTGGGCTGTGAGGTCTCTACATCAATAGTTTTAAAAGATGACAGAGAATTCTAGAGTGAAGCCAGGGTTGAGAACCCTAGGGATCTTGTTCGAATGCAGATTCTGATCCAGAAGATCTGGGTGAGCTTGAGTGTCTTCATTTCTAAAAGACTTCCAGGTGATGTCCACGTGGCCACGTACACACCACAGTTTGAGTAGAGAGACCAGGCTTCTCCTTCAGTTTTCTGTTACCACCTCGACGGGAAAATTTAAAACATCTTCACTTTTTTACAAACGAGGATCTTTTATTCTTTAAGGAATTGGAGGAAAATATTTCCTTGAGTAGGTCTGTAATTTCTTTGACTTGAATAAGTTACAATTTGTTTTGACAGCGATAACACTCAACTGAATTTTGATCTTCAAGAAGTTCAAAATTAAGCATAATCTAAAAAAAGAGGGCATCCTTTAAATCTAGAAAATCTGGGATCAGTGACCAAATAAGGTAAAGATAGTGGTTCAAAGCATGGATTCTGAAATCACACAAGCCTGGGTTCAGATTCCAGCTGTCACTCACTAGTGCATCTCCTAATCTCCCTACACCTCAGGCCTCTACAGTGTAATATTTGTTCATTTAGTCAATAAACACATTCAAAGCCCACCTGATGCCAGGTACTAATATTCAGTGGAGGACAGAGTAGCCAAAGTCCCCGCTACAAAGAAGTTTTCTTGTACCTAATTTACGATATCTTAGCAGGAATAAAAGATACTCCGCAGAAATTGCTTAGCATATGGCCTGACATGTCAGGGATCAATAATGTTAGTCATTATTTTATAGTAGTTCTAAAGTCTCAGCCATTTTTTATGTGCAATTAGCACATACTGTTTTGATACGTTGGTAGCCCCAATAAGGACAGGAACCATTGATTAAATACACTAATCATAATTTTAGATACAGAATAGAGCTTACAGGCACATTATGTTTATATGGCCAGGAGCAGAGAGCTAAGCCATCATTATTAAGACATGAGTGGCTTTAGTTCTTAGTTTTATGGTCAAGTTTTGGTCAGAGGCTACTCAGATGTTTCTAGAAAAACTGATGAGTATGTCCGTAAATGTGATCAGTAAATTCAAGTGATAGTGATAGTGCGAAAATATTTAAAATTTCCTTGAATGAAAATTTATTGGTAAAGGCTTTGCATCTCATTAGCTTAGTATTTTTGGAAATGGCTCATTTAATTATTAAACATTTTCCTTTTTGAACATATTTTCTTTTCACAGTTTTTAAGAGAGATAGTTTTGAAGAGATATGGTTGAAAATATGGAATTTCTCTCAACTGCAACACTTTAAATATGGAGAGCATAAAAGGAGATAGTTTTACTAGAGCTCCTAAGGCTAGCTGGGTATAGGAAGGACTCAGGATTAAAATACAAAAATGTCAATATTCTCCTTCTGTATCAGACTTCAAACAAACTGGATAATTTTCATAAGCCAGACTTCACAGAGCTAGAACATAGAAATACCCAGTTGAAACAAATAAAATGAAAAAAACAAACAACAACAATGATTTAAACCTCAAATGACCCATTAGATTTGTCTCGGCATAATCATGCATTGACCTAGTTCACCTACTCTCTCATTCTCCTAGACAATGATTTCATACCTTCTCTTTTCTCCTTAAATCTGACCTTTAGATGATGATGTTTCTTATTTTACTAAGAAAACTGAAGCAATTAAAAGATAACTCCGATGAGCTTCCAAACTCATCTACTCATCTAACTCGCCTGTGTCTGCACTCCTGTACTCCTGTTTCCATGGATATGTGTCCATGTTGCCATCAAAGGCCAACCTTACTATTTGTGTGGCAGATCCCTTTTCCTCTTACCTAAACAAGAACATTGCTCCAACAATTCTCCCCTCTCTTTCAGGATAATTTATTTGCTTTCTGTTGGATCATTCTTGCCTTACTTCAGCTTTGCCCTTGGAATCCAACTTTTATGTGTAGAGTGACCTCGTTCTCAGACCTTGGCCATTTTCTCTTTTTTCTTTATGCTCTCAAAGGTTATTTCATGAAGTACCACTGTGACAAATACTATCCACAAGCTATGACTCTCAAATTCATATCTGCAGCCCAGTCCTCCCCTTCGAGCTCCAGACATACATATCCAACTCCTGCTTGAAACCTGTAGTTGAGGATCTAATGAACATCTTAAGTATTTAAACAAAACCTATCCAAAATAGAATCCTTGATTTCCCCTCAAATCATCCCTACCCAGTTTCTCAGGCCAAAAATTAAGGAATCATCCTTTTATTTTTTCTCTTTGATATTTATCCTCAAATGTAATTCATCAATAAGTCTTCATTCTATACAAAAATATATTTCAAGTCTGTCTGCTCCTCTTACCACCATATCTGGGCCAACACCTTGATACCAGCCACATTTTCAGAGAAGGACAGAATGTCAGTATGTCATTTACCCTTTCTTTCTATTCAATTTTCTTTTGGTGGGAATTAATTTGGAAAATCTCTTTTCTACTTTGCTTTCTGTATTCTGCATGTTTAGGTTCTTATAGATTCTCTGATTCAGCTGCACCTATACACATATCAAACAGCAACTTCCATACCCATGTTTGGGCACAATCACACCCCATATTTGCATCTGTACATATGTGAGCACACAGTTCTACATCAGGAAAGAAAGAGACCACGTACTGAGCTTGTTTCTAGAAATGATGAGCAAGAAAGAGCAATTTTGTAGAAAAGCAGTTCTGTAAAGCTGCTTTGAATGATGAGGGGAGGAACTTAAATTTGAAGTGTATTTTGTCTCAATGTAACCTGGTTAAAATCCCTGTGAAGATAGTGGATAAATATAAAAATAAAATATATGTCTCATTCCAGAATCATTGTGTGAGGACTTTTGAAAACAGATAATAATCACTTATTGTTAACCTCAATGGAATATTTCCTGGTTATAATTTATGGAACTTATCATTTGATTCCTTCCAATTAATTTCCAAGTTTTCCCAAATACTTTCTAACCCACCGTTTAGGTATAGCTTGATACCATAAACAAATAGGAGCAATGTATTTTTAAAGGAATTCACTGTAACTTAGAAAAGGCTTTGAAATAATATTGTAAATCGAACGCAAGGAAAATATGTGGCCCACTCTTAAATTAGATCCATTGATAAAGATTGTATAACATTTCAGACCTATCAGTAGCTTAAAATATTGATTTAATTATATTGATATGATTCTCTGTTTTAATTTTTGCCATAATAGTCTTTATCATCTGAGGTTTTAGAACTGATTAGAATTAGATTAGATTTGGCTCTTCCTGGCTGAGGCTGGGCTCCTCCACATTTACCCACAGTCATTGGCTCTAACTATTGGTGAAACTGCCAAGCGCTCATTTTATTTCCTTTACAGTGGTTCTGAATCTCCTCTTAATGGAAGACTACCCTGGAAGCTAGTCAAATAAGATTGAATTTATAGGTTTTCATGTAGAATAGCACCACCTGCCATTTCCACTGCTTTTAGAGCCTCTTATAACTAGATAGCAGATGCTAGAAAGTGAATCTTAAATTTAACACTACATTCAAATAATCTTTTTGGCTGATAAGATGTTGTATTTCATCCCCACCCCATCTTAGTAATGACATTTATAGCTACTTGGGATTCTAGACCTGTAGAAATACTCAAAAATTGAAATATTTTATAATTTTACAGTATTATATATATTTTTACTTTTCTTTAAAATGTCAAGGATAGTAAACACAATTCTAACTCAAAATTTCAGCTTTCAGAGAAAGCAAAGAATGTTTAAATGTGTATCAATTTTCAGTATGAAAAATAAAGAGAATCATTTTTAAAACATAAAGTTACCTACTTCCTTCTAAAATCCATTTGAAATAAAGGTGACTTTATGCTTTGTAGTAGAACTTTTAAAATATTTTAATTAAATTTAAACAGTTGTGAAAGAGCACTTTTAGAGTTATAAAATTTCTAAAATTAATATATTCTTCCAGATCTGCTGAACTTTAGCTGCTCCCCCCAAATTAACAGCAGCATATTTCTTTTTAGAGTACCTTTTAGTTCACACCTATGGGGAGAGACGACGATGTCCCAGTCATCTAAGTAATACATAGGGTTAGGTATCTTTATGTGGACAGCGTGGTCAAATGAATAATGTTCTGAATGAACCTTTCTAAATTTGGGGTATTTTGGGGGGGATGTTATGATGACCTTCATTTTCTGCATTATAAATATATATTCTTATTGTTTAAATGGTTTAAACTGCACAAAAACAAAAGAAGCACATTCCTTTATATAATCTCTGGAGACTGGTAGTCTCCACTCTCTTTTAGAGATCATGTGCCCATTTGGGTGAATGAAATTAGACCTTTAGGCATATTCACAGTGGAGAATATCTGTAGGAATTTCTTTTTCTCTAGGACTAAGTGCCTTCCTTGGGCTGGTTTTGGCTTCTACTCTCTGAAGGCTTTCATTACTCTAGATTTGCCTTTTCTGCAGCCCATCTTTTAAATGGCTAAACCAATATTTATTTAATACTTTATATACTCAATATATGTACATATCTCCCTGCACCAAGTTTTTCTCAATTCTTTCAACAAAATGATTTGCTCATGTAAAAAATTAGAAAAATGGAAGATCAGATAGTAAATAGCTGGACTTGTATTAGAATCCGCATTTCTTGTGTCTTACTATAGATCATTTCTCTTGATTCAATCCCAGGGCATTGGAACTTATAATTTCACATGAGTCTCACAAGCATCAAAATATCCTGACAGTCTTGGACTTGAGAATTATAATAGTCAGATAAATTTTGAGTAATTTACTAGGTAGATGTGCATGTGTAATATAAGGGCAATGATTTATCAGAGTGGCTAAAATAAAGAATGAAATACAATAAAATATATAGCCAGATGTGAATAGGAAAAGTGTTAGATTGGATAATCCAGCATTAGAGGGCCTGATAACTTTTCCGATAAAAAAATTCAACAAAAAGACATAGATAATATCATATTGAAATGAGTTAACTTTTATATTAATCTCAAGAAAAGGGATTAAAAGAATCAAGCTCTGAACAGAAGACTCCTTTCTTTTAAGGCTCCTGAAGCTGAGATTTTGAAAGCACGATAAAAATTATGGCTCGACTCTAATATCTTTAAACAAATGATGGTTGAAAACATATGTAATTTTATAGTTCAAGATTAAAATCTTGAAATGCATATGACAAATTAATTGGCAGGCTGTAAAGTTTGCTCGGCACTGTATAAAGTTAATACTGCATCATGAAGGGTTTATTCAATAAAAGTGAGCATTATATAAAATCAACTCACTACATTTTGGGTTCACTGGGACTTCATTACAAGCAAGATTCACAAACATGTTATTCCAATACTGCATTATCTCAGATTATTCACCACTGGTAGGACGACCATAAAATGAAATTTTATCACAGTAGTAGTATTTGAGATGTTTTCACCTTGGCATCTTTAGGAAATGAGATCCACCTAGCTGTGCATATGTGGTGCGTCTCTACGGAAGTCTTTTTACGCACATGTGGATTATTACAGAAATTTAGTGGTGGAAGAAATTTAATAGTTAACCAGATGAGCAGTCTGATCACTAGGAGGAAATCTTGTCTTTAAATTTTCTATAAACAAAGATCTAAAATAACACAAGCAAGTGTCCAGGTCAACTGCTTCCAGGAAGCAAACAAACAGAAAAAAACGAAACAAAGGCAGCTAATGAAACATGCTGTTTGTCTAATTAAAACATGGTATCTACAACGACATCTTCTTGGATGGAATACTCTCATTTGTAACTAAATCTTGTAGCACAACTCTCAATTACAAATACTATATTTTATTTTTACTTCTACAAACTGATTTCTGACATCCTGATTTAATACACACAGAAGACATAGAATCTTCCACACCTTAGTTCATTTCTTCCCGCCTTTTACACAGCAGCCTTAGCCTGTCTGCCAAGTCTCTTCGCTGCCACCTTTGTGCAGAAAGTGAACTCTTTTATAATAAATTATTCAGCTTATTATTTTATAGATATTAAATATTGTCTTGGCCATTCATATGGAAAATATTTAAAATTAATAGGTTGTTGAAAGTGCATTAATTATGAAGAGATGGGAAAAAGTAAAATAAATAAGATAAAATGACTATTACATTCCTATAAAGTTGCTATAAAATAAAATATTTATTATGTAACGAGCTTTTTGATATTGCTCTATTGGAGAAACTTACAAAGGAATAAACTTGGGACTACCATGTTCAATGCGACAACTAGCTTACTGTTTTTGATTAGTAAGAAGTGATAGTGATTGATAATGACAACATTTTTTTATGTCCATGGAATCTATTCCATGATGTAAAATGCTGTCGGTTATAACATTTTGTTGTTTTAACAACTATTGTATATACCTTCAGGGAAATGTCTATGAGAGCAGAAAATGACAAGTCCAACCAATTTAATTAATTATTATACTGCTATAAATGACTATTTAGAATATATTACAGTCTCCTAAAGGCAAAAAACCTTGTTTTATCTAAATTGACCAAAGTTTTAATCACCATAGACACCCAGATTAACATCAGCAAAAAAAGGAAAAAGTTTTGGATTCGAACAGATAAACTGAAAAGACCTTATAAACCCCTGTGGTCCAGTTTCAGAGTTCTGTCACCAGAGAGGAAACAGCCAAACAAGAAAAGCAGTTAAAGTGTAAATCATATTCTTTCTTTTTTCAGATATCATCAAAGGGGATTCATTTGGAATCCAATATACCACATCATAAGCTCCCATTACCTTCATTATACAATTCCTTTACACTCTCCACACTGCCCCAAAATGTCACATAAATCTTCTCTCCTCTCTCTTGCTCAGCTTCTTATTCTCTATCCCCATTCACTTTGTTCTTCATTCTTTTATGAATGAAGACTTAACCTCTATTCTAAATCAACTTAGCCTCTCTCTTAGCCAATTACAATCCTTTTCTTTTGGGGTGAGCAGAGAAACTGAGCAGGTATGAGGATGAAGGAAGACTGTAAACACTCACAATTAACACTGCTTGAGGTATCATAGGAAAATATCGTTAAATATAAATCTAAAATAATCTGTTATGCCTTAATGTTACCTCATTAACGTGTTCTTGAGAAAGACAGTCATTTGAAAGGTGCACTAGTAGAACAATTAATAGTTTCAACTGTTCATGACATTTTTGATGTTTTTCAACTGAGAAAGGAACATCATCTCAGGTGAGAGTAGACCACCGACTCCTTCATTTCTAAAGCAGGAAGAGGCAACCTCTGATTTTTAATATTATAGTAATGTCTCTGATATTTGTCTTCTATAGATATACTTAATAATACCCTTTCTTTTAGGATATAGCATGGCACGCTTTATAAATATTATCTTAATTATTCTTTCAAGATAAAAGAAGGCAGATGGGATCCGTGGATTAATAAAAATTTAACAAAGTAATTAACCAAGAACCCTACTCTTAAATGGTATAATTTCTATGTTTAAGTTTTCTAAATTTTTGTGAAGTAGGTTGAATAATTAACTCAGTAGCTTGAATTGTTTTTCAAATATAGTATTCCAACATCTTTTTAGATGGCATTAGATGGCAGAGGGTAAATTTTTCAGGTAACTTAAATTTAATCTAAAACTAAAAAATAAAAAAAGTAAAACTGTTGTAGGCAGTACAGTAAAATGAAAAGAGTATGAGATGTGTTCTTTGAAGATACACACTCAAGTTCTGACCCTGACACACATCCTGGTCTAGGGTAGGACAATTCATCTCCTGCAAACCTGTTTCTTCATCTGCAAAATGGAGGATGAACCAGCAGTCTGGGAGTCTTTTACATCATTAAAGTTCTAAAAAAGAAAATTTCCTTAAAATTCCCTTGCATTTTTGAACAAATTAAAAATGAATGTAATTTAATATTTTCTGGGTGACTGAGGGCCATCAATAGAAAAATTAATTATCTGATATAGTAAAAGTCCATTGAGTTAATAAGGTCACTTGGTTCCCACATAAAATAACTCTGGGCTGCTGAATTCCTGTATAAATGGTTGTGTGTGTGTGTGTGTGTATGAGTACTTTTATATTTTCAGCTATTATGATATTATCACTGTCTGTTTATAACATGCTGGTTTGTTTTTAATACATTTATTGAGAGAAAAATCAATTTTCTTCTGCTTCATACTCTGAGAAGATGAAGGACAGTTGTTAAAGTATTATTTCTTTAATGTCTCCTACTTGAGACAATTATGTCATTAGAGAATTTTCTTTCTCCGAAGTCTAAAGTAGTCTCAATCTTTACGCATCTGTCACACTTTCCAAATGGTTAAACTACTTTACAATTTTTTGAATTCCTCTTAATGTCTTTTAAGCTGTCTGGTTTCAAAACAAAAACTGTGGTCTAATAAGAAAAGACTTGCTATTTCTATTAACATTGACGTTCACATATCTTAAAGTGATGTTAACACCTTTGATATTTCCATTTTACCAATGGTATATATGATTATATGCACACCTATGTATACATGCACACACACACACACACTCCCAATTGAAACAGTAAACTTGGTTGGCTGGAAAAACCATAAGAATTTTACTATGAGTTATTCAGTAAGGCTTGATATACAGTAGTTTAAATTCTCCTGAGAAATAAAACTGATAAATGGGGCTGTGTTTTAGAATCAAGTCCTAATTTTAAAGCAAGAAGACTCTCCCTCTGCTTTTTCTTCCTCCAGTGCCCCATGCTGGGAAGTTTCCTCTTACCTTGCGGGTGCGTGTAAGGTGTAACACAGGGATGGGTGGTGTCCATCATTCCGTGAGAGCCTAGCACTGCCAGGCAATACTTTGGGTAATAATTATACCTGCGTTCAAAATATATGCTTTAAAATAACACAGCTGAATCAACTGGTAAAGCATAATCCATTCTCCCTACAATCGGTACAAAGGTAATTTGGACCTCACTTCATTTGTTTTATGCACACAGATGGACCAGCATAAATTCCAATAAATTCTCCACAGTGAAGGTTCTACTCTGAGATCCAAAGGCAGTTTCATATCATCACCATAAATTTAAACCTCAGTTTCCGAAATCCTATTTGTTCATTAAGTGTTTCGTAGTTATTTTGACACAGCAGAGGGGAATACACCATTTACCTCTCTATTACCCACTACTCCACCATCTGTAAGTATTTGGCTAGTATTGTGATTGGCATCCCAGAACTAGTGCCTAGGGAGCAAAAGAAGTGACTATCGGTTAGAAAATTTGTATAAAATTTGAAAGAAGATATTTAGGTTAAAAAACAAAACAAAACAAAACTTTTATAGAAGTCACAGAACTGAAACAAGAAAAGATAACATTTTAGATAAGTTGCTTCATGTGAATATTATTTAAGATATAAACTTTTTCTTAGAGCTACCAAACAAAGAGAGGATGGGAAATTGTTCAAAATAACATGAAGGTAATAGTACATGAATATTACCTTATTGCATTGGGATAAATTTCCGGAAATATTTTGAGTTGTTGAGATAAATTTCCATAAGCTTAAACATGGGACCAATGAAAGAATTCTGTTAAAATCATGCTCAAACATAATGTAAGATCATTTTATGTACACTTATGATATATCCCGTATGTCATAAATTGTGTGTGTGTCTGTGTGTGTGTGTGTGTTTGTATAGAGGATTGGACTGTTGGTAGTGATAGTGAAGTTTAAGCCAAATACCTAAGTTGTTCCCCCAAAAGGGGAGAAATTGATTTAAATGATTATTTGCCATTAAAGCTCAAATAAGTCTACCACGCTTAGGTTTTTCTCTTACGGTTTTCAATTTTTGACAACTATCAGTTTACAGATATGATTACTTTATCTAAGCGTCACAAACGCTGCATTGGTATCTTCAGAAAATACACTATGAAAGCTGCAGTTTCACTGTCTCGAATCAATTACTGCATTCTTAAACTTGCAGTATATTTATTTGTGGGCGCTGATGCAGCCAGTGGGAGGCTATTGATTGGAGTATATGTCATGTGCAGTAGGAGAGAAAGATTAAAAGTGTTTTCTGCTTAATGGGTTGGTATTAAGTAGGTGGGAATGGCTTCCAATTAGCCAACAATTTCTGTGTTTCCCGGTTTCACTCCGTTCCCTCCTCCTGCCGGTCACCAGCTGCCAATCTGCCCCCATTTTTTTTTTTTTTTTTTTTTTTATTTGGAGTTCATTGCTCACTGCAGTGAAAGCCTTTGTTTAAGAAAGAAGGCTCCCAGGGTCTCAGCTGCCTGGGTACAGCTTGCTGCCTACGATGAGTAGCAACTGTCAGTTTATTTTATCTCAACCTTTTCATCATTCTGCTGAAACTGATCGACTGAAACCACCTGAGAGACCTGAGGATTCCATACCTACAAGTCATTAGCCAGGACTGCAGTCTCTCACCACATAGCAAGTCAACTGAACGCTTCCTGAAATGCAGTCCACTTTAACCCCATGTTTCCCCGTGAACATATGAGAATTCTGTCCCTTTTTTGTATTTTGAAGCTGAGTCGATGGGAGACGACTCCTTTGATGTACAGACATATAAGTCAGGATATTTTGCTTTGGCCACAGGATAAATACAATGTCCCCATGGCGGGCTTTGCCACGGTGATGCCACTGATGTGGGGGACAGTGCAACAAAATGAATGTGAAACCGGAAAACATTTTACGGAGTGACTTTGTAAGATCGGATCTTAAGCCCCATTCTTTACGAACATCAAATATGCTGGATCGAAGCCTGAATCTGCATGCGATCAATGAAATAGCTACGTAGGTGGTTTCTTGTTTCATTTTAGAACCGAGTGGAGAGAAATTTCCCCCACACTTTAATGATACCTTTCTAGAGACACCATCTAATCTGTTGTATCCAGAATGCATCGAAACAGAATAACAAGACGAAAGCACTCCGAAGAAAAATGTTTAGTAAAAATCAGTGACGTGTAAACCTATTGGAAAGTGACGCTGTCACGTAGAGCCGTGGAGTGGGGACTGTGCGGCCCTTCTGTGTGGATAGGTAGGCTTCTGCCAAAAGTGAAATTTTAGAAACATTTAGAAGGAAGAAGGAAATGTAGCTGAGCAGAGAGAAATGTTATTATTCCTGATAAATGATGTAAACTGACAAATAAGAGTTGGGATTAAGGAGGAAGACTTTCACTTGATTTAAAAATATCTAAAGGAGGCAAAGGAATAGATAGATGGACTGATTCAGAATGCTTTCCGTATTTCATACGTGAATTTATAATATTGCTAAGAAATGTTATCTGAAGATCCACTAAGTGCATTTACATATATTAGTGAAATGTATATTATATATTTATAAATATAGAGATGTAGAATATATAACATAATTATAAATATATAGGAACATAATATATAAATATATAATCTCCGTAGCGAAAAGCTAACCTTGCATTGTTACTTTGAAATACTGAAACACTTGAGAGTAGTTCTCACACGCAAGAATCACCTGGTGAGCTTTTTAAAATCAGACTCTCAAGCCCTATTGACTGGAGGTTCTGATTCAATAAGTTTATGGTAAGGCCCTAGAATAGGCATTTATAACAAGCCCTCCCACCAGCATCGATCAGGTAATTTTAATGCAACTGGTCTTTGAGTTGACCCTTGAGAAACTGCCTAAGTCTTACTGTGAAGTTTAATTTTCCACAGGGTATCTTAAAATACTTGAATCGCGATAGAAGATGAAACAGAATACCTTGAGTCACCAATGAACAATTCTAATCTCGATATTTTCTCGTAAGCTCTTCTTATAATTTCATTAAACTCATTTTAAAAAAATGAAACAGACTAGATTACAATAGAAAAATACCAGAGTGCTTCACAAACGTTGGAGGTGTTGTTTTGTCAAACTCTTGATTCAATAATGTATTCCATATCACAAGGTAAAATGTATTTCTTCTATAGATTTTAAACAAAAAGGCCACCGCTTCACAACCTACACTTTACACTGCAGCTAACGTGATCTTTCTGAAAAGTCAGAGCCCTATACTCAGGCCTCAGTGACAACTGTCACAACGGAAATATAATCCAAAGCCACCACTGTGGCCTGAAGGACCTCGTTGCTGCTGGAAGCTCAATTCTTCCTTCTCTCCTTCCCACTCATTTGTTCCCATCATTGTGGTCTTCTCATTGTTACTTGACTAAGACAAGCTTTTCCTGAATATCTTCCTCCTACCCTTTTAGATATTCACACAGCTCGTTTGGTCATTTCAACCAGATTTCTATGCAAATCATTCCTCTTTTGAGCAGCTTCTCTGAACTTTCTGTTTAAAACATCTCTCCCTAAATGCAATCACTTCCTGTCCTCTTACCCCAGATTTTTTTTTTCATAGCACTTAGCGCCATTTCTAGTGGTTGCTTGCCAGCATCTAAACCTCCATCCATTTTCATGTGTAAGACATTCTCTACTTTATAAATTTAAGTGGGCCTTGAAAAGCCAGATACTTTCCCAGTTACTCTTGCATCTGGGCAGAGTCATGTGAACCAAGCTCCACCAATCAGCGGCACACACACCAAACTTTGCATCTTGAGCTGTGACTTGTTAAGCAGGGCTGTGCAGAATCCAGCCTGGCAAGGCACAGCATCAGGCAGGATTCCATAGTGTGAAACATCTATAATAGTTCTCATAACAAGAAATTAACCTGCTAAGGTGTATGTTCTAGTTAATTTTTTTTTTCTGGACATTTTTTGCTATTATATAAACATGGCTTTAGTATATGCAAACCTGAAAGATTTGTCATATACAGTTTTATTCACAGAACAGGGCAGTTAGTTCTTTTTGTATCCCTGTTAATAGGTTTGTATAAATATTTACATGAACCTAAAAAATGTTACACTTTGTGAATATAGATTGTTGCATTTATAGGTATTTAATATTTACTTTAATTTTAGTATGTGGCTTGATCTCTCTCTGCTTGTCTTCAAATTTATGTGCTTATGAGAGTCGAGAAGAGATCCTGAAGAAAGAGCATTAGGTTGGTTTTGGTCTACTTATCTTTTATAAATTACATTTTTCTTGGCATGTACTGAGAAAGCTAGCCAGTAGAAAGCTGATATTTTTTTTTTAAGGGAAAATTCCTATGTTAGAGATAGAAAGTGACAGTACTATGCATAATTATCTATGCAATTACACTTGCACATGCTTGAAAATTTTAGCCAGGAATGCTTAATAACATTTGCATGGTTAAATGAGACAGCAGAAACAACTGGAAAGGCCTCAGGGCATGGTCATCTATTTAAGCATCCACTTGGATTTTCAACATAATTAGTCATATAATTGCGTGCCTAAACTTAGTAGATTAATGTAATTATAAATTATTAAAAAGCTGTGCGTGTATTTGCTCTCTATTTCTTGCCAATCGAATTACTAAGGAATATACTATATTCACATTTCATCATATAAATCTTCAAATAAGATTACAAGGTAAAGCCCTGAATGAAGGTGAATATATAAGTGAATCCATTCAGATGAGAGATAATTAATATAGCTATTTGGATATCCATTATTTTTAGAATATGATACGATTTTATGATTGAATCATATCATAATATCAGTCTGTTCTTCTGTCCCCCCTAGACTTTTATGAAAAATGTTTCATTTGCTTATGTTATATTTAATACAATGAGTTTTTACGTTTATTAACTTTGTTTTCAGTTTTAATTAATATCCAAAGGTTGGACATAATAGCTTCCTCTCATACAGTTGATTTCCTTCTTTTCATAATTCTATTAGTGGTTGGTGGTAAAAACTTGAACCTACTAAATCTGAACAGTAAAAATATTAACCTCAACATTTCATGATGGTCATTTGGACCCAAATTCTCCCAGCGTTTTGCACCAATCTTCTTTTTGATTTTGAAGCGTCATTTCATTTCATTTCATATTTCTCCACTGTTACTGTATATCTGAGTTAAAAACATGTGGAGCCTTGAGGAACACTATGTATCCCTTCCCAGGAGCTTATCTACCAAGCAAGATTAGAAGACCTTCAAAAGTGTGGAACTAAATCCTTTGATAAGAGCGTACAATACACTTTATTAGCTGATATAATGAAGCACATAGATTTAATTTGGAGAAATCCAGCTTATCTCACTAAAATTAACCAGTCAAGTCAGTCATCATGGTAAGGCACTATAATTTCTAAAAGAATACTCATCGTGAAAAGTATTTTTATATTAATTATGCTAAAGAACCTAGACTATAAGAACATTTGCTCTTGCCTGGGAGCTAAAGACATAGGGAAGACAGAGTAAAGTGATTTCAAGAAAGTGAATTCTGGAACCATAAATATAGTTTTTGAGTTACGTTGTGGTTAAAAAATAAAAATTCACAATAACGAGGAAAACCAAGGTGAGAGGCACTTAGAAAGAAAAACTCCCACATAATACCCAGACATGGGAAACTTTGGACAGAATTAGAAGCCAACAACATTTGTTCCTCAAATATATTCGTTTTTAAATACAGTATATACATCCTTTTTTTTTTTTTTCTTCAGAATTAATCATATGGATCAAGGGTCACTAGAATTGTCCTAATAGAGCCTTACCAAAGACAATTTAGATGCACATCGGAGAGACTCTTTTTGCCCCCAGTCCTAGCAACAGTAGAAAGTGTGCGAGTTAAACTGGCACAGCATTTGGAACCCTTGACCACGTGTGAAGGACACAGCTAGGAGCGGAGGCGAGACCCCTTATTGCAAATGAGATAAACACAGACGGGTACCCACAGGGTTCTGCCAGAACTTCAAACCCTCCAGCATTTACTCCGGTTTTGCTGTGATGGTCTCGACTACCAAATTTTTATAAGTTTTTCAAATGAGTAATTACAGACGAAACTGAGACCAAAGCAGACTAGAGAAACTCAGCTATTTTTTTTCTTACAAGTGGTGAGTTCAGTGCACATTGGAAAGTTAAAACTGGTAACACCATCAGCTACCAAGAACTGTGAGCAGAATCTCAAAGAAGCATAGTTTCGTTTGAGCAATCAAGAATTCTCTTTTATTGAATCTAGGCAGAGATAGAGAAGGAGGCTCTCGGAGGGGGAAAAAAAGAAAAAGAAAAAAAAAAGATCTTTCAACCCAAGGGATCTAGAGCTACATTATTATTTCCCAATGAAGTGAGCATTATTTTTCTGAAGAAATACCTGATTCCTAAGGAAGCAAACTTGTCACTTGTGTTGCACACAATAGATGAACTGTATTTGAATGAGAAAATTTGAAATTCAGGCTCAAATTCTGCTATCGTTTATATTTAAAAATTTTGCTATAATTAATATTGATTTGTCTTTTTCAGCATGTTTCATCTTTGGAATTATTTTTTCTTATCAGTTGCAGAAGACACCAGATTCTGTAAGCTCTTCCTTGAAATTATTAGAAGTACACTTTGATCATCTATTGATTTAAATGAGATTAGCAGAGAAGATGCATATCTTTCTTAAACTTTTTGACAGTAGCAGAGAGTCTATAAAGAATATATTTTAATGTTTCATCTCCCATTTGTCTTATTAAACTTGTTTGCTGTGACCAGAAATGGAAGTAAAAAACAAGGCATTTTAATGCTCTCTGCCTCTAAAATAATCACAGGCAGGCCAACAGCATATGAACACACAATTCATAAACTGTCATGCAGAGCAATGGCTGTTCTGATTCTCCCACTGGGGCCCTCGCTGCTGCTGTCCAGGGAGCCACCACGAAGGACGGTGAAGCTCGTGGAGCTGGAGCAGCCTAAAGTAAGCTGTGGTAACAAACAACTCTGAAAATCTCAGTGGTTCACCAAAAACCAGATTATTCTGTCCGCACAATTCATATCTGACGCAGATATGAATGGCTTTCCAGGACAAGTGTTCTACCTGTGGAGATTTAGCTGCTTCGATCCTGTGGCTCCAAAATTTTTAATAAGGCTTCCTCTGTGAGTACCGCAGCTGGGGAGGAATCAGCTGCAGCATCTCAGGTGGGCTCTCCGCTGCTTAAGCCTAGAAATTACTTTTGCCCCTTGGCCAGGCCTCGTCACAGAGCCCTGCTTTTTTGCCAGCGGCTGAGAAGAGCCATCTTCCATGTGCCCACAGAGGAAAGAACCAGACACTGAAGCACCTGCAAATTCTATCCCCTTAAGCCATGGTTACTGAACCCCCTAAAAATTACATGCAATAATTGTATGTCTTTCTGATGAAAGGAGATAGACCTTAGCTTTCATCAGTTTATTTAAGGGGAGCAGGATCTATCATCTAAAAATTATAATAAGCTTGACTTTTTTTTTTTAAGGTATAAGTTTACACTGAAGAGAGGTAAGCTTTAAAATTCAGGAATAACTTCGAGAAAATGAATTTAAGAGGAGATTCCCCCAAATTGCCTGAATGATTTCAATGATATATTATATTATAACTGTCCTAAGTCCTGGCAATAGGTACTCTTCCAACATTTAAAAAAAACCAATTGTTCTAATAGGTTAAAGCACTTTTAGTCATTCACAGTATGGTGTGAATTAGTTCAGTCAGATGGATTTCTTTTTGACGGTGCTCATATCCTCTGAAGGACAGATGTCCCAGTTAGGAAAGGAATTAAGTTGGGAGGAGGGATAAGTAAATTTAGAACACGGGGCATGTTTAAAATTCAGAGAGTGTCAGATTCTGAGACACTGCCCAATGCTTGAAAATGAACTTAATAATTCAAAAGCAGGTTAGTCAGCACAGTCCACAGTTCAGGTATTCCGTGAGCACTGCTACGTGCCAGGCATCGTGCTAGCTGCTGAGGCTACAACAGCAAATGCGGTTGCTACTCTGTCCTAGATAACGTGTCGGCACTACATGGCTGTTACTATTAGCATGCTTTTACAAAAGACAAAAAGAACAGTAACCAAAAGCTTGACCTCAAAATGACTTAAGAAATAAGAAAATTTATCTCACATTAAAAAACATGATGATGGCGATTACACGGTTAGCTAATTTAGCATGCAAGAATATCGTTAAGGATCTAGGTGCCTTCTACCCTTTCCTGCTGCCATCTTCATTTTGGTAGCTTAGCTGCAGTTGGCTGCATCAGCTGCAGGCATCGCCTAGTCACGTGACACTTAAAGTCAGGAAAAAGGGAATCTCTCATCTTGTGCGCCTGTTTAAGAATGGAGAAAACCTTCCTAGGAATTCCTCAGATGATTTTTTTCTCTTATATCATTAAATAGAAACGTGTCACATATCATCCATTATGCTATTACTTGGCAAGTAAAAAAAGGTCATAGTGGCTGGTTTACATTAGGAATACTCAGCCACTGGGGATGGAGAAGGGCCCGACCTCCCCCTAATGACATGCCAACTTGAGGAGAGATTCGGTGGGATTCAGTTAGCAGGTAAGAAGATGGGCAATGGCCACCGGGTAGGCAACCAACAGGGCCTTCCACTCAGATGCCTTATGTCATTGGACTCTCAAGGCAACCTTGTGAGGTAGAAGCTGTCATCTTCCTTTCTAGATGAAGTAACAGAGGTAAAGTTACCCAGACCCACCAGCTATGAAGTGGTTGAGCTGGGATTTAAAAGACTGTAGACTTCAAAGTTCAAATTCCTCACCACACAATATTTGGTGAATATGGTCAAAGAAAATGGCCTATCACTGAGCTATACCTTTTCCAAATTCACAGCCTTGCCTTAATTCTGTACTTCAGTTTGCCCCAAAAGCCTTAAAGAAGTGTTTATTGTAGTACTTAGAAGTAATTGTGTACAAGATTATATAATGATTCCTCTCATTAACCTTTATTTTTTCTCTCTCCCCTGCTCTATGTTGATATACTTGTAATATTATGGCAAAAACAATGTAAGGCAGTTTTTATATGGTGTTTACTATAAATCATGTTAGGGAAATGATGCTTTTAAAATTCATAAAAATTCCTTTAGGTTTCCAGATTTCCTTAAATTCGATTAGAGTAAAAAAAAATTTAGAAGCATAAGAATTTTCTTAGTAACTTAAGAATCATAAATTTAAAGAACTGTAAAGGAATTCAAAGATTCTAGGTAGTCTAATCACCTCCCTGCACCATAACTTTAGAAATGAGGAAACTTGTCTAATATTGAAAATCGCTGCTGGAAAGTGTGCTGGGGAGAAAAGACTGAGTATATCAAATAATTATCTATATGATGTATCCTACATCACACACATAACAGCCTCACAATAATAAAACCAATATCGATACCAACAATATGACTACTGAAGACAGTTTAAGTTTTTTGAGGGGAAGTGCATTTTTTAGGACAGAGCTCAGTCAAATTTCTGTTTTAAAGCCACTTCGTATATTTCCTGTGTGATTATATCACCAACTGGATACATGTTTATGATTATTAGTTTTATTTTAGATTTTCAGAGATTGCTTTGCTTTTTCAAAATTTACTTTTATTAGGGCTTCTTGAAGAAATGCCTGATTCCAGATCTGAATTCAAAAATGCATACGATGAGCCTGAAACAATTTCTCATACCAGTTAGCAAAGATGCCATCAAAACCCACAAAACCTACACCAGAGGTTGTTTGCAGGAGGCAGTGATGATTTGGGGGCAAAAGTATCCAAGATAAAAACAGATCGCTCACCCTAGTCAGAAGGTTTTAATAAGAGAAAAAACAAAATGGAAATCAAAACAAATCCCCTTTAAAGAGTCTCAACTGCTAGGCAATGGGAATACAGCTGCAAAAACAAGGGGTTCCCAAAGAAGAGGTTGATGGTGTGAGCCCTAAGAAATTTAGTCCAAATATCCACCTATGGTGGTCCCCAAGTTGGCAGTTGTTGCCTGAAACAGAAAGTACCTTTACAGAACCAGATTTCTCCATTTAATTGACAATTAATTCACCTTTACGATAAACTCCACAATACTTTGTTATTGTTTTTATTTTGTTATTTGCTTTAAACACTGATTATTTTTAAGAGCAATTTTAAAAAAGGAAAATTAACTTTTCCTATTTCTCATTTCTGTGTTCATTGTTTTGTATAGACCTAGATTTCAATCTAGACTCATTTTCTTTCTGCCTAGGGAAGTTTCTTCAGTGTTTCTTGTGTGTTAAAGATGAATTCTTTCTTCTTTTGTATGCCTGGAAAAAAATTCTATTTTTTCTGTTTATTTGAAAGATATTTTCACTGGGTATAGAACGCTAAGTATGATGATTTTTTCTTTTAGTACTTTAAAGAAATCGCTTCATTCTGTTTTGATCTACACTGTTTCCAACGACATTTCTGCTCTTCTTATCTTTGCTCTGGTGTATGCAACGTGTTCTTTCCCACTCCGCCCCACAGTAGACGCTTTTAAGGTTTTTCTCTTTATCACCAGTTTGAAGCGCTGATTATGATGTGCCTTGGTTTAATTTTTCTTAGGATTCATTGAGCTTCTTGGATCTGTTTATAGTTTTCATCAAATTCGGAAAAACCCAGCCATTCATTATTTTTTTTAAATATTTTTTTTCTGTTCTCTCTCTCTTTTTTTTTTCCTCCACTGAGGTCTCCAAATTATTCATATAATAGGCTTCTTGAAGTTGATCCATAATTCTCTGACATACTGTATTCATTTTTTGGCAGTATTTTTCTTTGTATTTAAATTTGGAAAGTTTCTATTGCTACTTTTAAGTACGTTAATCTTTTTCTCTGCATTATCTAATCTGCTGCTAATCCTATCCAGTTCACTTTTCATGTGGGATATTTTACTTCTAGAAATTCAATTTGGGTCTTTTTTTTTCTTTCTCTATCTTCCATTACTCTACAAATTTAATCTTTCCTCTGCCTCCTTGAACATATGAAAAATAGTTTTAATAGCCTTCTTATGTCCTAGTGTGCTAGTTCTATCATCTGTGCAATTTATGGGTCAATTTCTATTTATTTATTTTCTACTCCTTATGAGTCATGTCTTCCAGCTTCTTGGCATGTTTATGTAATTTTGATTGGGTGCTAGATATTGTGAATTTTACCTTGTTGGGTGCTAGATATTTTTTTATTTCTATAAATATTCTTGAGTTTTGTTGTAGGGTTCAATTAAGCTACTTGGAAACAGTTTGATCCTAGTTTTTCTCTTTTCAGCTTTACTGAGATATAATTGACAACATTAGAAGATGTTTAATGTGTACATCATGGTCACTTCATTTGACACTTGTTTTTAAGCTTTGTTAGGTGGGGCAAGGATGTCTTTATGTAGAGCTAATTTTTCTTTACCATTGAGATAATGCCTTTATGAATCCTCTACTGATGTGCTATGTTTTATGAGGTTTTTCCATTCTGGCTGGTGGGAGCACAAACTATTCTGGCTCTGTTTGAGCTTAGGTGATTTTGTCTGACCCTTTTGGGTGACTCTTTCCCTAGCCTTCAGTAGTGTCTTTACATCTACATACTGATCAGTACACAGGCGAAGACACTGCAGATCTCTGGAGTTCTATCTCATTTTCCCTCTCTCTCTGCAGCTCTTTCTGTTCAAATACTCTTTGCTGTGAACTCTAGCCACCTTGTTCTCCCTGAACTCCAAATCCAGTCTCCTTATCTCAGAGTGCTGCTGGGTTTTGCCTTGATTCCCCTCCTAGTGCTACATACAGCCAGGCAACTTCCTCCAGGCAGTATGCTGGAAAAAATCATGCAGCTCGGCTCATTTGCTTCCCTTTTCTCAGTAATCACTGTCCCGTGCTGCCTATTTTCCAATTTTTTAAAACGTGTGTCTTATGTGTTTTGTTTCTTTGTTTAGTTGTTTAACAGGAGGGTAAATCTTTTCTCTTGTACTCTAACTTGGCCAGAATTAGAGTCCCACTGGTTTCTTTTTACTGCAACTATTTTTATCCAGGCTTTCATGTAAAATGTAGTCTTTTTAATTCTTAGACATGGATTTTACTATAAAATAATAAGAAAGGGCAACACATGGAAAGAATATGGGATTCTGAAAAACTAGATTATAGATCAATTTTGTCTTTCAGATTATTCTATGACTGCATTTTCCTGGACCTGAAGGCATTTGAAAATAAAAAGTGTGGACAAAATAAATTCTTCAGTACCACATAACTCAATCATTTCAGGATTCTATGAAACTCAAGATTTTAACTCATTTGCAGAGGATGGAAAGAGGCTATAAAAATGGTACCGGACTTAAGAAGGCAGAGACAGCCACAAACTAATGTGCATAAAGAAGGGATAATGATGCATAGTGAATGAGGCATGTTCAAAAATTGGAGGCCCCAAAAACAGTGGGGAAAAAGCAGGGGTCGAGGAAATGCTGAGAAGTATGACATAGGGTTGGCCAGGAAGCCAGACTGAAAGTTTGCAGATGAAATAGTTCATTAGATTTAGCAACTTCAGCAGAGCCAACCAGGGAAAAGTAAAATTGTGTATGACATCAGATAGCTAGAAACTTCTTTAAAATAAATTCTAGCAGAAGAATCAAATATTTCTACCTGGCATTAATACAGTTGTTCAATATAATATTAATAATAATAATAAATTGGTTTTTGTGGAAAGCCACAGAAACAGGTGTTTATGGAGGAAAAACAACAAATAAGATGCCCATGAAAATCTAGTTTGTACTCTTAAGGACTACAAACTACCATATTTATTTAGAAGATGCTCTTACTGAGGAATTGTAGTTAGTGCCAGAGTAATCTTATCAATAATCTGTTTGAAACCTCAAATATCAGGCTAAAGACATGAAATAAAATCCTTTTGCCAAAAGTCACAAAACTAATTAGTGCTTAATATGATATTAGAATTCAGGCCATTGGACTCTTAACAGCTTCTCTCAATTACAACAAGCTGCCACTGGGCGAGCTCTGATTTTGTCACATTTTTCACCAGAATCTTCTTTTTATGGGTCATATTTTTGAACACATTATTAGAGACAGAGGTTTGCCATGATGATATAGGATGACATAAGAATACACAATACAGTATACACATGCCTTACTGTTGAACTGTACACCCGAAACGTACTGGATTTCATTAACCAATGTCACCATAATAAAACAAGAATTGAAATAAAAAAATCTTACTGAATTTTTGGCTTCCTTAACTTTCTCCTCACTGTTAGAGTTATTTAACAATCAGAAGTAGCTGATCAAAGTATAAAAGAACATGAGACTCACTCGTTAATGTTTCTTTTTCACCTTCTTTCAGAGAGTTGCATTTGTTAATAAAAAATACAAGTAAAGAACGAATAGGAAAATGTGGCTTGACATTAAACCAAGGACCCAGGGTTAAGCTAACGTAAAGCAAGGGCCGAGAGACAAATTCATGATCTTGATGGTTTTGCTTTAAGAATATTACATTATTCGTTAAATCGGGTTGGTCTTTTTGACACTTAAGGAAACCTTTACATGCCATTGTGTAGAAACTGTAATTGTTTTTACTGACTCGCCAGTGTATTCTCCTATTTCTATACTCAGGATTTGCATCTTATATCTCTGATATACTTTAAATTTGACTCCAATATGAATGCGCATTAAACCCGTGTTACTGAAATGGTCAATGAAGTGGTTGCCATCTTGGCGTTTCAGTAACTGTGATTACATTTCTAAGTTAACAGCACTATTAAGGTGAATAAGCTTCTGCTTCTGTGTTATTGTGCCACAGCTAGGTCTGTGATCTTCAAAAGGCAGGATGAATTAGCTTTCCATCAAAAAAAAATATGCATGGATGTAGAGATAACAGTTCTAGAAAGGAAAATAAACTATATTCTAGAGAAATCAGCAGAAATTCATAGGCTCTTAAATTTTTCAGAGCCAATCAATTTCTGTTGCTTTAGGCTTATAGTTTTCTTAAACTGTGATAGATCTGGATTTCTCCTAAATTTTTAAATTTGAGAGGAGAATCGACTCTTATTTTACAATTGGAAAGGAAAGAAAAAATTATGAAATCTTTCTAACCCTATCTACGAGTCTTAGAATGGTATGAAGGTTCCTGCATTTGCCGTGTTCCCTCCGAAGGGCACAGAGATAAGAGATGGCTGCTGGTGAGTCACTGTTCCATTTTATCTGGAGACGTGAGTGCTCTCTCTCATTGCTCGATTCCTTAGGGGGTCATGTTCCTCTGCTTGAAAGAATATTGCCTGCTCTGTGAGCTAATGATTTGTTTGGATGATATAAGTCTCAGAGGTGAAGATAACTGCACGGCTTCTATAATGTATCTTTCAAATGTTTGATTTGCTTTTTTCCGAATACATGGAACCCCTCTAGAGCAAGATTAAAGATGCCTCTTCAGAGAAGAAAGGCAAAATTGAAAATCTAAAAGCTGCTCAGACTTCCAAATAATATTTATGTATTTCTTCATTTTGTCAATAATATACTTGTTGTTCTGCATTCATGTGATAATCAAAATATGGTGTTGGATCATAGGTTTTTTTTTTTTTGGTCCGTATTTTACAAGGAGGCAGGGAACTATGATCTTGTTTTTAAAAATGGTTAGTTAGTGCAAACTCGTTTATGGCTAGGACATACATACTCATTTTGAAATTCTATTTAATTTGATAAATATTTACTTGTTAGCTGGTAGATGTTAGATGTTATGCCTTCTTTCACAGGAAATGTTAAGGGGGGAAAATTTTCAAATGGCCAACTTCTGCCTGCTTGCTTGTTTAATGTTTAACCAGGGTGTAGTTCTAGGAAATATTCTGTGCAAAGATATGTTAATGGCTAACTTCTGCTTCTGTAAATCTGCTTGCTTGTTTAATGTAGTTTTAGGCTTTATAAGCTGCCTCCTCTGGAAGTCTGGGGCTGATTCTCTAGTGGGGAGTGTCAGTCGCCAGCCAGCTAATAAAGGCTCATAATTAATCTCAATTGGCTCTGTGGGTCTCAGATTTGAACACACCACAACAGAAATACCGAGAATCAGAACCTGTTTTCAAGAGACTCGTACTCTCATTGGGCAGATAAGGTAGTTACAGAAATGGCTATGATAGGATGCAAAATATGACAGGTAAAAAGTGTTTGGAGACAAATTAATGACATTTAATTTGGGAACAAAGAGGAGACAACATTCAAGGGAGAGGGGTATCAAGGAAGATCTCAGCATTTGAGAAGGACCTGGCAAGACCAGTGGGCTGTCTCTGGATAGGTTGGAGCTGGAAGTAAGGTGATTATAAGGTATGCTGTCTGGGGGAGGGGGGTGAAGGGGTGGGGATAGGGGAGGAGCGCGGGGGGGGGGGCAGAGTGGGGGCGGGATGGGGGCAGGGAAAGGTGGGTAGCCAGGGAGATGTTCAAAAAAGGTTGAGAAACTTATATTTAACTTGTAAGCAGCAGGGAGTCAATGAAGATTTTTAAGCAGAGCAAAGGCAGAATAATAAGAGTGATTTAAGAAATATTTTTGAAGCTTTTAAAAGTAGAGTTTAGTGTATTCTGAGCTTTAGACATGTCTATGTAAAGAAGCGTATTTGATAATGTCCTATAGATTTTATTTCCAAATAGTAAATAAAACTATCTACCACTAAAAATGTTAAATATACCAGTACTATGAGAATTAATTTCTCATTTATATGTAAATCTGAAAGGTTATTTTTTCTGACTTTTATAATACCATAGCTCATTTATACATAGATTTCTAATTTCTGTCAAATGAGGGTATACTTTCATAGCATTCTGGAGAATTTAATCTTCTCTACCATATGAATATGAGTATTTACTGTCTAAATCACATTTTTAAATGCATTTTTTTTGTTTGGCTCCTAAGTTCTATAGAACACAAGGCACCCTTATAAAAAAATTTTGGAGATAAAATGTAAAAAGAATAGAAAAATAAATAGCTTTATAGAGCACAGAAAAGCAAAATAAATTTTTTAAAAGCCCCAGATTTCAACAGATAGACACCTGGCTCTGATCAGAAACTCTGAAGGCTATTTTTTTTCATGATTATCATTGTGATGATTAGAGTTTATTCAAGATAAATCTGAAAATTTGAGTAGCTCAACTTACTCTTTAGCAAACCTTTTATCAGTGCAAGTAATCTACTGGATGGATCATATCTCCTCTACTTTACCTCCTGAAGAGAAAGAGTGAGAAAGTAAAGGGAAGATAACTCAAAACTGCAGAACAAACTCCCAAATATATGACAAGACAACGTCCTGAAGTACGTAAAATATTATCTAAAAGGGATTAGTTAATAGTAGCCATTAGCGTTTCGGGGGCACTTGAGCACACTGAAATTCAGCAAGTGCTCTGTTTTTGAAGACTTCATCTTGTTACCTCTAACTGTGCATATATTCAGAAGGACACCTTAGTTTATAACTGGAGGATAGACAGTGATACATGGTATTCTGCTAATGTAATGTAGAAGAGTCAGTAACGTTCCTTTGCGCCCAATTTATTGTTTATTCTATGGAGGAAATAAATACCAAAAGAGATGATTATTTTATCTAAATGGCCCGAGGAAAAAACTTCCAAGTAGGAGATGCTTCTTCACATTACAAAGATTTTGCCTAATAATTCCTTTTGAGTTATCCCCAAACATTTAAAGTATTTTGCTTTAAAAAGTTTGGTTTGCAAACAATTATGTAACCCAAGGTCTGTCATTAGCAGTACTATTTTAATTTTTTTTTAAATGTCCTATTCTAAAATTCTTAACTAAGGACTAGAGCCTAGTCAAGTTGACACACAAAACTGACCCTCACATCTCCTCCAGTTATTTGTTTTCAATGGACTATTTTGACTAATTATCACAAGAAAAAGTAAGTAGGAAAAAAGTGGCATTAAGCAAAATTACTATGAAATACTTTCTAACTTAATATTCCAATTCGAATTGATAAAAAAATAGGAAAATTTACTACCATCAGAAAAGTAAGAGTATAATACTAATTAGCACCTGTGAACACTTGTTCTTCTCAATAAGGTAGAACACTGAACATTTAAAACACGTTCCTTACAAGTGATCAGTACTTACTGCTGAATATTTAAGGCAACTGAAAGAAAACCGCATGAAAGTAGTGATTTATTAAGCTAAAGAAATCCTTAGCACTATTTTATGCTTGCTTTAAATATTGAAGGCACAATATAGCATGAAAATAAATCCGATATTCATATAGTAGTAAATAAATAAAATTAAAATTACTAACAAAATTAATATCACTAATGATTGAATAAACCTTTACAATGAAATGACTTAGCCATTAAGAATGATATAAAAAGTAAAGTGTTTTTTTTAAAAATGCCTTACCAACAACTGGATCAAGTGCAATGTCACTTCTGCTCTCCTTCCATGACAGCAGGTAGTCAAGGCTGGCGAGATCTGCAGATTCTATATAATTGCTAACCGTCTGCATCATCTGATGAGCTTTTGCTATTCCATAATGAACTTTTGTTTCATCCATCAGAGGAATGTTTGTTAGCTCTGCTGTTGTATCAAAAGCTTGCTGAAAGTATTCAGAAGCTTTGTTGTAGTATCCCTAAAAATATAAGAGAAATAATTTTTTCTTTATTTTTATTTCACTGTTTCACATCTGCCCACCTTGGTAGGTACCACACTGCTCTCTTTCAATAGTTAAAGCAGTTCATCTTCAAGAAGACAGAGATGGTAAGCAGGGTTTTTGTTAGTATAAGGTTCTTTTTAAAAGTCATGATTACTAACCATGCAATATCTTTAAGTTTTTGGATAAAATATATTAGCATTTTCATATGGTTCAACCTAATATATGATAGCAAAAAGAAGTTTGGGAAAGAGTGAAGCCATTCACATTGATATGGATAGAATTTTCTTACTTGTAGCATCAGATTTACCTGATGAAGTATTTTTAACCAGCTTTAGTTTTCAGTCACAGCAAGAGATTATTTTCAGCCAACCTGTTTAATCAATGACCAGTGAAAAACAGATGTATCTACTGATTTCGTTATTAGTCTTTACCCATGTGCGCATGTCAAGAATTCTTCAAAATATGATCTTGATAGGACTAGCATAACTCAAATGATCATTTGAATGTCTATCTCTTCTCCAAGCTCTTTGTAACATTTTAAGTTGCAAAAATTCAATATTTTCTTTTGTTTTGTTTTGTTTTTTTAGTCACCCTCACCTCCCCTCCTAAAAGTATTGTCCACAAATAAATAACGCTCCTGTAACTCTTATGAAGTGTCAGGGCTAGTGCTAAGGACTTCATATATGTCATTAGCTTTTATAAGACATCCTATGAGGAAATATTTTTATTTTATAAATAATGAAATTGTGTCTCAGAGAAAAAACTATCTTCTGCCTCCCCCAAGTCTTCTGAAAATCTTCATTAAAAATTCTTCCTCAAAGGAGGGTATTATTTTTAGGATTGAGCTATACTTGTAAAGACTCTAAGGAACACGATTTCCTTTCTTCACCAACGTAACATTTTGGACTTTGTCCTCTCCCTCCCCCACTCCTCCTTTCTCTCCTCCTCTCCTCTGTCCTCTCCTTCTCCTGTCTCTCTTTCTTCTGCTCTCTCTCGCTCTCCACACAAACAAAAACATACATACACACGCTTCTGAAAATAAACCCTTACAAGAAAGAATAGTTCATTATGAATTTTCGAGTCATTTTCTCAAAATGTTATATGAAGGAATTGGAAATAAAAACACCATAGAAACAGCTTTATACTACACGGCAATACAGGTAACACGCGTACTCAACTCCTTGTACCTCTGTATAATCATGGGGGTTAGAGGACAGTCAAACTGATTGAATAGAGAAGTTGCTGGCAAGGTGAGGAGAGGGATAAAAAGGGCTATGTGACAATTACTCTATAAACACAAGCAGCACATATAACACTATGTTTATACGCCCACAAGTATAGTTTAATGAGCTGTTTGTTCAAAAGGTTCATTCTAATTAAATTTGCTAATTTAAACAGTCCTTCTATAGTATATCGATAATAGTTTTTGTTTGTTGAGGTGAACAATTCCTTCTCTTATTTCAACGTATAAAACAGAATATATGAGAGTAAGATTACTTAGAAAAAATAGAACTGTATCAAAGATATTTGTATGTCAATTAAGTAAACTGTATGATTGAGAAACGATAAAAATATTGAACATGAAAATAAAACTCGTAATTATAGATTGTCCCGTTAGACATCAACGATAGAGGACAAAATAGATAAAAATATATGACTAACTGAACGTTTCTATTTTTAAAAAGGGAAGTATAAATACCTAATTATTGTTGTAGTTATAATTCTGAACTTTGGGCTAAGTTATTGTTTTAGGTGAGACTCTCAGAAAAATTAGGGACCAAAAATAAAAGAACATATATTTGAATTTCAAAAATTATTTTTCGGTATTATTTAATTTACATTAAAACAAACCCCTTCATTCATCCATTTGTTCATTGGGCAACACCATGTGCCAAGCCCTGTGCCAGGCAGTGGGAACCGAACAGTGACCAAGTTTACAGTCACGTAGGTGAGCTTGCTGCTAGTGGAAGTGTTCATAAGCCTAAAAGTTTTATTAGATCTTATTTAACAAGTGCTTTTTTACCCCTAGAATAAAAGCCTCATAATTAAGTAATCACGTTGTTTGAATTGTTCCTAGTATGCAATCTGTAGACACACAACTGCCATAAAACTGGTAGCAACATAAATTTCTCTAGTTTAAAAAACTATTAAGGGAATACAACATTAATTATTCTCAGATGCAAGCATTTTTATACATACCTTTCTGGAAAGAGAGTTCATTAATGCGCATTATATTGTCACATTTTTAATTTTTTAAGAGTTTAACACCTAAATTTAAGCTCCTCTCCAAAGGTTCTGTCCAACCATTCATAGTTCATTTCGGTTAATCCCTATCCTATTATAAAATTCAGAAGATTCCAGTAGTTAACCCTAGCAATCTTAAATTTGAGTTTGAGAACATACAAATGAATTATGTACTTCATAAATACATCTTATTAAAAGAGCCAACTTCATTTAATGTTATAAATAACACTGATAACCATTTGGTGGACAATTTCAGGACAGGATCTTGATGGCATCAAAAACCTTGAAACAAAGCCAGTATTATTACACTATAATGTAGAATTCTCATGCATGATTCTGATTCTTACCAGATTCTTTTAGGTGTCAAAAATGTCACTCTAGCCAGTGAGCAAACTTAAATAATTGAGCTTTTTCTTAGTACTAAGGGAGAATCATTTCTTACACATTTTCCCCTACTATTTTAGTGTTGAAATTACCATTGTTCTAACTATGTGATTATTCTCTGATCTTATTAGGGATTGAGCAGTCTCATAAACAGTATACTTACTTTCCCTCAAACATTCTCATTTGACCACTTTATATTATATATTTTCAATTAACAGTCCGTCAAAAGATCACATGAGGGTGGGATGGGTGGCCCATCTTTCAGTGTCATGTAGTAAAAGTATTATTTTTCTACACAAAATTTACCTAAGATACAAGCTATTTTAAAGATGTGATAACTTTAATTATAATAATACTATAGTAATTAGAAAAAACAGTAACTCCAATATTTTTCCAAATACAGTTTTGTAATATAATTGTGGACTTATAATAATAGTATTTTTTGTTTCACCTACACAAACTGATTTAAAATTCTCTTTCCTCAAAAAAGAGGTCTAAATAATTCTGAAATCATCAAAATTAATTATATGGCACATAAAAGACTGGTTGGTGGTTAAGGGTATGGGTTTGAATATCATAGCCACCTAGAAGCTTGGAGACCTGGGGTAGGTTACATAAACCTTCTGAGAAGGGAAATTGTATGATATCATGTAAGGGTGTAGAGTAGCAATAGCTACTACTTATGTAGATGGCATTTATTTCTACTACCAGGCTCTATTTTAAGTGCTTAACATACATTAATTCGATACTCACAACAACCTTATGAGGTGAGAAAACTGAGGTGCTTAGAAGGTACTTAACTTGTCCCAGGCCACAGATTTTGTAAGTGAAAGAGCTGGACTTTTAACCTAGGCAGTCTGGTCTTAGAGTTAGTGCTTTTAGTCGCTACATAAATGGCCTCTCGAAAAGGTTAAGACAAAGTATATAAACATAGTTGGAGAATATAACTACCCTTAAAAACAATAGATCCTATTATCATGATTGAGGTAACAATTATAACTAGAGAAACATACCTTTTTCATACCATTGCTAAAGGAGAATCTGGGTGATAAAAGCTAAAGTCAGGAGAAAATAAATCAAAAGTCTATTACCATCAATGCATTTCGCTAGTAATGGCCTCCCAAATAAGATACTTTCATTTTAGACTTTTTTCTCTTCTTTCTCTCTTCTTTCACATAACCAATTTGTTGTTACAATTACATATTGCCTTCAGAATTGCTCTTGGGATTGTCTCTCTCTCTCTTTTTTTTTTTTTTCTCCTAAGGGATTAGTAAATCCCTCGCAGCTGGATTAATAAAACAAGAATTTGGAGCAAGAGACATGACTGTCATTGTCATCAGGCAAGAGCCAGCTGTCATAAAGAAGTCCCTTTGAACTTAAATATTTTAATTGCTCTTCAAATCTGAGAAACTGCAGTGGCTGTGAAGCTGAGTCAGTGCTAGCGGCTCGTGCTGACCGAGCCCACGACGGCACTAGGTAGGGTTCTAGAAGAAGAGGAAGAAAGAGGCGTTTCTCTTTCCAGTCACTGCCTTGTGTGTTCACTGAGTCCTGCGGCCCTGGGGCCATTCTGCATAACATAAGGGAAAGCGAGGATCAAATAGGAATAGAATTCTAAAATACTGTACTTTTCCTCCTATGAGCAAGAAACACAGGTACTCACTTTTTTATTGTAGATGTCACCAAGCATCGTACTTGCTCTCACAACATCCAGCCACTGAAAATTGTTTTGTGAAATGTTCACAACTTTTTTCAAGTAGTTAATTGCTTCTGTCATTTCTCCTTGGCTAAAATAAAGAAAACAGGAAAATATTGGAGTATCATTTCACTTAATGTCACAGTGAAGAGAAGACAGTTTGTGTCTTTGCTTTAGAAAGTACAAGATGGTTATCGGGATAATCAAATTGAAAGCGAAATATCAAATTTAAAAAATATGTGGCTTGTTTTTGAGGGAATATATAGTAAGTTAAAATTTAAACCTTTAAACCTACATGCACTGCCGGTGGAAACGTAAACTGGAGCAGCTGCTCAGAAAAACAACTTGGCCGCTCCTCACAAACTGTAACACAGAGGGGCCATAGACCCAGCTGTTCCGCTCCTACATAGACGCCCAAGAAAAATGAAAATGTGTCCACGCGAAAACTCGTGTTCACAGCAGCATCCTTCTTAACAGCCAAAAAGTGGAACACAACCCAAGTGTCTATCAATTGGCGATGGATAAGCAAAATGTGGCATAACCACACAATGGAATATTATTTAGCCATAAAAAGGAATGAAGTACTGATACATGCTATAACATGAATTAACCTTGAAGTTAAAGTAACCAGTAACAGATGGCCTCGTATTGCATGATTTCATTTACATAAAATGTCCAGAATAAGCAAATCCATAGAGACAGAAAGTAGAGTAGTGATTTCCAGGGCGGGGGTGCGGGGGGCGGGGAGTGTGGGAAGTGGCTGCTAAAGAGTATGGAGTTTCTCCATGCAATGTTTGTAATATACTTATACTAAAAACGATCATTTGTTTATCTGGGGGTCCGGTACTGACACTGAGGTTTCTGCTCGCCCAAAGCTGGCTCTTCCCAGAGTCTGTCCAAGGCGACCTCTTTCTCCTACTACATGCTTACAACGGGCAATTTCATTTACTGCTATGGCACGTCCTAATTCATGTGTCACCTGATGATAAAACTGAGGGCATTTTTGCAATCCCTCTTTAGGAAATGCCTTCATAGTGTAGTGTTGCTATAAAGCGTTCATAAGTAATTTAATCGATTTTGTTCCCAGAACGGGGTTACCCCTAAAGAGTATCACGCGTGTGACTCTAAATCCTTTTGGCTGTTTGCAAAAATCAAACCCACCTTTCAAACAACGATGTGCTGCTATGGGGGTCATTCAAAAGGACATGTCGTCAGGTCAGAAAGCATTTCAAAGAAGTTTAATTTTAAACAGGTAGTGGCAAGATTAGAAGTATTGACTTGCATAACTTTCCCAGATTTGATGAGGACGGCATTCATTTTCATAGATAAGCGGTGGCATGTTTGTAAAATTAAGTTAGAGTGCTTCCAAGCCATAGTGCGCTGTGGTGAATATTAGAAAGATCTAGGCTTAAACCCCAGCTTGGCCTCTTAGATAAATAACTTTGAACATATCCACATTCTTTCTCAGCTTTAGTTTCCTCATTTTAAAATGGCCATAAAGTGTTGTGAGATGAAAAACTACATATTTGCATAGCCTGGCACATAGTAAGAGTTTCGACAAATGACAGCTAGTATTATGACTACCTCTCAGTGAAGTGAAAAGCTCTCATATCCGTGCCTTTGGACTTGATATTATCTACCACCAGCCAAGAAGAAAAGTCAGTTTAGCTAAGCATTCCTTTTTGAAAGTGGTTCATTATGCAATGAATAAAACACCATGATTTGAATGGACACTCTGCAAGGCAGATAGGCACACAAGCCCTGGTGTCTATTTTCCAGAGGGAACAGACAAAGAACTAATATTTTTGTTTACTTGAGTATCAGGTACTAGCAAATACAGTACTTTTCCCTTTCTTATTGGTAAAAGAATGATCTACATATCAGAAATAGAACAGAATTTCACATTTGCAGAGTTAATATTGACTTTTATGATTTTGTTCTCACTTTTTCATAACTAAATTATGAATAATTTTCTTTCACAATTAGGTGTAGCTGAATTCTCCCAAAAAATTATGAATAGTTTGAGGAATATTTCAAATGCAGATATGGAGTAAAATACCATGAGAAGTGCGCTCATTATGATAATTTAAATATTTGTTTAGTGGAACAAATAAAATGGTATTGAGAGAGCTCGAGCATAAAAATATTAATAAGTAAAACATTACGCTGCTTAGAATTTTGAGCAAACTTGTAAATTTCTAGGACTAAAATGTTTTATCAAATTGATGTTAACTCTCCAAGCTCTTTCTTACACTGTAATATTAAAAAAAAAAAATGATGAAATAAGAAAAAAAGTAGAGACTTCTTTGCATGTCACTTTAAAATCTTAGGGAAAAAATTATTATTTTCATTTAGCTAAAATGGGCTCACTGAAGCTTATTTATGTTCCTTAAAGCAGATTTATTTTTGATGGAAGTCCATTTTGGATTAAGTTTGGCCTGCTGAGGATTGTTAAATCACAACACACACCAACAAACAAAAAGAAGAAGCAAGTTCGGTGAATAAAAAATACAAAATAGCATAAATAAAACTATTGAGGGGTGAGTCGAATTGTCTTTCTCCCAAAGGAGCAACAGAGATCTAAAATTATCTGGAACTCACTCCAACAAATAATGTTACAGAAAAAGTCTATTATAAATTATATGCTCCACACGATGCATGTGTACATTCTATTGCCAGCAAAGTTGCTAATACAGAATCTGAAGGATAAATATTATATGTTGCTTAAAGGATTTCCAAATTTAAAAGGTAGCAATAGATTTAGAAGCCAGTCTTTCTTTGGAAGGGAAAGAATCAAATATTTTCTTACAGAAAAGCTACAGATTATTTGTGTGAGTTAAAGGACAAGGTTAAAATGTTAGACAAATATTAATTCCAGTTTTCTATATGCAGTGCACAGGTGCAAATGGAACAGCATATTATATGGTATAATCATTAAATTCATTCAACCAGACCTTAGAGAGTTAAAAACATATATTCTGAGGAACAGGACTCCTCGGTCCAAAGAATGAGAATGAAACAGTGCAGAATATTTGTGTATCAAGGTGATTCCAGTTTCCAACTGGGAAAACAGGACCGTTAACACCCACATCCCCTGACAACTGTCCAATTATGTATATCACACTTGGCCTACTGTTTGCAGTAGAAGTAATCAATAAAGGATGTGGTTGAGTGAACATAGATTTTGGTTGAACCAATGCATGAAAACTTAATCATTTACTCAGAGAGAAAAAATCAAATAGAGCAGAGATGAAACAGCCACTAAGGGGTTTGTTGATTGTGCCACCAAGTTTGTGGGCCACAGATGAAAGTAATAAGGCAAATGGAATCAGTGACAGGAGAAAATGTAGAAAGCTGTTCTTAATTTCATGAATTAATAGAAATGTTGTGATGTATTTTGGGGGGTCATTTTTAGGAAATTTTGCATCAAAGCCTGGATGTTCCGTTTTAAAGAATATATGAAAATTACTAGGGCATGTCATTTCTCTCAAGCAAGAAGAAATTAATTTTCAGCTATAACAGAAAGGTAATTTGCACACTTGAAAGTTGGTACTGATTCATTTGAAGAGGGCCACTGTGGAAAGTTTTCTAGGAAATAATTGAATTCGAGTTTGCAAGAAAATTTGCAATTTGTAAGGAATAAAACCATGCTAATAGTGACCAATATGCCTTGAACAATTCTCATTTTAGTGGTTCCCTGTCCCCCCCCCAAATATTCTTTTAAAAAGTCATCCTGATTATCTTGGAAAGCCATGGCATTTTGGTAAATTAGTTATTTCAGTAAATGAGGCCAAAAAATGCTGTAAGGAAAATTGGGGGGGGGGAGGGGTTTCCCCTCATTGTATTTACTCAAATTGTCTGTCTACATGTAATAGTAATGTTTGCTTGGTAATTTCTCAACTCTCTGTTTGTTTTATGAACTATAATTCTGGCTTTCATAGTTGTGTCATAGGCAATTGCTTTTATTTTAGACTATCAATTCTTTTTTCACTAGTATTCCAAGTAGGAAAAAAAAAATCGTAAATGCTTATTTTCTGTTATGCTGCTTAACATTATTCAGACCAACAGCAAAAATAACAAACCCTGTGCACTATTAAAACCTTCCTTGGTAATGCTAACACCAGGTCTAGAATTACCAAATGGGCAACTCTATACGACTAAATCTTAGGTGGTGTGTTTTTCAATCGAAGCCACAGTATAAATTCTTATAACCGTTTTAGAAGCTTCCAGCCTTAAAGCTTATTCACCTTTCATGCATGCTCAGCTGATGGCCTTGACATGGCTTCCTCTTCCATTTCCTCTAAAGAGATAAAATATGTTTATAGAGATAGGGCTACCATTAGTGAGACTTGTGCAATTGCACAGGTTGGGAAAAAGAGATTTAGAAGTGATACTAAGCTTCATCTGCAGCTTGATTTATTTCTCGGCTGCCACCAGCATAATTTCCTCTATTTTGGTTGTGCTCCATTTCTTCTGCATATTGCTGCTAATCTGAGGACAGTTTAGGACTACAAAAGGGATATATGTACGTGTGTGTGTACGTGTGTGTGTACATGTGTGCATGTATCAAAGAACACCAAGCCCTTAAAGAGAAATTGTCTAAAAATGACCACAAAATTTAGATCAGAGCGTTTCTAGTAATTAGTGGGCTTGATTTTATAAGGCTTCTCAGATATCCAGGATGATGTCATCTATGTGTATAGAATTTTTGTTTTTGAAACATCTCTCTGTCTCTAGAGTTATTTTGCACAAATGACAAAAAAAATATGCCAAGGCTTATACTCCCCTGAGCGCCCGTGCATAACCACCGACAATGCAGCAAAACGGCAAATGTGGATTGCAAAACTTACTATAGTGTTAGGACCCTTTCCCTGTGACCTCAGAAGAAGCATCTCCTGTACTTGTTTTGTGCTTTGTATAACATTATAAAATTGAGAACCCATGTCCACCATAGAAATCCTTGATGGCTTTATTGGTACTTTAGTGGACAGGAATTCTTAAAATTGGCAGTTATTTCATATAGTATAAAAGCGAGATGAGGGTAAATCTTCTTCCCAAGGCAGATTACTAGAGAGTTGAGGGGGTTGGAATAGAACTGTCCCCATCCTACCAAAAACACACCCTACTTCATGATATATCAAATATGGCTGTATTCTTTTCCACATCTAAATCTCAAATAATACTTAAACAGCCAAATTAAAACACTAGATTGGCTGTTATTGTTATTGCCAATATTTACCAGTTAATTGTTCAACTTTCCCTTAGCTTTTACTGTATAGACCAGAATTAAAATCCTGGAGTGGAGACTAAAGTACTTCTGATGAGATGCCAGTGTAACAGGTGATGATTATTTTAAGATAACCTCATGTTTTCAGAAATCTCAAAAATAAACATAAGACTACCAGTAACCAAAGGAACATTCTACTACTTGCCCTGTGACATATTAAATGCTCATAAATTTTTAGTTTATAACTGAAAATATATTTCCCTGGAGCTTTATCTCTTTAGTTATATTGGAAAATATCATTTTGTAAAAAATTATTTGACAAACATGTTAAAGGATGCATTTATTTAACTGTATAGTCTCAGGCCAGGTCTGCTACTACAAAGCAAGACAAATAACCCAATCAATTTCTACTGATTCTTGGCAGTGCCAACAGCAGAGTCAAGTAATTTAATCATCAAAATGAGCTGGACCAAAGAACACAGAGTTGGTGTGTTCCAAATAGACATTAAATTGCATACTTATGAATCTTTTCTTTGTGTTCGAATGTCTGCTTCTTTCTGGTTGTTACTTGGGAAGTAAAAGTTTAAGGAATAGCTGGGTTGAGCTTCCATGGGCCAATCGCCAATGTCTGGAGGGACCACAACACTCACCCGGTCCTGCCTTTCTTGACAAACGTCCGTTCTCCGCTTACAGATATGTCTGTGTCCCTTGTCATTTATAGCCAGTGATAAGTGCTTTGCGTTTTATTTCGTATTTTATAGGACGCTTTTCATTTCATCGGCATTGGTATTTTAATATTTATTTAATGATTTATTTAATATTTAATGATTATCCTCTTGGCGGTGGTGATTATATGGTGATGATCCACTTTCAGTTCACTAGGCATACAGTTTTAAACACCTTTCAAATAACAATTTTACCTTTGAAAATACTACCCCGTGTGTGTTTACAAACGGGAAGAAATCAGAACTGGACACAACCTATATCTGTATCTATTATTATTATGACTAGCATTATTAAAAAGCCATACCTTGGCTATGAGATATATTAAAAACCAAGGCCTTAACTTTGATAACTTTTCTTGTTCTTATTCTACCTTGGCTTAAATTATATGCTAATAACCCTACTATATAATGCAATGATTAAATGGAGCATACAACAGGTACAGTGCAATAAGTGAAGGCCAATCACAGATTTTCCATGGAAAAATTGGTACTGGAAGTTTTTCCGGTATAGTTTTCTTGAATTTTTCTGTTTTAAATGAAAATTGGGAATATCGTGCTTGCACCCAATCGTTTACCCAGGTATGCTCCAAGGAGAGAGATCTTAAGGGGAGAAGCATGACTGAAGTATAAATGGAAACTTTCCTCAAAGAAGAAACCTGGAAAGGCTACGCGGAGCCGCAGCTACTGAAGCGTACTGTATATTTCTGTGCTCTCTGCCTTTTAACCTGTGAGCTGTGACCCGATTTTTCCCTTTTGTGCAAGGTCGTCACCAAACTTACAGAAAAATTAAAAATAAAATAATGCGAAGGAATAAACAAAGAAGAGTTTAAGTGCCTGTTTTCAAATACCACAGTGGTTTAAAGCAACATGACGAAGGGTCACTTAAGAAGGGCACTGCTCAAAATTTAAGCAGACAGTAATAGAAAGCGACAGACCTCAAACAATTTAAGTCTTTCACAGTTGAGTGAATTCACAGTGACAGGAAGACAAGGATGTGCTAACTCACCTCTGCAGGACTCTGGCGATTGCTTCATAGGCTCTCCCCAGGCTGAGATCATCATCCAAGTCTGTCGAGATTTTACCATAAGCGTTGAGGACCTATCAGGAGAGAAATACATATTAAACATATAGCCCAGCCAGATTCACTGATGCTTCATTTCATCACAGAAAAGATGAAAATTTATAGTTGTCGTTAATGTCATCGTAAAATATGTTTGTTTGTTTATTAAAAATTCATGTTGGTTTGGTTTATTTTTACCTACAGTATAACTTGTTTCTCAGAAGTCTCTTTAAACCATGACAGTGAGGTCTTACTTTTGTGAAAATAATTCTTCCCCTGCACAATCCAAAATCTTCCAATTTATACAACTTAGGTGTGAAAATAATTGAATGGCTTGCAGCATTATTTTAAAATATGAGACTATTATCTAAGGTAATATAAGGCAGATTACAATATTCTACTATGGTGGCTTAAATATCACTTTTCTTTCTATAAATAGCTATTTGAAAAGCATGAATTTAGGTGCCAGGCAATTTCTAAATCCATCATTTTATTAGGTACATATCTCACAGTTTGTACACGTATTCAGTATACACTAAAAATATTTCTTACAAATGTACTTCATTACCAACAATCTCTGCAATAATCAAAAAGTTATGGCTGCCACAGCCAAACGTGTGATATTAATTTAATTTAACACTGGCATCATCTGTATGGCATAATTTTCTTTTTTATTCCTTTTCCCTTTCGATGGCCAGGAGGAGGAAAAAACACGTAAAACAAAATTCCCATTCTTTCTTCTTCCTTCATTGTTACTTGACCTAACCTATTACACACATGAGGACACAGGAAATCTCCGAAGACCTCCATGGAAATCCTTTCCGCATATTTTCTAAGAAAGAATTAGTGAAAGTCATTTGACAGTGCCGGGAGTCAGTGAGAGGGAGGACATCGATGCATGCTGTGTGCTGCTGCCTAAATTTGGCAGCTTAGAGGCGTAAGCCCTAGAGGAGGTAATGATATTCATCTTTCTTAAATGTAAAACTTGGGAAATAATTTCAGTGAAGCCTTTGTGATACCTCATAAGATTCGGGTTTTGCATGGTTTCCAAGCATGGACTTGGCACATACTGATATTGAAACTTACTCACAGATACTTATTGACCCAGTGTTTCAATTCCCACTAAACTTGCAAAGTTAGAATATTTTATTCTTATCTTTAAGCCTTTTAATAAACCTTGTATGAACCGAGACTATTCTTCTCACTCTCCCTTGCACAGCTGACAACGCCTAGATTTAGTCAGACCTGCCTTGACTGAGCCCGTTCTGAGTCAAGGGGCGGAACCCCCGGATTATGTAATTTTGTGGGAGACCTTATTTAAATCGAGTAAATATCAAAATTTAGAAAGACACTTTCTAGTGCCTTTTGGGGGCTATATATATATGGCATCCAATATGGGGCATCCTAGATCTTTAAGATTGAATATTATATTTTGTGACCAAATCGTTTATTCGGCAGATATTGTTACTATGTGCCAGGTGCTACCCTAGACCCTCGGAAGTCTTAACTGGAAGAAACGTGTGCAGCCCCCAAGGCTTTTACATTCTGGTGGTACAGAGTGGGGACCGGGGCAGTTGTGTGAATTAGCGGTGACTGAAAACAGGTTTCTGTGGGGCTTACGCCGCTTACGCCGCACCGCCCCTCCAGGCCCTGGCCACCGTGGGCCCTGAAGCAATACAGTAACATATGGGGGTGCCCAGTTTTTTCTTAGAGGTATGGCTCTTCGGCTTAAGGATAAAAGGGTAGGTGCCCAAGAAATTGCAGGTGGATACTTCAGTGTTGATGGCTCCTTTCCCACAGTCGTGTGTCATGCTTCCAGGGTGCAACAAGGGCACAAAACAGTTCAGTCTGATTTTGGCTATACACTTGATTCTACAGAATTTCCTCGTGGAGCCAGATGTGGTCTGTTGGGATGAACACTACCTTAAAGTAACGAGACTTGATTTCATGTCCTAATTCTTTCATGCCTAACATATTTGGGCCAGGAAAGTTCGCTAAGTTTAATTTCCTCAGAAGCAGAAAAGAAACCCCACCTCTGAAAGCTGCTAGGGGCCACCATGAGCTAATAAAGAGTGCTATGAAAACCTCTGGACAGAGTCTTGGGGAATCTGTTAACCAGCCATCAGTGAATGGCGCCTGATGAAAGCTTCTCTCTTCAAAGTAAAGACAGCACATTGTACCTGTGGCTTGTGAGAGTTCCTATGTCTCCTTAAACACTTGACCTTCAAACAGAAAATACATAGGCAGTAGGGAGAACACAGGTCATTACTGGTCTGATCGGGAAACAGTCAATTCCATGAAACCCACGCTGAGAACCTTGACAAGGGCCCTGGGGAGCTCAGCTAAATGGAAGGCAGGGCCTCTGCTCCTCAGGGGTGTGAGCATGTGAGCATGGTGGGAGGGGAGAACTCAGACAGGTGGACTCATAGGGAGAAGACAAGGCAAAACCCAGTGGACAGGTGAGCTGTCTAGTTCAACCTGAGGGGACCAGGAAGGATACCGTTAAAACAAAAAATTTAAAAAATAAAAATTAAAAAACAAAAACAAACATAAAAGTTAGCGGAAAAAGAATATGAGATCATGAATCCCGTGGAAGATAAAGATGTTTCACATTGATCTTAGAGTAAGCTACCTTACTCTAAGGTATAATTTAAAAATTAATAAATATTGATCACCTAGAATCCTTAGACAAAGACTGGAAACAATTTACAAAGAGTACTTCAGGAGAGAAAAAACAAGGCGGAAATCTGAGGGATCCACTGTACTTGAACGACCGTCCCTGTGGCATGCAATGTGCTGGAAACAAATCCAGAGTCCGGAAAGCTAAAATCATCACAAATCGAAGAGGAGGGAATAAAGAATGTCAAGTACAAAATGTTTGGATAAATTAAAAATTCACATTATATTTAAATTTTATGGGCAATGAACCTAATTAATTTTTGTCGAAAGACAGAAGATAACACTGATTAAGCATCCTACTATATGAATTTCAATGAACACCAAACTGCATGCCAACATGGTTACCAAAGATGGAGAAGTTGGTTCATATACCTAATAAAGATTATGTGCTACATGGCTACGCAGTCAAATTACTCCAATAATTTCAGTGAATAATGGAGACGAAGGTATGAAAACTATTTCACTGCAAGTTTTAAAGGCGATGGACTTTATCTTCTCGCTAGAATGAAATGTATTTACTTGGCAAGACATTTTCAAATAAAATCCAAGTTCTTGAAATAATTTCTATTGGTCACCTAAAAACAAAATTAATAGAATACTTAGCATTAAAATGAAAATGCTCAAAAGAATAATGCTGGCAATATGCTACACATTCTTTGAAGAACTGTATGCTGTAAAATCAAATTTAAAGGATCATTAATTTCTTTTGCTGCAATAGTCTTCAAGAGAACATTGGACTTAAGTCAAGATTGTCATCTGTCAACAACGTGAGTGGGATACACACGCAGACACACACACATATACACACATTTTGAGCTTTGGCACTGTTAAGAAAGGGGTTCACACAAGAAGGCATTACTGGGTCTTGCAATATCAAACATCCAATTGTTTTCTTTCCTTTGCAGGCTTACAATTTCCACTTGGGTTTTCTTGGAACAGAAAAAAACTCTTGGATATTTATGCCCCCCACTTCTTGTCTTCCTCTATTTTCCCATTCCTTACCCTAATGTAATCCCTCTCTTATAGTCCCTTTATTTAGACAACATGAAAACAGAAAAAACACCCGTGATTGTGGCCCTTATATTAGCTTTCGCAATGGAAACTTACTTTAAACCCTTCGGTTGACTGTCTCTCCTGACCTAACTTTTCCTAAAATTGGATGAAATCATCTCTCCACCCCTCTGCCAAGCCAGCCGTTACAAGAAAACACTGTCCCAGTTCACTTGTTTAAAAAACCTTTTATTTTAAGATGATTGTAGGTGCACATGCAATGGTAAGAAATAACAGAGAAACCCATAAAACCTTCACTCAGCTTTCCCCAGTGGTAACATCTTGTGTAACTACAGTACACTATCACGACCAGGGAATTGATGCCGATACTTACCTTACTCAAATTTCGCCAGTTTTACATGCACTTTTGTGTGTGTGTGTGTGTGTGTGTGTGGTACTTTTATGCTCTTTTATCACATGTATAGATCCATGTAACCACCACCACAGTAAAAATCTAGGAAAGACCTATCACTACAACGATCCTTCATGCTATCCTTCCTTAGTTCTTTTTAGATGTTTACTGTTTAGAATTGAAAGAAGAGAATGATAGAGAAAAACATATATTTTCTCTTTCCTTTGGGTGAAAGAAAGGTCTGTCCTGGGAAAAATTCTTAAAAAATTTGGCATCTTGCCTCTTCCTTTTTGGAACACCTACCCTATGTGTGTGTGTCTGTATCTTCTCATGGAAATTTCTTCATCTAAGTGATAGAATGGTAGTTGATTAAACTAATTCGAACTTAGGTATAAATGAATCAAAGATCGTTACCTCTGCCAGAAGAAGCTTTAGCTTTAAAAAGAAGATGCTTGCTAGCCCCAAATCACTTTTCCTGTGGTGTTTTACGCAGTCTGACAAAGTGAGATGAAACAATTCAGATAGTGCGTGGCAGAATAATTCAGGGCAAAGGTTATAAAAAAAATGGCCAGCCTTGTCTTTAAATTCAACATTATAGTATGACATCATAAGCATTTTTATAGCATGAAGAGATTTAAAAAAGGGATGAGGGGAACGTGCAGCTGCGAATGTGAAAATTGGGTGTTTGTAAGTCACCGATACCTGAAAAGGTAACTATACACTATTTTCATTTCCTCTCATTATCACTTTCTTCATAATGTTCAACCTTCAGAACCAATGTATTATGCAAAGAACTCCTCTAGTACATTCCATTAGATAATTAGATGTAACTGCAAGACAAAATTATATATATGTAAAGTATATATATATAAAATTTCAACTCAAAGTTATATTTTATATATACATACACACATTTATTTCGGTTCTTAAAGATCTTAGTACCTAAGACAGTTAAGACTTATGGACATTGAAATTACATAGTGCTGTAAGTGTGTATAAAGGACGAAAAATTTAGTCCAAAGCCATTAATTCACTAAATACTGAGTGTCTTCTATGGGCCAAGCCTCGTTCTTGAAGTCTCATTCATTCCCGGTGACAGGGATACGGCAGCGAATAATGCAAAGTTTCTGCCCCCACACAGTCTATCCTGTATTTAGATGATGAGATACAATTTGTAATTAAATAAGTAAATGAGTGTATTTCAGATAGTTGTAAAAACCATGAGGAAATCGCAACTGGGAAAGGCTTAAAGAGAAATCTGCATTTTAGTGACAGGAACTTGTCAGAAGTGAGGAGGTGGCTTAAGTGGAGGATTGGAGATGGGAATGAGTGATACAGTGGGAAAAAAAGCTTTACATAGACACATCAGTGTCCGATACAAAGGTTTGCTTTAAAGTTCGTGCACAGAACATTCTGTCTAGTAACCTGGACTAAGCAATCACAGTTTTAATTGATGATATTAAGTGACAAACTTCAAACTGTAATTTACCTTTTTGTTTATAAAGAATTTGATTATTGTTTTAAAGACAAGGCAGGTCATTCACTTTCATCCCTTTATTCTACATGCACATAAAAGAAGTCTTTAGCAGGACATTTTTTATTCATAGTTTTGTCTTCTGCTTCTAGGTAGCTCAACGTGCTTGGTAAAATGCGCCATTATCAAGATGGTGCAGTTGGCTGCCTTGTTCCCATCATCACAAATATTCAAAATTTTATACGGAGTTGTTCCCGTGCCTAGCGAAAGGAGAGGAAATGCTTTTCTTTCTCCTGCAGGGCATGCATGATCCAAACTCATGCCAATCAGTGACATGGAGTGTAAATGGGCCTCTGAGCTCTGGCTGGTGACCCAAAGTACCATTGTTTCTGTAGGAAAATAATCCATAGAAACTAGCATACAAAATAAGTCTCAGCACTAGTCAATCTGAGATGGAAATTTTGTAATTTTGAAAATATTTCAATGAACTCTAATCCTACCTTTACTTCATAGTTTTGGTAATTTTTCCTACATACACTACATTCCTTTCTCCACTTACCACCCTCCCCCACTGCTCTCTTTCTTAGTTAATTCAATATTTGAAACCATTAGGGACTCCTACTCTGAGCTCATAGACCAGGCTTTGGAAGGGCCTTACGGGATAATTAATCAAATATCCCTCTGGGTGTTCAAGTGTTCTTCAAATATCATAGGCTTTCGAGTGAGGCAGGTTAACTACTGAGCTGAGTGACATGTGTCAAGTGACTTAATACCTCAGAGTTTGTTTCCTCAAGTCTAAAATGGAAATGTATCGAGTCTACCTTGAAGAGATGTTGTCAGGTTCCACTAAGATGAGGTGTTTAAAAGTACATACTAAGGTCCTTCTAAACGTGGAGTCTTCTGTGGTTATATAGGCTGAATGATCATGAAACCAGCCCTGATTCTGAGCTATTTGCCAAAATTGCATAAATTATTTCTTTTAATAAATCTTACTAAAAATTGAAAGATAAAGAATAAATCTGAAATTTACGTGTGTGCGCATCTTTGTTATTATTTCTCCTTAACCCAAATTATTTTCCTACAAAAGTCTGAAACATAGTTACGCACAGGACACTTTTACTAGCTAAATAAAGGTGCACATGGAAAGCGCTTATGGCAAAAATAAAAATATTTTTCATTTTATTAAAAAAGTAAAAGTACCCACTAAGGATCCAAGTAAAGCAACTGCTTCTTTTTCCAAATACTTATCTAACCTATCGCTTCTCCAATCGGAGAGATTTTGCTCCACGAAGGATATCTGGCAATGACTGAAGACATTTTAGGTCGTCATAATTAGGAGAGGTGCTAGAAGGCAAGGATGCTGCTCAATACGTTAAAATTTACATGATACCAAAGAATTATCCAGCTGTAAATGTGAGTAGTGCTTTTACTGAGGGACCCTGATGGAGCCCTCACAGGAACGATACTCATGACTGGAAGCTGTCCCCTTGTGAAGCTCGCCACTCAATCGCTGGAGAGCTGTGTGAGAAAACTATCGGTTGAGGCGAAGCAAAATCTGTAACCTCCACCTACTAGCCAAGGTTGAGTTTTGTGGGACAACACAAGATAAGTCTGTCCAGCTTCCATGTGACAGTTCCTCTGATCCTGAAAGATGGCCGACTTCCTACCGCAAAGCCCCAGAGCATCCAGAGCATGCTCTGAAACACGTAAGGATGAAACCCCAACAGTTTAGCTACATTTGAACATTTTATTTCTAGTTTCATTTATATCTATAAGAGTTCTAGAAGAGTTTAAATAAACCCACCTGGACCAAAATATATCATAAACCATCTAAGGGCATCCACTGGATCTGTCTGTAAATTATAAAGTTATGAGTCCATTGCTTAGGGTTTTTTTTTTTAACCCTTTTCTTCCTTAACCACCATAAAAAAGCAGCACAAATAACATTTTCTTATACATTCCCTATACAAACTCCAAATGGTGACATTTCATAATGAAAGCACTGGGCTTAACACAGTACATTACTTTGAGGAGAAAAAGGCAATAATACAGATTTATTCTTGTGTAATAAGAAATATAAAAATAAAAAAAAAATCGAGTTGCCATCTTAAGCTTGAAATCATTGTCAAATCTTATCGGAAACATATTTATTCTGATTTCTGGCAATCTAAGCCCCTTTAGCCATTTCACAGTTGGTGAGCAGAAAGGATGTTTCTGCCTCATTTACAGTGTCTGAACATGATTCAGACAATCAACTGCAACATTAGTCAAAGAAATCAATGGCTAATGATTTCTGACAAGCACTGCAGTAACAGGCTGAGGATCAGGCTGGCAGCAACTGCATTCAGAGCGTTTTACTGGAGCCAGCAATAGGCAGTGCCGGAAGATGACAGAAACACGGTAAAAGGAACTGGCCTCACATCACTTAAAAGGTCTTACACACTTCTGCCAGGGCATAGTCTCTGATATGCAATAAATACAGTACTCCTTTTCTACAAATACGTTATAGCCCATAGACACTGAGGACAATCAAGTGTGCAGCTTGTAATACACACAAAAGTAGTTAATTATTTTGCAGTCTGCTAAAACTATATTATTAAGTTAAGAGTACTCTGGACATACTATTTACATTGATTATTTGGGGTATGTACTCTTTCTCCTTGAAATGTATCACTCATCATTTGGATTGTCTGTTACACACTGACTGTTTACATCACTTATCACATAAAGTGAAAGCCATATGGTCCAGTGCAGAAGGGACTGAGTCTTAAAGGATATTAGGTCTAGTTTCCTTTTTGCCATGAACTCAGAATGTGACCTTGGACAAGTCACTTGATTACCTTGAGCTTTAGTGTCCACGTTTGGAAGATAATGGGGTGGGAGCAAATGATGTAGAATTCTCCCTTTCAAAAATATGTCTTTAATTTTAGGACTCTACCTTTTTAGTAATTTAAGATATGCCCTAATTGTTTTAAATCATTTATCTTTGGCTTTAAAATCCTGATAAATTTATTTTATGTTGAAAAATTATTTTTAAATGATGAGTCATTTCATTCCACTGAAATTTTATTTTCATGCTTTTCCCCTCCTTTGAAAAATTTTGTATCATCTTAATGAACTACTTTTTAAAATATGTCCCTACCATGAAATAGGTGATAGCAAGGAAAAATAAATCTATAATGCTTTCAGTTCATTAAATAACAAGTGCTACAAATGTGGTGGTAGCAAATTTTTTTTTCACAGTCTGAAATTTTAAGAATTTGATAGAAATTCAAGGTTATCCTAAAATTTCATAAACTGAGAGTTGCTAGTTAATTTCTCACATGCCAGAAGTTTACGTTGTATTTTCAAAGGCTATAGAAATAGAAATATATCTCAAAACTTTTCCAAGAATCTTCTCTCACCTAAAACTCTTTCTCTACACATCCAATATGTGGATGACTTTCAGACCTCAAAATGATGAGCTAGAGTTCCACTTACGGTTAAAAAATGTTTCCTCAATACTAACTTGGAACATATTACTCAAAACTGACATTTTCTAAGTTGGTCGTTATAGTTTTATATTGTTAATAAGGAATATATTTATGAATAATTATTCTAATTCTCAATTGTTATTATCTATACCATAAATATGAAAGCATGGAAATATTTATCCTGTACAGTCCAATCAATCATAGTGAGAATTATATTTACAGGTCCTTGAAAAACAACTTTCCCTGGTCTTAATCTCTTGCTAGGGAAAGCCTTTGGGCTTTGCTTTGTATTTCTCTAGGAGGCCTTTGACCAAAACAAGCTGGGTCCAGTAATCTGTGAGGGGGCCTCATCTAAAAAGTTCTGTTCAATGGCAGACTATAGTGATTAGTTAGTCCAATCATGTTCTCTTAGGTAATTCAGACTGACTGGGCAGTTAGTATGGCAGGAATGAGATGAACATCAAGAGAGTGACTGAGTCATGTCAATAAAGTGAACCAAACCAGCTGCTGCTGAGGGGATAATGAAAACACTCAGCCCTCGTCTTCCGGGGCCTTCCACTTCCCAAGAATCTTTCAGTCCGTGAGGCCCAATCGTCTGCTAGGCCTGGGTGTTCCTGGGACGGGGTCTCTCTCATTGCCACAGGACTCTTTATGGCCAGTCCCCTTACTTGAGGTGATGAATGAATCTCCTCTTGAAGCTGAGGAATAAACTGAGAAGTACTGAGACGTAAAAGGTCTCTCTAGAGATAAGTGGCAAGTAAATAACTTCAAGTCTTTTCCCTCTCTGTGTTTATCAGTGGGAAATAATACGGGCTGATTCTTTCCATGGCAATAGGCCAGTAGACACAGGTTATAGGAAATGATTAAAGATTTCATTGTCAGAAAAGATTTGAAGGGAAAAAAGTGTGTATTTTTTTCAAACTAAGAAATTCTCAACCTCCGCTTGGTTATGTTTATATGAGGATGAAAAGTGAGTGTGACAAATCATTCCATTATACCTATGATAACATTACCAGTGATTTCAGTTCTCCATTATTTATGGAGACCAAAGACGGTGGTGGCAAACTGAATCGAATGAAGTGCCAGTCAAATCTAATTTGACCAAGCATGTATTGTCACTCACTTTGCCAGTGCAGAAATGTCAACATCTATGTCTTGCTGAAATATGCAGGACTCTGGGAACCTCGCCCCAGCCATACGGACCTTCCACTGTCAGGAATCAGCTCAGTTCTCTCCACTTCCTCAGTGCTTGTACACACACACACACACACACACACACACACACACACACACAGCGCTTCTCTGTGTTAGTCGAGCGTATCATACGTGTCTACTTATTAATATTTGTCTCTCTCCAATTAGATCACAAGTGCCGTGAGGACAGAAACCTTATCAGTTTTGCTCTCCATTGTACCCCTAGCTCCTAGTCTTACGTTAATGTTGAATATATTGTTGAATGAATATGGTAGAGCCCTTGGAAAGTAGTGGTAGTGAAGTATCTGTAGAAACATTAATGGTGAATATAAAGAGTTTTGATCTAATATAATTATTATATTATATATAACTAATTGACTTAAAGAAAATGAGCTCTTATATAGTTTTATATAATATTAATATATATTTTATACATAGTAGAGCTTATTAAATATATGACATGATATGATATAATGTTTTCCATTATATCTCACTTGATAAAGAAAAAAATGGCAAATTTGGCAAATTGTGGCAAATGGCAAATGGAAAGTATGTTAAAAATTTTCAGTTAACAGCCAGTCCTGGAGAGTTTGAATATCAAAAAAGAGGCCAAATTCCTGAAGGAAGAAATAAGTGACATTTCAAAATGACATAAGCACCTCTATCTAAATGTGTGCTGATTTCAACAGCACGGAACTGGTGTAAAAACAGGCACATAGATCAATGCAGCAGAACAGAGACCCCGGAAATCAGCCCATGCATATATGGTCAATTAATCTATAAACAAAGAGGTAAGAATATACGATGGGCGCAAAGGCAGTCTATTCAATAAATGGTGTTGAGAAACTGGACAAATACATGCAAAAAAATCAAACTGGGCCGCTTTCTTACATCACATACAATAATAAATTCAAAACAGATTAAAGACTTAAATATAAGACCCAAAACTATATAACTCCTAGAAGAAAACACAGGCTGTAAACTTTCTAATGTTGCGCCTAGTAATATTTTTTTCTGATATATTTTCTTGAGCAAGGAAGATGAAAGAAAAAAATAAACAAATGGCACTATATCAGACTAAAAAGATTTTACATAGCAAAGGAAACCATCGACAAAATGAAAAGACAACCTACTGGATGGGAGAGGATTATGTGCCAATGACAGACACATCCGATAAGGGGTTAATATTCAAAATTTATAACGAACTCACGTAACTCAACGCCAAAAAAACTAACAATCCAACTAAAAACTGGCAGAGGACCTGCGTAGGCTGTATCCAAAGAGGACCTACAGGTAGCCAATAGATATATGAAAAGATACTCAATGTCACCAATCATCAGAGAAACGCAAATTAAAACCACAATGTGATATCCCTTGATCTCTGTCAGCATTGCCATCATCAAAATAAATCAACAAACGAGTGTTGGTGAGGATATGGAGAAAAGGGGACCCTCATATACACTTAGTGAGATTATAAATCAGTACAACCACTAAACATAGAATTTACCTTATGACGCAGCAAATCTACTTCTGAGTATTTATCTGAAGAAATCCAAAACACTAATTCAAAAAGACATTTGCATCCTTACGTTCAATGCAGCATTATTTACAATAGTCAAGATATGGAAGCAACCTAAGTGTCCATCGATAGATGACTGGATAAAGAAGATGTAGTATATATATACAATGGAATAGTACTCGGCCATAAAAAGTAATGAAATCTCACCCTTGGCAACAACATGGATGGCCCTAGAAGTTATTAGGCTAAGTGAAATAAATCAAATAGAGAAATACCATATGATCTTCTAAAAAGCAAAAGAAACAAAACAGAAACAGATTCACAGATAGAAAATAAGCTGATAATTGCCAGATTGGGGGCGGGGTTGAGGGGGCTTGGTGGGAAAGGTGAAGGGATTAAAAGGTACAGATTGGTTGTTACGAAACAGTCACAGGGATGTGAAGTACAACACAGGGAATATAGTCAATAACAATGTAGTGACTACGTACAGTGCCAGGTGGGTACTAGATTAATTGGGGAGGATCACTTTGTAAATTATGTAAATGTCTAACCGCTGTGCCGCATACCTAAAACGAACATAAAACAATATTGAATGCCATCTGTCATTGAAAATAAACAAATAGATCTAAAAAATAAATGTGTGCTTGTTTTACCTAGTCACATTCTCCAACAAATAATTTCTCCCCATTACAAGTCCATGGGGTCATCATGCTCAGGGGAAGACAGGCAGGTCAGAGGCTGCAATTGTGTCATGGTATCTCGAGGAACGATTCTTCCTAACTATGGAGTATAAAACATTTTTCTCTTTCTTTTAATCTAGAAATGATGAGAGACAAATATAGGTTCTGTCTTCACAAGATAACAAGTTAAGACAGAGAAGTAACAGTGAAAAGTCACTAGCTCAGTGACAAACCAAGTTCCTCGGCTTTCCCCAGAGTGGCTACTTACCAACCTTCTTTAATTTGGCCGCTTTAAACAAAAATGGCTTCTGGCTCCACAGGAAGAAAATCAAGGTATGTCTTACATTAGTGAGTGACTACCTAGATTGGTTTTAGTAAACGTTAATCCTGTGAACATTTCTATATGTCTTCATGAACCAATTACCACCAGGAGATTTGTCTCTCCCTTGGCAGCAGAGCCATCATCTATTCATAATCCCTTCTACTAGACTTCTTCCTCATTTAAGGCAGGCTTCAATAAAATTTCATTTTAGTTCCCTCCTTCTCAGAAATCCATGAAAGCCTTGAAAAACATTTTGAGCACATTCTCTTTGTACAATGCGATATCCTCTCCACCACAGGCCATTATTCTTGTAAACTCGGTAAACCCTAATTTAGATCCGCAATGTAATGCTTTCATATCAGGCCGTGTGGACATGTTTCTTTAAGATAAAACATGGTAGGGAAGTCTTCCTCTGAAAGCTAGCACACAGAGGAAGCTTCATCTATTACCCTTTCACCGTGATAAAAGAGACAAGAAAACAATTTATGAGTCATTTCCATTCTGACAGATGCGACAATGACTGGAAATGTGATGCCTGCCAAGAGCTTTTATCAAGTAGTTATAACAACTAGTAATAAGTGTAAATAATAAATGGCTGGAACCTTAGGGGAAACGGTGGCAATACAAAACGATTTTTGGTACTTCTGATGGGGCTTTGCTGCTCTTGGAATTCCCTGCCTTCCCAGTAGAGTTTTGGCCTGACAATAAACAACAGTTTAGTACTTTATCTAATCCCAGCCAGGAGGTGAGTTCAACAGCAAGCTTTTGCAGATGTTCGCATCCGATAATCTATCCATAATTGATGAAACAGGGAGGTCAGATGTAATGGCTGCTACTATTCCAGCAACAAATAAATGGTTATTGACAAAACAAGCCAGTGTGGCGCAGAGCGCTGAGCAGGGACAGGCAGGCGAAGGTGCTGAGCAGAGGCAGGGAGGGCAGCTGATTCCTCAGCGAGCCGTGGGGCGCGGGGGCCACACCGACACGTAAGCAGATGGAGGGGACCTGGAAAGAAAGAGGGAGGCTACCGAAGTATGGAAAAAGACGAAGCGGGCTGAGGAGGAGGAGAAGATGGGGAGCGAGCTGTGGGCGAGGCTGGGGACCCAGGTAAGTACAGATGCATGAACCGTTGAGAATGCTCTGCACGCCGTCCACGTGTCTGGCTGCTTTTACGTCCAGCATGTCTTCGCTCACACCACCGGCTGTCCAACTGTGCAGCCTAGGTGAGTCTAACGCCAAGGTGGGTGCATGGGACGCTCTGGTGCCCGAACCCTCCCTCTGAGGGACATTCATCGGGATTTCGTTTGCAACTGCAGATTCCTTTCTTTTTTCCCCCCTATGTATTAAAAAACTACAAGAATCATATATGTAATTCTAAGACTATTTTAAGATAGTCTTAAAGATGCAAAATTATGAATTCAGAGAACTTCTCAAGACTGTAGCTAATCCTGAAATACAAACGGCTTAAAGTCAAATGTATTACAAAGTAACATGAGTGGAAGGCAGATTTCTTTAAAAATAAAAAACAAACGATGCACTCACTATTTACCTCAACCTAGGCAAAAGATATAATAAATATATTAATTGCGTATACTTTTGTTGATGGAATAAAATTCAAGATATTCAAAGCAAATAAATGGCTGAAATCACACTTCTATTCCAGGGCTAAAAAAATAATGTTTTTCCACAGTTTACTATGCAATATTATAAAATGACGAATGGTACAATGAAATCATAGTTATTATTGCTATAGGTAGTCATAAAGAGGCTTGGGACAGAGTTATTTTAAATATTAATATTCCTAAAATCACTTAAATCAATTTAACACTCTTTAGTGGTTTATTTAGAAGTGTGATTTATTTTATACTTTTCAACCAATGCCTTTGATCGGCTGTGAAATAACACATGAGCTGAAAATAAAACGGCAAAACAAACTGCTGCTACCATTCTCATGGAAGCTTCAGGTTTTATAGCATGAAGTAGAAAATTACCATTACATTTGGCATTTTCAAATTATTTATCAATCTTAGGAATGGAGAATTATAGAGCCCAGAAGGAATGGTGGAATCATTTCTGTAATAACTTATGAGTCGCTCTGCTTCCTGAGCTCTGCCATCCTCCCAAGCTGGTATCCCTCGTTTAGCAATTTCGTCCTGCTCAAGACCCCAAGGTCATCTCTGTCCCTAGTCTCCAGGGCAGAAGCTTGGCATCACATTGGTTTGCCGTGGACCACATTCTGATCTTAACCTTTGTTAGAGTGACAAAGCTCTTGTCGTGTCTCTTGAGACCAAGACCCCACCAAGTGTCCTAGCCCTTGGAGCTGTGTTAGTCTCGTTCTTCTTGATTGAATCTCTGTCTTGGTACCTGATCCGCTTCCTACTTATTGAAAGTCTGGAGACCTGCTTTACTGCCATCAACATGCCCACGTCAGGATTCCCACTCCTGAGCCTCAACCCCCGTGGCTTGGTGCTTGTGACTCAGCAACGGCAGTTGCCACCATTTATTGGACAAAAACTACACGTGCAAGCATTATATTATATTTATGATGCATTTAATCTTAGAAGAGCCCTTTGAGATAAACATTAATATTTCCTCTATACACATGAGAAAAATGAAGTGCAGAAAGGTTGAGTAAATTTCTTTAGAACACACAGCCTTAGAGTTGGAGTAGGAGAAAGGATTTGAACTGGATCTATTGGATTTTAAATCCTGCTGCTTTTGTTCTTAAGCGCTGTGACCGGCCTGCTGCCGGATCACCCTGAGCGTGACTGTGCTGATCTAGACCTTCACTTACAGCTTACTGCCTGCCACTTGGTACCCACAGCAGCCCCGCATCAGACAGCTAGATGTTAGCTCCATGTTTGCCTGGTTCTAGCTTTGCCTATTAGCAGTTGCTAGTTTTTTCATCACATGGCTTAATTATAATAGTAACAATTAATATCGAGTGTTTATTCCGCCATTCCTCTTCCTTCAATGACTGACTCCCTTTCCACTCGGGAAAAAACACCTGGCTTTATAATGACCCACAAGGCCTTCCGTGAACTCACCCCTTATCTCTTTGACGTTGGCTCCTACCGCTCGCTCCCCTTTGCTTCTCCTCTGTCCCACTGGTCCCGAGCCTCCTAGGCACATGACTGCCTTAGGGCTCAGGCCCTGACCATGACCTCTGCTTGGAAGGTGCATCCCTCAAGCATCTGCATGGCTAACTCGTTTGCTTCCAGACATTTCACAAATGTCAGCTTCTCAACGAGGCCTTCTCTGATCGCCTGTTTTAAAATCCCCTCAACCCACCCCTTAGTTTTGGCACTCCTGAATCATTCTTCTGTTGTATTTTTTCCTTTTTTTTATAGTGCTTATTATTCCCTAACGTACTATTTAATTTATTTGTTTATTATGTCTAATCCTCACTATCTGTCTTTCTCTGTGGGACGGAATGTCCAGGGGGACAGAGATCTCTGTTTTGCTACCGCTGTATTCCAAGTGTAAAGCAGTGCTCGGCCACAGGAGCTCCAAAGCCATGTGCGGGGTTACTAAGTTACAGATTGCTCTCACGACTACACATAACTGATTTAATCTTCTCAGCACCCCGCTAGTGGGCATTAATACTTACTCTCATCTCCTTTTAAAGGTGGAGAAACTGAGGCACAAAGAGATACAGCCAGTGAGCCGAGGTCATACAAGTGGTAAGTAATCAAGAAAAGGCTTGAACCCAGGCTGCCTGATTTCAGAGACGGCGCTCCTCTCTGCCACCGAGTGCCAAGGGGGTGCCTGACATTGCCACCATGTAGGCTCCAAGTTAAGTCTCCTTTTGGTACCACCTGTCCAACTGTCAACCAGTTATTACAACAATGGTGTCCTGCAACGATGCCGTTAAGGAAACTGAACCAAAGTTAACGGCTTGTCCAAGGCCAAAGAACTCGGTGACAAAACCACACCCAGAACCCAGGAGGTCTGACTCCCAACCTGGTGGTCTCTATCACCTTCAAAACCAGCTCTGAAGATCATAGCGACTACTTGGATAGTACTTTTCCATTCCCATATAATCTGTTATAATAAACAATTAAAAAGTAATTTTGGCTTTGCACACTTGTGACAAATATTAATGTTTATTTACATAATATTTTTAAAAGGAATGTTTATTTTTATAATATCTATGGTATTATAAACATATAAAATGAACGTAATAAACAGTCACTCTGCTGTAAGCTAATATAAGCTCATAGGGAAAATGAATATGTTTAATTAAATTTAAGAAAAATGTATAGTTAAATCATTTGCAGTACGATAATAAGGACTAATAAACCATCATCTCTTTACTATTCTATTGGAATTTTTATCAACATGCTATATTAATAAGCAGCATCTTCATTTTACAAAGCAAGATGCTGAGGGAGTTGGCTCTGATCTGGTAAGTCAGCGGTGGGCTCAGGAATCGCATCATCCCTGCAATAACCCAGCGGATCATACTTTTACCATTCTGTGATATTCACCAGCATTTATTGGGAGAGTACAGTATGCCAGATATAATTCTAAGTGCTTTCTTCATATTAACCCATTTAATCCTTATAACTACTCATGAGTTAGGTACTAGTATAACCTTTACGCTGCCAAGGAGGAAACTGAGGCACAAGAGAGGTTAAGTAACTCGCCCAAGGTCACAGGATTAGAAGTGGCAGGACCAGAATTTGGAGCCAGGTGAAGTGACTTCAGAGGCCATGGTCTTTAACCACTATATCATACCATGATAATGGTTAAGACAGTAAAAGAGAGAACTGAAATCTAAGAGAAGAATCCTAGCTGCCTCCCCCTATTTTGTTTTATCCAAAATTATAAGTGTTCTGACCTCCCAGATTTGTCAACTGAAAATCTAAGAAACAGTACTATTTGTGTTCATTCCCTTGCATTTACTGAGAGCTGTTAGTAGACAGCAAATTCGCATCAGGAGCAAGAAGAGACTGGGGACCGTAGCAACAATGTGTTGAACACACTGATTTTGAAAAAAAAAAACAAAAACTATTACCTTTTCTGTTTCCATGGGCATTAACTCTAGAGTTTCACGTATTTTACTGTCAACAAAACATCCAGAGAAAACAAGGCAAATTCAGCTAGGCAGTTAAGTCATAATTAATGAAGAAATCATGGTACCCCATGGACTCTATGCCAGTGGAGGGTAAGAGAGACAGAAATGAGAAATGAAAGGTGAGAATTCCCAGCATTCCTTTGTCTGGAGAAGCTACAGGGCAGTGGGTCATTCCGAGTCTGATGCCACTTGCCACATCTGCTTCCTGTGTCTTCTTGCCCTTTCATCAAACTCTGTCCTGACTGAACTGGCCCAGCAGCAGAGAGGGGATTTCTTTTTTCAGGCTTTAAATAGCATTCAGCAATAACTTCCAATGGACGGAAATAAGAGAATGTGAGTTATGCCAATTAGTAGTTAAGTGAGCAGAACAGATATGAACATTATCAAAAATTCATATGGGAGATTGGTGATGAGACTCAACAAATGAGTTTAAAATCATCTCGCTGGCATCCACCAGATGAGCAGCATCAGCCATTAGGAGTGGCTTTGGTCTTGACTCTGAGTTTGCAACTCTGTGACGGGGGAGGCGGGTTATTTGCTCTAAGTCTCAGTCTTCTTCATCTATGAAATGGGAGTGAGAGTAAACAGGAAATGCCAACACGTGCCTCTTAGGGTTCTTGTGAGTATTAAATGAGATAAAACACGTAAAAAATCAGGTCGGCACAGTTCCAGACACATATCACACAGACATGAGTTGTGACTGTTGTTCCAGTCAGGGCTCAGCTGATTTCAGGGGACAAAAACCACCCAATCTAATTGAAGCAACAGGGGAAACCAGGGGCTCAAAGGTCACGAGGACTTGCTCTCTCCATTTCTCATCGCGGTTTCTGCGTGTAAGCTTCATTCTCTCAGCCCGCTGCCTCCATGGCTCTGGAAGTTCCCAGGCCAACTGCACCTCACCAAAGAGGACTGGCTCTGATTTGGAAAAACAGAGCTATCAGGTAAGCAATCTGATGGGCTTAGCTTCTTAGGGCCCCTCTCCTGGAGATTCGCTAAGAGAGGGCACTGGTGGCTGGGATATCTGTAACCCTAAGGTTAGAGACAAGGCCATAGGCAGCAGGAAGGTGGCAGTGGGAATGGTGCAACATTCTAGAAGACACAGCCAACAGAAGTCCTCCAGATTGCTACTAAAAACACCCTGTTCCTCTGGACAGCTTCTTCCCCTCCTGTGGCTCCATCTCATTTAACAGAGCCATCGTACTTTGGGTTACTCGCACATATACTTCAGATTCATCTCTGTCTCCATCTTGTCTCTATACTTTCATCTCCCCCTGACAGAAAAACTGTAAAATTATGAAATGTCTCAAATATGTGAGCTGTACCACTGCCACCTGAGTTCGCTCCCCACCTGAAGTATTTCAGGAGAGCTTCACAACTGGCCCTCCCTCCTCCAGTCTCTCTTCTCAATCCGTCCCTCACACAAAACGAGTTCCTGCCCTACTTAGGCCCTTTGAAAAACTCAGCGGACCACTCTGTCTTTCCAGCCATGCACCCAACACTCACGCGTGACAAAAACACATTTTCTGACCTCCCACGCCTTTGTTCACTCATGCTTCTTTATCTCCACTGGGGGGACAGTTACCATTTATCTTGCAAGGTTCAATTCAAATGTCATCACCTCAATCTCCAAATAAGATGGAGCTTCCCTGTTGCTTCTCTAGTTCTTAGTCCCTATTACAATGGAACAAGTATGTGTCAGATGTTTATTACCCCATGGACAACGCAGTCATGCAGCATAGTAAGAATCTCCTAGAGCATAAAGTGCCCAGGCTTGTTATTCAACAGTGAGTACCAAACTGAAGTTTAAAACAAACAACGGTCCATCATCAACAGAGTTATTACCATTCTTGTTTATATGGACTTAGGCCAGATTTATTCAGGATTCCAAAAACTGTAGGACTATCTTTTTCTCCCTATTTCGTTGTTTTTGCCTTATAGTTTATATGATTATCTTTTCACTTTATCAGGTCATCTTTAAATGCCCTTTACTACTTGTTAAGTATTTAATGAATTTCTTTAATTTTTTTGGATTGAGAGCTGCTGAAATGACTAATGGCTATTATCCATCCTATGCTGAAGCTTTTTACTATGAACAGTCTATATAAAATCTACTGAAAACATTAATTTAAATCTTTAAATGTAAATGGAATGAAAAGAAATAGTTAACTTTTTTCTTATTACAAAGCAACATAGCAGGTCCTCCAAGAATGTTTCATTCCACATCGCTTCATTATAATGTTGGCGAGATGCCATAGAAACTTAACTCTTGTTTATATCAATTAGCCTATAGTAAAATTGATTTCATTACTCATAGTTTCACTTGTAGTCACAGAACCTATAGATGATGTTAAGTGAGGACTTACTGTATGTTAATTGTAGAAAATTTGGGAAATATAGATCCATCCTCCAAAAATAAAAAAATAAAGTCATCCATTATTCCGGCTTCCAAAGATCACTGAAAAGAATTTTGTGTTTCTGGTGTTTTCACATATACATATCTTATATGTATATATTTGTATGTATATAAACATATAAGTACGGTCATTACGTACATTGTTTTGTACCTGATTTTTTGTTTAACATTTGGATAATACTTTTCCTGTTATAAAATATTTACTTATTGTGTCATTTTTGTCTGCATTACATTGTATTGCGTCATAGGATACTCAATAATGTTTAATCAAATCGCTACTGTACATTAACTTTGTTTCTGGATTTTCACCATTATAAACTGTGCTTATAACATTGTGTATTAAGGTTACAGCTAAATCTCTGTATACCTTAAAAATCATGCAAACAATGTTATAGCTAAATATGTATATACATTATTATTGTCTTCAGATAAACTCTCAAATAGTAATTCCAGAGCCAAAAGATATGCAAAATTGCCAATCTTCCTTAAGTGGAACAAAACTACCATTTGTCGAATGCTTATTATGTGTCAGGCACGTTACTCTTTCATCTCATTTAATCCTCACGGCATTTTACAGGCACGGAAAAGGAAACTATAGAAGTCAAGTGACGTGCACGGATGTAGCCGACTCTGTCAGGGTCCCTCCTGTCAACTCCGCAGCAACAGGCTGCCGACGCCAACACCTGGAACTTTCGGTCCGATGGCTGGGCTCCTGGTAAACTAAATTAGAACTGCCCGAGAGTTAGTGTCCCTGGAGCAGCTCTCAACCAACGAAAGGTGGGAATTGCTGGATAGATACAGCAGCTCCCTTACCCCTTTACTGGGATGACTGACTGGTTTCTAGGGTGTTTCTCAGAGCGCTCCAGCAGGACTGAGCTCCAGCTATCCACAGCGGTAAGTGGCTGGTAGAACCTCTCAAATAAACTGCTCGGATTCAAAGGCAGGTCTCGAAGTCTGCTACTGGAGAAACCCGAACCGACTGTAGATTGACATCACGGCTGTCACTCTGCAGTCCTAAACTGTTCACCTGCCGTGGCCCCAGCTTTCACAGGAACTCAAAGAATGTCTTGTAAGCTTGGCCAAAAATATCTGAAAACGTGAATCTGAGCAAGAACCATGCACGAGACGCAATCGGATTACAATGAAAAGTACTTTGTGGTTACGTTATTTTACGTTATTTATTTATTTTGAAACGCTGACACACAGAATCATCCACACTCCTTAGAGCAGGACACACTTCTGTTCTTGGTCTGTGCGTGCCCCCTCAGGTTTTCTTAATAACCTTTTCTCCTTCATCCTCCCCGCCTTTCTCCCCACGGGCCCGCTGTCACGTGTCGCCACAGCATCCGTGGAGCGGGGCTGACGCCCACGGGCTAATCACACCCCAACCCGCACTCACCTCGGCACCCTCTCCACCCGCTACCACTTCTAACCGCACTTCCCGTCGCCTCACGTGCTTGCCGACCTTCGCTGCCATTTGACTTTCTAATTTTCTGCCTCTAAGTCATGCTTTTATGTAAAAGAATATTAACCTTCTCCCTCGAAATGCTTACAGATGAAAACTGTTGCGCGCACTTATATAATTAACTCTTAATTATTCAGGAACTAAATATCATTTTGTGGATTGCTTTGTTTCTTTGTTATCTTCCTTCCCTTGCTCTCACGACCCCTAGCTATCATCATTATCATTTAGAAAAAAAGGAGAGCGGCAGTAGAGGACATTCTTGGGAAAAATGGAGATTTAATCTTAAGCTCAGTTTATTAGTTATTAACTTAACTTTTGTGTGTTTATTAAGGGAAACAGTTGAAATTACTGAGTAAAATAGTTTTTTAAGTACATGGATTGACTATTAGGAGTATAGTATTAATGTCATTTTAAAAATCTGTTATTTTTGGTGAGCACTAATTACACTGAAAAAACCCTATAGTCAATGTTGAAGACTGTAGCTGGTAACTGAAGATCAAGTAATTGTCTACACTACAAATACATTTGAGAATATTTTGGATAAATTTCAAGGTGCTGAATTAGATTTTTTCTTTCTGAAGTTACTCCTTTTGTGTTGTAGAAGAAAAATACATAATTTGGCTCAATCGAGAATGATGAAGTATGATCCGCACGCTATTGCTGTTCAGCACGTCGAATCCTATAATCATCTCCGGGCTCTTGCAGGTGTGATGCCTCTTCTTCTTTTGCGGCCTCTAGATCACTGCGTGCTAACAGCTGTGCGGTTGCCTCTAGGTCTGTCATACAATTAGTCTTCTGATGAACTATGCAGGTTGCTTTATTGCTCCAGAGAACATTTTCATATGCTAGGCCTTGAACTTTAAGGAGTATACGTACATTATGTTCCATATGTCACCATTATTCGGTATAGCTGATTAGCGTCCTCAGTTTTCAGAGTCTTGAAGTTCATCTTCTTTGGGATGAACCAAATAAATATTAGGAAAATTAAATTTTCTCTCAAAATGAATATCAGAAAATTTTACGCTATTCCTTAAAATGGGAATAACTGGAAATAAAAATTTCAGCAGCTTTGTAAAGAGCTACTCTAGCGGCACTTTCCTTTTATAATGAATAATAATAATCACGAAGTTTTGGTGAAAGTGGTATTCCAGATCTCAAAGGAATCTAAAACCAGCTTTCATATTTTTTTAAAAAAAATCAATACGTTTTATTACTAGAATATCAGTGTTTATATTAATTCAGGCCATGAACTTTCCTTTCCTGACATACAACGCCTCTTTATTTCCATGAAAGTCTACATCTTATAAATTTTTGCCTTACAGATTATTATTTTAAAAAACATACATTATTATTTTTATCTTGAGTTTTTAATTTTTCTATCATCTTTTTTCATTTAAATGGCAAACACTGTCATTTATTTGACAAATACCATATGTATTTATTTAAAAAGAAAAAACACACATGCTATTTCCTAAGCTGTAGCATTATAAAGAAGAAGAACCATTAGGCAAATTAAATTGGAAAAAGGTTTAAAGAGAGTTAAACTCTCCATTAATGAGGAAATAAAAAAAAGAACATTCTATTTACTAAAATGCTAGCCTGAAAACAATCTTTGCTCCAGAAACATATGTTTAATTATTACTGTAAGGCTATCTGTTTTAATGTTTTAGAAAGGTCATGACTTTAAATACAAAAGTAAAGTAGCAAAATTAGTAAAACATTTTAATTTTCATAATCTCCAAATTATTAAAATACATTTTTTATGAACTACTTAAAATGCTATTTTCCAAGTAAGGATAACTGTTCGAAAAGGTATTAAAATAAGATCAGATATGTCACGCATGCCGACACCATGCCTTAAATTAATTGCTTCTTAATTTTGAGCACTATGATTCTATGCAGTTTGGAAATAAATCCATTTTTAAACAGGAAATATGACTATTTTTTTCTTACACTGGTGTTTTTCTAATCCCATCACCTTTCTTTTGCTTGACAGATAATGAGCATCCTGAACATTTCTCTACTTAGCAAATGTATGGAATGCAAAGGCAGTCAGTGCTGTTAGTGCGGTGGGAGCCCGTGCGCGGAGGGGCTGTAACGCCAAACAGAATGAGGTCTGTGTGGCAACTACTGGGGGAAATGGATCTGTAACAGCTGCTCCTTTCATACTCTTCGGGAGACTGCCTGAGGTGGGCCACGGGACAAAAGGATAAAGCGGAGGAAAACTGATGTACAGCAGAAAATGAATGCTGAGACCCCTGAGCCTGCACCTGAGTAAGCTCAGGTTGAGCCCTCCTCTGCGGGTGACAAACGCCACAGCACCAGGAGGCAAACTGGCTGCAGGGGGGACTCTGCGTGTCCGCAGGAGGATGACAAGCGGTCGTCTGGGGGAGGGGACTGCAGCTTGCTCCATGCAGCATCTGAGCTGCCCTCAGACCCTGGGGCCATCCAAGGAGCACAGGGGGGTCAATTTCAGGTACTGATGTCTAATGGTTCACAAGTAAAGATAACTTCTAGTTAATAGGTAATGAATAGCTCTGATCTTTAACTAAATAAATAACTCAGATTCTTTTAAATATATATATATATAAATGCTATTTTTTTTTACTCAAGAAAAGTTATCGATAATAAAAAGTTTTCCATTAAATGTTGGTTATCATATTCCCATTATAGAAATAAGTGCCAGTATGAAGATAAATTTAAGCACTATATAATTTACACATAAGTCTAGTAAATTACAGTTAACAAAAACATAAGTATAAAGCAGGCACCTTGAATAGATAATAAATATTACCTACTAGAGAGAATATTGATGTTATCATTACTCAGTGCTAATTATACCATAGCCTGTAGTAATAACAGTAACACATTTGAAAACTGTTTATAGTTTAAAAATGTAAACGTATATTTTTTTCATTTGATCTTCACAAAGATACAGTGATGCTGCCATTGACATTCTTATTTTACAAATGAAACAGAACCTCCGAGAAGTTAAGTGACTAACGTAAGGTTAACAGCTAGTATGTGACAGGCAGAACTTGGGTCCATGTCTTCTTGCTCCAAGTCTCACACGTTTCTTGCAAATTTTGTTATTTTCCCCTATAAAGGCTGTATATCTAAACCTACTGTCAGTTCAAATATTTAACCACTAAACGATTAGAGAGCTATTGCTGTGTGCACTTGAACTAGACTACAAAAAGTAAAGATGCTCTTTTTTCATTAATGTAGTCTCTGAATAAGCTCCTACTTCCAACACCTTTGACTACACTGACTCTCACGTACACACTCAACATTTTCCCCTATGCTCTCGCTTTGGTAGTGCTTGGGCCTCAAGCAAAACCCAGAAATTGTGATTTCTGTAGAGCTATGACCATGTAGCACGTTGGAAAATAATTATTTTATGCATATTAATGTTAATATAATATTTACGGTTTTCTCTATATTACATCCTACACCACAAACTTTGCACACATATTTTACTTAATCCTCACAAAGCTGTGCTCAGGGAGTAGCATTAGAGAAGAGAAAATTTGTGCATAAAAACAAAGTGTTAAGGGAGGCCCTTCTTTTTTCTTAAAGTAGCTTCGTGTTTGCTATATTTGATTGTGGAAGCCAGCCCAACTTTGCATCAGGACTTAAAAGTGATTTTTAGTAAAATATTTTTCTCTTGGAAAGCTTAGGACTTCATAAGATACATTTGCCTTCTAAAATTCAGAATTTACTCTACTTGGAACATTTACAGGTCTAAATTGATGATAGCCAAAGGCAAGCACTATTTCTTTTCTCAGTACCTGACATATGCAGGTAGAATTCTCCTTTTTAAATGTCAGGGTCTCCATGACCTCCTGTACAGGTTTATTAGAGTAGCTATTGCTTCTCTTCACCAAATACCTTTTCCTCATTAGTAGGTATTTTAGCCCTAAATAAATCCACTACTTGTTTTTAGTTTAGCTCTATTTTGTCATTGAGTAAAGCCCTCTATCAGTGAGGAATAAATGACTCAACTATTCACATACCTGCCAGCATATTCTTCTATTACATGTATTAATCATTTATTACTAAATTAAAGCCTTTAATTAAGATACATTAGCAAAATTTCAAATCCTCTTCTGTTTCAGATCATCAGAACTATTAATCAGGAATATTTACACGTGCCACGTTTCTTGGGGAAAAAAAATCGTGTAAAACTCTTTAAACAGTTGAACAACATTATTGGAAGGGAGAAATTCACGAGAGGTGGATGCTGAATCCAGAGGCCAGATACCGAAATGTGAAAATATTCCACATTATAAACTTAAATCACAAGTGAGAAAATCGAAACAGGGTATGGAGTTGATAAAAATTAAAGCTAGACTGACTACATGTGAAAGGGGAAGGGAAGTGCTGCGTCTAACCACGCGCCGCCTCGGGCTGGCTCCGCCCGGCAGAGCGGAGCACCGGGCACACTCCCCATCTTCACAGCCACCCTGTGCCCCAGGGAGCATCGGCGCTTTGACACGGATGGAGGCAGAGCTGACAATTCCGCACAGCTGGGAAAGTGGGACAAAAGAGGGTTTCAGAAGGAGATTTCTTTTTCCTATGTTGAAGTTTTACTTGGTGATTAGATAACTGGGCAGATACCTAATCAATCAATCAATCAATCAATCAAGGAATCGATCCAATTTATAAATTGACCATGTAATTTATAAATTGATCATGTAAATAAAGAGCACTCAGTCCTGTTGTGGGTTTCTAAGATGATGCTGTCAGATGGAGAGAGAATGTGGATGGAAAGGCGTATTGTAGTTTGCAAAGAGGTAACTGATCTCTTATGTAACATGATGATCTTTACCAGGTCCAGAAACAAAAAAGTGAAGAAGGGATTCAAATGGAAGTCTGAAGAATGTCGTTGTACCTCTAAAAGGAAGTAGGAAAAAGTGGCCGAAGTAAGATCCTGGAGAGAACGAAAAGAGAAGGCCTTCAACTTGAAATCGAAGCAGGAAGTCAGGTTCGATAGGGTTGTCTCAGTGCAAGAGCGAACACAGGCTGCTCTCTGACGTCAGCCCGAGCGGGAACACCCTATGCCCAGAACTGGGCACAACTGCTCAGCATCCATTCTCCTCCCCAGCCACACCCCAGCCCCAACTTTCCATTCGTTGGTGATTCCCTGGTACATGTTCCCTGCCTCCTGCTTTGCGTCTACGAATCTGATGCCTTCTCGACTTTGCTCACAGCATCTTGTATCCAGACCTGACAACGGAGCCTTCACTGGCCCATGGGTCCTGCCCAAATCTTATGCTTGGTTCCGCAAGTCCTCAGTTCTGGGTGAACCGTGTTCCCAAAAGGCAACACCATTCTGCCGTGAACAAGGCCTGGGTTCTGAAGACAGAGTTGACTCCTCCCAACTTGCAAAGGTTACTCCTGGACAGTGAGTGCAGTAGGGAGCCCAAGGCCTGGCACATGGCTTGCCTGGTTTCCTAAGGCCTCCACACTCACTGCAGAATCCAATGATAAGAGTTAACTAACCCCGACTCTAACTCAGGTACTTACTTTACTGGGGGAAAGGGTTAAGTTCTTACTGCAAATACCTGCAAGGAGTGAGCTCTCTCACTCCAGCCCAAAACCTGGGACAGGAGGTGGCCGGTGTTTGCATATTTTGGTCTTTTGGACAAACCCAGTTTTCCTGGCCTATATGCCATCAGATTCCCGGGGTTCCTCCCACCTCCAAGGACACTCCTGCTTAGTCTTTTTTGTACCCCCTTCACACAGGTCTTTGTCTTTCATCAATGTCAACTCTCTCTAGAAAATCTCCTCTACTCCACAGCTTCAATATGCTGAACGTTACACATTTATACAGCATCAAATGTATACAGTATCTCCAATCTAGATTTCCTTTTGTGCTCCAGATCCATATATACCACCGTGTATTTGGTCTCTCCTTGGATATCTTAAAATCTCAAATTTGACATATTCAAAACTGCGTTCTGCATTTCCCCCTGCAAGCCCGGGTGTCCTTCAGCATCTTCTACCTCAGGAAATGACACCAGTATCCACCTCGCTCCACAGGCAAGAGCCTAAGGCCCATGTGGGTCCCTCCGCCTCCCTTATCTCCCACAGTCAGTCTGTTACCCAGCCCTTCAGAACTACTGAGCCTCCTTCTCTCCACCTTCAGTACCACTTCTAACATCCAGAGCCTTAGGTCAGGGTAAAAATAATAAAAGCTAATAAGTACCAAAGGTTTGTTCTATACCAGGCAAGCACTGTTTTAAAATTTTATGTATATTCTCTCTCTAATCACCCTATGTATTAGTTTCCTAGAACAGATGTAACAAATTACATTCATTATTAGACTATCCTACAGCACTAGCATTATCTTGCAAAGTTAAACATCAAATACAGTGCATGGTATGATGCCTATCATACAGAAGGTGCTCGATAAATAGTTGAGACTCAATTAATGAGATTGTGTCACCAGCCTCAACGTGAGTCATCAAAATTCCACATTGCTTAAAGATTGAGCTTCACATTCCCCAACAAAGCATTCGAGACCTTACAACTCATCATGAGATGTTTAAAAAAATCTTGGAATGAGAGAATCTTTCTAGGAATGTTTAGAAGTCGTGAAAGAAGAAATTAATAAATTTGGCCACATACATATCTAAAAGTTCAGTATGGAAAAATTATACACACGAGCCTGCAAAAATATTCACAATATATATTACGCATACACCCAATTTCTTAAAGATTTTGGGAGGAAGCAGGCACCTGCATTTGTTGTTGCAGGAATGTAAACTGGTGAAGATTCTTTGAAGGAATTATAGAAATAAAAATAAAAATATAAATTCATCTCCACTTTGCATCTTCACCTCTAGGACTCTGTAGATCACCTCTCAGCCATTCGCTGCTACACCTTTTACAATAAAAACAGACTGGAAATAACTTACATGCTCACCGATAGGAGATGGTTGAATCCACTGTGGGACAACTGTACCACGGAATACCATGAGGCCCTTTTGAAATGAGCCATGTCTACACGCATGTGTATGGGAGAGGCTAACTCATTTTGTAAACCACAAAAAGAACATATATGCATATGCTATGTGTGTGTGTGTGTGTGTGCGCGCGCGCGCGCGTGCGCATGTGTAAACCAGAATACTGTAACTAAATTTGCCTTTGAGACGACTGTGACACTGAGTACAGGGGTGGAAGGAAGATTTATTTTTCACTGTAAACTTGTGTTTGAATTTATTTTGCCATGTACTTGCATTGCCCATGTGTGTGTGTGTGTGTGCGCGTGTGTGCGAGAGAGAGCGGGGGTGGGGGGAGCATGGGCGAGTGAGCGAGCGAGCATAAGCTAGTTTTCATCTGATTTTCAAACTTGATCTCGTACTGTAACATCGCGGAGTGCACAATTCATTGCTTCCCAAACGCACTGAGTATGCTCATGCTGTGTACGTGTGAATGAATGTCTGTGTGAGGGTGAGAGTGTCTAACGTTCTATCATCCTCGACTTTCACACTTTCTGCCTGTAGAAATCTTGCACCTCAAAATCTCTTCCGTGCAACCTACCTGGTGTTCTGCGTTGGAATCAACCACTCTTATCTCTGCACTCAGAGAATCCCTGTTCATCCTGCTTTGAATGATAGGTATGTTTACAAGTTGGTCACCTTCATTAAATTAGTTCCTAAAGGGCAGTGTGCATCCTGTTGGCCTGTGTTTCCCAAAGTACCTGGAACTCAGCTCTACTGAATGCATGTCATTAACTGAAAAACATCAAGCAGAAGTGCCATCTCGGAAAACCTGTTTCTATGATGACCCAGTTTTAAAAGGGTAATAGCGAAAAATGTGAACTCCAAATACGGAATCTTATTTAGTATGAATATCTGAAAGAGCAAATAAGAGATCCTCAAGGCTGAAAATAAAGCCAATATTGCACATTAAATAGGATTAGTAAAGAGATGTATGTGAAATGAAAGGATGCTATGCTTTAAATTTATTAGAGATGAGAGAAGAATGAAAGAAAAATAATTTCAGCTATAAGACAGAAAAGACAGCTTTTCTTTCTTGACATTGTTTTGTTTGTGTTTTAGCCGAACAAACACACCAAGCCTGGCCATAAAGTAGGCAAACACTGATGTTTATCATGCAGCAGGCTACTTCTCAGATGGGGGGCCCAACAATGCCCCCCACTTTGCTGCCCTGTCTCTCACCTCCCCCTAACCCACACGCAGCAGGGCGATCCCTTCTGCTGCTTGATATCGACAATCTTGTCTGAGCAAATTTCCCGAAATCGTATTATAAGTTTACTGTAACTTTTTTTTTACTACTTACCTTTTGCTGTCATTTAAACCCATTTCCTCCTGTCCTTGGTGACGCGGGAGTGTAGAGAGTCACATCGCCCTATATGTTTAACTTTCATTTTTCCTAAAGCACTTCGAGGTAATTGACTGATACTATCTTCTATAAACAATAAAATCAATTTTTTTTAATGCCCCTAGAACATTGCTATTGTGCTTTAGTCTCCCTAAATAGGTACACTGACCATTTCTATCGTCTTTTTAACAACATACGATAAAATATGATAAAATGAAAATTAAAGGTGGCGATGACTAAAAGTTCATTTCGACTCACTGTTAATGCTGTTTCATAATGTCCGGCAGCCAAGTGTGCTAAGCCCAAGTAATAGGCAGCTTCTCCTTCCATCTTTTTGTCATTTCCTGAAGTGAAAATGTAGAAAAATTGTTGTGGCTTTAAAGAAATTGATCTATTAAAACAAACAGAATCCCAGCTTATTAAAAACAGTAGAAAGGTATTATAACAAAGTGCACACATTTATCTATAATCCCTGCAACCTAACCATGTACTGATAAAGAAAACCGGGGCTGGAGTTAATACAATTTACCTGGATCACAGACGCTACCGGGTGTTAGCAACATGATTACGAGGAGCTGTCCTGTACATACACGATCCGGTACCATCATTTTGAGATGTATATGTCATTTCTATACTGGTCCACCATGGCATACATTATGCCATCTCATAGCATATAATTTATTTACATTTAATATACTAAATATAATATATAAATGTAATTAATATACTTACAGAAATCATTAAAGGCACTTATATTTAAAAAGAATACTATCCTTTTTCTACTTTTGGAAATCTTTGGCCTTCAATGTCACCTAAGTCCTGGGTAATGCAAATGCTGACAGAGCCACTCTGGTTTTTGATATTTGAAAAGTAAGTATCCTTAGGTTTCTTTCTGAACATTGCATCCCAACCATAATGGATTTCAGCAGGAGCTAGCAACCCTCTCTGCTGCATTCGCTCTCACCACTCAGTGAATTAGCACTCGTGAAGCATGGCTCAATTGGAAGACTGCAAGAAAACAGGTTAACAAATGCTGGCGACAGTATTTTTTTTTCCTCCTCCTCTAGCAGTTTCACCAATTGCAGAGAATTATACCCTTAAGATCTCACTTCGGCTGAGTTGATGGTGCCAGTGATCCCGTCTGGGGAATTTTCACTCTTAAAATTCAGCTGGGCACTATCTCTGGTATAGGTTTATGAGTGCTGGGGTTGGGGCGGGACTAGGGCAGGGGAAGATGGGGGTAGAAGGAAGAGGCTGTGAAGGAAAGTTGGCCCTTGGCCAATTAAAAGTCAGTTATATGTGATTCGTACTTGCTGTGTTAAACAGTATAACTATATTAAAGCACTAGCAAGAGCACGTGCTGATGTATTTCGTCACTGGCATCTAATTTTATATAAAGGGCGGACTAGCAAAGAGGAGGAGAGAAAAACCGACTCTTGTTGATAGAAAGATTTTGAGGCAGCTAATTTACACAATTGGATCACACCAAATATTCCTTCTAAAATAGTAGTAAGCGTGAGAACTTTTCCTGCTTACTAGTTGAGACACAGTTAAGATAAAGTGAAAGCAATAAAATAATGGAGGAAAATGTCACCACTAGTAAAGGCGAAGGACACATTTACCAAAGGGAAAAAAATGACAAACACTACTTAGATTGTGTAGTTAGAGTGGGTTAAATTAAACTGACTTTGCTGCCCCAGTCAATAATCATTTATATTAAAGAAAACATTTTTTTTTTTTTATTTTCAGGACTCTAGGGACCCCCCTTTTTTTTGTGACTACCTTGCATTTTAGCATATGTGAACCTAAAGTAAAATGCCTTTTCCTAATTCATATATGACTTTACCCTGAAATTCCGCATAACTTTCCACGCGACTAAAGTCAGCTGCTGAAATTGATCTAAGAGATAACCATTTCTATCAGTGTTTAGGCTTTTGGGAGAAAGTGCTAGATCGCCATCCATTCAACAGCAGTTCACTCAATGAGATACATCTTTCACTGGGGGTGATTACTACAGCTATTCCAACTAAAGGTATTAAAAGACCTAACAAGGAGAATAAGCTGTTTACTTTTCTTCTTCAGAAAATTAAAATCACACCCAGAAAATCAGTCTTGCTTACCCCAAACAAGCCAACTGTTATTCCAATAGAGCTAACATATCTACGAGCCAATAGGCTTTAGTTCGAAGGCATAACTTCTTTTTTTCTACATGAATATAGTAATTCATAAATTACTATATGGCAATAAAATATCCTTGCATTTCACGAGTAAAAGCTTATGAAAATAAGCTCCAAAATTTTCTTTATATTTTATATAAATGCAAATGACATAAAATATGAAGGACACAAGCAGCTTTCACAAAAGCATTTTCACTGCTGCAACTGTGTGTACGAATCACCTGGGGATCTTGCTGGGGATCTGGGGATCTTGCTAACCTGCAGATTCTGAGCCGGTCCGAAGGCCACACTCTGACAGGTAAGGGTCTAAAACATATGGAGTTCTATTTTCCTCTGCCTCCTAACTAAACATTTATCATATCTTCCCTATTACCTGACAATGAGAAATTTATCAACGATGAAAAGTTATAAGAACATTATGACCTGAAACACACACACACACACACATACACTTTCGCGAATGACCTTACCTCGTCATTATAGGTTCACTGTTTTATAACACTACTCCCAGAGGGTTGTAATTTTGGAGATAAAGCTTTCAAGAAACTAATGGATTTCTTGTTGTCAGCACTAAGGCACCTCTGTTTTACAGTGAAATTTAAAAGTATATTGATGGCATTTGTCGTTGCATTTCACAGAAAATAATCACCCAAACACTTGATTTTTATGTCGCTCTTGGGAGGAGCAGCGTCTGCCCATTAAAGAAAGCAACGTGAGAGCGTTTCTTTCCACCTACCTTCTTTAGCTATCTCAGAAGCTTTTATTAGAATACTGATGGCCTGCTTGTATTCTTTGTTTTCCAGCATTTTGTCTGAGAGTAACCGGTAGGTCCTCAGGAGGCTCTCGCAGGCCAACAGGTTGAGAAAGCGGCCCGTCTCGTCCTTCCACACCCGCCCTTGCGTCAGCTGATGGAACGCTTCATAATGCTCGGCAGCTTCTAGGAGCTGACCTGAAGAACAAAAGCCGTTCATAAATATAAGTCACAGGCCAAAACATGTTTCTAAGAATTTTACACACATGTTATATTTTTTGCTATTAAAGGGATAGGGGGAGACCCATGAAATACAGTCAAGGATTTCTAAAGCTGGAGGACTTAAGCTGGAAAACGAGCCATCTCCATTTGGACCTGGTTTTGGATGGGCACCTCTAGAGGGATGTCCTTTGGCTGGTAGAATTGACCAGGATGACACATGTTTAGAGACAGTGTGAAAGTCCAGTAATTATTATTAACGACAATCGTATTTATTATTATATATGCAAGGCACTGTGCCATGTGCTTTATATGAACTTCTCATTGAATCTTTAAGAGAGTCCTGTGGAACAGGGATTGTTACGATTCCATTTTACAGAGGAGAAAATGAGGGTAAGAGTTTTGCCTGTGATTGTCAGTCTGAGGATTGGCAGAGCCAGGCGGTCCGACTCCAGGGCCCACGCTGCCCACCAGACCACACAGCTTTCCCAACGGACAGTGTTCGCCACTCGGTAAGAATTGGGTGGCAACAGGAGATCTGACTTCAGGTGGTGAACGAACACAAAACGCAATACACAGATGACGTGTTACTGAATTGTACATTTGAAACTTATATAATTTTATTAACCAATGTCACTCCAATCAATTTAATAAAAAATAAGAATTTGGGCATCCTGGGAAAGATGCATCAGTAATAAATTTCAAATTCAAATATTATGGATCTTTAAACGACTAGTCGAAGTCTGATCGAATTTTCTAAGCAGGCGTTTGTACATTCTGTTTAGTTTTGAGTAATTCAAAGGTAACTTAACTGCCTTTCTGGATCATAATTTATAATATAGTCCAAAATATATCTTCTTAAAGCCAAACTCTAAATTAGTTTTATGTCATTTCCTTTCTTGACATAAGAGCAAGACTATTTCCAGAAGTGCAGTTTGCAGCTCCATGCCCTAAATTGTATTTTACTTGTGAATTGCCTTGTGGACACACTCACAGTATCCTGTAATGCAAATACTTTTCTGTGGTATCAGAGTTGCCAAGTTGGAATGAACTGGAAAAGCACTTCTCTCTATCGAGGCCTTTTGGCAGCAGCGGCTAAGAGAGAGTGCAGGCTCCAAGCAGGCTCCAGGCTTAGGCTAATTAATTAAGTTCTGTGGTTGAGTTTAATGCTTCTGCAAAATAGGGTAATAGTGTAACTATTAAAGGTGTTATTGTGAGGAATAAGTTAACACATGTTCAATACCTGATGCAGAGTGAGTGCTCAACAAACACAGTAAAACATAATTGAGTCCTTATAACAATATTATCACGACTGATTAAATTAACCTATGCGGGTCATACCAGGCTCAATACAGTGCCTCAAATGAGATTCATTGGATATTACAGATTGGATATTACAGGGCAGTACAGCCACTGCCATGACTACTGTATATAATCTCTCCCTATTTTTGCACTGAATTTGTTATCAACATTAGTATTAAAGTATTAAAGAATACACACCTAAAGAAGAATACTATTCACATAGAAACACAACGGAGGTGGATAATCAGCAAATAATCTGTATGAACTTCCGTGAAGACACGCCACACACTGTGCAGAAGGAAGGTATATCAGCAAAGACACATACACAGAAGGGGATGTGTACTGCGGAGATGTTTGTAAACTTGCGTTATGAAATTTTCTCATGATAAAATACTACAAAGTCGTAAATATGGACTGGTGTTTTTGATAAGGGAAAATATTGGAAAACATCAGAACCCATTTACAGAGCATTATCAGTGTCATATGGGTGATAGATGGTTTCTTTTCTGCTTTTCCTTCTGATTATTGTCATTTGCTAGTGTTTCTATCATCAAAATATGTTCATTTTGCAATAAAAAATATACGAGAGAAGCCATTTTGCAAATGATGCCAATCCTTTTTCATTCTTATACAAATATTCAAGGTTGAAGTTCACCAGTCTAATCTATCTTTACATTTAACTGACAATTTTTCCTTACCTCCCACGAAAGCGAGCACAGTTTGTCATCTCTCTCCTGTAGCACCTCTCATCAGAAACGCCTTTCTCCAAATACCCATGACCCTCATTTTTTAAAAAACTCGAATGGAGCGTTGACATATATGTGCATTGTGTTTCCTCTGTCAACTATATTTCTGCCTATACAGTATAGTTCTGCACCCCTAGAAAGATGTATACCAGAGTTCTTTTTTATTCTGTCCAGCATCTGTCTATTCATAATGTACAGATACATATTTCTCTTTGGCCATGTGAATAGGAAAGGGTGGTTACGAAGAACTGTGAGTATACCGGTTGGTCCCAGAAAATACTGGAAACACAAGGAGACTAAGACAGACATCGGCGGTCACACGGTAACCAGATGGAAGAGGGTCTGAAGGCATGTTGTAAAATAACAGATTCGTTAGGGATTCCAGGAGGAAAGCCAGGGGAGGGGGCTCTGGGTAATCCACCTCCCCACAGTGAGATGCAGATGAGGCCCAGTGAAGTAAATAAAACATAAGAATTGACAGCCATGTCCAAGGTTCGATTTACTTGGGGGCAGAAAGGAGAGGCTGGAGGAGGGGAGGGTAAGGACAGGTGGAGGAAATGGGTGAAGGTGGGGAAGAGTGAAGAAAGGGTGGGGATGTGTCCTGGTATCCCACATAAGCCAGATTTCCTTCTATGCTACTGACGCCATTGGGCATACTGGACAGGCTGTCTAAGCAGGAATGATGTAAGGGAGGGTCTTGGGACACTGGAGTCAGTTGGTTACTACAGAAAGTGGCCTTGGAACTATTGGGTTATAGCTTTTTAGTGTTTTTGATTTTTGCTAGGGCTTTGGCTTAGTATCAGTGTGCTGCTTAGCTCATGGTTATTGGCCAAGGTTGAGCTCTCCAAAGGCTCTAGGTGTGCTCTCCCACGAGGAAGGGTCGTGGTCCAAGATGCTCAGGTGGAAGCTGACAGGAAACTGTTCTTCATTGGGTGCTAGTCAAAATGGGGAGCTTTTCCACATACATATCTTATTTAACCTTTTAAAAACTGGTGAAGTAAATAGTACTTTTACACTACAGAGGAAGCTGAAGCTCTCAAGAGTTAAATGACTCAAATAGCTAAAAAGTGGTGTTTAGAATTTAAACTCAGGGTCCTTTTTTTATTTAAATCATACAGCTTTGTTCCACCATACCAGGTCCTAGTCAACAAACCAAGAGTCAGGAATTTCAGGTGAAGGAAGTTACATTCTCCAGACATAAATCTCTCAAGGTAAAACTAATGCTTAAATTCTGTGATTTCTAATCTCTTCCAGTTCCATAACTCTGTGACTCTGCTCAGGCAATCCAGGTAACCTCTAACGCAAAAGCACAGATACTGGCCCTGATGTGCTTCTGACCATCTTTCTGAAGGAGTCTTACGTACAACCAGCTGTGCAGCAGACCTCTAAATTCTCTACTTCTGCGACATCTGCGGGGCCACCTGGAATTCCTTGGGTGCCTCAGACTTAGTCGCCTGTGGCCAAATCTAGCTATTCATGGTTCCACTTCCCCTTCCTTAACCACTTTGCCGCAGATGAGGTCACTGGGGACTCTGATCAGTGCTATGTTTGACCAAGGCACCTGCATAGAAAAAACGAGAGTTTTCCAGTCCTCAGAGGCAGGGATTCATTTTTAAAGTTATTTGAAAACAAATAGGTTCGTAAATGAGCCAGCGAGGATTTGATCCAAATGACCACAAATACACAAACACCTTGGCTACAATTTCTGAAGGCTGGTCAGAATTTGAAGGTTCATATTATAAAATTGTATAATATTTGATTTAAAAATATTAAACTTATGCCTATACTGTAAAGGGAACATAGTAATTTAAATATGCAATTATTTCCCTTTCAGCATGATTAATGATGATATGATTTCCATCCAATTTATATTTCCATCCAACTGTGAATAGGATTTCAAAAATTTTATTACTTTCTGAGCAAAGAATCTGATATCAAGACTAGATATTTATTAAGATGTAATGCATCCTGTTTTTAAATTTAAATTTAATATACCTGAGAGAAATGCCGTAATAGCTTATCAGTATAATGATAAGCTTAACAAAGCTAAATATAAATATAAGTGAAGATCATGGACCAGATTTTCCAATTTGGCTCACAGCATCCATGCATATAACCTTTTCAAAGTGTTCATCTATAGTCTACCTTTTGTAATCGGATACAAGTTAATATACCAGAACCAGGTAAGACCTCCCGATTCCGCCCTCTCGTTGAAGGACAAGTGTACAGATAACTGTCCTTTTCTGGAATTATCGAGTGCAAACATTATTTCCCATTGAGGAAAAGAGCAGAGAGAAGAATTATTACACCAAAATGTCACAAAAATAAAAGTTAACCGAAAGCAACACAGAAAAGCGAAGCCCTCGAGAATATTCGTAGATGGTACAGGTCTCCTGAGGGGATACGAGCTCTACCGTGTTGCACCAGGAATTACTGGCAAACCTTCACCATCACTACGAGCAACAAGGATCACAAGGGGAACCGCCATAAGGAAGACACACTAGTTATTGCTCGCGTAGGTGCCTGGAATGCATGGTTCTACGCTCGACGAAAATCCAGAGAGCCCACTAATATTTCAAGAGACTCAGGGAAGAAAATGGAGCCGGAACGTTTTGTTGGAGGGACAGGAGATGGCCTCCCGCCAATACTGTAAGCCATCGATTCGTCTCACTAATATGAAGGAGTATCCGAATACGAAGGAGTATATGAGACGCACTGTGAACAGCTGTGAAAAACAAGAGAACCCAGGTAGGGAAGAAGTAGTCTCAGCCTCAAGTTATTGTTTTTTGTTTTTCGAACAATTATATGATATCTACATCAACAATAAAAAGGTTGGCATCTATTTACAGTTTTTCATATGAAGGAGAGTACCCTTTTAAAATAAAACTACTAGAGAAGAGTTTCATTTTACCTAAAGCTCACACAAACAAGAAATTCATCCACTTATTTAAAAATATAAACAAAACCCACACAATGTTGTAAACTGCAAAACTGCTTGGCAGGATGTTAAAACAAACACTATGTAGAGAAAATAAGATTTTATATATTTGAGTATTATCCAAATTGTTGCTCGCCCCTCTTCCCTGCACAACATCTCTGAAAGTTTATAGATATTTGTTGTATCACAGCAGATGTCTAGAACAAATATTAAGCAAAGGAGAATGTATATGATCTCTCCCATTTTAGTTTTTTTTTTTTAAAGTAGGAAGATTGACTAGATATTAACACAAATGGGTTTAAATGTGAAGCTGCCATAAAAGCAGGAACATAAATGTAATTCTCCCAGCCGCTATTTTGATGCACATTTTTGATTCCATGAATATTTTATGAAATGGCCCAAACTAAAGCCATATAACATTCCTGCATTACTGATGCTTGCGCCCGTAAGCTACGAACATTAGCGGCATGATTGAGTGCATTAAAATGAACTCATTCAGCAGTGCATTGATTACTTGAAGGGGGAGGGAAGAGAAAAAGAAAAAAAATAAAGAAGTTGCTCCACTTAAGAAAACAGCACAGAAATCTGAAGTTTGCAATACAAGAAGGGCAAAAGCAAGTTTTAATAAAATAAAATTTCATAAATAAAGTGGGACTCTGTTCGCCCTGACATTCATTAGGCAAGGTGTTAATTATATCCAAAGATGGCTCCTGGTGTTGTTCAGGTAATTTAAAATGTCACAATCTCTAAGACACACAGACTGGTCTGCTTTAGCTCCATGCATCAGCAGTTCTGAAAGTAGCTAATTATTTCCTTTTCTATCAACTTGTACATTTTCCAGTAAAAATAATGCCATGGAAATAATTGCATGAAAATAATTTGACAGATCCATGGGCCTACTTACTTCTTCAGCAGCACTGGTATCAGTCTGCTGGTAGCACAGTCTTGAGCATATTTAGTTCTAAATTGGGCACATTTGTTGAGAAATTTAGGAAAATATTCCACTTTAGTTTAAAACAACAACCTAAAGGAACAATAAAGCTTCATGTCTATTATATTTTAATCTGGAGTTACTGGACATCTTTGGTATTAAGTTACTGGTTTGTACAATGTAGACATAAAATCTGCGAGAAGCAATACCGAACAGTGGCAAAAAGAGAAAAATGTTATCGCCCTTTTGTAAAAATGAAAGAGATTGCTTTCCATTTCGGTTTAACTGCATGAACAATTTATATTATCTTTAGGTTTTTACATTCAATTGTGATAATTGTAATGGCGTTATCCATGCAGAAATAGTTAAGGGCCTGTCACAGTTCCCAGTGGAAACTATCGTTTTCAAGGCTTCCCTCTTGTCAGACCCACTGCACACCACTGCAGAATGGATGGCTGGAAAACAAAGATTTTCTTCTGTATCTCAACAGCATCCCTAATAAACTGAGGAGAATGTGCCCTCTTAACTTTTGTAGCTACTTTGGGATCCTCAGAAGAAATTTAAAAGACTATTTAAAAAATGAAATCCTCTCATTATCATTTCAAGCAAAGATTTTTCAAATCGACGCTCTAGGAATACTACCACACCCCTGCTAATGAGTATGGGTCACTGAGGCGGACAACGGAAAGGGTCCCAGGAAGACCGGTGTGAGAGAAACTCAGCAAGGCCTTTACCACTGATGTGGGCGATGCTAGTAGCTTGGTTTTTCAAATCCAGAAGATTTGGCTGGATCCCTAAAACAGTCTAGAGGAACTGTTATTGTTGTTTGTGATTTTAGATAGCTGAATTGTGGTCAGTGATGGAAACGGTATACAAGCGTGACTGCTCTATGTTACAATAAACCCCCGACCGTTCATTTCTATGAGTTCTACAATCTCTAAGGATTAAGCAACAGGCAGCTTTGTCTTAAATGTTCATAATTAGAAGTACTGAAATTATTCAATTTTTAAAAATATAAAGCATTTGTATAACGTATAAACAATAGGAAATTAATACTAGCCATTATAAACCTTGTAGAGCTAGTAGAGTTCACTATTTTCCTCATATTGTTTTACTTTAATGGTTTCTACCTCATCTTTAAATACTAAATAAAAAGTGTCTACAAGCATAAAAGTCTGAAGAGAAATCAAGTTAATATTGACATTAGATCAACTAATGAATTATATCGCTCTGGACTTAATCAATAATGTAATTCTTACTTGAATTACATATTGCTCATGATTTTAACGTTCTGATTATGTGTATATGTTTACATGAATAAAGAGAAAGGTATAGGAGAACATTTTGAAATTATCAGTATTGATGAACTTATGGAAGATGGAGGTGAGTGAAGAGAGTGTTAACTTTTTCCCTGCACATCACGGTTTTGCTTGACAATAAGTATGTATTATTTTGGATTGTACAAAAAACTAACAAGTGCGGAGGGAGAAAATAACGTTAGCTGAGCACCTATCATGTGCCAACCACGATGGTAGCTACTATATTTATTTGTTAGTATCTACATTTTAGAGATGAGGAACATAAACCTCAGGGGTTCTATCGGCCAAATTCACGTACTGATGCCCAAGACTATGAGGATTTACTTCCTTCAGGTGACCCTTTTTTAGAAACTGTGTCCAATGTTTGACTTAAAGGCAGAGATCAAGGTTTGAACCTCAATATCATGATATAATCGGACCATTCACATCCTTTCTTGAAGGTTTCTGTTACAAAGATAACAATACCGACTTCGGGGTGTGGTCGGAAGGGGTGTTAAAACAGCTGTGTTGACACTATACAGAGTGTCGCATTCAGTAACTTTTCATGCCATATTATCTATTATTTTTCCAGTTTTTCCAGGTTTGTAGCAAATCTGGATGGGCCTGTTACATGGAATGCTTTAAAACCTAAAAATATTGCAAAACAGTGCCACTTATTCAAATTAAGAGCCATCGGGGCGCTAGCTAGAAACAGTACACTTCATCCAACACCCTCCACTCCCGGTCAGTGGTACCACTGAGGAGAGATTTCTGTGGCAGCGCCTCCTCTCAGACCATCGGAGGAAACGCTGCCTCCAGGGCAGTTCATTCGGCTGCGAGGCAAAACCCATAGGCTCAGTCCAGCTATTCAAGGCCTCCTTGCAAAGCTTTGCAAAAAAAAAAAAAAAAAAAAAAAAAACCCAGCTGCAGAGCAGGCACCTCTGGATGAAGTTTCCTCTCCACACTGTTCGCTAAGCAGTAAATAATTAAAACACCCTGAAAAAGACAGGTAAAATACATGCAGCCATGGCAGTAACACAGACATGAAAGAGAAGGGGAAGAAATTGAATTTTAAAAAAAGGCAATGAAATAATTCATTTGAAGCTCTAATAAAGTTTCATTTGCAGTCTTGTTTAAAGATATATCAGACTTTAGGGATGTAACCTAATTACATTTTTATTCTAAGTTCCATTCGAAGATCTCGGACTTTGATTCTTTAACACGGCTCGAACATGGAATAATTTTCTCGTGGCTATCAATACTTTAAAAGGATCTTTTGATTAAATACTATAAGGTTTTATGAACATGTACGCAAAGCAGATGGAGAATAAACTGACATTCCTCGAAAAGTGACAATTAATTTATACAGAAAAAGCAATGCTATTTCACTTAACTTTTGGGGGGGGGAAACCTTTTTATTAAATTCACTTTTATTTAACTATAAAGTAATGTTTCTAATACTGATCTAGACAAATGCATCTTAGAAGATCTAGACTAGTGCTCACTTTCTAAGTCCATTCTTGGAATTTACTCTGAAAATGAAGTGCTAGAAGTAAGCCTTGCGATCAGGCAGAGATTAAGGGGAGATGCTTTCAACAGGCCTGTGGTTAGCCTGGCAGCCTTCGAGACGGTTGGGTATGTTAGAGTAGTCGACGTTCCTTTTGGATTGACTTTATTTCATACTAACACTAGGAAACCTGAATGTAATAATGTGCTTGCTCTTCCAGAGAATCTTTTTGGAAAAATTTCCTTCAATGGGACTTTTAAGTTGTACATTTAGAAGCAGTTTAAAAGTCTGGGGAAGAAACAAATAAGTTTTTTTTTTTTTTTTTTTTTTTTTTTTTTAACTATTAAGAGGGAAAAATGTTCTCAATGAACTTGTGCACCTCAGCAAGAAAGCCTACAGAGAGGTTTAGTCATGATGCAGCCACAACCACTAGGAGGTTTGGTTGGAGTTGTTTCTGTTGGTTTGTTTTTTCATCCTCGAAATATCCACAGTGCCCTCCAATGAATCCATTTTCAAGGATAAAGATTGAGTGAGATGCCCTTTGTCGGTTCAAGTGCTATTTTCTCTTGAAATATTCTGGATTTAATGGAGGCTTCATTGTTACGAATTTTTAAAAAATGATAGTAATTTAAATAGAAAATAAGAGTCATATAAAACTAAAAATAAACAAACTATGCTTGTCGAGATCTATTAACAGCAAATAATAAAGAAGTTATTGTCTCTTCATTGTTTGTTGCATGAATAAAATACTAGGTTTAGAAAGACAAAATAAAATTTTAAGGTTCACTAGATTTAGGGTGACCGATTTATCCAGGTTTGCACGGGACTTTTATGGTTTAAACACCAAAATTCTCAGGTCCTAGGAACTCTCCTAGTCCCAGGCAAACCCAGATGAGAAGTTGCCCTAACACAGACCCGAATTACAAAAGAATTAAAAAATATATAATTAAATAAAACACAAAAGTGATATTTAGCAAAAGTATAATGCCATATTTATTTTACTTATTTTAAGGACAAAATATTTTATCAGCATGAATGAAACACTGTGGGCAAAAATCTTAAAAATTATGGTCAAGTGTCATTCTACTCTTTTTCCACATTCATGCATAATTTTTACACAGTTGCAAAAAGAGTAATATAATTTTTCTGCTTATCTAAACTATCTTATTAGAACTACTTTCTATATTTCTAGAAGTCGAATTAATAGAAAAAAATGTATGGAAAATTTTGTGGTTGCAATGTATTGCCATATTTCTTTCCAAAACCATTTAAATGATTTAAATTATCACCAGCAATATACATCGGTATTATTTTAAGGAGCCATGATTGTTTTTGTTTTTGTTTTTGCATTTTTATAAGTATTAAGTGGCATTTCATAATTATTTGAGTTGATTTTTAGAGAAGTTGGTTATATTCCTGTATATTCATTACATATCATAGTTCCTCTTGGCAAATTTTCTCTTTGTATCCTCTTTCCATTAAATTATAGTCATCTTAACATTTTCTTACACATTGATGTATAGTTCACATAGAAGACAGCTACTAATTCTTTGTTATATATGCTGCATGAAGTTATTTTTTATTTCTCCATCCCCCTGCCCTACGTCTGAAACCAGATGCTGTTTCTTCTGCCATCACGTCTGGAAGTCATCCTTCCTTTCCATCATGTTCGCCGACACACCAGCCCACTCTCCTCACCAATCTTAACGTCTCCAAACGTCTTCCCTTGCTTCTAGTTGCCCCATTCTAGGTTTTCCCACCCACCATTATTGAATAGCCTAACTCACATGTGGATTTAAACACTTGACAAAAAGCCTTATTATAAAGCACCAAACCTGCTTGTCCCCACTTACTCAGTTTGCTGATCATTTCCTATTTTGCTCTCTGAATTTGGAAGGCCCTCTATACTGTATTAGCCTTCGTGAACTTAGTTTTCTTAGAGAGCCATCCTTTATGTGCATAATCTGGATAGGCTAAAATGGTAGTAGAGATTAAGTCATGAGGGGGCCATGTCACTAGTAGCCATTGATGAAACGAGATTCTCGCTGAACACGACATGGGAACCCTGAGTGGGGTAGGGCTGGGTAAAGGACCGTGAAGGCAAATGGCCGAGCAAGTTGGCAAATGACAGAGGACATAGAAAAGACGATGATTTTTAATTGATAATCGTGTCAGGGTTAGATTTATTTCAGAGTCTTTTAACTTTAATAAAAATAAATCAAGAAGAAACAAACCCAAAGAGTCAGGTTTCTGAGGCCTCTTCCGAGCAAACCTCGCTGTAGGGAGGCAGTGTCAGACAGTGAGATACTGACCCCGAGGCCTGAAGACGCGGGGTCCAGTCTTGGCTCTGACCAGCTTGAGTTGTCGTTTAACCTCTCGGAATCCTATTTTACGTAAATCTAAAGTGGGGAATAATACCTAACCTACCTCATATATGAGAAAAATCACTTCACGTATTATGTAATATACCTACGCGTGGCTGCCATTATGTGCCCTGCTGAAGTCTGTGCACATGTCACTGCTGAATCAGTTCGAAGGACCATGCATGGATCTAGTTGGTGTGTATTTGTGTTGAGTGTGACACAGAAAGGGAAAAGTGAGCTGGCAGAAACATGGAGCTCTGGATCCACACCTTGCACCTGTAACTAACAAAGTATGTGGCCGTGGCAAAGACGCATAATCGCTGTTTCAGCTTCCTCATCTAGGAAATCAGCGTCTGGACTAGGCGACTTCTAAGATCCAATATGGCTCTAGAGTTCGTTCATCTAAAAGAACTGAACAGTAGAAGATCCCAACCCAGTTTTAAATAATTGAGAACAATTTCACAATTTACTAAATCCACATCTACCTGTTATTCCACAGAAAGCAGTTTGTCCGGACCCTTAGTGCTACCCTGACAGCATCTCCTCCTGAACATTAACTTTTAGGAATCATGACCACTTGTGAAAAACTAATCACCAGAGAGCAGTTCTTCTCTTCTTCTATTCCCCACACACGAGCTGCTGCCCTTCAAAGTGTTACCTCGTTTGTATGCAGGAGCCCAGCGTCCAAGTAGAACAATAGGGACAAGCAGAAAAGCCTTCGAACTTTTAGAACCCAGAGAATATGTACCTGTGAAAACCTACCGCACATGCAAAAGTGACCTTACCACTTGGAAAGGCAACAGGGAAGTTATTTGTGGAGCAAGGCCTCCCCTCTCCACGTATGCTTAATGTTCTGAATAAAAAGATATGAAAATCTTCAACAAAAACAAAGCAGGTGTTCTTGCCTTTTAAATAAAAAAAAAAATACAAGCCTCAAGAAGAATAGTTTAAAAAGAATTTTTGATTGCTTTGTGGTAGATTTGCACCCCCTATGTAGACTTATAGGGAGAACTTGGAGGGCAGCAATGGGGGGAGCGGAAGACAGGGGACTGAGCTGGAGTTTCGGGAGGGCAAAGGAAGAGAGGTGAGATGAACAGGGGTGCGAAAGGAGGAGGAGCAGCAGCCGCCTGAGCTGTAGGAGGTGAGCGGTCACCACTGCGGACCTTCCCGCCCCTCTTGCTCCTGGCGTCCCATGCCGGCCTCCCCAGCACCGTCCCCAGGTTCAACTGCAGGTTCACTGGAGCTGCCGCCTGTCAACCTGGTCCTGAGCTTTAACGGTGCTGCAACTCTTCCTGCCGCCTTTAAGTGACTCGCGCACCCTGGGAAGGGCAGGGGGTGGCGAGAGCAGACAGCAGCATCTACACAGGCCTCCGGGCCAAGCAGAACGCCGGACACGTCACTTAACTTATCGTCAAAACGGTTCTCTGAAGTGCTACAACTGATTTTTTTTTTTTTTAAATAATAAAGAGTGGCACAAAGAGGTTAATTTTAGGCCCCACCTCTGCTTTTCATAAACTGACATTTTTCTTTACTTAATCACTAAAGAAGTGGACGGGGGTTTTCAAGAACTGATCTTCCAATAGCCATTGAAGCAGCCTAGAAATCAGAGCTGGAAGTGAACTAAGAGCAAAGTGCGTCTGCTCGCACTTCTTCATTCCAGAGACCAGTGAAGAAAGCTCTGCGACGATGACATCACTTACCTAGAGTCACACAGTTAACTAGCAAATGGAAGTGAAAAGAGAATCTGAGTTTATTGTCCAATCTGACAGTTTCGCCTCTGGTACGCTATTGCTAGCCAGATGCTCAAACGTCGTTCCAGGTTAAGTAACTAAACCAATATAGTCATTCAACAGCTACCAACTATCGCTAATTGAACCCCTGTGTATGAATTTGCAGGTTTCCAATTTATATCTTGATTTAAAGCTTTTGTCTCCTACTTCTAATACCCCTGTAGACTCCGGCTTCCCTTGCTATCTGAAAACCAATCAATAATTCACATTCCCCACCCCCACTTTTCTACTTCATTAATAATGTGATTAGATCTAAATAGTTCTTTAATCATCATCATTATTTCTTACCAACTGTAAAAACCTTCTGTCCTTTCCAATTCCTTTTAAGTCAATGGAATTTTTTAAATTAGCTAGTTTTTCCCTCAATTAAAAAACAACACATGCACCAAGTAACTGACTCTAGCAGTGCGGAAGGGCACATAATGCAAAATACATCTCCCTCCATCCTACCTCATCAACACGTTTCTCCAGAGGCCGCCTCAGTTGAGATTTGTTTATTTGATGGGTTTTAAATCCTCTCAACAGCGTTTACATCTCTATTAATTTTTAATAAAATGGAAGAGAAAATAAAATACCACACTAAAAACTGATATATCCTTTGCATTTCTTTTAGTTATTAAGGTTGTTTTTCTAATAAAATGGCGAATGTTATTCCATGACAAATAAGAAATTACCATGAAATTTCTATCAATTTTGATGTGGCATCTTTGAAGATATTGCCATATTTTAAACTTTTATTTTTTTGAGAACTAAATACCAAAAAGATAAACTTCATTCCAAATGCTGAAGGATAACAATTTTCACCAAATGAAGCCACATTTTATAATGAAAGAAAAAGCCAAAACTCTAGGAAAAGATTGTTTATATGAGACATTAAGGAGTTTTTAAAATTCTCCTTATATTATTTTAGGTAGCATTTAGTTCCCCACCGCCCCACCATAAATGTTTTATAAAGTCAGAGTTTTATAAAAGGAACATTACATTCTTCATCTGTCAAGTCATATCATTCCACCAATATTATATTTCCTTCCCCACTCTCCTCCCCCTCCCCCGAAATAACATCTTTTTCTGTAGTTAAGGAAAATCGGAAAACCATGGACACCGTATTGAATACTGAATTAGTTTCCAGGGGCTGCCGTAACGAACTGCCACAAACTGGGTGGCTTGAATAGCAGAATCCATCCTCTCACACTTTTGGAGGCTGGAAGTCTGAGATCAAGGGGTCAGCTGAGCTGGTTCCTTCTGAGGACTGCGAAGGAGGAGCATCTGTTCATACCTCCCTCCTAGATCTTGGTAATGTCAGGTGTTCCTTGGCTTGCAGATGGTGTTCTCTCTCTGTCTTCACATCATCTTTCCTTCGTACGTGTCTGTCTCTGTTTCCCTCTTTTTATGAGGACACCCTGGGATTAGGGCTCGCCCCAGTGACCACATCTTATCTGGATCTACCTGCAAAGACCCTGTTCAATTAGATCACACTCACAGGTGCTGGAAGTTAAGAATTCAACATCTTGGTGGGGTCCATAATTCAACCCGTAATAAATATGATTGGAAATGTTCTCTTAAATGAGAAAACGAAAAGGACTGGCAATGTATAGAAGTCGTCCTTTTGTAGCAGTGCGGTTCCTAAGAGCTATCAGCACCAAAACTGGAGAAGCAGAACAAAGCAGCGCAGCCCCTGTGACTCCACGATAAGAGACTGTGGGCTGGGAGTGGAAGGCTCACCCCGCCAAGCGAAGAGGTAGTCAGAAGCACAGTCACGGTTAAAGGTGAAGTGTGTCTGCGACCTCGAGCCCTTGGAGAATCCGAGGCCAAGGCCCACAGGAGACGGGGCAGAGGGATCAGGCTGCGTGTGAGGGCAGTCCTGAGCGGCTTCCTTACAGGAGGCCTTCATGTGAAAATATAAGAACTGGTCTGTATGGCGGTGCCTCCAACTGACCTAATGCCCAGACTAACGAACAGGGAAAACGACGTTTCCCTCGCACACAGGGCTTGGGCTTCGTGGAGCGGACGCAGTCGCTGGAAAGGCTGTGGTGAGATGAATGTTTGTTTTCCTTGCATTTCCTATACCCCTCAATTAGGAACAGTCTATTCAGTCCTGGTATTCAGAGTCAAGCAGAGTGGACAGTCCACCCTCGGCTCTGTTTTCTGGCCGTGCGGAGCTGGTAGAACCCCCTGTTTCCACCTGGAGTTGGGGGTCAGTTGTAGGAACAGCACCTCGCCCAAGTCCAGTATCTAGCAGGCATTCTTCCAGGACTGAGGTTTGATCCTCCCTTACTTTAATTACTGAGTCTCTTCTACTTTGATCAGTTCTTGAAAACATACTGATCACATGGGGTAGAAGCCCCTTTAGAAGCGTAGAGTCTTGCTCCTGGCCCTAGCTTTGTCCTAGCTCTTAAAGAACAGGACTTCTGTGTCCATAATCTCTTTATGTTAACATCCTTCTTTATGCAGAACTTAAAGATTTAAAAGGTAGGGGTTAACTTGACCAGCGCCTGATCCCTGTAGGCTGGTTTCACAGAAAATAGGATGGGTTCTAAAAAACGTTCCAAGGAAACTAGTTAGGCTCAGAGCTTTTAAGGAAGTCAGTTCTGACTTTAACAAAGGCTTGGCCCCCAGCTCCTCTTTCCTGATGGGAAGAGGTTGGTGCTCGCCAAACTGTGAAGGCCTGAGTGACAAATACTGCCATTTGTATTGCTATGTTGCTATGTCCCATGGCTGCAGCCAAAGGCAGAGACCTCAGGCCCCATGCCTCTCCCTCCCTACCCTGTGCTGATCATGCAGGGCAGGGGACTTGCTACCTTAAATCACGGATGCTGCGCTGGCAGGATAAGGCTTATATCAAGGCTCTGCCATGTCACATTGCTATTGTGTCTGGCCTCCAATCACACCAGGAGTTGGACAATACTTCCCTAAACATACAGCATCCAATGAAAGGGCCGTGGGAGACCAGCGCACCTGCCCCTGCTCCCGTTCCTGGGAGCTCTCTCTGAGCAGTGCTGCTCCAGCAGGCCTGCTGTGAGTGCTGCTGACCAATTACCTTGTTAGCATGGCAGTTGTCCCAGCAAACCGGGCGTCTATCCAAGCCCATACCATAGCCTTCTGGAAGCAAGTCAGGGAACCAGTAAGTTAAAGTAAGAGAGGATCAAATCTCTGTCCTGGAAAAATAGATGAAAGACCAGCATTGGCATGGGAGAGTCTGCCGGTGGTGCTGTGGCCAGACTTCAGGACAGCCAGGATGTGCATGCGAGTCATTCCTGTGTGTCTTTACAACACTCCCCTGCTACTGGTGCCTTCTGGCCTCTGGAAAACCACACTGAGATGTGCTACTTAGAACGTGCCCACGTCAGCAATAATTCTAAGACCTGAACTGAGCAAGCCAACCAGGATTACTCTTGCCTTTCTTCCGAAGTTCCCCGGTCATTGGGAGAATTTCAGATCAATACTGTAGATCTGAGTTGGCCTTTACTCAATCCCTGTGCTAAAGTCACAGGTGGCAGCTTTCTGAACTGGGTGGTGTGTATCTCCCTAGCTGTTCCTACAGTGGTCTTCCCCCGCCTGTCTCAGTGAACACACCACGATCAGTCTCCTGGGGCTTATTTCTAATCCTCCTCCTCCTCTCCCACAGGCAATTCTAGACTCAAAGCCCAAGTGGGTTGAATAGAATTGGTTGCTAACAGAGTGAGGAAGGATACTTACAAGCCACCCACTGGAACTGAGAAGGAGAGGTAGCACAGAACAACAACAACAACAAACAACAACGACAACAGCAAAATGGAGAAATTAAGGGTTAACTTAGCAGATTGATCCCTCCAGGCTAGCCTCTCAGAAAAGAGACTGGCTTTCTGCAAGTCTCTATGAAACCAGCTATTCCTCAGTGCTAAGTCCCTTAATTTGGTCAAAAGCACGGTTTGGACCCAGATTCTAAATCATTGGGAGGAGCAGAGGGAAAGGAGCTGGTATTTGCTCAACTATAAATGCTGATGTGCCCGACCCTGCCCAAGTGTGCCAGTCCCCAGTAAAGCTGCAGCTGGAAGGTTTAGACCTCAGCCCCTTGTCCAGGCCAGGGAAGGGGCTGGTGCTGGACTCGGCCACTAATGCTGACCTGGCGGGAAAGGACAGAGCGAAGGTTCTGCCACATCACCGTGCTGCTATCACCGTGGCCAGACCGTACCAGGGAAGGGTACGGTCCTACTCATACCTTCCCTACTCATGTCTATTGAAAAGCTTGCTCTCCCCCTCGGTCTGCCTTTTGGCCCTGCTGGACCTCTGCATGCTGCTCTAGGATGAACGGGCGCATCCACCACTCCAGGGGCGGAGAGCTTTCTCCGACGCTCTGCAGATGTTGCATGAATGTTCTCTGCCCTTTTGCCCTGTTTGACTGGTAAGATCCTTACAGATAGGTCACAATTCTGACGGAAGATGCAGCCACTGATGTGTTATGACTGTTTGTCAGTCTGTAACTACTCCGCGCGTGCCACTCCAGCTCCAGTCAAGATATCCGACCTGAAGCATGAGACCACCAGTCCTGGAGTCGATGGAAACCAGGCCACACTGCACACGGGGGCCCCATCTTTAGCCGCATTGGGGATCAGAACCTGTCCGCTGTGCTTGACTCTGGCCAGAGGCTCTGGGTGGGGCGCTGGTCTCGTCCGTGCCGGTGGCTGAACACTGGCCCGGATTGCACCCAGGTGCCTGGTCCCTGTGACTATCGCTTCTGCCCATGTTCATTTGCTCTATAGCTCCCCGAGGATGCTGGAGCCATGCCCTGGACTACAGCCTACTTGGTGGGGCCCTGACAACCTGCCTTTTGCCATCTGCCGGCTGGTATCCTGCTTTAACCTGAATGGGCACCCCTGGAATCAGAGTGCCGCCACCTGCCCCTGAGCACAGCTGCCACCGAGCTGCTACCGAGGAGCCTCCATTAGCTTGTCTAGACGGATCAGGTCAGATATGCGGAAGCTACACCATTGTCACCTCAGGAGGAACCCTCCAGCCAGGTGAGTCCCTGTTCCACTCTAGCCACATAGCTTTGATGGTCCTAGTCTACCCTCCTCGTGAAAATTCTACCCTGGATTACAAAAGCTGCACAGATGATTTTCACTATTGCCACATACCGAAAACACTCGAAGGCCATCTCTAGAATTTCCAACACCAACTCAGTCATTTTATCTACCAGGCAATAACAGCATAATTCTTAAGGCCTATGGACCGATTAAGGGCATAGAAAAATAATTTAGATCTGACAAAAAGTAGTTGCAAAATCATACAACATAACCTAACAAAACTAATTTTATAGTCAAAACATTCTATTTGCTAAGGAATAAGGGTGCATTTTATTATGCTGTATGGTAGGACATCCAAGTTTGAGCGAGCCAAGGATCTGCTCTCACCGCGCCCCAATCACATCTCCCAAACCCATCCTCACTCTTGGCCACTAAAATGATATGGGCAACCACGGAGCCAGGGCTCCTCATCATAGGATTAGTAGACGCTCCAATATTTGTCGAACAAGTAAATGGATAAATGAATGAATGAATAAAGAAAGCAATGAAGAAATCCTCCAAGAGAAATACACTGAGAAATTTTTTAAAAATCAGAAGAAAGAAATTGGGAAGGAGTTGTTTGACAGGCATTGAGTTTCAATTTTGCAAGATAATAGAGTTCTGGAGACTGCTTGCACAACGATGTGAATATACTTAACACCACTGTTGTGTACACTTAGAAATAGTTAAGATGGTAAATTTTGTTATGCAGGTTTTTTTTACAATAAAAAATTGTAAGAAATCATGCCAAATATTAGAAATCAGAAATAAAATTTTTAGAAAAATTCCAAGTATATACCTATTATAGCCATCTAAATCTCACTCGCTGAGGCTACTCTTAAATTTTCATCAATTCGCCCTGACTTCTTCAGCCCTTATTTTCCAATATTATTTCTTATTTCTTTTGTGACTTTTTTTGGGGACCATAATCAACTGATTATTTGATTTGTTATTGTAGGTCATTGAATTTGATGGCTTATATATAAAACAAAACAAAACAAAACAAAAAGCCATTTTTATTTTATTTAGTTGGGGGGGGGGATTCCCACAGTAGAAACAAAAAGTAATAAATTATATTTTAGTATATAGTTTTGGGGAATTTTCATAGTTAGCTCATCTTATAAGTAATTTAAATAAACAAGTCTGTGTTTGCACAGAGCAGTGGCTAGTAGCAGAGGCTCTGAAGCTAGTTCATGAATTAATACCTCCTCCACTACCTCCACCACTAACCAGCTTAACTTCTTTGTGCTCTAGTTTCCTTATCCTCAAAATGAAGTTAATTTTTAAAAGCTTTAAAAAAGTATTTATCCGCCCCACCCTGTGAAATAGGAATAGCAATTTTTAAAAGCTTAAGCAAGAACTTTACTTTCGATTTTACTTTACTAAAGCAAGAACTTATCCCATTTTTACAAATTGAAAAATAAAACTCTATTTCTGACAATAGGTTAAAAGTTAAAAAAATAACTTCGTAAATTATAGTAGGTAATATGTTTTTGGAGCATAATTTTATAATCACCTATGATTCTCACATTCAGAAATAAGCTGGTATCATGGCATATGGTACATACCAAATGTAATTATATTTTACATTATATTTTTATCTTATTTTTCTACTTAATATATCATGGGCCTTTTCTCAAATCGATACATATTTGGGGGTTCTTAGAATAAAAGTCCACGTCCTCACTTGGGCCTACAAGCCCGAGTGATCCCGAGCCTCTGGTCTAATCTTCGCTCCTCTCCTTCCGCTGCCCCCACCTTACTCACTGAGCTCCAGACACACAGGCCTTGCTGGTCTTCGGGCGAGCTCAGCGCGCACCTGCTCAGGGCCTTTGCACTTACAATGTCCTCTCTGTAGAACCTCCTCTGCCAGATGCTCACGAGGCTCACCCCCACCCTTCATTCACATCTCCCCTCCTAACACCTTATGTAAAGTTACAACCCCTGTCTACCCCTTTTTCCTGCTTTGTTTTAAATCCTAGCACTTCCCACTACTTATTATATTATATCACTATTAGTGGTTAAGGCCTGTTTTTCGCAGTAGAACTTAAGTGTCATGAGGGCAAGGATTTTGTCTATCTTGTTTATTGTTTTATCCCCTGGAACTAGGTTCTAAACAAATATTTGTTGAACGAACAAATGAATGAATTTTGCTCTCATTTGTAATATCTTGACTGCACAGAATGCTGTTGCAAAGACGTTGCTTAATATATTTAACTAATCCTCTATTTTGAGATATTATCAATCATACTGCAACGGACATGCTTGAATTCATTGTCTTAAATACTTTTTGGCGGTTCCCTCGGGGTTAAGTTAGTGCAGCAGCTTCCTAAACATCCCCCACTTCCTCTTTTTCCTCCTCCCACAGGGAGCATCACAGTCAGACTTACACTATATCACATTCCTTTCTTTATCCTGAATACACACGAGCTTAAGCCCACATGCTGAGTGATGAGGGCATGCCCCTATTCTGCCTTTGTACTCAGTTCTCGTCACTGTTCAGAAATACAGGTGAGGCTGTAGTTCTCTCTTACAGAATATCTTCCTATTTCTTTACCTGCCTAAATTATACACATCTTCCCAGCCTCCCACTGGTCTCTACTGATCCCATCATGCTTTTCTTGAATCCGATCTATATGATCTCTCACTTCTCTGAATTTTCTCAACTTTTCTGCTATTTCCCATATTCATCATTCCCATATCTGTCTGCCATGTTCTAGCACCTACCATGCTGTAGATTCCAGTGTATGGTTTTCTGAAGCAAACAACAAAAACAAAAACAAAAACAAACAAAAACAAACTCTGTTCCCCTTTCTCAAAGTCCTATGCAGTCCTAGCCACAAAATATTAAGTATTTTCTAATTTAACTCTTTCGCCAAAATCACAACTTTTATGGAAATCGAGACAGCTTTTTGGAAGGAAGAAATAGGATTATCCATGATAAAATATTTTTGTCTTCGCACATATTTTCCTTGCATATTATTTACCCATATAAGTAATTTTGATTCTTAAATTTCTACTTGCAAACTTTAAAAAAAAAATTAATTAATTATTAACTTCAAGTATACAGTACGTTGGTGAGACATTTATATAGTTTATGAAATGATCCCCCTGCTGCTCTTCCCCTCCCCCGGCCCTCCACTTAGCCATCACATTACTGCTGACTGCGTTCCCTATGCCGCGCTCCCCATTCTCGTGACCATCTATCCACTGCTAATTGGTACTTCTTTAACCCTTCACCCCTTTCTCCCAGCTCCTCAATACCCCTCCCCTCTGGCCTGCACGAGATTGTCCTCTCTATTTGTGAGTCTGTTTTTGATTAGTTTGTTCTTTTGTTCCTTAGATCCCATATATAAGTGAAATCATACGTTATTTATCTTTCTCTGTCTGACTTATTTCGCTCAGCATAACCTCTAGGTCCATCCATGTTGTTGTGAATTTTAAGATATCATTTTTTTAAATGGCTGAGTACTAGTCTATTGTATATATGAATCATAACTTCTTTATCCAATCGTCTGTTGATAGGCATTTAGGTTGCTTCCATATCTTGGCTAATGTAAACAGTGCTGCCATGAACACAGGGGTGCATAGATCTTTACGGATTATTGTTTTAAATAAATTACCATACAAGGTATGTTTCTGATGATTTTTGTTGTTGTTGTTTTGGGCTTGTCTAAGATAACATTATTAGTTATGAAGTTATTTTCAAAGGAACATTTCTTTCAGATATTACTATAAAATCATGATGAGATGGTATCTGAGTTACACAGATATTTTTTGGTTTTTACGGAGGGGCATGGGGCGCTAGGAAAACCACAAAGCGTGCCTTTCCTTTTCCCCATTTTCACGCATGAGAAATCACGTTGAAATGCACGAAGAGGGCCCCGGGAAAGGAAAAACCATCCAAAGCGGTGCAGCACGGATGCGGATGAAAGGTGTGTGGACAGGTGGCGGAGGATGCTTTCTCTCTGTGACTGGAATCTACGCCGACAGCTCTCGAGCACAGGTGAGGCTGCGAGCAACGCGGAAGGTGAATCCAAGTCTCGCGCCTTTGCTCTTTTCATCTCACTAGCTTACATTTTTATACAAGAGCCTCAGCTCGTTTTCTCGACCCCAATGTGCTTTCTGGTTGCCTGAACTCTGGATCATCCAACGCACCCCAGGTAGCCTGGCAGACGGCCACTCACCATCTTCCTCGAAGAGAAGGCCCATGTGCCCATGCGCCTCGGCTTCTTTCTTCCCACCATCAATTTTGATCAGTTGAGCAATCTGAAAACATCGTTCGTAGAAGTGGTTCCTTACCCACTTGTCTTCGGAATTATTGAAGTAACAGGCCAGAGCATATAAGTTATTATAGACATCTTCAAAGAATCCTTCAAAGAGGGAAAAACATCGTAAATTGCATTAGAAAAATGTCTCATGACACATCTCTTCAATGACAAACCAATACAGTGACATTTATTTTCTATTTTTTCCTTAGAAGCATGGTTAACTATTTTAAAATTTGAAATGCAAAAATTAATGTATTTTATGTATTAAGATAGTTTTGCTAATTAAAGAATGTGCACATGAGAAAAGCAACAAAAAAATCTTTCCAAAAACTTAGAACCATTTAGAAATTGACATACCCTTGGTTGAAACACTAAACTTTATATAAGACAAAAGAAAGGATAATATCTACTAGCCATGTGCTCAGTTCCTTTGGAAGAAATGAGTGTGTAGTACCATCAAATATTTTTCCCACTGAAGATTTTAAAAGTATTTAGAGATTCCTGGGAAAGCAATGTTTCTTAACTATGGCAAAAAGGTAATGTAAATGAAGAAAGCAGATAAAATAAGAAAATAGCAAGGTGTTTTCACTCAGAAGAAAAAACAGTGATGAGGCTTATAAGAAATGATGATCAGGATGATCGAATAAATTCCAGATACTTCCTAGCAATACATGTTAGCAATGCTAAGAAAGAGTGAACTTCTATGCCTTTGTTTTCTATAAGTATCTTTTTCTGCTGATAATGCATTAATAATAGTCATCCCTCTCACTCAGTTATTAGTTTATTAGTTGTTAGTTTATTAGTCCTCCTCCCCCCATACTTTTTTAATATACTTTTTTGAGTACAAATAGGTGGCATCTGACCTATTTGTACTCAAAAAAGTATATTAATTCATTGTGAATCAGTTTTGTGAACCCCACTGCAATCAATCATAAATGACCAAAAATGTGTATGTGTTAATAAATTGTGCTTCAGTCCTGTAAATTCCACTCTATTGGTGAAAATGAACAAATTTATAATCTTTATATCTTTTTGAATTTGTGCTGAAAGCATAGTTGTGAATATGTGGTAGCCTCTGGATTACCTTTCTAAGGCTTTTTAAAAAACATAATTCATTATTATTCACTGATACTAAGTGTTCACTATTGGAAGTCAACCCATATATTCCTGAAAAGATTACAATTATGAAAAATATTTATCAGTGTCCACTAACGCTCTAATAGGATTAAAATAAAAAAGCTTAGAAAAATTGAAACTAAGATGACTACAACAAAGGGTAACTTTCAAGAACTGTACTTAAGTTACTCCAGTATTTCAAGAGAAATTTCTAAACCCTAAGTCATTCCTTTACATACACTACTGCTTAATAATTCCATTGGAAATTAAGATTTACCTTAAAATAGGTTTTATACCTAAAAGTTAAAGCAATACAAAAAAGATCTTTCTGTCTCCCTATTTTTTAAAATTTTATTTTATTATTAGTTTTTAGTATACGGTACATTAGTTAGATATTCATATAGTTTATAAAATGACCCCTTAATAGCTCTTTCACCGTCTTCCTACTTTTGAAGGAACTGAGGATTCTGGAGAGCCATTCTGCTTTTTAAGGCTACTTACGATAGGCAACGGCTTAGGTGAAAAGTGGAGAATAACCTGACTTATTTACTTAAAAAACAAAACGAAACACAAATACTCTCATCTCAGAGCTGACTTCTCCTGTGTTTTATCTCTCCATTCTGAACCTCCTACCTAATATGAATAGAGACTAAAGTCTGTTTTGTAGTATAATATATTCCTTGTCATATTTAGTGATTAGAGTTATTTTCCAAAGGCTGTAAGTAAAATGTTTCATATCTTCCATTTAAATAAAATTATATAAAGAGCTTTTAAAAATATATGCAATGCTGAAATAATTTTTCTGTTTTTCAGTAATTAAACCTCAATAGACTATTTCCAACATTTAATAAACAAAGGTTTTTGTTTGTTTGTTTTTAGAATGAGTTATATAAGCTATCAAATTCCATTTAACAAACACAACCTTGGTTACCATGAATATATGATAAACCACTCAGTAAACAAAATATTTTCTTTCATTACTTAGACCATGTGGACTATTTGGACTTTGTTAATTTTTGGAATAGGTGAAACATTTTTATTTATATGTAGTTACTTTTCTTTAATAAAAGATTATAAATTAAAATGTTTTCTACCTTAAAATAGACTATTTAGCAATGTAGTTTCTTTATAATGATAAAAATGCAAGTTTCTTATATTTATGACGTTTTATGACAAGTGATATATTTGGCTGAGATTGATTCTACTCATAGCCTCTATTTAAAACATTTACTGAATATAATGACTCAACTCGAAAAAAAAAATCACTACTTGGCAAACTTTATCTTGATTGATTCTATTTGCAGTGTAAATATCACTACAGAATTTGGTACTGAAACTAGAATGTAGGATTTTACAATAGCATTTTCTACTTATAACAGTTAATTTCTTAATAAAGTAATATATAAATCGCATTTTAAAATTCATCGAAGGAGTCTTTTTAAAGCAAATACTGCAGTTAAATACTTTTCATAATACAATAATCACTGCCTATTTTCATGCACATGCACACACACACGCACACACACACACTCACACACACCCTAGTTCACTTATGGTGGGGGTGTAAGGATTTTTGTATACTTCATATTTGTAAGTCATTTCGCAATCTGATGGGAAATATGTATTGACTCTACCATAGAGGCCGAAAGACTTTGCTACACTTTCTGATGCTGTTTCCATGCCCCCATCGATTCTCCCCATTGCAGCGTCAAGTAACCGTTGCCTAATACTCCATTCTCCCATAGAGAGGCCCGAAATGAAATGTAGACATTGCCATGCTGGGGCCTGAGCTACTCTTTTTGAATCCTGGTATTCTCATGGAAAATGCTGAAGAAAGAATAATTTAGAACACCAAATTTATGTGTCAAATTCTAGGATTTCCTTTCTTTCTCTGATTACATAAAATGACAGATTTCTAATACGTAACTGAGAAATACTTATGACAACAGTATCAGTATAATTATAGTAGGGATTAAAATATTTTCTTCAATAGTTGAAACACACTGACTTTCTGGAAAATTTTAGGATACAGGGAATTTGTTAGAAATGATGTGACGGAATATAGAAAATTAACAATTTTATTCATAACCGTGAACTGCAGGCTTTTCATGTCTCTCACGATTCACTGATAAAAATTTTCTGATTGAAATCTGTAGGACTTATTGATACAACCTTCAAATTCCATTATATAAATACTAGAAAATGAGTATAATTTTCAAGTTGTAGTACTTTTTGAAAGTCTCTCCTTAGCAAAAGTCAAAATTCAGATTATATATGAAGAAAAATTATGGAAAGACTTAGAATTAGTGATGTAGAAGCTTTTTCACATACTGGAAAGTTTAGGAGAAGTTAGTAGGTACTCTTCACTGCCTTCCCTGGTTTAGAATGATGTCGCCAAGATGCCCCCGTGTCTGGGGCAACCCTGTGAGCCAGCATTCCTCATCCTTTCTTCCACAAATATGCTTAGTTGAGATAGCTGAACTGCGCTAGGTTGTCTTAATGTTGCAAATTCACACACGGAACAATCTGGAAGTTTCCCTCAGGCGCCCGCTGTTCTAGATCACGCAGCGCTGCCGCCCAAAATCCTTCCACTTACCTTTCCTTTCGGCCACCTCAGCCCTGGTCAGGTAGTAGTAGAAGTGGTCCAGCTTATCAGGCTGCTCCTCCAGAGGTCTCTGCAGCCACAAGAGGGACCTGAGCCTCGCGGCCTCCCTCAGGGCGTCCCACTTCTCCATCAGAGCGAAGAGCTCAGTGAAGGACTTATGGAAGCCATCTCGCAGCATGTCCACACAGATGCTCTTCTTGTATGAGTTCCGGTAACTGGGAATGCGAACCAGAACACTCAAAGTGTGATTTCGGTCCTTGACATCTGTGCAGTGTTTTTATCCGATAATAATTAAAAGCCGAATCATGCTGTCTTTTTTTTCCTTAGTGAAAGCACTAAGAACCACCTTTGCCTCAAACACTCGCAATTGAAAAACTTCAGTTTAATGAAAGATGCCAGGAGCTATCTAAATACAGTAATTTTAATGAAATTACATTATAAATATATCAGTTCCAGAGCTGAGCTCCCTTTGATAAGGACAAATAAGCTGGCTGACTGATGTCTTAGTCTGTTTGAGCTGCTATAACAAAATACTACCAATTGAGTAGCTTATAAACAACAAAAAAAATGATTGCTCACAGTTATAAAAGCTCGAAGTTCAAGATCAAGTCACCAGTGTGGCAGCCTTCTGGTGAGAGCCTATTTCTTGTTTCATACTTGGCTCCTTCTGAGTTCTCACATGGTGGAAGGGGCTAGGGACCTCTCTGGATCCTCTAAGGTCTACTCCCATTCACGAGGACTCTACTCATGACCTAAGTATCTCCCAAAGGTCCCATCTACAGACACTTTTGGGGATTAGGATTTTAACATAAATTTGGGGGGGACACAAATATACAGACCGAAGTATCAGATGACATTCAAAAATACTTGATACACTAGCCTCTCGACAAAACAAAATAACCGATGAGCCGAGCAAAAATTAAACATCTCATTAATATCAAAATAATGCACTCTATATTAAATGGTTTCACTGTATGTTATGGAGGTTCATTTATTTCTAAATATATTTGTAAATTATTTTCAGTCAGAATTATATTCATGATTTCTTAGATCAATATTTCACTACTTAATAATAAATCACATGCAAGAAAAAGTGACAAATAAATATTCCACTTATTTATTTAACAAACAGCTATTGAGTTTCCCACCAAGTGCCAGGCACTGTTCTACACCAGAAACATTCCATGCCCCTGTAAAGTCTGTATTTTAGGGAGAACACAACTAACGAATAAGTAAACAAACGACAAATAATTTCAGATGATGAAAACTGCCACACGGGAAGCAGACAGAGCTGTGGGATGACAGCTGTGTGATGGCATTTGTTCTACCAAATGAGCGATCAGAGGCCAAATGATATAGATTTATGTTAATAATTTTACACTTGTTTTTTTTTAAAGGAAACAATTAAGTATTTAGAACTGACCTGATGCGATACTACTTGTAATAAAAATTTCACCATGGCGTGGAAACAGCCTAGAATTAGTCAGAACACCCCAGGTCTGAGTCAGAACTTCCAGTACTGTGAGATCTCCCTGGACCTCATTTCTTCTCATCTGTGAAACGTGTGTATTATACATGCCCTGCCTACACCCCAGAATTCTTCTAAGAACTGAATGAAATAATGCATGTAAAAACGACCTGGGAAATGTGAAGTCCTCAACTACCAGTTCTCAACTGCTGGCTATGCAACAGCATCCCCTAGAGAGTTCAACAAACAAGCAAGCAAAGCAGAAATGCTCAGGCCCACCCACCAAGGAGTTCTTCCTCGATGGATCAGCTTAGGTGTAGAACAAAATACACAAAGAGTGGTGAGGAGGGGCGTGGTGAGAGAGAACCCGAAATATGAAAGGCAGTACCTGGACCATGAAGAGCCCTTAAAGCCGTGGTAGGAAGTCTGGACTCCGGGCCTCCAGCAGCTGACGCGAGGCACCCATTCTTATAAGACTGGCCCATAAAGAGAATAAGGAAACGACATTCCTTGGCCAAAATCTCAAAAACCACCGCCTTGTATGAGCCAAAAAAATATTTGAAATGGGGAAGAGAGAATAACAGATGTTTGTTCCTACCCGCCTGCTGAGACCGAAGAAGATGGAGGAGGAAGCAGAGAGATGCTCTAAAAGGCCACGTCTCCTCTCTCCTCCCCTACCCACCTGCCTTGACACAAAGACAGTATGTGTCACTGTGTAGCTCTCAGCTGAAGAGGACCAGAACGAGCCTCTACAGCTTCCCATAGCCCCTGAGTGGTTTGGACGGAACGCCATAACAGTCTAGTGGGTTCCATGAATGTCGCAAAAGTTGATGGAAAGAGCAAGGGGGTATGTCTGCCGCAAGGCCAGCAGCGGTGGGAAGGGGATGTGTGCTAAAAGGCTGTTACATGGGACCTGAAGGGGGACACAGCTAGAGCTCTGGGAATAGGCAGCACTGGGGACCTACTGAAGGCGTCGAGCCAGCGTATTTCCAAAGCTGACAGAAAAGGAGGAGGGATCGAGTACATCAGAGGGACTGAGTACAGAACCGCACAGGTTAGGAATGCATTCCACTACAAGTAAGGGAAAACTTGCCTCGCCGTGACTTCCAAACTAGAGGTTTCCATTTCTCACAGCACAAGATGCGACTGGCCTAGGTTCAGAGGACTGGCAAGTTCAAGGCTCATGCCTCCAGGATCATTTTAACTTTTCCCTCATGCTTGTCCCTGGCTGGTCACTGAAGGGACCAGCTCTAGATTATCATCTCTACCTTCAAGGAAAGACAAAGGGAGAGAATGTGGTGGCACCAGCCGCCTTTCGCTATCATTGTGGGTGGGGGAACATTTCTGTAGCTACTAATGGATGTCCACTTTGTTCTACTGGCCAGAACCCTGCCATGCGGCCACCCACGCTGCAAGGCGGCTAGAAAAACTCATATCCGGCCTGTTCCAGGGCACGGTGACCAAACAGAACAGGAGCTGCGTTAGCACAGAAGGGAGGCGTGGACTCTAGAATCGGGAATCAATGCGGACAAGCAGCCATGCCCAGGGTCGCCAGACACAGCTGGGAAGGGTGCCCAGTTATATATGACTATCACACAGCAGAACTGAAGGGAAGGAGGGGAATCAGTAGAAGCAGGTGGACTCAACGTGATAAAGATGCTGATAACTTGGTGACTGAGTGGATGTTGAGGGTGACGGAAAGGAAGGAGCTAGGATGACAGCCAGGTGTTTGGAGTAGTTGTTAATTTGCTCAGGACGGCAACACAAAAGGATGAATGGTTACGCGAAAGATAACAAGTTTAGGTTCCCCCCAAAGGCAGTTTTGGGGGTGGTAAGGAGGTCTGAGAGGACAAAGGGCTAGAAATCCAACCTCGCGTCCAACAGGCACCGTGTGTTCACGCCTTGGCTGCCAGCGTGCTTTCCTGTGAGTAAAGAAAGCATTCTGGAGCGAAAATAAAAAATATTATAAATAAAAAAGTAGAATATGGACTTTAAACAATAAAAATGAACACCAGTCAGGAGGCCATCTCAATTTCAATCCCAACTGGTACAGAAATGCAGAAGATCACACTCTGAGCTTTATGTCCCCCTCCCCCCCCCCCCCCGGAAGAGGAGGCTGCTTTGGTTGGGTCCAGTCTGCCCAGCACCAAGGTCCACTTCCACAGGTGGCAAGACTGCAATGTACTTTTGGAAATGGCCAGTCCCACACTGTGTGTCCTCTTGGTCGGACTCGATTTCAAAGACTTCCCAGCCAAGAGGCGGGTCAGTGACCCAAATTAAGCCACTGGCCTCTCTCCCAGGCTTTTGAACCTTGAGGCAAGCAAGACACACAAGCGTGTAGATGCTTGCTGGAGCTCACGCGACCTGGCAGCCAAGAGCCAAACTACCTAGAGCCGTTCAAGGCTCACATGTCTTGTCCTTTTCTTCTAAGCCAGTTCTCCACTAAATTCAGCTAGTTACCTCTAACATCCTTCAATAAAATCATTTTCACTTTATTTAGTCAGAAGCAGTTTCTGCTGCCCCTGAGCCAAGACCACAAACTGATTCAGAAGGGACTGAACTAAAATTATTTCTAAGACATCTTTCAGCCTCAAAACATCCATGATAGATAACTAATATAAATTTTTAAAAATTCTAGCATATTTTTAAAAAGACCACTCTTTGCAAATGAGATTTCAAATAGAATTATATTTTAAAATGCATCTGTAACTATACTGATATCATCTCTATTTTATATACACATGTCATTTATATACACAAACGTGTATGTCATTGTTTAAGCCTCATTACTAATATTTGAGGGTAAGAAAGTGCAATTGTAGTGATTTATTAAAGAGGTTCCTATTTACATCATTATTGTTAATTCAAATGATTTTTTTAATTGGAATAATTTTCACTTAATAAAATGAACTGCTTATCTAAAAATAAAAATATATTTCAATTTCCACCATTATGTAATATATTTGGATTTCTCAGGTTTTATATTTCATAACAGCGAACCACAGCCACTTTATGGAAAGAATTTTTTAAAAAACAAAAATAGAAATATAAACAGAATGCAAATTCATTATGTTATTTATTTCATTTGGACAAAAGTTATTAGTCTTTGGTTTCATTTACATATTAAAACACATATTAGTCTAAATTAAAATATGTTCTTTCTATTCATCAGGAGAAGAAAAATCTCCTTGACCTGGAAGCACTATACTGGTTGAAAATGGAAAATTCTGGTAAAATTTATGGAGAGATATGATAACGTAGAATTTGAAAAGAGTTCTCCTGACAGAAAAGATGGCATTCATAGAAGCAAGGATGCAACATTCACGGATCTGCCGGACATCTATAAATCTACATCCTGAGGGAGACCTTTGCTGCTGCAGACATCCCTGGGCTAAGGGATGCCGCTGGAGAAGGATGGGTTTAAGAACAGGATTCAGCAATCATATATTTCATATGGGTTTTATTACTATTCAAAGCTATTATTCAATAAAGATTATACGTAAGTATTCTGAATTTACAACAAAATTTCCCTAAAAAATTCTAAGATTAAGAAAAAAATCTATAGATCGACAGACAGTAAAATTGAACAATTTGATGCTGGAAAATGGGGAGCTTTCTGTTAAACAGCTATGTAGTTACTGTATCATTTTCAAATTCTGCCTAAACCACTTGGACTAGCCACTGTACACAGAGCACTTACAATGTGTCAGACACTGTGTAGATATCATTTCTAACTCACGCAATACCTCTACAAAGTACTACTTTTATTTTTACAGGCTAAAAAAAATGTCTTCGGTGAGGTTGCGACTTGCCCAAAGCCATACAAGCTAATAAATAGCAGAGTTGGAATTTGCACCCCAGTTTCTTAAGACTGCAATTTTTGAATTTTTCCACTTAACACAGTGCTTATTATATCAGATATTATTGTTTTTTTTTTCTCATTTTCTTCCTCCACACAATTTTCTGTTTATTTGAATCAACTGTTTAGGAATTTGACATAACTGCACAATCACAATATAACTTTCCAATTTGAAAGCCAATATTTTTATCCATGCTAATACGTATTTATGCTGGATTGGGGGGAAAGATAGGTATCATTCTCTGACTCTCTTTAAAATGAAGAGCAGACAAGCAGCAGCATCCTGCAAAGCCAATTCGATAGATGTGATTCCTACTACTCAAGGGTGTAAAGTCTAATGGGGAAAACAGAGACAAACATATAAAAGAGTGAAAAGCACACACTTCTACAAATATAAAAAAAAAATGAATGGAATAAATAGATATAAAAACTTATTTTATTTTCTCTGCCTTTATAGGCATTTATACTAGCAATTAGATGGATTTTCAAAATCAAAATGAATTATCCCCTATCTTAGAATATAATTAATATAGTTAACATTTTTTCATAGCACAAACTGAAATACTATATCAAGGTGAAGCTTCACGTTCGGTAAGATATTTCAAAAGCAATTCAATAGAAAGCCATATTTTAAAACAAGATCATAAAATTTTTATTTAATCTGACAAAGATAAACTTAAAAGATACATAATGTTTAATCAAAAGTCAGGTTAATACTTTTATTCCATTAAATTAATATTTATAAGTCACTAGTGGGTTATCTATGTGTCAGTTATAAGAGTCTCACATTCATACTGTAGGAATAAATGTTATTGAATCACCTACGGGATAATTACAGTGACTCTTAAATTAATACTTAAATAGCTTCAGTTAAAATAATTTCCATGGAATAAAGTGAGTCACTATTCTTACTCATACTTTTCAGTGTAGGTAGAAATTATATATAATAGAATAGTGGAAAAGTCCATTTCTTTACACATATACACACAGACACAAAAAATCATGTAAGTTATTTGGGTATGTTTTATAGTTTTTTGTTAAAAAGACCATTTGCCCGCCCCCCACCAAAAAAAAGCTAAAACAAAGATACAGCACTTCCCTAGTATAGAGAGAAGTGAGAAAGAAAGTAATTAACTATGTTTAAAATGACTTTATCTTAAAAGCATGTAGAATGCTTTTACAATGAAAATTGAAAGTATTTTTCTTAATTTGACACATTTAGGTTTTTTAACAACTATTAGTCACAGTGTTGATGAATTCTCGTTAAGAATTATACTATCGTTATTCTTAAACATTTTTGCGTAATAATCATTGGAGAGTTGAGTTTTTTAGGACTTTATTTTCCGTGGATTCCAAGGGAAAAAAGTTTCAATATAAAAAAATCTCTTTAAATTTAAGGGATTTCCGGTGAGTTGACTGGTCTCTGGGGGCATCTACTGGAAATTTAGCAAACTGCAGTCACATCATGTAAATTTAATAACTTTTCATTATCCATCTTAATACAGATATTATTTTAATTGATATGCAAATAAGGCGATACTCAAAGAAGATAAATGTAAAGTTATGCATGGCATTCTATCTCATCCATCTGGTAACAGCAAAACACGTAGCTGTCTATGAGATCAGTTAACAAATACTCAACTCTTAAAAATGTAAATAGGGCAGGTGTCATATCGCAGAGTAACAGTTTTCAAACCACTCAATTCTCATGTTTGGAAAATAAGAAATATATTTTAGAAATAAATATTCACACATTCCATGAGGCATTTTATTATATCCAAATTAAATGTATATAAAAAGCACTTAAAATTGTGGTTTCTCTAAAACATTCATTTTGCATCTTAGTAAATGCATTAATCATAAATAACATGATAACCAATGCTTATCTTCTATATGATTTTAAATTTAACTATCTAGGGGATAATAGCTCATAGTCAATAGAATTAGAATTAGTCATTAAAATGAACAGTTATTAATTTCTCCTAAACATTTTAGCAGAAGCTCCTTAAAGAAAAATAAACATATGACAAACTTAATATGATCATTGCTTATGTATAGTTTTGACATATATTTCAATAAACAAAGTAACTCTGGTAATATTCTTGCTGTTGCTAAACATGTAATAGGAGTGTTAATATCACAGGCATTATCACAATCTTGATTTTCTTTTTAAAATTATTAATCATATTTTCTTTAAGAGAAAAATTAATATTAAGGTATATATTCATTGTGCTACACTTTAATTGTACTATAGTATACTTTATATATTGCTTTAATTTTACCTAAAATCCTCTTAATGATGATTGAAATATATGACATTTTAGCTTCATTACAAAAAAATACAACTCATGCATTTATTAGTTTTTACTGTTTCTGGAAATTTCATTAGAATCACTGTCCAAATAAATTATATCACTTTTAATTGTGTAAATAAATAACCAATCAATATAAAAATGTTATCCACAAATCAGAATATAAGTATTAATATAGCAGGATTTGGGTTTCAGTTTAGATTTAGATTTATATTAGATAGCTGGACTTATTTGATAACAAAAATAAATAAAATCTGCCTCCAAAGAGATTACAGAATGGAATTTTTCATGATTTTCTAAACAATTAGAAGTTCGCTAATTTGAATTTTTAAAGGATGCTGTTACACATATAAGATTTGCATTTTATTTTTAGAAAATACAAATTTTCATTCATTTATAATCCATTAGAAAGTATAGTAATACTTCCAACAATTTACAAGTGTACACACAAATTGAAAAATGCCATTTGGAAAAACTATTTACTCTAAGTCAACTTTTAATTAAAAAAAAATCTGGTAATAATAACTAAGAAAGTTTACCACATAGTACTTTGTAAATGGGATGATTACTAATATAATTCTTTCAACAAAAAAATAAAATATTAAGAAATTTGATCAGCAAAGAATTTTCTCAACAGCACAATAAGAATTCTCTTAACATAGGTGACTTTATTTAGGGCATATGGAATATTTATGTAGAATGGAACAAAGACTATTTCTTAGATTCAATTATGTTAAACTGATACTCGGCAAAATGAAGTAACTATTTGTGAGATCAATAAGTGTTAATCGATCAAATAGAAATTTTGCTGGTGATTGTTACCCAATATTAGATGAAAGCCATGGTTATTTAGTAGACGGTACAGATTATATCTCTTACAATAGCTTTAAATAATTCCTTTAACAATAATTTTTTATTCACATACCCTGTTCAAAATGATTTCCTCAAGTGATTCCTATTTAATTAAATATCTGAAGTACAGCAATTGTCGTCAATCAAGAACAAATAAACTATTCATCAGTCAATATAAAGTATTACCAAATATTTACCCACATAGGGTTGCACATATTTTCTTTACTGAAAAAATCTCAAATTTAACCACATTTTAAAAATAGTTTTTATTTAGAAGTTTATTGATAACCACTGGAAGAATGTTTCTTTTGAGGCTAACTGCACATATAATTTTTATAAACAGTCATTACTTGTAAACTCTCTTGAGAAAATCAAACATTTTAAAGAATGTTTTAAGCCAAAAATTATACATGGAAATGTATGAAATAAATGTCATTATTTAAGAAGAACTTTCAGTGAAAATATTTTCAAGTCAGAGTACCACACTTTAGTCCCAATACCTTTCGTTAAATGAGGCAATCATATTAATTTTTGTTTTCTTTCGATTTACACTATAACTTTCCACTATAAAAAATATGATTATATAACCAATTTATATTTGTTATATTGTTATTTAACCAATTAAATATGTTGAAAAATAAAGCCTGAAGATAATATTAATTTTTGGATTGAGTTATAATAATAAAAAAGAAATCTGAATAAGTAATGTAATTATGCTATAGTCTGCATCCTAACATGATAATAAATGTAAGAAAAAGAGGGCAAAAATAAAAAATAAACTTCATACTACATGACTACAAACAATGGATTACAAGCACATGTAAGTATGATCATGCTAGCTCATTAACTCCATGTTTTTGTCTAAATTAGCATTTATAAAATTTCTATTATATCGAACTTTATACAATATAATAGCCACTGATATTTGAAACATAATTCTGTGATTGCTCTCCAAATTTTTGAAATTCTATCATTTAGGACATTTTGTCTTAAACAATATCATTTAAAATTTTTCCTTCAGTTCATCTTTATAAATAAACTATCAATTTTCCATATAAATTGAGTGAAACATCAAACTTAATAAAAATGTAAGGCTGGAGAATATAAAGACAAAGCTTAGTAAAAACAACAAGTCGCATTAAAAAGAAAACTTTAGCTCACTGTGCTCCTTTTTTTTTTTTTACTAAAGTATGTCATACGTTTTATCTTTGCAAGAGTTTGACGAGTTTTGCAAGTAAAATTCTGTTTCCTCTACATTTGCTAATAGTCATGAGAATCTGTAGTTTGCACCTTCCCATTAAAAATGTATTGTATTTTTTTGAAATTATTCACCCCGCCTTTTATCCAGATCATGTCTTTGAAAGGAGGAAGTAGATAATAAATGGAATAATTCATGATTTCCCATTAAATATGAAACTTTCTTTTGCAGAGTTTAGAAAATGAAGTTCTACATAATGTACAAAAGTTGATTAGAACTTTTTTAACCTTTTCAAGAAAAAATCTTTCACATTAAACAAATGCATGAAGAGCTTTCTTCGGGAAAAGTAAACCAATCGATTCTTTATACCTATAGATTTATCATATATATTCTAATGTTGCTCCCTCCAAACACATATTCCCTTATAATACCTGAGTAGCTATTAAAATGGTGGCAAGAAAAGTAGTGAACATTGAGCTATAAACATGACAAGTATCTAAGAAAAATATAACTGTTTTAAATTACAAAGGGAAAATCACGTAAATTAAAAATGAAAACAAAACATTACTCGTGCTCTTTTCAGCAATGTAATGGAAGATAGTGTAAGAGGAAAAAACAAAAGCTCCATTTAGATTTCTCTTTATGACATTTCTTCTAGCGTGGTGATGAGATTTTGTCATGAGAAAAAAATATAACTTTAAAAACTTCTCTTTACCAACTGTCCATTTGGTATACTGTTAACTATATTCTTTTACCTCTTTTTTGGATACATAAAAAATAAATAAACCAAATGATTTTTAGGCTCTTTTCAGCTCTATCATTCTATAGTTCTTGGATAAGGAATCTGTAGTAAAACTCAGCTAAAGAGAAATGTTAAGTTCTATTTTAGGGCAGCAGGTGACCTAATTTCTTTGGGTTTTTAAGTTGCTATTGGAGAATAGTTCACTTCTTCACTAAACGTATTTTAATTTTCTTCATGTTAAAAAGTACATTAAGAACACATTTTTCCCCTTTCAAATGTGAATGCTTAAAAAACAATTACCATACTCTAAGCCATGTGGAGAAACCTTTCATTAGTATATGCTCTTTAATTACTGTTACAAAGGAAGTGTGCATTGAGCATATGAACAGTGAGGCCAGGATTTCTCACAGGCTACATAAATGATCAACCTTCCAGAAGATACATTTCATTTTACATTTAGTAAAAACTAAAATAATAAAAATTTAAAAATGAATTGATCGTTTTGATTTATATACAGGTGACACCTATGTATAAATATCTTATTTTCCTGAAAGTTGTATTAATTATATTGCAGCTATCTCAAACACTTAGAAAATTCCTAACAGCATAGGGTATATCAAATCAAATATGTATATCGATAAGAATTATTGGGAGAACTAAAGGCAGTGTTTGTGAGAAGATAAAAGAGGCTTGAATTCAAACTTTTAGAAAACAGTACAAAATAGATATATAGAGGGATTTTAACTTCTTTGACACAGAGAAAAAGTCATTTGTTTCTTCTGTATTTTTATACAATAGTGCAAATGCCAACAAAAAGAAAGCTTGTGTAACACAATTAATATCAAACAAAATAGAATTCAGGCATAAAAATTAAAGGAATATAAAAATATCAGAGATTCATAAATAAATTTTCTGAGAAATACAGCAGTTAGAAAACAATATACCTAATAATAGTTTCAGGATATATAAAAATTACAGAATAAAATAAAGGTAAAAAGATTTTAATGCTTTTTCCTCCTTCAAGAAAGTTACCAATAAAGTAGAGGTTAAAAAGATTTGAATAAAAATTGTTGAACTTGATTGAAATAACAGGCTCAGTCTAATTATTAATTCTGATGGAGCCTTCCACATAGAACTATCAAATAAAGATAATATATATATTTATTTTTCAAAAATACAAAGAATGTTTATAAAAATTGACCACACTACAAATTTCATAAACTGATATATATATGGCACATTTACAGAGCACAAGGAAAGATTCACTTCTCAATCTTGAATCTTCTCTTAGAAAAAGGCCATAATAAAAACTATTCACCTGCAAATTTACAAATATATATTTCTAATTTATTCATTGCCTAAAGGGGAAACCACCATAGAAATTTTTATATATTTAGAACTGAAAGAAAAAAATCAAAATATCAAATCCTAGGGAAAGAAGTCATCATAGTATTCAAAAGTAAATTTAAATGTATTTATTAGAAAGCAAGAGCAACTGGTACAGATGAAGAAGCTAGCATTCAACTCAGAGTGCTAGAAAAAATCCTAACAAAATAAACAATGGCATGAAGTCAAATAAAGGACAGGGAAGGAAATATTAAGGGTAAATGCATAAATTAATAAAAGAGAAGAAAAAAGTTGACCCATAAAACAAAAGAACTGGTTATGATAAAAAGACAAATCTTTGAATAATCTAGTAAAACAAAACTAGATGGGTCGCTTAAACAGTACCGAGTATAACAAAGAAAACATAGCTTCTAAGTACAATAATAGTAATGGCTAACTTTTATTGTATGCTTATGATGTGCTAGGTGTTATTCTCAATACTCTACATATCTTATTTAAATCTTACAACAAAGCTTTCTTATGGGATAGGTAATATTCTTTTCATTTTATATATGAGAGAACTATGGCACAAAGAGTTTAATTAACAAGTCAAAGACCACACACCCATGCATAGTCAAGCTGTAATTTCGACTTCAGCAGTCTAATTCTAGAGCCTCCATTCTTAGCTACCATTATCTTTATTTATACTACCTCCAAGATACAGAGAATATATCTATAGATATAGAAGAGATTTAAACATTAGAAAATATGCTAAACTTTATCATAACAAATATAAAAATCTACATAAATGGGCACTAACTAAAAAAATACCAAATTAGCAATCATCAAGATTGACTAGAGAAGACTTAGAAGACCAATTATTAAAAGAGAAAATCTCTCTCCCCCATCATCCTCCTCTCACAAAAGAGCAAAACTTTGGTTTCACAAGGGAGTTCTACCAACTTTCAATAAGTAAGAAATTCTCATCTCTTCTAAAATGTTCCTGAGCATAGAAAAAGATGAAAAGTTCTTTACTGCATTTTAAACAATCCCAGAAGTATAGCGCAAAATGATGATAATAATTATGGTTCGATATTATTATAATTTAGATGCAAAAATCCCCCCACAACCCCAAGTATAAAAAGAACTCCTAGTAAACTGAAACCATAATGAAGAAGTAGGGTTTATGTCAGAATTTCAAGATCGGTTCAAAATTAGAAAATCTAGTACCTTTTTGATAATCTCAGTAGATGCTAGAAAATTATTTTGTAAAGTTTAAAATTAATTCATGACTAGGAAAAGTACAAATTAAAAAAAATAAACTCTTTATCATGGCAACGTGCATCTCTATTCAAAACTGAAAGCAAAAGCTTTATGTTCTGTGATACATCATTGTTACTTCCAGGAAAGATGGGAAGGTGCCCCGGGGTTCCTGTTACTCTTCAGCACCGTTAACTGCTACCTGGAGGTTCTTTTCGATGCAGAACTCAATATTTTAATGATACCAATTCTCTTAAAATAACATGAATTCAAGGCAATCTCAATAAAACCTCAATATTTTCCAGGCACTTGATAATTCCAAAATTCATATGAAATAGTTAAAGTACAAGAAAAGCCCGACATTTGGGACAAAGAGGGGAACAGTCTGCCAGATATAAAAATATATTTTAACTATGTTAATAAAACAAATTGAGGCACCAACACAAGAAAAGGCAAATCGACGGAACAGAATGGATATGCACATGTATGTGTATACATACACAGGAATTCGGTATTCAATAAAGTCGCATTTTAATTCAGGGGAAACTTTTTACGATGACTAATCTATCTGCAAATTTTGTTGGTTTTAATTTTTATATTAATATTTTTATATTACTATTTTTATATAAAACAGATATTACCTTTCTACATTTAACAAAACACCTAAATGATGCACTTTAATTTAATTTCCTGATCATCTCCTTAACCTTAATACAGTGTATGTGATATGCATATATTAAACCTTTATCGCCCAGATCTTTCAGGTGCCTAATTACATCATTCGTTAAAGCAACTTCGCAGACACTTATTTTGGACTTCTGAGTTAGGTACTTTGTTTTTTTCCTTTGAGATTCCAAAGTAACCTTTTGGGGGCGGCGGGGTGAAAGGTCCAGAGAGACTATATAGGAAGAGATGTTTCTCAGTCCTGAGATTATCAGAAAAGATTTTGGTTTTTTTGCCCTCAGTTTTAATTAATAGTTTATCTGAGTATAAATTTTAAGTTAAAATAATCATTCCGCATATTTTGAAGAAACTCCTTCTTTTTCTTCTACAATCAAATGTTATTACTGACAACTATGATGGGAATCTGATTGACTTCTTGATGATAACCTTTTCCCTAAGTGAGTTAAAACGTTTTTTTTTTTGCTCTCTCTTTCTTGGTCACTTCTTGGTCTGCGTGATTTTTCTAGTCTAAGATCTATGTCTGTGTCCATGTCTCTGTCCTATCTCTGCATCTGTGTCTATATATCTACATCTACATCTAGATCTATAAAGTCATTATCATTCATTCTTTGTTTTCTCTCTTTCTCTAGGGTAAATATTGATCCCCTGGACTGATGTTCTGTATCTCATACCTTTCAAAACATTTTCTCTGTCTTTCCTGTTTGTATTCAATGTGTAGAGAGATATCCTTGTCTTTCACTTGCATTCTTTCTTTTGAATTAAAAAGACTTCCAGCAATCTTATTTTAATTTTGAATAATTCGATTTCTCTAAATTCTTTCACAGTGTCAGGTACATTTTTGAGGGATGCAAGATTTTGTACAATATTTGTAAAAAAAAAAAAAACTGGAAATCTTTAAAAGTTCTTCTATCTATAGAAATTTTGCTTCAGCTCAGGTGGAGTGCTTTGTTCATTTTTTTTTTCTTTTATATTGTGACATATTCCCAAGTACCAGAGAATATTTGTTTATTGATGATAATGAAGTTCGAGATTTCTTACCATGAGCAGTGTACTTGGGTTTCCTGTTTACAGGCTTCATTCTGAGGAGTGTGGGTCAGGAGAGCACAGGCTGACTATTCCTTGAGCTACTAACAAATGAAAGGGACTTTGCGTGGTGCACCAGCTTCCCTGACAGGAGCTCAGGCCAACTGGTAAATATCTTTAAAGACTTTTTGCATCACTGTTCATGAGGGCTATTACTCTGTGGTTTTCCTTTTATGTAATGGCCTTTTCTGATATTGATAGAAGGGTAATTCCAGTCTCGTACAATGGGTTGAGAAATATTTCCTCCTTTCTATTTTCTTGAGCATGCACCAAATTGGCATTATTTCTCCCTCACGTGTTGGTTAGAATTCACCAGTGAGGCCATATGGGCCTGGAATTTTCTTTGTGTGAAGTTTTAAAACTATGAGTCAATGTCTTTAATGATATAAACCTACTGTGCTATTTCCACTTAAGTGAACTCGCGGTATTTTTCAAGAAATTTAGCCATTTAAGTTGTTGAATTTATTAGCATAATTCTTTCCCCCTAATTAGCATTCTTATATTTGTTTAATTTACACTGAGGTGTACTCTCATTTCTGAAATTGGTGTGTTGTGTCTTCTTTTTCTCTGGTCAGTCTTACTTGAGGTTGATCCTTTTTATTGATCTTTTCAGAGAATTGGTTTTTAGTTATTGATTTTGTCTCTTTTTTTCTGTTTTCTGCTCTCATTTTACTACTCCTTTTTCTCTGCTTTCAGTTTAACTTACTTTCTTATTCTAATTTTTAAAAATGAAAGCTTAGGGCACTCATTTTAGACATTTCCATTTTTCTGATACAAGCATTTTAATGCTTTAAACTTCCCTGTGAGCACTACTTTAGCTGTCTCCCACAAATTTTGATATGACATGTTTTCTCTTTCATTCGGTTCAAAATATTTTCTAATTTGCTGTGTGATTTTTCCTTTGTCCATGGTAGTTTTAGAAGTATGTTGTCTGTTTCCAAATTTGTGGAGATTTTCCAGAGATCTTCCTGCTATTATTTCTAATTTAATTCCATTGTTGTAAGAAAAATTAATTTGTTGGATTTAAATCCTTTTAAGTATACTGAAATTTGTTTTATGGCTCAGAATATCATCTCCTTTGATAGAGGTTCCATGTGCCCTTGAAAATCATGTGTGTTCTACTGTTGCTTGGTGGAAAGTTCTGTAAATGTCAATTATTTAAGTTGATTGATTATATTGTTCAGGCCTTCAATATTCTTACTGATTTTTCTATAAATTATTGAGAGAACAGTGTTAGAATCTCCAATTATAATTGTGGACTTGTCTGTTTCTCCTTTTCTTCCTATCAGTTTTTGTTTTATGTATTTTGAAGTTTTGTCATTAGGAACACAAACATTTAGGATTATGTCTTCTTGATGAACCAACTCCTTTTATCATTATGAGATGTCGCTTTTTATCCCTGCTAATATTCCAACTGCTTTCTGAGAATGTATGTCTGAAAATCTGGGAATCTCTCATTTTTCTTCCCTTCTTTCTCATCATGTTAAGAATTTACTATCTTTTGTACTTCTATGTAGTCATTTCAGTTATAAGAAGGAAAAGTCATCCATTTAGTCATCCATTTTGATCTTGATCTTGAAGGGGATAAAACCCTGAACTAAACTTTTCTTCTAAGACAATTCCTTTGTTTGGCAGTATATTTCTTCAGCTACTCTGGTTGTAAGAGATTGTTTCAGGCAGGCTTAAGGGGGTTTCATGGAAGTCTGGCTCAGGGAAATAAAGAGACTGGGTCCTTCTAAGGTGAACCCAGAGGGAGGTTCTAGGTCCAAATCAGTACTGGGGATTCAGGAGAAGTCTGGAAATCTGGTTTCTGAAGTATGTCTGATCCATTTTCTTTCTAGCTTATTCATTCCTCCTCCTGCATGAATCATGTTTTCTTTTCTCATTGCTTCTGCTTCTATGTAATATTAGATTGCTGTGGTCAAACTACTTAACCTCTCTATGCCTTGGTCTCTCTCTGGGAGTGATAACTCTTCACAGGATTACTGTGAGGATCACTTAAAACAGACTAGCACACAGCATTCATTAGCTATATCTTACCTGTTACTATCGCGCCTGAAATAAAACCTGGCTAAGAGATGTAATATTTATGACGAGATGTCTAAATACCAATTTTATTATTTATTAGCAAAGTTCTACTATGTTGTTCCATTTTTCTTATATAAGTTCGTGTGATAACTTTCTTTTGGAATTCAGTAGCAGGAAAAAGCTTGTCTCTCTTGAAGAACTGATATGTTTCTCTGCATCAGGTAATGAGAATTTTATCAGCCATCACATCTTCCTTTTTCCTCTGCCCAGAAGTTCAGGGTGAAACTCACTGTTCCCTCCAGAGAACTATATTGACTCGAATGGGGAGAATATTCACATGCTTCTCCTTTACTTGCCTTTCCTTCTCTATTTATAATCTGATAGCTGTGTAACACAGAACTTTAAGTTTCTTCAATCTTTTCTAGAAAGAAGGTAAGTAAGCAATAAAGTTATCTCATGTAAATCAGAAGAGTCTTAAAGGAAAATGAAACACAGTCCCTGTTTGCAAAAGATTCTAAGTCTAGAGCAGAATCCTTTGCTTATAGCAACTCACGGCAAGAAAATACTCAAAGTGTTTTCATCTCTTTGTAAATATTAACTCAATCCTCATAACCATTTCATGAGCCAGACTCTATTATAATTACTTCCATTTTCTTTTTTCAGATGAGGAAACTGAGACACAGAAAGGTTAACTTCACCAAAACTGACCGGTGACTTAGTAAGTGTAAAGCAGGAGCCCAGGGAGTCTGGTTTTAGAACTCATGCTCTACTTCATTACACCTGGCAGCCTCCCAAAGCTTAGCTTTAGGAAAACACTCTTTTCTATTCTATTTTACTATCCTCTCTTTCATTTTTTAAATGCTGGTCATGATCCCAAAACTGGTGGGTCATAACCACTACCCACTAATGGGTCACGATCTACAGTTTGTTAAACATTAATCAAGAAGGAAAAAACCCCACATGTACATGATCGTCAGGGGCTATTAAGAAAGTTCAAGCAGGGGCTCTGAACTCTATCATGTGGGTGAGGATGAATCAGAGCCTCACAGAGTAAGAGACAGGCTGAGCTGGAAGTTAAAAGTTTACCAAATACACAAAGCTTGGGGGGAAGAGAAGGGCATTTTGGGCAGGGCACATGTACAAGGCTATGAAAGGTAAAAGGCTCACCATTTATTTATCTGTGAGCCAAGCAGTGCGCGAGTACTAAAGATGCACAGTGAGCAAAGCAGCCATGGCTCCAGCCCTCTTGAAGCTTACGATCTAGTAGAGGAAACAATGTAGTAATGACAATGCAATGCTATAAGTGCCATGATGGGAGGCATTCTGGGTACTGCAGGTTTTAAAGTAGGTTTTATTACAGGTATTACGCTAGCAAGGTTGCCTAATGTAATTGAGTGGTTTAAGTAAAAATTAGCTACGAAATTGTAAGGGAAAAAAGCCCTCTAGGCCAAGGGAATGCCAATACGCTAGAGCAGGGAGATGAGAGAGGATATTGTTCAATGAAGACCTGAGTATCTTCAGAGATAGGATGGTGTGATGGTTAAAGGATAGGCTCTCGACCCAGACTGCCTAGGTTCAAATTCCTGCTCTTTCACTTATTAGCTGTCTGACCTTGGGCAAGTTACTTAATATCTCTGTGCTTCAATTTCCTTAGCTGCAAATGGAACTAACAAAGACTTTCCTACAATTAAATGAATTAATACACATAAGGCAGAGCAGTATCTGAAATATAATAAGTGCTCGACAAATATTAATCACTGTTATTATTTTGGCAAAGAATAAATTTCAAGGTGGAAACAGAAGAAATTACACAGGCTGGAGTGTGGCTGACCTCAGTTTAAAAATATTGTTTGAGTGCCTACTATGTGCTATATACCATTGCAGGTAACAGAGATTTAGCAGCAAACAAGACATTCCCCAGTTGCTCAGGTCAGTTCGGAAGGAGTCATCTTTTCCCCTGCCTATTCCTGTTGGCCATGTAGCCATTTATCTGGCAAATGGCTTCTTCAAAAAAAAAATTAACTAGTAAATCTCTATACAGAATTTAACTTATTATTTTACAAAAGATCAAAATGTTTTGAAGAGAAAAATAATTTCACAAAATTATTCAAAAGTAAACAAAATGAATGAAGCAGAGGAAAGAGCCTAAATTTCCATAAACTTAATATGACCTATTATATCTATATTATATCCTGGATAAATGTCTTCACCTTGCCACATATATTTTGAATGCCTGGCCATCATGCAAAACCAGGTGTTAAATTTGCTTATAACAAGTATACCTATAGTTTGTAAAAGCACCATTGGAAGATAATTTTGAAACAAATTCAAGATGAAAACCTAAGACAGGTAAAAGACTAATTTAAATGAGTAAGTATAATACAATTTAAAATGAGGCAGGAGAAAAAGGCTTTAAAAGACATGAGAATAAATGGTTCTTTGTTTCTTTACAACCTAAACTTGTTGAATATGGTAACTGATAGTACTAATCACCATTGCCCCAATAAAGTGACACTCAGTGAACTGATACTGCTCAGATACTCTGAAAGAAAGCGATATTATAGGGATGCACACAATTTCGAACTAAATCTATTCTTCCAGGTAATAGAACTTGATATCTGAAGCAGAAAATAATATTGAGCAGATTATAATTCTCCGTCCCTTGATAATTTTGTTTATTTGTATCCTCATATACATAGCTAAAGCTGTAAAAACTGCCCCCAGAAATTTTTATTTGAATCTATAAATGACACTTTTATTGCTTAGTGACTCAAAGCAATTATGATATGATAATAAGTGATACTTTACATCCTTTAAAAAAATAATGCATTCTGATAATGTAATACAGAATTTTAAAAAGTACAGAAACACTACACGACCTTCTTTAGTTGTTAAAAATTAGTTAAACACTGTTAAGAAACTATTTGAGGACTTATCTAAGAAAATCAAATTATAAGCGTCAATATACGTATGTTTTTAAAAATGCACCTATTAGGCACAGCAATAATCCAATCACTTAAAAATTCCTCCTGTAAATGCAGATGATAAAAAAAAAACCCAGAAGCTCTTCGTCTTTACACTATTTTAACCATTCCAAAGTAAAATAAACCACCATTAACTAGATTTAGCTGTCTCAAGAACAATTACTTTAGCTTGTCCTGTGTAGTTACTTGTTCAAAAATTATACTCCTACTTGGTACATAAAACACTTTTGAGGAGGTAAACATCCTTGATTCAATAGTCAAACCAGCTACATGCAATACTGAATTAAAAATGTTGTAACCAAAGGCTATTCATAGCGGGATACCTATTTCATGGTGTTGTTAATGTTACATTTATTTATTTTTTCACTCATTCATTCATTTAACAGCTCCGCCCATGTGCCCTGCCTGTCTACGCCCTGGGAGACAGTGGCACACACAGAGAAACACACACACGCACATGCACACACACGTTCCTGTTTCTGTGGCGCGTCCATTCAGTTAGGGATGAAGACAGTTGCATAAACTCCCAGCATGAGATGGGGGCCCAGATATAGCAGAGACAGACGCAGATAATTTGCCTGGGAGTGAGTGTGAACGGGGTGAGGACTACTAAATTAAGAGGTCAAGGAGGACCAGACTGAGGAGGTCACCTGCAAAGTGGTAGCTGCGATGACAAGGAGTGTCAGCAGTGAGGCCACGCAGAGAGGAGTGGGTGGTGCGGAGAACGGGAAATAATGTCAGAGAGGTCGGCAACGTCTGACTCCCACACAGCGTTAGGCCATGATGAAGAGTTCAGAGTTTATTATGAGAGCAATGGGGACCTCTTAGGAGGTTTTAAGCAGGGGAGAGCGTCATGATCTAATTTTTTTCCAAGATCACTCTGGGCTGAATTTTAGCAGATTTAGAGGGGATATGAGAAGAGTACTTAGGAGGCTATTCTAGTGATCCTGGTGGGAGATGATGGTAGCTATGCAATGAAGAGGAGTAGATGAATATAGGATATATTTTGGGCTTATATCTCATGGGGTATACTGATGGCATAGATGGAGAAGGGGTGGTGATGGCAAGGTGAAATTCAAGGCCGTCTTGGTGCCATTTACTGTCGTGGAAGAAGACTGGGAGAAATATTTGGAGCGGGGGGATGAGGGACAGTAAGGGTAAAGCAAGAGTCCAGTTTTGGGTCATATTAACCTTGGAATGTTTATTATATGTCCAAGTAAATATGTCAAGGAGGCATATTTGATAGTCATCAGGCTATTGCTAACATTTAACACTGTAAGAATGGGTCCGGGTAGAGAGTGTGGCTGGAGGGGAGGGCCTAAGGACAATCCACCACCGAGAGTTTGAAAAGAGAAAGCCAGCCAGCCAAGGAGACTGAGGCGGCACAGTCAGAGGGTTTGGAGGAAAACCACAGACCTGGCACTCGGAAGCCATAATTACAGAACATTCGAGGAGAGCTCGATTCTATCAAATGGCAGGAAGACATCAAGAAAGATGAGGACAGAAACGTGACCATTAGATATGGTACAAAGGGGGGACATTGGTCACGCTAAACAGAGAGATTTTAGTGAGTTCTGGGGCTGTAAACCTATTGAGTCATTTGAGCCAAGAACGGAATGCGGAAATATTGAAAGAGCAATTCTGCCTGCTGTGAAGGGTAGAAAAAAAATAGGGTAGAATCGAGAGGAGATTAGAAGTCAAGGGAAATATCAGAGTAGATATTAATGCTAGTAAGATTGATCCAATGGAAAAGGAAACATTGGTGATATAGAAGGAAAACATACTGAACTGCAGGAGAAAGTCTTGAACTGAGTAAGAGGGGGTTGGCATCCACAGCCCGGGAGAGGATCATCCTTACACAAGCACGAGCACTCTCCACCCACTGCAGCAGGAGGAAAGTCACAGAGATAAGTTCAGGTACAAGTACGCTGTCCATTTTAAGGTAGATGATGAGTGGTTATCATGGGACTAGACAAAGCGCATATCATGGGACATCAAAGCTAGTGTATGTACATCAGTTACAGAATGGGTAATTATGGAAACGTCTATTACCATCTTAGAGAAGAAGAAGGCAGAGGGAGATCTGAGGGTATACCTTAGATACAGCTTTTGACTGATTGAAAGTTTGATTCTTCAATTTCTCCCCATTACATTCTTGTATGCTGAGGATCCGTGGCGTATCACTCTGATCATTTTATAACGCTACCAGACAGGATGCCAAACTCAAAAGTTCTCCTTGGCAAGCCCCATTCTACCGCCTTAGGGTCCTGTGACTCTCTCTCGAGCTCTGGGCTGCATCTCACAGTACAGTCAGCGCTCTTCACTCCGTACCTGTTTCCCGCTCACAGATCTTATTGTCTCAAATAGAGACAATAAAATATCGCTGTCTCTCCCACTGTGGAAAACCTAGTATTGGGTATAAAGGAGGCACTTTAAATGCCTGTTGACCATTTTCAGAGCTGAATGGCTAATAAGTTTTATGCAGCAATTTCTTGGCTAACAGAATATGCATAATTCATCATGGCACTTGCTGGGTATTGCCGGGAGATGCTGAAATCATTCACCAATTTTCTCCTTTACAATGCTACTCTGTTTAGGGCAAGGTCTAGAATGTATATCAAGCAAAAGCATAATAGTGAGCTAAGTACAAGTTATTTCCTACTAATATTTGTATTTACTTTCTTAGGGAAAAAGCTTTGGTCTAAAAACGGTATTCAAGTGCAGGAAGCTTTAAGGAGAATGCAGTCTTAAGGACTGAGAATTACTAAGTGCTACTTGTTTTCTGTAGTATGATATAGATTTAAAATCCATTTGGTGAAAATAATATTAAGAGAATACTCATCGGGATAGCCTGATTTGCATTGTTTCAGAAAAAAGTTTTCTTCAGTACAGAGTTAAAAACCTTAGCAGATTTAAAGTATATGCATTTCCATCTTATTAAATTATTTGAAGAATAAGTTTAATTACAAATTTAAGTCTTAATTCTTAAGCCAATTACAGCTGGGTTGGCCATGTGGATGTCATTATATTTAAATCAGAATGCAAGTGTCACTCGTGTATTTTTCTTTTGAAAAGTAATTGTATCATCATACAATACTGACCTTTAATTTTATCCAACAGGTTACCATGGAAAGTTACCAAATTAACAATCAATATAGCATCTAACCAAAGGTCCCAGATGCACGTGGCAATCAAAAGAGCTCCGAGGAAGATAGTGATTACAACTACCAGACAATGTTGTCACTCTGTAAAAATCAAGTATCTACTGATGGAATGAACTATTCTGTTTTACCATGTTATATGCAAATGACAAACATGATATCTATGTGCATTTTTAAGATTTCTACTTTTCAATGCTTACATCTTAAGATCTGATGACAACGGAGTCACCAAGTCTATAGATAAGAAATACTAAACCTGTTTTACTATCATTCTAGGCTTCTATTCACTTCTCACCAACCTACATAAATTTTTATCCTGGTTTTACTCACATCATAAATTAGGTTCTAACTAGTAGTAAAACGGCAAAGTTTATATTGTTGATTTAAAAAATAAATCCAGATAATTTAAGATCATTTTAAAATTAACCAATAAGTCTACGGCCATGCTACCCTGAACAAGCCTGATCCCCTCTGATCTTGGAAGCTAAGCAGGGTCAGGCCTGGTTAGTACTTGTATGGGAGACCACCGAGGAAGACCAGGTGCTTTAGGCAGGGGAAAAAGGGAATTGTATGCTGACAAGGTCCTTGCAATCTGTGAGGTCAACCAAGGGTTGCTTCACTAAAAAAAAAATAACAACAATAAATAAAATAAATAAAAATAAAATTAACCAATAAACTACAACCATTAATTCTTTTTGTGGGTTCTTGGAGGTAAGGGGAAGATATATTAGTAAGAATTTTTAAAAAAATTACCAGGAAAAATAAGATATATGAACCTTTCTTTTAAAGATGTTTTTCTCTTTCACAGAGGCAACATACCTTAAAATGGAGATTAATAAGCAATTAAAGGCATGGACTTAACTAAAATATGGCAAATGTGATAGTATAATATCTTGGTAAATATGAGAATTCTGAAAGCCATAAAATTAAAGACTTTGATATGTGTAAGATCAATAGACATGACTTATCACTATTTAATATGAGCTTTAATTTTTAAATGCCATGGTCCAATGAAAAGGTGTTACTGTACAGGAAAATTGAAATTTTAATAAAGTATCAAGACAAAAGAAACAAACTTTATATTAAAGTACCTCTAAGAGGTTATACTTACGCAGCAACCTCCTCTTTTGACAATCCTTTGAAATTCACCTCCACATAATGATCTATGTCACCTTTTTCTTTGATCAATTGAGACCTAAATGAAATAGAGAGAAATAATAAAGTACTGTCTTATCAAGTTGAAAAGCTACTAAACATAAAATGCCACCAAGATAACAGAAATATTCAGGGCATAATACCACATATAACAAATGTTTGGCAATAGCTATTGAGTTAGGTTATTGATTAATAATTTCAAAATGTTAATTTTCTTGAATGGAAGAAGACAGGAGAGAATATTAAGTCTAGTGTGTAAACAAATAAAACACAAAACACATTAAAATAATCTGCATTCTTAAATAAATGACATCTTCCCCTCCAACTTATGAGATCTTCCATTTTACTCATGTTGTTTCACAGTATAACTATCCAACTACAGAAGCCATATTCTGTTTGGCACAGAATCTTGAACTAAGGCTATCTATTGGATACAAATATATAAAATTTCTTTGTTCTAAACATTACCAAATTTTGCTCTGAAATGCTGTTTGGGTATTTTTTTTTAAGCACACATAAAACTCAAATTGTTTTTAAAAGTTTAAGATGCAAAGTGATTTTAAGAAGATTTTATTGAGAAATACATTGCTTGTATAGTCTGTTTATTCTTCACACCCTTTTAAAAATAAGCATACTATTAATGTCTTATAACTATGAGAGTTTGGAACTAAGCAAACATCTGTTTTTATTCAGAAGTTAATGGAGAATGTTGACAAAACTTTGCCTTAAATAATTATGATACAAATGTTTTTCCTCAATAAAATAAACACAAGAAAAAGTTTTCTTTAAAATCCTTCTTATTTTAGGGATGTGAGATTGGCTATGTTTTCATAAATGTTGAAAAGAAAATGTATTCTCAATCATTAAAAAAAGATAGAAAGAATAAACTTTGTCAGACTTTGTGAATAGTTCACATTGTTCAAAAGTAAATATATATACCAGTATGTATATATACATATACATATACACACATATATACACATATATATATCAGCAATATAATATCAGTTATATCTCAATTATATATAATGTATCTATTAAAAATTTTGTTTTTTAAATTTTTGAGAGAATTTGATTTGTTATTATAAAAAAAAACACATTTGTATAGTCTAGCTGAATGTATTTATTTTGGTCCAGGAGATTTGGGTCTTTCCCAGAAATACTAAGAATAAGGTAAGATTCTTCTCAGAACAAAGTAGTCTCCTAATACTTTGATAATTGTGCCTTGCAGGAATTGAAAAGTATGCATAGAATGAAAATAATCAAACCTAGATATGCAAATTATTTCTATCGATGAATAATATGTGTATACTAAAAATCAATATAACTATAAATGCAATTGCTAAATAACTCAGTCTTAGTCATAATTACGACGCATTACATCATGTTCTCAGTCCTGCAGTTTCTCATCCGCATCTCCAGCTCTGCAGCCCTCAGAGGCAGCAGCGGTTTGTGGCACACCTGCAGCCCCAGGATTTTCGGGGGCTAAACGGTGCCTGCCAGTCTCCCCAAGGAGGAAGACTGTGTCCTCCTTCCTCCGAAACAGAAATCAGCACTCGGGACCTTACGGATGAGAAGCCGTACACTGTCCATTGCTAAAACGCCTGCTTTCTGTTCTCCACACGCATTTTAAAAAGGAAATGTATCTCCAAACCTTTACGGGAATCATGTCAGAATTGAAATAAGAAATAAAATGATCAAATGAGCACTAACTTGCTAAACAAACAGATCCTTAGTATTTGAATGAGGTTCATCAACCTTCTTGAAACAGCAAATTTGAATATTCTGAATATAATAATATACTTTTGTTTTTGAACATTTTTTCCCCCAATATATGCTATTGACATTTCTTACTGTAAAAAAATCCATTCTATAGGAAGACATATTAAAACCGGGGTCACATACCTTGGAATTCTCCTGGGGGAGCAGGGCAGCTTCTGTCTGGCTAAGGATGTAAGCTTTGGGCGTGTCATGGGCACTGGGGGCAGGGTGGTCATTCTGGACTACAAAAAACAAAACAACAACAACAAAAAACCCAGAAATGGTATTTTAAAGAATACACCTTTCAAAGAATACTTTAAGACATTATTAGATCCACAGTCTGTCATGTGAGCTGAGAATGAATGCCTTGGTGTGTAGAGCTATAGCTCTGTTATTCAGAAATACTCAATAAGTGGATTCTACAGGTTACTTCTCTCATTATTTTCTTTTACTATCTGGCTTTTGCCCAATTTATTACTTGTCTGCATCTCTAACCACGAAGGAGAAAATATGATAAATGAGTTAAAAATACAGCCAATCGGGAGTATTGATATGATTTTTGTTAAGAGACATGGTTGCAATTAAAAAGTGAACATTTTCAGTACGGCTATGGATTTCAAATGCTCATGCTTTGCTTTCCTGTTATCATAATTGAAAATTGCTCATATTTTGCTATCTTTTAAAAACTGTCACTCACAGAGACGTTCCCTTGGCAGTGATAGATGTTACGAACGACTCTCGGCAAGAAGGCAGCTGCTATGAGAGGTGCACACCTACAATAGTGTAACGAATCACTACGAAACGTAGCAGTCCGAAAAAGATTGTTTAAAACAATCGTTTTATTATCTTGTTCACACTTTCTGTGAGTCAGAAATCAGGACCAGGCACAATGAGGATGGCTTTTCTCTACTCCACAATGGCCGGGGCCTCTGCTGGAAGACTCGGGAGGTTGGGGGTAACTCAGTGGCGGGATGTAAGTGTCTTCACTCATGTATCTGGTAGTTGATGCTATTGGCTGGGACCTCAACGGGGGCTCTTTGCCAGAATATGTACATGTGGCGTCCTCATATGGCTCGGCCTTCCTTAGGGCACGGCAGCCTTAGACTTATTATATGGCAGATTAAAAGCATCCCAAAGAAAAGCCAGGTGGAAGCCGTCTCTCCTTTTAGGGCCTGGCCTTGGAGGTCATGTGGCATTATCGCTTCTGCTGTGATAACAGGCCTGCCCAGATTCAAAGCTCGTGGACAGAGACCCACATATTGATATGAGAGCACTAAAGTCACATTGAAAGAAAAGAATGTGCGATGGGCAATGTTACCGTGGCCATTTTGGGGAAGCGCAATGTGTTACGGTGGAGAAATTGAGTCAGCAATAATAAAGGTGGGTCTACAGAATCGAGTTACCTAAACCGTACACCAAAGAGGAAGAAGTGTGGAGGTAATGTCAGTAGACTTAGAATGGAAAAACTGTCACACGTTGCAAGGGCTTTCAGATGCAAAAGAGCTCATGCTTCTACTGTTGGAGAGGCATCCAAAGGGCCAGAGCCTCTTGATTCCACCAGCACTATGTCCATCAGTTTTGACCTCTACCCTTAGCCCCATCAGGCAACGAGGTGGCTTTTTTTGGGGGGGGGGGGTTATAAATCATGTATCTCCAGCATTTATTGTGTTACCTAGGGTAAACATCATCAATCTTGGCCTTGAATATATTCAACAGAATATATTTATTGAGCTACTATTCAGTGCAGGTACTGTTCTAGGTGCTGAAGATATGACAGAGAACAACAAGAAAAGATCTCTGACCTCAAGAAGAGATATTATAGGGGTGGATGCAGGGGAAAAACAGATAATACACAAATAAGGTAAATATGTAGAACATCAGATGGTGATAAGATTTCTAACAAAAAAAATAAAGCAAGGATCTATAAAGTACCCAAATGCTCACCAGTAGCAGGGGATAAATAAGAGTGTAAGGAGATAAAGTCAGAGTTGTTAGATGAAATTTTGTGTTCTGATGATATAGGGTCTTGAAAACAGTGAAAACTGTGACTTTTACTCTCACTGAAATAAGAATTCACTGGAGAATTTTGAGCAGAGGAGACATCTGACTTCTGCCTTTTAAGCGTCACTCTGGCCTCTCGTTTAAACTTAGACCATAGTGGGTGGAAAGGCAGACATCAGACATCAGAGAGAACAGCTGGGACCTTGCTGTGACATCTGGGTGAAATCTGGGTGGTTTAGGTGGTGGTGGAAAGGAAGAGGGATGGTCAGACCTGAGGTAGAGCTACCTGTGGGTGGGCGACACGATATTCCTGTGTGCCACAAAGCCATAGCAGGGGTGGGTGGGAGGATGTGGTGCTGGTGGTGGTGGGAGAGATCGGAAAGCAAGGAAAAATCCTTTGAAATTAAGTCTAGCAATAGACGGTCTTATGCTCTAAAAATGGATTACTATCCTAGCCTGAAAATAATTTTTCACATAATTAAAGAGAAAATCCTAATGTAGATCAGTGTCTTGTTTTAGAGCTAATAAAACCCTAATATCACCCAGATCATCAGGCCATGATACGACCCATGAAACATAATATCCATCTAGTTTTATATAGTTATAGTTTTAAAGCACACAGTCTAAACAGCAAATGTTGGTCCTCTCCTCCAAGAACATGAGAAACATATTGTATTATACGTATAACTTCACATATAGTAACTAAATTCTTACATTAACTAGCTGAGTTCCTTGGATAACCATAACTTACTAAGTGGCAGCATCGTGCAGAACATGTGGTGGAAGTTTCGACCAACATAGGGTTGGACCGCTCATGAACCTACTTCACAGAAGTGGTGAAGACCCAATGTTTAGTCCTCTAATGTTATAGAGCAAATCAGAGCCATCTTAGTTTCTTAACCCTGAGCTTTCCATCCCTGGTGGATTTTGAAAGGGAGAGAATAAAACAAAGACTGTACTTGCTTCAGTCGGGTCATTCCGTCCTTTATGAATTAAGACTGTTCTGAGAGCCACACTTTGCTTACCAAGTGCATTAGGGCAGGAGTGATCTCTGCATCATAGTGTTTTGAAATGAGGAAACTACTTGTGATTTTTCCAAATACTCAGAAGACCAGGCTACTTAGAGACAGTGGGACCAGGCCCCAGAAGCTCTGATCCAGCCACTATATCCCATCAAATAGTGCATAAGCCCCCGCACCGCTCCAAAACAAAAACAAAAACAAAAACAAAAACAAAAAACTAGGCTACCAGTATGTGATATAAAATGTATCCTTTGTGATGTTTTTACTTGGGATAGATCATTTTTGCTAGAAAATATAAACATCTAATGAAATCGAATGCAAATATACATAGAGAGGAACGTGTTGTCTTTGTCACAAAGATCGAAAATTTTTTTCCCCCCAAGACTTGAGTCAACGTTTCCTATCATTAAAGTTTCAGCTGCCAGTTCCTTCATTTTGCTCTTTTCTGATCTGAGAACATTAGCAGCAGGAGCACCTTAACTCTTAAATTTAGTTGAATGTAAGTACTGCAAGCCCTGCTGGCAAGCCTGAAGGCAGAACTCCGAATGGGGGGGTGGGGCTGGTCATATCAGAATGACAAAGTAGAAGCAAAGTTATTAACTGCAGGCTGGCAAAAATATTCTTCGAACAATCTATATTGGAAAGTTTAGGGTCAGAGTTAGGGTAAAAGTTGAGCAGGCCCCCTCCCTACTCTAAACCCCACGTCGTACCTTGGCTATGCCTGTTGGGAAAGGGGTTTTGTTTTTCGCAATCCATGGCCACATAAGGGTATTTTGTTTGACACGATAGATAATGTGTGTACTGAAATTTTACACACATAATATTTGAAATGCATCAAATATTTAAAGGGATCCTTGTAACAAATTATTTTCTGATCTAAGTAATCACTATTTCTTTTGTACGTTCAGTCTATTTATGCTGAATTTTCTTCAAGTAGAAAGTAGCTGTATTCTAACATATAGAAGCAGCCAAGAGGAAAATAAGTGAGAAAAAAAAAATGCAAGCATGATTAGTGGCCAGTTATTTCAAGCTTAAGTTATACCTGTAGAGTGAATTATACCTTTGCTCCTTGCTAAAATAAGCTGTATTATTTTCCCGGTGTTGGCCAGACAGTGTTCCCGGCTCCTAGATGAGCTCTACCTGTAAGGAATGAACTAAGCGAGAGCTGACGTGGAAATGGAGCACATCCTTAACGATGCAACTGCATCAGGGTTCTCCCAGCTCAAGACCACAGAAGAAATCACACAAGATGGATGCCACTGCAGGAAGGGCAATGGTCCAGATTCAGGTGAGTAGGAAAATGAGAGCTACTTCTCTGGTTGGTACCAAAACGAGCTTAGCCCCAGGAACGGAGGGGTGCAGCAGTCTGTTAGGAGGACCCAGAGGCAGCTCCCCCAGTGCCAGAAAGTGGGCAGTGCTGCATGTGGCACCAGGGGCTGAGACAAAGATCAAAAGGCTGCCTGAAGCCATTCCCCTGTTGGTATTCAGAAGAGATTTGGTGGATTCTTTGATCTGCTGGTTGGCTCTTTTCTGGGTTGTATTTAGTCTCTAAATTTGGCCTCCACATGCAAAGACAAATGAGAATGGAGAAATACAGGATGAAAGGTTTGAGAGTGCTGGGTCAGGCTGAATGTGTCCCTTGGTGTAAGTTTAAATCTCTGGCCCCCAAGTAAAATTCTTCAAAGAGTAACCCTCTTGCCCACTATCCCCCGAGAAACCCTCATCAGAAAACACAAAGGAAGGGGAATGCTATGTAGACAGAGGCTACGTGGGGAGTGACTATGTCTGAGGCTGACCACTATCTGCAGAATTCAGTCACTTCAGGGTAAAAGCTAAGATATGAGAAATAAAGCCAATAAACTACAGCAAGCAAATTTATTACTTGTTTTCAAGAGAATTCAAAACAAATATGATTTTACTATCACCAATGAAATCATTTATAAGAATTAGAACTTTTCAAGCTCGTACTATGAAAGTTTAAAGAAAACTGCAGAACTACATATTATACTTGTGACACAATTGTTTTAAAATTCACATAAAGATGTTTAAAGAGTCACTAAATGTTTATACTTGTATCATAATTTTTGGACACTTCTAGCACTCCATGATAGGTAATTAGATACGTTGTTAAATAAAATAGAGTTCCACATTTGTTACCAACTAAATTTACTGATGGTTAAATCAAACATAAATTGGGCAAAGTGTTTGAAGGCAGGCCATGATTCACTTGACTTACATTTGGAGATTACTGCTGAAGATCTTTCCAGGCTTACAGACTTCAGCCTGAAAATCAGGAAGCAAAGAATAGCAAAGGAGAGAAGAAAAAAAGTGCAAAATTAATGAACAGAATAACTCCTGTCCCCTCCCCAAATCATGGAATAGGATTTATTCATACAAATACTAAGTACTTACTATGTGTTTAGAGGAACTTTAGGGAAGAAAAAAGTATAGACTCTATGGGAGAAATTAATCACTAATTCAATAAAACTTCAATATACTTGAAATAGGTATAAGTGTCCATATATTCCAATACACATGTGACAGTAAGAATAACAATTTGATCTTTTAAATTTGAGAGGTTAAGTTATCTCTATTCAAACCGTGGGCATCTCAGTTCCATTTCTGCTCCTACCTAGTTCTAAACTTATAATTTATTTCTACGTCTATTTTCCCACTGGGGAGCGAGAAGAGTGTCTTTCCCTGCTCTTACTTCTATTTATTTCTTGAAAAGGCGAAGGCCTCAGCTGAAGAGACGGAATCTATAGACTAATAAGGAAGGGCTGTAGGGGGACTGCCTGGAAGAACAGCCCGCTTTTCCGAGGAGCTGTTAAAGTCCTGCCCCAAGCCTCGTCCCAGCATCACGAACCTCAGTGGACTGGCCCTGGGGAACAACTCTGGTTTTCCGTTCTTCCGAAGTGTGTCCCTTACCGGTGGCAGGTGCTGGGCGCCTATGCTACCCCCACTTCCCGCGGTGATTGCGAGACCTGTACAGCCAGCGCTGGGAGGGAAGACGCGAGAGCGTCTCCAGGGATACAGAGTGGGCGGGGCAAGAGGGGGCGGGGTTAGGCTGAACCGGGGCTCGGGATTGGGGCAGCTCCGAGATTCCCCAGGCATCGGGGCGGAGCCTACTGAGGGCCGAGCGGGGCTCTAGATACAGCAGGCGTCTTCAAACAAGACCGCTTTTAAAAGTGAGACCGCTTGCAGAAATTAGCTCACCTAATCCAAGAGCCTCAAATTTGCCGCCCTGAATCGTTTCCTTTGTGGCACTGCATTCTCGATATTTCGCAACATTTCCCTGTTGTCCACAGGATTGATGGAGAAATGCTCCGCTTGGCATTTGTGACCCCCAAGACCTGATGCCACATAATCCACTAAGTCATTTATCCAGATAAGTCATTCGTTCTCCTCTTCCTCAGCCTCTGTTGCAGTCAAAACTGTCTTTCTCTTTCCCACACAAATACCTTTCCCAATTCCATCTCCAGAAAGATAATCCAATTTTGAGTTGGCTTAGACTAGAAACTCATTGCTTATAGAATCTCCCTGTCTGTGTATATGTATTAATTACATATTATTTGGTGGGAGTGTGTGTGTATACATACATATACATCACATTTTCTATTTTTTCTTTATCTATTCATCCACTTTGATTATATACCCAGGAGTGAGCATGTTAGTGTTATGGTAGTTACGTTTTTTTGAGGGGCATCAATTTTGTTCTCTGTAATGGCTGTATCAATTTACCCTCCCACCAACAATGTACAAGTGGTCTTTTATACTTCACTGGTCATATAGCCAAAACCAGCCTATGTAACCAGGTAAAAGAAATGCAGATTAGGAAACTACATATTTTTAATAAACAAGGTAGACAAGCTAGTACAGAGTGCATTAAGGGGAACTTCAAACTTTAAGTAGCACATTATATATAACTAGCTAATATGTTTCGTTTCTATCTTGGCCAAAGGAGAGTACCATTGCTCCAGGCATCCCTGGAGATAAACAAATAGCTACCAAGGATCAGCTGCCAGCTAACTCTATACTTCCCTACTAAAATAGTAAATCAAAAGTAATACTATATCTCTGGGGGAATTTCAGACTTGAAAATTGTAGGAGTGATATTTCCTTGAATATTCCCATTTAATTATCTGTGTTTGCTGGACAAAATAGATGAGGAATAAAAAGTTAATTAGAGGATAACTCAAATTGTGCTGCCGTTCCCAAGAAAGCCTTCTTGCTGGAGCAACCTAGTATTGTAGCATCTACTGCCTCAGCCTCTCATATTCTGATTAACAGAAAGAAAGAAAGAAAGAAAAAACAGAAGCAATTTGCTTTTACATAGCAGGGATAGCACTGCATTTTTATTTTCCAATGTAGTATTCTGTTACTAATCTCCGATTGTTTTCTGCAATTTAGTTCTCAGGGAACTTGATTAGCTTATCACTGTATTATATCATGCTGGATCAATGCACTGACAGGTAGTCTAATAGAACCAAGAGAGCAAGAAAAGCAGGCACCTTCCATGCCTTGGCACTCTAAATACTTGTCAAAAGAAACAGTATACATTTTATGAAAATACAGGAGACTCACTTCAGAGAGGTTCGAGGGTGGCTTAGATGGATAGATACTCCAATATAAAGGATAGCATGTTGAAATTAGCACATTCAACTAAAATGCTGAGTTGCATATCTTTTGAGTTTCGGAGGCTGATCTGAATTATGATCTTTGATTTCGTCTGCAGCTGTGTCCTGCCCTGAGATCATAACTGCAGTTCCTGTTTTCCAGCCCTAGGATTTGCCCTGATATCAGCCCTTCCCAAGTCTGGTCCACAGCTTCACCATGATCCTGAAGGCCTCTGATATCATGTCAATGAATTAATGTTTCTAAAGTTAGCCAGTTTATTTTTATTACTTACAACTAAAAAATGCTAATTTGTACAGTAATTAAGAAATTATTAGGTGATACAAATGAGATAAAAAATTAATTAAAAAACACAAATTAGTAGGCATTAGTTACAGATAATGGCAATTTTCAACTCTGAACATTTTAGAACATTATTCATTTCTAGAGTAAGATTTGAAACTCTAAGATTCACAAGAAATGTCATTAAAGAGCACACATAATTACGTTTATTTTTCTATTGCTACACAGAGATTTGATAAAATTAGTTTAAAAAATTACAGACGAAATATTCTACTTATGTAATGTCGAATAAAAATGCGTTTTGACCTGGGTGAAAATACTATAAAATATCGTTGAGGTTTAAATATTTTCCATTTGTAGAATAAATCAGGTGGAGAAATTTAGTCAATATTTATCGATCTTACATAAACAGTGCATTGCACTAGATATTCTAAGGTAAAATAAAAGGCAATTTGCTTATTATGCTTGCAAGTAATAACTTTATACTTAATTTACAGTTGAAAGCCTTTTTATAGATTTTAACAATATGTATAACACTCTTGTAATTGTCATAAGTGTTTTGCGGTTAAAAGAACCTAGAAAAATAGCTTTTAGTATTCAATCAAATATAATCAGCCAATACCATTCAAAGTATGCATTCTCAAATCGTCCCTTTGTAAAACGGAAGAGGAGTGGAAAAGGAGAAGCAGCAGCCTACACGCATGGTGCTCAGGCTTGCCTGTGAAAGCTGAGGGCCTGAGAAACGATTCCTTAAACTTATCAACATCTAAAAAGCCTGGAAAGCCTTCAGGACTTAGCTTGAAAACCTAAGCTACTTTGTTTGACATCTAATGTATAATTCCTTGGTTTTAAATCTAGTTGTAGTTGTTCCCCTCCCCCCCAATATATATAAACCACATTGTTTTTAAATCAAAAGTATACAAAGAACCAACTTTCTTTCATAATCTGTCTTATAAACATCCGTTGGTATTAAAACATATTTGCTCCTTTTTTTTTTAGCATCTTCATGCTTCATACTTCATCATGCAATTCTATATTTTCTCAGACTGCTAAATCCTCTCATTCTGAAAAATGCCATTTGAACTTGCACATACATATATATTTTGTTAATTTTATTCATTATTTTGTGCCTCTGTACAATGGATAAATCTACAATAGAAATGTTTTCTACAAGTGGACACAAATCTTCACAAAATAATATACTTCAGTAGTTGTCAAATTTCTTGAAACCTTAATCATGTGTGTATACATAATAATAAACATATACCTGTATACACTTCTATCCAGGTACTTATATGTATACAAATACCAGTCTAAGATATTACAAAGGCACATCTGTATTTTTCCAATGTAATTCAGAAATGAAGTTTTGCATTTTCCAAAGAAAAAATCTACTGTATATATGTAAGGGGAATTCTAAACCCATGAACAAAAACTATAGAATATAATGTTATTTTCAAATACTGTTATAAATAGGAACAAATATCTCATTTGATAAAATTCTCTTACGACTTCTAGTACGGTTTCACAGGCAAACAACTTCTTAAGCTAAGGTATAAATAAAAGCTTAATTAAACATAATAGTGGGAAAAAAATATGGAGTAGCAGTCCTAACCACTGAATTTAAAACTCTAAATCCAACTATCTACCCATCCATCCGTCCATCCATCCATCCATCCATCCATCCATCCATCCATCCATTCATCCATCCACTCATCTATCTATGCATCCATCCATTTGTCCATCTATCCACCCATTCATCATTTCAACAAGCCAGGAAAGCTGCTAGGGTAGGAATATAAAGACAAGTTATGTCCTCTGTAAACTCACTGAAATAAAGAAAGACATGCTAAATAGACAATTGTTTCTTTGCTTTCAAGCTCTGTGACCCATCTACACCAGCACCAGAAAAACTAGACTGATGTCCTTGTTTTCTTCATGGCCTAAGTCCTAGACCATCCACTACAGTCTGTCTCCCATCCTGCTCTCCAATCTGTTTTTAATCCTCTCTGCTCCTGACTCAGACTCACAACTCAGATATGACTCTTTCCACTGGTCCTGACCCCAGGCTTCCCAGGCATTCACACTCCATTAGTTACCTGCCCCCAGGAAGTCTGTAATACCAGTTATTCCAAAGGAACCTAGTACAGCACATCATGGCTAATACACCCCAGACTCTCCTAAATCATTCCAGTTCTGAGGATGACCACAATACCACATGACAAATGTTATAAATATGACATTACACAGAGCACCTTGAGGAAGGACCACATAGTTGCCCAGGACTGGGTGGAAGTTTGGCAGTCACAAGACTTCACAGAGAGGATAGCGCCTAACCTGTGATTTTGTGTTATGAGAAATGAGTAAAGGAGTGCCAATTGCACTAAGAGGAATAAAATGACAGAGAACTGAGGCTTGCTTTGATACACATGAATTCTACAATACAGGGGCAAAGAGCTGCGGAAGATGGGCCCAGCCCCAAAGCAACACAGCAACATAAAATTTTGAGCTCCAACCACAACAATAAAAAATTGAACACATGATAACCTATTTATTAATTTAGTATATTCATGATTATAATTGGGATATTAATTTACAGTATTAGTTACAGTCAAGACATGGGAGAATTATAAATGACCCTCAAGAAGACTGAAATAAAGTTATGATTTGAAAATAAAATTAAAAAGTATTAGATCTTTATGGGTGAAACTGGTTATTTGCAAGGACATTCTACAAAAATACTTTGGTCTATCTGACTCCAAAGCTTTACTTCTAAATCATGCTTTTAATTACCTTTCTTTTCTCTGATCTCATGCTTACCAAGCAACCTCATAAGTATAATTTTCTTCTATATGCAGAGATTCCTAACTAGATGGAAAGCATGTTCTAATTCACTGACATGACTATTTAGATTCTCCTGGAAATTATATTCTCACTATAAATTAATGCACTGGCATTTGGTTTATGTCTCAGCATGTGTGTGTTTGGCCACTCTGGGTTAAAACCAGTGGGTATGATGCAGTCATGTTTCTGGATCTGTAAAACTGGGAAACAGAATTTGACTAGAGTGGTCGATCTAGAAGAAGTCATCTTATGAGGGCCAGTTTAGTGACCATTGACTTCTCAAGATATAGATAATATCTATATCTCGACCCTCTTTATTACTAAGATAATTATGGATCTTTCCAGTGCCATAAGAGAACATAAGAGAAAACAGAAGATCGATGAAACTTAATTAATAACCTAGATAAGAAATCAGAATTTTGGATATTTTAAACCAAAGCATTAAAAAGTAATAATTTTAGTGGTTTGATGAACACTTTTAGCAGTCATATCTTTGTGTTTCTTCTGGGCTAATCAGATAATTGAGGAGATATTTGGTGTTGCAGTGGCCAGGACAATGCACCTCCCAGACTGTGAACTACAGGGAGTGTAATTAACCTGCGTTTTGAGATCTGTGGCTCCATATTTCTTATGGGTCATTCCCAACCAATGACTGTGCAGCAGGGATTCTATGCAAACCCATTCCCGAGAGACACTGGGCTCCTCTGAAGGCCCAGTTTACCTTAAGGATTCACCTATAGTTTTCCCAAACCTTCTATTAATCTAGGATATTCCACTTAACTTCTCTCCCCTCTTTATTTAGAGTCGGAATTGCATTACAGTCTGATGGTTCTCATAGCCTTCTCCATCTTCCTTCCTATTTTTTCTCAAACAGGCATTTCCTCAAATAAAATCCTCGCATATTTACCCCATCTTTTCATCAGCTCTTGAAGGAACCCTGACCAACACATCTAAAAACTTTTAAAAATATCTTCAAAATTTCATGTAACATAGAAGGTCAGAATCCCAACTGGGCTAAACCTCCCACTGGGCAAAGCACTGAATGGCATATCCTCTTGTTCAGTTTACCTGCATGGAAGACTATACCTAAGAAGAGTCCACAGTGATAAATGCACATTGTCTACTGGTTTTTCTGAATGATCAGAGACCTGCAAAAAGCCAGATTGCTGACATGGAAGTTTACAGAAGTTATGTGAATGAACTACTTAGACTGAACCTGACCCACAATGGACAGAAGAGACTCTTAGTAACCAGGCAGTCATCTGATTGACTACCACCTGTTGACAATAGCAATCGTTTTAATTAGCAAGCTATATTTATTATCGAACCTTCTAATATCATCCACCCCAACCATCCTGCATCTTTCACCTCATTAATGTGCTGCAAGAAGAGACCCTTAAAGACACAGATGTGTATCTAACCAGGCTGCTTTTACTGAATAAGAGTTTATCACATAATAAAATGTACTTACTTTATGCACCAAATTTTGCATGGAGTTCATAGGAGGCATATTTTTGTAAAAACAGGATCTTGCTTGATGATTCCTACTTGTTCCCTAACAACCAAAACAAACAAACAAAAAATGGGTATCAAAGTTGAAATACATAATAAGCCTAGAAAATTCTCCAAATTAACTCTCCTTTTTTTAAACATTCAGATGGAATAATGAGATGGAGACACCAGTGCTGCTGATGATCAAACAAAATACCATTGCAAGCATTCTCAGTAGATAGAGCTCATTCCTCACGTCATTAAACACATGAACTCCAGAAGAGCACATCAGCGCCATATTTCACTGTTCCAACAACACAGTGAAGGGAGAGTAAAATATTTTCAGGAAATCTGACACCCAAATTATTTATTTCAATATTTATTTCTATTTTCCCCTTCATCACTTTTTGTCCCAGAGAGAAAACGTTGAAAATTATGATAGAAAATTGAAGATGTTTTCCAACAGCTTATTCTGCTAAAATATTGATGAAATTCATAATGAAAATATTTTTCTTTTTTCTCTGTTGGTGCCACCAAAACTATCTAGGCAGATGATTATTTAATAAAGTAAAATGCAACGCAAAGCATTAATTCATCAGAGGCTACAGGTACCAAAGAGGGTGTATCAAGAGGCCTGAGAGCGGCGAGAGGAAGAGGTCACAACGGGTAAGATGGAGAGCTGTAAAAATCAACTCTCACGGGTGGACTAGGCATCTGTAAAAGTAGCCGACTGTATGAAATGGTTTGCAAAAGTGTTGCCTCTGAGACTGAGGACTTGTGGTTATAGAGATCTAGTCATACTTTTGAAAAATTGTGCCAATAATTGATTTCACTGACATATAAGTTGCCTAGAAGAGATAATGTCATGACTGATAAAAGCAGCAGAAGGTAGCGGATGAGGATGAATTTTTCTAGTGTCCTGTAGCAGTCTGCTGAGAGGCCAGTGCTGACTAGTCAACTCCAGATAACTAACTAGCCAGGGACAGCTCAAGAGTAATGCAATCCCGCAGGTGGTCAAAGCCTGGCTGAGTTGTCTTTTAAGGATATTTGACTTCTTCCTCATTCTGTGCTCACCAATTGGCTTTCAATGGTTTGCTTTCTACTGTGAAATAGGAAGTTATATCCTGAGTAACAGTCAGGATCTGTTACCTTGTGAAATACAGATCCAATCTGGTATATAAACTAGTCTTTTAAAATTTTTGGTTAACGTAAATCAGTTTCTACTTCCTGATTATTTCTTGGTAGACTGAAAAATATTTGTCTTTAAATCTGCAAAGCAATAAACTAGACACTGAACTGGTGTTTTCATCAAAGACTGCCTTCCCATGAAACTCAACAGAGCAGTTTACCTCAGTGTCTCTTTCTATCCCGATGAACATTACAGCCATTTGATTCGTCTATTTTTCTAACTTGAAAAGACATAGGAATTATCTAAATTTAGAATTTTGTGCTTAGAGTCTGCAAAATTGATAAAATGACATATCACATATACATAAATATATATGTGTGTACATATGTTATGTGAACTCTCTAATCCTCATATAAATAAGTAATGTATGTTTAGGAGTAAAATCACTGCAGAAATAAAAATTTTATGTTGTATCGTTTTCCTTCATAATCCTTTTAAAATAAGAAGGTATAAATAATTATAAATTTTAATTCAGACCTCAGTCTTCTGTATTTTACACTTACTGTATTTTACACTTTGCTGGTCAGATTAGCAGACTGACTTTTAGAACAAGGTTTTGAGATTTGTTTTTCAGATTTTCAGATGGGAATCTTGCAATTCTTTCAATTCTTTATTCCAATAGTACTTTAAATTTATCCAATAATGCTAGTTATGCTATTGCATACCACTTCCAAGTGCTGAAAATAAAAATATGATGCTAAACAAGACATGCGGGTATACAATCTAATGGGCCTTTTGAGTATTACATTCTATGGGAGAAAAGGGAGTCAGTAAATAAACAAGATTATTTCAGGGCTATGAATACGATAAAACAAAGTAATAAAATTAAAGTGTGTATGTGTGTGTGTGTGGGTGTGTGTGTGTGTGTGTGTGTGTGTGAGAGAGAGAGAGAGAGAGAGAGAGAGAGAGAGAGAGAGAGAGAGAGAGGATATTTGTTTAGTCTGGATCATTAGAGAAGGCTGCCATGTGAAAGTGATATTTGAACTGAAACCTAAATGAATGATGGAATGGAGAAGCCAGGTGCCCATCGGGAAGGAACATGGGTAGATGGACTAGAACAAGCAAAGCTCTATACATGGGAGCATAGTGGGTAGGCTGGCATGTGGCAGACTATTCAAGTGCCTCTCTCTGATTGCCTCTTTGTAGTATTCACCCCTCCCCTTGTGTGTGGGTGACATCTGTGACTTGCTTCCAGCCAATAGAGTATGGCGAGACTGATGGGATGTCACTTCTGTGATTATTTAATGTGGTATAAGACTCTATTTTGCTATCAGAATCACTCTAGTCTTTTTCTCTGTGTGTTGCTGGCTTTGTAAAAAGCAAACTACCATGAATCCCACAGCCACGAAGAAACCAACGCTTCCTAAAACCACACCAGTGGGGAAGCAGATCCTTCCTCAGTTGAGAGCCCAAATGAAAACCCAGGCTCGGCCAAACCCTACACTGGAGACTTGCGAGACCCTAAGCAGAAGACCCAGCTAAGCCCTGACTCACAAAAGCTGGCAGATAATGTGTCATTTTGTTTTAAAATTCGTTACAGAACATAGAAAACTAAAACCTGGCCCACAGCCAGGATGCATATTTGGCGGAGGGCAGTGGTCCCGGGGGAGAAGAAAATGTAAGCCATGAGGTGGAAGGGGCACTATATAGAACCTTAGGCCATGGTGAGAAAGCTGCATTTTATTATAGGCGTTGGAAGTCACTGGGGAGATTTAAGCAAGAGAGTGACACAATCATTTTGACATGGTTAAAAGTTCCCTGGCTACTTGGGAAGGGTGGGCAACTGCAGTGGACAGGCAGCTGCATTCGTTAATCTAGCTGAGAGGACGAGGTGGCTTTGATTAGAGTGTAGAAATGGAGTCTGGTGACAAAGGAGCGGTGTCAAGAAAAATTTGAATGCAGTCCACCACATCATAGACATTTGGATTCAGCAGCTGGAAGTCCAGAGATTCCTTGACCGAAATGGAGACATCTGAGAGTGGAAAACTGGGTTTCTTAGAAGGAACAGAGAAAGAGCAAATCCATGGCGCTATTTTGACATGTTAAATTTGAGATGTCAGGGAGAGGCTATCAAGGCAGCCATTGAATGACTGTCTGGAACTCAGTATTAGTGATATATGGTTAGAAATAATTGGAATACCAGTTGCAGAAACAAAAATAGGACTAAGATGAAAACCACTGAGGGAGAAGTGATAACATGTACCTTAAAAATTACATACATACATGAACTTTCTTCTGACAATGACAATAGAGAATTTCGCGTTGTTAACAGTAAACCCAGCAGGCTATTGCCACTATGCTCATCAACACTTATAAAATAACTGTTTAATGTATACTTAGTATTTTGATAATGGGAATGATATAAGGCTGACTGAAGTCCCATGGAAGTCTTCCTTGGGGCCAGCTCCTGCCTGGGGCAGGCTCTCCCATTTCCCCCTCCCACTCGCCCTGTTTCCATGTGAGCCACAGATCCACTCCTGGCAAACCTGTTCTACTGGCCTACTGCACCCTTGACTGGGTTTATGTGATCGCTGGCTTTCAGGCTTTCAGCCACTAATTGTACTTGTTTAAATAGCAATTTACATTTAGTAGTTAAAAATAAAATTACCTAATGTGATACATTTAAACTATTCCCTCTCATACATTAGTCATATTAATGTTAACTTATGACGGCCAGTTGAGTTTCATGGGTTATATTTAAAGAGTTAAATAAATTGATAATAATGAACTAAGGGTCTACAAAGGCATGGTTGGTTAAAGGATACGGAGATAACCCCACGCTGAATTTTTACTGTAATATTTCTCACTTCTCTAGAGTGACTGTTATTTTTCCTTCATGAGTGAGAAAAACTTGGTGCTCACTAGTGCCTCAGGCAAGTGAGTATGGAGGTCTTCTCTGAGACTGAATGAAAGATAATAATCAAAATCTAGGTCATGATACTGTTTATTCTATACACAATTGTTTAAACTAACACTTTAAACTTAAGTCAGGACACATTTTGATTCAGGACGCAATAGGCAATTCATACCACGTCTATCAGATACTCTTAATGACTGCACACATTGTAATCTCCTTTCCTTTCGACTATTTTACTTTGAGGAGTTTTCTAACATCAAGCAGTACAGTCATTAAATTATCATTACAAAGATATCAAACTTCCTTCATTGCATCTATTTCTCAAGACACAGGTATGCGGTGTGGGTCTGAAAGCCTTAGAAACTTCAACATACCTTTTCAGAGACAGAATGAAAACAAAGGGTTTCTGGGTTAAAAAAAAAAAAAGACTGAATCAGAATAGAAAAAGTGGTAGAAGAAAAAGGACCTAGTCTGAGGCTCGACAAGGAGAGTTTGCCCACAGAGAACCCGAAGGAAGCCACTGGTAGTCATTACCAGTGGCACAGACCTGGTAAATTTTGTAATAATTATAAAAAATATAAGAAGTAAAACAATGAGAAAAAGCAAAATTTTATAAGATGGTGAACAACTGTTAGAGAATAAAAATAATTATCTATAGTGAATACTTTTTACGGGAGAAATTAAGCTATATTGCATATTATCTACATTTCAATAAAATTTTAGTTTATACTGTATAGCAAGTAAACGTTTGGTATTTAAGAGCATAAAAATGAACCACATTAAAGGTTTACTATGAAAGTTTCTTTTATCCTGTCAATTTCTTCACACAGTTCATTATGAACTCTGGTTTCATGAGAAGAAACAGCGGACCGTGAGTGAAATTAGAATAAAGTGCGAGTCCCAAAAACTCTGAGACAGCTGCCCTGCTAACATCCAGGGCCGTTATTACATTTTTTAGTTAAAGACTCCACAGAGGACAATTTTCAAGGAAAAAAAAAATACTTCAAAAGGTAGAAATAGCATGTTTGAGTTATGTTAGAATAAATATTTGCGTTATGCTAGAATAAGAGTCAGCATTGGCACACCCTGAAGTTACAGACACCAGACATGGACTGGATAGCCCGGGATTTGACAGCTGTCAGAGGAGGGAGTTATTCAGGAAAGTTCCTGTACCCACCAGTGAGGACGGAAGAGGAAACCACTTCTGATTAGTACTCGAGAAAAGAAGAGTGAAGTAAGGCACCAGTAATTACATGAAGGGGCAGGGGATTAACAAGAGTAAGGGTGGATTTCTGTCTCTGTTTTATGACCAAACAATTGCATAGAACTTTCAACCCAACTTCCTCATAAACTGATTACTAATGGTCACAAGGAGGTTAGACAGGGGTAAGGACTTGGTTGCAAGTGGATTCTGGAATTATCGGTTTCTACGTGGAAGTTTTCCAGGCAGATGGAGACACTCAGTCCAAGCTACAATTGAAGAACTTGATTCCAAAGAGTTAAAATGACCATCCAGCTGAAGGTGGAAGCAGATGAACACAGACCACCCAGCTTGACAAAGCAGACCTCCCTCCTCCACACTGCGAAAAGGACAGCAGAGCATCGCTCCTTCAGGGACAGGATGGATCATCGAAGTTCCCAAATAAGCCTCAGACCGCCTTTTCAGCCCACATGTCCAACTCCCCACCCCCAGCTGAATCAGAGTAAATCGGACAGAAATAATGTCACTCTTTTATTTTTCATGGAGTTGCTAATTAGCAATGAAATGGCCAAAAAAAAAAAAAAAAAATCAGAAAAGGAGACAGAGCATAGGATACAGGAAATCTGAAAAGTGACTAACCAGCCCCAGTGTCACTGAGAGCTAACACTGGCATACGTACTTGGCGCAGAACTTCACCACCCTCCAAAATCTCAAAGAACCCGAGCGAAGCTAGCTAGCTCCACCTGGTAGAATAACTTCTCTGGGATAGACTGACTTGCCAGCCTCCCGCAGCATCTGCTGAAACATATTATATGAAATAGAGGCACTATTCCTCTTAGCACAAAATGTAGTTGTGACCAAAAATAAAAAATGGCCTTACTGGCGAGTTTCTCCTGTGCATGATTCTGTTTGCCTTCCCATCTTCTGCACTAAACACGTACAGGCAGCAGGTGATCTTTAGATTGGGGAGAAAGCGATGTGTTCCTGCACACCTGCACACACACCCACACCCACGTGCACACGCACATACACTCCTGGGAGGTAATCGGTCAGTTATTTTCCTAAGGGTTGTCATTTAATCCACACCAATATACACAAATGCCAAAGAGCCAAAATCCTGAAGAGCGTTTTCCTGAGGTGGCTCAATGACCCCACTGCCTTTCCGGGGCTCACGGCCTCACTCCTGGTGCGCGTGAGCGCCTCTGTGGCCGCTGGACTCTCTTTGATCTCAGCCCCACCCAGATGATCGTATTGGTCTAAATTTAACACCATTTAGTCCCATCCTTCCAAGCTACTGCCAGCCCCTGTGACCCAGCCTGTCCCTGAAGCTGTCAGTTTTCTAACCCTGAAAGCAGCAGACAGAGGGACTGAGGAAAAGGACAAGACCCCCAAAAGGTCCTGCCTTGAGGAGGAACAGCTGACAACCTCACCCCATGCCCCCACTAAGGTAAACCTTCTGGTGGCTCATCCCCTGCAGCTCTGAGTATTTCCTTCCAGACTGTTTTAGGTGCAGATTCTCGTGAGCCTGGGCAGAATTGAAGAGTAGAAAAGTGATTATTCATCCAAATAATGGCTGTTGCTATATAAGTTGAAATTCTTTTGGTTAAAAAGGTGCATACTATATTAATCTACCTGGATAGTGTTGGGTAACTTGGTATCAACTCCACTCGCAGAAAGAAAGACCCTGGATTTAATTTACCAGGCAGACATTGTAACGTAAATACCTACTCAGGCCCCTCAGGAATATGAGCACCATGTCAAAGTAGCCACTGTGTGCTTCGGACCTGGCACAAGGCTCCTGAGGGGCGGGGGTGAGAAGTGGGAGTGGAAATCCAGCCTGTTTTCCTTCGCCTGCCTTGTGCCCTAGCCAGGGCTGCTGTCCCTGGAGGGAGGGGTGACCCATTTTGTTACACAAAGTAACCAGACCTGCTCAGAGGGGAGGTGCCCCGGGTGTGGCCGGGGCCCTGCATTAGCATCACTTTCCTGCTTATTTTATTGACATTCACATAATTTTAATGTCTTTGAATGAAAAATTGGATCCACAGTGATTTTTCAAGCCTGCTTTTAGCAGGGGGATCATTTTTTTCAAACAAATTCTGATAAATTTGATATCTAAATCAGAGCTGCTCTGGTTAAATTCCGGATGGGGTCTGCCTTTTTCTCCTTCCTCCAAACCATGGTTTATTGTGGACTGTAGTTGAAGAATTTCTTTGCTACAAATTACTTTTAATGAAGCATCAGAGTTTAAACTAAGGCAAAATAAATTTCCACCAGAGGATTACTCAAAGTTTCTTCTCATACCACCGTCCAGAGGTACAAAACATGTTGTGATTCTCCTTCCTTGATTTCCACCCCCCGCCAAGGGACAGTGAGGCTATAAAAATATTTATCTCCTGCTATTGATAACTATTGCTATGACATGGTGGCACCATGCCAAGGCTCAAAAAGTCAACATTTATTTTATGACAAGTTATGAAAAAATGACACTCTGGTTCTTTATGTGTTTAATAAGTGTCCCTTCTTTTATCTTGGAGTTTTATTCTCTGTTGGCTGACAACTGAAGTATACTACCTGTGCATATTTCAGGTGCCATATCCATACATAAAACATAAAGGAATTCTTAAGATACAGATGATTCCAGATCAGTTACTCATTATAACTTATTTCTTTTCAACCCATTCAAACTCCTCCTTGTTTAATGCTGAGAAGTGTGGTACTTGAAAAGGGAATTTATCTATCAAGTATTTATTATATTTACCTTTTCATCAATTTCTATTTTAAAATATATATATATATATTTTTTTTCTTTCCAGGGTTGTGATGATTAATTTTATGTGTCAACTTGGCTAGGCCACAGTACTCAGATATTTGGTCAAACGCCAGTCCACATATTGCTGTGAATGTATTTTTTAGATGAGATTAACATTTACATTGAGTAAAGCAGATAAGTGAAAAGACTGAAATCCCCAGAGGAAGAATAATTTCTGCCTCCAGACTGCCTTAGGACTTTAGCTGCAGCAGCTCTTCCCTGGGTCTGCAGCCTGCTGGCCTGACCTTACCGAATTTGGACTCGCCAGCCCCCATTACTGCAGGAGCCATATCCTTAAAATAAATCTCTGTCTTTTTGTCTCTCTCTCTCTCTCCCATCCCCTTCCCCACACACATACCCTATGGGTTCTCTTTCTCTAGAGGACCCTAACATAAAGTTTCTTAATTCTGACTTGTGTTACTTTTATCAAGAAGACCACTAAAATTCTAGAGAAGGCCATGTCCACGTTTCTTATAAATTGTATGGATATAAGCATCTCTTATTAATTGCTGCTGATTAGCCAAAAGGCAAATATTTAATTAAACCTTGAGAGATAATAAAATTGCACATGAATTATCTATCTAACAGCACATAGCTCTGTACATTTCATAAAGATGGTTTAACTCATAATCATGTCCCTTATACCCAGTCTTTGTTAGCAGGTTGATTGTTTTTGTTTTTGTTTTTATTTCATGAAGTTCCCTAGAGGGACAATGTTGTTTTTTCTAAAGTCACATATTTGTTGATTTGTATTTACTTTGCTTCTCATCATGCCCTCCCATTACAAGCACTGCCGATCACATCACAGATGAACATTTTTGTTTATTATCCTCAAAAATGTATACTCAGGGGCAATTATTGACCACATTGAATGACAATGAAGCCTCTTAAAAGATTCACCTGGTGGGTAAGCAAAACTCAGTTTTCCTACACACTTTAATATCCTAGGGCTTTTTCTTGGTGATGTTGTACATGGGTTTCCACAGGACAGGAGGGTCGTTCTGATACTGGTTGAGTGAGTTTTTAATGTATACTTCAGGAACAGACACACACTTTTATTTGATTATTCGAAGAAGCAGTAAAAATCTACATAGCTGCCATGTGTCCCCCACCCACCACCCCAGGACTGAGCAGCAGCGGCTGTGAGCTAATCAACACAGGCCTCGCGGGACTTCTCGAAGAGGATGAGGCGGAGGCTGAGCCATCAACCTCAGGGCCCAAAGTTGTGAAAACAAAAATGAAGTCACTTCCACTTAAAGAACTGCTGAAATGTGCCCTTCCCTTTTTAAAAATTTTATTTTATCTATCTATTTATTATTATTATTATTATTATTATTATTTAATCAACTTTCTTTTACAATGGCAACAGTTAATAATGGGAAATTAGGGTGTTTAATGGCCTCACTTGGCAATAAAAAGTTTGCAGATCTATATTGGTTCTGCTCATTCTTTTAAAAAATATTTGAAATTTTCTGTCTTATGAAATCCACTTAAGTGCTGGACTTGAAGTGGTTAAAGATGTTCTCCTTTAATAAGATGGAGCTAGAAAAACTCAGGAAACTACACACAGTTCCCTGCACAGCGCCTGCTTTTCATCTAAATGAGACTATTAGGGAAACTTAGACGATACCCTATTGATTAGCTCTAAAGATGGTTTATACAATACTGGCCAGTGTCTGGAGCTCTGCAGAGTAAGGAGAATTAAACCATTAACTGGGCTGACAAATACCTTATGAAGGCTCCGAGGTATTACTCTGAGTAAGTGTGGCATAATTCACCTTGTTTACTCATAGCAGGGGTTCCTTGGTATTGTGTTTCTCTAACTATGCATGTGACTCTGATTGCATTAATGATAAAGAACCCTTCTTATATAAAGATGACACAGATATATTTAAAATCATTTTGTGTATAGGATTCAAAGGATTAACTCTAAGAATAATGCTCAGGAAAAATATCACCTAAAATTGTTCTAGATACAAAGCTATGAATTTTGTAGGTCAGTTGTTTATATTGACTACCTCAGATTTACTTTACTAATTTACACTGTATACTCAAAATGCAAAACATAATAATTCTTTTTTCTGTCACAGTGTAACATCTTGGTGATTCACTCATTCGTGCGTTCATTCATCCACTCATATCACTGAGTTTCCCTTATGAGTCGGGCATTTTACTGGCAAATGGAGACAGTTAAAAAAAAGTGCAAGACAATAAGTATTAAAAGTGGTGAGTTCTATGACAGGAGCAAGCTGGGAGAGCTGAGAGCTTAGATTCATGGCCAGATTGATGATTCGTAAAAGGAAACCAAGCTAAGCATCATCCTTTTTTTTTTTTTGCTCTTCTCTATCTGCTTTAGGCACACACACTTCTAATGCCAAATGATGTTTTCCATTCTTTTCTTTCCTATCTCCTCAAAAACGTGGTAAGTTTAAAATCCTGAGAAATTCCAACCGATTTAAACCATGGGGCTTAACAGGAATAGTGGTTCATTGTTACTGTTGAAACACTATTTATTGAGATAAGACTCTTAGAGAAACTAAGTGGCATTTCTGGAATATCTGGAATATCGAAGCTCAGGCAAGGAGAGAGCCGGATGCAAAAGCTTGGGCAACGCCAACGGCAGGGTGAGTGCAGGGAGAGCTGGTTTAAACGCAACCCTAAAATTGCTACTGAAAGAAAGAACGGAGTGCGCCCAAATGCAACCTGTGACCAGCTAAGAGCCTCTCAAGTTCAACATAGACTTTCATTCTCGTGTGCAGTTATTTAGACAGAAAATGGAAACGTGCAACCGTGAGGCAGATCTCATTCATGCATAATTGAAACACCCAAGGGTAAAATAGTGAGGCACAATAGATGACATCTGATAAAAAGAGAGCAAGGAGAGGGAAGAAGTTAAAAACAAGATACAACACCCTGGGGACCACAGAGAAGAATACCTGACATAGGCCAAATAATCTCAAATAAAAATATTCAAATTACAAGACAATGCAAATATAAAGACAAATGCATGGAAGAAACATGAGAATTGGGTAGAAAAAAAAATGCTGAGAGTATGAAACATTCAAGGCATGAGTCACTGGTGAGTGAAACTCTCATTTCAACAAAACGCAGCCACATTAGTGTTTCTGTAGTGGTCTCATAAATTTAGGAACTAAAGAGGATTAAACCAGCATAAGATCCATTGTCTTTAAAGAAGTTGTATTCTAAATGACTGTATGAGATATGTGTGTGTGTATATGTATGTATGTATGTATATGTGTGTGTGTGTCTATATATATATATAATATACATATACACATATATACACACACACATAAAATCCATATAGCTATGGGGTAAATGTATGCATAAATATTAGGTTTTCTTAACTCATTAGGAGAACAGCAGAATATGTGTACTTGTGTGTATCTATATGTAGTTAGTTTCCTAGCTGTGAAGGATAATTTCCATTTCATTAGAGAGATTTATAGAAAAGCAAGACTTGTGACAAGTATTTTAAGGATAAAAGTGACTACTTAGGAAACAATAAACAAGTAGTGTAGGCTCTTTTGTCCATTTTCTTGGCAAACTCCACGAGCCAAGCACCTAAATACTACGCACCTATAAAGGACCAGGCACAATTCCATACCTTCTTGATTATTCCGTTTAAACCCCACATGAATTTCCTAAAAGGCATTATTACTCCCATTTCAGGATGGAGATTCTGAGGCTCAGAGAAATTAAGTCACGCAACCTTGTCTGAATATAAACCCCAAATTCTTCCCATTACAACTTTCCCCATTCCCGTTGAGAGCTGAAAAGGGAAGGCTGACTAGTAAAGTTCTCAGAATGCAATGTTTCTAGTGTGGGCTAGAAATTCTTATTTGCTCATATGATGTACATTTTCAGTAATTGAATATTGTATAAATAAAGCTATGTTTATGTCCTTTTTTAGAAAAATAAAAGAGAAGCTCTTAGAATGCTTAATGATTGTGCAGATTTGGTTCTGTATTTAGGCTCACATTCTCTTCCCTTGCAAGGAGAAGAAAATCTAGAGATGCATTCCATACCAATGGGAACATGAGTGAGTTGTAGGGCAATGATCTATGCCAGATACCCTGTAAATTTACCATATATGTCCTTATCAACTGAGAAAGTAGTAATGAGGCATCTAACTTCTTAACATCAGCGAAGGGTTCTTATACCCTCTTATACACCAGGCACTGGGCACCTATGCCGGACCAGGAACGATTCTAGACCCTCTATAATTCAGAGAACTGCAAGTTAACCTCCAGGGACTCAAAATAAATCTATCAGTGTGAAAACATGTACATATATGTACTTGCCACTATGTGTAAGGCAAGTGATAAATGCCTCACGGAGGACATGGACAATAAGTACTACAGGAGTTGGGAAAAGAGAAAGATCATCCAAGTTTTGGGTTCATTCACCTTCCGACACATGTGCCCCCAAAGTTGTATCCATACATCTAACATTGCTACCTCTGCTATTTTCTGATAATTTAAAAATGACTTAGCTTTCTGGTGTAGGGTTATAGAAGTACAAATTTGTAGTGGACGGATGGTCACGGGGATGGGGAGCACAGCATAGAGAATGCAGTTGGCATTAATGCAATGGCTAGGCTGAGAGCCAGAGAAAAGATAGAGTAATCTGTAGGATCGTTTCATAAGCTATATAAATGTACTGTATAATCGGTGTACTGTATACTTGAAACTAATAATAATAATAATAATAATAATAATAAAAGACTTAGCTTTCAAGGATCATGGTCTCAGATTACAGAGGACCTATTAAGGTACTATAGAAAACAAGTCCAACCCTGTCACAGATGTGGAAACTGAGGTTCAGAAGGGCTAAGTAACTTATTGAAGGTCATGTGGACAGCTAATTTACTTTAAAAATCTCTGAGAGTAAATATATTATATGGAAAGTCTTGAAAATAAGCCTTTTAGCTGGAAATTAGGGCTCCAAACCAAATGGAAAACATTGAACTGGGGGACATTAATAGACAAAGTTTTAAAATGCGAACAGGTACCTGGGACAGTACAGAGAAACTTTTAAATTTAGACCTGATGAGGGAGAACCTCATACTCAATAATGTACTTTCTTTTCTTTCAGATGTACCACATCATTTTATTACTTGAAGGCCATGTGAATCTTTGTAATTTATTGGTATATGTAGGCATGACCCTCTTTGAAATGCCCTATGCTAAAGAAAGAAAAACCATAGCAACAAAATCTTCCTCTTTCTACTTTTCTCCTGTTGTTCATAACTACTTTTTTTTTTTATAGAGAAGCAGATTCTGATCACAGCTTGACTTTAGGAAAACAATCAAATTAAACTATATTGTACTAGTTGAAATGACTGATAAGATCCTTTTAAACTCCACCAATGGTAAAATGTTGTTAATCCAAATGAATCTGTCATTGGGCATACACAGAGTTCCCCTAGACATTACCATTACATCGCGTAAGGGGTCATATATAACAGTAATGTCGTTAATCTCACTGGCTTTGACCTTGTGTAGTCATGCATCATCTCATCCCTTTGCAAAATCTCGTTCCATGATTTCTAAAGTCTCAGGGACTGTCTTACATCAGCGTGGGTATAAGTTAGCCAGTTACAGTCTACACTGCACCCACCATGGTTCTCCTGACCAACCGGAGATCTTTTCATTTAATGCCCTTCCTACAATGCCCTCACTATCACCACTGTTCCCGGTGCCCTTCACAACGATGTTGGCACCCAAACCAAAAGCACTATGTATCCCTTGACAGTATTAAAAACACTCCTGAGGTATAGTCATTAGGGTCTTTAGCGATTTGAAGCTATTCTATCCAGTAGTGAAAACAATATTTCTGTTTCTAACCCTGGGTCACATATTGACTCCAAAGTAACCCCGTGCATCTATGTCTCATGTACTTTTATCAAAGTAGTTTCTTTAGCTTCTTGATTCAAGCTCAACACAAAACCTAGGAGGTGAATCATAGTAGACATAGTTTAGGTTAAAGCTAGAGCCACAGCTATAAACCGAATTTACAGAAAAAATATGAGGTAAGTATAGAGAATTTTTTTGGACTCCTAAAATCCATTTGGCCCCTCTACCTGAACACACACACACACACACACACACACACACGCACACACACGCACACACACACAGACGCACCTCCAAAGAGAAAAGAAATTCTTCGCAGGCCTGGCCCCTCCTGCTCTTCTGGCAAGAGTCTCTCTCTGCCTGCCCTTCTGTTGCCAGTGGTAATGCCTGGTCAAAGGACGATGGGTCACTGGTCTACATGGTGCCGCAGAACAAGAAAGTCTGTCATGTGCTTAGGAGTTGGGGGTCGAAAGGCAAAAAAGAAGGAAATAGCGAATAATCAAAGCACCGAAGGGGGCAAATCCGACCTGGAGGCAGCTACTTATTAAGTGTTGGATATTCTGTGATAGTTATCTGAGTCTCTGGGACGTTAGGAAACTCATCCAAATTCACGTACTTAGTAAGATCAGATGCTGGCCTGTCTGAATCCGGAACTCCAACCATTTCTACTCCCAGGCAACCTCAAGGCTAGTAGAATCTTAGTACCCCCCCAAGCCTGGAGTATTAAGAATACAGTGAATGGTAATTTGCCACATAGATCAGCTACAACTGGCATAACTGGCCAGTCCTAGCCATATGCTTCTTTAATAAAAGTCACTATAATTCAATCTATAATATAGGTATATACTCTACAAAAGAAACAGTATGCTAGCTTGATAGAAATATACGTTTCTAAATACGTTTCTTTCCATTACTAACTACTATTTGCCATCTACATGCAGGGTACACGAAAAGCACTGTATCATTGGTTTAAAAAGGCAATTTGGCCTCTGCTATGTTAATCCAAATGTTCCAATTAGTTTGGTGCTTTCATAATTATGTATAATTCAGTTCGCATTTATGCATAAATGTTTATTTCCATAATTGCAACAAGCACTTAAATTAATTACACTCTAACCTCTTGATTCTATGGGCCAATCGTTGAGTCTTTTTGTTAATATTTTAAAGTCATGCCTTTTTATTTTTGAATTCCCCCCTGTAACCCCATCTTTGATGTATTGTTTCTTATCCTTGTTTGGAAGTCTCTATGGAATATTCTCAGAATAATCTTGCAGTTTTCTTTTATGACTGAAACTTTGCATTTTAACAGTTGTCTGGAGATAGTTTCTTCCTTGTGAAATATCAGTTTTAATAACAGGAAAAGGAAAATGCCATAAATCCGCACTAACCACGTAAAGCTGAAGTCTCTGAGAGACTGATTAACATGGAGACTCTACACGAGTTTTTCAGTAATTAGAGGATGTGCTTGCGTGGAGCCACGACTGCTCTGGCCTTGAAGCCATTTCCCAGGGCAGCCGGCAATTATTACAGCCTGGAGTACACTGCTCACATGCTATGCCTACAGCTATCGAAGCGGTTTTCAAATAAAGGTCTCTTAATTTCACAAAGAGTTAACATCACCTCGGTTGAACAACACTTCTGCTAATACCTCCTCTACTTGGTCGGGAGAAAGCCCTCAGAGAGAAGGCAATTAGAAATTCCTAATTTGTTGTTCATTCATCCATACAAGGTTAAGAATATTCTGGTCTCTGATGATATGAACTGAGCAGAGGGCAGACCTGGCCTCCCACAGTGCCCCAGCCAACTACCTGCCCTATCGGCGAATGCTGCTTGACATTCTCTACAGAGCACACGAGTGAGCGGGCGGTTTTATTGTGCATTTGAGTATTTGGTTTTTTTCTTTTTGTCTCAATGAATTATGGATAGTAAATATAGTATGAAAATGAGTGCCATTTTTCCTTTTGGTACAACGCTTAGTATAGTATCAGCATTCAATAAAAGCTAAGTGTTAGCCATGATGATTTTAGAGGGGAAAATCCATATGATAATTCATTACCAGTAGCCATGGGGTTCTACTTTCTGATACATTATTGCTTGTATGATCTGGATATAATAATGTAGCATTATGAACAATTATGAATAATGTAGCTCACTATAATATATTATTGTTTTACATCAATTAGTGAGCGCTGATGAAATTTTGACTCCATGATAAAACTTGTAGATACATTATTAGGCTTCTCCCTGGTGGTCATACTACCTAAATAAGCAACACATAGAATAAACAACAAGAGAAAATTAATCTCTTTGGTCAAGGTAATTGACTTGGCATTTGACTATCCTTTTCTATTCTTTGTGTTCTGCCAATTCAACCATTTACTCTGGCCAAATGCACAAATGGAGTCGAGAAAAAAAGTCTCTTTAAGTCAGAGTGGGCTAAGGGGGTGGTCTTAATGGAGAAAAGGAAAGGTGAAGAAAGAAGATGAAAGTAAAGAAAAAGAAGAAAGCTGAGAAAGTTAGACAAACCCATGCGGTACAAATCTCTGGCAGTACTCTCTTGCAGTTGAGCAAGTTGAAATGATTTGGTAAAATATAACCAGCTTGGCTCACTTCATTATTTGAATGTGAAATTGATTCAGACGTATCAATTTTTGTTTTTTGGGGAAATTCATCCATTGCAAACCACATTCATCACACTGATTTTTGATGCCTAAGCCTGACCTAACAAATAAGATTAGAAGAGACTGATTTCTGACTTTAACTGAAATTTGTGTCTAATCCTAAATTTTGTTTTACAATATTTCTTTTTGAAAAATAATTGTAATATAGCTACTTAAGCTTATAGCCATATAAAACATGTATCCTCAGTGAGCTTGATTACCAATTTTCTATCTACATGTCTGTAAATGTAGAATTTACCAAACTCTATTTAGTGTGTGATACACTGATGGTGAAATAGCTTCTCTAAGAAATCTGGGCTCAGAGGGAAAAAAGGGAGTAGGGGAGATGAGGGTTAAGGGGGTCAAATACACGGTGATGGAAGGAAATAACTTTGGGCGGTGAACACAGAATGCAATATGCATCTGACGTGTGATTGAACGGGACACTTGAAATCTCCGTAATTTTATTAACCAATATCACCTCCCCGCCCCCAAACAATTCACACCTAGCAGAGAAGAAGATACAGAGTCTAGGGATAGTTAGGAGATAAAATTGACAGGACTTGTTAATCAATTGACTGTAAAAAGAGAAAAGTATCAAAAATGATTTTGAAGACAATTAGGTAGATGCTTGTGTCATTAACTGAAAAAATACAGTTAATGGAAAATACAGGTGGAGGAACAAACTGAAAAATGGGGTGAGTGGAGAAGAAAGAATGGGAGAACGGCACACGCGCTCGGTCCGGACTAGCTGAGGAACATCCAGGTTGATGTTATGGGTCCGGAGCTCAAGATACGCAGGGCCAGAAAAACGAATAGACAAGTCAGTGAAATCTTGGGTATAGATGACTTGCCCATGAGATGATTTCAGATTATTTCCCATGAAGATGATTGAAGGGATGGGCTAAAAATTGTGGTCAGAACAAAGGACAAATAATCAGCCTGGTGCAGGATTATAGGTGGACTCATAGGGCTCAGCGGATGAGCAAATAATTCTCAGATAATAGTGAAGGCAAGTCTGAAAAGGCTCACCGAGAATCAAAATCTTTGCCTGGACGACGAGTTAAACTGTGAGAAGAAAGTTAGCGAACTGGGAGGATATCTGAGGGATGGATGGTTAGAGACCACAGAGTGGCGTTGGTGGGTCGGGTGGAATGGGAGAGGTGACATGAATAGACAGTCTACTCCAAACTTCGGCAGCAGTTGTTGCCTATACAATTCACAAGGCAAGTAATCATGTGCTGTGTTTTTGGCATCTCTTTTATAAACTTTTATCTGTATCTTTCATTAATATTTAACTCTTTTATGTTTTTTATTTTAACTCTCTAGCTATGTTTTTAAATTATTTGAAGACAGAAATTTTCAGACTTCTTTCCATATTTTACAATATCTAGTGCAGTGCTACATACAATTATTTGTAGATTTAATGAGTTTGAGTTCATCTTGATTTTAGAACAGATCAAGGGTCTGGAGATGATGCAGAAGTGGGTGATCTCATGAGGGAGGTTCCTAGATGAGTGGGACTAAAGGTGCCTAAACTAAAAAAAAAAAAAAAGAAAGGAACTGTGAGATCAGAATCCTGGTTGGATCAAGATGAATCTCAGTGACAGATGAAAGCTCAATACAGGGTTGAGATGAAAAGGACATTTTATAGCAAGGATACAAATACTGACATTGCATCAGAATCACTGCACATTTGTACATGTACCTTCAATGGATTTGTCTTGCTTATTGCAAAAAATCAGTGAGTGTATTCAGGTAGAACTCATGTGCCTAAATGTAGGTACCCATTCTTTAGTGAAGGTCAAAGTATGAACACATCTCCAGGTGGAGACTTTATACATTTATTGGGATGGTTCCTCTGTCTATAGGCGCACTGTTAAAAATTCCCATTAAAAAAAAAAAATCAAACAGTAACCTCCATTTCCAGCAATATCTAGAGTTCTAGAGAAAATCTTTCATAGTAGCGTACCACATCAAAAATGTTGCTAAAATATTTTAAATTAGCTTTTCTGAGATATAAAAATTTATTGCATTTTGGTAAATGTATAGTCTAGGAACCACTATCATAAGTAACACACTATATTTCCAAAACTCAAAATGGTCCTCTCATGCACAGCAATTAATCCACGCCTATATTAATGGAGTAAAGACAGCCTATTCAATAAATGGTGTTGGGAAAACTGGACAAATAAATGAAAAAAAAAATGAAACTGGACCACCTTCTTACACCATATACAAGAACAAACTCAAAATGGATTAAAGACTTAAATGTAAGACCCAAAACTATAAAACTCCTCGAAGAAAACATTGGCAGTGTGTTTTTGTTCTTAGTGATATTGTTTGCCATTGTTCTTAGTGATATTTTTTTCTGATATATCTTCTTGAACAAGGGAAACAAAAGAAAAAATAAACAAATGGTACTACATCAAACTAGTAAGATTTTGTACAGCAAAAGAAACCGTCAACAAAATGAAAAGACGACCACCGAATGGGAGAAAATATCTGTCAATGACACATCTGATAAGGGGTTAATACCCCAAATTTATACAGAACTCATACAACTCAACACCGAAAATAACCCGAACAATCCAATTAGAAAATGGGCAGAAGACCTGAATAGTCATCTCTCCAGAGAGGATATATGGATGACCAACAGACATATGAAAAGATGCTTACAGTACTAATTATCAGAGAAATGCAGATTAAAACCACAATGAGATATCACCTCACACTTCTCAGAATGGCCATCATCATCAATATCAAAAAATAAGTGTGGGCAAGGATGTGGAGGGAAAATAAAAACCCATACACTGTTGGCAGAATTGCAAATTGGTACAGCCACTATGGAAAAAAGTTCAGAGATTCCTCAAAAAATTAAATATAGAACCTTGTGACCCAGTAATTCCACTTCTGGGCACTTAGCCAAAGAAAGAGAAAACACCAATTCTAAAGATATATTCACCCTTATGTTCACCGCAGTTCTATTCACAATAGCCAAGATATGAAAGCAATTTAAGTGTTCATCAACAGATAATTGATAAGGAAGATGTGGTACATATATACAATAGAATATTACTCAGCCATGAAAAATTGAAATCTTACCGCTTGTGACAACATGGATAAAACTAGAGAGCATTATGCTAAGTGATATAAGTCAGACAAAGACAAATACCATATTTCACTTAGATATGGAATATAAAGAACAAAATACAGAACAAACAAAATGAAAACAGACTCAGAAATCCCATCTAGGGATTGCCAGATGGAAGGGGAGTTGTAGTCACAAATAGTCATGAGGATATGAAGAACAGCATAGGAAATAGAATTGACAATACTGTAATAACTAATAACTATGTATAGTGCCAGGTGGGTACAAGACTAATGGGGAGATTACTTCATAAATTATTTAAATCTAACCACTCTGCTGTACACCTGAAACTAATATAAAATAATATTGAGTATCAACTATAATTGAAAAATAAATATTTTTTTAAAAAGTTCTCTCCTGCCCCCTTTTCCTACCCCAAAACTAGAGGAACTAACCTAGAAGAAGGACGGAGAATAGGTATCAGACACTTAGACCATGTTTTCACCCCCATGTTAGAGCCTGTTGTCATAAATCTCGCCTACACTGGGTATAGAAAATAAAAGCTTGGGACTGGATTGTGATCAAAGGTAAGATGAAAAGGACAAATCTTAAGTACAAGATGAGGCTGGAAAAGCCAGTGAAAGTAGCAGAAGTGATGGAATCCTGCCAAAATGTCATCGAGGAGAGGATGAATCTGATAGTGCTAGGTGGTGAAGGGTTTAAAGGGGTCATGACTAAAGGTACGAAGACCAAGCAAGAATCGTCTGAAGAAAATCAGTTGAAGGATGAGAAGGGTCTCATTATTCCTGTAAGTATATTAATTTTATACATGATTCTTGCTGGAATAAAAAAGGAAGAGATACAGGAATATTGTTGGACATTGTGGTAAAGAATGATTAAGAGACTTGTCCACAGTCACAGAGTTGGGAGAGAGAAAACCTGCCTTCTAGTCTCAATTTCCATCATGTCCATGGACAAGGTATTTAACCTCACTGAACTCCAGGTTCCTTGTGTAAAATGTAGATAATATTTGTGCTGTTTATCTTAAGTGCTTTGGTAGGGCTGAAGCAAGATAACTCATGGGGAAGCATTTTGAAAGCTTAAAACCAATAAAGTTAACTTGATTTCGTACTTTGAACCTTTAAAGTATTTCCTCTATTTCAAGTGCTGAGGTTAGAAGGTCAGGGAAAGCGGCAGCGGGGAGGTGGGGAGTGGGGGGGGTGGGCGGGTGAAGAAAGTCAGATGGGAGAGGTGCGTTGGCCCATCATTTTATTTTGGTTAGTACAAAGAGACAGGCAGGTGGGAAGGGACCCCTAACCTCACTGCCCGAGAGCTCAAATAAAATGCACAGCTTCCACGCTCCTACCAGGCAGATCACATATCTTCTACCCTGTATAGTCTCATTCACACACGGTTTTGCGGATAAGGACGCTGCTGCCGCTCATCTGCAAAAATATTTCCAAAGCCACTAATAAAAAGGTAACTTGCTCTGTGCCGTGAGCGATGACAAGCGCACCTTCGGGTGAATGACGAGTAAAGCATTGTCATTTCCCTTCTCAAAATCAGGCTATCACCAGTTCCTGTGGCTTGTTAGCAATTACATGTGGAAGCCGACCCATTCGAAGCTACCCCTGAGAGTAGCCTTCAGTCTGCCTTTACATGGTTTCTGGGCACTCCGATATGTATTTGAGAAGCAGCGTGAAATTCAGTTTTCTTTTTCTTTTTAACATTTTCTCTCCCTCTCTCTCTCTCTCTCTTTTTTTTTTTTTTTTTAAGAATTTTTTGGTATTATTAACACAAATACAATGTGCGCACAAGCTGTCTATTCATTTTCTTCACTGCGCAGCCTGGCATTGGGACTGGTGACCCTCATTGCCAGTGAGGCTGCTCTTTCCACAATGGCTTTGTGGTTCTTTGAGGAGACGCTGTGAGCAACCCCAGCATAATAAGATTTGCTGCAAGTCAGCAGTACCTCAAGCTCATTGGCAGTGTGGACTCGAAACTTCCGAAAGCCACTGTGCTTTGTTTTCTTGTTACTCATAACCAAAGTTGGGCATCAAGATGGCACTTTAATCTTCCGTGCACTCTGTTGTCAATGCCTCTGGGTTTCTGCCAGTTACCCTTAATTTTGACATGTCGGTCTGACTGGTGCCAGATAAACTTCTTGGTCCTCTTTTTGACGATCTTCGGCTTCACGAGGAGTCTGAGGGCAGCCAGGATGCGGAAGAGGGGACAGCCATCACCTCCGTAGGCTAAATGTGGTTTTACTAGCTTTTAACCCAGTATTTAAGGAGAAACAGGAATAGCAATCCCTTTGGGTGTGATTATTTTGATTCTACTTGGACTTAGCTCTGGAATAAATTATTTGATATTAATTCTTATTAGAAATGGTAGATATACTTCAAAAATGATTTAAAGTTGTTTGCACAACAACCAGTGTCTTGTTTTTTGATAAGCAATATCAACAATACAACAAAATAATATATTTTTCACTTAAAATGTGTCAGGCACTCTTCTAAGTACTATATGTGAATTACCTCACTTAATTCTCATTATAATGCTATGATACTCTTCATTTTACACATGAGAAAACTGAGGTACAAGGAAGTTAAGTAATTTACCTATTATATATGTATATATATATATGAAATATACATAGTATTTATTTACATTTTACAAAAATGCAAACTGTTCTACAAACTGCCAAATTATTCTCCCTAAGTCACAATACTGATTCTGTAATTTCCTAGCCCAGAAATTTTAAGCGAATACGCTTTGTCTATCAAATTAAGTGTAAATACCCTGTGCGACATACCAGATCTCGCATATTGTGATCCTAAGCGCCTTCCCCAGCCCTGTTTTCCAGCACTTCTCTAACTCGATAGCCCTCAGCCAGGGTGATTTTGCTCCCCGGAGGGTATCTGGCAATATCTGGAGGTATCTTTGGGTGTCACAACTCGGGAGGTGTTACCTGTGTCTAGTAGCTGTACGTCAGTGATTCTGCTGAACATCCTTAAACGCACAGTACAATCCCTTTCCACGACAAACTATCAACAGCACCAGGCTGAGAAACCCTGCGCTCACCTATTAGCCATCCAGACCGGACGACTTGTGGTTCCTAAAACAGTCTCTGTGGGTTTCATCTTTGTAGCTTTCTAATTTACTCCTTCACTAACCGTTTACAGAGGACCTACTATGTGCCAGACCCTATTACTTGTAAGACATGACCCCTCATTTCAGTGACCAGTACCTGGCTTTCCGTCTTTGTCTCCTTCCTACATAAAACCTGCCTGCTCTTCAAGTCCCCTCCCAGATATTATTTCCTCCATGAGCTATATTTTTTCTCTTTCATAGCATTTTTTTAAAAATAAAATGTTATGACATGTGGGTCTTGATTTTAAAAACCTTATTTCTCTATGATGAAGTTAATATAAATACTTAAGTGACATTTTTCACAGCAGCAATGTTGAAAAATGTTTTCAAACAGCATGTCTCAATGTTGTCGAATGACTTAATTTTTATTCCCAATAAGATTTTTTTTAAATGACAGTTTTGGAAGTGGACATAGTAAGTCATTGAAGTTCTAGTGAGCATACGATAGCATGTGAAGAGGAGAATGTGAGAGGCTATGTAACACCCATTAGCCTGAACCATGTTTCATTTCAGCAATAAAAAGTTTGTAAGTAAATTTCATAAGAATTTATCGAGTGACACTATGAGCCAGACTCTGACTGTGTTAGATGCTGGAATTCCAAAGAATACCTAGTGTTTCTTCCTCTAGTGAGGTCAAGTAAACATTTTTAATACTTCAAGAGATTTTCTTATACAATATTGTAATAACTATGTATGATATCAGATGGGTACTAGACTTATCAGGGTGATCGCTTTGTAAGTTATATATATGTAACTCTGAAAGTTATATTTATGTGTCTAAAAACTATGTCGTATACCTGAAAGTAATATAATATTGTATGCCAACTTTAATTAAAAAATAATAAAAAAATTAACCTTAAACAAGTTGTTTTATTATAGAAGTAGAGGGCGCTCTGTATGAACGAACATTCTGATGACCAGGTAGATGCAGAAGTGGTCATGGCTGTAGGTATTGAGGCATCGTTTCTTTCTGGTGCTACGGAAGACACCTAAGAGGAGATCTGGAATGCAGGGGTCATTGAGGGTCTTAACGGTGACACCGAGGAACAGTAAATGGAAGTGACTTTCATGGCTAAGTGTCTATCAAGGCCGCAAGACAGGTGTTGGTGCCCTCGAAGTATTAAACCTCTTGAAGCACTGAAAATGTTTCCTTAACCTGTGTCTGCTCAGGAATTCTCTCCTTCTGTAGCTTCACTGGTATGTGGGAGTTTGAGCAATTCAAGGAAGAAGGGGAAAATGGTAGAGAGAGAAGAGGAAGACTTGAAAATTAACTACTGAACATAAAACTGAATTCACTTGAATCAAGTAAGAAGAAATCACACAATCCTGGGGATAATGATCTTTGTGGCACCCTGTCATGTAATGAGAACAATTCTAGATCAGAGTTTGTCAAATTTTAGTGCCCCTAAGAATCACGAGAGGTGCTTATTTTAAATGCAGACTCCTCTACAATACTTCTCAAACTTTAGTGTTTATATGAACCACCTGAGAATGTGTTGAACTGAACCATAGATTCTAATTCAGTAGGTCTGCAGTTTAAAACCTGTATGTTCAAAGCCCTCATTTGAGTAGCATGAGCAAGACAGCACTGGTTCGTCAACTTTTCTATTCACTGGAATCACCGAGAAGCTTTAAAATTCCTGCTTCCTGAGTTCCATTCTTATTTAACTGATATGAGGATTTTTAAAAACTCTGCGGGGGATTCACACGTGCAGCCAAGTTTGAGAACTACCATGCTAGAGATGCTGATTGTGTAGACAGCCCGGGAGTCACTATCCCAGCCAAGCCGAGCTCCTCCCCAGTGCCCTTTCACTGCTAAGGACCTAGAGCGATGTGAACCCATGATCAGTTACTTTGGTGTCGGGAGGACACTGCAGATGATCAAAATTTGATTATATTAAGGAGTAAAGAACCCTTGTTATCCAGAAAGGTGCCAGGTGAGTCATTGTGGAAAACAGTCAGGGCCTGGGGAATTCATCAATCCTTTTGGACAATTAGAAATCAAAGTTTTGCTTCTCCCTTTTCACACATCAGACCCATTTAGCTCTGTGAAGAACTGTGGCCTACTTCACACCCCAAACAAAGAGGAAAATCTGGGCCAGTCTTTTAGAGGGCCTTGACAGAGATGTACTTAAAGCATGTGACCAAAGCCTGAAATGATTTTGGGAGAGCGAGTCCAAAAGAAAGAAAATTCTACATTTATTATTGACAATGGAGCAACTGCATAGCATTGACACTCTGTCCTTGGAGACGTTATTCTGCAAATTAGAGTCCTCACTACGGCGGCCCTCTGCTCTGCTGGGGGACATGGGTTGCGTGGGACTGTAGACTGCAGTGCATGGGTAACGTAAGTGCTCCCTGAGCCAGTCCTTCCAATGTCTGAAACTGTTTTACAACATTCTCCACTCGCTGCCAGTTGGTTTAACAGTTTCAGAAGTACGCATTATAAGACAATGTTGAAAGAATTCATTATTTGTATGAAATCCAGCAAAGCTTGCTAGTAGCTCCATGCTTTTCTTAATCAGGATAATGCCATGTTCTGAGACAATGCCACCTATAGCAGCATCTTTTCTTGATTTCATAGATTCCCTAAAAACAATCATAAAAGTGGCTCCTAAAACTCAAGGCCTTAAGCATTTTTAAAGAAGAACTTCATGTATGGAATGAGGACATTTTCTGCTGAATTTTTAAACACAGTTCATGGGGCTCCCTATAGTCAGAATGAGTTTCATGCTGAGATCTTTTTTTTTTTTTTTTCCTTCTTGAATAAGTTTAGAGCTGGCATGACAGATAATGAGCACACTTTCGCATGAACAAGGGGGGAGTTAATGTCTGGCTGACGTTATTTCCTACTGAGCTGAATATGGCAGAAATGAAAAATAATGTTTGCTACTTCTGTATAAGTTTCACCAGGGAAGGAAAAATTATAAGAAACAAAATAAAATTCCCCCAGGGAATTTTTTAAGAGTTATTTCATAATAGGCATGATTCTAACTTCGACTATTTGAGAAAGACTATTGGTTTGGTACGTGATGTCTGATAAGCCCACTTTCTGCTCATAGTGTGGTACTTGCTTGTTAAGCCTCAGCTAAAGGTCACCTGACACTCTGCAGTCAATTCTCTTTGAGCATGAAGTTTTGAAAGGGGAAATTACCACAAAACACAGGGTCCCTTTTATTTACTGCCTGGCTTCAGTGCGAAGCCGTCAATAAAACATTGGTGAACTAAAACACAGGTAGACAGATCTTTGGAGATGATCTGGAAGAAATCCGGATAAACAAGGAATTGCTTGTGGAGAAGCTGGCAGGACACATCCCCCCACCTTGTCCTAAGTATAACTGATACGAATATTAAGCAATTACTCTTAAGTTACACACAAGATGCAGGAAAGCAAATGATCTCATAGGAGAGCTCTTCCCACATTGCTCCCCCTGCAGCCCTGGATAAACTGTTTATACAAAACAAAGCAAATACATATGTAAACAACTAATAGGATTCAGGGGTGAGTGGTTAAGCACCGCACTGTTAACCAAGGCCTCGCTTCCCTGTAGAGAGCAGGAGAAAAGGTGCAACTGCAAGATTCCTGATGTTTATGAGAAACTCTGGCTTCTGATTAATCGGTGCTCACATCCCAGGTCTGAAAGGCACATTTAAGTCTGGGAAGATGCTCTCTTCCCCCTTACGGCTCCCAATGTACTTTCCTAAGTACTCTAGTCTGAAATTCTTGATTCTTACAAGTCAAAATATTTCCTCCAGTTTTGCTCAAGTCCTTTTTTGAAAATGGTTAATCAGGCGATATATATATATATATATATATATATATATATATATATATACACATATATATATATATTTTATTAGAGTGCTGTGATTTTAAAGCCTTGTGACCTTGTGTACTTCCTTGTCTGAAAATGGGTGTAATATATTTACTTCTTGGAGTTGTAAGAATTAAATGAGTTAATGTATGTGAAGCACTTGGATAGTATCTATCACATAGGACGTGATCAAGAAATATTAGCGTGAATCAGGCCAAGATAAAAAATATTCAACAATTTCATCAAAATACCTCAATACATCTAGATACCCCATCAAATCCATTAGAGTTTTTGTTCTCAAATAAAAAGGGGAGGCATGTGAAGTACATTTCCCTCAGGTCTCTTGCTTTATTCAGTTAATCTTTATAGGCATCAAAGTTTGTTGGTCGAAGACTCTTTTCATGTTGGACTGCGTTGTATGACAAACAAGTGATGGGTGGAAACTTTCTTTGCATGTATGAGTGATCGCTTTTCTTGTTCATTCTTTGTCAGCTAGCAAGGTGAAATGAAGGTCATGACACCTACAGTTATCTCACGGTCTAAGAAAGACCTTGAGCCTATGTTTCCATTCTAGCAAGACATGTAGATCTTAAACTTGGCCAGACCCTTAGAGGGAGCGGCCCTCTCTGGGTGTTAATGATACTAGGATTGATCACATACACTTAGACAACCTTCCACCCCTCCTCAGCTTCCCTCTAACTCAGAGAATGAGAGGTTTCTTTCTTACATTACTTTCCATTCGATGTTCCAGAAATGGATTGGTGAACATTTACCTGAAACTGGAAATTAGGGCTAATGTAGGGAGCTATGAATTCCTTGGGCTTATGTTCACAAGGTAGGCTTGGTTTGAATTTGAATCACCTGCAAATGCCACTCCTGTAAATCCAAGCAGTTTCTAACTGGCTGGACCTGCCCTTACGTGAGCAGGAGTCAGTGATCCCTATTAAGTATCTCATTTTCATGGAGGAATTTTTTTTGCTTAGTTGAGTTCTGTAAATCATTTCCAAAAGCATCCAAATAGTTTAAATTTTTATAAGTTTGCATGCACCGATCATTTCCCTTGAATAGCTAAGTAAGAAAGGCAGAGAGGGCTGAAGGGAAGTTTTCCTGTGAATGCAGTGTTTGTGACTGGATTAACATTTTCTTGCTAGAATTTCACATCCTCTTAGCTCTCAGAAGGTCCCAATTAGGCCTGACACATTGCCATCACAGTGCACATACTCCCTGTAACAACCATATTAAGCTCAGTTGGTGCTGGGTGAGTTTTAGAGTAGGTTTTCCAACCAGTGTGGGTGGACAGATTCCCACTTCGTCCCCCCACTCCCTCCTATTATAACACCTGCCTAGGAATATGCTAGCTCCCGACACCATGGCTGTTTATTTGTCATCCATTGTATAGACCTGAAACACAGGAAAACATCCTGCCTAGATTTTGCAAAGCGAGTCAGAAATTAAGAGAAAATAGCCACTTGAAAACTTCAAGTTTTACATATGCCCAAATAAAATTTAAATGGTTCCTATTTGATGAGCATTCCAAATAGGAAAAGAAAAGACTCCTATTAATGAAGGCATCATGTTGCCTACATTATACCACAAACACTCTTGCTTCACCGAGTCTCCCTTTGTATTAATTTGTTATTTTTGCATTTGGAACATGCATAGAAGTGCATGCAAACCCACGAAACAATCCATTCTCAGTCAAAATTCTCCATCATGAATCTTTCACAAGCCAAGACAACACACTTGTTCATTGTTTTCAACAATCGTTTACTGAACTCTTATTAAATGGCAGACTGTCTGGTTCTTGGGGAAACATGCTTGAATTAGTTCTCATGATGCTTAACTATTTAATGCAGGGGAGACAAACAATAAAGAAGTAAACAAGAAAACAGCAGATGGCGATAAGTGCCAAATGATGAAAATAATCAGAGTGATGTCCTATGGAGCACCTGGGCACTGGCGCTCTGTCGGATGAGTGGCCAGAGAACGCTTCTCCAAAGAGGAGATGGGAGCTGAGGCTTTGGTGATGAGAAGGAGCATGCTTGGTGAGCATCTGTGCTTACCAGGTAGAGAGAACAGCGAGTACGAATGGCCTGAGGTAGAAATAAGTTTGGCACATACGAGGAATAGAAAGAAGGTAAGTGTAATGTGAGCACACTGGTGAAGGCAAATAGTAAAGGATAAAATATAAGGAGGTTAGGCAGGTGCCAGGTAAGGAGGTCAGATTGTACCTTGAATGCTACAGGAGGCCATCAAAGGGTTTTGAGCAGCAGCATGACATGATCTAATTCATATTTTCAAAATATTAGTTTGGCTTCTCCATGGAGAACAGAATGTAAGGAGCAAGAGTGAATTCAGGGATGCCAAGTAGCTACAAGTGGCCACTGTAAGAGTTTACATGATAGATGATAAAAGTTGGAATAAGGTAGTAGCTGTAGAAATAGGAAAAAAAAATTTTACTTATGACACTTTTGAGGTAGTACTAATATCCTACCTTCCAAACCACTGCCTCTCTGCTCTTCAGAATCCCACACACAGAGGATGCGTTCATTTTTCCTGTCATTTAACAATGCTTTATTGCACAGTTACTATGTGTCAGATGCAGAGTAAGGCAGTAAGGACATACTGAAGAATAAATGTCTGCTCAGTTTCCGACAAATCATTTTGTTTAGTCATCAAATCCAAACCATCTCGTCCTAAAAAACTAGTTCTGAATGAGATGCTATTTTACACTAAAGTCTCACATAGAGAAGGCATAAGAAAAATGTGGGAGGGGATTACAACTTACAGCCCAGAGGATTCTTTTCGTTAGTTTAATTTTTCTGCTTACAGTATACCTTGATTTTACAGAATTCTATTTGCTGATTTCATCTCATTCACATCCTTTCAATCGTCTTCCTGGCCAATTAGAAGGCTAACTAGGAGAGCTCCCCCAGGCACTTACTAGAAGAATTGGTCCTATTTTCAGTTCCTCTGACTTGCTGTACTGCCGAGGTTGAATGAGACACTCAAATACTTTGTTTTACAGGCTTGAATCTTAATACATGCTCCTACCACCCCGCCCGTCTGCCTCATTTCATTAGATGGCTCTTTTCGGCTCCTCATCACTGTCATGATAACTAGAAGTTAAGGAGTGAATCCTGGAATCTTATATTGAATTTGCATATTCTATAAGAATCATAATGCTCTGCAAACAAAAGCAGACAATACCAGCTTTAGAAATTTTTAAAGAAATTCTAAGTCAGGTACAATTTAAAGATCTTTCCAGATATGTAGAAAAACGGTCTTAAATTTCCCTATCAGTTCTTCGAAGAGTTAACAATGACCATTCCCCTCTCATTTGATGAAATATTCCTTTCCTATCAGGCTTCCTTTTCATGGAGTTTCACAATAGAATTCTTTCTATTATTTTGTACTGTCATCATTTATAATATGATTCTTTTTTGATTCATGATGATCCAACTTGCTGAGATTCATACGTGCCAAATTCTGGCAATTATATTCATGTTATTTACTCGTGGCACGTCGCTGAGAGAGCAAACCCAGCGCATCGCCTGGCTGGAGTGTGACTGCCGGTCCTCCAACCTGACCGCTTGGTCTAGGCCTGCCCAGGACAGGTCCAGCCCAGGAGCCCTCGGCTGTTCCTGAGGCTTTTTTGGGATTCCACTGGATAAATCTATACCATCGGTCCTTTCCTTGCTTCCCTATTTGATTGATAAACATGTTAGAGAATGACATTTATAATTTACCATTTATAAAAATGTGATTAGAACATTTTATGCTGTGTGATATAAAAGTGTATTTCTGACAGTTGATAAATACACATCTGTGGCCAGTTCTGTTTAAAAGATTAGGTGCCAGTTTCTTAGTCCCCTACATCCCTGAGTCCCAGATGTATTCAACTAGTCAAACAATTAAAAGTCTTAACATGAAACATGATAAAATAACAAAACAACAAATTCGAAATAATTTAGTTCTGAATGAGCTAATATTTTATACTAAAGTCTCATATAGAGAAAGCTTTAAAAATATGAAGGTTAAAAAAGTTTAGCAGAGTGAAATTTATTAATTAATTTAATTTTCTTTCCCGCACATTTGAAGAAAAAGATCACTGTCATTACGTTTCAATAGCAAAACCCCATGGTTCAGCTTGTGGAATGGAACAAGCGTCTGAAACTCATTACCCTGTTATAATATTGTTTATAGGTACAGATTAGATTTATTTACATTGTTTACAACATGGGGCTGTTACCTGGCCATAATGCTGAGAATTGCTTTTAGCAAAATGTCCTTAGCAAGGGGCTTTCACATTTAGGTAAGAGCTTTTGAAGAAATCAGCTTTAGTAGGTACATTGTACTTCGTCTTAACGATTTCAAATATATTTGAAGAGTTAGGCACGGAATGGTCTCTGAAATTTTCATATTAAACGGCTTGGGGTACCAAATAACCTAATTTGAAAGATAGTTCACATTTTGATAACCCCAAGGTGCAAGGGCTGTGTGTTTGCAATTCCAGTTCCATAAGTACCTGAGGGATGGTGTCAGGCTCCTTGGAAAAGTGTGTCTCCAGGAAATCTCTTAGAATGAAAATAAAAGCACATTAGGGATCAGCGAGTGGAAGACATTTACATACTAAAATTCTAAGAAAACCTTTTAGAAAAGGTCTTTTAAATCTTTTGATAACTACAAAGCAAGGAGGCCACTAGTGGAAGTAAAAACATCTTTTCAAAGAACTCTCTTTTCCAGCCAAGATAATATGGAAACGTACATAGGGGATCTAAACTATTTGCAGAAAATTTCCTTTGGAAGTGTGTACACTTCAAAACTGGTATTTAAAAATGTAACTGCCATAATAGATATATTACAATCATTCAAATTAACCATTATAAATGTGTCTGTAGGCAGAGGTCCCACCAGGCCTGATTTCACACGTCCTGGGACTCTTAACTATTGCTGTGGGAAAAAACTTGAGTGTTGGCATCTGGGGGACTTGGTTTTGGATGTGGGGGCTCGGCCAGTTAACTAGCTATACAAAATACTAGCTTGGGCATGTTACTTAAATTTTCTATGGCTTTTCCAGCTATAAACTGCAAATAATAAGAGCTACCTCAGAGTTGAGGACTAAAAATAATATGTGAGAAGACACCTAACGCTACAGTCAGTATGTTTTTTCTTCCCTCTGATGCCCTTTTCACTTTGTCTCACAAATGGCAACTTTTGTGAGTAAACACAAGGCACTGAGGTCCTCCAAAAGAATTCTCTTACCATTGTTTTCACCTTTTTGTTTACTCTTCTAATATATAACACATTAGTACCATGTCAATAAAAGAAAACTGTTAGTAAAATTCTGAATTAATGTTATGTTTTATACGCAAAACATGGTACTTTCCTCCATTTTTCATAATCTTTCAAGATGTGGTCATAGTGGGATTCTTGCTTATCTTTCTTCCAAAGAATTCATCAATTCTATCTACTTTATAATCTGTATAACAATCCTAAGAGACAAATTTGTAGGCAAAGGGCTGGCCAAAGGGAGAAACACTGAAGAGTTGCGAAGCTGGTTCCCTTTGTCAGCAGCCTTTCCTGACGGTCCAGACCCACACTCAACATCATTTCATTCTTTCCTTGAAGGGGACAGGACCTCAGCTCTGTCCCTTTCAACCAGACCTTTTACACCATCACCTTCCTCCACCCCCAGGAGCACTGAAGGATAAAAAGCTCAGTCTCCAGCACAATAATCTCAGAATTCATAAAATGGCCCTTTCGGGGGTGGAGGAGGGAGAGTGGATTTGGGGGAAGCAGGTCCAGCGCCCCACTCCTCTGCCCGAGGGGAAGCCCGTTTCTGTGGCAAGGATTTCTACTCATCTGCCCTGTGCAAGACCCCCTCTGTCCCACCTTTCACTGTGATGGTGTCTGAGTGGAGCAGCGTCTTCATTTCCACCCGCGCTCTTCGGGGACCCATTAATTCTTAACACATCTACTCCAGGTAATCCGTCACCACCTCCAATTATCCTTTAAAAAGCGGCTGATGCTAGACCCACCTTGAACTTAGGTTATGCAGAAAATAAAAACTTATGATTTTGATGTATATTTGACTTTTCTTGAAATGTAATTTCAGTTTGATAAATTCACTATGCAAGGCTTCATTTATGTTGCTTTGATTTTTTCATACAAATATTGATAGATGATAGATAGGTATGGAGACAGTATGCTCTACATACCTTTGGCCTTCAGTGAATACAGTATTTGTAATCTGAAGTAGCCCTAGATATGAATAAGTAAAATCAAACTTGTGCCAGATGTATGCTTTTTTCTTTGCAATATCAATCATTTTTTGCCTTTATTTATGAAGTTAATATTTGTGATTACTGAGCAATTGAAGTGTTTCACTTAAAACCAAGAGATTGTGGAAGTAGATGAATTAAATAATACTATGTAACTTATTCAGGTTTCCGAATGATTTACGATTGATATATAAATAGTGTCAGAATGTTTTAGTTTAAATCTAGAAGTGTATTCCTATGATTAATGTATTGAAATAAAAACATTGTTTTGATGGCCATGCCTCATTCTAATATGTAAATCATATATGTAAAATATGAATCAGGATAATAAATTATTTTAGGTGTGATTAGGAAAAACAGTGTATCAAAAATGATGGCTTTGAAATATTATTTTGGAGTTCCTGGGAGGCTAATGCTACATTTATTATTATATTATTATTACATTATTTTATTATTACATCATTATTATATTATTATATTATTATTATATAAGAATATTATATTATTATATTATGAACGTTTCAGCCACGGTATACCATATTATCAGCTAAAGTATATTAGTTATTTCCACATACGTTAGTAAAATACCTCAGTATTCATGTATATTAGGATGCTAAATAAAAACAGTATCAAGCAGATTGTCCCAATGTTAATTATATAATAAAATTATATAATTATATAATATAATGTTCTTATTCTTACTATTTCACTTGTGGAATTTTAAAACTCCTTGTAATCACTTTAAAGTCTCAAGTCTATGGGCCTAAGTTAACGTGCATACTAGGTACTATTTATTTCTTTTTTTATTAAAATTATTTGAGTGACACTGGTTAAAAACAGCAATTGGGTTTCAAGTATACAATTCAATAATACATCATATGCATAATGCATTTTGTGTTCACCACTCAAAGTTAAATTTCCTTCTGTCAACAAATATTTGACCCCCTCTACCCATCCCTACCTCCTCCCTTCCCGTCTTCTCTCCGGTAACCATTAATCCACTGTCCGTGTCCATGAGTCTCTGTTTCTCATGTCTGTTTGTTGCTTTCAGTTTTATATAACACATATGAGTGAAATCGTATGGTTCTCAACTTTTTCTGGCTGACTTATTTCACTTAGCTACAATTTATTTCTAACAGAAACTGTCCTATAATAGACAGATGTTTCATTAAAATCTGATAAGTTTACATTTTCAAAAGAAGTGGCGCTGGTATTTTACAAGCCCTAAAACACAACTCGAGTTCCTCGATCTTGAATTTTCAATCTACATTTGAATGGGTTCAGACTCTTGCTAGAAGCGGCTTCTGAAAACTCATTTCCAGGGCCCCTCCCCACTCCCACCTCCGACTGCCTTTGCAACAAGGAGTTAAAATTTAACCTTCTAGGCATATGTGAAAATCAATCTGTTAGCTCTGCCAAAGCACACCTAGTTACTTCCGATGAAGACGGAGGGCAGCTGGCCAGCAGTCCCCACCTCATAGTGCAGAAAGAGGCAGTTTTCACAATTTCATTTGTGAAAGAGGCAGTTTTTGATCTCTTTCCCAGATAAAATTGCCTTTGATCCTCACAATACCCTGCAAAAATGGCAAACGGGAATTATCATCTTCATGAACGAATGAATGAATGGAGGGTCAACTTACTGCTCATCAATGGCAGAGAGCATTAAATCATGAACAAAGAACTTCCACATGATTATATCGGCATATAGATTTTTTTTTTATCCATTTTAGATTGTCACTTAAGTTATTAATTAAGAAACTGTTTAAATTATCCAACTTCCACACTTAGATGTGTTGCTTATTTGCTCTTCCTGAGGCTGTAGTGATGGAGATTTAATCAAAAGACTTTAAGAGGAGGGTCTTGTCTGAGCACAAACATTTTGAAATCCCAATGAAAATGCAGTTTAATGCATCCAGTTAAATTGCCTGAGAGAAAACAGTGAATACAGCTTTCTTAAAGCCTTTCCCCTCAGGGCATTAACTAAGAAACTGGTCACTAACTGCTGGTAACAACCCGTTTTGGAGAGATTATTGCTATTATTGGCATCCTGTGGTTTATGGCAACATTTTGTTAGAGATGTTATGAACGAGAGTGCAGCTGGACTTGGTACTTTAGAGAAATCAGCCCCTTCCCTTGTGTTTTATGGCCATTTTTTATTCCAATCTAAATGTACCAAGGCTGAGCTGCGTGGCTGAGTTTATTATCTACTACATTTCGTGTTGCTCTAAGAAATATGCTTTACACCAGAGTCAGCATTCAAATCAATGGAGCGAAAATACAACATTTATTGTTAGTAAAATTGAATCATGCTGAAAAGGCTGAATGAATGCTTGGCTTAAACTGGATGTTAGAAATCATTTTACTTGCCACGAGCACTTTCTGGCTGACACACAGCCATATGCTATTCCCTTCCAGTGATTAATTGTTAGCTGGAGCAGGCGTATATACATTGCCAAATGGAGAATAATAACCAAAGTTATATTATTTATTTCCCATAACTTTATGTAAACCTATATGCCTAGAGAGCGGCCTGCTCTGTGTGGCTTATAGCTACCTGCTGATAATTCTACCCTCTGATAACTTCATTTACTAAAAACAGAATTAGAAAGGAGGCAGCCTGGGTAAAGGGCAGGCAAACATCACACAATGAAAGAAAAGTTCTCTAGAGTTTCAAAAATATTTCTTTTGTTCAGTTCAAATGGCAGAAACAAGTCAGAACCATGACAGCTGAAAACTATAAGGTATATTAGGGAGATCGAATGCAGATTATAAATAGGTTATTTGCATGGAAGACATGTTTTTTGCCTTTTTGGGGTCCGTTATTCCTCCCATCTTTTAATTACAAAAAAAAAGGAAGATCAGAACATATCATTAGCTCTGCTTCTTAGTGAACCTGACTTTTCTCAAGAAATTTACATCTTTCTCTCATTTTCTGTTAAGGTTTCTTCTCCTGTTTTCTCACCTAAAGAATTATAATGAGGTAGAGTGAATGAGATCTATGGGGAGAGCAGTGGACCCAGAGACTAAAGGTAAAAGGATGATTGATGGTATGAAATTACCATAAAAGTACAATCAGGATCAGATTTTAAAATGAATTTTTAAGCAGCCTAAGAGATACTCTTTGATTTGCAGTCTGGTGGAATGGATAATGTCTCATTCAGTGGATAAAGTTTCTCACTATGTGACTTGAGCTTTTTCTGATCTTTCTGACTGGGAGTAAAATGGAACCAAACCCTAAAGTGGTTTTGAATGCAGAAAATATCAAATATAATATTCTTAATGTCAAAACTTAGGCATAGCAGGCGAGGAAAGAAAAATAAATAGAAGACCATTACTGTTAGTATAATTGTATCAGGCTCTCCTCTTACTAACAAATGGGTTAAAACATACATTATTTAAAGGGTAAACTTGTTTACATATTGAAAAAGAATTAAAGTTTAGGCTGGTGTCAGATTTTAATCTTTCTTAGGTATATAAAGTGCTCCAACTAAAATATTAAAGCAAAATGTATTTCATGAGCTATATGTTTTCCCACTTGCTTTTTAAAAATTTAAATATACTTCTTAGTTTAGAATAATTTCAGACTTACAGAAAAGTTGCAAAGACATTACAGAGAGTTCCTATATACCCCTCATCCAATTTCTCCTATCGTTAATTACATTATTATCAGGGTTCTAGATTTAGCTGATAAAACATAGGATATCCAGTTAAATGTGAATTTCAGATCAATAACAAATCATTTTTTAGTATAAATATGTCCCATGGCAACCCTAACTGCTATTCTAGTATACATTTGTCATAATTAAGGAATGGATATTGGTTAACTAAACTCTATACATTATTCAGATTTCAATAGTTTTTCCTAATATTTCTTTTCTGTTCTAAAATCCTATTCAGGCATCACGTCTTTCTTTCTGATCTGTGACAGTTGCTTAAACTTCCCATTTATTTTGAAATACAGTACAAAATGAGATTCAATATTAATTGATAATCTAACAGTGTTAATAAACATTTGATGTATGTACTTAAGAAACATTTTTTAAATTAATGAATTTCCAAAAAATATTTAACTTATAAATCATTTCAATGGTCTGTACACCCAATGCTGTATTTATAAGATTATAAAACAAAGATAAGTCCTAATTATAAATCAGGAATTTTAATTTTTAACATTAGAAAAAAAATAACTAGTAGAAACTTGTAAACATGTCCAAGCTCATCAGACTGAAAATATTGTGTTCCATTGAATGAATATTAGAGTAATCACAGTTCTTCAATATAAAAATAATTACAGAAAACTTTCAAATCATGTGCTTTTAGTATACTCAGTTTAAACTTTCATTTTTTACAATCTTTTTCACAGAATATGCATGTTTCTAAGAACAGGTCTTTAAAAGATAATTCATATTTGTCGTAAACTTTGTTTATAGCCATTAGAACAAAGATTTGGCTTTTTAAATTTTTATTTTTTCAGAATTTTTCCAAGAAGGTAAAAAAAATAAGAAGAAAGAAAGAAAGAAAGAAAGAAACAGAGATATGGGGTTAATCAACCTAGCAGAAAATATTTGAAGTTTGCGGCTTTGTAATTTAGGTTGATCTTCATCAAGTTAAAATCCCTGCTTTAAAATGTTCAATATTATGGGAATCTTTAACATTTCAGACAGTTGCTTCTTATGACAGTTTCCATTTCTTCCTCCCTGCTGACAGTTCCTATAATGACTTTAATCATAAGAGTCTGGAAACGGAACCAGCTATTGAATAGCAACAAACTCAATGGTCAATGTCTCTGTCACTTTTCTGGGAGCAGGACTTTCTGAGCATCAAGGAGCTAATACTCAGAGCCTCCTGGAAAAGTGCTAAGTGCATTAACTCTCTGTCAATCACATCGGTAACTTGCAGGCCAAATTATTACTATTTGGCTGAAGACATCCCATTGAAACTTACTTGTGTGGTATTCATATCTGTGTACTGTATATAACTAATGATGATTGTTTATGGAAAGGTGCCTGTCCAATTATTTTTGAAGAAACACAAGAATGCAGAATGACTGGAAGCATCAGGTTTTTTCCAGAGAATGCCTCAGGTAAGAGGAGAATGGCTAGAGGCTATAAGGAATCACAAGAGACAAGTCAGAGTCGTAAATTGGGAAACTGACATATCTCATCTAATATACTTGCTAACTAGGCCTTTAAAAACCTTGACATTTAACTAAGTTTGTGGAAAAGTTATGGGGTTTTGTCCTTTTCTATTGGCTCTAACTCATTAATCCAGTGAATTAAGGTGTTTATCATTGTTACCACATCAGTAGGTAACAGAGGCACTGCTTAGAGAGGCAGGTAAGCGTCTCTGCCGCTGAGCAGCTGTTTACGCAGGCTGTGCCTGTTTCAAAGTCAAGTCAGTCAAAAATGATATTTCAAGTTATTTACCCTTTTGGTACTTCAGGGCTTGAAATGGCATGAAAGGAGCCTTTCATTTGGCAGAGGCATTTAAATAAAGGTTTTGAAAGGCTGATGTGTTTGGAAGAGGGTGGGCTCTTTACTGAAATAAACAAGTTTCCAGGGATTTTAAGAAAGTAGGAAAGAAACAGAAACTTTCCAGTGGATACTGTCTACTTCAATGTCTGATTTTGATCAGATTTATATTATTTAAAGGCAGAGCAAAGGTAATCTCTGGCTTCATATGTTAATGTTCCTGAAGTAGGTTTAACTTTACAGTGAGATATTTTTTAAACTCCAGAAACATTAAGCAACAAGACAAAATACATATCGTTTATAATCAAAAAGCAGCAGGTTCCCAAAAAGAGGCCGAAAGAACAGGCTGTATTCAAAAGCATTTGGTAAAATAGCTGACTTTTTCATTCAGCATTTTATTAAACATACGTTAAAAGGACTTCATTAAACTAAAATTCTTCAGAAAAAGGTGTTTGCATCTGCCTTTATCAAACAGTTGTTGCCAAAAATTAACCAAAACACTACCCTGTTTTATTTTTTGTAATTGCAAGTCTAAACATTTTCCATTTATTTATATAAAGTGGATTATAAAGACATCTAGAGGCACTTTAGAAAATGTTAAGACTACCTATCAATGTGTGAAAATTGATACTTAGAAACCTTAAAAACTATTTTAACTTTTTCAGCTATTAAAAATCATAAATGTATGTTTCTTTTTTCACCTTTTATCTATGAACTTTGGAGATTCATTTTTTTGTTTGTTTTAAAAAAGATAAAAATGCCTTCTACTACTTGTTCCTAGAATTACCATTGACAATTTGTAGCACTTATAAATATACTAGACAAATGAAAAATAATTCAAAACATATATTTGAAGGGACATTATAAAATTATTTATACCGGTTCGTTTTTTTTTGGGGGGGGGGGGTTAATTCCTGTCAAGATTATTTCAAGCCAATATTCATTTAGTATTTTGTATGAACTTAGCATAATGTCATGTTCTTTGGAGAAAACATGAAAGAAGTTTGAGACATGCTCCTTATCTTCGAGGGAGTTCTAATTTTATGTGTAAGACATATCCAACACATCCAGAAATAAAAAGCACAGGGGAACAATGTAAGATGATATATAGTGATTAACAAAGGCCTTTTGTAATAAAGAATAAAATGTCATGGCATGTAGTTTAAGAAAAATAAAAAGAAGTGATTATCACAGGCCAGAGAAGGAGACCCCGAAGTTGAGGGGTGAAGGCTATGTGGTCCATGAGTGATAAATCAGGGACGGCATGTCTTTAGAATATGGTAGTTTGCTTTCCTTGGTGATTAGCTTATGGGTTTAGACCTGGAGACAGATGATTACACATCTGAACAGCCCACTCCAAAGCTAGAAAGCAAGCTACACATAGTGTTAGTTATAATCAAATGGCTAAGTTCACAGGGGCGGTAAATTATCCTTGACAAAGAGGGTATCATTGGATGAGGGTATGTGGATTACGCAGGGTGCCTTCTGTGTATAAACATCTATCCACCACATTAGACAAGTTATTTAAACTTTCTAAACCTAGGTTCACTTATCTGTTACATGGACCTAATAATAGTTCCAATCTCATCATTTTTGTGTGTGTGTAGTAAATAGCAGAGAGCACAGCAATAATACCCATTCCATAGGACTGTGGTGAGAATTCAATTGGATAATACGTACAAAACGTGGTAGAGGTCGGGAGCAGAGACTGGAAAGTGCCAGGAAGGGTATAGCAACTGGTCTTATTATTATGTCTATAAGGGCTGGGAATGCTGAAGCTCAGTTTGGACAAGTCTGTGTTTATCTCGTGTGTGAGATGAGTCAACAGGGAGTAACTCAGGAACTGGGGAATGTCCTGATGCTGGATTGTGTTCTTATACATTGCCTTTATTAGGGACCTTTGGAAAAGGCCCTGTGGATAGGGATGAGGTTGTTCTTTATCCTGGGGTGGAAAATGAGGGCCCAATGATTAGGTTTTGGATAATATGGATAACTGTCCCTTTGTTTGGAACTGGAGAAGAAAGAAGTTTGAAATCAGAGTACAAGATGCGTCTGTAAGGAAGCCTCATTGCCGACATGGGCTGGCCTCTGCAACATGTTGGGAGGAAGGAGCTGGCAGACGAGCACATTACAGGGGCTTGGGCCTCCAAAGGGTCTTCAGAGGACCTTGATCTCGGACTCTGAGAACAACCAAAGCTAATAACGGATTTAAAGTCCTCTGTGTATCATTCCACTCCATCTTCCTAAGCCATCATGAGTTTTGGTAAAACATTACAGTTCACTCTTCCTTATTACAGTCAGGAACTATGGAAAGCCTCTGAGCCTACACTTGAGACCAAGTCACGCCAGGGAGAACAGAAGCTGCTGCCTGAGTGAAACAAGCCTTGGGCAGGAAGAGGAAACCTGCAGAAAGGCCCAGCAGGGCCCAGACCCGGGCCGGCGTGGCATAGATGGCCATGTGTTTTGCGACGGAAAGAATTTCCTAGAGTTCCAGGAAATCTGTGGAAGGGAAACTGGTAAAGAACTAGATATCTGCTGGGGACAAGAGATAGAAACCCAGGTCATTGTGATTTGGGTATCAATGGGAGATACGATCTTGCAACCTGCCGACGTATAAAGTTGTCTGAGTTAGATGGGACTGTTGTGAAGTTGAAAGGAGATGACAAACGAAAAGCTCTTAGCATGACATCTGGCTTTTAACAGGTTCATGGTGAAAGTCTGTTGCAGTTGATGTGACTGTTGCTGACTATGGGGTGCCAAGTTAGGGGATCATGTCAGGACACCGGGGCGGAAGGTCATGTTAGACGTGTTCACGAGGCAAGCCCTGCACACAGCCAGGCTCCTGCATTGTGTGCAGAGCCAGACCCAGGCCTGACCAGAAGGCCATCTCCACTTGCCACTTTCCAAAATATGGACAAGGTTATTGGCACCCAGAAGTATAATTTTCTAAAAAATGACAAATAACACTTCAATAGAATTATTTCAGAAGGTTGTGAATCTCTGGTGGCAGGTGCAAGTCTCAAATGGTGACTGTGTTGAGGCCATGGTAGCTCTGTGGGAGTTGGTCCATTTTTCTCTCAAAGACAACCTGAGCCCCCACTGAGCTGGTGGGTTAGCTGATAAGACCCGATTGTAACTTGGCGTCTTTATTCTTCTATTGGGCTTCCTAGGCTCAAAGAGGGAGGTAGCCATTTGACAAAAACACAGGCCCCAGTGAAACTTGTGTCCAGAGCAGTCTTCTGCACCTAAAGACATCTCCCTGTAAGACACACACAATTGTCTTGTCCTGGATCCTCGGCATTGTGGTGGGGAGTAGGTCCTCAGGGCTTGGCAGGTGACAAAGGAAGTACTGCCGACAGAAATCTCATTGGAAGCAGAAGGCAAAGTTCACTCGAGGAGTTAAATGGATGTCCAGCCAGTAGAAATCAAGACACAGGAGGAAGGATGGGCAGCGGATGAGAAACGGCACCAGCTTCTCAACATGGTACCCACACTGACTAGTTTTACAGAAGCAGCAGGGGGCAGTGTCCTCAAGTGTCATCCGGTGGAGAACTGGACTCGCTGAGCCAGAATATATGAAGCAGTGTCATAGTGCTAACAACCAATAATTGTCAAGAAATGTTTATGCACAGGTCCTGCTTAAAGTTCTTAAATGAATGACCTAATTGAACCTCACAACGACCGTATTTAATAGGTAATGTCACCATCCCAGACACACTTCAGCCTCAGGGCCTTTGCACTTGCTTACTCCGCCCTGCACTCCAATGCCATCTCCCAAGAGAACACTATTCTGATTGCTTTGTCTAAACTACTCCACGTCACTGTTTATTCTCTTACCATACTTAATTTTTCTGCACAGCTGTTATCTCTTTGACAGCATATACTTATTTTTGCATTGTCTGTTTCACCTCTAGAACTTAAGTTCCATGGCAGCGGGGAGCTTATTTATTTATTTTTTTTAATGGCTGTATCCTCGGCCCCACAAATAGTGCCCTTCCCAGAGAAGTAGTACAATAAGTAACTGTTGAATGATGGTTTCAGTTTACAAGAAAGGATATGAATTACAAGAAGTTTAAGAACATCGCTCAAGGTCCCAGGCTCATAAATGCAGAATCAGGCTTGGAATCCAGGCAGCACGGCTCCGAGGCCCCAGCCCTTGATGGCCACTCTGCACTGCGTCATCAGTACTTCGTTACATTGTCGCCTCAGTTCTGAGAGAGAAACAGATCCCTGCACGCAGGACAGTGGCATGGGGAACACTGCTCTCTATGAACAAGGACTAGAAAGGGCGGAAACTCGCGTCCGGCCTCCGTGGCTCTCTTCTCCCTGGGCCTTCATACATGCTGCTGGGAGGCCGTGGGGCTCCTGGCTGGAGGGCAGCCTCCCTCTACATCTCCGCCTCCCCTGCTGAGCATGAGCACGGAAAGCTGCGCTAAGCCCCTCTGAAAACCCACATACGAGCGATAATGAATAAAGAATGGCAGGGTTTCGGTTGCCAGTGAATTTCTGAGTACCAGTCTTAAAATGCTATGATTAAAATGCTTAGACCTTGGTCCTACTGGCCGCACTCACATCACCCATGGGAGAGGGCACTGCTGAGCCTTGGGACACAAATGGCCTTCGGAATGCCTGAAGTCTGGGCTTCCCTCATCTTTATCTCTAGCTGACTATCTGGAGAAGCAGAAGTCTGCAGGCCTGTGATCTCAAGCTCTGCGTGCGCCTTTGTCAGGGGCACAGCGGTTCCAGAGAAATAAATCGCTGTTACACTGGCAGTTAGGAAATCCTGGCACGCCCAGCCAATTCATAGACATGGTAGGGATAGGAAAGAGACTCAGAGACTGAAGTTCAAACAACTGTTGATTAGGTGTACCCAGTGGGCTGAGCCCAAGGGCGTGGATAAGGCACAACTGTGGGGCGAGGAACTCCACAGATCATGGTTTGTGGTGATCTAAGAAAGTGGTCAAAGCTGAGACCTACATTTAAACCAGGTGGACAGCAGTGTCTGGACTAGAGGCATAATTGAGGCCAAGCAACAGAAGAGAAACGAGATATTCTAAGCCAGAGCAAGAGCATCCAGAACATAGAGTAAGAAGTAGAATCCAGAGACATCTCCTGAGCCACACATGTCACCACCATCCCTTACATAGCGCATTGTTGGCCTTGATGAGGAGAGCCAGAGTCAGATTAGTTTACGCCGAAGTTATGGAGAGTGAGCTCTAATAAACTTAGGAAAGGAAGAAAAAAGTAAAGTGTGTATCTGTTTTGATATCCCCAAAGCTCAAAATAGTTCATAGACTGGACTCTTCGTGAGTCATTACAGTCTTTCACTAATTTAACAATTATTCAGCACCTATTGTGCCAGATGCTGAAGTTATTTACGGTTGAAATGAACCCAACCAAATCAGTGGTTTGTTTTCAGTGCTTCTTAATAACTCTTTCAAAGAGGAAAACCTTGCTTGTCAAATAGCCACACTCATATTATCCTGTCCTATGAAGACATATTTCTTCTACTATTTAAAATTTTTTAAAAATGAAAAATGATGCTTTTGATCTGCTTGCAACTCAACAAAAAAAGTTTAAAAAGCTAATATGAAACTGACTTTTTTACACTAAAATGGCAATTTTTGCTCAGATGTTAGCTATAAGTCCATCAATCCAGTCTAGAGCTACTAATATATAAATTTCCAAAAACAAACAAACAAAAAAACTGCTACCCCATTCCCACTCAAAGCACTCTTCAGATGTAAAAGCTGGTTTCCCTGAAGCCTTTTTTTCCCCTACCTTGTTCTTTTTGTGTTGTTGCCATTTTGAATCTCTTATTGTAACTGCTCTGATGGGCCCATGGATCAGAACACTCTAATAAATGTTGATTCTCAAAAAAAAAAAAAAATGTTGATTCTCTATCAATTATATGTCAACATGGCTTCACATCAAAGGAGAGAACCTTTCGAATGGAAGAGGAGAGCGCTCATTGTTCACATTGGGGATGCCTATGCATGACCTACACATTTATCGAGCATACTTACTTAGGCCTACAGGTGAGAACAAAGGTTAAAGAACACAATTTTAAGTTTCAGTGGTGACAGTCATTCTAGGTTATTTGCCTCAGGAAATTTAACTAAAAAGGGTTAGGCATTTGAATCAATGTAGAGAATATATGGATGTCAAAGCTGGAGATAAAAAATAAAAGTAATTTAAAAAGTAAAAATAACTATAATAAAAATGAGTCAAAGAGAGAAATTGGGAACACGAGCTGTGACTCATCTGATTAGAAAGGCTCAAAAGTGGCCACAGGGTGTCTGGGAGACCAAGAAGAGCAAGTTGACCTCACCAACCTGTGCTACCAGCAAGCGTTCTTTAGGGATTCAACAAAGGGTCACGTACACTTAGGTGTTTAACTGAAGCATGTTAATACTGACAATGATAAATATGTGGGAATTGCTCTCCAGCACTTTGCCTCTAGTATATTTCTCAAATGTACTAAATAATATTGCATGACCTGAAAGAGTATGCTTATTTTTTTAAAACAAATTTTTCATTAAGAATATTAGATGTGTTAAAAATTTATAATATAACAAAGTTTACATTGTACCCTCCCTGCCTCCTGTCTCTATAAAGTTATGGCATTAAATTATTTTCTCTTGATTGCATGTCCCAATATACGTCATAGACGGATCCTATTGAAGCCATACTATAGTCTAACACACTAATCTTATGGATCCTTATTATCCCTATGCACCATTGAAAGAGAAGATGTCATAAGTAAGTTAAATGATTTCCAAAAATGTAAGAAGGCAGTAGTGGCAAAATTCAGCAAAAATCCATTCATCTTCACTTCCAAACCATGAGTAGTAACTGCAATGCCAATTCACATTTTAACACTGGTACACAACGCTTCTTATTCTGAACTTGGGCAGAGGTCGTGGTTCCTAAAGTCTTTTTGATTGACCAGGAAAATCACTCTGAGGTCACAAGGCCTATATGTTTTCAGTATACCAAATAACCAAGTAAAAATAATGTCTTTCAGAGACATATCTTCTGAATGAACTTGGCTGCATCTTGATTGGTAATAATGAAGCAGAATTATTTAATAAGCAAAGAACATGAATAAAAGTAGGAGGAAGAAACAGGAACACATTAGTAACAACTAAAAATTTTTTTTTCATATTATAATAGGAACTATCATCTAGGTTCCTGCTGAACAGAGGATTCCAAGGTTGTATAAGACTAATAAAAATAGACGTCATTGCTTCAGGCCAAGTTCTCTCCCCTTAGATCTGTATGAAGAGCCACCTCTACATAGCCAGGTGAGATGTCTTTCAATAACAAGGCTCCAGGCTGGCCCAGCCCTTGTACTTGTAGCCTGTGATCTAGCGGGGACTACATGATTCTTCCAAGTTCAGGGCTCCTGCCGGTGAAGTCCCGCGAACCCCTCGGGCCTCTCTCCTTGCTGCTCTCTCCTGCTAGGCACCCTGACTCCTCAGAGAGCCTCGACCCTCACATGTCTGCCGAAAATGATCATTTCTTGAAAGAGTCCATTTCCTTGGAAAGATTTGAATCTCTGACATTCCTTCTCAGATCTCTGAGTTATTAATCCTTAAGGAAACACAATTATTTTCTGTCCTAGAACCATTCAGCTTTAAGCAATTTGTTTCCTCTTCCCACTGTTTTTGCTGCTGTTGAGCTTCAAGCCCTGTTCATTTTGATGGATACACTGGATACCAGGCCTATGGTAAGTCCTTATATAATTTAATTATTTTACACTACAGAAACCCCTCCAGCTAAGTTTATTATCCCATTTTAAGAGATGAGAAATCTGAGGTCTAAAATAAACAATAAGATTTTCCTAAAGTCACAGAGCTTATGTTTACCACACTAGTTCAAGAACTCAGATTCCAAAGACCATGTTGTTATTCTCTAAGTACATTACTTCCATCAGCCAAATCTGTATATGGCGATCTTTGACCTGACATTATTTTACTCTTCCACTTAAGGCCCTGTGACCTTGAACAGGGTACTTAACCTGTTTCTACCTCATCTGTAAATGGGTATTATGACAGTTCTCACCTTAAAAGAGAGTTGTAAGAATTAAGGGAGTTAATATATATAAGAGAATAAGAACATTGCTTGTCCAGTTATAAGTATTATATAAATGTTAATTATCATTATTAGTAATATAGTAATAATAATAATAGTAGTAGTAGTAGTTGTTGTAGTTGTAGTAGTAGTAACAGTAGTATATTTATTTATTTCAGGGTTTATTATCCATCTCCTATACTAGAATATAATCTTCTTAAGGACAGAAACTTTGTCTTGTTCACTGCTGTATTTCCACTATCAAGAACAGTGCTTACTTAGCGCAAAGTAAAGTCTTAGTAATTCTTTGCTGAATGAGGAAACACATAAATAACTTCATGTCTTCATATTTCTTTTTCTGCGACTCTGGGGCTTCGTGTAGTTGAAATTCGCAAGTGTGTGAACATTGTCTCTGATGTCAAAGCTGTACACACCTCGTCTAACACCTCCAAGAGCCCGGATATGAAGTGGCCGCCATTTATGTTCTTTGCTGTGCCTCATGCTGATGGCCTTCTTTCTTGACATCTTCCTCCTAGAGGCCTCATGGCTAAGTCACTCTCCATTTCTTTTGAGTTGTCCTGCCCTCTCCATCCCATAAAAATAAAGCTTGCCTTAATTTTATGCTATAAATCCTCCTCACTGGCAGGTAATACTTAATTACTCTCGCAAACTAACATGGTATTTCAATTTTTCTAACGCCCCTTGCAATTCTAAAATTCTATAAACCCTAATCTTCTGTTACTGCGCGGTTACTTCAAAATTTGCCATATGTGTGATGATATTGTATCGAAATGTTCTAATATTTACCCTCTAGCTGGTAATGAACAGCTGCATCCAAAGGAGTAGCTTTAGTGGGGGAACTCAGGCATCGAAGCTGACCTCTTGGGGGGAAAAAGTTTTTTTTCGGTGCTGATAGTCTTCAGAAATCCCTTGGTCTATCCCATGTTTCTGTTTCCCAGCGGTAAGGCTAGCGCTCTCTGGGTCACCCAGTCAGCTTCTTCTGACTTCATGAGAGACACAGGCTTTACTCTGGACTGGGTACATTTAGGATTTAACTTCCCTCTGTCCTATGAAAAGACGCAGTTTCCTGAGAGAAATCACACATGAGGATAGAAAAGAAGAGTGAGTAAAAGAGGGCAAGGAATCAGTGAGGTGTGCAGCAGCAGAAGAAAAAGGACAGGTCTCTGTGAAGTGGAAGAGCCAAAGAGAGAGCTACGAAGCACGGGAAAAGCAGAAAGCAGAGGAATTAGCACAGAAGGTGGCGGAATGCAGAGGATCCTATCGACAACTGAGACAGCTGTGTAGGGAGAGGGGGCTGAAGTAAAGATAGGATACAAATGGACGAACCCTTGTTAGTTATCTAAGGAAGGAGCGGTACCCTAAATAAAGTGCACGCTATTTGTTTATAATTCCGGTGGTTTATGGTCATGCTATATCTAGGTGTTTAATCTTATTACGTTGTAGTTATAATTTCATTCATTATATGCAACTGATTATTTTCAAAATGTTATGGATAGGGGGCCCCTTATCAAGGGTTAGAAATGATATAGCTTCACTTATAATCCATTATTGACCATACGTAAATGAACCTTACATGTTGGGAAATTCCTGACAGCGCCTATTTACAGAAAGAGAAGCAGTTTTTTCCCACATTATAAGATATAATTTAAATGTTTTGGCCTAATTAGCTGTGCAGAGATATGGCTCTGAAAAAATATGCAGAAAAGCCAATTCGCATATGAACACGCTCTTCCTCCGTTCCCTCTGCCATCCTGACTCAGGTCGCTATCATTTCTCACCTGAAACATCATGACGGTCTCTTAGTGCCTTCCCTCACTTCCACCTTGGACCTTTCTGGTTATCCACAACAATCCAAACTAGACTTTTAAAAACATCACCGCTCGGCCTCTGTGTAAACGTTTCAGTGGTTTCCCACAGCTCGAGGCATAAGCCTAAGCTCCCACCCGCGCGTCTCATCTCTGTGTTCAACTATGCTCAGCTCGCTTTTCCTCCTCAGATGTGGTGCCGCCCTCTCTCCCACCCTAGGGCCTTCATGTATGTTCGGATCTAAGACTGGAACACTCTTCTCCACTCGCAATCTGGCTGAATAATGCCCGTGCTTCCTGTCTCAGCACAAACACTGTTTTCCTCAGAGAAGCTTTGCCTGACCTCCAAGCCCAGGCCACGTCCACATGTGGTCACTGCTTATTTTATTTCTTCTACATATCGGTTTACGTGATTCGTAATAATTACTTTTGATTACTTATTTGAACGCTTATTTCTTTGCTGACTGTGACCCCCAGGTGACTGTAAGTCTCATGAAAATAGAGGCCAGGCCTACCTTGCCCATCACTCTTTTTCCCCAGTGCCTGCCAAGGTTCCTGTCACATGACAGGCACTCGATATACCAGTGAAGGAGTAAATAAAAGTTACATTTCAAACGTCCCTAGATTTTTTGTTCAATCCCAAGGAGTCTGCCTCAGGTAGAGCACATACAATGCATACGATGATTTCCGTGTGTTTTTTTGCAGGGAGGAGAGAGAACCCCTTCTGCTCTCCGCCCCTTTCCCTTACACGTTCTGCATGCGCTCTGCATTGCATCGCCGCGGTAGAAATCGAGACAGCAGGCCTGCGAATCTTCCATACAGGGAAGGCCAACTATTGTCCCCCATGAAAGCAAAGTGGTGCACAGTATTCGAAACCTACTCAGCTGCTTAAGCAGAGGATTTGCAGTCCTGTTTAGTTAAGATGGAATCGAGCTGAAGGCCAGCATGTACTCGGAGTAAAGAAAAGTAGTACTAGAACTCTGTAAAAAACAAAGGAGACGATCTCTTTGGTTCTTTACTTACTTGACACCACTTTCTTCACAGCAAGTCTCACATTATCCTCTCCCGATGTGCAGTGCAGTCTTCTTCCGACTTGTCACCAGTCCCTCATGCTTTATTCTGAAACATATAGTGTCAAAAATCTGTGCTTCTGAGTGCAACAACTGATTTCGAATATCTCAGGATGACTGACTCAAAACCTTTTGACTAACTATTGCCAGTTAGGTTAGAGTGGTCCCCAGCAGGGCCAGACTCGATCTAATGCAGCTTTCGATTGTGTTCCTGTATGTCCGAATATCGTTTGAAAGATATTGACATAAGCTGACCTATTACATGTGCTTATTCTTTTCTGGTGGTGATATGGACTAGGGAAGACAATGTACTATTAACTCTAACATAAGGATTGTTAGGATTTGGTGATTCTTTTCTGGCAGCCAAACCTGCTTGTAGCTTTCAGAATTCATGGCATTAAACACTTAGGGCCTCTCATCACAAAATGACATACACACAATTACCTTTCCAATGGCTGGATCAGCCCATGTCAATGTTATGTTTAATATTTAAACAAAATCCACTGTTATTTATATCTGTTCACTCAGTGGCCATCTGCAGAACCAATATGAATACAAATGGAACTTGTGGGGCAAGAAAAATACACTGAGAATTATTGAGTTGGACAGACCTAGTGGGGAGAGTGTGTCTATTCAAACACCTGTCTTCCACTCTCCCACCATCTGCGCAGTCACTTCGCCCTTCAGCCTCACTACTCACCCCTACAATTACCCTGTCAAGAGGAGAATGCCGCTCGGGTGGATTTGATGAGGGTTTAATACATATGGCCCATTGTGCTTAATGCTGATTTCCTCTAAGTAACTATTTCTCTTCTTGCTATAAATCTAAGTATATGTATCTATACTTAATATTGATAATAAGTCCATCTAAGGAAAGAGCCAGTTTATGTTTTGTAAAGAGACAAGATTAAATACACGGATGATAGGCCGTCCAAAGTTGTAAGTGAAAACAGTAGAATAATGCATAATTCACAGGTTATAGTGAAATTAAAAGAGAAAGTTAATATTTTAATGCATTAAGAATTATTTCCTTCAAATTCTTGATATGAATATAAAAATTGTCTGTGTATAGCTAGCGATAAAGGAAAGGGAAGAAACTAAAATGTAATCCAAAGTTACCATGTGTTGTTGGCCGTGATGCTGAAGACAATATTCGTTGTCTCATCTAATAAAATGAGGCGAGTATTTTAAGACAAGGAACCTGGGTTTAGAGAGTTTAAGTATCTTGGGATACAAAGTCTAAAACTATCTGTTTCAAAGTATGTATTTTTCCCTCTAAGTGGTTTTATCATTTACCTGGTGATAGTACATCAGTCTGGACAAGTCAAACACCTAAGACTCTCATCTCATCAAGTGTGATATATTTTGCTATATTCCCTGTAGGAGACAAAAACACATGATCAGAAAAAATTGGAAATCATAAGAAATTGTACACTCAATTATCCAGATATGACATCATTAGAGCACAAAGGAATTGGATAACCGTACTTCCTCGGTTTCTATCCATCCATTCTTTCATCCCAAACACATTCTTTTGATTGCCGACTATGTGCCAGGCACTGGGATAGACGTTTGAATACGATGATAAGCTACATGAAAATGCTCTCTGTGGTCACGGAGCACACAATTATAGGGAGCAAGGGAGAAGGAGAGTGCCAAGATGGCACCTCCAGCCTAGGCTCTGTGAGAGCTGCTTTGGAGGCCCCTAGATATGTGCTAAATAGGAATCTGGCCCCTCAGACCAAGCTCCAGGACCAGCCAAGCGGCCTCCTTCGCAGAGAGGCTGGGGGGAGGGGCAGCCTCAGTCTGCTCTCTGTGCAGTACCCCGAGGTGGCAGCTGGCCAAGCACCATCTCTCCGATTGTTACAGTTCCATGGGACCAAGGAACGCAGCTCCCGTAGGTCACCATAGCCAGGTGATCAAGGGGCTTCCCCTGGGAGGCAGCCGCAGAACTGGGCCACTAGATGTGAAAACCAGGGCACCAGCCATGTGTAAAGCTCCCCTGCAGGAGGCGCTGGAATTCTGAGGCATGGCAGACGGAGTGCGTGAGGAGAGCGCCCACCCGCCAAGGTCTCCGGAAAGGATTACATTCAGCCCCTAGAGGCATGTTTAATAAGAAACCTGCCCACTCAGGCCACAGCCGTGATGATTACTTAGCAGGCCTCCTTCACAAAATGACCAAGCTCCTGGGTCTGTTGCCTCTTGCTGTGCCCTGGGGGTGGCAGCTGTTTAAGATGTCTTTCTTTGTTGTTTACCGTCCTGTGAGACCTACTAGTGTAAGCTCCATTGGCCGCCAGAGCCATGCAATGTAGACATGTCCCCTGGCAGCAGCTGCAAAAGTCATGTTGCCAGACATAGGTGTGAGCTCTTTTCTGGGTGACACCAATTATCACAGGCCCATGAGACCAGGAGTGCACGCTCCCCTGGAAGTCAAAGGCATCCGCTGGGTGGCAGTCACAAAGATTAGGGCACAAGAGAAGGCATTTGACAAAGTTCGACATCCACTTATGATAAAAATTCTCAACAAAGTAGGTATAGAGGGGCTGCAGCTTATCATAATAAAGGCCATATACAACAAGCCCCCAGCTAACTCATTGATGAAAAGCTGAAAGCCTTTCTTATAAGATCAAGAACAAGGCTAAGACATCCACTCTTCCCACTTCTATTCAACACAGCACTGGAAGTCAAGACAAAGAAATAAAAGACATACACATTAGAAAGGAAGAAGTAAAACTGTCACTATACAGATAACATAATATTATACATAGAAAACCCTAAAGATGACATCAAAATGGAATATTATTCAGCCATGAAAAAAAAATGAAATCTTGCCATTTGTGACAGCATAGATGGACTTTGAGAGCATGATAGTAAGTAAAATAAGAGAAAGGGAAATCCCTTATGATCGCTCTTATACACGAAATCTGAAAAGAGAAAAAATAAACAAGCTCATAGATGCCAAGAGCAGATTGGTGATTGCCAGCAGTGGGGGTGGAAGAAATGGGCAAAGGGGGTCAATGGGTAAAAATGAAAAAGATATATTTCGACTATGAGATTTCATAAATAATGAGACAAGTTGTTAAGGGAAAAGTTTGTAGTTGATTTTCTGAATTTGTCAACACATTTACATCATTACTCAGTATTTTATTTTTTGCAGGTATATTGAGGAAAGGTACATTTGGCCTTCAATTAAAAAGGACAGCACCTCAGCCCCGAACCATGAAATTCCCATTTAAAGAACAAAGCACTCAGAATCATTCAGCAGCATGCACAAGTCATAAGTCCTTCCCAGTGGAAAATTTCGCCCCCTTCCTTGGTTCCTGAGCCAAGAGTAGAGAGTGGCCTTCACTCACTCCTCATCTTTAGACTTAGTAAAGTCAACAAAAAAATTCACACAAGATACATTACATGTGTCACATCAGTTTCTTTGCTGTTTAGATGAAATGAGCTTTCTATTGCTCTCAAATTAGACATTCATCATGCATAATTAGCCCCTTACATAGAACAGCTGCTGGCTTTTACAATGATTTCAACCCAGTGCTAAGTGTACCCACTATGGGTGTTTACGGTGAGCATTACTGAATCAAATCTATGAAGTATACATCATTCGATTTGATGATAAATACAAAAAAGAATTACCTAGATAAAAACACGGTATACTCATCTTCAGCTAGAAAAGTTACTTGGAAGTAGTTCAATTAAAAGGCATTATATTGAAAAACTATTTTAATTTTTTTTAATATTAAAAATTATTTTAATTTAATACTAAGTATTATTTTGTAGCTTTATGAAAAAGAAGAAACAGCACATTTTTTCATCAGTATATTCAAAAGACTTAAGAGGCAATTGAATTATTGGGACGGGTTCTATGGATAAAACAAGAGTTAGGAAATCTAAAGTTTAACTCTAACTTTACAACTGTGCTGAATCCCTACTTTCGCCATCTCTAAAAATGCAAAATAATTATCAACAAGCATTTATGTGAATTGCAAAATAAGTATCAACAAACACTTTAAGATGGAAATTGTTACCTCAGATATACAAAATATAATTCTCAGAGTATAGTTGTAAATTTGAATAATAATTTGTATCTGTCTCAAATCAGAGATCTTATAATTGATTCTGTTAGTGATGATTTAAGTATTTGAGAAGTAGAGAAAGCTTGGGGGAAATCTAATATAATCATTACAAGCAGTAGTCTACCACCTTTTATTTTTTAAGTGTGTGTATTTATCATCTCTAATTGGACTCTGTTTTACAAATAAGATAACTGGGAAAAAAGGAAACCTACAAAAGTCACAGTGAGCTAGATAGAGAGATATTGCTATAGTCCCCCAGTTTATAAATTTTACTCTTAATCTCACCCAGCTAAAAAAAGCAGAAATTTAATATGTCATATTTTAGATGATAAAGGGCAATAAAAGCTCTGTCATGATCATGATTATCCCTTTTCAAATTAAAAAGGTAAAAGCTGGCTAAAGGGTATATTCAAATTTTGACCACCAATGTATAATATTTCTGTGAAACCAGTTTTTGTGGGCTTTTCCAAATGCCATTTGTAATATTGGAGCAAATTTGTTTAGGAGTAATGTACTTTGAAGAATCTTTTTGAAAGTGAGATTACCTACCTGTTCATATATAAATATTTGTATGTATGCGTGGGTGTATGTACTCACACATACACACAAATACATTAACAGAGTTTATTAAACAGAGTTCAACAAATGTTTATTGTTGACATACATTATGCTTTTCTTAATGGGTCTACTTTTTGAAATCTGTGTATACAGGACTGGTATTCGACTGGTATTCGACACAACCAGACTGGCTATAGCAATTGTTTATGGCTGGCAGCCCTCCCGTTTTATCTAACAGGCATTCACTTCTATTGATTAATGCTTGTATCATCCTGGTTATTAAATATTTTTATATTTATAAATACTTTTTATATTTTAATGTATTCTATAGGATACTTTATAATGCCTATATTTTAATGTATTCTATAGGATACTTTATAAACCATTGACACTATTACTAACAATCAGTTAATAATAGCAAAAAGAGATGATATTCGTTTACTGCATGCACAGTGCTGAGAGATAAAGCTAGCTAACAGGAGGAGATAACTGGAAATGTCTCTATGTTCAAGTTACATAAGGAGCCATGTAGTGATCACAACAACGGTCAGGAAACACACAAACCGAACGATTCCACCCTATATCAAAAGAATTCTTCACTTAAATTGTTTTGAGAAATCCTCATATGATGAGAATACTTTTTAACATCTTTGGACTGAATAGATAAAATTTCTCTTTCTCTTGTTTTATCTCACCCTCCCCTGCCCCCTCCTTCTCTCCACATAGATCATGAAGGAAAAAGAAGTGACCGGCTCCTCAACACAATTAATCAAAAACAGACAGTATTCACAAATGCTTTAAAAAAATTTATGTGTGTGTGTGTATACGAATATATATATACACACACTATATATATACACATATATGTATACGTACACACATTCATATATATATATGTATTTAAAAATATATATATTTATTTTAAAAGGTAAGTATTTTAAATTTTCATCTTTCATGACTTTGGTGGGCAAGTTTTTCTATATCACTTTTATGTACACTGTCTTCTATTCTATTTCAGTGAAGTTCACACAGGCTGAGCTGGGAATATAAGGAGTAATTTGGCCACCATTTATTTAGGGAGAAAATAATTAGAAAATAATTCTTCTATAAATTGTATTTGATTGAAACCAACTTCTTGTTCCCATCATAACTCAACCAGTTCTTTTCAAGTTAATTTGATTAAGTAGATTTGCTTTATATTCAAATATTTTTATTTATTCTGTTTCATAAGGCCAAACCCTATAAAATTAAATAAGAAAAATAATCACAAAGAATTCCCTATATCTATTCCATACCATTCATCACGAAAAAGAAAAAAACTAAATAATTTTTTAAAGGACAGTTAGTGAAACCATCCTACATCTACAACCACGGGTCTGAGTCTTCTTATCTGCAGCAACTTTACAGATAACCGCCTGTGACTTATTCCATTTGTAGAACTGTAGGAGCCTCTAATATAAAACTATATAAAGAAAATTTCCCATCAAGAATACTTGGATACCGAATCTAAGTGACATAGGCAATTTTAGCTTATATGGCTTTTCTTAATACACTTTAATTATGGGTAAAACAAAGTCTCCATTAAAGTATATGGACTTTTAAAAAAAAGACTTTGAGCAAATATTTAAAAAAATATATTTACAAAATCTACTTAAAAGATCTCAAACGTCATTTTCCATACTTTCAAATTACATATTAAGACTCAAAAAGAAGAAATGAAAGAAGGAAGGAAGGAGAGAGAGAGGGAGGGAAAAAGATAAAGAAATTATCTATGCTTCTACCATGAAAATAATAGAAAGAGGTCATGCTGACTACTTAGGGCAAAGGCTGATCCGGAGTGACACTTCATACCAACATAATGGTATCAAATGTGTTTCTATCATTTCTTAGAACTATTTTGACATTTAAGATTGTCATCTTTTGATGATTTTCCTAAAATTGCAATTTTCATAGGATAGGTGCCTAGCTTTTACTATTTAGGCTAAGTTTTCTTTTTTTAAAAAACTAAACACCATATAGTTCTTTAGAACAGTGGTCCCCAACCTTTTTGGCACCAGAGACTGGTTCTCCATGAGAATCTAATGCTTGATGCATGACCTGAGGTGGAGCTGAGGCGGTGATGCTAACACTGGGGAGCGGCTGAAAATGCAGATGAAGCTTCACTGCTCACCTCCTGCTGTGCGGCCTGGTTCCTAACAGGCCACGGATTGGTACTGGTCCACGACCCGGGGGTTGGGGACCATTGCTTTAGGAAATGTTTTGTTCTCTAGTCTAAAAAAAGGAAAGTCAATTTTGAGATGAGTCAATTGCAGTGTGCAGAGACTGGGAAGATGTAGTATTTCTATGGCTTTCTGTTGACAACAATGTATGTGTATATATGTATATATGTGCTGCCACAGCGAGGTCTGTTAAAAAGGCTAAGAGTTGGATGACTGCAAAAGAATGGGAAGCACTATTTGAAGTCACTAAAGAATCTGAAGAATTCATTGAAGAGCTGCCCTTGAAGAAATTAAGAAAAAAAGGAAATCAGACATAATATAAATGAAGCATATATAATCTGTGTCTACATGACGGTGCATTTTTCCACTCTCTCTTCCATTTTGTCATGACATACTTCAAGGATGTGTCACAGAGAACCATGCAAATGCATATATTCCAAGAATTTTCAGCATCTGCACTAATTAATCAAACTTAGGAGCTTTTATCTGTAATTACAGAGGGCCAATCAGGAAGTTAAAAGGAGAGACTGGAAGCAGTTAGCCTATGGGTCTTCTTCACGAGTTCTAATAAAAATTCATACGGAGAGTTATTTTTTTACATCGGGAGAGCCACTCGTCTGATTTTCAAATAAGAACTGAAAGTTGGTTCATTCATTTATTAAAAAAACATTCTTGAACACCTACTGTATGCCAGACATCATTTTATCTATGTGCCAGATACCACTGTAGATGCTAGAAGGGAAAAAACAATAACCGACTTATGTTTTATCAAACTGATATCCGGTGAAGGTAAATGAAGTAGAGAACTGCAAATAATGCGAGCGTTATGGCCTGAATGTTAGTGTCCTCCCCCAAATTCAGGTTAAAGCCGTCATCCTCAGTGTGACGATAATGGAGGGGGAGCCCTGGGGGTATTAGGCTTAGATGAGTCCTCGTGATCGGATCAGTGCCCTTATAAGCAGAGACCAGAGAGTTTGCTCACTGTCCACCAGGTGAGGACACAGCAAGAAGGCAACAGGCTCCTGAGAATCTGACCATGGTGGCACTCTGGTCTTGAGACTTTCCAGCTTCCGGAACTGTGAGAAATAAGTGTCTATTGCTTAAGCCATCCAGTCTACGGTAATTTAATATAGCAGCCCTGAGCAGACTAAGATAGCAAGAGAGTATACTTTCAGGAGACAAAGGAAGGAGAAGGGATTTGGGCAGTAAGATATAGTACCTAGAGTTGATCATCAAGCCTTTTATGGTTGGACAGTTTATCTTTACCTAGACTCACACCAGTAATTGATTTACACAAAAACAGTTCAATAAGTTAGGCAGGTTTAAACCAGTAGGAGCCATGTGCCTCTTAATAGGGAAAGGTATGCTGGAGAGAGTCAGGCCTTGGCTCTACTTCTGGGGTGGCCACTGAGCAGCTTCGTCATATGGATTGAGTTTTCCAACCTTTCTGGGACCTAGAAACCTCAACCGCATAAGAGACCAAAACCCTTCCAGATTCTCCCTGCTGTTATTCTGAATCCTGGGCAGGCACCACAAAGGTGTGCTCGCATTCTGGGATGAGGGTGTTCGGCTGAGCCCTACAAATGGCTCAGCAACATCCTATTCCCATCCTAGAGATGGTAACTCACATCATGTTCTAATGAGGGTGAATTAGTAGCATCATCTTTCAGTATGAAACAGAAAATCCTTAATTTTTCCTGTACATGTGAACGAAGGAGAACCAAAACCAAAATATTTGCTAGGTTGTGCTTTATAATACTTTCTAAGTTATTTGCTTAAAAAAAAAATCTTGTTTTAGATTATGTAATTTATCTATAAGTATGAGCGGATATACTAAAAAATAGTGTTCTTATATACATTTATTTTCTTCCAGAATAGATGTTTAATCTCAAGCCCAAATGAAAAAAGAAAATTATTCCTCTACCCCTAGTTGAATATGGAGCAGGTTTTCCATGATCCAAGTCTTCAAATATTTGCCTGATTCAGGAAGACCTTTCTTAATTAACTTCATTCCTGCTCAGAATCAGATAGTCATACAAGGTTGGACTTTTTCTGAGTCAAGGCAAGCTTTTAAACTTGTCAACCATTTTTTTTTTTTTTTTTTTTTGGAATTAGGATAGTGGTGTGGGAAGAATTAAATGACACTCTTAAGATAAATAGTAAATATCATAATATTTACCACAATTTAATTATACAATGATAAATTTTGAGGTATATGACTAGAGGCACTGGAGTCTGAGCAAGAAGACTGAGATGCGTTTCCCCTAAACTTAAGCATGTTTATCAGCCCTTCCTTTTAGACAATCCCTCAGGTTCGTCCTTCTGAAGCATTCACCTTTTCTGGCTGCCTGTTCTCTCCCTGAGATAACACCCCTTGAGTCTGCAGTCACTGTTCATGTTTCCAAATGCTATGTCACGAAGGGTTTGAATTTTAGTTATCTCAGGGAGGAATAAACATAGAACCGGAAGAACTTGTCTGAAACGTTATTTAGGGATGATAAAAACCACTTAATGTACGTTACTAGCATTGGGTTTCAAAGCAGAATGCTTCTTAAGTGCTTGCTTTCAAGTTTCTCCCTCATCGTGGTTGTAGCACTAAGTTAGGGCTTGGCTTATTTCCTAAATATAATTGTTTGTGTGTCCAGAAATATATAATAGAATCTTGTGAACACTTAGAGAAATTTTAAGATCTCTCAGTTAACAGAAGTATCCTTTCTTACCTCTCATGAACTTAGCAACCTTGAGACTTTAGACTAGGGCTCATTAGCACCTAAACTTAATATTAACCTATTGGAACTTCATCTCTCAGTGAATTAGAGGGTTGTTTTTTTTTTTTTAAGATCATTATTTTTGTGTTTTCTTTCCTTTCTAGTTTTAAAATGTGGCTCTCTGCTCCATACCCCACCATACAAATTATGTTTTCTATTACCTTTTTCCTTGATTCCTACTGTTCTTTTGTCCTTGCATGCAACAAGTTTCTTGCCAGTACCATTCCCTTTATTTCCAACCATTTTTCATTGATCATTGGGCTCGTTAAATCCTGGCCTTCACAGGCTCCTTCCAACTAGCACTTCCCCTCAGCTTTCCTTCTCTGTTCACCTGCTGGAGTCACCTGGCTCTGTCTCCACCTTGCGCCGGGCTGCCCCACGTTCCGCCCATGGCTGCAGAAAGGGACTTGCCCCTCTCACGGCACTTTCAAAAGCTCCTGGGTGTCAGCTCTCTGTCTCTCCTCCGTGAGTGGTGGTCAAAGCCGGTTCACACCTTTTGGAGCTGACCCTTCCGTTTTGCCTGCTGAAAGATTACCACTTGCTTGCTTGTGGTGGAGACATTGTACTCTGGAGAGCCTAAAGTGGGGCTGTCACTCTCTGCCAGGTTTAGAGGTGTTGTTGTTTTTTTTTTTTATTGTCCCTGTCAGTTAGCAGCCCAAGGTTAGCGCCAGCTCTCTGTCAGGGCTTTGATTTTTGTCAGCTATGGCCAGGTCCTTTTAGTTATCTGCTATCTTTTCAGCTTTGTTCAGGCTGAGCTCTACTTGTCTACTAATTAGCTCTTTGGAGATTTCCCTTTTAAAACTCACTATCACAGAGGACAGAAACCGTTCAAAAGTTTTGTGCTTCACAGAAATTCCATATTCATCCATATCTCATACAGCCGTATTTTTAAAATTAAAAGTGGCAGGTCAGGCCAATTTAAGGTATGGAAGTCGCATCGTCTTGTAAAGGGAGACCTTCAGGTTCTTGATCAGGAATGTAGATGAGTGACAGGGAAAGAAAAGGGTTTACATCAAAAAAACACAGAGGGGTACAAATTAAAAAGAAACTATCACTCTGTATAACATATTCACATGTTCTTTATCTTCTGGTGTGCAAATATTGTGCTAGCTGAATATAAAAGTAGCACAACTTTAGGGTACAAAAAAAAACACACTGTAATAACATCAAGAGTGGGCTCACATCAAGGAGGGCCCTGAGGATGTCTTTGTTGTCAACTTCAGAAGAAAAGAGAGGAACAGAGGAGGAAGCTGGCAGAAGGAATAGATGCCAAAGAGAACTCAAAGGATTAGGTCCGGGTGAGGCGATCGGTATTCGGAAACAGTCTGCCTCCTGGCTCTGATCTAAGGGAACAGGCTGGCAGCCAAGCCAGAGGGCATAGCAGCACAAACACACCTCTAGCGCACTGCTCGAGGCTTGCCTCGGCGCCGCAGAAACTGTGTTAGCAATTAGAAGTAAAGCTGTGGAAGAGGAATAGGCAAAAATACGCTACAGATAAAACTCTGCTTTTTACATAATTCCCAACCTGACTGGCCCCTCCACACAAACAGACCTTTTCTTCCATTTTCTGCAGCCCCCCACCCCTTCCCACTGCCATTTCTTTGCCAAGGCTCCTAAGTACATTTTTCTTCTGCTAACTTAGTGCTGTGGTAAGTTGCGCTTACATTGCATTTACACACTGTTTAATGCCTGCAAGATGAAAGTAAAAACCTTTGAATATATTAATGCTATAACACAGATGTCTTACTTTTTACTCTCTCTCTCTTTTTTTAGCAAGTTGATGTGGCTAATAATGATGCAGATTGTGCTGGATGGATGTGCAGATGAAACAGGGGAATACAGATTAAATAAAAATTTCTTCAAAGCTTACGTTTGCTTCATAATTTAACTTCTGGGCTTGTCTCGGTGGCAGTAGGTGTGACCAGGCAGCACAACATTGTTCTAAAACATCTTGGCATCAGAGAGGAACAACTGCCAAACGGCACTGCTGTACTTCGAAGCCCGAGATAAATAATAACAGAAAAAATAAAGCCTGCCGGAGGCTCTGCACAGAGAGGTCTGACCCAACTGCTAGTAACGGGGGAATTGTGAGAAATCAGAGGCAAAGTTTCCGTGCCTAAGAGCTAATCTGCTCGTATACTGATTATATAATATACCGAACTTTGCTTTTTGCAGCTACTTTCAAAGCACGGGTAGCTTCTTCTTCCAAACTCCGAATGCGGTGTGTGCCAGAGGTGGTCACATACTCGCTCTGGAAACATCCACGGGGTGACTCTGTCACTGAGCTCTTTTAAACCATGAATACGAGGGGCAGTGACGACGTGAGGCCTTGGAGCAGGCCCAGTTGATTTCTCTGCCATGTAGCCATTCGGGAAAATTTATTAGCATGCCACTCCTGGCCAGGTATTTTGCTAGGTCCCTAGGATATGAGAATGGATAAGACACAGCCCCTTCCCTCAAGAAACTCATAGAAGACATGGATAAGCAGAAAACCTGTGATATCATCTTTCAAAGCCTTTAAACAATGCTGCGGGATTTCCTAGGAGGGAACAGTACTGTTGTCAGGCCCAACGTGTCAAGACTGCATCTGGAGTCTGCGTATTCAGTGTGTGAAGAGAAGTCCACCAGCAGGGCAGAGAGGCGCATGTCGCCACGTGGAGTCACGGATGAGCAGCAGCACAGGAGAGTGGCGAGAACTCAGGCGGCCAGAGTTTGTTCTGCGCATGTGTGTGTGGGGCGGAGGCAGGTATGGGGGAGGGTGTTACTCAGAATGACAGGTGAGACTATGGAAGTAGGGTTAAGCAGACTCTACAAGTCCTCATATGCTAACCTAAAACATTTAGAATTTACCTGACAGACAGAAAGCCAACCAGAATCTTCCGACAAAGAGAACAGGTAACATGACCTGAAATATCCTTTGTGTTACCGGTAACTCTCATAGCTGTGAGGACGGGCCATGTTCTTCATCCAAGAACATTCGGACACATACAGTTCTCCAGACTGGGATGACAACAGTCGGATGAAGAAAAGAGGCTGGAGTCAAGACACACTTTTGAGGGACTTAGATTGAGCAGGACTGAGCTTCGGCTAAAAATTTCAGCCAGTGGCCATCTCAGACTCTACCCCTCCACTATCTTAACTGACGTGGGAAGTTCTGAGGTTACTTGCTGAGAATCCCAGGCTTCATTCTGGGTAAAAGGATCTCATTTCACGAGGATATAATAGGACGTGAAAGATCATTCTTCTCGCTTACACAGTGAGCTCTGTGGACACGTAGAGCAGCCATGCTCTTTGTTGCTGCGCTACCTCTTGCCACAACTAAATAGAGTATTGAAGACAACGCGTGCTTTGTAATGTTGTCTTGAGTGAATCAGCCGAAATGAATGGCAAAGCTGGAGTACAAAAAACCCCGACGGATTATAAAAAAGCTTTGTATTAGTTTAAAAATAGTTGCTAAATTATAAAGATCGCTTTTATTTATTTATTTTTTTGAGAGAGAGGAAGTGACCAGTTTATTGTAAATAATAAAAAAGCTACTCTCTTATGCTATTTGGAAGTGAGTGCCTAGCTCTCTGTAGAAATAAGTCCAAGTATGTTTTTAAGGTTATGGCCTATAATGCTGATATCTTGGCTTCCCAAGTGACACATGCAGCATGTCTATGTGATTATATGGCAGATTTGCTCCATGGAGTGACTGTCCAGGTCTTATGCTTTTTGGAGGTGATGAATTCCTGATGCTACAAGAGAAGAGATCCATTGCCTTCTGCCAACGTTACTAAAGAAGCAATAGGTAAACATGGCTAACAGGGACAGGTGAGCAGGCCGTGTCTGCACAAGGACTCCCTGCTGAGGGACAGGTAGGGACTGAAATCTAGAACTCATGTCTGACTTTAGGGGGGCTGTTCCTTAATCACACCTGAGTGCTGGATGGGAGAACGGGAGGCCGGATTTAAGGTAAAGGAACTTGAATGAATGGAAATAGATATTGCTGAGACCAGTTTCAAGGACAAGCTCCCAACATACCCAGCCCCGAGTCTGCATCGTGCCCTTTTAAACTATACCTTCTTATTACTTCTCTCAGTAGTTTTTGAGCTTCACATCAGTCCTGCTATCTGGCTTTTCTCTTTCACAGTAAACTCGGCTGGTGCAGCTTTAAAGGGGCCTAAAAGGGAAGAGGCACACACACAGTGTCTTTCAACATGACTGACATAGCCATCTGCCAGAGCGTCTGGGAGAGATAGCTCTCCGTGCTCATCTGGCCAACTGGTGGACTGCGGGACCCTAATAATCATATTATCTGAGTGGGAGCATCGCCCGCTAGATGAAACTTCAAACATTACTTATGGATGAAATGAGGTCAGAAGAGGTCAGAAAAGACAGGAGACGAACCGGCCATGACAGCTGTCCAAGCCGCCCCGGAGATGCGGCTCCACGGTTCGGGACGCGGGGCTGCACGTTCTCGTGGAGAAGGGGTGCTGTGCACCAGAATCACTGCCGCTGCCACATTCGACCCCAAGGGAAATCTCCCCAGCAGAGCGACCTTCCTGGAGGAGGACGCAGGAGGAGTAAGCAAACACTACTTTTGAAATAATGAAACCATTAACTTCATGTTTATGCTCTTCTTGTGAGCTGTATTGCCAGGCCGGGAGCTCCACGAGAGCCGCGGTGAGCACCGTGGTCGGTTCTTAAGCACCTCTGCACGGAAGCGCGGGGGATCGGCCAGCGTGATGACCGCGAAGCACATCCAGCCTGCGGCAGCGAGCTGGACGCAGAGCTTTTTGAGAGCAGGTCTCAAGGAAGGAAAGACACTTAGGTGTATTTCTTGGGCTGTATAGTCAAATAAAAAGGTCTGCTCTTGTAAGAGATAGTTCACCATCGTCCGCCTAATTTTCTCATGTGGAAATGTGAAGTTAGAGGTTCACCTGGAGCATTATAACAAGATTTACTCTATTTTAACAAATATAAAACCACAAATAAAACCTTAAGACAAAGTCATTTCAGCCTTCTATAAATTGTCCCATCACCTAAGGCCAGAAATGTTAATAAAGGGAATAGATTTAGATCCCTCAATTTATCATTCATAAAATTTCTATTTTGTTGCACAAGAAAATAGCATATTGAATTGAGAACTGGTCACTCCATTAAGCGTTGCAAAGCCCCATTTTAATTTCACCTTGAACACTGTCGCAAATATAGTTACCACTTAGAATAAAATAAAAATACAATACACACCTACTTTGTGAAAAAAATAATAGTAACCTCAAGAAGCTAAAGGTTAAAAAGGGCAGAGCTCCCATTTCTAAGTATAATAAATCAGTCCAGTTTGGAGTCAAAACTATACAAGCATGTCCAGAGACTTTTACTGTAAACACAATAAGACCAGGAATTTTTCCTTCTGGAAAAGCAAAAATTGCATTTCTAAACTGCAAGCACTTCTAGCATATTGCTCAATGCTGAACATGGCTTCCTTCTGTTGCGCTTTATTTTGATGCTATTCCTTTCACAGATGAAAGTTTCATTAGAAACAATTTAAAAAGATAGAGGGATAGGAGGGGTGGCAATAGTTTATGCAGCCTGGGAATTCTCTTCTATGTCACCATCCTCCGCCTTCTGTGAGTATAGCAAAATAATTGGCCAACATAATTAAATATGAATACACATAACTTCAGACTCTGAACGTGTAATCAGTCCTTTGATAGGCTAAAAGGGGTGCTTCACCCAGCCCTGTATTCTGAAAGCAAAGTGGAAAAACCTAGACTTTCTTTGATTTGTAAAAAGATGCCTCTCCTGTAAACAAAAAGCAATATACCTGACATTTCCTTAGAAAGACATCTGAAACCTTAAAATGTATTTATTCCAAATGTGCTGGGAACATTATAATACATTACAGTCCTTTGGTTCTAGTTTTCTGACCAGCATTTATATGTTCTTAAAAGGAAGATGTTTTCAGCTTATATGAGAGATAACAGTTCTATAAAAGTAAAACAAAACAAACAAGCATAAAATCGTAATGTCATAGTGTTTGGCAGTTAGACATTTATGGAAGGCCTGTGGTGGGCAGAGCCCTTTAGCAGGTACTATGGGAAAGTGTAAATGAAATGGCGAATAGATTTCCTTCCCTCAAAGGGCTGACAGTCAAATGGAAGAAACACGTATAAACAAATGCATGTGAATATGTAAACAGCATGTAAATCATAAAACAGCTGAGCATGCAAAACCCTTGATAGTCAAGGCAAGTTATAAGAGGTAATTTAACAGGTTCCCCTCCTTTAGTTTAGGAATCACTAACAGAGACTATCAAATTAATTTTACTATCATCTTAATATGTAGTACTTTAGAATGATAGAAAAACAAGAAACTGTCCGATTCTAAGATAATTTCTCATAGAAAATTCTAATATTTGTAAGCAAACCCCATGAACATTCAAAAGGAATAAGCAGAAAGACTACCTGAGTACAGAAACACTAGCCGCTATTTTTGATAAAGATTTAATCCATATGACAGTGATTCTACAATCATAAACAAAGCAGGATTACAGGCAAGAACATAGTACAGTGAGAAGGTGCTGATCACAAAATTTGATTTAAGAAATTAGGGAGAAAAGTTAATTTTTAACCAGATTCACTCTGTCTAAACAGCTACACTTACGCTGTAGGAGGGAATGATCAAACAAGCGAATCACAATGCTGACACCTATGAGTTACCACCTATTTTGAGAAGAGATATGGTTTAAGTGATAAAAGTGTTATTTCAAATCCATTTATGCCATAAATGACCTGGTTCTTTTAAGTCTTCTTTAGCATTTTGATATGCCAACTATGGGGATATTTTAAGAAACAGCACACACCCAGAAGAGTCAAAAAATGCAAAGAATAACAGGATCTATAGAGCCCAGGTAAAACTGTCACATATAAATTGTCTATTTATTTAAATTCTATTAACCAGAAATTCCAAATCATTGTGATATTTCTCTAATGGCTTAATAAAAATAATTGGATTTTAAAATTATAAACCTGGAACTCTTGAAGTACTTTCTTGTTTACATGTACAAAATTCACATCAAACTGCTATTTTTTAAAAAAGGGTGGGGAGTTTGAGAAGGTATATCATAAAAGAAACACACGTATTTAAAAAAATCTTTAAAGATAAGCTACTTAGTGCAGTAGAGATATAATCTAATTTAAAAAATTCTTTTTTGGAACTGTGAGAATTGTAGAGGAACACGACAAATGCCATCAGAACAAGTTGGAGCAAAAAGGTTCCAGGCCATGGATGGAGTCAGGGACTCCAGTGCAGGCCCAGAAATGGCATTCCGTGTGTCTCAGTTTCCCTGTCCGTATAAGGCGGGAGCTCTCTGCAACTACCAGTGCTGACCTTTCAGTATTCTACTTATGAGGGGCAGAAAGAATTCTTTCTCTGGCACACCCCACACATCTTGCATTAGAGCAAAGGCTGAAAATCATAAAACCAAGCTCAACAAACATACACGATTAATTCACAGAGTCACTGCTCAGTGAGGGGTCTTAAATAAGCCAAACAGAAGAAACTCGGTGGTTGGAGTACTAATAGTCAGTCCCCAAAACCATGTCATCATCATTTCATCTGCATGAAAAATAGCATTCACTGTAAAACAATGCATAAAATATGCATTTGTTTAAATTAACTTTAAATATGTTAATGTGCTAATTTCTACAAGACAAAATTTACTTGCACACACATTTACAAATTCTGACATATGACACATTTTTGATGTTTGACTAAGGCATATCTGTTATAAAACAAATAACTTTTTAATTTTTTTAGAAGCCGCTTTATCTTCCAAAGATGTTACAAGGAGGTGGGGACAGAAGAAAAAGGGAATCTTACTTATTTTTCTAAAACCGGTGAATCAGAACGGTTTGCACACTCCCTCCTGTTTGACAGATGTTTGTGTCAGGCCCAGTAAGAACTATGCCAAGCCGAGTAAACACCAGGGAACCGTGGTACGGCAGCTGAAATGCTGGGGAAAGCTGGGTCCCAATTGAGAAAGTTGTACCTTTAATTTCTCATGGTTGAATTGGAATGGGGTGAAAAACTGTAATTAGAAATTATACAGGATACCAAAAAAAAGCAACTACTGTGTCATAAAAGCAACGTGGGTTCTACCTGGTCCCTTTTGGGCTAAGTAAGTTGTTTGATCAGCTTCTCTCAGTCTCTGTGGATGTCCTTATATGAGTCTAATTGAAGGACTCCTGTTCTCTTTTTATTTTTACTCTATGAAAAATGTATCGGAGATGTCTTATAATGAACTTTGATATGGTGAAATGATAATAATGTCCTAATTATATATAAAAATGTAATTACACTTGCTTCTATTATAGAAAAACTCCCTTTATAATGAAGTGTTATGTTGGAAAAAGATTTTCATTATAGGTGGACTCCTTTACTTGTTAATTTGAGCTCTGATTCATCACTTTAATATTAAAAAAGTTCTTTGTAAGTTACTTTTGATGTGTCTCATTTATGGTTCATTTCACTTTCTGGGCACCACCAGGAGCCCAAATCCAAACTTCTCTGAAAGACACTTAAAAATAGATCTTTCAAAAGAAATTCTTCTTTCTATGTGGTAGAACAGCAATATTCAAGAAAAATATTTCAGACCTCATTTACTTGCATTGTAAAACTCCTTTTGTTTTGAAATTTGGACACAAAAAATATATATATCGCTTCTCAGATATTTAAAAAGTCTACCACTGGATAAGGTAGTAATATATAGACTACTTAAAAACTATAAGTTTTAGTAATAATCAATTATATAGGTGAATTCATGGACTCAAACCATATAGCTTTTTTCTACTCCTTTTGGGATTTCTCAGGTCATCATTTCACCAAATCAAGGCAAACAGAGAAATGCAACAAATTTGTCTTTGCTCTTTATAACAAATCTCGTCAAAGTCTTGGTAGGAAAAATAATTAGAAGGTTAAAATTAGTTTTGAGGTATTCAGTTATTCAGCTGAATCTGTCCACCACCAACACAGGGGATGAATATTTCATTGTTAACACACAAAAAGAAAAAAAAAAAGGAGAGAGAGATTAAGTTATAAATGGTCAGAATCGACAAGAAAATTTAACTGAAATAAAAAAAAAACATTCCAAAGTGTTGCAAAAAAAAAAAAAATCCAAAAATTAACCTACAACTACCATAGGATATTATATTTATTTTAGGGCATCCACTTTCATATTTTAAGTAAGGTTAGTTTATTTAAAAAGGAATTAATCTTTAGAGTGGTGAGTCCTTAGAAGTGAGACTATGATTTAAATAGGTCTGACTTTTATAACATCAGAATCACTATCTATGCTGATTGTTCTAGATTTTGTAAGTAGAATAGAAATCTTGAAAATGCTGTTGAATTCTTACTTCTTTTATAACCTCTTCCTGAATTTGGTGACTAGGAATTTCACTATGACTTCAGTTATGGGACTTCAAGAGAGTCGTGCTGTAGTCCTCTCTCTCTACTGCCCCAACCCAACATCCAGTCTTTTAGTTATTCCTTTTGACTCTACCTTCTAAATATTTCACAAATCCACTGCCTCCCTTCCCCCACCTGTCTGAATCACCACCATATCTCACTCAGATTCTTGCAATGACCTCCTAGTCTCTTTGCTTCCTCGGCAATCTATTCTCCATAACTCAGTTAATGATCTTGTAAATTGTAAACCAAACCATGCCACTTTCCTGCATAAATCCTTCCTGTGGTTTCCCTGTGCACTAAATAAAATCGAAGTTCCTTACATGGCACAAATGACTGGAGACATCCGAGGCTCACATATCTCTCCAACTCTACCTCCTGCCACTCCTCCGTCACATTCTCAGCTCCTCCCGGACACGCTTTCAGTCCCTTAAACTGACCAAGCTCTGCTCCCTCTGCCTGAAATGCTCTTTCCCAAAAGAGACATGGCTGGCTCCTTTCGTGTCTCAGTTTCACTGTGGCCTGAAATGCCTGGCAGCCTGTCAGAGCAGGGCCCAGTTGTGGCCGTCTCCTCCAATAGCACCTACTTCCTCTTTCATTCTGCCCTCCCTAAATGCCACTCAGTTAGGCATTTATTTGTTTCATTTCTGTGCCCTTCATAAGAGAGGCTTTGAAGAATATGAGCGATGCTAAGTCCCACACCACACGCACTCCCACACTTCCTGCCTCCGAGAATCTAACCTTCCTTGTTCTCCCAAATTTACTAGGCACATCGACACCATCCGATGTCTGCCCGTGCTCTCCCCTCTTCCTGGAATGGCTTCCTCACAATCTGCAGACTTTCAAACTGTTTCTTGTTTTTCAGGACCCCGCTCAAATGACAACCCATCTCAGAGGGCTTCTTTGATACCCATATTCAGAAATGATTTATCCTCAAGTTTCGGCTCACTATATTTATAGTATTTAACCCTCCTTGGTTTGTACCAAGGTTAGCTGTATACAGGTTTGTCACCTTCACAACCATATTTGTTTGGGGTATTATTTTTTTAGCATCAGTTTTTCAATTCTTAAACAACACTTAATTGATACTCCCCCTTTACCTCCTTTCAGGAAATAAATTGTATAAATAGACAAAAGATATGCCTACTTATTAAACAAAATGGGTAAATAAGTCAATCATTGTCATTCTATATCAGAATTTTCATAAAAATCTCTCAGATCATTGCTATTTTTTGGACTAACAATAAGTGACTTTTTTGTATATACGAATATTGCTAAGAGTAAATATTAAGTTTTCATTGCATACAATTTTTTTTTTTAACTACGTATGGTAATGGATGCTAAGCAAACAGCACACCGTAACACAAACCATGCCACTTCTCTGCACAGACTGTGGTGATCGTGTCATAGCACATACAAATATTGAATCATTATGTTATAAACCTGAAACTCATGCAACGTTACATGTCAACTATACCTCAATTAAAAAACAAGAAGCAAGTTAATTGTAAAATAATTTAAATGCCTATTTTGCAAATAATGGCAACATAAGGACAACAATTATATTTTCTCCTTTATACTTTTACTTTTAACCAAGTGAAAACTGAGAACCAACCTTTACTAACAATCATTACTAATGCAAATGATATCATAATAATGTAAATATGAAGATGTCTCAGCTACAACATGGATTCACGAGTCCCACAAGGTAACATGGTGCTTAATATTAACAGAAGGAAGACAGAGCCAGGAAAACCCATTGATTTTCCAAAATAATTTTATATAACTAATTTATAGAATGATTTTGGTAAAAGGTAAGAAATCCAAAACACTAATTTAAAAAGATATATGCATCTCTATATTCATTGCAGCATTATTTACAATAGCCAAGATATGGAAACAACCTAAATAACCATCAATAGGCAACTGGATAAAGAAGATATGGTACATATATACAATGGACTATTACTTGGCCATAAAAAGAATGAAATCTTACCCTTTGTGACAACATATATGAACCTAGAGGGTATTATGTTAAGTGAAGTAAGTCAGACAGAGACAGCCGAATGTGACATGATTTCACTTATGTGTGGAATCTAAAGAATAAAATAAATGAACAAACAAAACAGAAACAAATTCATAGATACAGATAACAAACTGATGGTTGCCCGATGGGACCGGGGGTGAGGGGCTATGTGAAGAGGGTGGAGAAATTAAAGGGTACAACTGATTTACAGTTACAAAATAGTCACAAGGATGTACAGTACAGCATAGGAAATATAGTCGATAATATTATAATAACTATGCATGGTGCCAGGTGGGTACTAAACGTATTGAGGGGATCGCTTCATAAATGATATAAATATCTAACCACTATGCTGCGCAACTGAAAGTAATATAAACTAATGCTGAATGTCAACTGTAATTTAAAAACATTTTTAGAAAAGGTAAATATGATTAGATGACCTACTTTAATTCCTGCTCAAAGGGATAGGTATAACACATTAAATTCAAAAGAGTGGGAGTTTAGAATTGAAAAAGTCCCTGACAGCTTTTTGGACAGTCTGAGGTTTTCATTTCTCTATGTATAAGATCTTTTAAGCTGTCTCATTTTAAATGTTGAAAAGCATGAAAAAATGTGTGTGTGTGTGTGTGTGTGTGTGTGTGTGTGTGTGTGTATATCATCTCTGAAAATATTTTTCCAAGGAAATTATTAGTACTGGGAAAATCCTTCTCAAAATACCTCATCTTTTTAGTCTTAGCAATGTCTCCTTTCCTAGTAAACTATATCATTCTTATTCACTTTCAATAACTAATATTTGCATTCGAGGCTTGAATCTAAAATAACACCAGGTGTGGCATTTCTGAAAGAATTATGTTCATTTGCATATGACAGAAAACTCAAAGTGAACTGGCTGGAATAAGACAGAAATTCGTTTTCCTCTCATATGAAGAAAGTTGGGGTTAAGCACTCAGAGGCTAACATGGAGGCGGCTCTAGGAAACAAGGACTCTGCTTCTTCCAGCTTTGTGCTCCACATTCTTAGCCGTGGTTTTATTCTCAAGAATGACACATGGCTCAACACGCCTCCTGGAGCTCCAGCCCAACAACTACACTCCAGGCAAGAAAAAAGAGAAGAGGAGAAAAGACAAAAAAGGTCATGTCTCCTAGTTGAGTCAACATCTCAGAAATCCTTCCCAGTGTCTTAATGTCTTCTGCTTGTATCTAATTATCTGTAAGACAGGAAATGTAGTCTTTTATCTAGGCACATCACTGTTCAGACTAAAATGACTTCGTTAGTAAGGAACAAAGGAAGAATGGATATTGAGAAAGCCACACACTGTAATGCTGAAATGACTTACGTACCTGAAGAAAAACATTTCCGACCTTATCACATACCCTCTCCTGCTCATTCACTACACGTCAATCATAACAGCTTCCTGGTAGGGCCTAGGACTTTGGAGAACCCCTACAATTGCTTTCTTCCTCCATGGAAGGCTTGTGATCTGGCTTTGTCCATGATTGGCTCTTTCTCACATATTAGGTCTCAGCTAAAATGCTACCTCCTCAGCAAGACCCTCTTTGGAATTCGAGTCTACAAGAGCCTCCTCCCCCAACTTGTCTGTTATTCTCTCCATGACACCTTGTTATACCCTTCAAAGCACTTATATTTGTTTGTTGGTGTATTATTTGTATATCCCCCCAAAGACTGTGAATCCCATGAGAATAGTGGTCAGCCTTGATCACTGTTGTATTCCTAGACCGCAATCTCATGCCCGACACATTGTGGGGTTCTATAAATCCTTGCAAAAAAAATGGAAAAAACTTCAAGGAAACTGTTTTTCAACTAGAAAATAAAAATATCATTTTGCCAGCAAACGAAAATGAGTCAAGAGAATCACACTTTATATGTGACAATCCAAGGGCAGTGCAGTTGGCTGGAACTATTCCACTTCTGAACCTAAGAATTTATTTCCTCCTGCATGACATGACAGGAAACTTGGAATATCTGCAAGCTTGGCTACGAAGTCTCCAAGGGAAACGCCCCACTGGGCACATAGTTTTCCTTAAATGTTTCCCATAGGAACATAATCGGACCACCCATTTATCTTTGTTGTTGTTGTTCTTTTAGTATATCAGAAGTTTACAGAGAAAGGTGATTCTAATGCTTTTTTCTTACAGCATTTAACCTGGTATTCTTATAAATGAAAGGGTGGAAAAAATAAAAATGATGGAAGAAAGGAAGAAAGAGAGGGCAAGATACGAAAATGGCTCGCTCGGCCGCAGAGGAGTACACTCTTCACTGCGGCAGTTTGAGTCCTAGTCTTTTGAGACTTGCTTGAAGACATGTGAGCATCTAATTCTTCAAGTAACTCATTAGGGTGATGAAAAGCCCATGATGAAGGGGCAGTGCCATGTTTGAAGAGCCAGGGGTTCCTGTTGTCCTGAATTATTAAGTAGTCAATAGTGGGCCACTGCCTGCCCGCCTGTCTTCAGCAGGTGGTGGCCCTCTGCCTTTCTCTGGAAAGCAGATGCTTACTCCCAGCTCCCCAGAGCCCACAACAGCCATTTGTTTCGATTTAAGACAGACGCTGTCATTATTTTGAGCAGAACTTCACAGAAATACTTCCTCCTAAATGCTTGAACCGTCTGAGCAGCACCAGGCAGGCTGCGGGCTTCATTAATAATGCATCCGTGCTTACCAATAGGTTTAGACAACTGGTATTTAGAAGCTTCTGCAGAAGTGGGGTGGATCTTTTTTCACACCAGTTAGCTTTATTCTGTCAGTTCCTTGATGTTGACATTACATCCAACTGTGTTCTGAAAACCAGAGGTGCTAAAACTGTGTCTGAGCTGTTCCCTCACTTTGGAGTGCTTCTTGATGGAGCTCAGTCGTGGTGGTTGGCCTCCCTTCCGTTTCAAGTGTACTCGAAGGGAAAAAATATTTCCAATCACTTCACTTGAAACCTTTTTACAGGGTGGCGTCTCACACTCAATTAATTCGGGCCAGTTCTTGTTGGCACTCTGCTCTGTTCTCGGTATGTTTCAGGAGAACACAGTAGGACTAAACCCTGACACGTATCCTGTGTATGGGAAGTCACACAACTATTTTTAGATAATTTACAGTCACGAAAGAAGCGATGTGTTTTCTAGATCTTTGGGTTTGAATAAATATCCATTAGAAAGGCAATTACAAAATTCAATCTACTGGTTTGTCTGCAACCTGTTTGTACCTTGCCGAAGAGCAATGCTAAAAGTAATGAGGGTACTCTGAAATCTTGTAGGGCATCAGTGACAGGAAGAAAAGCCATGAAAGTACAACCAGAACATTATTTTTTTTTTAATGCTGGAGAGTGGAATATATCAATTTCTTTTCAAAATAATGATTTCTCGAGATTCCTTTCTAAAGCTCATGGATCATTGCTGCTTATCAAAACACATAGCTATCCAAGTGAAACTGACAGAGCTGGCGTCAGAGCTCCACTTTTAAGGGAGCGATTATACAGAAGGAAGCGTAATGATTTTTTTCTAGAGCATACATATAGCAGTCCAATGTACACAAGATCAGACACACACACACACATGCACACATACACACTTATCTGCACTTAGATAACGTAAATGTAGAATTCTAATTGTATGTACCAATTCATTAAAAAACTCTTTGCTATGTTGTAGTTTTCCTTATACAAAATGAAATATGTGGAAGGCACAATAACATCAATCAAAGATGTCCATTTCCTATCTCTAGAACCTGTGAATAAGTAATGTTACGTGGTCAGGGGAGATTAAGGTTGCAGATGGAACTAAGGTTGTCGATCAGCTGACTTTGAAAAGAAGACACTGTTCTGAGTTTTCCAGGTGGGCCAACGTGATCACAAGGATCTGTAAATGGGGAACTGGGAGGCAAAAGAATCAGATCCAGAGAAATGGTGATATGAAAAAGACTTGGCGAACCTTTGCTGGCTTTGAAGATGCAATGGGCCATTAACCAAGAGAGCAGGCAGCCTCCGGAAGGTAGAACAGGGAAGAAAACTGATTCTACTGAAAACGCTGCTGAAACCTGACTGTAGCCCAGTGAGACCTATTTCAGACTTCTGGCCTCCAGAAATATAAGATGATAAATTTGTGTGTGTGTGTTTTTTAAAGCTACTAAGTTTATGGTAATTTGTTACAGCAGCACAAAACTAATCTAAAGCACTTTCTAGAAAAAAGCCTGAACATTACAAATAATGAAATAAATGAGTTTAAGGTGAACAATGACAATCAAAATGACCACATAAGAAATGGTCACTCTCCTACATCATTGGCAGCACAGCATTTCTTGAGAACAATTTAGAACTATTTATTGAAAACAATAACAAATGTTTCCATATTTCTCGATGAAGAAATTATACTTGGAGTTTTCTTACAATAAAATAGGTGCAATTTCATATGCACATACAACCACATGTACATTTTGAAGCATGATTTAAGATACTAAACAATTACAAACCACCAAAATATGCAACAGTTTGGGATTGGTTTAAATAAATTATGGTAATTGTGCATATTATGCAGCCACTGAAAATAATACTCCAGGAGAATATCTAATGACATAGAAATATCTCACGATGAAGGTTCACAAATAATATGATTCCATTTGTATAAAATATACACATTTTTACACATTTAAATGTATTTGTTAGAATAAAGTGAAAAATTAGAAAACATTAAGAAGTATGATTTCTGGGTATCATGATTACTTTTTCCTTTTCAAAATTTTCCAAAATGAAATGTATTATTTTAATATTCAGAAAAAATCTGCAACAAACTCTATTTTAAAAACTGCCTTGGAGAAATGCCTTTTCTCGGTTCAAGATAGGGGAGATTGAGATGATTTCCCTTCCTAGGCATTCATGTCCTTTGCTTGAAAATAAACAACTATTAAATTATCCAAAGTAGTGAGAATTCTGAGCTGAAAGTATTGCATATGTGCAGAGAAGTGAATTGAGATGGGTCACATGCCATCAACAACTGACAGCTGGAATGTAAACCCAAAAAGGAAAGATGCCTCAGGGTTGTTTGTTCATGAGGCAAAGCAGGATATTTGGAAGCCAATGAGTAGGTCAGAGAGGAATTGCTCATTTGGCACAATCTGATGTTCTCTTTTCAGGTTTTATGGAGCATCAGTGTGAACCAGCCACAGAAGACTCATCACACAGAGGAAAGGGCTTTTCTAGCTTAATTGAATGCTTTCTCTTACTTCGGAAACCTCTGACTTCTTTGTTAATTGATTTGTGATTTCATAGTAGCCAATATATCTCTGGCTCACAGATGGGCAAGGGAATAAGGGTTTTGTTTAATTACCTAATATATCAAAATATTGTTTTGGGTAAGACATACTCTAAATACACACACACACACACACACACACACACATACTCTAAATATATTTTAAATATATATCTCTATATATACATATGTCTCTCTATATATAATTTTTCAAAAGTTTTGATTGATTCATATTTAGAATTTAAATTCTCAAAGGAATTGAAATACATTTACATTTTACTGAGCACAACTCTTTAAAAAGTGTTATTTCAATGTTGCCATGGTGGAATTGACTAGTAAATTAGGCTCACTCCTTAGAGTTTTAGACAAGTTTAAAAATTTTTTTAATAATATATTATTCCTTTTTTCAATGGATAAGTAAATTTAAGAATTTATCAGTTAAAAAACTGAAATTTTAATTCTGTCTATAAGATTTTTTATAAACCGACATTAATAGATTCTGCCAATTTTACTTCTTTTATCCTGACAGGAATACAAGTCCTCTTCTTACAGAGGAATCTCCCTGGAAAACATACTCTTTGTTACTATATGTGTAGTAGAATGAAGACAAATTATCAGATAACATAGGAGTTCCCTTGTTTGCTTAGGAAAATTCCATGATTGATAATGGCTTTGAGTTAGGAAATTAGGTTTTAACTTAATGCAAGAGGATGGCCTGGAGGAAAGAGCTGTAAACCAAGGAATGACTGGACGGTTCCATTTGCAAAATTAATGAGGATTGGGGGTGGAGGTAAAATGGAGAGAAAGGAGAACAAACCAGAATAGGAGGGTGGAGGGAGGAAGAGAGGGAAGGAGAGGAAGAGAGGGAAAGAGAGAGCATAGGCTAAGCAGGATGCTGAGAAGCAGGATCTGTCAGAAAAAAATGAGCGAAGAGAGATTAAGAGGGGCTAGGTGCTCAAAAAGACTATTCAGAGCAGGATTCCCAAATACTCAATTGAAAGGAATTTGCTTGCTTTAATATAAATCCTCTCTATTGTTCTTACTCATCAGTAAAAGTCTGCTCTACACCAAGGCTGGTTTCAGTACTTTGGTCAGTAAAGGAGTCTGGGTGTTGCTCACCACGGGACACAAGGGCACAACTGGGATAATGAGACGATCCAGGAACTTGGGACCACAGTAGACCTGGATAATCCAAACCTTCCTCGCTCACCCCAAACTCATCCCATGATGACAACACTCAAAAGTTCTCAAGGAGGCCGAGTCTTCCATTGCAGGTGAGATGGAGGTTCGAGCTAATTTTTCTTGAATCACAAAAGTCAGGATGACCTGTGCTAATATGTGACTTGCATATGGTTTCATAGGGTCATAGAGTTCTCTGACAATTTCTGCAATCGGGATTTCTATTCGGTGCATATTATATGCCTAAGATATTAGAGTTATTTACTCATTGGGAACTTGCGATCGAATGGGAGGTGATATGCCGTGCATACACAAAACCATAAGTAAATCACAACTCACCGCATATGTGTAAATACATACAACAGAAATTGTAAACTAATATAGCAAAGTCAAAAATTGTGCCATGCAATTAAAATAGGCAAGAAGTCGACAGAAAAAGTATAGTAAACTCTATTCCTGTTGCCACTGCTCATTATCTCTCATTAGACTAAGGTAAAAGCCTCTTGGCTCCCTGTCGTCAGTGTTCTCATCACTAAAAGTTATTCTTTACTTTGCTACTAAATTAATCATAATGAGGTAGAGTCCTGTCTGGCACAATGCCTGGCACAGGGTAGAGTCTCAAGGAACACTTGTTAAATGAACAAATCAATCAGGGATTCTTTCCCGCCCTACACCAAAATTTCAGTGTCTCATTATTTCCTATTTATCTTTCTAACACTATATCTCATTATATCTCATTATTGCTTATTATGCTTCTGTGTTCCAGCCTTGCTCCCATTCTTATCTCTTACTCTATGCTCTTCCGTCACTTGGTGGCCCCTTCCCCACTCCAGGAGTTTGCTCTATCCACCTTTCAAAGCCTTTCTCAAATATTAGCAGCTCTTTCTCTCTGAACACCCAAATAAGAAATAATAACTTCCTCCGATCTTTCAGACAAATTTTTCATCACCCTTCTATAACACTAATTTTATTCACCTGATATTAAAGTAAGTTGTGCCAACAATATCGGTCGATTGTATACTGTAAAGGTCAGGGTACTTTGATACAGACAACAAAATCCACTCCAGCTAACTTGACAGAATGGGATATATTACAGGTTATTATAGAGTTTATAGAATTCCTAGGATGATGTTTCACATCCAGAAACAATGCAGCCAAAAACTCTGTTTGGCTACCTAAGGGAATGGTTTGCACAGAAATTCCCTTTCTACTGCCTCTTCTCAGTTCATGGCACGCACATCACCAGGGGCAGAACATAGAGCGCAAAATCTCAGATGCCTTGGGAAAGTCAAATGCTTCCACTGCAGCATTCAGTCTCCCCAGACATGACTCCAAACTCGTGTTTGCGCAATTCCATTTTCAAAGTCATATGTGGGTGCATCTGTTTAGTGAAACCTAGTTTCCATGTAGAATTCAAGCTACGAGGGATTCTGAGAAATGTTTTTTCTAGGTGTCCTCCTTCTATGACATGGAAAGTCATGACAGAAGTGGGTCAGAGAGGATTGATCCAATTTTCAATACCTACCATATTTAGTAGCATACTTAGAGTATAATCCGTGCCTGTTCATCTTTGTATTTCCCTTTTGCCTGTAGGCAGTGCTCAATGACTATGTGTCAAATGAATGAATGAATGAATGTGCGAGTATATGTATCTTACATGTACAGTATGCAAAATAAGGGCAATGGAAAGTTAGAGAAGGAGAACTGGAGTTAGTAAAAGTCTTGATGTTTCTTTTTAAGAATTCTTTCATTTAAAGCACCAAACTACCACCCTTTAAAATAAGTTGCTTAGTTTACCAAAAACCATGACAGGAAAGAGGGTCCTCACCACCTACTGCCTCCTCTTCCTTTCACCACTCACGAAAACTTGCTTGGATGTCCTTACACTACAAGGAAAATAGCAATTTGTTCATTTTGCTTCCAAAAAAAAAAAAAAAAGTAAGCATTTTTTCAGAAAGTTTATAGAGCAAGAATTAAACCTTAAACAACTGATGGCATGTATATCTCATAGATTCATAAATCACTGAAATAACTTTTCTTATTTCTTCTGTTCAAAATCTACCTAACAGAACCTTGTCAAGTGCCAATTTAACTTCATTTACAGATTAGGAACTTAGATTTTATAACATTCTTAACATGTTACCATTCCAAGAAATATCCAAGGAAGTAAAATAATGGGTATTTTGTATTAATGATCACTTAGACATAAACTATTGATAATTAAAAAGTGAATTAAAAACAACAGTGTCAAACAATATTTAGATAACCTCTTTCACCAATAAAACCATGAAGGCCATCAGTGACCAAGGCAAAGTATTTTACATATTCATAATATTGGGTATTGAATACTGCCATCCCTAACTACATGGCTACTAACAAACTTTAGTCCCTTCTGCCTTCCCTAATGAGTTAGTGACAGGACATCACTTAAATACCAGGATTATTAAGAGATTCAAAGTAGAGCTAATGAAAATAATGGTGGATAAAAAGTTCTCAATCTAATGAACACAAAATGTGTCAAGAAACCATAAAAATAAATGTTTGCTTAGTGAAATATTTCTTTGTTAGAGGAAGGTAGCTGTTTTCCCAAGCTCTATGGTAATTTACTGTACTAAGAAAGAGGTTCTGGAAGAAAAGAAGCTGGCTTTGTATCTACTTGCACAAATATGCCATTACCCAAAACCACATAAAACTCTATATCGTTTTCGTAATTTTCCTTTTAATTTTCCCATAAGTCTGATTGAATAGACTAACAATAGAAACCAATAATCAAGGAGGCCATGAGATGCAGCTATGATTCTAAATAAAACAGAAAGCAGTAATATAACATTACATAATACATTTCATCTGAGGTGCTCTGTGTCACTTGAAATTAACAACATACCCATTATAAAGGACCTGCTTTCCACTTAGGTGCCACGGGTTTCTGTATGGCCTCTTTTTGTTGTTCATTTGGTTTATTTTGGTTTTGTGGGGGGGGGGGGGAACGTGAATGTCTGAGATACTGTACACAAGTACGCACACGCTGTGAACATTTAAGATTGTTTTAAAATGCCCATTTGGAGTTATGGAGTTGGACAATCATTGACTTCTGTTAACTAGCACAGGACCAGAGTCAGTAGGGCAAGCTGCTTCCCAATTTTCCGATGTGGATAAAAGAGCCAATGTGGCTGCCTTGTAGAGGAAGAGAGTAAAGGCCCAAGATGGAGAGCTTCTCTGGAGTGGACCAAAGTGGGAAGTAATAAAATGCAGGAATTCAGAGCTTATCTGCCTCCTTCCTGCCCAGCCAAGGGAAAGATCTCCCCACCACCTCTAAACTCCTCAATTAAATGCTTGCACTTTTGCAGTAGAGAATGTAATTCTCCACTAAATGTAATGTCCAACAACTTTACACTTTTCCTTTTCATGCATCATTTTCAGTGGTGGCCGTGTACAGTTAAGAAAAAAGAATCCAATAACATAAAACTATTTTAATAATTTTTAAAGGAAGCTTGAATGATACACACTTGATCAGGGTCGATGAAAATAGCACTAGTGTCGAAGGGCAACAGGTTGCTAATAAATACAATAGTTTAGGAAAGTGCTGTTTCTGTCATGAGAAAACTATATTCCGGGGAAAATAATACTACTGTAATTCATTTTTGAAAGCTATTGAGACTTCTTGGATGAAGAATGTAGTTATTAAAGGCAAAAGTACACAATATGTTGTAATGAAATGTTTGTGCTTCACACTTCATTAAATGTTTTGTGGGCCCCTGGGGAAATTCTATCTCTCACACACAGAAATAATGTTTATACATGGTGGTATCACTAGAGGGAGTGCATGGAGCAACATTCAGAGGAAGAACTTGCTACAACTTCACTATGTTCAATTTAAAACACCAAAACGAGACGTGTGAAAAAATGTGGAATGCTGATGAAAGCGCACACACTTTTGCTCTGACTTTGATTATCCTTATATTTAATCAAAAGGTCGCTTTTTCCTCACTTAATTTTAAAATAAATTGTGGATTTGCTTGAAGTGTAGGGTGAGGAAGAAAACTGAATGTTTTGCATTAGTAGGATTAACTGAAAAAGCACCTCATTCCAAATTCTGCTGCCAAATACAGCCGATAAAATATTTAGGACTCTGAGACACAGAAGGCTGGCAGTTTGGGCTCTGTTAACTATGTTAAATTATGGTATTTTGAAAGTGGAAATTTTAAATAGTGGTGAAATTATAAAGAAATTCACAAAAAATAAAATTCGTGGCAAGTAGAAAAGTTCACTTGTAGGAAATAGTAAAAAATACGAGTGACTTTATAAAGTCTCATTAGCAAAAGATCTTTAAACAAGAAAACTAAAATCATGTGGAGAAAAGGATGGAAGTTCTTGCCTGTAAACACCTTGTTTTGTACATTATATGGGCTTCTTCCTCTCAGCAGAGCTTCCTTATGAGGGGCATATCTGTCTGGTCTAAATGAGGATACTGATGCCACATTTCTAAAGAAAATAAGGCAAGAACGTGCATTCGAAACAAAATTAGGAGAGAAATATTGGTGACAATGGGCTTCTGTTCTATAGACCACTAGGTAAAAAGTACTAACACCAAGATTTATTTTAAAATGCTATACGAGATTTTCAAGGAAATATTTCTTTGCCTCAAGAACATTTTTCCCCACGAGAAGTGTGTTAACCTTGATATCTTTCCCTAGAGCTAGAATTTCAATTAGCTGCTTTACTACAAGACTCCAGTTACATAAAAAAGTGGTGAGAACGAGATACTTATTCTAAGCCATACTCTGAGAGCACATCTAAGTTGAATTTAAGTTGGAATTTCTTTAATGTCCAGGCTCCTGTATAATAGTATGATGCTACTTATAAGAAATGTACAACTCGAACTTGGAAGAACTTAGCACTTGGGTTTCCTTCTTGTTAATAAAAATAATGTTATGTAAATTGATTCATTTATTGAATAATGTTATTAAAAATAAAAGCCCTATGGCAGGATGAAGAGAGGACAGTGCCAAACTGTAACAAAACTCTCAGTCTCTATAATCATTTTTATCTGCTATATTTAACAATTTAATGCATTACACTATATTAAACATTATGATAATATAATATTTTTATTATATTATACTACATTAGGCATTGTGATGTTTTGAAAAAATATATATAAGCCCTTTGAAGAGTTTATATACTGAGGATTACCAACTGTGCAATATTAAATAGTGTGTTCCTGAGATGTCCAAAATAATTGACTAATAGTAATATTTATATGAGCCTTTTCACGGTTCTCTTGAAATGCATATAAGCATCATCATCTCTGGGGATATTCAGAGTAAATAAAACAGAAATGACATATAAATATCTCATTAAAACTTCAGAGATCTATAAAAAAAGTAAAGAAAATGACAAAAGTTTAAAAAGAGTGTATTCTCTTGGCTGCAACTTATATTTCAATTATTTAGGTAATTTCAAAATTTTTATTATTTCAAAGGTATATAAGGTCTGATTTCAGATTGCCTAAAATATCCAAATAAAGGTCAAAAGTTATTTAAGAGGATTCTTTAAAAAAATAATCCTCATCACAAGAAAATAATTTGTAACTAAAGATGGATGGCAACTAAACTTGTGATAATCATTCCATAACTCCATAGCATCTCATAATATATACAAATAATTATGTTGTATACCTAAAACTAATGTTATAATACAATGTTATATGTCAATTATATCTCATTAAAACTAGAAAAAATAATTCTATTATAAACATGTCCCTCAACTTATGAGCTGTTCAAGCTGTACTACGGTGGCCATGTTGGCCCACTTTACAACATCCCATATGATGTCTACAAAACGCCCATCTGTGTCTCCTGCTTTTGGTGAGAAGAGGAAGAAGGCAATTACTCGTGAAGTGAAACTCAAGATAATTCCCCAACTGTAGACTAATGTAAGGGTTCTGAGCAGTGAAGGGTCAGCTAGGCTAAGCTGTGATGTTTGGCAGGTTAAGTACACTAAATACATTTTCGACATAATATTTTCAACTAATGAAGGGTTTATCGAGACATCAACCATTGTAAGTCGAGGAGCATCTGTACATACAGTAGAATGTTGTGTCTTCTCCTGACTGTCTGCAAAAATGTTTTCCTTCCCAAATGTTTGCATCCGGCTTGAATTTCCTCTTCTTCTGCCAGTGGTTCATACTTTCTGTTAGCATTGCTAGGATTCCTGTGTCTGCTTTTAGGCCTGTGTGTGTCCTGGTGAATTCTTCATTCTTTTCATCTCTTTCCTTTTAAAGCTCTTTTAAGGTTCATTGCTTCTCGACCTATTTGGCCTTGCTGTTCCTGTAGCCCCGTCTAATTCCCCACTTGGGGTTTCAAGACTCTATTACTGCTGTGCTGTCAACAACCTTGTTTTTTTCTTTCACCAACTTTTTGCTGCTCCCTGATCACATTCAGGGTGCAAAAATGCTAAAAGTGAACAGGGAACCAATCTGCAACCCCCATCGGCAGCACATATGACAGAACCTATTTGGAATCCTTTTCCATGATGTACTATCTGATGTGGCTAAACTCCATAGCACCAATTCGCCTCCGGAAGAAACCCAAACAGCAACACATAAAGAGGGTCAGGGATTCACTGATGCTCACAGAATGTTCACGGTAATAGCCCAGACAAAACAGTGCATCCTAAATGATGAAGGTGTGCATGCATTACAACCTTATGGGAAGGTATGTTTTCCTGGGAAGGAAACCCCACTTTCCATTTGTAATGAAGCTTAATAGTTCACATTTTGTCTGCTGGATACATTGACTGTGGTAAGAACTGCATACCACAGAAGAGTTTTTAATGGCAGCTTGAACCACAGAGATGATGTTTATTCTATATCTAAGTCAATAAGCTCAGCACAGTGTTTCGTGGCTCTTCATCTTCTTCCATATTATATTAGGCTGATCCTTCCAACAGGAGTTCTAATGCATTGTAAAGCTCTTTGGTGGCAAGCTTTAAAAGCATTTAATAAAAGGAATGTGAAGGAAACGTCATCGGTGCACAAGATTTGCCTTAATGATTCCTTAACCTGTTTATTATTATCTCCTGCTTCCTAGAGATGATGATGGTTCAGCAGTTCTACAAATCAAGTTGAAAAAAACTGGAGACATTGTGGAGCCAAAGGTCCTCCATCCTTCAGGATGATGCAGCCTGCTCACCTTCTGTAATGGGCAGGATGGATTTATTCTGTTTCCTCCAAGGGACCCGCTGGAAAGAATTTTATGGCCATAGGCTTTGTGTGAGCATCAAAAAAACTGTGGCATGTGTGGGAAGAGAAAGCACTTGTCCCAAAAGCTATGACATCGATTTTCCTTCCCACTTGCTGACCAGAACTCGGCAGCCTCCATTAGATCCAATACCTCTTTAGAGAACGCATTTTTAAAAGTTGTCTCTAGACTATACCGCACACATTCATTGAACGGGCAACTCAGGCATTCTTGGGGGGAAAAGCCTGAACTCTCCTTTTCACTGAGTTGCTGAGGTGGCGAGATCTAACTTGAATGGCAGCATTTAGGATAATACTGTCCACTCCCTAGATAGCGGCTGGCCCTCCTGGGAGGATATCTAGGGAGCTAATACTGGTCATTTTCCTTGTTTTCACTTGGCTTCATCTTTCTCTTTGTCAAATACACATTTCTACAGACAGAGACATTCTGTTGACTTCTACTGGAAAGATCTACAAGCAAAGGTGAAGCAGAAATACATGGAGCAAATGAAAATAGAACCCATGGGATAAACTGCCACTTTATGGAAGTAAATATGACAAACTTAGACCCACAGGAAACCATTTTATGGCATAGATTTTGTTCTTTTAAAGAAAGGACTAGGCATTTTATTTTTCAAAATGAAACCTTAGATTAGTGAAACTATTGCTAGATGCCTGGTGGAAATGACTTTGTCTATAGGGACTTCATGGTGCTCTCACCTAAAAAGAAAAATTAACCTTCAATAAATAAAAAAACTTTAAATTCCATGTTGGTAAAATTATTCTTACATTGTAGTTCTCATCAAGGACTAATATATATATAACACTTGAAGTTTTTCCATTAAACTTTTTCTGAGTTATGAGTGACAAAAAAAAAATAAGTTTGAACAAATTGAGGGGGAAAAAATGAAAAGACAGAGCTTTCATGTCCCTTAGCTAGAAAAAATGTTATTTACATCTCTGGCACTTCTCCACACACACACTACCCACCTCCAGGAAGCTATGGACAATGCCATTATTTATAAGTTTTTGGTAGAAAATCTTTTCAATCTAGCCTTTTTTTTTTTTTTTTTAAATCCAAGAAATATGTGTACCTACTAAGGGCAAAATTGTGTTCTAAGTGCACAAAACATGTGATTGTGATAGAGCATTTGGATTTTTCCTTTAATAAGAGCAAGCTTCCTGTAATGAGGAATACTGACCATTCAAATTTTGGAAATGTCAAATCTGAAATATCTGCAAGAAAAATGAGGAGGAGTGTTCATCAGACAGTTGGAAATTTGGTCAATAGAAAAGTGAAATTGGGCATATTGGGGTGGTGGTCTGGTCTTGTGTGTCATGTGTTAATATACAAAATATGTTTTCAATGAAAAATTAAATGATCACTGAGGAACTATTATCTTAATCTCATTTAAAATCTCTTCAAAGTGGTGAATATACTTTCCCTTGAAATATTTCAAATGAATATTTCAATTTTCTTCCCTGCCAGCCAACTAAGTGAAGAGGTCAAGGAACATATTAACTCTTTGAGGCCCTCCAAGACCACGAGGAGTGACGTAGGGCCAGGAACACGGGAGTGCTTGAGAAAGATCAGAATGGGGAGTGGGCAGTAGAGCTGTAGAATTGGTGAGAAAGAATTTTCTAAAGATTTCTTAAGTTTCACATCTGACAAGGGGTTAAATACCCAAAATATATAAAGAACTCGTATAACTCAGCAGCAGCAACAACAACAACAAATCCAATTAAAAAATGGGCAGAACACCTGAATAGAGACTTCTCCAAAGAGGAAATACAGATGGTTGCTAGAGATATGAAAAGATGCTCTTGGTCACTTATCATCAGAGAAATGCAAAACCACAATGAGATATCATCTCACACCCGTCAGACTGGCCATCATCAGTAAATCAAAGAACAAGTATTGGTGAGGACTTGGAAAAAAGAGAACCCTCATACTGCCGGTGGGATTGTAAATTGGTACAGCTACCGTGGAGAACAGTGTGGAGGATACTCAGAAAATTTAAAATGGATATACCTTTTGAGTCAGCAATTGCACTTCTGGAGTCAATCTATCTTACACTTGGTCTTCCTCTTTTCCTACCGCCTTCTATTTTTTCCAAAATTATTGTCTTTTCCAAAGAACCCTCCCTTCTCACAATGTGACCAAAATAGGAGAGCTTCAATTTTGCCATTTTCGCCTCCAGTGATGTTTCAAGCTTAATTTACTGTATTACCCATTTGTTCGTCTTTCTGGTGGTTCAGGAGAGTCGTAGAGCTCTCTCCTCCACCGCATTTCAAATGAATCACCTTTCTGTAATATCAGCCCTCTTCACTGTCCAACTTCCGCATCTGTACCTAAGAACTGGGAATACAAAGGTGCGGATGCCCTTAGCCTTGGTCTTTAATGATACATCTTTGCTCTTGATCTTTCCTAATTCTTCCACTGCCACCCTTCTGAGTCTCAGCCTTCTCTTGAGTACTATTTAGAGCGACCTACCACAGTATTATTTTGAATGAGAAGGAAGGAAAGAAGAAGGAGATGCGTGTGACAACACCTGATTTCCTGGGTGTGAGTTCACACCCTGCCCCTCTTGGATGCCGCAAGACACCTGGGCACCGACTACCTCCCAAGCTCACACACATCCACACTCCCTGTTCTGTCTGGAGGCAGGTGAATTCTCTCCGTGCCATCCTCTTTACCTCGCTCTCACCCTGAGACAGTTAAGACTCATTTTTCTCACTTTAAAGGTAGTGACAACCGAAGCACACGGGGTGAAGTGATTTGTTCTAGTGTTCCACTAATCAGTGATGGTGTCGGTAACAAACTTTAGATCTCCAGATTCCTGGGTCTGTAGCTATTTCGGGGATCATGCCAATCGGATCTCTTACCTTGGTCTGATTTAATGAACTGCCTAATTACTAACCATTTGGAAAAGAGTTTTTAAAAAGTTAAGAGCATATCATTAGGGTGGGGGAGGAGGAGAAATTGGCCATCTCTTAAAACGTTTATTTGTTAAGAATTTAATGTCAAAAACAAGGAAAATAAAATGCATATTTTCCCCATAAAATGAGATTGGACCAAAAGAATCACGGTAGAAGACAACATTCTTCAGGGTGAAGACTGATGTCAGTGACCAGCAAGGTTAGCCAAGGTGCTCTCTTCTGCTTCAGCTAGTGCTGCCGCCGCCGCCAGTACCACTTTCTCTGACTGGGCCTCTGATCTGACCAAGGACATGGCTAAGCTGTGAAAATTCGATTGAATCCTCGTGAAGCTGAAGCACTGGTGTGGAAGCTGACCCAACACAAGCAATTGCTCAATGATGCCAGTCTTTAAAATGATTTCTGCATGCCTGCACACACATGCGAGAAAGTTTGATCAGAAATTATAAGAATAACATATCCGAATGAAATTTCAGGCTAAGGGTAAATAATAAACTAATTCTAAAATACAGAGATGTTTTAGGGTGATGGGGCCATGAGATGATTTTATTTTTAAAAGTTCTTTATAATTTCCAAACATTATATAATAATGTATCAGATTGCTTTTGCTGCACAGCAAACTCCCCTAAAACTTACTGGCACCAACAAAAATATTTCGTTCACAGTTCTGTGGATAGCATGTTGGGTTGCTTCAATCAATTGGACCAGGGCTCCCTCTTGTGTCTACAGTCAGAGGTCAGATCCGCAGAGGCATGCTGACCTTGACTCGGTGGTAGCTGTGAAGGCCACTAGACTTTTGGGTCCAGAGCCCTGCTCTGCTCCTTCCTTCTGCTTTCCCTCTGGTGTTAATGTGGGGAGAGGGAGGAGGGAGGCCCATCTCCTGACATGCCAATGCATGACAAACATCCCTCTTCTTCGTTGGCTCAACTATTTTCCTTTATACGAGCAATCACACATTAGTAGTGCAAAACTTGCTATTACTTTTCTGTGGACAGCTCCACTAATTGAGCTGTGATCTATGAAGGAGAAGTGGGGGAGAAGAGGTCCCAAAACCCTGCAGGCATTGGATTCAACTCCAAGTTATTTTCTTGAGAAATCTGAATGCATCTTCAAAAGTTGAGCTTCACCTGGCCACCATATCACATTCCAGCCTGCAGTAACCCCCGGTCAGCTTACAGCCACCCCTCCCCATCTCATCTATACTCTGCATCCTTTCCCAGCCCTTTCTTGGAAATCATGAAACTCTCAAGAGTCTCATGACTCAGCCTCCTCCATCTAGCTTTATTATCCCACCATCTTTCCTCAGGACTCCTGCCTGTTCAAGACCAGAGCAAGGCTGCAAGCCCTGCTACTCTGGACACATCAAGTGGGGAAGAATGTCCATGTCTTGCTGACCCTGTGAACTTTATGAGGAAATCTTTTTTTATCTCCTACTCCTTTTGGTTTCAGAGAAGAAACTAATAAGTGCCTGTTTCTCTTTCCTTTAGGGAAATAAGGGCCATTTGGTTAGGATCTTTAAAAGCCATCTCCTGCCCCTTTTCCAGTCTTCTTTGTACAAAGAGAGGATGAGTGGACAGTGAAACTAGAGCTATTTATCTCTTATTTTGCCCAAATAACACTTTTCAGTAAGCCCCGTGGTGAGGTGACAGGCACCCCAGAGTGAAGTTCTCTCCGAATTTAGAATGCGGAATACATAGTGGCCTTTGCTCTCAGCTGTGAGTTCTAGGAGCCAATTCTGAGATTTAAAATAAATTGCACAAGGCATTTTACAGCGTCATGCTATAGAGGTAAACCTTTAATATAGGTCAACATTAAAAAAGAGTCCCCACTGTAACTTCACTATCCCTGTGAATGGAAATCTTTTACTTGGACCTCCATTTCTCTTTATCCTTTTTGTAGATAACTCTTCTTTTTTTTTTTTTTTTTTAAATCAAAACAAATATTGTAAGAGTTTAAGAGTATCTTTATAAGCATCGATTAGTTTAAATATCACAGTTCATTCTCTTTCCTTCAGCACCAAGAAAATTGATGTGATGGCCTGTCTTAAGTTGGTTTTGTCTATTGGTCTTTTACCTGAAAAGACACCTTTGGCAAAGTAATGACAAAGGCTCATCAATATGCTACTTCTTATCTGCTTGACACTGAAATCAATGGACTGCAGAAGAAGTCCCTCTATCAGCATTGCCAGAAGTGATCACTGTGCTGGACAGCACATGCTACCTGACTTCTCTGTGCACTCATTCATTCCTGAAAGCTTTCTTTCGGCTGTTATAACAATGACCCTACTTGGAGGTCATAGATAAAGATGCTGCATGATCAAAGGGTGCTCAGTAAGTCTGGAAAGGGGAGACTTTCTCAGAGCATGAGATGATATAATGGGGTGCATGTCTTCCCTGGAGAGAAATCATAATTCTCCATCTCTGGGATATGCGACCTGCAGGATCTGCATTTGTGGGTCTGGAAGTCCTAGTCTGTCATAAGTGACAGCTGGGATTAGAGGGTTATGCTCAACATCAAGGAAAGGACTTACCAAGCAAAAGGCATTGGATTGGCATAATCTGTTTTATGAAAAAAAGTTTAATGTATTCATCAAAAATTTTTAAATAATAAAATAATAAAATTAATTATACAAATATTTATATTTGTATAATTAATCAATAATAATTGTTCAATAGAAGAAAACAATTTTCTCAATATCTTTTAACATATTTAGATAGTTTTCACTCATCAGTAATAATAAGAATTATCACATAGAACACTGATTTCACTAGCAATGGTAAACTCCATAGAATTGTGTTTTCCTGACTTGGAAGCTGCTGGGTTTATGCTCACTGTAAAAATAACACATCTTGGGAACCTACAGCCTTCACCTGTGAACTCCAACCCAAGGTAGAAGAAAAACTGGACTGTTAATCTCAGAAAGTGACATTCAAATTATTCTGACTAGTGACTATCTAAATCACCAGAACAGTTCAATGTTCTCTGCTTGAAAATACAAAAACATCATGCCCTAAAAGGCATGAGATTCTTTCCCCAAAATTCTAAATTTTCTCTACTCTAAGTGCACTTTCTCCCCGCCCCCCATTTTGGTCAGTAGTTATACACTCTTTCCCCCAAAAAACAATTGCTTATTCTAAAGTAGCAATACCGACTATTCTGAGATTTTGTTCCCCTCCTCTCCTTGTTCCCATCAATGGTGACATCCCATAAACAGTGACAGTATAGTTAAAATCCTGGGAAGCTGTAATAAATTCAATGATGACCGTCAAGGATTTCTCCAAGGAGGTGAGTAACATGTACTTCAATGGCATCTCACTCGTGAGGTGGCCATTGAAAAAAGAAAGTGTGGGTGCTATAAGATGAACCCCACAGGGACACTGATAATAGTCAGGGCTCACTGTACACTCTTAGAGGCAAATATCCTGTAAGACCCCGAAAAGCATAGTCGAATTATGACTAAAAGATCCCAGAGGTGGAGGGAAAGAGAAACTGCACATTATCAGGTCGAAGGAGAGAGGCGGGACGGATGAGTCCAGTGTTAAGGAGTCAAAGGGATTAGAATGAAGGCAGGAAATGGAGAAGAAGAATGCACTATGAGATTATGAATGAGGGATTCACCTCGGTGCAACAAGCAAAAGAGAGGAAAAATCATAAGGAATTGCTTCCTATAATAAGTAGGCATTAATTTCCTCTTCCAGCTAGTAGGACATTAACCAAGAACTCAATGACCTGAAAACCTTGACGATACCTCCAAAATTGTATAAATTACTCCCAGAAAATAAAATATGTGGGGGATTCTGGGAAACTGGTTGTTCTCCTGATATAGAACTGGATCTGCTCTATGTCAGGATCCTTAAATTCCAATGTTCCACTCTCTAGCCATAATCTCCCATCCTTCATTGTTCTCATGGTCTCTTTCCTGCTAAACTTGTCTCTCTTCTTATGGCTGCATGGGGATCTTTAAGCTCTCAATACCGCCACATTCTCCCAAGTGATGAGACCCTTCCAGGCTGGGCTTTCCCACCCAGACCAGACTTCTTCATTGATCATCAATCTTCTGTTCATAAAGGAAGAGTACAAGAGTACAGATGATCCTGGGGCTATATCATCAAAGATTGTGTGTGTGCATGCATGCACGTGTGAGCAAGTGACCAAGAGAGAGAGAATTGGTAGAATGCTAATGGCTAGGTTAACTGGGCCACTTTTGATTTTCAATTTACTTCAGAATGTAATAGCTACTTATTACCTGAAATTTTGGTTATATCATTCATTTGCTTGTAGTTCTCCAATCGTTCCCCATCAGTTACAGAACTGAGTTCAAGCTTCGTTACAGGCTTCCAGAGCTGGTGAAAATTTGATATTGTCTACCCCTCTGAATCATTTCCCAGCACTTCCTTCCTCTTACATCTTGCAATCTGAAGTCTTTCTGGTTTGAGATATGCTTCTACCTATCTATCTTCTCTTCCTTACGTAGCCAAACCCTTAAGGAGGTTCCGCTCACCCCTGTCTTTTGGTGAACTCACAAGTCTTCAGAACTCACCGAAGACCTGACATCACTTTTGTACACTTCCTGTAGGTAGAATTTACAAGTCCTGTCTTTAAGATACTTCTTTACGTATACACACTTCTACAATTGTACATTTTTTGTTTGTTTGTTTGTTTTCCCATGTACCTTCCAAATGGTGCAGTTTCTCAAGCTCAGCACGACTGGTATTTTGGGTCAGCTAATTCTTTGTTGTGGATGGTTATCCTACATGTCATAGGAGCTTGGCCTCTACACACCAGATTGTAGTAGTATCTCTTCAAATTGTGACAACCAAAAATATCTCCAGACATTGCCAAATGTCCTCTGGAGGAGAAAATCACCCCCAGTTATAGTGGTAAGCCCCTCTGGGGTTTTACCTTGTCTTTTTTATCTTATTAAACTCAGAAACTGGTAGGGCTTATAACATACACTCAGCCAATGTTTAATGAATTGATCTGAACCACAGAATATATTACGCTGCTCCAGAAAATGCCACAGACAGCCCAGGTAGTGTCAATAGTATTCTTCCAGTTATTTCTAAATAAAGATATTTTCTAGTTTAAAATGATGTTTCACTACTAAGAAGGACAAAGGAATTCTGGATTTTCTTTCTAAAACCAAAGGGCATATTTGAAAAATTTCTCTGAGCGCTGTGGCCCTAGGCTGTTTTTGGCTGGGTAGCTCTTGAAGCCTCAAGGGCTTGCTTCTAGACCGTCGGCTTCTTCACCCTGGTGAAGTCCTCTGTGCCTGTCCCTACTCCCTCAGCGGTTTCATTCAGCAGCTCTCGGGCACACACAGCGTTGGGGCAGAGCCTTTCAGCAGGTGCTTGCAGCTGCTCAGAAGCAAACCCTAAGCAAAGGCGAGTGGCCCCAGGGGCTGACCGCCAAGTCCACTGTCTGTCTGTTTCCTGTGCCAGAGCATTTGGCTCCTGTTTACTGGGATTTATCTGCATTATCTTTTTGACCAAATGAATTTGAATTACATCTTTATCTTTTACTACTGAGGCAGCCTAAATCTCCTTTCTATCTTAATATGACTTCCTCGTACAGCCCATTTTCTTCCCTAAGAGAAGGTTATAAATAATACGAGATGGGAAATGGACCACTTCTAGGAAAGCCAAGTGAGCCCAGCCTGGTGCATGTGGGAAGGGTTCCTTTCGACTTCCCAGATCATAGGGAGGACTCGAACAAAGAGGATATTTCATACTTAAAATAAAATTTATTTTAGGGCTTTTCTCACACCTGCCAAATAGCAGGCTTTGCCTTCTTCTGTTTATATAGTAAATTATGGAAAATCAAAGAGACACTTGGAGAACTCACATGGTAAAACTAAATGGATTGTTTTTTTCTCCTTCAAACAGCTGTACAAATTAGAAAAGAGAAATCGTTTGCTAGCACCTGACAGGCCACTGCGACAGAGCAGTGCTACTTCCACCCGACCGTGTTCGCTGTTGCTTTCTCTGCCTTGGGGTTCGTGAAAATGAAAAGCATTAATTTAGGGTGCTTATGTTTAAAACTAGTATCTCCCTGGTTCTGCCTCTGACTTTGGAGCTGGCAAAAGCAAAAGACTCACTTTCCCAACTCTTTCTGAAGCTTGCTTGGGTGTGCTGCCTGTTAGTCCTACTAGGACATACACAGAATTTTGTTGGGGGATTCTGGGAAACTGGTTGTTCTCCTGATATAAAAAATGAATGTTTCTTTGCTGTTCCTTCCCCTTCCTCCTGCTGTGAATATGGACATGTTCCTGGAGCTGTGAAGCATCTCAGAAATCAGTGGGCAGCTCCACCGTTCTGCCGTGTGAGAAAAAGAAATCTATTTCTCTAAATATAGTAGACGGCTGTTTTGTTGTTTGCTGCCAGTATTTAGAATGAAAATAGCTGTGTTTATACTTTTATCAAGTTGCTATGAAAATAAATTCATTTGTTATAACCATTCTCTTTTCTCTGTGCTCTCAGTAGGATATAGTGCGGTTAGTCCAAAATCTACCTGGCATTAAGTATTAATCTAAGCCAACAATGATGTTATTGCTCAAGTTGCTTCCAGAAGCGGGTTAAAAATCTAGGTCAGAGTTCTTGGATGTCTGGCTTTCATATGGCTAACATTTATTGAGTGCTTATAATGTACTAAGCACTCTTTAAGAGCTACTTTAAATAAATTAACTCAATGTTCATAAGAAGCTCATGAAGTAGAAACCAAGATCATACTTATTTAAAGATGAGGCAATGAAGATACAGAATGACTAACTTGTCCAAGGTTACCCAGGTAATAAGTAGCAGATGACTATCATCCACATGGCTCAGACTTTCTGAACCTATAGAGTACATACATGAAGAATATGTGCCTTGAAGAAATAAAAGCATTGCCATTCTAGGTATGTTGGGAAACAGATGAATTTGTATTTGCATCTTTGAGAGAATATCAGAGTTACGATCCTGTTAAGTCAAAACCAGCTATAAAGGGAAGGGTGATTCTCCCCACGTCATTCAGAAAAAAAGTTCATTAACAAAGATATTAAATACTAATATGAATAAAAATTACAACAACCACTAAGTTGTATTGCGGGTTTATCATGTGTCGGGCACTTTGCTAAGTATTTTTATGAATCTTTTCACATAATCCTCAGAATAATACAAAGGAAGAGAGGCTGCTATTCTGTTGGCAGAAGCCGATTCCTTCCCCAACCCCAGTAAGCAATCATGATTGGTCTCTGTCAGTAATGGCTTTTGCCTGCCATCGATTCAAGTAGGTGTATTCTACCTTGAGAAACTGTAAACCAGGAGAAATGGGAGGTAGGCTGGGGATTTCCGGGGAAGATTTCCCTCACTAGTCAAAATAAGCGCCAGGAGGAAAGGGTCACGGCACCACAGTAACTGCCGCAGTCAATCATCTTGGGACCATTAGTTGAGAAGCCTACGTACCAAACCAATTTGCTAAGCATGACAGAGACAAAAGATAGAAACTGGGTCCCCAGTGACGGTATTAACTGCTGAGTTAGACTTACAACTGCCCTCCCCCCGGATTTCTCGAGCTATGAAATAACAGATCCTTCGGTTTTTTAAAGTATGCTTAATAGGTTCTATTATTATTCCCATTTTAGAGCTGAGGAAACTGAGGCATGCCGTGTGGAAACCAGGATTCAAACTTAGGTAGTCTGTTTGCTGAGCATGAGGTATTTGCTTTAAAAACAAAACAAAACAAACATCGTCACCAGCAGTACCCCCCCCCAAACCTCCCAGCTCCCTCTTGATAACCACGAAGCCCACTTTTTTTTTTTTTTAATACCCCAGAAAGGAATTTTCAGAAGTGTTTTGAGCAATCGTCTTGCTATCTACCAAGTTATATTAAAATTGGCAGATCACAATATGGCTTCAGAAAAAACTCTGTTTTCTCCAAATTAGAATGAGACCCTCAAGTACTGACACCATGCTTATTAGGTAAGACAACGACGTTCCTGAGAAGTGACAAGGAGGAAGGTCCAAAGAAAAATTGGGCAGCTTAGCTACACTAATTTCCACTACATCCTCCTCTCAAGATCCTCAGATCCTTCTAAACAAAGCTCATTGCCTTTCCCCAACTTTGCATCTCGGTCCCTTGCTCAATTGGTTTTTTCTGGTACCAGACTCTGCCCACAGCTTACCAGTCTAGTCCTATCGCTTTGTGGGGCTCAGTTTTAAACTCCCCTCGCCTCCCGAATCCTCCTATCCAAAGGCGTTTCCCTTTCTATCGCATTCCCACAGCATTTTATCTGCATCACATAAACATTTATCTTGCTACTCTGCTTGATATTATATTTATTTATACATATAAGTATATGCCTGGCATCCTTGCTCGGACTCTAAATGGAATGAAGGCAAAATCTGCATTTCATTCATTATTATAAGCCCCAGTGTCCACCAAGGGCCATCTATTAGGCACCTCGGAGGGGGATTTGCACTTTTTAAAAAATCAACTTCATGAATCCTATAGCATTAACATATCTTTATGAATACCCAGCATGTTTCTTCTCAATTGAAGGCATTCATTCTTTTGTAATAAGATTTTTTAATTGTTGTTTTATTTTAGAGATACCTAAAAAAGTTAATTTTAAAAAAGATTACCCCAAGTAAAATTAGAAATTTCAAAGGATGTTTCCGGGATTTGTACTATCTTTTCTTCCTCTTTCCTGCCCCCTTGTTTCTTCATTCAGTGATACAGAGAAAGGATACAGGTACTGAGTAGTGAATAGGAAAAAAAAAAGAAGTCCTTAAAGGGCTATCCTAGGGCAGGTGGTAGAAATCAACCTATTCATGACAGCAACTCCCCAACAGCACGAAGAGGCTGGGAGAAGTACTCAACCGTCAAGGAAAATAATTTAAGAATCTTGGGCCCCGATTTCAAACCTGGGCAGATAGAGCTTTACAGCCTAATAAAGTAGACTGTCTAAGAGGAAGACCCTGACTGTTGCTGTTAATACGAGTCACACAGCAAAGGAAGAAGAGCATAGCAACTGATGATGACCAGCGCCAATCTGACCAAATAAAAAAAAAAGCAACTTTTCTGAAAACAGTGACCATCAGTCTGGTCACTTTCTGAGACATACTAAATTTGCTTATGTTTTCACAGACCACAGCATTTCTCTATTTGTGACCTGATGCTTTCTTATTCTTCTGTACTGTGGTTCATTCCCGTTTGCATCGTTGGAGAACTAGCTTAATTAGAAAACTAGAAAGCAATAGGGAGGAAACTAACACTCATAAACCTAACTACCCTCTGTGTGTCAGGGGTGCGCTATGCACTCCTTGTGTAGCCCCCAGCACAATCCCGTGACGTGTCATAGGCTCCGTTTTACAGATGAGATCGTTGGCCCTGTGAGTTCATGTGCTTCCACCATGAATCGTGGCCTCTGGGTAGAAGAGCCGAAGACCTGGTTACAAATGGATGTGTGATGAGTATTCATTTGCTGAGCAGAGTGATGCTATATTTAAATGACCGAGAACTTTACAAAACTTCATTTGCTATTTGAAAAAAAAAAAGGACAAAGAAAGTACTTCTTTCCAAATATTTACTCCTTATGTCAAAATCAATAAGTAGCCAATGTTAAAAAAAAAAAATTAACCAAAGTCAACAAATAAATGTAATTGGGATGGATATCGATGGCCTTAGGATTTTTAGCCGACTCAAAGATGCAAATGGAGAGCCTTTAGGCAATATTCACCCTTATTAATAATGATACCGAAAGGATGATACTGATCAGTTATAAGGGTGACCACCTAGAACAGAAGACATTTGAAGGACACCTTCAAGACCTACCTCCAAACTGGACAAGCTTGGGAAACCCAAAATAAACCCATCACTTAAGAATACCAGTGAGAAAGGTTATCATTTCTGTAAGGGGGTGAGGTGGGGATATTATAATTTTTTTTATTTACTAGAGATCTCTGAGGTGGGAAATAGGAAATACGGATAAAAGTAAACAGTATATGTGATCCACCTAAAATCCTTCAACAATATTGAGAGCAAATGAATCATGATGGAATTGGAGGAGGGCTGTTGGGGATTAGGGAGGCTAAAACTGAGTTTGTTCAGTTAAATCACCAAGTGAATGGATGAGGAAACCAGAAACTCAGAATTTTAAAGTATGAAGGGACCTTAAAAATTATTAATTCAACCCTAATTTTATAAACTTGGAAACTACAGTACAGGGATGGCTTTAGAACATTATATTCTTGACAGTGAGGCCAGCCTTCTTCTACTACTTTATGATGTTTTATAATATATGTTATAATAAATAATAAATATATATAATCTAACATAATTAATATAATATGCTGTATGACTACTCTCTAACAGTGGTTATAGATTAGAACAAAAGTTACCTCAAGCTTCTCTAGGGCCAGATCGAAGCAAATCTGGTATTACATGCAATATATACTACAAATACCATCACAAAATGTGCATAAAATATGCCAGAAGATAGAATCCTAATCTTTAAATTAAATATTGGTCCCTCTGTAATAGAAATATAATGTACAATTTTATTTACTCTTGTTTACAAAAAAAAATAAAATAAACCTAGAGAATTTTTCAGATCATGTATAAAGTAAACACAAGCCGTTATTATCATAATTCTCAGTTCCTCACTAGATGAGGATGCCTTCAAATCGAGAGAGTTAAGGACAAATAAAAGGGAGTATTACTTTACTCAGAAAATAATAAATGTATGGAGCTCATTACCACAAAAGAGGTACAGGCAAGGAATATAAATGGATTCATGAAGGTTTTGACCAAATTTATGAATGTCAGAGCTATAAATGGCTACTGAGAGTACACCTAACCTTTAAGGTTAATGTCAGGGAGGAAAACTATGTCCTTTCCTGGCAAATCCCTCGAGGCCTCTGATGTCAACACAATATTGGGTTGGATGGAACACGAAGCTTGCCTGGGAGAGTACTTCTCAAGTTCCTTTTAGCTAATGGATACCTGGGCACAATAAACATTCGTCTCTTCAATAGCAGTACCGATGAAAAATGTTTCATTTTAAACAGGAAGCTTAATGAAATGCTGCTGTCGGATTTACTATTTAGGTAATCAAAATTAAAGAAGAGGAAAGATTTCATTTTGGGGAATCAGAAGGAAGCGAAGGTTCTAATCCAGGCTGCATCACTGAGCAGGCCCTGGTACAAGTTACCTACCTCTTGGTGCCCAGCTTTCTCACACGTAGAATGGGGAGAATCGCATTTGTGCTACAGATATTCTGCTACAGACTTCCATAAGAAAACTGTGTACACTGAAAAACAAACAAAAATTATATTATTACTGAAGCTCTAGCCAGTTGTAAGCAAATCTCAGTTATTTGGGGAGATGGTTTGGGAGCTACTTGAAGACAGAGTAAGCCTTGCTTTATTTTTTCTGGAGAGAATTGTTAAGATTATTCAAAGGGTACTCAAGACACAAGTCAAATGTCAATTCCCTAAGGCAGTTTTCTTTCTCCCCTATTTCCAGGAAACTATAGTTGCGTTTCAATTAGCATTCATGTTATTGTTTATCTGCTTACTCTTGACTTCATTTAACAATGAGCTCCTATAAGAGACAGGCCCTGTCTTATTCATCTCTGCATGTTTATCATAGTTCTTGATATATAGTTGGCAATCAACAGATGTTGAATAAATTACTTAATGTGTGACTGATCTTGCATCTCCACTTTATAGCAGAGGGAAAAAGAATTCATCCAACTATAAAATGCAATAAACTGATATTGGTTAATGTACAAAATAAAGACCAATCTTTTTCCTAATTTCCAGACTCCAGTCCCGAACTCCTTTAATCTAGAAATTACAGCATATTGGTTCTATTTGTAAGACTAATAAAAAGACGTTAATTATATAGCAGTGAAATCTTTACTAAGTGTGTATACTCGAAATCCTAAAATCGCATTCCTAAAAATACAGTTTGTTCTTTTAAAACAAGATGAATATAATATAGTTTTTGGTCATGACATCAAATTTTAGGTAAGTACAAGACTGCAGACTCTGATCGCCACCATAATTTTCTTCAAAGAGAAATCCTCCACTCATTCCCTGCAGAAAGACTCAATATTGTCAAGATGTCAGTTCTTCCCAACTTGATCTATAGATTCAATACAAACATAATCAAAATCCCAGCAAGTTATTTATTTTATGGATATCAACGAACTAATTCTAAAGTTTACATGTAGAGGTAAGGGACCCAGAATGGCCAACACAGTATTGAAGAAGATGAGGGACTAACACTACTCAACTTCAAGGCTTGCTATCGAGCCATAGTAACCAAGACAGCATGGCACTAGTGGAAGAACGAATGGATCAATGGAACGGAACAGAGAGTCCAGAAATAGATCCCCGTACATATAGTAAACCGACAGAGGAGCAAAGGTAAAACAATGGGGAAAACTAGTCTTTTCAATTAACTGTGCTGGAACGACTGGACATCCACATGCAAAAAGATGAAGCAGACCTTACTCCCTTCATAAACATTAATTCAAAATGCATAATAACCCTAAATGTGAAATGCAAACTATAAAACTCCTAGAAGATAACACAGGAAAAAAACCTAGATGGCCTTGGATATGGCAATGATTTTTTAGATATAACACCAAAGGTACATTCTATTAAAAAAAAAAAAAGCTGGACTTCATTTAAATTAAAAATTTCTGCTCTGTGAATGAAAATGTCATGAGAATGAGAAGCTAAACCACAGACTAGGAGAAAATATTTGCAAACGACATATCTAATAGACTGTTATTCAAACTATATAAAGAACTCTTAAAACAATAAGAAAACAGCAACCTGATTTTAAAAATGGGATGAAGATCTTAACAGACCCCCTACCAAAGGAACAGAAAACTTTCTTTAATGGACCATAGCACATGAAAAGATGCTCCACATCACATGTCATCAGGAAAACACAAACTAAAACGACCATGAGATGCCACTACATACCTATTAGAAGAGCCCAAACCCCGAACACCGACAACACCTAACACTGGTGAGGATGCCTGGCAACGGGAACTCCCATTCGTCGCTGGTGAAAATGAAAAACGGTACAACTATTTTTGAAGACAGTTGGATTGTGTCTTATAAAACTAAGTATACTTTTACCATGTCATCCAGCCATTGAATTCCTTGGTATTTACCCAAAAGAGCTGAAAACTTACATCCACACAGAAACCTGCACTCGGACGTCTATAGCAGGTTTATTCATAATGGCCAAAATTGGATGCAATGAAGAAGTCCTTAAGTGGATGAATGGATAAACAAGCCGGTTCATCCAGACAATGGGGTCATCACTCAGTGCTCAAAAGGAATTAACTGCCAAGCCATGAAAAGTCATGGAGGAGCCTCAAATGCATATTTCTAAGTGAAAGAAGCCAATATAAAAACGCTGCACACTGCAGGGTTTCAACGTTCCGGAACAGGCAAAACTAGGGAGAGAGTAACAGGATCGGTGGTTGCCAGGTCACAAGGGCGGGGACTGGGGAGGGAGGAACGGGCAGAGCACTGAGGATTTTAGGGCACTGAAAACGCTCCGTATGATACTGCAATGGCGAATGTCACTGCATATGTCTAAACCTATAGAACGTATAATACCAAGAGGAACTGTAATATGAACTCTGGGCTTTAGGTGACTGTGATGTGTTACAAAGGTTCGTGGATTGTAATGTACCAGCCTGGTGGGGAAAGCTGATAATGAGGGTGACTACGCACGAGTGGGAGTAGGGGCTAAATGGGAAATCTCTATGCTTTCTTCTGTTTTGCTGTGAATCTAAAAAAGTGCTCTAAAAAATCAAAATCCTAAATAAACGTTTTAGATTGTGTGTGTGTGTGTGTGTGCGCGCGCGTGTGTGTGTAATCCTTTTCTCACTTCACAGCAGTTGAGAGAATGAGAGTGAAATGGGTCAACAGGCCACTGGACACCAGCATTTTCCTCAGTGTCCAGGGTTAGTCCGGCCGTCCACCCGCGGCCTTTGTGAGGGCGCGCTCAGGCCGGTTTCACTCAGCACATTCCACTCAGCAGATGCCACTCCAGTTGCAAAGCTGACATTTTGCTTCTCTGAAATCAGAAATGCTGGCCACTAGTATGTTATGTGTGTGTGGGGTTTTTTTTTTCCCCCAAAGGGCCTGTAATAAATGTTTACTTCAGATCTCCCTTTCCTTAGCTTACATGCAGCCAGACTGACTTTACTGCCCTCAGACTTCACCCTTTTCATTCCCCGAGCCCAAAGGTACATTGGTAGTTAATAATATCATGGTTTATTCTGACCAGGTATGCATATATATCTCTTCCTTCTCTTTGCATCGTAAATGCATCCTACACTAACATATTGTCATTATTTCCTGCTGTCAGTCTCAAATTGGAATAGGCGACATTGCTATACTTTGTCATGGTGAAAAGTTTATCCTGCAAATTTTCAGCTTCTTAGGTCTCCCATGAGTGGCTATACTTTTCTCATGCGTGCTTCTAGGCATCTCCAGGGCTCTGCATTTAACTTCGTACTTCTAAAAGCACCTGTACAGAGATAATATTAATGTTATTGCAACAGACAGGCAGAGCCTCGTTTCTTTCTGCTTTGACTGAAAAACGGCTGTTCATAGTGGAAATGTGCAGACATCGGCATTTCTGTGTGAGGTCTGAATGTGTGTGGGTCCAGCCATTGGCAGCAGTAAGAAATAAGACACAACTGCCAGATGGTTTGGTTTTAAAAAAAAAAGAAAAATCAAAACTGACTGGTGATCCACAACCTTTAAAGTTATTTTCCCAAATGATCTTCTATTCCAAACCTGGAAAAAACTCCTGAATTCACTCTCAGTTGAGATGAGGTTGCTTGGAAGAGTGGGCGATTTAAAGAGCACTTATCTCCCCAGATAGCTACCTATCTAGACATAGTTTAAATGGGCATTTTAAACTTGGAATAAAGTGCTGATCATATTTACATTTTCTGAAGACTTCATTTAGAATTTAAAGGAGAAAGGTGAAAAGTAGTAGAAATATAATTATTTAGAGTTAAGTTCCAGTCTCTACAATGAATTGGTTATTCTTAATGCATTCCTAAGCCTCGGTTTAGTCCTCTGTTTAATGGGGATAATAAAATCTGTTCAGACTGCATTGTAGACACAGGTTTGTACAAAGATGTAAAGATAAAAATGCACGGGACTGAGCTTTGTCAACCCTCCAGTGCTTTGGAATCTAAGTTGTCACTATAATACTAAAAGAGAAGTTCCTGAAAAAAAATAACAACTTAAAGGGAAATTATTATTGACCCGGGGGGAATTGGCAGCCAGAGTTTCCTCAGACCAGCCACGTTAAAACTTTCATTTTGTTGGTTTGTTAGCTTACTTCTGCTTATGTGTTCTCATTTTGACTCCGAACAACTGATGAAAAACAATGGCAACTACTATCAATTTTCACCAAGCAAGCACACTGACAGCAAGGATTTCAGTAGAAAATAGTCAGCTTGTGGTTATCACATTCGTTTAAGTAACAGTGACGGCTGTGCTGAGACGACGCTGATTCTTCACTTTCCACTTCCGCTCAGTGTGTCCATGGGAGTCTAAGCGATCCTGGGCCTGCCTGACGCAGACGTCACCTTCCCACCTGCCTCCTACTTCCTGCTGGATCTGCGGACTAGACTGCAAGCTCTCTGAGGTCTCTCTAGCTCACGTCTGTGTGCTCGGGGCCGGCCGGCTCCGTTTCCCAAGCACAGCAGGGAGGGGCAGAAGCTTGCTGTGCGAGTGAGTGAAGCTGGCGCTAAAGGCCCACACATGAAGGCACTGCCGATACGGGGAGGCGACAAAGGGGGTCAAATCAACAACTGATCGTGAGTAAACTCAACATCTTCAGGTTCTCATGTATGAGTTTTTCCTAAGATAGAATCGAAGAGCGAAGAGAGCACCATCTGCCCTGAACGACGCTGTTGCTCTAACGTCAGACTCCATCACAGACGGCGGCTCGGAGGCGTTCCGAAGCATGGCAAAAGCAGAGATCTGAGGATCGGCACGCACAGCACTGAAATATTTTTAAATCTTTATTTCTAGGCTCCTATTCTATCTCAAACAGAAGGTTGTCACATTTCAACAGAAGGTTGCCATAGCTAAGTGTAAGCTGTAGCTGTGTTGTAATGACTATGCACATATAACTATTGATTGCAACTTTTAAAGTAACCATGATATTGAGTAGCTATCAACACAAAACTATCAGGTTATAATATAAAAGAAATTAGGCTCTGAGGATGTAAGAATTTCAGTTAAAAACATATGGTGAGAGACACTGTTTCAGAAATATACTTTTTTAGTTGATCTTTCACCCTTCATAGTAAGCAGCCTACTTCAGTGCTACAACACCTGGAATAATTTAAGAAAAATGTGTAATATTGAAATCACAAGAATCAAAGTCAAAATACATTGTTTCCATTCCAATTTCCACAATTTGCTTGTCACATATGATATGGCACGGGTCACTTTACTCTCTTAGATTCAGCCTTTTGGTCTACACGTTGAACCTCTTGAATCGTCATGGGGTTGAAAATGTTTATGACAGAGCATGTGAATTTTTTTAAACTCTGAGATCCCATTCTGTTTTTAAAACATTGCTTTCTAGAAATGGAATTGGTTTGTTATTTTGTCTTTTTGACAGCCAAGCTCTTCATCAGTACTTTTATTTTAATGACTATTATTGCAACAGGCATTCATGAACCCAAACCTAGAGATCTCTGTAATAAAATTCCCCACAGTAGGCATTCTCTTCAGGTGTATGTTATTTTATCACACTAAACATTCTTAGGCACTTTTAACTTCAGGCGTGCTTTAGTTTTGATTACAGGCTGTGACACTAGCAATAAAAAAGAAAAATTTTTAAATATTGACACGGAGTAATGGGTTGGCGCTTGCTCATGTATCCAGACATTGAAAGCCCAGAGAAGTTGAGCAATGGTGAGGAGCTTTCCAATTGCTAAGCCACACGGTAGCTGGAGGAGTAACCAGCAACCTGATGTGAAATTCTTTTCATCTTCTCTTCACACTCCTGTGAAAACCAGAATTTCTGAGAGGCACACAGATTCTCAATCACTGCAGTGAGGCAGATTCCTTGGAGTCTGAGCTCATGAGAGGAAGGGCAATTTCATGTCAAACATACACATAAGATGACAGTGAAGGAGATGAGCTGATAGCCTGAAATACATATGCACAACCTCCTTTGGAAGTCCGCTTTTCACTGCCTTGTACAAAGTTAATGGAAACCAAGGAACTCCCATTCCAGAATCATCGCCCCCTTTAATCCTTAATAACCAAATAAAAATGGGCAGCCTGTATTCGGGAGCGGCTCTAGCAAGCAGATCTCCAGGAAACAAGGCTCCCTACAGACCTTCCCTTGATCTTAAAGCTTAACTTGAAACATTTATATGCACAGAGCACCTGGCCAGGAGATGTGAGAAGGCCTTTTTTCACCTTGGCTCTATTTCTTTCTTTAATAATAAATTCTCATTTTTCTTTTTTCCATTCCTGGAAACTGATTCCATTCTGAGTAATGTTTTTGTTCTTTCTTCATAGTTTAAGGAAAGCAAGACAAACTTGAAAACCCCCCATTAGTAGCCATCAGGTTTTCCCGCCTGCAGACTGGCATTACCTTCGCTTTAGGAAAGATGAAACAGAAGTCGAGGCAGGTGAATCCCAATCAGGTCAAGGACTTTTTTTTGTTTGAATTCAAAGGGCTCACGTTAACCTGTTATGCAACTTAGCGGCTACACAAGTCTTCCTTTTTCAACACCTTGCTGGGCGAAGAAGCGATGAGTTGGATAACCTGTTCTGACGGCAGCAGCTTAAATACCCAGGTGCCTGAATAATGGTCAGATGTTTAAAAGAGGAGGAAATCTGAAGTTTGTCCTAAAGTGGGAAGGCCACCTGGGTCACACCCTTAACAAGGATACAGTGCACTTAATGGTAAACACACGCACAGAGTCTGCTGCGTAGCCACTCTCTCAAATCACGTCGAACCCGGGACAGGAACCTCACAGCTATGTATTTCAAAATAAATGTATTGAAAGGAAGGAATACTAGATCGTAAGAATCCTCTCTCCTCTTTTCCTACTTCATTGCACAAAATATATTTAAGGAGACATACCAAAAGACACAATACCAAAGGATTCAATACATAGTTGAAATTGGAGACGGGGGAAAATAGGTGAAATCACGAATGCCAAAGAAAATATTTCAAAATATGTACATGGAAGCCCTTCGCCCTGCATGGCGGCTGGAAGGCGGAAGGCGGAAGGCGGCTGTGTGGATGCTGCGGCCCTCGCCCGGCGCCCGTCAGCACTCACCCAGTTGATCCCCACGCCTCCTGCCCGCCCTCCGCTCATCTCATTTTCCACGCCTGAGTGACACCTCTAGAAAGCAAATCAGATCCGGTGTTATTCCTGCTCACAGCACCTTGATGGCTCCCTGCTGTATTTGGGACAAAGCCAGAATTCCCCCCCGTGGCTTAGGTGGCCTTCGGGACCTGGCCCCTCACTGCTCTCTGGCCACCCTGTCACCACCAGCACCCCGCAGCCCTCCCCTCCAGCCACCCAGAACTTCACGCCCCTCCCCACGTCTCTGCCGGAGAAGCGTTTCTGCCTCGCCACTGGGTGAACGGACACTCCGTCCAGCCCGGGATGCATCCCCAGGTCCGAGGCTCCTTGGAGCAGGCTCCCGCCCTGGGCTCCCTCGTCATGGCGTCGGCCACGCTTGTCCAATAACGCACTTGGGGGTGGGAACTGGGCCTCGGCTGCTCTGCGTTTTATTCTCAGCATCTAGCAGAGTGCCTGAACGCATTATTGCTGCACCACACGTGAAGGTTTGTTACATGCATTTAAATAATAATAATAATAATAACAGCTGACATTCGTTAAGCATTTACCCTGGGCCAAAGATAATGTCCAACACTTTACCTTATTTTTGTGGGGAAAAAAACAAAACAAAACTATTTTTCACACTAAACCCATGAGGTAGGTTATTATCATCTCCATTTTACAAATGAGGAAACTGAGGTTTTCCGTGGCGAAGTGTGGGTGCTGATCTACCAACCTGGGTCTTTCTGATCCTCAGGGTTGAGCTCTAACCACTACCCTATACTGCCTTTCTAATGACAAACGGTGCTTCCTGAAGTCTGAGTGAAAAAGAAAAACGTTCAGTTACAAGATTCAGTCTGAAAAAGACACGCACCAACGGTTGGAGAAGTGTGGCTTTTCCTGGATTCTGAAACTTAAAAAAATGTCTTCTGCCGGGCGATGTCAAAGCATTCATTCCCCAGTGGCCTGACTTTGTGGACGGCGGCCTGGGAATCCCTGCAGGGAACAGAACAGCAGAATATTTTAGAGCCCCTGCCTGGAATGTCCCTCAGCAGAAGCCAGTGACACCACACACAAGCATAATTCACCAAAGTCCTTTCTCCACTGGGGAAAGCACACAGTTCTCTGGTGATCTAGGTTAAACCAAGGGCTATTTAATTTACCAAAATCAAATCCAGCAGCTGTTCATGTTATCACTTCAAGATCATTTTCTTCTTGAGAAGAGTGAGGAAGAGGAGAGTTGGTGGGTAAGAAAGACAAGGTCCCGTCTGGCCTAGAGGGGCAATGGCCGGTGAGCCAGGAACTGCCTTCGCTGCATGGCCTCGCCCTGGGACCTCTGAAAAGACACTGTTGTCCGGGCTTGGCTTCCTCCTCTGAAACCCACAGGTTCCTGTGTCTCAAGGACGATCCCTTCTGCTCTAATATCCCTGAGGTTGTCAGCGGCTGCTCTCCTCAGGAGGGCGCCACTACCTGTGGTTTTGTTTGGAAGTTAAAATCCTGCTCCCATCTAAATATTTGGATCTGAGAAAGAGTTAGCTAAGGAGTTCTAGCTAGACCCTCCTTATTCTGTGCTGCTGCAGAGGTGAAAAGCCCTTGACTGCAGAAAATCACACACACACACACACACACACACGCACACACACACGTCTTCTTTTGTGTTTTGTGCTGGATGCAGCTGCTCACTTTGGGACCCAGTGCTGTCTGCACGTCTGCTTTCTGAGTCCACTTGCAGAGTTCTCTGTGACACAACTACGCCTTTGCCAACCCATCACAGCTCTCAGCCTGTGCTTCCCTGTCCTGGAAACATTTCTCCTTGAAACCCAACTATGGTTGTTTTACTGCATCTTGTCTATAGTGGAGTGAATAGAAACCTTAGCCCTTGTGAATACAGAAGTCTGTCTAAAGGAGAGAAAAATTTGTCTTTAATCACAATATTGTAACATCTCCACAAAATCAGTTACATATATTGGTCTTTTTTTTAAAGTCACGTGCTTATGTTTGAAAATACACACTTCTCGTCTTGCAGAAGTTTGCAGTTACTTCCCAACCTACAAATTACCTGTGTGAAATGACTCTGAGTTAGGTAAACAATATAAAGTCTTTGAAGGAAAGCATTTTCCCTTGAAGACTTGAAGAAAAAATATATACGCATAAAAATCTGAGAATTTTAGCATAAAAGAAGAAAGGCCGGAATCTTTAACCTATTTACAACTCACTTGTTTGCTTTGAAGGGATTTTGTAAGTTAAATGAGTCTGATTCCATCAAAGCTGCCTACTTACAGAATATGTAATTTTATTCTTTCTACTAGTGAGTTATGAAATTTAGAATTCAACAATAATAGTTTTATACTACATTTCTATGTATAGCTTTAGATATTGTATCCTGGGTTTCTTTTAATCCAACATTTACTAGTTATTTAATACCACCTTATTTTTAGTTAATTGCTCCATAAATAAGGAAAATGGGGAAAACCTCAAAATGATTCAGAAGAGGAAAATGAACAAGTTGAGAAAAAAGTCCAAATTTCAGAAGCAAAATGACAAACATAAAACAAAAGGAAGTTGGTAAATTTGTCTTAACAAAGAAAAGGGATATTCTATGGTTTTCCAGTAAGAAAAAAAAGTAATCGCCTTAAATTTGCAAAGGAAATTTTTGGTTAGGTTTCTAAAGGAAGCGGTTGTCCCTTTTGTGAGCGGCAGAACATGTACAGTCTATGGAGGAGTTCAAGACCAGCGGAGATCATCGTCTGGGAGGTGGGAGCAGGCGGCCCACGGAAACGGAGCTGCACCTGGAACCACCATGGAGTGCAGTTAAGGATTTCTGGGCCTCAGTCTCTTCCAGCCCTAAGGATTGGCAATCTGCCTCCCATTCACTAAATAGCCTTTACTTAACGGAGGGTGGCCTCGTGCTTGAAAAGAATAAGCATATCTCTCATGGTTTCCACTCATCAGAATAGACAGGCTTGGAGAAGCTTTGGTGCAGGGTTAGTGCTCAGCGCCCTCGCTTCAGTGGCACAGCCATCTTCCGTTAGAGGCAGGAAAGGAGAGGTTCCGTTTCTTTTCAGCAACCACGTTAAGAAAAAAAAAAAAAATTGCCCATGCTCATCCCAAACTTTTCGATAGCTTGTCAAAATAAGGGACAGTGGAGGCATACAACATAACAAAATGCAAACACCGATCACAGTCCTTTCAAGAAAAGTCTTCAGCATTGCCTACGTGGTTCAATCAAGATGCTCATTAAACAAGTCATTTTAATACTCACTGTCAGCCCAATCTTCCAGGTGCCAGGATTCCCTTTTGAAGACTGAAGGTACTCTGTGGGCCGGCTTTCCAGAAAGGTAAATATTTGGAGGCCAAGACAGGTTTTCTGGTGTTTACAATCTGGCATCTTCTAAATTTAGAGGCCCTCCCCCATTCTCTTCTTTCTTTGGGTTAAGATATTTTAAAATTTATATTTTAATTTTTTAGTTGGCACAGGCATAAGGTTCTCTGAAACATACCTCGAGTGTCTTTTAAAAATTAAAGCAGGGTTGATTTGTCGTGTCAGTGATTCCTGCTAATCAAAATCACTGACAATTTTTCAGGAGGGAAGAGATACGGCTTCGCTTTCTCACTAGAGAGCATCGCTTCATTTTTCTGTTTTGATCTAAATCTGAATGTTTTCCTGCAGGTAATTCGTGTGCATTTTTTAAAGGAGAGAAACATGGAATAAAATTCTCAGAAAATAAATATTTATTTGGACACACAGATCCATTCCCGAGCCCGGCCCTGGACGGATGAGTGGTGCTCCGGGTCCCTCTGGTGGCCCCGCTCTGCGGGAGCTCTCTCCCGCCTCCGCGGGTGCAGAGACTTCTGCCTGCAAATTAAAACTTCCAAAACAGAACGTTCTGTTTCCTCCATTGCTCCTGCCAAGGCTCAACATTGGAATGCAGGGAGTGGTATGTATGGACACCAATTATGACAAGAAAAACAAGCCGCCACCCAAAATGCGGATTCTTCTAAGTGGTGTATCTGACTATGAAGCAAATGCACATTTCAATTCATGTTCATTTTCTGAAATTGTCTTTAAAAAATTAGAAGTGACTTTTATGAGCTAGAAAACTTACAGAAATCTTGCGTTTAAATTTAAGGAATTCTTAAAGAACCAGAGAAACAAAGGAAGACATGGGAATTTAAGAAAGCAGTAAGTTTCCCAGAACCTTACCTTCTAACAACAAAAGTATATAAGTATAGTTTTATGAGCAGCAGATTTGATTCTTTCAAACTGGGGAATTGTGTTATGGCATCCTGGTGCTATTTTTCTATGAAAACCAAATTGTTCTATAATGTTTAAGAAATATTTATAGCTTAATTTTTAAACACACTCAAGAAAGCACTCTTTTCTTTACATTATCATTATCAGCACCTTAATATAAATCCATGAACTAACACCAGAAAAGGATGGTGTTTTTTTTTTTAATGCTTATTGCCATGATATTTTTAACTACAAAAAAAAGAAAAGATAGTATTAGATAAGGAAAAAAGCTCAGTTGATTCAAAGATGTCAAGGCAAATTATATATGAACAGTGATTAGTTGGTCTAAACCTATCACCAGAGAGCACTGCTTCATTTTTCTGTTTTAATCTAAATCTGAATGTTTTACTTTAAACCAAAAAGTAAATAAGGACATAAAGCAAATAATGATAGAGATAGAAACAGAGAGAGAGAGAGAGAAAGAGAAGAGATGATGAGAAATAACAAAGAAAACTAGTACTTCACATAGCTGATGGGGACCTCAAAGTTCTCAAAAGTGATAACTAATGATTTCTAAAGATATAAATCCTAATATTTAATAGAATAACAGTAGAGGGACATCATTCCAGCATATCCGGAATAATTTCTGTAGAAATCCAGCACTCCCCAGTTTGAGGATCTTCCGTTGTGAAAAACACACAGGAGTGAGGACACTATTGGCAAGCTCTCTTTCTCATCATGTGCAAGTATAATAACCTTTGTTTAAGATATATAAGGCAAATAAATATTTCAATTATTAGAACTCTAGTATTTTTACAGTGATTTCAGCTTCTTTATAATTGACATACCTGAGTGTTTTAGACTTTTTATATAAAAAAAAAACACATGTGTTTGGCAATTTTATATTAAGTTGAGTTAAAATTAATTTTGTTTTGTGAATTCTGTTGCTGGAGAAATTAAGGACACTAGGTCTGCTTCTAAAATTGTTGATAATCAGAAGCATGTGGAAATGCTTTTAAAAATCCAAAACCCATACCCCACCTCAGATCTACTGAATCAGAATCCTCTAGGAGAGATCCCTGGAATCTTTTGTTTGTGCGTTTAATATTATGCCTCTAGGTTTACAAACCACTGCTCCAGGATGTTGCAAAATCAAGAGAAATGTTAAGTGATTTGATTAAAATATCATTCAACACCCACACAGTTCTCTGCAGCCACAAAGATGAGAGGAACTGAGGCCACACTGTAGTCTACAAGCTCCAGGTGCAAAGCCTGTTCTCTGATGACCCACACAGACAGAAGGTTGTTTAGTACGCTTTCTACATAAGTCGATCTCAAACCTGTAATTTAATATGCTCTACCTTATCCTATTACACAGAGTGACACATTTAAATTACTAGTCTTTGCTTTTTTATTTTTTAAATTTGGTTGTTGGAAAAATAATTCCATCATTATGGTTATTGTAATCTGGCCTGTAACATAAAAGAACAATATTGCCATCTAGTGGTCAATTGGAGACATTAACGAATAAGAATGTCTTGTGAAATGCCAGGTTAAAGGAAATGGACCTTTAAGAGAGAAGGTAAAAAAAACCTTTCGGTGAATAAGACTTCTATAATTGAAAGAATTTCTTTAAACTACAGATTACTACAACCAGACCCTCTGAACCTTCATGCCAGCTTTTAATTCTAGAATCACAAGTAGTGGTTAATTGATAGCAGAGATGTGTTTTGTTTAGCTTTTAAAAAATTAACATTGTAAATTCACCTGTGTTTCATATTTTTGTAGGTTCAAAGGTAAATTTTACTACTGGAGTCTCAGATCTCAGGTCACATTGCTTCTCAAGGTACTTCCTTGAAAACCCTTTTCAGACTGAGCCCTCCCATGTCCAAAGCATCCATTCACTTGAAGGAACTAGGCCCCCCAACCATTTGGAGGAGGAAGACTTTCATGTCTGCACATGGGTATGCACACACGTCCATTGAAGTCAGCACACACACAATCAGAAAGGATGGCCTCAATCAAAGAAAAGGTATATAATTAGGCATTTTTGGTTATTTCAATATTGAATATCTAGTGATCTCAATTAGGTCATGGTATTTCTTAAGTTTAATGTTACTGTAACTTAATTTTGTTTTATTTCTGATAGTTAGGAGACTGGCTATGGGGCAGCCATTGTATAGGTCTTTAAAAGGTGAAGGGTATAACACTGTGTTTCAAAGAGCTGTGAGACAGCGTGTTTCACCCCCATCCCTAGGGAAGGAGAGATGAGTTAGTGGACTACCGCCTGCTAATGAGCTCCTTAGACGGAGATCAGGGTCACTACTGAGAGCTCTCTGTTCTTTCCATTTAATGGGACAGATGCCTATCTCTACCTGAATAAAAGGCATTCTCCCTCAAGGTGTTTTCCTTTTTGATTGTTATAGGTGTCGGTACTCATTATGCAGAACCTTGAAAATGAAAAGGTGCCTGACCAGTAGTAAGACAGTCTCCCCCTTTTCCAGGAAGTGCTCACAGAGGGAGACCAGCCCGGAGAGAACAGATGAAGACGCCCAGGAAAAAGTGCTGGAGGACAGCAGGTTAATCACAGTCTTCTGGATTATACCACAAACTGCTGGCTGGTGAAGCCTTAGCTGTTGAGTTTATTGAGTAATTGCATGGAAGAGAAAGAGAGGGGCTTACTGTGTGTCAAACACTAGCTTTTGCTCTTTAGATAAATATTTAAATCTCAAAACAACCTAGGAGGTAGGTACTTTTATTATCTCCATTTTACAGATGAGGAAATTAAGGCACAGCAGGCTGAAATGCCTTGTCCAAGGCTCCAGGGCTCCCCGTTGCAGCTTTGTAATTTGACACCAGGCAGCCTGTCTCCAGAATTCATGTTTCTAACTGCTGTACAAAACTACTTTACTCTATGGAACTTTGGCCCTTTCTATGGAGTTAGAACTCAATACAACACAAGTAAAATCCTAGGGAACACCGTAAATTTTCTTGCATTAATTGGAGGCTTTGAGAGACCTGGGGTCTCCGTGCTCCTCACTCAGCAGCTCACGGACAGATCGGAGAAGGGAGCAGGCTGTGTCTGCACCAGGACGCGCCGCCCGCAGACTCAGCAGATAATCAAAAATCATCCTACTCCAAATAGTGGAAGCTGCATTTTAAAAGTCCTTTCTTCTACCGATTCACTGTATTTCCTTTTTGTCACTCTCAAAATTATGAGATTAAACCAGAAAAAAAAACAACATAGGCTTCTTTGGGGTTTTGGTAGTTTGGCCATCCAATATATACACATATATTTATTCTATAACTGCTTATTGAACACCCGCTATGTGCAAGACATTAGCTGGATGCTGTTTGGAATGAAAAGATGAATGACAAGTCACTGCTCACAGAGGACAGAGGAAGTTTAAAAGGATGCAGAAACCACCGCGGCAGGACAACGATGCAAGTGGCTCTTTCTGAACGAGATCTCAGCGCCATGGGGCTTGGGGATCCTGTAGCTCCCTGTGAACCAGAACTGGTCCAACAGCATTTCTGGGACACATAATTCGCTGACTCTCAAAGCACACTAGACCACAGTTTAAAATTCACCAAGCGAGCACAGAATGGAAGGGAGGCGCGGAGGATGCGACCAGAGAATGGAACCGTGTGGAGCGGGCGGGACAGGGGTGAAGTGCCAAGAAGGAAGCTAGAAGGCGCCCGTCAGCTCTACTATTAAGCCACGGCTCCGACGTAATTTCACTGAAAGGAGGAGTCCATTCCACATTCAGGAGATAGCTGAAATTTCTCCAACTTCATTCTGATCTACGGTATCTTATAAACATTGTCACTCGCGAAGACATCACGCCACATCTCCCCTCTCTAGAGCTGTTATTGAAGACTGCCGGCTACCCCAGCCCCTCTCCCCACCCTCAACGGTGCCTCCGCCTGATCCCTGTCCCAGGCCCTTCCCACCATTGAGGGTCTCCTGTCACTTTGTAACTGCTACTTGCTTCTGTGCCAGTTAGGATCCCATAAAGATGACTCAGCTTCAGTTAGGTCAAGAGACTTAGGGGACATTACCGAGCACATTCTCAAAAGGCTTAAAATACAGGCGAAAGCTATGATGCTCCGAAGAAAGAGCACCCGCCAGCACCGGGAGTCCAAGAGGATTCCAGGCGAAAGGCTCCAGGCTCCTTCTGATTTGCCTAGGAGCTGCTCGGGCTCCAGATTAAACCACAGAAATGCGTGCCATCAATCTAGATTTCCCAAGACCTCCGGGCAGAAGTTCCCAGCGCTCTGCAATGCCCCTGTCACGTTAACTGAGCCAGGCTAACTGGTGACATCTGGTAAAAGCTATCTACAAGCAATCTGGCCCAGAGTTTCACCAGGGGAGTCCGACTATAAACAGTGCATCATAAATCATAAGTTAGTTGGTTATTTGGCCCAATGAACTTGAACTGGCCAAGACTCAAAACCGGACGTCCAGGGGTCTATGGGAATAAGCACAGACCTGCCCCAGCTCAGCTGTGAAATGACCCTACGACACAGGTGCTTTGATTGCACACAAAAGAAAAGTGATTCTGATTGACTTAAGCAGAGGAGGATTTAGCAGGAGGGGTGTCACAAGGACGGCGAGAGAACCCGCAGTCGACAAGGCAGTTCCCAGACCAAAAGGCAGGCAGCTCGTGGAGGAGTTCCGGCCAAGTTCTCGGTCCTTCTGTCCCTCTAGTCAGAATTCGGTTTCTGGGGAAGGGGCTAAACTCGAATCGTACACTTTCCCCAAGTTCAGGAAAGTGTGCGACTCTGACCCAGACCGGCTAAGAGATAATTTCTGAAAAGAAAGCTATTAGAAAGGCAAGATGCACTCTGTGTTGTCAAAATCCAGCTATGTTCATTACAGCTTATAACCCACCTGCGTAAATGAGAAGTTCGGGGTAATTCAGGTAAAATACTGTATGACTAAGACAATGGCGTAAATCCATTCCTTATGAACAAACTGCTCTTTTCTACTTCCCGCTCCCCGTATCACCCCCTGCCTCTGCCAGCAGCGGCACACGACTACTGTCACTTTAGGAAAATGTACACACTAGCTGATACGAAAAAGGAAACAAAAATAGCTACTGGTTTAAAATAGTTTTTTTCTTATAATCAAACTTACATATGAACACTATAGAAAATCTTGAAAGTGAAGAAAATTATAAGGAAAACAATTAAAATCACTTGTGATCTCCCCACACAGAGGTAGATTCCCATAAACATTCCGTTATATTTACTACCATGTTTTATGTTGTTAATATATTTTTATCTATGCATTTGTATAGTAATAAAAACATTAATTTATGCCTATATTGGTACATAATTAGGATGATGTAGTCTATTCAGTATTTGGAAGATTTTTGCCTTCTATTTTTTAACCTTGTTCTACAATAAACATTTTCTTCAAATTATTTATTATGCAAATTTTATTCAAATTTGTTTATTATTTTTCCCCATGCATGCATATAATTTAAGAAATGTATATTTTGGATGGTTTTTAAAGAAAACCACGTAGAATAACAGTAGCTAAACAACTATGAAGAGAAAAATCAGCTCCGTGACCTCACGCACCCAGGGAGAGGGTGCCCGGAGGGGAAGTGACCGGAAATCAGCCCTGGAACTTGCTGGGAAGAGAGAAGCGGGCATGAAATCAAATGATTTAGCAAGATGAGGGGAAAACCCCCTAGAGTCAGAGTCAAAGAGCCACCCAGCCCTTCCCTTCTGAGAAGGGAAACACTATTAGTAACAGAACTCTAGATTCCGGCATCCGTGTACCTCGCCTCTGGCCTCGGTCTCCCCCGCCTCATACAGAACTGCTCTATTTTCTGGTGTCTCCATACCCTTCCCAGACCCATCAAGAATCTGTTTATAACTGTGGGAGCTTAGCTGGAGCCGCTGTGACTGCAGACTCTGAGAGGTGTCACACTCCTGAGGAGTGTGGTTTTTAGAAATTTCTCAGTCTTGCTTCCCACAGCCTGGCTTTCAAACCCCGTGGGTTACCAAAGAAGTTAAGAAAATCAGCTTTAAGGTTCAAGCCTCTCTAGGCAAACAGTTTTAGTAAAGGGAGCACCACCCCCAGGGCGAATTTTGGAAAGTTGTGGGGTTATTTTTGGCTGCCATGAAAACTGGGGAGCTGGAGGTTACTGACAGTGAGTAGGTGGGGGCCAAACATGACCAATATCCTCCAATGAACGAGGCAGCCCCACACTGAAAACCAAAATCTGCGTAGGTGAAAAATTTGTTTTTGTAATTTTCTGAGCTTAAAAACCTAACTCTAAGAGTGTTTCTACATGGCTTAAATATAAATCATATATTTAGGTTATATAGAACAACATACAATTTCAGGTAATGTAACTAACACATAAGAGAGGAAGATAACTCTTTGCCTTGTTGGAAACATTACTAAGACGTTTTAATTATTTCAAAAGGTCACCAAGAGCAGTGTTACTTGTTGCACCTAAGCCATGCTGCTGAGGCTACGGGGTTACCTGCCTTACCTACAGCGGTGACAGAGGCACAAGCATCCATGGTGTAGTTTTACCCCAGTATTATATTGAAATGCACATTATTTCACCGTAAGTCAACTTCCTCCATCTCCCCTTTATATCTCAACTACGGCACGACTGTACACTGCTATTTAAAGAATGCAGTAGGTACCTTATATTCGCTCTAAAGTTTTATTTGACGATAGTAAAGGGAGGATAAAAAACACCTGTGACATAAAGAGGGTTGGCGTCAGCTAAGGTTAAGAACCTCTGCTCTGAGCAGTCCCCATTCCTTCCCTTTCCAGATGGTGTTCTTACAATGTGCCAGGTGCCAAATGCTTTCCCGACTTACTCTTCTTTAGTCTTCTCAATCTGTCTGTGAGGTGGGCATTATCATCTCTATTCTATAGATGATGGAAGTGAAGCTTAGAAAATCTAAGCCAACTGGTCAGGGAAAAAGCCAATATTCAAATCAAGTCCACCTGGCACAAGGCCTGCCATCTTAACCACTCCACGTATTTAAAGAACGCAAAAAGAAAAAGAAAAAAAGAAAGAATAAAGGTCCCCTTTTGTAAATTTTACGTACTACCATATTTCTATTTATGTAGTTTAATAATCTATTCACTGAAAATATTTATTAGGCAATTAAAAGGAGCAGCAACCAAGAACTAGCGTCTTCCGTCTTAACAAACCTGCTGCTGACTCCTCCATGAATTGAGTTACCCAATTGCCTTACTTACCATCTCTCTCTGCTGTTAACTTCCTCAATGTTTTATGGGAAAACCATCAATCCTTCCAATATATGTTATTAGCTAACAATTTTATAATGCAATATTTTTCTAGAGTCTTTCATCCAAGAAACCCAAAGTACTTTAGCAACATTAGTCCTACATGAAAAACAGTCCTACCCCCTAATTATAAAAAGTGACAGTGAGTACATTTCCATCCATACCGTCACCTGAGAGAGGACTCAAATCATAGAGCTCTTAAAAAGTACTTATCCAGTTTCAGAAAAGGGTTTTTCTCAGAAGTTGTCTTGCACCTAGGGTGACAGAGAACTTCAGCTGATAAAAACAAGGACGAGGGTGACTGCTTTTTACAGCATGCCTAAGACAGGCTACCAACCCACCACTGCGGGTCCATGATTTCATTAGAACCTCATGGAAACCTACGAGTTGGGTATCGTTAGCGCATCATACAGATGAAGGCATAAGCGCTTCCAGGGGCCGTAAGTGTCCAGGAGTGTCCAGCAACAGAGGGTGCGAGCTGGGATTTGAACGCAGCCATGTTCCATCACACTGGCTTCTACTCAGCTTCACGAGTGTATGGATCTAGGGCCCCTGCAGGAATTCGGGCTTTAACCCCGCCATTACTATTATGTCATAAAGGAGCGTTGGAGGACTTCGGATTGAACCTCCCGTTAATTTTGACTTAACACCAGGAAGTTTAATTTCTAGGGAACCTTCCCATCGGCCTCTAAATAGATCAGAATTCAGCAAAATTTGGGCAGCTGAAGTGCCACTTCAGTGACGGGAACGTTTCTTGGGAAATCCAGCAGTGACAGGAAAGGTTGTGCATACTCTTTAACGAAAAGCAACATGACAGCACAGGAAGTTCCCGGAGTCATTTTCCCCACCGTCCGGCACCCTCCCTGTGTTTGCTATTGGTATTAGATTGGTCCCCTTTTCCTAGCAGAGTCATGTTGCTGCTGAGAAAAACTTCCGAAGCATCCACGACGTCTATACGCTCACCACCTCCGTAATCTGTTCTGGAGTGGCACCTCGCAAAGTTACACTGAGAACTAAGAAGGTAACTGTGAAAGCAGCAGCCACTGGGGGTCACTGATTTACCACGTGAACAGCCCTCATCCCCTGTTTCTACAGCAGGAGAAACCCTCGCCTTTTTAGTGGACTGTTTCAAAACCCCTCCTGCTCTTGAGTACTAGAGATAAATACAGAAGAGTTTCAAATGTTGAAAATGTGAATCTTGTGACACGAAGAAGCACGGTGATAATTATTCTCCTGTACTGTTATAAATTATTCATAACTGTCATCACGGCCCCATTTTACAGACGGACACACTAAATCAAGCAAACTAAGACCAAGGAGAGCAGAGAACACACTGCTGAACTTTTTACAGTCAGGACTTTAATTTTTTTATTTTTATTTTAAGATAATTATCTAAAGCCAGGGACACAGTACTCACTACTTTTTCTTTGCCTTTACCTCCTAAATCTATATCAAGAAGAGAAAAAAATCATTTCAGAACATTCGAGAACTTCAGGATTCAGATTATGTCCCAAGCCCCTATTAAAACATGATATTAGGAGCTATCACCTATCAGCTGTCTATTCTGAGCCCAAGACATCCAAAGCTGTATCTCATTTAATTTTCACCACAAAACAGTATGTAGGTTATCATTATCCCCAGGCGAAATAAACTGAAGATCAGGGAGGGTAAGTAACTTGTATAAGATCACAAAGGAAATAAAGTGAAGATGAAGATTTAAACACATATTTTTGGCCCCCAAAGATATGCCCCATTCTGTTATCCCAGACTGTATCGCTATAGAAATGCTATCTTTTGGATACATCCCTTTCGAAACCATTTCATGTTGCATAAAACCTTTGGTTAACTAAAGGGTAGGCGATGAAACTATTAAATCCATGACAATTGTGTCTTTTGTGTTTTAGGATCATTCCCCAGGTAATTCCACTTACCAAGGGAATCGATTACAGTCTCTCATCACACAAAGATTAGGAATTTCCTCCTAACTCCTCAAGATGACATTCTAGTTTGGGATTTGGTTTCTCCAGATCTTCCACTGTCTAAGCAGACCGACTCTTATTCTTTCCATAGTGGATTTGTTTCTGCTCTCATCTTTTGGCTTAAAAAAACACTCATCCTTCTGGAGAAATATAATCCTTATTTAAGATGAAGAGTGATAGAGAGCTTTGGGATTATTTATCTTCCAAATAGGTGAGCAATAGCTCAGAAAAGCTATAAACTATAGATAACTTCCTTGCCAACCCAGTTAAGCTCAGAGATGGAGGCTTTCTCTAGGGGAGACAAAACGGTGCCCACATTAGCTCCTGCCAAGTTCCTGCCTCACAAAGAGGTCAGCGTTCTAGTTGGAGACCTTCTGGCTTCTCACCTCCCTGAACCACATCTCGGCTGTGTATTTTTCCTTCCTTTAATCCAAAGTCAAAACACTGTGATTCCTTTGCTTTCCATTTTTTCATTCCAGACTCTTGGGTTTCTGGCAAATAAACTCATTATTTCATGTTTTCAAGAAGAATTCAATTCTAAAGTACAACTCTGTTTCTCTTTCTATTTTTCATTTTAAGAAAAATATTTTTCTTGTCATGCTCAGCAAATCTCAGAGATCTGAGATGAAAGGAATCTCTTCTTTGTCTCTTCTCCCCCTAATTATTGGTTCTCTCCTGCTCCTTCAACATAATTTTCTGGAAAATAACATCAAAATATGCTTGGAAAACTCACAGAAAACTCAAGCTTCCTCTCTTGATGTCCATTTCCAAAAGAGAGATGAAATTTTTAAAATGTACAATACATGCAATCTAGTCGAACATTGATTCCCTTTATTAAAAATAATATTCCAAAATTGTATCTTAACAACTAGATTTCCTACAGTAAAAAAAAAAAAAAAAGTCCCACAAATAACATGAATTTTTGAATTCGGCCTTCTCCGCGGCCCACCGAACACTGCAGCTGGCGGGAACACAGGGGCGGACGGCCAGGAAGTGTGGGAAAGGGCTGTGACACCGTTGTGCAATCTCACACACCGCGTCATCCGTATAAATGCAGAGACGCCGTTGGTCTATTTTTGCCCAAACGCTTTAATAGGAGCATCTCCCACCCTGGTGTGTCTTCAAGTTACCTGGCCTGGCCTAAGCGCCTGCCGCTCCCACCCCGTCGACCATCTCTGCTTCATTAACCTTTGCCAAGCACTGTCCTTACTCCAGACTGAGATGCTCTACACTCTTTGTCATTTTGTTCATCTGGCACACATGTACTAAGTGACCACGCTACTGCAGGTGCTGATTTCGTATTTTTACTACTGGGGAATGCAACACCTACTTCAGTTGATGCTTTTGATGGCGCAACTAGTTAAGGAACTGGTCCAAAGTGGCATAACCAAGAATGGACCAAGAAAGAATTCAGAGGAAAATTGAAGTTTTGAACCAACACAGGATAACAGCTCTGAGGTTAAGAGGGTTTTCCCTCTCCCATTGCTGTTCTTTCATTTCTTCATCCACCAAGTTTCCTAAAGGACAGCTACATAGAAAATAAACTAGAAAAAAGTACCCTAAGCTAGTTGATATTCTAAAAGATAAGGCATTAATACAGATGAAATGGCTGTTGTGTATTCTTAAAATTAATGAACACTGCATAAAATCTGACATGGTACCACTGCATTTATAGCTACCTGGTTTTTCCTTCCTTTGACAATATATTTTAGCTGTGGGTCATTACAAAGATCAGAGCAATTATTTTATCCAGGGAAACTCATTTTAGAAAAAATGTGTTAATTTGGAGAACACGCCTCCTGAAAATAGGCAGCAGGCCTCTTCAGCCTTCCAGGGTGAGGCCAGGATTAGGACAGTAAGAGAAATAACTAAATACTAGTTTTGGTGACTGCTACCATCAAAATTCTCTCACTTTCACAATCCACATTAACAATTTAGAAGGTGAAAGTTTCCCAAAGCTTCAGACACCATAGACAATGTCTGTAGAGGAGAAATTCTAAACTCTGTCTACGTAAAGAGAATTAATGAAAAGCAGAACATATAATTTAAAGAACATATTAGAAAAACTTGGTAGAGGTGAAAAGCATCCTCTGTCCCTATTACAACGTTATTGCCATCATCTCACGTTCCGATAATCTGTAGGAAAACATTTCCTGCTGACAGTACACGCTGCTCGCAGAGAGCAGCTTGTGTCCTCATGACACTGTAAACATGATGATGGAATCCAGGTCTTCAGTCCATGGGTGGTTCACATCGGAACATAACCCTGCTCAGCTCCTCCAGCACAGTGCGTCACTGTCTCATACAGGTGTAGAACATGAGGCCAGAACGAGACTACCGCCAGCTAACTCCCACCATCCGGGTAACTTCTCCTTGCATCCTTACCACTGCTCAAGGGTTTAAGCAGTTCAAGCAATCCATCCCCATCCCACCAGACCTCCCTCTCCCAGCACCGCTTTTGCTCAGGGAGGAGAGAAATTACAGACGTTACTGGTTCTTGCTGAGCACTGCTGTTCCTTAAAATACCATGATCTCGTAAGAGCAGAGCCACGGTAGCGTCTGCAGCTGGTGTGCATCCCTTCTTCCTGCCTTAGCTTGCACAGCCCGCCGGAGAAGCCCCGACCCCTGCTGATGGAACAAGGCCTTTTTCTCTCAGTAAAGCACGAACTCAAAGAAATCGATTATAACTTCATTAATTAGAGGAATAATATAGAGGTACCGTCAACTAGTAAATCTCAGACTTATTGAATTGATCACTTTGTAAGTAATGTAAATGTCTAATCACTATGCTATACATCTGAAACTAATATGATATTGTATGTCAACTATAACTGAACATTTTTAAAATTAAATAAAATAACTACTCCGCAGCTGTAGTCAATCCCAGATGCACGTAATAAACTCAGTATTTGACTGCGCTTTAGAAATTACAATCTCACAAAGGTGACTTAGCCACTCATGAGACTGATTTCATAAAATGGCCAAACTACTGTTGTCCAGATGTATTTTGTCTTCTTCCATTCTCTACTGTGAATTATTTAAAACAGCATACTCCACGGAATATGGTCCACATTTAAATTAAGTTCACCAGAATAACATGCTCAATGTACCAATTTCCATTGAATAGCAACATTTTTATAACTATGAAGCTATGCACAAGAATATTTCTAAAAACTCATTTTATCCCAGGAGAAATTAATCTGTGCACAAAAATGCCATGCAAATATTTATTTGCAAAGAATTCTAAGCATGTCTCTAGAAAACCACATTCAGAAACAAACTAGTTGGGCTGTTTAAAAAGACTATACCAGATTGGTGGTTCTTTCATGTTGTTTTTATTACTTTTGTAGAACTGTATTGTATATGAAAGATCAACATGATTTTTGACTGAATAGGAAAGTTTCATTTTTAAAGAGTAAAGATGTGTTACAATATTATTATAATTTATTGAGATCAATTCTTCCAATAGCTAAACTACCTCCTACAGGGACGAATTTTCTAGAAAAATAAATGGAGCAAATAGAGAAAGCAGGAAATTCAGATAATAGTATCTAAAACCTAAATGTTCACCTCTGCCCTCTGTGAATTACTGGTCAAAACAGTCATTTATGTGCCCTCCTAGAGGTCTTTGATTTCACGATACTGGCTTATAAGTTTCCGAGTCTTCTCTGGGGAAATTCTAAGCAAGATTTAGAAGTATGCCCTAGGTATTTGAGACTACCCATGTTACTTTGCTTGGCTCCACCCTAATCTCTATTTGTTCAATGACCTTGTAAATATTATAAAAGCCACCTATCCAAACAACACATCCACCCATACCCAACCCATTTACATATAAATTTGTACTTTTGTACATGTTAGACTTTGCTCTGTTTTGATAGTGCTGTATTGTGATATCATATAGATTGATGTCTCCACCAAAGAGAGTGAATATTTCTGTGATAATTATCTAGGGAAGAGGAAAGTTCTTAGACAGAAAACTGGACCTTGGAAGACAAACTTTAAGTTCATTCATTCTTTCCTCCAATGAATATTTATTGAGTGCTTCCTATACGCCTGGCAGCGCTCTCTGGCTTGAACCACTGCCCAAAACAGAGGCTGTAGGGAAGGCAAACTTTCACCTTTACCCTCATAGGGTTCTTCTGGCTGGGTCTGAGTAGTCAATTAACAAGATAGATCAATAGCAGAAAGCATACGAATTTCTTTAATACAAGTTTTATGTGACACGGGAGCCTTGGTAAGGAATGAAGACCCAAAGAAATGGCAAAACCGATTACTTTTTAATTGTAGGTTGAACAAAGACGCAGTTGTGGAAGAGAGACTAAATTACGTGGGGAGGCTAAAGGAAGATAAGAATTATTTTAACAAGGTCTGTTTTTATTGAATTCTCTCGGCCTCGACTTTCTGTCCTGATGACAACAATAATACCTTCCTTCTGGCATAGACAAGGCATCTTTCATACAGGAATTTCATGTTCCAGTTTTAAAAAAAAGAATGAAGGTCGGAGTGGTTTTTGTGTATTTGTTGCTTTTCAAATGTCTTTAACTCAAAATATTCAATACGCCAGAGTGGCGTATTTGGGAGTGGCACGTTCCAAAGTCCTTCGAGATTATGTATCCAGCACCCACTCAGTGTTTCCATTTGGCCACGTAAAAGGCATCTCCAGTTCAACGTGTTCATAACTAAACGCCTCACCTTCTGATGCCCCAACACACCCCACTAACTGCTCCCCCATGTCAGCTGATGCACCTCTGTTTCTAGTTGCTCAAACCAAAAGACCTGATTCATCTCTTTTTCTCACACTCTGTATTTTATCCACCAGGAGAGCCTGTTGGCTCTGCCTTCACTCTATATCCAGAGTCTGGCCCTTTCCCACCACTTCCCCTGCTCATCGCCCTGGCAGAATCCACGAGTGTTACAACTGCAAATTTGCAACACCCTCCACACTAGTTCCTCAGATTTCATCTTGCCTCCCTATAGTCAGTTCTCAGAACAGCAATCCAAAAGGTTCTGATAAAATTTAAGTTCAAGTCATGCCACATCTCTGCTCAAAAGCCTCCGGGGACTTGCATTTTACTCAGGAAAAGCCAACGTTCTTACTATGGCTCCTGACGCTCCCATGACCATGACCACTTGCTTCTCATTGCCGTTCCGAAACCATCCTCTCCTCCTAGCTCACTCTTCTCCAGTCACACCGGCTTCCGCACCCGTCCTCTGATCAGCTGGGCATGTACCAACTTAAGCTCTAGGTGCTGGTTCTTCCCTCTGCCTGGAAAACTGCCCCCCACCCCATATATTCATAAGGTTAATTCCTACCTTGTTCAAATCTTGTCTCAGATTTCACCTTATCTCCAAGGCCTCCCCACGATACTTTGTACTGCAAGGACAGCTCACCCCAAACACAAACTCCCTGCTGGCATTTCCAATCTCGCTTAACCTGTTCTATTTTTTTTTTTTCATGGCACTTACTTCAACCTAACCAAACTTATTTATTATGTTCTATCACTGTCTGTTTGTTGCTTGATGGCAGTGTTTCGTTTTATTTTTGTCCCTTTGGTTTCTGATGTGTTCCAAGCATCTGGCATAGGGTGGGTGCTCAGTGAATAATTGTTCAAGGAAGGAATGTGAGCAAAACAGATGTGATCTCTGCTGTCAAGGTTACAGTCAACAGGAGCAACAACTCGTATCTCTCTAGTCCAGGAACTGGGCAGCACAGCAGGAGGCGCTCCGGTGGTCCAGAGAGTGAAGTTTCATCTGTATTCGCAGCCGCTCCCAGCGCTAGCATCACCGCCTCAGCTCCACCTCAGGTCATCGGACATTACATTCTTATAGGAGCACTGGTCCCTAGTACCAAAAAGGTTGGGGACCACTGCTCTAGGCTTCCTTTTGTGGTCAGGACCCTGATGAGTCTATATGGGTCTGAAGGTGCCATAAATATTTTACTTGAAGGATGTGTCCTAATTCCAAATTTCATGAAAAGATAGCACATATATCTCATATTTAGGCATTTGTGCACACTATGAAGTACCCACTCTTTATCAGACATCCGATAAACTATTATTGAACTGTTAAGTTTGTCTTCTTGGCCTAGGAACCCTGGAAACTCCTTGAATTTAAACTGTTAAAATTACATTGACTTCAACCCAACTTATAAAATTATGTTTTAAAATTATGTCTCGTACCCCAACTTAGCTTCTGACACCTTCCAGCTCCAATTCTATTCAAGCGCAAAATTTCTCGTTATGAACAGTGGCTATTTTCAATTGGCTTTCAACACGGGGCAATGACACTTTCAGAGCTCAATCGCCGAAATCTCACCCTTAGAAAATTGTAAAAAGTATGACAAATATCAGCCCAAAGGCAAAATCATTCGGCAATTTAAAAGTGAAAGCAGAAATCTGCTAGAGAAAGTAATCTATCTTAAGCCCCTGTTTTCCTTCTGAAGAGAGGAGTATATGTGGCTAGTTTTTCTGAAAGGACTTTTCTATTTTGTTTTACAAATAAAATATGAGCTAATTAAGCCTAGAAGTCAAGGATTTCACCGAAAGGGATATGATGAGGCCATTCCCCATTAGGAATTTATTTCATTGCTATCACCGCTTTAAGATGTGAGAAACAGAAAAGCCCCAGGTGAATACAAACCTTCCGAGGCCATTCACAGTATCGCTGGGCACAGGGATAAAGCCAAACACCCCTTTACCCCAGATACGTGCATTCACAAGAGGGACCTCCGCAGAGCAAAAATGAGAGGTTTCTAATTAAACCAAAGCCAGATTCTCACTTTCTGGGAAGTCAGCTGAACCAAGTTTTTGTTGGTTGAAATTACTTTAAATTATTTTAGAAAACATCAAAAATAAACTACATTTTCCTCCTTGCATGTATTTTTCTAGTTCCTTTTAAAAACAAAATGTTCATTTGGGTCCATGACAGCTAAAATAGAAATGTCTTTGGCATAAACTCAGCTTTCTAGCCTGCAGGCAAAATATAAAATTATTAAATTGGAGTGGACCAAAAAATGGATGATAAAACTTGTCCATGGAACTTCGACTAATAACAAACATTTGTCCCATGACACGTACTGTAAATAATAACACATGACAGGCGATGGATGTGTCGCTGTCCTGAACAGCAGGTTTTGGTGCCTCCAAGGCAGTCGGCCAAGTTCACCTAGCCCTTCGGTTGTGGCCTCGAATGGACCTGATAAGGTTGGAAACAACCTTTTTAAACTAGGCATTGCTTGGGAAGTCAGTCATCTGGTGTTTTAGTCTCAGTTGGTCTTCCTTTAAAATTTTAAGTTGTGATATTTAACATAACCAAACACAAATTTCAGATATTTTCTTCTTCGTTACCACTTATTATTTCCTAAAAGTTACGCCATTTATGTATTTTTGCCTCTCTTTCTCTTTCACTCAATAGTCATAGAGAGAAGCAATTGTCAAAGAGGCAAATAGCTAGAAGCTGAAGGGACCTTTTCTATGGCTAGAACAGGTCACAGCTCCTTCCTTTTTTTCTGGCTTCATTTTACAATAATCTATTGAAGCTAAGACACCATTGATTGTGAGATGCACCATTTTACATACCAATATGGAAAAAAAACCCCAAACTTCCAATAAATCTGTAATACGACCCCTTAATGATAGTCCTTCTGGAAGCCTGGGTGGGCCACATAGACTTCATTGCCCAAAAATTTCTTTTATCTATTCCAAATTATCTGGCATTTTCTCTTGCATTCTATTGCATGGCTTGGCCTATAATAGGAATTCTTTTGCACTTATCTCAGTAACAAAATGTAACAAAGCCTCACAGACCTGTAGGATTTTCCGTTTTAGGTCCTCTAAAGCACTCGGTTACTCCTTCCAAGAAAAAGAGGAATTACAGTCATTTTCCCAACAAAGAACATTTGCTTCACTAGCATTAAATTCATGACCAGCTGCTGTCTTTCTGCATTACGGTCACCTCTCCTGTCAAGGCTGCCTGAGACAGCGATTACACTCAACGTCCACCTTTCCCACATGGCACGTAAACTCAACCAACAGGACCACAACATGAATAGTTCTAACCAAGTTTGTATGACACTGGGCACCTCACCACGACTACTGCCTGGCTGATGGCAACTCTGTATTGTCTCTCAATCTCAGAAATGCTAAAATATGAGGGAAAAATGTGCATCTTAGAATCAGCAGAATGTAACATTATCTTTTCACAAACTGTTCAGGATGGCAAACTCAAATGCCTGCGGGGCCTATTAAATCATGCACATTAAGTCCAGCTGTATTTAAGAAACGTGTGCCCTCTATGTCAAATTTTTCCTGTCTCACTTTTAATAGAGATGTTGATACGGAAAAATATTGTACACCATGGAAAAAGAACCAGGCTACATGACTGGGAATGGGAGCAAACTAAGGAACACCTGTCTTATCTAAAAGGGGCAGGTCCCACCCAGCTCAGGTCAAATGTTACCTTGTCAGAAATCCATATGATTTTGGAAACAGTATTGCCCAATCGTCTGGGGTTTTTTTTTTGTTTTTTTTTGTTTTTTGTTTTTTTTTTTAAGAGAAGCTGGGAATCTGTATTTTTATGTGTAATTTCTTAAATTTTAAGTTTTGGCAATAATTTAAATTTTGACAAAAATTTCGAAACATCAGGCATGCCATACAAAGTGTGGCACATTTGGTTTATAGCTCACCAATTTGTGGACTATGTAAGATACACTCAATGTAAGTCAGCCATGTTATTAACATGGCCATCTGTCTTACAGGCATATTTCACTCAAAAAGAAAAGAAAATGGTCAGCATGACCAGAAAGGTAATCCTATCATTTTAACGTCTTTGCCCATGAAACATCAGGGCATATTAGGCACCAGAAGAAAAACTGAACCAGAAAGTTTTTTCAGTCAGTTCATTTTGAATATTTTTCTTATAATTGTATGTGTAATAGAAATAACTCACTAGAAGGATATGAAGGCTTGGAACTGGGAACAAGGAGTTTTTCAGAAAGTAAAAATGATGTTCTTTTGGCCTCAAGGATTTCTTTAAGGACAAGAATTACTGTTCTGGGTCCCAGCCTTGCTTGGTGCTCCTTGACCCACAGTGTTTCACTGAACTAGCAGACGTGCTGTTCTGAGCCTCCCAGTTCCCCGCCCCCCGCCCCCCCGAGAAGGGTGATGGGAGAATAAAGAGTAGAAACTCTAAGCATGGCTCAGCCCATTTCATTCATCTCTGGTTTAAGGTTTGGAGTCAGCCAAGATGCTGAATCCTAAGTGTACCTACTCTCATAAAGGAATTCAAGGCAATTCAAGGTCCTTCATGGGTACCTGATTTTCTGAGCCTCAATTCTCTCTCTCATCTGTAAAATGAGCAGGCAGATTAAACAAGTATTTTCAAACTGTGTCCTAAGAAACTTTAGGAACTAAGATATTGTGCTTAAGGAGAGGGGTCTGGATTTATACAATTTGTATTTGATCTTAGAGGTAAGGCTTCCATTTAGGTGATATAAATGATCTTCAATGAGACCTTTTTGGCTTCACACTTTGATTATAAAACTTCCACAACATGCATGTATTTTTCAATAATGTTCTTATGAAATAAAATGCAAAGATACATTCAGATTAAATAATAACACCAACTTTTACCCAAAATATGAGTTGATATGAAAATTCTGATAAGATCGAGTATGCAAAGGTGCAACTATCTATGATTTTTCTCTTTTAAATAAAGCTTTCTTTTTTTTCCTCCACATTTTATGAGAAATGCCAGAAAAGAGCACGAGTTTGGGACAAGCATCTCACATCTCACACTAGGACAAAGGAGGCCTTGCGTCTGTTCGCTGTCAAACATGAGCTCCCTGATCAGGTTTGTGCCCAAGGTAGCCCCCCTTATCTCTGGGAGTCAAACATGGGCTCCCTGATTGGGTTTGCATACACGGTATCCCCCCTTTTTCTTGGGGGATATATTCCAAGACTCCCAATGGACACCCGAAACCTCAAAGAGTACTGAACCCTACATATATCGGTTTTACCTCTCCATGCACAGCTATGATAAAGTTTAATTTATAAATTAGGCACAGTAGGAGATTAACAATAATAATAAAATGGAACAATTTTAACAACATACTGTGCTGAAAGTTATAGGAGTGTGATCTCTCTTTCAAAATATCTTATTGTACAGTACTCACCTTTTCATTAAAGGAAGTACTTTATGGCTTCTCTTCGACTTATCTGATTTGCCAGCATCACTATTCTTGCACTTTGGGGTCATTATTCAGTAAAATAAGGGTTACTTGAACACAAGCGCTGTGATGCTGCAATAGCGAATCTGATAACCAAGATAGCTACTGGTGACCACCTATCGGGGAGCATCTACACCGGGAGGATTCACGTCGGTGGCGGGATACAGCACACGCCCCAAGATTTCATCACAGTACTCAGAATTATGCATAACTTAAAATGCATGATTGTTGAGTTCTGGAATTTTCCATTCAATATTTTCAAACCACGGTTGACTATGGGTAACTAAAACCTCAGATAAGTGAGGATTACGGGACACATGAAGAGAGCTAAGGACATTTTTAGCACATAAAGGCTCTGGACCACTTTCTTTAGGAAATGCAGGAAATAGGTTAAAGTAAACACTACGCAGACCAGGCGTAAATCTAACTATTCCTTAAACACACTCAGTGATTGCCCACCTCCTCCGGCCTGTGTCTGGAATGCCCTCTGGCCGTTCGTCTGCACCTCTAAGTCCAGGTCATACACAGGCTGGACAGTGATTCCATTTCCAGTCTCTGTTCTCGCAGCTCTTCCCCGCTCCTCCCCTCCCCGCCTCCCCCCCCACCTGTTATCTTTTATAATTACCACAAATGGCTAGTTTGTGAACTCCATTAAGACATATACATGTATAACTTATCCCACAGTCCTGAAGTTAAGGACCCATTGCTCTTTCGTATCCCCTGGTTTCTTGCACAATATGTACGTAGATAATCAATATATCCATTGAAAGATTAGGCATATTAACTGAATAACTTTTGTTATTCAGTTACAGGCAAGAATACTACTACTATATGAGGAATGTAATATGGAGTCAAAAGCACTTTTGAGAAAAAAATAGGAACAGCCTAATTGATCATACAGTAGTATGAGAGTAGGTTGGATCAAGAAAACAGTACAGCAGTGAGGGAAGAAAAGAAGGTGCTGTATGATACTCGAGTTCAATGTTATAGAAAAATATAAAAAGAGAAGGAAAGATTTCGCAATAATATTTAGGATTATTCGATTCATAGTAATATTTTTCTCTACTTCAAAATGTTCATAATGAGGCTTATGTTACTTTAATAATGAAAAACAATGAGACACATGCTCTGAGTTTCTATGCTCAAAGGAATTTTGTTATAACATGAATTTGAGGTCTACATAATTACCATTTTTTAGAAGAAACCATTTTTGAGCAAACATTCCTTTTCAGTGGGAACAGACTACAAGTGGAGAGCCTCTCCTGGGGGCTCCATCGCGGGCCTTCCTTTTAACAGATTCCGTTCCCCGGGGACCGCTGTGGCAGCGACACGCCTGTGTCTTGCTACCAAAGAAAATTTCATAAGTGAATTGAACCAATTTGTTTCCTAGCATATACTTATCCTATTAAGAGCCCAGAAAGTGAAAAAACATGGTAATTATCCTGGAGGTCTCTGAATATTTTCATGTTTTAAGCCATGGGCTGAATTAGGTCCTGAAAGATCCAATCTTGTAAAAGCAACAAAGTCAACTACTAACCTGATGAAAATCCAGAACATTTTGTCCTCCAGCAAGTGACCTGGAGCTGGATGATAAGACGCTAGACAGTATTTCCAGGGATGGAGGAGCAGGTCTACTCCCAGTTCAGCTTTAAAACTCTGTATGCGTGCGTGCGTGCGTGCGTGCGTGCATGTGTGCGTGCGTGCGTGCGTGTGTGTGTGTGTTAAGAGCGAATACTATTCCAAAGACAGAAAAAAAAAAAAAAGAGGTGGAATATTTTATGTTTTTGTTTCCATAAGGACCTGGATACTTCAAAAGATTTGCCTAGAGGAATGTGTATAAAATAACATATTCCACCTCCATATGTTTGAAATATTCCCAAATCATTCCAAACTCCTTTCTTACCTCAATTCCATTACTCCCTAAGTAACCAAAAAAATAGAAAATAAGAAAAAAAAGCCTAATTAATCAATATGAAATTCCAACTGAATGTCTCCCACCGCTCTTTGATGTGTGAGATAGTCTCATACAATTAGATATCCTTACAACAGTGCTCTGGTATTCCTGCCAACAATTTCATCCTCCTGATTAAAAGAACAGTCTTTTCCAAATCCTTCCCCTTTTTCCTACTTTTTCCTGGCTATGATGCTGATGTGAGAGGCAGAGCCACAGCAGCCATATTGTAAATATGAGGGAATAGCCAAGAGAGATGCAGAAACCTTTGAACTAACATTGTTAAGGTGCTGAAATATAACCCCAAACCACCCACCTTCAGATTCTTATTATTTAAGTCAATGTGGTTGGATCTTTCTGTAGGTAACAACAATTTTATCTCTTATAACCTGTTTATAGCCAACCTCTGCATGGTTTATTCCTTCATTTGTTTTTCTCTTTGTCCAATTCTCTCTCCATTATTATTATATCCGTACGTAAAAATATGTTTATTTTGCAGATATATCTATGGTACATATTCTATCAAACCATTGTTTGCTAGTACATGTGTCTCAGAGCACACGTATGATGATATACTCCGCCAAAAAGGAAAAAAAAAAAAAAAAGAGGATGGGGCAAAGAATAGGGAGATTCTGTGACCAAATATATTTGGAAAATATTGAATACTCTGTTCCTTTCTAGAACTTCACAATACACATGAACCTATTACAGATTTTGAAAGGAGCAAATTATGATAGATAAATTGGCGTAACATTCAGACGCTTGCCAATCTTACTGACCACTGAACTGATTTCTCAAACAGTCTTTTTGTTTACTGTCCACCTCTCAGAATTAGGCTTCTGAGGGCCATATGTGAGAAACACTATACTATATTTATCCGCAATTATTTTAAGAATTTTTTTTTATATTTTCTTATTTGTAAGTGACCATATGTTCTGATATATTTTAGAGAAACTCTAGGGATTTCAAATCAAGAGATATATTGACACATACCAAACAAATATGGGGAGTAAGAAAAGTTATGATTACTTCTGGCTAGTTATAAACCCCCCATCTTCTTTGGCTAGTAGACACAGCCCCTGATACCAGCAGCAATGGTAACTTGTATGTGTATTTCTGGATAGAAAAATCCTTTCCAGATAAAATGCTTGCAATATGATACCTTGATTCTTTTTTCTGCTACTGTCTGTAAGAACAATTGCTGTGATTCTATGAAACAAACAATTCTTGCTAATCTATGATATATCTGGATTGTCACATCTTCTTAAGATCCTTCTTTACCTTTAATGTAAAACTTGCTTTCCCTCTGGGGTTTGTTCTCTCAGCAGAGGCATTTGATGTACCTCCAAGAAATTGTAGGTTGTAATCACCAGCCCCGGCATCCTTTTCCAAATTACTTATTCTGTGCCATGAACTCAGCTGTAGCTATCAGGGTGTGTGCATTTTTTCCCTTTGCTCTCTTCATATTGTCTCAACTTTCGAGCCAGAGTAATTTAAGCTCTGGGGTCTTGTCGGGTTTTGCAACCACGAGCAGCCTCACAAAGTCTAGGCGTTTTGCCAGAAATCTAAACTTTGCTGAACTATGTTAAAAGGTTAAGCGTTTCACAGAGTTTGGGTTCCCCCGCCCCCATGGCACTCCCAGATTCTGCCTTGTTCTTAAATGTCGGTTTTATCAAGAAATGGAATAACTAATAATGTGCTGGATAGAACATTTTCAACCATCACCCTGTAACCATAGTAGAGCTGAAAAACCCCAAACAAATGTTAATCACACTTCTCTCAATCAAAAGAGCTGAGGACATAGAGTCAATTTAAACTGTTTTAAGATGAAATGCTAGAAGCCTTCCATAAAATACAACTTTTAAAATAAAGCTCTTATCCATTGCTTGTAATAATAAAATATCTATTTTAACAACAACAACAACAAAAAAAAAAATGCTCTCCTAAACTGAACATCAGTGAATAAAAACAAATCACAACCTCCCCAGTCTGGAGGGGAATATAAAATACTAACTTCTAGGTCCTTAGTTTTGAAAGCTTCTTCGTGGTTACTTCCTGAGACACAGGATGCCTGTTTACTCTTGGCCAGGATGCTTTCGGCCAAGCCCATCGTCAACAGGAACATTCAAGGGAAAGGAATTAAAAATTTAGGAATCACCCTTGTTTCGCCCCCAGTTCCCCATCTGAGAGTAAGTGCTGTCAGCATCCCTGTTAAAAATGTCTCCCAAGTTTGCTATTTTCTCCATCTCCACTCCCACCACCCAGTCCCAGTGACCGCCCCCTTTCCTGGTCTCTCACGGTGGTCTCCTACTTGGCCCCCTTTCTTCTTCTCTGCCTCCATTCTCCCCAGCAGTCAGGCCTTAGAAAAAAAAAAAACGCAGCTTCTTATCCTGCTTTAGCAGGCCCTTCTTTAACCTCTTCTCGTCTTAAACTACCTCTTCCTTTCCCACCACATTCCTGCCGCTTGGGGCCTTCTTTCTTTCCTGCAAACACACCAAGTTTATACCTGGGCCCATGTGGGCCTGCCCTCCCCCATCTGTGTAATGCTGGATACGACTTGTCATCAGTTTTAAGCTTAAGTGTCTTCTGCCTAGGACAGACTTCCACAGCCACATAGACAAAATACCCTCCTCCCCAAACTGTTAGGTATTCTCTATCAGGTACACAACATGGTGATTTCCCTACCTGGTATTTATTTTCTCTATGAATTATCTATCTGTGTTCTGATTTCCTCTACTGGAAATCTACCACTTTACTGCTGTATATCCAGCACCTATAATAGTGCTTGGAACATAGGAAGAACCAACTAAGCATATACTGAATGAGAACTGAAAACCGGTGTTTACCTCAGCTCCTGTGCCCCAGCCATGGAAAGGTGTAACAAGATGAGTTAGCAGGTACTTTTGGGTAAGAGTGTGTCAGGGGTTGAACATCCTGATAGACAAATTGGGTTGTGCCATGAGCCTTTAAGAACTAACCCAGAGAAAATATAGTTACTGACATAAATAGAAAATGCTGTTTGACTTCACTTGTGGGGACATGAACTTCTCCAGGTGGCTGTTAGTGTCTTTGACATGTTCAGTATAGTTGAAGCTACTACTTGTCAAGGCACTCTTCTGATAAGAAATTTCCCTAAGCAAAGAATGAATAATTTTTACTTGATATATTAAGGTAAATCACTGAGGATTTTCTGCTAGATAGTTACAACTTTATAAGGAGTTTACGAAAACTGTTAAGGAACAATGTCTTCACTTCTCAGCAAACAGCTTACTTAGATGATTCATCCACAGGTTGAAAGTTATATCTGTGACCAAAGATCAGAGCCAAAGTTGGTCGCTGGAGAAGTGCTTAACCCATCTGGTTTCTGAGCTGGCTTGTATGTGGAGCCAGGATTAACGAGGGAAAGCGAGACCAGAATGGAGTGTGAGGTTGGAGCACTGTGGAGAGGCTGTCCCTGGGGCTCTGACCTGCAGTTGGTCAGCAGCCCTGGGGGCTGGGCTTGTTTCGGTCTTCAGCAGCTTCGATGCCATGACCATTCAATGGGATAGAAAGAAAATGGTAGAGGAAGCTGGGTGAGTACGCACACCAAAACGCGCCATGAAGATGAAATATAAGGATCGCGATGAGGTCGCTTCTGCAAGACCGCAGACAATGGCAAATTTATTGATAGGGGAAAAAAGCAAGGAAGTCAACTGGCCTTAATTTCATAAATAATAGAGCTTACAGAATGCCAAATCTGGGTATTTATCCAAAGGAAATGGAAACAGGATATTGAAGAGATGTCTGCACACCCATGTTCACTGCAGCGTTATTCGCAATAGCCAAGATACAGAAATAACCTAAGTGCTCATCAAAAGATGAACGAATAAAAAAAAATGTGGTACATACATATACAATGAAATATCATTTAGCCATGAGGAAGAAGGAAACCCTGTCGTTAGTGACAGCATGGATGGACCTTGAAGGCCTTATGCTCAGTGAGATAGATAAGTCAGACAGAGAAAGACAAACACTAGGTACTATATGATCTTACTGGTATGTGGAGTGTAAAAAAAAGTCAAACTCGTAAAAACAAAGAGTAAAATGGTCACCAGGAGCTGGGGAGTGGGGGAGTAGGAGAAATGCTGTTTAAAGGCACGAATTTGCAGTAGATAAATAAGCCCTGGAGATCTAATGCACAGAATGGTGACTATAAACAATATTGTGTTATAATCATCAAACTTGCTAAGAGATTACATCTTAATTATACAAGCAGACAGTGATCGAAGCAGTGGTATCAAGTAAAGACAAGGAAAGAAACTTCTAGAGAGAACTTTAAAATAGTACCTAAGCAATGTCTTCTCCCAATTTCCCCATCCTCATTGTCTCTATAACATTCCCTCCAAAATAAGATTGTTTCCCTTAATTACCACAATTACTGTATTAAATAAGACATCCTGCCCACCAACTTTGAAGCATTTTCGCTGCATCTGAATCACTCGGTGTCTTAAATATGTGCTAATTATTTTTACCTTTAAAAGTTCTTTGCCAGCATTATATAATCATTTTTTTTTTTTGACAGAGTTCCATTCAGTCACTCATTCATTCAACCCATGTTTACTGAGCACATCCCCTTTGTGCAGCGACTGAACCAGGCAATAGGAAGAACGGCAAAGACAAGTGGCCCTGCCCTGAGGAGCTGATGTCCTAGTGAGCACAAGTAAACAGGAAATCCCCGGGGCGTTCTAAGGGCTAACGGAGGACGCGTCCTAGGAACTGCGAAGGTTCATTATCGGACAGGATCTTGGGGTGTCGGGAAAACTTCTCAAGGCAATCGATGATGAGAATTTATCCAAGGAAAGAACAGAGGGAAGAATGCTGTGATCGTAACTAGGCATATTTTCAAAATCTCCAAGACGAGCGATACGTTCCAGAAATCACAAGTATGCGACTGTGTATATTGGTGAAGGGGTCAGGGGGGAGAATCGGACTGGAGGGGCGATGAGGGCAGAGGACGTGGCTGGTGCTCAGGTTCTCAAGGAGGAAAACAAAAGAGAAGTTGTAAAGGATCTCGTGAGGCACATTAAATATGTTGAATTTTATCCTGAGGGTGATGGGAACCTTTGCAAGTTTTTAAGCGGGGGAGCCGTGAAGACCTCTGTTTTAAAACACTAACACTGACTACAGACTAAAAAACCAGATTTCAGGGAAACATGGCTTATCGTAGCCCATAAATAAGGTGAAGGTGGTTAGAGCAGTGGTGTCGTAAGCCGAGCATGCTAAATACTGATGTTAACAAATCTGTATAGAAGATGTGAGATACAGAGAGAGGAGACAGTCAGTAAAGAAGTCCTCGAGGACATAAGACAAAATGTGATCCAGAGCGCGGACTGAGGAAGCGGCCTTTGAGGAGAGACTCACCTTCCGCTGGAGCTGAGGAAAGAGGACACAGCAGTGCAGATGCAGATCGAGTTTTAAATTCAGTGGCAGGAACTGAGGAAATTCTCTTTTTGCTACGATTTTCTCTAAGATCTGCTGGCAAGATGTGATGCTAAGAGTGACAGAGGAAGAGGTAGAGTAAGGAGTTGGAAAAGAATGGGGGACCTGAAATACCCGCGTCAGAAAATGACAGAGAGGCGACTCAGGGCACACAGAAGTACCTCTCGGTGCTGATGAGTGTTCGCCTGCTGTCAGGGCCATGCATCTCCAGTGGCATTAACCTGGCCAGTTGTGTGAACTAGATTCAGAACATGCATTTTTACAAGAATTTTTCAGAAGTGACAACATGTTCTTCTCACTTAATTCTATCAGATGGCAAGTGATGTCTATTAACGTTTATTTCTAAAAATGTTTATTTTGAGCTCTTGAGTGAAGTGGTCTGCAAGCCTTCACCACAGTAAAGTCCCTCCTTTCCTCTCCGACGTCAATTATTTTGTAGGGAGAGACTTTGCAACTATATAAATATCTTGATCATCTTAAAATTTCAACTTATTCATACATTTATTTATATCTAAGTGGATTTCCAATTTTATCTGATGGGTTTTAATTTATTACTATCATTATTTTTATGCTCAAAGTGTCCCAGATTTGGCTAGAAGGAGCCCATTCAAGCTTGTTTCTGTTTCCTTTTGACACGTCCCCAACATCCTTCTAGCATTTCCTTGTTTTCTGACACAAGATGTCTTGTCTTGTCTTTTCCATGCCCTATCCCTAGAATCACCCACTTCTGCAAGGACCCCTGGTGCCTCTTCATGGAAGACAGTATTTTAAAGAAAAGAATTGAGTGCCAAATGTTATTGGGGCATCACTGCTGCAAGCCCCTCTCAGTGCAAAGATCCAGGACATGTATGTATGAAGATACATATCCAAATCTTTTCCACATACATACATTTGTATCTTTAATTACTTCTGTATCTACCTACTTACCTACCTACCTGTCTGTCTAAGACCATGAGTTCACATAGAGTCTTCCAAGTCCAATCCAACACAACAAGGTTTACTTTAGTCTGCTCCTTTTTTTTTTTTTAAGGAATAAAGCTGTCTTCAATATATTTACTTAGCTGACCAATTCCCCTGGATGGAACCTGCCATCAGCATTCCCCTGAATGGCTGCCTCCTCTTCTGCCACAGCTCTGATCCCACACCCCAAGCTGTGCCTCCATGTGGACGGTTCACCCTAGTTGGGCTTGGACACCTCATACCACCCTTCTGCAGGGGAGCCCTCCTCATCCCTCTTGAGCTCTGATACCTGTGAGACCTGTCACCAAGTCCCTCTTCTCCACCCTACTTGGTCTCCCACACCCCGCCCCACACCAGGCCACCCCCCAGCATGGACACTGTCCTCTCCCTGCTTGCTCTCTGCCACCCTGAGCCAGGCGAGCACTCCTTGGAGATGGTCTTCCTCTCCCACTCGAGCTCCAACTCCCCGACCAGGCTGCCGCTCTTGGTGGAATCGCCCCTTTCTCACTTGATTCTCGAGGCTCCATACCTGCTTCCCACGCCCTCTGTTTAGACACCCTCCTCACCCGGCGAGGGCTCTGACACCCGATGCCTTACTGTGAACCGAATCCACCCTGGGTTCTCGGTCACTGCCGCCCTCCCTGACACACACATACCTGCTTTGCTCCACCACATCCAATGAATTTAGGACTGAATTTTTCAGGGAAGGAAGAGAAGGGCTCTGAAATGCTTTTTTAACATAGACAGTGAAGGGCTTCAAGGTGTCTATGGTTGTGATTAATCATTTTTTAATCTTAATGTTTATAACTGTCTAGTTTTTATCATTTACGAATTACTAATTTACATGAGGTGAATAAAATTCTGTGAGTTCATTGGTATCACATAAAATATAAAGCTTTTCAATCTCAAAAATTTCAAAAATAGACTTTCAGTTCTGAGGGAAGATTTATTTTATCTCATATCTACCTCCCATGAGCAGATGGAGTGGGCCCCCCACAGTGTCTTTGCCACTCTCAAGAAGACTGTGATCTGAAAAGATTTTGAGAATTGCGGGTTCATGGCAACTGCTTCGCAATTAATAACAAACAGTGAGAAGTCCCAGTCCCCCACTGTGCAGCCACCATGATTTCAAGGAAAGTCAGGCTTCAGTCACGACAGAGCCAGCTCTTTGGACTATAGTTACTGCCTGGAGAATGAAATCAGAAAATCAGAAAATTGATTTACAAAGGTTAACTTTAAATAAGAACTCATTTTTCTCATTGTGTTCACTGTCAGATTTTGTTTAAAAATTTGGTGTGTGTGTGTGTTTCTATCATGATTTTGCAATCAAGTTTTCTCTACATAGTTTTCTTTTAGTACATTTTATGATAAACCTCTTATTAATGTTTCATATTTATGAAAATGTATTTATTCTTGTCATCTAAAAACATTCACTATTTAGAAACAAACGCACTACCAAGTTCTACACTTTACTTTTTATCGACAATATCATAAACATGTTTAAATAATAATCGGTTAAAAAAATGAAACTGATTATTTACTTTCGTGTAGCACAAAATATAATGTCAGCTATTACCGAATTTCACACTTTTGCATTGGAGGTTTCTTCTTTTTGTTATACACACAAACACACACACACACACACACACACACACACACACACACACAGTCATTTCTTAAAACTAGCACATTCTAGTCCTATTTCTGCATAAAGCTTGATTTTAAATATGCTATTTTGAAATTCAACAATGGCCAGACTAGGATGTCACTTTCCTCTGGAATAGGAACAAGATAATTTCTCTTTCCAAATATGAATAGGAAAAAAAAATTCATTACTTTTTTCTATAATAACCTATGCAAATTTTATAGGCTTTTCCTTTTTCCAAGAAAGCTGAAACTGCTGTATTTTAACAGCATACTTTGCTTGGATCTATTTTTTCAGAAGTCCATTATTTTAAAAAATATATGACAATACGCCAAAGATTTTGCTTTATAATGTACAATACAGATTTCAATAAAGAGTATAATACTGTAGGTGTTATATAATTTATTAGTTTTACTAATGAGTTCACCTTTAAACAATGTAGTTGATTGTGTGAAAGATGCTATATCTGTCAATCAATTTCCAATCTTGTTAGAAAGTCTCTTGATCCCTTTTTTTCTAGTCTATCTTTTTTCCTTCTTATCTTGAAACAATACACATTTTATTAATAAATATGTGGGATTTGGGAGTGATTTTTTACTTTCTGCTTGCAGTACAAAATAAAAATGAATGTGCGCTCCTCCAATTGTGGCTTATGACTTAATAATGTGACAGCTCCTGGTCTTGTCAGTTTTCTTACCTCGGCAAGCATAACTTAAGGCCACCAGTCTCAGGCACACCTCATAGCATGTGGGCATCATGGATAAACAGCAAATCTCGTAGGTGATCCCGCTTTAAGCACCACGTTAGGTGCAAGGAGAAATGAAAAATATTTGCCATATAGTTTTTCATTCCACTGAAGCTTTCCCTTTAGCTAACTCATACAAATTTATATTTTTGCTAAGGATGTTTTAATACTTTTACCAATCTAATCACTGAATATGTACTTGTTTTTAATGAATTGACCTGAAATTTTGCTTTTTCTTTTGCAGTACAAAATCTCTAAACATCGCTGCATCCTAAAATAGGATTAAATTATGTGTGTAGTTTTTATAATAAAAGGCTTATGCAGCCTGTAATAGTCTATGAAAAGATATAATTTAAAACAAATGCTATCCTATTTATAAGTCTAGAAAATGTTTTGTAATATTTGGTATAAAGCAGATGAAATATAGTATTGCTACCAAAATAATATCTATTATATACTCTCCTACATTTTCTGAAACTTTATTCCCTACACTCAAATGAATAAATTTCTCATGGGAAAAAAATTCCCCTCATCTACAATTAAATTCTTGATTGATCAACACTTGGAGTTAGCTGGAATGAATTAGACATCCCTACTCCCCAATGTTACTATAAGTTGCTTAAAGTTTTCAGAAGACATATGCTATTTAGGAGCTGAAATTAATTTTTAAAATTTGAGAATACATATGTCCAGTTGGAACTGCTGACTTAATTCCATCTTTCAAAGACAGAATAAGGCTCTGCTCAAAGGCAGGAAGGCCAGGCTATGCTAATGAGAACCATTTAGTCAGCCCCTGACACTTATTGGACATGATGATGAAATTACAGTATAGGCGGTAAACTCTACTGTATGGTGTGGCTTTTAAATTCACAAGGTATGCAAGAATTTTACTCAGACAATTGCATTCAGCTCTGCAATATGTGAAACCAAAGATGTGTGATTGAGGCAGCCTGGGGAGGACCGAGGGAAAGGGACAGGTGGGTTCCTCAGCAGCAACCCAGCGTGTGGGACAAAAGAAGTGTACGTAAGAAAGCAGGCAACCTATAAAGAGTTGGTCATAGCAGGCGAGAAGAAAGAAAGAAAGAGTTGGTGGGGAGATAAGTTATGAAAAGGCAGGAAAGGATTAAGTTTCAACAGTGAAAATAGATATCAGAGGAGAAAGAGGTATTTACCAGTTGTCAAAAAGCAACATACAAACATGGGCAGGTGGGAAATAGGGTCTGGGGGATTTTTCATTCACACTAAGAATAATGCAGTATTGCACCACTAAATTAGAAAACTGACTTCATTGGTCTTTGGTTATTATTTTATAGTCTAAATAAAATTTGAAAAACAACAAATAAGTAAACTCATAGGTCTGGTCAAAACGTCATATTGATTTAATAAATCCCTAAGGAATCCTATTAGTCATGGCCCCACAGCTAGAGGATCTGAAAACTCACAGCCTTGTCATAAGGCAATAAACCATGCCTATAGAGAATGAAGTTACCAAATTAGGCCAATTATATATATAAAATTATATATTTTTATATATAAATATCTCTTATGGACTTCAAGTGCTATTTATACATATTATATTAAGTAATCATCAAAAATAATAAGATCTAAATAGTAAATGCTGCCATGTAGTCTCTCCCAGTATGATTAAATAGCAGCATAAAAGAGAAGTTGGATATTCTTATAAAACAGCATTAACTGAGAACTATAGAAAGGTTGTCATTTGGACTAAGGAAAATATGTAGACATTAGCAGGGGCCACTCAGTAAAGAGATAAACTTACTGAATGTTTTGTGAGGTTAGGAGGCTTTATATAATTTAGCAAATATTTTCTGTTTCTTAATTATTTTTGCCAGCTTTTTGCAAAGGGTGTTTGAAGAAATAATGGTTCCAACAATGTTCTAGTTAAAAAAATGTTTCATGTTTACATGAGTGTGAGAATGTAGCATGTTAAATCTTCTTCTTGGAGATCCACAATATATGTGAGCAAAATAAAGTTTATGTAATATTATACAGCTTTTACAAACTTGTTTAAAACAGTTTCATTTTTTGACCCTAATAACGTCCTGTAACAATGCTACTATTCTGAAATACACAATTTTTTAAAACTGATATATTTTTCCATTCCTCTGTTTACTCATTTTGGTAATGTAAAATCTTCCCAGCCATTACTTTTCTTCTTCAAAATATTTTAGCTCTTTCTCACTTGTTTGGTTTTATAAATTAATGTTAGATTTTTTTTCCAAATTGAAACAGCACTTTGTTTTTAATTAGAATTCATTAATATTTTAAATTAACAGGGAAGAATTGATTTATTTGAATAAATCTACTCTTTAAGAACTCAGATCATGTGTTCACTTGTTCAAGTCACTATTTATGTAAGGAAAAATTACTCAGTAAATATTTAAGGTTTTCTTCATAAAGGATTTATTTTATTTTGCTGTTGTTAATATTTAGTCGTAGCTATAGAGTAAGTTAGGCATTTAGAGAAAATTTTATTGATTTTTTTCCTCCCACATTTATTTTATACCAGTCAATTATCTGAACTATTGGAATTTTTTTGAATGATTTTCTTTGATTTTTCTAGATTAACTTATATTATATTAAAAAATAAATAATTTGTGTCTTTATTATTGATAGGCCTCCTGTTTCTGCTTTGTATCTTGTATTGATTTAAAATGTAAATGTTAGTGGCAATGACAGCCTATTCACCATTAAGTAAAATGTTGGCAATTGATTTGATGTCGAGACTAATTATTTTGTTAAAAAGTTATAACATAGTTTTATATAGAAACAGGCATTTTATTTTATAATAACTTCTCAAAATCTTTCTCAATGGTCATATGGTTTATCATTATTAGCCTTTTGAAATAATTATTTTAATACATATCCTAATAAATAAACTACTCTTACATTCCTGGCGATGAGTAGTTATTTATGTTGATTGTTCTTAAATATACCAAGGAATCTGATGAACTATTATTAATTAAGATTTTATTCATATAGATTTCTAAAACAATTGTTCAGATGTTTTCTTCACCTAGAGAGAGGGGGAGGGCGGAGAGATCTTTTCTAGGTATTTGTAGTGAGGATACTGTCCATTATCGTTTATGCTCCAAAGTGGTTTATTATTTTAACATATAGTATAAGAAATATGAGCTCTTTAAAGATTTGGCAAATTAACCACTAAAACATCTAACCTAGGAATCTTTAATAAATTTTTGATAAGTTAAAATTTTGATTCCATAATTATTCACCTGTTAAGGCTTCATTTAAAAAGTTATGGTTAAAATTTCTTTTTGTTTGTCAATTTTGGTAAAATTTAGCTCCCAACCAAAACAAATTTGTCTGTTTCTTGCCATTTTTCAAAAAGAAGAATGCAAAGCAGATATTATTATTGAAAAAGGAAGGGTTGAAAAAGTAAGTTTGGAAAACATTGGACTGAATAAAGTTTAATAGGTTTGCTTACTACAGAATTTCTCAGAATTCTTCATCTAAGCCAGTCCTTTGAATCTCTCAATGAGAGAGACATATAGTTAAGGAAGCAGTGATTATCAAACTTATTTACTAGGGGACTCTTTGCTCAGAGCATCCTGCAGACGGAATATACTTTGAGGAATGTAGATTTACATCACACCCATCATAGGGAAGCTAACGGATACCTAGGTAGGTAGATAAAGACGTAAAGGTAATCTAATCACAGAGCAATTTTTGAAATTTGCCTTTGTTTTCAGCAATCTTTTAAAAATTAATCATAATTTGTCTGGATTTAAACTTTTCTTAAGTTAAAAAAGCACTGTGCTTTCTTGACTGAATTTCCTTGTCCTCATGGTTGTGAGTTATATAATGGTCACCTCTGGTCAGATCTTCTTGAGAGTTAAACATAAGCAGAATTATTTCCCCTTTCACCTTGTACCCTGGTCAATATTTTCCCTTAGGCATTACTTGAATATTTTCTTTTTAAAAAGGGTTAGATGTACTATTGATTGTCATCTAGGAAAGAAATTCTGAATGAAGACTAACTAAAAATAGCCACAACATTACCAGGGTCAAGGATTCTTAAAAAATATGACCTAAGTGAGAGAAAACATAGACACATTTCTTATACAAAACTACACTGCCCACATATATGTTAAAATGCTTAATGAATGATATTCTGAAGGTAAAAGCTGAATTATTGTCATTTTTGCAAAACGAGGACTAAACCTATTGGCAGACTCATACACAGATTCACAAATATATTCACACGGATATGCACAGTGCACACTCTTAAAGCTTACTGGGCCAAGCAAGTGAAAGACACACAAAAGGGAAAAAGATAAATTTACCTCTTTCTTAATTTTGTCCAGACCCAATCTATATAAATCTGTTTTTTTAAAATATCACCCTCTCTTATCCCTGTAGTTCAGTGAGATTCGCCTTAATGCTGAATCGTGACTGCATCTTATTTAATCTGCTCACGTACCACAGTGTGTCATCAGCTAGGAAAGGTCATGGGCTCAGCGTGTTTGCGTGGCTTTCCAGCAGCACAGGCTCCTTAGACCCCATTAGGCCTAATCAGCTGGGTCACGCAGGGTCCAGAATGAGGAGCCTTCTGCTACTCAGAAGAGAGAATAACAACCAAAATTTAAATAGCCTCACTTACTTTTGTTACTTGTCAAGAAAAATGGGCCTGAACGTTCTATCATTCTCAGTGTGCTCATAGAGCCAACATTTCTGAAATACCAATTACAGATTAAAGCATTAAGACCAAAATGGGCAAGAAGTTCAGTAGCCTGAGAGTTTTCTGTGGTCCGTATATTGAAGGCAGGAACCGCATTGGGCATCTGATAAAAGACCCACTCATGCCACAGGTCTAGCTCTTGGATGTAATTTTTGCAGCCCTAGATTCTCCAGACATTTGAGAACTGGGCCCTTCAAGCAGGAAGGACAGAGGCTCCAACAGCAACTCAGAGGCTGGGCGGGAAGAGGCCCAGCATGCCAGGAGCTCTGCCCTTTTGCTTCAGCAGACATGGCCCTTGTTATCTCTGACCCCAGTGTTAAACTTCCAGGAATAGCCTCTTGGTCTGGAGGAGTCCAGTCCCTATATAGTTCCCTTGGTGATAACAAAACAGAGCAAAAAAATCTATCCAAATTCTCATTTTCATGGTTTCAGCCAAGGCAATTTCCTATGACCTCTCCATACCATGAAATAAGATTGATGAATTATCCAGAGACCCCGACGTGCACGGTTGTGCTGGCAGTAGTGAGTCCAGTCTGCCCAGCTGGTTTGCTCTTGAAAGAGCAAGATGTACGGGAAGCGGTCGCCATCCCCTCGTGTCAGGAAAAGGCCAGGGGCTGTGGCCAGACAGAGGTATCATTAGGTACGACGACCTACCTTGGAACTAGCTCTGCAACAAAAACACTTGCAAGTGTGACACATTTTAAGGGACAGAGTGGTCTCCGTTTAAATGGACAAGTAGCAAAGCGAAGCAGTTTGTATGGAAATCAGAGCTGCCCAGCCCGAATCATTCGCACACCTCCGCCAAGAGATTCTGGAATCCTGTTCCTGTGACGGAACCCAGCACAGCCATGAGACTACCACAAGAGGCCCTTCCTCACCCATCGGTGTCCTCCGCCACTGTCTACAATTGCTGCACTCACCTCTATTCACCCCAACTACACTCTGGGCATTGTAAATACAAGTCCTTCTCACTGCACCTGAGACCTCTCTGGCTTTTTGGAGCTGGCTACCAGCAGCCAGAGCACCCGTCACGCTCTGAAGACAGCTCCAAGCAGCTGAGAAGGGAGGCTTACCTAAAACACTCGAGTGAGAAGCACTGGAAGGCTGAGGGAGCGGCTACATGCAGGGAAGGTCCACTTCAGCACTGCTGTAAACCTGGGGAGAATGAAGTGACCTGGTTCACCAGGTTGATCACTTGACCTCTGGTCGATACCCTCTTATCTCTTGTGGCTCCTCTCTGCTGCTCTGGCGTTTTTCACTGCTTTGATTTATTTCAATGAACATGACCAACTGTACCTATAGTATGAACGAGGCCTCAGGCTGGCTGTGTATGGCACACGAGGAACAAGATGGAAAAGACCTAGTCTGGATATCCTGGTACCTGGACACTATTATGCCCATTGCAGCTAGAATGGTTCTTGATCAGTATTATATCCCCAGCATCCAAAACAGTATGTGTATACAGTAAGGATCAAATAAGTATTCACCAAATCATTGAAATAACCATGATGACTGCCTTACCTCACGCTCACATGGAGCAACTTTATGTCGTGCCTGAGACTAGGAGTTGCAGATTTTAGCTAGCAAACGGAAACAGGGCTCTGCTCTGCTCTGTTGTCATCAAAGGAGAAATTTGTGCCATCAGAGATGAGAAGCTGCATAACTAGTATTACATTTGCCCCGTCCCTCACCATGGAACTCTACAAACTGAACCCTATAAGCCACAATCCCTCTCCTTCCTTGTCCCCACATCCCTTTGCTACTTTGGGGCTCTTGGAGCTGCGGGCGGGAGGCTGGCTGTCTGGAAGCCACTGCGGGACACTCCAGAGACAGGCGAGCAGCAGGATCAGGGGGGAGTCGGGGCTTCCTGGGCCTGTCACTCAAGAAAACTGATCCGGGCTCAGTGACAGCCTCTTGACCCTAGGGGATATATGCGCCTGTGTCTCTCTGTCTCACACCAGATCAGAGGGAGTGAGGTCTGCTCCTTATGCTTCTCCTGGCATCTCTAATCTTCCCCCCTGCCCTAGAATGCCCAGCCTTCTTGCTGTGGCTCTTGCTTCCTCTTGCTTATTCACACAGGACTGGTTGGATGGGGATGAGAGTCTGGGTGTGGATTCAGCTAGGAATAAGGCAAGCAGAAAGTAAAAGACAAAGAAACTACTTTTGAGAAGTCAGTGAATTAGAATGATTGGAACTAGAATAAGATTTAAGTAAAAAAGAAATTCCTTCTTTAAATCAATTCCTGGTTGCTCAAAATACTCAGGACAGATTACAGCACGAAAGAAATGATGTCGACCATATGCTATCAAAATATGTTTTAAATAAATGATATGCTAGTAAAATTCGTTAATAGTATAAAATAACTTCCAATTATCTCAACCGATTTAAACTAAGCTGTTCTATATGTCTAGGTGGTGAGTATATTAAGGCATGGCAAAGGCAGATTACTAGTCCATATGTAGCTCTTATGACTTTAAATTTGTATTTTGTGTAAAGGGCCGGCTCTGGACTCAAAGTCTCACTCAGCCACTTAACCGTGTCATCATAGGGAGCCTTCCTGCAGGTTTTTTCATCTGTAAAATGGGAGATGATAACAGTACCTACCTCACGGGATTGTTGTGAGCTTGACATGAGGTGATGCATGCAAAGATTAAACACAGTGTCTGGCACAGAAGCACATGCAGTAAATATCAGCTATTTGTTTTTGCTCCTTCATTCTGCTCAAATGATAAGAAAACCAAGGACCATTTCAAATCGACTACAATGTCAAAATACTTCTACAACGGGACATTTTTATTCTCTTTACATATTTAGGTATTTTCTAAACTTTTTTTGTAATGAGCATACAAATATAAAAATGACTATAACTATAAATTATAATTAAAATAAATGCATTCAAGAAATCATCAGTAAGTTTTTAGAAAATGAATCGGGCTTTAAAAATTTTGTATTGAAGAGACTGAGAGACACATTTAAATTTAGAGCCTATTTAGCAGGAAGGCACTAAACTCGTTCATTTGAAGTCAAGGTCAATCATACAAATGCTGGGGAGGGCAGATGAACCAATTTGCTAAGAACATGTTATTACTAATAGTCCCTTTCCTGATTGCAGACAATAACATAGACTCTAGCACCTACGTTAAAGCTGGGGCCTAAGGAGAATGTGTCTAGAAGTTGTAGAAGAATCCATCATTTTCAGTGTTGACTTCCTCGAATTCTATATTTTTATGTGAACCAAATGAGTAGCTAGGATCCTTCATTTTAAAAGTGTTTTTTGCAGGAATACATACCAATTATTAACTATTAGTTATGCCTTGTCGATTCATTCAATTACCTTAAAAACTGAGATTTTTATAAAAGCAAAATAACTAAAATTTAACATAAACATTTATCCTCAAGCATAAGTTTTAAACAACAATTAAAAACATAAAAATATCCCATGTGTATTCTCATAAACTCTTTGTGACTTCCTAGGTCTAATTTTATTTTCTCCATGCACATCATATTCTTTTAATTATATGACAAATAATAATATCTGAAAATCATTTTTGAGACTTTTAGTTTACTTTCTTATAAAACTAAATCCTAGAAGGTAAAAAAATTAAAAACATTTGATTAAGAGATAAGATGTATCCTCATTTAAAGATGTTCTCAAGACCAAAAAAAAAAAAAAAATAGAATTTTATCCCTCTGATGTTCCCTTTTGCTAAGATTTAGCAATTCATTTTCTCCCCTGAAATTTTTACATAGATATCATCAGGTGGTGGTAGTGGTGATGTTGATGGTTGGTGGTTTAAGAAAATAATTTTTGTAGATGCCAATCCTTGGAACACTTATTTAAAGCCCTGTATTCTGAGGAAATGAGTTATAAGATAAGTCCTGTGTAAGGAAGAGAACAAGGTGTCTCATTGACATAAGAAGCAACCTTCACAATGAATACAAACGAGCTTTAAAGGCCAATCAGCCCTGCACCAGCTTAGCTACCGCTGGGGGATACCTTTTCCTGAGATCCCATTTCAGACTTGGCATATCGGATCTACAGCTGTGGCTCGCAGCCACCAGATGTCAGACTTTTACATCTGTCCCATTATAATAGATGGCTAAATGAGTCTGAGACAATGGGGCACTTTTCAGCACTCCATTTTCTTCTTCAATTTAGCTTTATCACCAACAAATGTAATATTATGTATAAATATAAGAAATACATATTTTACTTTCACAGATAAAAATAGCTTCATGAAGGAAGACAAGAAAAAGGTGAAAATTCAAAAGATAGCATTTTAAAGACAGAGCTGTGGTACCAAGGAGGAAGGGCCAAAATCACATAGACTACAAATCGTTTTGAGGATAATGGAGAACGCACGGCCCCTGGTTCCACTGGGGAGCGAACTACAAATCATTTTGAAAACACAAGGAGAAAGCAAAAACCCTACGTGAGTAATCTTATGATCAAAATTATGTTCAAATATCTTATTTCATTCAGGAAAATAAAGCCGAACTTCACCAAAATAATAATAGTAGTCGTCATAATAGTGGTGGTGATAATGGTGATGGTGATGGTGATGGAGATGGCGGAGGTGGCAGTGGGAGCCAACATCTACTGAATGGACTATTCTAAACACGGTAACTATTATTATCACCTCATCTTAGGAATAAGGAAACCAGGCACAGCAGATTTTCTAATAGTTATAGGGAGCCTATAAAGTGCTCCTATCTTTGGCAACTATAATCTCACATTTGAAAGTTTGAACGAAGAAAAACATTCAAATAGGGAAGAAGTCAGCAGCTTCCCATTGTTGACATGAAGGTATCATATTAATTTCATGGTTATTTTTAACAGCAGAATTTGGAAACAACTCAACTAATAATAATAGAATAACTAAATAAAATGGTAAATATTATCTAGTCATTACAATTTTAATTATGAAGATTAGGAAGGAGCAGCAAAAAAAAAAAAAGACCAGTGAAAAGAAAAAGCAATTAAGGAAATTGTGTCTGTACCATGAATAAAAATATGTAAGATATGTGCATATGTGGAAAAGGATAAAGAAATTTAACAGAAAAATAATGTATTTGATAAGACACAGTTTTATAGGCATTATACACGCATTTTAAGAGTAAAAGTCCTGGAAAACATTTTTTAAAACATTGCCAAAGGATATAATGTGAATAATTTTCCTCATGGGACTTCAGAGCCTAAGCAAACTCAATTTACTCCACACAGCTGGCACTCACCCAAGGCTCATCCAACAGCCACATCCCGACCTTTCTCCTGCAACGTCCAGGTTGCCCAACTACGCCCCTCAAAGTAGCCACAAGATTCAGCAATAATAGTTAACGTTTTTTGTTAGTAGTAATAATATACCAAATGTGTACAGAACGTAACAGTTTTAAAAACTATTTTTGCTTAGCTTATTTCAAATCTAACTCCTGATGAACAAACATTGCCAGTTAGAATCCCATGGTGCTCCCAAAAGAATGACACCCCAGAAGTGAGTAACAAGAGAAATTGAGATGGTTTTGGATGCACTTTGGATAGCAGAGAAGCAACTTGTACAGTAAACAGGGCACAACCTCACTTATCCTTCCAACAAACCCCACTGCACCCCTAAGTCACAAAGATACGACACACTGAAAATATGAACCACCTCATACGAACATTCTTACAAAGGAGCAGACTTTCACAAGATTCAATGAGTATCCCCTTCACTCTTCAAAATGCTGTTTGTGGTTTCTAAACCTCCCTGTCATCATAATCATCCAGACCAACTGAATGAGTACAGCGTCTGAAAAGCTGTATTTTCTAAAAAGCTCCCTAGCTTCTAAAAGTCAAGGCAATATCTTTTTTAGACAGCAAAATCAAAGATGAAGGGGTAGAAAACTGTACTCAACTTTTAAAGTTTTACCCTGTTCCCCATGCTCAGATAGGCCCTCCCCTGGATACAAGCATTCCTTTTAAGGTATCACCTACTATTTAGGAAATAAGACGCCTACTTAGTCCACACGACCTCCAGCTGTTAATCAAAACCCACAGCTGCTCTGTTTCATACCTCCCCACACACTGTCCACATTTAACACATGCAAGTCAAAGACAGTCTAAAACGCCTCTTTCTTTAGAGCACTACGGCTGAGAATAATAAATCAAGAAATACAGCTACAACACTACGATCAGAGACAGGCAGAAAAGGCAGCCATAGACATTCCCATGCGGTCACTAAAGCACGCAGCTGGTTTTGTTCAGAGCAGATTAATGGAAGCAGATAACTCTAGCAAAACGTTGATAAAGACTGAGCTTAAAAAGAAGTATAGGCAAACATCCCTGATGAATATAGGTGCGAAAATCCTCAACAATATACTGGCAAACTGAATTCGATAGCACATTGAAAGGAGCATAAGACATGATAAATGGGATTTATCTCTGAAATGCTAGGATGGTTCAACATATGCAAATCAATAAATGTGATATACCACACTAATAGAATGAAAGACTACAATCATATGATCATCTCGATAGATACAGAAAAAGCATTTGACAAAATTTAACATCCTTTATGATAAAAACTCTCAACAAAGTGGATATAGAAGGGACATACCTCAGCTAATAAAGGCCATATGTGACAAACCCTCAGCTAACACCATACTCAATGGTGAAGGTTGATATCTTTTTCCCTGGATGGATCAAAAACAAGACAAGGGTGCCTACTTTTGCCAACACAGAACTGAGAGTCTCAGCCAGAGCCATTTAGGCAAGAAAAAGAAATAAAAGAAATCCAAATCGGAATTGAAGAAGTAAAATTGTCTCTTTGCAGATGACGTGATCTTATATACAGAAAATCCTACAGAATCCATCAAAAAACTGCTAGAACTAATTAATTCAGTAAAGTTGTAGGATACAAAATCATTATATAAATTCAGTTGTGTTTCTACAAACTTAAAATGAATTATTTGAAAAAGAAATAAAGAAAACAATCACATTTACAAGAATAACAAAAAAATCAAATGCTTAGGAATCTATTTAACCAAGGTGGTGAAGATCTGTACATTGAAAACTACAAGACTTTGATGAAAGAAAAAGAAGACACAAAGAAATGGAAAGATAGCCTGTGTCCATGAATCCCAAGAATTCATAGTGTGAAAATGTCCATACTGAAAGCAATCTATAGATTCAGTATAATCCCTGTGAAAATTCCAATGGCATTTTTTTTCCCAGAAATTGAAAAATAATCATAAAATTTGTACAAAACCACAATAGAGCCAGAATACGCAAAGCAATTATAAGAAAGAAGAACAAAGCTGAAGGCTTCACAGCTCCTGATTTCAATCTATATTACAAGCTAGAATAATCAAAGCACTAAAATAGACACATAGACCAATAGAAAAGGATCAAGGGCTCAGAAATAAATATACATATATATGGCCAACTAATATTTGACAATGGCGTGAAGAAAATCAAAGATGAAGGGGTGGAAAACTGTACTCAGCTCTTAAAGTTTTACCCTGTGTCCCATGCCCAGATAGGCCCTCCCCTGGATACAAGCATTCCTTTTAAGGTATCACCTACTATTTAGGAAATAAGACACCTACTTAGAAAGGATAGTCTTCAATAAATGGTGCTGGGAAAATTGAATAACTACATGGAAATGTGAATTTCTTCTTCCTTTTTCTGGATACACCATATTGTTGATTCATTAACACTGAGCTCACAGCCAACAGCACTATAACTTAGGCTTAAATGAAGCTTATTTAACGTGTATTTCCTCTACAAGTCACATCAATACTGGGCTTTGGGGACATTTTAAACAGCAAAATCACCAACAAAAGGCACAAACATGCAAAAATAATGTGACACTAAATAGATAAAGCACACCTGTTTACAGTAGGAGAGCTGAAATGAGAAGGCAGAGAGCATCGCCTTGTTCACCCTAGCCGGGTATGTGTGCATTGTGTGTACTTAACATTTTCGCCATTGTCCTCACATTCGCATATGGCTGTGAAAGCTCGCTGAGCATTGATTGGGGTTTACAAATAAATTTTAGTGAGCAGGTTAATTTGCAAATATGCAATCTGTGAGTACTGAGGATTAATTGTACTCTGGAGTGAAGATGTTCTTTCATATTTCAAAAGGAAGAGTTCTATGAACATTTAATGCTGAGCACACCTTTAGGTTTCATTTAAGGTGAGAATGATATGATGGGAATTAAAGGGGTCAATTGACATTTCATCACCATATGCCCTGGTACCCGTGATGTTGACATGAGAACAAAAGACACAGAAGCAAATTAAATCAAAATCCTGATTCCGAAGCATGCCCTCTGCCTTCTAGAACCAAAGGAAATCATTCTTAAAAATTCAAATCATTTGGTTAGCGTTAACAAGACTTATTTCATTTGAAGAAAAATATATGAACATTTTAGTCCCTATTAACATATTCTGAATTTTCTTCTTTCTCCTCCCCTTTACATGTCTCTTTGAATGCTTAAAACAAGAAACAAAGTGCCATCTCTCAGAACCAGATTCAGAACAGCGACCACAGCTCCTATCAAAAATGCTCATGAAACTTGGAGAGAAAATTTTTGTTTTGCACTTTAAAAGTATGTTGCTCTGCCCTATGTGCTTAAAATATGATTATTTTCTGAGAAAAAGGTTTTCTGAGAAAAAGGTTTTCTGAGAAAAAGGTTTTCTGAGAAAAAGTTTTCTGAGAAAAAGGTTTTGTCTCTTTTTAGTTCTTTTCAGTGCTTTCAATGTTAAGGTATGTGGTATCAGAAATAGAGAAGTTTCTATGACAAGGACCTCGTGAGCAACACGGTCAAGAGCGTGGTCCTCAGCCTTCCAGACTTAGAAACTTGGGAGTTAACACCGTCCCAGCATAGACTCAATACACAGAGACTGAGAAGCTAGAATCCCAATTTAGTCACCAATAGTGAACGAAATTTTTGTCAATCAAGTAGAAATGCTTGAATCAACAACTAGTCCTCTCTCTCCCTCTTTAGGGAAGACTCTGGGACATCAGATTTATAATAAGGAAGTTAGTATGTGATGAACCTAAGAGCATGAATTGAAGATTAGTCAGCAGTGTGTGTGTGTGTGTATCAACCACTGAGACTTGAGTATTCAAAGGCTGGGAAAGCCTCCTCCCCATTTCCATGTCCTGACTGTGAACCTCTGGCTCTCCAGGTTAACAGTCTATGTTCTAAGTCAACATATCCTTCCAGCTCACCCAGTCTATCTCAAAATAATACAAAAGATCAGACTTTTTCTTATAAAATTATAATCGTGTTTTAGATTCCCTATAATTATTCTCAGAACACCCAAATTAGAATTCAGGGAAACACGGTCAAAATGAGTAAAAATAAATTTGTGTTAGTTGAAGCTGTGTTTATTTATTCATTCTAGAAATATTTATCAACAGGCATTTAATGAACACTTACTCGTTACTTGGCACCATACACCAGCATTGAGCTTGACGTTGGAGGAGTTACCGCAAAATAGAAGCTATAATGAAATAAAGATCAAGGAAATTCTTAACTGTACACTAACAAGCAGAGTTCATAGAAAGGAGAGAACGCTGTGGGCAATCCATGGCTGGAAAGCTTTCCTGTAAGGGGCAGGATATGAGCAAGACCTAGGATGATGCATAGTATTTCAAAAGAGAAGGAAATAAGCAGCATGAGAAAGTCTATATAGAACAAAATGAACACATTCAAATTAGCTTTAGTCAAGAAATGATTTAATCCTATGAGGAGAAGGAAAATTCTACTTGCACAGAAAAAGATATAACCATTTCCATCAACTATCTGTAGGCCATCCTTCATTATCTATTGTACTTTATTTGTGAGCCAATTTATAACTTAAGACAAATACACGTTTTAACTTTCACACGAGTAATGAAAGGAAATTGATCCTACTGAGTATGTAAAGGAGCACAAAACGCCTCACCCAATGGCTAGATAGCGGTGACTTGAGGTGCAGAGATGTATTATTGTGGCATTTTTTGCAATCTGGTACTTTGTTACTGCAACTTAGATCTAGTAGGGTGCTCTGAAAAAAATGTGGCCTTTTTCACAACCCACATTCTACTAATTAGAAAACTATTGATTACTTGATAAGAGCAGATGCTTTCCTGTGCACTGCAAATTTAACTCTCCAAAAAATGCTGTTGAGTCTTTGTAAAATGATGGCTTTACATTTTATAAGTGCTTGAACCTCCTGAAATCTAAGAGAACACACAAACATTTCAGTAGGGAAAAAGGAATAATTATCTTCCTATAGTCACAAGGAAGCTCATGAGGCTAAGGACACGTGGGAATGTGATCAGTTAATCTCACTGTAATGACATAGATCTTCACAGGCTTTCCAGACCTCAGAGCGACTAGTCACTGAGGCCAGAAGCAAACCATTACATTTTACACTACTTAAAGCACTCGTAAAAGCTAAAGTAAATGAATGGGACTACATCAAACTAAAAAGCGTCTGCTCAACAAAAGAAACCGTCAACGAGGTAAAGAGACAACCATCAAATGGAAAAATATATTTGCAAGCAATGCCTCCGATAAGGGCCTAATATCCAAAATATACAAAGAACTCATACAACTCAATAAGAACAACAAAAAAACCCAAATGATCCAATCATAAAATGGGCAGGGTATGTGAACAAACATTTCTCCCTAGAAGACATACAAATGGCCAAAAAATTTTTGAAAAGATGCTCAACATTGGTAGCTATTAGGAAAATATATATCAAAACCACAATGAGATACCATCTCACACCTGTTAGAATAGCTATAATCAACAGGACAAGTAATAACAAGCATTGGAGAGGCTGCGGAGAAAAAGGAACCCTCATACACTAGTGATGGGACTGCAAATTGGTACAGCCGCTATGGAAAACAGTATGGAGGCTCCTTGAAAAATTAAGAATTTCTATCACATGATCCGGCAATCTCTCTACTGGGTATTTACCCCCGAAACTTGAAAAACCATATCCAAAAAGATATTTGCGCACCAATATTCATAGCAGCATTATTCATGGTGGCCAGGACATGGAAGCAACTGAAGTGTCCTACAATAGATGATTGGCTAAAGAAGCAAAGGAATATTACCAAGCCTTAAGAAGAGATGAAATGCTGCCATTTGCAACAACGTGGTTGGACCTCGAGATAATCATGCTAAGCGAAATAAGCCCGACAGGAAAAGTTAAATATCAGATGATATCACTTATATTTTGGATATAAACATAAAAGCAACAAATTAACAGGACAAACAAACAGAGACTCATGGACCTAGGGAGTGGGGGGAGGGAGGAGGTAGATGGGGTAGAGGGGGTCAAATATGTGGTGACAGAAAGAAATCTAACTATGAGAGGTGAACATACTGTGTAAAGAATACATATGCCTTACTTTTAAAGTGTACAGTTGAAACTTATTGGCTTTCATTAACCAATGTTGCCATTAAAATAATTAATTAATTAATTAATTAATTAAAAGGAAAAAAACACTCAGGTAGAGCCTTTTATGTAAACATGTCCACACTTTCTTCCTCACCTAAGCTCAAAGAGAATAATCCTTTGGGGAATATTACCAGTTATAGGTAGTTTGAATATGAGTAAGTAAAAGCGGTCTTAAAACTTTCTGAGCTCATTCAGTAGAAGGCCAAGTGAAGCTGTTCCCCAGATGGCCATCTATCCTTCAAATACACACAGAGAAATGACGTCACCCTCACAGAGCATCTGAGAGGACTTTTTAGTTGATTCCTAGGGTAGTCCCAGTAGATACTGACAATACGTGTTAACTCCGTTTTGATGATGGGAGAGACAAAACATACAAAATTCTATTATACTGTCCCCTTCCTATAGCCAGTGAGTGATGAGAAGAGAAGGCATATTTTCTGGTTCTCCATCACATCCCATTTTCAGCCACCAGATCCCATTCAATTATGGGGATACTCAACACTCATAACTTGATGACTGACTTCATCCCAACCCTGAAGTAATCACCTATAGTAATAACACGGGACTGCAGAACCACACCTCCAGAACAAAGCATATCGCAAAAACTAATTGCAATCCTGTCGAGCAGGTAAGCCTTAAAAATAATTCTCAAACATTAGTATATCTATTAAAATAAAGTTTGGAACAGCCCTACCCATTTTAACAAGGGGTTCCATGCCTCTCTCATCTATATGAGTCCTCATCAGTGTTTTTCTTTGGAAGTTATCAAAAAACTAAATAGCTTGCAAAAACAGATGAAGTGCCAATCTGATCAAAAAGATGAGAATGGTTCAGAGGCACCCCTTGCTTCTCCCTTCACTGGACCTCCCACTGCCATTGCCAGGCTCTGTAGCTCCCTGGGGTCTGCAACCTGATGACCATTAATTTTAGACAAATCCTTTGAGTTTACACAGAAAAGAACCGAGGCCCACAGAGTGACCCACAGACACAAATTAATTACAAAGCAGAAAGGGAAGGCAAATAATTTGATTACTAATCCAGTGTTTTATAACATTACCCCACCTTGCCTTTACTAGGTTAAGAGATTATTGTTATTCAATTATAATATAGTCTCGACTTTTCCTTCTCCTGTCTTCTGTATCATAACACAGAGCAAAATAAATAAACAAAAAAAAAAAAATAAGAGTTGAATTTCAGAAATCTTAATACTGACTTTTTGTATGTCCTGGAAACAACAGTAAAAGATATTTCCGTGGCTATCATAGAGCATAGCATGACTCCAAAAACATACGCACAGCTCAAAATCCCATACTGGTGAGTTCAGCTTTCTGTTTATTTGTTACTTTTAGTCAAAGGCAAACGAACAGTAAGTTTAGTCACTGGCAATAGCGGTGCTACAGTGTGAATTGACTGAAAACAGAAACTAAAAAACACCTGTTGAGTACTTAACAGGTGTTGAGTATGTGAAAAGACCAAATTTCCATAATTATCTTTAAATTTTTCAGCTAAAAATATAAAATAACTACTTTTTATGTAGTTTCAGATTTTGAAAATTGTTATTAGTTTCATGTTCACTTTAACTTGGCCTTTTGAAATGATAAATGAGAATTAAGTTCTACTAAAACTATAATCAACTAACACTTTACCTGTCCAATATAGTCCAAATTTTAGCATTAAATATTCTCCACAGAACTCTAAATATCTTATTCAACAGAATTTGGAACTTGTAGAGTCAGACCTGAAATATTTACTTAAAACCTTTTTCTCTCTTTGTTAAAAACAATATTTTTCTATTATAATAAGAGTATGTAATTGTAGAATATTCAGAAAATATAAGAAAGCAGAAAAAGAAACATTTTAAATTTACTATAATACTAGCATCTAAAACACTTTAGTAACACATTTTAATAACTTTCTTGTGTCTTATTGCCTCTCCCCCTTCGGTATGAATGTTTTACCATGTTGTTAGACATTCTTAGAAAATGTGATGTTGAATGGTTGCCTCCTAATCTATTTAATTACAAGCCATTTAATTTCATCAATTCCTAATGTTGGGTGCTTAAGGGACCTGCTTTTTCAGAGAGCGCTAATGACTACTAGTAGAAATAAGGCCACTGCCACATTTGACACGACCAACACACCTGGGTCAATCAGCGACAAGAGTCGCACCCCTGAATCCTCTCTCATTCCCAGCAGGTTTAGGAACACGGTGAGGTCGGTTACCCCAAGTTAGATTTTGATGGAGGCAACCCCTCTAGTTCAGTAGTCTGATATTCCATCTAGAATGCCATAGTTTACATGTTTTGTTGTTTGTTTGTTTGTTTGTTTTGCATATTAAAGCAGACACTTTACTGTAGGGCTGCCATTCCCTCAACAGTTGGTTCCTTTGAAACTCCAAACCCAATGGTTTATCTAGGCTTTAGGTATGCACAACTGTCTTGGCCACTATTCATTATTAATTTCTCTTGAGCAATATGTCTCGATGAAAGCAATTGGCATCTGAGCAATCAAACAACCACTGGATATAATGACTGCCCTACTTCGGTGTGGCAGACACCTTTTATTTCTGTTCCCAAGACCATATATGCACTGATTAAAAGCAGGAATGCCTATTTAAGTCGTGTGAAGGGAGGCGATGAATGGTATGTCTGAACAGCCTGGTCTCTGGCTTGGTGTCACTGAAATGCCACACTCCTCACTGAAGTCCGTTGATAAACCTGACAGTGCTGAGCAACTTTTATCAGCAGACTTTATACTGAGGGACCCAAGCTGAAAGTTAGCACATGGGCTGTCCTGTCAGCACAGAAGGCTTATACCCTTAGCAGATCTAAATAGAGTTTAGATTGTGGAGCCAAACAAAAATCTAGGTCATTAAGTACATAAAAGAAAAGGTTACAATGACCCCAGTCTAAATAAGATGCTGTTTTGAGAGAACCAAAGAAATTACTCTTGCAGTCCATTGGTAATAAACAGTGGTTCATGTATTGTTTTACATATGTTAATTTGGGGCAGCTTATTCTTCAGGCCATGTGAACTACGGCATGTTAGGAGGGACGCGGGGTATCACCATAAGCCAGCTAGGATTTTTTAATATATGTATATAAAACTGCTCTAATTTCTCCAGAGAGTTCATCCCTGGAGAATAACTAAACATTATGATGCCATATGACCATCAAAATGTAAAACTGTGAAAGAAAATGAGATGCCCATGGGGATACTAATTCATGAGACAAAATTCAAAGTTGTTCATGTATACTCTTGACATTTATAATAGACAATGTAAAGTAGAATAAAACATAGTTTTCACACAATAAAATGGCTGCAAAATGAACTGGAGAAAATTCAATAGTTTTCTTTAGGGACTATCAAAAGCCACGATATCTTCCAAATATTCACCAGAGTTCAAGGCTAATGGAAAGCATGTGTGAAAAGCATTTGATAAATGGATTTTAGTGCTCAATAAAGGAGAAATGTAACAAATTAGCCTTGAGTATGCTTGATTATGAGCAGGGAAGCTTTGGACCTATTCCCCAATCTATTTTTTTTTTTCAATGAGAATCAAAGCTGACTAAATTTAGTCCCTTAACTTGTTATTGTCCATCATGTGCTGGAAATGCCCATGAGAAAGGAAGTCTTGGAAAATTAAGCTTCAGGAAATATTCCTGAAACAAGAGAAAGCCATGAAGCAAGAGAAATAGAGACGATATCACTTGAAAAAGTACAAATGTAGTCACCAAGATGTAAATGTAATCATGGGAAAATCTCCCTAAGAAAGTCGCATTAGAAGCATTTTCTGCACTTCCAGGAAAAAAATGGTGACATGATATCATGTAAGCAACTCTCCCACTGAACATAAAACAGAGGGGGAAAATGGCATCTGTGATAGAATGTACAAAAGAATATCAAGACCATGCCAGAAATATTAAGGAAGTGTTACTAGATGTCATGCAAATATAACACGGTGAAGAAGATATGGAGGCTAAGGGAGAATGAGTAATGCACCCCACCCCAACCCACCCCAAGGTCTCCATGTCCTAATTCCTAGAATCCGTGACTATGCTAGTCACATGAAAAGGGAAATTGAATTTGCAGGTAGAATTATGGTGATAATCAGTTGATATTTAAATAATGAAATTATCCAGATGGGCCCAGCATAAAACGGGTCCTTCAAAGTAGCAGAGGGAGACAAAAGAGATGTGAGTAATGGCTTGACTTGCCCTACTGGCTTTGAAGATGAAGGAAAGGGGTCCACAAGCCAAGGAATGCAGGAGGTCTGTAGTAGTTGGAAAAGGCAAGGAGATGTCCCCTACGCAGAGCCTACAGAAAGGAACGCAGCCCTGCTGACACCTAATTTTAGCACCGTGAGGTATATGTTAGACTTCCAACCTCCAGAGCTGTAAGGTAATACATTTGTATTGTTTAAACCACTAAGTTTGTGGTAATTTGTTTCTGGCAGTCATAGAAAATTAAAGCAAAGTCCTCTTAAAAAAGCAGTACAGAAATGGATAGAGACCAAAAACAAGAGGGGAGATCCTTTTAAAAGCCCCAACTTTAGAGGACAAAAGTGTGATGACAAGAAAGCATCTTGGAAAAGAAGCACATCACTAGGAAAGTGACTTTGCCTCTGGAATCAGCATGAGATGATGGCTACAAAACTTTCCTGACTCATCTCCCGTTACTCTGTCCTTTTCCTACACGCCCCAGACTTGACCAAGCAGGGCATTTCCTGCTAGTACTGTGCGGTCTCCTATTCCCATCTCTAGAGTCACGTAGCTGCTCTGAATGCTATACTCTCCCCTGCACCCCCTCACCTGACAGCTGAACTACTTTTCTATCAAGATTAATCACACGCAACACTGTCTCTGTGCGGAGATCTCTCTTCTGTCCCCCACCGCACTGTTGCAGAGACAGCTAGCGGTTTTCACAGACAGGATGCTCCATTTCCTCGTGGTGATTTTCCAGCTGCCTCGCATCAAGGTGGTGCCATGTAACTGCTTCTAGCAAATAGATTGTGGACATACATGGCGTGTCATTTCCAGGTAAAAAAAAAAAAAATCTGAGTATCAGGGGTAGTATCCTCCATGAATTCTTCCCTCCGTCTACGAGCTGGATGACCTTGAAAGTATAAGATGGTGGAGACACAAGGTCGAAACAGTCCAGTTTCTGAGTCACTGCTTAGAGAAAACAGCCAGGAGAGCTGCTCATTCAGGACCACCAGCACTGGCTTTTGCCTAAGCAAGAAATAAATGTTCTTTGTATTAAGCCACTGAGATATGGAGTTATTTGACAGTAGTTACTCTACACTAAAATATAAGCCTTGCCCTTTTCTCCATTTGATACCTTTTTTTACAGAATGTTTATTTCTATATGTTTGCCTCCTTATTTATGGATTACTTGTATTCTAAGTTGCAAGTCTAGCATAGACTTGGCACTTTTAATTAAAGTTTGTTGAATGAAAATCAATAAAAATTACTAACAGATGTTGGTAGAGCCAGAGCTACAATATGACTCCAAAAGGCTTTGGGTCTATGGTGCCTGGGTTGCCTTCCTTTATTTGATACAACTGTCCTAACTCTACGCTCAGGACACCCTGACCTGAAACACTCCTCCCTACCGAAGAATCAAGTTGTTTCTTTCCCACTTCTATCCTGTGTGTCACACCTGTAGTTATCTAAGTTTGTGTGGATACCATACTAGATCAATAAATTCAAGTAGTTAAATGTTACTCATTCTGTACTGAATTCCCAGCAAAATGAGTCCCCAGTGTCCACTAACATGGCATGAGCAAAGTATTTTATTAATATTATAAGTAGAGAACTTTCAGCTCCTTATGTATTTATTTTCCCTATTAGATTCTGTGCCTATTAAGGGGAAGAGCCCTCTGTGTCTTTGTATCCTTAGCAGCTACTCCATGCTTTGCTCAGGACAGGTTTAATAAATGTGTTTTGTAATAGAACAGAATGGAGCAAGTTAAGAAGTAGAATTTAAATATATGATTTTCTAATTGCTCTCTAATAAAGAGGCTCTTCTATGGCAAATACTTATAACCCTCTCTAACCAGGTTGAATAGCCATTAAAACATAATTATTTACTTCTATACATAATTGCATCCTTCCAGAAAAGTGCTAGAGATCATTTTTGATCAGTAAAGGACCTTTGATTTCCTGGGCTATAAAGTGTGTGTGTGTGTGTGTGTGTGTGTGTGTGTGTGTGTGTGTGTGTATGTGTCTAGGTATTTAAGAAAAGGTGCTGTTTGTAGCTTTCTTTATCATTAAAGAGACCTGAGCTACCTACTATGGCTTTCCCAAGGCCTCAGTCTCAATTGACTTAGCAGCTCATTCCCAAAGCAATGCTCATCTTCTTTGAAAATTACCCACTGAATGAGAAAGAAAGAACAGAAAAGTAGAAAAAATGTTCTGAGAAACATTAATGGCTTAATACACTTTATTCCTATTATGTGCTTGGTAAACTTGTAGATGTAGGTGTTGGAAGCTATTAACAATAGAGTAGGTTTTAACAGAATTGCTTATCTTATTTTTCAACCTACGTGAAAACCATATGACAATTTTAGAACCAACAGGTTGTTTTCAAAACTGTACCTCTTCCATATTTACTCTTACTGGAAATACTTAGCTTAGGAATATTTACTCTATTGCTCCAAAATTCTTTGCATACTAGAAAGGCTGGGAGGTCCCAGAAACTGTTTCCCTGTTTCCATCACACGATACAAGGTAATTGCCCACTCAATGTAATCGTGTCGCCTTTTCATTATTAAAAATTAAATTATTAAAGAAGTGACTCTTTCATCCTCATCTGTATCAATGCATTCCTCCCTAGTTTTCAAACCTCATAGCCATCGCTCATTTTTATAGTCAGATTCACAGCATGTGTGTCAGACCTCGCTGTCAGAAACTGGGCCTGTTCTTAACTTCAATCTATACAACTCCTTGGATTTTTTTAAAGCCATTCATTAAAACTATACTTAGCTTTCTTTATTCCTTGATATCAAATAGAGAACCTGTGTGTTCAGTGCCCACATTTAGGCTTATTAAGAGAAAAAGATAAGTACCGCATGTATTTGCCAAGTTGTCCTGACTTTGGTTCAGTTGGATCACCAACCCCCCACCAGCAAATCAAGCTTATGAAGAGTCCGGGCCATATGGCCGGGGGAGATCTGGTTTGAGTTTAGTCTGTCAAAATGATTGGGAGATTTCCAGCAGTTATAAAGAAAATTTTGTTGAAAGATAGTGTTCCTGTAATTTATGGTCTCCCAAAGTCAGAGTTATGGGAAAACTTCCTTATTAGGAACAAAATCGAAATCCCAAAATTCACAGAGAAGCATCCCACAAAGAGGCACACTGCCTCTGCAGATATTTAAGAAAACGTGTAGGAAACAAAAGATATTATTTGAGTGTGACACAGAATTCCACACATAATCAAAAGAGGGGCGGAATCAAAACTAGATTTCGGATCTTGCCCTGGCTTTGGCCCTCGGGGTCTGACGGACAAGCGTGAGGGCTGCCAGGCCTTGCCTCAGTTCCCGCCTCTGCGGCAGGCGCCCCCGGACCCTCAAGAGCATCAATTCTCAAATGGATAAACCTCAGCAGAATATATGATGGGCTGGGGGCATGTAAACAGTGCATATTCTTGGAACCAACTGCATATCTCCTGGACCAGAATCTTTAGGAATGGTGCCTGAGTTTTATAAATACTCCAGGTGATTCCTATTTGCCATAAAGAATGAGAACTATCACTTTGGTGCCAAATCTAATGTTAGGCAAGAATTAAGATTCAAAGAACAAATCCTAAGATTCTGCGACTCGGCATCATCACCCTTTTCAATATTCTTACCCTGACTTAGTGCTTCAAGCCCGATCAGTGGACATTGCCTTATCATTAATATATAGTCTCTATCTTGTGTCCCAGTTCAAATAATTGGAATTTTTGTCTTATTTCTTCATGACTTTCCACCTGCAACCTGAATAAAATTCTGGTCCCCTTAGGAAGGTAGGTTTTATGGCCGCTGTGTGAAAGTCTGTCCCTGAATTGTTCTGGGGCTGCAGTCTGGCCCCATAACACCTGGCCTGCCTGCCTTGCCTGAAACTGAGACTCACTGCCCTGCATTTCCTTCTCCATCTGCCACTCACCTTTCAGAATCACTGATGCCTGTGTTTCTGTCCCTCCCCCCAACCCCCGCCCCACCTAATCAAGACTACTGCCTGTTGACTATCACAGAGACTTCAGATACCATAATCTGGATGACCATTTTTGGGGGGTTTGATTTTATGCATCCAGGACCTGCATAACTCTAATGCATGAGTAAGTTTTTTTTCTCCTCATTCAATGGCAGTTACCTGGGCCATGTCTAGCCATGTCTCAAAATATGGTAAGAGAGAACTTTCAGTTACAAAGTTCCATAATACTCCTACTTAATGTCCTCAAAAAGACTTGGAGATGTATAGCGGGAAAGAGATGTTTGGTTTTCCAAGTTTTCCCCCATTCCTCCATGATGGCAGAGACAAGGCTACTGGAAATGTAACGATGAACAAAGAGAAGGATGAGCCACACAAGCTGGAACTTCAGGAAGTTGGCCTAGAGAGTTAAAAGAAGGATGAACTGTTCCAGTGTTCCCAGGACTGAGGGGTTCCTGGGTCATGGGGCTTTCAGAGATCAAACTGGACATCCCTGACTAAATGGCCACCCTAGCATTTGAAACTGTTTGGTCTTTGGCTGGATCTAAGATTCGGGATGTGAAAAAGTTGTAGCAAAAAGAAAGGAAATTTGATTTATTTAATGTAAATGTAAATATTAAGATTCCTTTGAATTACTCTGGTATGTTAAACTATACTTCTTTGAATGTAACTTTATTCAGAGACTAGCTCACATGGTCCCCGACTTTTGTGTTACTTAACAATTAATGAAAAAAATGTAATCATTATTAATAATACTGTTAGACACTTTTTGAGGACTTAATATGACAGCCACAACTATTATCTTGAATTACAGTCACAATGACCTTAGTAGGTGAGTACTTCTTGAGCCCAATTTCATCAATAAAAAAGAGGTTTAGGCAATTTTTCTGAGAAATCTTGACCCTGACTTGCCATATGACAGACAGTTAAAGGAGCCTCAACTCTATGCCAAAAACATACAACTTGTCAGAGTACAGAGGATTAGCTAGATGTATACACACAGATGCACGTCCCTGGGTATACATATTCTGACATACCTTGGAGTCAAAGCCATTAAGGTCAATACAGAAGAATTATTTAAAATATCGAGGCATGTGCATGTTTTTTTTTTTTTTTTTTTTTTTTCAGCTAAATATTCCAGGTCAGTGGAAATGCTAAGGAATTTGGGGTTGTAGGAATTACTGCAGACATTCCAGGGGCTCATGCGTAGGTTGACACTAAGGGTTGACAGAGAGGGGAGGGTCGCCTTGTCAGTAAGAGATGATGCTGTGAAACTTTTGCTCTCAATTTAACCCCGTTACACCGTTAACGTTTAGTGAGCACTTCTTCTGTGTCTGGCACTGTATGTATATTATCTCTTTCAGTCTTCACAACAATCTTCTGAAGCAGTTATTGCAGGCTTTATTCTACAGAATCACAGGAAGATTAAGTACCTAGGCAACATCACAAGACTAACAAGTTGTAAAGCCAAGATATAAACCCAGGCGATCTGGTTTTATCCATTTAATTACTTCAATTTTCTACTGTAATGCACTGCAAGACTGTTAAAGTTACAGGAAACCATACTGATTATTTACTTAGCCTAACTTCCTCATTTTATAATAGTAAACCAAAGACCCAGAGATTATTAGAGATTTAGGAAGATAAGTGTGTAAATTACAAAGAACACAGGGTTTAGAGATAATCTGAGTTTGATCCTTACCTCTGTCACCTATCAAGTGTGCCATGTGACAATTAATCTCTTTAAACCTCAATTCCCTCATATAAAATGAGAATAATGATATCTTATTAGTAAGATTTCAGGATTAAATAAAACAATACATGTAAAGTATTTAGTAGAGTTCCTTGCATATAGTAAGGGATCCGTAGATGAAAGGTCTATTAAGATTATTATTGTTGTTATTTTTGTTATATTATAAGGACCTAGAAGGTACTACTAATACCACCTACTACTACCCTACTACTAAGGCTACTGTTATTACATCATCATCATCATGCCACATCATAGAGTAGTCAATTGCAGAAGCAGGTTTCAAATCTGGTTGTCTGACTTACCACGATAACATACTTCTTATTACAGGAACAACATCAACACTCCACATGAATAAAGACCTTTGGAATCTGATAGGTTATTTGTAATGTGGCCACAAAGTTGCCAATAAGAATATATAAAAATTTAAATGGCACAGAGCATGAAGAAGCAAATTCAATGCCATGGAATCTTGGACACTAATGTTTTTTAGAATATCTTCCAAGTTAAATATAGATGCAGTATATATATTGGGTTTTGGTTTATTTTTTATTTCTTTTGGCTTCTGTATGCACTGTGAACAAATGGAAGACAGTCAATCTTGGATCTGTAGCACAGATTTAAGAGTATGATAACAGGGTCCACAAGCTAATCCAACAGAGATTTAAGCTAATGGAACTGTATTTCTGTAAAAGTTGACAAAATAACAGACTGAATGCAAATTTAGCTGTGATTACTGACATCCATTCCAAAAAGCCATAATTCCTCTGTCTTCTCCTCCATTTGATATATGAAATATTATTAACGTATATTCACATACATAAACTTTTCTAAATAGGAGTATAATGAAAACTAGTTTGCAACACTCTCTGTCTCATATACAAGCCATTTCACATAGTTATTTTTTATTACACAAATGAGATACTCTATTAGTGAGAAAAAATTAAAAAATAAATAAGCTAAAATTAAAAATTTAAAATCACCAATATCCCACAACATGAGATAACTGGTGTTAATACTTTGTTGTTTATATTTTCTGACTTTTTGTAAGTGAATAAAAATTCATACATAGGTAAATATGGACAAACTTTTGAAATATATTAAACTATAGTCCTCTTTCCTATGGCAAAGTAGAATAACTGCTTTCCCATATATAATATAAATTAATTACATTCCATATGATGCTTTTAAATAGTTGCCTGACATTCCATTATGTCAATTCACCATGAGTTACTAGTCAATCGCTGTTATGAATGGTTGGATTATTTACAATTTTCTTGCTGTTGTGAACAACGTGTTTTTATAAACATCCTTGTTTGTACACCTTGGCACATGTGTCTAAGTATTTCCTTGGACATCAAAAATTCTAGAAATGGAATTTCCTAATAAAAAACAGCATATTTTTAAGGCTTAATACATACTTTGTAATAAGTACCATGTATGTGTTTGTAATATGTATACATATCTATTGTCATATTTATCTACAGAACCAATGCATGTATTTGCACTTCCAGCAGCAAGTATAGGGAGCCTCCCCCACTGCCTTTCACAGCTGAGTGAGCCAGTGCCTTTCCTGGGTGGTCATGGCTTCCAACAGAAAAAAACCTATGGAAACCCCCTCATCAGTGCTACCTTTGTGACACAAAGAAAGAACAAGAGATAACACTCAGCTGCCATGAGGACTTCCTGCCCTACCAGCTGGCTAATAGCTGCTGACCATGCCCAGTGTACTGTGATGTCATAAGTTATCAAAGAAAAACATCATTCGAAAATAACAAGGCAGCTGAGAATTGCTAGACGCTATTGGAGAAAGAAGTTCTGAATGTAAAATGTGCATCTGTTTTGCTTTATCAAATGGAACAGGAAAAAAAGGGCTGGCCACATTTGGCAAAGAACGATAGTTTTCCCTCTGAAAAATTTGGAGAGAGAGAGGGAGGGAGGGAGGAAGAGTGTTATTTCCTTCTTTCAGTTCCCAGAACTGCCAACTGTCTCTTCTGAATTTTCACCTGGGCATCATTAAGATTTCACTTCTTTCTTGTAAGTTGTAAACAGCATTTATTTGTAAAAAAAAAAAAATCGTAACTATGATGCTCCAATGAGATGATGGATATGAAAGTGATATATTAATACACTGAAGATATCATTAATATTTCCCAAGAAGACAGTACAAGCTGAGTAACTTGAAACATTGACTTAACTAAACTTATGATTGCAAATGCACAATAAGTAATTAGAGAAAACATTACACATCGGCAATCGATGCCGGGTGAACACTTTCCCACAAACCACGCCTGGGCAGTTACATACGAGACAATATAGAGCTGGTTAGACAAATTCCCAATACTGACTTCAAGCAACTCTCTCTTAAAAATGCAAGCAGCCCCCTCCCTTCCCAGTTTGTTCTCCATCCTTACTAGTCATCTTCTGACCATCTTACTTTCTATACCTTACACAGTTTCCATTTTTATCTCACCTCGTTCTTCCTTCTCACCTAGGAATCTGGACTCTCTCTCTCGCCAGTGCTACAACGAAATGAATGCTTGTAAGTTCACAAAGACCTCTCTGTTGGAAAATACAATGGCCATGTCACCTTCCTCATTCTCCTGGCCTACCCAACTGCATTGACTTTGCCAGGTTAGCCTAGGGAAGAGTTTCAAGCACAAAGACCCTTCCTCAAAGGCAGATAATATTAATCAACTTGTCTAATAGTCTGTTCTTTTTTAAGTTATTAAAGATATATTTTAACTACCTGCTTTACTAACATGTGCAACCTCGTACAATGAAAGTATGGCTAGTGTTTAAAGAATTCTTCCAAATCATATGGCTAATATATGAAAGAAAGCTCGATAGAGGTGTTCCCAAATTTGACAGCAATCCCAACAATTTACATGATATTACCAGGAAGAAGGTATGAAGCTGAAACAAATTTTTCTATGTTATTAATAATAAAAAATAAATAAATTTCAATCAACTAGATAAAAGACTGAAATACCTTTGCATTCTCTCTATGAAAGATATTACAACATTATTGTTTTATACAGAGGTGGTAAAAAAGTAGATGGTCAAAAAACCAAGAGAAAACACCAATATGAAAGTGTGCATGGCAGTGTATTCAGAAAAACATCATGCTATTTTTCTGGATTTATGTTATGTGTGTAATTTCTCAGATTTTTTTAAATTTATAACTTCTTGTGATTTCTTATGTGTAATATTTACTTTTTAATGTAATTTTTTATTTGTAGTTTTGTGTTATATTTTTAAGGAGGGTGTCCCAAAATTATATAAGCTTCAGGTCCACCCAAACCAATCCTACTAATTACATATTAGCTCGTCTATCATAGGAATATAAACCATTAACTCAAGAGCTTTTCTGGATAATAAAAACGAGGTATCATTATTAATACCTCATTACACGACAGCAATCCCTCTCATTTATCCCATCTTCCTGGGCCCCTTGCCGTCGTGCTTGTACTCACAACTGTACTACACACTGAGAATGTAAGATAAATGGATAACACCCCGGCTTCGAGTAGATTCAAGCCTAATGAGAGGGAGAAGACAAATACTAATAATTATGCAGTAACGATAACTGCTCTAAAGGAGTTAAGACCAAAAGGTTCTCAGAGCACAGAGTGGGGAGAGACTGAATCCACCTTGGGGATTCAGGAAAAGCATCACAATACAGGTAATAATAGCTGAACTGGGCATGAAAGATGAGAGGAAGGAAGCCTGACAGGGAAGGGAGACAGCATCCTCATGGAGAAAATTGCAGGTTAATTTATGTGAGCAGAGCATCAAAATCAGTCTAAAGAACGTAGATATGCTGTGCTGGCGCACAGGGATCAAAGAAACAAAAACAAGCCAAAAAGAGAAGCATCACTAGCTTTTCAGAAGAATTAATAAATGATATGCATATATGTGACATACTCCAATATGCCAAAGGTTTATAAATCTTAAAAATTTGTAGTTTTAAGCTCTAGTATCACAGAGCTACATGCTGAGAATGTACTCAGGCCTGGGCACTGAATCCTCCAATGTTTATTATTTGTGTCACCTGGGACACCTGCGTAATTTCTCAAAGTCTCAGTTTTCTCACCTGCAAAGTGATCAGGTACTTACATCAGAAATTTGTCATATAGTACGTGGCATATGTGCTCAGTAGTGCTGAGCAAATATCATGCGTTATCAGTGAGGCTAACGTATATAGAATTTTCTAACTTTAAAGATAGATGTGAATTGCACATCTCTTTGTTACACTGATAATTAACTTGGTGAAAGACAGCAACTGTCAGCCAAACCAATCAAGCTGGAAACAGGAAAGTTCTTGCAAATAGCCAGAGCATTACGAAGAATTCCAGAAATGTTCTCACATTGTCTATCACAATCCTTTAAGCACGTACTAATTTAAACAAACACCAAAGCACCCCACATCAGAAATGTACATACAGGAAACAAAGGCCAAAAAACAAATCCCAATGAAAAATAACCCTCTGGTGAGGAAATAAGCCCTTAACTCTACATAAGTCGTGGTTTAGAGTATATTCCTGCAAAAAATAAAGGACATCACTTTTAGGCTTGGGAGGAGTGTCTCCAGGCTGACCTACTTTGCACTCCTTAGAGAGAGGCTTTCATTTTTTTTTATTTTTTATTTATTTTTTTTTTTTTTGAGACAATTGCACCTGAATCAATAGCTTGATCCTTTCCAGCCTTGACAGATTTGACTGCTCATTTAATGGTAAACTCTGTGCATTTTTAAGGAGGGGCGTCAAAGATTAAATCTTGGATTTAATCAAAGAAAATTACGGAGTAGTGAACTGTGTCCTATTTAAGCCCAGTAGGCCATGAAATCTGCCCCTTTAGAGTTGGAAGGTCGGCGTGCAGGCCTGGAGACCCTGGAGAGCGGTGGCCGACAGGTCTGTCGTCTCACAGTAACCCAGCCTCTTGGTGTTTGTCGCTGGGGATTCTGAAACTGTCGAATTGATCCTCCGAAGAAACGTGGCTCAGGCTGGTTTTGTTTACCTTTTTTTTCTTTCTTTTTTTGGTAGTATTATGGCACTACAATAAGTTCATAATCTAGAAACTAAAACATATAAAAATTTCTAGACATTCGACAATTTCCCATGAATACAAAAATACAGGAATACGTGTTATTAATCAGACCTGACTCACTGCTAGTCATCATATGAGAATGTATAAATGTGGGAAGCCTCTGAACGTCCTCATTTTTTGTTTTTCTTCCGAGCATTATTTTCACTGAACGTGTTGTGCCAGAAGATCATAACCTTGACCAATAAGTTCTTAAAACACAAAGAATGGGTCATAAAAGGAGAGGAACAAATCGCTTCCTACAGGGGGATTTGCATAAAGTGACGGCTGCATCATTTAACTGGAATAAGCAACTTTACAGATCTCGTTATACGAGACTTTATTTTTTTTCACATTTTAATGTTGTATTTTATTCTTCAATGCCCCATCAATGATGTGAGACTTTAATAACAACCAACAGTCACGTGGTCACAGGGTTGGGCATTGGGCAGCTCTGCAGCCATAGTTACATACACCGTACTGCTTCTGAAGACAGTACCCGCTGATGGACTTGATGGCTTATTATCAAACTGAATGATTTAACCTGGCCATGTAAAGTGATCACAGAACATCTTTGGGAAAAATATTACAAAAATGGTAATTTTTTGTGGTCCATCAAGGGATCGTTATACGGTGGCATTCGATTAAAACATTACTTAAGGTAGCAAGAGTATTAGATTGAAAATTATACTTGAAAGAATTACCGTTAAGAGGAAAATCAGAGAAAAGGTAGTAGATAATAGTTGCCATTAGGTTCCAACCAGCCACACGCCTTTATCTTTATGTTTCCTCCCCACCTCAATGTTAAGAAAGAAGTCCCAGATAAACGTTTTATTAATGGAATTTTGAAGGGTGATGTTATTTCCACGTCCACCTTGCTCAGGGCTACCCTTAACCAGTCACGCTTGAATGAAGCGCAGGATTTGCCTTAATTTACAGTTGGCGAAGCACCCAGCAGCCTGCTTCATCCTCCTAGGCTGTCCCAGTGTCTCCGTGATGTTTGGGATAGGCCAACGAGTCTGTTGAATTTCATATTTATCTTACTAGAGAAAGTTAGGTCTGATGGTATTAATATTTAAGGCGGTGTGTCCTAACTTTTCCCAAGTCATGGCACTTAGAGGAACTGATAGAATTATACTACACTGCAATAAACTGAGAAAGTAGTGTGTGTCCAGAAGTAACCACCTTGGGGAGGGGAAGAAAGTGGGGATGAGGAGAGCCAGCAGCCTGGGTCACGCCCCACAGACCTGACTGCATGATCGGTGTCATGGCACACCGGGAGCCCAGCACGGCACTGCCAGGGAGAGGCTCCTCTGGGAACATAAGTAAGATTTTGAGGTCTTCGTGATAGGAAACTATGAGTCAATATTATTTGTTACAAGGTAATACTCTTATATTGCTAATTATATTTTATCTATTATTTAAACAATTTTGGATGCTATGAAAACATCTTATAAACAAACTATTTACATAAAGCCTGCTTTTCATTTCTTAATTCTCTAAGGTCTTGGCATGAATGTAGTGGAAAGCACATAGGCTATAGAGTGACACGAACCTCCTAGCAAATATTGGTTGTGCACCATATGGCTTCAGAAACCACACACTTTCTGAGACTTAGTTCTCCCACATTAAATGGGAATAATACTTACTTCAAAAGACAGTTGTGATTTTTAAAAAGCTGGTAGCACAGAGAAATAGATGCTCATTAAACATTATCTCAATTCCTTTCCACAGGTGAGAATTATTACTATAGGACGTTAAATTCCCCATACTGTTACAATACTTTATTTCTTTCTCCCTGCTTTCTGCTCTCCTCTATCATAATCGCTTTGTCACCAACCTCTCCTTCCTTGCCTTGTTCTCAATATCTAGAATCCCTCTTTATGTTCTTACTTTCTTCTCTCTTAAAACTGAGGAAAGGAGGGGAAAAAAAGAGTTTGGATAGGAATCAATGGGTTATATGGTCATTTAATTCAATTCAGCATCCAGATCTTGTAAGATATTGCCCAAATCATTTCAAGTAATAATACAAAAGAAGAGAAATTGTTTTTTTTTCAGGCAATTAACTGTTTAATCTCTCAGTCTCCACGATAGCCACCCTTTGGGTCAGTGGCTCTCAACCTTCATACCTCATTGCCACGCCAGAAAAAGCCAACCCAGACACATTAAGAGAAACAGTTCATAAAAGTAGCAAGTCTCATTAAGAGGACCAGATGCTGGGTGCTCAAGTGATACTTGCTCATTGCATTAAGTGTTTTAAATACCCACTAATACAAGTATCTGAGGAGGCAAAACTGAGCTATGCTGTGGATTCACAAATCGGATACAAATCTATTGCTCCAGAACTTAAAAAAAAAAAAAAAAAAAAAATCAAGGCAAATCTAAAAGGAACTTAAAAGATTGACATTAGATATTTTTATCTATCTTGCTTTTATATTTTTGTTTAATTTTGCTTCATTAGCATCTGTGACACAGGGAAAAATCAGAATGCCTTTAGAGAAGGCAAATACTCTCTGAGTTCTTCTTTGCTAAAAACCAGAAAAAGTAAAAAATTGACTATGACACTGTGGTGGAGACAGTAAGAATTAGCATAACAATAAAACTTCCAAGATTGGATAATTTCTACAAAGAATGTGCAGGCTGGGACCCATCTCCTGCCGCTTTCCGGAACGCTTCCTCTGTGAGTCCAGATACTGTGTCCTTGGTGGAAAAGGGCAGGCAGCATACCATCTTAGCAAGCTTGTAAACAGAAATGTTAAAGTGGTTTGGAGAGGCAGTAACGCTTACCATCGGAAACTGCCGCTGACATTATGCGAGCATAGAAGTTAGAGAACATGTGAGTCATTTTCATAGGCATCTCAATAATGACTTTGTCCAAAGGCACTACTTACTGTTGTTATTCTCTGTGATGCATCACTCACAGGATTCGAGACATGGTGATCCATGTAGAGAAAAGGATTTCCGAAAGGATTGGGGGGCAGTCTCCAATCATATTGATGATTTCCAGTAATGGGGGGCGGTCTCCAAACATATTGATGATTTCCAGTAAATTTGCCTATGCAACAATATAGTAGTAACAAGTCAAGATGCATAACATTGTCAAAAACTCCAATTTTATTTTCCTGCAGAAAAAAATGACATCAAGTGGATTTATCATCATTTTAGAAGCAAAAAGTAATCATATGCATGCACTTCACAAAATTATATGAATATCTCTATGTTAGTATCTATATTAATAACTCTCCAGTATCTCTATTTTAGAAATTTCTAATTCATTTATATTTTTATGGTAATAAGATTAAACATGATTCTACAAAGTACTGTTTTAATAAGACTAAGTTTGGATGGGGCAGGATGGCTTAGCTGCACAGTGACAGGGGCTACCTATCATTTGTACAGAATTCAATGTAAAAACTGATCCCCTAGTGTATGGCAGCAAAATGGCCCTGGATGGAAAGAAGAGGCAGAAAGAAAAGGGGAGGAAGAAAGGTAGTATAAGTTAGTGAAGAATGATCCTTCTCGGAAAATTTTCACTTATAAAATATTTGATCATTAGGGGGTGTTAGAAAACAAAGAAAATATGTTTACAATGAAAACTATTGACCTTTCAATTTTAAAAAAGCAAAAGTCCACAGAGAGAGAAAGAGAGAGAGAGAGAAAGGGAGGGAGTGGGGGACTAGAAGTAGAAACAGACATTAGAGCTGCCTAGTATCATTCTAGGTTCCTCAATCAATTAGAATGGTAAAAGCTCCTATTATCCCTAATACTCTAGACCAGAGTCAGTGAAAGACAAAGTCCTTATTAAATAACACCAAAACTATCAACAACAAAATGGCCAGGAACTGAAGGGAGAAGAAACAGAAGTATTGGCCAGAGGAGGAAAAAGAGATCAGGACAAAAATATATTCACTAGAGTTTTATGGTGAAAAAAGCAGAAAAGATTAAGAGACTTGGAAAAAGGATGAAGGAAGACAAAAGTAGACAAGTTTTTTGAGGGAAGCAGAGGAAGGGAGCCCATTCTACACACAGCACATCACATGCCTCTGCAGCCAAAGGGAAGCACGTGCTTGAGCTGCCTGACTTGGTGCTGCCATCAGGAGTCATCATTATCGGCAGCAGCAGCAGCAGGACACTTACGCCCTCTGTGCTACTGTACTAAACACTGCATATGGATCATTTTGCTTCATCACGCAAGAGCCCTTATGAAGGACATCCTATTACTACCCTCATTTTTACAGAGGAAAAAGCCAAGTCTCAGAAAGCTGGGGTAATATTTACAACTTTTTATTGTTTACAGTTGATAAGACTCTGCACCCAAACACTTGAACTTTTAAAGATTAAAACCAGTCTATCTTGCCTGATTCGAGTTTATGGAATTCTGCACTCTCTACCTGCATCGTTATAGTAACTAACATACAGCATTCACGAGATGATGCATTTTCTTATCTGTTTCATTATCCATCATTTGATAATTATTATACTGCAACATCTCCCCTTGTCATTGATCCTACTAACCCAAAATTTTAATTTTAATAAAAGTCCCCAAAACAATAAAATGTCTAGGTGGATAATAGGACTTTAGTAGGACACCATTTGAATACATCCATTGAATGCTGTAGCCAAATTATTTATGTATGATTGATTTAAAGAAATTTCCTCATTTTATATAGAAGTTGACTAGAAAAGCTAGTGTGTGGTTGGGATAGAGAAACATTATAACTTGGTAGTAGTCACACTGATGTATTCAGGTACACTATACAAGTTGACTGTTGCTTGCTGGAACACAGATTTTGAGCAAGTTCACACACACATTAAAATACTTTTGTCTTCCTGTTTGGATGTGCCTGGTACAAACACATGATATTTGAGATTAATTCCTCTGAACACACAATTTTTCCTTGGGTCATCTTATGTGCTTGGTCAAATCATAAAGTTGAATTATAGAGCTCAGAAGGTCAGAGGTATTTGTTTTTTTAAAAAAGGAAAGAGCTGTCAACAGTTTCAAGTGATGGTGTATTCATGTCCATATTATGGCAAGATTGGGTAGATATTCACCAATTTTATTTCTCTCAGAGAGGGAAAGATAAAGCTCTCAGTGTTTCCTATAGTTAGGCTAGGTACAGATGACTGGGCTTTGGCCAATGACATGTAGAAAAACAATATACCACTTTCATGCCAATTTCATAAAAATACAATGCATAATCACCCACGAGGCAACCAGGGAGACCATGCGTTGAAGACGGTAGCATCACAAGATGAAGGAAAGCAACCTCGGCTGCATTGGACAGTGATTTGAGAAACAAACTTCTACTTACTAAGCCACTGAGATTCCAGAACTTGTTAACGGTTGCACCATAGCTTAGCCCAATCTGACCAATAGGGAAAGTGGCACTAGTGGTGGGGTCTGCGGTCATAAAACTTTTAGGATGTGGCAGTGCATCAGGCAGCAGAGAAGCTGGAAATAAGGTGATCTAAGTTGTGCCATGGGAAAACAGTTGTAAAATTGTTATCAATGATAACTTGATAGACAGACTACAGCCTACTAAGTCAGAAACTCTAGAGGAAGGCAGAAAACAATCATACCGTCAGTGCACACAGGGCTGGCTTATGGATTGCATTTGGCAAGGCATTACATGAAATAGATAAGCTCAGGAAAGAATTCGCTGGTTTGGAATGCTCTGAAATACCATTTATCTCAGGAGTCATAGTTCATTGAAATAACAGTACTTCCAAGTTTCCACAGGGCCAATATATCTTTAACATTAAGGATTAACACTGTCTACCATAAATCCAATAGCCGAAGGTCGTCAGTTGCTCTGTTTTTAAGCCAGGCCTATTCATGTTGAATGGTGGAGGGGTGAGGCGGGGGTGGGGGGCATCGAAGAGAAAGAAAAGAACTAATGTAGCTGTTTTTAAAATACCATTATGACCTCTCCTAAATTTCAAAGAAATACTTTTAAAATGCTAGTGAATTTTCTTATCTAGAAGGAATTTAAGAAAGGCTCTTATCTTACAACTTTCTTCTTAAGGCAAAAAGAATACAAATTCAATATTCAAATTCTCTCGAAAGACTAAGATCCTGGGTGGAGGACCTGGGAGAGAATAATCTGGTATTCATTTCAGCGACCTAAACTTAATTTTCTCCTTTGGGATGCAATGCATGAGAATCATTGTTTAACATCATTCCACTTAGGCCTCAAAAATCTCCATAAAAGAAACCTTATGAGGAATTTATATGCCTCGCATTACACCAAAGTTCTGAAAAGAGCGAGCTCGGACTTGGTGGCCAGAAGTTTTCCTCCTTGTTCAAGGAGGAATCACCTTTGTCAGCATCTGGACCACAAAAAGCAATGGGAATCTAGTCAGGAGCAGAGCCAAACAAACTGTGCAGGGGTCAGTCATCTGGCAACGCTAGAAGCCGGGGAAGGTGTGGAAACGCCATGGGCCAGTCCTCAGGAGACCACCGAGCCAGAGAAAAACAAAATGAGTTAACAAGGTAGGAGGCCCTCCGAAACAAGAATCGGGAGACATAGCCTCTAAAAGGGATCCTTCCACTGACCAGACATGTGACTGGGACAGGTCACGCCTCCATTTTGGAGTTCAGTCTCCTTTAAAATGAAGGAGTTGGGCTTAATTATGAATTGTTAATTCAAAATACCCACGAGGATCCAGCAGGCTGTCTAATGGGGAGATCCGTGCAGAGTGGGGACCTGGCTAAGTGACGAAAACATGCCCCTCCAAGGAGGCAGCTCCTGTTCGACTCCAGCTGAATAATGGCATCCAAGATTACAGGCCTAATGCTGCCAAATTTCCTTTTTTTTTTTTCAAGAGAATCTAAAAATCATGGATTTTTTATGGAAAATCTTTCCATTTATAAATATCCATACCTAATTCAATTTTTTAAATCACACTGTTGCCCACACAAAAACTATCTATCAGTGCAGTGAGACCCGGGCACCACATTTGTCCCCCAGGCAGTCGTCATGTAACTATCTCTGAACTAAATAATGTCTAAGTCCCCTTCCATTTTTGAGGATTACTTTAAACTAATTCCCTTCCATCTTTGAGGATAACTTAAAACTAACCGGCTGACAAATGACATTTTATTTCCCCTATCTATGATGCAATTTCTTTCTTTTCTTTCTTTTTTCAAAATGTTTGGGAGTAAACACCAAACACTCAGCTGGGGCGGGGGAGATTTCCCCCACTTCACTGAAACTGTGTTCCTATTGTCCGTGATCTCCTGGCCACAAATCCCAAAGGCAATTGCTATGCCTTCATTCTTTACAATCTGTAGCAACTCAAAGTGTTACCATCTCTTCTTGAAAGCTGGCCTCTTCTGGTTTTCCACATGTTTCTAATAACTTTGTCCTAGATTTTTTTGCTGCCTCCTTTTTTCCTTCCACTTCCTAAATGTGGGTGTTCCCAGAGACTCAGTCCCCGGCCCTCTATTATTCTCATTAAATTCTTATCCTAAGATCTCATCTATAACTTTGGCTTCAAACATCACCAGACTCATTCGCATACACAAACACCTCTCTGAGAAACTTCAATTCTCCATTTCCAGTGGCCGCTTGACCATTTCTACGTGGATTATACTGCTCATTACATACATTTCACATGTTCCAAGTTTATTATTTTCTCCAAAACTTCTCCCTTATGTTCCTCTTATGTACTAAAGATCTTATGTACTAACGATCTCCCACCGTTTCCCCAGTTACTGAGTTAAAATCTTAGTTGTCTTAGACGCGCCTCGCTCACCTCCACATTCACTCACCCATTCACAATATTGGGAACATTCATCTCTACCTTTCTGAGGAACTCCATGGAGAGACAACGCTCGCATCCTTCCCACTGCCTCCCTCCCATCTGTATTAGGCACTGACCTGTGTTATCACTTGCTTCACTTTATCTCCTCACTTCCATTGCCCCATGTAAAAACCAACTGCCTGTGTCTGGCATTTGAAGTCCATTGTTTGGTCTTTAGCCGTCCTCTCCATAATCTCAATACTGAAAACCTTCTATTCTAGCCAAACCAGTCTAATCATAGTTCCCCACAGACTACATGTTGTTTATGCTTAGAATGTCCTCACCTATAATATCGACCTGTTTAAATCCTACTCATTCTTCGAGGCCCAGATCAACTTGCATCTTCGAAAACTTTCTAACTTACCCTGAGTTAAAGTGACCACTTCCTTAAAGTATTTTGCTTATCCTAGGCCCTTCCATATAAATTTCATATAGATTGGAGTGTCAGCCTTTCAAGTAGCTATCTCCTTCCTTTCCAAAAAAAAAAAATATATATATTCAGTTAGGATTTTGATTGTTACTTATTTGAATTTTAGATCAATTTACCTTAGCCACTGTTCTGCATTTTTCACTTTTGTTTTTGTCTGACCAGGCTTCATTCTACATGCCTTAGGTTTAATTTGCTTTTTTTTTCCTAGTTTCAAAGATGAAAATTTGAATATTGATTAAAAACTTCTTGTTTTTAATATAAGAGTTTAATGCTATAAATTTCCTTTTATTATTTTATGCTCTCGCATGCATTCCCGATTTTTAACGTTATATTTTCTCATTCATCCTCTTCCAGATATTTTCTAATTTCCCTCGCGACTTTCCCTTTGATTCATGAGCCACTTAGAAGTGCCAGCATACCTTGTTTTATTGTGCTTCACTTTATGGCGCTTCAAAGACACTGCATTCTTTACAAATTGCAGGTCTGTGGCGACGCTGTGTTGAACGAGTCTATCAGCATCACGCTTCTAAGAGCATGTGCTCACTTCATGTAGATATGTCACATTTTGGTAATTCTCACAATATGTCAAACCTTTTCACTATTATTACGTTTGCTATGGTGACCTATGATCAATGATCTTTGATGTTACTATTGTAATTGTTGTCTTAATTTAAGAAATTGCCACAGCCACCCCAACCTTCAGCAGCCACCACCCTGATCTGTCAGTGGACATCGACATCAAGGGAAAACTTTCCACCACACAAAAAAAATTATGACTCACTGGAGGCTGAAATGATGGTTAACACTTTTTAGTAATAAAGTATTTTTTAAATTAAGGCACGTATAATTTTTTAGATACAATGTTTTGCACCTAATAGACTACAGCATTGTGTAAATCTAACTTTTATATGCACTGGGAAACCAAAAAAATCATGACTTGCTTTATTGAGATACTTTATTGTGGTGGTCTGGAACTGAACCCACGATATCTCTGAGGTATGCCTGTGTGTTGTTTAATCACATATTTAGTAATTTTCCAATTTCTTTGTTATTGATTTCTAGCTTAATTCTTGAGTGACCAGAGAATGTACTTTCTCTCAGATTTAAATTTTTGAAAACGTGTTGAGATTTGTTTTGCGGCCCAGAATATGGTCTATTTTGATGACTGTTAAATGTGAACTAGAGCATATTGGCTACTAGTGTTTACATCTTCTACATTCTCAGCTATTTTCTCTCTACTTGTATCACTGAGAGAAGAATGCTGACATCTCCAACTATAACAGCGGAGTTTTTTATTTCTATCGGTTTTGCTTTATATTTTGTAGTCCTGCAATGCTTAAAATTGTTATGTCTGCTTCATGAACTGACATCGATATGTAACACCTCTCCTAATTCTTGAGAATATTTCTTGAGTAAAGTCTATTTTGTCTGATTTTAAAGTGGTCCCTTCATTTTATTTTGATTTATTTTTGCACAGTATATCTTTTTCCATCCTCTTACTTTTAACAGATCTATGTCTTTACATGAAAGTAGTTTCTTGTAGAGAGTATATAGCTGGGTCTTATTATCTAACTTAACAATCTCTGCCTTTTAATCAACATATTTAATTTTTAAGGTAATTATTGATATGGTGGGTTTAAATCTACCAACTTGTTAGTTGTTTTCTATTTTCCAGATGTTCTTTTTTCTCTTTCTTAAAGTCACTTAAATTGTGTATTTTTTATTATTTAGTTTTTTTCTCCAAAACCGACTGATTAGTTATACTCCCATCTTAAAAAATTTAATGGTTGTTCTAAAGTTGACACTATACATTTTTAACATCATAGTCTGCTTTAAAATAATATTGTTACTTCATTTACTGTAGAGGAGCCTTCTAACAATATATTTCCAGTTCCTATCTCCTATAATTTGTACTTCTGTTTTCTTATATTTTATATATATGTATATACTGTATTATAATTTACCCTTTAACACATTTTCACTATTTTTGCTTTAAACTGTCAATTGTCTTTTAGAGTGATTAAAAATAAGTTAAAAATGTTATATTTACTTTATTTTTAACATTATTGGCAGTTTTCATTTTTTGTTAAATCTAAATTTCCAGCTGGTATTATACTCTTTCTACTGAAGAAATTGTTTTAATATTTCTTACATGGAAGCCCTACTGGCAATAAACTCTCTCATTTTTGTTTGAAACTTCTGTTTGAAACATTTTTATTTTCACTGGGCAACAAATTCTGATTTGATGTATTTTTTCCTTAAATACTTCAAAAATATCACTCTATTGTCTTTTGGCTGTCATTATTTCTAACAAGAAGCCTACTACAATGTGTTTTTGTTTGTATGAATATCTTTTTCTCTGTTATCATGATTGTCTCTTTATCTTTGACTACAATGACGTTTCAAATTTTCTGTTTATTTGGTCGTTTTTGTTTTAGGTATTTATCCTGCTTGAAGTTACATGAGCTTCTTAGATTTGTGGTTTTATAGCCTTTATTGCTTTTGGAGAGTTCTCAACTTTATCTCTTCAAATAGTTTTTGGATTCATTCTCTCTTTATTCTCTTCTAGGACTCTAATTATATATACATTAGAACATTTAATATTGTCTCACAACTCTTGGATGTTATCTTTTGGTTTTCATTTATTTTAAACTTTTTTTTTTCACTTTATGTTTTAGTTTAAATAATTTCTATTATTCAGTTTGCAAAATTTCTATAATTTTTCTTGACTTATCTTCAAGTTCATTCATTCTTTCCTCAGCTGTATCAAGTCTACTTCTGAATCTGTCAAAGGAATTTTTCAATTCTAATATCCGCTTAAATTTTTTTTCATAAATGACTTATTCTTATAATTTCATCTTTCTTCTTAAATTTCCCATTTGTACTTGCATGTTGTCCAACTTTCTCAGATCCTTTAAAATAATTGTTATAATTATTTACAGTCCTTGTCTGATTGTCCTAATATCTCGGTCATCTCTGTACCTGGATCTTTTGATTCTCTTATCTCTTGACAATGGGTTGTATTTTTTTTTGCTGTTTTGATTGCCTTACACTTTTTCAAAATAAATGTCAGCCATTAAATGTGGAACAACAGAGGCTGAGATAACTAATATTTATGCCCCTCTTCTGTCAGGCAATTTGAATGAGAGAATGAGTTAATCTAGTCAAACAATGAGCTGTGCTTGGTTTCACTTCAGCGTACCAGAGTTCGAATTCCTCTAGTGATGGGCTGCAATTATTTTGTGCTTCATTTGGGACTAACGAGTCAGGAAGTTTTTCTCAGTGTTTATTCCACCCTCAGCTTTCAGCCATTGCTACATGCCCACTCCACAGAACAAGGCTCTCTCCATGCTCTTGCCATACTGCCCTAGTTATAGAGAGCTGTTGCTTGATATGCAGCACTAGGCTTCATGAAGAGAGTTCCCTCTTTTCCTGGGTTAGCCTCAGGCTTAGGCAGGCCCTGTGTTCCTGGAATGTGAGGTGGAGCTTCTTCAGCACCTCGGCCTCCCTTCCGTGGCAGCCAAACTCTGCATTGCATCTGCAGTTTATTTTGGAAGCAGGAGTGTTCTGCTCTCCACTAGTGGTAGTGAATCAGGGCTTAGGATCCAGGCTGCTTTCTTATTCTTCTACAGGAATAGGAGTGTTTTCTTCTACTCTTTTCCCAGCCACAATGGTTCTTTTTGCACCGTGTGTGACAATGTCTCCTTCCTGTCCTCAGGGGCTTAAGGCTTTTTATTCATACAAGAGAAGAGACTAGGAAAGGAGAGGCTTTGAATTTTTCCTCAGAAGTCCCAGATCTTCTTCTGCATGCTTGTGCCCCAAGTCCTGCCCCATGAGCACCCAGTGAAGGTGAATAGAAAAAGTTCTGCTAGTGAGCGAGATCCCATTTACCTTGGTCTGGCATGCTAACCCACATTTGGCTTGAACGATTGGTTAAAATTTTAGCTGATTTATTCTCACCTACTTGTTATGACACTTGTCTCTTTCTCTAGAAGTTGAGATAGTTCATATTTTATGGACTTGTCCTTTTTTGAATTTAGGTTACCTTGTGACCTCAGCTCTCTAATGGGATCAAAAGTTATAAATTTAGAGTGTATCTGACTTTTTTTCCTTGTTAGAGAGGGTGAGAATGGCATTCTTTTCAGCTTTCTATAACCTAGGTAAAGTAGAAACTGCTGACTTACTTCACTTTTTAATACTTGGATTAGGCCCTGAGAAAACATGGGTAACTTTGTAAATACATTTTAAAAGTATTTTTGATGTCCTACATCACAGAAAAATTAATTCTTGTCACAACATTTAAGTCTATATCTTCATAAGCCAGAAATTAACTTTCCTAATGAGGCTTTAATAATAATAATAATAACAACAATGACAACAACAACAATAATAATGTTTCTTAACAATCAGGATGTTTATCAAGAAAAAATATAAAATGTATTTTCACTGAATGGAACTCTACAGGGACCTTGTTATAATACTAGCTAATATGCAAGGGATACAATATTTCGTAAGATGTGGCTTAGCTTTGAACTTAATCGGAGTATACTTAATATAATTTAATATAATAGCACGGGTTTAAATTAGTCTCATTGATAATCCCATAATATGGAAACTGAGGGTTCACAATAGCATGATTTAAAACCAGATTTTTTAGGCATATCCTTCTTGAAAGCAAGACAAGACTGGTCTGCTTCCAATGTTCCACCAAAAGTATAAGTTTTATACTTGAATATCTCTCGTATTTAAAAATATAATCATATATATATAATATTCTTCTTCATACTTTTATGTAGATTCTATGGCTTAAATAACAAATGCCATCATGCCACATTATTATTTTATTTGTTTATTCAACAAAAATATATATTGAGTGCCCACTGTAAGCCATGTGCTAGAGATACAAATTTGAAAAGGCATGCTCCATATCTTCAAGAAATTTACAATCTCTGTTTCTGAGACATATACCAAGATAACACAGAGTGATCATTGCTAATATGGAGGCAGAGCCAACAGAGCAGCGGAAACATGGAGTAAAAAGAGAATGGGAAGAAAAAGGAGTAAGTGTCAAAACTAGCAATCCTAATGACTCTGGTCAGAGCACACTAAAATTAGTGATTAGCGTGAATAAACTAAGGAGAAGGAAACAGATGCCAAGGCATAGAACGTGATATAAATGTATCAAATTAATAGTGTTATTCCATTGAGCCACAAATGAAAACTTGACTTTAAAATAGGCACAGTAATTGGTAAATGTGTAACAGTAGAACTAACCATAAAGGATTTTAAAAAGTCAAATGAAATAAATCCAGGATTTATTTAGAACACAAAATAAATCCCCAAATCCTTAAACTTTAAAGGCAGTGCAGATCTCAAGAGTGACTAGAATTTGGAAACCTTTGAAAAATCTGGAATTAAAAAATATCATCTAACTAAACTATATTCTGCTGAAATGCACCACAAAGGAAATAGAAGATTTGTACTTTTAAGAGCAAGCCAAATTAGCTTTGCTCTCCTCTCAAGATTCAACAATTTCTGAGAGGCTACAAGAAAGTATACTCTATATGAACCAGAACAGTGTTTTCATCTTTAATTGCAAAACAAATCTATCCTGAAATGACTTTTTGTTTCTCTTCATTTGCCATAATTAAAAAGATTAAAGAACCCAGATTTGCCTTGGAATAGATCTCAGATATATTAAATCCTTTAATATTTTGTCATTACATCTAAGTTTTAATAATCTATTATAAAAATGATAAATTTATAAAAACGAATTAATATATGAGCTCTCTTTTGTTTACAATTTCTACCCTAAGATAATATCCACACTGCAAAGTTCTCAGAAGCAAAGAGCTTTATAAAATGTAACCTACAGAAGCCCAATGTAAGGCTTTACTAGAATTCCTATCGGGTATAGAATTTTCATGCTCTCTCTGCACAAAAAGCAACCTCTGGGGAACTCTCCTGACCATGAGTTTCAGTCAAATAAACAGGTACCTCTGTCATCGTGACTTCTCTGACCGCGTAGAAGGGAGTCAACAGCATATTCCTGGAGTAGGTTTGATCACACTGCAGTATTTGCAAACCTAATGGTATCAAGTCGAGGTCCAAAACTGGGTGGTAGGCCAACAGCCTGACTGAAATGGTCCAATACTCTTTCATTTAACACCTTATTGAGCATCTACTCTCTGCCAGGCCCTCTACTAGATATTTGGGCTAGCTCAGCGAACAAAACCAAGAACCTTACCTACATTTGATGTCACTTACATTGTATGGTAAGGAAAGTGCCCACAAGAACCATGATAAACCGCAAAATGAAAGAAGTTCAATAATAATAAATAACATGCATAAAGTACTATTATGCACCGAAAATTTTTCTTTTTAAGCTTTATATATATCAGTGATTGGGTAAATTAAATTACTATCCTTGAGGTACTTTGCAGAATGTTTAAACATAGAGTTTAGCCCTGTAATAATATCAGGTTAGGCCTACAATCCATTCACAATAATCAGCAATTGAGCACCAAAGAACCAAAGAGGTTAGAGCTTTAAAAAATAAAATAAAATATCCAAGTTTTGCCTTTGGCTCGCTCAACATGTGGATTTTCCTCAGATTCCATTGGAATAGGGAAAATATCTCAATTATAGTAACTAGAAATGCAAATCAAGAAATCCTTAGGACATCTGAACCATCTTATGCCATCAAGAGAGAAAAACATTGTACATGCAAAAGAGAACTTCAGCTCATGAACTTAAGGCGTGTTATTCTGCAATAACAAGATCATATGATATTATAACTATGAGAAAACAAAATTACACAAGAGAAACTTCCCGGGTAAACATTTTGCATGACAACCAAAATCCAACAAATAAGAATGTCATTTCAATTCAGAAGGTTTCTGTGGGGCTCTTGAGTCTTCATCAAGAGTTTCCTGCCTATGACTTTGCAAGCATCAGAAGTGTCTGGCTGAGTACCTGACACATACAGTACAAAAGAACAGTTTCTTGACAGATCTGTTGAACTTATCTGAACCTTAAAATTAAGAAATACTCTGTGGGTCTCATATGTCCAGAGAGGGCAATAGACTAAGTGAGAAAACTTCTACTGTCTCATTCCTGATTCTAGGAAGATAAGTTCAGACAACTTTGAGGAAACTTCATATTATTTATTTGTGAGTTTCATATTTTGTAACATCATCAACTAGGTAAAGGAGAAAGTGTGTCTTACATAAAGTCCATTCTAAGCCAGGGACCTTAGAGATTTAAATTGCCTGCTCTCAAATTTTTACACACTACAAAAATGTAAACTAATTTTGACTAATGAGATCTGTCTCAAAACTCTAACTAAAGACTTCCTTTCCCTTGAATAGGCCTGAATTGAAAGAAAGTTTTAAATTCTATGAAATTTCTTTGAAAATAGGACACTAATCTTTTCATCCAATAGAATACATACCCCTAAATCAATGACTGTATAGTCTCTGTTTACTACAAAATTTAGGGCATTAGCCTGTTGAAACTCTGCCCTTAATAATAGCCATTCCATTTCCTGAAACCTACTTAAGTTTCAGTTCAGAGTAAACTAATTGTTTTTTTCTTTCTTTCAGCCAAATGACACATGCTTTGAAGACAGTTCAAGAATAGGTTTGGTTGTTTCCACTGAAATACAATCTATACTTTTGTACTAGTTTACCTCACAAGTGGCTTTCAAAAATTATTAGATATACATAAATGTTAATTAATATAATTAATACTATCCCATTTCACATCATCATTGCCACTGCCTCTGCCTATTACTTCACATAAAATGAAGAAAATGCAAGTCTTAGCTAGCAGTAGACATAATCCAAACAATCGCCCCTAGAACACAGATGCCAAAAAAGAAAATAAATATTGATACTAAAATATGAGAAAGGGTGTATTACATTTTTTCATAAGACCCACTGTATGATTTGTTTTTGGATAGATACTGCTTAATTTCATAGTTGAAACTAATACTGACATATTTTTCATTTTAAAATAAAAAAGTTTGACCTGAGTTATGTCAGATGACTGCCTTGAAGTAGTTGAATTATTGAAAATAGCCTTAAGATAGTCTTAGTATGCATGCTTTTATAAATTTGAATACATTTATAAGCTAACACTGTAAAAGTTTGTGTGCACAAAACGCACCTATCTCTAAATATTTATGAGTGTACTTCCCCATTAAGTCAGGAGACAGTCAAAACTGGAAAACTGTAAGAAACATTCTCAATACAGTAGACATGTTCAAGTATCAAAAAAGGAGGAATGAACCCAATATCCTAATTCTTGTGTCTTTTTTTTTTTAGCCATTGTTTGAGGTATAGTTGACTTATGAAAAGCTGTACATATTTAATTTATACAACTTGATTAGTTTGGAGATAAGTATACACCCATGAAACATCACAACAAGCTATGCCATAAATATTCCATCATTCTCCCAAATTGTTCTCCTACCTTCTTTGTTTACTTGATATTATTTTATGTGATAAGATGACAACATAAGATCCACCCTCTCCGCAAATTTTTAGGTATACAATACATTATTGCTGACTGTATGCCACACAGTAGATTTCTAATTCTTGATGAAACTTCAAGAGTCTTTTGGTTTCAGATCATTACTTGCAATTAAAGGAAACTTCTAACACTAAGTACCTTATGAACTATACCATAGTTTACAGCCTGTTGCAAAATCAGCCAATATACAGAGAAAAGTAGAGTGAAAGAAGTGGAAGGATCTTATGATCCTTTGCAAGGCTTGATTTAGGCAAATTCTCAGGTCTTAGGACTAGTCATTAAGGCTTCTTGCAACTGTATCTTCAACAGGATTAGAGAAAAAGTTTCCTGGTTCACTATCTTTACAAAAAGAAAAAAAAAATGCTCTCACACTTATTTGATTGGAAAGGTATCAGAGAAGGAGCAGTTTGAAAAAAGGATTTTTCTGTGTATATTTTCTAAGTAAAAAGTGAATATGATAAATCTAGTCTGATACTGTGTTAATGTTTGATGTTTCCTTCCACATCTGTGGTTATTGGTGGCATCAGGTATCATCCTCCGGATTTACTGTTTAATTATGTTACCTTTTGTCTTAGAAAATACACTTTCCTTAAGAGCTGGTGGATATTCCTAAGAAACACAACCTTCTGGCATTTTTATCCCTCTGTTTTCTGTTTTAACAAATTAGGGGAATAGATCAACACAGTGAAGCAATGCCAAGGTAGATTATATTTTTGGAAACACAGAATAGGGCAAACATGCAAATTTCCCAAAGAAACATTACATGAAGCATACCGTGTATTTCCAATATCTACAATTTATGTTTATACTGTGACAAAAATACAACTGGTTGGTGTTATGGTGAGAACTTTGACTTTCATATGTCTTGAAACCTTTTCTCTACTTTTAATATTAAACTCATAGGAATATATCTAGTTTCCCATTTAATTATAATTCACTTGCAAATAAATCCCATACTTGAAAACTTGAGCTCAAGAGTTATCATGTTCATAGTAAAATATTGAATTCTCTTTTTCATTTCTCAAAAGACACAATAATATTTAAAAGTTTATCTTAAAAAATTCCACAAAAATAAATTTTTTGTTTTATTTTTAAATTAACATAAAAATAATATACCATAAGCATACCACCCAATACAAATATTAATTTTGTATATTCCCTTGTTTTAAGCATGTTTTTCATATTGTTATAATTATCATATACAAAAATATTGTAACATTTTTCCTCACATACATCACATAATATTGGTGAGTATATTTCACCTGTATAGTTTTTATTAGAAGCATATATTCTACTAATAAATTGAAGCATTTTCTCATTTGGAGTATGTATATTACTTCAAAATGTTAAAATTTGAACTTCTTTATGTATTTTTGGATACTTTCCAGATCTAGTAGTGGACTGCTGCAGTAAAAGTGTGTAAACACTTTCTGGATCTATTGTTCTGATACCTTTACCTATGTAAATTTTTTTAATAACACCTGTCACTCGTTATTCCTTTTCAGACTTGCCATTACCTGTTCATTATCGCATTGTTCAAGTGAAATTCAATAGTATAAATAATGAATTAAACTCTAGTTAATTAAACTCAACTATTTTTTTTTTGCAAACCTCAAATCAGAATAGTATTTTTTCTTCTTCTTCTTCTTCTTTTTTTTTGCAAACCACAAATCTAAATAGTGCTTGTTCTTTTCAAAAGCCAGTGAATTAAGTTATCCTTGATACTATTCCAGGACTATGATGTATTTCCCCCCTCAATTAAGAAGTGATTAATCTATCTGCTTAGTTAATTTTAAATTTTTATAAAATCCATAAGTTAAAAGTTTTAAACCAAATTCCAACCTTTTCAACTCACAAAACATTATTTGGGTAAAATGTGATTCCTTGGGATCAAAATAGAGAGAGAATTGTATGCTAAAGACTTTTTCATATATGATCTCATTTTTCTCAGGATATCAAGTAACTCACAAATAATACTTCAATGATATCAGCTAAAATAAATTAATCACTCATTTGCCACATAGTATAAACAGCTCTATTACTACACCCTCCTAGGAACATCTAGTTACATAACATTGGTTTGTTTAGCTTTAAAGAGTAGGAGGCCACGGTGGCTGCAGTTTTAATTAGCAAAGAATTGGAACAGGCAAAGATTAAATCATTTAATTAATTTAACTAGATTCATAATAGTTATATTAAGATGAAAGGTCTTTTCTCACATCATATCTTTGAAATATTACATTGCTTTTGAAATTTTACTGTTTTTTTTTAAAATCTTAGTTAACTGTCAAGATTTTTCTCAAAGATCATTAGCTTCTTGCCTGTGCTTATTTTTGCTTTTCCGATCCTTTCAATGTTCCCTGTTTTACATTCCAAAAGAAAATAATCTCTCCTCTGAACTCCCAAAGCTCATCGATATAACTTTTTAAATAATCATTTATCACATTCCACTTAACATTAGAGTCATTTATATACATATCTCACCTGCTGTGCTACACGGCAACTGTCTTGAGTCTATTCCCATAACTACTGGGAGTCCACATAATTAAAATGTATGGTTAAAATAAGGTAGGTTACTAATTTGAAAATTCAAGATTTTTTTCAAAATTATAGTTTTTACTCAATTGCAGAGGCTGGAGCCAAATATATCCTAATGCTTTCCAGACTTACATTTCCATTTGACTTTTTTCCCTATACATAAATTTTAAACTGTTATGATTAAATCAACTCTTTTCCCCTTGCTGGTTAAAAACTTTGCATCGAAAGCAATAATAGGAGCAGAGAAATGAACACCAATTCTACTCCTTTTATACATTCGATTTGCTATAATAAGACTAAAATTAGATTTTCCAGGGGAGAGACTGAGGGAGAGAGGAGCGGGGAGAGTGATTCTCGCTGCCTAAAGTTATTTCCCTGAGAAACAGGCTCCTTGCCATTAGGATCAAATGGCAGAAGAAGAGCACAAGGGACTCTGTACACCAGAGGTTTAATTGAAACAGCAAGGCATGGCCTAGGGCGAAAGAGCAATGAAAGCCCCAACGTGCAGTCCCACCGCCGCCCGGCAGTGAGCCGCTGCTGAGCTCAGTCCCCTCGGTGGAAGCCCGACTTTTGATGCCATCGTCTAGGGAGGTATTGTTACTGTCCCACAGGAGACAACTCCCTAAATTTGCCTTAGTTCTGTTTAATTGACTAAAATTCAAGAACTTTCTATACTCTGAAAAAGTACAGTGGCATCGTTTGAAATCTCATTCTTTAAAATGTCTTTCGGAAAAAAAAAATAAAATAAAACTACTGCTATCATTTTTTTTGTATCAAAAAACTTTCAGGAAAAAAATCATTACCTTCTTTAATAACTAAAACACTATCAACAAAAAGGGCTTTTTAAAAAATTCAAAACTTTGTAACGTGGACTAAATATACCCAGGGCTAATTCTGTTAGAATATTCTATGTAAAGTTTATTTCTACTTCCAATGCCAAAAATATACATTTTCATTTTGTTCTCTCATTCTTTATAGCTTTTTCAAGCGTCAGATTGTATAGAAAGAATTCAAAGAAAGCAAGCCATTTTACTAGACGTTTTTACCCTTCCTTCTAGCGAGATTAGACTGCACACATATAATAAATCATTCATTTGTGAGCATTTAGCAATAAAGTAATTTTGTTTGACTACCTTCCTGTCCAGAGAAAAATAGGTGGAAGTCACTTAATAGCATATGGTTTAAACCTTATCAATCTTAATTCAACACAAAGAAACATCTCTATCTGTTTTTTATCATCAGGTATTTTTTCCTCTTAAGTAAATTAAAATTTAATCAATTGTTACTTCAATGAATATACTTATTCTTAAATTAAAACAGGTGACAAAGAATAGATTCGTGACTACCTAGATTTACGAGAAAGAGGAGGACGACAAAAGAAGGGGAAGACTGGAAGAAAGGAAGGAAATAAAAGGAAGAAAAAAATTTACGAAATTTTTAGCATTATGCTAGAAATTGGCACCTAGACTCTTCAAGTCTCTATTGATATGAATTCTGTGAAGGAGAATTATGACTCTCTCCATTTCGCAAATAAGAATGAAGAACAGAAACTAAGCACTTGTCGAGAGCCACACAACCAGTAACAGAAGGAGCTGGGTGTGGAATCACGTCTGTGCAGCCAAGTGCACCCCCTTTCCTGTATGTGGTGCTGGCTTGAACATCACCCCATGAGGCAGCATCTGTGAGGCGTTTTTAAGTCTAACTGGATGTATTGTTAAATAGAATAACTAATAATGATTGAGTGACATTTGCCCCTGGTCTCTGTGTTTTTCTAGTGAATGACAAAAGTAAATGTTGTCTGGACTGCTATAAAACACATGATTCAAAATATTCCTGTGATTCAGAATAAAGTTTAGTCAATACTGAATGGATACCAAGAGAAAGCTTAAATCACATTTTGTCACTTAAGAAAACAGTAGATAGAAGTTGAAAAAGATGACATTGTGTTCTTTGCTCTTTAAAAATACCTAAATATGCTGAAAATCATTTCAAATTCCACTTTCTATTGTGTAAAATAGGAACAAAATGGCAATATTAGTAAATGTGTTAGGCAAAAAAAAAAAAAAAAAAAAAAATCAAGGTGCCCATCTTAAATACCTTGGAGAAATACAAAGATTCACCACTATAAATTATTTAAAGAATGAAATAAAAGCATGAGTAAAGCCAACTTTCTGAATCCTTGGACAGATAAATTTTAAATAAGTTCTAGAAATGTCCTGACATCTGCCTGACTGAATGGTTTAACGAAAAAGTCGAAGTCATTTAACTACTAGTTGTTGTTTTTGTTTTTGTCCCCCCCCCCAAGTTTGTTGACAAATTATCTACTTGGCTAAAATTTTTCAATTGTCAAAAAACACATTCAATCTAAAACCTTTTGTTAATTTGGTATTTTGTTGTGTCTTTTCAGTGTGTCTGGGGCTCTTCTAATAACAGAATATTACTTTCTTTCAGAAACCCCATTTCTGGTGACTTAGGTGGGGTCAAATTGCCTGTGGCCATATGGTCATCCTATAACTCATACCTGGCCAATCAGATTACTCTATCTCTATCCACAAGGATTGAATGAGTACATGGCCTAATGAAAGCCAGAGTATTTAATTAGATTTGATATAATCTTGTTATAAGAGCATCTTTCTTTTCATCAAAATTCAAAAGAATATATTCTTGGGACTCCCTTTCATACTAAGAACCTGCCTGTCTAAGAAATAAACCAATAGGAAAATAGGGCAAAGGGATAGAAAAACAAACCCTTATGGACATGACTTCAAATCCTGAATCTACCTGTACCTGAAGCTAATTCATCCTTCGGTGGATGACCAGAATCCAAAAAATCTCCCTATTTTGCTCAAGGTAATTTGAGTTGGAGTTCTATCACTTGCAGCCAATAGATTCCTAACTAACAAAAGTATGATGTTATTTTTTAAGTTATTATAAACTATTGTGAAGTATCTCTTCTTACTTTTAGACAACTATCAGATAATAGGAAGCAAGACCAAATAAAGTGATCAGAATCATTAAGGATATCTCAGTTTTTTTAAAAGAATGATTCTGAGAGCTTTGAAAAGGAAATCGATGTTCAATTTAATTCAATCATACTACAAAGGTAACTATGGTTTTCTACAGAGATACTCATGCAAATTCTTCGTATGTCACGACATTTTAGAATTAAAAGGGACTTTAGAGTGCCTCTTCCCCTGTCCTCATTTTAGAGATGAGCAATCTGAAGCCTGACTAAATCGTGAATTGTCCAAAATCATAAAGCTAGTTAGTGACAATATCAGAATGAAACCAAAGTCTGTATCCATAATTTATCAGAAATTATAAAATAATACCTATTACAGTATTCACATTATTCTGAGATAAAGCAACTAGAGATTTAACTATAATATTATCATTAAAAAAATTGATAATTAGCTTATTAGTAAAGCACACAAATGGTTCTATTTATTTATCCATTGGTGTATCCATTAATTTTTCTGAAATGAGGATGTATTAAGTGAGCCAAAATTCCATTAAATACACACAATGATAAATGACCTGAAATGGTCTCTTTGTAAGGCTTTTGTGTTTTCTTTATAAATAACTACCAGATAGAAAAGAGTAAAAATAATGATATTCTAATGGGAACTCATAAATTTTGTTAGATATGAAAGCTGAATTATAATCTGAGTGAAAAAAATGCAGATTTAAAAAAATGGTTTTCTTTTGGATAAGAATGGCTCATCATTCTTCCTCTGAGTTGATAGGCCAGATCTAATAATAACTAAGTTCCAGAAACCAGAAAATACACTTAAAGAATTTTAACAATCAAACAGCCTTTTGATCAAATTATTAGATGTCCACTGGTTAAATCGGCATATTTTTTATCCATATCCTTATTTTGTACTTTTTAAAAGTAGAGGACTCCTGTTACTGCTCCAATAGGCATAATTACTATAAAATGTTCGGTATGAATTTGTGAATTTTTAAACCAACTCTCTAATCTTCAGCCAGAAAATCCAATTAAACCCAAAGTGAACTAAGTATTTTCTTTTGAAATTGTTCCATAATTATACAGTAAATTTGTAGCCCTAGAGAGTGAAATGACAAAGAAACTATGTCTACCCAAACTGCCCACAAGAAAAGAAAGTCAATGGTATATGGAGAATTTTAAAAGCTAAATTAATATTTTTTTAAAAGCCTCTCTTCCAGCAGTTTTTAATTTTTAAACTATTTTAACTATTTTATAAAAAATAGTTAATATTATTAATACTTTGTCATAATTTATTTCTGGTAGGGCAAACTGACTCAAAATGAGATACTGTTTTTGCTTCATATTTACAAAAAAAAGTAAGTGCAATTTCACAATAAAATATTATAATAAATTTTTAACACATCTCCATTAGCCAAACTTTGAAAGAATAAAAAAATGAACATATTGTCCATAGAACTAAAATGACTAACGGTCTAAATAATGGCTTTTTCAACCACAATCACATCACTTTTCTATATTAGCAAGATGCTTACAGGTAAGATCGATAATCGGCATTTGTAAATGGCTAGAACAGGCTCTTTCCAACAACTACTGGCTTAAAATCAGGCTAGAACACTCCTTAGCACACAGGCAGACGTGAACGCTCGCCCCAGAAATCTCTGCCTGTTTTTCTCTTTCCCTGCTTTGCCCACTCCCTCTCTATTGTCACACTAATGAATCATCTCCTCACTTTAGTTCTATCTGGTCTTCTTTGCCTCAAGTTCTCAGGAAGTTTACAAATACACACATAGCCTTTCTACACTTTTAAACCATCAACTTTCTCCTTGCAGAATGACGAAACCATTTAATCCACTGACTGTTCTACTCACCAGGTTGGTCGAGGAAAGTTGGTAAGTTTCTATTTCAATCTGCTCTGTGCACAGGTTCTTCTTACTAGTTATTACCATTTATCCTCATAGACAAAACATGCAGTATATAACCCTGCTGCTTGTCACAAACGGCCTCCCAAGTCCCTGCATCTAGGAAAACGGTCCTGCCTCACCCCCACTAAGAATGTGCTGCTGTGGCCTTCCATGGTTCGGTAGATGTTGAGTGTTTAGGGTCAACCAGGCCTTAGGAAAACTGCTTATTGTCACACAAGGCCCTAAACTGCAAGAAACAAAGGGGGGAGATTTTTATAAAAAGTTTTAGAGAGACCACATGCTTTTCTCTCATTGGCAAAAATGCTGCTACAAATTAGAGGACTAAAAGGTGAAGGCTTGCTGGGCCCAGTGGTTCCATTTTAATGTCGACATACTCACGCTATTGTTTTTCAGTTGCCCTTCTCTCTCATTTTTTTTTTTCAGGAGTTATCCCACACACTGTAGTTTTAGCGTGCAAACAAATACAAGACCCGGTTGCTATCTGGATTCCGTGTTTCCACTTGGAACCAGTTCCTTACAGATTATGACACACAGCACACAGAAAATGGGATTAGAAAAGGAGCTGTGGCCATAGGGTTGTCCTCGGGCTGTAGAAGGCAGGGAAAACCCTTCATTATTCTTCCCCTCAGAGCGAGGAAGCTCACGATAGCTATGTGTCACCTCTAATGTCATCGTTTCCCTCTCAGGCTTTGTCTCCCTGTCTCCTTCTTCCCTTCACTGTCTTTCCCCCAACCCCTCCTCCTCTCTCTCCTTGGCTCCCAGGACTGAAGAAAACAGAAGAGCCTACGAGAGGATCCACCATTCCCTAATGAATTAATAACTATGCCCAGCCCCAACACAAGCCAGAAAGAACTTTCCAATTCCAAAGAGAGTGTTCAGAATGTTTAAAAGATGTACATTAAAAGTTAAAGAATTTGGTTTCTATTATTCTTATTCCTGTGAAAGTTGTTAAAATATTTAGATTTTAAAGAGAGAGATTCAATAATTGTTACATAAATCAGTGTTAACGTCAGCTAATATTTTAAAATATACTAAGAAAAGTTACAATGGAAATAGAGAAAGAAATCACTGTTTCTATCCAATATGTAAAGTTAGAGTGGAGGCTGTTAATATAAGGGTGGTATAGCAGAATGCCTATGAGTTCTTTCTTTCCTTTTTTTCTATTTAAAAAATGACTTTTTTTGAAAATTATAACCAAATCTCCTAAATAATGAAATGGCCATTTAGGTTTTATCCAAATAGCCATATAATAGCTTTTTCAGACCAAGCTAATATATTTTCTTTTTATGATCATGTTTATTGCAGTCCTTGATATATAAAACACAGATATACTAGGAAAGATGGGAAAATGAAACATGAAATACAACAGCACTTAAAATCATTTCATAAATTTATACAATTCCCCATAAGAAACTGATCTGAAATTCTCAGTGCAGCTTTCAAGTCACTGCTTGTAGTACACAAACAGATCCCTCTACCTGGGTAAAAATGTAACTTGGTACAAGGTCTAGATTTCCAGTAAACAAAGATGCTCTGCAACACAGCCTAGGACTCACTGAAACAGGGGCTCCTCAGGCCACAAGATTTGACAAAAGTATCCAGAAAATAATATTATTCATCAACTATCACTTTCACTCCTTTTCTGAAGCTGTTATTTTGGACTGTTTATTGAATTTGGATGACAGAACATATGTGTAAAGTAAGGAATAAATTTGGACCAAGACAAGCTAATCAGAAAACGAAGAGCTCAGGCAGGTACTCACACACACACAGACACACACAGACACACACACACACACACACACACACACACGCATGCACAGCACAGCTGTGCACACTGGACACTCTTGCTCACTGTTTCTATACAAGTGGGCAATATAGTAAAGAAATGTATTCAAACAGTCAATATATAATTAAAATTATTTACTAGTCATCAAAGTAATATAGAATCATCGAAAAATAAACTTTGTGCTTGTATAGTAACTTAATTTGATTATAATGCTAGGATGAATATCTTATAATTTATCATGAAGCACCATAGATTTTATTCCTAAGTTTTAAAAAAGTGACAATAATTGAAGCATATTGTACTGCTAGATGATTAGCTAATGTAAAAGGGGGAAATAGAAGCAATTTTTCTTTCTAAGACATTTGTTTACCTGATTTTGAAGCCCAAGCAAGTTGGGGGAAATATTCTAGGTGATTCGAAATGTAAGCTAGTATTCATTCATTCATTCATTCTTTTATTTATCAGTCAAAATCTAGTTGAAAAATGTTTTGTTTAAAAGAAATGAACATGTGCCCTTTCTTCCGAATATACATCCTCACAGGTCTACAAAGGAATATGTATAGGAATGTTTAAAGAAACACTGTTTGTAGATACAAATAGAGGAGGAAACCCAATATTCATCTCTAGAAAATGGTAAAATATCAAATGTGCATACAACGAAGTCCAAAATCAGAAGTTGACCTCATGAGGCAGACTTGTATTTAGCAACACAGAAACAGCTCAAAACATAATACTTAATTTTTTTTAAAAAACTGAATTTCTTTTAAATTGAGATTTATAACATAAGACCATTTATATGAAGTTTAAAACATACTCAAAACAATATTATATATTTGCAAGAGTATACTTAAATGTCTCTGTATATAATTATATATTATATGTAATTTTATGTATGAACCTATAAAAACACATACATAAAATAAGAATAGCAAGCAAATACATTAAGTACATTAGAGCAGATGCCTGTGGGTGGGGAGATTGGGACACATTGGGAAAACTAAATGAAACGAAAGAGAGGCCTCTGCCAGACAGTCTCTGACATAGTGGGCCATGGATGAAAACCGTGAGTGACTCAATTCTGCATACTTGACCAGAATAAAACGAAATTAAAAAAAACATGAAAGACTTTGGATGCACACTTATTGACATTAGGATAAATCAACATATCTAAACAATCAGTCCTATCTCAAAATAAAATTAATCTAGAGGGAAAGAAAATATCGCAGAAGAAATGGATTGGTGATATCCTTCGGCTATAATATTTATAGTCAAGTCCAATTTGGAAATCTTATACAAAAACTTTTTATTTGTAAAATTTATTCATGGGTCTCATTATATTTAAGCATGTGAAGAGAAATCACAGTAAGGAAAGACCATTCGAACAATTCGCTGCAGAACCAGTGCTCACAGGCACATCTGCACCTAGCTTAAGGAATCAGGGTTATCACTGAGATGGCCACCATCACCTAGGACAAGGAGTTACATCAGGCAACAGTTTCACTGCTTTTCTACATGTAGTGTGAGTTCAACATCTGAGCAGAAAAGCAAATAGGCTATATATATAAAATTCGGTCTCAATGAGCTAGCTGTTTCAGATAAAATAGTGGAGTGTGACCCGCATGAAGACCATGTCATGTCCCCAATTCGCTTCATGTGGATCAGGCATAGTTACACTGCATATTATCTGATAATAGTTTGCAAAATTCTGTGAAAGGTATACTATCTTGTTAAAGACAACTAGTAAAAGCCATTCTGAAATGATCCATAACAGTTATCTAACTAGATACTATTATGGACACAAGAGAGAAAGTCTGTATGACTTTTATCACTGCAGGATCTTTGAAAATATTTTATTATTTCAATTTCCAATGAAAATATGTACTTACTGACTACATAATTATAGTTACAAAACTGATACACTATATTACTTAGGTAATAGAAGTAATATTTAAGTTGCATTGAACTACGTCTTCATTGTTAAGAAAGTTGAATTAAATAATGTATCAAAATGGTGGTACTAATTTGTTTTTTCAGCAAATATATCTTGGGAACATTATTCTGTTTTTAATATATTATTTCTACTCATCTTACTATTACTTATAATACTGGTATTATAAAAATGTCTTAGGAAGTTAACTAAAACCATAAAATGTCAATAAAATAAATTCTTATTACATAAAAATAATAAATGGAGGAATAACTCAAGTCCACCAACTATATTATCATCTTAACATTATAGAAAATTTACTGAATTGTGAATTTTACCCCCCAAAATTATACATAAGTTATAGAAATCGACCACTATGAGAGATGATCAACAAATTATACCATTAAAATTCTCACTCTAGGCTAGTTATGGGAAGCTACACAATAAAAAGAATATTCAGCAAAATGCACCAACTAAAAAGTCTCAAAGACACATAAATTTCAAAATGTATATTTTTTTTAGGCAATGAAAGCTAGGCTTAGGTAGCCATTCACTGACCATCCAAACACACATGAGTGGTGACAGTCCAAGGTATTCATCCCATCATCTAAAACAGTTTGACAAGACTTAGAAATCAAATCACCATATTCATGAGTGGCTATAAAGCCACATTTTACATCTTGGTACTGTGTAGATGAATCCACAGTAAGGTGAATTAAGAAATTTGCTTCCTATTGTCTAATATCTCCCTGTTAGGAGATTGTCAATAAATGGTGAAGAAAAAAAATCCAGACAATGTATTACATATTATTTTTTAGGGCTATAAAATTGTGCACAGACCAAGCAAGTCCTCAGAGGGTTAAATGGCCACACCAGAGAGCTTATCTGAAATTTCTACAATAAGTGGTCACTTTAAAAGTTTTTTAAAATACTGTGAACTACTGAAATTTTTTTTTGTTTTTTTTTTTCTCTTTCCCTTCCCCTTTTGCAACAGAATGAGGGAATGAAGCGTTTTCTTGGACACTGAGTATAATTATAACTAATCATCTCCTTCTCCTTGGAGCAACATTCGTTGACGTTCCTTCATTTTAGGGTGGCTGGCTGACACAATTCAAATATAATTACTCTTCTTGCATGATAAACTCCAGCACTGTGAGCAAATACAGTATGTCTCATTGTCAAGTATGGCTAGACAGCAGCAGTGTAATATAGACCTTTCAAGCCCTGGTGTAGCCCCCTGCCTTTGAAATCTGTGCAAGATGACAAAACTGACTTTCATTTCCCTTGGACTTTCTCAAGGTATCCTTATTAAGAAAAAAAAAAAAGCCTAAAACCCATAAATTTAATCTACTGCCTGCCAATCACAATGGTTTCTGCTGTCAGACACTCAAGATACATAACCACAAAATTTAAGTGTTATTGCTTCATACAAGAGAGAATGTTGCTCATGACTACCCCCAACAGTCATGTGGCAATTCAGTGCGCATCTTTTGTTTGCCTCTTCCACAACCAAACAATAACAAGAGCAGAAACCTATAACCAATGAACCAAGTATGGAAGGAGCTACATGGTAATAAACGCTAAAGTAGATCAGTTTTCCTAGCTATCTTGTAAGAGACAATTACATGACAAGAGAAAATTGTTTCCTAATGTGTTTCATTCATATTAATAGTGATGTTTTCTTATTTCATTCTCAAATGACTCTAATTTAAAAAAAAATTAAACTCGTAATTGGATGATCACTGGAATACAACTTTCCCTAACTTTGGGAGAAAATAGTAAAAAAAGAAATAGTAATATCACATAGTCATGAATGTTGAGTTTTAGGAAGAAACAACAGCTTGAAACTTAAAATGGAAATTTTTCACCTGGCCTACTGGCCCCAAAAAGCTGTTTTTGTTAACATGGTAAACTACATGAATTTCTCTCACGTGTTCTAATTAGTAGTTTTAAGAAAAACATATTTCGTGGATGACCACAAATATCAACTTGACATTTTGTCCCTTCTTGAATTATAGTGAAAAACCAAATGTAATTTTACCTACTATTTCCTAGGACAGTGTTTCACAATGAGCCTTCCAATTCTAGATGTGTTTTTTTCTGAGTGTACGAAAACTCTTCTTTCTCTGAGTGTGTAGCACTATAAATGGAATTATGTCGTATCGCTGTGTTTATCTTGGGCTGCTGTAAAGACAGTTACAGGCACTTGGCTCTTTATTTCTTGACTTTCTAAAAACCATATTAAAGTAACCACCAAGTGTGTTCGTTAGCAGTAGAGAGACTCAGCAGATAAAGAACCAGATTTTGACAATAGGACTCTTATGTTTTTTGGGGGTGGAAACAACTTGGTCCGATATATCCCGTGGCCTCTTTCCTCCATGTTGGGGAACAGTGAAATCTAAATAAAGTTATATCAAGTTAGAAACAATATCTCTGTTTGCTCTACATATATGAACAAACCCTCATAGTTTTTGTTTTCAAAATAGGCAGAATTCTACTAAATGCAGTTGGAGAAAGAATCCACTCAGAAATGATCAAAGATATGTGGCTAGCAGCAATTGAAGGAAACTTATATATGAAATAAAATGGAACCTTTGCCCACTCCATTTTCAATATCCGAAGGTTTGTTTTAAGAGAATGACAGCTGTAATAAATGAATATATGTTCAAAACAAACAGAAAAGGCACACTATAGGTACTTGGACTTAATGTGTTTACCAATAACCTGAAAACTCAAATTAAACTCTGCTACAGATCAGGTCCTTCAAGGTACACAAAGAGAGATCATCCACTTCCTTATAAAACAAGGACATTTATTAGGGAGAGTCTGACGGTCTGCAAAGGGGCTTTTTTGTTTTCTATGGGACAATATTCTAGCAATAAACAATGTAGTCACACTAAACTACCTCGAAGGCTTTTGTTATGGACAATGCTTACACTTAGTTCATTAGTAGCCCCATTTTCAACTTTTCCTTTCCCTAGGAAACAAAATTCTCCCACTATGAAAGCTATAGGATCCTCTTTTCTAATTCAGGACATTCACTTGATCCATACACTTATCTCTTGGATATGTTTGCACCTAGACTACTTTGGGTATGCTGCCCAAATGCAGAAGCCATTTGGAAATCAAAACCCAATAAAAATATAAATTCACCATGGGTATTACAAAATACACTTGCGTTAACATCTTCTTTAAAGTTTAGTGAAAAGAACAGAAAAGAGACATGAATCTGTGATCAAACTCCTTTATCTGTTCCTCATTATCACAGGGCACCCAGTCATCCCTCTGCTGCCCACGTAGCTTAGTCCGAAACCATAAAATAAAATAAACACTTCACTCAACTTACCTACTAGCCATAAAAAGTCTAAAATTCAGTGATTTGAATTAAAGCAAACTGATTATATAAGTGCAGCCCAAGCCCGAAAATAAAATAAAACAAACCACAAAAACAGGTGACTGAGAGATTTGCATTTGGTTTGCCATGTTGCTTTTACTCAAAGGCTGAAAATTCTTCGCCTTGCGTATTTAAATATGCATCAGCTCAGAAGAAGTTACACAGTGTTTCCATCAGCAGAAGATGTGGCACTTAGAGAAAGCATCAGGAAAATAAAAACTACAGACGAAATAGGATGTATTTGCATATTTCACTTGAAATTAGGCTATGTTGCAGCATATTGGGAACTCATATGCATTGGATGTCAGCTGAGTTACTTTTCTTTCCCCCCAAGGTGACATTGGTGCTTGTCTTACCAAATATGATGCAACTGACAAGTGTTTTCATGTAAGGAAGATATATGCCTCCCATCACCTTGTCAAGCTGAGTGAAGGCAAACTCCAGCATATCCTTTCACAAGTGATTAGGTGGTCGGAGTCATTAAAAGTCATAAAGTTAGACTGCAGCAGTGTGCTATGCATATATATGAACTCATCCAAAGCTGTCCTCCTTGAAGCAGGTGATAGCTCTCAACTTTGCCTCTGACCGAGTCATAAATTCTTGGCTAAGCTTTCTTTCTTTTAGCATACCTTTGAAATTATACTAAACAGTAATGCTGCATTGGCCAGTCTCATTGTCTCCTGCTTCCCAGCCAAACCTCTAACAATTGGAGGTCTAAATATTTGATTTTGGTTCACTAACACAAAGTAAACAACCAGCTTGTCATTATTTATTCTTTTGCAGAATCTTTTAAATTTTTGAGTACTTTAAAAACTCTTGTCAATCAGCCTACTTTAAAATTTTCTAAAAAGGCAACAAGAAAAGGGTGGTATTATTCAACTATTACACAAAACAAGGACATTAAAGTCCGAAGAATTGAAGTCACATTGCCAAGAGTCTGAACAATTATGGCTAATCAGGAGATCAGAGCAAAGTCTAAATTCTTATGTTATAAGCCTCTGCACTTTTCCTACTTTCATTCCTATAATTTCCCAGTAAATAACTAATTTTTGACAAATCTGATTTTTTAAAGTACCTTAGACAATATGAATTTAAAACTTTTTAAATGTACCATTTGACTCAGGAATTCCACTTCTAAGAATCTGTCCTAAAGTATTAGTTATGTGTATGGGCACAAATGTATGCGCAAGATGTTCAATACATCATTATTTATAATAATGAACAACTGCAAACAACATAAATTTCCAAAAACAGAAGATTCTTGAGATTCTTTGGTTAAATATTATAAATCCAAGATATATTTCTGAATAATTTATTTATGCTAAAAGAATGAATTGTATGTTTGTGAAAAAAGTAAAATATAATACTTACGGATCTCAACTATGCAACATGTAAATATGCAAAGGAAAAACAAGTAGCAAAAATACAATAAAATGCTAACAATATTTGCCTCTTTGGTTAGGAATTGCAGGCATTGTCATTTTCTTTTCTAAAACCTGTATGGATTTTACAATTTTTCTACAATGAGCATTACTTATTTTGGTAGTTAGAAAAAAAGAAAATAAAACATTAAAGTTCCTGAGTGGATGTATAAGAAAGTACCAACATTCCATAGGTCTCTTGCAAATCATCTCAACATAGATTACTCAGTATTAAGCAATCTAAATACTTTCTAAAATGTATCACAGCAATGTAGTCACAATGTCTGTCCTGAACGTAGAAACTCTGTCGATTTATAGATCTGACATAGTGGGTGATACATTTTTAAGACATGGTACCTTAATGGTTCTTGATGGACCAGAGGGCTTTTCCTAGAATAATTTCATTTTCCTGTAAATGCCTAAAAGTTTGTTTATCTAGTATAGAGTGAATGTAATCATAAATAGAGTAATGATTTCAATCTCTCCAAATTTAATAAAACAATTATAGGCTTTGAGATTGCGGCAATTTAAGAACAACTTCTTGGGCTAATCAACTAGACACAAATTAAATCACTTCAGTGTTCATAAAGGTCATTAAAAGAAAGGTTTTCAATCATCAGATATTTAAAAAGATAAAAAGGCAAGACCAAAATGCATGTGTCTTTGTGTAATCTCTTATATGGTATTTTCAATTGTCCTGGCCTAACAACAAACATAAAAAGGCCCACGCTATCGACTATGTTAATAAAAACAGAAATGTCTATGTGCCTACCAAGTAGAATATACAAGTATAAAAGCATGATTCTTTTTACTAAACATATGGATTTAATTTTCAAACCCATCATCATAATTATTATATGGAACAGACAGCTGAAGTAATTTCTTGCTCAGTACTCTACAGTTGAATGTTTTAAATATTCAAGAATATCAAGTATGTGGCTGAGAAACTTGCAGAAGAAGAAAAGGTCAGAGAAGAAGGAAAAAAATACAATCTGAGCCTTTAGCGTCAGGTCAACATCTCTTCTGAGAGCTGTCCCACGAAAGAAATCTGGTAGCTATGCTTACCCAAGAAGCAGTTTTCATATTCTGCCCACACACCTTCTGCTCCTATTTTCTTTGAGAAGTGACAAAGAATCAGAGTCATTCAGAAATTTTGCTGTGGGTTCTCATGTAATCTCAACTCATGCAATCTCTACAAAAGATTATTAAAAAATAATTCTTTATTAACATAAAGCATTTATTAATAAGATCTACATTCAAATCCAGCCCATAAGAAAGTCTTACAAGTCTGCTTTCTTTTCTCCCTATTTATTCATTTTGAATCACAGGGCTAATTAGTAGCGAAATCAACAGAAACTGAGCTTCAGGAATGAAAACAAGGAAAAGAAATAAAATTCTTAGATAATCAAAAAAGATGATCAATCCCTGAAAAATTCAACTTAATATAGTTGATGGTTCTGGGTAAGAATAATAAGAACAAAGATGTTTTCTCATTTTAACTTTATACTATTTTCTCATTTAAAACTCAATAAATATCCAGGCAGAAAAAAATGTAAAATAAAGAAAAATACAATGAAGAAAATAAAATTTTTCCACATATTACCATGAAAAAACTATTATTAGGAGATGGTTGTTCCATTTACGCTTTTATATATAAATAAGACTTTAAATGCATAAATGTATTTCATCATATATACATGCCACAATTTATTTAAACATTTTCAATTGCTGGACACATAGAGGGTATCTGATGTTTCACTATTATTTACTCTTTCTTTCTATATATCTATGATATTTTTTATCTTTAGAGTAAATTTGAAACAGTGAAATTACTGGGTTCAAAGAGTCTAAGCTTTTTAAGGGTTTTTAAATACACTGCTAAATGGTCGTACATAAATTTTGCACAATTTACACTCTCGAGAGAAATATTTCTGAAAATGGCTTTCAAAATAGTCCTGCTAGTCTTCTCTATGTCCTAAAACAATAAGTTAGTTATGGAAAAAGGTACATAATAAAAGCTAAAACTGCATTCTATCTCTCTAGAAATTATTTATGCCTTCTTATACTCAAAGAGAGTGCATATGTTTATTTTGAGGACTATATCCACCCCAACTGTGTGTATAACACAAGGTTGATGAATATCACTGGTCACATATATCCGCTTATTTCTACCTAAATGAAGCACAGGGAAATGTACCTTGGATTTACTGCATCGCTGGCCTTCAGAGTTTTAAAACCCTAAGAACTACACTATCCTGAATGACTTAAGAGATCTAACAAGGTAGAGGCATTAACAAATTCTGTGTTTGTTGCGTCACACATGTATAATATTCTTAACCAACCTAGAAAAAGTAAGACGTGAAAAAGGGTGAAAGAATAGGCTCCTTGGTCAGGGTGATATCAGACAGTAATGTCCCTCAGAGCGAGGCTCCTATGTGTCAAAAAGCATCAGAGAATTAGTAAGTTCCAGGATGGAAGGATTTTATTTCGCAGAACAGAAAATCTGGAGATAGTAACAAAGGAGAGAGCAGTGAAAAGAAGGGAAGTGCAGAGAGTCAGGGTCACATCATGTGCAACTTCCCAACTTTGACGAGTCTAGAAGAATAGACAAGATTTCCACAGGTCAGGTTCTCCATCTAAAGTAGCCCCCAAGTCATTCTCTTGTTCCCAGGAAATGGTTAAGGTAGAGTTGAGCTCTGTGGTGACTGAGAGAGGGTGACGGCTGCTGCTGTTGTCCCTACTCAGTCTCCCCAGAAGGTTAAACATAGACTTTATACACAGAGCATCTATTTCTCTCACTATCTAGGCGGTGAGTGCTGTCCCCTAGATGACATCTCAGGCATTCTGTAAGTTACAAAGCTAGATGGATGCCTCACAGATGTGTGACTGCAATGAACAAGAACCCAACACAAGAACTTTTCTAAAACTTCTAGGAGTTGATTAAAACCTTTTAGTTGGATATTTCTGAGACAGTACAAAGAATGACTACACATGTCTTTAATTTATAAAGACCATCTCAGTCTAAAACAGAAAACAATAGGCTAATTGTGAGATTTAGGCGGTGAATAATGAGAAGCAGAAAGTGCCTCTCTGTACAGTATCTGTCTGTCTGAATCTCTCTTTTTCCCTCCCTCCTTCTAGTCTGCCTGATCCTTTAACTTGAGGCTAATGTTCTCATTGCAGTTGGAAATCCACCCATGTTCCTCACCCACGTGAGGAAGCCACCCAATTCAATCCGAAAACCCAAATCTTACACGAGACTGAGACTGGGCTTAAAATTGGAGCAAATGTTGGAAGTAGTCTCTGGTGGGTGTAGGATTGGTCTTTACCTGTAGTCTCTTCAAAGAACCTACAGAGATTTTCCTAACACGGAATTCAGCTACCCTCCAAGCATATTCTTGGAGGGGTCTATCATTTAAACATATTTCATAGGGAACAGTCACTCTTTAGTCCAGCAGTGGATTTTTTATTTTTAGTTTACAAATCCTATCACTGTCTTTAAAACATCATCTATATGTCACTTTTAAAGTGACTCCTGCATCAGAATATTTTATAAAAGCAAATCTTCTTCCAGTTCTTTTTTGATTAAATGCTAAGGGAGCGATCTTGGCAAACTAGAGTTTGTTCTAAACAATAGCAAATCTCGATTAAAATTAGATATTTAAATCTCACAGAATAAACAATAACTCACACCACAACAATTGTTAATCCTTGATCCATCAATCAAATACTTCTGCTGCCTTAAGAATTTCATTCCATTTTAAGAGTACATTGTATTGACTCTGATATTTACACTTAATCATTGTCATTTTGGCCCAGATTCATTTAGACAGACCATGCTATTTCCATTCTAAAAGCCACCTTTCACCAATTTAAGGGGAAATATATTCAGTTTCCTGCAGCTTTCATGCTAAAGATTCTAAATTTTCTAGTGAAAGATGTCTTTAAATAAACCAAGCGTATTTCTACACTCATAAAAATGGTATTAACTTACTATTCCATGAAATAAAACTAGAAAAAGTCAAACTTTACTATGGTTTATATTGACAATAAAGTCCTCTTTACCTAAACATATATTTAACACCTTCACATAAATCATTTAGCTACAGCAAATAAATCATACAGAAGCTATTTTCATAAGACAAAATTGATTTTTACTGAGTTCTTCAACTATGCCTGAAAACGAAGTGCACTATTTAAATAGAGTTTGTGAAATTAAAGAATGTTTTATATTGGTAAACATTTCAGAACTATATCTGTAAAGAGGCAATTAATTTGTTGAGTAAACAAAAGATAGATTCCCCAATAATTGTTTCACTGTCCAAGCTAGCTCTGGGGTGATCGTTTCTGAATTTAGAAAAGCACTAATGGTTTTGTCCCAAAGGTACAGATGAATACTCAGGCTAACCTAGTGGATATACTCCTGAAACTTCCATGATTATCCACTTAAAGATCAAAGTCTGATAAGCTGTGTGCTTTTTAGTTGTTAGTGCTATGAAAGCAAAAATACTTTCTACGTTGCTTTCCTATTTGACTGGGTACCAATGAATGTATGTTTATGCTAGAAGTAGACCGAAAGGTACCTTTTGCTTATAACATGTTAAATGTTTGTGCAGATTTGCTTAAAATCCTGTAAATGATTTTGCGCTACTTTTAGTCTGAAGGTTTGACTTTTTTCCCCAATGTATTTTATAAGTATTTTAAAAAATTAGAAGGAATATGCATTTATTCTGAGGAAGACTGACATGAAAGGAAGTTCATTTTATTGGAACGTAATGGAATGTTTAAAGCCATCGTATTTTACAACCCAGGTGAAGTGAATTATATTAAGTGGGAAAAGAAAAAGATATAAATGTCTTTCCACCTTTTTACACATCTCCCAGCCGTCCACTTCACGTCCTCACCACTACCACCTACCGCTGCATCTCTCCTGGAATGCTGCCTTAGACCTCCAAGTGGGAAGCAACACATACAGTGTAGTCTGCTTTGTTTACTTTTTAATGTGTAATTTCAACCACATCCATGTTGAGCATAATATAATTTAATGAAGTACATGTACCCTATAATATTTTCATCCTTTCTCATATTAATTTATTTCAGAACTCTAAGTTGAAGGTTCTAATTGTTTTTGAACATCAAAGTAGAACTATAAGAATTTATCCAGTCTTTTCTTTTAAAAATGCATGCATGTATCCTTCCATGCATACATATAAGACATAATGATAGAAAACACAGGAAATCGACTGGCCAAAGTTAAATAAAAAGCTAAAATTCATTTTGGACCACTAAAATCAATTTAAATCTTTTAGAGTCAGATATAGAAAATCACAATTTCTCATGATTCATGATGAAAGTCTAATTTTGTCAGGGGCCTTAGAATCATTGCTAAAGTATTAAACTTAGTATTTGCTATTTCCTTTCAATTAGTAATAAAGCAATTTCTAATTTTTATTGACTCTATAGACTACAAGAATTATGATTCTTATCTGCTAATAGAAAAATATGTCTTTAAACAGATATTTGCTCATACTCTTGGTCAAGTCAGGGTATCTATGAATGGAACAATGCATCAAAGTATAACCTCTAAATCTGTTATAGCATTAGGGACAAGGGTTTACACTGGACCAAATCTTGCTAAATCTAAATTTTGTCATATTATACATTCAAGTAAGGGTCATTTGCTACATTTTAATTTATTTCTACCTCTCAGTCCAGTTTTCTTAAAAATTAAGAGCAAAGGGCAGCAACATTTAAATACTATTTTTCACTTCCATTTGTTTTAGCCTCTATGAGAAAAAAAATTCTATAAAGTCACTAATCAAAGGTAAATTTTCTGCAAGCTATCTTTTAAAACTTAAAAACTCTAATTTTATATTTTATGCATATCTCTACTCCCGTTATGATTTCTGAACATATAGAAACAGAACTTAAAAAATAAAACTTCATGAAATATTCTAGACATTCATTCATTTTTGAAAACTGAATAAAAATGTTCAATTTTTTTTTCAATAGCTTTCTACATCTTATTAGTCATTATAGATATAACATACACTTTCCAAACTAAATTTTTCTGATCCCTTAACTTTAATAATCAGCTGGAAAGAAGATATAATCTCAGGGAATGTAATATATATCTACATATGTTTTCAAAAGAACACTGTTATCGAGGTTATATGATAAGATCTTTGGAGAGATGATGTCAACAAAACATGGCAGAGTTTTGTTGCCCAATAAAAAAAATGTTAAAAATAGCAACAACAACAACAACAACAAAAAAACAGTATCAACTTTTTCAGAACTCTGGAAATTAATGAAAGGTTTGCAGCAATTCAGGGAGCATTTATTTAAAAAAAAAAAAAGAGGCTGAATTTTGGTAAGAAGAACAACTTTGTGGTATTTTTTTACTTGTCCTGTTATAATCCTCCACTCTATAGTTCTGAGATAGCTTTGAAAACCAAAGCCTGTGATCATGGCGAAAACCAACAATTTGCAATCAGGATGTAAAGCAACAGCCTGAAAGCCATCACAGGGCTAAGAATTAGAATGGAACTCCTTCAAAGCCTTGTTCCCAGAGCACTGTCATTATTTCACCTGTCTTATGGTTCCATGGCAAAACCCACACTCGACGCTTTGTTTTATACCTAACTCAGAGCTCACTCAGTGCAAAAGCTATTTCCTCAGAAGTATATGTTAAAAACACTTGGAGGCAATTGATTAACTTATTGGCTGGCTGTATAAGGCAGCGGAAAGCAGTTAAAGTAAACAATAAGCTAACCAAAATGCTTTAAAAGGAAGGCTGAGGAATAAGATGCTGACAGGGACATCAAAAAGCTCTCATATATTTCCGAGAATCTAGAAGTCCACATAATGTATAGAACTATGTAAATATCCAGGGCTGTGCACATGCTCAAGAAAGATCTGAGAAGGCCCTAAGTTCTCATTATAGGCTGATTTTGAGGCTCTGCATGAGTAAGAAAGCAGAGTCATTAACTGCCCAAGGGTTGAAGGTGTCCTCCAACACACCCACAGGGCTCTTCAGCAAGACCGGGAGACATTGATTCCAGACATTTAAGAAAATTTCTGTTCACACATTGGCTGACTACTAAGATAACCAAATAAAAACTTTGGTGACTACATATGACGACGAATTTAGACTTTATAAAATTAGTTCAGAAAAGATAGCAATAAAGGAACCCTGGGGAAGGAAGAGAACTTGATTTTTAGAGTTGCAATGTTGTATTATTTAAAATGTTCAGGTTTCAGTAAAACTTACTAAACATAAAATGAAATAGGAAAGTATGTCCTATACATAGAAAAAGAAGCTATCAATACAAATTGTCCTCAAGGAAGACCAGACATTGGACTTACTAGACAAAAACTTTAAAGAAGCTATTTTAAATATGTTTAAACAATTAAAGGAAACCATGACTTAAGAACAAAAGGAAAGTCTAAGAATAATAACTTACCAAATACAGACCATCAATTAAGAGAAATTATTTTAAACACACACACACACACACACACACACACACACACACACACAGCACTAAGCAAAAAATTTGACCAGAAGAAGAAGCAGCAAACTTAAAGATAAGTTACTGAGATTGTTTAATGTGAGGGACAGGTAGAAAAAAGAACTAGGAAAACTGAACAGAGATGCAGGATCTATGAACCAACTGAACCAACATATATATATTAAGAGTCCAAGCATAAGGGGTGAAAACAAGGGGGCAGAAAGATTATGTGTAAAACTGTTGACAAAAATCTCCTAAATTTGATCTAAAAATTAATCACACATATGAGAAGCTCAATGAAATCCAAGTAGAATAAATTCAAAGAGGTACATACCTAGATGGATCATATTCATACTATTGGGGAAAAGAAAGAGAGAAAATCTTGCAAACAGAAAGAAAGAAGTGACTCATTACATACATGTGATCCCAGAAAGAGTAAGCAAATTTCTCATCAGAAACCATAGAGATCAGAATGCAGCAGGAATAACGTATTAAAAGTCTTCAAAGAAAGGCTCAATCAAGAATTCTATACCCAGCAAAACTATCCTTCATAATTGAAGAGGAAATTAAGACATTTCCAGATAAACAAAAGCTAAAAGAGTGTTTCACTTGCAAACCTGTCCTACAAGAAACGCTAAAGAGAGTCCTTCAGGTTGAAATGAAAAGCCACTAGAGAGTAACTCAAATCCACATGAAGAAAGAACAAGCACTGGCAAAGGTAATTACCTAGATAAATATAAAGGGTAGTATAAATGTATGCTCTGTTTGTAACTCTTTTTGCTACTACATGATTTAAAGGAACATAAAGCGATAATCATAAATCTGTGTTGAAGGACACACAGTATATAAAGATATAATTTGTGTGAAAATTACAGCACAAATTAGGGGAATCAGAACTATATAGGAATCAGACCTGTATAGGAATGAAGTTGTACTTTTATAATTTAGTTGGTATTAATCCAAACTAGACTGTTATAAGTGATGATGTTAATTGTAATTCCCAGGGCAATGACTAAGGAATAACTCAAAAAATAGTAAAATAAGTGACAAGGGGATTAAAATAGTATGCCAGAAAATATCTATTTAACACAAAAGAGAGTAATGGAGAAATAGAGGGACAAAAGACATGCATAAAAGGTATACAAAACACATAACAAAATAGCAGATGTAAATCCTGCCTTATTAGTCCACAATAATAATTATTATTTAACTATAAAAAGAAACGAAGAACTCATTCGGACTACAGCATGAATGAACCTTGAAAACATTATGCTAATTAAAAAAGTGGACTCAAAAGGTCACATATTTTTGTTTCATTTATATGAAATGTCCATAATAGTCAAATCCATAAAGAAAGTAGAAGTGGTGCTATGGTCTGAATGTCTGTGTCCCTCTCCCCTACCCCCCACCAAATGCATATGTTGAAATTCTAACCCCCAAGTGATGATATTGAAGTAGGACTTTTGGAATGTACCATGGTCATAAGGGCAGAATCAATCTGATGGGATTAGTGCTCCCATAAAAGAGACCCCTGCAGAGCTTCCTTCTCCCTTTTGTCATGTGAGGATACAAGAAGTCTGGAGAGTCTGCGAAGCCAAAGGGGGCCCTCACTTGACTATGCCAGCAGCCTGATCTAGGATTTTAAACCTCCAAAACTGCAAGAAGTGTTGTTTATAAGCCACCCAGTATAAAATATTTTGCTATTTGTACCCAAGGGGGAAGACTAGTGCCATAAAAGACACCTGGACTCTGGAAATACATATTTCTGAGGGCCATGGCTTCAAAGCAGAGGCAACAACGGGCTTTATGACCAACAATTGCAGACGGTGTCAAAGCCCAATGACAGCAATAGGCTCATGAGAAAGAGGCCAATGCCAATGACAAGTAGGATAGTATCTCTCAACAATAGAGCAAAGTAAGTTAGAGGACCACCCAAGAAATACTGCAAACATACACAAACCTTTTCTCTCTAGCCAACCTAATGTCTTATCTATTCAGACACACCTGGAGGCCATATCCAGGAGAAGAAGGTGGAAAGGCAATAACTGTGATAGGTTGAAGATTTGCCCAAGACTGTTTTAAAACAGAAGAGTCTCTTTTTAAAAAGAGGAAAATAAGTTACATTTAACTGACCAATGTAAATAAGACACGCACACACGCTACATTGAGCCAAGCTAGATGGGGCTCAGGAACAATATGAAAGTAGTTAAGAGACAATGAAGAGGCTCTATTTTCTTTTTATACTTCAGAAATGGCATTAATTATCAATTCTTCCATATAATTTTTAAAATTTTGGATCATATAATGTTTTACATTATATAATGTTTACATATAATGTTTTAGACATGTGTCAGAAATAATTTATGGGCTGTTACACTGCTAATATTTGTTTATTCTGAAAAAAATGCCATCTGTCTCTGTCTTTTATTTCTTGACAGCAAACAAAGACTATTAGGAAGAGGAATACCTCAAACATGGATAATTTAAGTTCTTTCTTACTGAAACTTTAGGAGTATTTTTGAAAGATTATATGAACTATGTTTCCTGGTTTATCTTTATTCTTATGCTTATTTGGTCTCTTCAAAGAATTCTAATAGAAATTACCCTGCAGGAAAGTCTTAGTTTTTTGTTTGTAATGTAATTTTTTTCATGTATATTATGTTGATCAAACCTCTTGGGAGACTTTGATGTGGGGAGATCCTCTTAAATGCTTTTGAATTCATTATAACCATCTATAACCTTTTCAAAGCTAAAACTCAAAGTAGCACAGTCATCTGATAATGAAAGCAATAAAACTGTACACAGAAATACTGGTGGTCAACAACATCTAAGCGAACCCTAACCCAAGAAAATTCATAAACCCAGTTAGTCTCTTTCTACTCCCATTAAGTCAAATTTGTCAAGCAAATGCAATCAGATTTGAGTGGCACTAATAGAAAACTGCTGTAAATTGGACCAGATTCCCAAAAGATTTGAAGGTTACTCACCACATAGACAAGAACTGAAAACACTAGATATGATCAATCTGGGGAAAAAGGAAAGACCTAAGAAGTTATAACCAATGACTTGAGCCATCTGGCCAGGCTGTCTCTTCTTTTAAGTCACAGTTTGGTACCATTATTAGAATTAAACTTTGAGTTATCATTTTAAATGATGTGGAACATAGCGTTTCTGTCGTAAACAAGACAAAATAAAGGATAGCTGGAGATATAGATTCCATTCTTGTTACATACTGTTGCACGTTGAAATTAAGACATGATGGGGCATTTATACACTTGACTTAAAGGTGACTTGCTACATACACTTTATAACCAATTCTGTTTTCAGACCTGCCAGTTGAAGATGAGTTCCTCTCTCCAGAAAAAAGATATGTTACTTTCTGAAAATTTATGCAAATTATTATTATCTTTTCTCTACAGAATTCCAGCAGTGCGAAGTAGTGATATAAACGTTTTCTCTCTCAGTATCTCTAGAGTCTTAGTACTCAAAAGTTTGGTTCCTTTATCAGCAGCAATGGGATCACCTGGAAGGTTGTTAGAAATGCAGAATCCCAGACTTGCCCCACACCTACTAAATAAGAATATGCCTTTTAACAACATCCTCCAGAGATTGATATGCATATTAAATTTTTGCATGTATCAGAATCACCTAGAGTATTTATTAAAACATGATTTCTGGGTCTCACTCTGAATTTTTTATTTACTAGACCTGGAGTGAGAAAAAGAATTTGTATTTCTAAAAGTTTTTAATGGTATTCATGCTAAAGTTCTGGAGACCACATTTTGAGAATCACCGCTTTGGGCTAGAGGATACTGTGTGTTTTCCCTGTTTTGGTAACAGATTATTCATATTTCAAGCAAGAAAATGAACATTAAGAATCTAAGTTTAGGCTCATTCTGTTGAATAACTATTAACATGATTGATTAAAATTATACTTGACCTTATGTCCACACAAAAACCTACACATGGATGTTTATAACAGCTTTATTCATAAATGCCAAAGCCTGGAAGCAACCAAGATGTCCTTCCATAAATAAATGGATAAATGAGCTATGGTACATTCAGACAATAAAATATTATTCAGTGCTAAAAAGAAGTGAGTTATCAAGCTGTGAAAGCATATAGAGGAATCTTAAGTACACATAACTAAGTGAAAGAAGCCAATCTGAAAAGGCCACATAAGGATTCCAATTACATGTCATTTGCAAATGTAAAATTACATACACGATAAAAAGATTGGTGTTTGCCAGAGACCTAGGAGGAGTGGAGATAAACAGGCAAAGCACAGAGGATATGCAGGGTAGTAAAAATGCTCTGCATCATATTATAGTGATTCGTACATGCCATTATACATTTGCCCAACACCCTAAAATGTACGACACCAAGAAAGAACCCTAGGGCAAACTATGGCTTTGGGTAATGATGATGTGTCCGTGCAGGTTCATCCTTGCTTTATATATATATATATATATAATTCTGGTAAGTGATGTTGACAATGGGGGAGGCAATGTATATGTGGGGTAGAAAGCATATGGGAATCTCTCTACCTTTCTCTCAATTTTGCCATAAACCTATAACTGCTCTAAAAAAATAAAGTCTAAGATGATTGACTGATGACGGATAAAGTATTTTCTAACGATAAAATATATATTTGACCAATATAAGTATATACGCATGGAAGAGACAGCTGCCCGGCTCACCAGAATTCTCCTAATCATAGCAACGGTGCTCCCCGTCCTATCTCCTGGCAGCATAGATGGCTGGAACCAAGATAGAAATAACATTCTCTATCTGGCCCAGTCAAATCCCCTCATCCAGGAATTTGAAAATCTCCATAAGGACAAAGCTTCTATTTCCTCTCTTTCCCCAGACTCAGTTATTTAGTTCTACCAATCCTATAAACTGCCAATATTCTTTTAATAATTTGGTCATTACCTAAGTTTGCAGAATTATCAGAAATGCCTTTGTTCATAAGCTTTTTTAAAGCACTGTTTCCTCCATGAATCCTTTTTTTGTTTTGTTCTACCAAGGTCTGAATAAAAGATCCCTGAGTGAGTGCCAAACAGTATCAATAATGAAAACAGGCACTTCTTATGCAACCCCAATGGCTGTCCTCCTGTTTCCTATTGTTTATTGTCTGTTGAGTGAAGAGTGCATACCCTCTGGGAAGAGCCCAGACAAGGATTCTGTTCCTGTTGGTACAATGCCTAAAAGTGATAGTCACTCTGGAGCCCTGCTCTCACACACCATTCCTTTTGTGGGTAGAGAAGAGTCACAAATGTTCTGAAACATTACAGGAGAGTGGGGGTGGGGAGCAGTATGGAAATCAGCAGGAATGGGGTAAGATGGGATGTGCCGGGAGCAGGAAAAATAATGCCTTGCTGGAGCAGTTCAAATGAAGCACTCTCAGCTCTGCGGCATATGCCAACACTTCATGTCTGACCTAAGTTTTGTTGCTTGGAAAAAACTTTTTGCCCTGAGTGGGAACTAAGTGAATAAAATCAATAATGGAACTAAAAAAGTGGTAACTATGTGAGGTGATGGATCTGTCAATTAGCCTGATTATAATGACGACTTCACAGTGTATATGTATATAAAAATATCAAGTTGTACACCTTAAATAAGTAAAGTTTTTGTCAATTATACCTCAGTAAAGTAAAAAAAATAAGAATAATCAAACTATTCTATAGGAGTTCACTAGATTGTATGCAGATTCATACAGCCAAAAATGGTCCAGTTCACTAGTACTACTACCCTCACCACCATAAAAGTTTTCAATGTTTAATCTCTTCAACATTTCACAACAGTGTCATCAAGGTAAACAAGATGCTCTCAAACAATGCTCTCTACACTTTCAATTAGCACCACACTGAGGTCTACCATTAGCCTCAAATGAAATCCTTTAACTGGCTGTTTCTTGGCTTAAAAACATTCTGAGTTAGTCAGTGCTGAACCTGACAAATAAATTCCTAAAACAATGTAGTCACATGGAGACTGCATGGGTAACCAAGGAAGGGAGGGCAAGAAGCAGGACTGTCTGCCTCAAATCCCCAAATAGTTGTTTCTTCCTTTCCTTCCTTCACACACTCAAGAGTCTTATGGATGAGGCAGATATGAAGATGAGTTATAGCAGGGAGGATGTAAACTCCAAGATCTCTGAATTTCCTCAGAACGGACAGTGACGGGAGGTCATAGGCATGACAGTCATGAGGCTCCATGACTTGCTCTCCTAGCTTAGACGGGACTGTGAGAGTCCTATCTTCCTGGTCTTCCCTCAAACACTGGGCTGATGGATGGGGTACCGCCTTCCTTCACAGAAGCTGGAGAACATCCAGCCTCCATCTGGGGACCAGGATAAAAATAACCTGTAGCAGCAGCTCTTACCTCCCTATAAAACCCAATGAATCCATGAGGAGAAGACAAACAGGAACCTCTTGGGACTGTGATTTGAAGAAGTTATTACACTCTGCTTACCTGAAGGAAACACTTTAGGATAAACACAAAGTAGATGAAAACCATAAGAGAAAATAACCTAGATGTTAGATGAGGCCTCTCTGGCCCCTAGAAAACTAGGTATGATTCAAGGTCAGCCCCATTTTTACATCCTGTGCAAGCCCAGTGCTTCTCCAAGATAACTATTGGAGAAGCGAGGGGAGGGAGATGGGGTAGGGGACTAACATGCTCTGAATCACCTCTGGCTACTGCTTCTTTAGTCTGTCGATCACCTTGCCATCTCAAATGTGCAGAATCTCTGCTGAACTACATCTGTTTTAATTTCTTCACAAAGGCACATGCAAATCCTCTCTCTCTCTCTCTCTCTCTCTCTCTCACACACACACACACACACACACACACAGACCTTTCTAGGAAATTAGTGTATTTGATATATTTTAAGATTTTTCCAGATACGGAGGAGGAAATTTTAAAGCCCTCTAGTGACCTTTCTACCAGATACATTCCTACGGCTGCCTTGATCTTTACCCGACCCCTCAGCCTCAGGCTCTCTTGCTCACGCCACCTTTCTTTCTCCTTCTCTCTCCTCCACATTTCCTCTTTCTCAAGAGCAAGATTATATTCCTTCTATTGCCTCATCAGAATAATTTGGCAATGTCCCTTACCGCCTCGGCTCTTTACATCACTATATCCTCAGGGCCTTAACTAACACTCCAAATTTTTTTTTTTACAAAACTCAACAGTCTATACTAAGTAAGAAAAAAATTAACAGTACTTGTTGCACAAATCTACACATAGAATAAAATAGCACAGAACTACACACATTATGTTGCAAAATGTCAACTTCATGGCTTATGTTTAAGTAAAATATACATGTGACCATTCTGTACTATCTTTTCAACTTGTAAAATCTGTAACTATTATATATGATATTCTCGAAATGACAAAATTTTAGAAATAAGGAACTGACTAGTGGTTGCCAGGGATTAAAGGCAGAAGTGGGGGTGGAAGAAAGATGTGGGTGGTTAGGAAAAGTCAACGTGAGGGATCCTTGTGGTGATCTGTTTTTCATCTTGACCGTTGTGTAGCAGCGGATACACAACCTACGCATCTAATAACGCATAGAACTAAGTATGCACACACATATACAAATAAGTATAAATAAAACTAAAGAAATATGAATAAATTGGTACATTTTATCAATGCTAATATCTCGCTTGTGATATCGTACTACTGCAATATGCAATCATTGGGGGAGTTTAGGTAAAGCGTTAGGTAATAGGATCTCCCTGTCGTATTTATATTATTAACTCCATGTGAACCTATAATTACCTTAAAATAGAAAATTTTAATTTAAAAAATATCTTCACACATTTGTCTTCATAACAAAATCTTAAGTCTGCAAAGATGTTACCGAACACAACCAACATCACCACCCCTGCAGCCTGTTCTGCTCTCTGAATCACGTTAGCTGGAAGGTTTCAACGAAGGTGCAAAGGTAGAATATTAAACTCCCTTTTAGTGGAAAGTGCGATTACAAATGCCTGAAGGGACCACATGATTACTGAAGATTTAGAATTTCCCAATTAATAAAAAGTATTGTTCTAGCCTGGCTCCCCACCAGGAAATGCAAGATAAGCAAGAGACTGCATACTAGTAGAAAGTCAAATACATTATGTTTTATGGAACTAACAACTACAATAAAATTAGAACAGCTTGCTTAAAACCAGCCTTTGCATTCAAGTGCACGTCAGATCTGAACCACTTTAATATATTTTCGAGGCAGTCACTTTAAGCTAGTTTTGTCTTTTCAATCTGCACAGGAATGCATATGTGTATCCTGTCTGCTATTAAGTCTGTCTGTTTGCCCTATGGTATAGCCGTGTTCCTATTTCTAGCTCTATATCAACCAGCTTGACTGCATTATTTTCAGTTCACCTTTTATTCATGTGGAGTCCAACGCTAACTCAAGTTTTCTTTGAGAACTTTATAATAATGTATTTTCTTTCTCTAAATGCCAGATGTTCTGATCTCCTACTTGGTATTGCCAATATCTAAGGAAGTGTTAGATATAAGCTTTTATTTTAAGTATTAGCCTGATTATAATTATTTGCCCTTCTGACTTAGTATTTATAATAAAAATAAAACAAATTAAGTTTATTTTTGTTAAAGTTTAGATAAAAAAACTATCATGTAAAGTTATTGATATTCTTATCGAGAGGATTATGATAACATTCAAGAAATGCTTATTTTTAATGATCTGCGTGTAAAAAAGATTAATAAGAAACAAGTTAAATATTAAAAGTGATTATTTCAGATGATATGATTCACAATAATTTTGATTTTCTTTTATATCAAAATATCTTTTTCCAAATTTGCTATACCAAACATGTATTACTTTTTAAATCGGAAAATATATTCTCGAAAATACTGATATATTTAATTTTGTGATAATAATCATAAAAATAATATGCTTAGCAAATCGATGACAGGAAATACATCCAAATACCATCAGTCATTCTTTTCAGTTGAGCTGTTGGTGATATCTTCTATTTTACCAATTCTTCACATTTTGCATAATAAGCATTTATTAAATATGTAATGAGGAGGTAATATAAAACATATTTATACCACCCTCAATGCTTTATTCTTCTTAAATACCAGATTAGCTGTAGTTGTACTTTATGAAATCCTGGCTCTTGCTGTCAACAGAAAAGTCTACCAGTAGACAGAAATTTACACCAATATTAGTCACTGACGAAGAAAAAGAAGCAAATAACCAAACCCACAAAGAACTTTAGCAACCACAAAAGAAATCAAATCAAGCATGTACTAGTTTACAAGTGACAGAATATGATTTTCCACAGAGATTATACATAACATAGATATTTCCTCTTACCTTTTTCTAATACCAGTGCAAGCAGCTCAGAGAAAGGAGAAGGAGATTGGCACAGAGGTAGTTAAAGAGAAAGGTGGCTTTTAAAAGAATAGAGGTTACCGCAGATACAGGATCAGACAGCGCAGATGCAGGATCAGACAGTGAGTGTACGCCTTTCAGACAGCGCCATTCATGTAGAAAACTACACGGGCTCCGACATCGCAGACAGTTTTGAAAGCCTCAGCACCTGCTCCTTGATGCCAGGCACTCAAACTCAAAATGCAAAACATTATACATAAGAAGGAAATATAATCATCAGAGGAAAACAGTTGTCGATTCAATACAAATGGAGGGGGAAAAAAGAAAAAAAAAAAACATTTGTAACATTGGTTCGGTTTTCTAAAGCATAACACTGGCTATTGGGTCTCAAAATGGCCCCTGGACATGGAGGGCAAGAAGAGACCAAAAAAAAAAAAAAAAAAAAAAGAGGCAGATCACTCCAGATTGGTAGAACTTACACACGAAGCTTGTCTTGGTCAGCTGCAAGATGAGTATATCTCCGTATCTTCCCATCAGAATTTTAAAAGTTTACATAGAGGCCTTAACTGGGGTTAGCCACATAATTCCAGATGGTCTCAACCTCACCTTACTCCCTCAAGGGTATGTCCTTGAAACAGCTCGTAGTGTGGGGATGGTAGGCAGGTTTATTTATCGATTTTTGTTGTTGTTGGGGCGGGGGGATTTCTATATCTCCCAACCATTTTACATAATTCTTTATTTCAGCAATTTCATATCAAACTTGCAGAATTTCAATCTTTTTCTAATTTCTCCTTTTTCATAGCATTCTCTTCTTGTTTTATGAGTACAATAATTTTTGTCTATCTTTGAGTATGCAACATAGAATCCTCTTTCTACTTTCTGAATTATCTTTGTTTCTTCTTGGTTCATTTGCTCTATTTACTTTTGTCTCTCTGTTTCTGGGGAGAAGCTTTCTTCAAGTGGTCGGTGATTGTCCATTCATATTTAACAATGAGACACTATGGCACCAAGGAGATGGTTAGAAATTCTGTGATTACAAATGAGGATCATTGATTAGAAGCTTCAGTTTAGGGGGCTCTGGGCTAGAACTTCTTTATAGGACACTTGAAAAGCCCCTGGTGTCAGCGTGTAGGTATTCCAATTATCCGATGCTGTATAACAAGCCACCCCAAAATGCTGTAGCATTTAACAAAAAGCAACATTTATATTGCTTATGAATTTGGAATTGGAGGAGGGCTCATCAGGGATGTCTGGCCTCTGCTCCGCCTGGTATCATCTGGAGCAGCTGAAGGCTGGGGGCTGCAACACCTAGGGCTCCTCAGACATCTTGTCTCTATCTTGATGCGATCTCTCCACGTGATCTCTCCAGCCCGGCAGCTTCGGAAAAGGCAAACTTTTTACATATTGGCTCAGGGCTCCCGAAGCATGTGATCTAGTAAAAGCTTTATCTTTTTTACTATCTAGACCCAGAAGTCACAGAGCATCACTTTAGCCACACTGGCTGAAGCAGTCACAAGTCTCTTCCCAGATTCAAGAGGAGGGTGCAGAGACCACACATCTTGGTATTTCCATATATCCCACCTCACGTGTGTGTGTGTGTGTGTGTGTGTGTGTGTGTACACACATACATATATATGCACATACGTTTATATTAAAAAAAAAAAAAAACTTGCTTCAGTTTGCCATTTTTTTTCCAAGGCCATTTACTGTCTCCAAAGAAGTGATTTCTGACTCAGGGGTAAACTCCTCCTGTAGGTGTTCCAAAAAAAGGGAACAGCAGGAGAAAGCTGGTATCTCTGAATCTTCAACTCTCCACAAAAGAACACTTTGGTCTTCAGTCTGAATGCTAGCTCCCCGGTTGTCTGCATTTCGGATTCTGAATACTGACTTTCAACCAGTCCTATTTTCAGCATTGCCCTCTTCCGGAATCTCAGTCTGCAAAGGCTCTGTTGGGAACATCAACCCTTTTCTCATTAGCATTCCCCTTTGCATGATATGGCTTCCTGTCTGCTTGGGTCTATATAATTTTTACTTCTTTACCACTCTGCTGGGTCTCAGGAGGAAGAGACCCAGCAGAGTGGTAAAGAAGTAAAGAAGTAACTAATAAATATACATTTATTAGTTAATCAGTCACATTTAACCAATGCTAGTGATAAGACCCCAATGAGAAGGTACGTAATACAGATCTACGGGTCTTTGGGTTTTGAAGATCAAAGCTTCAAACTCTAAAAGAAAGGTAGAAGTAGAGGTAGGGAAGAAGTTAGCTTTGTTGATACAATTGATACTCAAGTTTCCTGCACTGTGATTTGCAAGCAGCACAACACAGCAATCAGCATACTGTCTCTTGGAAGCGGAATGACCTGTGCCCAACTTTCCACTCTATTCTACTAGTTTTGTCAGCAAATGGCTTAGCATTTCTGTACCTGTAGAAGGCAGCCAATACTACCTACATCACAAAGCTTTTTTACAGTGCATCTAATATGTTTAGAACAATTCCTGGCACATAGTAAATGTGCAATAGATTTTAGCTATCATTATCTAGCAATGATCCTGACTAATTCATACTTCTCTTTGTTTTTTCATACAATATATACTCTTGGAAATTTTCTATTTTCACCAAAAATTCTTGTCCTTAGGTCCTTCATCTTCAGTCTATTAACCAATTAGCTCACATGAATACTTAATTATCTTTAGTCTACTGCAGCATTTATATTTGAAATGATTTATTTTCTAAATTAAGATTTCCATCCCCGCCCTGTCCCCTTTAGCAATGAAATTATTTCTTTTTGTAGCTTGCACTATTTATAGCTGCACATCATTTACAGCACAAGATTTAGAGAGAGTAGATCTTGATAAGAATTTCATATCTAAACTTATTTACTCATTTAAAACAAATTCTTGCCTTTTATTGCCTGAAAACATGATAAAATATACTTTTATTTTATTCACCATAAAATGTAATTTAGTGTACATACCAAATAACAAAGAAATAAAAAATCTAGTGATTAATTACCCAGCTTTCACTCATTTCCAGTCTCTATGCACATGTGGAAATTTAAGAGCACTTTTGTGAATTTCTCTTTCCATGCATAATGAATATTAAACTAGGACGACATGTTGAATTTTCTTTATAGTTAGTTAATATTTGTTATATATTAAAGAGAAAACTGTTGTGGAAAGTTTTAGGATAAACCAATTGTAAAGCTTGGTCTCTGAGGATGATAGAATCAGAAAGAAAGAGGCAACCAGACCTAAAGCAGAAGAGTCAATTTGTAATCTCTCTCTACTGATGGAAATATTTGCAGCTGCAGGAAAACATCTACATACATTGCTTAGATATCCGTGGTTTGACCCTAATTCATCCATTGATTCACCAGTCTGATTTTTCATATTCACATATGCTGAGTGCTTTTTTAAATCTGCTAAATGGATTTTTCTTTTATCACTCAAGGAAGGTGATTACTAGCTTTTTCTAGAGTAAATATTTCCATTCTTTGGAAAAGATGTCTCTAAGTGTGCATTAAAAATTTCAGTATATGCATTTAGTGCACCATTTAGTATGCTATGCTTTGTTTCATACAGCTCTGTTGCTGCGATTACATTTTGATAGGGTAGATAGGAAAAACACACAAAAAGAAATAGAGAAATAGTATTCCTCCAGAGCATAAAATGGTTCTCCATCATGTTCACTATTCCACCAAGATTGTTTATAGAATATGCGAAACACATAGAATTAGATTTAATCATTAAATAGAATGAACACTTCACGATTCTTTGTTTTTCAAAATCATTTAAAATCGTCTATCACTTAACAGACTTTTGGCTAAGATCAACTGTAAAATTGCTTGTCCACCTGTTTTCCAGATGATTCATAGATGTGGATTGCCAAATAGGCCAAAAGCACAGGAGAAGGCTCTGAAAAAATTAAACTCATGATGAAATTGAAATAAGATTTTTCATCTTTTATTTCTTCCAGAAAGGAAAGTCAAAGCTCATCTTCTCTGAAAGGAGAATACACACTTTCAAGTCTTTTCAAGTTGTAGATTTTAAGCTGTAATAAATAACTGAAATAAAAAGAAGTATGTTCTCAGGTATGTCTCTACATCGTCTGCATGAGCTAAGACAAAACTAAAGGCACTCCTGATGGATCCCAACTCTTCAAGTTGTGGAAACTTGCCTTTCAACCATCCACAACTGAGAATCAACCAGGCAGCTAAGGCGATTTCTCAATCACCTTTCAAAAACACAACGGGGCCATCTATAGCTGGCCTTTTCTCTACTCTATGTAAGAAGAAATAGCTGCTATGAACAGCCCACCCTTCTTGAAGCTTTAGACAATGAAGGGCCCACAGTGAGATGATTTGCAGATGGCAGCTTTCGGGATCATGAAGCTATAAAAACACTTCCAAAGATATTCGCTGCTGGCTAAAAAATAATTTTTTACTATTAGCATGAAGATTCATATTATATACAAATAAATCTCTCTCTAAATGTTCATCATGACAATCTACTCTGAAACTCTGAGGTCTAAATTCTGATGATCACATGTAGTGGCTGGAATGAGTCATGGATGGAAAATATGTTTCCTTTTAAAAAATAAACTACTGAAAATATCAAATTCATGAATATGAGATAGCAACGTTTAGGTGAGCAAATAGAAGAGTTAAGACCTGATGCAGTTCCTTAAAAGTTCGGAATTCCATTTTATAGGTCCCCTCGGTTCTTCCCATGAACTAAAATATTTAGCTATTAATATTTGTCAGCAACTCCCATTGTGAGGTTTGGGTTCTCCAAGGATCACACTGTGTTACCACAGAGGAACTTCCTGCATGACAGTGCCTTTTGTCAACAACTGCCCTGATCGCGATATTATCTTTATAGAAGAGATGGAAGGACAAAGATGGCAAGTATAGGAGTAAACTGGAAGGCGGAGCATGTAAGTGGGAAAGAAGAGGTGGGAGGTAGAAGCCAAGTAGGAAGAGGAGAGAAAACATTTTAGGTACATGCGACAAAGTAGTGAAATGGAAAGAACACGTAGTTTTTGGTCACATGGACATAAGTTCATATTGCAATCTTATCTCTGGTGCTATGAGTGATTCTATTTGGTGAAAGATATATATTTTCTAAACCCTTTTCTCATCTGTAAATGGGGATAATGATATTTTTCTCACAGGGCTATTGCATGTGTTCAATGTGGGAAATACATTGAAGCACTCAGCTAAGAAGCAATAAAATAATACAAACATTTCTTGAACATAAGTGCATAAATTTTAGAGTATAGAAGGAAAAACTTGGGTCATATCCTAAATTTTCTTTATTATTTTTCCCATAAATAGCATGATCTTCTCAACCAAGAAGAGGCAGGTCAGCATGTCCCGACCAGATTTTCATTAACATATAGTTCTCAAGTACAGTAAGCAGCATGTCTTTTTCTGGCTTTCATTTCCATTCGCACATGTACATGATTATAGAATCATTTCATCTATTATAAGAGGCAGCAGCTTTTCATGTCACATGAGTGATGATGAACTACATTTAAAATAGTTTCATTTTTTTAAAGATGCCAGGGGATAGATTAAACAGTTACATTTTTATTTTGAAGATTGGAGTCAAAGGAAGTCCCATATTGCTTTTGATGTAAATATTTTTCTTTCATCTAGGCAAAACTTGTATGTTTTGGTTTAGTACAGGTTTTTCTCTCCTGGACTTAAATGATCAAAATGAATTATGTTTTTCTATTTTCCTACTTCTAGCTGTGATAATTTAACCTTCATGTAATACTACTTGATTCTTAAATGTATTATATTATGCCACATTTTGAATAATACTTTGAAATAATAGGGATATTAAAGTTATCTTTTATTTAAATTATCTTAATAGCCAATAGCCATTGACCGAACATCTCCTATGTGTCAGACATTAGGAATGTGCCTTATATTCTTTCATTTTTTTTGAAACAGATTTGGGGACAACTTCTTGAGGAACAAAATGAACGAAAATTATCTTTCCACGGTCATCAAGGTTAAAAGCGGTCAAACTAAAAGTCAACCTCTTTACCAAAGTTGACTTGCATTAATTCTTTCTCATGACAGATCATATTAACAGACCATAAATCACATTAATTAAACCTACAGTTGTTATCAGCAACTGAGTCTACACCCTAAGGTAACTATTGGTAAACACGGGCGAACAGGATCTCAGTGGCCCCTGTCACTCCACCCCGCGTCTACTCATGACTGCCACACCAGTCATGAGGCACAGAGGCAACTTTATAAGAAAGTGATGACAACAATGTTCTATCTACAACCTTCCCTTCAGGAATGCATGGAAGTAGAAGGGCACAGCCTTTCACCTTTTAAATCTCTACTGGCTTCTTGCCTTTATCCTACAAATATGCTCCTCTCTGTTTTCCTAAAAGAAATCCCTTTATGCCATTTCCTTCTCTTTTTTCTTCCTTCGCTGACTACTTTCACTGTTTCTGCCTAAACATTTATAAGGATACTCCTAAAATTTATTGTCCTCTAAGTGTGAATGAGGTGTTTGCCATATTTTTAACTCTCACAAAAAACTTGGATTGATGATGAGAAAATTGAGGTTTAGAAAATTTCATTACTACGGTTCAAACTCCACAATTGCCTGCGCACTGTTTCTCACACCACTGCCGCACCTCCTGGAGATGTCCACACCAGCCCTCCATCAGATCCACACCAGGACGCAGGCCAAGTTTCTGGCCAAATCAACATTCATAATTTTCACTATAAAGTTGGGTTCTCAAGCGCAACTATCTCTTGCATATGGTTCCTGTGTGGCTAGAAATGTCTTCATAAAAGGTTATAAGGTATCAGAGTCACCTTTTGGAATGTCCCCTTGGGGGTCAAAGCCATGGCCATTTAATCCTAAATCTTTAGTCTCCTTGCTGGAAAATCTGTGAGAAGAAAAAAACTTTAAACAAAGGATAGCTCCACAAACAAGTCAGGGAGAGAGGGAGAAAGAGAAGCAGAGGAAAATGAAGAGAAATGGAAAGTTAGGAGGTGCCTCCATTTCTAAGCCTAAAAAATAAGCATTTTAATTAGTAGTGAATTAGGTCCAATTGGTCACCTCCAACCAGTGGTAGATGTCACCCAACCATAAATCTCCTGGTCCTTTGCCTGTGACTGACTAGGCACTCTGTACCTCAGGACCTTTGCACATGCTCTTCTCTCTGACTGCATTGCTGGTTCCAAATGCCCACATAACTCTGTGTCCTTTCAAAAGGCTTTACTCAGTTGTCACTTTCTTAGTGAGACCATCCTTGATTTCTAGTAATAAAATTGCAAAGACAACCCTTCCCCGCCACCCTCCCTCTTCTCCCTTAATACTTTACTACTTTTCTCCACTGCACATACCATTCTCTCACATACTATTCAGTTGGCTTTCTTATTTTACTTTCTGCCACCTCCTCCTACTAGAATGTAATCTCTCGGAGGACAGGAATTTGTGCCAACTGTTGTATCCCCAATGTCCAAACAGTGCCCGGCATACAGTGACCTAAGAGGCTTGTTGAATGAATAGATGAACGGACGCGTGGGAAGGGAAGTTCTCCTCCACCTAAATCCACTTACTCTACAGCTATTCGGTAACATAATCTATTCTGGGCAAAGCTGGGATTTCCTCGCAGTGGCTAATCCCGCCTCAGTGCAGTGGGGCACATTTTCCTTGCTTCCTGGCCCATGGGTTAACAGGACGATTTTTATTCCAGACTTACATATTACCCCTGGCCTTGGAAGCTGGTTCTTATCAGGACAGCTCTGCTCTAGGCACTGAGAGTAACGTTCAAGACAAGAGTAATGTTCATAATTCTCGCACGATAAACAGTAGAGATGAGCACAACTACTGAAGTTCCCAGTGCTTTAAAGGCAATTCTTCTCAGAATCAAGGATAAAGAGCTGAAATAGCTATTCTCAATCTGCCTTATCATTAACAGATTTCAAAATCCAAGTCCCACAGGTCATAAATTATAAGACTGGCTGCTTCAGAAGGGCCCATGATATCACCACATTGTCATGTTAATTAGAGAACACCCTAACTCTTTTAAAAAGCCAAATTACATTACTATATATTTGGCGCTGTTTAGTGAACATTATACTTATTTTGCCATAAGAAACCTAAGGTCTCCAACAATGTTTGTTTTCTTTTTTATTTTTGGGTGGTTTTTTTTTTTTTTTTTTTTTTTTGATTCTTAATAGTCTTGGCTTTAAATTCAATAAAGAAACATTTTTAAAAGTCATACTCCAGTGGCCTTTCCCAAGAACAATTTATACTGTAGTCAGCTGCAGGGGTTAAACAGTATGCTTACAGATCAGATTTCACAAGAAGGGAAATGCATGCTGTGTCTCCAAGGAATGTCAAGCCCAAGAAGCCCAAGGGGTACTTGAGAAAAATTAAACATGTGCAAATTTTAGTTGTATTTTATTACAAAGCAAACAGGAAGTCCAACATTAAATGCAGCAGTATTACATGAGGCTCATCAGAAAGGATTTCATTTAATGAAACCATAGTAAAGTGATAGAAATCTCAGCAGATGGTTGAAAACCTAAAAGATAATTATTGTGAGAGTTTATTTTTGAAGTTTAATAAAATTAGCTAAAATAATGGGCTGAACCCTGGGGGCAAATCTAGCAATGTGAGCAGATACTGTCTCTAGAAATCTTCCTGGATGCATCTCCACAAGGCAGCAGTGGCTCCTTGCCTCTTGCCTGGTGAATTAAGGCAGCTTCACAATGGTTCACAAAAAGCCAACCCAAAAACTATGGGGTGATAATTTAAAATTTTACCACACACCTGAAAGCAAATTGAATTTCCTTACATAGTGCCTTAGAAGAGATGGAATAATGTGTGTTGCTGATGAGGCCTCTACCCTGGTTTAGAACCTTATGAATTTAAAATGGGATCATGGAATATACTACTAGTCAACACCAATATTTCCGAAAGTGCGGTCCCAAGACCACTCAGCCAGAATCACCAAGGTGAGGGAGATTTTAGAGGGTTCTTGTTAAAACCGTAATTCCCCAGGCCTTAACCTAGACCTACTGAATACAGAAACTCTGAGAGTGGGACCCTAAAATCTCCAGGTTCCCCAACATCCTGATACTCGCTGAAGTGTAGGGCCAACACTATAATGGGTCCCAACTTAACTGCATATGGAAACACGTGGGAAACAAAAAGTAAAGCCTGGTCCCATGCTCAGAAATTCTATTGAATTGTATGGGATGCAGCCTGGAAATTGGAGTCTTTAAGAATCATCCCTGAATGAGTCTAATGTGCTGGCAAAGTTAAGAATTACTGTAGTAGAGTCTTTGCTCAACAACAGCCTCTCCCCTTCTCCTAATCAGGTAAAAATAAGATAGGAATTATAAAATATTTATGATCTAATTGGCAAATTTCTGCAATGTATTTCCAACTTCTAAGAAGTTGAAGTCATTCTCTGATTATATGGGGAAACCTCAGGACTTGGGATATAAAGTAGCTCAAATAACTGTCTGGCGTGTGATTTAATTATTTTAGACAAGAAGAGAGATCTGAGAAGTAAAGCCGTATAGTTTACAACCACTGAAGATAAATCAGAGAAATAGGGATTTCACGGATCTGCTAGAATCCTTCTTGTTTCTTCAACGTTGACAGAGGGATTGAGGAAAACAATGAAATTTGTGGCACCATCAAGCATTATTCAGTAGGTGTTGAAATTTTAATAATTTCATTTATAAGTCAAGAGTACCAGTGGTTAATAAAAACTTCCAATATTGATGAACTTCTTACTGTGTGACAAACACTGTGTTGCAGCACTTCAAATGCATTCTCATCTGTTGCTATGTGTTAAGTACAATTATTAGCCCATTTTACAGATGAGAATACTGAGACCTAGGTTAAATGTTCAAGGTTACATAAAGTTTTAAGAATTTTAAAGTCTATGTTCTTAATCTCTTTGATAATACCATAGATTTAAATAAAGACCTAGTAGTCGCCCTGTAGTAGCAACACACATAGAAAAAAGAGGAATATATTTATTTCTATTCAAAAAATTATTCTTCTCTTATATCAGATTACTCAAATTCTGATAAATGAGTCCTTATTCCCTGAAGTCACAAGCTTTTGTAAGTACAGGAAACCTAAAATTGTTTCAATGAATCCCACCTCCCTCGGGATTTGGCTAGAGACTAATTTATCATAGAAGGTACAATCTTCTATTTTTAAACTATTTGTAAGCTCTCAGAAAAATCTCATAATTTGAAGGAAAGAAAACTTTGCTTGGAACTTGGAGAGGAAAACTCAAAAATCTATAGGGAGAATAAGCCACAAAAAGCCATGGGTTAGACAGAGGTCATTTGCCTACACGATGGGCATCCTCAGGTCCAGGTGCTCACCTGTCTGCGTGTTCAGTGATCTTCATGCTGTTGTCCTATTAAAAAGTTAGAGAATAGATTCCTTTTTAATGCTCTTTTATAAACGGCTTTTCACGTAGAATGAACTGCCAGATCATTTTTTAAAGTTTTTAGTGTTATAGGAGGACTAAGCTCATAACACTTTTTCAAAATGGTGGTAACCAGTGGACCAACAACCCTGTTCAATCATCTTGAGGGAAAAAGAAACTCCCCACAGCTCTTCTGTCAAATGAAAGTACTGCAGGTAAGACGGAGATAAGTGGGAAAAATAAAAGTATTCGCTGATTTCTGGAGTTACTACCTGACATCTATTCATCAGCTAAGATATTTTTAGCCCAAGAAAGAAAACCAGGAATCCTTATTTCTTGTCCCTTTTCTACCTCTGACTCCACAGGGCCTGAGCAAGTTGTTGCCTGCCTGGGCTAGTCCCTTCCCCTCAGAAAGAGAGAGAATGATATGGTGGTGTTCCAGCCACTTAATTCCAGTGATGGTGCTAGGATTAATGAGACGGTTTTGGAAAGAAATGGAAAAAAAGTCTTTGATCAAAGGTGTGGAGTGAGCACAATATTTTATTATAAATAATAATAATGGGCCTTATGTTCCCAATTCCTGGGGAGCAAACCATTCTCCTTTTGGCCTGCATTAATACTTGGACCTAAGGGTGTTAATTAGTGCAAAAATATGTGAACTAAATGGTACCCTAAAGGCCTAAAGGAATTACTCCATCTCCAAAAGGTGACTAATTTACCCTCCCTCCACCCCCACCCTCTGTTACTGCACTGGGTTTCTGTCTATTGTTACTGCAGAATAACTTCACCCTTCTTACAGGTCTATTGATAGATAGATGTGCTTCCTCCAATTTACTAAATAGAATATAAGGGATCTTAAAATGCTAATGAAATAATTACCTTCTATGCGAATGTTTGCTCTTTACTCATTGGTGAAAGCAGTCCCAAACTAATTACTTGTGATAGTTTATAATTGGTGATATTTCCTATCTCATTGCCAAGATAATTTTTTCATAATATATAGAATGTTTGTTCTCTTTAGACTTTTAAAAATCTTCCCATTTCTCTCCAAACTCTTTCCGATACCTTTTGTGTTTTGTTTGACATAGTGTGCTTCTTGCTCCCTTCCCTGAGCCAACCTTCTCAGTTTAGCATAGAAGCCACCAAGATCTCAGCCTCAACCTACCATTTTTTTTTAACTAGGACAATTCCACAATCAAATAGGGATTTACTACATCATGATGATCATCATAAAAATTATTATAATTTTCACATGGCATCACTTAACTTGGAACAATCATATCATTGATAGTCATCCTGTTCCCTCTCTTTAATCATAAATGCTAATATCGATTTACATTGAAGGTAGAAAAATCAAGAAACTCTAGCACAGTTAGTAAACCATCTGACCTTTGCCAAACACTTATGTCTCAGAGATCATCTTTATTTATGTTGCAACTGATTATGTTGCAACATGGGATTAAGGGCAAGATCAGCATATATGTCCTGTTAAAAAACCTAGTAATTAATACAATGTGCTACTTGCAATGCATCTAATGGCTATTTATGAAGCCTAGACAGCTGGAATCACCTTGGCGATCATCTAATCCAAATTTTTATCTTATAGATGGAATAACTAAAGCTCAGAAAGGTTAAGTGGCTTCCACAAAGATCTCATCTACCAGGGAAAGGCGAGGTGTGAGAAAGGAAAGGTGCTAGGAAAGGCGAGGTGTGAGAAAGGAAAATATGTGATTTTAAGACAACTCCAGTTAATTAGAAAGATTTATAGAGGTTTGATAGAAAAATCACCTTAGAGCGACACCTGTTTTATCCAAATCAAGTTCAAATATTTTTTCAAACTACAGTATCAGCCTGACTCTAACACTGAGTTGTGTTATTTTTCTTTAGCACAAATCCATCTCATAGAGAAATGATAAATCATTTAATAAGATAGAAGGTAGAAAGGCTAGAGAGAATGGATTTAAGATGTGCATCCACGCATATGTTTATGTTAGTTTGACTTACTCCACAGCAACCCTGAATTCCTGATACCAGTAGAAAAAGAAAAACTCTCAGAAACCAATTTGATAGTAAGGAATTTCCAATTTCTCCCTAAAGTATTAATCTTGAGTTCCTGAGAAGCACAGCTTGTCAGAGGCTTGCAGGGGATCTTAATGACCTGGCAGGAAAGGAGCTGTTACAGGATGATAACTAGACAGAGAAATGCCTCCAGGTCATTGATAGCCGGAAGTGCAATGGAGACCAGTCTCCACCTGATACATAACAAGGGTAAGCAGAGATTCATCCAACACTTGATCTCTGTGTTCTCTCCATCAGCCCCTCCCTACCTGAAATAAATGTAAAAAGAAAGAAGTATGAATAGTTCTTTAAAGAAATACTCTCCAGGAAAGTTTCTAGGAATAATTTTACCTCCATGAAAAAAGCAAGGAATTAGGTATATTTTTGATTGAAGCATAAGGTAGGCTTCAGGGAATACTTATGAAAGTTGATAAAGAATTCTTTTTAATATGCATGACTAAACAATTAAATAAACTTTTTAGCTGTTTTTTAATTTTTTTTTTTTGTTTCTCCTATTTCTTTAAACTATCTTTAACCTCCAAAGAGGCTATTTATAGTTTGTCAGTGAAGTTTTTTGGAGGGAATAATCTTTCAGAAAGTCTGAAATAAGCATTGAATTATTGGCATCAATTGTGACTAACTGCAACTTTAACAAAGAATTTAAATGTAGCAGTGAACACATACGTGTAATGACTAATATTTAAGGGAATTTAAAATGTACTCTTTTAGAATGTTTTTCTTCATTATAGCCACAGAATTTCTATGGTGCTTCTATACCATTCAATATTAAGTCCACATTACTTTTCTACAAAATCATAAATATTACCACCTTATACCTAAGTGTATTACAGTAAATTAAGGTCAATAAAGTATGTCTTCAGTGGAAAAAAAAAAAAGAAAAAGAAGAAGAAAAAATCGTGAATTCAAGATGATCAAGATTAAGCACCAAACTGGGGTACATACTTTAAATCAATAGATTAAAGTCTGCAGCCCAGATACTAACACGGTGTTTAAATTTGTGTGTGTGCGCTTTATTTTATTTTATTTTTATTTTTATGTATAAAAGTGAATATTTATTTAGAATGAGAAAAGAAATCACAACAAATTATAAGGAAACTTAGAGATTTGGTGCCTTTCTCTGAAATCTCTCTAGGCTCTTCACAGGAGATTCTTACATAGAAATGCTTCCTGATTGTTAAACTTTATCCCATGGAATAATAGGATGTTAGGCTGTAGTTGGTTACCTGACACATGCTTCACAAATATTATTGATCAAGCGACAAAATATTTCACTGTGAAGCTCTAAGAGATTTTACTAATGTTTTTACATAGAAATTCTAAGATAACTAATTATGGTGGTCAAATCTTTGCTTTTTAAAATTAATTTATTATAAGATCATACTTAAAATTACTTGTATTTCTTTACACTAACAATGAACTTCCTAAAAAAGAATTAAAGAAAACAATCCCATTTATAATAGCATCAAAAAAAAAATAATAAAAACCTTAGAAGTAACTTTAGGAAGTGAAAAATCTATATACTAAAAACTATAAGATATTGATGAGAGTAATTAAAGACGACACAAATAAATGGGAAGATATCCTGCATTCATGGATCAGTAGAGTTAATATTGTTAAACTATACTACCCAAACCCATCTATAAATTCAATGAAATATCTATAAAACTTCCAATGACATTTTTCAAAGAAACAGAAAAATAATCTTAAAATTCATATGGAACCATAGAAGACCGACCCCTAATTGCTTGAGAGAGAACAAAGCTGGAAACGCCATGCTTCCTGATTTCAAACTATATTACAAATCTGTAATAATCAAAAGAGTATGGTACCGGTATAAAAAATGACACACAGACCAAAAGAAGAGAATAGAGAGCTCAGAAATAAACCTACGTATATATAGTCAACTAATATTTAACATAAGAATACTCAGTAGAGAAAGAATAGTCTCTTTGATAAATGGTTCTAGGAAAACCAGATATCCTCATGTAAAAGAACGAAAGTAGACTTCTATCTTATACTAACTACAAAAATTAACTCAAAATGGATTAAGAATTAAAATGTAAAATTCATAGAAGAAAACATCGGAGAAAATCTTGAAATTGATTTTGGCAATGATTTTTTGGATATCAAATCAAAAGCCCAAGCAATAGAAGCAAAAATCAATAGGTGGCACGACATCAAAATAAAAATTTTATGTTAAGCAAAAGAAAACATCAACAAAATGAAAGAGAACCTACATAATAAGAGAAAATATTTGCAAATCATATACCTGATAAGAGTTAAAATGCAAAATATATAAGGAACACATAAAACTCAATTGCAAAAGTAAGAATAGGCATTTTTCCAAAGACAACATACAAATGACCAAGTACATGAAAAGGTGCTCAATGTCACTAATCATCAGGAACATGCAAATCAAAAGCACATGGAGATATCACCTCAGAATGCTGTTATCAAAGGGGGTGGGAGAAAGGCTGAGGACGATGTAGAGATAAGGGGACTGTAGGATCACTGCTGGTGGGAATGTGAAGTACTACAGCCACTATAGAGAACAGTATGGAGGTTCCTCAAAAATTAAAAATGGAACTATCATATGATCCAGCAATCCTACTTCCGGGTAGATATCTATAGGAAATGAAATCAAGATCCCAAAGAGAGATCTTCACCTCCATGTTCACTATAGCATTATTCACAATTGCCAAGACATGTAAATAACCTAAATGTCCATCTACATATGAATAAAGATGTGAGATATATATGTGCATGCGTGCGTGCGTGCACGTGTGTGTGTGTGTGTGTGTGTGTGTGTGTATTGTGATGGACTATTGCTTAGCCATGAGATAAAGGGAAATTTGTAAAATTTGCTATTTGCAGCATCATAGATGAACTTGAAGGCATTATGCTAAGTAAAATAAATCATACAGAGAAATACAAACATCATATAATCTCACTTTTTTTGTGGAATGTGAAAGCATAGAGCTCATAGGAACAGACAATAGGATGGTGGTTGCCAGGCATTTAAGGGTGGAGGAAACGAGGAGGTGTTGGTCAAAGAATACAAACCTCCTATTATAAAAACAGTAACTCCTAGGGATCTAATAAACTGCATGGTGACTTTGGTTAAGAGTACTGTATTGTACACTTGAAAGTTGTGAGAGTACAGCTTTAATGTTCTCACCATAACATTATCATGGTAATTATGTGAGGTGAACTTTAATTAGGCGATGTGTTAACTTTCCTTATTATGGTAAACATTTCACAATATTTTTGTGTATCAAATCATTGCATTGTATATCTTAAACTTACACAATGTTAGATGTCAATTATATCTCAATAAAGCTGGAAAAGTAAACTTTAAAATTCACAAGCTTATCTTGATCAAAATCACAAGATCACTATAGAACTACATTTACATGGAACTCTAAAAATAATGGAAATAGTAATAGTCACATAACTTTTACCCGGTTCTCATATTAGCCATGAAACAGTCATGTAATCAAAAACCTAAAATAAACTGGATATCACCTTCGAAAGTCAAACTATATATGTTACTCTTTATAATGAATTGTGTGTACTGTATTTGTAGATATGTGCTTTTAAAGTAACCTTTATTTGGGGCATAATTTTTTTTGGCTCAGTAATCTATTTCTCTAAGACATAAATAAAAACAAAAAAACTAGAAAGGAGGAGTAGAGTTAGGAAGAGTCATTGAAAGCAATGACTGGCATAGCTTAACAGGAAGGAGTCAATTTTTTAAAATAGAACTATGGAAAACATCTTAGAATCCAAAACAAAGCATAGGGTAATTCAGGGAAAGGGCAGATTTTCTCAGCAGTCTCAGAGAACATTCACATATTAGGCCATAATAACAGTTATATAAATACTAATGATCCTGTATCATCAAGAAATGTTTCATTTATTATTATAAATTCTATTTCCTAAGGTGTAGAAGTACATAATAAATACTATATAAGCATATGTCCTTATCGAAAGAAATAAACATTTTAAAGTTTTAGAACTTGTGATAATTCCTTGAAAATACTAAACATTGTTGTCAAGTGGATCACTTGTCAAAAAAAAAAAAAACTAAATGACTATGCCACCTAGTTTATACTAAACTGAAGTGTTGTCTAAAATCTGAGAACTGCCAAAGTGTTTGGGGTGAAGACACTAAGATTTGGAAAGCATTCCAGTCAAGGAGACCAAATGCAATGACTCCAGGACAGAAGCCAGCCAAGCCAGCCTCGGGGCTGCTGTAATGTAACCAAAAGGAGAGTAGCAGTAGAAAGATCATAGAGTTAGGGCACACATCACACACAGAGTTTGGATTTTGTTCTAATTGCAAAGGGAAAATATTGTGAAGTTTTAAGACAAGCAAAAATGGAATCTGATGTGTATTTTGTTTGTTTTTTTTTTAAAGTTCTATGGCTGCTTTATGAAGAATGGATTGCAGGAGAGTAAGAAAAGTGATAAATGAATTAAGAGGTTCTTGGATTTTTCCAAGTAGAAGATAATGGTGCCCAATGAAGACAGTAAGCTATCCTTATATAAACAAAGCATTAGTTTAATATCAATATTAAAACAATTGCATACTCTTCACATAGTATCACCGGGGATAAAAAGTACATATTTCATTTCCCTTAAAACTTGTTTATTGCTTTAAACATTTTTAAACACTAAGGCTGCCTTTCATGAAATCAGCCTACAGAGGTGTTTGACATACTACTCAAGGCAGAAACTGATCAAACTGGGTACAGAGGGTATTTTTCCAAAGGAGATACCTACTTAACTTTTATCTTTCATTCCATTTACTCTTTCCAGAATTTGGTTTTAGAAATGTGATTAATCAAAAAGTTAATACTGACAAAGACAGCTTTATTATTTAGAAATCCTTGGGCCACTACTCTTTTAATCTTCTAGCCAAGACCTGAGACCAGATTATTGAATAATAAAATATGAGCTTTGAAACATCTTCAAATTCTTTACATTTAGGTGTAAGACCAACAATAAAAAATTTCTAGCTCAATATTATGTGAGTTAAATCACTGTCCCGAGTTTCAATCCCCACTTGAATTCCCTTTCTAGATAAGTGAATGTCTTGAGAAAGAAAATACTCAATTTTTTTTTCATGAAAGAGAAAGAATCTTTCTACTCCTTACTCTTTGTAGATCCCCCTAGGAAGGAATTTAGAGAAAGCTAAACTGGAAAGAGTGTGATCCATTTGCCAAAAGAATATAACTAGCTTGCCATCTTGATATAGATGAAGATGTTATGTTCAAATTGTCATAAGTATGATTTTCATTTGGAGAGTCCTCCTGAGTGTACCCAAGATCTTCAAGAAGGTTATGGAAGATTTTGCAAGCATCAAAGTGTTCACCCACAAATGAGCACTAAGGGTGGCCAAATAGGAGATAAGACTATTTATACAAATGTAATATGGTAGGGCATAGGAGAAATGGGATGTTTGCCACCATCTTGCTTCCAACACATAAGTAAGATCTGGGGGAATCAATAAGAAAATAACTGCATGTTGCTAGTGCATGAATAGTTATAGCTACTAATTTAAATTCAGAACTATGTTCACATGTCTATGAAAATAGAACTAAACAAAAAGTGGGGGGGAAATCATTGCAAATCTGCATCAAAATGATTATCCCTAGATATTCCATAAAATTTTTGTAACAATGAAATACTGTTTTCTTTTGATTAAAAATTTCTGAAGTATCTACCAAGATATAGAACCTCTGGCCTCCAGTCCCAATGCCCATCCTCCTCATATAGACTCTTGAAACTAAACTTCAAAATTTCTCATAAATAGCTAATCTTTTCAGCTCTGGTCAATATTACTTGGTTCAAATCCTGGCTCTATCTCTACTCGCTGTATATTTTTTTAGCAAGTGCCTCAGTTTACTCATCTGTAAAAGGGAATAATAATAGTACCTGGCCCAAAGGGTTGGTAGGAGGATTATATGAGTTCATATATGTAATGCATATAAAGAGTCTCTGGCATATAATAAGTCTAATAAATGTTAGTTAATATTATCTCTGCTTTCATTAGTCAACAGCAAAAGTGTATTTCTTCCCCTTTCTCCTAAATAAAACAAATGTATTCTCTAATCCTTTGAGAAAGTAAGTCTGGGACCAATAACATTGGCATCGCCTAAAAGTTTGTTAGAAATGCAGAATCTCAATGCTCACCTTGGATTTACTAAATAACAGTTTGAACAAGGCCATTTGGATACATGTTATAACTTGAGATGCCCTGCCCTAACACACCATCTGCTCATAATAGCTACACGACCTTTTCCCAGAACTGCCTTCCCACAAACTTTCATGCAAAAATCTCACACATTTTTCTCATTTCGCCAAAGATATTCTATTGTGAATAGACTCAGAAGCCTCTAGTACCTATTTATAAGACACTCCTCAAATTTTCCCTCACCCTCTGCCCCTCCACCTCCCTACCCACGCCAGTTCTCAGATCCCTTTTCTCACTTGAGTTTGTGGGTTGAGTTTTGTTTCAGGTTCTGGGACCCATCAGTACTTAAAAGTCATACTTTAGTTCATTTTTACTGTCATTTCCTAAAACAGTCCTCATTTTGCACAACCTCACCGATGTCTGCTCCTTTCTACCTGGGGATCAGTAAATGATACAGAATTCGGATCTTCTAGAACTAGAAACCTATCTTGCCTTAGCCAGTCCTGCCCTCAGGTGTGTGTTCAGTTCCAGTCTGGTCTTTCCTATTCCTCTGCAGTTAACCGTCCTCCTAGAAATCAACAAGTCACAGGAAGCAACACCCCCAGGCTACTCACCTATTTTCATTAGGCAAGAATTAAACTGCTGCCAGAGTACATGCCGATCTCTTAGACAAAACAAAATTTCCTCCTACTTCTTTTTTTTCAATGGCCCCAAAATGTGTCCTATTGTCTACACATTTTTTACTCATTACTTCACTCAATGTAGCTGCTTAGTGGTTAAGATAATGGCAGAGAAGATTTTGAATCTGCTAGCCTTTGTGAGGAGGAATAAAGACTAAGGGAGAATTGGCTCAGTCTCTTCATGCAGCTGGAACCTTGATACATAAACACATGAGCAATGGCGAAGCCATAAACTGCCTGCCACATTCACAGCAGTGCAGAGAGAGCGAGTCTCCAAATGCAAACAAGGAGCAACGACAAGGTACGAAGTTCCAGACCACAGACCAAATCCTGGTTCCCTTCTCTTCTCGTGCTTGCGTTCCTCCCGCTTTGTGTTATTAGCAAGCCCTGGATCCATAATAAATTTCTTTGCATTGTTTTCTGTTCTAACGTGCCATAACCAATACGTGTGACCTGTGGTAGACCTAAGGAGGGGGGGGGCGTGCAGCGGCCAGCTGATCATGCACGTCTGGAGCTCTGGAGAGAGAGACAGTCGGGAGCACAGGGCCTATCATCATTTTTTAAAAGAATAAGTGACTATTGAATACGATGACCTCTGCATAGGATGCTCTTCTATTTCCTCCACCACCACCCTAATTAACTCAAACGTTACTCCCTGTGTTAAAAGTCACCAGGTAGAGACAGCCTCTCTCTACTATCGATTCCGCTGTCCTCTCTTCGAAAAGGTACAGTATATATTTTAAATATTTTTAATTTTGAGGTGTACATTATAATTTGACATCTGTATGTTCTATCGTGTGTTTACTACCTAAAGTCCAGTTTCCTTCAGCTACCATATATTTGACCCCCTTTACCCACTTCACCCTCCCCCATCTTCCTATATTTGACCCCCTTTACCCTGTCTATCACCCCCCTCCTCCCACACCCCCTACCCTCCAGTAACCACTAGTCTATAGTCCATGTTCATGAGTCTCTGTTTGTTGGCAAGTATATTTTTAATTTCGTTTTTTCTAAGACAACATGAGATAGAGGTGGCTAATTTAAGTGTATTTATTTGTGACAGTTTTTCTCACTCATAGAGGATTAGTGAGCAATTCTCCACAGGTGGCTTCATTCCTGATAGGCCTACTGTTCATATAACTGCTACCCAGATAACTTCCCCATTCAGAAATCCCAGGATTTTTCTCTCCTTTGTAGATCATCATGGATCCTTACCTGAAGTCTGGGAGCCTTTCTGAGATGCCTGTATTAGGAAGTGAATGGCTTCAGAAAAGCAGATGATTTCACTAGGTGAATGGTGGGCACCTAAAAAAAAAAATAAAAATCATCTTAAAAATCCTAAAAGTGGAGCACCCACATTTCCCACAACATAAAATGGGATTATCTTATGTGGAAAGCACTTGGCTTCCATCTGCTTTTCATAAATGGTGATGACTGAGAAATGGGAACAAGGGAAAAGCAGTGAGGTGGAAAACTGAATGATATTCTACCCCACTTACCCCTCTGGAGGAATGTACTATTATTTCATTCTCTTTCCCATAGCAAAGAAAATACTTCTCAATCCCTATTACACTGAGAACCAATAAATTACAGCGGACCGCAAACAACACAAGTTTGAACTTCACAGGTCCATTTATACTAGGATTTTTTTTTCAACAAATGTAATTGGCTCTTCCTATTTTCTGTTTCACATCCACAGATTCAACCAACTGGGACAGAAAACACTATTTTTGCAGTGTCCACCATGGATTCCTAATGGCAGAGTCCCAATGATGATAGAAAATACTGTTTCAGATCTGTGGTTGGTTGAATCCTCTTATGCAAAAGGCCAACCCATAGAGTCAAAATTTATATGCAGATTTTTGACTGTGTGAAGGTTGGTGCCCCTTCACATCTGCTTTGTTCAAGGGTCAACTGTACAGAGCTCCCACAATAGAAATGGAAAGTTTTGCCATCTTTACCCTAACATAAAAATAATGAGTATCATGTGAAAATAATAATTTTTTAATTCTGCATTTCTGAGTTCTACAAGTCAAAAGAAACTGTCACATGATGTGGCCTGGATGTCTGGATGAAGCTGGATTAAAGTTTTCTATTTTATGAACCTCTGTTTATTTTATTAAGATATAATAAGCATGTTTCTCTTTTTTGAATCTGAGTAAACAAGAAAAATATGTCTATTTTGGTAAGAAAAGTCCTGAAAGTACCCTTTATAAAGCCAGTGATGAGATACAGAATAACATGAGTTATTACTGGTTAAATTTCTTATTAATCATTTAATGTGAATAGTCATGCAACAAGAAATTACAGAGGACTTCTACCACATGGTATGTCTGAACCGATATACTGAATTGTTAGAATTTAATGTTCTTTTTGTTATTGACCAAAGAAAATACGGTACTAGATGTCTCCAATATAAATAATATACTTTACTAAGAAGATAAAAGTTTAGATAATGAAGAATTACAAGGTCTTTAAAATAACTTTTGAAAACACTTCAAAGTAAACCTAATGATTCTTAATAATAGCCAAATGGACGGTTGCTGTTTTGAGCATCGAGCCTTAGAGTCCACACCATCAGTAAGAGAAATATTATAAAACTCAAGGAACCTCATTCCCAGATCTGACAGACATTAAGCTAACATGCTGCCAAGAAAAACATTTCTCATTCACTGCCCTGAATAAGACTCCTTTCTATATACATGGGAGGAAGTCATTTGCCAGATGTTGCTGTTTATTTTACAAGTCTCCCTTTGACTTGTGCTTATTTTCTCTTGACCTCCCCAACTTCTCCATGTGGAGAGAACTCAGGACGCTGTAAACCTTGCTACAGAAGTACCTAGCTGTTCCCGTCAATACCTCAGTCTCGACATGTGTTCTTGTTTATGAATCCAGCCTTACTGCTGATGGAGACTGGATGGTCAGGCCTCCCCCCTTCGGGGCTGTCTGGACTTCCATCAGCAAGACAGTATTTTACAACTTGGCATCATGAATGACATCTATGATGGAAACTTTCTCTTTTATGATAACAACAAACTTATTAATGATAAATCAAGATAAGGAAAATAAAAGGAAGTCGAAACGAAAAGAAAAGATTGTACTATTTTCTAAAGGCATTCTGTCTTTGGAACTCCCTAAAGATCCTGCAATGGAATGTCAGAGGTCACACCTCACCAAACAGGATTCTAGCAGGAATTTCACTGTAGTCTTTCTTGCTTTCCCCCTCCAGACGGAGAAGCAAACTGGCTAATTCAGGATTAAGGTCTTGTTTATTTGATTTCTATGCTACACATGTGTTGCTAACTTTATGCTACAGTGACATCAGTGTTCATGTAAGTCACTGTGTCCTCAGGGCTCTCATACCTATCCCATATACTCGCCTACCTGCCAAAGCCAACTACTTCTGTGACAGAGGATGCCTCTACAGCTCTGTCCCAGCTTTAGCTTTTGCACGCTTTTGTGACCCCATTGTCCTATCCTATTTGCTATCTTCTGGATCCATTCCAAATGTCGGAACTGAGAAAACTGAGGTGACAGATAATGGGGCTAGGAAAATAGATAGAGCAGGATTCAAGTGCAATCAGTAATTAGCAGTGAGCCTGAGTTCTTCAAGGTTACTCAAAGAACTCAAAGGGCTAGGATTTAAATAATCTCTAAGGATGTTTTTATGTATACAGATAACCCATTATATTATTCCTGAAGCGAATCCTAATACACAGAGAATGGCCCGGAGCACTTACTAAGTGCTTAATAGTCACTGAATGAATGAATGAATGAATGGGTGGATGAATGGTTATACAAGAATTCCTTGTGTGAGATACTTAAGAATGATATCCTCACAATATCTTTGTGAAGGTATTTGACTATTAGGTTAGTTAACAGGGCTTACACTCTCAAATTTTTGGCAAAATTTCTCACTTGCAATTAAGCAGACATTGCCTCTCTGTGACTGCAAATCTACAGAATCCTTTGGATCCTATTCACCTAGTTGAGTAAGTGCTGAAAAATATCTAATGCTATAATTAACGTATTTTAATCTGGTATTTTATACTCGATGTGTTTTAACAATACTTTTTTTTTTATTATTCAATCATAAACTTGACTTGATTGTGGTTTAGCAAAGGTGTTCTTAAACTATCCGTGGAGGACGACCAATTCGATTTTTAAAAATTTTCAATGTAAAATAGGCAGATATTTTTGTAACATAAAATAGAGGTGAATTACCAGAAAGAGAAAATAAAACACCCATGTTAACTACCCACCATAACCAAGACACAGAAACAACCTAATAAGTGTCCACACTGATGAGTGAATGAATAAAGAAGATATGGTATGTACATAAAATGGAATATTATTCAGCCCTGAGAAGGAAGGAAATCCTGCCATTCGCAACACCACTGATGAACCTAGAGGATATTATGCTGTGAAAGAAGCCAGAGACAGGAAAGACAAATTCTGTATGATGTCACTTATGTATAGACTATTAAAAAAAAAAAAAAAACAGTCCAACTCATAGAAACAGAGAGTGGAATGGTAGTTACCAGGAGCTAGGAAGTGGGGAGATGAGGAGATGCTAGCCAAAGTGCCCATGTCTTCAGTTATAAGTAAGTTCTGGGGGAATCTAGTGTACAGTTAATAACACTACACTATACACTTGAAATTTGGTAAGAGAGAAGATCTTAAGCATTTTCACTACAAGAAAAAATTATATGAGATGTTGAATGTGTTAATTAACTCGATTATGGTAATCTTTCATAGTATATATGCATGACAAATCATCATGTTGTATACTTTATACATAATTTTATTTGTCAATTATACCTCAATAAAACTGGAAAAAAAAAGAAAATAAAAACAAAAGACAGAGAAAATACAACTGTTATTATTTATATCATTAGATTTAACAGACAAAAATTACACTGTCCAATTTCTTTCAGTTATGCAAAAAGTTTCTAAACACTCTCAATTTTTGTATCTATCTGGTCACAGACTGTTTATAATCAGTCTTGTTAGCAGTATCAGTCTATAGATCACAGTAAAGGTCTCACTGGTTTAGGTCCAGTCTTCTTCATTTTATCCCAAATTGACTGATATGGAACAATAACTCAAAGTGTGTTCACGTTTCATATTGCCTCTGTTCTATAACACTTAACACTAGGATCTTTGCTTAGGGAAAAGAGCATTCTATGTTTCTAAAATAGTTTCCAATATTTTCAAGCATAAAAGTCATTTTAAATCATTGTATCAAGTTTTTTAAATACTAAAGATGAATATATTTGTTAAAAGCCAGAAAATAAAGGTCACTAAGAAAATGTCTCTTTTTCAGAAGGAGTGACTATTCTCACTTATAAACACCTCTGTTCTCCCACTGAAATGCTACCGAGCCATATTTTATAAACATTAGGGAATAATGAAGATGTATGTCCAGGCAACATTGAGCTCATACGGAAGACCACGTGACTCCCAATGTGTTGCCCTTTGAAAGAACCGGGAGAGGAAAGACCACGTCTTATATGTGCTCGTTCTCTCTCTCTCTCTCTCTCTCTCTCCTTCTCTCCCTCCCTCTCTCTCTCTCTTTCTCTCTTTCTCTCTCTCTCCCTCCCTCCTTCTCTCCCTCCCTCTCTCTCTCCCTCTCTCTTTCTCACACATGTTTACACACACACAGACGCACACATACACACACACACACACAAGCATGCAAATCATATATTGTAATGGCTTAGCAGTTAACTGCACAGCTTTGTAACCAGATTTTATTCAAGTCCTGACCATGTGACTCATTAACCATGAGATACGGGGCAAGTCATTCACTCTTCTGTGTTCAGGTTTCACAGTAGGCCGTCTATAAATACTTTTTAATGAGCAAAGGCATTTAAAATATGGTGTTGAAGAGTAGTATAGTAGAAGGTGGACAACCAGCATTAAATTTTTCCATTTGTGACAGTTTTATAGAGTTAGGGCAAAAAAAATATATCATAATAAAACAGCCTGCAATTACTGACTTACGTCACAGTCTAAAGTACATTATCAAGAACAGAAACCATGGAATGTCCTATGAAAACTACTAATGAACGAGCAGAGACCTTTCTTTCAGTGCTAATGTTCTCCTTTCTGATGGCCAAAAATTACCTAATCAGGCAAATAGAAAACCTGAGTTAAAAATACCACTATATTGTATTATTAAGTCTGTGCTCACACATGCACTTAAAAAAAAAATCAGAACAAAGAGATATTTCTAAACCATTATTCGAATTCAACCACCATTTTATAATTATTTCCAGGATTTAAATGTAGCAAAATGAACTAAATTTCTCAAAAAATACTATCACAGGAGAAATTTCTGAAGTGATCATGGAGTCTCCAGATTATGGAGACTCCCACAAGCGACAAAGGACAAGTCCAGAAGAGCCAAAGTGTGAAAGCTCTGGTAAATTTAAATCCTATAAATGGAATGGGGTCCCTAGAGGAGAGGGGCCATAAATCATAGGGGACAGCGCGGAGGGTGGGGAGGGGGAGGAAGACATGGAATTTGAGATCATAGGCCATGGAAAGACCATGCTGTGAGGACAATTTTAATTTGCAATTTAGTTTTCCTTCATATTTAAAATAATGTAACCAAATACAAATAACGTAACCAAATAATGTAAACACACGATACAACATACCTAAAAGGCATGTTAGTAAGTTTGTGAGTTTTCAAATGTTTTTGAAGGAGAGATAGAAAAAAATACTCCACTTTATTTTAATTTTCAAAGCTTCCGTGAGGACAGAAATCCAGAGAGCATTATTTAAGATGGTAACATAGAAATATACACCTCCACGACCACTGATACAGTCTTGACATCGATTGCACAAGTCCCTGAGCAGAACAGTCTGTCAAGAAGCTGCCAGACACAGAGCAATATGAAACATGTCACATTCTTTTCAATAAATACTCTTCTAATTCTCCATTTTCCAAAGAAATAGAAAATGTAAGCTCCTTTACAACTAGCCAAAATGATTGTTCTGTGGTAAGGAATTATTATATTTTTTGAAGAAATAATAAACAGCAGCCTCAAAGCAGTGTTGCAATAAAACCAAAATGGAAGCATAAATACATGTCCATGCCCTCCTTAGCTCTTAGGGGGAGAAGCATAAAGGCTAGATGGAGAGCTATCTCCCTCAAAGTCTCTTTATTAGCTGTGTGTGGATATTTTCATTTTTGGACATACCGTTTCCCAAGTTCGCTTCCCATTCCCTGGTGCAAACAGCGTGCGGTCATTGTCTGCAAGCACGCTGCTCAAGTGATTCATGTTGGAAAGAGGGCCTTGCCCCAGTACTGAAGATTTCTTAATTGCGTTGGTGGTTCGATTGCCAATGCCTGTTAGTTTTGGCAGAGCGAATGTAAGGAAAACTTCTTCTCATATTCTTTGGCTCTTACACTTTACGTGTCAGATGAAACAGCAATGCAGACTGAAACCCTTCCAGATAAAAGAAGACTTTGAATTTAATTTGGCTTTTAGAAAACACAAAGAAGTAGTGGGAAGGGTACCCCAAGGACAGTCTGGAGTTGGACGTCAGAGAGACAGCGTTGTCACTCACTGTGGCAAATCGCTCTGCTCTCTGAGTCTCAATTTCTACATCTCTGACCTGAAGAATTTATCCTAAATTAAGATTTAATGTTCACATGTTAAATAGAGCATATCAGATTGAAGTCTTCAACAACCTTTCTGCAGGGGCTATATTTAAAACTATTTATTTAAAACTTTATTTAAAACTAACTCTTCTGTTGTCAGAGCCAGGATTGGAAAGTGAAATTATTTAAAGTAAGAAGTGTCAACTAGATTTCTACAGCCAGGCAAAAATGCTCATCAGGAAAAATCTAATTTTCTACAACAGTAGAAAATGGTTTCCAAAGTAGCATGAGGTGAAAGGCCAAGTGGCAGGTGACAAATTCTGCTGTGAAAACTGTTGAAATGCAGTAAGGTGAGTGAGGCAACCCCGGTAGCATGGGAGCTATAAGGAAAAGGAAACACAGTTGGTTTTCAATCCCAGTATATAAATAAGGGCATTTTTTTATAATTGCTCCTCAGGGTCTGCCATATTGATTCATGTTATTTATAAAAGCTGCATAAACAAATTTCTTTTTAAAAACTATTTCCTTCCTTTATGCAGAGCTGAAGTTGGGGAGATACACAAATGATTCACTCTTCCTTTATAGGGCCATCTTAGCTGAATTTTATGGTTAAACTTTTCATAACTACTCTGAAAGATATATGGAAGGCATAAAATAATTTACCTAGAAAATTTTTCCTACTAGCCATTTAAAATATATCAATAACAATAGAAAATATATCTGTTGATGACTTAGAGAAATACCACAGCTACATTAACATACAACTTGAAATTTTAAGACACTCTGCTAGTGATTTCACAGAGTTCTGGAATGAAAAATAACTTCACCAAATTTTTTTAAAGTAGGCAACAAAACTATATAAATCCAATATATAAAATGACTGATCTGTAAGTCCTTAGAAAACATAAATTGCAATCAGAGAAGATAAAATATTTCAAAGAAAACAATTTTCATAATGAAGTTTATTAGATACTGGACTGACTTTCAGAGATTTTTTTAATTCTCTGTCCTCCAAACTGTTTAAGAATATGGCAGAGACTTTTCTCTCTAAAAAATTTTGGGAGGAGTCCTGTGAAAGAGAAAGATGGCCTAAAGTCTAGACGGTCTCTTAAGAGCTTTTTGTGCACTAGTCCTGAATTTTACTCATTACTCATCTTCTCTGTGGTAATCTAAACAGATTAAGCCATAAAATGCTTTTTTCCTTTCCTCCTTTTTTTTTTTTTTTTTTTTTTGGCTTTAGGAACTATTTTTAAATTAATACTTCCTGCTCCCTCCCAAGAAATCTGGAACTTTTGCAAACAGTTGTTAAATAGCTATAATTTCTTCCCATATTCATTCAACATTCACTACCACTCCCAAGATAAGCAGTACCCACTCTAAGGTATCATAATGTCGAACACTACAAAAAAGTAAAATAGTGATTTATAGCAGACAATAAACAGAAGCTTCTAATTCAAGAAAACACTGCAAAGGAGAGAGACGATTTTTGCTTTAGACAAGGATTATGAGAGTTTCTAATTCTTATTAGTACGTCAAAGCCTCATTCTATTATACCATATACAACTCAACTTATAACTTATTTTTCATTTTTTCCTTGGAGCTGAGCTATACTTATAACATAACTAGACCTACCAAATATTATTTTTTTATTTGTATGTTTGTTTTGTTGTGTGATCCCAATTTCTTGGCGTCGACTGTAGCAATTATGTATGATAAACACTAGTAAATTTCCACTGCTTTTTGTAAAGAAAAACCCAAACTCAAAGAATATTAGCGAAAGAATGATATGCTGCAAAACATATAACTTATACATTAAGTTCAGAATTTTGGGAGGAAGGATCAAAGGACAAATTGTTCCCACCATCTTTCAGAAAGAAACCTTTGCAAATGTGGCTAATCAAGAACTTATTTAATCTATTATTTTTAAAGGGTTTTGTTTTTTTTTAGTTAAAAAAAAATACATTAAATTGAGTAATGCTCAAAGAAAACAAAACCCACAAGACTCTCTCTGGATTTAAGTTATCCAAACCACTGGCTTTACCCTACAGTAGTAGCAGCCTCATTAACTCAGTTCATCTCCTCACTGTTAATTAATTTACTGGATTCCATATACTGTGGTATACATTTTAAATGAAAACTCTTTTAAGGTTTAAAGATCCTTAGTTGCATAGTTGATGGTGCGAGGGTCCAAACTGAGACCTTAATTATAGTGTTTGGACAACAGCAAATAAAAATATTTTACAGTGTTTCTCAGTTAATCAAAGGAACACTTAAGATTTGACCCGTAGCACCCATAGTCATATAGAACCTCCTTAGTTAACATAACCTCCTAACCAGCAAGAACTTACGATGTTATAATTTTGTAATAATTTTTGTTTTTATTTGTTATGCACATTTTTGTTATTTAACCCCGTGACTCCGGAAATCTTCAAGAAAGTATGGTGGGGAGTATATCACCAAATGGATTTTAACCTCTGGATAAGTGGTTCTCAAACATTGGGACATATTGGAATTGCTGCAATTAAACTGAAACATCTCTAATTTTAGTCTCATGGGTAAGTGAGATGCCCACCTAGGATTCAGAACCACGGATATAAATTGCACATGCAAGATCTCTTCCATTTTGCCCTACAAATTAATTTTTAATGTATCTTGCCTTATCAAATCTGGATTAAAATGTACTTTGTCCTTAATTTCTAGGACTGACAAATAGTCTTTGACCTCTTTGTAGATGATTATGCTCTGGTCTTCAGCAGCAATTCACCGCGTCTGGTTGAGTCTCCTTTGAACCTACAGAGATGTAAGAGGGGTCAGCTCTACCGGAAGGAACTCCTGTGACTGAGACATGAATTCAATTAGCGTAGTTTAGTGCTATCTCAATTTCCTTAGAGAAAAAGAACATTACTAGTTTTCAAATAAAATGCTATTACAGCTGGATCTAGAGAAAATACATAACACTGTTCCTCTTTGCAAGATCCTAGTTCTTCAAAACACACCGTGGGAAATCTGGTGGCAATTTCCTGTAGCCAGACCAACACTAATTCACAATGATGTCAGCCATTTCCTCTCCAGGAGGTTTTGCAATTGTCATGGCAAAATGCGTTCTTGGAAAGAACATGCTAAGATATATTTTGTTCTTGCTGTCTCTTATTTGCCAAGAGAAGTACCTGGAACATAGTAGACATTCAATAAATACCTGTTGAATAAATTAATGGTTTCTTGCCACATAAAGTATGTGATCTTTATCATTGTGAAGTACATAATAAATTTAGTATGCAGCCCTTCGTAAAATATCTAGGCAACTATCTTTGTACATTGATCTACCAGAGAGTTGACTTCCATTTCGCATATATATTCATCAATGAAACTTGTTTCAAATACAACAGAGGATTCTTACCTCTAACATAATACAGTTCTGATAAAATCCCAATTTTCAGTATTAGTTTACAAATTTAGATCATCTGATGCCAAGCTAATATAAATGCCCCTAGACTTTACCCTGATATATTTTGAAGAATGATCTTATTCATAAAAGACTGTCTTTCCTTAAATATACAACAGAATCCTGATGTAACCCTCTGTCATCTGAATAGTGTTGCCGTGTCTAACATGGCTATGAGATTTCCTAAGATGGGCACCTCCTGTTCCCTAGTGACTCATCAACAGAGTGTTCCTTCTACACACACTGAAGGCAAAAAGTCCTTTCTATGTAAGCAGAACTTAGATTACATGACTTGAAACCACACGTTTTACTTAATCTGGGGTAGACTCTAATAGAGATGATCACTAAAAGTTGTCAATCAAATTTTGTAAACTGACATAATCTAAATTACTAAGGGAGATCGTCAGTTAAGGTGAGTCTATGATATTGCCTTTTTAAAGTGGTGAAAAGTAAATGTAATTGTAAAAGTAAATCCTTTTACTACAAACACATTTGTCATTTGTGCTATTAAACTAGTGTCTTGTTTCAGGAGCTTAAAGAGGCCTTTTTGATGATTTGGGTTTTAGAGGGATAGATTAAGGCATTTAAAAACACAATAACACAGAAAATTGTTAGCCAAGTGGATTTTGCTAAGGTAATTCTTTCATTCAACAGGCATTTACTGAAGTGTTTTTTAAGCCAAACATTTATCAGGAGAGAAGTCACAGTGCCTTTCTTCCTTACACCCACAAAGGAAATGTGAACACCAAGAAAATACAACAGATGCTAAGAAAACAGACATTAGGACTGATGTAGGGACACTTAAAGTAGCACCTTCAAGGCCTTTTGGGGGATGTTATATTTAGGCTGAGACCTGAACAATGAGTGACAATTGACCAAGCAAAATAAGAAGAAACAACATGCTCTTAGTTCGGAAGCAACAGAGAGACTGTCATGAAAGGGAATTAAGCAAAGCCCAGGAAGGTCAAAGTAGAGAAGAGATGAGCTAGCAAACTGGGAGAAGATGCTAAAAGTGTAGGCAGGACTCAGTTTGTGGAGGCCACTGACACCATGTGAGATGTTTGAGACTGTCCTCAGAGCAACGGAAAACTATTGAAGGGGGTAAAGCAGGTACCATGAGCACACATCAAGGATACTCGGCGAACTCTTATTAGAGCCGTGTTCTCAGCCTAAGGTTACCTGCAAAGAGCAAAACCAGAGACCCACAGAGCTGGTAAGATGACAGTTTATTTTAGGCAGTGAGCCCAAAGAGCAGGAATGGGGGACTTGGAGGAGTGAGATGCAGCAGAGAAAGCCAACACAAAGGTGCCCTACTGAGCAGATCTGCACTGTAGGCAACAGGTCTCCACCCAAAAAGGACAACTCCAAGGGGGCACGTAGAGGGGCCTTAGGATCATCCAGTCAAGCAATGGAAAGAGAAGGCATTGATGCATCACCTCCCATTCCCGATGGGTCCAGGTCTGCGCATGCATCTAAAAGGTGGAATGAGGACCACGAGGCAGCCCCAGGATTCAGCAAGAGGCATCTGTGTCGCTGAGGCAGGGGTCATCAGGGTGACACTACCCTGCACCGGGCTGCAACAGCAAGGCTGAAATTTGCAAGTGGGATAAGAACTCATGAGGCAGAACACAGGAAGTATCAGACAGACCACTCCATTTGCCATTTACTCAGGAGCCTGACATAAATCTGCAGTTATTCATCTACTAAACACAGAGCTCATGTAAAGCATTTGGAGCACAGGTGCTGGAGAGAATTGTCCTCTAGTATCAATTTCTACCCGTAACTAATGCTTTTATCTTTCAGAATAACACTTACTATGTGCCAGACTCTGCACAGCCCTTCTATTGTCACTTTTAATCCTCCCGACAATCCTATGAGGCAGTACTATCAATATAATTATATCAGTTACCTATTGTTGCTCAAATCTAGAAGCTCAAAACAATAAACATTTCCATGTCCTCAACTCCTACAGGTCAGGAATTTGGGAGGAGCTTGACTGGGTGTTTCCAGCTCAGGATCTCTTATGAGGTTATAATCAAGACATCGGCTAGGAATGCAGACATTCGAAGGCTTCACTGGGGCTGGTGAAAGGGCTTACGAGATGGCTCATTCATATGGTGCTGGCTGTTGGCAGGAAACCTTACTTCCTGCCATGTGGGCCATCCTCAGGCTGCTTGACTATCCTTACAACATGGCTTCTGGCTTCCCCCAGACTGAGAAACCCAAGAGAAAGGGCAAGGGCAAGGCAGAAGCCAAGATGTTTTTGATTACTCAGACTCAGAAGTCATACACCATCACTTTCTCAATATCCTATTGGTTACACAAGTCAACCCTATTTAACATGAGGAGTTACGAAGGCGTGGACACCAGGAGGTAGAGGTCACTGGGGCCATCTTGGAAACTGGGTACCACAATCGCTGTTGTACAACTGAAGCTACTACGGGGGCCAGAGAGGTAAAGTGACTTTCCTAAAGTCATACAGCAAATCGTGGACCTAATATCTGAGCCTGGTTCTCTTTGACTATAAGTCCCATGTTTTTATTACTGCCTCTTTAAATAATCTGACACTTAAAACCAAAGATATTTATCCACACAGGGAAATGTTTAATCTAAAATTATATCGAGAAGGAGAAAAAAAATCTGGAGCCTACCAACAGACTTAATTTGGCACAAATTTCTGACTCCAGTTTCCTTCTTCTACAGACTAAATTGTTATATTTATAAACACAGGTGTACCTGTGCCAGAATTAATCAAATGTTACACGGCATTGTGTAAAGAAGGGCACAGTCTGAGAAAGTTTAATTTAGTAAAATAAACTGACTTCAAAGTAGCCCAGATGGTTTCAATACTACCTTAAAAAAAAAAAAAAAAGATTAAGGGCATGATAATGAGACATGAATAACCATTCTATCCTCTCTGTGGGATGGAGAGGCAGAGACTGTTTTCTTCTACTTTGTATTTACAAGACATGAAAACCAAAGGTCTGATGACTAAATGTTGCTATAAATCATCCAGGATGCCCAGCTCGAGTCCTTTAGGGGGAGGCTGGGGTTACACTTCTCAGCAGAGCTATTTTACACAATTAAAGCAAAATATGAAAACTGAAGAACAAAGAATAGACATACTGAAGGATCTTTTCCACCAACAAACACTTTTACATTCATTTAATAAACCATCATATTAGAGTAGAAAGATAAAAGAATGAGCAGCATTTACCATCCTTTAGCCCAGTAAAAAACAAAACAAAACAAAACAAAACAAAACAAAACAAAACACATTATTCTTTAAATCACATAAAGAAATTCTAGGGAAATTATTCTTGGTGTAGAGTGAAACTGTATTCTCATGACCTGCTTATCCATCACGCCAAGACCTGGCTTTGGTTGTCCCATCTCCAGGGCCTCCTGTCAATGGAGGAAGCCATTTGATCGGGCAGTATCTATCCAAGTTCTCACTAATGAGTATGTCAGTCTAACTCTCCATACTCCTCACAATTCAATCCTCTTCATCTCCACCGGAACAATATCCCATTTTTTAATGTAAATAACAATCTTAGAGCTTCAAGCACTGATTCTTTTCAACTACAGCCATTCTGAAAGCTTTTTCTCTTTTTCTTTTTCTTTTATAAAAGTTAACAAAAAGCAGGCATGGGCTGAGATCCACTTAGTAAATTAAAGCCATTCCACATTCAATGGTTTCCAGCAGTTTTTCATATCTGCAGACCAGGCCTATAAGCTCAATCATTTTCATTCATTTCAACTTTTGTTACAAAGCCTTTGGAATGGAATAAATTATCCAGCTGATCTTTCCCTCTATTTCATAAAGCACAGAGTACTATTTCTTTAGAGAGAGGTTTCATGGAAGAGACACCATTTCTTAGCGTAAAACAGCTTGATAAATAGAGTAAGAAATATGTAACAGTGTTCAGTACGATTTCAAAGGAAATAGGACAGTGAAGCAAAAAGAAGCAAGGGCTTCAACATAAAGAGGACCTTCGACTTTTCATGGTCTTTAATCTCAAAAGATGAAGCTTTGGAATATCACTGCAATAGGCTCCTGGAATATTTCCAGTATTTTTCTTCAGAGAAAATGAATCTAAAATGTGATTATTAACATGCATGAATCTCACTACCTTTTTTTCCATTCTATCCCCTGGTCCCATATAATTTCACGTATACTCATGCTAATCCTTAGAGGTATATTGTTACAGAGAATGTATACACTTATACGAAAGAATGAAATAGTTCAACAAAAAAACTCCAAATCCATTATAAGATAATCACAAAAACAAGAGTTTTACTCTGGGCCATTTGAGTCAGGGAGAATTGGATAATGGGATACAAGAAAAGAAAAAAAGAAGAAAAAAAAAAGGATAGGGCTTCTGCAGAATGGTAGAGAGAGCAATTCTCAAACTTGAAAATCAACTTTGGTTCTGACTGAAAGCCAGGAATATCTATAAATCTCCTCCCACAGTACCGGGGGTGAGCAGATATATCTTGACACAGTGAGGCTTAAGCTCCAGAGCCCCTCATTTGCGTGGGGCCCTTCCAAGGACAACTTTGTTCCTAATTTTGTATTTGTGATTTTGAGTTCTTTTTCTTAAAGAGGACTTCTCAAATTCTTTAAGACTTAAAGCCGTTAATATTTGGATTCACTATTGTACCATACATTTGCGGAAATACCCCTCCATCATTTCTAAAAAACATAAGCAAGACAAAGAGAAGTGAATATAACTAGAGCACTTAAAAACACTTAGAGCTCAAAGGTTTCCCATGATACTTTGAATAAAATTCAAATTCCTTGCCGTCGCTTGCAAAGCCCTGCATGACTGGCTCCTTCTTCTTCAATTCCGAGTAATTCCGTTCTCCCTCAGATGACCTCCAGTCGTCCTATCCTTGCACCTCCTCTGCGTTGCCAAACTCTTTCCTATCTCAAATCCTTTGCCTACTGCCTCTCATCCTCTCCATTTTCACACTGCCGGCTCCATCCTGTTTCGGGCTTCTCCTGTTCTCCCTGATGACTCTAAATGCTGTCATGCACTGCATAACGAGTTTTGGTCAAGAACAGACAACATACACTACAGTGGTCTTATAAGATTAGAATGGAGCTGAAAAACTCTTATCACCTAGTGGTGGTGATAAGGTGGTGCTATGTCCTAAGGCCATAGTACCACACATTATCCATGAGTCTGTGGTGACGCTGGTGTAAACAAACCTGCGGCGCTGCCGGCCATGTAAAAGCACAGCACATACGATCATGTACGATCCATAATGCTTGATAATGATAACAAATGACCGTTACTGGCTTATGTATTTACTATGATAGACTTTTTATCATTATTTTAGAGTGTACTCTTTCTACTTATAAAAAAAGTTTTCTAGAAAACAGTGTGCCACGTTACTCCGGCGGCTGCCTCGCACATATCGTGTTTACCACGTCTCTTGATTGCATCATGTTCTCACGTGCTTGATTTAACCTCATGTTTTATGTGCATTGCGCAGGCTCATAGCCTAGGAGCAATAGGCTGTACCTTACAGCCTAGGTGTGTCATAGGCTATACCATGCGGGTATGTGTAGGTGCCTCTATGATGTTCACACAACAATGAAGGCTCAAAAGTACCCGCTTTGTTAAGTGACACATTCCACCCTTAGCGGTTTCTATCACACGCTATTTCCTATTCTCTTGCAGCCTTCACACAAGTTGAATTATGTACTTCTTTTTCTTGCCTGCTTTATAACTGTCTCCAGTGCCATCCCTCAGTCTACCAGGACAGCAGCAGTCTACCGCTGTGGGTTCTGCTCTTAGTTTAGTGCTGAGCTTGGATAGATGTACCATAAAAATGTGAGCAAAGGATGCTGAATAAGTCATGCAATGCAGTTAATCTCATAAATTGAACTTGGCCCTTTAAAGTCAGAAACGTAATAATAATAAGAGTAATAAGAATTCTGGTGTAAATCTTTCCACATCTTTTAAAACTGACTATCTGAATATAACATTTTTCTGGCAACTCAGGGCTATAATAATAACCAGTAAATATTATGCCTTAAAAAAATGAAAGGCTGTTGTCAGAGATTATTGATATTTATTGATTATTTGTGATTATGCTCAATACCTGAGATTGCTATGCTTTTGAATTTTTATGCCTGCTTCCTTGGTTTTTCTGCTTCTATAATTATCAGGCTGTCAAGCTAACTTCTTAAACTCAATGCACCTTCCTTAAACAGCTCACAACCTCATTTTATTCTGCTACTTTAATCTGATTATGGGCTTGGAAGTTAGATAAAAAACATGGGGAGATGTGTGCAAAGTAATAGCATACAGGCTCCTCAAATGACTATTGGATGATCCAATGAGTAGAATGGCATCTATTTTAACCATTCAAGACAATCTTTGCTTACTTACAAGTTAGTAACTGTGTTCTGGATGGCTGAGTCTTCAGATAAGCCATCCCCGAGTAAGTAAAGTGTGCCTGAGTTATTAAATGGCTAAAATGGTCTAGCTCCCTGAAAAACTCTTCTCTCAACCACTCTACTCTCAATATTTCTGGTCACCAAATACGTGGGGGTTTCCCTCACCAAGCAATTCTGTAATTCTCTAGGGATACCAACTGAGTGACCTATAATTCAATTCAATTCTGACATCACCTACCTAGAAATAGCATCAAATCTCACAGGTTAAGAGCTCTGTCCCTTAAGACTGACCTCCCCTGTAGATGCCAATTGCAAGTCCGGGTCATTACTTGTGCTTCTGAGCAACCAGCTATAAATCAGAGGTTCCCATTCCCCTCTCCTTGTGTTCAATAATTTTCTAGAGACCCGTAGAACTTAAGAAAACAGTTTACCTACTAGATTGCTGCTTTATTATAAAAGGATGTAACTTAGAAATGGCCAGATGGAAGAGACACACAGGGCAAGGTTTGTGGGCAGAGGGCAGAACTTCTACGTTCTCTCTACTCTCCTTAATCTCTCCATATTCACCAACCTGGAAGTTCTCCAAACTCAGTATTTTAGAGATTTTTATAGAAGTCTTACTACTTAGATTATCTGACTTTGCCATTTTACTCATTAAGAGGTGGAGCATATTTCCTCTTCCCTTGAATCTGGGTTGGTCCTGTGAACAGCTTGACTAATAAAAGTGATGCCATGAGACATCCTCGCCTGGGATCCATGAGCCTGAAGCTTCTGCTCTCACACTCTAGTAATAAGACTGCCAGCATATGCTGAAGCACAGGCTGGCCTTCTTGAGGATGAGAAACCAGCCTGAGGCAGAGGCCCAGCTGATGGTCAGTATCAACTGCCAGACATGTGAGGGAGGCCAATTTAGACCATTTTACTCTAGTCAAGATGGCAGATGACTGCAGTTGCTTGCATGATCCCAGAAAAGGCCAGAAGAGTTGGCTGGCTGTGAACCTCCAGAATTGTGTACTTAAGAACTGGTGGTTTTAAGCCACTAAGCTTTGGGATGGTTTGTTATATAGCAAAGGTTGATATAGAATTCAAGGTACATAATTTTCTCGTTTAATACCAGAACAAAATGGAGACATCAAGGAAACTATCGTTGTTCACACCGAATTTCCCTAAGTCCTTTCAGGAGTTCTAGGGAAAGGGAAATGGAGCCTTACCTTAGAACAGTTCCATTCTTACCTCTTAGGTAGAATAAGGCTTATTTCTCTAAAATAAGTGACTTTTAAAAGAAGAAAGACTATAGTTCAAGGAGACAATTCCTGAAAACATCCTAGTGTACATATGCTTGCTTCTCATGACTGCAGGAAACTTACTGGCCTAGACTGCCCAGGACAGTCCTGAGTTCAAATTTTCTCATCAAACTGTGCATGACTAGGGCAAGTCTTCTGATTTGGAGATGGAAAAATATGGATGCTATATCTATATATTTTGGATAACATAATTGGCAAGTTAGACATTTTGTTAAGAAGTTTCCAAAGCATGACCTGCATTCTTAACAGGTAGACAAACCCCTATCTACACAAAAGGCATATTATTCTTTTAATGCACACAGATCTAAAGAACACAAGCATGAAAGTGCTTGACTATCACTGCTATAGAATATGAGGCATATATGGAGTGTGATAAGAAATGGAGAGATTGAAAACTGGGTCAGAGATGATGGTGGCTTGGACTAGAATGTTGGCGATAGAGTTAGGGGAAAGGATGAATTCGAGATTTATTTTGGACATAGATAAGGCAGGGCTCACTCACATAATTGTTAAGGAAGAGAGAGGAAATGAGTATCACCATATTTCTGCTTTGAGCATTAAGGGGTGGGAAAGGGATACATTGAGAGAGAGAGAGAGAGAGAGAGAGAGAGAGAGAGTGTTTGTGTGTGTACAGGTTAAGTTTGAGATGTTTATGAGATATCCAAATATACACGTTGAGCATATAGTTGTATAAATGAGTCTAGAAAATAAATGAGTCTGGAATAAAAATGAAAAGAGCAAAGACACCATACACAAATCCCACTTTAAAGACACCATACACAAAGGGGGATAGAGAAATGGGGTAATAACCAGAAGAGACTGAGGTATCAAGAGGGTAGTAGGGTTGTTTGTTTGTTTTCTACTTAAGGTTGAGATATACCAGAGCTTATTCATAAGCTCCTGGGAATGATACAGTAGCAACAGTAACACTGATAATGCAGGAGAGAGAAAAAAATAAATGAAGGAGAAAAATCCTTGAGAGAGGATAAAGTCCAGAGCTCTTGGGCAAGTTTAGCCACTGAGAGGATACTGATACCTAATCTGTTTCATTAGAAGGGGGCAGGGAGGATATGGGTACACATGCAGATGGTTTCACAGGCTTGCTAGTGAGAAGAGTAGGATTTTCCTGGCTAATTGTTTTTCTTTCCTCAAACATATGTAAATCTTGATCATCAGCTGAAAGTGTCATTTGGAGCTAAAAGTAGTATCACAGGTCGACACAAGAGGAAGAAGGGGCCTGAAACAGTCTTGTCTAAACACCACAACATGCATATAATAGACAAAGTACAGGGATTATTTTGTAGTTTCGCTGATCTAAGACCATAAATTGAACAGAGAATGGATAAGTCCAGTTAGTAATTCGTTAGCAGCAGACACATTACCAAAAAAAAAAAAAAAAAAAAAAAAAAAAAAAAAAACTAAAATTGAATGTAAATGATTCTGGTCTGGCAGCTTTGCTCCAAAGAGTAACTCAAGGATCCAGACTCCTATCTTATGATGCTGCTATCATCGACATATGACCTTTAAGGTTACTGCAGAAGATGAAGAGAGAGTGGCATCCCAGACAGTTTACGATCTCTCTCTAGAAACAACGTACATCACTTATGCTCACATTCCATTGGCCAGAACTAGTCAAATTATCTCACCTAAAATAGAAATAAGGGGCTGGGAGATATGATCCCGGGCTGGGCAGCGGCTTCCAGAAACAGCACTACACTACGGAAGAGAAGCGTGACTCTTCGGCGGTTCTCCATCTGTCTCCAACACAGTAGTGAACAAAGAGATACAAAATGTCAGGTGGATTTGAAGTAAATCATTATTAAAAAAAATAGTGGTAGAGACTACTTTTTAAATAAGCTAATCAGTGAGGACCTCTGTGCAGGTAAGATGTAAACAGAGGCATAAAGTGAGAAGAGGGAGTTGAGTTAGCCGGGCAATTGTGTATGAATAGAGGGAACAGCAACTGTTGCGGCCCTGAGCCGGGCGTGTGCAGTGTGTGCGAGGTGGAGTTTGTGACTGTTTTGTGTAAGACTCATATAGTCAGTATTTAGCTTTAAGGACCATTGTATCTCTGTTACCACTGAAGCATAAAAATAAAAGCAGCCATAAACAATATATAAATGAATGTGTGTGGCTATTATTCGATAAACCTTTATTCATAAAAACAGGTGACAGGCTGGATTTCACCATGGATTTTCACTTATCATCCTCTGGTTTAATGAAAAGCAAGTAGGGAAAACTTCTTCTCAGAAATTTGAATAGTGGGCATAGGGGTTGGCGGAGGACAATGAAATTAAAGAAACCACATGTTAGATCAGATAGAGCTTTACAGGCTATATTGAAGGATTTGGGATTAATTTCAATGGCTTGGGAAAACTGTGGGAATATTTAAAAATACAAATGTAAAATAATCTGATTGTAAAAGGATGACTTTGGCTATCCTAAAAACTCTAGAGAAGTGAGAGTAGAGGTAGGGGACCAGTTGGCACAAACTAGCGATGATGGTGGCTATAACCATGTGTTAGCAGTGAAGACAGTTGAGGAGTTGCCGGGTTGGGGACTTGGCTTGAAAGAACCACCAACAGGATTTGCTAACAGACAGCTGTTCCGTAGAGGGGGTTCTTGAGCAAATGAGCTAGGAAATAAAAATCATGTAAATTCGAGATTTCAGAGGTGATATAATTTCTAAGGTTGACAAGGTCCAGCGACTATTCACACAAGTGGCTGGCTGTAGGGGCAGCGGCAAAAATTTTTTTTAAAAAAAGTGAAAATGAGGAGGGAGGCTGAGAAACCGTGCTCAAAGAGAAATGGAAAATAATGCGTACTGGCAATACTGTGACCTCTGGGTTGGCAGTGACCTTTGCACTAGCACCTCCCAGTTTTCCATCTTGCAGTTGAAAGGCTGGATGTCATTCTTAGTTCAGATTCTTGCACATAATTCATTTCCGTTGGGGTTTTTTCCCCCCTCTGGAAGCTTTTAGGATGTCTTCTTTAGATCCATATTTCTGAAATTTGATGACCATATGCCTTTGAGCAGATCTTTTTTCCAATCATCATATTAGTTAAATAGTAGTGGCCTTTTGCATCTAAAAACCCTTCGATTCTGAAATTTTTTTATATAAATCTTTGATAATATTTCTCCTCTATTTCCATGTTCTCTCTTTCTGGAATGCCTGTGATTTAAATGTTAGATTTCTATTACATTCTAATTTCCTTATTTTTCTCTTTTCATTCCTGATTTTTGTTCTAGAAGTCCTTCTAGAAGTCCTCAAACATTTCCTCTAAATCTTCTCTTGAATCGTTTTCATCTGCTATATTTTTATTTTTCATGACCCTTAGTCCATAATAATTGTTTTAAAAAGATTCTTGTTTTGTTCTACATATGCAAATTGTCTCACATTTCTGAGAATACTGATTCTCGTTCTCTCTCTCTCTCTCCCCATTCCCCACTATTTTTGTGATTCCTGCAGTTATTTTCTTTTCCTCTTATTTTTTCCATTTTATTCATTTTGGTTCCTGTCTTCAAATTACAATCCTCCTCTTGGCTGGCCAGTGGCAAGACCCTTACCAGAAAGCTCCAGGGCATGGTTTGCCAAATGAGGGGCTCTACTGCAGGATGCCTGGGGGGTGCCTAGGCCACTCGGTGCCGACAGCTCTTTCCTCCTGTCCTGCCAGGACCGGGGAGCAGAGCAGGGAATGCAGTCAGAGGAGTGTCTCAAATTTTACACTTTCATTTAACCTGCTTCCATATGCCCTCAACCCCATCTTTGTCTGTCACAGTTTGTGTACCGTTTTTCCTCAGAAAAACTCGGTCACCATCGATGTGAATCCTGTGGCATTAGAGCAGGCATGGAAGCCGTACTGTGGGATGAAAGGAAAACCGTGCCATCCTGAGTTCATTACAACCTCATTTGGGGGAAGCGCGAAGGGTGCCGGAACATACGGACAGGAGGAGATGAGGGTGGCATTCAGGTGAGAAGGCGCCAGTTTGCAACTCGTAGGGTCATCCCCACCCATTCCCTTCCAATAGCCAAGACAGTGGGATTTCGGTTTTCTCCACTCGCTGTTATCTTGCTCTGTGTCTAGGGGCGGGGAAGTGGCAGAAAAGGTAAGCCTAACCTGAGGCGTTTATACCGCAGGAATATGCCTGTCTGGTGGCCTGCCACGAACAGAAACGTTTGCGCGATGCACGACCACATACATGCCCAAGTTTCGCAGATGTTCGGCTTGTGATCTTCATGTTTCATTTACCCAGATAAGGGCATCAAAAAAAAAAATCATAATAACTCTCATTATTGTGTAAATGGACTGTAATTTTAAAAGGCATAATAAACCTTCTGTATTCCAACCATAAAAAAGAATTTTCCCACCCGTCCTTTTATTTCTCTTGGAACATCAGCAAATTGAATTGCAAGAGAAGTATAATAAAAAGATTTTAAGTTATCCTGCAGACATGAAGACATGGGAAATTGGCTATAAAATTACAGTTGGGTATTTTTGCTTATTCCCTGTTCAAACTCTGTCCAAAATTTCTTTATGAAATAGGAAACTTTCTTCCCCTTTCTTGCCTCTGCGTTGTGCAAGTCTATAGCTAGCTGGCTTTTTATTAACTCTCCTCTTCACTCCTCACCACATCCCTAAAATGGTTAGAGGCTCATTCTTCATTGTCTGAACTGTTAATAATAATAAAAAAAAAGTATTGGGTCCATAACAAAGAGCCCCCACCACTGCCAAAATACACTGTGATCAATCACAAAAAGCAGCACAGATTCTAAAAGAATAAGTATCAGCAGTTTTAAAGAAAACTGAGATGTAAAATCAAATCTGCAAAGTGTATGCCCAGGTGTATAGAATCAGAAATGTTATTTGGAAGGCAGAGGGTATCTTAGAAGTTATTGATAAACTCCAAACTAGAGTTCATACAGCATTTTAATAGGACATGTCATAAGCTGTTTTCCCTTCCTTTTCCCTTTCTTTCACTTTTTTTCTCCCTTTCTATTCTTTTCTGGTGATAACTGGTGTGAAAAGTAATAATTATGTAGAATATAATCAAAATCACATTCACAGTGAAAGTTGAGGTATAGTCTTAACCTAGAATATCTTGAATTTCCCCCCTTAGACTTTGAACATGGAAAGTATGGTATTTATGTCAATATTTTTGTTCTGTATCTTGAGCATAATTCATGACCCTGCAATCTGAAGAGTATGCTACATGCTCAGTACTAAAACACTCAAAGCAAGTCTTATTTAAAAGATATGTGTTGGGGTCAAGCTCAAATTATCCAAAGGGACTTTAGTACATGAACTTAATTTATAAATGTTTAAGGGAGCCTAGCTTTGAGCTTTCTCATAGGACAAGGGGAAGGGAAAGACAAATCAAATAAATTCCAGCTAGATAAGTATTCTGGGTGAAGGACAGAAGTTGTGGGAGAGGGAGGAGGTAGAGGAAAAGAGACCATAAAGCTAGGAAAGAGAAAGGTTCATTAAACTCGAGTTTGAAAGGAAATTGTGCAAACAGTTAATAGAGATCAAAACACAAAGGGTATGTTCCCAGGACCCTGGGAGAGTCCGCATCTGGCAGCTGACTTGTGTATATAGTAATGCGAACAAAGCAGATATAGGAAACAGTGGATTGAGCATTCAAGAGGGTCCAGGGCAGGCACCTTTTTTTTTTTTTTTTTTCCAGCATCGCTGAAATTGTGAGATATTTTCTGACACATAGCTATATCTTGAATTAAAAAACAAAAGATTCCATCCTGGACAATGTTGGTTGGGTTATACGCAGTGTTCATAAAAGAACTAAAACTCTTTCAGGGTATTTTGCTAATAAGATTAAAGAGCAATATATTCCAGAATGCATTGTTTTTGACCTATTCTGAACTTGTTCTTATTTCTTCTCTATGTTAAGTAGCTCACTCTTGGCATTTATCAGTAAGATATGATCACATGTAAAAGTTCATGGCCAGAATCTGCAGAAAAACCCAACATGCCACATTAAAAAATTCTCCTTGAAATTCTTTGCAAAATTTGTGAACAGGCAACATTTTAGCAAACGTATGCGGCAAAGAAGATTCACCACATGAGCCACTCCTCTCTCTGAAGGAAATGATAGTTTAATATCCACAATGTTTCCTGCAGCCTGTCCTCTTAGCACAGAAGTCCAGCTGCTCTTGCTAACAAAGGCATGATTTATCTCTCAAGGATATAAGGAAACGAAAGGCATAAAAGTGGGAAAGTTATGGTTTATACAGATGAGATTGATCCCATGGGACGATAACTTTCCCACCATCTATATCTTCTCCTTTACTCATTCTGGTACCAAGCCATATCTCAGGATCATTCTGGTGTTAAATGCTATCCTGGTATTTTACTTTTTCAGTTGTATCTTCCTGTAGCTAGAAATGCATAAATTGCTTTAATTTATGAAGTAAACATTTTTTTTTTTTTGCTAGAGCAAGATTCATTTTGTTTGATCGTATATTTGTTTTTTGGACCTATATTAATTTGTACATATTAAGCCATATTTCTAAACACACTAAATAATTTTTTTGAAGCACAATTCCCAGTCTTGCTTTCTCATTCCTATACATTTCAAAAGAAAAAAAAAGATTCAACTTGAGATATAATTTCTGCTTGAGGCAGAAAGAAGCAGAAAATGGGGAACAGGTTTCACCCAGCTAAAAATCCACACCCAAGGATCCAGTTGATAGAAAGACTAATATTCTTTATCTCTTCTTTTACAAATCATTGTCAGATGCCTTTCTCCTAACTTACTATGATGCTTTCCAGAATCTAAAAAACAAAAACCCCAGATAACTGGAATTTTTTTTTTTTTTTACATTTTACATCTATTAAAAGGAGACAAAATAAATGGATATTAGAGAGTTGATTGTGCTTTTGTCTTTCTACTTTTTAGAGTAAGTCATAGAATCAGTATACCTTAGACTAATCACTTACATCTTATACACCTATGATACTCAATAATGGTGCATGTTCAATCATAATTATATTAAGGCTCATCATGGCATAAACCATTAGAGGCAGACCAAATTCATGTTAATGCTATGTACTATATTTTATTTGAATTTTTAATTAGGATCAATGTACCTGTCAATTAATAACAACATTTTCTTAATCAGGTCACTTCCATGGTTTATACATATTTTATAAGTGGTAAAAATAGTCTAAATTCAGTAATAAACACACAAAAAATAATTTTAACAGAAAAGTACATTCTGTAGAGAAAAAAGAACCTCTCAGTGAAAGAAGCCATTCGGAAAAGACCACCTATCATTCGTTTCCATTTATGTGCAATGTCCAGAATAGGCAAATCTACCGAGGCAAAAAGTAGATGAATTAGTGGTTTCTTAGGGCTGCAGGGATGGGGGTTAGAAAGGGTAGAGGCAAGGGACTACTTGTGTGCAGTATGGAGTATGGGGTTTCTTTTACAAGTGATGGAAATATTTTAAACTTAGATTGTGGTGTTAGTTGCACAACTCTGTGAATATAATTTTGAAAATCATTAAACTGTACAATTTAAGTGGGTGAAATGTATGGTGTGTGAACTATATCACCATAAAACTTTTAAAAAATCCCCTCTCAGAGGTAGTTTCCCTGACCTGCTCCAAAAATGGGTGGGTCAATGAAATCTAACTGAAAGAGCAGCAAACTTTTGGGTGAATCTCCTTTGCCTCATCCTCTCCTCCTCTTCCTTTGTCAGTGGTATTTGACTAATCTCTCCTTTCATTTCTACTTTTCATCCCATTGACTCGGAGTTGTACTTACCCATCTGTTCACTAACTTGGCTTTGAATTTCTGGCCCTCCTTAAAATAACATCAGGTGCTCCTTTTAGAATGTCCACTGGCCAAAAACCTTGCCTCCTGGATCTCATGTGAAGTCTGACACCAGAGCACATTCTGCCATTCTGGACCAGCGCACTCCTGACCTCTGCCAAGTTTCCATTGTTTCCTAATCTAAACCTCAGTCTTCTCCCAGAGATGTTAAGTTAGAACCAAGGCGGGCCAGGCTCCGGAAGAAGACTTCGCTTGCTTTATCTTGCGGCAGTCACATGTACCTATACGAGATGTCATTAAGTATATTGTGACTCACTCTAGGGAGCACCCAACCTTTTCTTTAGCCAATAAACTGACCTAGATACTAGTGGGTTTTCCATTTGGACTGGACCACCCCATCCGCCATTAGGATGCAGGTTACAGAACAGTATGTCAGGCAGTTCCCAGCATCAAGGACACCCACATCTACCTATCATGTTCAAGTAGGCCCTGGAATCACCTCTCCAAATAATGATCATTTACTTAATGTCCATGTTTGGAATGGCTTAGAAAAAGGAAAAGTCCTAAGAGCTTATCTGACCTCATGGAAAGATAGAAGTCAGACACGTGGTTTCCTTGGGTGGTTCAGCTTTTCCCAATTTTCTCCACCCCACATTCAGAGCTCCTTTTGCCTTCATCTACAAATTCTTTTCAGGAAGTAGTGCCAAAATGCACAGTCGAATCACTGAGTTGTCCTGTGGTCTGAATCCCTGAAGCTTTAGATTTTCATTTGAAGAAATTACTTGAAAGCACTGATATATTTTTTCTAATCACTGGCAAATGGCAAAGTTTTCACATCTTAAAAGCAAGGCTTTTAAGTGAGAATCATAAGAATCAATTTTTCATCAAACCATTACTCTGTCCAAACAATATTTCAGGGACATGCCAGAATACCTCGGTTAACTGACTAAAAGGTTTAAAAAAAAAAAAAATTCAGTTTTGAAGTCAATGAAAAATTATTTTAGACACCTGGAAATATTCACAACTTGAAAGAATAGCTTATTCAGACTGAAAATTAAATTTCTCTATAACGATTTTAGTTTCATGTAACTTTAAATCTTAGAAATTAGTATAATTCCCTCACCATACAGATAACAAAAGTAAGATCCAGTAAAGAGAAGTGACTTGCCCAAGTTCCTAAAGCTAAATATATAACAAGACTAGGACTGGAAAAGTCCAAGTCCTCAGACTCCTGAAACAAGACCTTCTCTTATTCTACAATGTGGCAATATATTATGATGCTTTGAGCCTTACAACATTTATACTCCACTCAAAACCTGGGGGGAGGGAAAAGAGGGGATTAGGAAGCGATATCGAAGAATGAAAGGATCAAATAGCATTTTTTTCAGACTCTCCGCAATGACTGATATAAAGAATATTGTGAAGGCTATTACCTATCTCTCTGAACCAAATATAGCAAAGCCTTCCTGGAAGCAAAAGAAACTGGGAAACAGGTCACCCTACTAACCCACACTCAGTTCCTGGACACTGAATGTCCATAGCTTACTGGGTCAGGACACAGAGAAGGGCATAATAAATTCTGAGTCATGCCAGCCTTAAACAGCTATAATAATTGATTATATTCGTTTTAATATTATTCTCTTACACCAAAAAAAAATAACAGCAATTATGTGCACTTATATTTTATAAATAAGTACAAATTCACCCTCAGAGGATCATCTAATATATATGAATAAAGAATTAAAGGGAAAAATAAAACACCCTACATTTCATTTAGGCCTGTCTCCTGATTTTCTTTAAATTTAACCTACTTTCTCCTTGTTGGACTATTAGAAAATCACTTTCGTCCATCAGTAGAAATTGCCTATAAGTATTTTTTTGTAATGAGCTATTTTTAGCATTACAGACCCATAATTCTACAAAGCACTATCATGGGAGGAGAGGGCAACTGTGTGAGTCACAGATATTCTTCAGAGGAAGGCAGAGCTCTTTGTCCGAGCGAGAAGATAGCTGTTCACTGGGTTCAAGGTATATAAGGTATTGGTCTCCTTGGAGGTATTTCTCTGAGGTGAATAAGAACCTTTTAGGGAGGTTCAATCCAAAGCAAGTATGTTTGGAGAACAGTGCCTTGTGGTGATAAGTAAGAGCAGGATTACTAGCCTGGATGATACTGGGTAATTTATTGAATTTCTCTATGAAATGAGACTGGCTGTACTGATGTCATTAGGTTGTTATGAACAGTCAATGAAGTAAATACATGATCGTATCTACCTTAGTGCCTGCACAGATTATGTCCTCTGTAACAAACAGATCTCTCTCTTTCCCTTTGCTAAGGAAATCAAGGGTCTGGCTATATTGTTGTAAAGAAAATTTGTACCACAACTCAAGTCCACTGGGGCCATAAGGACGTTGGGAAGACTGGGCTCAAACAGTAGCTCGGAAAATTGATGGAGCCCAAGTCTATCCAACATCAGAACCATGATTCTTAACAGTCTAGACCAGTGCCATTTAAAGTTTGCTCCTTGTCCCAACAGCATCAGTATCATCCCAGACCTTCTAAATCTGGACCTCGGGGGTGGGGCCCAGGAATCTATGGGCCCTACCAGATCACCATGTGATTCTTTCACATGCTCAAATTCGAGAAGCACTGCTCTAGAGAAAGCAAATCTGAAAGGATAGGAAAACCCAAAGCAGAGAAACCATCTGATTTTCAGGGGCTTAAGCCAAAGAGATTTTAAGGAAAGGTGAAAGAGACAGCTAGGAGGCCTCTTAGGAAACTCTTCAGAAATCTCGTACAATTGCGAATGTCACAAATGCTTTCATTCACTTAGCAAACATGAATCTACATGCTGCTTATTAATCTTGCAACTAGAAATAAGCCACTGAGTTTATTACAGATGGTCTCGATAAGCTGATCCACGAGACGAGAAGAGATCAGTAGTAAAATCCTTCGGTAAAAAGAACCTGAGTATTTATTTGTGGCAACAACAAACAGGAGATGGGGAGATAGCATCTTGCTCAGCAGCAAGTCCTGGGAGCAAAAGAACCAAGGAATAGAAGCAATCTAAATCCCTAGGGCTTAGGAGGAAAAAAAAAAAAAAAAGAGTGAGACACGGGACTGAAATCTGTGAGATGTCACCCATCAGCCATAACTGGCGGGAGGCCCGGCAGCGAAGCTCCTTCTCAGCAACCAAACATCTGCCCGCTTTCACATCCCTACAACATGCTAAACTGTTAGCAAGAAGCTGCAGTGTTCCACAAAGATCAAGGACATACGACACTTAGAAAATTCAGCTGCACATGTAAATGTTTACCTAACTACTTCCTTGGAGTCTACAGACCTGTTTTACTTTATTGGCAGCCGAGCTCCATCATTTTAGTGGGCCAGGATAGTTTACAAGAAATATGCGGGAGAAAAACATAACTTGCAGCAACTGGGAAAATGTATCACAGATATTTAGTAGTAATCCCACCAATGATTCTGAAACTGGTGGGTGGCAGGGGAGCAATCTGAAGAGGCTTGTCCATGTCAGAGAAGTTAGAATGCTTAAGATCCACCACCAGGCTCCCAGCTCCTGCAAATTCCTCTACTCAAAGTTAAGGCCAGCTGACTCCATTTCTTGGTTCAACCCTTCCCCAATATTTGGATCCAATATAATCATTAATCAGAGGAAACTGAAGATGCTCCACTTGAGTATCTCAAGTAGACATGCCTTGTGAATAATCTTATTCCTAGACCCGGTCTGGCCTGTAATTTCAGTTGTATTTACTTTGCCTTGGCCTTGCTCTTTTGGGCAGTTCTCTTGTGTTTTATTGAGTACCTATTATATGCCCACCTTAGGGCTAGACACTGAAATTCAGCAATTCCTTCAGGAGGTCAACAATCCACTTCTTCTAGAAAGATAATGTAAACTTCTTTCCTAGGTAAGTGAGAGAACATGTGTTCTAGCCTAAGTGGAAAGATCAGAAGATAAAGTTGAGGAAATCTAGAAGATAGAGCAAAATCAAAAAGAAAAAGAAAAAGAAAGATGGACAATACAAGGAGAAAAGATCAGAAAATGAGGGCACTGGTTCTGAAAATCTAATATCTGAATACCAAGTATCTTGGAAAAGAAGACAAAAAAAGTGGAGGAAATCACCAATTAAAATATTCAAGAGAATTCCCTAGAACCGAAGAACATGGGCCTCCACGTCCAGCATGATGTGTGAAAACAGTGCCACGCCCAGGCACACCACTGAGAAATTTCAGAACTCTGGCTATAAAGGGAAGAGCAAACGGTTCTAGAGAGAGAGGGGGGAAAGTCAGATACACCGGAATAAAAAAGTAGAATAGCCTCAAATAAAACGAAAGCTACTGAAAACTAAAAAATGATGAAGAAATGCCTTAAAAATTCTGAAGGAAAATTACCTCCAACCTAAATTTCTATTGCAGCCAAGCCATCATTCAAGTGTCAGGGCAGAATACAGATATTTTCAGATATTTAAAAAATCAAAAAATTTAGAAAAGTGGTAAAGGCCTTAAAGAATAAATGGTCATAAGTACAATTATAAATAAGAAAATTTAAAAGAAGATAACTCTAGGGAATACAGAAAGTTATGCAAAGAATAGGAAAAAAGCACATGTACATAGTTCCTTTATGAGCAAAGAACAGAAGTAACAGCAACATAAATTTTTCTGTTGATTTAACCAAAAGGATAAAATAACTATATTGGGAGGTCAGAGAAATAAGAAGAAAGTACGTGAGTGTGAAGGAAAGAGGGGTAAAATATCTGTCCTCCAACACAGACAGTCCATTGATAGTGGCTAACGCTGTTGGCAAAAAAGATAAAGGTATAGAAACAATAGCATACTATTCGGATATATGGAGGAATATACCAAAGCCAAAAATAACCAGAGGTTATAAGTGTTTTCTTTTGGGTATGGAGAAGGAGGGTAAGGGAACATGGAAATACTATTTTTCGTTATAAATTTTGTAGGGCTTTTTGACTCTTTAAACTATGAATGATAATAATGTTGATTAAAATAAACATGGAAGAGGCTGAGCCCCAATCCAACTAAGGAAAATAATAGGATAGTATCCGAAGTTAGATCACCTTGATTTGCATCCTAGTTCTGCCCCTGACTAACCTTGTGGCACTGGGCATTTTAGTCCCTGTAAACTTCAGTCCCCTCAACTTAAAGTTGGGATTATAAAAATATTTACATCAGAGCGTCATTGTAAAATTTAGGTGATATAGGAGTAGGAAGTTTTTAGCAGTGCCTGGCATATTATAGCATCCTTCTTTTCATTTAACGTGTCTTTAGATTGTATGCTATATGTCAAGCACAGTGGTAGACATTGAGATATATCAGTGAATATAAAAGATCTCTGCCCTCGAGGAGCTTACTAGAATTAGCAGGGAGAGACAGACAAGAAACAATAAAATAATACTTAAGTAAATCAGACAGTACATTAAAAAGTGACAAGGGGCACGTGCTATGAAATAAAATAAGGGAAAGGACATCCAGACAGCTGAGAAGGGCAAGTAGTTTAGCACCTGCAATTTTAAATAACTTGGTCAAGAAAGGTTTCATGAAAAGGTGACTTTTGAGCAAAGACTTGAAAGAGAAGGGAGGTTAAGAAGAACAGCCAGCTCCAAGTCTCTAAGGTGGGCATATGCGTGATGTAGACGGAGTAGTGAGGGGAGAGGAGAAGATGAGGTCAAGGGGAAAATGGACAAGAGAGGTTATGAAAAGCCTTGAAAGCACGAGCAGGACTTAGGCTTTACTTAGAGTGAAAGGAGGAGCCATTGCAGGGACTTGAGAGGGTGACGTGATCTTTTTCGTCCCATACAAAGATCACTCTAGTTACTGTGTTAAGAATAAAGCGTAGGTGGGCAATGGTGGAAGCTTAGGCGGCGCTCGAAGTGTTTGTTCCATTATGAGAGGATGGTGGTAAAAAAGGGGGGTGGGGAGGATGGTGGTGGCTCAGACCGGCAGAGCTGGAAAGGAGTGACTAGACGTTCTATGTGGAATAGAGTTAGCTCTTATCATTTACCCAAGATGATGCAACAAATTAATGGCAGAAATGCGGAACATACTACAACTTCTCAGTCTCTTTTTGAATAAAGAAAAACTATAAATGGAAAATCTAAATTGAAATACAGTATTACTTTATTCTTATGCACATTAATAAAATCTATAAGGGATGTACTTTCCCTCTGTCACAAAATCTCTGTCATTCTGTATCTCTTAACATTTGTACACAATGAACAGATCTGGGATTTAAAGGGGCAAACAAATTTGAACACGACACCATGTTCATTTCTTATAATTTGCACACTACCTTATACAGTAAGTATAATTTAGATATTGCTTTAGGTAAAGATTTACTTTACCTAATACAGAATATTGATCAATAAGGCATGGGCCCTATCCTCAGACTGCCACTTAACAGTGTGAGAGAGCAGATGAACATGAAGAATTTAGACACGCATAAGAGAGGTTGATGCTAGTTGGGGTCAATTGTGCTAGGAAGTTTCAAGGACAGCAGCTATTCCCTGCAGCTGCGGAAGAGTCAGGAGGTGGCGTGTGAAAGACCCCATGGAGGAGGTGACATCTGTGGGACCGTATTTGAATGTTGCCAGGTGGATGGGGCAGAAGGACTGAATATTCCTGATGGTGGTGGTAGGGGGACTTTTAAGGCACCTAGGTAGAACACGTCAGTGTATACAAGAGGAACAATAATTTTTGAAGAGTCACTAGAGCATAGGGCGCGGGAAGAGAATAATGGAAATATGAGAAATAAGGAAAGAAAATCATATTAAGGAGAATCTTAACATTGCCAGATAAAGGACTTCAGATAAGGATGATCGCAAAAAGAAATAAAATACACGTCAATGTGAATCCATTTGTCAGAGAAGTGTTCTAACACATTCAGCCAAGGCGTTGACTGCTGAGCCAGCTGTGAATTCCCCAACTGTCAAATTCACTGTCCAAGATTAGAATGTGGGCAGAAACTCTGAGGTAAAATTAAAACTTCCAGCCAAAATATTGATTTCCTATTTTAATTTTTTAAATTCAAGATTATTTATCTCTGGACACATTTCTCTATGTTGCTTTGCTTTCCTTCCAAAGTCAAGGAAGAAATGGTAGCAATTCTCTTTGCCTCATCCCAGCTTTAGGAAAACATCCCCATCAGCCATCAGTGGATCTAAGGACCAGCCTTGGGCTTTGTGTTCATTTTTATTGCAAATCACTGTGGTCAGAACCAAGATCAAACCAAGACTATCATAAACCGCACCAAAGAAAATTTTCCAGTGCTATAAGCTGTAAAATAAGCCCGTAGCCGTCCTTTGCATCTCAGTGAACATGACTTCTGCGATTTGGTTAAACAGTTGTGCTGTGTTCCACAAATCTCTAACATGACCTAATAAGTAGAAATGCAGTTCCCACTCAGCAGGCTCTGTAACTCATAGTATCTGGAGAGCTCTCAATTTTAGAACAGATTTTTCCAGTCTTTAGAGAAGTCCCGCGATCCCCATTTCTGCCAATAATAACAACTACTGGCATTTGTTGAGAGCATACTCTGTGCCTGACACGTGTGATCACACTGAATCCTCACAATCATTTTGTCCATTTACAAATGAGGAATCCAGGGCATAGAGAATAAATTTGCTATGGATCACAGAGTTAGAAAGCAAAGGAGTGAATGAACACCATTTCTCTTTCTTGTCCACCATGAGTCCATGGTCTCTGTCAGCATCTCCTACCTGATTCTTCCCTTCTCCCTCCATCAGAGTGCTCTCCTGAACCTGGGAATGAAGTCCTCAGATTAAACCTCAGTTTCTTTCTATTTGTTTCCTAACCTGGGTACTTGCCCTCTGAAGCTTTTAGACTCTTTCATCGAAAAAAAAAAAAAAAAAGGGCTTACTTAACCTTACACTTTATTCTGTTATCTTTTCAAAATTTTCACTATTTTATCTTGAGGCTTTTTTTTTTCCATTACATTTCATCATTTTCAAATGTTAGATTAGTTTGTCACCATGAGTATCCTTCTAGAGACCGTAAAATCATGGCTCATCAAGACCATGCTGAAACCCAGCAACCCAAATACAAACTGAGGATTAAAATGTCACTACCAGAATGGTGGGAGGAAGAGACTGTTCTCCAGCTGCATATACATCTGTGTATTTCTTTGCTGTTGACTTTGAAATGCTAAAACACTCCCACACAGAAAAAATCCATCATTTTGTTGTTTATGCATCTGAATACACAAACATATGCCTGCAAATATCTGGAGAACCTGGTATACAATGCCAAGCTAATTCAACCAACATGCCCAGCGGTCTTTGATTAATTTTATAGAAATTACCAAAACAAGTGCATTGACCTTGTATATAAATAAATTATAGTTCTAATTGAATCAGTCATCCAATAAAGTTTGGTCCAAACTACCCCATATTGTCCTATATATATAACAAGTATTTTTAAAAACCTTTATTTAATCTTTTTATGAAAAAATAAAGAACATTAAGCTCTATTTACAGTTCTCTAAATGATCTTACAATTATTGTCACTGTACATACATAGTACATTTTTATGTCATTGTATCATGCGTTGTTTTGTAGTCTGCTTTTTCTTTATTTAATATTCCTTTGTACCCAAGTAAACCCCATACTTGTGTTTTTTGTGACATAGAATACTTATGTGTTGCAACTTTGTGATGTTATTGTGGTTTGCCTTTTTGGAGAGCCCTGGGGCTTTTGGAGTCATGTCCTATTTTCTCTTATTTTAAATTGAGTTATTTTTAATATCTTTATATAATTTATACTTTTAACTTTAAGGATACTTTGTTAAGCACCAATTTCAACTAAATTTTAGCTTCTTCTAATTTGTTTACTCAAATTTTAATTGAGAGTCTTATTTAAAATACAAACTATATACTATTTAAATAAGTACGAAATGATACCTAAATACTGTTTTAGAACTCATACCCTCAATTCTGTCATGAAAAATTGATTTTTCTCAATTTTCTTGTGAGTATATGTACTGTCTCCTCATCTCCATATTGAATTGGCTTTTAGCATTGGTATGATACATTTATATAAATTTAAGTAGCATGTGTATAACTTTTATTTTATATATTTTTTCTTATACATAGCACACAGGTTTGTAACAAATTTTATCTATTATATTTTGTCGTTCTGTTGTTTTCTTTGAAATTTTGTCCTATTATTGTTATACAGTATTTTTTAGCTTTACGTATTTAAATCCCCTTGTCTGAGGTCTAGATCTAGATATGCAGGCAGGGGCTGGGCAAGCTCATCACAGCCAAAGGAGTTGTCCACGGAGTTCTCAGGCAGGCTTCTTGGGCAAGGCGAAAGGGAGTAGGCAAACAGCCTCACACAAGGCCCAGGATCAGAGTCTGAGAGAAGCTTTGCTCCACGTGAGAGAGACTGAGCCGTTAAACCTGGCCAATCAGAATGAACTATGGAAGGGCTGGGTGGACAGAAGTCAGAGAACTTACAGAGAGTTCAGAGGCGGATCAAACTGAGAGCAGTCTTGGCCAGTCTGAGATGAAGTTTGCTGCCACTAGTTCTCACCTCCGTGTGGGCCATGTGTGGTTTGTCAGGAGAAATTAAACTTAGACTAGGTCAGTAAAAAAGAAAGACCATATCAGAACCTTCCATTTCTCTACGATATCCTTGATTTCTTCAAGAGTTAAGATTTTATTTTCCAATCATAAATTTCCTATCTTGTTCCAAAAAAGAGTAGAAAAAGTTTACAGAGAAATATACACAATAGAATATTGTCAAAATAGAAATAGAATTAGGGAGTTAGGCCAAGGGAAAATAGAAATGGAGGTTGAATGTCAAGATCAAGTAAAAGAAGAACACGTAAAGAGAGCTGGTGTCCTTCGTGCTTTTCAGTGCTTCGCTTTGCTTTGTGATAAATCTGGAGCTCCTACTGTGGTATGCGGTGCGTCTGTCACTAATTCAGTTCTTCCCTATACCAAATGCCGGTTGTCCCTGCTACATTTAGTGACTAGTGATATCCTTCTCTATTATTCTTGTGTTTCTGATCTATCATCTTTCATTCCCTTAAAATAGTTCGTAAATTATTCTGAAATTTCAGTGTAATTTTGCTTTCTCTTTTTAATCCAATGACAGCTTTTTATAGCAAGCTTTATTTTTTAGGACAGTTTTAGATATACAGGAAATTATGAAGATAGTACAGTTTCCATATACCCTACCCAGTCTCCCCTATTATTAATATATTACAGTAGTAGGGTACATTTGTTATAATTAATGAACCAATATTAATCCATTATTGTTAACTAACATCTATAATTTATTTACCTAAATTATGTCTAATATCTTTTCTCTGTTCTGGAATCCCATTCAGGATACCGGATTACATTTCATTATCATGTCTTCTTAGGCTCCTCTTTGATTATAACAGTTTTTTCAGACTTATCTTGATTTTGATATTCCTGATACTTTCTAGGAGAATCGGTCAGGTATTTTGTAGAGGTAGAGAGTCCCTTGCTATGCACAAAATTCATATGTTGAAGCCCTAAATCTCAACCTGACTATATTTGGAGAAAAGGCTTATGAGGAGGTGATGAAGGTTAAATGAAGTCATCAGGGTGGGAGCGGGGTGGTTCCAATCTGATAGGGCTGGCACCCTTGGAAGAAGCTGAAGAGACATCGAGTTCTCTCTCCACTGTGTGAGGATACAGCAAGAAGGCGCCATCAGCAACCCAGGAAGACAGCCCACCAGAATTCGACCAGGCCAGCACCCAGATCTCAGACTTCCAGCCTCCGGAATTGTGAGAAAATATTTCTGTTGTTTAAGCCACCCTGTAGTCTTTTGTTATGGCAGCCCAAGCTAACTAGTACATCCCTCAACTGGGATTTACCTGATTTTTTTTTTTTCATGATTACACTGGCAATTTTGGTTGGCGGGAGGAAGACTACAGAGGTAAAGTGCCATTTTCACGGCATCATATCAAGAGTATCAACATGACTTAAGCTATGAACACGGACTGACCACCTGAATAAAGCAATATTTGTTAGGTTTCTCCGCAGCAATCTTTTCCCCCGCTTTCTGTACTATACTTTTGTGGTGGAAGGCACCACTATGCACAGCCCATGTCTAAGGCATGGGAAGTTATATTCCACATCTTTGAGGGCAGAGTATCTAGATAAACTATTTGGAATTCTTCTGCATGGTAAATTTGTCTCTTTGCTCTCATGCATGTATTTATTTACTCTATTTTCTTATCAATTAGATCAAGTTTTTAAAACAAATCCTGTTAATAGTTCACTTAATTTACTCATTATTTTGAAGAGCCAACTTTGATCTTGAATGTTGTTTTATTCCTTTTAAATTTCATTATTTCTGCCCTTAGTTTTATTTTAGCATCTTCTTTTGCAATCACGTGGAGTTTGTATAGAAGATCATATTTTAAAGATAGCTTACGCCATTTCTATAGGAAGAAAGTCAAACCACATCTAATTTGCTTAATACAGCTGGGTCTTTTTCCTTTATTCCTGTAAGGGTCAATAAGTTCATAATATTATATGAAAGTAAATTTACCCATGGTGGAGCTAAGGCATCCACGAATCAATAAACAATTGTCAGACTGAATGTTTTATCAATGATCTATTTATTTTTTAATTTCTGAAGCAGAAAAAAATAGCTTTCAAATATACAGGGAAATCCCAAGGATATATAAGAGATATAAAAGGAATGGCTGCATTGGGTCTCTGCCTTTAAATAGTCATGTTTTGAAAAGGTTTATAGTAAGAACTAATAACTAGATTAACGTTCAGTACTGACTCCTATCAGTCTACACAACACCACCAGGGCAAGAACTCTCTTCAGATCCTTGCTTCCAAGTGTGACTCACTTCACTAAAGCTTAGCCAACCTTTCTTACTTTAAAAGAACTTCTTTTCCTCAAAGGGCTTTCAAATTCTAATGAGATCTCCAGATGTCTCTTGCAAAATACCTGTGGCCCTTTACACACTTTCATCATTGACTCACAAACAACTTCTTTTATCTTCAAACAGCCTCCATGGGTTTCAAAGTTTACTCGAAAAGAGATGTTTTGTTTGATTACATACAATTCTAGAGGATTTTGTGTGTTTTGTCTAAAAGGCAATGAAGATTGGCTTTGAGGAATTTTTTTTTGTACCTGAAGACATCTGTAGTTTACGTGTTTGCTGATCATATAGCTGATGGGTTCTGTCAAAAATAAAAAGTCATCAAGCTGACTAATCTTTGTCCTTAAAAGATGAGGCTAATCCCAGGAGGATCTGTGAAGCCTCTCCACTTTACACTTACACTGTTAAAGATCAGAAGTAGAATAAACAATCAAAAACTCATACAAGGTAGCATTTACACATAAGAGCATACTGACTAAGTGGCTTCCATTTTTTTCATTCTCTTTTGCTCCATTGCTTCCAGGTAGGTTTTTGTTTTAAAATAAAATACTGGGCAATAACCCATCACCACACAATAGAAAAAAACAGTAACAGAGAGTATTTATTTAAAATAAATGTTAGAACTGCAAAACATCCAGCACTAGACGAGGCCAGAAGCACTGGAAAGGCAGGAGCCAAGACTTGCTCATCTTTGTAATCTCTCTCCTTTAAGACTGTCATGGATATGGTTCTCTGCCCTCACCAACAAGGAATGGCTTACACTAGTCAACATGGGACCTTCATACAAATCAGAAAAAGACACCTCCTCCTCATGTGAAAGTTTGTAAGTCACTATTGGATACCCATAGATAAGCAATACACAGATTGATTTCATACTGCTAGAATATGGCACATACTATGAAACAGGTACAGAGAAAGTGCTATGGGAAAATAAAAGACTAAGTAATCACTTGGATTAGAAAGGATGGTGAGAATTTCATTAATTGATGGACCAAATATTGACTGAGGACCTATGTACAATGTGCAGGAACTATTCTTAGTGCTAAAGCAAACAAAACAGCAAAAACGATCACTCATAAAGCTTACATTCTACTGAAGGAAGCAGACCATAAGCAAATAAAATTTCAAACATCTCCCAAATAGTGCAAAGTGCTATGAAGAACAGCAGTGGCAGAGGATAGGCATTGTGTTGGAGAAGTGCAATTTTAGATAGGGTATTTGGGAAGGCCTCCTAAGGAAAGCAATGTTTCAGCAAATCCCATAACAGAATAAGTTATGTGAATTTTGTGAATAGCATGCTGATTGAGGGAACTGCCTGTGCAAAAGTATGAATCAAAAATTGGAGAAATTATGTATTCCAGGAACAGCAGGAAGGCCGGCGTAGCTGGGATACAGGGGAAATTGAGTTGAGAGAGACATAGAGAAAGATAAAACAAGGGGCTAGATCATGTCGGGCCTCATACAGCACCGTGGGGGCTTTATTTCTCAGTGAAAAAGAAAACGACTAAAGTTTTTGAGAAGAGGAGTGACATCGTATGAGAACAGGAGAAGCAAATATGAAAACAAGAAGATCGGTCAGGCAACTACCTTAAAACTCTGGATTGGAGACAATAGTGGCTCAGACCAAGGTAATTGCAATGGAGATAGTCTGACGTGGTCACATTTGAATACATAAATCTCTTAAACATCTCTGCATGCCTACCCGATGCCAGGGACTATACCTAGCCCAAGAGTTAGGCCTGACTTTAGAATTCCTTAGGTGGACACTGGACTCCCTTGATCAATGACCCCAAACTCTATTAAAACTAAAACTGCCCCTCCAAAAAAGATCCCTCATTGCTGCTGTCAGGCCATAATGACCTCCCAGGTTCTGATCCTGGCTCAGCCCAAACTATTTGTTGCTACAACTCATGATGTGGTGACTGGAATTCTCTCCTCCCACCAGCGGCAACCTGCTTCCCAGTCAGGATCACTGTGCATAAAAGGCAGAGACGAAAGCTTTCACAGCACATTTAGAGGATGGCACTCATCTTGCCTAGACCCTTGAGATCAGAGCCTCTAAGAAGAGCAGCGCTGAGAGGTGAGGCTGGAGAGGCAGGCTCGGCCCAGGCATGCCCCCATTGTCCTCTAGGCCAAGGCCAGTGGACACACATCTACTATTGCAGGCTTTTTATTGGTGAAGTACATTGGACTATTGTTCAGCATATGTTCTCTCTTCTCTTTCCAGGCAAGACTATATGATCTTACCCTCACTAGCATGAGGGCTGGGCACGTGCCTTGCTTTGACCAACAGAATGTTGGCAGAAGAAACAGAGCGCTCGTTCCACTTGAGGATTTAGGAGGTGGGTGAAATTCTGCTAGTTCCAGAATCAGGAGAGACATCAAGTGAACTAAATCCAAACCAGAGCCTGGAGCTGAGCCCAGACAACTCAACCAACCAGAGTTGACCGACAGCCAATTCCAGACAACCTAGCGAGAAGTAAATGTTTATTATTTTAAGCCACTGAGATGGTAGAATTATTAGTTTCAGACCATTATTGCAGCAAAAAAGCTATTTAATACAATCAGAAAAGCTCAATACATTTGAGCATATACTCCTAATACATTTATTTATTGAGATACTTATGTACTACTATGCAAATATAAATATATGCAAATTATAAACTAAAAATTTGAAAAGTATGTTCTGGAAACTAATTAGAAATAAAGTCCTGTTTTCTTTCCAAATCCCAACGGGTAGTCTTATCTGGGATGGTGGGTACAAATTTGGAGACTAGTGTGTTCCTGGCTATCAGCTTTTGTTGCTTAAACAAACAAAAACTAAACATTATTGAGCTCTTACTGTATTCCAGGAACTAGAGATAGATACAAAAATAGGATAAGACAAGTTCACTGGTCTTGAAGATTTAAAGCAAAAAAGAGCATAAAAAGTTTAAGAGAGATTACTTTGGAAGTAGAAAATAGAAAAGATCAGAGAGAAGAGGGGAGAGATTTTAATGAGTAGAGTTATAAAGTAGTTGAAATAGGCTAGGAAAGATGCATTGAGAAATGACAACGAGAATGGAGGGAGAAGGAAGAGAAAAGATGAACAATCGGAAATTGTTTAAAGTGATTCTCTACTTTATAAAAATTTACCTAATAAATAAACTACTCATTCTCCATATATACACATGAAATAATAATTTACATGTTTAAATTGTGATTTGGAAAGTATTCTCACTGACTTTACTTCATTTAATTTTCTTCATTTTAATCCTCACAGTAATCCTATGAGGTGTGCACTAATGTCTTCATTTGATAAATTAAGAACACTGAGGTTTAAATACTCCTTCTCTCACATCTAAAAGGATGCAGAAGAATTTGGAAACATTTTTCTCTCCAGTTCCAAAGCTAATTTTTGCCATCAGATATGTGAGAATCTTTTTCCTTCATTTTGAAAGATTACAGAGGATTTACATGTTAAACTTATCTGATAAGCAGCTAGCTAAACTGTGGTCTTAGGAAAAATGACTTAGAGTAAGATACACCATATGGTTTGGTGAGTTATACAGACAATATTGTAGGTACTTTGCCATGTCTCACACAAAGCCTTCATTGGCACAAGGAAGCACTCTGGTGTGTGTGTCTAGTGGGAAAGAACTCTTAATAAGGATGGGTGGTATATACCTATAACTGCTTTATGAGATATGGGAACCTTCTCTATATTTACAGTGCATAATAAAAATACTCGCACTTAAAAATAATAGTAAAATACCAAAGTGAATTGAAAGGCAAGAAATGTAACTTGATGCCTTTGATAAGCACTAGATTTAGAGAAGTATTATGTTCTAGATTATGCTCCACCAAATTACGAGTGGGAACTTGAGTTGTTCACTTATATCTTTTACCTCAAAAAATGGTTGAGAGGCTCAAAAAAGATAATCAATAGGAAAATGCTTTGAACATAGATTTATTCATCCAAGAAATATTTATTGTATCAGATATAAACAAGTAAACAATATAAACATTGACTCTGCCCTCATGGAGCTTATAGTCTTAAAACAAATATTTTTGAGTGAATTTTATATGTCAGGCACTGAGAAAGGGTCTGAGGATAAATAATGAGAAAATTCAGCCTCTGCTCCTGTTCTCTAGGTACTTAAGAGTGTAGGGTAGAAACGGCAAACACAAAATACACAAGCCACACAAATAAGTACAAAACTGCAGTGGAGAAAATTGCTGGGAAGGCAGGAGGTGTCCTCTACTATTACAAGGCCCTTGAATACTTTCTATACACACAAACCCCCTCAGGTAAATGTCCAGTGTCAAAATAGAGGCTCCTTAGCAATTGTGAGGACCTTGTGTGATCTCTCACAGATAGGTAGGCCTATGTACCTGCCACCATTTCATGCCACCTTCCCATATGGAATCCACCAAAACATCTCATGTGAAACATGGCCATCAGGGTGCTATGCTGGACTCGGAGAGCTTTTTGCCTTACATGTTATAAAGTGATGCTTCGCAGAAAAGGTAATGTTGGAAGGGAATTTTGCCATGGAGCTTCTCACTTAAAATATTTCTTGATCAAGTGATTAGAAAATTAAATGGAACAAGTAAAGGGGCATTAGGAAAAGACTACTTCTGACTGTTTCAAAGTTCGAAATATATCTTTTTTACTAAACCCCACAGATTCCCTACATTTTTCAAGAAGAGTCAACAGGAAAGAAAAAAGATGAGTACACATCTACTTTGAGGAAACTGAAGATGCAACTTCACATCACACTTGAACAAGTCACAGGTTGCTTTCTGAGCTTTGGGAACAAAAAGATTCTTTTTGAAAATGGGGTACTTATTTATTATCCCTGAAAGCCTCGTACCCTGACCAGCCCTTGGCTTATGCTGTTAACTAAATGCACAGTGTGTCATGGGCTGCTCAGCTACTCCTCTGAACTATACAACTAGCAAGAACCTGCTTTCTTAGAACATGCCCTGACTCGCACTTTCTTGGGCTCTCGTCCATGATTCACTAGCTTCAAAGTTTAAAGGAAATTCTGTCATGAGATTGTGAATCACACACATTAAAGTTATAGATTCTTCAATGTTCTTGAGCAAGGCGCCCTAAGCCTATGTTACATTTGGCCTATGTACACTTGGGTAAAAGGCGCATACAAAGTTCAGTGGAGCTAACAAAGAGCTGCCTTCTAGCTTTATAGTCTCCTCATGATACATTGTTTTAAAATACTTGTATTCTTTACTTTTTTCTTATGCTCTTCAGCATAAGACTAACACAAAGTCTTTGCTAAACTGAAGCATAAATTACTGTTTTTAATCAATTCTACAACAAAAAAATAAAACTGGTCATTTTTCATTGAATAGAAAAAACTACCAAAGGAGCAGATTTTTCACCCTACAACTGTGTCGATGCTATATTGACAGAGCACAAAGTCAACAGTGTGTATCCTAAAAAAATAAAGCATAGCCTCCAAGAGACCCTGTGTGATAAGACCACGCCCTCCTTTTGACCTTACCTCCTAACACTCCTCTATCTGATTGATGGTCTCCAACCACACCAACCTTCCTTCTTTCTGCTCCTCAAACTGAGCTCATTCCTGTTGAGGCTCCTACACTTTGCTCCTCCCTCTGCCTAGAACACTCTGCCCCCAGGTTAGATGTGATTTGTTTTTATTTGTCATCCATGGCTCAGCTTACATTCACCTCAGAGAAGCTTCCCCTGGTTACTCTTCTAAGTAGCACTGTCCTTCCACAACTAATCAATCCCTATCTCTTTGCAGCTGTATTTTTTTTCCTTTTTTCATTATCTGAACTATCTTGTTCACTGGTTTGTTCAGTTGTCTGCCGTCTGTCTCCCCCATCTAATATAAGTGCCCAAGAGCAGGGACCTTGTCTGTCTTGTTCGCCGACATTATCTCCAGAGAATCAAACATTTGCCTAACACAGAGTATTCGATAAGTATTTACTGTATAAATGAATTAACAAATAAATGTACATCTATGAATGAGTAAATGAAAAGTTTCTACATAAGTTGTAGCAAAGCCATTCATACTAAATGTATCCAGGAGTTACAACAAATCAGTAGTCCCCTTTAGCAGAGGTGAATAAACAAGTTTCCATCCTTATATTTAGCTAAACTCCAAACAAAAATATTTCCTTTTTACTTAATACTATATATAGACATTTGATAATCCAAAACATATGCCTTACTACTTAAAGCTGATTATCATTTTTGTTGAAAATCCGTATCATTCAAATTATTGTATTTCTTTATAATACATTTTACTACTTTACACAGAGAAAAATTTAAATATTAACCACTTATCTAAATGCCTAACACGTACTTTAAAAATAAATTAAAGGTAATCATCTAAAAGTTAAATTTTCCCTTTATTTAGAATTTAAAATATTCTGGATTTAATGACCAATATTTACCAAACAGTAATAACAGTGATAAAATGAATAAAAGAGAAATAATTTCTTCTAATGTAAATGTCTTTACATATGAAAAATTTGACAAACTGTCTCATAGGAAAAAAAAAATGTTTAGCCAGTACATGGGTTAAAAAAACATATTATGGGCAAGGAGTCAACATTTTCATTACCTGGAATTTTCCTTTACAGAACAGATTTCTCCAGCTTCAACATGCCTCATGCCCCACTTATAAACTAATGCCATAACCTGCCCCTAAGCTAATATTAAGATAAATGAGGCAATTTGGTGACCAAATTGATCTTCCAGTACCCTTGACCTTTGGCAGGCAAAACCTTAGAGCGTTGACTGACCTGCTCAACCCAATCTCAGGTGAACAAGACTTAGTTGTTGCTGCCTCAAAAACCGTCTTGCAAAAAGGACACAGCGACCCTTCACCTCACCACCAAGACCTTCCATGCCTATTTTCCCTCAAAGGTGCAACCAGCACACAGACATAGTTGAAGCCTGGGCCAGCCATTGTCGTCTCGGTCTATCAACATACGAAATGGGAACTAGTCCTGGCGATGGTGATGTCCCTCCCCCATGCAAGCCCATCATGTGTCTCTAAAAGTGTAAAGGCTAGAAGAGGATCCGGTTGCTAGATGCTAGTCTGGAAACAGAAAGAAAGAAATTAAAAAGAAAAACCAAAGAGTCAAAACCCTTGAAACTGCTTATTGTCTCTAGTCTAGGGAGAATTTCTAAGATATTAACTTCTATTGTTAACTAACCCCTAAAGAGCGAAGAAATTTTTTTCTGAAAACAGAATCAACTTTCTTGGGTAATTTCAATTTCACTAAGGTTAACAAAAATTTGGAAGTTCCTGGTTATCTCTTTAATAGAAATACATTAACAGAACATATTTCAAGTGTGCGATTTTTTGCCAAGTAAACTTTCTATTAATGTCAAAACTCAGAATTTACTATGGGTTTACCTTTCTGAAGAGGGAAAAGATATGTAGTAAAAAAGAGTTGCAGAGCTATTCTGAAATAAAATGTCTTGGTGAAAAGTTTTTATATTATTATAGTTTTTAAATTTTTTTTTAAGGGAGAGCTCAGAGTCTAAAGTTAAAACATAAATAACTTACATGGTTAACATGCAAAATCCTTTCAATACTTCATAAAAGTTTGTTTATTGGGATTGAATCCAAGTTCACTTAACTTAGTGCTAAGAAAAGAGTAACTGACAGCTGTTCTTCCTCACTAACAGGCCAACTTTGTGACCAGTCATCACAAAAGTGCCCATTAATTTAGATTACCACTCATTGGATAATGGTTTTAGATGACACTTTGGTCTGGAAGGGGTGGACATGAATGTGTGTGTGCACGCATATCATAATTGGTCTACCTATTCATCGACTGATGAACATTTGGATTGTTTCCATCTTTTAGCTATTACGAATAGTGCTGCCATGAACATTCACACACCAGTATTTGTTTGAGTAACTCTTTTTAGTTCTTTTGGATATAAAACTAAGAGTAGACTTCCTGGGTTATATGGTACTCTTATGTTTAACTTTTCAAGAAACTGCCAAACTATTTTCCACAACTGAACCAATTTACATTCCCACTAGCAAATATAAGAGGGTTCCAATTTCTTTACATCCTTGCCAACACTTGTTATTTTCCATTTTGTTTTTAATTAGAGCTATTTTAGTGGGTATGGAGTAGCATCTCACTGTGGACTTTCCGTTTTTACATAAAGCTTGAAAACAGAGAAACTCTACAACTAATTTACTTATAAATAGTTTTTGTTGATGTCTTGGTAAGGAGTCCCCTCAAGCATACTCTATTTTGTAACAATTAGCAACTACAATAAAAATTGCAATAGATAACACTTACGTAGCTTTACATGTATTGTTATTCTTATTAAGACTCATTTAACCCTCATGGCAACTCTATGAGGTAGGTATTATAGTTATCTTCACTTTACAGACAAGGGAACTGGGAGACTAAGATCTCAAGTGACTTGTCCAAGGTCTCCTAACAGTAAATACTGGAGGCATGATTCACATCCAGCCAGTCCGACTGCAAGGTTCATGTTTTCCTTTGGTTGCTAAAGTGTACCCCAAAGTGTTTGAAGCCTTTAGGCCTTATAGATATAAAGCTGGTTAGTTTAACTTAATTACAATCCAGAAGTTCAAATTTTGGCACCCATGTTGTACTTTAAATATAAATGTGTGATTAGGCATTAGGTTCTTTGTTTTAAAAGGACTGTTGTTACATGTACCCCTAAATGTACTTGCATTCTCAGGAAGCGTCAAGTCTTCATCCCAGCTGGGTCAGTAAGGAAAGAGCCCAGGGATCAGGTACCAGGATCCCTGAGGTAGCTTCCTGCTACCTTTTAAACCGCTCTCTCAGAGACCTGTAGGAAGTGGCATTCTGGCCCAGCGTCCAGCAAGGATTTGGCTCTTACACATATTTGACAGTTGCAGATAAAAATAACATTCCTTTCAAACCTCTCCCTATACCCCCAAACCACAGCAATCAGTGTTCAACTGGTACAGAAAAAAAAACAGTTTAAAAAAATTCTTAAAGAATTAGTTAATAACAAAAATCATGAACCACTGCTAAGGATGTAATAAATGTACAAAATGACACAGAATGACTCAGAAGGTTTATAATGTTCTCGAATCCCCAAGAGGGTCCAGAAAGCCCCGCAACCTTTGCCCTCCTCATGTTTGTCATTCTAGACCAGAATGACCAGTGTCCAGGTGGCGTTCTTGGAGTGTGGCCATCCTAAAACAGATAACGGCTGCTGTCCCGACTTACCACTACCCAGGAAAGAGGAAAACAAACATCTGGGGAGCCCCTACTGTGTGCCAGGCACTCTACAGACAAAGAAGTATCAACGGGCAGAGAAGGGCCCTGGACTCAGGAAGACCAAGGTGTGGTGCTCGACTTCTCCTCTCACCAGCCCAGTAACTTCAGGTTAGTTATTTAACCACTCGGCACCTGGTATTGCTCATCTAAAAAATCTAATAGTTCCTATCTCCTAAAGATTGTGGTAAGGACTGCATTACATAACACTTGTCGAGTGCTTTGCACATAGCCTAGAACAGAGTAACTGTTCAGTGAGTATTCGCTATTAATAGCAACACTATTATTATCATTCCATTATTTCACATTCTCTTCTTAGGCAAAACCCAAAAAAGATCAGAATGGGAAGAACTCCCCAAGCTCTCTCAGATCTGAGTCAGCTCTTCCCAGATTAGTCCCAAGCGGCACTTCAGAGTGGAGGCCTTTCCTTTCACCTGCGAGTGTCCCAGCCTGCAGGAAGCATCTGAAAGGCCACGGGATTCAGGGCATTGCTCTTAACCTTGGTAATGTCTTCTTCATAGTTGCCGAAACACAAGTTGCTGTAAGTTCCTGTATTTCTTTCTGAATGGGCCTGGGATAATAGGATTCAATGCCACATGCAAACTTGGGCTACTCACTAAAATAAAAAGTTCCATTTCAATGGGTGCCCCACGTCAGGGTGATACTAAAAATGAAACACCACCAATTCATTACTTGACCAACTGATTATCTCCTGCTAAGTGTTTACATGGCTACTGAATGGCTGAAAATTCATCTTTAAAATGCCTCATCGATGATGGGTCAGTTGAAAATTTTTGCCCATTTTTAGAACGAAATTGGAATTGGCCTTTTATGGCTCTTCAAAAGCAGACAGATAGTATCTGCAATTATTTGCTTCTTTGCATTTATGGAATTGCTGCTCCCCCAAAGCAGGTGGCCTGAAGCAAACTGTGCCAGCTGTTTCCAGAATAATCCATGTTTGTACATTCACTCCCCACACACACTCTCAACAACAACAACAAAAATCCAGCAGGAACTAAACAGAAACAGGCACATGCAAAAAAATCAGATCTCTGACGCATGTACCTCAGCCCACGGTGATCCAGATTTTTGTCCTCCCTTTGTGCTCAGTTAAACGGACAATATTTAGCTCTTATCCTACTTGACTTTCCGAAGCATTTATACTATTTTTTTTGAAAACTGCCTTACCTAGTCACAGCGACAACCTGCTCCCCAGGATCTCTTGGCATCTTTCTGGCTTCTCTGTCCCCTTCGTGGGTTCCCCTTTCCTTGCCCTCCCCAGTTACACCGCGGCGGTTCCCCAGGATGCCGCCTCCATGCCCCGCCCTCTCCCTCGTCTATCGTCTACTACTGGAATCTGAATAACTCGCTTCAGTTAGAGAGCATTCTAAAAAGTCTTACTTTTTAAACAAGGTATAATCTCATATAATTACAAAGGCATCTGTATGCCTAAAATAAAACAACTGAAGGTAATGCCTCTAGATAACGCCCTGTTCACAAGAAGGGAGAGACAGGCGTGTTGGACCATACGGGAAAAGTACACTGATACAACCTTCCTAAAAGTAATTTAGCAATAATTGTCAAAAAGTCTTTACAATGTCTTTACACTTTGATGCAACAATTCTGTCTCCATATAATAATTAGAAATGTGCTAATGTTTATCTTAATGCTGAGGAGGTTATATAATGTTCTGTTATATAACACTCAATTAAAAATGCATTTGAAATAGCCCCAAATTGAAAGCTATATAAATATTTCAATAACATTTAAAAATCTCCAAAGTATATTCTTACATGAACAAGTTAAAAAAAAAAAAGCAAATAGATTATCACTCCAATATATATAGAGAAATATATATACACAGAAAAACAAGAGGAGAAAAAATGGAAAGAGATCACACTCAGTGTTGAAAATGATTATTTCTTAGTACAAGAAATATGGGTGACTACAATTTTTTTCTTTGTGCTTGTCTATATTTTCAAAAGTCACTAGCATAGATTACTTTTATAATCAGGAAAAATAAACTTTTGGAGAAAAGTCTAGAAGAAGAAATCTTATTAATAACGATGCTACAGTAACTGTTCTCCTAAAATACCGACTTACAACTCCTATGCAGAAGGTCCACACACTGAGACTATTTGAAATAAAATACGTGTTTCAGAAGGAGATGCGTTTGATTAAACAGACTTTAAACCCTGTTTGGGGCCAGTCTAGGGACAACATCCACATAGAGATGCCTCACTTATCACAACTCACTGTAGGTAAGAGAACAGGACTTGGCTGGCTCCCAAACTTGTCTGAGACAGCTGGAAGCAATGCCCTTGGAATTAGAGGAGTAGCATTTACCTTTTATCCCCCGCTACTAACTAGCTGGCTGGTGAGCCTTAGGGAAGTGACTCGGCGTCCTTAAACCTCAGGGCTTTTTTGAAATAAAAATAACTTACTTTGTACAGTGTGAATGAACATTACAGTTGATCCTTATTGTTCATGAATTCCATATCTGTGAATTTTCCTATGTGCTAAAATTCATTTTTAACATCAAATTCAATACTCATGGGTCTTTTGGTGGTTATTCACTAATATGCTCAGAGCAGGGACAGTTTTGAGGCACTACCCACACATTCTCAGCTAAGCATGAACATGTGACACTCTGCCTTGTTTTAGCTCTCATACTGTAAACAAGTGCCTTTTTCACAGACTATTGAATGTCATGGTTTCCACATTTTTGTACTTTTTGTTGGCCCCCTGGTGAGAACTGAAGTGCTGTCTATTGTTCCAAAGAGCAAGAAGGCTGTGACGTGCCTTACGGAGGAAATATACGTATCAGGTAAGTTTTGTTCAGGCATCAGTTATAGTGCTGTTGGCTGTGACATCAATGTTAATAAATCAAATATCTATATAGTACCTTTAAAGAGAAACACACATAAAACAAAATTATATATTGACTGGTTGACAAAAAAGCTATGACCAGAAGCTCAAAGGAACCTAACCCTATATTTTGCCTAGGAGCAGTGGTTTAGTATTTGCCAGTTCACTGTCTGTGGCAACTTTATAGACCATAACTTCCATGGATAATGAGAACTGACTGCATGTATAATTCATTTGTGCTTTCCACAAATATTAAATGCCATCATGAGCTAGATGTAACAGTGCCTAAAAAGGAGCCAATTGGATAATGTCTATTGAATACTTAATGTTGCCTTAAGTAGAAATAACAAGCATCATAATATACCTGTTTTCAATCAAACATTTACATTTTCTGATAAGCCATAAGCATGATGGCTTTACAAACTTCCTTTGCCTGAGCTACATTTGTTTGTGATCAGTTAACCTCTTTCTCACAGGGTGACTGCCCTTCAATAGGCAAACATCCTCACAAAGGAGAACATCCAAACATCTTCAAAACTGTGTTTCGACCTAAAAGTAACTACTGGTTATTTTTAAGAAGAGTTTTCCAACCATCGAAAAAAAGGGGGGGTGGGGAATTTTTCTTCTTTGCAACCTAATCCATCCATTCTCCTCCTGGGATACACTTACCTCTCATTCATCAGTAGATATATATTGATTCTTCAATATTCAATATCAGTATTACCAAAAGAGCAAGCTGGAAAAGAAATTATTAAAAAATAAGAGAGAGAAAGAGAGAAATATTTACAACCTCAATCTAACCATAAAGAAACACCAGACAAATTCCAGCTGAGGAGCATTCTATGAAATGCCAGTACCCTTGAAAAGTTTCAAGGTCACAGAAGACAAGGAAAAGCAGAGAAACTATCACAGATTTGAGGAGACTGAGGAGAAATGACAACCAAATGTATTTTTGTGGTTCTGAGTTGGATCCTTAAAAAAAAAAGTTGGTAGAAAACAGAAGTAATTCAAATAAAGTCTGTAGTTTAGTTAAGAATATTGTACCAATGTAATTTCTTAGTTTTGCAAATTGCACCTTAGTCATGTCCCCTGTTAACATTATGAGAAGCTGGGTGAAGAATATGGGAATTCCGTACCTTCTTTGCAACTCTTCTCTAAATCTAAAATTATTTTCTTTAATATTTTGAAAAATAGAATGAGAGAAGGAGAGAATAAGAGAGGAAAGAGATGGCTCATCCCGCAGTCACAGTATAAATACTGACGTGAAGCCAGGCTGTGAGGAGAAGCAGACAAATAGCTAGTTTGGGTAGTTGGGCAAACTCCTTGCAGCCCATAGGGGCCTTCTTTCTTTATAAAGTAAAAGGAAGATGTTCTTTAACAGTACTACATGGGAGGGCAACTCTGAATTTCTGTCTCCCAGAGTAAGAGTGTCTTCCAGGCACCCTGAGTACTGAGCACACTTTCCAGGGTGAAATGGTCCTTACAGAAGAGGGACCTAGAGGGCTGGAGTTCTGCAAACACAGAGTCCATTTGGGAAACTATGTCACCTGAAAACTTAGCATAGGGGAGCTCTATTCATGGTCTGGCAGTGTTTTCTCCGGGCATGAAGTCTCTGTCTAAGGGATAAGTATCTATCTTCAAATGTCCTTCTGGGAAAACTACAGACTTTATTTGAATTACTTCAGTTTCCTACCTTTTTTTTTTTTTTTTTACCTCAGAATGTCATTGAGACATACTTTCTAATCCCAGAAAAACTCAGAGGCCCAAAATCTTGAGTTCTGCTTAGAAGAAATGCTTTAATCCTGAGACAGACAAAAGCGTAGATGACCCAAATGTGGTGGTAATGATGATGACATAGTGCAGTAACATAGTAGCAGTAATAATAGTAACGATAATAAGAAACAATTACATTCGTTGAGCATTTATTATGTCCCAGACACGTATTAAGCACTTGATGTGTATTGTCTTTTGTAATCCTCTCAACAACTTTCCGAGGTACATACAATTATTGTCCACCGTTTAAATGATAAAAGAACCAGGGCTTTGTGAGTTAAGTAACTTGCCAAAGCAAACAGGGCTAGTAAATGTAGGAAATGAACAAAATTGCCTTGACTCTGGAGCGTACAACACAACACTGTGTACCAGATACTGTATAACATGACAAACTCTACGGTTCCTTGTCACCCCAATTTTTGTACCGACAGGGCATCTATGAAATGCTTTCTGGCTGAGAGAAGTGCTCACAAAGCACTCTGGTCCTCTTCCATTCCCCCCTCCTCCTTAAATATACAGTTTGCTCAGATCCGTCATACCAAACACACAAAACCCAGAAGACAACCATATGAACACACAGCAAAAAGACTGCCATCTGCTAGCCAAAGAGAGAGGCCTCAGGAGAAGCCAAATCTGCCGACACCTTGATCTCAGATTTCCAGCTTCCGTAACTGTGAGAAATAAATTCTTGTAGTTTGAACCACCCAGTGTCTAGTGTTTTGTGATGGCGGTTCTAACAAACTAATGCACCTCCCTTTCTAGAGGTGGCGTTCAACCCCACCTTAAGTGTGAGCCGAACTTCATGACTTGTTTTCAAAGAATAGAGTATGGAAAGTGAGAAATAATAACTTTACAGGGAGGAAACCTGGCAAACAGCCCAGAACTGAGTGGTCAAGGCTAATGTCGCCAGCGCTGAGTCACGCCGACGGCATGCGCCACCTGACGGGATTGAAGGGGAAGGCGGTTCACCTCTGTGATGTTCTCCCCAGACAGCCATCACCTCAGTGGAATCACGTGAAACCGTCAGACAAACCAAAAGTGAGAGAAGTACTTAACCAGTACTCCTCAAACCTGTCCAGGTCATTAAAAGGAAAAAAAAAAAAAAGGACTGGAAAATGGTCATATACCCCAAGAGACTATGAAAACATGAAGATAAAAACAATGCTGTACGTACAGTACCGTGGACTGGATCCTCAGACAGAAAAGGACATTAGTGGAAAAAGTAGTGAAGTCTAAGTAAAGTCTAAGTTTAGTTCACAGTAATGTACTAATGTGGGTTTCTTAGTTATGACAAACATCCCACAGTAATGCAAAATGTTATATGGGATGTACAAGAACTTTCTATACTATCTTTGCAACTCTTCTGTAAATCTAAAATTATTCCAAAATAAACATTTATTTTCTTTTAAATGGATAACAAGAATGAATGAGCAAATTACAAAAGAAATAAATATAGTCAAAAATCTATGGAAATTAGGTACATAGAAACACAAGTAATCCAAAAAAAGTAAATAACAATGTTATTTTTCACCCATTAGAGTGACGATGATTTTTGAAAGTGATAATACTCAATGTCTTTAAAAAGGGATGGGGAAATATATAATTTGCCAATGGTATCGAATGTCTTTATCAAGTATACACTATGATTCCTTCCTAAGGAAATAAGCAATATAATAGCACTTATTGAATACTATGATGTTCTAGGCACTGTGAAAAATAGTACATGTGCATTGGATTATTGGATTTTGATAATAATTCTATGAGATAGATCCTATTATCATCATCTACATTTTAAGGATGAAAAAACTAAATTGCAATCCTTATAACAACTGGCATATTTATTGCGCTAACGGTCTTCTTCAGCGAATCATGCCTCCTTGGATCTATGCCGTTGCATAGTCCTCTCCCACAGTTTTGGCCATGGCTTGTTTTGGCCAATGAGAAATGATCGAAAATCACAAATAGAGGATTTCTCTCTTTTCTGCTTTTAAAATCCTGCCACATGTTAAGAAACCACAGCCTGTGGAAGATTCAGGGTCAGTCAACTGTCAGTTTTAAGTATTAGATAACAGAGAGACAGGACAGCTTTGCTCTAAGTTGCTTGTCACTATGATGCATGTAATGCATCATAGTGTCAGAAAAGCTTAGTAGCTCAAAAATGTTCTTAGCATCTAATGAATATATGACCATGGATTATGGACTAAAAGATCTTGATGGATACATAACAGCAGTTATCTGACTTTTCTATCATACTGGTTGTGGTCACCAATGCCTACAAGAGATAAAGATTAAGTTAAAATAAAGTAAATGTTAAATTTATCACCACCAGTCTCTATTATATGATGCGATTTTCACTCACCTAAATAATGATAGAACAGTGCTGTCTATGTAGTAGTCACAAATGTACATATATAGCATTCAACATGTATTATGTTTAATGCTGTTAATAAGATGTAATTTATTTGATCGATAACAAACAGAAAACCAATGCAGATATTGATTTATATTTTGGAGAGTTATTTTATCAATGAAATAAATGGCATAAGGTATCACACAGCACAACTATATATTTAGTCAGGAGCAATGATTTTTCACTTTAAGAAAGCCCTACTCTAAGAAAGCAAGAAAAAAATCAGAAGTTCATGAGCAGGTATAACATCTTGAAAAATCAAAAACACTCATAGAGAGATTCTAATACTTCCCCTAAAAACGCTATGTCAGAACAAGGTTGGAGGCATATGGGGAGGACATTCGGAAGTCACATGCTTTTCCCCGCCTCCATCTGCGAACTAAGACTGTATTACATCAGTAATTCTTAAAATTTATTTAGCAATACACTGAGAATTTTTTTAAAACACAGATTCTAATTCACTAGGTGTAGGATGGGGCCTAATATTCTAGGCATATAAGAAGCTCATAGATGATGCTGATGCTGCTGGTCCAAAGACTTCAATTATAAGTAGTAAGGATGTTTATTATATTTTTTATCATTAAGTTGATGTATGAATGGATATTTGCTTCTACTTGTTAAGATGGTTAATTTTGTGTCAGTTTGACTGGACTGAGGAATATCCAGAGATAGCTAGTAAAACCTTATCTCTACATGTGTCTGTGGGAATTTTTCTAGAAGGTATTATCATTTGAGTCAATAGACTGAGTAAAGATCATTCTCACCACTACAGGTGGGCAGCATCCAATTCGTCGAAGGGCTGCCAATTCGTCGATGAGCTGAATGGTGAGAAAAGGTTAAAAAAAAAAAAAAAGCAAATATGTGCTCTCTGCTTCCTCTGGGACATCTACCTTCTCCTGCTCTTGGACATCAGATCTCCTGGTTCTCAGGCTTCTAGACTCAGGCAAGGTCCACGCCACTGGTCTCTAATTCTCAGGCCTTTGGAGCTGGAACGAAGTAACCCACCAGCTTTCTGATCTCTCTTGCAGACACCAGATCATGATACTTCTCAGCCTCCATAACCCCATTAGCCAATTCCTCTAATAATCTCCTTTTGTATATATTTACATAAATCCTATTGGTTCTATTTCTCTGGAGAACCTCAACACACTTGAGCAAAAAAATTAAAATTGATGATTGGAGACTCGATTGGATTTGTGCTGTATAATTTAGTAACTTTGAGCCTCGTGTGGCTATGTAAATTAAAAAGACTTTAAATTAAATAAATTAGAATTGATTCCTCAGCTACATTAGCCATACTTTAAGTACTCAGGAGCCACATATAGCATATTGGACAGCATGGTAGAACATTTTCATTATCATAGAAAACTATTGACTAATGCTGAACTGGAGATGGTTCAGTTACTAAAAAAAAAAAAAAAAAAAAAAAAATGAAAGAAAATAAGATTTACTTGACTTTAAAACAAATCAAAAAGTAAAATCTCATACTGCCATCTATAAAACTCCAGCCATCTTTGCTTAGGGAAAAAAATGAGGATAGGTCAAAACAGCATTATGATACCCATTAATAAAGGAAACTTACATTCCTTCTACTCAGCACGGCACAGTACAGCCCAACCTTAAATGGAATGCGACCTTAATGGGCTAAAAGGGAAAGACGGGTAACACTGAACAGCTGGAGCTAAATAGAACAGGTTCCATGATCTTCATGTTTCACTCCAAAGCCATGTTCATTACTCTTTATTTTTATCAGTCAATCTCTTGACCTGATGGGGAAACTAATACCAGTGAGAAAAAAGTATAGGTGATGTAGAGTACAATTTTATTTTCAGCTCTATGTGGAATACTCAACTCCGACTATTCAATGCAATGAACCACAACCAAAACACACACACACACACACACACACACACACACACACACACACACGGATACATTAGAGAGTGAGTGTTCTCCAGAGAAAGAGTCAATAGGGTGGGTGGGTAGGTAGGTAGATATAGATTAGATTAGGTAGGTAGGTAAGTAGATGGATGGATAGATAGATTTTAAGGAATTAGCTCCTGTAACTGTGAGGGCTGGCATGTCTGAACATGCAAGGCAGGACACCAGGCTAGAAATTCAGTGAAGAACTAATATTGTAGTTGTGAGTTTGTAGGCAAAATTCCTTCTTCCTTGGAAGACCTGGGGCTTTTCCTTTAAGACCTTCAACTAATTAGATGAGGCCCATTCACATTATGGAGAGTAATCTGCTTTACTCTTTAAATGTTATATCTAAAAAAATACCTTCACAGCCATATCTAGACTGGTGTTTAACCAAAGAAGTGGGTAACAAAGTCTAGCCAAGGTAACAGAAAATTAACTATCACATGGGATAGAGGTTATGAAATCTTTAGCCCTAGATCCCTAGTATTTGGGGCCTCCCTACAAACTCCCTTTCTTGCTGCTTTCCTCAAGTCCAACAGCAACACCAATGGAGATAGTGATGTAACGATAGTGATGCTGTAATGAAGGCAGACTTAGTTGCGTTGGTCACCTATTGCCTGTCCGACTTCAGTTTGTTGACAATCACAGAGTCTCTATGAGATTTCAGAACGGGACACCTCACACAAATACTGACATTGCTGCAGGACAAGGGGGCAGTGAAGAGCATTGGCCTTTCTCTCTTCCCCAAACCGCCCTGACAAAGTGCACTCAACACTGAAAACTGGAATTATATTTTGCTGATTATATAGCTACTTGCGAAATCTGGAAAATAAATAAAATGTTTGTCAACTACTCTGGGCATCTCGAAAAACAAGCAGTGCTGGAGGAGGGAAAGGATTTCATTAAAAGAGCCTTCCCAGGCTTCCAAATCCAACTTAAATTTTCCCATGGGTTTGGTATACAGAAAAGAAGAGAATATGTTTACCTCCTAGAAAGAAAAAAATTCTTTCAGATCATGACTTTCATGGTCTATGAGAGATACGTTAATACTTCCACTAGAAAATTGTCCTTCTGTCTTTAACTAGTCCTAATTTTACATTTATAACTGTTGAATCCATAGTGTGGTGTTATCTGAGTAAGAAGATATCGTTATAATCTATAGAAATCCTTTCTCCCCACAATGATATTAAATATTCACCTAGCAAGTTTCTGGACTGATTTCCTTTACCACTTATTTCAAAAACTAACCATGAACTTTGTGAATTACAGGCACTAATATCCAATTTGCAATCCACCTGCAGCTTTTTGTCTTTGCCTTGGTACAGGACTTGGGGTCCTTTTTCTAAGCATTTGGTTAGAGACCAGGTTTCACTTGGATTATTACAAGCTACATTCTCTACATCTGTTTATTCCACAAGACACCACTAAACTCTGTGATTACCAGTTACTCTCTCAGTTGTTGACTAGAAAATAATAATTAAAAGTTCTGTTATTTAAATCCATAAAAGTATTGGTTTATTTCCACTCTTGATGCAGACTTTGAAAGATTCCATGGACCAAATTTTATCATAATCTGGTTTCATAAGAAATAGAAGACTTGCATCTGATTAATGTGAGTTAGTTTCCAATAGTCAATGTAATTTCAGTAAATGAAACCAGTAAATTCATTCATATGAGATGACAAAAAAAAATAGACTGAAAATATGCCCCTTACAACTTGGCCCCCTATCCACCATTCCGCATTCTAGACTTATCTCCTGCTACCCTCACCTATCTAGTCTTCCATTCTCCTCAAATTCATCTCTCCTTTTGAAATAATTCAATACATTCTCATTTACAAAACCATCAAAGCCCTACCTGTGAGATACTTACCATTCAAATCCCACATCTTCCATAATAATTCTCAGAGCTAATCACTTAGAATAAATCTCTCCTCCTCTGTCCTTTCAGAATACACTGCCTTCCAGAATTAGAGCCTTTGTCACATTTCAGGTTGGGGTTACTTGTGTATCTTTCTCATAATTTGTGAGCTCTCTCTCAAAAATTCACTGTATATTATTTTTCTTTCTCTCCCAGCACCTAAGACACCATATGTCTCAATGTTTAAAATGGAATGGGGTGAAAAGGAATGAAGGTGGCTCAAAGGAGGACCGTTTTGCAGGCTCAGTTCAAGCTGCTCATACAGATTTTCTGAAGACCCGATGATTCTATAAGGTAGCACAATGTCTTTAGCACATAGGACTCCAAAGACAGAGCAGAAAATATCCTTAGAGAAATGATATAAAGAGGTAGAAAAGGATAGGGGGTCCAGTTAAGGGGACACTTTAGCAAAAACCAGGGTATACTCACTCTCTCAGAATTGCTTCAAATTTCCTATTCTTGTAAGAAGAAACTAATAACTCTGCCGCTGAATCTTCCCTAGCCAAGTGCAAAATGAGTGGTAAATTCTGACTATCCTTGACCACATATTATAATAAAAACATAAATTGTGTTTAAAGCTTTTCCATATACATTATCACATTCCATTCTTATGCACCCCATTAGGTAGGCAGGCTAGTTTTTTTCTCACTTTATAGATGAAGAAAAAGAACCTCAGATGTTAAATAACTTTCCTAACATCACATAAGTGGTTTATGGCAGAGCTGGAACTGTAACTCGCATTGTTTTGATTCCTGTTTCAGAACTGGAGGTGAAGGCTATACTCCCACTTTTGTAGGAGTGAGATTTCCAACCCTCGACTGCCATTTACTATTGCCACTGAACACATTTTGCGGTTGAGATGTGGAGGGCAGCCATTAGCTCCAGAAGTAGGAAAAGAGACAGCTCAGACAAGGCAAGGATGGAGGAGGTGGGGAGAGAGTGAGCCCTGAGTGCTGAATTTATGATTTCGGGGAAATTCAGATTACTATAGAATCTTTTCCTCTAGAAACAGAACTTTGTTCTTTTAAGACAAATCCTTCAAAGATCATCAGTAATTGTAATTATCCAAGTCAAGTGAAAATAAAGGACCTTGTGCTGGCATGCAGGAATGAGAGAGCTCCTGGAGCCCGTTCAGGAGTCATTGCTCCAGTGAGGGTAGAGAGGAGACAGTCCATTTCTCAGGAAGAAAGAAAAGGTTGGGGTTCTTTGAGATCTCAAAATATGCACACTTGAGACATTTGATTTTGAGAGAAAGTGCAAGTATCTCCTTGACTAAAGTCTGAGATTTTCAGCCACAGGCAGCAGCCACTTCTCAAGGACAAAATTTGCTGACAAGCATGCCTAATTCAATGTTGTGACATTTTATGGAAATTATCCAAATATTCTGGTTATATCTTAATGATAGGCTGGGTAGGAAAGATGTTCCAAAATGCAAAGCAAGGTTGTTCATAAAGACTTTTTGACTCTGGCATTTGGTACGACAGGGGAAGGGGAGCACGTATATCAAGCTGATATGTAACAGATGTAAATGATACATCTGATAATAAGAGAAAATACATGTTATTTCTATGTAAGATTTTTATAATGCTGACTCAGTTCTTAAGGTGAGTAGAAGAAAGGAAAGTAAAAGATTGGAGGTAAACTGGAAAAAGAATCCAAGAGATCTCTAAGGCTGAGGGGAAAAGAGAAAAGCAAACAAAAATAATGGAAAGAAATGACTAAACACTGAGAGAGAAAAAAAGCAGGGCTCTGCAAATACATATGTCTGCTTACCATAAAAGATTTTTACGCATTAACCTAGGTTGTAAGAGTACCATTTTCACAAAGTTACTTCAAATATTATTTCATTTTATTTTAGTAGGTTTAAAATGTAGAAAAAGAATTTGGCTTTTAAAATAAGAAATAGTAAAATATACAATGTATTGAGATGGTAGCACTGCAAACAATTTTTAAGTTTAGATCATTCTAATATTGTTCAGAATATGTGAATATATATGATATATATGTGTGAATATATGTGCATGTGTGTAATACACATACTATATGTTTTTATATATAATAAAGAAAATAAAACTGTGCGTGTGTGTGTGTGTGTGTGTGTGTGTGTGTGTGTGTGCTTTTCTTTGAGATTACTGGCAAAGATCTAGAGATCTCAAGTAGGTTGTGAACTTTGGGTTCACTAAGCTAAACAGAATAATAATTTAAGTAAAGAACCAAATTGTTGAGAAGAATAAATGACTAGGTTGCTATGAGAATTTTCTCCTGGCTGGTCCAAAAAGACACATTCAGGGAAATATTGTATGTAGGGTATTGTCCTCATTCACTCCCGCACCCACATCCCCCAATGTCAGTCACTGAACAGTGAAGCAGGAAAGAGATGAGCCTTTCAATTAAGAAGAAGCATCCTTGGAAAGCTGTAGATAACAGCTAATTAAAAGAGCCAAACAGAAGAAGTCAAACCATCTCCTTTCTGATAAAGCCAAACTACCTCTTTTCAAGACTACTGTAAAGAGTTCATGTCCACCTGTATGTTTTAATGTAAAGTTAAATTAAATTCTAAATTAGTGTCAGACGAGAAGAACCTAGAAGCAAATTTTTGACTCTAAAAAATAAGTCCATTATTATTTATTTATTATTGCTTCTTCCCTATTTAAAAGGGAGAGGGCTATGGGGTAAAGGTGGGCATGAATTCTGTTGAAACAAAAATTAAAACCAGAAAAGGAGAAAGAAACAAATATCTTAACCACAAAGGATAATACAGTTACTGTGACTGAGCTGTATACTTGGCTCTGAGTCTCTTGGCAGCCAAGACCAAAAGGAAAACATGGTGAGTTATATAATACCAATGAAAGAAAGCATACAAATGCTTCAAGGGAGCAAACCTTTGTTTCTGCTAATAAATTTTCCAGAACTCATTCATCATTAAACAAAAATTGATAACAGTTGAGGTCTCTTAGAAGAAGGTTGCATTTATATTTCTTAAAAAGTGCTATTTTTTTTATCTTGGCATAAATTTATTATTCAGCTCTTACTTATGTATGCTAGTGATACTAACATTGTATTTTTGCAGAAAATATATAAGACCATGAACACTTAGTTCAAGTCTTACTTTCTCTCAGTTCTTCGTAAGCAAACTTAAGCATCTTAATCAAAGCCAGATGCCTATCTACAATGGCATCTAATAGAATTGGTTTTCATCTGCAGATCTACTAAGGGATATATGAGTTACCTCCATCTTCATAAATAAGTGAGCAGTCTCTAAAGAATTCTCGTACCAATGGGATTTTAAGATAGATTGGATATTTATATAAAAGGATACTTTACTATAGACCAAAGCTTTTTGGAGTTCAGTAGATTCATTTCCATTTTAATGTGAGAAGTAGGGAACTGGGTTTATTCTTCTTAAAATGATGGAGAGAAGTATCTCCATAAAAGGATAACACCAGCACATGGAAAAGGTTATAGAAAAGATTAAGATGTTGAAGAAAAAGGCTTATACCAAGACACAGAGCAAGGAAATGCAGATATCAAAGGAAAGGGTGTTCACACACTTAAGAAGAACATGAGAAAGAGATACAAGTAGATTTTCAAGGAAAAAGAGAATGTTAGAAAGAAATGATTTTTGAAAATTCCTAAAACTACTTTTAAAACAGAACTCAAAAGCAACCAGGAGAAACAACTTACGGAGACTACAGATATTCTGGAGACCTAAGGGGTTACATAAGTCTAGGGTGCACAATTCTAAAATACACATCAAATTTATATTATGTAAGAACAGGAGTAATTATATCCACATGAGGATTTCAAGCCTGTGAATATCGCTGCCATAGTCAAACAGAGTGGAAAGAAAAGGGATAGATACTGCAGGTGATTCAGTAGATAAATAGGGAAAGAAAAGAGAGGTATGATGAAAAGCAGCAGTATATCGACAGAAAACTCACGGATTTGGAGTTGAACTCACTTGGATGTGAACCCTTTTTTTACCCCTCACTGACTCTGTGATATGGGACCAGTTACAAAACTCTGAGCTTCAGTTTCCTTACATGTGAAAAATAAAGATAACGACATAATTATGAGAAGTGCCTCCCACAAAAATTATTGATGCATTTATAGGGACTGGGGAAAGGGTGGTAGACAGTAAAAAGGGAAAAAGGAAGAATAGAATGGAGGGAGAGGTGGGGAAAGAGAGAGAAGGAAGGAAGGGAGAGAGAAAGGGAGGAAGAAAGAAAAGAGAAAGAGGAAGGGAGGAGGGAGGAAAGAAAAAATGAACTCCACTTAGGGAGCCTGCAAAGAAATATAGACAGCCAAAGAGAAGAGAGGAGAAGGCCCTTGCGGTTATACAGTATTGGCTGTCTTAGAGTAGAAATGGCTCTTAGAGGTCATTGAATTCAAATTCAATTTTATAGACAAATTGAGGTCCAAAGTAGTACTAACTGAAGGTCACACTGCTAAGTTTGCAATAGATCTCTTCTCTGAAAAAAACAGATTATGGTTATTTTAAAAAAGAAAATGTCAGGCAAGGTTGGATGATTTATTTAGGGCCATAAATAGGTGATGAACATGAGCCCTGGCTAGCCTAAATTACAAATTTTACCTGAAACTTTTACTTGCTTTTGGCCTACTCACTTGAAGATATTCTTCTAAATTCAATCAATAGTTTCATATTCTATTTAAATAGAAACCTAAAGAATCTGTTGCATATTTTATTCACTATAAGAATGCCAAGACTGAGCATGTACCTTTTTGGAGTAATAATTATTACCTCTTTGTTGCCTTAACCACTGTCTCTGAAGACACGTTAGCCCAGACATGTCAATTAATACCAGAATCATTAGTTCTTGGCAGCCAGTGCTTCATGATACCTTTTCCCTCATTCTAGCCAATTCCTAGCAGTTATAATCACAGAGATCTTTTTTTGATGTTCTACAACCTGGTTTTTATTTTTAAATTATAGCCAAAAAGGTTATTTCTCAAAGGAACAAAAAAGGTTTGTTTTCCTCAAAGAAAATGATATGTTTCAGCTATTGAGGCTGACTGTTGAATATTTGTAGAGAGTACAAGAATATGTTTCAGTTCTTTCTTTCATCGTTTCAATGTCCAAATCACTAAAAGCACCTAGAATGGGATTTTGGTTTATGTTAACTTTTTGCATCAGCACATGCCACAGGATCTACCCAAGTTAAGTTAACTTCGTCTTAGGAAAATGGCATAGAAATTTGGTTCTCCATTTTAACCAGATTCCTTGACTTCTGGCTGCAGAGCATAAACTCAAAGGTGGCCCACAGGAAATCACATTTGATCTAGGTCTTAAAGGATGGGTAGGATTTCACGAAGTGCAGAGGACTGTAGGAAAAGGTATGAGCAAAAGCAAAAAGTAAAAAGCTAAGAAATCACATTTCGCCTGGAGTGGAGAAATATGAGTGAAAACGTTGGCTATTGGTAACAACAACAGACTCAGACTTTTAAGCAAGAAATAGACAAATCAAAATGACATTTTTAGAAGATGTATCCGACAATGTGCAGGTTGGATTCAAATAGCTAGAGGACTAGTTAGCAGATCATTATGTTAAGTCAGATTTGCAGATATAAAGACTTGAACAATTAGTCATGGGAAGGAAGAGATAAATGAGAAACATTAAAAAAAAAAAGTGTCAGATCTCAGCCACTGGGTGAGGTGGAGGGGAAAGAAAAAATGAAGAATCAAAGATGGTTCTGAACAAAATCTGAACATATATATCATGATTGCCAGAAATTGGAGAATTGATTTTACAAAGACAACAGTGAATTAAACTGATGATTTCCCTGAAGTCATTGGTTCTCCCACACAAACAATTCTTCACTGCATTACTTCTCTCTGACAATCCATGTTTGTCCTTCCCAAGGCTTAGTACTTGATCCTCGTTTCTTGTTTCTCATCCATTCCAATCTCATAGCTTCAAGGTTAATTTGCATGTTCATAACTTCTTAATTCCTATCTATATCCAGCCTTAGCCTATTTCCTGAGGTCTTGATCTACTCTAGCATGCTAAGGCTTTCACTTGGAGACACCTCCGGCCTCTCATATTAACAGGTTCTCAATGAATTCTCTTAGAAGTATGGTTTTTAGTGTTTAGTTGTATTTTCTACAGACTTTTTGTTATTGATTTCTAACTTTGTTGCATTGCTGTCCAAGAATACTGTCTGCATAGCAGGCAACAAAGGTAAAAAGGTAAGCCTTTGCTGACAGCGCCTATGGTCAATAGCTCCTGATCCTTGCTATACATCAAAATCAAACTGAAAACTGAATGCTGACAAATATACTACATATAAACTTGCACAATACCAACAAAGTGATATTTAAAAGGGTAATTATAATCTTAAATATATGCATTAGAAAATCTCAGAATTAAAAAAATAAGATTCTAAACAAAGATGAAATATATCATTTTCTAAATTCATCAAAAATAAATGAGAAAATCTGAAGCTGAATAGACTTGCAATCGTAATATCAAGGGTTCTCAAACTGAAAACCCCAGATGAGAAATAACATCTCTTGAGAACTTGTTAGTAATGCAAATTCTCAGGTCCCACTTATACCTACTGAATCAGAAACTCTGCGGGTGGGACACACCGATCTCTGTTTTAACGAATCCTCAAGGTGAATCTGTTGCAGATAAAACGATAAAGCCCACACTATGTAAGCTTTTAAAATCATTTGTTATTTTTATCTCTGATTAACACCAGAGATCTTTCCTAACAATCATTATGAAGGTTTAAATGGGTTTTCATAGTTAATATAGTGATTGGCATGTTAATGTGAATTGCCTAAAATATTTCCTGCCTCCTTTTCATTAAGATGGTATAAAAGTCTAGTGTGCCCTGTAGCCTGTATACTTCAGGATGACACCCTAGCTAAGTTCTCTAATTGGTCTTATGTCCAGCTTTGAATCCAGTGGATTCTAGTTGTCTGAACAGTGCATCTAGAATATTGTCATTTGTCTTAATGATATTTTCAAACAAGCTGCAGTCATAACACCTAAAAAGACAAAGATTTGAGTTTTTGTTGTACATGTGTCAGAATTTTCTCTGAGACTTGCTTTCATTTTAATCAGGTAGTGAGGTGGTGGAATGGTACCCTTACTTGCCTCTCTTGGTGGTTACCATTATCAACCAAAAAAAAATCTAATTGTCATATGTGACCAATTAGTCTGGGCTAGTTCACATTAAGTGGATTTAAAAGAGAATAGGAAAAGAGAAATTAGAGACAATGAGTATAGACAATTCTTGTCAGGAAATCTTGTAAATAGGAACAGAGATTTAGGGCCATGACCGGAGGGTGGGGAGGAAGTGAAGTCAAGGTGGTTCATTGAGTTCTTTCTGAGAAGTCAATAAAGTTAACCCTCCTTATCTTTTTTCTTCTAATATTACCCAATACACTGAGTATCACAAAGAACAAAATTGAGCACTTGTGATGCTCAAAAACACATTGAGGTGTTTTAAATAATTCACATTCTTAATCTGTCAGAGTCTACATTCGAATGTGACATACACAATCTGTTTATCATCTCAAAGTGTTTTGCAAATTAGGAAGTATATTTAAAACAATAAAGTCAGTTTTTAAACTTTTAACGTTTAAAATAGGCCAGTCTCAGGCTTTCCACTTGGCATGTGTTATTCTGTTCCCCTTCTGTGGAATGCCATTCCCTTCAACCATCACAAAGTTTCAACAGTATTTGTTCATCAGAGTATTTAGTTTCCATAACTTCAGGCCACAGGAAGGTTGGCTAGGAGGGAGGGACTTTCTGTTAAAGAATCCTTCTCTTTTTCCCGGTCTTAATCCTGATCCATTAGAATGCTTAATTTTCTTCTGCAATACATACACTCCAAGGTTCTTTTTCCTGGGGAATTAGCTGTACACAAATGAATCCTGAGTTTTCATGGCTTGACCTCAAAATTTTTTCTTTTACAATTCTCTGCCTGGCACAATTCTTGAACTGAAGATGGACTCACAGATTGCTGAATTGGATATTTGATTAAAAGAATGAGTCTCTTCAGCTGACTCTAGTTATTGTAAGGAGCTAATCAAGGAAAGGTGAGTCCTAAATATATATCTAAAGAAAAGGCTTAGTCAGCCAAAATAAGTTAAGTATACTAGACCAGGCACATTCTAAACATTTCTAACCCACTGTCCAGATGTTTCTATGAAAATGCCTCCTAATTAATTCCTTTTGGGAAGCATAATTTTGAAACACTGATGAAAACAAACCTCTATTTTTCATTAGATCTGAGTTGTTCTACTTCATTAAACAAAGAACTGATTATTCTCCATTTGTCTTTTTCTCATTTTAATAATAAAAAAATAATAAGCATTTGAATTCAAGTTGTCCTCTAAGGAAGTCACAAATTCTATTCATTTTTTAAATATGATTTTTGTTTGAAGATATTCATAAGATATGAGAATTCTTAATACTAACTGACATTTATCTAATTTTGGTTTTTTAAAGGACCTTCACATTCAGTCTCTTAAAACCTGTGAGTTAGGAAGGAGCAAGTGTCGCATCGCCATTTAGCAGATGGGGAAGCTGAGGTCCAGAAATGTAAGGGACTTCCTCAAGCTCCCACAGCTCATCAGTACTAAAGGCAAAACCCAGTTTTGTGAGTCCAGACTTCAAACCCAGCGGTCTTTCACGGCATCACTTGTGTCTCCTTTGAGTATCTCAGTAGAAAATAGGGGATCAGCCAGTTATGCCCTTGTTTCCAAGGAGTGACAGACAGAGCAATCCTTTCTCAGCTGACTTGGTGACGGAATTCCAGACTGGCCTTACTGAACGCACTACCACAAGTGCCACCGAACTTTCATTAAAAACAACAACAAAAACCTTTCAATGCTCAAATAAGTTTGTGGTTCAAACATAATAAAGAGTCTAAAGATTTAGAAGGGTTTAAAAGAAATACTTCTACACAAGACCACATTCATACCACAATGTTAAACAAAACTCTAATATAAACTGATTAATAGAGAGGAAAAAAGTTTATGTTCATTAGAAAGAGACCAAGCAAGAGTCTAATAAAGTCATGTGATTGCTACCCAGAGACCAGTTCAAGGTGACAGACTAAACACGTTTACTTTTTATTCTTTCCCAAATCCCATTTGAAAATATTTTTTGAAGACATTTTTTAAAGAATAAACCCCTAACAGCACTGGAAACAAGAAAAAGTATAATCAGTAGAGCAGAAATTTTGAGGAAATAAAAAGCAGATGGGATCTGACCGAAGGAATAAAGCAGAGAAAACTGCGTTATACACTAGGTGCAGGAAAAATGGCTGTGAAGACAGCCATCTCTCAGGACTCCGTCAGGGAGACTGGAAGCTCTGAGTTTATACATGTGGGGAGCACAGTAAATGATGAGATTATGAAAGTAATGAAGAAATGCCTATAGAGCAGCTGAGGTAGCTGTGTCCCTTCTATCTATGCAAAGCTTTGGCTGCGGGTTTTGCTTCCAGAGGATCTAACTGGGTAGAGCTCCTAGCATAGGGCAAGACGCAGAAGCGCAGCTGAGTCTGAGGGAACACTAGACGTCCACAGTGGAAGGACACACACCCGGAGCAACTTCAGCACCCAGGCGTCTGTTGCAATCCCGGGGCCTCCCAGCCTGCACCGCTGCTCCCAGCTAATGTACTCTGAAAGAAAGCAGGTCGACTTACATAAAAATTTTTTAATTCTAAAAGAAATGCTATGTGCCTATAAACATAAATATCCACAGTCCCAGAAGAAGTAGTAATCCCGAATTGGATAAATTACACGATAAGATAAAGTAAGCACATGGTGAGGGGAATGTATGTCCCCAAAGAGGCACTGGGCCCAGACTATTTTATGGGTGGATCTGTCTCAATAAAACCAGTGATCTCTATTATTTTAAATTGTCCCTAGACATTAAAATCCTCCTCCTCCTCCTCCTCCTCCTCCTCCTCCTCCTCTTCCTTCTCCTAACTCATTCTGTGAGACTAGGATAAATACCTACACACTTACCAAATGCTACTAGCTGGATTCTTGGATTCCATGGGTCATAGATAGCATATTTTTTAATGCTGAATACATATATTTATTACCACAGTCTCTGCTTCTCTGTGAGTCTCATCTACTCCACTTATTTTTTTAAACAAACTTGGCTCCTCTAGGCATTCGAGTTTATAATTCTTATCATAAGCCAATTTTACTTCTAAATATAATTTTTTTAATTCTTATTAAATTATTAGCAAATCAAATCTAGCATAGAGCAAAAGACTAAATCACTATAACTAAATAGAGCTTATACAAGTAGTTTATCATTAGAAAAATTAATTCACAGAATTCACTATATTAACATATTAAACAATCATATGAGAGATAAACGCACACACAAATATTTTACATCCCTTCCTGATTCTTTTGTAAGTATTAGTAAGCTAAGAATAGAAGGAAATTACCTTAATTTGATAAAGAGAATGTATCTGGAACATAAAGCAAATGCCATTCCTGAGGATAAAAGGTAAAAAATAATTAAGAAAAAGACAAATCATCACTATTATTCAAAATTGTTCTGGAGTTCCTAGATAATGCTAGAAGAAAGAAAGCAAATGAAATATAAATATTAGACAAGGCTTTGAATTGATACCTGTCAACAAAGTGTGTTTGCAAGCCCAGTGTCTTTGATGGATGGAAGCTTTCATCTGTCTGGCATCAATCAATCATATTTGCAACTTTAAATAAATTGAGAATGTCGAGGAGACTAAAGGTGAAACTCACTGGGTTTTCTTTTTCATATGAATACTAGGAGTTTTTTTTTTTAATGTTGTTAATAAATGCAATTTGAAAAAGTGAATTAAATGCAAACTATTACCAAAAACAAACAAACAAACAAAATCAGTCTCTACCCTGGAAATATTCCATCCTAAGGTAGGCAGCACAACTGCTATATATGCTCATCCTTAGGTTTTTAAAACTTGTGGAACCAGGGACTACATACATTAGATTCTTTCCTGTTATAGAGCCCAAATAAGGAAAATTTTAAAAAAATGAATATAATTAAACAAGCATTTAAGTAATCTAGAAGACAGGAAACAGCGGATATTTTCTAACCCCTACTGATAAGTATAAGTGGAATGAACTGGCCAAGTCTGGAAAGAGCTCACTGGAGAGGTGAGTCAGAGACAGTGATAGAAAGATGGGTGTGTGTTTCTGAAGAGGAATTGGGAGAGGGTGTTCTGGTCGGAGTGAGCAGCATACTCAAGGCGCTGGTGGGAGGAAAGGGGGAAACTAGAGAGCACTTGCTGGAGAGTTATGAAATATATCTGACTAAACTCAAAAAGCGCTAGGCTCAAAAGTAGGGCCTTATCAATAAAAACTGACATATACAGACCAGTAGGATTTCAATTTGTAATGCTGATGAAGAGATAAGACAATAGGGATTTTAGTGTCATGTAGTTCAAGGTGGAAGACAGTGACTTGATCCTTGCAGGATCCTGGACTAGGAGTGCATGTGCAAGCTAACTACGCTGTGATTTTAAGAATGTGGAATTGGCTCTGGATAAGATAGGTGGGTTGGGGTGAAGTTATTCATGTGAAACCTTAAGTTAGTTCCTACCAGGCATCAAATATAAGGAAAATAAGTTTTCTGGGGAAACAAGACCACAGTCCAAAAATAAAAAAGTGAACAATCTCCAAGGAATAAAATAGGTAAGGGCTCAATGTAAAAGAGCTTAAAATGTTGTTATAACCAATATCTAAAACTTAATGACCTTTAGGCATAAATTTTTGGTCTTACATGGACAGAAATCACAAAACTATAGCATCAATAAACTTTACCTGTGGTGACTAAAACCAACACAGTATCGCTAAAAGGATAAATAATTACACATAACTACATCCTTGAGACTCACCTACATCAACATTTCCTAATATTACTTAACCACAGAACACTTTATGAATTACAAAAGTTGACAAGACACCAACCTAGAAGGTATTATGCATACCTGATTAAAAGGGAACAGCACTTCAGGAAAATATCAAAAATTGAATTCATGTTTGAGAATAAAACTTTAATAAAATCACAAATTAAATAGGAAAATATTCTTTTATTTTAGAATCAAATATTTAGAAGTGAATGTTATGTTTATAACCTACTTTTAAAAACTTCTACAGAAATATATGCATTTATGAAGCACATAAAGCGAATTGTGAATATATTTTTTTTAATCACTCAAATCCAAAGGGCAAGTTAAGCAGATCTGTGGAACCTGGAGTATAGTGGTGTCTGCTAATCATGCTGCCATTTAAGCCAGAGAGTACAATGTCATGGGCTAACTGTGCCCCCCATAAAATTCTTATGTCTACCTCAGAATATAACTGTATTTGGAAATAGGGCCTTTAAAGATGTAATTAAGGCAAAATGAGATCACGTTTTGGGCCCTCTCCACCACCGCCAGTGTCCTTATAAGAAGATTATGACCTATGCCTACACACTCACACAGAAGGAAGACCATGTATGCAGGATATAAAACTAAAAGCAACAAATGGACAGGACAAACAAACAGAGACTCATGGACATGGACAATAGACTAATGGTTTCCAGAGGGTAATGGGGTAGGGAGGGTTAAAAAGAAGTCAAATATGTGGTGACAGAAAGAAATCTAATTGTGGGCGGTGAACACAATGCGATATATATATATGCCTTATTGCTAAATTGTACACCTGAAAATTACTGGATTTCATTAACCAATATACTATAATAAAATTCAATTAAATTAAAAAAAGAAGGTGGACCATGTGAAGACACAGCAAAAAGGCTGCCATCTGCAAGGCAACGATAGAGACCTCAGAAGAAACTGAACCTGCTCACACCTTAATCTATGACTTATTGGTTCCAGAATTGTGAGGAAATATGCTTCTGTTGTATAAACCAACCAGCCAGTGGTATTTTGTTATGGTAGCTCTAGCAAACGAATACAGATGTAGTCCCAAATATATTCAAATCAGAAAGCTATAAACAAGGGTCCTTGAGATGCTATCTGATCTATTCATCGTCCTTTAGGCAAAGCTACCTCTAAGTCTTCCAGTCGAGGGATAAAGAGAGTGCCTGGGAAGAATGCCTGATATTCAGGGATGACAGTTGTTAAAGATGGCGTATAGAGACGAGAATTCTGAAATCTAAATTCTAAATTCTTTACAGCACGAAACTCATCAACCAGTTTGGGACATCTATTTCAGAGCAGTAGTCTTAAAGCCTCGGTTGACAAACTAAAATGAAAAAATAATTGTAAGGCTTTGCTAAAGAACACACTCTGCATTAACATTACTTAAATTTAATTGACAAATTTACATGAAAAGCTAGAAATTTCAGTGTCTCTTTAACTTAAAATTCAGATAAGGTAATGAAAAATATTTTTGTATTTTAAAAACACAGATTAGAAATTTTCTTAAAAGCCTGCCCTTCAAACTTTACCTTGCATTCAAGATATCTTACTCACCTCTGTACAAAAATATAAATAGAATTGTTTCCCAATAAAAATTCCTTTTCTAAAAGTTACCAAGTCTTAAAAAGAAGCTAATGTAGCACATACTAATTGTAGATGGTTTTGATTTTTCTTCCACATATTACGAAAATAAATTTAGCAAAAAGATTTATACTTACCACTTAACAATGTTTCGGCGGGACTTTTTGCACTGTTTCTAATTATTAAGTTATTTTGAATGTGTGTAAAGCAGAAAAGTTTGCCTAGAGGCTCGGCTTGACATCCTTAGAACAATATCCCCTTATTGCCCATCTCCATGACCTGTTCCCACTCTTCCTTCCCTTTGACCCCTCTTGACCACCCATTCATTCCTGAAACGCTCTTCTTTCTTCATGTCACGGACATTGCCCTCCTTGGTTCTTTCTGGGATGCTGCTCTGTTTGACACGCTCCTAGTTGTTGCTTATCCGACTGAATGCTTTGTACAAGGCTCATCTTGGTTTATTTGCCCTTTTCTTTTTCACATTCAGTCCCCGAATGAAATACATCCAACTCATGACTTCGGTTGCCTGATTATTACACTCTTACATTTCAAGCCCAGAGGCCTCGGCTAGACCCAGGCCTAGAGATCCATATGCCCTTAGATATTAGTCATATCCACTTGAATGTTTTCAAACTGTTTAAAAAATTGAATTCCTCTTCTTCCCACATAAGCCCCTCTAGCCTCTCAAACAAAGCTTCTCTTTCTAGGTACATTAATGGATTCACTGTCAATCTTCACCTGGCCACTTTGCTTATGCATTGTTTGCAACGCCTTCTGTGCAGTACCACCAGAGTTCAGTAGTTCTGACAGACTGTAGGGTCCACAAACTCAACATATTTACTAGACAGCCCTTCAGAGAAAATATTTCCAAACCCTCCATCTAGCAGATAGGTCTATCCTAACACTTAGTGGGTTGTTTTTAAGCTGTCCACATATCTTTGCCCTCATTAGATTCTAGGTTTCTTTAGAAGAGAATCATGTCTTTCTTCTTCATTGCTGGCTTTTTAAATCTCTATTCCTAGCACAGAACCTCTACATAGTATTTACTCTATAAATATTGGTGAACTGCTTTGAACTCACTCTAGGAAATTTTAGAGCTGTTTTTTGACTCTTCCTATTTCATCCCCTAGATCAAATCTCTACCCCTGCCCTACCAACAACAACAACAAAAATTTGTGGTTGCATTAGATTGTTTGCAATAATTCCCTTATTTTTTTTCCATGCCTTTGGTCAGTCTTCCCAAATACCGACTCTGGGCTTGCCCATGTTACTTGCTTTGGTCAATGGGAAAATAGCAAATATGATGTAAGTGGATACCTGAAGGGTACTTGGTCACTTGGACTTGCTATACTTGGAACCCTGATACCACCCGATGAATAAGTCAGGCTAACTTGCTGGATGATGACACATGACCGGCCCTGATAACCCCTTACTCCAACCAAGAGCCAGGTAAGTGAGTAAAGCCATAGAATGCTAGCTGACTGAAGGTACATGAGACAACCCTGCAGCATAAATAAGCCCAGCCAATACCACCAAAAGAACCACCCAGATGAGCACAGCCCAAATTGCTGACCTACAAAATCATGAGCTATTTAATAAACCATTTTGTTTTAAGCCAATATGTCACTTTTAGGGGGTTAGGGGGAGTTGTATATGGCATAAACGAGCCGCTACACTGGTCTTCTTCATTTTTAATGTCTCTAAGATTTGCACCTTAAACTTTACCCCCAAACCACCAATGCGGTGTCCATCACCACTTTATTCTCTTCTCTCATGCTTTATACTAAGATAACACTCCAATCTGTCTTCTTGATCCTAGTTTCTCTTCATATATATAAAACACTCTGCCAAATTAATCTTCCTAAAATTTTTCATTCACCATACCCTGATTAATGAGAAAAAGGGCATCTTATTTCCTAAATACAAAGTCCATTTGATATTCTAAATTTTGATCCTAAAACCATTTTAAGCTCTATGAGAACTGAATCATAGAATAATAGACAATGCAATTTAACAAATTCCTCTTACAGATGAGGAAATTGTCTGTCCTACACTTGTCTCACCACTAGAATCACAGCTAGAGCAGATATTTGCCTCTGGATGAATCCTACCTTGAGTCTCACCAATATCTGATTTAGATGATATTTAATTGAGACTTTGGACCTTAGACTTTAGAGTTCACACTGAAATGAGTTAAGACTTTGGGGGCTGTTGGGATGGAATTAATGTATTTTGCATGTGAAGACACGAATTTAGGGGAGGCGGGAGTGGAATGTTATATAATGAATGCGTCCCCCCAAATTCACATGTTGAAGCCCTATGATATTGTGACTTATAAGATATATATATTTGGCCATTCAGATGACTCAAAGATGTCTTATATATTTGATCTTTGTGAGCCTCTCCCATACACTGCCATTCTTTCCCTGTGCCATGTGAGGAAACAGCGGAGAGGCAGCCATGGAAGCCAGGAAGAGAGCTCTCACCTGAGCGTGCTGGCGCCCTGACCTTGTACTGCCAGCCTCCAGAACTGTGAAAGGGCAACTTCCTGTTTAAACTACCCAGTCTGTGGTGTTTAATTATGGCAGCCTGAGCTAAGACAATGTGTCGACATCCACGAGGCAGGAATCCCCTGCATCTCCACCATTCAAAATTAATTTTTATTTCTAGGGACAAGAACGACTTACATTGCTATCAGTTTTCTGCAAGTTACGGAGTTGTAAAATAGCCAAAGATGATGAAAAGCACAGATAATACAGAAAACTGCGCCAGACAGGATACCTAGTAATCCTTCCTGTCAAATTCAAACTCATAGGTTTCTCTGATATATCTAAACAAGCCCATACTTCTCCTGCTCTGAAATTGTTCCATGGGAGACTTGCTGTCACCTCTTTTGATTAAGTCTCCTTTATCCAAGCATAGGTATTTTTTTGTTTGTTTGTCTTTTATTATAAGTGTAACCCATGGTTCCCAAGCCCATACCAGCCTAAAGGAACCTTCAGAAGTCAGCGCCACAATAGCATCATAGCACTCATCTTGGCCTCTAGCCCTCCTGAGCAAACAAACTCCAGCACCCTCAGGCCCCTCCTATGGCGAGAAAGGATGCTGGCCGCTCTGCTATGAATGAGTGGTCTCGTCATGGCCATGTCAAGGCATCAGACCCCCTTCCAGCTCTTACCTTTGGCTCCCTGGATGCCACTGATCTCCCTGGCCTTAGTCACTACTGCTGTGATTAAGCTGTTCGTGTTGTCATGTGAAGCTGTTTATTCTGCTCCCCCAGTCACCTCACTGACAAACAAGGAAGAAACAAATGAAAAGGGAAAGAGCTACCATTTATTCAGCTCCTGTTATGTGCCAAGACTTTAGGAACTTTTCACTTTTTTGTCATTTTTGTTTGTGCTTGGAAGTTAAAAGTAAGTTCTATCTCCCTCAAAAGAATATCTAAAATATAAGATCATTTTTATATACCCCAAAATAAATACATTTAATAAAATTAATAATTTCTTAATAGTATCTAATACCTAGTGCAAATCTAAAATTTTCCAGGTGTCCAAAAAATGTCCTTTACAGCTGGATTATACATAGCACGTTCCAATTCAGGACAGTGCAACTGGTTGCCATACCCCTTTAAGTTTCTTTTAATCTAGAAAAAATGTCCATTTTTTCACTGACTGACCTGTTGAAGAGACAAGGCTAGTTCTCCTGTAAAATGCCACACTTTCTGGCTTTGTTTATTTGCTTTCACATGGTATTTGCTTAACTTGTGTGTTTCTCTCCTATCTTTCCTGGAAACTGGAATAACTATGATCTTGATTCAAGTTGAACATTTTTGGCCAGATGTACTATATCATCAGAGGACACTTAATATCTGCTTGCCCAATCATTAGTGATGCTAAGATTGACTGATTTTTTGAAGTTTACAAAGCACTGGGCTACATTATGCCTTAAGTTTGTTTTGATGACTTAACCTGAAGTCTTGACCACTAAAATGCTTCAAAATCCTCAGCAACCCATGTACAATTAACATTTTGGAAAACTTCCTTTTGAAAACAAAACTGCCTATAGTGAATTTTATTATTTTTTTCATTTTATTGATGTTTTATTAAGTTTATTGGGGTAACATTGGTTAATGCAATTATATAATTTTCAGATGTACATTATAGTTTGACATCTATATATTCTACTGTGTGATTACCACCCACAGTCCAGTTTCCTCCAGCTACTATATATCTGATCCCTTTATCCACTTCACTCTCCCCTTACCTTTCTATATTTGATCCCCTTTACCCCATCTACCTCTCCTTTCCTTCCCCACCCCCTACCCTCTGGTAACCACTAGTCCAATGTCCATGTCCCTAAGTCTCTGTTTGTCCTGTTTATTTGTTGCTTTTAGGTGTATATCCACATATAAGTGATAGCATGTGATTTTCAACGTTTTCTGTCTGGCTTATTTCACTTAGCATGGTTATCTCAAGGTCCATCCATGTTGTCGCAAATGGCAGTATTTCACCTCTTCTTACGGCTGAGTAATATTCCATTGTGTATATGTGTGACAGCTTCTTTAGCCAATTATCTATCATAGGACACTTCGGTTGCTTCTGTGTCCTGGCCACTGTGAATAATGCTGCTATAATAAACATTAGTGTGCAAATATCTTTTTGGATATGGGTTTTTAAGTCTTCGGGGTAAATATCCAGCAGTGGGATTACTGGATCACACAGTAGATCAATTCTTAGTTTTTTGAAGAAACTTCATACTGTTTTTCATAGTGGCTGCACAAATTTGCAGTCCCACCAGCAGTGTATAAAGGTTTCTTTTCCTCTGCATCCTCTCCAAAATTTGTTAGTACTTGTTCTGTTGATTATAGCTATTCTAACAGGTGTGAGATGGTATCTTATTGTGGTTTTGATTTGCATTTTCCTAATAGCTAGTGATGTTGAGTATTTTTTCATATGCTTGTTGGTCATTTGTATGTCCTCTAAGGAGAAGTGTCTGTTCAGGTCCTCTGACCATTTTTTGATTGTATTTTTTTTGTTGTTGTTATTGAGCTGTATGAGTTCTTTGTTTATTTTAGATATTACGCCCTTATTGGAGGCATTATTTGCAAATATATTTTCCCATTGAGACGGTCGTCTTTTTACCTTGTTGACAATTTCTTTTGCTGAGCAGAAGCTTTTTAGTTTGATGTAGTCCCATTCATTTATTTTTGCTTTTACTTCCCTTTGAGGGAAGTGAATTTTAATTAAAAATGAACCTTCAACTCACAGGTTGGCTTTTTCATCTCCAGGCCAGTGATGGATGGTCCCTGACAGTGGGGCGTCTCGGCCACAGCACGGCCCAGTACGAAGGCTGCAGTTACAGGTTCGGGGCTCTGATGGGTATTTCCAGTGTCTCCACCTTTTCTCTCACAACCAGCTTTCTAGCCGTTCTTTACCTTTGTGGTTCTTCTCTGAACTGATCATGTTTTATTTCCCTCAGGGAGTGGTAAAGTGAATATTCCTTGCAAATAGTAAGACTCAGATCCTTTGCTGAATTTCAAGTTTGGAGAGATTAGGGATTAGCAATTGTGAAATGGATTTGCAAGTTTCATAAGCACTGAGGACATGTGAAAAGGTGGCTTTTAAAAGTGCTATATTGAATAAGCCTTTGTTCAGGAAATCAATAATGACAACATGATGCTGGGAAAAGTCACTGTAACCGCCTTACAGTAACATTCCACTTAATGAGCTGCTCGAACCAGAGGTCAGGTGTGATTTAAAAAGTATCCCTGAAACCCCTAAGAACTGCAAATCTGCATCCTGCCTTCCTTCCAAGGAAAAGAAATAACTTTGAAAGTCAAGTTGAGGAACTTACTTAGTCAAATATATTAATTATATGTTCATCAACAGTATGAAGCAGGGAATACGGAGGTGGGGCAAGTACATAAAGCCTTGGCTCTGGGGAGAGGGGTTGCTGGGGAGAGTTAATTTGCATGAAAACTGGTTTAAATCCACTCAGGTCATTTCTCCCAAAATAAAGGGGAGAAAATGAGAATACAAATCTCCAAAACTAAAGAAAGTCTATGTTGCTGTCACCTGGAATAAGGCAAACCCAAATCTTTTACAAAGGCAGATCTGCGCCAGCAATCCACATAAACACATTTACTTATAGCTGAAGACCTTTCTTTGAAGAGGCAATAAATTCATTTTATGAACTTCTACGGCAGGTCAACAGGTAATATTATAAGCAGGCAAATTTCATCTTAATGTCAGGATTATTTTCATTGTGGCAAAATACACATAAAGTTATCATTTTAACCGTTTCCAAGTGGGCAGGTGTGGTATTAAGCACGTTTGCGGTGTAGTGCAACCATCACCACCATCTGTCTCCTGAACTTTTTCATCATCCCAAACTGAAACTGGGAAACGAATTAAACAGTAAATCCCCAGCCCATGGTAACCGCCATACCACTTTCTGTCTGTATGATTTTGACTATTCCTCTAATACCTCATATAAGTAAAATCATAAATATATGTCCTTTTGTATCTGGCTTATTTTGCTTAGCAATAATGTCTTCAAGTTTCATCTAGTGTGTCAGAATTTCACTCCTTTTTAAGGTTCAATAGTACTTCATTATATGTACACGTACCACATTTCATTTATCCATTCATCTATAGATGGACATTGGGTTATTTTCATCTTTTGGCTCTAGTGAATATGCTGGTATGAGCATGCATGGACAAATTATCTTTCCAAGTCCCTGCTTTCAGTTATTTGGGGTATAGACCCAGAAGTGGAATTGCTGGCTCATATAGTAATTTTGTTTCTAACTTTTTGAGATATTGACATACTGTTTGCCACAGCTACTATGCTATTTTACTTCCCCTCCAACTGTGCAGACGAGTTTCAATTTCTCCACATCCTTGTCAACACTTGTTGTTTTCTGCTTTTTGATAACGGCCATCCTAATGGGTGTGAAGGAAGAATTTTTAATAACTAAACCTGTCCCAAAAGATAGGGCAGATGGATGTGCTCTACCAAAGACTGGATAGACTGACATGTTCACTTGTGCAAGTTGTGCACTGTCCAAGTATGTCTGACCACAGGGTGAGTAAGGGCTGAAATTCAGCACACATTTCACATTCAAGGTGGTGACCTGGTGTACAGAAGCCTTTTCTGAAAGGAAGCAATAACTTTTTCTTCCCTGAAAATACTGTCAGCTTCCCATTCCATCCATGTGTCTGAAGGGTTTTTTTTTGTTGTTGTTGTTGTTTTTAATGCAAACCAAGGCACACTTATAAAAGCTACTGGTTACCCTGGCTGCCTGACTTTTCATCATGGAGATGCTGTAGATAGAACATATTAATGATAATACCTAGTCTAATTGGACTAGGTGACTATTAAGGCCCCTTTCAATGGTCATATTTGCCGGCTCTCTTTGATGGTTTTACAAATCCCTCCCCCCCCCCCCACACACACACACACATGCACACACGCAATTCTTTGACACTCCATGCATTAACAGGTAGAGTCTATATCCTCTCACCTTGAATCTGGGATCTGTGACTGCTTGACTATATAAATCTGCAAAAGTGGCACTGTACCAGTTTCCAGGCCCAGACCTTAAGAAACTGGCAGCTCCCACTTCCTGTCTCTTGGGACAACCCAACTTGGAACTCAGCCACCATGTTGTGAGAAAGCCTAAACCACTTTGTAGAGAGACACACATGGTGAAAAACCAACACTCATCACCAAGTGAACTATTTTGGAAGTGGAGCCTCCAGCCCCAGCAAAGATGAACTATCTCAGCCAAGCCCCACCCAAAGTGCAGATTAATGAGTAAAGTAAATGAGTGTAGTTGTTTTGGGCCGGCTGCTGTTTTAGGGTGATTTTCTTTAGCTACAATAGATAAACAGAACAGTCAGAAACACAACGCGACTAGTGCAACAAACTCACATTTCCACAATACGCCTCACACCAGGACTGCAAAGGACGACAAGGCAGGGCCTTCTCTAAGAAGCCCTCTACTTATCCTCATATGTCACAGGCAATGGCCTTTGTCCTTCATCCCCTCTCAATTTCGGATAAAATCTCTATCATATAAAGATGCTGAGACCCACCTTCTTCAGTAGTCTCTGCACCCTCATTGTCTGGACTTCTTGAGGAATCACAGCCACACACATTCTGGACCTTTCCACAGACTCTCAAGGGTTACTGCTTGCCCTGGACTAGTGGTATGGGGCCTGGAGGTGCTAGCTTCAGGGACAAGATAAAATCAAAAAGTACTTGATCCAGTAAACTGTCCATGTTGGCTTTTTAACTTGCAATGAGTTTGAGAGGGCGCATACAAGCCAAGCAAAAGGCAGGCAACGCAGAGGATGCCGGCTCTGTCTGCAGTGGCTCGGGTCCCAGATCAAATCTGCCGGCACTTCCTGGGGAGGGAATGGGTTTCTCTGAAAGGCCTTCCTCGGTTCTCAGGCTTGTCTGTTAAACCACCCTCCTCCTTCGATTGCACCCTACCACCTCTCCACAACCCCCATCTCCTCCCATCCCCCGGTACCCCCTCCCCCCCCCACACACACACCTCCCCGCCCCCGCTTCATTTCAGGAAGGAAATAGTTAAAAAGACTCCTGCTCTTCAAGGCCTGGGAGGGGGCGGCACCTTTGAGCTTTATAGGGGCTGTCTCCGAGGAGGGGTGGAAAGTTAGGACGTTCTTGCTTTCTTGGAGTAGAGCAGAAAAAGTCTGGGAGCATCTGGAGGAAAAGGAGAGGACAGACGGGAGGCGTGTTCTCTGGAGTTTTCTTTTTCTGGCGAGCCCTCGCGTGCGCGTTCCCGCACAGCATCCCTGTGGTCTGGCGATCGTAGACTGCGAGTGGAAAGGCTCCATCCGGCCAGTGGTCAGAGGCTGAGGGCTCGGAGAGACCTCCCCAGAGAATCCGTGCCCAGGACGTTTTCCCAAGCGTGGGCAGCGGTGCAGCCCGGGCCGCCGCCGCGCCGAGCCCGGGACCCACGTCACCCACCCTCGCCGGCTTCGCTTCCCCTCGCCCAGGCGCAGAGCGAGGACCTGGCATCTGTCTGCGCCCGCTCTGCTCCACGGTTGGTGCAACTCTTTCTTCTTGGGGATCCGGGCGTGGGTGGGGCGAAGGGCCGCCTGGGCCCCTCGGCTGGGAGTAGGGGGAAGGAGGCAGGATTGTCGCCCAGCGCCCTGAGCCTTGGGCAACCCTCCGCACGGGCTGGCACCCACCTGTCCAGGGGCGCACTGCGGAGCAGGCGCCTTCCTGGCGGGGTGCGCTTTAGAAGTGTTTGGGGGACTGATCCATAGCCCCTCAGCCTCTCCAGGTGGGATTTGGATTTTTGGTGAAAGGAAACCCCCCAGTTTTCCCTGCGTCTGCCTTTTCCCCAGACATGCAACAACTTTACGGAACATTACACCCTGGCGTAACTGTGGCTCGAAAGCCTCCTTGTACACTGTGCCCCGCAGCCTTTTCTTACTCACTCGCTTGTCCTCCCCATACACACTGGGTAGCCGAGGGCACTCCTTGTGAGGGCCGATGTTTTGGGAAACCCCCAGCGCAGCCCGTTTGGAAACCTGCCTGTGTTCCGTGCTGTCCTTTAAAGGGCACTTGTTGCCTTTCACGTGCAGAAAACAAGGGCTGTTTCTAGAAAATCAGCCTCTGTTTACACGACGCTAATGGTATTCCGGGTAGAGTTGGCGGCGGAGGGGGTGGGGTGGGAGGCATATTAAAGTCAAACGTCAGTAAGGAGAGTTCCTACCCAGCGAGCAAAACCTACAGAATACTTGTAAAAAGTTATGAGGTTTTTTTTTCAACTCTTGTAGAAGTTTATAGCTGCCCCTCCTGTTTTTTAAGTGTTAACTCATTGTGAAACACCTTGGCAGTCACTCCATGTAAACTATCTGCTCTAAACTCCTGCCATTTGGGTAAGGTTGGAATTTCCAGATTAGTAATTACAGGTGAACTTTCATCTGGAGAGTCTGAGATAGTAAATGGTTCAAGTATAGGCATAAGGAGTCAGTCTTCTTCCTTAATAATAGCTTTTGAACTTCAGCAAATTCTTAGACCCCAAAGAGGAGAATGCTGATCTGTAAAGCATGTTCTTCAGGTCTGAACCTGAGATGCTTCGCTAGAGCTATGACTGATTATGACTGATGGTTCCAAGCATAGCATGACTTGGACTCACAGAAATGAGCTCCGGACTCATCCTGGGAGAAACATGCATTTGAGAGCCGCCTTTTGTGTGGTTTTGAATTTTTCACCCAACGATAATATGGTATTCACATGCTTTTGCCAAGTATCCCTCAGCTCTGCAACTTAATACCTGTTGAGAGCTGATGGAGATATCATCAGAAATCATTTCTGTGGTGGTGTCACTGTTGGAGGAGGAATGGAAGCGGTTTTAATGGTAGCTTGCTCGCCCTCTGATAAGAACCCACAGCCTTGGCCTCCTTAGCTCCTGCTGTAATCAGATGACCAAGCAGACCAGCCAGCTAAATTCAAACACTAGAGGTACCTTCATGAGTGGCGGAATACTTATGATAGCCAGGTCAGGTCACTAAATATCCTCCCAGCCAACTCTAACGGGCGAAGAGCCATTCCATTTCTTGAAAAAGCCTTCTCTCTCTTATTTTTAAGAAAACTATTACTGGAGATTCCATTACAATAAGGAAACCGGGAGCCTTTAGTCATTACAAGGGATTGAAGGATTTCTTTTCTGGAGAGGAGGATGACAGTATGCTTTGTTCGTAGAGCTCTGGTCTCCACTGAAGAATGAAAACATTGGCATGTTGTAGGTCTATCAATATTCTGGCAGATACTCACTCTGAACTGTAAGAAGCAGGGAAAAAACTGCAAACTACTTATAATTAAGTCCAGGCAAAACCGACATGTACATAGTATGCTCCTACTTTAGAAAAATTGTTATTTTTTTCATTTCTTTTTATCATATTTGATGGAATTAAGTCCTACAAGCATTATACCGGCCCTGCCACTTCTTGGCCATGAAAACTGTACTAAACTTCAAGACTGGGATTTTTCATGAGTAAAATAGGGATTTTGTCCTGCCTACCTAGAGTTGTAAAGCTCAAGTGAGATGACAGATACATACATAATAGATTACCACTGTACATAAAACGCTATAATTTCAGATTCCTGGGGACACCTCTGGAGAAAGCTAAAGTATATGGTATTTGTGCCTTATATCTACTTTAGACCTTATATACAACTTGAATCAATCTCATTTTATCCACATAGTGACTAAACCTAAGCTTTATTGATTTCCTAAATAATTGTCAAAATCTCCTTCATTTTACCAACATCTTTTCTTTAAGGATTAAAGTAGAAACTAGACTTTATGGGTAAGAAAAACCACTTAATCTCTGCAAATGACTAAAACAAACAAACAAACGGTCTTTTGAAAATGTCTAACAACCCTTCTAAGTCTACTGCTTCATTGAAACTCTGAAAACTTGGTTAAAACATTTTAAATGCTTAGAAGGCATGAGAATGAGAAACAGTGTTGCCTAGTGGTTAAGAGCTCAGGTTCAGAGTCAGACTAAACTTCCTTAGAAGTACAGCACTGTCACTCACTACCTGTGGCTCTCACAGGTTACTTGACCTTCCTGAGCCTCTGTTTCCCTCTATTTATAATAGAACTCTGCACTTCACAGGGTCATGGTATGGATTAGATGGCATCACACATGTGGAGTGCTCAGCACTATAACTGGGCATAATAAATGTAGCTATGCAGGATGTTTAAGAGAGAGTGCGAGGTAGACATCCTGTGGAAACCCAAATGGTGTGCTTGGCCTAGGGAACTCCATTCCTCCCAGTTTCACTCATTGGCAAACATTGTGATTCTAGCTTATGAGGAATGGAAAAGCCAAAAACTCCTCTCAGAAGATATAGGTTGTACACATTAACATCTAAGTTTTCAATAAAATAGTTCGTGTATTCAGTTATATCATTTTTAATTGAAACTAAGATTTTTATATGTATTAATGGTGTTAACCAGAGTTCCAATTTTAAATGGACATTTCATAACACTTTAAATGGATACTTATGCTGTATGTTTCCCTATGTTCATTGTTTATTGTGTGCAAAACAGCCCACATTTTGGAATATTGGATTCTTAATTATATAATTTTCTAATTTTATGCCTTAAAACTATGTAACTTTTACTCAGCATATGATGCCTTTTCTCTTTCATTAATAAATGAAATTTTATATCTGAACTCTTGAAGATTTTTGTAATTCAGATTCTTATCAGCCTAGATGTAGTAAAGAGAAAAAAAAAGTAACTTTTTATGTACTTCTTGAAGGAAAACTGACATATCCTCATCCATATTATAATCTAGACATAAATATAACTCTGTATACAGATGAGAAGAGAGGCAGAGAGAGAGATACAGAGAAAGAGACAGGGATAGAGATAAGTTGCCCTAACAGACCTGGTCTCTTCTGGGTTTGTTCTTCCATGGGGTAAGCTGACGTAGATATATCTTATCTCATTATCAAGTAGATCCTGCTTTTTAATTGAAGAAATAAATAATAATTGACTACAATACTACTGGCAACTAGATTTTATAACCAGAATTATTTTTTCTCTTTTCTTTTTCCAGGTGAAAAAAAAAAAAAAGTGAGGGTGTACAAGCAACACGAAAAGAGACATTTCCTCCAGTTTGCATCAAGATGGAAACCTTTGGCTTTAGTGTGCCTTTTTGGGTGGCACTGGTTGGATGTGTAATCAGTGATAATCCTGAGAGCTACAGCACAAATCTAAGCACTCATGTGGAAGATTTCACCACTTTTCGTGGGACAGAGCTCAGCTTCTTGGTTACCACTCATCGACCCACTAATTTGGCCTTACCCAGCAATGGCTCAATGCACAACTATTGCCCACAGCAGACTAAGATTACTTCGGCTTTCAAATACATTAACACTGTGATATCTTGTACTATTTTCATCGTGGGAATGGTGGGGAATGCAACTCTGCTCAGGATCATTTACCAGAACAAGTGTATGAGGAATGGCCCCAACGCGCTGATAGCCAGCCTTGCCCTTGGAGACCTTATCTATGTGGTCATTGATCTTCCTATCAATGTATTTAAGGTAGGAAGTACCCACAAATATATCTGCAGGTTTGAACATATGTTCTGATTCAACAATAAGAGAGTTACTGCAGACTTTTCTGACCTGAATTTTAGTCTGTTTTTATTGAGAGCAGTTTCTGCTATCTTACCATTCAGTGACATTTTAAAATTTTATTATTTGTTAAATGTTACTCTTCTTTTCTAACTTAACTGTTAACCAAATAGTATTTCAAAGATGGTTCTTCAAAGTCATAGTATTTTATAAATCAATTTTCATGCCAGTCCTGAGCTTGCTGAGTAAATAGGTAATCTCGGGGAGATACTTGATTTTGAATAGAGTACTTAAATTAAATATATGTTCAATTTCAGTTACCTTCTTAACACAGTGTTGTTCAGAGGCCAGATACCCACAGTATGGTTTGAAATGAAAAGCACCTATTTTATTTTGATTGTCTGGACTGATGATTGGAGCCAAAGGGCATGTTGGCTTTCCTCACTTATCTGGGAGACTTGGAGATAATGTGGTCCAGGTGAATAGGAGGCCAGTGTTGACATCACTGAGCAGTATTACCAAGACCATTTAAATTAGGCGTCAGTTTACTGTTGCCTCCCTCATGTCTTCAGTGTACATTTAGGAGTACTCACTGTGCACCTGCCTCAGAGCTGGGCAATAAGATCCAAAGACAAATTAGACAAAATCTGTGCCTAAATGGAAGAGGCAGACACCTAACCCACCACTACTGTGGTCACCTTGTTTTCAGGACTGTTTAGTGCCAAAACACACTAAAGCCAAAAGGAAGTAGATATTCCATATTTGGTCTAATAGTTTTGAGAGGAAGGTTACTGTAAGACTTCAAATGAACTAACATTCAAATGAAATTACATGATCTATGCCAGATATTATGGAATGTCTTTATTTTAAGCCCAGGAAAAGCATTTTCCTCCACCCTTAATTTTTTCTTTTATGTATTATCCATGGAAATGAATCTATTCTGAGCAACAATATTTTGAAATATGACTTTAAATGGCAAGTTTGTTGATTGAAGAAACGCTAAATTTTAAGTAGAACAGTAGTCTTCCAGTCCTCAGTAGATAAACTTAAAGCGTGGCAAAATTATAGTAGCATACCAGAAAAATCAGTGGTCTAACAATAATGGTGAAAACAATGATTATAGTTTTGAACAGTACAAATAAAAAACATTTCAAAATTACTCTAATACACTGTTTGCCATTTTGGAGGAACCTGACAACAAATAATAGCTTTAAAAAAATCATATATCATCTCTTTCCACAGAATAGCATAAGTACATGTTTTCTATTTGAACTTAAAATGGGATTTTAGAACTGAACAATGATGCAAAATTGAACACGTGTAAATAACTTAAAATGTTTAGAATATGCAACAGAACTTTAATTTTTTTCTTTAAAGGGTTACTTATTTCCTCTTTATGAAATAAGTGCATTTGACGCCTGGCTTTCTCATAACATATTTCTTTAATAATAGATTTGTCAATGTTCATATGTTCAAAAGTTGACTCTTCAGCAGTCATGGTGTGGAGTATTAAATGCTGATTATTCTTATACACCATTTACCAACCCAGCAGGGCTCAGGAGAATAATTAACCATCTCTGAATTAGTAATTCCTATTTCACCATGTGTAAAGCAACTTCTTAGCAAATCAATATCTGCAGCTGTTGGGAAGAAGACTTGCTTATTGCTTTGAGTTGCTACCTGCCAATCAACAGACTAAACTTCATTCCTATTCCATAGCAACATTTTAAGTCAGATAATCTGGAATGTCTCCAAATTCATTGAAAAAAAAAAAATTTAAACACTTGTTTTACATTCATATAGTAATGGATAAAAATTAACACATTTTTATTTGACTATATGGTTCTTACCTCTTGGAAATCCAATAGAATTGGCCCTCCATATCCTTGGGTTCCACATTAGTGGATTCAACCAACTGCAGATTGAAAATAATCAGAAAAAAAAGTTATGTTGTTGCTAATGTGACTATGTAGTTAAGACCTATGATGGCTGTGTCTGTACTGAAAATCTACGAACTTTTTCTTCTTATAATTTTCCTAAACAATACACTATAACAACTATTTACATACCATTTACATTGTACTAGGCATTATAAGTGACTTAGATATGATTCAAAATATGTGGGAGGATGTGCATAGGTTATATGCATATACTATGCTATTTTATACAAAGGACTGGGCATCCAAGGATTTTGGTATTCGCGGGCGTCCTAGAACCAATCCCCCACAGATACTGGGGATGACTGCACTTTATAAACCCATTGTAGTTCTAAATAATGTAGACATCTTGGCTGTGGTCTTTTCACATCACAGGAGAAGATTTATGTAATTCCTATTTTTCTAAAACCCACGTAATGAGTCATTTAACCAATATTACAGAAAGGAAAACTTTTAGGTTAAACAAAAATATTCTTTGTCATTTCAGTCTTTTTCCAGAGAAAAAGAGAAAGGCAGTGCAATGAGCTAAAAAGCCTCATAATATTTGGGAGTTATTTCTACTTCCTTCTCTCAGTCCTCTTCTCTAGGTTAGGAGACCATGAGAAGTTGCTGCTTCTCTGACTTCTGCCCAGGATAGTCAAGAGATAGCCTTCCAAGCAAGTGAGCTCTAGGCCCTCATGCCGTTCATTTCTCCACAGTTGCCTCCTGCTGTAACATTCTAATGGTTTGGAGTCTCACATGTCAGACCTGTGATTCCTCTAACCATGTCAATCTACTCTGTATTTCAGGGCAAAGTAGCAGCTGTCTATCTCACTTCACCATTATGCTTAGGTACCTATGAAATGAAAATAATGCATAGACTTGGAGAACAGTCTATTAAACGGACCTATGGAGCTTCTTTATGTCCCCCACTATTAGAAGAATTAGGTTGAAAGAACAACCATGGAAAGTATCTGCTGTGCTGTTCAAAGAAAAATGAGTTTTCAAATCACACAGGTCACTATGTCTGACAATTCTATCAGCTGCTATTATACTCAGTTCTTAGGTGTCTCTGGGCAGAGAACATTGCATGGAGTCATAGCAGAGTCAGCATAAATGGAAGTAAACAGTGTGAAGATTGTGTCTTTGGGTGAGGCAGACTTGACTACCCTGCAGTACTGTTACTAATGATAAAGTGTTCTTTCTATTCACATTGTATCCCCTTTCTCTCACTTTGAAAGAGATTGTACTGAAAGTGTTTCATGTATGAATGTGATGTAAAATACAACTAAAAAGCAATGCAGCAAAAGTATCAGGCAGGTGGGCTCTTTCTGATCTGTCATTTTCCTGTTCAGCTAGTATTGGGTGGCTCTGGATGGTCTCTGTGCATGGAAGAGGTGGTCGCTCTATACAATTTCCAAAAGTTTAAAAAAAAATCTCCATATCTTCAAGGTTTCTTCCCTCTGCCAATACTGGGTCTTGCTTCTACTGTCACTGCTCAGAAACACCCAGGAGCTCTCATGTTTATAGTCAGGGCCCTCTCCATTCTCACCATACTTTACAAGCCCTACTACTTACCTACTTCCCAAAATGTATGCTCAGCTCTTGTCAGAATGTCATTACTACCCCTAAGTAACTTTCTGTGCCCTGCATCAATGGTCCCCGACCTTTTTGACACCAGGGACCAGTGCTCCTATGAAAGTCTGATGATCTGAGGTAGAGCTGAGGTGGTGATGGTAGAGCTGGGGAGCTGCTGCAAATACAGATAAAACTTCACTTGCTCTCGCCCACTGCTCACCTCCTGCTGTGTGGCCTGGTTCCGAAAAGGCCATGGGCCTGTACCAGTCGAGGCCCAGGGGTTGGGGACCCTTGCCCTAAATAACTTTCTTAGAGAAGCTAATATAGTCACCAGTTACAAATCCTAAATTGAAAAATTAGTTAGGTATGGAATTACATGTGTTGCGTTAATAAAAAAATAAACCAAAAAGTAGAAAGAAATTCCTCTGGCCCTTGCTTACACTCGCGTGTACACAGACACATTTTATTACCTAGTGATAAAATCAGACATTCTGAGACAATAAAATATAAAGCAGAAGGAAGCTAAGGAAGCAAATAAGTGCCAGTTATCTTCTTGGTTTTCAATCATAAAAGAGCCTTGAAAATGGCAATGTTGAAAAGCTGTTAACTAAGTTTGTCAAAGGATTACTCTATTTAAACTGTAATTGTTAAAAAAGAAATCACTAATTTCAAAAGAAGACTGAAAAGAACAGGAGAGATAAAGGGAAAGGAGTTAGTGGAGCCTTTCAAATATCCACATTTATAACTTAAACTGATGATGGAGTCAGTTTATCAGGACATTACTTTATCTGATATCCTGATTTTTCAAGAAATGCAAAAACCTAGCCATGTAAATTTATATATAAAATATTTGCATTCATTACAATGATATCTGTATTTAGGAGCCAAAAATAACCCCCAATTACTAAATGGCAATATTGATTAGAATGCACATTTTAATAATTGTGTTCTTCCGTGATTTGTGAGATATCGTTTATGCCATGGAATGTTGTCTATAGGAAGACAGGTTATAATTTCGAATAGAGTAGAAACCCTAAAACAGGGCTGGCACCGTGTGCTTTTAGGGTGACGGCTCATTCATATGTGCACACTGTGCTTCAGCCTGTTAAGCAGAAACAGCACTGTGAGGAAATACATGTGAGAGAAGAGCGGAGGGGATTCGAACGGTGGCCATGGGAAGAGGAGGGGAGTCGAGTCTGACGACTTGAATGAGAAATCTCTGAAATGCGCAGCAGGAGTTGGAACCAGTGACATCACGGATAATTCTGTAGGTGAATAATGTCCCCATTTAGCGTGTGGAGTAAAGCAGATCCAGAAGAACAAGCTAAATAGCCAGTGACAGCTTCCAGTGTCTGATTGTTGATTACTAATTGAGTTCACTCTAAGCAACCACCACTTGGGGACAACAATGAAAAATAAACAAATACAATTTCTGTATGAAATGATCAGCAATGTTTTGCAATGGGAAGTCGAGGCTCCCAATATGGTGTCCTGGCAGAGGATCTGAGAAATGTGGCAACCAGAGATGTTCACAGAGAGCCAGTTATCTTCATGTTCAAAAAGCCTTTGACATCTTGTGCAACTGGGATGCATCCTGTCGGAGCTGCCATGCAAAAGCTGTTTCTCAACACATCAAATCATCAAGGAGATTTTTGTCTCAAAAAAAAATTGCCACAATTGATAGATCGTATGCCTCACACATAGTAGTTGTTCAATAAATGCTTTACTGATCTGATTTGTTTTCATTAGGGTCTTTACTGTTAAAATTAATTTCTAATCAGAGTTCTTTGAGACCTTCAAATTAAAATAATGGTAGTGATGATGATGGTAATTTGTCAGGGATATTCTTCATTAATGGACAAGGCACAGGGTATTTTCAGTGGTTTGCACATGCTACTCCTCAAAGCTGATCAAATTACCCACCACATTGCATGCATAATAAGGGTATTTTTTCTTTTTTTTTTGTCATCATTAAGCAAATAAAAACAGACCTTTCTCATGTACTCCAGTAACAGTGCTATAATCATAACATTAGGTACAGAAACTGTATTGCCTGAATTCTAAGAAAGAAATTTTGTCCTTTGACCAAGATCTCTGTCCCTTGTTGGTACAATGCCTCCCAGCTAGTTGTCCTCATAGATGGCTCTACCCTGCCTCTTCCCCAGGCACCTCTTCACACTTTTCCTCTGCCTCCATCTACTGTAGCTAACCTGGCCCATTTGAGAACCTCAAGATAATTCTTCTGTCTGGAATATTTCTCCCTCATGCCTCTTCTGGCTTACTCCACTTATCCTTCAGATCTCAGCTTAAACATCTCTTTGTCTGGCAAGTATCCATGACCCAGACTGGGTTAGTGCCTTTCTCCTGTGTTCCCATGACACCCTCTATTAACCCTGTAATAGCATTTAACACACACTCTATTGTATTTGCCAATTCACTTGCCTGTCTGTCCCACTAGACTGCAAGTTCCTTGAGGCAAGCTGCCAACATTCTCATTTATCATCGTATCTCCTGCACCCAGCACTGTGCCCAGCTTAAAAAATTTTGATGAATGAGTAAAATAAGAAAATGTACTACAGTTGCCTCTATAAGAAAGTTCTCCCATGTAGTTCTAGATTTAAAAGCAGACTTGCTTTTTGAATTAATTGGATTTCTACTTTTTTTCCTGCAAACCAGGAATGTCTTGGGGACCATCAATCTCATGCAAAGCAGAGTAGCATGTAACAACATGATCATTTTCCCCTTTGTCTTTACAGGTCAAGAGTTCTTTTCCTATGGGTCAGGCATTGTGTTGGTTAACTTCTCTCTCTAGTACGTATAGCCAAGTGAAACGGGTTCTTTTCAAGGTTTCTGCACAATATGCATTCTTTGAGCATAGTTGTAATTGTGGTTTGATTGAAATATTAAACCTCTAAGTGATCTGGAATATCAGAAGGACCATTTTTATCACAAAGATTGTTTTTGTTCTTTAGAAAATAAGAAATAGATTGATTTTCTGACATAGTTAAGACATGGTATTGCAAAAGTTCATTATGCTAACTAGGTGATTTCAAAATATATTATATATAAAAATCGCTGTTATAAGGAAATTGCTGTCTGGAAAGTCTTCAGAACCCTCTCCAAGTCTATCTCCCCTTCTGACTTTTCGTTTCCTGTGTCTGGGAACCTCATTGCTTTCTCTCATGGGCATGAAAGTAATTATTCTCGTGTGAGGTTACTCTGCTAAACCTCAGCATTTGGCTCACAGCAGAGTTATCCCCGTTTCTGATGGGGGATGGAAACCTTCCGTAACTGCAAGATTATTCCCATGGCTGAGGAGGAGAGATGGTTTCATAAGGTGCTGAGGTGCAAAAAGCATAATTCCCGATGATGATCCTTCATCAGACGGCTCATAGGAGCTTGCTGTATTCTAAATTTAACATAAAGTAGTAATACATAAAAGTTTTTCTTCAAGAAAGGAATTTTCACATGGTACACAGTGCATGCGCGAATGTTATACTGATTTCAGCATTCTGATCAATAAAACCAGATGTTCTGGCTATTTTATGCTGAAATATTTCTATAGTGTCTTCATCTTATGAGTTGCCAGGACGTGCATGTTATTTATTTGCATATTACAGAGTTAGTATGAAGAGTGTAAAACTAAAATGAAAGAGGATGGAGAATCAAGTTTACTGTCTCTGAGGTTGATTCTAAGACTAGAGAGGTTAAGTAAGGAATGTTCTAAGAAATTCTGTCAAAATAAATTTGGTAAATTGCCAGAAACTCTACAGTTGCTTTCTGGATCTACCATATTCTCCCGGGAATTAGAGTAACTGCTTTCTGTAGCTAAAATTTTATTTTTAATTAGGATTAGTTTTTCTTGGAAAAACTTTCCTATATTATAAAGTTGATACTTGATATTACAGTCAATAATAGAATTGAATGTAAGTATCATTTGGTATTAATTTTTGGTGGCCTTATTTTTAAATTTGACATCGAAAATTTTACAAAACCACATACTATAAAATTTTTATTTAAATGCGAAAGGTTTGAAGTCCCCAGTGTTCCTGGACTCAGGAAGCAAAAATCAAGTCTGCCCTCAGAAAGGTTTAATATTATTTTCAGATGTGCAAAGTTAGAGGTCACTTTTTAGAATTTAAACATCTGTAAGAAGGTTGTTTTTTTTTTTTTTTTGACATTTTTTTGCCATCGCAACTTTTAAAACAACTTAATTCAAGACTATTATCAATTATAGAAGCTGGTCAAATCATGCTTCTCATAACACTTATACTAAACATGGGAGTCTTACTATTTTAGATCAAATTTACTAGAAGGTAATGGTGATGCCAACTGAATTACATCAGGTATTTCTTGTTCAAATGTTCTTCATTTATTCATTCAATAAATATTTATTGAGCTTCTACTATATACCACTCTTTAGGGGGAAATAGCAGTGAACAAAACCAGACAAACGTCCTTGCCCTGTGGAATTTACATTCTAATAGAATAATGAGACCATAAACTTTTCCTACTTCTGTTTCGGAGAAGTAGCTTCACAGTAATAGTTTCACTGGTTTTATGGAGTGACCTCAAAAATGCCTGAAGCTACGCAGCCTCCGTAAAAGAGGGGAAACAAATCCAGTAGTGCCCACTAAGGTGATATCCCAGGGCCTAATATGCAGTCACCACATACTCACCTTTCTTCTGGCTGAGTCTCCGACCCAAAGGTGGGCGAACTACAGCCAGTGAGCCAAATATGGCCCAATATCTATTTTGTAAATAAAGTCTTATTGGAACACAGCCATACCCACTGCTTATGTGAGTTGTTTCAGTAGACACCACATGTTCCAAAAAGCCTGAAATATTTACTATCTGGCCATTGACCAAAATAGTCAACTCCTCTGGCATCTCACCAGCTGCCCTGCTCCTGCCTTTCATCCCTGCTTCTGAGTCTCCTCCATTTTTTCCCATTGGAGGTCAAAACTCAAGATCTGAACTTCAAAAAGATATGAATAAGGCTTCATAACCTTATTTTTTTTTGCTTCAATACAATAATAATAATAATAATAATCCAAATAGAAAATGTGTAAAAGACATAAACAAAAATTTTATCGAAGACGATATATGGATGACCCATAAGGACATGAAAAGATGTTCAACATTATTAGCCATTTGGGAAACGCAAATTGAAATCACAATGAGATATCACTACACACCTATCAGAATGGCTAAAATTAAAAAAAAAAATAGCGACACCACCTAATGCTGGCAAGAATGTGGAGAAACTGATATATTGCTGGTGAGAATGGTAAATTGTGGAACTATTCTTGAAAAGAGTTTGGCAGTTAATTGTAAAACTAAACATACAATTACCATAAGACCTAGCAATTGCACTCTTGGGCATTTATCCCCCCCAAATTAAAATAATTTTCATGTAAAAATCTCTTCATGAATATTCATAATAGCTTTATTTTTAATAACTAAAATTTAGAAACAACCCAGATGTCCTTCAATCAGTGAATGGTTAAACAAACTATGGTACATCAATTCCATGGACTACAGCTCAGCAATAAAAAGAAACAAGCTATTGATGATACACACAACAGCTTGGATGAATCTCAAGAGAATCATGCTGAGTGAAAAAGGCTAATCTGAAAAGATTACATACTATGTGATTCCATATATATAACATTCTTGAAATGGAGGACAGATTAACGGTTGCCAGGGGTCAGCGATGGCAAGGGGGAGGAGAGGGGAGTGTGGTTATAAGAAGACATCATAAGAGACCCAATGTGATGGACCTGTTCCATGTCTTGGCTAATGGCAGATACACAAAGCTACACATGTGGCAAACTGTATAGAACTAAACATGCACAAATGTGCATATGTAACACTGAAGAAATAGAAATAATATTGGTGAGTTATATCAATGTCAAAAAAATGGTTGTACCATTCTACATTCCCATCAACATTACATAAGGGTTCCAATTTCTCCACATCCTCACCACTTATTACGTCAGTCATTCCCATCCTAGCCATTCTCATGACACATAGAGGTATCTCATTGTGGTTTTAATTTGCATTTCCCTGATGATGTTGAATTTTTAAATTTTCATGTTCTTGGCTATCTGTGTATCTATTTCGATGAAATGTATATTTAAATCTTTTAGTATTTATATTTTTAAATTTAGGAGTTCTTTATGTATTATGGACAGAAGTCCATCATCAGAAATATACTTTGCAAATATATTCTCCACTCTATAGCTTTTCATTTTCTTAGCGATGTGTCTTTTGAAGAGCAAAAAAGTTTAATTTTGATTAAATCCAATTTATCAAATTTTTCTTTTATGAATCATATTTCTGGTATCATATCTTGAAATCTTGCCATATCAAGATCACAAAAAAATTCTGTTTTCTTCTAACACTTTTATAGCTTTAGCTCTTACATTTAGATATATGATCAGTTTAAATTAAGTTTTATGTAGGATATGAGGCAAGCATCTAAGTTCACTTTTTTGCATAGTCATATCCAATTGTTCCAATGCCATTTGCTTAAAAGACTATTCTTTCCACATTAAATTCCCTTGGCAACCTTGCCAAAACTCAATTGACATTAATGTCTAAGAGTTTGTTTCTGAACTTTCTTTTCTGTTCCACTAGTCTGTCTGTCTATTGTTATCCCTTCTTGAATACTATAGTTTTGGAGGAGATTATAAACAGATATTGTAAGTCCTAATTTGTTCTTTCCTTCCCAAATTGCTTTGGCTATTCTAGGTCCTTTACATTTCTATATAAATTTTGATATCGACTTGTTAATTTCCTTGAATTTAGATAGGAATTGTACTGACCCTTTTATATGAATGGAAAAAATGAAATTATATAAAACAAAGGGAAAGATTAAAGTTAGGTTAGGGATAAACACAGTTAAAAATAGTTTCAGAGAAACCAGTTGCACACTAGAACTCTAATGTGAAAAAAAATCATACAATTTAAGAGCTGGCAGAGAATTTAAAGATTATCTAGTTCTATCACACTTATTTGGCAGAGGAGGGAACCAAGATCCAATTTTAACAGGGTTGGAGCTGGAAGCCAGAATTCCTAACTTCCCCTTCACTGTGTCCCACAATTCCTATTAACAGTAAGTAAAACTTTTGTGGTTTTAGTATTCTCTAGACCACACATAGCATTTCTCTAGCAATGCCAGGCTTCGAAAATTTAAAGAGGAATTGTTAAACTGCACATCATTCTTTTGTGATGCATTATAATGTGACTGGTAACTCTTGAAATATGTCTTCTATTTCACTTTATGCCTTAGCTATTGAAATCATGAAGTTTTATTTTCTAATGAATTTCTATTAAAAATTTAAAATCACCTCGATCTTATTTACTATAACATGACAGCTTCAGCATCAATTATATTCCTTTTTTTCCCCCTCAAAAAGACACATATGGTATCGTTTTCTTCATGCGGCATACCATATCTTTGTTGGGTCATTATTTCCATCTACACACAGTATAATAATTGTGACCACATGACATACTTTACAATGAAGAATTAATTCCAGTCCTTAAGATTTTTTTTTACATTAAATTAGTAAATAGGCTATATGCTTTCAAATATGCCATTGTTTTTCCTTTTTCTCCTACTGATCACCACCTTCCTGGTAAGTTTTTTGGGGCCACTACCTAAATCTCTGAGTGGCAATGTCTGCTAGCTAGTTGTATTTTGTTCTCCTTTGGTTTTATCTGCATGTTTCTTTCAAATAAATAATAGCATATACTACCGCAGAGACCACTGATTAAAATAAACAATCAAAATTTTTCATTAGATTTTGGGCATTAACGTGTATCCGCGTTAGAGCACTCTCCATCATTAACTATGCTTGCACTTTGTTTCGAGAAAATGTGAGGCCCCACTCACGACGTATGTGTGAAATCTTTTATCCATTCAGGAAAAGCCAGTGTTCATGCTTCCCAACATAAACCTTCTTTCATTATAAATTAAACCTTAAAGTGTCGTCACATATATCTGGCGCTAACCTGTGTAGTTTTGAGTACTTTTAATTTTCCTGCTTTAGTGAAGTTGAATCCTTCTCTATCTAATGATCCTTTGGTTTTATGCATGCAAATAAGTAGAAGTCTCAAGCCCCTTCTAGACTGGAATCCTTACGGCAGACAAAGTTATTAAAAAGAGACAGTTCTTTTCATTCCCAGCCTTCAGGTGACTGAGACTATTAGGGATAATAAGCCCTTATCTTGGGTGAATCATCTTTCCTCTAAGGAAAAAAATGTTTGTGGCTTTAGTACTCTGGTTTTAAAAAGTCTTTTTTTTTTTCTCCTCTTCTTTTCCTCTCCCCCGCCTGGTTGTTATTAACATCAATGTATTTGAAATTCAAAAAAGTAAAGACCTCAGCAAAAATTGGAACACTGGATATTCAATAGTGAAAAATATGGGCAGCAAGTAGCAATGGTTCTATGTTTTCCGAAGCAAGTGCCAAGTAACAGGAGCGATTCCTCAGGAAACATCTCTTCAGAGATGTTAGAAGCCACAGGTTTCTAATGCTTACGGTCGTGACGGGCCAGGCCGCGTTCTCAGTGCTTTGCATGAATTAGCTCATTTCACACTCCTCTCGCCCACATGGCATAGGTCCTCTTTTAATCCCTCGTGTTCGCAGTTAACTGGTGGGAGTCATGCCAGGGCACAGAGCAGCGGGTCCCAGAGCCTGTTCTCTCTGCCAGTATGCCATACCTTCTCCTCCTGTTGCAGTCCTACAGATGATGGTAACAGCTTCTTTAGGAATCATTACTTATGTTCATTTTATGGGTAGTAATTTCCTCAAGAATGGAGATTTTAATGCTTTTGTGTTCTGCCACCACCCTGCACCTGGGTGACCTGCATGATCCTCCTTCACAAGATCATTGCAAAATAGGACAAAAAGTAGAGACTGATACAAATAGCTCACACTTCCTGACACTTTCTTCTCCTCAGCCCTTTCTGTAGACTGTTTCTTCTGTTGCCCACAGCAATCCTCCGAGGTAGCTACCATTTTCTAAAGGAAGAAGCTGAGAAGCAGCGAGGCTGACCAACATGCCAAGGTCACTGGGTCAGGAACACGGCAGCACCTTCGGTCTGACCCAGGGAGTCGAGCTTCAGGGCCCACACCTAGCCACGCCGCCAGGCCACTTGCTTTCATTCCAGAGGAGTGCTTGCCCCTCATTTCCCCAGTCCGCGCTCTGCTCTGCATTCGTCATACACTCCGAACGCTTGGGCTAGTCAGGAGGCAAGAGGAGCCTATTGAAGGAAAAAGTGTGTGGACAGGGTGGAAGCCACAGGTTTCATTTTATTTCTGTGAAAGCTGTGCCTCAATCTGGAAGCAATTAAAGCATAAGGGAAGGGCGAAATCCATTCTCAGTCACGCAAAGTGATTTATTTACTTCATTGTATTTGACTTGAGATTTGCCACAGCCCGAGAGCATGTTCTCGTTACAAAGGTCTTCCTGGGTATTGCAGGCTTTACAATGATCTCGGTCTGTGCTGTCAGAAGATGTTTTTGTTTATTGCTGATTCAATGATGTACCAACTTCTACATCCCAACCCCTCCCCCAACAAGAGAGAAACCCTCAGAACTCCACTTTTTGAAGACTGGCACTTGGTCTGTCACACCCAATTCCAAGTGACTCTACAATAATTTATGTTGAGGGGAAGAGAACATTTTATTTACTTTGAGGTTTTTAGCTATTATGGACTGTATTCACACACCCCTCATTCCTGTCGACAATGAATGGAGTGAGATGAAGGGGAGGAGGAGACTCCCTCGGCCTCACCAGATGGGCTGGAGGGGAAACCGGCACAAAGAAAAATGTGCCACTGGTTTTATTTATCCTATTGTTAAGATGCTATGATGATAACAAAAGTAATGTCCAAGTATTAACATTAAACTGCAGGAATATTTACATCTGGAATGGATAAAGAGGGGTAAATTCATTTATATTATCCTTTTTTTTTTTCAGAGTCATGCGTAAATGTTACATTTCAGTTTATAATTATGAATCATAGTAGTTCAAAATAAGTAACATATGTGTGGTGTACATTCAACTTACAGAATTCTTCCATAAGCATTGTCCTATCTGAGCCTCCCAAATGGTCATCAACCATTGTAGCAGTCTGAGAACAACTCCATTTAACAAATAGAGAAATGAGACTTACAGTGGGGAAGTGGCTTACCCAATGTCACACAGTAGTAACAGGAAAATCTTGTTACTTAAACCTAAGTCTTGTGGATTCACAACCTAAGTTGAATTTATGGAAAGAACAGCTTTATTTTGTAGTGCCGCACTGGTGAGTCCTGGGCCATTAGACTGCAGTACTAGGGTTATCCATTCCAGTTAGGTTCTTTTGTTGAGCTGTACCTTTATATACTGATGCCTTTAGGGACTAGTGGGGTGAGAGGGTAATGAGATGCTGGCTAAATGGACCCAAACCATTGTGATTTTTTTTATTTCTTATGTCTGTGTATCAGACTCTTCTCTGCACCTCCCGCACTATCTGGCTGTCAGCTATCATTTTTTCTCAATCATGGTGCCTCTAGAGCAGTGGTTCTCAAAGTGTAGGTGGTAGACCAGCAGCCTCAGCATCACCTGGGGAACTCATTAGAAATGCAAGTTCTCAGCTTCCATCTCAGACCTACCAAGCCGGGAACTCTAGGGGTGGGGCCCAGCAATCGGTTTAAGGAGCCCTCAAATCATTCTGCTGTTGCTAAAGTTGAGAACCTCTGTGCTAAAGCAATGAATGATTCTCAGCCTTAGCTGTACATTGGAATCACCTAGGAGCTTTAAAAACTATCAAGGCTGTGCCTCAACCACAAAGATTCTGATTTATTTGGTATATGACATGGTTTTCAACCTCAGCACTGTTGACATTTTGGGCTGGATAATTATTTGTTGGGGGACTTGTCCTGTGTATTGAAAGATGTTTAGCAGCATCCCTGGCCTTTACTCAATAGCTGTTAGTAGCTGTACCCACCCCTCAGTTGTAATAACCAAAAATGTCTCCAGACATTGCCAAATGTCCCCTGAAAGGCAATGATAAGAAGCACTAGCCTAGGGGCATGACCCAGGCACTGGGATTTTTAAAAGCTCCCTAAATCATTCTAATGTACAGCCAAGACAGAACTATCACTTTGGAGGGTTCCCATTAATGAGTAGCTTTAGATGTGCAATAGACTAAAAGAACAAATAAAACTAAACTTTATAGCATTGGCTGTAAAGTAAAAATAAATCCACCTCAGTGAAGACTCAGGCAGTTTGCTCATGAGTAAAGTACATGAGCTTTAGGGTATAAATTTCACATCAATCATTTGGCTCCTTACGTTGTTGCTTACTTTTTGGTTGTTGGGTGTGTTCCAGAAACTGAGATAAACAGGTACACTGCACATATCTAAAAGGTCTCAACCAAGTGGATATTGCTTTGTACTAAATATAATAGTGGACGGACATCCTGCTTTTGGATCCAGTCATTCTAAAAACAGAGTGCCTATCAGTGTATCATGTGGTACAAGTCCTTTGGTAAATCTATTTTGACAGGTTAAAAAATGTAACCTGTCAATTTTATGATGTTGATTTTGACACAATCCAAATCAGCCCCACAAATACAAGATTTCTATAATAATTTGTGCCATTTAGTAGTATTTTAATTTTCAGATGAAGATCAAGGACTTTACTTATATTTCAACTGTAAAAAAATCTCCTAGGCAAAAACCCAGGCAAGTGTCCCTCAGTGAAGGCCGAGCTCAGCAGGCTGCCCTCTGCTGCCTCAGTGGTTGCCCTGGGCCGCTCCTTTGCGATCCCCTTGAGAGGGTGATGGCACAGTGTGCACCAGACCACGAGACATGCATCATCTCCAGGTGCCCACTCTGCAGCTCTTCCCAGGAGAGCCATCCCAGCCCAGCCCAAAGAGCTTGCGACAGCCCCTCTTCAGTCTGGATCTTAAACGGAACAGCATTCTCCCACTTCCTGAAACAACTAGTTGGTAGGCGCATTTTTTCTTTCCACATTAAGAGTAGAAACACTGCTTTGAGATACTGAGAAACTGCTTTTGAAAAGAAAGCAAATTACAAGATGAATGTTTTCAGGGCAAAATTGGTACTACCTAATCTCAACTATGAAAATGTCCAAAATTAAAGAGTTGAAATCATTTATTCATTCAACACCTACTAATGGCTAGGTACTGTGGAATATGCTTGGAAACTATAAATATGAGGGTTATATAATAGTACAGACCCTTTTATGGCAAAAATAAGCTATGACTGCTCCAAAGTGCCAGATTAACCCTGTGAACCAATCCGACTTGTCAGTTTGTCAGGCCAGTTTTTTTTTTTTTATTGAATTCTTAGTAGATTATTAACAAAATCAACTAATTCTTTTCCCATTGTCCAGCTTCATCCTGAGCAGTTATCTTTTTCTATCCTAGACTAAATTGTTTCATCAATGTGCTTTTAAAAATCAAAACCTTTTAATTAGGTAATAAAACTGCTTCCCAGAAAAGTATTCTAGGAAAAAAAAGATCATAAAAGACTGTTAATAGCTATTATTTCCATATGGTTCTACTTGTTTTTTTTAAAGGCACATGCTTTCATGTACATACGAAGTTTTCTGGAAGAAAACACAATTAACAATTAACAGTGGTTGCCTTTGGGCAGGAAGTTTAGGAGACTTCATTGGAAGGGAGACTCTTCATTATGTTTTTTATATACAGCTTAGTTTTACTATTTTAAATTGTATTTTCAATTTTTATTGCTAGTATATAAAAGAAAGGATGGGTTCCCAGTAGTCTTTCAGAAATTCCAAAATGACTCTTCTAATAAGAGAAAAATGGGCGAGCAACATTGTATGCCTCTTTGATAACCCCTTCCTTATATATATACATGTTTTAATGCTAAAACCGAGTAAGATGAAAGGAGACTTTAGATGTAAAATTTAAAGCAATCCTACAATTGGTTCCAAGAAACAGATCGAGTAATTAATGAAGGCTTCTTGGATGAAGCCATCTTTAATTAGAAAGGAAGACGTTGTCCCCAGCAGAGAACTCATTTCCCCGGGCTGCTCTGGACTGTTCACTATCCATACAGCTTTCAGAATAAGCAGATACAGGTGAGAGAAGTCCACACTGTGGCTGTACCTACAAATTTCATCTAAAGATCTCTTTCATTCCTCTTTGTCTATAATTTCCCAAAAGAACCAATGCTTACTCTTGAAGAAAAGAAAAATGACCATAACAGATAACAAGATATATATTTTTATAAAAGACAGTTCTATGATGGTTTTGATGCCCACCAATACCATGATATCCTTCCTTTCAGTCCTTCCTTTACACCTAACCCTAGTGAAAATTTTAAGCAGGCATGAGAAAGGAAAAAAAAAAAAATCAATCAAGATTGGAAGGGCCTAAAACACTAAATACTCGGTTGTGGATTTTTCTGGATCATTTCTCTTAGCACTTGTCACTTAGTTCTTCACAGGATTTCAGAGTCTCCTTTGTTGAGCAAGAAATATCCTTTTCTTTTTTCTCATTGTTGTATGTGTGAATTATGAAATCAACCCACATGGATTTTAGGATCCTCCATCTCTGGAAATGAACCAATTTTAACAGTTCAATTATTTAAAAGCATATCTAAAACAACTCTTACACATTTTGATTACATCTCTGTTGGCTTTTGTGAAGAATTAGAACTCTGAGACAGAATACTAAATTCTCATTCTATAAAATGTAGTTTTCAGGTTTTCTTTTCTTCATAGGGGATTCATCCCAGAAATCATGTTTTATGTCTCTACTTGCATCAAACATTAATAACCAGCAATCATCAATGGAATAAATTGTTAACTTCATGAAAACTGTCAGAGTTGATGGCAGTATTTCTATGAAAAGCATACTAGTTGTCCTTGGACAAATGTTTATGTGGAAATTCTGAGAAGACGCCAACCAAGACTGGTTAGAGTGAGAGGAAGAAGAGACCAGAGGCAGGATTGGATTGAAGTAAAAGATCCTTTTAGAAAACTATTCAGAAGGGAAATATGTTTGAAATCTAAAGAGAACTTCTGTAATTAAGTCATATGGGTCTTAGCTATAAAAATAGAATATCAGAGAGCCCTGTGATACTAAATTCTCCAAACACCGAGGTTCTGACTTTGTATCTATGGGGTATGGGTCTCTTACCCTCTTTCAATGGGCTCATCTTAATGACCACATTGACCATGAAATTAAACCTCACATAATCTTTTAGAAAAAGTAGAGCAGAAATTCAAAGCTCACCTTAGAGTTACTACGGCAATAGGTACTTTGCAAGAAAAGAACAAAAGACAAGTCTGTCTAGTTAGTAGGATAATGTTTCCTATTGAGTGGAGTAAATTTAAATCCTGAGTCACTAAGTAAAAATTAGAACGGAAATCAATACCATTTTTACTCTTGAAAAGACATATATTCGGCGGGAACCCCTTTTTAGGTAGCTGAACTATCTGCTCCTAGTATAATACCTAATTAGATAAGTATCAGCAACCCACAGGGGACTTTTGTTCTTGCTTTGTACCACAGCCACTATAAACATAGATTAGTTAGTTATTATTAATTTCAAGTATACAGTACATTGGTTAGACATTAATATAGTTTATGAAACGATTCCCCCAATTACTCTATCACCCATCTGGCTCTATACACAGCCATTACAATACTACTGACTACATTCCCTATGCTGTGCTCTCCATTCCTGTGACCATCTTTCAACTACAAATTTGTTCCTCTTTACCCCTTCACCCCTTTCTCCCAACCCCCAACCCTCCTCCCATCTGGCAGTTACCAGAATGCCCTCTGTATTTGTGAGTCTGTTTTCATTTAGTTTGTTCTTTTTGTTCCTTAGATTTAGAGGTTACTATGCTGAGTGAAAAAAGTCAGACAAAGAGAAATGCCATATGATTTCACAAAGATTTTAAATTGTCACCATGGAAGAATAGATTTTCTGCAAATTCTACAAACAGATCACCATAACCACGTTTCTCTGTATAAATGAAAGTGTGAGCCGAAATAACGGTCAGTTATGACATACTTACTGAAGCGGAGTCAGCCCCTTAAGCACAGAGAAAAGTGTAAGTTCAGAATGGCTTTAGGAGTTAACCAGCTGACAGCCAGTACATCTCAAGCCACTTCATTTTCCCTGTATTAACCATAACCTCACATTTAAAACTTTGGCTCTTGCCAGGAGATAATATAATCTTCCAATGCCACTAGTTAAAAATGACTTGCTTTATTTGTGGTTTAGCAAAAATTGATAAGACATGACTGTGTGCTTCTGCGTTAAGCTGTCACCCCAACCCCATACATTTGTTACTCTTTGAAATGTAGGCGGTCTGACTACTTCATACAAGATCAAAGGTTTATCTCTTCTGTTATTATATTTATCATATAAGATATATGATATCATTCTCCAGATCCTTCCAGATCACTGAGGCTTTAAAATATGAAAATAATATTAAGAATAATACTCTATTACTACCATGCTAACTGGAAAGCACAACAAATAATAAAAACTTAGAAATCTGGAAGACAATGAGAAATATGTGTCCCTGTATTCCATGCCAGCTCTGCCATTTCTTACCACAGTATTTCCTTTTTTTCAGCTGTTGGCTGGGCGCTGGCCTTTTGATCATAATGACTTTGGCGTATTTCTTTGCAAGCTGTTCCCCTTTTTGCAGAAGTCCTCAGTGGGGATCACTGTCCTCAATCTCTGTGCTCTCAGCGTTGACAGGTAATGTGGTTCTTTCCCTTTACTCTTTTGTTAGACTTAGAAAAGCATTTTTGTCATAAAAAAAAAAGGGGGGGGAATCAAAAAGCCTTGAGAGTTAGTGCCCAGGACAGTTGTTAGTTACAAATGAATTAAGATATTAATAATGTTGATAATTGCTTTACACATTTGCTAATTATTAGCCATCTTTGGCTCAGGCAATTTGTATCTAGAGCATTTTGCCAATTATATTCATTGGACATCCATACGGCAATAAAGAAAATATATTTAAAAAGCATGTTTCTCTATATCTGGTGCGAGTAGAGATATGAACAGCCCTTCTGGAAAGTAAAATCCTATAAATGCTTTTGCTTCTGATTCAGTAATTACAATCTTTAGGATCAATTATAAGGAAAAAATCCAAGATTTGAACAGAGAATTCATGTACAAGTATGTTCTTTATAAGATTATTTACAACAACAACAACAACAACAACAAAAGAGGCAAGAACAGCATATGATACCAAGAATGAAAAATAGGAGAATAAAGACAAGGAAGATACTTGGCTACTATAGATAACAGAATTTTTTTTAGAGCAGCTAGGTATGATCCTCTAAGAAGAAAAACACTGATAAAAAGAAAACCCAAAGGGGAAGGGAAAAACTTACTTGGTTTTTAAGAAATATAGGCAAATTTTCATTCCTATAATATATTTTGTTAAAAATTTTAGAGTATATTTTATAGTGTTATGTGGCATGGTATAATGGTCCCTTATATATTTCATATAGATCTATTTAATACATTTTCCTTAATAAAAATATTTTACGGTACTTATTCCTCAGTGATATGGTATATAACAAATTATCCACAGATTGAGAAATATAATTCATAATTTAATCCAACAGAGACTTGGGCAGGAAAGAGATGACAGACAGACATAAAGGATAAGTCCTGGCCACTGTCCCTAGGAGTTTTCATGGTTTGGAAACAAGGGAAAGGAAATACATGATGGAGGTATTCAGATAATGGGATTCCTAAATCATCAAAACCCTCCATTTCTTCTTTAGCTCGCATTGTTCTGTCCTATCTTTCTTCCTTAGGAGAATTTCAGAAGACCATCATGCTGAGCTTAATCTCCCCAGTAGAAACTCTACTTGTGGAGGGGCAGGGGGGGGGGGTGGATATACTGGGGCAGATGATGAGGGAAGAATGGAGGGATTTAAGTCATAGACCCCTATTTCTGGTACTTGGTCCACCTCACCCACACGATCACCATGCATGGAGAAAAATGAACTGAATGATAAATCGAAAATTATTAGTCCTGTATCAAATGAAACATTCTTCTTTGAAAGAGAGAGAGAGAGAAGAAAATAATTCATGCGTCTATTTTATGAAGACATGGTCTCAGTTTTAAATCAAGGAGATAAACTCTTTTAAAATTCCACTCCCATAGAAATCTGCCTTAATCCAAGAGTTTTTTTTTCTTGGTAATAAAGTCATTGTTCTTTGTTCCCTGGTCCTTTATTATTTTTACATTTCATTTGCTATTAACTCTAAGCTTTGGGACCTGTATGTAGGGAATCTATTTTGACATTTCTATTTTTAAAGCTTTCACATTAGCGGATGAATCATCCACACTTAATTCTTAAAGATAAGATACCATTTACTTTGAGTCTTGATTTGGTTGCATTGTATTCTACTAAAAATAAAAATTAAAAAAATAATCCCTCTTTTTATTTAATAAAACGAATTGTGAAAAGAGGAAAATTGGAACCTGTTGCATGTTGCAAAACAATTTAAAACTCAGAGATCCTTGCTTTGATTTTATGAGCTGCATCAAATTTCCACTATGGATCTGTCTCAGTTTAACTTTTTCACTAATTCCTTCTCAAATCTAATTCTTATTTATTTTTAATCTTACATCCATAGTCACTTAAGAAAAAGGTATAACAGGAATTTCAGAAAAAGACTGAGGAAATTTAGAAATAAATTTTGACCCCTATCCAGTTTTCTTAGTATAGTCTTTTTTTAAGTGCTAAGGCAAAACACTTCTAAAAGTATATTTATAAAATGAATGAACTTTTCCCAACAAATTATAAATAATGAATCATTACCAATAATTAAAATAGGTATGCTTGCATTCTTTAAGTGACAAGTTTTATATGTTACTTTGAGTTTGGGAGGCAGAAGGGAAGAGGCAGGAATAAAGGAAGAGAATTCAATGCTATTCTTTGTAAAGTTAACACTCGTGTTTAAAGTGGAAGATGATGGGGTCAGACCATTAGAAGGGTCAGGGTACCAATCCAACTTATACTTAAAAGTTGCCTGAGGAAGGAGGCTATAAATAGATAAAACTCTTTTAACAACTACTCAAGAATGGCATATAATTAGATACCTGGAAAAGTTGCAAACATCCATTAATAAGGCAACTTTGTTTGATATGTCTCAAAGTCAAAAGTCAATGTCAGTTCTATATCCCATCATTTCAAATAACTGCTCAGTGGTCTCTATGACATTCCCAAAAATTTATCCCAATTTAAGAAGCATGGAGGTGATTTTTTGAAAAAAAAAAAAACATTTTTATCTAGAGTTGGACTTGGTTTCTCACTGTTCTCCTGGTGTTATGATTTTCCGTTGCTGCGTGAAGATAGCGAAGACATGGAAGAAGAAGTGGCTGAGCCAAAAGAGAGAACCTGAGAACTGGAGAGAGACAAAGTCGAACACTGGCTGTAGGGCACCTTGGGGTCTTATTTTGGGATCTGTTCCCCATTGCATATAGTTATTCCTTTTCTTATCTTAATTCTATTGTCAAAATCAGGCAACTGGCTAATTTTGCTGGCTCGTTTTCCTTGGATAACAAATTACCCCAAAATTTAGTGGTATAAAACAACACCATTTTATTCTTATCTCACCATGTTGTGTGCCAAGAATATGGGTAGTTCTGCTCCTTGTCACTCTGACTGGGATTCCTTGGTGGATTCTGACTGGCGGCTGAACTTCTCTCATGGGTCTAAGACGCACATGGCTGGCGTGTTGGAGATAACAGCTGGAAGTCTGAGCGCAGCAGAGCCCATCCCCCTCTCCACGCAGTATAGGATCTCACAACACATTTCACCTAATGTTTCAAGGGGAACCTGCTCCTCTTCTTAGAAGCCACACCTGGAACTGGAACGGCATCACTCCAGCTGCGCCCAGTTGAAGGATTCAACTGAAGAAGTGTCAAAGTCTTTGCAGCTATCTTTTAACTCATCACACCTTGTTTTATTTTTAAATTCTCCTTGCTAGTATTTTGACTCTAAACTTCTCTATGGCAATTGGTTTGTCTATCACATGAGGCATAAATAATAAACACACATTTCAAATAGTCAGGTTTGCTATTAAAGATGTGCAGAAGTAAAGACAAAAGTGCTAATTTACTTTATGGAAGCAGCGAAAGTGGAGGAAAAATCATTAATTCTAACGTGGGCAAGCATTGATAGGCACTAGGTAGAAACGTTTTTTTAAGGTACTTCAGTTACCTTTTCATTCCTTTAATTCAATAATCCCACTCAAGATAATTAATCCAGGAAAATCATTTGAAAGGAGAAAAACACTCTATGTACAAACATATTTATAGATATGTTATTCACAACCTCAAAACACTAGAAATGAGAACCTACTGTGTAGCCATTAAATTAATAAAGGCCATTCCTCTATAGAAACATGAGTATTTTCATAATGAAAGTGAATAAAGGTAAACATAAAATTGAAACTGATATGATTATAATATATATTTAAACTATGCTTATAAGAATAGAAATGGACACAGAATAAGAAGAAATAAAAATAGATTTTGTAAAAGTAGTATGGTTTGAATTTGTTTTATTTTACACTATTTTAAAGTACATTCAATAATAAATTTTTAAAAACTTAATGACCATCTCAGACCATACCTTAAAGATTCAAAAACACGTATCAAGTGCCTCTGACCCTGAAAACATGTAAAACTTTATATATAGAAATATACAGTAATAAACATCTTTACATAAATGAAACATGTAATTTATAGCTTTATTTTGGCATATCACATGACAGATTTCTAAAAGTATTTGCTCTTTATCTGTTGTCTAATTCAAGGCTGGTTTGAAAAATAAGGAAATGTTCAGAATGTAGTATAGTATTGACTTTGGCCAATAAAGAGAAATGTATGGTAAGGAAACAAAAAAAGGTGCTTAACTCACAGATATTTGGCATCTATTGTTCTAAGTATTGTGACCAACATATAAAATGTCTGCCCTATGGAGCCTATATTCTAAAGGAAGGAGTGGATATAGATAGTAAACAAAATATGTAAATAAAATATTTGGTCACATGGCAGTAAGCATTATGGAGAAAAACAAATCAGGGTTAGCAGGACAGCGTAACTTTGTAAGGGAAGCTGGTCATTTTGAATAGAGCGTGTAGGGAAGGTCTCTGTGAAAAGACACAATTGTGTAAAGAAGTGAAGAGGCAGCTCTGAGGATACTGGTATATATTCCCATTAGGTGGAAAACCACTGAAGATTTGAGCAGAGAGTTGACATGATTGACTTATGTTTTAACAGGCTCACTCTGGTTTTTGTGTTCACGGCAGAGTGTAGTAGGGTGATGTAGATGCAGGGAGATCAGTTAGGACGCTATTGCAATAATCCAGGCAGGATGATAATGGGCAAGATGTCGAGAAGTGGTTACATTTGGATATATCATGAAGGAAGAGATTGCGAGGTTTGCTAAAGACTTGGCCATGTTGTGGAAGAGAAAAAGAAGAGTGAAGGTTAATGTTAAAGTTTTGGCCTGAGATAGGCCAAAGACTGGGATGGTTTGGGGGCAAGAAAAAAGAACATGAGTCTGGTTCGGGTGAGTTTAAATGTGTATTAGTTATACAAGTAGAGATTTCAAGTAGGTAGTTGGATATATATGTATAGAGTTAGAGGTGAGGTTCTAGGCTAGAGTTATAAATTTGAGAATTAATTATCAGCATATAGTTCAAATAATCTAAATCTATGAGACTAGAGGGGATCACTAAGAGGATCACTTAGCAGGAACCAGCTAAGGAAATGAGACGGAATGGCCCGTAAGGCAGGAGGAAAACCAGAAGAATGTGGAGGAAGCCAAGTGAAGAAAGCATTGCAGTGAGGAAGGATTGTTTCTGAGTGTCAGTTGTGGCTGGCTGTATATACACTTGCAATTTTTCTATGGCAAGTGAAGATATCATATATATAGATTGAAGGCTGTTTATAATCATACCTAGTTAGGAGAGCGTATTTGTGTATATGCATTGTGTTATTCCAAATAAAAATTGTTTTTGGAACATCCAGTGTTTCTTATGTTCCATAACTTTCCCCACCTCCATCATCACAAATGATTGTTTCTAATTGCTCTTATGGTTGTTTTCTCATCTTAATGGAGATTTTATCGAGATCAGGTGATTACAAATGGAAATATTCTTCTAATTCTCAGTCATATGAGTTAATGAAGGAGTAGGCTGATTATGAATCATTTGCTAGACACTAAAAATACTTCTATTTATTTTTAAATGTTGAATTTATGTTGGATTTAAGACATGTAATATTCAGGGAACTCATGGCACATTATAAAATGAAGAACATGTTGATCACATTTTCTTACTCAAACCACCTCCTATTCCCAATCCTTCCTAAGAAATCTAGATTTCTCAATCCCTTGGGAAATAAAGCGTTTTTATTTAAATCACCTTTCCTGATAACTGATCTAAGAGGAGAGAAGAAATAGATGTAATTCAGCCTCAGGGTACAGACATCTAGTCTCCATTCCTTTTAACTTTTATTGAACATCAAGCTGTCAGTCTAATAAGGTAATAAAGAAAAGTAAACAGAAATGGAAAGCAAAATAAATAGCAGTCTTTATCCCACTGGAAATAACTATAAATTTAAAAAGTACAATCTTGGCCATATTGCAAAAGGATTTTCTTGGTCTGTTTGCATAGCTGTATTTTATTCTATTCTTAACTAATCTGGATTTTTTTTTTTTGAGATTCTTATTGCACACAAAAACCAGAGTAAGCCTTTATCTACCCTACATATCTTTTGCAATTCATTTCTCAAGCAAATTGTTCTGTGTACTTGCCATGTGGCATCATCGTGCATACCGAAACTACAGGTTCTAATTTACAGTCAAAAACAAGATAACATAACTCCTAGGGGCTGTGTTTTCACAGATGTACCTTAAAGATGTCCTGAGACAGAACACTAAATGTAAGTGATAGGGGCTCATCTCGGCTCATCTGGGTAGCTTGTAGTTTGCCTTGGCTTTACCGACTAATCTATATTAAGTTGTGTGTCCTGCGAACCCATGTGCACCTGTCACCAATGCTCTGGTCTGTCTTACAGCCTTCTTTTGGCATTATCTAATGAAACTATAAAAAGAGAATGTTTCCTTTCCATTACGACAGCAACAAAAATTTCAAGAATGAAGCCACAAAAATTTCATACTACATCACAGGTCCCTTCTTAAAAGTAAGTCTAAAAGTGGTTAGCACCAGACCATCACATCAGGTCAAAGAGCATAGAGTTTCTGAGACCAAACTTTCTTTAGACTTTACATTTAAATGCTATTATTATCATCACAAAAATACTAAAGTAATCAATAAAGTAAACACACTTTCTTAATGCCAGTTTGTTTTTTAATTGACATAAATTTCAGTAACATTTATATTTTATACTTCTGTATAAACCATTCTTTTCTATTATACTGTAAAGCTGAAGATTAGAAATCAAGGTATCTTTAATTCATTTTTATATACTCTAGCACAGGACCATAATGGGAGTGATATAGTCATTCTTTGACATTTACCAGAAATATTATCTCTACAAAACTGCCACCTGGTACAAGCCCACTGTGATCATATTATTAGGGTAGAAGAAGACAGAAAATGATGGAATATCTATGGTTACTATTCCCTTATGGATATCTAGATCCACTTCACATAAAATATTTTTCTTTTAACATATAAAGAGGAATAAGATATTACCATAGCAAGCACCAGCAGCTCTCACTACCCCTTCCATCATCCAGTTTTTCCCCCAGGTGAAAAAACGCAAGCACACCTATCTGAAGCTGCCACACTCCACACTCAGAAGGTTTTGCTAGGCTCCAAATGAAGAACTCAGACTCAGACCTGCCAGACAATTGACTTCCAAATGCGTGGAAATCTTCATGGCCCCACTCATTTTTCACACCAGGATTCGCAGAAAGTTCCTAAAAAGCCAGTGGTTGGTCACTTGCCAAGGGGAGACACTTTCCAGTATTTATAAATTTTTAACTGAAATAATTTTAAATTTCCTAACAACTTGGTTCCATCTCCCCATTCCCCCGCTTTTTTTTTTTTTTTTCAGGTACAGAGCAGTTGCCTCCTGGAGTCGTGTTCAGGGAATTGGGATTCCCTTGATCACTGCCATTGAGATTGTCTCCATCTGGATCCTTTCTTTTATCCTGGCCATTCCTGAAGCAATCGGTTTCGTCATGGTACCCTTTGAATACAAGGGTGCCCAGCATAAAACCTGTATGCTCAATGCCACGTCTAAGTTCATGGAGGTACGAAGAGTTTAAAGGGAATTAACCAAGACTTGTTGATATCTCTACAGTACCTAGTGTGGTTTACTGGGCTAGTTATTTAAATATTCTTCAGCTGCATGAAAAATAAATGTTGAGCAATGGTTTAGCTCCTTAAATAGAGAACTATTTTGTTTTCATTCTTGTACTGTAGCACAACTGTAGACACAACTGTTGTTCTATACAGAACAAGTTTGAATTCTGAAAAAAAATTACTAAGGGAGAGAGATAGATGTGTATGTCTCAAGTACTATTTGTTTTTATAATAAGGTGTACAGCACAACAGTTTGCATCTGAAAGATATTCTGATATTTTGTTACTTGGAGAAATGCATATTTCTCATATATTTTTTTAAAAGTTAGAGTTAGTAACTCAGAGTAGGAAGTCATACTTACATGTAGTTATATTAGTACAAATTCTATATCTAATATACAAATAATGCAAATTGCAGAATTTTTTTAAAAAGCATTCAGTTTAACAAATTCAGTTGTGGCTTTTCAATACACCTGACCACATTATTGTTTCTCTGAAAAGCTTAATCACATGACTGGGTGTATTGGGAAACATGTTTAACATGAATATTTCCTTTGCAAAACTGGTCAAATGTGGACCAAGGGAGGAAACCAAAAGGATAACTATTTCTCTTAAATCAGCATAATTTAGTGCTTTGATGTAAGCTCAGGTTCTACATTTAATCACTTACAGACATCTCAAGGTATGTTTTCCTAACTTAGAAAATTCACGAAATTTGTGGTTTTACAGTTGACCAGTTATCCTGCTTAGAAGTTCTAGTTTTAAAATTAAAAATCCTCATGAAAACTGCCAAATTAGCAACCTTAAATCTTAAAATTAAGGTCTTCTCATCCACTAACTTTTTTATTAAGTTAATTCTCCACAGGGGGGGGAAAAAGTAGTCAATAGAATGTTATCATAATTTGGGCAGTATAAGTAAGCAATCTAAATATTTCTGACTAGAAAAGAAAAAAAATAAGTATTTCTGCCTAAAACATTAGAGAAAAGAGACTCAATATAAGAAGGAGCCTGCCGATCATTAGAACTGGACAAAATGAAATGGGATATTTCACAATGACCAAGTCTCCTTCAGAGACTGGTCCCGCTAAGGGTGGCCATGCAGTGGGCTGCAGTAATGGGTATGAGTTCGAACTGAGAATCTTTTTACATTTAGCATTCTCTTTCTCCTCCTGTTCTTTTTTTCTAGTTTTGTTCTCCCTCTTTGTTCCACTTGTTCCTTCTCAACTTTGCTCTGAGACTGGAGGGAGGCCCCTCCATGTCTTTGCTGATGACATCAGTTCGAAAGAAATGTGTGACCCTTTCTCCACAGGCCTCTGCCATTGAGGGGGCAGGGGACCCCATCCACTCCCCTCAGGGGTCAGCTTCCAGACTCTCTGCAGCTGCTCTGGGGGCATTCGCACCAGCTAGCAGTGCACCTGGAAGAACTGGGTGCAAACTGAAGAGGGTGCTCAAAGGAGTGTCTGTGTTGCACTTAAATGGAATGAGAGTCTTGATTTTTGTTTGTTTACTTTTTAAGTTCAGTACTGAAATCTTTCTAAAGAGTGATGTGGATAGGGAAATATATGTATAAACATCTGAATAAACCAACTCCTTTGGGAGTTTGAACTTAACCTAGGGATAAAATTCAGGGGTTTGTGAACTTGAATGGAAAATAAATTACATGTTTATTTTTGCCAACTTCTAACTCAAATTTATCATTGCCTTCTATTATGAATATAGGCAACAAAGCACAATAGTACCATGATTTTTCATTAATAGAAATATCAGACATTTTCATACCACGTAACAGTTGTATAATTTTGAAGTATCATTTATGCTCATCATTGCTTCAACATTCTGACAGTTATTAGAATAATCATTAGATCTGTCATTTAATTTGTTAATAAACATGTATATTGCTATAGCAGAATTTTATTTTTAATATTTTGATACTATTTCTTTGTAACTGGTTTTTATTATAATCTTACATATTTTATTATACATATAAAAGTATTATTCATCAGATTTTCAAAGGGGTCTATGGCATAAAAATAGTTAAGAAACTCTACCCAGAACTTTCTTTCCTCAGGAACCATTTATAGATTATTTTAATAGACATGCTCTAAATGTAGCCCACTGGGCCTCTTTCTATATTCAGAAACCGTCCAGTATTTCACAGAGCCGCGTGATTAGTTTTTACTGTGGGAACTGAGATATCACAGGAGGCTGCATTATCCTCAGTAAATAAACAATCTGGAGAAACAGAATAAGGAAAAGAAAAGCATTTCTTCCCAAGTTGGTGATTTACTTAGTGGGAGAAAGAATTTAGATGTAATTTTCCAATTTCCATTTTCATAGGGTATTAAATTTTCTCCTTTAATAATCCTGGTATTTGCAAATCCTGCCCACAAGGAGATAATGCTAAATATGCCTTGAGATAAGGTACTCTGTCTCAATAGTTTCCAGGTGGTACATATTAAAAGAGAGCAAGGGGCACAGTTATTGATGGCTCAAACTGGCTGGCTGCGAGGTCACATAGCAAGCATACCAGCCAAAGGGCTAACTCCTTGTAACCGAAGCTACACTGATAAGCCATTCATAACCTTTGCTGTTTCCAAACAAGATATTCACACTAAGTACACTTTGATCATAATAGTCAAAAGTAAACCAGGCACTAGCAAAATTTTGAGGCTCGCCAATAAAGGTAAATATATATTCTGTATGTCTCATAATCATGTTTCGTAAGCTTTGGAAGAGAATTCCTTTTATTGTTTGTGGCTCTTCCATTGTATAATTAAAATCAACTTTAGTTTATAAAAAATACCTTTGTCAGGATAACATTTTTTAATGCAGTTTTGTCATGTGCTGTAATAAAGCCAGGATAATTTCTGAAGTTTCCAATTGAGTTTTGAGCACCACCCTCAAGCCCATTACCACAATCAGAGGCTGTGAATACACAAACAGACCTGAAGGCATGAATATTCTGAAGCTCCCAAGGGCACTGCACAGTTAATTTACATCATAATGCCCCTCTTTTTCTTTCTCCCTTTTTTTTTTTTTTTTTCACTCTACAGTTCTACCAAGATGTAAAGGATTGGTGGCTCTTCGGGTTCTATTTCTGCATGCCTTTGGTGTGCACTGCAATCTTCTACACCCTCATGACTTGTGAGATGTTAAACAGAAGGAATGGCAGCTTGAGAATTGCCCTCAGTGAACACCTTAAACAGGTAAACCTAATAAGATTATGAAAATCTAGGAAAGACTGTGTGTGTCCTTGATGAGAAAAAGCCTACAAATACTATATTTAGCAGATTTAGCATGGTTTCCTAAAAATAAAAATATCGTCACAGAATTTCTTCTGTGAAAGAGGGAGCCTACCTATGTGAAATGGGGGGCCTTGGAAGCTGGAACCAATAGAGAGGAACTATTCACTTATTTCACTCGGAGTATATTGACCGTGTGTGTGTGTGTGTGTGTGTGTGTGTGTGTGTGTGTGTGTGTGTAATTTAGCTTGGAATTATGCCGGGACAAAAAGAAGTATATGATTTTCTCCCCTAGCAGGCCTTGTAGTCTTGTTGCAGAAACGTGAAACATTTAGAAAACAGAATCGCAAGGTATGGCAAAAGTTGCCTATGCTATGGAAAGCCAAGGAGGATATGAGATAAAGGCATGGAAAACCGTTCATGGATGAGGGGGCCTGAACTGCTCATGGAGGATAAATGGATTTGATGGGAAAGAAAAGGACAGAAGGCATTTCAGGTGGGAGAATGGGAGTCTAGTTAGAACCTGGCAAGGGCTCTACAGATTGGGGAGTGGGGAAGGAGATGAACCTCATTAGAGCAACATCATCATAAGATTCTTGATAGGAAATGAGGTTGGGTACATAAGAAGAGATCAAATTTTAGAGGGCCCAAAGTTCTAGAAGGAATTTGAACAAGGCGACAGGAGGCTTCTGTTGGTCCCCTCTGCACAGCATGCAGCACGGAGAAAGCTGTGGGCTTCAGAGGGCAAAACTTGGGTCTTACCCTTGCTGGCTCTGTGCCGCCGGAAGGCAGCTATGCTCACCGCTATATCACCAACACCAACTTCTCTGTGACCCTGGGAAAATTCTTAATCTCTCTGAGCTTCTAGTTCCTCATAAATTATATAGAATAATACGTCAAGGGGGTTGCCTAATGCATATAAGGTGTCTAATAGCATCCAACTCATAGTAAGTACTCAGAAAATGTTGATATTAATTCAGAGTAAAACTAGGGCTGCAGGTAAGTTCTAAGTCTCAACAGAGAGGTATATAAGGATACTCAACCACACCAAAAGTTAATGTGAGTTGTTGATGGAAGCCTGTAAATCTGGCCTATGTAATTATCATACACAAGCATCATTCTTCATCAGCAACTCTTCTCAACTACTGTACTGATTTTTTTGAGCTTAGCTCCTTATCTGTAAACTGGGAATAATAACATATAAATCAATGTTATTATGGGAATCAAAGGAATTAATGTGCACATACACACTTTGCAAAATCTAGCATGCCATACAAATGCTAACTATTATCTCCTACTGAAATTTAACAGGAAAATTATATCGAGAAACTTTAGTATGACTTTGTTCATGCATGAAAAATTTCAAGTGTGTCACATGTGAATCATTTTAAGCAATTTTTACTTCTCATTCCTGAAATAAAGGTACCTAAGTAAAACAGATTTGTTAAAACAGTGTTTTAAATGTTGAGTTTTGCATCAGCACTATAATCATAGAGCTTGTTTAAACTGTAAGTGGTATCTGCTCTAAAAATAATTAATTGGGGCTGGGCGCAATAATAATATGATGAGGCTTCACATTTACATAGCATTTTTTAAAGTTTTTGAAGAGCATTTCCATGTCATTTTCTTATTTGATTATCCTAAACATGCTGTGAGAGAGGCAGGACAGATATTATTCTTATTTACACAGGCTAGTTAAGAGATTGATTCAACCGAATGAAGATTAGAAGTCAAAACTTGGTCTTCATGCAACAGACGTTCCCGTGTATCACCCACGAAGATATAGCAGGTTCCAAGAGCAGAAGAGCAAGGCTGGCCAAAGGCCTGCTAGTGAGACTGCGGGAGAGCTAGCTCAGAGTGACGGGCCCTGCCACCCTCTGACTAGGATCCTATTGGGTCTTGCCTCTTCCATGGTTTCTCAAATTTCTCTTCATTATACTGACAACTTCATTAGTTAGGGACTGTGTTTGGATGCTGGTAGCAGAAAACCCAAAATTATATTGAGTACGCCAAGGAAGTGTTCATCTTCCTCCCACAGCAAGAAGTTCAAATGTCATTGGTTCAGTGGTAAAAGGACTCGTAGGCAGAGGCCTGCTGCTTCGCTGACCTTTCCGTCAGTATTGGAAGACAGCAGCTATAGCCCTACCCTCACGTCTGATTTCCAGGCAGCAAGAAGAGGAAGAACGCGGATCACATGAGTGTGTGTGCACCGAAGGAGTATCCCCCACTTTTAAGCAGCTTTGCAGAAACCCCGCACAACAATTTCTACTTAAGCTAATTCATCACAACTGTGTCGGGTGGTCAGGCAGATGATTAGGTCAGACTCCTTCACTGCTATAACAAAATCAAGGATCTGATTGATAGTGAGAAGAAAGGAGAATGGATATTGGGTAAGGAAATAGACTCTCAGGGCAACGTATCAATATTACCTTTTAAAAGAGTTATACTCTTTGAGGACATGCTCAGGGGAGATAATCTCTCCCCGACATCCTCCTTTATTCTTCCAGACACACTGTCTTTCTGTGTACACAAAATGACCCTTTAAAATGACCCTCCATTCCTGCAGATTGGACTCCTTTATTTCTCTCAATCATTGCTTGGTTTAATTGTTCTCTGAAGCTATATCCCAGCTAGCCCAGTAACTCCAAAAAATTAAAGAACTCCCAGTTCTTTGAGCAAATATGGCAATTTTAGAAAACTGTCCCCAAGTCTTTTAAAATGACTCTATTAACTATATGGGTTTACTGTAGGTTCCCCATATTTAATAGCATATGCTTTGGGTTGAACCAACATTACCTTTCCAAACCCTGTTTTCAATCAGGTTTATTTTGACATTAACTGATCCCAGTTACAGATGACTTTGCATTGTATGTTCTTAGTTAGGCTCCTACATGCATGCACTATAATACTCAAGCATCGTGCACATGAACGACTGGTTGCAGACAACTCTTACCCTACGGTTTCTCTGATCCTGTGCAGACTTGATAGCATGGGAACCTTCAGCTGAAGTCAGCACAGGGTCAGCATGTCCAGGTTTTTCTAGTCATCATTGCTGATAATCCTTTATCCTCATCCTTCTGTTTGTAAACAAGGTATCTTTGGGAACTACATGCCATCAATAAAAGAACTTTAAAAGTGAAAATTCACGATGTTTTCTTCAAGATCAAGAAATGGAGAAAACATATTGCTGTTGGTTTTTCTTTTCTGTTTCCTACTCCTATTTTGTTTTCCAAAGGTCTTTGCAAATTTGTCCATTCTTATCGTGGTGGGTTCAGTCACCTTGACGGCCATGCTATCATTAAAGTTACCTGTTTTTGAAGCTTTTAGCTAACACTTTCCCCCACACATTCGCCCCTTCCCCCCACCACACACACCGACACTCAGTGACAGGGTTGGCTCAACTCCACCTAGTTCGCAGCTCTGCCCCACCAGCCTGACAGCACCATCCTTCGTGGCAGCTGCCCAAAAGAACCATTAGCAACCCCTCGGCCATAAAGTTGTCCTCCGCATCTTGAAAAGGTAGATGTACTGCGAGGCTGGCCGTTCTGTCTCTTCTTTGAGCTATTCTTTCTCTGCTCTCTGCTACTTCCTTGTTGTAGTTCTTTCATCTAATAAAAAAACATTCAACTTACTGTACTTTTTTTTCCTCACTTTAGCGTCGAGAAGTGGCAAAAACAGTTTTCTGCTTGGTTGTAATTTTTGCTCTTTGCTGGTTCCCACTTCATTTAAGCCGTATTTTGAAGAAAACGGTGTATGATGAGATGGACAAGAACCGATGTGAATTACTTAGGTATGATCGTATGTACCCATTAAGAAATCGGAGTTTGATGTTTTCATTCATAATACTTTTGAAAACCATCTGGTCTACATTCTCCTTAGCCTTTAAAATTAAAACTGCAAAGTTGATTATTTTTTCTTTAGTTGACATAGCCCATAACGGATCCCAAAGTTTGTGTGAGCCATGTCTATCATCTTACTGATCCCTTCCTGAGGCCATGCCTAATGGTTTGAACTAACCAAGTGGCAGGCAAATGTTATGTAGAACTAAATTGCCATTTAGACAGACACTTAACAAAATTCTGACTGCCACCTGTAAGAAATGGGTTCTGGGGTGAAAATGCTTATTCAAGGGATAAATGCTAGTTTTTCAGATTTAAAAACATTATGTTCTAATCACTCTATTTTCTTTTGCTCTAGTTTCTTACTGCTCATGGATTACATTGGTATTAACTTGGCGACTATGAATTCATGTATAAACCCAATAGCTCTATATTTTGTGAGCAAGAAATTTAAAAATTGTTTCCAGGTAAGACTGTTTTGCAAGTATTTTTAAAGACAACCAAATAAGTACATTAAGTAGCCAACAGACATGACTAATTCCATTTGACAAATATTGCTCTCATCAGCTGTACTGTTCAGTAGAGAAGTGAAAATCATATTGTGTTACCCAGAAAGAGTGTCAAATTGTCAGCATAACAGAAAAACAATATCTATTCAGACAACATATTCAGAGGTTAAAATTACAAATAACTAACTTAATAACATACCAATTTAGTACCCTCTTTTAAAAAGAAATGCTCGAATGTGAGCTCCAGGCCACATACATAAAACCTATCCCTGCCTTACATTGTTACATTGTCTTAGACTTCATCAACAGTCTCAACAAAACATAAACTCTAATGTTAAGAAAGCACTTGCTTAATGCTACTTAATAATATATATTTAATAATAGCTTCTTCAAGGAAAGTAAATGCATATTGCTCTGGAAATCTGAACTAATGTAATTGCATTCAAAATCAGTTTTCTTCTGTTCTTCAAACCCTTTTGTAGCTAAGCCAACTCATGTCCCCCAGAAGCTCCAAGAACTTTTTAGTGATGTGTCATTTTTCCAGTTCCTGGAATGATTTTAGCACAGAGTTAATCCTAACTGGATTCTGTTATCTCTGGTCAGGATGTTTAACTTTAGTTCATGGTACATACTAGGAAGAGTAAGTAGCATAGAGGTCAAGGGTGCAGTCTCTGGAAGCAAACGATCTTGATTTACATCACGGCTCTGCACTTACTGACAAACCCAGGTCTGGGACCTTAGTTTGCTTGCTCCTAGTAAAATCGGACTATCACAGTATCTATCTCTTAAATAGTATTCAGTGAGTTAATATATGTTAAGTGCTTGAAACAGTAAGTGCTTAGGATGAGTTTATTGTTATTCGAGATAAGTGTGGAGACACAAAACACAGTGACTGCCCTGGAGGAATTTACAATCTAAAAGGAAACAGGTAAATTCACCAAGAATCAAACAAATAGATGAAACGTGGTAGTTTCATCTAACTTGGTAGGAAAATAGCACCTAATATCTAGGGCTGCTGTGAGCATCAAATGAGGTGCCCGACACAGAGAGCCACACAGGCGGTGCACACTGAAGAAATGCCAGGCCCCTCCCAGCCCTTCTCCACTCAAGCCCACCCCAAGTCATACAGCACTCTCCTCCCTGACCAAAACTTCTTCCCTTCCTCTCTGAGTTGGTGAACAGAATTAAAACGAGAAAGTAGGGATCTATTTCTGTTTATTAGAATGGACAGTTTAACTTCCACCTAGAGATTACAGACTCCATGCCCTTGATTACTGATAAGGCTTGCATTCTATCCTCGAATGCATGTGGGCGTTTACCCCTTGTTGGTGGGGGCCCAAGGCCTCCGTGTTCTGCTGAGAATAGGCTAATAGGCTCATGTCATTTAGCATTTGTTCCTTTCCCCAGTCTTGTCTCTGCTGCTGCTGTTACCAGTCCAAAAGTCTGATGACCTCAGTCCCCATGAATGGAACAAGCATCCAATGGAAGAACCATGAACAAAACAACCACAACACAGAGAGGAGCAGCCACAAGGACAGTATAAACTAAACATCTTAAGAAACTTAGTCAATATTCCTTCAACTTGTATTGGAGAAAAAAAAAAAAATCACACAGCAGCTATGTCTCCTGAAAGCTCTTCTCCATTGACTCAGTGCACCCCCAGAAAATGATTTCCAAAACATCATAGTGGACTAGTTTATACCCACATATTCAATGAATCTTACTTCTTAATTTATCTAATTTACATTTTCTGCATATTATATTCAGGACTAAAAAATGGTGGGAGCTGGCAAGGGGAAAGGAGACTATTAAATGAAACCAGTAAGATATATACTGCTTTTACGTGAAAATAATTTTCAAGTACATGACTAGCTTTCATGGTAGTTCTGTCAAATATTCCATGAGAACTGGTCACTATGAAAGTTTAGAGATTATGAAAGGTTTTCTATTTTTTTAAGTTTTTTTGGTTTTGTTTAGTTTTGTTTTGTTTTTTTACCAAACACAGTATGGGCTTCAGTCGCCAACATTTTTTAACCACAGGGTAGACTAAAAATGCTTCTTTGAGCTTATTTAAACATATTTTACCAAAAAGAAGAAGAAGAAGAAGAAGGAGGAGGAGGAGTAGGAGGAGGAGGAGGAGGAGGAGGAGGAGAAGGAGGAGGAGGAGAAAACAGAATTTAGGTGAAAAATTAAGTTAATATTTCTCATGTCATTGTTTTATTTTTAAAACATAAATTCTCAAGCTTCAACAAATACAGGCAGTTAAAACACACTGATAACCACATACGCAGTTTAATAGCTGCTGTTCAAACATTTTTAAGAACCTATATTTTTTTAATGGTGTTTCATTACAGGAGATCCTGAAAATTTTATGTTAAATTTAAAAATAATGCTTGAATCAAATCGTTATATTTTTAATAAGCCCAATCTTTTTTTAGAATGTCTTTTATGTAAAATCAGTATCATATACAAAAATTTAAATGTCCATGTCATTTAACTATATCTAAGACATTCAGTGCAATGCATAGAATTCTAAAGCACATCTAGGAGGGAAGGATTGAATACCTTTAGAAGATTTGGAACTTTTCATTGAGTTTTTTTTAGTAATGGTAGCGTGTATATGTATATATATGCAGATATATACATACATTCACATATATGTACATTATACATTATGTGTATATATATGTGTGTGTGTGTGTATGTGTGTATATACATTATACGTATCACCTCATATTCTTTTGCTTTCTCTTAAAATATTAACTGGTAGTAAGACTCTTTTGGTCATTCCGTTTTCCATACAGGAAACATAATTTCAAAGTGGCCAGCTGAGTTTATCATGTCAGTGAAATACAATTACCCCCAAATGCTACCATGAACTATGGTTTTCCACATTTCTGGGTTTCCAGTATTAACTTAAACAGCCCCCCTACTCCCAATACTCACATGGTCACCATTTCAAAGGGCCCACAGTGACTTTTGCTGGGCATTTCCCAAGTTTACAGACTGTGAGTATAGCAGAAAATCTTTTACTGTGTGTATATAAATATATATAAACAACTGTACATTTAGCCGATTTTTCTGTGATTGTCTCTATGGAATGTATCTCTGTGTGTGCTACATGCATGTGTGCAATGGTTTGTATGAACGTATAATCTAATACTAATGCCCTGCAGCTGTGCCAGAGCACACACTCTGAGTGGAATCTAGTTGGTGTTCATCTTGACAACAAGCCTCAATCAGTTTTAATCTATCTGCGTCCATAAGTCTTATGACCACATCTGCATTCCAAATGGAATAGGGAGGCAGCATGAAAGGGAATGAGCCATTGGTTAATAATAGGGTTTTGGCTGGTTGGTTGGATGGTTGGTTGGTTGGTTGGTTGGTTGGTTGGTTTGATAAAGCAGTATTTGGGGTTGTATTATTTTCTGTACTAGAGCAAAAGGCATTAAACTTTGAAGCATTATATTGTTTCAATCCTCAACTCAGTGTGGTGATTAGATTGACAAGTAGTCTGATGTTCCTATCAGATTCTACCAGCTAGATTACTGATGATAAATTACCTAATGATTTGTTGGGCTATGTATTAGCACAGTCATATGTGAATGATATCAGTTTCCAGTTGATCCAATGCAGGGCTCTTTTATGTGTTAGCAGTCAAATTCCATTACTTCACTGGTACATTGCATGCAGTGATATATGCCTACAATATAAGCCATAGGTTCACGTCATTTTGTTTAGCCAATTGTCTTTTTTAAAAAAAAGTATGCTTTGCCTCTTGCAATATGAAGAATGCATTTTGTAAGTTCAGAAAGTCATAGATTTCTGAATAACCACAAAGGCTTCAATGTATATTTTGTTTATGGACCGGTAAGTAACTGTGGTTTACTAGTGGGAAGATTTCTAATTTCTACTTTTATCCCATCTTTCCAAGTAAATCTGTAGAAATGAGCCAGAAGCCAAGGTCCTGCACTGGCAGTGGGCCATAAGTATAAAATAAAAGTTTACAGAAGCCTTGTAAATGTCTCTTCATTGTTTTACATAGTTCTTCAAAGAAAATGTTTATTACACAATGCCTGTCGCAAATCTCTCTAGCAGTAGCCAGGCCAGCAATTTAACTTTCAAACAGGTAATTCCTAACTGTGCTTTATTCTTGACCTACATTGTGCTGAAACATAACTCCTTCATTCATTCCTTCATTCACCTTTCCAATTAATTTTACTCTGCCCCAGGAATTCTTCTAGATACTGGGGATAGAGCAGTGAACAAAACAGGCAAAGTCCCTGCTCCAAAGGAGCTGGACTTCTAGGGGAAGGAGTTGGGCAATAAACAGTTACAGTCCACAGACTATATGTCATGTGGATTCCTGGAGGAAGAGACTCATATATAATCATATATATATAATTACTTATTTGACATCTCCAATTGGATGGCTAACAGACCTACTATATCTAAAACTAAGCTTCTAATATCCCTATAACCTATACCATCACATCCCTCTGCTCATGTATTAGTCAGGGTTCTCCAGAGAAACAGAGCTAACAGAACAAATAGGAAGTGTGTGTGTGTGTGTGTGTATACACACATATACATACATATACATACATATGTATATACATATATACATATATATGTATAAGGGAATTATGGGAATTAGCTCATGCGATTATAAAGGTTGAGATATGTTACAATCTGCCGTCTGCAAGCTGGAGAACAAGAAAGCCAGTGATATAATTGAGTCGAAGTCCAAAGGCCTGAAAACTAAGGAAGCCAGTGGCGTAACTCCGAGTTGCAGGCCAAAAGCCTGAGAACCGTGGAGCACTCCGCTTGCTGTTGTAAGTCCCAGAGTTCAAAGGCCCGAGACCAGGGTAGCCGATGTCCAAGGGCAAGAAAAAATGGATGTCCTAGCTCAAGAAGAGATAGAACTTCCCCTCCCTCTGCTTTTTTTTTTCTCTTCAAGCCCTCTACAGACAGATGATGTTAGCCAGCATTGGTGAGAGCCCAGGGGCTTTATTCAGTCTTCTGATTTAGATGCTAATCTCTTTAGGAAACACCCTCACAGTCACGCCCAGAAAAAATGTCTTACCTGCTCTCTGGGTGTCCCTTAGCCCTCTCAAGTTGACACATAAAATTAACCATCACAGCTCCGTTAAAGACAGCTCCATCCTTTGAGTTGTCAGGACGAAATCTTTGAAGTCACTTTCCATTCCTTTCTCTCATACCTTATCCCCTATCTGCCAAACAGATCCAGAAGCTAAGCACTTCTCCCTACCTCTTCCATCCTCTTCTGAGCCACCAACATTTCTTGTCAGGATAACTACAGTAGGCTCCGACATGCCTACTTGTTTCCAGCCTGTAAAGACCATATATAAACAGGGCCAGTCTCTCAAACCCTGTAAATGGTCTGAAGGTGTTCACATTTCCAGATAGGCTGACCGACATCCCTTGGGGATTTTTCTAGTAAGGACTAAAGTAAGAAAGAACCATTTCCCATGGCGGCAAGCCCAGGAGGGTGCAAGCCTAGAAGCCGCAGGCTATTGTGATTTGGGTACTATGAAGAAAGTCAATCTAGATTGTTACTAAGATGAAAAAGAGCATTTAAGTCTGTGGTTCCAATTTTCCCTGATGCTTTCTCTTGGCTTGAGTAAGCAGACCAACACAATTTACCTTTGTGCTTACACTACTTAAATTTGGTTTCCTGTTGCTTACAATACACACATGCTAAGACCATCTCTTCCAAGTGATTTATCTTTGTTGTTGTTGTTTAAATCAGTAGGCTTTATGTTTCTTAGAGTAGTTTTACAGAAAAACTGATTAGAAAGCACAGAGTCCTCACACGCTCTTTTCTCCTCCCCTGCATACAGCTCCCCTTTATGTTTTCCTCCCGTATTAGTGTAGTTTATTTGACAAAACAATGTTGATACAATATTATTAACTGATGCCCGTAAGTTATACTAGGATTCAGGCTTAGTGTTGTACGTTCTATGGGTTTTGACAAAGATATAGTGGCATTTGCCCACTATTATGTATCATTCGGTAACATTTCACTGCCCTAAAAATCTCCTGTGCTCTACCTTTTCTTCTCTCCCTCCCGCTCCCTTTAGATTCATCTTTTCACTCAATGCAGATATAGTGAACACCCACCAGATCAAACTGTTTTAGTTTCTAGGAACACGAAACCAGATGTGTAACTAAATAATGGAAGGATGTGCGTAGTGGTGGCTCAGCGGAGGGTACATTAAAGGCAAGAGTTGTCAAAATTCTTTCAACTTCAGATGGAAATGGCATCAGTGAACACAGTATGAGGGCGCTTGCTTTACCACTCTTCTTGTAGTGAGCATAACTATGTCACTGCTAAGAGAATGGCATGATAACAAGTAACATAGCATCGTCTCTACAGTACGAGATTTTTAAGTCAGTAAACACATGTCATTCTTCATCCAAAAATAAACCTATCCAGTAAATTGGAAATTAAGGTAATAAAACAAATTGGAGTTTAAGTCCAAGAAATAGCCAAGGCAAATGTGAGTCTTTCGCTAGTCTGTTACCTCTGTTGTTATTTTTAATAGTATTATTAGTCCATGCTAGATTATTAAACACGATATGTGTGTGAAGGAAATGCACTGCCAGTCTTTGCAAGCCTCTTGAGGCCTGAAACTCAGAGTCTACAATTCCCTTATTTGTAATATAACTTAGTATAGCACTGTAGTTATTCTTTTTCCACACTTCAAACAAGGGACGTTAAATCAGGGCACAAGTCCACCATATTCAGTTGATTATTTCTGAAATTCCAGTGATGTCTTCACATTTAAAAACCCCAGTGTTTTTTAAATAATTCTACATTTCGAGAAGATTCTGTCACAGTTTTCTCTAAGAAGTAGTAAAGACAAACCAGTGTCTATATTTGGTAAGTGCCTATACTCTGGCATTTTTGTTTCTAAAACTGAAAGTAGACAGGCCACAGTTCTAAGAATCAGGGAATAATCAAGAACTGAAAAATAATATTGTAATGGCACAACCAGGCCTTCCCCAAAAAGCATGCTAGCATAGTTCACTTTCGATCTGATGAACCTAGAAGTCCTGCGACTCCTGGTTTTCCAAGCTTTTAGCATCAATGTTATTTAGTAGATTTTGTGTTTCTTCCTGGGAGATAATAAATAGGAATAATAATGCCAAACCTAGATATAATCAGAAGAGTCATGGAATCTTCCTAAGGGAATATAGAGAATTTCACAAATTTTTCCTTTTTGATCCTAAACCACAGTCCTCTTACCTAATATATCTATGTGGAAATGATCATCTTTTATTTGAATTTGATTCTACGATGGTAGATACAATTGTATATTGAGTGTTCTGATATATTTGTCCCAGTTGGGAGGGAGTCACAGACACTTCCCAGACTATGTAATATCACATACCAGCCAAATCACAGACCCAGACACCCATAAGGCACAGCCCTGACTCATTCCTTTTATTCCATGGTTTTTGCAGAATAAAGGCATTTCTTCATGAACTACAGCTCTCTATTTCTAAGTGTGATAATTGAAATTAACTGCAGTTCAATTCCCGTGGTTTTTTTAAATCCTAAAATGAGAAATCTACCAAGTGTGGTCAGGTAAAGGGAAAATATGTGCCCTTTCAGGCTTTTTCTGGCATACATTTGTGCATAATAAAAAGCTGATCTCCTAGGTCCAGTCTCTTCTCTCTGTTAGGAAACCCAATGGGGTTAGGCCTGGATCACAGTCCCTCACTCTAAATCGAGCTCCTGTTGGGAGGGATGGGATTCTTCTGACTGGATTAGGCCAAGCAGAGCCAACTCCTAAAGCTGGAGTGGGGCAGTGGTGGCATGGTGGCGGGGGGTGAAGGGGTGACTTCCCCCCAAAACTCCCATGTGGTCTTAGAAAGGGGAAGGGATAACGGCTGCATTATGTCCTCTCCTCATCACTAAAGACCCTGTCCATATTCCTGCTACTTCTGATTTCTGCTGCTTTTTTGAATTTTTAGCTCAGTTAATTCTTTGATTTTTATTATTTTCTTCAAAAATAATTTTTGCTCTTCAAATTATAAAAATACTACATAAAGTAGATCTAGAATATAGTTATAATATATTGTTTTGTGGAACAAGACAATAATGAATGATCCATGTATTGAGAGGAAAACAAATCACTATATGTGGCATTTTATCTATATTTTATATTTAGTTTATTCAGTTTTTTGCTACCACAAACAAGACTGCACTGTACATCTTTGTACAAGTCTTAATGAAGACTTGTGTGATTTCTCTGGAACAATTAAAAAGGAATAGGATTGCTACTGGATTAGAGGGTTTCAATCTTTAGTAATGGATCAACCCGGGGCTGGTGGGGCCATTCTGGTGACAACCTAGAAGTCCTTGGCATCCCTGAGTACTTCTAGATTGTCACCAGAATGGCCCCACCAGCCCTGGGTTGATCCATTATTAAAGATTCTAGGGTTCTGGGTGCCTTGCAAATGCTGCCCTTTACACTGGCACCATCATGCTGGAGAAAGACAGACCTTCGGGCATATGTAAGAGACACTGTGTGGTGTGAGACCTGACCAGTTCCTTTCTGGATCCCTCATAGTAGCTCTGTTCACCCACCTTAGTTTCAGTGTGTTTTGCTATTATTTTGTGCCGGTAACTTCCAGAGGCTTTCTCTTAAACACTGGAGGTCCCTACCCCGTAAAGAGAAGGGGAAAGAACCTAGAAATTTTATGTCCACCTCAACCCACTGTGGCCTGTGGCCAATGTGCTAGTGCGGGAGGGCTGAAGCCCAGCTGGGTCTCAAGTGGGGTAAATACCAAGCAGCGCGAGAGATCAGGCTGAGTCTGGGACTTCACCCGACATCGCGCCCTCCTCAGCTTCTGTCCTAGCCCCCGCTGCTTCTGTTCCCTTATTGTTCTCCTCTGGGGGCTGCGCCTTAACAAACTACTCGGACTTAAATCCTCCGCTCAAGGTTCACTTCTGGGGGAACTGGACCAAAGACAGCACACATTTCTATTTCTCTGCTGAACATGAAGGGCGAGTTCATGACAATGAACACCTCAGATTCTTTAGCATACTAAATTTGGGCTCATATTCGAAGTAATTCTTTCGATTTCTCTATCTGAGGTATCTCAGTAGGTATGTGATCTCTCTCCCAATTGGCAATCCAAACTTCTTCCCCCTCACCTTCAGTCTCAGCTGCTGGGAAGGCGTGTGGCTTTTCTACGAGGCACTCATGTAGACCAGTCTAGAAACTCCATTTCAGCCTCAAGATCAGGGCTATTAAGATTTTTGTATATCCAGACATTCTTCCTATCAGAAATCAGCTGCAGTTGCCCCTAGGAGAACATGCCCCTCTCAAGTGGCTGCCAAGTGAGGGTTTAGGTCAGTTATGAAGCTGACATTGATGAGTGGTAACTGAATTTGTCAGCTGGGGGCAGGGGAGCGCAGATAGCAAGCACAGGCCACTCTTTCAAAGGGTTTGACAGTGAGAATACTAGAGACCCAGGAAGACAGCCTGAGGGAACAGCAGAGTCAAAGGAAAAGTTTTTATTTCTTTATAAGAAAAACAACTCCAGTATTTTTTATGACAGATGAACTGAAGCCAATGAAAGGAAGAGATAATATGAAAGAAAGAAGGTAATTAGTGGATAAAGGTCCTAGGGGACATGAGAGGAGTTGGAAATGCAGCATTGGAAAGGAAGGAAGATTCCTCTTTACTGACTAATAAGCAGTGTCTGTTTCTTTAGGCATGCGGTTTCCTGATTTTCTACCCATGAATGTCTTCTGTCGATATTCTGGGCTTAAGGATAAGAACAGAACCTATTCATACCATAGGTGGAAGTGTACTATTTTTAAATAGTACCTTACAAGAACATCCTGGAAAGTTTTCCATGCAAGTGTATCTGTATGAATGAACTCTTAACCTGGGGCCAGACTCTAGCTAGAGAGACTCAGAGAAGACACCTATAGCTGGAGACAGAAGGGGGTGTCATCCACATTCGAGGCCATCTGTGGGTACAATAGAAACCATAACCCTGTGGCTTTTTTCTGTAATGAACATGTGTTGTTCCATAACCAGAGTATATGCATATACAGAAAAAATTTATCTTTGATTTTTTATGATGATATTCTTCTTCAATTAATAATTGGGTATAACAAAACCCCCAAGATAAATCAAAGTCGTTTCATTTCAGTGTGAAGATGTGTACCATTCCCATTACTACGCTTTAAGCCTTTATTTTACACCATCGCCCAATCTCACAGCTGTATCACATTAGAGTCTTTCTCAGAGTTCCAAATCTATCAGTCCAGGTGGTGCATACAGATTAAGTCCTGAAGCAGTCTAAAACACTTATCTTCCCTCCTTCTGTGTGACCAAAGAGAATCTACAAAATGGTCAACTGTTTTCCAGCTCCTTCCTCTCTACTTAGTGCTTCCTTTCCAAATGTGCTTGTGACTAATACTTAGCAGGAAGAAGAAAGCCTGAGTTTAATACTTCCTCCATGCCGATGCTCTATTTTTCTACATCATCTGTAGACAACCAGCAAATTGCACGATTCCTTGGGCTTGGTCAGCTGGTACAGCCCCCTGCTTTTGTCATCAGCCCAGCATCCCAGGGTCTCTTTCTATCAAAAGTAAAAGGGTCATGGGAACTTAATATTCTACTGAACCATGATTTGGTTCAGGTAAAATAATAGTGTAACTTCTGACCATGCTTGGGATCACTCATCATTCCACCAGGTTATCCCAATACTTTAGGGAACACCGTGTGGTTACTCTTGAGAACTCTCATCTAGGAATTATGCTACATGACGCACAATCTTAAAAAGCTGTTGCCTCTGTCAATTACATAGTATGCAACAAGTAAAAGGTTGTCATTCTGATTTCAGCTTAAACGTTACCTCTTCAGAGAACTTTCCTGACCACAAAATGTAAATTAGTCACCCAGTCACACAATCACTGATTTAATTCTCTACACAGCACATATCTCTAAGTATTTTTCCTGCTCATTTAAGTTTATATATGGTCTGTCCCTAGATAAATTCAGTGAAGTTGCAGAATACAAAATCAACACACAAAAATGATTTTCATTTCTATGCACTAACAACAAAATATCTGAAAAAGATAAAGAAAACAATCTAATTTACAATAATATCAAAAACCGTAAAATACTTAAAGAATAAATTTAACCAAGGAGGTGAAAGATCTGAAAACTATAACATTTTGAGATGAAAGAAGTTGATGAAGACACAAATAAATGGGAAAACATCCCACGTTCATGTATTGGAAGAATGAATATTGTTAAAATGTCCATACTGCCCAAAGCCATCTCTAGAGTCAATGCAATCACTCTCAAAATTACAAAAGCATTTTTCACAGAAATACTACAAACGGTCCTAAAACTTGTATGAAACCATGAAAGACCCCGAATGCCAAAGTAATTCTGGGAAAGAACAAAGAGGCACCACATATTCCGATTTCAAAATATATTACAAAGCTATAATAATTAAAAATGGCACTGGTATACATACAGACATGTAGAATAATGGAACAGAATGGAAAGCCCAGAAATAAATCCTTACATATATAGTCAAGTAATTCTTGACAAGGAAGTCAAGAATATTCAGTGGAGAAAGAAGAGTCTATTCGATAAATGGTGCTGGGAAAACTGAATAAGCACATGCAAAAGAATGAGATTGGACCCCTATCCTACAGCGCTCACAAAAATTAACTCAAAAAGGATTAAAGACTTAAATGCAAAACCTGAAATCTTAAAGCTCCTAGAATAAAACATAGGAGGAAAGTTCCTTGACATTGTTCTTGGCAATAAATTTTTGGATATGACACTAAAAGCACAAGCAACAAAAGCAAAAATACACAAGTGGCAATAGTTGTTTAAGAAGCTTCTGCGCAGCATAAGAAATTATCAATGAAGCGAAAGGCAACCTGTAAAACAAGAAAATATTTGCAAACCATCTGTCTCATAAGATGTTAATACTCAAAATATGGAACTCATACAACTCATAGCAAAATAATACAATCTGACTTAAAAATGGGCAAAGGACATGAATAGACATTTTTCAGAGAAGACACACAAATGGCCAACATAAAAAAAAATACTCAACACTAATAATCATCACAGAAATAAGATATCCGCAATGAAATATCACCTCACACTTGTTAGAATGACTACTATCAAAAAGATAAGAGATAATGAGTGTTGACAAGGATGTAGGGAAAGGGAAGCCTTGGGCACTGCTTGGCGGAATATAAATTGGTACCACCAATATGGAAACCAGCCCCTGAAGTAGGGCTGTGTGTGCAGTTGCTTTTCCCTCAGGCCCAAGTTAAAAACTGCTTTTAGTCAACAATAGCCTTGCATGAAACTCCTAGAGAGATCACTCGTGCCAGAGGAAAAAAGTAGTATAGAATTTAAGATAACTTAACTTCTAAAACAAAACAAAATAAAATAAAAAAATTTTAAGAAGAAAGAGGAAGTGAAGGAAGGCGAGGGAAGAGGAGGTGAAGGAAGAGGAGGGAGAATAAGAAGGTTTTGCAAGGGTGACGTACACTAAAAAGCCCTTCATAATTTAATATTTGAAAGCAGTCGTGGCTGTCTGGAAACACAACTTTGTCCACTTGTCTATTGTCAGTTTTCGGGGAAGAGCCAACTGGAGATATGGACCTACAAAATTAGTGAGGAAAACTGCTTCAATTCCTATGCTAACTAATGTTATCCATCATCGATAAATATGAGTAGATAACAGGTCACCAGACACAAGAGGAGAGCAAACAATAAACATGAAGACGAAAGTTAAAACAAGCATTGATCCTAGAGAAAACAGATAATTCAGGGAACAGAATAGATTTCTTAAAATTCTGAATACTGTCCTCAGAGATGGTTAAGAAGATATTGCAGATATCAAAATAAACCCAGGCTGCTATATAAAAGGAGAAAGCAGAGTTCAAGAAAGAACACACAGATATTTTATTAAAAGAATGGCAGTTTAGCTAAAAACAGCTAAATGCAGTTGTTCTTTACAAAAGAAAACTTTCAGAAAATGTATTCATGTACAAGGAAGTCCCAGGACTCCGAACACGTTCTGATAAATCATTTCACCAAAATTGTATTGGGTCTCTTTTCACTTAAGGGCTTTATCAGATTATAAAGCGCCAGTTAAACCCTTTGTCTTTTGCTAGGGGTGGAGTCTGTGAAGCCCTGCACATACAAAGCAAAAAAATAATCATGTAAGTCAGAAAATTCCTTCCCTTCCCCCTCAGATTTATAGTGTTCATTTATCTCTTTGTATATAAACCACATCCTCTGACTGGAAAAAAAAAAAAAAAAGACCTTAATAATAGTTGACTTTCCTTGTAAAGTGCTGTTCCTTTGTACAACAGGGAACTTCACCAAATTTGAAGCTTAACAATTTACTCGATACTAAAATTTATTTTTAAAATGAGTTTATATAAAAATAATGTGAATTTTTTTAAAGGGCATGTGTATAAGTGCCCTAGAAATATATTATTATTTAGTGTTTCTAAAGCTCTGGTTGCTACTACTCAGCTTAACAAATTATAAGGGATTGGATGGCTTTAAAACCAATATACCACCCACATATCTCTGATGACTTAAACATGTGTCATTAAAAGAAACCAGGTTTTAGTTCAAAGGGACATCTATTTCTTCTTCTTTTGAAAGTTCCAAAATAATATAAAATATACTTTACAAAATAAAAATTAAAAATCACCGGAAAGTGAGAAAAGGTACCATCAGCAGGCCAGAAGATCTTGAGAATTACCAATTGATAGAAAGCAGAAGATGTTGTACTGATGGAAGAAGCAGAACAGTAGAACAGAAAAACGGTAATGGCAGGAGTTTAAGGGTATTGGCAGAGGAAGTTAGAGAAATGCCCGTTGGGGAGTCAGGGCCATGTTCATGGATATGTGATCTTTATGGTAGCCTAGTGTCCCATGCTTTGAAGTGGCCTCTACCTCCTTTAATGCTCTGCTGTTGCCTTGAAATTCTTAATAATTTTTTAATGAGGGACCCTACATTTTCATTTTGCACCAAAGCCTGTGAATTCATTCAATGAAAATGAGACTTCAAATGCAAGACCCCTTGGATAGAAAACTGACAGACCCAGTTTGTCAAAGCTTAAACAACCTAGAAGAAATCCTAACAGAGGGCAGGGAAGAGACTACATAGATGCTGAATTTATAGAGGGAGTAGAGGGCATCATGGAGAGGACCAAGGGACGAGAAGAAACTGTTAGACTGTGTATATGTTTCCTACAGCTACCTTAACAAAACGCCACAAACTGATTTGCTTAAAACTACAAACATTTATCTAGATGATATAAGTCGAAAATGAAGGTGTCAGCAAGGTTGTTTTCTCCTGGAGACTCTAAAAAAGAAACCATCGCCTGCCCTTCTCCTAGCTTCTGAAAGTTGCAGGCAATCCTGGGCACTTCTTGGCTTACAGATGCATCGCTGTAACCTCTGCCTCCATCTTCACATGGTGTTCTCCCCTTTGCACGTCTATGCGTCTGTGTCCAAATTTCCCTCTCATAAGGATAGCAGCTGTTGGATGAGGGCCCAATCTAATCCAGTATGGTCTCAACTTGATTACATCTGTAAAAATCTTTTTTTCCAAATAAAGTATCATTCTGAGGCTTCTGGTGAACAAGGATTTGCCAGGGGGCACAATTCAACCCAATACAGTCTCCAAAGACAAATAACTCACTACATAGCTCTGTCTTTTGGCCACATAGACATATGGCTTCAGGAGCCAATAGAGCAGCTATTACTACGTACTTATCATGGTTTACATCATTGGATAAATAGACAATCAGAGTCTTCCCCTAGCATGTACCAGAGTCAAAGTATAGTGTTACATTATGCCAAGAGCATTTTCTAGTTCAGTGGTTTCTAAACTCCTTTACCTACAAAACCCTTTGTTCAAGTGAAATTTTGCCAGGAGTGCTCAGACAAATATAATGGATCAAAGTTACCCAAATAAAAATGCAGCTGACAGGACCGGGGTCTGTCTCCCCGTCCTGTATCAAATTGTTCAGCTCCACAGAATATTATTGGAAATCCACGTATCTACTTTTCTGTTTAGTTCAGGAAGCAATTGATATGTACTACTAAAACAGAGCAAAATATGTACACAGGGGATAAGAGAAGAGATAAAGAAGAAGAAAGTGAATTTAGGAAGGGCTGGAGAATTGATAGCTATGGCCACCTTAAGTATTTTGGGTACAAAAGGGAAAAAGAAAGTCATAATACCAATCCGTGGCATTCTGGTAACACCAAAAGAGAGGGTAAAAAATGAAGGGAAAAGGAAGGGAGGGAGGACCTCCTTATACAATGGTTTTGAGTGGTAGCTGGCATTTTTATGGCATATGATGGGCTCATGGATGAAGGTCTAGGGTTTCCTGGGCCAAGTTTGAGGCAATTAGCTACATAGTGCAGGCAAGTTTACACTGAATGACTTAGAAATCTTCTATTTCCCAAATAAGTAGATAAACAGAAGACTTCAGTCTCCAGAGTCATTAATCTAATACCTTCTGTGAACACTCAGCATGCATACAAAGCCAAATAAAAGCACTCAATATAAATAAATCAATAATAATTTATATCTTTTGATCTATCCAAAGAAAAATGTTTATATGTGGAGAAAATAATAAATAAAATTACATTTAAAAGAAAAACCATCCCTTCCCACAAACACACAGGACTTTTAAAAAAGTGAGACACTAAGCCATCAGACATGTCCTTAAAAAGGGGGGAACTATGTGTCCAAACACCAAGGCCTGCGAGTCAATGGGTCAGCTAAGTTTTCCTGAAGTCATACTCCCAAGAAAGCACTTTAATTTGTTGTCTTAAAGAGTTTAATAGTTTAACCTACTAATCCTCATAACCTGGAAGTAGCTGAGTCTGATATAAGGCAAAGGGCTGGTTGGGAACAATGCCGATACCAAACTGTTGCCTAAGCAGAACGACAATGACCGTGAAAAACCTGAATACAGGCTATCTGTTAAGTGAATGTCGTGCTACCAATTCCACATCTCTGACTAGTTCTCAGCGCAAGTCTCCCCTGATACAGGGCTGAGTCAGCTTGTGCTGCTATAACAAAATACCACAGACTCAGCAGCCGAACGACAAACGTTTATTTCTCATGGTTCTAGAGGCCAGGAAGTCCAAGATCAAGAGGATCATAGACTCGGTTTCTGGCGAGAGCTGCTTCCTGGCCACCTTCTTGCGGTACTCCCACATGGCTGAGACAGAGAAAGCTGCCTTCTTTTTCTTATAAAGATATGAACTCCATCATAGGGACTCCACCCTCAAAGCCTCATCTAAATCTAACTACCTCCCAAAGGCCCCACCTCTTAACACCATCCTATTGGCTTTGACACATGAATTTGGGGGTCAGACATTCAGACCATAGCAGGGGCTCTTAATCTTTTTGGGGTCATAGACCTCTTCCAGAAATCTAGTGAATAAAATCCTTAAATGCATTTTGAAAATACACAGAGAATTATATAAGAATACCAACTACATTAAAATACTATTATAGAACACTTTTTAAAACAAAATTGTGATAAGGCAATATATGTCTCCTGTATTAACACATGAAGTAACAAGATCTAGTGGCGGGTCAATAACTATCATAATTTCTAAGTAACGATGAATGTAGGTGATATTTTGAGATGTCTGCCAATAACTTAGTATGATGGGAAATATCTGTGATTTCTATTGACAACAAAGTTATAGATCCTCTTACACCACTTTGATATGTTGCCTATATTTATAATTGAAAGAAGTGCTAATTGTCAGTTGGGAGTAAGTGAAAATAAAAACTGCCATTCTTTCCCATCCACATACTCAGCCCCCAGATTCAGAATTCCCCACAAGGGTCTCTTTCATTTCAAAAGTTCTCCCCTTCCTCATTGCTCACAAGGTGAAACAGGCCTAAGTGAAGAAATATGCCCTGAGAAACCTCTATTCCTATAGTTACTGCTCATACCTGTTCTAAGGGAGGTTATTCAGGTCTTACCTCTGCCATCGTGTCTGGGGCTCTGCGAGTCAGAGGCTACCATACCTGGGGTTTGGGGAAGAGAGCTGTTGTCATCGGTATCAGTGATTCAAAGTAATGGAGATGGAATGGAGAGCAGACGCTACATGATTTCCACTGCCTCTGTGCAACTACTGCAACCAGAGCAAACATGTGAGTGTTTCATGTGCTGTGTCCAGGAGCCAACCATGTAGATTTATTCAATAGCTCAAAATTCATGTTTCAAGGGTCTACTTGGTGCTAGGCACTGCAGAGTGCTGAGAGTGGTCACCTCGGCTCTCGTGGATCTGCATTCCTGCTCTGCCAAAGTAAGGAGGATGATTACATCACAGTAATGTAAGGAATAATAGATTCTCATTTTTCCTAGTAATTGCTTAATTTTTTTAAAGGAAATTAAGTCTTTCCTAATAAGGAAAACAATTCACAAATAAGTTTCACTTAATATTTAGTTTTAAATAAATTTTGTAAAGAAAAAAGTTATAAAATGAATAATATTCTAAATGTGATCAGAAAGTTTCTTAACTAACACTGATGTGAGATTTAACTTTACTCAAGCAGTTCTAGATTTTTCACCAGTCACGGGCAGTAGCTCTGTGAAAATGGATGTGGGAGAGATATCTTCTCAAATGCAAACTTGTTCTTGTTTTTTTTCCCAAAAGGTTTCATTGTGCTGCTGTTCACTGAAGTGAATTTGCTTAAAATAAAATGGTTTGTTTTGTAACTTTTTAATACTGATTTGTCCTGTTTACAAAAATAACACTTGCTCATGATGAAGGGTACGAATGAGAAATGCAGATGAGATTAGAATACCAGAGACAACCACTGTTCATACTGTGTTAACTTCAGCCAATTTTTAAACTTTTCAATACTTCGATAAATTGAATACTTATTTTTTTTAACTGACTCTTTTTAGTGAGCAGTCTTCCTTTTGTGGATTTAACAACACTGATCTTCAATATACGGGGCAAAAAATACCTTTCCTGGTAAAAGGAATATGTTCCAATGAGTCAACTATGCACCAACAATTTAAAAATATAGGAGATCCCTGAATATATCCCTTTAAATAAAACAGTTAAGGAAACTTACCACCTGAAACTCAGACTAAAGTATTATTATTGCGTCGGAAAACAATAAACATAACTGAGGACCTTGGGGCAGAAGAAGGGGAGGAGAGAGTTGGTTAAAAGAGGCCAGGAAAGGTTCACGCGCCCCACTGACATCCTGTGTCCCGGGGCCCCGGGGCGGCACTCGTGCACCCCTACCCCAGCAACCTGGGCCTGGCTCTACCCGCTGCCCCCACCCTGGGGCCAGGGAAAGTAGTGGGAAACCTATTCCCCATCCCTTCAGACCATCCTTTTTCTCACTCTGCAAAGCAAAACTGGTATTCAAATCTTCAGGTTCCTCTGAGTTAAACAAAATGTGATTTCTAGGGCCCAGAGAGCCCCATATTTTCTCACCAGTCTGCAAATCCTGGCATTTCTCTTAACCAGGGCTAAGCCTTTCACGTTAGAAAAAGTAATAACAAGATTTAATTCCCAAAGTCTGGCTGAAGTCATATTGCAGCATAAATAAATTTTCATCTAAGCATAAAGCGGAAGCCATTTTGGATTATGTGTGAGGGCAGAATAACCTGGGCAAGAAAAGGCAAAATGAAATTGCAAGGAAATTCACAAAGAAGATGTATTTCCTAGAATAAACTCTGTTTACTTTCAGCTGACAGGGAACAATAAAGGAGCCAAGCAAATTACTTTTCTCATTCAGTTGCAAACACAGATGGTATCATATATAACTTCAAATACGTGTCCCTGTGTGTCACACTGCTGGCCAGTATACAGGGCTTCCCTTGCAGTTTTTTCATTCATTCATCAAGAACCCAAGATCCTAGAACTGGAAGTAATCTTTCAAAGCCATCTAGTCCAATTCACCATTTTAAGAGGAAACTAAATTCCAAAATGGCTAAATAAATTGCTAAATATCGAATGTCTAGTTGGTAACTAGAATACAGGCCCTCTACCATTGATTGCAGTCTTAACTTTATTTTGTTAATTATCTTTCTGTGCTAATTTCAGCATCAAGAGCCTTCACACATGTATATACTCAATGGGGTTTACCTACATAAGGTAGCTAACCTACACCTGTTGTTACTCAATATATTGTTATTGTCCACTGTTTCTTGATAACAGCTATACCATGACACTACAGAATTAACAGCGGATATAAAAGAGTGACTGTTATGGTGTGATGGTGAATTTTATGTGTCAACTTGACTGAGCATGGAGTGTCCTAATACTTGGTCAAACATTATTCTGGGTGTTTCTGTGAGAGTATTTTGGGATAAGATGTAGATTTAGATCAGTAGACCAAACAAAGCAGATTGCCTTCCCTAATGTGGGTGGGCCTCATCCAATCAGTTGAAAGTCTGAATAGACCAAAAAGGCTGACTCTCCCCTGAGTAAGAAAAGAATCTCTGCCCGATAGCCTTCAAAATGGAACATTAGCTTTTTTCCCACCTTCCTATCTCTGGAGCCATATCCCAACACACATACACACACACACACACACACACACACACACACACACACACAGTACAAATCTCTTTGTGGGAATCAAAGACTATAACAAACTTGTAGTTATTATAGGATTATATGGAAGAAACAAGTAATTTCCACTCTGCTTTGCCATTAATCCTTCTAAAGACACTACCTCAAACCAAAACAAGTGCTTCACTAAAAAATAAACTATTTGTACAAACAAATCTCCCTGTCCAGTTTAACCCAGAGGTAGTTAATAATAGCATAATTAATGGGCTTTCTTTTTTCTTCTCTACTATTTCCCTTGACAGAATCACTCTCAGGCTTCCCCAGCTGGGTCCGAATGCACATTCTGAGGATTACTTTGTAGTTTTTTTAGACGACTACTTATGCCTCTGTGGTTGGACTCAGGAGTTCCTGATTCTTTCCCTGGGCCTCACACATCAGAGCAAGAGTCTTCATGATCAATAACCTCTCAAGGAATCTATGCTAACAAAATGCTTTTGTGTATATTTTTCTACCAAGTTCAGTTAAGAGTTCAGATGCTATTTTTTTTTTCTTTCTAAAGAAAAGACCTAATAAGAAAACCAGATTAGATTCTTCTAAGAGTTGTTTCTAACATTAATTGATGGCCAGTGTGATGTGATTTCTAAAGTTTCTTATAGTTCAAAAATTGTCATAGGGTGTTTGGAGGTTGAGGGAATTGTGCCAGGTGACGGACTTCCAGGCCAAGGAAATGTATGTGCAAAGCAGGGACTCCCTGAAGGACCCTCGTGTGCTAGGAATGTGAAGAAATTAGTTCAATGTGGCTGCAGCAAAGGGGCTGTGTAGGGTGGGGGAGGCGGAGAGGGGGTATTATGAGGTGGTAAGCATAGAAAGAGAAGTGAGAGCCATACGGCGAAGGCCAAACTGCCCCTTTCGCTGCCAGGGGACTCATAAAAGGAAGCCTCTGTCAGATCTGCTTCTTTTTAAAGTATTGTTGGGAAACAATATTATATTAGTTTCAGGTGTACAATATAGCGATCCGGCATTTATATATCTTACAATGTGATCACCACACTAAGTCTAGTAATCATCTGTCATTGTGCAAACTTATCGCGATATTATTGCCTATATTCCCCTTCATCTTTTGCATCCATCCTCCCACCACCCTCCCCTTTGGCAATCATCAGTTCGATCTCACAGAAACAGATATGCTTCTTCATAATTCAACTAAATGTGAAGATGTGACTTTTAAAATTTCTCCTTTGAGGGGCTCATTCAAACTAATAGCACCTCCTCATGGGCAAATAAATACCAAGAAGTCATTTCACCCTAATATTTGCTGAAAAGTACAACTGTGAAAAATGGATGTGGAGTTGGGAGTTTTTGCTTTTCTCCATGCAATCATAAGAGGGCGATAGCGTTTCCCTCCTTACGGCCCGTCCTCCCTCCAGCATCAAGAATTCACTGTATAATCATCAATAGAAGTAAACATGTGTAGTCACAAGAACTCCAAGGACTTTGTGGTGCATTAATGACTCAGGAATTTGGGTCTAAGAATATGGTCATTCACTATTAAAAAATTTCAAATATATATTCACTTGAATTTTGGTCTCTAAGGAACATATGCACAGATGATGCTTCGGTCACCTTGTGTAATGGCTAGCACTGGGCACTGCAGGGTGATGCCTCCCCGTGCCTCGTGAGAAGAGCCTGGACAGATTGACTGCCATTCTGATAAACTCACACGGCTGCCTGAATGCAAAACCCCCTCCTCCAAAGGATAACCAACCCCGAACAAAGACAAGATAGCAGAGCTGGTAGCACCCAGTCGCACCTCATGCACACCTGCCCCTTCCTCACTGAGACACACTAGGTGTCTTAGTCAGCTCAGACTGCCGTAACGAAATGTCATAGACCGGGTGGCTTAAAAAACAGGAATTTATTTTTCACAGTTCTGGAGGCTGGAAAGCGATGCTTAAGGTACCAACAAGGTCATTGTGTGGTGAGTGAACTCACTCCTTGGGCTGCAGACAGCTGACTTCTGCTGTGTCCTCACATGGCCTTGCCTCTGCTCACCCAGAGAAAGAGATTCCTCCTCCTCCCCCTCCTTCCCCTCTCCTCCTCTTGATCCCATCATGAAGGCCCCGCCCTCATGACCTTATCAAACCCTAATTGCCTCCTAATGGCCTCATCTCCAAATACCATCACATTGGAGGTTAAGGCTTAGACATATGAATTTGTGGGAAATACATTTAGTCTACAGCATTCTTCCCCTGGCCCACTAAAATCCATGTCCTTCTAGTATGCAAAATACATTCATTTTATCCCAACAGCTTTGTAAGTCTTAACTCATTCCATCATCAACACTAAAATCTAAAATCCAAAGTCTCATTTAAATATTATCTAAATTGGATAAGGGTACAACTTGAGAGATGATTCATCCTGAAGCAAAACTTCTCTCCAGCTCTGAACCTGTGAAATCAGACAAATTATGTGCTTCTGCAATACAGTCTTGGAACAGGCACATGATAGACATTCCCATTCTAAGAGGCAGAAATCAGAAAGAAGGAAGAGGGGGCGGGTCCTAAGCAAGTCCCAAACCTAGCAAGGAAAATGCCATCAGATTTAAGGCTCAAGAAAAATCCTTTTTGGTTTGAAACTCTACTTTCTTAGGACGCACCAAGGCAGTAATCTCACCTCTAAGGTGTTGCTCAATAGGGGTGTGTACCCCAAGGCTCTGGGGGGTGGGCGGCTCTTAAGGGTCTACAGGGCAGCCCCACTCCTGAGGCACTGGGCGGGGGGGGGGGATCTTCTGGCCCACAGAAACAAGAGAGGCAGCCCTACCCTCTGAAACGGAGAAAAGAGCCTTATCTCCTGGGCCTGTGCTGGGACTGGAGTCCTCATGGTCTCTAAAGAAACTACCTCAGTCTTCCCTTTCCTTGAAGAACAGCGCACATTCACAGCCAAATAAGTCCACAGTCTTGTCCTATAGAATCCAAGATCCTACAGCCTTTCTTCATTTTGTCCCATTTCTATCCGTTCGGTTCGAGCTGGCAGGTTTTTTGGCTCCTATAATCCCACAAACTTTTATTGAGTGGATAGTGCATGCCCTTCGTGTTTTTTTCAGAACATGTGTTCTCATTTTTTTTTGCAATGTGGAAAGGCTGAGAATTTTCCAAATCTTCACGCTCTGGTTCGTTTTTGCTTAACAGTTCCTTCTTCGATTCATTTCTCTTCTTTCATTTCACTCTTCTGCTTTATCTCGGTCTTCTTGTCCTTTCTTGGGCAGGAGCAATCAAGCCACTCCATCAACACTTAGCTGAGAAATCTCCTCAGCCAAATATCCAATTTGCAAGCTAAATATCACTTGCAAGTCTTCTTTCCATAAAACACTTGAACACAATTCAGCCAAGTTTTTGCCACTTTATAACAAAGATCACCTTCCCTCTACCTTCTAATAATATGTTCCTCATTTCCATCTGAGACTTCACTTAGAATCATCTTTAATGTCCATCTTTCTAGCATGCACCTCAAAACTTTTTCAGCCTCTACGCATTACCTAGTTCCAAAGCCATGTCCACATTTCTAGGTATTTGTTAAAGCAGCATTCTACTTCTCGGTACCAAAATCTGTCTTAGTTTGGGTTTTCCAGAGAAACGGAATAAAATATATATGTGTATATATAAAGAGATTTATTATGAAGAATTGATTCAAACAGTTATGGAGGCTGAGAGGGCCCAAGATCTGCAGTCGGCAAGTTGGAGACCCAGGGGAGCCAGTGGCGTCCAGTCTGAGTCCAAAGGCAGGCCAGTGTCCCAGCTCAAAGACAGTCGGGCGGAGAGAAAGAAGTCTTTCTTACTTGGTCTTTTTATTCTATTCAGACTGTGACAGGTTGGATGAGGCCCATCCCCAGTGGGCGAGGCCACCTGCTTTCCTCAGACTACTGATTCAAATGTCGCGTCCACACAGACGTGCGCGGAAATAATGTTTAGCCACAAAATTAACCATTACATCATGCCATCTACTTTGACTTGCTTTTGTGTTTTTCCCTTACATGTTTAACCCTAGCCTCCCTGTTCATCACGGTGTTCTGTTTTTGCCCAATAATCAAAGCCTTTCTAAGAGACCGCTTGACAGCTCTAAAATTACTACGAAGATATTGATGACTGCAAATTACTTGACAATTATTCTCCCTATTGCATTTAACCAGCATTTTACTTAAGGGGGAAAAAAAGGTTTCACTGTGGTAAAATACATATAGCATGAAACTTACCATTTTAAAAATGTACAATTCAACGGGATTAAGTACTTTCATAATGTTGCCAACCATCACCACCCTCTGGTTCCAGAATTTTTTCAACACTCCAAAACAAAGCTCCATGTCCATCAAGCAGTCACTCCCCACTCCGCTTCCCCCGGCCCCTGGCAACCGCTGATCTGCGTTCTGCCTCTACGGATTTGCCTATTCTGGACATTTCACATAAATGCAAACATGCGCTATGTGGCCCTGAGTGTCTGACTTTCTTCACTTAGCTAACAAGGAGTGTTAGCCTATTGAGCTAAGGGAAGGTAAAAAACAGAAAGAATATATTTTGTGATATAAACATTTTGAGGTATCTCTAAAAACACATCAACCTTCTGTTTAGTTGTTTTTCCAAGATCTGGGGAATTTATCTGTGATTCTCCTGCCTTAGACATTCGGCTCTAAGTTATTATTTCTCTCTTTCCATGGAGGTTTGAGACAGCCAGAAGCAAGCTGGCATCAGTCCAGGGCGAGAATCTGAGGAGACTTCAGGAGGCCCATTTCCCTCCCTCCCACCCCCCACCATCAGCGAGGACTTCCTTCCTTGGAAGGAACCTGACAGGACCATGGGGGTCATAAGGTCATATAGCCCTGAGGGGCACAAGGATGTTCGTCCCCTGACACTTTAGGCCTTGAAAATAAAAGCAAGCACATCTCTGGCAGCACAATAAATTATTCATGGGCTTTATTTAAAAAGAGAGATAGTCTGTATAGGAAAAGAAAATGGATTCTACTTCAATTTTAAAAATCATTTCCCGAAGAAGAATATTATAATCAAATGTGAGTCAAAGATACAGCCTTTATAGTTTTCATGCAGCACAGCTACTGAGTTTTCAAAAGATACAGGTTTGCTGAGGTATTGGTTTCTACAACGTGGGTATTTTGAAAGAATACAAAGCTTTATTGGGTATGTACCACGCAGATGGCCAGCCCAGACTACAAGTCTGCTGAAGTTTTGTGGGAAATGAGCAGTTTGGCAGACCCCCAGTCCAAAGGGTCTGAGAGCGGCATGCCAGAAGGGCTCAGGGGCCGCAGGAGTCACTCTAAAACGCTGAAGCACTGGCGGCCCCACTGGAGGGTTTCGGCCTGCGTCACGGATCGTATGTGCTGCCGACCGCCACAGCTTCATTTGGTCTAACATGGGACCATAAGCATCTTCCTTTTTTACCAATTTCCCATTTTAATTAATAATTAAATTCAAGGAGCTTGCAAATACTTGGTCTTTATTTCTATCCTGTTACTATTTATATTTATGCTAACGTCAAAGTCTGGATTCATCTTCAAATGAGTTCATGTTGTTTTCCTGCTTCTGTTTCAAGATATGGACCACGTAGTCTTTATAATTTTATTCCATGATGACTAGCTTAGATTTAATCATATACACAAGCTTCAGTAAGTTGCTAAACAAATCCATATGAGGATGAAAGGAAGATTGCAGCCTGGTCTGGGCACAAAGGCCTTTATATGTTTCTCCTTTTCAGAAGTTTCTAGAATCTAACTGAACACGGCAGACTCTGGTTTAAAACTCACAATGATTCCTTTTAAAATAACAGCATTTATCTTTTTTATGGGGTCTATCAGCCCAACAGGATTCCTACTTGACAGCATAGATATTTATATTCTAAAGACATAACTACAAGGCAACTTCACCAGATTTTAACAAATACACTGAATTTATCCATACAAATGAATGCTGTTCCCTCAAATAGAAACATTCCAAGGATATAGACACTATTGAACACAATTTTGAAGGCCTTCTTTTACACACTGAGAATTGCTTTGAATGTCCCCAATGGTTAAAAACAAAATATCTTTTCTTCATCAGTATAAGTTCAACTTTTGGAAACAACCAAGTCATTCAATAAGGTAGATGGTAATCAACTGGATAAGAACAGATTTAGCCTAAATATGAAGTGACTACAATATAATAGGACTAATTTTTCCTTTAAAATGATTCCTTAAGCAGTCCCAAAGGTAATTCCAAAAGAAGTTCCTAAAATGTTTAGGAACAATAGTAGTATGGTTGAAAGAAGAATCTAGACCTCTAAAGCAGCTCATCTGAAAAGGATGATGACTTTCATATGAGTATGTGGGATTTTTTTTTTTAAAGAAATAGGCTATCCTCTCCTTGTGTGATTTTCACAGGTCTCCTATGTTACTGGTTATTAGATAAGGGAAGCTGGCTACTTTTCAGCTTGCTGTAGGATTAAGTTTCATTTAATAATTAAGTTTTTGGAGTGAACAAAAGTGCAAACCTCGAAATACCTTCATAGAACTATGCTTTAGTTATCTCTTCCAAAACAAACTTAAAACATCCACATGGACATATAATGTGGAAGTTAATATATGTGCTAGAAACAACAGACAAATGCATATCAAATGTACTTATGAATATTAACGAAATATCAAAATACTAACTCTGTCCACTTTTGATTTCAGAGTCTTGTTTCCAAAGCTAATTTAATAAAGCACATCTATGACTAGGTTGCAAGAATGGCATATACTGAAATGTTAGGAATGATACAAATTAGTTTAAACTAGTTTGCTATTTCACCCATATAGAGGTACTTAATAATGTTTTGTTTTTTATATTCCTGTTGAGGATGAAAGGGAGAAGGAAATCATCCCACACCGGGTACCAAATGTCCAAAAGAACTGAACACATTACTAATTCAATCCTCTCAACATGTCTGAGCTAAATATTTTTATCCCTTTTTATAGATGAGGAAACAGAGGTTCAGGAAGTTGAAATGGCAGAACACGGGCACACCACTGGCAAGTGGGACCATTAGCTAGGCGGAGAAAAAAGCCGAAGGACACAGCCATGTGTTCTGAAAATAAAATAAAGCTATCTTCCCATACAGAAGCTTCCCTCACCCTCCCCTCAAAAAAAAAAAAAAAAACAAAACAAAACAAAAAAAACTGCTGTTATCATTCCTCCTGATTATATCTCATTAATCTCAATAATTCTTTTGTCATACTTTTCCCCAAAATGAAATGAAATGCGATTACCTCTTAATCTGGGAAAATAAAATGTCCTATGAATTTTATCTTGTTATTTATACAAGGAGACTTTGGAAACCAGTTGAGTGCTTGAACCAGTTAAGCGTTTTGGTGGGACATGTAAAAATAATGCAAGCTAAATAAAGAATTGTTGAAGTTAATAGAACGATTTTTTTTTTTTTTAATTGTGAACCTTAAAGACATTCGGAGCCTTAACTATCTATGGGGGTAATAGTTTAAAATTTTTTAATTAGAAAAAGAGTAAAGAGGAGATCCTTCAAGTAAAATGCAAGAGGAAATTGAGAAGAAATGTCAGGTCATTTCATTTGACCTTAAGACATATTTTACTGGTGACTCTTGTTTTTGAGTGTTTCTTAATTTTTTTCATTTGTTAATGACCCCAATTTCCCAGTTTATCTCCCAGTTTATTCTGCCTAGTAAAGCTTGATCATTTTCGGCCTTTATTTTCTTGCTCAGCTTATAATGACTGGCAATTTGAAAGGAAACGAACTAAAATAAGCCACTTGAATTAAATAAATTTTTGTATCATCTTGATAGATAATAATTCATTTTCAAAATAAATATAAGCTCTGTAATTTACTAATATTTGGTGAGATTCTTACATTATTTCTGTAAGGGTTTTCTTTACCATTGCCAAAAACTAATACCACCCAAACCCTAAATCAGGTTAAACTTTAAGTGACTAATGTTTTGACAGTGATGTGGCAAAAAAAAAAAAAAAAAAGAAAAGAAAAGACAAAAATATCTTATACAGAAAGTTAGATTTGAGAATATTCTATCTGAGATCTCAAAATCTCAAAAACTACTTGCATAATTCTGGCTTTTGTTTTGTTTTGTATAAGTCTGCATCTGTTTTTATACCAAAGAATATACAGAAACATGTGCGTTGCTCATCTTCGGTTGACATTTTATGAAACAGAGCTGAGCACAGAATTTTCTTTCACTGTAAAGGGCATGCCACAGAGTGTAAAGAAAGAAGGGACTGGGTCCTTCCAGCAAAACATTGCCCTCTGGCACTCATACTCAACTCCCCAGGGATATGAGAGAGCAAACTCTGGCCCCTTGTAACTCTAGGTAACATTTCCCACAACCCCTGACTCATAAATATTGACATTTGGGAAAAAACAAGAGCAGAAAAGAAAAAACGGGTTTTACCCCCCAAAAAAGTTGTTTCCAAATTGATATGTTCTTATATTTTCTAAAGCCGGATTTACATCAAAGATATTGCTATAATTTTAAATAAAATTTACCTCATCTTAGTATTTTTTAAAAAAATAGTCTTATCTATTACCAATTAGAGAATATAGGAAACAGAACTTTCAATGAAGTTTTCGATTTTTTTTTTAGCTAACAGTACTGAGTTTAACGCAATTTTTTTCTAAAAGGAATTATAAATGTTCTCAGAGAAAGTTTTTTCTTGCTGAATACCAATTTTTAAATAACAATGAGTTTGGAATTCATTATTTTCAGACAAATCTCTTCTTTTTCCTTTTAAATATTTGTCTTTATTCCCCTTTGCACCAAAAACAGAAATAATACGGTTGACTAAGACCTCTGAGGACTCTCCACAGATGCGCGCCCGTTTGCTTCCATTGTGGAACTGCAGCGCCGCCTGGTGGTGGTTACTGTTATATGCGGTTTAGGCGCGCGACGGCCGAAATTACAAACAGCAATGAAAATGCCTCGTATTTATTAGGCTTTTAGAAAATAACCTATCAGGAAAAAGAACAATAAAGTGGCTTTCTTAATTTATTAAAAATATATATATTTTTATGGTTTTTAATATCCCTTTTAAGAATCGTTCTGTAGAGTTACTGAGGAGTCATTGACATAAACTGATAAAATTTTAAATCTTTTTTATAATCTCTTTTTTTATGACTTTTCCCATTATCTGAACAATGTCTCAAAAGCATTTAAAGGGCAAAAATATCTTTAGTAAGTGATAAAGTAAACCAAATAGTTTTATTCTTTTCCCTTTTGTGCTATGGGTATAATAAGCACTGTCAAAAGACAGACAGACGGAGGGAGGGAAGGGAGAGAAAGAAGAAATGTAGATGTTATAAGACTTTTCCCCAACTGTCAAATTTCAGCAAACAGGAACTTAGTTGATTAAGTTCATTTCCTTAAAAAGAAATATATTTTTTATATTTTTCCCCTCAAAGAAAAGACAGTTTTAAAAGAAAAGACAGCTTTTCTTTCACAGTTAGCAACACCACTGATGCAAGATTTCATGGGCAGAACGGTGATTCACAGCAGAGTTAGCCCTTCATCTCTGCAGGTTCTGCATTTATGGATTCAACCAACCATGGATCAAAACTATTTGGAAAAAAACATTTTGTTCTTGCTGATGAGTACTGTATAGCTAGGCCTATGATAGTTGCATCTGCACTGAACATGTACACCCTTTTTTCTTGTCATTATTCCCTAAACAATACAGCATAAGAACTCTTTACATAGCATTTATGTTGTATAGGTATTACAAGTAATGGGAAAAGGGCTAGAAACGAGAAGGAGTCTTAGCAGTTGAACTGCTGGATCCAGCCATAACTAAAGTTAGCTGAACATCTCGACTTTCCCACCACATCAACAAACTCTGTTTTTCTTTAAGAAAGCAGAATTAGATTTCAATCACTGGCTACCAAAAAAAGTTTTTAGATAGTTAATTTTACTAGATTTTATTGAAATGTGCCCTGCCTGTGCCAACAGCCCACACAACCTTAGAAATTACTTTATTTAAGTTTCTTCCTTGGCCACCCCAGGTATGTTACTTCTCTCATCTCTCTGCCTCCCACACCAAGTTTGTTTGCATTTGCTTTGAATAACTTACAAGTTTGCTCCAGCAGCACATCCTCCCTCATGGGCACAGTAACAAAGAAGGACCTCCAAAAGGGCTTCCGAAAAGAAGGCAACAGCAAACAGCAAAGCCCAGATGACAACTGCAGCCCTTCCCAATGCCGTGACTTCAGACTGAGGAATAACTGAACAGAAAATCCAGCCATCTGGCCTATCAAAATTGTGAGATAATCAATTTGGGTTGTTGTAATTCACGGTTTCTGGTAATTTGTTACCCAGCAATAGAAACTGGATATAGGCCAGATCCAACAACTTGTCCTTCACTTAAAAAGAGATATCTTGACATGGCTTAAATCAGGGGTCCATAGCCCTGTTAGGAACTGGGCCGCACAGTAGGTAGGTGGGCAAGCTAGCGCGGCTTCACCTGTATTTGCAGCGGCTCCCAGCACTAGCATCACAGCCTCATCTCCACCTCAGATCATCAGGCATTAGATTCTCATAGGAGCACTGGTCTCCGTGCTGAAAAGGTTGGGGACCGCTTTCTTAAATGACTAGGACCATAGAATATTGAAATGGAGACAGATGAGCAGGTTATAATGAATCTGGGTACCTAGAGTGCCTACAATCTGTTGTCTTCTTTGCCAAGAGAAGCACCTATTCTAACTGTGCTTGAGGAGGTTAGTCTCCCCTTGCCTGAAGAACTTCCCTGTGTGCCTGAGAGGAGGGTATCCTAAGGCTTAGGGAGATTGAACTTTGAGCTCCAGCCTCGGATACTAAGACTATTCAATTAGCTTCCGCAATTGCATAAGGTCAAATCTCTGTAACGTGTGTGTGTGTGTGTGTGTGCGCGCGCGTGTGTGCGTGTGTGTGTGTGTGTGTGTGTGTGTGTCCCCCTCAGTGTTTCTGCTTTTCTGGTTGAACACATAGAGGTCACTGTCACTAATACCATGTCAAGGTGTATCTTCTTTGTCCCAGGCCCTGGTGTCCTCCTAATGTACACACACTTTTTTGGTTCAAGAGGTTCACAATATAGCAGATGATCTAAATACAATCCCCATGAGTTATTATCAACGTGTTCTTTACATATATATTTAAAAAAAACGATATGAGAAAATTTATAAGTTTTGTGTTCCAAAAACATACATTTTTCCCAAAAGTGTTGCCTTGATATTTCCCTTTATTTTGTACCTTTTTAAGGAATGCAAAAGATCCAGGAAAAATGTTCGAATCGTTTTGGTTTGTGTGCAAGTGAAAGAAACACAAACTACCTGTGGCGTGAGGCTTCGATCAGAGAAGCAGAGCCACTAGAGTATTAACGGGATAACAGATTGATTGATTACAGGAATTAGACTCACAAATGTGGGCGTAGCTGGGAAGTGAAGGTCAGGGGATTCCTAAAGGAGCACTCACTAGTCCTCCAAGTGGGGAAGTCAGAGCCTGCAGGGGAATCTGAGAGGCAACTACACGCAGCTGCTTCCCTGGGGTTGTGAGCGGGGAGTCGGGAGGAGAGGTGTGGGGAGATGTCTCCTCTGTGCAGCCAGCACCCCTGTGGCCTGCAGCCAGGCGTCTGGGTGGAGGGAAGAGGGCGCTGAGTGCTTTGGGTGAGCAGGGCCAGCAGTGCAGCTGGAACGGAGAACAGGACCGTGTGGAGGAAAGCGAGAATAAAGTGGGACTCGCAGGCACCTCTGTGTCTGTCTGACCAGAGAAAAATGGTCCTTGCTTCCCTTCAATCTCTTTAAAGTTTCTCTTTGACCAACTCTAACCCAGAACTGTGCACAGAAGGAGATTCAGGGAAACCTAATTCCCAGTTTAACGAAGATGGCATGGCATAATCCGGCATACCAGCTAGAAAAAAAGGAATTTATCATAAGGATCCAGGGGCTCCTCACAGAACTGAGAACAGGCATGAAATTAGGTCTCAGGAATAGATAGCAAGAGGAATTCAAACACCACCAGGGCTCCTCGTAATCTTGCCTCTCTTGTCACTCTCCCTCCGCTGACCTGCCTTTGTCTGCCTCTCCATAGACTGCCTGTTCCACTGCAGGAAACCTGTGCTAACGGCTGACAACTCCCCAGCTTCATTTCTTACAGCTTTTTCAGAAGTATTAATGGGAGAGAGACTCTCTCAGCTTTATTTCTTGGTGTCTAGTCCAAGAAATTCTGAGAAAAGACTCACTGGCCAGTGGGCTGGGTCATGCTCTATACTGTCTATTCCTGCTCTACCATGTGAGTGGAAAAGGACGAAGCAGTTTTCAGAAGATAGTAGAGTTTTGAACATAGTAGCTCATGAGTGTATACCACATGGGGAAGTACAAACACTGTAACAGCCTCTATGCTAAGAGTTCTGCATATATTATTTAATGCTTGCTTATATCAACCCTCTGAAGTTATCACTCGTCTCATTTTACAGATAAAGAAATTGAGGCTCAGAGAGAGTATATCTTATAGAAGATCCCAGAGTTCCTGAGTGATAAGACTGGTCTGGCTCCGAAGAATGCTCTTTGTACTCCACCAGTGGTTTCCAGTGTTTCCCAGTAGCTCCATTTAATTGTCACTAAGTGGCAGGCTTTCCCCCAATACTGCATGTCAATAAAACTTTGTGTGTTTTTTTAAGTTCTTAAAAACCACTATCCTATATTGTTCTATCTTCTTTCTCATTTCACAGGTAGCAGAGATACAAATGAAGACTCAATGTACACCGTTGGAGAAAAGCTCTAACTCTGGGTGGAGAGCTCACTTCCCTATTTCACACCGCCCCTGACCCCTGATCACTCACTGCAGTAAATATGACCAAAGCTACATTTAATTTCTTAGCTGAAGCAAGAGAAAAATCTGTGTTCACTCTTGCATACATTCAGTTTAGTATAATCACGGCAAAAATCCACAGTTAATACAATCATGTAAATTACTATTGAATCTACTTTAGACTCAAGAAACTTCTACCAGAAAGAATGAATGGTCAAAGCAAAATGGAACAATGACTTGGAAGTTCATTATGTTCCTTCCAGGATTTCATTATCAACGACATGTATATTGAGCACGCTATTATAAAGCACTGTACCGGGCATAATATAAATATAAATAAATAAATATGTTTGTGTGTATATGCGTGCAAAGTTCCAGGAAACTCTTCAAATAAAATGTGAAACGAGAGAACTTTTCCCCTTGCAGTACCTTTAGATGCTCGCTCTTCACTGCCGTTCGGAAGGCTGCACTGGACAAGCTTAAGCAGCGAGGGTGGTGGGCGCCTGCTGAGAAAAGTAAATGAAAAAGGGATGAAACGGCAGCCAAGGTAAATTGTAAGATTCCTAACCTGCCCTTGAACTAGGAGTGGCCAGTTTAGACTAAAGAATTGTTTTCTTTAAATCAGCTAAAACTGGATTATGTGGCCTCCACCATAAATATCATCTATTATACCTGTATGTAACATATAACACATACTATTTAAAATAAATAAAAATATTATAAATAGAAACATGAATTTATATCAATAGGCTTCCACAATGAGAAAGTGTCTAGCATTATAAACCATGTTTGGGGAAAAATAAAAACAAAACCATTCTAGATCTAAAAATTTGTAATTGTACACACACACACACACAATTTCCCAAGTTTAAAGTAATCTTTAAGAAACCATAGTCACTTCTTAAAACTGAAATTCCTTAGGGCCACAGGTGAAGATGACAATGGTATAGCTAGTACAATATCTGATACAGCCCATTATTAGAAACTGTAACTGTAATTGGAAAGAAAACTGGACCACCAAGCTTCATTTGGGCATAAAATTTTACGAGTCTTTAGTTTCAAAATCTGGTCTCACTTTGCCTTGCTTTGCCTCTTTCAGAAACACGTCGTGCAGTGTGGGGCTCTCTGAGAATAACTGGTATGGTCAGTTTGCTGTTGCTGTAAACCTCAGATCTAGATATTGTCACCCATTTGCTCTTGCTAAAGATGCAGGACACTTATTTCAAGACACTTGTCCTACTATACTAGTTTTTAAAAATGCTGGTGACAGATGGAAAGTAATTTGGAAGGGTCAGCTTCTTCTCTTCTGCTGATTTTTTAAAACTGACTCTTAAGAAGAATGTTTCTGTGTAGGATAACCAGGGTCTGGCAGTGCTAATCCTATCATTGCAAGCCCCTGCATAATCAGTGTAGATAGCCACACAGTTCGTTCAACCCATCGTGATGAGAATCAGACATGAAGATGGCTGAAATAATTGGGGCAAATCTGCAGCAGGCCAGTTCAGTGGTCACATAAAAATGAGGGCATATTCGAAAATCATCATGGATCATATTCTCTGTGGGTAAAATAGGAGTGATGATGAAGTATCAGTCAATTTCAGAAGCAAGTAAAATTTTGTAAATCATTAGCATTTATATAGGTGTAGAATAAAAAAAAATAATACATATTTAATATAAATTTAGGCAGATTATGTCACAAAAGTCTAATTTCCAGCTCATTCTCTCTCATACCAAAAAAGTTAGCCAGTAATGGAAATGCCAGGGAGTTGGGCTATTTTAAGCTAAAGTATTATTTTTAATACTTTGTTTCACTATGGTGGGTTGGATTTCTTCCACTTGTCACACTAAATCCATCTTGTGCCCTTCTCTGCTGTGCGCAGTGCCCTGGGAGGTTGATCCGTTTGGACTACATCAATAGGCTCCCTTGCCCTCTGGCTTCTAGTCGGGTTTGGCCAACAGCAGGCATGAAGTGGAGACCAGAGAAAGGGAGAAGAGTGAGATGGAGCTTTAACGGTTTTCAGCTCTCTTTGATGGGCTCATCCCCCACAAAGGGCATAGCTCTTTTTAGATGGTGCGCTCCCCACAACTTCTATTTTCACATTCCAGTAACTACTTCCTCTTTGCTCTGCTACTGCACCATTCCAAGTGATATCCATCCTCTGTGCCCAAACCTTGTAAACAGTCCCTCTATGAAAGTCTCCTCAGATCAATTTGATTGATCATGTATGTGTAACTTTAGTAGAATCATAGGACCAGTAATCATTATTTAAAATTAACAGCAGTTACTGTTAATTCAGAACAATTGTTTGATAATAAAAGTTGTGGCTGTTCCCTATCACCTTGTGCATGCTTTCCTTGATAAACCTGAGGCGATTACTGGAGTGTACCTTCAATATTATTTCAGACCTTTGTCAGGGGTGTGTGGCCTTGCTTTTATTAAAACGGCTCTGGCTCTAAGTGCTGTCTTGGGGAGGGAAAGCAAATAACTCTATTAGGTTGACCCAAGACAGGCCTCTATTCACCAAATGTGTAATGTTTTGGTGATACGAATCAAATAGTTCTGGTTATCTAATTTAATCTTTATCATGGGCCAATTTCCCATGCCATTTCTACATGCCGTCAGCTTTTGCTCTGGAATATCCTTTGAAGGATATCTGTAAGGCAACCGGCCTTAGGAGGTAAAGATGGTGTCTCCTTCTAGGGCAAAGAACACCTTTGTTTCCTGGTCAGAATAATAAGGACAATGTGTCCCTCCAGGACAAACATTGGGCAGGTTTGCTTGTGGGTGATTACAAGAGACTGGGGCTAAGCTTGGAGCTCCTCGGCTGTGATGCAAACAAACCACTTCAGGCACAGACCTAGACCTCTCTGAGTCACTCCCTGGGAACCAACACAAGAATGAAACCCATACCACCTTCTGTGTGTGAGTAGAACATTTCTTTTTCTCTGATCCAGGTATCTCACGGTTTTTTGTTATGAGAGATAATGCGCTGGAAATCAGAGTTTCAGGTATGAAACTCTGACAGGCCATCAGGGTAAAAATCTGAGGCCCTTCACAATTCTTAACAGTCCAAGGCATCCCAGCTAAGGGAGCCACTGTCCTGAACCCATACATGTCTATATCAGGTCTGCTGCCTTTATACTAAGTGCAGTCACTTTTCCTCTGGTCATTAAGTACTGCTACTCGACTTATACCGCGTCTGGATCCTCCCACTCTCACCAAAACATGGAAACCAATATGAACTGTGCTGTTCCCCAGCAGCACCCACAATTACAAATGATAGCCACTTAAGCATTTTCCAAAGAGGGTGGTGCTTCTTTTACCAATGTATTTTCTCTAGGTCCCTTCTTGGGGAGATAAAAGTTAGCGGGTAGAGGACTGAATGGACTCCACATGAAAAATCCACTCTAGCATCTCTAGTTCCAAGTTCTTTAGATTCCTCCCTCTAAATTATGCCAAGGAAACTTTAGTACTTTGACTTTAGTGTGGCCCCATCGAGTCCAGGTCAGTTATCTAGAATCATTCCAGCTGTTCCTGTTAGCCAGATTTGCTGAGGGGAACAGAGTGCTAGAGGGTCTCACACCAGCCATTAAATATTTCAGCTTTTAAGTGATGTACATGACTTTCTCTTATAACCCACTGGCCAAAATCACATGGTCCCTACTTCAATGGGGACATAAAAGAATAATCTTTCAGGGTCCTAGAAGGAGAGGAAAACTGGACATGTCTCAGTGGCCCTCCCTGTAAGTCAGGGCTGCCACAGGGACGAAGAGCTAACATCACAAACCATCCATGCGCGCTAATGGACAGCCCACTGGGCTACACATTCCATTCCGCCTTCGCCTCTTCTGAACAACCACAGGAACCGGAGTTCCTGAAATGATCGACTTCGAGGGTTGTAGCAGCTATGCTTTATATTTGGCCTTTTTCTTTTTCTCCCTCCCAACCCCTCACATCTTATATATAAAGTACAAGCAGTGACTAATATTTTAGGTTACAGGTGGGAATATGTCTAAACTGCTATCACCTTGCAATAAAGTATGAGTCTGAGCCTCTTATTTATATTGTTTATCGGTGCCCTCTGGACCTTCCTGGGCCAGATTCTGTATTTCCCACATCTGTTTTATAATGGAATGCTGCTGACATGTCCAATATTATGGTTCAGTGATCAGATGATAGCTAGTTTTTGATGGGTGATTTAGGCTGTCTAGACATCTGGAGTCCCAAAGTCAAATGTTCAGTTTCCGTCAAGATCAATAGCAAATTAAGTACTGCTTTTCACATGAAGAAGAATTACAATACGAATTTCCTCTAAAACCTAGGGCTTGCGCTGGTGCTTGCCAGAGTCTCCAATAGCATCTTGCTGTTCCCGTGCACATTTCCAATGCCATAGTATCTGTTATGTCATAAGGCCCAAGTGGCATGTCCTAATTCCAGAACTTGGAAATATGTTCACTTACATGGCAAAAAAGATTTTGCAGATGTGATTAAGGTTAAGGGCCTTGAAACGAGATTACTTTGGATTATCCTGGTGGCCCCAATCTAATCAGTGAGACCTTAAAAGTGTAAGATGAAAAAGAACAGGGGTACTCTTGAAAGGAACTCAACTCGTTGTTGCTGGCTTTGAGGTAAAGGAAGAAAGCAAAGAAAAGGAATGTGGACGTCTTCTAGAAGCTGTGGACAGCCTGCGGCTCACATCCAACAAAGACAGGAACCTTAGTCCTGCAACTTCAAGGAAATGAATCCTGACAATGACTTAAATGAGTAAGGAGAGAGATTCTCCCTGGAGCCTTTAGAAAGAAATGCTTACTTGCCGACTCAAGTTTAAGTTCAAGGTACATGTCAGACTTCTGACCTTTAGAACTATTAAGATAATAAATATACATTATTTAAGCCACTATATTGACAGCTTGAAATATATGAGAAAAGTCAGAGGTTAAACTCAAGTTCCACAGAGAGCTCTCCTCACATTTGAAGAAGAAAATTATGCCCCCACACTAGGACAAAATCTTTCCATGAATTCTCCTTACCTCATATAAGTCAAAACCTTCTTACGGTGGGGATCGTTATAGTCTAGCATCTAATATATCAATGACTTAATGATCTTTGTTGAAATCCTAAAAGAATTTCTCTTGGTATATAATTATATCTTCCTTGCTTATATTTTTTATAATACATAGAATCTTCCTCCTGCCCAGAAATACCTTCTCTCCCAAATCTTCTGAATTATCTAGTTTCGAATCTTTTATTTAAAGTTATCAAGGGTTTTCACATTCCTTTTAGCCTGTAACTTGATATTCCAGAAGTGTCACTTAAATTAGCCTGAAAATAAAAGAACAATGAAGGGGGGAAAAAAAAGTTCTCCACCACATAGAGCTACTTGAAAGTTCGTCTAGTGAGGAATAATTTATAGAAACTGTAATTTATTATTTACTCTGTGAGTTGTTTACGCCATTCACAGTTTCCATTTCATCTGAGTGACAAAGGACAACTTATACTCCTAGGGATTATCAGGTGGCTTAAGATACTTTATCACCTTTCTTGTGAGGAAACTAGAGAGCCTTATAGTCATTAATTCAGTAATTCTAGTAACACGCTTTCGAAGATGAGGGCAAATGTTCTATTCCTTTAAATATTTATTTCAGGAGTTTAAACAAAGAGCCCCCATAAAGAAAATCCAATATGAACGTTAACTTACTGAAGGAATAAACATGAATCGAAAATGTAAAAAATTAAATCTGTAGGGAAGAAAGCCATCAGAAATCATGTTAAGCAAGCTCTGGGTATGTGGAGAATAGCATCTGGGATTTAAAAAAAAAAAATAGCAAAGACAAAGGCAAGACCTTGTCAGAAACACAGATAAAAAACCCCAGGACTGCAATTCTCAAATTATGTGTTGAGGGGTCACAGGGTGCTGGATTGAACTCACAGAAGCATCATGAGATATTTTTCAGTTTTTGAGAGGAACATTTGTCAGACACCATATGAATGCCTACAATTAGATGCTGAGATCTAATTACTTAATAAATGCAAGTATTAGATATATCTTTGGTTCGACACCCTGAAAAATTACTGAGATCCTACGGGTGCTGTAGAACAAAAAAGTTTGGGAATCTGCCTTAGGGATATACTAGAGTTCAAAGGACTTATAGCCTGCTTAGAGTAGAATCAAAAAGGCAGATCAAAAGTAGAAATGACAGTGCTGCTGGCCTCTACATACCTAATTATACACGGTAGGGTCTTTTTCTCCACTCCATCCATCCTGGCTCTAAAGAAAAGAAACTTTGTGCCTTATTACTCTGAATTTACTGTAGAATCTCTTTAAAATCAGTGAATCTTTTAAATTAGTGACTCTTACTCTTATTTAAGATAACAAAGACAAAACTGTGATTTTTCAATGTTGGTTTGGGGACCAATCAGCTAGAGTTCCTAAAATATTTAGTGTAAGAAAGTCTACTAAAATTTAAATACTTTCCTCATGAAGAAATGAACTTTATGTTGAGATTCCCTCATGAGAGGGAATATAAAAGCTTTTAAATTTACTCTAAATTAAGGGCTGGCAAAGTTCATGAGAGCCCATTATAAAAGCTTTTAAATTTACTCTAAATTAAGGACTGGCAAACTTTTTCTGTAAGAGGCCAGATCGCACATATTTTAAAATATTCTTTTTTGTTACAACTCTAAAAATGGAAAAGCCATACTGAAAGCAGTGAGTCGTCAACCAATCTCTAGATCTATTTACATCTTGCAAAACTAAAACTCTATACCCATTGAATTAACAATTTTCCATTTTCCCTTGCACACCAATGTACATAGCAGCATTGGACACAATTAGAGGATAGAAAAAAGGGCTCTGTGGTCAGGGTCAAAAGCAATGGAGAAGGGTCACATCCATACCTCATCTTCCAGGTACATGCACCAAGGTTCGTAACAGCAGTATTGACAATAAGCAAAAGGTGGAAACCAGTGTTCACAGCAGCACTATTCACAATAGGCAAAAGATGGAAACCCAAATGTCCATCACCAGATGAACTGATTTTTAAAAATGTGGAATATACACACAATGGAATATTATTCAGCCTTGAAAAAGAAAATTCTGATGCATTATTCAAAGCGAAATTAGCCAGGTGCACCTGAACAGATATTATATGACAGATATTATATGACTCCAATTACATGAAGTACCTAGATTGTTCAAATTCATAGACATGGAAAGTAGGATAGTGGTTATCAGGGACTGGGGCAGGGGGAAGGAGAACAGGGAGTTAGTGTCTAATGAGTACATAGTTTCAGTTTGGGATGATGAAAAAAAGTTCCAGGGATGGAGAGTTTCAATAGTTATACAACAATGTAAATGTACTTAATGCCATTGATTTACACATTTAAAAATGGTTAAATTGGAAAATTTTGTTATATGTATTTTACTGCAATAAAAAAAGAAATGTAAAAACTGTTATTAGCTCAGGGCAATACAGAAACAAACTGCAGACCACAACTGGGTTGCAGGTCACAGTTTGCTCTGTATTGTAAGACCCACTAAACAAAATGAACAAAATGATGTGAAAGACTTACACATTTTTCCAAGTCATCGTAATTCATTTTTATTTCAATATGAACATGTCACAGATTTTCGTATTACATTAACAAAACTTTATAAATACAACTATTATATTTATCAAAAAATACTTGAGAGAAATCCCTTAAGACAGTGTTGAATGTATATAGACACATAAACATATACTATATATACAAGTATCTACAGCTTTATCTGTTATAGATGTCGGGAGATATCAGTCTGTAGAGATGAGTAAACCTTTGGGTCTTCAACGAAGCTTAAAACGTAGGCTGAAAGATGTGGTAAGTAAAGCTGAAATTTAATGGGCAAAAATATTCAGTTTCAAAGTTCAGATTTTAAAGTCTGATATTACAGATTATACCACTGTCTTTCCAACTCATTTGGTGCATTTTTTTAGGGGAGGAGAGAAACTGCCATATTACACAATGAAGCATACGGTAAAGACCTGCTCAGATCTCTCTACCCGGCATTTGCCACTATTTTATCTAAGACTCGCTTTATTCTTTTGATTGGTTAGCACAATCTTGACTATGAAGGCAACACATTCCTAAAAAAGAAAAATCTAGAGGCATCCCATCTAGACTTAAATTCGACTCTAGGCAAAAAATCACTCTAAGCTAGAAGCTCTTTCAGATAAGGTAGAGAGAATATAAATACAGAAAATAGTTATCTATTCACTAGAACAGATGCATAACAAACAACCCTAAACTCGGTGAAGTAAAACAAATGATTTCATTATGCTCAAGGATTTTTGGAAAGACTCTAAGAGTAGCTTTAGGTTTACAACAAAATTGAAAGTTATAGAGAATTCTCACATGCCTGGCGTCCCCATACATTCATAGCCTCCCCCATTATCAGTATGTTCACCAGAATGGTACTTATTTATTTTTTTTAACCAAGGATGAACCCACACTGACACAGCAAAATCACCCAAAGTCCATAGTTTACTTTAGGGTTCACTCTTGGTGTTGTGCAGTCTATGGGTTTGGGCAAAACAATAATTATATATATTCATTATAATGTCGTATGTTTTCACTGTCCTCTGTGATCCTCCTATGCTTTTGCCTCTTCCAGAATGTGATATAGTTGGAATCATACAATATGCAGCCTTTTCAGATTGGCTTCTTTCATTTAGTAATAAGCGTTTAAGTTTCTTCCATATCTTTTCATAGTTTGATAGCTCAATTCTTTGTAGCACTGAATCATATTTCATTGTCCGAATGTACCACTGTTTATTAATCCATTTATCTACTGAAGGACATCTTGGTTGCTTCCAAGTTTGGCAATTGCAAATAAAGTTACTCTAAATATCCATATTCAGGTTTTTGTGTGAACATAAGCTATCAACTCCTTTAGGTAATTACTAAGGGGTGCAACTGATGGATCATATAGTAAGAGTATGTTTTATTTTGTAAGAAACCACCAAACTATCTTCCAAAGTAGCTGCATCATTTTTGCTTTCCCACTAGCAATGTATGAGAGTTCCTTTTGCTCCATATCCTCACCAGCACATATTGGCCATCCTACTGGTGGTAGTATTTCATTATTTTAATTTGTATTTCCCTAATAACATAAGATGTGGAGCATCTTTTTGTATGCTTATTTGACATCTGTATATCTTCTTTGGTGAGATCTGTGCATGTCTTTGGCCCAGTCTTTGAGATTTTGTTTTCTCACTGGTGAGGTTTTCAGAGTTCTTTGTATATTTTGGACAACAGTCTTTATCAGATGTATCTTTTGCAAATATTTTCTCCCAGTCTGCATTTTATCTTCTAATTTTCTTGAGCTAATAGATTCTTCATGTCAGAAATTAGGACAAGGCAGAGTAGAAATGGCTTGCCTGAGAAGTCTTGCTCAGCGTCTTGCTTCAGCTTAGAATCAAAAGGCTGAAGGGTGTGGCAAATGGTTGGAAGCTGGAAAGTGCTTCTTCACTCACTGACTGGCAGCTGAGCTGGGAAAACTGGAGTGTTGAGCTTAGCTGTGACTGTCAATCAGCGTACCTTCAAGCAGCGTCCCTAGGTCTTGGGCTTTTCACTGCACACCAGCGTTAAGTAGTTAGACCTCTTACATGGTGGCTGATAGTTCTAACACACAAGGTGGAGTTACAAGGCCTTTTATGACCTAGCCTCTGAAGTCACATATGGTGACTCTGATCACTTTCACTGTATTCTATTGGTCAAATCAGTCACAAACCCACCAACTTAAGGGGAGGGGACACAGTCCATCCTTTTATGGGAAAAGTATTGAAGAAGTTGCAACCATATTTTAAAACCACCATGGACATATTTATATAGAAAGATATGAAGATACATGCCAAGGGGTTAACAGTACCCACTTCCCAGGGTCCCTCAAGCGAATTTTATTAACCTATTATTTTAAATCAGACTAATCCAGACATACCCTCCATGAATGGCAAAATTTCATCTACCTATTTTTGTGTGATACGGTAACAAATAAACAGAAATTTCACTTTATTTCTAAATAAATCACATCAAGAATGACTAACAGCTTGCTTTTGACCCTAGTATCTGCCAGTTACAACCACTTATTTTCCAACACCATTGAGCTCGGATCAACCCTCAGGCTTAGACTAATTCATATCCAGAAAGAACAGAGACCACCTATAACAAGTAAAGCAGGTAGACTAGGATCATGCCAGCATTATTGCTATTGAATTCAATAGCTATTCTCTACTTCATTGATTACTGGTCTTCAGGATTTTATAAATAAATCAAGAAAAATTTCAGAAAAAAGCAAACCAAATAGAAGCAAATAAAGTTACTCTTTATCCTCTAAACTAAGAACATATAGAAAACAGCTACTCTGTATTTATCATCACATAAAAGAAATAGAATAGACAACTTCAAAATAAAGCACAATTCCTTAAGAGTAAGTTTGACTAAATGGAAAACTCACTGTGTATATATATTTTTCTAATTTCTCTGCTCATCTCCAGACATTTCAACATAGATGAACCCCAGTTTACAAACTGGTATGGGAAACAACTTGTGCATCTAACATTCTGGTATATTGTTTTATTCTAATAGTTCTAGAACTTTAGCTTGCTCCTAGGAACTTGATCTAAAAAGACAGAAATAGCAAATGGTTACAGCACGAGTGCTATAGGACACATGGGGGAAAAAATCAAGGAAAAATTCACAAATTAGGCAAAAAAAGGATTTACCCCTGAGAAAAAACAGAGGTGGCACCGGCTGTGACTGCAAGTACAGTCGATGTATGCAGTATACCCAAGCTATATTGTTAAAAAAGTAGTGGTTATACTTGGTTATGAGTGACATTTACTCTTCTCTATTCTTATATTTTCTGAAATTTAACAATGAAGTATGCATAAATTTAATGATCAGGAAATTTTTAAAGAATAATTTCAATTTTGTAGGTTAGCTTAGGAAGAACAACAGGCCTATTTCCCTTTAACGAAACAGTTTGTTTTAAAAGAGGCCAGGTTATAAAACAGAGATGTTAAAGATCTGGAAGAGGGATGCGGAAATCAGGCTCCAAACGTCAGCTAGGACAAATGGCACTGGGGATGATAACATTCTCCCTCACTGCCTCTATAAGACTCCCAGGCTAGATGTACTTAATACAGTAGGCCTTCCTGCCCGTAAGGTCATTAGCCAGAAATTCTCAGTTGGCAGGCGCCATCTGATGGGGTCAAATGCTTTATCAACCACCTTTTGCCTCAGAGACCAAGGTATAACGTAGGTCAAGAATTTAGTACAGTGCCTGCCTCTCAGAAAATGACGATTATAACAGAGGAGACATTTGTATGTCTAATTGAGAAGTAGATATTTGTTTGTACTATTGGACTAGAAAGGCTTCGAGAGCCCATCTACCACTTTCTTGCATTACAGGTTTAGCTAAAGCATTAAGCACATAAAATTTGTCGGCCTTTTGAAACTTAAATGGGTGAGAGCTTTTAAACCAAGTTCCAAAATGCGGAAAGCTATTTTTTGCGGTTACTTCTAAAATTGAGCTATCTTTAGAATGACCTTTTTGTGGGTTCCAGAAATAACTAAGCTGCGTAATCCCTATATTCTAGCAGCTAGCACAAAACCAGGCAGACCGTTTCCCGTTCTTCTGTTTTCTTATTGCAGCTGACTCCCCTATCCACTCCCAGAGACTCGGAGAACGTTTACGCAGAAAAATGTTCAGCTCTAAGGTAACTGTCTCTTACCCAGGCTTTCTTAAAGCTGGTATATAGTCAGCAGAAGAATGTAGTACGTGTTCCTCGAGTGTCCTCAAAACAACTCCTAGAGCTTCCAGAATCATTCTCACGGGCCTTTGATTGGGTCAGCCAGCGGTGATTCTAGCAAGTTCCATGCACGTTTTCTTGCAACCTTCTAACCTGATACGCCTGCTTAAAGCCACGCCCTCCGGAAATGACCAATCAGAGAGTGTTAAGTGAGCCGGATAAGGCGGGCCCAGCTCTGCACTGTTGACGAATCACCAACCCTAGACGGGGGGCGGGGGAGCGGAAGCGGAAGCCCTGGTTTGGCCTTGGATTCCGCGGTGGATGAAAGTGAGAAAACCTTGGGACCAGAGAGTTTTGAGTTCTCGCCTCTTATTTAGCAGCAGAATCGGGCAAAGAGACTCCTGCAAGCGGGGAAGGGAGGAAGCTCGACCGCCCGAGAAAAGAGCGAGCGGGCCGGCAGCTGCGAGACAGAAACGAACTGTGTGCAGGGAGGGTCCTTAGAGGCCGGTCCTGGTTAGCACTGTTCCTCCAGGCCATGGTGCGGGCGGAGCTCTGGGCAATCCCCAGGTGAGGGCAGCGGCTCCACCCGGGGTTTCTACCGCAGAAGAGCTGGGTAGATGCGGGGTGGGGAAGAAAGGATGCTTCCCGCACTGCTTCCCGGTAGCACCCTGAGCGGCCACAGTAGCCGCAGCAGCAGCAGCAGCAGCAGCAGCAGCAGCAGCAGCAGCGGAAAGCACAGCGCGGGCCGAGGAGGCGGCTCGAGCTCCTGGTAAAGTCGCGCATTAGCTGTTTCTCCGTAGTATGCGAGTTGACAAAACAGCTAAAGAACAGGGCTCCCCATTACAATCTCCTTCGAGCTCTTTTTCCTTGCTACTCGGAAGTGATTTATGTGGAAGCATGCCTTGCACTTGTACCTGGAGAAACTGGAGACAATGGATTCGACCTTTAGCGGTGGTCATCTACCTGGTGTCCATAGTGGTTGCGGTTCCCCTTTGCGTATGGGAGTTACAGAAACTGGAGGTAAGCGGGGCCTGCATCATTGGTTCTACCCTTTCTTCTACCTTCCTGCCCATCTTAGGTTGCCCATTTTCACCCTGGATACCTCAGACTTGACATACTGAAAACGATATCATGTAAATGAGACCAGTCATAGGACATAAACCTGTCTGGTTTTTTTGTTCACGGTTTTTCAAAGCATGCTACAGGTGGAGGTCGGACCAGGTCGAGAAAATAGTAAGGATATATTAAGAAAGCGGCTTAGAAGAGCACTGTTTTGTTTTGCAAGTATTCATCAGTTCCTTAAAAGTAAGGTAATTTTATTCCTTAATCTGATCTGTTCAGATTTGGTCTTAACTGGATCCAGTAAACTACCTTGAACACCATGTGTTGAATTTTATTGTCATTTAACTACCTTCCTTAATTAAAGAATTCTATTTGGTTTAACTTTGTTGTTTTTTACTTTTGAAGATAACTCTTAACCAACAAAGCTTTTGCAAAAAGTCCCATGTATTTTTTTTTTTTGCTGTCATAATCTTATTATGACATCAATAAAGTACTAAAAGCTGGAAGACCCCAAAGTAATGCTTAATTAAGATATGTACTTATAAAAATTGTATAATGAACTTTAATTCAAAGTTAGAATAACCAGAAAGTACTTTTACTTAGAAGCACCTCTTTTACAAGAGAAATCATAAGACCATGTCTATTCAAGACTTTTTATTGTGGAAATGAATTTTACATAATTAAATGAAATATATTTAATATACATTTGTTTTCTGTGTGTTCACTAAATTATTTTTTGTTGCCTTTCTCATCCTGGAATAGTTCATATAGTTAGTTTTAAAGTTAATGTAATATTCAACTACACTAGATTTCCCATTTGTTAGATATTTAGGTTATTTCCATAATTTATCTACTAAAGACATATTACTACAAATAAGAATTTCTAACTTTGAAGTATTTCTTTGGAGTATGGTATAGGAAACACTTAAGGTTAATAACATGTATAATACCAGCCTAGTTGAAGACTTCTCTTCGTTGTTGGTTTTCATTGTAGTTGTTAAGTGCCGGCTTTTAAGAGAAATTTTGCAGTCTCCACTGTTAACTCCCTGAGCCAAATTCTCATATCTTTACCAGACTGTTCTCAATGCACCAGCAAAAGTATTGAATTAGAACGTAAGTCACATTATACGTGTCCTCTCCTGAAAGTTTTCTGGTCACTCCTAGTCCCAGGTTAATTCCTAGTCCCAGATTAAAAGTCAATATCCCTATGTATAGCCTTTAAGGCCCAGCATGACCTGACACCAGCCCCACCCACTCCCCCCTCTGACTTTTTTGCCTTAATTTCTGAGCTTCTACTACACTGACTCTGCTCAATCATGAGGTGATGCTCCCTCCTTTAAGGCCATTGCACCAATGTTTCCCATTGGTGGCACGCCCTTCCCCCAGATCGTTTTCTCATTCCTTTATGTCCTCAGGTCTTGACACAGATGTCACCCAGATAACCTGTTTAACATTGAAAGCTTCTTTTGCTCAACTCTTCATATCCTCTTTCCTGCTTTATTTTTCTTCCCAGGACTCACCACCGTTTAACATGATATACATATTTTACTTATTTTGTTTTCTTCCCCTTCTGTCCAAATGTCTGATAAGTAATGATTATTTGAGTCCCAGTGATAAATCAGGCATGTGTTCTATATGGCAAAAGATAGAAACATGACACCTACCATCATTAAATTTAGTGGTGGGGACAAACAGAATCAATAAAAACAAATCGATAAAATAAAATCGTATAAAAATGCTATGGAGAAAACTAAAAAAGATCTAAGGAACGAACAGTCGGGGCCCACTTATTGCACGTTTTCAAAAGGCTATGGAAAATTAAGTGGAATTGGAGGGAAGTTACAAAGTTCTTTATGATAGTTAAGAGGTAGTAGCTGCCTGGGCTATGGTGACTTATGGCCCAAATCAGAATAGCAGAAATAGAGATAAAAACCTGAATTTTAAGTGTCCTTGGAAGTGAAGAAACAGTACTTAACAGTAGACTAGATTGGTAAGGGAGGCAGTGAGAGAGAGGAAGAAATCAAGAACCACACTGAGGTCTCTGTCTTATACATGAACAAGGTAAATGATGATGCCAGTTACTGAGATGGAAATTTGACAGGGGCAGATTTGAGAGAAATTGAGTTAATTGGACATTAGTTCAAGATACATGAGAGACATTCAGATGGGCAGGTCAAGTACGCAATTGGATATGCAAGTCTAGAGCTCAGAAAGGTTTGAGCTGTAGATATAAATATGGGAGTTGTCAGAACAGAGCTGGTATTTAAAGCCATAAGGATGAATGAGATTATAAGGAGGAAAAAGAAAAGGCCAAGGACCTATCACCAGGAGTTAGAAATCAAGTAGAGGAATAGGAACTTACAAAAAAGAGCAGCAGCCAGTGGAAGTGCAGTGCCAGAAGAGGTGTCATGGAAGCCGTAACAGGAGAATGTTTCAAGGACAAAGTAGTGAACGATAAACGTCTGGTGCTGCTGAGACATCCATTTTGTTTTCACAAGATAGGCGTGTCATTGGTGATCCTGGTAATGGTTTCAGTGGAGTTGTAATGGCTGAAACTAGAAGATATTGTTTGAAGTGGAATCAGGGGTAAAGAAGTGGAATCAGGATATGAAGATAAGTTTTTTGTTCATTTTTGGTTTGGTTTTGAGTGTTATGACTCCAAGTGGACCTGAGAAATGAATGGCATAGTAAATAGAAGTGTGGGATTAAGAAGGCAGTTTTTTTTCTCTTGTGTTTTGTTTTTAAGGTTAGAGATACTAACTAGAGCATGTCCCCAAAATTTAGGTATATTTTGATTTAATCTTAAAAACCCTAAGAAGCGTAGGAATTCTCCTCATAGATCTGAAAAACCAAGAGAGTAGTGACTAAAGTGATGTGCTAAAGTGCTTTATATACCACTATCCTTATTATTCACTAAATGAGTTTGTATATTTTGAATGCGTAACACCTTGCCCAGCACATAGTATGTGCTCAGTAAGCCATAATTACCTCTGCTTTTAAAACGGCATCGCTATTACTGCATTGGAGCAATAATTTATTTTCTTGTGGAATAGTATCTTAGTTGGGATTGGGTTCTCAGTTGAACACCTAAAAGGCAGTTATATGCATCTGCTTGAGCACTAGATAAAGTAGGTGACAGTTTGGTATGAAAAATACATGTCTTTTAAACACTAGAATTGCAATGCTTGCACTATGAGCAGTCGATGGAAACTGAGATTGTAGAAAACCGGTACATATAGCCTGTCCATCCTCATCGTGAGGCATATACTCATTCATTAGAATGGCAAGATAACCATCGGTACTATTTAAACTATTTCACTCCCTGATTTGGCTGAGTGTGTAAAATTGAAGTCAAGTAAGTTAAATGCACACCTGATGTCACCCTGCTCTGCAGTCGTTTTACCCTGCCCCACTCGTCTTTATGTCCTTATGCCCCAAGTAGCTACTCTCCCTGTGAGCACATCGCTCTACCCCTCAGGACTGGGCCCAAAAACACTCTCCTGTGACTCTCTTCCCTCTGCTTTGAAAGCATTTGGCTGAGGGACAGTTAACTCCTGGATGCTCATCTTTAACGTTTTTTTCTTTTCTCTCCAAGTTACCTTAGGGAAAAAAGTCTATACTACTTATCTCTTATTTTGTAAGACAAAAAAAAAAAAAAAAAAAAAAAACCCTACACAGGACAATAAGTTTAATAGTATTAATGGTATCCTTATATCAATATGTGTCAAATGTAGAATAGCTTAGAGATAAATGTAAGTTAAATGTAATAATTAATCATTTCTACAGATACCTAGAGTTGTTATAATGTTACTTAAATGTGTACATGAATACAATAGGTTAAACATCTCACAGGTTTTCATGTAGCTCAAAAATCAAAACAACTTAAACCAGTCATTCAGATTAATGGCATTATTGTGGACAGATGATGTTTTTTTGAAACTACCATTTGCAGTGCAAAAATTGTACTAAGTTTATGATGAAAGATTGTTTTAACTTGGCATCATTATAGTGAAATGACTCAACTCTCCAGTCACTTGCTTTATGATCATTTGAAAAAGAACTTTTTTCCTTATAGCACCCTGAGGTCGTTTGGCCTTTATTAGTCACAAGCACATCATTTTTCTTTGAAGTCTACACCACCAAGTTCTATTTTTTTGCACTAAGGCAATCATAAAGGCAAATGTGGGCATTAAAATTACTTGGCACTACTGTTCTTAATGATAACCTTATACTAGAGAAGATCTAGAATATGCTTTTATTTTTGTTATTTTTATTATTTTAGGTCATCATTAAAACGAATATTCAATTTTAAATGAAATTGAGCAAAGCAAAACTCCCTGGAAGACAATTGCTAAGACATTCCTTTTAGAATCTTCATCCTTCACATATTTACTTACTGCTTTGATTAATCTCCAGCATTCAGCAAGACTTTTGTATTTGCTTTTCAAGTTTTCCATACAGTTTAATGTAGGAATTTATTGTTGTAAAAATACATTTATTCTCTATACTTTTATTTTCTACTTAATCCTTGGCCCTCTGATGAGAAAAAAATAAATCTTGTTCAAAACAGTAAAACTAAAAGTTATGGACTTTAGTTCTATTTTAATTAACTGCTTAAACATCTTGAGTGCCAAAAATAAATGCTTACTTTTTTTCCCTCAAAGAGGTAGCATTTAATATTTTTTTGCAATTAAAAGAATTCATACTCTCTAAGGCAAGAGTCCAAGTTAGTATAAAATTCATTCCCTAGGGCCCCTCAAAACAGTTTCAGATAAATTTATTTTTACCAGGAAGTGAGTAGATTACTTCAATTCTACCTAGGATGAGGTAGTTCAAAGTATATTTTTAGAAATTAACCTTTTACAGGATGAAATATTGATCAGATATTGACCTAAAAAAGAAATTAGAGCTTTTTAAAACGTAATATGCTGGTTTGATGTTTGTATATAAGAGGGGTAGCATATATTACACAGTTTGCTCAGATAGTAGTTGTGGCAGTACCCAATTAAAAAGACTTGCATGTAAAGAACTTTGCAAAAAATATATAAGTCATATGGTCAGCATTCAATAAATGTTCTAAATGTAACAATAGAATTTGCAGAAAATGTAGGTAAATAAAACTTTCTAGACATAAAAACAAAGGAATAAACCATAAAGATTTTTAGATTTGAGTAGCAGAAAAATTTTAAATTTCTATATTTTCCAAACACAATAATCAAATATAAAGGGCAAATAACAATTTGGGGTAATGACATGGTGCTAATATCCTTATGTGTACAGCATTATTACACAAGTCTCCATGAGGAAAAATGCTCAATCCCATATGGAAAATTCTGCCCCCTCTCTACAAAAGTAAAAATAGGCTGTTTGTTAAAGAACAAGTGAAAATAGCCGCTAGACATTTGGAAAATATTGGGGCACATTAGTAAATAAATGAAAATTTAAGAAATAGAAATGTTCTATTCAGCTGTTTTAATATCAGAGAATTTATACAAGCATGTTCTTCTGCTTCTTAAGGTTGGAATACATACGAAGGCTTGGTTTATTGCTGGAATCTTTTTGCTATTGACTATACCTATATCGCTATGGGTGATATTGCAACATTTAGTGCATTATACACAACCCGAACTACAGAAACCAATAATAAGGTAAACTTTAACATATTTTGATTATTTTAGTGTTGTGTTGGCTTATTTCATAAATATAATGTAAAACATTTTTAATTTATGTTTTGCTTTCCAAATAGGATTCTTTGGATGGTACCCATATACAGTTTAGATAGTGTAAGTATGTTTCATATTATCTCATTAAGAACTTGTTTGGTGATACTAACTATACTTACAGAATGTTTGAAGTAATGCAAGTATTTTTATTTGGCAGTAAAAGACAGATTAATAAGAAAAGTAAAAATGTTCACTTGTTTTTAATGTTGATAAAGAAGGTAAAGTTATGAAAATAGTATAGGCAAATGTTTAAAATTCTTAAAAATTCATAGCTGTTTTCTTTGCTTAAACTTTTAAAATTTCAGATTAGTAGGTCTTAATCCTTAAAAGAATGTAATGTTTAAATTTACATTATCATCCTTTTTACTTATTAAATCTTTTATTTTGACAAAAAAAAGCCCCTTTTCCAGTGGATTCTAACACGTTTTAGAGATGACTGCTTTAATTTGATTATATATAAAGGAAATGTCTTTAACATCATTTTCTGTGATCATGCCAAGAAAAGTTGAGATTATATTTAAGAACCCAAGTGTATGTAATTTAGCTCTTTCTTCAAATTTATTCTTTATCCCAAACACAGATGTTTTCATTTACCAATATCTAAGATGTTTATTGCTTTTAAAACTTTATTTCACAGATTGTCTGGTATTCTTTATAATAATAAACTTTAGACAGTTTGATGTAAATATGTGGCAAGTTCAAAAATTAGCTATTGTGAATACTGTGAATTGAAGTGGTAATTCATTTTATCTTAGATGCAACTATTTTTAACATCTCTGCTTTTTCATAGTGGATAGCTTTGAAATATCCCAGCATTGCAATATATGTGGATACCTGCAGAGAATGTTATGAAGCTTATGTCATTTACAACTTCATGGGATTCCTTACCAATTACCTAACTAACCGGTATCCAAATCTGGTGTTAATCCTTGAAGCCAAAGATCAGCAGAAACATTTCCCTCCTTTATGTTGCTGTCCACCATGGACTATGGGAGAGTAAGTTTGTTCGATTTTACTTATTTTATGTTTTGGTTTTATTTAAACTGTCAATTCTCTTCAAAGCAATGTGTTAAGTACCATGAGCAGGACAACAGGTATAAGACAGAGTCCCTACCATCATGTAAATTCACAGTCAAGTTTGAATACTAACAAAACACATTTTGATAATCCATGCATAAGCTTCTCTCTTTTACATTATTCATCCTAAATAGAAAACAAAATATTGTACAGGGGAAACTAGAAATCATTTACTCAACATCCTTTTACGATTACGATCTTAGAGCTAGTTAATGGCAAAATCAGGTCTAAGAGTCATAGAGAAGATAATCTAGGTGAGGAAATAATATATGATATGAAATAGCAACAAATAGCAGTGTTATGTTAGTAATAACTAATAAGTTAGTTGGCCTTACTATACATCCATGTAGTACAGTAAAGGAAAATAACATCTGAAAAGTTATGCTGAAGCTAAGATTGCATTTGTTACATGAATGAATAATTGGGTATTTTTTGGCAAAGAAACTTGAAGATGGTGTTTTAGAAAGATTATTTTCGCAATACTATGCAGTAGCGATTCCCAGCCTTTTTGGCACCAGAAACTGGTGCTCCTATGAAAAGCTAATGCCTGATGATCTGAAGTGGAGCTGGAGGGTGATGCTAGCGCTGGGGAGCGGCTGCGAATACAGATGAAGCTTTGCTCGCTCACCTGCTGTGCAGCCTGGTTCCTAACAGGCCACAGACTGGTACCAGTCCACAGCCTGGTGGTTGGGGACCCTTACTATATAGTATACATTAGAGTGAAGAAGATTCCAGAACTGGGGGAATAAATTAGGTTCTTATAATAGTCCATTTGTAACATAAGCTTAAATAGGAGAGATGGAATTGGAATAGAAAGGAAAGACAATAAGAGAATGCAACTGAAGAATCAGTAGGACTTGATCACTGATGGGGGGGATTAAGGTAAAAGTTGTAGGCCAAGGTAACAGGACTGATTTGGAGGTAATCAGTGCAGATAAACTTTAGAGATAGCTTCCTTACAATATAGAACCATTTGTACATCAGGGCTAAATGTAAGCACCTCTACTTTCTTTAAATGACAGGGAGCTACCTGTCTGTTTTAAATAATAAGCTTCTGATATGTTCATTTGACAAAAAATGTATTAAATACCTGGTACATGCCAGTATATAGATACATCCTAGTGCGTATAACAGACATAGAACTCATAGAACTTGATATTTTGTTTAGGAAAGTTTGGAATTAAATGAAGACATGAATATATAGTTACTTAATTCAGGAAATGCTCTGAAGAAAAAGAATAGAAGACTATTAAAGGATAATAAAAAATTAATGTACGTTGGGGGTGGGAGGAGAAATATTGTGCTCAACTCTGAATACCATAAGAACAAATAGAGATTAAGAGCCGACAAGAAGATTGAAGTGGCCACTGGATGAAAAATTAATAACAGGAGACATTAAGGGCAGGGTAATTCTCTCTAAATTGGCCTAACAGGATTCTTACTAAAGGCAGACCAAGCATTTAACATGTTAGAGTTTTAGCTCATTAATATATGAACTTTTTCTTTTTTATAACACTGCATTTAAAACTATGCATTTCACATCAAATGCTACATTCGCTAAATCTCAGTTTTTGTTTTTAATTGAGACATAATTGACATACAATGTTATTAGTTTCAGGCATACAATGTAATTATTCAATATTGGTGTATACTATGATGTGATCACCACAGTTAAGTCTAGTTAACATCCATCACTACATAAATCCCAGTTTAGAAATTTAATATTTTCATCATCATCCAGATAAAGGTTTTTGAATTCCTTTTGGGCTGCTTCTTTACCTAAGTTGTTTTGGAGTGTTTTAAAGTTTAGTGTTTTTTAAATCTAATCTGACAATCCATCACTTAAATAAGTTAGGCCATTTATACTTTTGTGATTATTGGTATATTCACTTATAATCTTGCCATCCTTTTGTCTTCAGTTTGTCTCATTTTTTACTTTTTTCCCTTTTTCACTCATCACATTCTTTCTAAAAATAAACTTATTTGGGAATAATTTTAAAATTATAGAGAAGTTACAAAGATAAGACATGTCCTGTATACTCTTCATCTAATGTTAATGAATATCTTGTGTAATCATGGTACATTTGTCAAAACTAAGAAATAATATTAGTTCAATAGTATTAACTGCAGACTATTCAGATTGCCCAGTTTTTTTCCACGAATGTCCCATTTCTATTCTAGCATTCATTCCGGGAATCCATATTGCATTTAGTCTCTTTTTAAAAATGTACGTTTTCATTATTATATTGAGAAGGTATAAGAAGTTTGAGAAGTCTTCATTATTTGATACAGATTTTAATAAATAATTTTAAAGTTTTTAAACATTTGAAGAATATGAACAAATTTAACAGGAAATCTGTTGTATACCACCCACATATAGCAAATGTTAGTATATTATAGGTTTGTAATACCTTACTTGCCATTGTATAAATAAATTATAAATAATAAAAAAAAAATGAAAACCAAAAACTTTTTCATAGCTTATTTAGTGCTAAACTCTATTTATAATCTTTGACTCTATAAGTTTAATGGGATTATTTTACCTATTAGGGAATACATGTGTTTCACTGCAGCTATATCAGTGTGTTTGATTACAGATGCTACTCCAAATCTCGCTTGTAGCTGATTACATTCTTTTATTGTTTTCTTATTCCATTTTTTTTCTCACTACTGGTTTATAAGTTATAGTTTCTATTCGTAGTCTTGCCATGACTATCTAAGAGTCTGAATTTTACCATGACTACTTAAAATATAATTTTAATTTAATAATTAGACATACTTCTTTGGATAGTTTTTTTTTTTTTTTTTAAGTCTTTTGGAGTGTTCACTACAAGTATGAACAATTTACTTGCTCCTCCTTTTTGCATGTCAGTTCTATCTGAGATCATTTCCTTCTTTCTAATGTGTAGCCCTTGGAAGTTCCTTTACTGTCAATGTTTCACTGGCAAATTTTCTCAGATATACTTATCCAAAAGTTTCTTTATTTTGTCCTCATTCTTGAAAGATAGTTTTGCTGGATATAATTCTATGTTGACTGGAATTTTCTCAAAGCATTCTGAAGATTATATTCCACTCAATTCTGTCTTCACTTGTTACTACTAACCCTCTACTGTCAATCTAATTGTCATTCCATAATAGGTGACCTGTCTCCAACTGTATTTAAGACCCTCTCTGATATTTTGCAGTTTTATTGTGAAATATCTAGGTGGTTTTGTTTTCAGGTCTGCTTAATTTAAAGTTTGTCTCAAACTATAGATTCACGTCTTTCATCAGTTCTGAAAAGTCCTCAGCCATAGTCTCTTCCGTTACTGCATTTACTCTCTCTTCTGTGACTTTGAATACGTTAGACCTGATTCTGTAGTGTTTTTTGTATCTCTTTCACATTTGTCTCTTTGTTGCGGCCTTCGGTACATTCTGGGCAGTTTTTTTCAGATACATCTTCCAATTCATTAATTCTCCACAGCTTTCAAATTATCCATCTGCATAGTCACTGTTAGTGGGCTCAGGTTTGGTTTGACAATCAACTCATAGAATACTATAGGTTTAACCCATCTCCAATTTAATTTAGCTTTGTAGAGTACAGGACAGGAAGCACAGCATGTATGGCCAACTTATTCTCATTAGGAGGTCTTGCAACAAATCCAAGTGCAATTCCTAGGCCCACCACCACAGGGGACAGCGTTGGAAATGGGCATGAACCACCTCAGCACGGAGAAGTCTGTCAGCGCTTAGAACCCCAGTTAGTTATTCAGTCTGAGTAACACAGCACCTCAAGGTCTGTGTGCCAAACTCAAAATCTTCTCAGTGTGAATATAATTCTTAAATTAGGGAATTCATAATGCCTTGCCGCACAACCTGCCCCTAGAGGGTTAATATACCTGAGGGGGCAATGGAAGGAGGGAGAAAAACACAGAGACAGTATATACAAAAGCTGGGGCCAGGTGGGACACTGCACTTTGCTCAGATACAGTGACCCCCGAAGCAAGCTCAGCGCTTTATGTTATACTTTTGAAGATCAAGGAGGGGTGGGAGTATTCGCAGGACTTGAAACTTGCTGGCAGTAATAATTTCCCAAGGCCTGTCTGTACCTGGTTATCTATGCTAAACTAACAAACAGCTGTCTTGTCTTCACTATTTTGCTTCTCTGCCCTTGGCAGATTACGACACAGTCAAGCTTGGCTTTGCCAAAGCTTCAGACCCAGGTCCGGCTCAGATCCAGCTCTCTGCAGTGCCTAACATTGATAATCAGTTCTCCTGATAGAAGTGCTAAATGAGCATTTGCCCTCAGAGCGGCTTGGTCTTTTAAGAAGACTATACAAGGCTCTCAAGTAGAGAGCCTTTTATTGGTAGCTTTGTTTTAGGACTTTTGTGTTTTTGTTTTTGTTACCCTCTGTGAATTTCCCCCATATTGAGTGAGCCCAGACATAAAGTAGAAACCGTTTAATACAAGATCTTTGGTTTGTACTTTCGGAGTATCTAGTCAATGATAGTCTCTGGAGTGATATTTAAATACAAAACTTGGAAGGAAACTGAATCTTAAATGTAAATAATACTTTCTGAATATGCTTTGACATGTACACACACACACGTAATTGATTTATTACTCAATTTTTCTTCCAGAAACACACAGGGACCCACTTTTGTTCCTTTCCTTCTTTGCTGGGCTATTCAGAAATTTGAGACTGTACACAGAAAGGGAGATCTTTCAGAAGATGTAGTTGTCTAATAATTTTAAAAATAGTGTTTAAATAATTTGTTTGCTACCATCCACATTCTTCCCCAGTTGCTATTTAGAATGACTACATTAAAAGAAGAATTAAATATAAATATGGCATCATTTGTCAAAGTGATTTTAATTTGGGGGCTTTGGAGAAAATCTGATATTATTTAAATGAGTAGTTGAAATGCTAAGTTCTTTTTCTTTGGCAGAGTATTGCTGTTTAGGTGCAAACTGGGTGTATTGCAGTATACAGTTGTCAGACCATTCACCACTATTGTTGCTTTGTAAGTACATAAAACTTATTTATTTTTTAAATATTTTTATGCTCTTAAGTGGGAACAAATGAGTAAATATATAAAGAGCATTAATTTACTGGTTTATAATACAAGTCTAGTCTGTTGTAAAAAAAAAAAACAGTATATTGAAACCCTTCTATATTAAATAAGGTGACCGTTTACAGGCAAAGAATTCTTCTATATAACATTCTCCAGAGCTTTCTGGAAAACATTTAAAAAATACTTTGTTTTTTGAATATTAATATTTAGCTTTACAGAAATATCTGCTACATGAAGTTAAAGTATGCTACTTAAGGTTCATTATATGGTTTTATTTCCTATGTAGTTAGAATATGAGTACTATATTCCAAGGAAATCATATTTTTCTTAAATAATTCTGTCAAGGCTTAGTACTTGGAAGTAAAATAGGTTATCATTAAGCTACCTGGTAAAACTCTTCCTTAAAAATTTAAGAATGTCAAATAATTTAAAGCAGGTAGGTTGTATGTTTTATCTGCTAGTCAAATAACAGACATTCTGCACATTCATAGAGGAAGAGTGGGAAGGAAGGTGAAAAAAGCATTCAATTCTTTATTCTCCCTTTGAGCTAGCAATATTTACCTTAGAATTAAGACTAATTCACTCATTTTTGAAGGCATGCCATATTTTCTGCAGTTTAGAAATTGGGTAATCATATACTTAGATCTGTGTCTTCATGAAATTTACCTCCAAGACAATTTTGGGGAAAAAGTATACTTGTAGTTACTAACCTGCATTATGTGTTTATAACAATCAAACTTTTGAAAATTAGGCAGCATAATTTCTTTGAAAATATAACTACCCTTTCTAGTTCAAGGTATGTGTCTTATTTTGGATTTACTTCAAGTTGTAGGTACGTTTGTAAGGTGGCATTCTAGAAAAATGTTTTGCTTTTAAATTTTAAACCACCTCTATGACCAAAATCAAGTGATTATGTACAGGATCTTGTAAATATGTGACTTCTGAATTTAAGTATTACTGTCAACGCTGTATTTTAAAATATATTTTTATTTAATTAATCATAAAGTTGTCTCATACCATTTTTTAGAGTCTGTGAGCTGCTTGGTATATATGATGAAGGGAACTTTAGCTTTTCAAATGCTTGGACCTACTTGGTTATAATAAACAATATGTCACAATTGGTAAGTAAATATTCGTCATAACTACTAAATTAGTATCTATAACTCTAAATTTTCTTAGGGAAAGTTTCTTTGGGAATAAAGCTTAATTGTTACTTTTTAATCTTGAAATTTGATTTATAGGAAGAACTTGAAGAAACTTTAACATATATCTTTAGACACATAAATTTATAATATCTTTGTTAATTATTTGGTGACTTATACCATGACCTGTTCATGTTTGTTCATTTGGTTCTGGGGGCTCATTGCATAGTTCTGTGAATATGTCATAAATAAAAGCACAGTGCCCCTCCTTAAAAAAAAAATAAAACATATCCTAGGCATATTCAGTAAAAGAAAATGTCTAATTGACATATGACAGTACAGAGTTAAATTAAAAATGGGAGAAAATTCACTATATATTTGGAATTAAAGGAAAATCGAGGATGCCAAATTGAAAAAATATATGTTCTAAAACATTTAGTTAATGCTTTCAGCAAAATAGTAATTTAGATGTAGTGGCATGTATGTAGTATTAGAAGTTTAGAATAAAAATTGAATGCTTTTGTATTCAAAGCTTTCCCATATATTGATGTTCTTTGGAATCAGTAATTCTATTTCGGGGAATGCACCCTCAAGAAGTGGTCACAAGAACTTTTGCTTTGAATATTTTTGCATATAAAGCCTATTTGCAATTGGAAAAGCCTGTAAACAATCCACAGCCCTGTAATAGGAAAAAAGTAGACAAAAAAAATTTATATTTAGTTAATGGTACTTGTTAAAAACCACCTTATGTGTAGGAAGGAATGGTTGGATAATGGGACTGTGAACAACTTTATACTTTACTGCTTTTGTGTTCTAAAATATTTTAAATGAAGATTATATATGATTTTAATGGGAAAAGGTAAACTTCTAGGAAAATGTATATTGCCATGCAACTCTACAGTAGATAATTATAACTGATTTCCAAAAATAATGTCTTGAGCATTTATTTTATGAAAGTAAATTCAGCTGGATTAACATACTGCCCTCAAGCAAAATCATTTCCCTGATTCCTTACTTTCATGTCATGGTCACAATTTTATAGAAATAGTACTTTTTTAATGTGTTGTCTTATAAATAATAGCTCCACCCTTATAACATTATGGTAATTTGTATCTAAAAGTCATTACTAAGCAGATAGTTATGTTTTTATTTTGGCTGAATGAGAGCCTTTTCTTGTATCATAGCAGTCATTTGTTCATTGTTCATGGGTACCAGTAAGTGAATACTTAAACCATTTTCAGGAAAGATGTCATACATTTCTCCTGTGAAATTTCATATCATATTTATTCATCCAAAGTAAACTACAAACACTTGTTTTTAATCTAAAAGTAGTATTACGAGCCTAGAAAAATGTGCCTGAAACATTACTCTGTACCAGGGCTCTCTGGTTTATAACATTAATATTCCTACTACTATAATTAGTTATCTTATTGAAGTTTAATTGTTAATCTTGTTTCTAGTTTGCCATGTATTGTCTCCTGCTGTTTTATAAAGTACTAAAGGAAGAATTGAGTCCAATCCAACCTGTTGGCAAATTTCTTTGTGTAAAGCTGGTGGTTTTTGTTTCTTTTTGGTAAGTGTTGCTTTCTCTTAAATGTTCTCATTTTCTGAAGGGCAAAGAAACTGTTGACTAGGGAGGATTTTTAAAATAGTAGAGAAGATGAATTAAAATGTCTCTGCTTAACCTTTTAAAAAATTCACCTTTTTCATCCTCTTGGTTTTTTGTAAAGAAATAATCAGGTGGCCATTTAATGTTTATAAGAAAATAATTTTGAGACAACATAAATATCTCAACACTAGAGGAATCATTAAAATATGGTGTCATTAAAATAAATCACAGTGCTTTCGTATAATTGAGTACTCTTCCATTTGGAAGATAAACAATATAGAATATGTAATGTGAGGAAACGGTCATTAGTAAAAACATTTTTTAAAACAAGAATTATGCATGGTCCCAGATTAGTAAAGGGGTAAGTGATGGGGGCCTGGAAACAAATACACCAAATTTAACAATATACAAATAATATAAAAAGGGTAAAAAGAAAAAAAAAAATCTTTGAACTCTCACTACCCAGAAAGAATGATTAACATTGTGCACACATGTCACATATAAAACGCCACATAGTTTCATACTATATAAAGTTATAGAACTTAATGATATGTCCAGTATATTGTGGATATAGTTCTTTGTCAAGTGAGGATACAATTTTGTTTAGTTTTTTTTTTTTTTTGCTTAGTATTCTGTGGTGTAGATGTATTTTTTTTAACCAATTTTCTATCGACATTTAGATTGTTGCTAATTTTTTCACAAACAATACCGAAGTGAATGTTTTTATCTATAGAACTATTTAAGCTTGTCTAACTAAATTTAACCAAAGGTCGTATCCTTAGATTTGCTAGAAATGCTCAGTGTGACTCCCTGTCTTGGAGTCAGACCCCTTCTGAATTTATTGTTAGTTCCAGTGTTTCAAATAAGCCTGGATTCAAATGGTTTTTTAAAATAATCTGAATAATCAATTAATACATGTATAAGGAACATTTAAGGTTCTGCCCTTTATTTCATTATAAGGACCTAATGTGCAAGGTGTTAGGCATTGTCTGTATATAGGAAGAACTTTAATTACTTGTAAAGACATATGTACCAAGTTCTGAAGTTCTAAGAATAGTCAAAATTCATGTGACAAAACTGTACTAGAAAATTTAGAAAGCATGTAAATATATTTAATACAGATACACAGTGTCTTCAGGAATAAGCTATGAAGGCAGGGGGTGGTGGGGGTGATGGTCCACAGGTTGTGCTGGGGTGTAACTTTTTTAAATGGCGTATTTTTAAAACAACTGCTCATTTTATGCTTGATATAGATTTGGCGTTTACCTTTTCCTAACATATAGGCAAGCAGTAGTTATTGCTTTATTGGTAAAAGTTGGCGTTATTTCTGAAAAGCACACATGGGAATGGCAAACTGTAGAAGCTGTGGCTACAGGACTCCAGGTAAGCAGTGCTGTCTCTGAATTCAGTACAACTTTAATTTGTTAAGCATTTTTTACGTATTATCTCCCAAACCTGACAATGTGAAGGCTTGTAGGGTTACTATTATCCTCACTTTACAGGTAAGATGGGGGAACCCTAGAGAAATTGGCCGTAATTACTAATTTGTAGTAGGGCTAGGAATACAACCTAGATTTTGTTATCCCTAGTTAATTTCTTTCTGGATTTCTCTTCCTGGTCTTTGAGCCATGGATTGAGAATATAGTTTACTTTGCTAAGGAACACTTATGGTGCAAAATAAAAATTTTGTCATTTTGTCTTTTTGAAGAGGTTAAAAAATATATTTTGGAAAATGGAAAAATGAAGATAATCTTATGAAAAAAAAGCTCTTTATACTTAAGTATTTTTGAGAAGATAGTGCTTTTTCCTTTCTCTGCCTCACTAGATTTAAACATAAAGATGGCTGATGTTTTTGTTGTAGGACTTTATTATCTGTATTGAGATGTTCCTTGCTGCGATTGCTCATCACTACACTTTCTCATATAAACCGTATGTCCAAGAAGCAGAAGAGGGCTCATGTTTTGATTCCTTTCTTGCTATGTGGGATGTTTCAGACATTAGAGATGATATTTCTGAACAAGTAAGGCATGTTGGTAAGTACCAGTCATTTCATGCATCCAAATAGTTTATTGTGGTTTTAATAAGACAATTTAGTAGCTATTCACAACATGAAAAGACTTTCTTAAAAGCAGTGGCACGGTAAAGCTCTTCAAATTGGGAGAGGAAAGGAGAGCTTATTTTTAGCATGGTAAGTTTATAGTGTTAAAATAACTTATTGGCTAACTTGGAAACCTTTATGTTACTTTAAAGGAAGGACAGTCATGGGACATCCTAGGAAAAAATTTTTTTCTGAGGATCAAGATCAAAACGAACATACAAGCTTGTTATCCTCCTCATCACAAGATGCAATTTCTGTTGCCTCTTCTGTGCCACCTTCACCCGCGGGTCACTACCAAGGCTTTGGGCATACTGTGACTCCCCAGACTACACCTACCACGGCCGACATATCTGATGAACTATATTGTATTACAGAAGAGAAAAGAGAACCTTCAGATAAATCTGTGGCCTCCTGAACAGTGTATGAAAGCAAACTGCTACTACCATGTTATTTCATTATTTGGTATCCCACTGCTCAGGATTTTGTGCTTGGGACAAGCCATAAATGATGGAAAACTTCGACACAAAGATAGATGGAAGCCAGGTACTACTGGATTTATATAACTAAATTGTGTATATCACAGATAATGGGTGGGTCTAAATATCTTAGACTTAGATTTGATTTCTTAACAGTAGAGTATTACATACTCAAATGGTAGAAAATGACTGTACTGAATGTTTCTGATGTTACATTGCTTTATCAAGAGGACGGGCATAAAAAAAAAAAATCAATGCTTCCTACCACTGCTGCATGAATACAATGCTCCGGAATTAGCAGAAAGTATAATTCAGAAATATGAATTAGTGGAACTTAATCATGTGCCATATATGCTTACCTAACAATATTTCTCTATTTCTCAACTGGATGTCTTTCAATAAATAAGAATTTATCATTTATTTTCTGTAACTTTTAATGTCTTTCATTCCTTAAACATAAACCATTAATGTTTTAACAAAAAATTCTTGAGGACTTACTTCTTTTTTGCTGTCCCTCTCCAATCAAGTCTAAGTCCAAAAAATTAAGGGTTAAAAACTATATACCTACGATAAAAGAAACCTTTCTTATATTCCTATTAGGATGACTAGGACCTAATCTAATTAATCTTAAAACTATCTAAAAATACTTGCAACACTGCTAATATGATAGGTTGTTATTCCTGACTGAGATGAAAAGAATAAACTGGATAGAGACTAGAACAAATTAGAAACTTGTGATAGGAAGGCCATGTAGGTGCTATTTGGGAGAAATTCCTTAGGATGGCATTTCTCTAATTACTAATCACTATCCACTGGATCATGTTTAACATTTAATACTGAAAATAAAATATAGAAAATGCTAGAGTGGTCTGGTGCAAATAGCAAGGATACGTATAATTTCTCAAAACTTTTGCTTTATATATTTATGTACACTTCCATTCACATATATGTGCTGGTTGACAGTAATTAGGTACAAAGTCTTTGTTCTGTCCACTGTTACAATCTAAACATTTCTACTGAAAGTAAAGCTAGGTAGTGTAATAGTAGAATAGGCAATGTAGAAAAAAGGTAGATCCTATTTTCTTTATGGCTTAACGTACAAAAAGCACATAGTATGTACAAGGCATGATGATCTTCTTAATCTATTTCGAGTCTTTAAAAATTGGATCACTCATATATTTCTTTCTGTACATTCAAATCAGAACTTTGAAAATACTGGTTTACGTTAAACTCCTTGAATTTATCAGCTTTTTCATTTTTCTTTGCCAAAGTAGACGAGGAAAAATGCTGCCTCCTTAAATTAAGATTTTATTTTTTTCCTATCTATCTCTTCTACTCTTAGTTTATAGCTTAAATTCTTAATGCAAGTTTGTATTCCCAAAACAATCTGAGAAGGTATTTCAGAAGTATATCTAGTATTTAAAAGCAAGCTTAGAATTTAAGGGTAACCACGACCCTCAGTTTTCAGTGGAAGCCAATTTTTTGATGTTTACCAATTATAAGTTTGGATTTAAGAATAAAAAGTCAAGATACCTTAAAAACTTAAATTTTTTGCTTAACATGTGGCAATGAAGATGACTCAAAATCCCTTATCCTCTATAGTTTTAGTATGTAGACAACTGTTAGGCAAAATTGAATCCATAGAAAGTAAAACCGAGCAATAAAGTTTCCTAATTTGAAAAACAGCCTTTTTTAAGAAAGGACGTCCGCAGCAAATATTTTTGTAGTAATGCAACTATATATTTTAAATACTTTATTAAGATCAATTTTAAAAAATATTTGACTGTTACAAGGAATTAAATCTTTACATCCCCAGTTTATGATTACAATCCCACTATTCAGACCAGAAGAATTGTGTACTTGCTTTGCTTAAACAGTTTTTCATCAAAACTGCTCCTCATCGCTTTACTGTGATGCTGACATTGCTTTTGTGGTGCTGGACGTTGAGCACAAGTACCTCACCCACTTCCACCTGGACAGGAGTATCTAAAACAACCGCAGCTTGTTTCCAGTGGGAGACTTCACTGGAAGTATCCAACCTAATCTCATCATCAAGGTACATATGATACCAAAATGGAATGGCAGTCACTTGTCCAGATTTACAAATGTGTACCTAGGAAAATTAAGAAGTCATGAAAATTTCATCAGCATTAAGTAAGTCAGTCCTTGTCTCTTTAGATCTTTACTTCGTAAATATATTTAATTACCCAATTCAAATTAATATTCAGTAATATTTACCCTACCCATATCCACTTCTGGATATTGTTCAGAAAAACATTTAAGTCTTTCAATAAAGTGGCTAAAACAATTCTATGTACATAAAGTATTACCTAGTATAATTATTCCAAATATAATAAGAGTAATTATTTTGCATCACCTTTACTTCTCTGTTAGAGGTGTTCAAATACGGAGTCATTAGATCTAGTCTTAGGAGTTCCACCGGCTCGCTTAAAGGGGTGCAGGGTAGCGAAGGGAGGTCCAAAAACACACGTATCGGTACCTAAAGAAAGTATGAAACTTTCACTTTCACTCAATTTTTGTGTGTGTGTGTGTGTGTGGCGCTAGGCTCATCAATTGCTTGCTTTATAGTTGGCTCAGTATGATAGAATGCCTTTTACATCTATTACCTCATTTAACTTAATTCCCATATTTAACCTAAAGGCATAAGGACCTTTCATGATTCCAGTTTTACAGGAAGACTGAATAAAGATTTAGGCAGGTTAAATCATTTGCTTAAATCATGGTTTCAATTACTTATAGATTCTCTGCTCAATGAAAGCCAAACTGCTCCAAAGTGTTAAAACCAAGGATGTGCTTATGTGTAAAAGAAGAACTAATAAGCAAATAGTGTAACTATTGAACGGTTTGAGAAAATATGCCAAATTCAATATATATTGAATACATACATATAATAGTGGATTTCATTTGAAAAATTCAGTTTATTTCCATAAGGCAGTGATTCTCAACTTTGGCTGCAAATTAAAATCGCCAAAGAGCTTTTAAAAAGTCCCCAACTGCTCAGGCCATACCTCAGATTGATCTGGAGTTGAGATCCTGTTAGTAGTTCTGCAAGTGATTCATGCGATGCTTAGCCAGGGGAGTATGTTCTGAGAAATGTGTCATTAGGTGATTTTGTTGTGAAAACATCACAGAGCGCACTTACACAAACCTAAATGGTATAGCCCGCCACTGTAATTGCATATGCTATACTTTTATATGACTAGCAGCACAAAAAGTTTGTTTACACCACAAACACATGAGTAAATGCACTGCTGTGACATTATCATGGCTATGATATCACTAGGTGATGGGAACTTTTCAGCTCCATGACCATCTTACAGACCACCATTGGATATACAGTCCTCTGTTGACTGAAACATTATGGGGCACATGACTATAGTCAAATGGTTGACAACCGCTGCTGTAAAGTGTCCCATCATTTTAGCCTCATCATTTGAAATAAAAAAGAAAGTAGTTTAAAAAGTATCCTTCCTACCAGAGGGAAAGTCATCAATGGATATTAAAATTAGTAAGTGAAAGTTTGATTAGCAAAAGGATATTTACATAGTCTCACCCCCACAAATGACTTATTCATTACAAAGGGAAAAATAGGTGTGAAGTTAGAAAACGGTAAAGGTGGTCAAATGCATAGTGACAGAGATTTGACTTTGGGTAGCAACTGTCCATGGTGAAACAGGACACAGATACATCAACCTCTCCCTGGACATCCTTGAAGATATGTGACCTTCCCTAGATTGATTTTTTTTTACCATAATAAATTCCCTTGTTCTAGGAAACTGATTACCATCCTAATCCAGCTAAACACAATGTCTATATAAAACTACAGAGAGAGATGAGGTAGACTGTGGATAACAGCTACCTGCTTGAACCTTACCTTCTTCCAGACACTTACCTGAAACTGGTTAATAAAAGGTGCTATATTTAATCCAAGAGTTCGTGCTGTTCCTTGAACAGCGCTCTCTTCTATCAATGTCTGTGACTCCACAAGCAACCCAAACATAAGCACGTACTGAGGGAAGATCTTGCCTCCAGACTGTAGCAAACACCTAGAGAAGGAAAAAATTTAAAAAGCATCCTGATTCCCTATATATTATAAATACCAATTACTGAATCATGATGAATTAGTAAGCTACTGATTGTATAAAGTCTAATCAACTTTGTTATTGGCTTGTAGTTCAGAATGGTAAACTACTGGAAATAACTTCCCAGCAAGTCAAACTTAATGACTGCTGATGTATGAAAGAGAAAAGTAACCAGTCAGCTGGAATGGATATCTCTTTAGATTCAGAAAGTCATCAATGAATATTAAAATTAGCAGGTGACAGTTTGATTAGGAAAGGGGTATTTACATAGTCTCATCCCCCATCCCCCTGCCAGAAATGACTTATTCATTATAAAGGGAAAAATAGTAACTTATGTCAAAAAATTTGGGTGATACAGCTTCAATGAACTGATCTAAATTAACAATAATAATGGAATAATGTAATACTATATACCTCCTGATGTGACAAAACTTTTGTGGTATTCCTCTAAAATAGATAAATTGAATCTAATAAAACATGAATGTTCCCAAAATAAATGGTCCACACTCTTCCAAACTAATGTCATGGAAGATGGAGGAACTATTCCAGAATAAAAGAGACTAAGGAAACATGAAAACTAAATGCAATGTGTGAATCTGGACTTCATTCTAAACCAGGAATAAAAACAGCCATAAAAAGTATTATTCCAACAAATAGTGAAATCTAAGTAAGATTTGTACATTTGATACCAGTACTGTGTCCATGTAAATTTCTTGATTTGATGACTATGACGGTTATATAAATGAATGTTCTTGTTCTTAGGAAATATACACGAAAATATTTAGGGATAAAGGAATAAATAGTTCCAAGAGAACAATAAAGCAAATGAGGCTAAATATTAACAATTTGTGAATCTGGGTATAGATATGTTAAGATCTTTGCACTACTTAACTTCCCTATAAGCTTAAAATTATTTCAAAATAAGAAGTTAAATACTGAAAGCAAAAAAAAAAAAAAAGTGATTAAAAAGCTAAATGCTCTAGTAAAGAGAGTAAGTAAAGGGTTAACAAAGCCCTTTCTCCTACAAATGATCTTGTGTTCACCATCTGCTTGCCTGAAAATCCTATAAAGGCTGAAAGTTGACTGTGTTGTCAGCAACACTGCTATGATAAAAAAAAAAAAAAAAAAAATTAACGTTGAAAGGTAGATTGCATCTGGACTGAGAGAACTGTGAATAAAACTCTAAGTGCCTGATGGGAAACCACACTACCTTTGGGCTTCTCTGAGTGTGGAATAACCTGCAGCCAAGGGTTCCTATCGCTTGGACTTGGAAACTATGTCAATGAGAGATACCAGTTCTTACACAAACTTTAAGGCTCTTAAGCAAGGCAGCTACCTGTATGGTCTGTTTCCTGACACCTGAACTGTGTGGGAGATTGGAGAGGGGTGAGTGGGTCACCTAATGCCATCAAATGAAAGAGAGGTAGAGGACACTTTAAAGTACTTTAAACCAAATAATCATTTTCATTTGTCGCATTTACAATCAAACATTAAATCCCTCAATTTTACTGAATATTCCAAGCTGGTTTCAATCTGAATTTCCAGATTGGTGAAGAAGAAAAGCAATAAAAAATATTTTACTGGAACAGTAGGGAAAGTACTAAAACAAGACTATATATTAAATAATAGTATTTTATCAATGCTAAGTTTCCTAAGTGTGATCATTTTAGTGTGTTATGTAGAGGAAAGCCTTTGTTCTAAGGAGATACCTGCTAATTGTTAAAATAAGGGTTAAAGTTATGAAGCCGACAACTATCAAACGGTTCAGCAAACAAAATTGTAGTAAGCTATAATAAGTCCTGTATACAGTTGAGCCTAAAATGGACTCTACCCTAACCCAATGCTTTACTCATCTGTTATTCCTTTCAAACTTAACTTTTTAGTATTTTAGGTAAAGTCTAGTAGAAACTGAATCTCCATAACTGTTAAAATTACACAGCTCTGAATAAAATTTCTATCTATGCCTTTACCAAACCAGATAAAATTTTAACACTAGTCACAAAAGGGTACCATTCTATGAAATTAGCAAGCTGAAATTTGTTTTTATTTATCCTGAATGTCTTCTTATCTATCCCTATAAATCTGTACTCAATTTCCTATACTACATAGGTAGTCTAATCCCAAAGTAGGCTCTCTTCACATCTACAGCGCAGGGGACCCTTTAGGGATAAAAAATCTGTAATGCCATGCACACAGAGAAAGGTATGAGGTCACAGGTCCTGAAAGGAAATACTTGAGGAACATTACAGGATCATGACTCATTTGCACAGTTATACCATTAAAAAATTAAAAAAAAAAATTAACAAAGTTTGAGCTCAAAAAAACCCAACAGTTTATACTTTGTGTTTTACCTAGATATTGCAGCTTTTTCCATTATTTCCTGCTGAATGAGCCCAGATGGCTCAATGACATCCAATATAATTATACTCCACAACTTGTCTGATTTAGGTCTTTGCAGCACAGCAGATTCATCTTCGACATGTCTCAACCAAAACTCAAGTGTTTCTTTAGGAAAGTGATTGGCTTCAGAGATGAGGTCCAGTGTGATACGGTGCTGGTCTTTCTCCACAGAACTGTAAGGTTTAACCTGCCCAAGTGTCCCAGCAATTATAGGCAGAAGAGAGAAGCCTTCAGACACGTCTAACACATAGAAAGGCTCAGAATTATTGTGTCCACTTTCACAGCTCATCTCACTGTCCTGACAGTGAGTCTCCATGGCCTGACATGGTTTCTCTGGAGTCAGTGAAGACAACACTTTCCTCATGGCCATTTTAAAGCCTTCATGATACGGGATGTTATTAAGCAAAGCAATTTCTGTGGATTCCAATACACATGTCTGCTCCGCAGCATCTGGTTTACTGGTCTGAAGGTTAGCCAGGGCACTACAGAGTTCAGCCTCATTTCCTAATGACAGCAAGTCTTTATTCTTGGTGAAACTTTTCCCAACATCCATTTCATGTTCCGAACTGAAGACACTGACACCCTGGATTCTTAAGTAACAATCCTGACAAGACACTTCCATCATCACATGGTCCCCGGGCTTTATCCAGTAGTCTTCATAAAACAGAAGAAAAAAAAGTTGTAATTGATGAATATGAGTATTTATAAGCCTGATGATCATCACATAAATGCATCTGTCGTCCCATTCCACCACCTCATTTTTTTTAAATCACTACAGGAAAGACTATGTCTATTGGTTTATTAGAATTAAGTGAATTAATCATTTCCTCAAAAAAAAAAAAAAAAACCCTAGGAAAAATCCCTCCAGTTTTTATGTAGGAAAAACAAGTTTAAAGATTTAATTAACTCATAGTCTAATAGAGAAATACAAGAGCTCCATTACTGGACCCCAACTATCAGTATTTAGTGCTTTTACTACAATCACTGAGTATCATCAAGTCCTCAAAATTGGAGGTTGTGGGAAGGGCAACAGGGAACTCTCAATCTTCTTTGGTAATGAAGCCAATAATAACAAAGATAAATTCAGGGTTCAACACCAAACCTCACTTAAACTTAAAGGGACATTCTTCAACAGAAATTTCCAAAAGAACAAAGCAGCATTCAATAGAACCTTATCAGTAATATCTCTTAACTGACAGTCTTGCAATATTATAAATTTGAAAATGAAGAAAAAACTAAGTCCTAGAATAGACTCTAGACTCTATCAAGCTCTTTTCTATTCGCTTTCACATTTGGTCAACTTTAAATTTTTTTTTAACACCTACGGCACCTGGTATTCCGAGGTGGTCTCCCATCCAAGTACTAATCAGGCCCAACCCTGCACACTTGGTAAACTTTAAGATATAAATGTACAATCACAATTCCTTATCGGCCCCAGAGCCAGTTGAAAATACAAGATGTTATTTTATGTTTAAACATTTAAAATGTCCTTTCTCTAAGAATAATTTTTTTTAAAGGCTATCTGAATAAGTTACTATAAAAGATTTAGAATACACAAACGCAAATAGAACATGTCACTTATTAAGTGCCAGTCACTATGGTAGGCATTCTACATCCATTATTTCTAACAATCCCTACAACAGTCTTGCAAGGTAGGTAGAATCATCCCATTTTTATATAACAAATACAAAAGTTCTGAAAAATAACCATCTAGGCCAGCCAGGGAGTCAATAAGCAAAAGAGCTGAGATCTGAACTCAAGTCTGCCTTCCCCGACTGACTCCAACACCACACTAGCCACAATGCTGATTCCATGACTTAATGATCTTGCTAAATTAGATCCGTCAGAGGAGAAACAAAGAGCCATTCTTAAAAAGGTAGAGTTTTTCTAGGTACTATAACTGCTGTGAAATGGAGTGAAAATGGTCAAATTGTTGGTAAAAAAATTTTTTCTATGCCAAAAATATCTTTAAAACAGAACTTTCCTAGAGAAGTCCATGGAATCAGGTACACTCTAAAGCTGCAAAATTTTGTGCTTACATGAGTACGTGCATCTCTATGACCCAGGGCCCCACAGATGCCATCAGATTCTGCAAGCCGTAAGGAGTCTTGCACTAAAAGTAATGCTTTTTAGGGCACCAGGTGCCATAAAAAATGGATTGGCATCTCTTATGTACTGGTAGCTAATCAGAGCAGAAGAAATGATTTAATGATACATATTTGTGAGCGGTATGCAGTAGAGTACTGTTTTAGTTTCTCTTCTCAACTACATATATTGATTACTTAAAGCTACTTTTAAAAAAGAAAATTCTCAAAGATTTAAACAATCTTCCTTGACTGAAAACTTTGTATTCAAAGTCATTTTTCTGACACTGACTCAAATGCTTCGAGGATTAAAGCAATAAGTTTTAAAAATACCAAAACAAAAAAATTAGACAATATAATACCTGCTAGATTATGTACAGGGTAGACAGCCTGTTCCCAACATGTTTCCTCACTAGGACTTGTAGATAAACTGTGTTCATCATCAAGCTGGAGTACAAACCAAATCACAATAGCATCTAGTAGGCCTTCTTTAATAACCGGGACACCAATTTCACCAGGCTTTTTGGTTGCAAGACCTTTTAATTCCTAACAACAACAACAAAAAAAATGTAAAAGGAATGAAAATGTAAAAGAAATGTAAAATTAAATTTATATATTTAATATATACACACCCCAATATCACATCACTTTCCATTTCTCTAAGTTCTCATTCCTGCCAGTGCCCTTAAGGGATCAAAATCTTGGTACCCCTACAACCATTTAAGGCACACTGAATGGGAAACTCTGTCACAGTGGAACGCCATGCAACTATTAAAAACAATGAGGCATAAACATATTACTGATGTGGAAAGAAGTTTATGATATATTGTTGAATAAGGGCAGTGAATGCAAAAGCAATAGACTGTCTTGTTTTGTAAAAAGTGTGTTTGTGTGTGTAGAACAGAAAAGCAAGTCTGAAGAGATGCACTTCAAACTGTTAACCTTGAGAAAGAAGGGCTTAATTCAAAAAAGGAAGAAATGTACTTTTTCTTTTTCCCTTCTATACTTCTGTATTACTTGAAAGTGTTAAATAGGCAAGCAATGCTTTCAAAATTAAAGCCTTAATAAGGGGTTTTTATTTTTAAATTGTGGCAAGGAAAAATTAAAATAAGAAATCTTAAACTAACTGAAGGATAGCTTTGGGGTAGTTAACAGCTGTAATGCTGTTCTTTACTGGAGTGTTCTATTAGAAAATAAATGCTCTTGAAGCTCAGCATTAGTAAGCAATGCCAAAATGTGCAGTTAGCTCCAGATCACCTCAAGAAAAATCTAGTAACAATAGGAGAAAACTTTTATTAAATTATAAAAATCTTAGACTAAAATGACCCTCCCAAAGTCTTCTATCTCCAAGCAGTTTTCATCTAAAAAACTTATGTACTTGAACATTTAACCCTTTAAAGATCTTCAGAGGATTCTCTATAACTTCGATTTCTTTGAGCACTTTCTCTATACAGCACATCCTTCCGCCGCACCGGCAACAAACACATAGACTAGGTGACCAATTTAACCTGATTTTACCAAGACTGTCCCAGTTTCAAAATCGAAAGTCCCACGTCTCGGGAACAGCTCAGTCCCGGGCAAACCGAGATAGTTGGTCACTGTAATAGTCATACAATTACTGTTCATTTTAAGGAATGCTGTTAATTTGAAATGGCAGCATGACTCATGAAAGCCAGAAACATCTTGAATGGAACTGCCTTTGCACTCATGTTGTATAATAGGCAGGAAATTAATGTAAGCAACAGTTCCATCATCTGTATAGCAGCCGTCCCCAACCTTTTTGGAACCAGGGACCGGCACTCCTATGAGAATCTGACGCCTGATGATCTGAGGTGGAGCTGCGGTGGTGATGCTAGCGCTGGGGAGCGGCTGCCAATACAGATGAAGCTTCGCTAGCTGGCCTGCCACTCACCACTGTGTGGCCCTACAGGCCACAGACCAGTAGCTGTCCCAGGGCTGGGGGCTGGGGACCCGTGCTGTAGAGCACAAGAATAATTAAAACTGTATTGCAACACTGTTGTCTGAGTAACCTAAGAACACATGTGAAAGTACCTGGCTGACACTTTACTCATTCCCAACAAATCCTAGAAAATTTTCTCTGTATTTAAAGCAAATAATTTCAGGAGGGAATTCTGGTTATTGTTTAATTATTTTCCTTACATAGTAAGTAGAATTCCATGCAAACTCATAAGACGGTTCTATGTATTAATTCTTTTAAACAACAGATGAAGTTTAATGCTTAAAAATAGTAATTGAACTTTTTTTTTACCTGAAGATTGTTGAAATCTACTGTCATAATTTCAAAACACTCTGTCAAAGCCAAATATCCTCCAGGAACTCGACTCATCTTTTCAGTTGTATAGGGTTCAATTGTTTCTTCGTTATCTACAGAAGAATAAGCTGGACTCTGAAATTTCACATTTGTTGGCAAACAGATCCCAGCAATGTCCTTAACACCCACCCTGGTGAGACAGGAAATAAGAGGGGGAAGGGAGAAAGATTTTTTTTGTTGTTTTTAGAATCATGTAGTGCACTGAATCCAGCAAAAATAAAGATAAAAATGAAATTAAACTTTATGAACAAAGGTTTCTTAAATACAATTACATACACACTATTTATTAAGAAAAACAAATGATAAATAGGTCTACGTTAAAATTAAGAACATGTGCCCATCAAAAGATAGATACCCAGTAAGGAAGTAAAATGGCAAGCCAATGAGTAAAAGATTTGTAACACATCAATTCAACAAAGGTCTCCTATCCAAATATATTTTAAAATTCCTACAAATTAAAAAGAATAAAAACAAAAATGGGCAAAAGACTTAGACATTTCACAAAAGGACACATCCAAATGGCCAATAAGCATATGAATGTTGCTCGGATTCATTAGTCATCACGAAATGAACCAGAATGAGGAAAATACAGTCAATACCAAGTGTTGGTGTGATTACAGACAACATGCTATAGGTAGGAACATAAAATTGGTAAGACCCATGCGTGGGCTTCATCACTCAGGCTGAACATGATCTCTTTCAGGTGTCTGACATTTCCACTTCCGGGAATATGGCCCACAAAGTGCACACTGACAATCACCAAAGGAACGTTAAAGAATGTTTATCGTTCTTCTATTTCCAATGCCAAAAAATTGGATTTTATCTAAATGTCCCTAGACAGCAAAGTGAACAAATGTATTATGGTATGTTCATAGAATGGCATACTATAGAGCAATGAGAATGAACAAACTACACATAAAAATGTGAATGTTTTGGACAAAAAAGCCAAGCACCAAAAAAAAAAGTATGATTCCATTTGTATGAAATTCAAAACCAGCAAAATAATCTATGGTGTTAGAAGTCAGGAAAGTGGCTACTCTTGTTGGGTAGGGCATGGGTAAATGGCAGAAGTTTCTGGTGTGGGGTAATGCTCTGAACCTTGCTTTGAGCACTACACAAGTGTATCAACTTCATGAAAGTTCATTAAATTATAAATGTATGATCTATGTACTCGCTATAATGTTTGATGTCAGTAATTCACACTAAAAAAATTCATGAACATTTTAACACCACTTTGTAAGAGGAAATACTCCAACCTCATCTTACATCAGAGACATTAGTCCATCTGCCTTTATAGGGTTTCAGAAGTTCAGTCTACTTGTAGAAATAATTTTATTATACTCTCAAAAGATAAAATTATCAAATGGAATTAGCAACATCATTTTGTAAGAGGAAATACTCCAACCTCATCTTATCTCAGATATTTATTTATTAGTCTATCTGCCTTTATAGGGTTTCAGAAGTTCGAACAGCCTTCTTTTAGAAATGATTTTATTATACTCTCAAATGATAAATTATCAAATGGTATTCTTGATTTTAATAACTCTTAATTAAAAGTCATGTTATAGAAGCAAAAAGAATGTGACAAAGTTTCTTTAAATGCCCTATAAAATACATGAATATAAAGTTATTTTTTCAAACTTTCAAACAGTAAACAGTGTAGTAAAAAAAAGTGTAAGTCTGCCTTCACAGTACTCCTTTGTCCCCATTTCTTCACTGTTAAGTTTCACATGTATCCTTTCATACCCTTTTTCTTTATATTTATGTAATGATACATATTATTATATTGCTCAAAAATATTATACATATTTTTTTCTGTACTTAATTATTTTGAAAATGATTTCAAATTTACAGAAAACTTCCCAGATAGTCTAAAGAACCCCCATAGCCTTTAACCAGACTCAAAATTTTTTAATATTCTGCCACATTTGCTTTATCATATTCTCTCCTCTCCATATATATTCTTTCTTCTGAATCACTTATGAGTAGGTTACATTCATCGTACTCACTTATTTCTTAATAGATACTTCAGTGTTTCATTATTATGAATGGGGATATTTTCTTAATCACAATACAGTTATCAAATTCTATATTATCTAATCTTCGGTTCACATTCCACATTTTTCAAATGATCAATAAATCAAAAATGTCCTGTATAGTTTTTTCTCTCTGATACGGGATCATGATTTCAATTTAGCTGTCCTATATCTTCAATCTCCTTTGACCTGGAATAGCTTCTCATCCTTACTTTGTCTCTAATAACATTAACAATTTTGAAGGAGGGCCAGTTATTTAACAGACTGACCCCAACCTGGGTTTGTCTGAGGCTTCCTCACAAGTACAGACAGGTTATACATTTTGGACTTAATACTTCCCAAGTGATGTATCCTCAAAGTATCAAATTTGGAGGAATCTTACTGGTTATATCAATCCTGATTGCTCAGTTAAGATGTTTTGTGTTTCTTCCCTGTATATTTTAACATTTTTCTTTTTGTAATAAGTCATTTGTATTAATTGCAACAAGATACTTTGAAACTATTTAAATACTCTGATCCTTATCAAGTTTCTCCATTTAGCATCCATTCATAATTCTTGCTTGCATCTTTCCACAAGGATTGCAAATAGTAATTCTGCATCATTTGTTCTACATTTTGAATTAGCATTCTACTGTAAGAGTTTTTCCGAATAATGTATTTATTATAAGTAGAGATTCATGGACTCTTAGTCAATGGGTTTTAATTCACAGCTGCCCTTACATATTTTGGTCCTTAAACTGTCCCAGATTTGGCCAGCGGGAGATATTTCCAAGCATACTCCGGTGTCCTTTAACACCCCTATCATTTTTTTTTTACAGTAAGCATCCTTATACACATATCACTGCACACACGTAAGTATTGATCAGGACAGATTACCAGAAGTGGAAATGCTAGGTCAAGGATTATACACATCTTTAGTTTTGTTAGATAATGCCAAACTGAGCTGTTAAAATGTGGCACCACCTATAAGAAAACAGGATAGGATCAATCATTTTTAGTTTGCTAACATAAAGTTAAAAATGTTATCCTATTAATTTCCATTTCTCTGTCAAATAGACGATTATATTTATACTTTAAAAGTCGCAATTTTTATCTCATCTGTCACCTGCCTTTTAACTTTATCTTTCACCAATGACGTAAAATAGTAAATTTTTTTTCATTTTTTTTTAATATGGTCCAATTTGTCAATCTTTTATAGCTTCTATAAACCTTGTGCTTTACTTCAGAAAGCCTTCATCGATTAATGGATTTTTTACACTTAGATATTTGATTCATCTGGAATTAAGAGAATCTAACATTTTTCCTCAAATGAGTACACTATCTCTACTTGCTGAATAATTTATTCTTTCTCCACCATCTAAAACACCAAACCTGTATCAGATACGAAATCCTTATAAATTCATCAAAGGTCTGTATTGAGATTTCTTACTGTGTTCCACTGATTTATTTTTCTATTTCTGCATCAATACATTACTGTTCTTTATTTCTAGTTTTTATATCTAATAAAGTAAGTTACAATAGTTTACTTGGCTATTCTTAAAATATGTACTTATTCAGATGAGCATAAGATTCAACTGATTAGGTTCCAAACAGTAATTTTTATAATAAGGGTTTATAAATGTTTCTACCAGATAAAACAGCAGCATTCATTTACATTTCTTTCAGAACTTTTCTTCACAGTCCTCAATCCACACCGCTGAGCTTTGTAAAAAATAGATATTGGGCCTCACTCACCCAGACTTACTCAAACAAAATGTACGGCATTTTTATTTTTACCTAAGTTCCTCTAGTGCTTCTGTTGCACAATCAAGACACTCATTTATAATATAAATAAGTCAGTGATGAAGGAATTCTTTTTAAAAATGATAGACACCAATCATTTAATTTCTTTTGCTAGGCAAACAACTTTAGTGGTTTTTCTATAAAATATAAAAAGAAAATACAATGAGGGCAAGGAGTCTAGAAATATGTCATAGCTAGAAATCTCAGCAAAACACAATCTATCTTTTCTGATGGGCAATTCAGCAATGTTTCTATATAGCTTGAATAATGTACAAACCCTTCAACGCAGTAGTTCTTTATTAAGAAAGTTATCTTAAAAAATAAATAAAAGTCTATAAGGACATAAATACAAAGATATTTACCCTTGTTCTTACAAACAAAAAAGTGGAAGCAACCTAAAAATTCTAAACTCTGAGAACTACACTAGAACAAAAGGTAAATATATCTATCTATTGTCACTTCTGAAAAACAAATTCATATACAACACACTTACTTACACAAAGCTGACACTCAACCAGTACACTCTCTTAAACCAGTCTGTTTCTTTGGTTAGTGCCCTGTACCCTAACGATCAATAAATATTTTTACTTATCACTATGTAATATACATAGAAGAGTGTAAGGAAGAATATACAATAAGGATGAACAGTATTTACCTACAGCAATTATCAGGATGATTTTTATTTCATTCTTTTACTTAGTATTTCCTAAAATATTTGTTACATTTACCACTAATAAGTTACTGTAAGCAGGACTTCCTTAACAGTCCTAACAAAATATGAATCAATATTTTAGACAAAGAAAAAGCCCATTAATTTTCAAAGAAACTTCTAAAACTAAAAACATTTTTACCTGTATCATAATCGGTAAGTAAATCTTACTCTCAAGGGTAGAAAGATTCTAAAATTTCATCCCATTCAACCACAAAACATTATAATACCAATAAAGTTATTAAGAAGAAAGAAATGAGAAATAAGTTAAAACTGAAATTATTTTCATATTGGAAATTTTTATTTTACTTTCATATAAAATCAATCTGAACTTAATATATTTCTACATGAATCTATCACACATCAAAAGGACACTAAATTTTATACAATTAATTTTCCGCTAGAAAATTGAAAGCTGATTTTAACATTACAGTCCTATTTTTAAAGAAAATTTTAAAAAAGGAAAAAAAGATAATAAGACTGGAATAAACATCATGAATTTCAAAGTCAGAAAACTACAAATCCTCATCCAAATAAATATTCATCAAATAACCTTTAAAGTACAGCCTTCTCCTTAAAATTGTTATTTTTAAATATCCACTATGTAAATAATCACTTACCTATGATGTCTCCTTATCTCTGCACATTCTACTGCCATCCCAAAGATAACAGCACTTGCTGGTATAACTTTCCCATACTTTCCACAATTATCATTTTCACCTCTGGTCTAAAAATATAACAATACAAATTACATTCAGTTACATGTATGCAAAAATATGTGTGATGACAAATGATGAAAATTAATAAGAACAAAAACTTAAAACAATAGGTGAGGATACACAGATTTAGGGTGTTTGTTCTTGTCCTTTAAAAAGTTTATTTTCATTGCTACACATATGTATACACATAATGTATATATGTATGTATATATAATGTGTGTGTATATATACACATATGCATATGTGTGTGTATATATACATATACACACACATATAACTTTATATATATATGTGGTTTTAACAGTACAAACAGGAAGGGAGGAAGTGAAAGGGGGTAGCTATAAGTCTGTAAGTCTACATATAGCACATGACTATTGGGTATGACTTTAACTGAGAAGCCAAAATCATCTGTATCTACTTGTAAAACAAACTGCTCTTTTTTTCGACTTTTAATTAGCTGTTTTAAATCTAAAGCATTTTTGTAAAAGTACTGAATTCTTACATGTTAAAATCCTTTCATTCATAATATGTATTACATAAACCAAATCTACAACTTTTGAGCCACTTAGATGATTTCAATGAAAAATATAATTTGGTGATTATAAGAGGTAGTCCTGTCCAATCAGTCAGTACTGGAGTCGACTAGTACCTTAAAACCACACCAAGCCAGCTATCGCTACAGTCCCTTTGGTAATTTGCCATGGAGGTGGTAAGACTGAAAGTACTTCCATTTTTCAATCCTACTCAATCCACAGTCAGTTCCTTCACAATGCAGTCATGAATTCCTTTCTGGAGTATTTTCTGCCTATATACCCTATTTGGGCACACAAGTATACATTGCATTATATTATTAAAAAATTTTTTTTGCACAGATTTCTTTCCAACTACAGAGTATGTGCCTTAAAAATGGCCTATATTTCATACTGTTTTGCAAATATGCTAAAGGGTCAATAAATATCTGTTAAAATAATGAATTCTTAATCCAACTTAAGTATTAAGCTTACCTTTGGCTGCAAAAGTAAATGCTCCCATGCATGAATCAAACTTTCCACAATTCCTTCTCCAAATAGACCTGCATCGACAGTTTCTGTTACAACTAGGGACACTCTATAGAATGATTTTTTAAAGATATATGTAAGTAAAATATCATGCTATTTATATAAAGATGTCAAAGCTGAGAGAAGGAAGAGTATGTTACAGAAACAGTTCGTAAAAATTTTCTAATACATTTCATTTTTAATATCTACTCTTGAACCTTGAGGAACTTGACTCTAATGTTCCTCGAGCTCCTCTATTCTCCGCTGGTGGGTGGGTGGGTGGAAGAGTGTCTGTGTGTGTGTGTGTGTGTGTGTGTGTGTGTGGTGAGGCACAACCTTCACTTAACTCTGCTGCCTACTCACGATTCCTGCTTTAATCCTTAAGAGTGGTTCATACCCATTATTTTTACCAGTCCCCCTCCTTAGTAAGGAGTAATTGGACTTCTATCCCAATACTCTAAAAATACTATCACCAGTGACTTCACTACTTATCAAAATAAAATCTTTCCCAACTTTCATTTTTCTTGATGTACGAATAACATTTAATGTGGGTGAGAAGCCCTGCCTCTTACAATCCTTCTCTACCTTCCATGTTTACTAATCTTACACATTGATTGTGCCTTTCTTGTTACTTCTCTTGCTTTTCCACTACATGTGGGTTTTCACTAAAGACTAGTCCACAGAGCTATAATTTTCCATCCATTCTTTCTTTCTAGAAAATTTCACTCAAAGACATACTAAAATAATTACTTCCTTCTCTGGACTTCTTTAGCACTTCCTGCCGGCATCATTTATTTGTATAGTTAGAAGATTTAAAAAAAAAAAAAAAAAGTCATGATTATTCCAGATCTTCCTATCTAGTTTCTAGGTACCTTGAGAACAAACACTTTGGTATTCCCCACAGTGTATAAACCCAATACACACACACACACACACACACACACACACACACACACACGCGTTCAATATTTATGATTCTATACATATAGAATGTGGAAGGTATCTCAAATCATCTAGTCCAATCTCTAGATTAGCTCAAGGTCAAAATAAATAACGAAGTCCTTACTAGAATCCGGATCTCCTGAGTCAAAGCCAGTAGATCCTTCTACAACACTATTTGTGAGAAAAATATAATCAAATTAAGGTAACTTTGAGTCATAGCATGGACTGACTGTGAACCACCAAAATTCATGTTGTTTGAAGTCCTAACCCCCAATATGACTGTATTTGAAGAGGGTCTTTAGGAGGTAATTAAGGTTAAATGCTATCATAAGGGTGGTCATAACCTCATAGAACTGGTGTCCTTATAAAAGTGGAAGAGAGACTAGTGATCTCCTTCTCTTCAAATGCACAGAGAGGAAAGGCCGTGTGAGGACACAGCAGGAAGGCAGCCATCTGCAAGCTAGGAACAGAACTCTCACTAGAAACCAAACTTGCCAGTACCCTTGATCATGAACTTCTACCCTCCAAAAGTGAGAAAATAAATGTCTGTTGTTTAAGCCACCTCGCCTACAGTATTTTGTTACAGCTGTCTGAGCAAAGTAAGACAATTCAGGACACTGTCAATTTCTATAAAATGAGTACAATATCTGCTTCAACAATCTACTAGGACTTCTTTCTACTTTATGAGAACAAATGTAGAGACCACAGAGAAGCATAAGTATTATGTAAATATAAATATTATTAGGTATATACGAAAGGAGACTTTTAAAAATCATAGTCCAAATGACAACAAAGTTTAAAAAGCTCTGTTTCAATATAAACTGAATTTAAATAAGATGAGAAGATAGACTACTCAGGAGAGGTAGTAAAGCAAGTGCTACACAGAAAAAACTCTCTAAAATGAGTGTTGGACTAGATGATTTTAAATCCCTTCTAGCTCTAAAATTCCATCACCCTTGTGGTATGGATTAAAGTGAGATCATATAGTAAAAAAAACAAGACTTATAATATTTAAAGCATTTAAAGGGCCCAAGCCACTGACAGCTGCCACTTCTAAAGCTTTCATTTTAGCCAAGGATATTAACACAAAATGTGATAAATCTATCAAGCCTGATCCACTCATGCATTATTTTTAAGAACAGTTTTTAAAATAGTTATTGACCACACAGTACATATTACCTATTTTTACAACTAGAACACTAGAAGTAACAAAAGTATAGTGATTTGCTAAAGGTCAAGTTTCTTTATTAAGTTCCTGGCCACAAATTTTTCTCTAGGTCTTTAAATATTTTTTATCAAAAATATGACCTCGTGAAAATCCATCTTATGCTAAACTATCCTATATCCATAGCTTTACGATACAAGAGTTTTAGCATTTCTGTTTGGACTAGAAGCTAGAAATGTTAAATATCTTAATTTTTAAAAAATAAAATAGTGGATTAAAAACACTAAAATTAGTTTACTTTATAATACCTTTCGGGAATGTGTTTTGGAATTTCTATGTCAAGCGACTTCATATGTAAAAGTTTGATCCCTGCTTCCATCTGGTTTGCTGCCACTACATCACAGGCGAGTTCGTACATGGTCTTGGACAACTCGCAGGCATACACTGAATGCGCTCCAGCTTTTTTAGCAAACATGCTATAAGGGGAAAAAGTGCTCCATCAAAAAAAAGTAATCCACTGTATTTTTTTTTCAAACTTTGGTGGAATTATGATACTTAAATATGGGGTTACCCTTCAATTATTTAACACAACCATTATTCATTCATTCCACGTTAAAAACGAACTAATGTTCTTGTTAAGAAACAAATCATACAATAAATCATGACATCTACCTTACTACAAAGACACAATTGGCATGAAAAACATTAATGGAATTAAACAGCTAGAGTCAACCAGAATATTAATGTAAAAATTATATTAAAATTTAATGCAAAATTTCAACAGCTACAAATTTTTCTTAGTTATGTCCAGTTTTTGATAAAGCAAAAGTTATAGTAAAAAATATAGCAACAGCATAAGTAATCATAGTAAGTTTACAAAAAAACTATTTTAAAATGAGTTAAATATGCTATATTTGGTAAAATTTTTAATTTACATTTAGCATACATGTATAGGTAATTAAAAGACAAGTACTCAAACCTTAGTATTCCAGTTCCTGCTCCAATGTCCAAAACACTTTTGGATCCCAAACAAACTGCCTTTTGGATTGCTGCATTGTAAATCGTATTCCTTTTGGTGTCATTAAGCATGATGAAGTGCCAGCGTTCCACCAACCAGTTTGCAACACGATAAAAATTCTCTTTAGCATCACTGAAATCAGGGTTTAGCTTCACTGCTTTATGAAAATACCCAGCTGCTTCATCTCTAAAGCCCATCCTAGAGTAAAAAACAACAAACAAAATATTCAGCTGTGCTATTAATTACAGTGCCTTTGTTCATGCTACTCAACTGACCTGAGAATCTCTCACCAACACCTCAAATCTTACTCAACCCAAGTGCCATCTCCTTTGGGAAGCCTTCGGTGAGGACTGCAATCCTTGATCACTTCTTTCCTTTCTGAACCCCTAAATTTATGCATTCCAGGACATTAACAAGTACTTGACTACAATTACTTTTGTACTATAGCACAGCAAAAGCTCTCAAAGTCATCCTCCACTTAACCAACCTACCAGAACACCAGTGCTTTTGAAAAACCATTTGCTTTGTAAAAAGTGCTAAAGCCTATGGCTAGTACACTCCTCTCTGGTGTGCCTGAATACCTTTTCTCACAGCAACTGAATTGAATGGTCATCAAGAGTCAGCTGAATTTGCTGCCAGACCAGTTTACACTAGTTGTTCTTGTTACCATAATTATATATATTACAGATATGAAATAAATATGATTGCAAAAAGAGAACCATTATTTCTAAGGACGCCAACAAACGAGAGAGAGAAAAAATATCAAACCAGACAAATTCCAGTGACAAATGTCCAGCAAGTTCCAGAGAACATTATCTACAAATGCCCCGGCAAGGCACCATGGTGACTTCTCTGCTCTCCTGTGAACCTTGGTTATGTCCTCTCCAACAAGTCCTGGATCTCAGCCTAGTAAGGAGCTGAACTCTTCCTTGATACTCTGTCCTAGCCGTTGAGGCAATGGCTCTTATGTAGGATATAACATTAAAATTGTTCTGTTATTACACATTATATCTGCTATTCCTATATCCTTCCAAATTCTCTTCATATCTTACTAACCAATTCATCATTACTCTGATCTTGTTAATAATTCTTTATATTAAATTTTCTCTATTCAAATTACTTTACAATGTATTCCTGATCTAGACTGATACAGAGTGATTCTTAACAAGTAATATGAAATCACTACACACCTGAAGAGATGCTCCCCCATACTATTGCAGATCACTTCATCATCAGGAAACAGCTCCAAGGCTTGCTCATAGCAACCAAGTAAGTCTTGTGTTCTATTGAGGGCATCAAGCTCTTCAGCCCATCTGAAGAGTGTATATTGAAAAGTTTCCTTTACAAAAGAGAAAACAATAAGTTAGTCAATAATACGAATGACAAAAGAATATACAGTAGTGGTTGAATTTTCACGGAGAATAAAGTTTCATTACTATTAAATGATCACCTTAATTTTTATTTAGTTTTAGTAGGCACTGTTTGCTAAACAAATACATAAATGATTAAATTTCACCACATTCATGGCAATAACATGCCGAATTAAACAGTCTATTCTCTAACCTGTCTCCATTTTTAGCTGCCATTTCACATTCTCCACCTATCTCTTTTTTTGTGGACTTCCTATGTTTCAGGAGTTTGACCTCAGCCCTCTTCTCTTTTCTCATCCATCTCCAATGTATTAACTATCATTTATGTGTTGATGGATGGCTACATCTACATCTATAACCAAGATCCTCTCCTCTGAACCTCAGGCTCATGAATACAACTTCTATCAGCCAGGCTATCTCAACCAGGGATTGCACCCATAGCCATCTCCTGAACAATCAGTATGCAAAGACTTACAAATAAGAACATAAATCCTGTCCCTGTCTTCACAGAGGCCTCATAGAATTTTACCACACAATTTTTAAAAAATTCAAAATGTTCTAAACTGAACCCATCATATCCCTCTCACTCAGGATATAAGGTCAAGGTACCACCCAACGGCAAACCATTTAGTCACCTTATAATGTTACCTTAACTCCAATACAATTAGTTGCAAACCCAGCCAATTCTCTCTCAATATCTTTAAATCTGTCACCTCTTCATCCCCAGGGTTATACCGTAATCTGGCCCTTTAATCACTTGCTGGACTACAGCAATAGCCTTCCCACTGTCATCCTCACTCCAATTACACCTCCCTCCAGACATTCGCCACACTGCAACACAGTGAAAAAAAGAGAAGGCTTTAGTCATTTCAGATTTATCACGATCTCATTTTACATCATCTTCATATATATTATACAGAAGAATTGATACCTGAAACTGAATTTCAATTAAGTTCACTAGAGAGACAAGAATAAGGAGGAAGATTCTAGGGCATGAGTGGGAAAAAGCACAATTATACGAAATGAATCAGGGAATTAACAGATGCATAGGTTGCCGTGCCTGAAGTGTGGGTATGGGGAGTAGAGGCAATAGTAGAGTGTAAGACTAAGGAGATAGATCTTTTGTAAATGCCCAAAGAAATATGGACTTTTTTTTTTTTCCCCTGCAGGAACCAGAGCTAGTTACTAAACCCAACTGAACACCAGGCATTGAAATACAAATTTTAGATATGCTTTTTCCCCCCAACTTTATTGAAATAGAATAATTAGTTGCTCATATAATAAACTTTTAATACACAATAAATAGCTATAAGGAAGACATTGTCTCTGCTTTACAAGAGGAAATTGAGGAACAAAGAATAGAGGAAGTAGCACTGGGATTGATCCATTACTCCACTGTTGCCTACTGTATCTAATATATAACCTTTTCTGCCTTTAAGACAGCTGGTCCTGAAATTTACACTAAATTTATGTAAACTACAAACATTTAGATGCTACTGATATCTGTGGGATAGAGGTCAGGGATGTTGCTAAACATCCTACAATGCACCAGACAGCCCTCCACTACAAGGAATTATCCCATCTAAAATGTTAATAGTACTTAGGTTGAGAAACCCTGAGTGAAATAAAGGAATGTAGCTTGAAGCTGAAAATTGAATGCAAAATTAAATCATTTTTCGAATTTAGAATCTAAAATAACTTGAAAAAATGTACAGCATTTCAATAAAATAATTGTCACAAATAATCCAATAATATGAAGCATCATCAAATGATTGGGCTAATTTAGAACTTTATCAAACTACATAAACCCACAACATTTCTTCTATCTAAAACAGGGACAACTACAAAGACCCCGTGTGGCAAGGACAGCTAGAATTCAATACAGTAGTTGGGAGATTATCACCTGAGGCCTCATTTACAGTATAGCCTTTCGAATTTGAGTGTGAAGGAAGTTTTGCCATAGAGAAGTGATGTCATCTGACTTTTGTTATGAAGAGCTCACACTGGCTGTGCTGTGATAGGCTGCAGGAGAAAGTCTAGTTGCAAGCCTAAGCAACAGTCAGCAGATGACCGAGCCTTAAACCAGGGTAGTTAAAGACGAAGGTGGTGACAAGTGAGAAGGTTCTGAATATATTTTGAAGGTAGGGCAGACAGGATTTTCTGATGGGTATGAACAAAAGAAAGGAGGCAAGGCTTATCAGTAAATATGAATAGCAACGACCTGCTCTCTTCTCCCAATTTAGTTATGTATTTATTTTTACGAGAGCAGACGATGTGCCAGCAAGCCAAAGAAAGAAGGGGCCTCCTCACCTTCACATCGTCTTTCAGCTCCGGCGCCAGGCTGAGCACGAGGAGGTAGTGAGCATAGGCCGTGCCGAAGTCCTGGGCGCGCATGCAGTGCTCTGCGCTCTGCAAGGACCGCGACACCAGCTCGTCCCGCCCGGCTGCTCCGGCGCCACTCCCGGCGCCCCGGCGAGCCCTGGTCCGCGAGTTCGGCATAACAGCGTCACCTGCGCTTCTACAGCCAAAGAGAGGATGCTTTAGTAAACGGAACTGGAAAACTGTCTCGATGGCTACACGTCCATGTGACCGACTAGAGCGCGAGATCCCGCAGACAAAAGTGATCACGGCCGCGGGGGAGCGAGACCACCTCCGACAGAGGAAGCCACACCCCGTCCCTGGCCGGTGGAGTCGACCCACCGCGACGCACGACCGCGCAGCCACAGGCACCGACCGACGGCGCGCTGCGCGGACGTCACCGCGCCCGACGCGTACGCTGCGTAGGAGCCGGAGGCGCGGAGAGGCCAGTGCGCGTGCGCGTAGGACACCGGCCCTGAAATCCTCTTCTACTCGCCTTCGTCTGTTTTATTCCCCGACCCTGACTGAAACCAGAGCTTTTCATTCCTGTTCCTTGGCGTTCAGGCCCGTGTGACTTCGGCTACAAGACCTCACTCTGCAGACCCAGTCAGAGCGAAGCTGCACCCGCCCGTGAGGGACGTGGGTTGGCATGAGAGGAAAGACAGCCTGGCATTTGTGGTGATGCTTAAGGCCTTTGGATCGTGATGCACCAAATCTAAAAATGGCAAGACTGGAAAGAACCCAGAGATGACAAAAACACCTTAGATGTGGTAGAGGGAGTGCTTTCACTGGCAGTATTTTAAATCATCCTCACAAAACCCTGTAAGGTGGGCCTTTGTGTTATCCTCTTAACGACAGAAAAGGAAACGTCCTGAGCAGTTACTTGCCCAAGATCACAGTCAATAGCATAGGCATGGCTCAGACCTAAGTTCCCTTAGTGTCTTCAGTTGTTTTAGGGGACAGATTCTGTATTCTGGAGAGGCGCGGTGGGCGGGGTGGAGGAGGGTGGAGAAGGTATAGGAATTACAGTTAAAATGTCATTCTTGTTCCCGGTTTCAAACACGTTAATGGTGACATTTTACTTCAGAAGAAACAAAAAATAGAGCATATTGTGTATCAAACTAACAAATTTTGGGGACTCCTTCAGTTTTCAAAAGTCCGTTTGCATGCCTTTTTGCCCTCTCCCTCGGTTTGATTATCTGAACCACCCTTTCTCTGAACACCTACCTATGTAAATCCTGATCAGTTCTTTAGAGTCCAAGTCACTAGATTGTAACCTGCTCCCCTAGTCAGAAAGCTCCTCAAAGAATCTGTTCTTTACCATCTTAAACTTTACACCTAGCAGAGGCCAGCTCAAAGCAAGAATTCAGATTTTTAAAGTTTTAATGGAAAATATACCCCTTACTCCTAGGTTTTGCATGTAGACATTCCTAACCATTAAAAGTCTTTATTTCTCTCTGATCCTCAATTGACATTTTCTGTACTAACCAATTTAAGATTTAACTATATGGTATTTCCCTAACACCACTGAAAAGCTAAGGCCTATCTAGTTCCAGTAGAATGTAGTAGAATAGGAAGACACCACTGGACTTAAAAAAAAAAAAAAAAAAAGTATCTTCTCATTCAGGCTTAGCCTTTTCTGGCCCATCCAATATCCTTTCCTTAAGAGCCATTTGTAAAAGGACCTAACAAGGCTATCTTTCCTACTTTGTACATGAGATTAGTATATCCATTAAATAATAGATATGAAAGTATTTTATATATAAAATATTCATATAAATGTTATGCATTGCTACTATTATCTAGAGTCACTCAAAACTTATCTGGATTATTAAAATAAAAACTAGGTCACTAAACCTTTAAGCATTTGATCAGAAATATATACAACTCATGCATATCCTATAAATGTCTAAAGTAATTGGGTGGAATCTCCCCCCAGAAGACAAGGGGAGACTTCCCAACTTTCTCTCCAGGGTTCTGGGTTGATGGGAAAGCACTTAAACTTCAGACTTCATCATTCTAGTCACCTCTGTGAGTCTCTGCTTCAGCTGAATTATTTCACTTTATGGATTGTTTCATACTTCAGGGCATACTTTCTTATACTACAGGGCCAATTTTTCTTTGGCCTTGTTTAGCTTTGTTTTGTTATTTGGTCTGCTTGGTTTGTTGAAATAACCCAAGTACCTAAAATGCCTAGACTGCATGAAGCTTGAAGTGGACATATTATTACTAAGTCTATATAGGCTGAGATGGAGGAAAGGCTTGTCAGAAAGTGGAGAGAGGGCAGAGAACAAATTAAAAAAGTCAACTTCTATTGTTTTATCACAGTATCAACCTGTGGGCAGTGCCTACTGCTAAAAAAAGTATAAGGGATGCTCTCAGCTTCCTGTGAGATACTTCAATTCAGATAACTTTGTGAGCTACTAGGTCTTACTAGTTAAAATGTGATTAACCTAGATAGAGAAATTACAAGTTATTTACATTTATTTGTAGTTTTTAGCTTAGATATTCTCTACTTTAGAATAGTTCGTTTGAAAAAAAAAGTAGAACTGACACAAATAATATGGAACATCTGGCCACCTTAAGAAACTAGAATAGAAAATATATTTTAATTATTATTTTTCTTTATACATTCCTAATGGAGACTTAGTATTACTTAATATTATTTATATTTATTGAAGGTTGACAGTATCTATTGTGTTACCTTTCACTTCTCTTGAAAGAGCCTTATGTTCTATTAAAAAGAAACCTGAAGTATGATGCAAAACAAATGCAGAATGTAGATTTTACTTCTTGATCTATAGTCAAAGATTTCTTTAAAAATATTGAAGGCATCATTCCTTTGTTCACAATAGCCTGTCTCCCCAACTAAAACTGTAATCTTTCACTACCTTTGAGGATGTATTTGATTCCTTCATTTATACATTATTTTTCACCCTCTTTTAGGGTTCTAAGGAAAACCTCACTGACGTAGAAAACCACTGCTGACTCGAGGCAGGTTTAATCGTGGTTGTCTTTCACCGTGTTCTGGGCAGCTTGTCAACAAACCACACATGCCAAACAAGGAAGCAAAATCAACTGAAGGACTCTCAGTCAACTTTCCAATGTGCAAAAGTTGAAGGTTAACAAGGGGGAAAGAAACCCACAGGAAATTCATTAATAAGGAATAAACAGCTTTCTGGACATAAGGTATCTTATATTTTCACCTTCTGTGGAGATTCTTTTTCTGTGATCCTGTTTGTTTTATGTAGTTCTCAGCTCTATATTTTAGGGTCATTTGGGGAGTTTTTAAACAATATCAATGCCTAAGCCTCATACCCAGAGATGCTGATTTAATTGGCCTTGGGATGGAGGGGTCTGGACATAAGTCTTTCCCTGAGTGAGAAATGTGCATGCTAGGGGTTAGGGGTATGGGACAGGCTTCTATAGTGGTTGTTAAGATATTTGAAGTATTTACGATATATAGTATGAGGCATAAAGACCATGTAGGGAGTCAAAATATAGTTTATTGCTTAATAAGAATTTTTAAGAGTACCTCATTATTTTGAGTTGCAGTGATTATTATATAATGAAGAATAGAATGTACATTATATTGAATTACTTGTTTGAGAGAAAATCTTATAATTGGATCAATAAAATAATATAGCTGTGGTCCAACTGCTTGGGCATTGAAATTTGCATTAGTGCATTATCACTGCTAGACATTCACAGTTCACAGTTTCTTCAACATTTTTTTATTTTACTACAATTAGGATATTTTTGTTGTTTTGCAATCACCCTTTTCTAATTGTACATTTCAAAATTGCCATGTACATTTCAAAATCTAAAACTCAGAGTTAAATATCAAACCCTAATAATGGCCTGACCCATGCTGAGTTCAGAATCTGAGTGTACAGGGGCCTGTAATAATATGACAACAGAGTACAGAGACACTGTAGGAGAAAATCCATTTATTTCTACTCTATACTGAGCACCATACTTGGTTCTGGAGAACCTGCCTCAATCTCCTGTGGGAAATGCCAACCAAACTGTTGGTGCTGGGGACGGATTCCAAGCAGTCTTAACAGGGCATGTCCTAACGAAGCATTCTGGAAAATGCTAGAGCCCATTAGGGAGCAAAGAATCTAAACCTGGGAGTCACCTCAGCTCCCATGAATCACTACTAGCCAGGCTCCCTGCAGGAAAAAAAACTCAAAGGTCTTCAAGAGAGTTTAACCAAGAGACTATTTACAGAGGTAAAGGCAGTTAAGGGATTCAGTGAAGTTTGCGAGGTGCTCAGAGGCTAGCAACAGCTGGCAGCTACTACCATCCCTTGTTTTCCAGAGGCAAAAGGAGAGGACTGTATTACCTGAACCCCGAAAGAGTTGTAGCTATGGAAGAGGGGCCATAAGTCAAGGAGAGAATTCCCTGACCTGTTTCTCCCCTTACGCTCCACTCTCATACTACTGTTACTTCCCATTAGCAGAACCCCATGCAAAGATTGAAGATTGTGTGGATGATATACTCCATAAAGTCAGCCACCTTCTAGGACACAGAGCAGTACAAAGAAAGGTAAAAAATGGTTCTATACTGCAAATGGAGAATAATCATCACAATTACCAAGTTTTACTACTTTTACTTCCTAAATTTTTAAAATCTGCCCTCTCAATGCTTACTATCACTATCTATGTTCATGTTCTTTTAATCTTTCACTTTGTATGTTATAATGGCCTTTTTATCATCCAGCTTTCCATCACGTGCCTCTCAAATTCATCTTTCATCTTTCATGCTATAGCTAGAATGATCTAAAATGCAAATTTCCTATTCAGTGGCTCCCCAAAATTTATAGTGTGTATTACAATTTTTTATTAATTATTTATTAATTCCATATCAGAGGTATGTAAATATTTCTTCCATTCTATGTTACTTTTTTACTCTGTTGGTATTGTGATGATTATTATTACTTGTAGTAACAAGTTATCCATGAAATATGTGATGTAATGTAAATTACACTATATTAGAAGACTTGATTTCAAGTTCTGTTCTACATTTATTAGTTCTGAATTTATGATCAATAATGATGAGGTATAGAGTCCTGGTTTTGATTCCAGGTCTACCGCTTATTAACAACCTGACCTCAGGTAGAATTTGAACCTTAGTTACCTCATCTGAAAAAGGAATATAACAAATCCTACCTTGTATGTTCTTGTGAGATTAATAATACTATAGGTAAAGCACTTGGCACAAAGGTGATTATTATTTGACATTACTTTAGTGGTTTTTTTTTTCTACCTCTGGGTTGTTTTAGTTGTATACTTCAGTGATTTAGAGAGTGATCATCCTAGAATGTAAAAAAATATGGAGACCACTTGGTGCCACCCCAAGGAATAGGGATAAATAACAGGGGACTAGAATATAACTTTGTGAGATACATTATCAAATACTTTGATAAAGGAAAATGAGATGGAAAAGACAGAGCAATCAATTATGTTTAATTTCAATTTCAAAAGCTTCTTTCTTAATCCAAGATGTTCAGTAGCAAACCATACATTTGATGACATTGGCAGAAGGGAGTAGAAAGTCCAGATCATTCTTTAGCAAATGGAAATGTAATAAGGAGAATCATTTGACAGCAAACTTTGTCTATCTCTATGGCATATAATATGTATATATGAATTTGAAATTTTTATTGGGTGTTTAAATGTGTAGACAGTTAAATTACCTTCAACTGTATGTATGGTATTCAAATACTAATTAAGAAAAATATCAAAACAATAGAATTATACAAGTTGAGCTATACAATTGTTCTTCTGGTAAAGATAACTTTCCCAGAAGAAGATAGGGTAAAGCTTTGATAACCCATCATTTCTTTCCTGAAAATAATATCATAAAGTATAAAAAATATATACCCCCAAATAATATTTTTAATAAAATGACAAACAAAAGAAATTAACTTATAAATATTTGGGTTATTTGAGAATAGTAAAATCCAACTGGATTAAATGCTGTTAACAGAAAACCATCCATAAGGACCATTAAGAATTACTATTTTATAAGTATTATTATATGCTATTACTATTGTAACAAATTCTCTTTACAACTTTTAATGAACGATCATATGAAACATTCATTCAATATTTGCACAAGTCACAAAATATTTCACTAATTATCACTGGTTATTCTTAATAGTGACTGTTACAGATATATTGATGATTATATAAAGGAATATTGAGCTTAAGAGCTTTTTGCTTTTCAGTGCAAATGTGAACACACTGAAAAACCTCAAATAATGCCTTTGTATTATTAAAAGAAGGTTTTTGACCTCTTGGGCCCTCTGAGATATTTTTCAGGGACCGCGCTTTGAGAATTTATGATCTAGAATGTGAACCCCGTGAACGCAGTGAGTTTGTTTTATTCACTATTACATTTTCAACACTGTTTTATCTCGAAGAGTGCCTGGCACACAGTTAATGGTTAATAAATATTTTCTAAATGTGTTAATAAAGCAAAGACTGATGAAAGATTAATCCTTTGTAGAAAACAGAAATGTATGTTTTTTACTATGTATGTTTTTTACTATGTATAGCTTGATAATTAACCAATACATGCCACAAAGTGGTATAAAAATTTAGTTTTATAATTACCATTTCTTTTGCTAAAGATTCCACTGACTTCTAAATTTTGAGCAAAAAGACTAAAGAACTTTTCTGAAAGAAGAAATGTAAACTGTGCCAAAATCACAAAACAATTTTTTTTTTTTTCATAAAAGCACCCAGTTGAAATGTCTTTAGAGATCATCTAGGCCAATTCCTTCATTTTTACAAATGAGGAAACTAAGCTGCTTGGGTTGCTAAATGGCTGGCTCAAAGTCACAATTGGAGACCGGACTAAAATATAGGATCTTTCACATCCCCTCTTTGTACAGTAATGATAGAAATGATAATAGAAAGCTAGAGAAGAACTTGTGTGTATTTCTCCTATATGAGACTGGCCAGGCAAGCTCGGAGTAAATCCTTAAGCCACTCCAGGGGCACTTTGGAAGAAGAACCTAACATTAAAGGGTAGAACACTTATACATTCTAGTAGAGCACCCTGCCTCTCCCTCAAACAGCTCAGGCTGGAGAGGGATAAGACTGCATGCAGAGTCAGCTAGTTCCATGGAACTGTAGGAGGAAAAGAGTCAGACTCTATGAAGGAATTAAGGAGGGCCTGATCCCAAGAGGAGGGTACTGGAACTGTACTGTATAGTAACATGCATGGGGTCAGAGATGCCCCAACAGGGAAGAATGTCTTCGGCATATTTCAGTAGGGAACTACTATTGGCTTTTTGTTTGGAACTGTCCTGCACATTGCAGGATATATACCATCTCTATCCTCCATCCACCAAATGCCAGTAAATCCCTAGTCCCTGTGAGGACTAAAAATCTCCTGCACGTTTACAAATGCCCACTAGGGGGCTCGTTTCAGCCCAATTACCATTTATCACATAATTACTAATAAACACTTCCTGATGAATGTGGTAGAATATAGTTTGGAGAAACATGTGTTCCTCTTCACAGGCTTTTGATTCTCCTCCTCACCATTAGTCCTTCTCCTTCACCACTGAATTAATAGAATTCATTGCTCCAGGGATGAGGATGAACATAGCCAAGAACAAAGAGTGGAATTTAAAAATTATAACTAAAACAGTAGGCTTTTTATTATAAGGGCACATTTTTTGAATGAGGGAAGCTGTTTTTTGAGTTCTAAATGAGTAAGAGCTGGGAGGACTCAGGGCAAATCATGTATGCCATGAACCAAAGATTGGGGAAGTAGGAAACTGTCTACTGAAGGAAACAAACGGAAAAGAATCTAATGGCATGTGACTAGAATTTAGATGCTGGTCAGTGCCTAAGAAGGCACTGTACCTACCCTCTAGCCACTCTCCTCAGTCTTCTGAGAGGACAAGAAATTCCCTGGGGGAAGACAGGAAGGACTTCAGGACAGAGAGGATCTGTACCTGGCTTCCAGCAGGTCTCCCTGAGAAGGCCCCATTTATCACACAGCTAAGGCAGAGTGACTATGACATTCCTGCCCACCCTCCAGGGTACTAAACATCCAACACTTTCCTGAGTACCTCCCCGCCTTCCAAAGTAGCACAGAAGTGGCTGAGAGTGGGATAATAGTCGTGAAGGGCCCTGTGGTCAGGGCAAAGCCATCAGAGATGGATGCAGACATGGGGCAGCAAGGAAAAGGAGCTGAAACCAGACTAGAGGGAATTGTCCATCTCAGCATATCCTGGGCCCGATGCCTCAGAGGTCAGTACAACATGTAAATCCCCAGAAAAAGGAAGGAAACAGGAGAGGGACTGAGTTAAAATCTGTAAATTGCTAAGTTCATGTAGAAGGTCAAGTTTTAGGCTCCTAAGTGAAAAGTGAGTTTAGCAACTAAGTGCAGTAATAAGGATATAAAGAGCCCAGAAAATTTATTCTAAATACATTAATGAATATTTATTTGCTTTTTACTGAAGCCCTTTAAATTCGCAGGAGGTATCCAGGTGCCAAATGTCAGCTGTTCAGCTTGTTCAGAGTTCATTATTTGTGTAGCTTTAATGACTGTATATTAAGAAATAAGTGTTCATTTAACTTCTCTGTGATGTATCTTCTAACTATACAGAGTCTGAAGGGCTGTTATCAGTAGATGGGATACTTTAGTTGGAATCTATCCATTTTTCATTCAATGAAATATTTACTCTATTTTGTTCAAAGTATAGTTTTAAAATTACCTGTCACTAAGAAAGCAACAAGTGCTTAGCCCTTAGGATAGTTTTCTTGAAACATCCTCTAAAGCATCAGTTCCAAAGCTGAGAACCATAGTGTAAATTTGGAGAGAGAAATTCCACCTTATAGTTGACGAAATATCTAGGAGCAAACGATGTTCTCTTTGTTCACGCTCCTGTAGATGTTTTTTATTTGGATGTCATTAACACTCAGATTTTAAATTTGATAGACATACCTGGTATATAGACTCAGCCTGCCTGTGAAGACGGCCAAAATGGGAATTTCTGTCTTATTGCGCACACTCACCCCAAGTAAGTCTAGAATCAGTTTCCTTATTTTGATAGTTGTAAGAAGCTCATCTTGTACATTCATTATTTCTACCTTTCTCTTGAGAAAACAAGAGAATTTTAGTTTGTTCTCAAAGGATGCCAAAATAGTCTGAAAAACAAAGAAGAAAGTCTTAAGCTCTCATACGCACATAATCAAATCTTTCCTTCTTTCATGGGGACTGTCATTAGGTAAACGCCGTTTTATGTTCTAAAAAGCCCAGTGACCATCTTCTAATACACCTCTGGTTTTGCAAGGAAGTCCCATAAAATGTCATGGTTTCATTATTAAACATATGGGTTTTTAAGGGCAGCCTCCTTGCCTTATGTTAAAATAAAGTGATAAACGAAGGAATTTGCTAAAGTCAGCCTATTTTATTGCATACCTGACACTTCCTGTGGTTGAATTTTATTACTTGAGTCATGAAAAAAAATCTGCGAGCTTGGCTTTCAGGTCATTTCTGATAGCCTCATGGTTCACTCTGTTGCTTAGGAGCTTTGTGTTCTGCTTTTATTTGTTTGTTTTATTTTCAGTGTAAATGAGTTGGTAGCTTGAATGATATTTATGCTTTAGTTATATAAAGAATAAAGAGAGAAGACTCCTTAGACTGCTTAATCATATTAATGTGTTCCAAGGTAAAGACAGCTGAGGCCAGAATAGAACAGAAACACAGTGTGAATGCAACTTTCTCTTCTTTTGATCACTTCATTCTGTAAGTAACAAAACCAAATGAACCATAAAATTCTAAGAACCAACTTTTAAACTCAACATTTAAAAACATAAAAATGTGATTTGAAAACTACATATTAATTTCTGAGCATGCCAAGCAACTTATTTCTTGCACTTGTAACTATCTTTTCAAACAGTTTAAAAACTGATAAGATGCTCTTGGGAAATTTATCAGTCGTTGCAAAAATTAGCTTAACCCATCCTAATTGGGCAGACTTAAAAGGCCTAAATTCCTAAGAGCATTAGGGGATTTTTTTTTTTTCCTTTTCTATTTGCTAAGTATGCTCTATATGGATCATTTTTGTTATAACAAATCCAAAGTTATCTTTTTATTCATTTGATATACTTTGAGTGCATTTGCAGCCTACAAAAGAGATGGTTGCTTAAGCTGACACTGCAGAACGTTGCAGGAAGTGTTGATTAGAAGTTGCACATTTGTTCTGAGTGTGAATTCCAACCAGATTTGCTTATGGGCAGAAGCATCTCTTCCACGGCTGTTCAGCTTTAAATTATGGCCACCTGTGTGTGTTTCTTATGTGATGACTGCTGTTAATATTTTGGTGTATATCCTTCCTGTCTCTTCCTCTCTTCTTATACATTTTTTAATTTGCAAAGTTAATTTCATAGTGTACTTGCTATTTCATAACCTTTCTTCATTAACAGTACATTAATTTAAAAAAATGTGTTCAACCATGTCAGATAATCCATCATCTAGCCATAACATAATTTATTAAACTGTCTTCCTCAGGTTAGACACTTAGGCTATTTTCAACTTTTATCTATTGCAAATATTGTCATTACTAGCATTCTTGAACTTAAATCTTTGGGTACATCCTAATTATTTCCTATAGGTAAATTCTTAAAAGTAACATTGTTGGCAAATATTTAAATATTAAAGGCAAAAATTTTTAAATAATCACATGTAATTTACTACCTTAAAATAACCACTACCAACAATTTGATGCATATTTTTAGTCTTTTAAAAATTAATATGTATGCACATAAATTATCTATCTCTATAAATATATATATTTTTAAGTTGTTTTATGTGTAGGGAATGTATGAAGGGTTTTAAGCAGGGGAACGATATGAACTGATTTTTATTTTAGAAGGATCACTCTAGTGGCCCTGTTGAAAGTACACTATTGGGGAGTAAGTATAGAAGCAGGGAGTCTAGTTAGAAGTCTGTTACAGTAATCCAGGAGAGAGATCAGAGTGACTTGCAGCAGGGGGCAGTGGTGGGAATAGTGAATGATGATCAGATTCTGGATATATTTTTGCAGGAAGACAGATTGGATGCGCAGTATGAGAGAAAGAAAGAAATGCAGATTAACTCCAAGTTTTGGAGACCTGAACAATTGGAAGGACGGTGTCAATATCAAGTGACAGGGGGAAGGCTGGACGTGCAGCAGGTTTGGGGAGGAGGAAGAACAATTTAGTTTGGAGAAAGTGAGTTTGAGATGACTGTGGGGTATCCAATCCGAGGTGTCCAGGAGGGTGTTAAATACATGGGTCTGGAGTCCTGGAGTGAACAGGCGTTGGAAATGTAAATTTGAGAATCATTGGCAGATAGATAATATTTAAAGCCAGGAGACTGAATACAAACTAAGAGAGAGGGACTAACGGCTGAGAAGGGGGATTATTCCAACATGAAGAGCACTTACTAAGCACCAGGCACTGTTCTTTGCGCTTTGCATAGTAATTCATTTAATCTCCAAATCAACTCACGGGATACTATTATTATCTTCATTTTACAGAGGAGGAATCTGAGGCTCAAAGTCAGTAAATCAATAACTATTTCATGACATAAATTGATAAAATCAGATTTAGCTCCCTTTTTGAACAATGTGAACTTATTTTGAAATAAATCATGTAAACTTTTTTGGCACAGGCTTTATTCATTATGTCTCAGAAATCTTAGTAGTTATACTTTGCAGTTATACTTTAAATAATCAGCCCAAGTCATCTGTTCAAAGGTGCTTAACTTTCCAGCTGACAACACATTCTAGGAAAAGTTACTGAGGAGAGATAAAAAAAAAAAAAAGCTTATGTTCTTAAAGGGAAAAAGGAGAGACATTTTTAGTGTTCAGTATTTCTTAAAGACATTGTCTTTATTTGCTTTTGCATGTCTCTTCCTCAAGAACCATGCATTCCCTGCTTATATTTAAAAGTGGGAGAGGCAAGCTAATAAAGGGAAATTGTCATCACTTTTACCACCTCATGCTATTATGTATTCAGAGTATCTCAGTGGGGCCGTTTCTAAGGCTGTATCTCATCTTTAACAGAAATGTGCACAAGACAGGGAAAGATAGAAAGCACTGTGGTGGGTTAATCATCACAGAAGGCTTATAGAAAAATATTTTAAATTGTCCCCTTGGTACCCTGGAGTGTTTTACATCGTGGGACAAGGATACAGATGAATAAACTTGCTGTACACTTTTCTGCCTTCTCATTTTCCTTGGGAAACAGGTTATTGTGAAAGTAGAGGTGGGTAGGAGAACTTGCAAAATGTTTTTTTTTTTTTTTTCCCCCAGACATTACTTTTAGGAAAAAGAACAAATGGAAGTTGAGAATCTGGGAACAAAATTTTCCCTGCTCACAATGCTCCCTGGAAAGTCTCCACATACTTTTGGGGATTACTATAACTCAAGTTCTAGACTGTCTTAAATAATTCCAATAGGGAAGAAAAACAGCAAGAAGGAGAGAGATCTTAAAAAAAAAAAAAGTGATTGCAGAGGCATTCCTCTACTGAGTCTAAAATATGAGACAGTGGCTAGATATGTACATTTACCAAAATTCTAGAGCGTAGTATCAGGAAAAGCAGAATCCCAAATGAGCTTACAGGTGTGAAAAGTAGTAAAAAACAAACAAACAAACAAACAAACAAAAGATTCTTTTAGGTCATGTTCATAGCAAGAATAAAAACAAATACTTTGAGAAAAGATGATATAATGTTAAAAGGATAACAGGGAAAACAACTAACCAAGGTCTCTTTTTTCTCCATTCTTCCCTCAATTACTGTCTGCAAAAGGAAAGGGTAAAAAAGTAAAGGTAGAAGGGAACCTAAATTCAAGGGAAATAAGACATAATTAAGTGAATTTATTTGTTTTAATGAGTTTGTTTTTATGCCCGGATAAATTGTAATCTGAGATATTTAGAGAGCTTGTAATTGTAACCATCTAACCATAGTTAGCAATCTTAGAAAATAATTTTATGAACAAAAAGTCAGCATAGATTATTAAGAATCTAATTTAATCAGAGATCTAGCATTGGCTGTCACACTAAACTTACATACGTTTAGGAACATATTGCTTAATTTAAGCTCTAGGCTTCATGTCTTTTTCATTTAATGTTGCAGTTGACCCTTGAACAGTGCAGGTTTGAATTGGATGGGTCCACCTATACGTGGAATTTTTTCTATAAATGCCTGTACTATTTTCAATCTATTGTTGGGAGTTCACGGATGCAGAGGGCCAACTGTATACATTGATCTGCACTCTTTTATAAAGGGGACATGAGCACCGTGGATTTGGCATCTGTGAGGGACGGGGTCCTATACCCAATCTCATTCAGATACTGTTGGGACAACTGCAGTCAAGTTTTTGGGGAGTCTAAAGTTATCCAGGGATTTTTCGACTGTATGGAGTGGCAGCATGCCTAATCCCTGCATTGTTGAAGAGTCAACTGTGTATTTGAGCAGTTCTCTAATATTTCTCATTAATATTCTGTACTATAATTTTAAATATCTACATGGTACTCAATCATGTGAATATACCCTAAAATACTTAATCCACCATGGTTCCATTTACACCATTTCACATTTTTGCCTTTTAAAAACAATACTGGTGTTATGATCATTTTATGTAAAACTTTGAAAATTATTATTTTTTAAATTTTAGGCCAGATTCCCAGAAAAGGAATAAATTAATTGAATGGCTTTATATTTCAAAGCCTTTTAATAAGTATCACCAAAATTGTCTTCGGGAAGAAGTACCTATTTATATTCTCAACAACAATAAATGAGTGCATATTTTCCCAACCCTTATCAATACTAGAAGATTTTGGTAGAACGTTTTTTTAGTGATCTTTTTATCATAGTAAAATAGATATAACATATAATTTACCATTTAAACCATTTTAAGTGTACACTTTAGAGGCATTAAATACATTCAGAGTTTGCAGCTATCACCACTATCTATTTCTAGAATCTTTTCATCATCTCAAACAGAAACTCTCTACCCATGAAACAAAAAAATTAAAAGTAATCTTTAAAAATAATGCCATTCTTTTGCTGTATGTTAGTTATTTCATCCAATCAGCAATATTCTTCCCCTGCTAAGAACTTAGAATTCTTCTATATTAGTCAGACTAGAAAACAAACTACCCCCAAGTGGTGTGACTTATCCAGTAAGTGTTTATTTCTCACTCACCTTATGTGTTCTATGCCAGTCAGTGAATCTGTCTGCTTCTTCTAGAGGTTTGGGCTAATGGAGGCCCAGTCATTTCATTATTCACCATTTGGAACATGAGGACTTCAGGATTACCAAGTCAGGGCAAGAATGTGCTATAGCGCCTTCACCAGCAATTAAATGCTTCTGTCCGGAAATGATACGTTACTTCCATGACAGCCAGAATAACTTGGTTAGAACTGGTAACAGGTAATACAGCAGAGGGCAGCAAGTATATTCCTACAGTGTTGCCTAAAAGAGAGAAGAGCTGGATATGGGCAAAGGGCAAAGGTCTCTGTATCTTCATTTATATACTTATTGATACAAAACTGGCTTCATTTAACTATTTGCAAAGGTTTTTTTTTTTTTTTTTTTCCGTTAAGGGAGCTCACACTTGTTTCACTTTATGAAATACCAGGAGAAACCTTGGAATAAGAAGTGGAAAAAATTAATTTAGCAAAACAGTTATTTGATCTAAGTACAAAGTTGTGTGTTGCAGAGTGATATGTAAACATCCTGCTGTGGCTAAACATGTTAAATTGCCATCTTTGCCCAGTTTTCTTAATAACTTCTAAGTTTTGAAGTAGGTGCTGATGCTTTTCCTATAGCTTTGGGCCCTCTGGTTGTCATGTGGTTTGTCATGTTTCTGTGGATGCCCTATGGAGGATGATGAATGCTGATGAACACTTCACAAGTTCATTAGCAAGTTTTCATTAAGCATACATTCTTTCTTTTAGCTTTCTCCTACTGAAAGGTTAATTGTTTTCTGTTTTGTTTTGTTTTGTTTTTGTACCAAAAAAACCCCAGTGTTACCAAAGAGTAAAGTATTTAAATAGATGTAGATTTGTACAATACAATAAAGAACAAACAGCTTTAGTAGTGGAGTTCAGACTGCTTTGTATGGTGTATGGTGACTCTACGAAACCTTCATTTTCTTGCACATCTACACTCAACCTATAATTGTCTATGCTTCCTATTGACCCTCCTGACTGGTGGCCTGGCAACTTCATTCATCTTGCAGGTTACCGCATGGGCCATTCTAAAACTGGCTGGTACACCAAATAGCCAGCAAGTATAGTGGTGTCAACCACTTCTGCTGTGGCCGCTGGAAGGAATAGCTGTCCCTATCTGATCACGCTCCGAAGAGCTTTATTTTACCAACTACTGCCCTTCATGCTGATACTATATGTTGGTTACATTGCTCCTGGAAAGGTCAGGAAAAATGAGATAAGTTATCCTTAGTCATCTTTTAGGTTGTCCACATGTCAAAGTGAGGAGACTGTTCATTGCACATGTATCTTACCCACTACTAGATAAGACCATGCAGGAGTTGGAAATACAAATAGAGGTCCAGCAAACCCATCCCAGCTTATTTAATTTTTTTTTCCTATGAAATTATAGTAAAACTCAATTTAGAAATGAAAAATCCAGGGGATAATTGTAAAAAAAAGGCAGGGGTGGGGGTGTGTAGAATACCAGCACAATAGGCATAAAACAGTCCAGTTCCAGGTAAAAGGGGATGTCTTAGTGAGGGTTCTCCAGAGAAACAGAGCCAATAGAAAAGACACCTCCCCCACCACACACAAACACATACATATGAATACATATACATACATTTGTTTATTAATTATAGGAATTGGCCCACATGGTTGTAGAGGCCAAGAAGTCCCATAATCTGCCGTCTGCAAGTTTGAGAACCAGGAAAGCTAGTAGTGTAATTCACTCTGAGGCTGTAGGCCTGAGAACCAGGGGAAGGGCCGCTCCTATAAGTCTTGGAGTCTAAAGGCCTGAGAACCAGGAACTCTAATGTCCAAAGTCCAAGGGTAGGTAATGATGGACGTCCCAGCTCTAGGAGACAGAGAGTTCACCCTTTCTTTACCTTTTGTTCTGTTTGTGCCCTCAACAGATTGGACTGGACGATACCCACCCTCATTGGCGAGGGTGAATCTCTTCACTTAGTCTACTGAATCAAATGCTGGTCTCTCCCCAAAGGCCTCTCACAGATACAGTCAGAAATAATGTTTTACCAGCTCTCTGGGTATCCCCTTAGCCTAGTCAAGTTGGCTTATAAAATTAACCCTCTCATAGGACATAAAGTCATGTGACAGAGCTCAGTGATCAAAGATGCTGACATGATTTCTTTTCTCCAGTGTGCCATGGGCTTCTAGGCTCCCCTCCCAGAACATGAAGTGGAGAGTTACTCTTTCCAGTCTCGCTCAGCTAGATAACTAAGTCCAAATACTCCACAAATTTCCCTGTGGGCATATTGCCTTCTAGTATCGATCTAGGTATTTACTAATCTTCTTTGGTGGCAAGGAAAAAAAAAAAAACAAAACAATTCTGGCAATTTAAGCAAAAAGGCGTTTTATTCAGAGTGTGTGGGGTGCTAAAGGAAGCCTGCAGAACCTGCCTCGGAAGAGAAGCTGAGTCGCCTGCCAGGCAGCATGTCTCTCTCGACACTCTTGGCTAGACCAGATGCACTTTGTTTCTCCTGCTCGTGCTTTGCTATGTGCAAGAGTCAAAGTCCTGGGAAAGAGAGTCTGGCTGGCTGAATGCAGGGCATGTGCCAGGCCCTTGGCAGTGGCTGGCCCGAGTGGCAGGATTAGCAGAAGGAGCCTCCAGAGATCTCTTTCGATTCCCTGGTGTGAGACAGGGACATGAATTTTACCAAGATTGCACTTCGTGGGAAAATGACACCCAGGTAGAAATCGAGGTGCTGTTGGGAAGTGCAAATGAAGGCTGAGCATTAAACAATTATAGTGCTCACAACTGAGAGCAGAAAGGGTGATCATTTTAATGGTCTCAAAGCCCATGAATCTATGAGTCTGTTGAGTTGATATTTGCTGACTTAGTTTCCTATTTTACAATTGTTAGATTGCTTCCTTTCTTTTCCCCCTGCGTCGAGTTGCCCTTAGCATATACATCTAAAAAAAAAAAAAAATTATCTTCTTTGGACAAATTGCCAGGTCTGGAATTATTGTGTCTAAAGATAAGACATGAATATTCATACTTTCTTCATTTTCTATTTTATTCAAGTGCCCGTGGACTCTGAGAATGTGCCTCTCCAGTCATGGCAGATTGGCTTTCCATCGAGTAGATAATTGCCCAGGTGAAGGTCGCCCTGTGTGAAACTCCCTCTGGGTCACATCAGGAGCATTTGTGGTGCTGGGAAAAACATACTCTCTAGAGCTCTTGTCATTCCTTCTAACATACTTTATATCTATTACTATCTGCATAAAATCAACTGCAAGGTCACGGCTTAGGTCACTTGAACCACGTGTTAGATGAAAGAGGGCAGCATTTGCCTCAGTGATCTGTGGGCGGTGGGAGTGCCTGCTGATATATATCGGCCTATACGATGTGATATACCAACTCCCTCTTCTCCATACCAGGCGGCCCCAGAAGCAGGGGTGGGGGTAGGGGAAGCAGCGACTGCATTATGACCTGGAGAGGGCGCTCCAGCTGGGAAGGGTACTGGCTGTGTGCCTTGACCCAAATCTCCTTGAACCAGGTTCTTCTAACTCTAACTTGAAAAGCTAAGAGTCCCAAATTTCTTCAGAGCCTTTTCATTTCAATGGGAAAGAATTAGAAAATCCCTCCCTTGTCCACATCCCCGTTTCCCACTCCTGCTTCACTGGGAACATCCACTTCTCAGCCAGACTGCCGGGCTGGGCTGGCTGGACAGAACAGCAGGGCGTTGTGTTTTATAATTATCCATATGTCAGTTTATTCCTCTCGACCAGAGTACACCGGATACACCAGGTTGCAAACGCTTTTAGATCAGGGACTGTCTCACCTTAGTATTCCTTGCAGAACTCTCCAGTGCCTCGCCCACTCCAGGTACTCAGTATTTGCGGACTGAATGTCATTTGGTGAGTAGAATAGTTCTAGAACCTCTTTGGGGTTGCCGACTCTTCTAAATTATAGCATCTTGGGGCGCTGGAAAAGGTGTGCTCGCTCTAGAAACAGTCGGGGCCCTGGGGGAGTTCTGAAACCTGGGCACGTTGTTCTCAAGGAAAGAAGCGAGGCTGGTGCAGAAGCAGATGGGGTGGGCCTGCACTCCCTCTGCACGGGCTGCGTGTCAGCCCACGGAGCTCCAGCCACATGGCCTTTTCCGATTTCTCGTACAAGTTCTTCAACAAAGCTTCCTCAGGATATGTTTCTGTGCTCTCCACATTGCATCCACTTCACCTCTACCCCACTAATTCCTCATCCTCCAGCTGTCAGCCCAACTGTCAGTTTCCTCACTGACATCTCAGAATAGGCCCAATTCCCCATGTACAGCTCTTTCCTAGAATTTATCAGCATTTTATTTTCTATGTTTTCTTTTTTTTTTTTTAAAGAAACAGGTTTTTATTTGTTCATTTTTTGAAGAAGTACTCTAGTGACATCCTTGGCCTGAGACTCTTTGCTATAGTCTTTAACGACCACACAGCTGCAGCCAAGCAGGGTGCAGGTTTTCCCTCTTTGTCAGTTTTACAGAGGCCTACCCATTCCCCTAGTTTCTTGTCATCAGCTTTAATTAGGCTATTTGGCATTCAGCACAAAGGGACTCCACCCACTTGAGTACACGGGCCCATCACAGTTGGATGCAAGCACACAGTGATGGGCTTGACACTTGAAGGCCTTGGCAGTTTCTCGAACTCCTCGAACTCCACGAACTCCACGTGCTAGGCCCTCGTGGGTGAGTGAGGGCGGTCCTAAAGCAGGATTAACTACCACTCACATCCAGCTGCAGTGCCTTCCTCAGCCATAGTGGTGGGTTACAGGTGGAGCTGAGTCACAGTGCACCTGAGCCTCTGCCGCTGTGCAACTCCGCGGCAGGGAAAGGCCAGCCTTTTCTTTTAATGTTTGATTTTGTAATTATTTGGTATGTTCTTTCTCTCTGACTGGAGACCATTACTTAATGAGGGCATGAATTGTGCTCTGTGTGTGTGTGTGTGTGAGAGAGAGAAAGAGAGAGAGAGAGAGAGATTGATTGATTGATTGTTGTATTGATATTTTCTACAGGAATTGTCTCATGGAATTATGGAGGCCAAGAAGTCCCATAATCAGGCGCAAGCTCGAGAACCAGGAAAGCCCATGGTGTAAGTGCCAGTCTAAGACTGAAGGGCCGGAGAACTAGGAGCACCAATGCCCAAGAGCAGGAGGAGAAGATGGATCTCCTGGCTCAAGAAGTAAGGAAATTCGCCCTTCCTCTGCCTTTTTGCTCTATTCAGGCCCTCAATGGATTGCATGATGCCTACTTACAATGGTGAGGATGATCATTATTCAATCTACTGATTCATATGCTAATTTCTGCCAGAAACACCCTGACAGACATAGCCAGAAATAATGTTCTACCAGCTCTTTGGGCATCCCTTAGCCCAATCAAGTTGACACATAAAATTAGCCATACAGAGATTCTGACTTGACTCAGTAGAGTTTATCCAGTGTAGTGCCCCCAGCATAGGATTTCTCAAAGTGCAGCACTTAGATCACTAGTGCAGGAACTCTGAATAAGTGTTCTGTGAAGAAAAAGAATCATTTAAAAAATAAAGATGTAATGAATATGTCACACACATTTGCACACTTACTATTCTGTGATCATTTTAGGAAAGTTGCACTATAAACTGCTCATAATGGTTATATATGGGGAGGGGGTCTTTATTATACTTTGTTTCTTTGATTGTGGTAAAATACACATGACATAAAAATTACCATTTTAGCCATTTTTAGGTGTACAGTCCAGTGGTATTTAGTATGTCTACATTATTGTGCAGCTGTCACCATTATATTTTATAGATTACTAGTTCATGTACTCGTTATGCAGCATCCTCATATCTTGGTGAATTAATCCCACCTCTAGCACAAAGAGTGGCCTCTGAGTGGCCCACACTGCTTGGCATTACCCCCACCTTTGCGTTGGTGATCAGTTGAGAGACAGCCCTCCAGGTCTGAGTGAGTTAGGGAATGGCAGTCTCCTAAACTGGTTTGATGCCCAGATTGAAGTAGTTGTGATAGGGGAGCATCTTTTTAGCTCAGGAGGACATATTGTTTATAGGTAAGTCTGGAAGTGTTGAAGCCACTGGGTTCTCCTGAAGGAAGTTTTCTGGAGGCTGAAGTCAACAGCAAAAAGAGGGACAGAGCTGAGAGAATCACAGAGAATTACAGCTGGAGTGATGATAAGCCTTCAGAACCCTGTCCTGCCTCTCCAAGAAGTTTTCAGTGATACAGTCCAGTAACTTTTTGTTTAAATTGTTTTGGCATTTTCCCTCCTCCATACTTGTCAAAGCAGCCTAATACAGTTTGGAAGACAAAGATTTATTTTGTATTTCTTCTCATGGTATCATTTATATTTTGCCATACTTATAATCGGTACACCTCACTCATAAATAGGCGTTGGCCTGCAGCAGAAACTGTTAGGTTCCTGCTCAAAATCTATCATCCTTTCTCTTTGTAAGAAGAGTTAGGTTTCTCTTTTGAGTATCTGCCTAGGGAGTAGAGTTGCTGACTCCTGTGTTAACCCCATGTTTAACACTTTGAGGCCGTTTCAGCAATTCCTCCTTCTGTGGAAAGGCTTAGGTTTTTGCCCAGAGGATTGAATGCCTATCAGTGTTCGGCTGTTATGCCAGGCCCTCACTGTTTACATCCATCCCTTCTGTTGAGTGTTTTCTCTCTTTACTTGCCTCTTTTATTCTCTTTAGACTTCAGTCCCCTGCTGGTTTTAGTAGGGACTGAAGCTTTCAACACCTAAAAGTTGTTTGTGAAATATTTTAAGTTCTGGAGGATTGACATTAAAGTTATAATGTTTATCTGTTTATCTTTGGGTTAGGCACTCACAGTGTTTTGTAACAAAAGAGCCGATTGAGTAGGCGGCTTATTTAACTTGGTCCTGAGGGTTATACTCCTCCAATGTGCTGTCCAAACAGATTCTTAATTATCCAGCTCCAGTCTGAACGTTTTAAAGAATCACTTTGAAGTTTCTTGGTGATACTAACATCATTAGTAAACATGTATATAAACTGTTGTGAGCTTGTAAATAAAAAAATATATAGAGAGTTACTAGTGTGTACCTGGCATATAATAATTGAATAGTTAGCTGTCATTATGAAAACTTTAACAATTATTTCTTTTAGGTATACATGCCCATAATTTAAAAAGGCTTAACTATTTTAGGGGACACATTTAAGTTGTTTCAGGACACGGAATAGTTTACTTTTCCAGGTGCACTGACATTCTCTTTGATGTTACTCTCACCTGGTGAAAACCACACTTAACGTGGCATGTTTTCCGGGTTATTTTTAGAACAAAGGCCCTCTCTACCTACCCAAGCAAATGTAATCCGCTGAATGCAACAGAAACAACTCTTCAGTGGTTTAGCCACCCTCTCCCTCCCGCCAAGTCATGCATTGTGGACATGCAGAAGAATGTCATAGATGCTGCCTGGTTCCGAAGAAACGCCCCCTGCTTTTGTAAGCATTTCAGTCTAAAGCGGAGATTTAACTCGCATTTTACTTTAAGGGAACGTGAACAAGGAAAGAGAGAGCCCTGCGTGCGAGTCCCTTCACAGCTCTGGGTCCGTCTCAGGGTAAATGAGATGAGTCAGTCATTTCCCCTAACTTGAGTTTTGTCGCCCGGCAGCGGGATTAGAAGCTGCTCTTAAGATGTCCCTTCCTTGTCCCTGCTGAGGGGAGCCTACAGCAAGTCACCCAAAGGGGAGCCCAAGAAAAGGGGAGGTGCACGCGCCCCAGGGGTGTAAGAGAGACGTGGGACGAAATTCTAGAGCGAGGGATCCTCGGAAGGAAGAGGAGGGGCAAGGGCGCGTGGGGAAGAAAAGGAAGAGGCGTCCGGGGAAAGGAAGGGAAGGGAAGGGAGGGGTGGGGAGGAAGAAGGAAGGCGGAGGAAAAAGAAGGGGGCGAGCGGCGGAACGCTGGGCGGGCCGGGGAGGTGCCCTGGGCGGAGCGGCCTCGAGCTTTGGGGAGGGTCTGCAGCGCGGGGGCCGGCGGGGCGGGGCCGCGGGCACCAGAGCTTCGGCGCAGCTGCGGGGAGTGGGGATCCTCTGTGCGGCCAGACCCGGCTCCGAGGGACATGTCCGTGCCGCGCTCAGCGCGCGCCCCGGACTGCTAGCTCCCCAGGGCCTTCCTGTTCGCGCCGCCCCGCACCTGGCCGCGGCCCCGCAGCCGGGCTCGGGCGCCAGCGTGCGGCGGGCGGGTGGCCGTGCGCGCGGACCGCCGCAGTCATGGGGCTGCAGCCCCTGGAGTTCAGCGACTGCTACCTCGACAGCCCGTGGTTCAGGGAGAGGATCCGCGCCCACGAAGCGGAGCTCGAGAAGACCAACAAGTTCATCAAAGAGCTCATCAAGGACGGGAAGAACCTCATTGCGGCGACCAAGAGTAAGCCGGGACCTGGGCGCGGGCGTGCTTCGGCGCGGCAGGGCGGGGAGGAGCCTCTCCTGGACAGAGACCGACTGTCCCGTGCCCCGGGCCAGCTGCCGGAGGAACAGCCTCGAGGTTCATTGCGGACGTTGGAGGCCCAGATTCAGCCCTCCCGGGCCCCCGGACAGGCGGTCGCGAATCCCCTTTCCCGCTCCCACCCCTTTGCGGCCAGGAGCGGTGCAAGGGGGCGCTGCCCGCGGGTCAGACAACCCCAGCCGGGTCCCCTCGTTGCCGGCGTTCCCCGCTGCACCGCCCGAGGGCAGGTTTTATTACACTCTGAAGCTTCTCATAGCCCCGTACCAAGCAGAAACATTAGTTTTACTAGTTTTGTCTCGTGATCTCTCAAAACTTTCCTGGGAATTCTTTGAAAACGTGAGTATTGAATCCTCGCAAACAGTCTTGTCCCGGATCCTTCACTGAGCTAAACCAGAAAGTCCACCTGGCGTTGTGCTGCTTTCTGCACATTCCTTCCCTTCTCCCGCGGTGAGGAGGGGTTCAAACATCGGGGCTTTTAAGGGTAGCAGAGGGCCTGCCCTCTGGCCCGAGGGAGCGCAGCAGCCAGCAGATACAGAATTACACCCAATCATGCTGGATTCTTTTCTCCCCGTTCTTTATCTTTTGAAAAACTCAGAAGTGAAGTGGCTACAGTAGAAATTGTGTGTGTGTATGTAGGTATCTGATGAGAATCTAGGAGGGAGGTGGACAGAATTCGCTCGAGAACACTTGAGTTGGTGTTAATGGGGAGGCATTAGCTATACTGAGAAGCTGGGCAGCCTGACCTGACCACACCTGTAACCCATAGCCTGTTTTGAAGATGCCTCTAGTGCCCCGTGTTCCCTCTTAAAAAAAAAAAAAAAAACCTGTCCATACAGCAGACAGGGGCTGGGGCAGTATCCAGCCTCCCAAGTCTGTGTTGTTAGGGTCTTTATCTTTTCCCTAGTTTATCAATTCAGTGATTCCTAGCTTTGCGAGTTTTTCCCTTGTACACTTGTTTGTAGACATCACCTCTGGGAAAAATACTCCAGGTCACCTCACCCCCCCACCCCCTGCACTTTGCATTAAGAAACATTAAACTCACTGAATAAACTCTCAAGTACCCAGCACAGTGCCTGGAATAGTAAATATTCACTTAGTGGATGAGTTGAAATCATGTTTTAATGAGAAGAATTTGGTGAGCCATCCTTGTAATTTTGGAAGCATGTCACTCACCTTCTCTGGATGATGTCCAAGATTCCTTTTGGCTCTAAGACCTATTTGGTGTTACAAAAAGAGGATTAGGAATTATTGTTTTGGACATGCGACTACTGGGCTTATTTTGTTGGCATCTCTCCAGTGGCCGGGCATTGGGTATGTGTCGGGTGGGAAGTAGGGAGGGGCTGTAACTATGTAGGAGTGAGAATGGAAAGGAGGATGTGAGAAGAGCAAGGCATGTGGGTACGTGTGTAGTGATCTTGAAGGAGAGGACTCCTGTAGCTTGGTGTTAACCAGTGTTAACCAGTATCACTGGCGGGGGGTTGGGGAGGTTATCCTCTCTCACTGGCCGGAGCGGCTCCCTCTAGAGCTAGGTGGCTGAGGAGAGAGGCTTTGGTGTGGAGTGAGACAGATGGCAAAGCCAGTTTGGCCACTGGTAGAAAGCTATTTACGTGACTGAATATTAGCTCTTCTGCCGAACAGGACACATGCCTGGTGTTCCAGCAGCAGCTAGAGCATCTGGGGGGCCAGCTGTCAGCCTTCCTCTCCAAAATGTAGACTGGCTTGAATTTAAAAATTGGTATCTTATTCCTTTTGATTCCTGTCCTTTACCATAAGAAATATAATTTATAATCATGCTTAAAAGAGCAACCAGAAAGTGTCTTTTTTTCTCATTATGTTTAATTAAACTTCTCCCCAGAAGACGACAGTAACACAGCTTTAGTTTACATGCTTTTGATAAGTTAGAAAGACACTTTGTTCATCTTGGTCCATAAAGTTTATGCCTAGTTCCTATTAAAGATTAAGTCAAGACGTTTGAGTTTAATTCGCCTTCACTGTTAAGGCCTGGCTACATGACAATTGGGCAGGTCACTTCTTTCTTTTGTGTCCAGTTTCTCTTGTCCTACTTCTAAGGCATTAGTAAGATTCTGTAGTGTTTGGAAATTGCTTGATTAGGTCATTTGAAATTGCAGTCTAGGTCAGTAGTTTGCCTAACTAGTTGAGCCTTTCTGTTACATCTGAAAGTCAAATCCAGGAAGGACATGAGGCGGAGGGAGAAGCTGAGGCAAGAATACCACTCAGCTGGGATAGGTGCTTTATTTTTACATTGTCTTACAAAAATGGCATTTTGTGTACTTTCAGAATTGTGTTTGAGTATAGAAATATTTTTAATTACCCTGTAAGATGCCTCCCACGTGAACTAAATACTAGTTGGACCTAGGTAATTTTGGTGTCTTGATGCTTTGAATATTCCATAAATACTTAAAAGCTGGAGGCAGTTCTGTAGGACCTGAAGACTCACTGCCAAGTTCAGTCAGAAAATACTTAGCATCTATAATTTGTTTAATATTGGTATTGAGATTTAAAAGAGATGATAAGATAGAGGCACTTATCCTTGAATTTATTGTTGTCAAGTTGAATAAAGTTTAATCTAGGGAACATGCATTGTGTTGAATTCTTGAAGATACAGAGGATACACAGACACATATGTTAAAAGGTTAACAGTTCAGTGACAAGTGAGAATTCTTACTTTGTCAGGAACAAAAGTTGGTTGTAGGTTTGAATGGAGAAGGTTTGCGGGAAGTTTGGGAATTCGTGTTTTAAGTAAGGAATAGATGCTTGTCAAATTGAATGGCTCAGAAGAAACAAGAACACTACAATGTTTGAGGATGATGAGGAGACCAGTTTGGCGGGAATGGAGATTTCATTTCAGGGAGTAGAATGGGATGAACAGGAAGGTCAGTTTCAGATTAATAGCACGGTTGGGAATGAGGACTTTATCCCATGGAGAATCGCTGAAGGTTTTTCGGCAGAAGCCAGATATGGGAAAGAGGTGTTTGAGAGATGGCATTTGACGTCTGTCTGTAGGGTGGAGGTGGCAGTGGGGGTAGGAAGGAACTCTAGAGACAAGAGTCTAGGATCATTGACTTATGTGTTAGATTGGGAGATCATTCACTCAGTTCAATGGAGTCTTTGTTTAAATGCCTTTTTTAGTCCTTTTTCTTTCTTTCTTTTTTTACTCCTTTCCTTCCTTAGAATAACCAGTGTCCTTTTTCAGTACAGTTTAAACTTTTGTAAGCTTTTCATGTTATGTCTGTAGTTTCAAATGCTAAGAATCTGTAGAAATGTGTACCATATTTGTTGAACAGCAGTAAGCCATATATGCTTCTCATAAATATTATGTTAGGCGTTATTTAGAGAATATATTCTGTGCTAGAGGGAAATACATATTTTTTAAACAAATAGTCCTGCAGTTATTAATAGTCCTTACATAGCTCTAGAAAATGTTCTTTAGTAAACTCAGATTGTCTAGCTCTGTGTGTGTGAGAGAGAGAGAGAGAGAGAGGGAGAGAGAGAAGGGGACAGAGGGAAAGAGAGAGAACACACACAAGAACACAGAGCTGGAGGGACCCTCGTAAGTGAGCCTGCTCTGACCACTGACGTGGAGAAGAATGTCAGTGGCAGCCGGTGCTGGAATTCATCTTCCAAGTGTTGGTTTTAGTGCTGTTAGGCTTTGCTATTTTAATGATATTCGCTTTGTTTTATTCGGGACAACATAAAAGTTCCCTTTTGCTGTCTTCATGTTTATTATTTCAGAGAAATGGTTTATATGGTAATTCTTTTTGGAGAAATTTCTCAAGTTCTATCGTATTGAAACACAGAGATTTGGAAGACTTCAAAGAATTCACTTTGTAAACACCCGCTTTACTTTCCTTATTTGTAAAATGGGACGGCTGTAGTAGAAAGCCTTTAGGATTGAATAAAATGACGAGACAGTGTTTTGAAAACACAGATGTAAAATGGTTGTGTAGATTCTGTCGTTTGCTTAGTTCATATTCTTTTTCTGAAAATCCAAATTTGACCAGGGGTCTGCACCCTTTCCCAAGTGACTCAGGGAAAAATGGATGATTCTGTTTAGTGTAACTCAGTGGTTCTCAGTCCTAGCTGACCTTTAGAATTATGTGAAAAGCTGCAAAAAAGATGTGCAGTCAGGGCTGAGAGTCACTGACCTCTAACTCACTTCTGGTAAACCTATTTTCTGGGTTGGTGACTAGTTTAAGAATGAGGATGTAGTTCATTTCTGGCCAGTAAGATATGGTAGGAAGTCTGCTGAACCAAAGGATGGACTGGGGCAGAAAGGTAACTGAGTCTGGGTTTGAATGCCATTGTGGGAGCCACCAAGTTCTTTGCTTGAAGCCCATCACTGGACAGCTTGTTAAATGACAAGCCAGTTTCAGTTGCGTTTTCTGCTACTTAGGACCCTAATTTTGGAGCGATTGTAAATTTTGTGCTGCTGTTCCTCTTAAGTGGAATTTAGAGAGGTATGAAAATAAAATGCTGTTTGAAAAAATTAATAAATTACAAATATAATTTTTCATCGAATGGAAAAATTACTCATATTTTTGCCCCAAAGAAATCACATGGACACCCTCCCCAAACACAAACACAGACACAGTTAAGGGAATTGCCTGGGATAAACCTTACACTCTCACTTAGGGTTTTATCTCAGAGGGCTGCTCTGTAATATGATTGTAGACTTGCTGTAAAAAAGACTTGAGCTGGGATGTGAACCCAAACAGGCTTCAAGAGCTTTATGCACTACAAGTGGTCCCTGACTCCATTTAGAGTAGTTCCCATTTAGAGCCCTCCAGCAGGGGAGCAAGGTTTAGAATATTTTATTGGTCAGGTGTCTGTTATTCTCCTGCCTTTTTGACAGATTGCCTTTTTCTCTGTTCTCCCATCTGTTTGGCTCCCTTTGAAGACCTCTTTTCTGCTTCCTTTTTTTTTTTTTTTAGTGGTAGGGGGAACTAGGGAGCATAGTTGATTTTGGAAGAGCAGGAGGGTATTTTTATTTTTTGATTTTTAAAAGAGCTGATAAGACAGCATGGCATTGAAGATCAAGATCAGAGGCTGAGATGTTTGTGTCCGTATTCTAGCTCAATCACTCACGAACAGTGGAACTGTGGTCTGTGGCCAAGTTGGGTAGCTTTTCTGTATCGATGTTGTCTTTCGTAAAATGGAGATGAGAATACTATCTACTATATAGGGTTACTAGTTAGGGTAAATGAGTTAATACATGTAAAATGTTTAAAATATGCACTCAAATGTTAACCATTGTGATGTATTATATAAATTGCAGGGATATGTTTTAATACCAAGGCCAGTTTCTTGCCTGAAAAATAGCTGCTCTGGACCAGAGACTAGTGTCTGACTTTTTAGTGCTCATCCCCCACAAGAGTATATTTGTCCAAATCATCATTACTAGTGACCAAGAAGATAGACAAATTTGCAATACTCTGGAAAAGTTTCCAAGGTTTGAATGTAGTTTGGGATGCTGGAAAATCTTGAAGGTAAGTTGATAAAGCTAAGTGGAATCTTGAGGAAATTTTTCCAGAAGTTGTTTCTGATTCACAAAGATGTGAAGATGAAAAAGAAGGTGTCACTCAGGCTGTTGTAACTGCAGCACGCTGTCTGTAGCTGAGGCTCGTGCAGTCAGCAGCAGGCCTCTCCCAGGGGATGATGAAGAAGAGTGGAGATGACCCAGAGAGCTCTGCTTATGGTACCGCGATGACACCATCAGTAACCGGAACCTTCAGATGCTTAAAAATTACAATGACACTTTTCGAGGGTATTAATTTTAGTATTTAACGTGCAGAAAACTTTAACAACTCAATAGCCAGTGGTTGTGTTTGCTGTGGGAAATTCACAGGAAAAGGCGGCCAGAGGCATCTCTAAGGAGGGTGGATGTTCCTAAGAGCGGTTAGGTAATCCTGTTCTCTCCAAAGGAATCTTTAAGTCCCGAGGACAAATTCCTAAAGAAGTTCCTTTGAAACCAGTGTCTCTGGTAGCCATTTATCACCCTATGATTTTTTTTTCTGTTGCTTTTTGCATCTTAAGAGAGGCAAGAATTATGAAAATATAAAAATATTGTAGTCTACAAGTTATCATAAATCATGCTTTAAGTGATTGCTGACTGTGTGTGGCAGTGAATGGGTAGTTTACATTTGACCACAGTTAAGATATGGTGTCTTTTGTTGCTTTTTTTTTAAAGTTTGATGTTAGAAAGGTAGCTATGAAAACATTTTTGGGATTCCTTTTTGTCTTCATTGCCTTTGACTTTCTACATCTTGTTAAAGCAACCTTAGATTTATTTCAGGGCTTGTAGAAGGGTGTTTAGAAATTTATAGATTATAGTTTTGATTAAGGATGTCTTGAATGTTTTACTAGGTTATTTATAGTGAAGTTCCATTCCAGAGAGAAATAGGTGATTATAAACTACATTTGAAAAATGTTTTGTTATTTAAGATATATGTAATTTAAATAATATAATAATAGTAGTTAACTTTTATTAAGCATTTACTATTTGCTTTATGTTGTGCTAAATTCAGGGCAAACATTGCATAGTGTGAAGATTTACTCAATGAGGTATACTGTTATTTACCCCACTTTGCAGATTAGGATACTGAATTTATAGAGGTTAATAGCTTATCCAGATCACTCTGTTGGTCAGTGGTGGAGCTGGAATGTGAACCCACATTTGTCTGACTCCAGAACCCTTAACCACAATAATAAGCTGTCTCCATGAAGGGGTGTAACTGCGGTCTTCTGTTAGGAGAAGTTATGATAAATCTTGGTTATCTGGAATGTGTGTACATTTCATGATCTAGTTAGATTATTCTTATTAGCTCAGCAAAGTGACCATGATTTAAAACATAAATTTTAAAGCCTAATTATTGTAAATAGAAGTGATTACTAATTTGTATTGTAAGTATAGACACTGGGTTGATTTAAGATGGCTTACTAGATACAGACCACCACTCAAAAAAAAATATTTCCTTCATCTGAGTCTCTTTCTGTCTCATGTCCACCTCTCCCCTTTTACACTTCCTTCCTCCCTATTCCTCGCCTCACCCTTTAATAAATTTTAATTTTGTTCTCATATTTCAGGCCATTTTTTCCTTTAAAAGTTTGGGAAATTTTAGAAATATGAAAAGATATAAAGATTCTCATAATGAACATCTCTGTGTTTGCCTCTCAATTTAAGAAATAAAAGCTTTCTGTCTGCCTTTCCCCAGTAGCAACCAGTCCTTCTCCCCAAGAGGCAGCAACTGTCTCAAATCTGGTGTTTCTTATTGCCAGGCATTTTAATTCATCTGCACGCAGTTCTAAATAAGAGTATGTTTGGCATGTTTTTAGACTTTATATAATGGTTTTATACTATATGTGTTCTGCGGCTTCCTTTTTCCCTTCGACATCATATTTGTGAGAGTGTTTTTATTGAAACCTTTTTTTCTGTAAGTGGTATTTAAAATGTATTTAATCGATGTTATATAAATAACATAAATGATGACGTGCCCTATATCCATGCATTTTTTATTGAGAAACAATATAGAGAATTTACTCGGTATAAAAGCCTTATTGTAATTAATTTTATAAACTTTAAAACACTAGCTTTGACAACAACCTGTAAATAATGAAGCCATGAGTTTTGAAGACATCTAATACAATTCTTTTTGATATATTAATAGCTTAATGTGGATCATCAGAACAAATCAGTTTAAATTTCAGGACTATAAGATATGACTTGTCTGACTCACAAAGAAATCTTAAAAAAACCTGTTTGTTTTATTCATACTAGAATGACAGTATGAGTAGGTAGAAAAAAACACATTTGTATTCATAATCACAGTGTATATTAAGCCCTCTGGTAACTGTCAGTCTAGTTAGGTCAGATTAATGTGATTTTCAGGCAAGGAAATGGTTGCTCTTTTTTGCTAGGCCTTAAAGCAAGCAGGAACCACAGCCTGCTTTACTTAATTATTTTAATATAGGATCATAATTTATGGACTTGCCAAGGGGATGCTTTTGTAATGAGGAAGCCTTAACTTCCTCTTTAAACAAACAAACACACACACACACACACACACACACACACACTGAAAAACCCCTGACACTTTGCATTCTAAGGGCAGGCATCTCTTGATGGGATTGACTGGAATCACACCTGTATTGCTGCCACTGCTAGGCCTGCCTCCCTGGTTGAACTAGAATTTCCTCTCTGTGTTTCCTTAGGAAGATGTTAATCCTTTGCCACTTAATATTTCAACAGTGAGTGTGATGTCTCCTTCCCTGTTGACTTGTTCACCCATGGGCACTGCCTGCCTTTGGGTGCCAGTGCAAACTGTCTACTACCTGCTGGTATTGTCGTGCTGAAGTGTGTGGCTGGGGGAAATCAGTTTGGCCAGACTAATGGCACCTCAGGTGTCAATATAGGATGTTTTATACTCTAAAAAAAATGAATGCTTTTATCTCTCACTATAAAGTTGACTCCACTACTTGTTAGTAGTAGTGTGACCTTGCACAAGTTAAACTCTCAGTACCTAACTTTCTGGGGTTTTTTGTTGTTGTTATTTATTTATTTTTTTTAATTAGTAAGATGGAGATAGGAACATACCTCATGGGGCAAGATTATTTATTCCTCATGTTGCATATTAAAAGATATGGCCACGTGGGAGGAGGAGCTGCTGCTTCATCTCCCTCTCCTCCTATTGTTGAAAGCATGCCATTCTGACTTCCTTTGGTCGTCCTTGAGCACTGTTGTGGCTTTACCAGGAGTGACGGTAGAAGTAGTCCTTGAACGTGCGTTCTTTCTCTCTGAAGGTTAACAGTATTTTGAAGCATAGGGTTGAATGTAGGCCTCATTTATAAATGGGAGAAGCCACCTGTAATAGTGTTGCGATCTAGCATAGTACTGAAGATCTTCACTTGAGAACTTTGGGGACAAAGCCAAAAATGTACACAGGAGTGGAGTGTCACTGACATGCCATTACTTTTATTTGAGAATCTGGCAGAATGTACTTCTGTCACTCTGACAGATAGTTTTGTTTTTCTTTTGTGAAATGCAGGTCAAAGACAGCACAGCAAAGATCAAGGTCTTTGAAGGCAGATTTACTTACTGTGCAACCTTGGGCGACTTGCTTAACTTCTCTGTGCCTTGATTTCCTCTTTAAAATGTGGATACTAATTTTATCTCCCTAAATGTTGCTAAGGTTAAATTAGTTAATTATTTTTAAAGCATTTGGAAACCTCTCTGAACCGTAGTAAACCCTGATGTGTTGGCTAAGTGCAGAAAAAATTTAAAAACTACGTTGTCATCACTATAATGGGATTTATGACAGTGAGGGAGACATATTATCATAGGTCTTTGAACGTCACCTATTGTGGTCTAGTTGCTAGAGTTTTTTTAAATTTTATTATTTGTTCCGAGTATACAGTACACTGGTTAGGCATTTATATAGTTTATGAAGCAGTCTGCCTGATTACTTTCTCTCCCGGCTCTACACACAGCCATTACACTACTGCTGACTGCATTCCCTGTGCCGTACTGCCCATCCCTGTGACCATCTGTCAAATGCCAGTTTGTATTTAACTCTTCACCCCTTTCTCCAAGCCTGCCCAGGCCCTTTTCCCTCTATATTTGTGAGTCTGTTTTTGACTAGTTTGTTTTTTTTTCCCTTAGATTCTGCATAATCAGTGAAATCATATGGTATTTATCTTTCTCTGTTTGCCGTGTCACTCAGCATAATAACCTCTAGTTCCACCCATGTTGTTGAGAATGATAGAATTTCATTTTTTTAAAATGGCTGAGTAATATTCCATTGTATATATGAATCATAACTTCTTTGTCCAGTTGTCTGTTGATGGGCATTTATGTCACTTTCACATCTTGGCTATTGTAAATAGAGCTGCCATGGACATAGGGGTGCAGAGATCTTTACGAGTTTTAATAGTGAAAAGCGACCCTGTATATCTGTACAGAAATTCAAGTTCTAGTAGGGAAGACAGAAGATTAATTAGACAAGCACTGTCATTCACGTTCCTGAGTAAGAGTGGATACTTGGCCATGGTTAACAGGACTAACTAAATGGAGGGGTCAAAAAAGACTTCAAAAGAGTAGTAACGTCTACGCTGAAATGAAAGGGAAGACTAGAGACGTTCCATGCTGAGGGCAGGGAAGAAGAATTCTCCAAGCACAGGGAAATGCTGCCTGGAACCTCGGAGGCCACACACAGCGTGTGCTCCAGCTGGAAGAACAGCTCAGTTCAGGTGGGCCGGGGCCGGGAGCAGAGTGGGGAGTTGGTGTGGGGAAGGGTTGGGAAGGGCCTGGTGCAGCAGGTTAAGGACTTCAGAGGACAGCAGGAGGTGACCGAAACATCTGGAGCAGGAGATTGGTATCATCTGAATTGTATTTTAGAAAGGTTTCGCAGGCCATGGCTGTCAGAATGGATTTGAGGAACACAGCACTGAAGGTCAGTTGCCTGCCCCAGACTTTGCTATCAGGAGAGTCCGGTTCTCAAGGAGTCAGGATTTAGAGACTGCAGGCTTCGGTGGGTGATTGGGTTTGGGGGCAGAGGGAGGAGGTCCCTCTGTTCCTGGCTTGGGCAGTTGAGTGCTGTTGACTGAGGTAATCCAGCCAGAGGAACAGGTTTTGTGGGAGAAAGGATATGTTTTCGGTTTTGACAGTGTTGAGGCTGAGGTGCTTCTGATATATCCAATAGGCATATTCAGTAGATTGTTTCTTTTATGAGTGTGTATTTCGGGAACAGGGAATAGAGTTAGAGATTTGAGAAAGGGCTGGAGACACAGCATGTAGTAAGAGTTGACACTATGGAACTGGATAGCAAACCTGTCTGGAGAGAGAACGTAGGGGAAGAAGGCAGGGTGGCTCAGGGCAAATCCTGAGGAACACTGGCTTTGAAGGAGTGGCTGGAAGAAGAGTTTGAGAAGATTTGAGGGTAGTCGGCATTGACAGAGATGGAAAACTGGGAGGGGGTTGTGCAAGCCAAGGAGAAGGAACGCTTCAGAAAGTAGGAGGGAGTAGACAAGGTCACGCTACAGCGGTGTCATGCATGAAGAGTCCAGGTGACATTGCATTAGCAGGAAAGTACCCTTGGTGATAGCTGGGAGAGTCGCGTGTGGCACAGCAGGGGTGGCAGAGGGGTGAGGAGACAGCGCAAGGAAAAGACAAGAGCCTGTGGTACAAGCTCCCCCGAGTCACTGCACAAGTTGATGACCATGTCTGCAGAGAGCGGGGCGACAATTGGGGAATAGTCCAGAGTCCAAAGTGGTTCTGAATACAGAAGATGGGGTTTAGATTCCAGGGGCAGGGGGAAACACCTTTCATCTGCTTAAATAACAAGGGATGGAAATGATGGGCGCACACCCAGGAAAACGTGTAGATTTGTTTCAGGACCTGGAGTAAATTGTGAACTGATGTGTTTTAGTGGCAAGATAGTTCTCAGTAATTAATTCTGTTTTAATTCTTCCCCAAACATTCTTTTCCTGGCTAAGAAATAATGTGACTTGTAAGAGTGTCTTATAGTTGGTTTGAATTGGATGAGATGGAATATAGATGTTAAACCATATTAACAAGAAGAAATAGTGGGCAGAAGGGGAGTAAAAATAGGAGTAAAATGCTTGGATAATGGTTAGCCCTCAAAACACTAAGAGATGCCTCTATTTCAGACTATTCTTGTGGCACTTAAAGTCAAATATGTTATTTAAGTACTCATTTTTTTTTTTAATGTGTTAAATGGAAACACTTCTTTTTCACTGGAAGACACTGCCGAGTTTTGCATTTTCTCTCAGTGAAATGGTGCTGGGTCTCTTTGGATGCTAGAGACGCAGAAAGAGACCTCATGGAACCGAAACTTCTACAGAGAAGAAAATGCTTCTGGTAACAGCTGGGAAGATTCTAGGATTTCTTCCTTTTTGTCTGAGAAGAGGAATAGTACCTAGGGATCTTTTGAGTTAAAAATGTAGTAGTTACCTATGATCTAAAAGTATGTTTCCTCTCCCTTTCAGCTAACTTTTTAGGTTCTAACTAGTTTAAGAAACAATTCCTAGAAGAAGGAAATGATTAAGAAAAGTGACTGTGTAGCGGTCACGTAATGGCCGTGTGTCGAGCCAGAGGGAAGATGGAGTAATCAGGGGGACCGCTTCATAAACTATATGTCTAACCAGTGTACTTTATACTTGAAACTGCTAATAAAAAAAAAAAATTAAATGATAAAAAGGTGACTAACTCTGCAAGACAGCCCTTCTCTTCCCTTTCTCTCTGGATGTACTGACAGGAGGCACACAACATGCTTTCAGGGAGGTGAAGTGTGGAATCTTCCAGGTTCTTCAAATGGATTCTAGGACTTAGTGAAGACGTTCATTGCTTACGCCCCTGGAGCTAGAGTTGGTGGCCTGTTTTTGTGGAAAGCATTGCATAAGGCTTAGAATCAACCTGAAGTCCTTTTCTTCTTGGTAGGTCAAATTTCTGGCATAAAGCATACTGTATATCCTCATTCATTTCCTTCAGTCGCGAGTGAGAGAAACCGAGCCAAAACTAATTGAAGCAAAAAAGAGAATTTCTAGCTCCTATGTGTGAAGTCTAAGGAGGGGTCTTGCTTTACATACAGCTGCATCCAAGGGTTCGAACAGTGTCATTAGGTCTTTTTCTGCATCTCTAGCATTTTCTTCAATTGGTTTGATTCTCAGATTGGCAATTTTTCCATGATGACAATAGCGTAAGTTTTATGTCTTTCTTACTGTTGTCAGAATTCCAGAGAAGAGTGACTCCTTCTCCTTAGAGTGGTTGTTCTCAAATAGATGATTTTGCACCCACCCCCGTCCCGGTCCCGACCCTGGGAGACGTTTTTGGTTATAATTGGGCAGTGCTACTGGTGTCTGTTGGTCAGAGGCCAGAAGTGCTGCTTAGCATCCTACGACACTTAGGAAGCCTCCCTGCAAAAGAGAATGAGCCCACGCAAAGGGCTAATTGTGCTGAGGTTGAGAAACCCTACTTTTAGAGATAGGGAGACCATGCCATGTAAATCAGGATACTTTTAAGAATAAAATGATACCAGGACAACAGGCAGATGCTGGGATTGTCCCGAGTAGACCTGGATTTGTGGCTGCCTTTCCTAAAGGCCCCATTAGTCCTGGGTCCCTTGGCCAGCCTCCACCAGTCACTGAGATGTGGCAGATGGTATGCTTTGGCCAGCCTGATCATGTGCCAACCACTGCGATGAAAAAGCAGGTAGCCCGTGATTGTCAGCTTCAACAGAATGTTAAGGCTCACAACAAATGGATATGTTGAATGTAGTAAAAAGCTGACATCTACTATGCAAGAGAACTTGCATTTTTGAGAAGGACTTTACTAGACCTGTTGTGATCTGGGTCTAGGGGCTTAGTGTGGCCAATAAGGACCATGTGAAGATAGCAAGTCAAAATAAATATGCCTTCTATTTTTTTTCCATTTCTCGGTTGATTAATTTTAACCAACATAGAGAAGAGTAGGAGAAATGGTGAGGGTGAAGAGGAAGATTGTGGTCTGCATAACCTGCCTGGACCCAGGGAGGTGAATACAGCGAGGTGGTTGGTGACTGTGCCTTATGGTGTATTACCTCTGAAGTACGAATTGACACTTTTTTAATCATTGTGGAAAAAGCTTAGATTAAAATAGTTAATATTTATGACATTTTAACTTGTTATATAGGCCAACGCCATATTTAAAAAAGTCAAATTAAAAAATTTCTGACACTGACAGTATTCCTATTAAGTTTTTGAGAAATAAAGGCTTTATTAAGAAAAACTGATCCTCATGAGTGTAATTCATCTGGCAGAGTGGATTGAGTAATTTTACCTTCTTTTTCCTTTTAAACAAAGAACTGTTCTAGAGCAGAACTTGAAAAAGATTCTTGTCTAATTTTGTATATTCCTAGTTTAATTTTAAATTTGAAATCACTTGAGAAGTCCCGTAAGCATCCAGAAAAGTTGTCCAAATAAGTTTATATTCTTTTGCAATTGTATGATAGCCTCTGGGAAGTATTTTTCTAGTCCATTTTATTGTATATGCTGGATAGTATCTAAAGTAAAGATTTGAAAGTAGGTAAGTGACCTAATTGGAGTATTTTCATTGATAATCTGGGAGACTTAAGATGGCGTTAAATAAAATACTTATGATGTGAATTCTGAAATCTTTTAGAATTGACTTCTATGTCTTCATTGATATTGTCTAAAAGACTTATATGGCTATGCAAATTAACTTGTTGATGAGAAGCAGACATCCAGAAACAGGATGTATCACTTAACCACAGTTAACAGTTTTTGTTTTCTATAAAATGATTCAGTGCCTTTTGGCAGTGGCTACCTGAGTGTGTCTGCAGGACTGATTTATCTTGATAACCATAGAACAAAAAAGGTTTTAAAAAGTACTTCTTTGTCCAGATAAACAAAGAGGCAACTTTGTAAAGACCTTCAACTTTTGGGACTTCGATGTTTTCCTTCCATAAGCTTTAAAGCTGAAAGCGTAGTTCTGAGTAAATGCACATCCTCAGTGTAGTGTCTGCAGTGGGAACAGAATGGAAAGGCTGGAGAGGGAGTCATTTGGTTCTGTGGTGGCAGCTAGTGCATCAGTGAGCATTTGACCTTTGATAGGTGTCAGCAGGCCACTTGAGAATGCAGGGTGCAAGCTTGTGGCATCAGTTTAATGACTGTGTACCAAACTCAGGGTTTATGTTAGGATGACAATTCAGAGTAAAATGGAATGGAATTAATGCATATTTAGCTCTCTGGAATTAATGCATACTTAGCTCTCTTTACAGAGCGTGTTGTGTGTCTGTGTGTCAGTGTGTGTTGGTTCGGATGTTACTAAACTCTGTTATGTAAGAGGGATCAGTGATGATTCCTTTAAAGTGAAGTCATCTCCCAACCTATTTTGTTGTGTGTACATGAATATCTGTTTTTAAATGAAGGTTCATGTAAAAATATCTTCAATTACAAACAGCAGTGAGTAAATTACTCTTGTCAAATTAGAGTTGTTAGATTTTATTTTAATTGGCCTGATCTACTTATAAGTTTAGCTATTGCTAAACATCTGAGATATACTAAAACAAATTTATAAGCTTGCTAGAAGTAATGTAATAATAATGGTGGTGGTCGTAGTGGTCGTAGCAGATAAGTTTTTTTTTTTTTTTAATTTTTATCTCTTTAGCACTTACTGTGTAAATGTACAAGCCTTTCCCATGAGTTAGCATTAATTTTTCACAGTAGTCCTATTTGACATTTACTCTTCTAGTAAATACCATTTTGCAACTCAGGAGCCTGGATTTAGGTAGATAGTTACTGCCTAAGGGCACTCACCTAGAAAACTGTGCAACCCCTGACATTTACACACACACTCTGAGGCCTCTGGTTTTCTAGAACAGCATTCATCATTGCCATTGATGTAGTATTTCATAGACCAGATTTGCCACATTATCTTGTGTAGAGGCATGGTGGAAAGCTTACTTTAGGGGATTTTAAAATTTCCATGAAGCGATAGAAATTTCCTGTAAGGTAAGAAAAGTCACAGGAAAAGGAGGTAATTTTCAGATGATCTGGTTATACTACTTGTATTATCCAAAAAATAAAAAAAATAAAAAATAAAAATTGCTGTTTCCTTTTAAACCAAAGCAGAATTTAAAAAGTGGGGTTGCCATTAGTGATCCAGAGGGCGCATGGGTTTTATCTGGACTGGCAGCCCAATATTAATGCCATTTTCAGCTTACCTGGCTTATCACTGAGCGGCAAAGGCCTGCAAGATTTCTCCTCTTAGAGGAAATCCTTTGCTTTGTGGAATGGATGCTTAACTGTTAATGCCAGTTTGGACTCTGGCTTAAATGTGCTACTTATGCCCCCAAACTGTATTGCTGTCTTATTTCGTTTGCAAATAATAGCCATTCCTTTTCTTTCTAGATATATATTCATCCTTTTTGGTGATAGTGTTCTGAATGTATTTACTCCAAAACACATTTTCTCCTGTTTCACCTGAGGAACTTGCTATCCAGAAGGTTAAGAATTTTGTCCAAAGTCATGTGGCAAATCAGGATGAGTGAGAAAATATTGAGACTTAATCATTTAATCATTCACGTGAATGAGAGTCCTTTCTCTTGATCCTTCATTTGAAGGAAGAAATTAATGACCTATGATATGATATTGTTTTTTTCGGTCCCGGCTTCCATTCATCTACTACTGTTTTTAATAAAGAGTGAACATTACTAAAAAGTTTGTTCCTCTCCTTGCCCACAGTCCAGATCTTGGGAGACTTTCAGGCCCTTGAGGACAGTCTGTTTTCAGCCCCTCAATTAGTGCCTACAGCAGTACCTGGCCCATAGGTATTGGATTAATACTTGCTGAGTAAATGCCCATTTGGCTCCTGGAATGTTAGAGTCGGAAGTCCTTGCAGTGGGGGACCGCAGTAAAGAAGCAGATAAGAACGTGAGAATCCGGGTCTTTGCTTCCCAAGCCACTGGCGTGAGGCGGAACGGGCCTTCTGCATCTTTGTGTACCACCTGTCACTTTCCCACCTCCTCTGCACACCCCCGCTGAGCACTTTATATCTAATGAAAATAATCAAAATCATAATGCTCAGGAGACGAGAGTGGCTAGAATTTGGTTAGAAAGTTTTTTGGCCTCAGTCGAGTTGACGAATCATTGAAGCATGATGATAGGCCCAGGAGGACTTGGGGCACAGTTGAGATCGCATTCAGATCCTTCTGAGGACTCCAGGCGACTTCCAGATGGAAAGAAACACTCAGAATGGTGCTTGTTGGTTGTTTATTTCTTTTGATTGGCTTTCTATTGTTATTCCTTAATGAGGGTTTATATTTAACATGCTGAAAGTTGTATACACATTTTTTTGTCTGTCTCCACGTAGAGGTAAATAGTATGGGTGAATTTTCATGATTACACAAGCGTTTTAATTTTGTTTCACATAAAGTGAAATAACAGGAAAAGGACAATTAAAAATAGTGATCTTGCTCACACAGTTAAGTAGTACATTTTAAAAATTAGATTTATAATAGACCATAGTCCCTGAAGGAATATTAAAATCTTTTCAAAATTCCAGCTTCAAAAAAGATTCCAAGCAGTAATGATAAATATAAGCGAATATATTATTTAAGCAAAACCAGAACTGTGATATTAGAAGTACTTGTTATGTTAAGAACAAAATGTTTTTTCCTTATTAATTTTTTCATACATTATTCTTGTGATATACTCAGTCTGGACATTCTGTGTTCAAGGCATCACTTCCATTTAATTTCTCCTAGAAAGCTATTGCAAGGCATTCCATTCTGTTTGACTGACTGTAAATAGGAAGGGATCCTAGCTACAAGAATATTGGTACCATATTCTCAAAAAGGGGGCTCATTTTGAAAATACTAATATCTTTGGAATCTTCTTTGGCAAGCTGCTGATTAAGTATTTTAGGGAGTAGCTTCACTGTTACTCTTATAAAAACTAAATGACCACCCATTTGTCCTTTTCTTGCTCTTCTATAATGTTGGGGGTACTTTACTATTTGTCCCTTTTAGAAGCTAGAGTGTCACTAAAGAAGTCGGAGTGTGAGTGTGGATGGGTGTACACAGTGAGTCAGCCTCTATGGCTCTTTGCTGTGTATGTCGTTCTTGGTTTATACTGAAATGTTTTTCCCACTTCTGCCTTGAGCAGTGAGCACATCACTAACAACTGCATGTAACAAAAGCCAGTTGACAGACCTTGACCAAGTCAGTAATTTTTTTTTCCCTCATACTAAACCAATAGGAGCTGGTCGCTGGCTGATTGTCCACCAGTTTCTTGGCCTTTTCCTCATGGTGGCAAGATGGCCTCGCCATCATACCCCCTTTTCAGTGCAAAAGAGGCAGAATAAGAAAGGAGGAAAAGTCTGTATCACAGGCTTTCCCGGAAACCTCCCGTCAGCCCTGCTTGCGTCTCACTGGCCACAGCTTTCGCATAGCATTGTCTTGCCACAAGGAAGTCCGGGAGAGGGATGGTCCTGGTCCAGAAAAAAGAAAAAGAAAAGCAAAGGAAGAGAAGATTGGAACGTTTGTTGAATGAGACAATTTCTGGATCTGCCAAGAACAGTTCAAAACTGTGGAGGTGAAGATCTTAATAGTATTTCTCTATTTAATATAGTTAATCATCAGTTAATCAGTGAGCACTGTTAATGTGAACTGTATGTTACTGGTCTTGGGGGCATGAGAGATGCAAAAGTATAATGTGTTATCTTATTAAAATTTACAGTCCGTGGAAATATAATATACACAAAACTAAAGGTTCTGTGTAATTAATTCTTAACAGATTATAAGAAGAGGGGCCTTCATGGGTGCCTGGTGTAATTAAAAAGTCTCCATGAGGAAGTGAGAATTGACCAAGGACGTGTCGATGGGAGGGATAGAAATTTCTGTGAAAGGGCAGCAGCTTAAATCAAAGGTACTGTTTTCAGCTTGGTGCACTAGGAGAGAACTAGACACCAGAGCCAGAAGGTCTCCAGGAACAGAGTCCGCTCCGGTTTTGAGCAGAGGCTTTGTGACCCGAGTGGTCGTCCCAGGCCTTGCTGCTCTGTGTCTCCCACCTTGATTTCCCTTTCTAGCTCCCACCCACTTAATGTCCCGTGTATTCTTATGTATCTATTTTATTTATCGTCTTTTTTTTTTCTTAGAATGTAAGCTTTATGAAGACAGTGTTTTTTGTCTTATAGTATCTAGCACGTGATAGGTACTTAGATTTTTGCTGAATGAATTAATCAATTTGTTAAGCTTCCAGCTTCTAGTACTGTATTGTGCTAAGAATTCTCTACAGTATCTCATTTAAGAGATGTTATCCTCATTTTATTCATATAGAAACTGAAGTCAGGTGAAATAACCTGCCCTAAGAAGGCAACTAGCAGGGCCAATTTATGATTCAAAAGTGTAGCTCATTGCTATCCACTGAAGATATGTAAGCCACATATACACAATTTAAAAATTTCTAATAACCTTATTAAAATGTAAAGAGAAATGGGTAGAATTAATTTTCATAATATATTTTATTTAATTCAGTATATCCAAAACACCATTTTAGCTTAACATTATAAAATTATTGGGATATTTTGCATTTTTTATGCTGAATCTTTAGACTCCAGCATGCGTTTTATATTTACAGTCCATATCCATTGAGACTAGCCACATTTCAAGTGCTCAGTGGCCCTATGTGGCCGGCTGTGTCTTTGGTCAGCTTGAGTCTGACTAGCAGTCCTGTGGCCCTGCATCAGTACCTTGCTGTTGCCCATTATTCTAGCTTGGGTGGATAATAGTAATATCTACATTTGTAGAGGCCGACCATTTACAAAAGACTCCACTTAAATGCTCAGCTCTTTAGATTTTCATAAGAACTCAAGGAATATGTCAGGTCCCACCCAGTACCTGTCTGGTTAGCTAGAAATTCTGCAAATGGAGATGTGAAGAGCTAGGCAGCTTAAATAACTTATCCAGATTATCCAGGTTTCCACTTGTTAGGGTAGGGAGTCGAATTCAGCTCATGTGAGATTTTTAACAGTTCTTAGAAGAGTTTGTCTGTTTGTCCCCACGTCCATACCTGACCTTCTCAGGGACTTGCTCTGTCAGAGATGTCCAGAGATTTTTTTCAGTGATTTCGGCCTTTGCTCATTTGACTCCTCCCATTTTCCTCTTGTTTTGGACACTGTCCCTCTTCCTTACCCTAATTCATTTGTATTCATTCTTCTTTCAGACTAGGTTCCTTTTAAGACTTTCTTATTTCTTCAAATTCTCCCCTGGAAATTCCCTGTCCTGTCCCTTTCATGATAAATAACTTCTAAAAAGCTCCCCAAAACATAGGAAAAATATATATTTGTTGACTTGGTTATCTCAGGGCCAGTTACTTGGTTGGTAAGACAGAACCAGGTGACGAAAAGCTATTCTCATTTGCGGCTGCTCTTCCAGTGTCCCAGTTGAAGAGGAGCGATGCTAGTCTCTTCTGGGTGGGGTGATAGGGAAGCTCTGCTGCTGCATGGGGCTCCGGGTGGCTGAGGGACGGGAGTTCCCGGGTGGCCTCTCGCCTGCCAGGCGTGGGAGAGCTGGATTGGAATCAAGGCTGGGTGTTAAGAACCCTTGAATGACAACTGGGAAAGAGCTATTACTGAGAGGAAGTTTATTTCTTAAGTTAAGGTTAGCCTCTCTGTAGTATCTTGGTGTTCAATTTGTTTATAACGGTTTAAATCATCTTTAGGGTTTTCCCCTTTAATAATAATTTCGTCACTGACCATAAGTGCTTTCCTTGTGTTTTGTGTTTGGTTGTGGTTGCTTTGGTACTTTTTGGGTGTGTGGGACAGCAACATTCAACTCAGACCACAAGTCTGCAGCATCACTTAGTGGTTCCTGTCTGATTGAAAATGGTATTTATACTCATTCTCCCGCCTCTCGTGGGAGAAGCAGCAGTCTTTCACGAACGCTTGGAACACTTCTGATGGGAAGTTAGTCATTACATCAAACTTTTAAATATATCCATTATTAAAGGTAATTGCATGACATTCTGGAACCAAATAAGGGCAAAGAATGTGAATTGGGGAATCTGTTCATTTAGAATATGTGGGCTAGTTTACCTTGCCTAACACTGGGCTCTTAAGATTTTGTGCTGATTGTTGCTAAGCAGCCTTTAAGACAATCTTAAGGCATCACTAGGGCAAAGGAAGGAAAAAAGCTGAGTTGAATGAAGTGAGCCACTTGCTTCAGCCGTTCTGAGCAGCGGCAGCCACAGCAGTGTCTTCTCTTGTGTTCATTCTCTTGATTTGGTTTTCACGCTTACGCCCAGATCAGAAACTGCCATAATCTCCACCATTAGAAATTTCATTCTTTTTGAAGTTCAAATGTAATACCAGTTACTGTTATTGTATTCTAATGGATTACATACACTCTTTAGCATTTGTATATTTTTTCTTTTGGCTTTATTGAGGTGTAATTGACAAATAAAATGGAAAGATATTTAAAGTGTGCAACATGATTTTTTGAAATATGTATACATTTTAAGGGCTACTTGAAGCAGATATGGAAGGCGACCCGGTAGGGGTATAGGAAAAGGAAAATGAATTGATGGGGTTAGTGAGACAGTTGGGAAGATAAATGACTTCTGTTTTTTCTTGACTGTTGGACTGGGGTAGGTAGCGGAGTGGATTGTTACTAATTAAAGAACAGATATCTGCTACTCACCTACTCTGTCTCATTTTCTAGGAATTTTAAAGGTTAACAACAGATTTTAACAAATTGAGACGAGACAGATTTTGACAGGACATAAATCAAGGGAAGTAAAATCAGAAATGAGTTTGCCAACTAACTCTAGAGACAGAAGCTCCATAGTAAGGATGTATAAGACTTATTGCAAGATGGATGTTGTTAGGCAGTGGGTCTCAGCTCTCACTATGCATGAGGATCAAATGGGAAACTTAAAGAATGCTGATGCCTTAAATTAGTTATTTCCTTCTTGCTTTGGGACGAAGGCTGGGCATTGATACTTTTGAGAGCGCTTCAGGTGATGCTAACGTATAGCCAGGGTAGAGAACAGCTGGTATAGACCATAAATTAAACCTTATATAAGAAGTGATTCTTGAATCACCTAAGGCACTCCTTAAAAAATGCAGTTTCCTGGTCTGCACTCAAATTCTTTTCAGAATCCGATGTATCTCTGGCTACCCTTTGAGAAAAACTGTGGTAGGTATAGAATATTGGGTAATAAGATTATTGGGTGCTGAATAGGGTTAGACAGGTTTCATGGAAAGTGTGACATGAACAGGTGTTTAAGTGATGTATAGGACTCAGAAGAAAACCGGGTGGGAAAGTAGAAGGTGTGTTTGGGACACTGATATAGTTGGTTTTGGTGGGGGAGTAATGCGAGGTGAGGTGGGGAAGGGAGAGGGCTTTGAATGCCACTTTGAGGGAGCTTAGGTTTTGAATTGTTAGGTTTGGAGAGACTTGAGGGTGGAGAGCCTGGCTTGAGCTGGCCTTGAGCAAGCTGGGTCAGTAAACAATGTCCAGAGGCTAGGTGCCCTTGACAAACTCTAGGAAGTGGCTGCTGTATGAGGAATGAGAAGTACTGTGTCATTTCACATTGTCTCCCATGCAGGAATAAAATAGTGACACTTGACCCAAAAACATGTTTGTAATAAATTCAGCACACATTTATTAAGTTCCTTTTGTACGATAGATATGCAGAGGAGCTATAGGTTATTTTTAATATTGTGATAGAATGCTTTGTTGGTAATGCATTTTTGTAATTCCTCCAAACTCCCAGACACCAACTTGGGAGAAAAATAGCAACTGTGGCTCTTATTTGTGCACGGATTGTGATATCATGGTTGGGGCTCATTGGAAGTGTTTTAATCAAGATAATTTGCACTGGTTTTGGTGATCTTGGTTTGACAAATCCAATTGCTTTTGTGTTGGAAATATTATCAGAATAATACTGGAAGACTGCTGTCATTGAGGATTTTAAAAATATAGTTTGGCCATGGAACCCTTTGAGTACCTTATAAAAACAAGGGCTGCCTTTCCACAAAAGCACATACAGATAATGTATGGGCTTATAATTTCGGGCCTTTGGGAGACACCAAAGTCAATTTATACCCCCTGCAGGTGTGCACAGATTCCAAGGTAACCCAATGAATAGACTGTGGAATGAATAACTGTAATGTTATGCCATTACATTTTATGGGAGTGGAGAATATAGGTGTCCATGTCTTTTCTGTTTTAATTATTAGCCGTAATTCATCATGGTGTGAGTAATTCATCATCTGTTCAGCAAATAGTTTTTGACGAAGTTTACGTAAGCCATAACCAGGTGTTTCCATATCATAGTACTGCAATTAAAGTACACATCAGAACAGGCATAGATGTGCATGTATCTTAATGTGCCACATCTGTTTTCACTCCAGACAGGCTGCAGAGTCATGAGAGTATCTAAGGGTGTTAGGCCTTCTGAAGTCAAACACAAGATAGGATTTAATCTAACAATTCCCAGTTTGTTTTCTGAGACGTGCTAGTGCTGATAGAACTGAGGTCAAAATCTTTCTGTAGCTCATGACCTGTTCTATCCTGTATTGAAGGAACACCATACATGTATGTGGTTATATTAAAGAAGTCTGGGAGTAAAGAGACTTGGTTAGCTTTGTTCAAACTCATCACTTCCTAAGTTTATTTAATCAGGACCTGTATTCTCAAAATACTATTTAATTTCTCAAAGATAAATATTGGGAAACATGAATTTAATTTATTGTAATCAAAGTTGGTTGAAATATAAATGAAGCCATAAAGTGTGTGATCTGCAGAATTCCCTCCACTTCCCTTAAAATTTTTTTTGGAAAGAATTATGTAAACACTCTGAGAACTTAAGTCTTTCTGCAAATGTATGGTTGGAATTTTGAAAAGCATTAATGAGATCTACGTATACAGTACCTTTTAAAAAACAGTTATATTCGTTCCTGTAAAAGAAGACTGGGACTGTATAGAGGTTATCAAGAATCAGGGTGAAAGTAAAAGAAACTTTAGTTTTCTTCTAACCTGTGACTGCGCTCCACTGGAGTCCTTTCTCCAGTATACGTTGCAAATTTGAGAACAATCATGATGTGGGTGGAGGATCAAGGGGATGGGTCTTAAATTATAGGACAGGTAAATTAGAGCGTTTTACATAGGAAGGGAGCGGTAATAAATGGTTATAGAATCATGAAGGATATTATATTTGAATATACTGACAATTACCTTTGCCTTCCCCAAATGCTATATATCTTAAGGCATGAAAATCGTAGCATAATTAATGCATTATTTCTTCTTAATAGTTTATTGATTATTTCAGGGTTGCCTTTAAACATTTAATTGATTTAGACCAAACACTAAATATATATAATTGTGAATGACCAGTAGTATCCTAGCTGCTGAATATTCAGGAAAGGATAGGGTATGATTCCTGCTCTTGAGAGCCTGTAATTTTGGTGGATTTGCTCTCAATGCAATTTCCCTGTGTGATTGTTTTCCCCTCTCTGGGCCCTCCCTCCTGCATATTGCTCCTGCCCCCAACCCCACCCACTGTTGCTGCAGCCTAATTTCAGCTGGATGAATCACAGAACTGAGCATGCAATATTTATATTGTTTTATTATGTTGTAAAACACTTCCTGCTAAGAATGTGCATATGGTTTTGAGGGTCTGGAAACATTGTAAACCTGTCGCCAAATAATCCCAGAAGAATCTAGTAAGTTGAACTCGAAGACCTTTCAGTGACTGACTTGTGAACCCCTCATTCCTATCACAGCAGTCTTCTAGTTAAGAAAAAAATCATTAAAATTGATCAATCATTTGAATTTAATGAACTTTTCTTAGAAACAAGAGACTTCAGTGTATTCTCATAATTGTTCATTCTAAAAATCTCTGCCAAGTTGTCCATTAGATTTTTTTTTTTTGCCATTTTTAAGTAGAAATGAATGATATAAATAAATTGGAAAACTGAAATAATTTAATGTCAGCTCTTATGATTTTAAAAGTTTTGATTTGAATACTTAAGTATTTAAAAATGGGGGAAATTATGCTCTCATGGCAAGATTGTCACTGCTCTCAGGAACTGGGCAATAGTTAAGGTAATACTAATCTGTTTCAATGATGAGGCATTTTCTCACCATATGTAGTCTGGTCTTTAGGTAGATTACTCAGTAAATGTTATTGAGGAAGAAAGAAAAAAGAAAGTTATTCATTATGGCTCATGATTTCAAATTTAAGGTAAACCCAACTTAGAAATTTAAGTATGCATACATTTTATAGGCATCTAGGTTCTTATATGTCCCTGTACAGCATTACCTTAGTCATATTTTAAACATTGAAAACAAACATGCATCAATACCTTATTTTCAAATATGTGCCACAGTGTTTCTCTTTACATAGTAAATTCCCTATTAGCTGGCATTCTGTTACAATTATGTTAATAGGTTCTTTCTACAGTGATGATTAATATTTATAATGATTACCCTGATGATCTACAAAACCCTCTTGAGTCATCAAAGATTAAATTATATTTAGTATACCTTTCATGTCATGCATTTATTGTTTTCTAATCGTTTGAAAATGGAGAATCCGTGGTATTTTTTCCTCTTGATTAACTGTCCCATTTCCTGATCATTTCAGATAAACCCTAGGATGCTATTACAGAACACATTTTCTTTTGTTTCCCTTGTTTGAAAACCAGTGGCTAGAATTAAGAAATGTGTTGGCGGCGGGAAAAGTGAGGAGCCTGAAGTGACTACCACCTTTTCCTAACCATGGGATACAGGGCGCAGCGTTGGGCGAAGAATGATTAAAATGTGGGGCATTGAAAAGTCATCCTCCTTTCGTGCACAGGTTGCAGGTAGCAACGGAAGGGCCTGAAGAAAGCAGGAGGACAGGTATTGCGAAGCTGTCATCTTGAATCACGTAGATATGGAATGCGTGTTTGCGTACCAGGCCCTCCTCTACCCTTGTCATAACTTCCTTAGGCCAGGTCATTATCAGTACTCATCTATGCCATACCATTAATCATGTAATTGGGGCATGTCCCTCAGCTTTGGACTTACTTCCAGTCTATAGAATCACTGATGCAGTAGCATTTGTCTACACAGAATTTAGGAATTATAGCCCTATCATATATTGTATTATGGCCGGGTTTCAGTGTCCTACATTCAGTTCATAGTCATTTGCTATAATCAAAGCGTAGCCAGCACCTACTTTGTATTAGGCTAAGTACTCCGCTTGGAAAGGGCAGTTCATGTTTTGACCTGGATTCAAATTCCCACTCTGCCGCGTGCTTGCTACGTGGCCTCTCTGAGCCTCAGTGTTCTGCATAGTGTATTAGTTTGCTGGGGCTGCTGTAGCAGAGTACTACAGAGTGGGTGACCGAAACAACAGAATTTATTTTCTCACAGTTCTGGAGACTAGAAGTTTGAAATGAAGGTGTTGGCAGAGTTTCCTCTCTCGGCTTGCCGATGGCTGCCCTCTCCCTGTGTCCTCGCGCAGACTTCTGCAGGTGTATGTCTGTCCTAATCTCTCCTTTTATAAGGACACCAGTCATTGGATTTGAGCTCACCCTAATGACCTCATTTTCACTTAATTACCTCTCAAAGATGCTATCTTCAAGTATTGTCACATTGTGAGGTACTGGGGTTAGGACTTCAGCATGAATTTTTAGAGACACAATTCTACATCTCATAACAGCTGTGAAAACAGCGTGTTTAAGTATTGTGACGTTTTGAGGGTTAAATGGAATAATATATGCAGAGGCCTTGTATGAGTTTAGTGTCTACTCAGTGTTAGCCTCCTCCTTGCTGGTGGTGGGGTAGAATCTTGTTTTCTTCATATTCCATTCAAATATGAACACAGAACGTTCGTGCGATAGTATTTTGACTATCTAGGTGTCTGATTTCATACAGTGCTCATCTTTTACCGCCACTCATGCAGTAGAACGAGTGATTTGGTTCAAGGCTGCTTGTGGTCTTTCCCGGGAAGTTCTTTGCTCCTGCTCCCTGCTTACCAGGCACCGTCATCTCGACTTTTAAACTGAGCTGGGTGCTGCTTCCAGTTAGTAGGAATGTCTGAGACTTCTCCAGAGAACAGCCGGGAACTTGGACTCTTCCCGGGTTGTTTCAGAATTTCCACCTAGAAATAGCATTTATCTGCCAGTTGACACTTTTCAAATGTCATAGTTGTTTTCCTCCCTCACTTGGCAGTATTTTTTCCCCTACCACGTTTCTACACACAGAGCAGAGTTTTAGGGCAGGGTTGGATAGGTGAGTGAAGAATTGTAGGGGGGTGGGGGGAAGCACACACACACAGGCTGGGAATGCCTTACTGTTTTAGTTCAGACCTGTACCACGTGGCCTGTGCCTCATGGCGAGTGTGAGCTGTAGTTCCTCTGAGAATGTTCTCTTGAAGGATAATGTTTGACCGGGCATTAGCAAGCATTTATCATCCGGAGAATTCCAAATGAGCGCACACTGAGTTTAAGATCCTAGGATGTAGGTGGTCACAAAATCATTTCACTTGTTTACTTCCAGGAGAAAATACGCATTTTATGAACGTTATTTAAAAGACTTTTACAGGCGTTTTCATTATTAACTCTGAGGAGTTTCCCATAATGTTCCCTCAAGTTGAGAAGAGTTACTAAATGTAGTTTTCCACTGGAGCTTGGTTTCCTGAAAGCTATTCTTGGTGTGCTAGATGAGCGCAGCTGTTCATATCTCTTAATAGTTCAGTTTGAGTCACTGGGTGGGCGGAACTGATTAGAATTCCAGCAGCAACACATACGGGCAGTTAGGTAGAACTTTTGGAATTTACTAGGAGAGGTTTCTTGACAGAACTCCTACATGCTGGAGTTAAGTGGTAAAAAGAACACTTTATGGACAAAGTATCTAAATAAATGTCTTCTGCATTTTGCTTTAGTTTTCTTTTGGGGTTGGTGGAAGGGGCACTTTTTTTAATATTAAAAATTGTTAAAATAGGTTGTCAGGATAGCATTCTTTGAAAGTATTTTAAAAAAACATGTTTCCTTTCCAAAAATATGCTTATTTATTGTGGGTGCATGTGACCTTGTTTTTATTAATGTTCATGTATGTACAAGACAATACCATTTTTTCCTTTAAATACTTTACACAGCTTTATAGTAATTCCACTCAGTTTATCACAAGTTTGAATTTTCCGCATCCGATGCACTTCTTGGGAAGACAAGTTATATCTATTGAGTGGAAAGTGGCTTTTGGCCTGGCTGATGTAAACATCCCTTGGAATGTTACCTTGCATAATAAAGGGGACGGAGGGGGGCTTCATGTTTTAGGGTTCCAGCTGCCCAGTGACAGCTTGGGAGGCAGTGTTATGTTTTAAAGTTTGTATTAGGAATCAACTCAGATCTATACATGGGCTTGAATGTTACGTTTTCAGTTACGACACAAATGGATGTAATGTTTTCTAGTATGTGGTTTCGAGGGTTCCCATGATGTCGTAAGTAAACCTTTAACATCCTTGTTAGGTAGAGAGGGGAAGAGATTCTTGGTTCTCTTCCTCAGGTCTTTAGAATATGAGTCCACATATTAGGAACCTGGACAGCCCTGAAACAGGCACATTGTAGAGCACCCGGAAGCAGCTTTTTAGGATGATTATTTTTTCTCAGTTATTCATTCCTTGGTCCTTTCTACAGCGTAGCCTGAAATATGTCTTGAAGCCATTTGTGAAGGGGCATGTGTGGCTGGGAGCAACTCAGGAACCCGATTGCCTGGGTGGTTCGCACCTGGTTCTGCCATTCCAGCTGTGTGGTCATGGGCAAGTTACCTGGCTCTGTGTGCCCCAGTGCCTCCGCTGGAAAGTGGGCATAGTCATCATATTCGTGGGGTTGTTGGGAGAACGAAATGTATTAACATTGTGGAAGGCATTTAGGATAGTGCCTGGCACATTGTTAGCTCTGTATAATGTTGAGTGTTATTGCCATCTTAGTACATATTAAATTCCCATATTTGACTCTGGTTAGGCCAGGTTGATATTCAGTTCTGTTTGTTCTCCATTCTTGACCTAAATTGCCCTGGGTCGTCCTGCTGAAATCTCAGATCCCCAGGCTAGGTTAAAGTATTGACCCTCATTCTCAGTGGAATCTTCGTGGCAGAATTTGTTTCTGCAGGTACCCAGTGCTGTCTGACAGGTTTGGTTTGTGTGTAAAAGCATGTAGATAGAGACCATGACCTGGGTTTGCGTTTGTACGGTTTAGGGTGAGGGTTGTAAGGGTGATTTTGAGATTAAGTTTTTGTAAATGTTTCTCCAAGTTTTCTCCATTCTATTACATTTTAAAGCGCGCATGTGTGTGTATGTTTTAGGCTGTAAGGCTCTGCCTCTCTTTCCTGCGACTTTTATTTTGCAGAATGGGGAGTGTAGGGAGTTAGAGAACTTGCTGCTTGTGTGTTGTGGAAGATTGTACAACACTCACAAAGCTCTTACCCAGCCACTGTGTGTGTTTTATTTCTTCCCCTGGGCTTGCCCAAAGAGACAGAGATAAGAGAAACATCTTGGCATTTGCGGAGCCCCCAGAGGACTGCAAGCTGATGTAAACAGCGTTTGCTCTGTGTCTTCTCCATGCCAAACTGTCGCCATAGTTCATTCTTCCTTTGGCGAGGGAAACCAAAGGCTTGCCAGCCCAAGATATGCCTTTTGAGATACTGATTTTAAGCTGGTAATTAAATAAAAGTCTCAGAAAGAAACTTTGACCCTGCCCCCCTTTCCGGCCTAAAGGAATTCAAATAGACGAGCCTGCTTTTAAAGGAAGGGCAGATCACCTTAGCATCAACATACAAATGTGGCAGACAGGGAAGAATCTAGCAAAGCTTGTTTGTTAGACATCCTTCCATGTCCCATTGTTTCTGGGTGGCCCAGCAAGAGTTTATTACCACATGTTTGCTCTTTCTTGTCTACCTGCAAATTGCCTACTTTTCTTTTGAAATCCTGGGCCCTTGTCCTCCTTCTCCTTTGTCCAAAATGGCAAGTAACCCTCAACTGCCCAATGCATCTTGAGTCTCATTTTCATCTGCCCCACTCTGCCCACAGATACATCCCTAATGCATTTTGGACATCTTTTTTCCTATTAATCTGTCTCGTATTAATTTGATTATTAGCCCAGCCAGAAAATGGGAAGAAAATTATTTTTGGGGTCCTGACAGTGGTCCTTAATTACCCTTCACAGTCTCACCAGTGGAGTCCAGGTGTAGAGCTTATGTCGCTCCACCTGGCTGTTGCCGAGCCCTGAGGAATAGAGGGGCTCTAAGTGGGTCTCTGCCATTCGTTGCTCTACCTGTGTCTCAGGTTGTTGGAGGTGGCCTCTCTGCAAGGGCTGAGCTGTGCAGACGGGAGGTCAGTGGAAGAAAGTCGTGTCTGTTGTCTTCGGGGTTAAGACCCTCAGAGCTGCATGAAGATCCTGCTTTAAACCTGTCTTCATGTGTACCGAATCTGCATATCGTAGTGTGGCCTGGTAGGTGGAGAAGGGTGGCCCTCGTCAGTACTTTTGGTGTTGTCTCCTTTTGATTAACCCAGGAGGCAAAGTAGGCGTATGGAAAGAGCCCCAGCTTTGTGGTCAGGATGACTTGGGTTTGAGTTCTGGCCCTGTCATTCACTTTTCACTATATTATGACAACTGCATCACTTGCGCTGAGCCTTCATTTCCTCCCCTGGAGCGTGGGGGGTTCTCCTTCCCCCTGCGTAGGGTTATGGTTTAAATTGTGTAAAGTGCAGCACATATGGATAGTGGTAGATGGTGACTATGACTACACTATGACGATAGAGTGTTTACTGTGTGACAGGTATTGTCCTAAGATGTCACGTATATAAAGTGACGTGATCCTTGCTACATATTCATTTTATACACTAGGAAACTGAGGCACAAACAAGGTGAAGTATGTTGAACAGATGAGCACTGAGGCTCAGGTCTGGATCCAGGCACTCAAAAGATTGCTTCTGCAGTTATCCAGATATATACTTTTTTGATAATTTTAAAGACTTTTGGTATCATGAAACATAGCTAACTGTAAATTCTTAGTCTACATAACAGTCCACTGGCTGGTAAATTTACTTTTCTGCAAACCGACCAGTGGGCAACAGGTACAACCTACAAATAGATGAAGTTCTAGTGGTTGGTGTGGTCAATGGGAAGCATATTTCTCCCCTCAGAGACCACCCGTAGTGCCCTTGTAGACAACAGTAGGCCAGGAATCATGTTAATAGAACTTGGAAAATGTATGAAACAAAGTTTTCGGACCCTTTTTGGTTCCTTTTACTTTTTTTTTGCTTTATCCAAGTCGACTTGGAGCTCTTTTGCTGCTGAGGGAAGGTCGGAGAGGGAGCAGCTGCCTCTGGTCTGGGGCGCTGCTGGGAACTCATGCACTGGAGTTTAAAACAGCGCATAGACAGTTTCTTTATCTGTTGTGACTCAGATGACATAATATGGCTCATTCTGATCCCACCGAGAGTTTGGGGGAGTTTTGCCAGGGCTTGGTGAAAGCTTCAGGGTTGAGGCTCTGCTGCTGTGGGAGAGCGTGTTTACTCCGCCTCATAGTCGTCTGCGGTCACATTGAGGTTTTGGGGATAGATGTCTGGCTGTCTTCATCATTGACCAGTCCAGAAACACTCTGGCTGGGCTTGACCTAGCCGTGGGAAGTGCTGTGGCATGCTGTTGTCATGATCAGTTTTCTTCTTTTGTACTTTAGTATAAATGTTAAAGTTTTCCAAGATGAATGTACCAGATTTGTTTTTCAACTACATGTCTCTGTCAATTTACCATTAGGAAATTTTGGTTTTTTTTTTTTTTTGCTTCGCTAATTGAACGAAAGTCTGTGTGGCTGGATAGAATTGTCTGGCGAGGGTGTGTTTTTTAAAACTTGGCCTCATGTTCAACCTAAGACTTGGAGATATAACCTTGTCAAGCAAATATGTGAATCACACTGTGTGGACTTCAAGGGTGATTCATGTGTGTGTCATTTCCGACTGTCTTTACTATACCTCTGGTAGGGACATTTGCTTCTCTAAATATGAATTGAAAGGAGGAATGCGGGGAGGATACTCTTTTTTATGACTTTGAATAACACACATGAAATTATACATTGAGGACCTTATTGTACCAAACATGTTGTTTTTAATAAAATGACCTAAGTTTCTGAAGACTAGATTCAGTTTCCTATAGGTGGGGAGATTTCTTGAGAAACTGAAACTAGAAAGGGTATTTGCAGATGCAGCCGGTGTGCGCTTATACCATTCGTCATAATCCGTGCACGGCACCAAACCAAAGTGAGGGTCAGAATAAGTCCTGCTTCCTGTCTTCAAGAAGTTTACCTGTTAGGTAAAGACATGTGAGATTAAAAAAAAAACTGCATAGGTTTGTAACATGCAAGATTTTGTTAGGAATGTCTGTTAATATTGGCATTGAGAAGAAGAAATGATTTGAAATAGATGGATCCATATCCTCTGAGCCTAGCTTAGACTGTAGGTGCATGCGCGCATGAGTGTATGTGTAAATGTGTGAGAATTTCTTAAACTTGGTGAGGAAAGTGAGTATCGTGTGTCATAACAGATGTTACCGTTTTTGACAGGAAATGGGTCTTTTTGTTCTTCACATCACCTGGTATGGTAACTGGAATTCTGGAAGAATGAGATACGCATTGTGTTTGCGGTATGCTACAGCTCTTTACGCTGGGACATACCATGCTGAGATCTGCCATGACCGGGCTGCCTGCCAAGTGCACAGAGGAGTTAAATGGTGATCAGAAAGTCAGCTTACTGTAGTCTGTTTTGTCTCTGAAACTTTGACTGTCCTTCTCCCCTAAAGCAGGAAAAATTTGGTTAAAACCCTAATGCAGGAAAGAGACCTTTGTCTTAGGTATGCTATCGCTCTCCTCACTCTCCCAAGGGAACTGCTCATAGGGACATTGCTAATTGAAATGTCATTTTCCTACCTCGGTATAACCTCAGAATCTTAGCACATGGTTCCTGGCTATTACTCCTCTTTGCTTAAAATTGGCACATTTTGTGAAGTCTGTAATCCCTGGCCCAGAGGTATGAGGTGGTGTCATCTTTTTTGATCTGTTGTCATTTTAGGGAATGTTGAGGGAGTGGTACAGATAATAAGTTCTGTTGGAGTTCAAAAAGATGACAAGAAAATGTTAGAGTGATCAATAAAGATTTCACGATTGAAGGACTTGATTCGTTCTTTAAATATGGATAGGGTTTAGATGGGTGCAAGTGGGAAGCTGGCTTGTGAACACGGGCAGAAGAAGAGCGCACCAGCCATAATTTGGAGATGGGGAAGTCTAGGTTTGGTAGATGGGGAGGTTTTCTGTGGGACAGCAGTTATCAGTTTTAGTGTATTAGTCACCCACTGGGCCGCATCCCTAGAGGTTCTGTTCTAGTAGGACTGCAGTAGGGCCCTAGCATTTGCATTGCTGATAAGTATCTTGGTGATGTTAATGCTGCTGGTCCAAGGGCTGCACTTGAAAACTGTTGTAGGAGACCGCGTGAGATGCTGCTTGAGTCACATTAGAGTGTAGGTGGTGCCCGGGGCAGCCCTGTTGCCGGGGGCAGCTCCCGGGATCACCATTCTCGAGTGTGCCCTGTTCCGGCAGCAGCCCTGGAGTATCGCCTAAGGAGCGGGGACTTTATGCAGGCGGTGATAAGCCGTGGAAGAATTTTATCAGGATAATGTTATTGGCATTTCCATTTGGTTAGTTGGGTAGCAGAGGGGGATGGGGAGAATGGCCAGAGATAGTAAGATGAGCAGAAGGGTAGTGCCGTGTCCATTGTGGAGGTTATTTCAGAATGAATTTTAGGGAAAGAACTGGAAGGCAAGAAAGAGGAAGAATACAAACAACCCAGCATCTCTTTCAGTTTGGGAGCTTGGAGACTGGTACTCACACGGATATAAAGGGGGAAATCAGAGCAGGGGCTGCTTTGAGGGAACTTCTCAGTTATTTTAAAACTAAGTTTAAATTGTTTTATCTTCTAAGGAGATTATTGTCTATTCCGTTTTCAAAGTGAAGGAGCTACATAATTTTTTGTGCCTTCCAATTGTTTGTCTTCAGCGTCAGCTTTTCGTGAGTCTAAACATGCAATCACTTGTCTCCAGAATAATTTCCTCTCATCCTGAAATTTAAATGGAAGAATATTGTTTAAAACTATCAGCCATTTCATTGTAATTTTCTCTAGACTTTCACACACTTAATAGACTTGGCTAAGTATATGTGAAATAGTGTTGATAAAAATATAGCCCTAATTAAAGTGCGTTGCAGTCTCTTTATTTTTTTCTGTAAGTTATTAATTGCTAATCATTTGATCATTATAAATACCCACAAGCTGGCTTATATTTCAGTTTCTTCCTTACTTTTCAAAGTAATACATGTCCATTGCAGAAAATCTGGAGCACAAATGTATAATAAAAAGAGTCAGCTGTGAACTACTCATAAATGATACCTTTAACATGTTCATTCAGTTTACTCTTTCAACAGCTACCTGTGTATACAGGAGTAGAGCTGGGCCTGTCTTTTCGGACTGAGGCTCGTTACGCCAGTGTATGGAAGTAGGTGACAGATTTTCTCCGTAGCTACCTCTCCTCTACTCCAGGATTTGGCCACAGCCTGTATTTTGCATGGGGCCAGACTACTGGTAGTGGCAGTACTCTGCCCCTCAGCCCTCCCCCACCAGCCCCACTCCTGGAGAATGGAACAAGTGCCAAAACGGTGAGAAAGGGCGGGAAGTGAAGAGGGCAGCGTTTATAGTTTGGGTGGGATGCTGTGCTCATCTCCATCTCATTGGATCTGTCCTTCTGAGTGTGTAGGACCTTGGGAAGGAGGAGGCCGAGAAAGACTGAATTGACTACGTCACATGCAGCTCTGTTGTGGGGTTCCCTTCACCTAATCTGTATAGAGGGACTTGAGAAGGGGAAGTTTCTTGCTTATTGTGCAGAGAGAAGAAAACATTTCAGGTCAGTGACAGGTAAGTCTACCTCATCCTATGGGTGTCCCAAGCAGGGCAGCAGCCATGAGGTCCACCACAGAAGACATTAAAGGCAGATAATGACAAAGCTTAAGGCTCAGCCAGGTGAGCAGGTGCCTAGAGTGTTGCTAGAGTGGCATCTTGTGAGAGGAGGCCTAGTGGCATTGAAGCGGGCTAAGGAGCAAAGTAGCACCTGGAGCCTGGAGAGGCAGAGGCACAAGGAGCAGCCTGTTGCGTGGGGTGAGCCTTTCCTCTCTACCTCTCACCTCTGGAAAACCCAGTGAAAGAGAGAGAACGGAAATAGAAAGGGCTCATGTCTTGTAATTGGCAGTAGGAGCCGTTGAGCCTATAGATTTAGGGAGTAACTGTTAGTAACTGTGCTTAGGACCCAGAAGCTACTGGGGGCATAGGTGTAGTGACCATTTATTCTGTAGACCAGACTAGGACACTGTTAGCATTTACTTTGAGACTGGACCTGGCAAGATCAGTATCTAAGATCACCGTAGATAAGGGGGATATTCAGATTCCGTATACACATTAAAAAAACATTTGGGAACTGCTTTTATATCTTAAACACCTCCTTCCCAATACCCTAAACTATTTTTGTACTTTGGCTTTTTTGTTCTGCCTTAAAAATAATGGACAATAGTCATTATATCAGGACTACTTTGCTATACTAAATATTTTACCAAGAATATTATTAATGGTCGTGTTTCATCTGTAAATGTGCCATGCTTTTATTAATTGCATAATGTTACCAGTCTAGATTTTTCCCAGCTTTTTGTTATTATGATAGCAAAATAAACAAATTTTTGTATATGTCTCAGTATCTCCATAGAAGTCAGATTCTTAGAAATAGAATAACTGGGTCAGATTGTATAGTTTTTGATCTCTTTTGCCAAATTCTAGGCATTTATTTTAAATCTGAATTTCTAAATTGAAAAAATGACAGTTGGGCTGCTTTTATTTGGAAATACTGTGAAATAATACTGTGATTTATTTTTCTGTAAGACACTAAATCCTGTTTACCACTTGGTGTTTCCCTTGTGACTTTGGGTTGCAAAGTGCAGTACAAGGAAGGAACAGCTTGAGTAGAGAAAACATTTTTATTGCAAATGCAACGTTTTTCACAGTGCCATAGAGTAAATATCTTGTAGAGATTGCATTATACTGAATTTAGCTGTGGTGGGTGTGTAGGGTGTGGGCATAGAAATATTTGTGACAGTCCTTACTGTTTTTATTGATAGTCTGCGTACTGCGGTTGAAAGAGCAAGTATTGGGGCGTGTTTAGCTACGCGTAGTTTTCACGAGAACATGATTCTTTGTGTCTGTGATGACAGTTGTATAACATAATGGAGTGCCGGTGGCATTTTTCACATGGCATGTGCATTTTATCATCATCATGAAGCTAGCATGTTTTCAGGAGTGAATTCTTCCAGTGTGAGTCAGCTTTGCTACTAGTTACAGAATACTACTTCGTGGAAGTGGTTTTCAGCAAAAAAGAAAAGAAAAAAAAAAAAAAAAACTTCTTTCAGCAAGAACTAAAGTTGAGAAATTGGCTTTGAGAGAACTGTGTGTAGATCACTGGGCCAACTGAAGGGAAGGTGGTTTGTGAAGCCTGAGTGGTATTTGGCTCAGGCATTGCTGGTGTCTGAATGCTGCGTGCCAGCCCTGCCTCTGAGGTGCTGATTACTGACTAAGTTGTAACTTGTTCGGAAGGGTCAGGCCAATTAACAAACAGGAAAAAAGAAACTTCTGGAAAGTTCATGTGAAAAGACTTCCTGGTTAGTTTGAAAGCATTCCTGAGTCGTTTCCAGCTCATCTGGCCTGTGAAGATGCAAATGACCCAGGAAAGATTTTCTTACATTTTATGTATGATGTGTTCTAACAGTCAGGAAAAAGTTATTTTAAGTATGATACTCAGACAATAACACCTAAGCTAAAGAGAAAGAATAACTTTGAATATTGATTTGTTTAGCTCCTTAAAGTCTTTCGGATTAAAACGTAAGGTCGAAGCCTAAGACTTTATGCCTTTGGAAACATCACTAAGTCTAAAAATAAAATCACAGGGCTGAAGCTCTGCTTTTTCAGATTTCCCAGTTTTCTGACGATGGCCTGTGGCGTTTCATTCCTTCTGCTGTGTCAGTGTCCTAGTGCTCCATTGTGCTTCTTTCTGTCCCCTGCCCCAGATTTAACATCTATTGATACTGGAGATTCCCAGTTGTTTCCGAATGGCAACTTGACGGTGTTAAGATGTAAGTAGCAGCTATATTATGCATTTCAGTTTAATAGCATGTAACTTTTAGGACAGGAGTATTACGAATATAGTGTTTTTGGTATCGTAAGCACCTCTTTGAATTCCTTGGACGTTCCTGAAATGAATGTATATGCATGGTATCCAGGATAAACGACATGCAGTTTATGCCTTCAGAAAAAGGTCATCCAGGCCACCTCCCCTCCCCCCATGTAATGTGGTCATATCTCAGCTCTCTACTCTTAAAATGGAATACTAAGTCTGTTGAAGAGATGCACCAGGGGGACAACATTTGGTTGTCCCGTTATCATCGTTAACCATGACTTTGGCCAGTTAGTGTGGATTTTTATCAATCACCTTGTATAAGGTTGTACTGTGAGATTTTAATGTTGCACCAGGTTTAAAAACAACTAAAAAGGCTTGGCTCATAGGTGACTATTACGTGATGCTCTTTCTCTTAACCTTTCGGTATGCAAACCACTCCCTGTTTTCATAATTTATCACCGAATATTTTTTTTTTTAAGTCCCAAGTTAGTAATAAAACGGAACCTATGAATTCCTTTTACAGGATAAACTTGTTTCTGATTTCAGGACAATCAAGGTTGGTGTGTTCATGTTTATGGACAAAAATTTTTCTGAGATGGATCATTAAAAAGCTGTGTTGATTTCCTAATATTTTATGTGCCAGGTTGCTTTTTTGGTTAAGATAATGCAAAGGGAGACCCTGGGCTAAGGAACTGTGAAAGTTCTAAATGGAATCCCCAAGTCATTTGGTTAGTTAGTGGTGCTGGCTTTGTTATAAATAGGCAGCTGGAGGGACTTTACGCCTCAAACAGGTGCATCACAACTAATAACTAGTTTGTATTGTTACTATGAAAAGCAGACCAAGCAATGTCTTGAAATGCATTGTGAATGTGGCAATACCAGCATTCTGGTTGCATGATCCTCGTGTGATTGCCCTATGAGAATGGGGAGTACAGGAACTTACTGAGGGATCCATGAAAAGAAGCTCAGTTCTTACAATGACAATGACAGGGAGAAGTAGTGCCTCACAATTTATAGGAAGGATTTTCTTCTCCCTCTTTCCTATTCATTTATTCTCTTAACCTAGATACTTTCCCATCTATAGGAACAATAAGAGGAAAATAATTCCAGGAAACATTTGATTTGCGATGTAGCAGGAAAAAAGTTGTAATATTTCAGAGGATACCTGAGGATAAAATGGCAACTTAAAATATAACATTGGTAAATAAAAATTGGTAGATATGATGCAGTTCGTGTATATTGGAAGGCTAAAATTAGATTTTGTGTAATAATTACTTTATTCATCAATAATTTCTATCTTGAACTCAGCTGACTTGTTAGTATTTGGAGTATGGATGGAGGAGGAAAAGTGGGCACAACGATGGATCTTCAGTGTCTATTACCTTCTCGTTTTCTTTGCTGAACCCACTCTAGTCTTTCTGTCCTCTAGTGCCAACTGCCCTCACCAAGGTCATACATCTAATTGCCGGGGATTCGGTGTAGTGGGTGCTTTTTACTTCTTATCTTCATACCTTGGCGGCACGATATGTTGTAAGTCACTTCTTTGTTCTTGAAGCACTTCCTTCCCTGTTCTGGAAGGGCCTGCAATGCTTTAATCTTATGTTGAAGAGTCTCTTGTTCACTAGTCTTATCACCCCAGCAAATAACCGAAGCTAGATCATGGTAGTAACACATTTGAGGTGCTGTAGGCCTTTAGACAACAGGAGGGAAACTGGAGGATCACGTGTGATTTCCTGACAGAAGTAGTAGTAGAATTATTCTCTTTTGCTAAGTGGCATTTGAGATGCACTTGGCACGGTGGGAGCTCAATATGTGAATGAATAAAGGCAGGGTCTAAACGGATTGGATGAGGAAAGAGTATGTTCCATTTAGGAAACAGCATGAGCAAAACGTCAGCTGGGGGGGAAGATGGAGCTGGTATAAAGATGCATCGTTCTCTTGGCCAGAGGGGAGTGAAGGAAGCGGGTGGGGCAGCAGGGGAGCAAGGGTGTGTTTTCTTGCCAGACCGCAGAGGGCTACGGATACCAGCCAAGGAATTTTGAGTTGTGCTTGTCAGGCAGTGGGTGGACTGGAAGGATTCTGAGGTGTGGAGGCCGTTGGAATTGGGAAGACTAGTTCAGCGGCACTGTGTTGCATGGGATCAGACTGAGAAAATCCCCGTCTTGGTCTCTCCTCTGGACTGCTCTCAGGCATTTGTACCCCAGAGGGGCCAAGTCCTCATGACTGACTGCCCTGTTGTCCTTCGTTCACTTCACCTGAGCCACCTGGTCCCATGACCAGTGACCATTGAAAGTTCCTATCACCTGTGTGCACAGCATATCAAGTCATAACAGCTTAACACTGGCTTTCTGATAAGACAAGCACTAACCTTGGGAGAAGTCACGGTACCCAGGGGGACAGAGGGCAGCACCGTGGTTGGGGTTACTGCATAGCACCAGATCCATGAGGCTGAGAAGGTCTGTCGTTCAGAAAGCTAGTGAGGAGGGTGTGAAGGGTGTGAGGTGGGTGCCTTGAAAAGGATTAGGAGGTAAGGGGCAGAGGGCCCTTACCTCCTAATAGTTCCCAGATATGAAAACAATTCATGGGCATTTACTTTTGAGTTTATCAGCCCTTGCTCTCCAGGCCTCCTTTCCCTCATATCCACGAGCCAGACATACCCCTAGAACCATGTATAGACATCATAATAGCTCATTATTTTCTTTAAAACTGTAAGTACTTCAGAGATCAAGTCAAAGTATGAGGGGACAGCTCTGAAAGTACTTCTGTCTCTCCAAACCGTGGTGGCAGGTTTGGCGACAAGGAGCAAGGGTGGGAAGCACAGCGGGCGAGAAGGGCTGACCCCTCTGCTTCGTCGCCGCCAGCCTACGCTGCTCCTCGGCACACATTCGGGAATGTTCTGTGTGAGTGGCCTGAGCACAGGGCACAAACGCTGCACATTATCTTAGTAAATGGTATCCATGCTAGATACTTCTTGTTGGTAAAAATGAAAAAAAAAATACAATTGTGAGATACTTGTAGAGAACCATGATCTATAAGTGTTTTGATAGATTCCTGTGACATCAGGAAAGCAAAATATTTTCGTACACTTGAGAAAATACTCATCCTCTGTTGCTATTTATAAGCTGTAAAAACAACATCCGAAAAGTCACTCAAATCAAGTAAAACTGGCTGTAGGTTTGAACGTCAGTTAATATTTATTAAATAATTATAAATATGTTGTTGATGCCATACATCCTTGCAGCTTTCCTCAGCTAATGACATTTTCACTAAACTGGGGACATCGGTGAAAAGAGACAAGGTGGTTGGCGACTGCTTTTTTTGTGAGTGGCCTCCCTTTGTGGTAGCTCCAAGCATCTTTGGGAGTGAGCACTAGGAAAAGAGGCTCTTTTATAAGCATTATCTTCTTTCCTTTCAGTCTTGTGGAAGTCCATTTACCTGTAATTTTAAATTCATCCTAGGAGCATTAACTAAGCGATATTTTGTCAAGATATATTTCTACATTAGTGAGCTGAGTGTGCCACTTGGTTTTTCTCTTCATGTATTTTAAGTGAGAGGTCGTTTAGAAATTCCTAATTGCTCTACAATACCTAACTCTGAAACTGAACAGACTTGGGTCACCTGGACCAATTTCATGTTTTCAGTAAGGTTGTCATGTATTAACTGGCCTGCCCAGTGTCACAAAGCTAGATGATACCAGAACTTAGACCTTTTGTATTTTCATTTCCTATTTAGGGCTTTTCTGGATAAACTAAGATTTTTCTCTGTAAAACAATGGTGAAGTCACTTAAAATCAGAGCATTCTCATTGGTCCACAGAGACAGGATCCATATGATACAGTGGGAGTCTCTTCAGCTCTTCTTGGCAAGGCCTTATAAGGGTTCCCATTAAGGGCTTTTTTATTAGCAGTTAACAAAATGTTTTCTTAAGAAGAAGAAAGGTTTTTGTTTTTGTTTTTTGTTTTTTTTTTGGTTGGTTGGTTTTTTTAATCCTAGGGTCTTTGCTTGGGTTGCTATAACAAAATATCATAGACTGAGTAGCTTCAATAACAGACATTTCTCACAGTTCTAGAAGCTGGAAAGATCATGATCAAGGTGCCATTTGAATTTGTTTTTGGTCCCTTCCGCTTATAAGGAGACTAATCCCATCATGGAGACTCCACCCTCATGACCTTATCTAAGTTGAATTACTTCCCAAAGGCCCTACCTCCTAATATCATCAAATTAAGAATAGGGTTTAAAAATATGAATTTTAGAGGAACAGGTTCAGTCCGTAACATCTAGTGATACTGTGTTTTTAAATGGGGTTTCTGGCAGAAAGTGTGTTTTTAGTTGAAGATCTAGCTTGTCAGTAATCATTGCTCACACTCACAAATATTCAGAGATATGATTAAATATATTTGAAAATATTCAGAGACGACTAGGTTAATAATTTAACTCTTCTCTATTTGTCCACTTTATTCAGCAAATGTTTAATTGAGCACATCTTTTGAGTCAGGCCCTGTGTTGGGTTCCAGGCCAAAGGGATAATTAAATAGAACCATTTATCTTATTTGAGCTATTTGGTAGCCATTATTAAAGTTATATGCAGTTATTTCCCTCTAATCTCTCAAGTATATTTTATACAGTTGTAGTCTTGTTCGTTTTTTTTTTTTTTTTTTTTAACGAGGTATTCTATCCCATATAGATAATAATATAACGAATACCTAAGTTCTCACACCTGGCTTTATCAGAGCTTTAATAATATTTGAAGAAAACATGTCAAAATATTTTTTTAAACATGAGAAATAAACATCACAGGGTTGAAGCCCCTGCATGGCCCTCCCCGTCCAGAGTCTGTCCCTTTTTAGCGGTAACCTTTATCCTAGGTTTGGGGATATCATCACCATGCCTGTTTTTATACATTTATTATGTATGTATGAGTTTATGAGCAGTATAAAATGTCTTTTTTAAGACTTTATAAAAGAGAGAGCAAACTATTCTTCTGTACCTTAAGAAAAAAAAAAACAGCCACATTATCTGAGATTTATTTCTCTTAATACATAGCTCTAGTTTTTTTTTTTTTTTTTTAAGAAATGAATGCATGTAGTATTCCATCGTATGATTATTCTGCATTATATTCTGTTGTCAGATATTTTTGGAGTGTGTCCAGACTTTCATTATTGTAAACAGCACTGCAGTGGACGTTCTTGTACATGTCTCCAGCTTTGTGTATGTGACTTTCTCTGGGGCCTTATGTGAGGAATTGCAGGCGATGGGATATGAGTATCTTCAACTATAAACTTGTCTCCAACTTTGCCAGGTAGTGCCACAATTCTCTAAAAGTAGCCAGTTTACATTCTCCCTATAGTGAGTATATCAGTGATCTTGTTGATCTGCATCCTCTCCATCTTCGTATTATCAAACTTTTGAATTTTTGCTCATCTGTCGGATATAAAGAGATACCTTATCTTCTAGCTTTAACGTTGCATTTCCCTGATTGCCCGTGGTCGAATATCTTTTCACATGTCTCTTGTCTTGTCAGGGTGTTGCTTCTGTAATTTTAGTAATGTACCGCCACTTTTCCACAGGTGGTGGTAGGACTCAAGTGCAGAGAAATAGATTAATCATAATCATGATTCATGACATGTTATCATCACCGGGTTTTGCATGACTCTCTTATTTATAGTTTTAATATAATGAATACCTGTGAACTTCAAGATCAGAAACATGCCCAGCAACTTACATCTACCTGTGCTTTTCCCCATTCTGCCCTTTTGCCTCTTCCCCCATACCTACTATGCTAAAGTTTTCCATTCCTTACGATCTAGTTCTATAGATGGTATTTTGGGGGAGGGCCTTGCTTTTCTCATTCTCCATTATTGGTGTGATTTGCCCAAGTTGTTGCATTGACTTTGGTTCATTCATTTTCACTTCTGTATAACAGTCCCTGGTGCTATTATTTTTCTTATTATTTCAGTTGTCTGTTACTATGAAGTATTCTTTTATGAACATTCGTATATGTGAATTTTTATGGTCATGACCGTGATGGTCACTTGAATACTACCTGGGACTGTAAATTCAGGATTAGGTATTCTGAGGTTTAACTTTGTTAGCTAATGCCATATTTTTCCCCCTCGAAATTGTACCATCTGTATTCCTACAGGCCACAGTGGTTCAGGTTGCTCCAGAGCTTCTGCTCAATTTGTGGTCCTTTGTGTGCTTGTAATTCTCACTAGTAAACCTATGTTGGTTTGGTGGAATGGGGTAGTAAGGCTTGGCTTCCTGGTAACATGACAGTGGGTGTGGAGGGGGTGGAAAAGGAACACATAAGCCTCCCCTGCTAGCTGTTGGAGGCCTCCATTGTTTACGAAATAAAGCTCACATTTGCTGGATGGCCGAGTGAACTTAGGTCCATTTCTAAAACCTTTCTTCATGTGTATTTGATTATTGTTTTTATGTTTGTAATTTTAAATGTACTGGTTTTATAGCCTTTCTCAAAGGTTTAAAGTTTACAGTGGATCTAACCTTTGCTCTTTTATAATGTCTGCTCTGTTTTGTACATTGTGGTTTTTTTCCTTGTGTGTGTTTTAGTTTTGGATTGTGAGCTCCTTTTTAGTTGAGCTGTATCCGTGGGAATCTGGGAAGACCTGAGTCAAAGGTGTATTAAAAATATAGAATGGGGGTTTTAACAAAGTACATAGCAGTGTTAGATAAAATATAACACATATTCTTTTAAATGCACAGCTGTGATTGTAAACAATTATGGAAAAAATCCCCAGAATCTGACAGCGAAGAAAAGACATAATTCCAGAGCAGTACACTAGGAGTTAAATTTTCAGCAAGGTTAGAGACAAGATGCTTGGAGTCTTAATACCGGTTTAGGAAGAGAGAATGAAGTATCGAGCAAGAAATTGGATTTGGGGTCTTCCCTTATATCCAGTTAGCCAGGACCCTCCAATGGCCTGGGAAGGAGTGGATCAGAAAAAGCCTGCCTGCCACACAGGGATAGAGAGAAGTTTGTCTTCCTTAGCTTAGGCTGTAGGTAGAGGATAAAAGTGGTCTGATCCTGCCCCAAAATTAGCAAGCGCAGGTGTTTCCTCACTTTTTAGGGTTCAAATGTATACCACCAAGATTTTCCTGGAATCACCAAGGAATTAACATAACCAACCCAGAGTCAGCGATATCCCTCTGCTGAGGTACCTCACGGAAACAAACCTGTGGCTCTGTTTCCATGTTGAACCTCTTAGTAGGTAACATTCTTTGAAAGTGGGAACCTGATCCTGTGGCCTTTGTACACTGATGTATTTTCACAATGAATGAATAAGTGAACAAATAGAAACACATAGGCATTTTTAACAGAGCATAAAGTTTACCCACAAGATAGGTTTTAATGCATTCTAAATAAAGCTTAGAAGGTATACTATTTTGCAGTTAAAGTTTTCGAACCTTCTTCCATTCTCAGACTATTCTGCAAGCCACAGAATCAGCAGACATTCATTGAGCATGTTCGCTGTTCTGAACATTAAGGTTACAAAGACAAACACGCGCTCTGCCCTTCCAGAGTTGTATGTGGAGGCGGGGTGACAAGATTGTACATTAATCGTTACAGTGCCAAGTGTAAAACAGGTGACATAGTAAATTTTCAAAGCAGTTTTCGGATTGCAGATTTCGAATGATTCACCTGAGGAATTTGTTCATTCAATGAACTTTTAATAGAGCTTCTCATGTGGTCAGCACTGGGAGGATTACAAAAGTGCCTAATATTTATTGTGCGCTCACCCATATATTAGGCACCCACAATTTTATATATAGTTATTCTCTACAATATAATTTTAAATCTTACAACACCCCTGTTTGAGGATCCTGTAATTATGCTAATTTTTAAAACTTTTTATTGAAATTTAGCATATATATAGAAGTACACTTTCATACATGTACAAGTGGATGGCCTTTCATGAGTTATTTGCACCTGTGTAACCAGCACCGAAAGCAAGAACAAATCAGACATTGCAGATGCTCCTGAAGACCTCTTCTGCCCCCTTGACTTTAGGCAGCCAATTTTTTTCTGTTTCTGTATTTTCTGTAAATAGAATCATATAGTATATATTCTTCTGTTCTATTTTATATAGTTGTGGATTGTTCATTCCCATTGTTGTCTAGTATTCCATTGTCTCCATTTTAATATCAGGAAACCGAGGCTGAGGTCAGAGTAGCCCAAGATCACACAAATAGCAATGAACATGTATTACAGTGCCACCAAATGTTTTTTTGAAACACGATTTTTCATGTCCTTATGGTGGTACACTACAGTGATTTAACCAGTCCCCTTCTGAGGGATATCCGTGTTGCTTCTAACATGACATTTATACTTTACCGTAAAAAAAAAAAAAAAAAAAAAATCGTTTTCAATATTTAAAGTGCATTATTAGGTTTTTATCTAATGTTCCCTTGATTATAATCAGTTCCACAGAAGTATAGCAGCAAATATCATAATTTCTTTGTAAGACTGCAGCTGCTAGTTAAGGGGGCATTTCTAGTTTTACACGCCATCTGCCCGTCTTTTGAAAATGCCTTGTCAGAGTAGTACCCTAACTGTGTGGTGTTCCTGCTCCCTTTTTTCCCATCTGAATTCCGCCGCCCAGTACCTGTTTCTTTGCCAGACGGGTAGCTCTCCCTGTGGTCCGCAGATGAGTCTACAGGGGTTCTCCACGCATCCTTCTTAGGCTTCCCTTAATGAACCATTGTCTAGTGCAGGGTGCACAGAGGGGACTTCTGGGGCGTGAACTTCTGGAAGGTAGAGGCCACGCATTATTCACCATCGTGCCTAGCATGCCGTAGCGGCCTGCTAAATTTGAGGTTACCCAATGAAGACTTACTGGAACCTCAGATTTGTCTTCTCTGATTAATATTATGATTTATGCTTTTGGGAAACATGATTAGTTTTCTTAGATTCTTCAAACTGAAGTAGAATACCTGGAGCTCTTCGTTTAAATGTTCTTCTGTTCTGATGAGTAGAGGAGTAACTTAGGTAAATATAAAAAAAATAATAATGGTTTGTTCCAGTCTGAAGTTTTGTATATTTTCTCCATTCATTGAATGTTTACTAAAGTCCTACTGAGTGACATGTGATAGAGATACAAAGAGGAATACAATAGTCCTTGCCCTTGAGGAATACAGAATCTATGGGAGACATAGCCATTGTAAATATAATACAGTGAGGTAAAATACAAAGCTGAGAGCAGTTTTTTTTTTATTTGAACACCTGGAAGGGGACCGCTAAACTTTAGGGGATGGAGCGGCTGCCAGGAGGATCTCCTGGAAGAGATGACACCGGAACTGAATCTTGAAGTACGCATAGTCCCATTCGGTCCTCTACCCAAACGCTACTCTGCCCCGTTTTTTCCTTATTTCTAGGAGCACTGCCCATTCTTTTCTTTTCCTTCGCACCACATAGGTCTTCTCTCAGAGTCACGTTGATTCTAGCTTTGAAATGGCTTCACAATGTAGTTCTTTTTTTCTCTTCCTTTCTATTCTCACATTGATACCTCCTTGATTTGGAAACAAAAACAAAAACAAAAACAAAACCAGGGTTGGAAGTCATTCATTTTTGCGTTTTAAGCATCTGACCTAGATCTTGGCCCATCAGGAATTCAAAATTTATTAAACCAAAATGAGCTAAATGATCTCTGACTGGTCTTCCTCCAGTCCCCTTTCCTTTCCTTTGATTCTATACAGGGTCCTCGAAGTTACTAAAACTTTCGTGTGTATGTGTATCGCTCGGCTGCTTCAGGTTCTTCCATGACTCATTACCCTCCAGACGAAAATCCAGCTCTTTGGCCCAGGTCCTCACCATTGGCCCCGGCCTGCCACAGTGCTCCCCATCCTTTCAGTGACCCATCGTACTGTGCCCGCGCACATGCGGAACTTTCTGGGTCATTCTCAGGGCCCATGTGCCCTCTCCTTTTCTGCTGTGTGACTTCTGTCTCATGTGTTAAGATTTATCTAGCTCAGCTGTCACCAACCCTGTGTAAGCTTCCCTGCCTTTCTCGGGAAGAATTGGTTGCACCTTCTGCTTGAGTCCTTGAGGTCTGTCCAGTCCGTCCTCTTGTAGCATTTCTGCATTACATTATAATTGTTTGTTTTCCTCCGCATTTCTCCCATTAGGCTGAGGGCCAGGAATGGTGTCTGATCCTTCTTTGTTCCCTTGTCAGGTGCTCGTCACCTGTCAGATGGAATAGGTCCTTCCTGTACTGTCCCTTAAACACACTTTCTGCTTTCACATCTCTTCAGTTGTGCTTGCATGATTTTTCGTGACAGACAAACCCTTTCAGCAGCTCTATTTAAATGTAGTGCAGAATTCAAGGGCCAGCCTAAGTCAGGCCTTGTCTGTGGAATTGTCTCTGATCATGGCATCCTCGCATACTGGCACCTGCCTATGGACCGTCTTTGTGTATTAGCACTTGGCTGTGGCACTTACAGCATACCTGCTATTACTATTTGTGTTTTTGTTAGATTATGAACTTAGAAGGTAGAGGTCTTCTCTAAGCCAATTGTGAATCTACTCTGTTGGAAAAAATACTTCCTTATTAATTATTTGCTCTTTAAAGGTAGATCTGTTAGTAATACATTCTTGTAGTTTCCTTTGTCTGAAAATATCTGTTTGCTATTCATGAAGGATACTTTTGCTGGATATTGACTTTGTAGTAGACAGTTCTTTCAATATTTTAAGAATATTGTGCAACTTCCTTTGTCTCCATGGTTTCAGATGAGAAAGTCACTGTCATTTGAACTGGTGCACCCCTTCAGTTGTCATTTCTCTCTGACTGCTTTTGAGATTTTTTTTGTCTTTAGTTTTCAGAAGTTTAATTATGATACTTTACCATTGACCTCAGCTTTGGTATGTATTTCTTTGAATTTATCTTGATTCAGCAGTTTGCCCAGCTTCTTAAACCTTATGCTAATACCAAGCACTAATCCTAGAGCTATCTCAGTCCAACTCTATATGCTTAAAAGAAGCCCATAAGATTTGTATGAGTATAATATTTTTCACTCAATGAGCCTTTTACTTTAATGTATATTATAACATTTATAATTCCACCTAATGGACCCTTTATTTATATTTATTTACCTTGAACTACCAGATTTGTCTAAAAGTGCTTCTATACAAAATTATAGTAACCCCACCTACCCATCTTCAACCCACTATACCAGAGGCCTCTATTTCCTTACTTTATTAAAAAAAAAAATGCTGGTATGGCCTAATGTGTTGATTTTATCATCTGTTAAGTCACAAATGGCACTTTGAGGAACAATGACCTAGAACAGCACTTTCCAAAGTGTGGCCTGTAAACCCGTGCTTGTCTGCAGACTGTTGGTTACGAAGAGACAAATTGATTTCTTTCATCAAGGAGGTCGTGCTGTGAAAAAATGTCAGCAAAACTAAACAGTGTGCTTGGTGACTCTGTTAGCTTACATTCTGTCCAAATTCCTTGACTTGCAAGAACCCTGCAACAGACAGATCAGGGACTGGAAATTTGGTTAGCATTGCCTACATGTACCTCAAAATGTCCCTTGCCACCCATGTCTTAGCAGTGTGACTGTTAGCTTTCCAAGCCTGTGGTAGATTTGACCTCAGGTGATGGGATGCTGGACAAATTTGCTGTGTCAAAATCAACTCGGTAGCTCAGTGCCATTTAGTGTGGGAATAAGTGACTCTGACGAACAGTTTGGAAATAAAAAGGTCAGAAGTTGAGAATTAGACCTGGGTTTCATTCTCATTTTACTGTGCGACCTATTAAGTATCCCCCCGCCCCACTTATAAGATGGAGATGTACTACCTACCTTATAGGATGATTCTAAGAATTAAGGTAATATTTACTTAAAATATTCACCATAACGCCAGATGCTCATTGTTGTCAGAATTATGAAATGATAAAGTTCTGAAGAAAGAAAAATAATAGGGGTGAGTGATTATCTCAGATAATGAAAAGTGTGACACGAGACCCTGGTTCAGACTGTGGCGCAGAAAGTGAGACAAAGGGGCAGAATGCTGCAGAGATGCCAGAATTAAATGTTCGAGGATGCAGGAGGTTGGGCGCTTCGAAGTGTGCAAGTGACAGAGAAAACGTCTTCAAAATAACGGAGAAACTATGACTGCCTAAAAGTATACAGAATTCAAAATTATAATTCAAAATAGAGGCTGTGAAAGTAAGAGGGAAAATATTTCATACTGTTATCTATCAGACTTGGAATAGATAAAATGAAGACTGTACATTAATGGCAGTTTATACCCTAGAAATTCTTGTTAAGAAGGAAAAAAAAAATAAAAATTGAGAAGTACGGAAAATAAATTTTGAAAACAGTTGATCAAATGGAGGAATGAATTCCCATGTACCCATTGTTTACCTCCAGGAATTATAAAGTCATGGTCAAGTGCTAAGGTATAATTCAGGCTGGATATGAGGATGTCTTTCAGTCAAGTTTGCAACTCATAGGTTTATTTATTTGGTTTCTAGGATTTTTGGCAGACACTGCATTTTAAATATAATTGAGAAGGAGTTTATGGCTTTGTTTTATCAGTTTGCAGAAATATAGAATGAAATCTAATATTTCTTTTTTGGAATCATTCCTTTTGGAAGCTTTCCATCTCTGATTCAACCTTTTATTTTTTTCTATGCTAACTGACCCTGTGATAAATTTACTTTCTGTGACATAGCTTGGAGAATAAAGCGTGTTAGATGCTCACTTGCTGAGAATACTTAGAACAAGAGTCCTTTGAACTGGAGCCTGGAAGTCATTGGTGGGCCAGAAAAATTCCCAAGGGTCCTTATTCTGTGTGTGTGTGTGTGTGTGTGTGTGTGTAGTTTTGGTTGGGGATAGGGGTTGGGGTGGGGGGACAGGAGGAATCAATAATGTAGTGAAACTTAGAGTATTAGTAATTAAAACTTTAACTGAAAAATATGCTTGAGGGGCACATGGATCTTCGATTGATATATAGGCAGTTATTTATTATACATCTTTGTGTGATATTTCCAGTTAGGTACTGATTTGGAATAAAAAAACAGTTGAAGTTAGGATATACTGCAGCTACACACAGCTACCGTATCTGTCTAATAACTGGAACCTCCATTATAAAAGCCAAGAGATGTGAGCCTGCGGAGCTTGGCGAGGGATTTCTAATGCAGATTGTATTAAGTTTTGGAGGAGGCTGTTAACAGTTGGAGTTCAGTGAACTTAGGGGGTGCATGCAGGGACCAGATCACATGGGGTCTTTTAGAGCTTTAGTGAGGAGTTGGGTTTTATTCTAAATAGGACAGAATGATGTTGAAGGATTTAAGTCGGGCCGTAAGGAGATCCACTTTATATTTTCCGTTAACTGTTGCTGCTGTGTGGGAATTGGGCTGATGGGGAATGAGTGGAAGCAGATGACCAGTCAGGAGGTGATGGTGGCTGGGCTAACGGTGGAGACAGAAGTGAGCACATCCACGGGATATTTTGGGTGCAGAGTGACTGCAGAGGGTTAAGGGAAAGGGAGGAATCGGGACGATTTGTCAGAGAACTCCTTGCCAAAATCTGACAGCCTTACAAAACACTTGGCACTTCGGATTATTCTTAATTCTGTGTCTTCTTCGACTCTGCACTCTACTCATTTCTCGTTTTGCCTGCCCTTTCTGTGCCCTCTTTTCTGCATTTGTGAGCCACCTTCCTGGTTCACTTCTCTATTTCCACTTTAATAGCTTCTCTGCATACACAGACAATTAAAACCTCTGGCCTTGACTGTTATCTGCAACTGCTTTCAGAATTTCTGTTCAGGTAATCTGCTACTTTCTGAAATACCTCAAATGCAATTATTTGTTTCCTGACCTTAAATTGGCTGCTTCCTCTCTTGACTTCCTTTTTTTTTTTTTTTTTTTTTTTTTTTATGATTTTGCCATTCTCCGTAACCCAGACAGGATAACTTAGTAATCTTTGATTCATTATTTTCCTTTCCTGTAATTTGTTGTATAAAACCCAGCATTAGTCCCAGGTTGTCAGGGGAGAAACTGAAACTTGGAAGGATTGCTCAGGGTCACCCAACTGGGCACTGCTGGCACTAGTGTGTGAGCCCCAGTGCGACACTAGACCCCATATTGTCAATCACTATGCAATACGGTAGGCGAAGGAGCTTTGTGATAATACGTTGCTGACTTTGTTTAAAAACGTGTCAAATTTTCAGAGGTTGGGAACTACTCCTAGTAGTTTTACTAGTTATACTACTCCTAGCAAGTCATACTAGCTATCTGAATGTTTTCTCTAACTACTGTACATATATTTACTTTTATAAACTCATAGTAAATTTACTATGCCAAATTATTTGCTTGTTACCTTTTTTTTGAGGGGAAGAAGAGAAGAGTGACAGTGAGTGGTGGGTACAAGTTCTTCATTTTTCCTCCCCTATCAAAGGGCTCATTTACCCATATGAATATTGAGTTTCATTATTTAAAATAGTGTTGTCCATCTGACGAAAAAAGCTGCTATTTGAAAATTTAAATTTCTTAATTACTAGTGATATTGTGTGTTTATTAGTGATGATTATGAATTACATTGATGATTATTTTTATTAGCCTTTAGATAAAAAACTTGGTTAAAGATAAATTAAAATGTACAATCAATCTTAATTTCTGCATCAGATATTAGATTGAGAATGTCTTACCTATGACTTCTAAGTTTTAAAAGAACTTTTACATTAAAGGTTCTTATTTTTACATTTTATCTTTCCAATTCTGGAAGTGGAAGGACAAAGTTACCAATTTCTGAGCGATCGAGGCTCAGCCTGAGAATGTGTTGGATCTGAGGGGATGCAAATATAATTTATTTATGCAGAATGTATATCTAAGTATGGTGCTTTGTCTTCGTACTATCAGATGTCTCTGTAGTGCTTGAGGGTGTGGGCAAGGGCAGCAGCCTAGACACAGAGCCCTCTGTGACTCTTCGATCTTTGAGGATAGAGCCCAGATTGTTGGATGTCTATGACATCAATCTGGGGAGTCTTCCCTGCGCCCGTCTTGACAGGGTCTATCATTTCATGGGTAAATTCAACAGCTTTTCATGACGAGGGCCTTCTGTTGTTCTTGTTTACACCATTTCCTAGCTGCAACTCTAAGTCCTATCCTAAGTCTGGCTATTAAGTACTGAACCCTGGGCTACCAGTGTTCTCCTGTGGGAACTCTCTCCTGACCCCTTTCTGTCTTGTCATGGGTACTCCCTTTTGGAATACTGGCCATCACTTACTTTAACACTTTGCATCGTGAAACGTGTAGAGCAGGTATGAACTCACTGCGTGTTATGAGGCACTACTCCCCAGGAAGTTTACGTATTAGGGGCATGTATTTTATACTTGTACAGTTTCTCAAGTTACAGCCCTACTTTGGGAATCCTGCCTTTAAGCATAGCCACTATATTATGGTTCTCCAGAGAAACAGAACCAATAGAATATATTCATGTAAGTATATATAGGAAATGAGTTTTATTATAAGGAATTGGATTACATGATTAGGGAGGCAGAGAAAGCTTACGATTAGATGATCTGCCATCTACAACGTCTCAGCTCAGACAGGTAGAGAGAGGTAGAAAATTAAACTTTTTTTGTTCTTGTTGGGTTTTCAACATGTTGGATGATGCCCACCCATATTGGGGAGGGCCATCTGCTTTGGTCAGTCTACCAGATGAAATCTTAATCTCTTCTGGAACACCTCACAGACACACCTACGAATCTTATTTAACCAAATATTAGGCATTCCATGGCCAAGTCAAGTTGCCCCAAACATTAACCGTCATAGCCACATTATCTTATACCTCTGTCTATCTTGATGGTTGGGTATCATTAATTTGTTTTGCTTTGGCTTTAACTTTTTTTTTTCTGATCATAAAAATTATTTATGCCAAATAAAGACTTTAAACAAATACATAAAACTACAAAGCACATGAAAACCATCGGCTAAGATTTAGGGGGACTTACATCCTAAGCTGTTTTATGCGCACATATATGCTTTCTATGCGTTCAGTGATTTTGCAAGTTGACCATGTGGCTTACTTGTATAATACCTCCTCTTTCCCTGACATGGCTAGTTTTCAGGAGGTCCAGACTCGTGCCATTCTGTCCCAGGAGGCTCGGACTGTTGATTCTGCCATCTGGGATCTCGGTCTGTATTGACCTTGCCCTTGAGGAAGCATGAAACCAAGACGCGGCCCTCACTGCCCCGCCTGCACACCAGCTTCCCAACAGCCGCCTTTCTGCGTTTGCTTCGCTTTCTCCTTCCTGTTGGCCGCGTTCCCCCGTCCAGCGCGCTCTTATCCTGCCATTCTCCTTGGGAAATTTTCCTTCCCCTGGGGCTGTCCACAAAATCTTTTGAAAAAGGTTTTTATTCCTGACTTCTCCTCTAACATTTCAGCATGATCAAGATGTTTCGATTATTTACGGGCATTTTATAAGGGTGCTGGAAGGAAAGGGTCTTACGACGCAACTGTGGCCTGACGAGGCCGCATGTTGTGATGGTTTAGACTGGAAGCTGGCTCCAGTGTGCACATCATGGTAATCCAGTGCTACCTTTTGTTTCTTACTGTGTTCCTCTGTAAAATGAAGCGAAAGATTTTACCGAACTGAATATAATGAGGATTATGTGAACTAATACATGCAAAGCACTTCCCCGGAGTAGTGACCAGCACATAGTAAGTGCTGGGAGCTTTGGATTTATAACCATTTTCTAGGCAATTATGAATGTTTAAATTTATGTCGAACATAACATTATTATGTTAAAGCGGACCAACTATCTCATGGACTTAGTTCCTGCCTACTGCAGTTTTTTAGAAGGACTGGTTTCTGCCTTTAGGGGCTTTTGGTGGAATTTTATGTGTTAACCTAGTAAAGTCTTTAGAAATAATTTTGGCCTTGAACGAACGTGTTTTGTACTCTCTGTCCTTGTGCTTGAGTTGTCACTCATGGCATCTGTTGACCACGTACTTCACAGCTCCTTTTAAGGAAGGTGGCTCTGCTCACAGCCCCTGCTGAGGAGAAAGCACTCTGAGGATCATGTGACCTCTCACCTCTCCCTAAGTTGGCTGATTTGATTGCAGTGGCACACGAGACTTCTGTCATGGCTTTTTGTGGGGTGGGGGCAGAGGGTGGGGAGACTTGGGGCAATTCGATTCTCTCAAAACTTGGGAAATGAGGGAAAAACAGTGAGAGCTGAAGTCGACAGTGTCATAAACCAATGTAAGGATGACGAAACAGCCTTATCAGGCAGCGCCATGGTGGCAAGCCCTCTGGGTAAGCAGCAGTTCCCACAGCAGGAACTGATATGAAACAGAAGAAAAGATATGGCGGTTGCAAGTGACGGAGAGAAACGTGAACACTCAGAACCAACTTGTGTTAATGGCAGAGGTCCAAAGTAAAAATTCTTCAGTTGGCTGTAAAGCAAGTTACTTTTCATAACAAGCTGCTGACGTTTTTTCCTGGGCTCTTTGCAGTTGTATTCTCATTGTTTGAGTATTCCTTGCATCCAACAGTTGTTTAGTACAGTCGACCCTTGAACAACATGGATTTGAACTGCAAGGGTCCACTTGAAAGTAGAGTTTTTTCACAAAATATGTACTGTACTATAAATATATTTTCTTTTATGATTTTCTTAATATTTCTTTTAGTTTACTTTATTGTAAGACTACGGTATAATACCTATACACAATACATGTTAATCAATTGTTTATGTTATCAGTAAGGCTTCTCTGGTCAACAGTAGGCTATTAGTAAAGTTTTGGAGGAGTCAAAAGTTACTCTTGGATTTTCAACTACAGGGGAAGCCGATTCTACTAACCCCAGTGTTGTTCAGGGATCACCTGTATGTAGTTCTTCTCATTCCTGTCTAAAGGATTCCTGCTTTGTTCTTAATGCCTTGAATGGCTCCTCTGTAGTTTACAGCGATTTAAAACAACTCCATTTTTTAGGATCCTGTTCAACCTTGCTATTCTATTCTGTGTTTTTCTGATGACGTTAACCTTTTTTTTTTGGGAATTTGTCTTCCATTGAACTCCTATGGCATTTGTAATCTGGAGTCCTCACTTCCTGTGCAGTATGTGATGGTGGTCTCTCCCCGATGGAGGTCGAGAGCTCTCTAGGGCAACAGTCACGTCCTCTTTGTGTTTTCTGGTGCACCCTGGGCTGTGCTGCGTGAGTGGTAGCTGCAAGACATTGGTCGTTTCTGGCGGCATTTCTCTTAGCTTTGTGATCCTGGTTTAACTTGGGGCGCAAAAGATGAGCTGAAGCTTTAGCCCCTCCTTAGAGTGAGTCTTGTTTTACTTTTTCAAAAATTTGTTTTAAAGACAATAAATATGAAAGCATTTGGGAGAAATGGGTTAGTTAATACAGTAACTTTTGTTCGATAGCTTAAGTGATGGCAGAACAGTGGAAAAGCTAACGTTCTTTAGGCCAGAGTAACACCTGACATCTAAATCCCTGCTAATATTTACTTTGGGCCTTAAGCACATACTGTGGTTAGCAGGGTAGCTTGTCTGGACATTATCCCCTCTCTGTGGTTCTGCTTTGTTTTTTTTTTTTCCTCTTTCTTGAGGACATTTTGGAAACCACTTTGTTTGCCGACCTACTATATTAAATACCAGAATATTTGACTAATATCATGTTTTGTCATTGAGCTTAAATCTCCGATCTGTAAAAACAGTAAAAAATAATAGAGGAACAAACGTCCATGTACCCTTTCCATGGCCCACCAGTTGTTTATGTCATCTCTTTCTCTCTGTATATTCCTATTCCACGTGCTGGCCTGAGCGGGGCCTGTTCTCGAGTCAGCAGCTCTCTGTCCCTGTTCATTCAGCTCTAATGAACTTTGAGAGAGTCACGTGTTACAGAACCTGCCAATATAGGAAATGAGGGCTCTGGGTCAAACAGTTTTCTTGAGAAGGGAAAGGGAGAGGTTACATTTTAATTGGATGTGACATCTTGGTTATTTTTCAGTTTATAGATAAGAAATACAATGCACACTACGCGTGCCTTGCCCAAGCTGCACACCTAGGATATGGCAGATCCAGCATTGGAATGTGGATCTGTAAGGTTATAGAGCCTTTCTCCTTTTCATAAACCCTACTACCTCTAGTTTATTGTTCTTTTGATTTCTCATCTGTAAAATTGGATCCTTAGGCTAAATTATCTCTAAGATTACATTCCCTGCTAAAGTTCTTTAATTTAGTCAGGACTTGATATCCAAATGCCTCCAAGGATCAGGGAGATGTTTTAATGAGGGTGATGACATGGAGTTAGCGGCATTCACGGTAACCAGAGGGTTTGAGAGATGAAATTAAAATTTTAATGAAAGGGATGGTCAAATAAAGTCTGTAGGACCACCAGTTTTTGACACTCAAATTTAGGCACTTCACTGGAGATGTCAAGCCATCCTAATTTTTAGCACGCAGTCTTCTTATAATGTTTATTGGCCCATCAGCCATTCTTATTTTTTTTTTTTTTTGACATGTAATCAGAGAAGGTGCAGGCTGTGTGTTGGCCGGGATATGCTTTTTTATATTTAAACAATTCCCCTTGCCCCCAACCCCCCCCCCCCCAACACATACATACTCTGGAGTCCTTTGTAGCCTTTCTCTGGCACATGCGTTCTAGTGCTGGACTGTGTATTCTTCAGCAATAGGTGCACCTGTTAACTGTTGTCCTGTGTTTGACAAAGTTACACTAAAACTAGGATTCCATACTACAACCTGGATTCTGGTTAGAGCTCTCTTTGAGCTAGGTGTATGAAATTGAGGTAGTTGTCCAGATGTTGTGCTTTTTGTATTCCAGCTGCAGGTGAGAGACTCTGATTTTCAGGCTGGATTCTGCAGGATGTAGTCTCATTGAGGATCTGTAAGGGAGACAGGGACCACCTGAGTGGGGTTCTTCATCCCATCTTCTACCTGAACGGTTTTGATTATCTCTTGGTTCTACTAATTAACTAGTTATATGATCTTGAGCAGGTTGCTTAAGTTGTATGTGTCTGTTTCCTCCTCAGTGAAGTGGGCATAATATAATAATGATACCTCCCTCTTAAGCTTGTTGTGATACTTGAATCAATAAGTGTAAATATATCTGACATTATAAGGTATGATAGATAGATTAATGGCCCTCCAGGGATGTCCCTTCCTGATTCCCAGAACACTTGACTTTGTTATTTTACATGGCAAAAAGGGACTTTGATGGTGAGATTAAGGACCTTGAGATGCAGAAGTTATCCTAGGTCATCATGGTGGGCCCATTGTAATCACAGTGGTTCTTAAATCAGAAACAGACGTGATGACAGATGCAGAGGCAGAGCGACGTGTTTGGTGGCTGGGCGCCATGAGCCGAAGAATCTGGGCACCCTTTAGATGCTGGAAAAGGCATGGAAGTGGATTCTCCCCTAGAGTCTCCAGAAAGAATGGCCCCGTGAGACTCAGTTTGGATTTCTGACCTTCAGAACTATAAAATAATAAATTTGTGTTGTTTTAAGCCACTAAGTTTGTGAAAATTAGTTGTGGCAGCATAGCAAACTAATACAAAGGATTAGCTGTATTTTCCGTTGACTGTCTTTTCTCTTCTTACTGTAAAAAAGCTTTTCTTTGAATAACGGGGTCCATGGCCAAAGACGGCTTGAAAACCAGTGGGCCAGGCGCTTGCCAGCATGCCCTCGTCGTCTGCTAGCCTGTCGTGGCTGTACACAGAACCCAGCTTGAGTAGACTGTGTGTTCACCGAATGTATACAGTGCACTTGAAGTCTGGAGAAGGCATAGTGAAGGTTGGATGGTGTTCCCCGGGGTGCGATTCTCTGCAGTGCCCAGATCACTCCCTTCTGAAAAGGTTCTTCATAATTATTTGGTAACTTTAGTAAATAGTATCTGGTTGTCTGTGTGCCATATTGGGTCTTGAGCCCTGCACTCCATGCAGGTTTATGCATTTTGGAGGGGAGACCACATATGCCTGTTTGTAGACTCAGCTTGTTTTCCTTTTGCTTCGTAAATTAATCAATTCAAGTCATTCTAGTGACATTAAACCGTGCTTATTCTGTGATTCAGAAGAATGTACTACACAGATACCCCAGTTGAGCTGGACTTGGAGAGTCAGGGCCTTAACCTAACACTGCCAGAGCCCATGCCGGCCCAGGAGCTGCTCCTAGAATAGCCTGTGATTTGGCTTTCAGGCCTTGACTAGCCCAGTAGTGCATTTTGGGCTTGTGAGATGTTTGCACTGCATTTTAAATCTGCAAAGCGAGTTATTTACTTTTCTTTTTTGACTTGTACAGAGAGGGCAGAATGCTGTTCTTGTGCATACATAGTGCAGCTGCCGCCTTTGTAAATCTTAAAAACATGAAGGAAAATATGAAGCCTAGAGGAATTTTGTTTCTCTTCCAAATTTCTTGGATTAACATCGGAATTATTTCCTTGGCATGAATCTGGTGTGAAAGATATTAAATTCTTAGAGTCCATACCCTGCTTTTCTCTAAATAAAACATTGGAGAATTTTGGTGCGTGTTTCGATGTGCAGAATGGGGGCAGAGCTTCCCTTGGCAGAGCTTTTGCATAGTTGATAATCTAGTTATTTGGGTCTCGACATGCAAAGAATATGAGCTCCTAGGTGCAATTTGCCTGTTCAAAAAAAGGTTTTAGGATCCAGTGTGGTTAGTTAAAAACCTTATATTTCAAATTTAATGAGTGAGAAAGGCACATTTATTTGCTGTTTTATTCTTTCTTTTCAAGCGCATAATTATAGAACATTTCTTCAAGTGTCCCCATCAGTGCTTTGGTTGATGGGGTGGGAAGTTGCAGGAGATTATGACCTTATCCACGCCAGGCTTTTAACATGAGGGGATATAACACACCTAGAGGGCTGCCCAGAAGTTCAGTAAAAGTAGAGAAACCGGAGTAGAAGGTTTTCACCCCCTTTCGGCCCTGGTAGTACCTCTATATGTCTAATCGTTTATGGTCTTAATGGAAAACTTACTGGGTGGCTACGAGAAAGGATTTTTCCATTTGTAAAATCATCAAGGATGAGTGGTGGCAGTTGGGGCCATTGTCTGGGGGCTCTGGAACTTGGATTGCAACTAAGCCCAGGTCTCTGCGTGCGATGTCCTCTGTCTCAAACACAGCAGCTCTCAAATGTAACTTCTCAGCTCTCAAGCTACTCCCAACCCTGCTTCTGTTTTCTTTCCCATTTGTCTACGGATTGAGGACCTAAAAATTTCAGTCTGGGAGACTCTGAAGTGGCAAGTTCATTTGAAGAGTTCAAATCAAATCACATTAATTCTTTAACGTTAACTATGTTTTTGTGCACCCACAAGCTTGACCTTGTCAATCAGCTGGTGTCCTGCCAGCTTTGAAGGTCTTTCAAGAGAGTAGTGTTAATTGGCAGTACTCAGCAATTAGGCATTGAGGCACAGGTGTATGAAGTTCTCATTTGGTTGGAATTCTGCATTTGGGCCGTTTAGATAACTGGTTGAGATCTGGTCAAAGGACCCAGATATAATGGGAATAATGTTTAATCTCTTTAAAGTTGGAATGGTGCAAAACAAAGTGAATTGGTCCTTTGCCTCCAGGACTACTACCAGCAACTTAAAGAGGTCTGCGACCTTGATCAGGTCACTAATTTATTTTTGAACCTACTTAAGGTAGCACCTCCTCTGTAGCCTGATTATAAAGAGTAAATGACATAATATTTGTTAAGTCAATTAGCGTAGAGTATACACTCAGTACGGGTAGCACCACCTCCAGGTAGTGGGCCCCTCACCGTCTGCCCCCAGGAAAGTAATGAATGTTGCCGGCCTCTGTTACTAGTGAATTCAGACTCCTTGAGTTTCATGTGCAATGATATTGGAAAGAAAGAACATTATCTTTTTGCACAGAGCATCTTCATGCTTATTTAATAGGCTGTACTAAATGTAGTAACCTATCTTATGATTTTATATTATGTGTAGAAAGGCAGAAGATATCTATAAAGTATAAACTGCACAGGAGAAGAAATAAATTTATACTAAGTAATAAAAAGGTGATAAATTTGTGATTGTTAAAAAGAAAGGAGTTTGATATGGTAAAATTTTTAAACAATAAAAATTTTGCATAACGCTCCCTAATAATACCAGAAAGAAGTCATTGAAAAGGAAAAATAGTGGTGGAAAATGGAAGATTGCATTCTAAAATAAAGAATTGATATGACTATGATACTTAGTGTGGAGGTAAGACAGAATCATGCTATTTTCATGTTTTTAACCTAGGACAGATATATCATATTAGCTGTGCAAATTAACCCGAATTTAATCAACTATTAAACATTTTCAGCCAATGAAATTAGGACTTATGAAGTGTTGGAAAGCTGATGCATTTAAATTTTAACTTTCTAGAGAGCATTTTATCCTGATCGCATGAAACAGTTTTTAAAGTATCCTCTGATTCAGTTAATTTGGATAAAATACTCAAAGACACAGCTCCAGAGTGGGAACATATATTTTTTTTACCAGCATTGATGATAATATACATTACTAGTTACACACACACACACACACACACACACACACACACACACGTACATATATATATAAATAAATGCGTGCTATCTAAGTAAACATATATAAACATACATACACATATTTGTATATATATATATACACATAAATGGAACCAGTTTCATGCCCCTGTTGAGAACTAGCAAACAGCAAAATAGAATAAGACTAAAGTTTTTAAAAATGATAAGCTCACAAATTTAATATTTGCAAATAAGTACATGACATAGGTTAAAAAAGAATCCTGTTGTGATGCCAATTTCAGGGATATAGGGAAACAGAAGACTGTAGTTGCTGCCTCAGGGACTTGCTGCTATAGCTTGGGGAAAATGGATAGCAACAGGTAACTTATTGGCTACATGAGGTATTTTAGGTCATAAGAGCAATGAAGAAAATAAAATAACAATGGAATAAAGAGAGACTCAAGACAGAGGGGCGATGTTAGTCAGGGCCTCAGGGGCGGTGGTATCGTTGGGGGCAGAGAGGATGGTGAGGGGAAGGAGTTTCTGAGCTGTGGCATCAGGGTTGAGAAGGATCCAGCCATATGCATATCTGGGTGGGGAGGACCGTTTCAGGTGGAGGGAGCAGCAAGTTTAAGGGATCTGAGACCGGAATGAGTCTGTCGTGTGAACTAGGAGTAGGCCACTGTGGCTAGATCTTAGTGATTGTGTGTTTGCCCCAGATTACAACAGAAACTAAAATATTTTCGAATGGCCTAAATATGTAGGCTTTACTTTTTTCATGTTTTAAACAATTTTATGTTGTAATTGTGAAATTACGGCAAAAATATAGAAGTATACAAAGCATACATTTTAAAGAAGAATGATAAAGCAGACATCCACACCCACTACTAGGTCACGGACCAGCTATTTCTAACCTCCTTATAGATTTCTGGCTACATCACCCACCCTGGCCCCCAGTGGTAAACGTTGTGACTTTTGAGATAATGATCCACTTGCTATTCTGCGATTTTGTGATCTATGTACACAACCCGAACATACAGTCTAGTGCAGCTTGTTTTGAATTTTATGTAAAGGAACCATACTGTGTGTATTCTTTTGTAGTTTGCTGCTTTTTCTCCAGATTGAGATTCATCTGTGTTGATGTGTGAATTCGTAGTTAGTTTTGACTCTATAGTGTATGACTAGACTACAATTTAGTCGTTTGTTTTACTGTTGACTGATATTTTTTCCAAGTGTTTGACTATTACTATGACCAGTTCTGTAGATTTTTCTGGTCTATAGTGCATATGTACAAGAGTTTATATTGCAAATTTACCTAGGAGAACAATTTCTGGATTGTAGGATATCACATATCACCAAATTTACTAGAAAAGGCCAAACTTAATACTTAAAGAGTAATTTTACCAATTTTTATTCTCACTAGCATTATATGAAGATTTCTGTTTTTGCGTATACAGACTTAGACCAACATTTGAGATTGCCAGATTTAGTAATTTTTGCCAATCTGATGAATCTATTGAGGTATCTTGAGGCTTAATTTTCATTTTGTTAGCACTAATGAATTTGAGTCATAGGCCATTTGGATTTTTCACTTGTTTTTCTGAAGGGCCTGTTCAAGTGTTTCTCCCAGTTTCTTCTTGGGGTTCTTGCCTTAACTCATTGATTTATATTAGTTAGTTATACCTCCTGGATGTGTGTGTGCTTATATTCCCTCTTTTTATGTCTTTAGAAGTTTAAGAGTTTATCACAGGCAAATTGTATTAATCTTTCTATATTAGTTACCTACTGCTTTATGAAAAATCACCTTAAAACCTAGTGGCTTAAACAGTAGCCTCTTATTTCAGTTGGGGCTCACGGGGGCAGTGAGGTCTCACCGGGACTGCCTTCTGCCTATGCAGGGAAACTCTCTTTCTGTTATTGGCTGTTTGACCGATGGGGCAAGAATGGGGTGATTGAGCCACAAGTTTCATCAACCAGCAGGTTAGCCTGGGCTCGTTCACCTGGAGGCCAGAGGAGGTCTCCAAGAGATTTGAGCAGACGCGTGCAGAGCTTCTGAAGGCGGGGGGTCCAAATGAACACAGTGCCATTTTCACTACATTCTGTCGGCCACAAATCCACCCCAGATACAAGGGGTAGGACAGTAGTCTCTACTTACCTCTGGAGGAGCCATTCAGTGAAGCGCCTGTGGATAGGAGAGGTGCCGAGCTGTGGCCATGCTTATTCAGGGGGGCAGCAGGGAGCCATTGTATGTACAATTGGGGGTAAAGAGTTGAGAGTTCGTTAAAAATGTATCAAGTAGCATTTTCTAATGTGAAAAATAATCGATTGCTTTCAATCTTTGTTTGTTAGCTATAATGCAATAAAGAAAATTAAGAAGTGCATCGCTTCTACTGTCTTGTTAAAAACAGCCCTCCATTTTTTACATTGTTTGCTGGACTTTCTTGTCCATATTTATATATTTATTCTGATCAGCAGTTGTGGATTGCCTTTGTTTCTTTTCTAACCTTTCACTTTGCGTGACGTGAAGTTTTGTCTGAAAGCGGTCTGTCAGCTCTCGCCGCGCGAGACCACGGCCGCGTTGCGTGCAGGAGGCGGGATCGTGCCCTGGCGGGGGCCTGGCCCGAGCACAGGTGGCTCTGGAGTGCAGTCAGGCCTGTGCCGTTGCGGCAGCCGTGTCTGAGCTTTACCTCGGTTGTAGAATGGAGACCGTTTTTATTTTCTCTCTCTCTCAAGAGGATTGAATGCGATAAAAAAATACATATCACTTAGCATGGTGCGAGGCCCATGAAATAAATGTTAGCTTCTTTTAGAAGCAGAATTTCCCACTACTTTCTATTAATCTCCAGTGAAAAAAGGATAAGGACCTATATTGGTCTTTTGCAAAATGAATTTTTTTCTTCAGGTACCTTCCTGCTGCTGTTTTCTGTGAAAACTCTTTTAAGTCTCTTGGTTCTCTCCCTGAAGTTTGACAATCAGTTAAGAGCACTTGGCTGCCTGACACTGAGCTTTATCAGCCAGAAAGATCTCACGGAGCCCTGGGAGATACCATCAGGGGTGTGTGTTCCTACTCACAGCCTGAAATTCTGAAGTTCTGACCTGAGTGAGCACAGAAGGGAAAGTGCTGTAGGGAACGAGTCGGAGTAGTCAGATCTCTGAGGAAGAAGAGTCTGAGGGAGGAATAAACATTTCCCCGGCACCTGCTCCATGCCAGAGTGCAGAGCGGAAGGCAGACGCAGCGCAGAGAGTGCCGGGTTGCGGGCGCTGGGCCCTCTGGCAGAGGAGTTGGCGTGCGCCTCCTCGCAGGTTGAGAGGAGGAGGGCTCTACAGCTGTGCCAACCGGAAGAGGAATAAATGTCTTCTAAGCCTCGACTTAAAACAAGGACCCAAGTCATCATTACATCTTTCTTTCTAGGTCTTTCAGCGGCCCAACGGAAGTTTGCTCATTCTCTCAGAGACTTTAAGTTTGAGTTTATCGGTGATGCGGAGACCGACGATGAGCGCTGTATAGGTACGTGGAGGTAAGGTTTTGGTTTGCTCTGCTTTGGTTTGGCCACCGGATAATTATTCCTTTCTCTTGACAGATGCTTCCTTACGTGAATTTTCTAATTTTTTGAAGAATCTGGAAGAACAGAGAGAAATTATGGTGAGTTCTGGGATGTAAATAAGTTCAGCAGGGGAAATGTGGGTTTAGAAGCTGGTTCTGGTAGAAGTTTTGGATGCATTTACCCGTGGAGGAAGTAGCTCATTACTAACTAGGATGAGGTTTCAGGAGCCTGGATTTCTAGTTCATTGGTGGTGCCGACCATCGTGAGAGCTTAGACATGTTGATGGACCTCTAGACCAAAGCCTTGTTTCTTTATCTGTAAAATAGTGGGTTGGAGCATTCTAGATTTTTGTTAGCACTAAACATTGAGTCTCCTGCAGAACCTTAGTTGATCAAGAAGATAAAAGCAGGAAAGCTTATGTAGAGGTACAGGGAAAGCAAGGCGATGTTTAATTTGTAGATTTCTAGGCTGTGTGGAGAGGGAGAGAGGTTAGGCTAGGCAGCCTTTGAAATCCCACTTTGCTAGGCTGTGTGGAGAGGGAGAGAGGTTAGGCTAGGCAGCCTTTGAAATCCCACTTTGCATCGAGGTTCGTGATCCCAGCAGTGATGACACTGGCCGTTCTTCACTGGGTGCTCTCCATGTGCGTGCTGCTGTGCTCAGCGCATTGAGTGTATGATCTTATTTAACCAAAGCTCAGCAGTGAATTTCGAGGGTATTGAATAATACACCTTCCTTAAAAGCTTGCATTTCCCTCTTACTGACTGATGTTTGTTCATTCAGCAAAGATTTCTGGTAGACTTGGCACTGGATTATGACACACTATCTTTTCTCACCAGTGTTTTTCATGCTTTAAAAAGAGGACAAACTATTTTATTTTCTGTTTTTGAGAATGCATGTCATCTAGGATTATGTTTAAGTGTAAGTGTGAAAATACTAAACATGATAGCTAAGATAGTTAACCTTTGTGCGGGGTTCTGATCTAAGCTGTTTATCCAATAGTAAATCTTTCAATTCTCACATCAACTCTATGAGATAGGCTCTGTGATTAGCCCCTGTTTTGCAGATGAGGAAACTAAGGCACAATACCTGCCCAAGCTCACGTGCCAGCTGAGAGGTAGAGCTCATTTATGACAGCACCAGGCACTCTGAACCTCCTGCCGCTTTGGCCAGCTTTCTAGATGTTACTATGATCTCCTGGGTGGTGGCTGGTGGGGGTTTCTTTCTGGTTGAGTTGGAATTGGGAAAGAAGTGGGAGGGAGCACTGATTTTGATTTAAAAGTGACAGGGGCATAAGGCCCCGAAAAGCCCAAACATAATGTGTACCGTACTCTAAATTCTGAGGTAATCCGTATATATTGCAAATACTCTAGGGGGCACGTGTGAGGTACTATGTTTTTCCTGGCACAGACTGACATACTCAACCAATATGTGGGCAAGTAGTCTGATTTTTCAGCTGTTTAGGAAAGTCTAGATATGACAGTGGATAAAAACGGTGCCGTGACAGCACCGTGCTACTTGAAGTGGGTGGGTGTGGCTGGTGGCGGAAGCACATGTTCTTAGCTTATGGTAATCATATCAACTTTTTTTGTTCTCAACCCTCTGATATTTACTTACGCTTCCCTGGGATCTTGAGCATTCAGCATGTGTGTATGTGATCACTCTTTGTGTTGCAGTTCTGTTTAGAATCTGAGCTCAGAGGCAAACAAAGCAAAGACCCTGCCTTCAGGGAGGTTACATTCTAGAAAGGAGAAGTATAATAAAGAATCATATATATTGTCAGGCGGTGATATTCTATTTCCATTTCATCTTCCTTGACATGAATTAAGGCTGTCTGAGAAACACTGTATGCTTCCCAGAGCTATTGTTGGCTGACTTATTGATTTACTCTTCAGCTATGATGGGAGTTGATAGGGTCTCTCTATCTTAGGTAGGGCAGGGATGGTAAGGCTGGGTTTTCAGTGCAGGGTGGAAGTAAGAATAGAATGTTGTCAGTATAAGGCCATGAACCTCAGAGAGGAATGGGATGACATGTTACAGCCCTTTTGTGGGATAGCAGGAAACGATCCAAAGCTGGAAATCAGTGGGAGGCATCTGTGACCAATCAGAGTAACCAGAACATGTAATGCTTTTTTTTTTTTTTTTTTTTACTTTTTAGTATGGAAAATTTTGAGCGTATAAAAAGATAGAGAGAAAAATATTATTAAACTACATGTACTCAGGACCCAGCTTCAATAACCGTTGCCACACAGCCAGCCTTGCTTCCTGTATACCCGTTACTCCCCCGCCCACCATTGTTTTGAAAGAAAGCCCAGTATTATCCATAAATACCTTAGTTTTTAAACTCCGAAAGATAACTCTTTTGAACCACAATATCCATGTCATACCTAAAAACAATACCGATTTCTGAATATTATGAAGAATTAGGTCAGATTTAAATTTTTCTGATACTCATTCACATTTTGTCATTCTTCTCCCTTTTCCCCAATAACAGTTTGCTTGAATCTAGATCCAGCAAGATGCATTTGATTGATACGTTTCTAAATCTCTCTTAATCTGTAGGTTTTTCTTCCCTTTTTTCCCTTGACGAGAATTCCTGATACTTTTCAATTAATGTTAAAAGATCTTTAAGATACTACTTTCTGAGTTATAATAATGAAGTTAATAAAAGTTAAAAAGTTCGGCATTCACCCCATGTTGATGTTATTTGAGTATTTCTGTCTGATCTTGACAGTATGTGATCAATTTTTTTTTAACCATGTAAATTGGGATCGTTATGGCCACCTTTGTTTCTTTAAATAACTTTGAATACTTACTAAAAAAATCTTTAATGGTTTATTAGACACCAATCTTAAACTTTTGAATAAGAAAAGATACCTTCCTTAGGTGTCCAGTATGGTCCTGGAGAATAACTGGTAAAAAAGGGAATTAAAATTATTATACTAAGTGTAACAACAAAGGTATAGAGCCTGGCAGCCTGCAGTGGGTGGGGGGAGGCTAAGCGTTTGCTTCTTAGGAAAGATTTAGAGAAGTGGTATTTGAGCAGGAGTTCAGGGGACAAAGATGCTGAGCAGAGCCCTTGTATAGTTTAACAAGCTCATAGCTCCCCTACACAGTAACAAGGAAATAAAGAAGGTCTTTAAGCAGTTGGATGCCAATGTATTCTAAAAACTTTTAAAAACTCTTGTTTTTACTTTACATTGTTAGAAACCAGCAGCAGATTAAAAGCCATGTATTAAAAAAAGAATGCAGAATGATAGCTGTAAAATAGAAGTAGAAATATTCTAAAATTGGTTGCAAGAATTTAACAAAATCTTAGTGGTCACTTAATCTTTAAAAGAAGTGAAGTCCTAGATTAGATGATGGTGCAGCAGAATAATTAGAAATTTGTAATTAACACTGAGCAATCAAAATGTTAAAAAATGTATACAGTCTGTGTTTTAGAAGGCAAAGACCGATGCCAAATACATTTTTTGTAAGCTTTCCATTTCCTAAATAAATATTAAAATATGATTTGGGGCTTTAAGGAGTAAAGTCTTCTGGAAGCTCAACAATCAGGGAACATTTTCTTCCACGTCTGCTTTTAGTCATTAGGTATATGTATATTCACATGCCTAATCTGTGCTCTAAATTTGTGTGTGTGTGTGTGTGTGTACACACTCATATTCCAAGAAGTACTGCCTACTGCATGCCTAGCACTGTGCCAAATGCTGTGAAGGCAAAGGCATTGTTCTTACCCTTGAGTTGTTAGCTGTCCCTCAGGGAGAATTGCCAAGAGCTTGTAACTTCAGCCTGCCATGTGGTAATAGAGAGGTCTGGAGGAATTCAGGGAAGGCATTTTTGGAGACACTATTCCTCAGCTGAGTTGACAGGTGAATCAGAGTTGGCCAGGTAAGGAAAGATGGAAACGAAGCACTGGTTTCCTCTTCGAGTTAAAGTCATTGATTTTGGGAAAGAGGGAGAGAGATGTTTGTCTGTCCCCCAACTAGTGTGCAGTTTTGTAGCTGCAGAAACGGATTGTCGGGGAGTGAAGTGGAAAGAAGTCCAGTCTAGCAAGTCGGAGTGCTGCCCTCCGTGCCCGTGGCCAGGTCCATGGATGGATATGCCTTGTACTTAGAAAGGCTAATTTGTCTTCTTCAGGATAGGTTTTCAAGTGAGTAGTTTTCACTGTTAATATTGCCAACCCGAGTGGCCAGAATCGTTGTGCTCACTTCAGTGCATGTTCTCCGAGGAGAGTGGTGTGTGTTTTGCTGCCGGCATTCCGGAGATGTTCTCTCTGCCATGACGGGACAGGGCGTACTTATCTGAGGTGGGCAGCTGGCCAGGAATGTAAGAACTTTTAAAATAGTGCTCTAGTGTTTATGGTGTTCTTTTAGAAGCACTTCACCCTGTACTTACTTCTCTACATGTATCCTTTTATCAATTGGTTTTGTCCTCCTAAACACAACCGTTCAGTTTCTGAGGTTATGGCAAATGTGGGAGCTGTGCGAGGCACAGAGATTGAGGAAAGCTTCTGGGAAGAGGGGATGCGAGGAGAGGAGGTCGAGCTTGCCAGATAGAGCACAAAAGGCGCCTCCCTCTCATCCAGCATGGGCTGGGATCCTTGGCTGGCAAGCAGCCACGAGACAGTGTCTTCGCTACCCTGCATCCCTTTACCCTTGAGCAGGATGACCCCATGATACACACTCCTGAGGCTTTTGACGCTTGCTGGGTGTTTTGCTTTTAGCTTGTGCTCTGATAAAGAAGGCCTTAGGCCTCTCAATACAGACGGCTTTGTTAATAGTTTAGATGGTTTCTGACAAGCAGTTGTTTCCTCCACCCTTGTCTGATATGCTTCACTCCTTTCTCATCTTTTTTCTTTGTCTCAGATATCTTACAGATAATATAGGTAAAGTGATTTCTGTATCTTTTGTGGTTTTCGGTGCTGATGTTTGTTCCAAATTGTCTTTTACTTCTACTTTCAAAATTGTTTCACGATACTAAAACAAACAAACAAAAAAAGCTCAGCTACAATGAACTAAATCTCTCTTACCTTTTGGTAGGAGTTTTCATGATAATCTTTCCTTAGTGTGCCCTAGGCCAGTGGTTCTCAAAGCTTGATCCCCGGCCCAGCAGCATCAGTATCACCTCATAACATGCCAGAAATGCAAACTGGGGCTCCACCCCAGACCTACTGAGTCAGAAATTCTGGGGTGGGGCCCATCAATATATATTTTAATAAGCCCTCCGGGTTATTGCCAAGCATACTCAAATCAGAACCACTGGCCCGGGAGGCCAGTGACGTCTCAGCTGGCATTCCTAGCCTCGGAGCTAGAGCCATCTGCAAGCTGGATGCACTATGAACTGCTTTTTGATGACTTTCTGTCTACCATGAGGTTAAAATAATCTTTAAAAACCTAAGCTGTACGTGTCATTTCCAAAGGATTTTGGACCCTACCTAGCTCCTTTATCTTAATGGAACAGGCTTCTGCTGTTAGGAATTGTAGCGTTACTTAATTTGTGTTTAGCATTGCTGGTGGCGTCCTATAACGTGATAGGTACCTAGGGCATGCCACGCCATTGGAAAGATTGTGCCTTCAGTTTCATCTTACTATAATTATATTTTATGTGGTATATCAAACCTGTTTTAATCCTTTCTTTTACAGATAAAGTGACATTTTTGTGCGGAATTGTTAACAGGAATATTTACATGGGGGAAAGTCCATCTTGAATTTATTTATGAAAACATTGCTCAGTTTAGTTCAAAAGTTGTCAGTATGTAACTTTATGGAGAATTTTTCTCCTTAGAACTTACCTTTACAATTTTGCAATATATTTTTTTTTTATATACATCCTATTTTTTTTTTTTTCTTGTAAATCCATTGTGGTTCAGTTAGATGTGGATGTCCTTATGAAACCTGTGTTTTTCGCTTTTTTTTTTTTTTTTTTTTTTTTTAGAGCTGGATTTTCACTGACCCAGAATCCTGTAGAGATTACAGTTAGGATTAACTCAAATCAGAATTCTAGAGTGAGTGAGGACGTCTCAGGCAAGAGGCCCAGGTCCCTTCCCAGACCTGCCTCATGACTCAGTGTCCTCTCTCTGGGTGACTCATTGTCATCTGTGGCCTTCCAGCCTTGTCATGCTCATTCTACTTCCCTGTTGACACTTAGGTTCCCTGAATTTCATATCGTTGGACTTGTTCTCTGCTTCTAAGGAATCAGCTCGCTCTTCTGATGAACTGCGTAATAGTGATGTGAAAGAGCAAGGAACAGACACCACCTCTTCCCCCCACTCCGCCCCGTGCGGCAGGGGACACCAGGATGTGACCGGTCTGCTTCTCTGTTGTCGAAGCCAGAAATGTAGTTTCATTAGGGAGAATTAGTTCAGCTAAATCTAGCTTTGTGAGAAACCTATTTTGAGTTGAGGCAGGGCACCTCACATCATTCTTCAGATCCTGTCATGAAGTGCTCGGTGGTATGGCCTCGGCTCCTGAAAGAAAGAGCTGAGAGGGAATTTAGGGCGACTTACATTTAACCCCTTGGTATAAGAAAAGGGGGCTTCCTGGAACTGAGGTGGAACGATTCCATCCACATCATGAAATAAGTCGGCGACAGAGGTTGAAATTGAATTTTTCTCCTACCTTTTGGTATCTTAAGGACATTATTCATTGCCTTTAGATCTTCGTAAGATTGAATAGCCTCCTGACCCCCTTTGAACATGGGTGAAGTAGATATGTATCCTTATAACTGCTGTTCGCCTGTTTCAACATTTTAATTAACAGACCACTGGAGGGAGAAATAGGAATCCTGATGGTGGTTTGAAAACCTGCCAGTGAGACTTTCTGGCTAGGTCGAGGCGGTGCTGGCTTTCAGTGCCTGAAGAGTGGGTGCCATCATTTCGGAAGAAAATCCTGAATACCATAGTGGAGCCCTCCTTACAGAAATAATACATCTTCAATATTCTTGACAATACAGAGGAAATGCATGTGAGGAGAACCAGATGTTGATGATGCGTGAAAAGTGATTCAGAAGAGTTAAACTCTGAAGAAATGTTCGAAATATGTTAAATCGTTTGCTTATTCTTTTTTATGTATACACTAGAGGGATACATGATAAAAATATATTTAACTCTCAAAGAGATTCTTCAATAAACATAAAAGTTCTAAGTGTTATGATATTAAATGAAGATTTCATTAGCCTTTTTTTCTTTATAGTAGATAAAACAATGGAGTGTCTTACTATTAATGGCATGTTAGATTTAATGAAATACATTACTAAAATGGTGGTGGGGATTATTAGAGGTCCAGAAGAATATCAGTGGCCGTGATAGTGTAGTGGAAAGAATGTGGACTTCGAAGCCAGGGCAGCCAGGAGCATCTCTCAGATCCGCAGCCGCGGGGCGCGTCGCTGACCATCAGACTCCGCTCGCTGCTCCACGGTTCCCTCACCACATTTGTACGAATGCCAAGCTTCCCATGCTTGCTTCCTGCTAGTGAGTGAGCGCAGCAGGGTCACTAACTCCGGCTTCTTCACGGGGACTCTGGCGTCCTCTGGCAGCTGGCCTGGGCTCCAGGAGTCCCCGACACCTTGTCCAACTTCCCCCCAGAACTGCACTGCAGTCGAACACGTGTCTGCCCACCTCCTTCCTTCCTTCCCTGCCTCCCTGATCCCTGCCTCGCTGTCTGACGGCCCTTCTCCAGCCTCCTCTGGCTCCTGCCCCGTTTTTCTCACAGACGTTTCCCCTAATAAATTTTTTTTTGTGTCTCTAATCCTGTCTTGGTGTCTGCTTCTTAGAAGACCTGGCCTAAGACAGAAAGAGGCCGCTTTGAGTCAGAGATAATGGGTACAGGAGACTCAGCAGAGGTATTTATGGTTACTGTTATTACTGCCAGCAGGAAATGTTGCATTTCTGTAGAAACTCTGTTTTTTATGTTATCTAAATTTATAGGAGAATCCTACTTCGTTCATAAAACAAATATATTTGAATACCAGTTAGAAGCCAGGCAGCGTTCTGGCTTCTGAGGATACAGTGAAGAATTAGGTCTTTGCCAGGTCGAGGTGCTCAGCTGCTGGCCGAGTAGTGGACAGACAGTGTGATTTCAAGAGCCCTTCCACTCCATGGCTTTCCTTTTCTCTCTCGGACACTCAGATAGCCCAGGCACCACAGAAGGTTTGGAGATCTCATCTCTTGATCATTGGGGAAAGGCGTAGGTGTTCTTTTCTGAATAGTTTTTTCCCTCCCCCTCCTTTCCTCTCATTTCTCTTTTCTCTCTCTTTTCTCTCCCCTATCTCTCTCCTCTCTCTTTTCTCTTCTCTCGTGTTTTCCTGATTCAACTGACAATTTATTGTCTTACCATTCATGAGGTTGCATTTCTAGGTATGCCACTGAGTTATACCATTCACTTCTGAAATTCAAATGTTCTCTTACATAAAGCTAAAGAAACAGAATTGCAGATTCTTGTGATACTTTTACAGCTTTCTTGACAGGGTTATCTTTTACTCCTATGGGGTTCTATTTCTTCTCATAATGTTCTGCCCAAGTATTTATTTTGTTTTTAAAATAGAAGCCTAGTGCCTTGTCTTATGCACAGATGGAAAGAAAATCAAGGTTGACTCTCTGCACATCTTTATTAGGTTAACTCATTCCTAATATATTCAATAGCTTTTGTTTAAAGATTATCAATTTTTCTTAAGTATCATAAAAAATAATCTTTATTGCTAGAGTCTGTTTGATGTGAACAATCTGAGAATATTACTACTTTTTTTTTCGATTAATGTTTTCCAAAATTGATGCAAGCCTTCCCCTCCACTCCCCTTCAAACAAATCCTAAGATATTTGTTTATAGGAGATAAACATTAAAGGAATTTTAAACTTGTGTGATGCACTAACCTAACTTTATTTTTTCAAGAGCCAAGTCATGGCTAAATATTCAGGAAATTAAGTCAGAGTGCAGAAATTGTCAGAACTTCAGCTCAAATCCTTGTTTCCTTAGGTTTTAAGCTATTCAGAATTTAGGACTGTAAGTTGATAAAAACTCTTTGGGCCTTGTGTGAATGAAAGCAGGTGTGGTAACTAAACTAGTGAATCTGGAATATATATTTTATAAATTATAGTTCCTAGGCACTTAAGTGAGACTGCCATAATTTTGAAATCAGACATTCGAGGAACCATTTCATATTAATTTGCTTCTAATTTTCAGGTTTAAACTCTATACAGTTAATTTACAGCACCTGTGTCTCAGTTATAGCTCATGTATGGATTCAGTACGATTCTTACTGGTTCTTAGGTATTGTATTTGGGTGGCTACCACTAAAAATTTAATTTCATTTTTACATTTTTTTTTTTTTTTTTGGTTACCTGGAGGATTAGATTACTTTGAACTGTGCTTAAAAATAAAATATACAGAGATTTGTTTGGAAGTTAAAATTACTTCTGTGACATTATCTTTCTCTTTTTACTTGTGTTAAATGGGTAGAAAGCAAGTATTATTCCTTCTTTACAGTTGAAAATATTCAGGTAATGAGATAATTTTTTTTTTTTCTGTGGTCTAAAAACAACTAGTTAGGACTGAGCTCAAATAAGAAAATGTTGGTCTTCTATTTGACATTGAGGTATGGGGCTTTTTTAGCAAAACGAGTTGTGAAACTTTTCATCTTTTGTCAATATCAGAGTCTTTGACTCTCTGATTTTCTCTTATTTCAGCCACTAAACTAAAGTGGAAGGTCCTTAATTTCCTTATGAAAATTTGATCCCTGGTTAATGGGGGAATGCACAAGACAGGGGAGAGCCTGGCTGGATGAAAAAAAGTAGCAAAGGATCAGAGCGGATGGGGAGGAACCTAACTAAAAATGAGCCGGTTTAGTCAGGAGAAAAACCTTACTTAGGAACATTGAGGATAGTACTGAAAGAATTTCGACAAGCTCGTTTAAGGTTCTGAAAATGTCATAGCATTAATCCTATGTTCGTCTGAATTCTCAGTTCAAGGTCTAGCTAGCTGTTCAGAGCAGAAAAGGAACTTATTAAAGAATAGTAGGTAGATTGCAGTATCTTTACAGGGTTGTGGGAACCAAGGATGATGCAGAGCTGAGCTTAGAGCAGACAGTCACCACTTTGCCACCCGGTCCGAATAACATAACCCGCACCAGCCACACCACAGTCCCTTGTGGCTGTTGATACAGCTGCTGCCTCTGGGAACTGGAGTAGTGGCTTTCTGGTCACTGATGTTTTGAAGCACCAGCTTGCCAGTCAGAGTCTGAGGCAGGAGCATCTGAGTAGTGGAACTCCAGCTGGGGGCCAGTACTTCACTGAGTGATGTCTGAGAAAGCAAGAGGCAGTCATTTTCAGCTTTCGTAGTGGAAGATGGGTTCTGCCTCATTAGGTAGGAGAAGTCCTCAAACGTAGTAAGAGGTTTCAAGTGCCGGGTAGCCCAAAAGGACAGATATCTACTATCGATAATGTTTATGTGTGATTATAAGGCAATACCATTTTCCCATGAGAAGATTAAACAAAATAATTTTTGGATTGCTTCAATGTACACACTTTAAGATATGTCTGTTTTTATGTCTGTTTTTATTATGTATGTCTGTTTTTATTATTTAGTTGATTAAATATGTATTTTAACATTATCAGAGTATAATTTAAGAATATTTTTCCACTTATTTTATCAGAGTTATTCCTTGATACCGTAGGCATTAGTGTGTTTATCACAGGCACATTCTGTGTTTTTCAGCACAGCTTTGCACAGTCAGTCTGGGCCCTATCTGTCAGTTCTTTGAGATACAGCAGCACCTTTTAAAACCTTTGTGATGCTTTCATTGGAAATTTTATCTCGAGCTTCAAGTATCCATTTGCAGTGATTTGGACAGTCTCTTTAAAAAATTTATCCCTGAGATGTATTTTCTTGTTTTTTTTTTTAACGTAACCACTTACTTTGTTCCTTTTAAAGTGATCTTTACGAAAACAATACTAATAATTTTGATGTCATCTCCAGAGAGACAACTAAATCTCTTACATTTCTTAAATTTCCCTTGTTTTTCTAACCCATAACTATTTGTGATTTCTAAGCATCTGAAACTAAGTGTGATTGGGGCTATTTCAAGCTAAGAGTCCTCAATCAGTTTTTTTATTGATCAAAATAATGGAAAGTACACTCCTTAAAAAAACACTGAAAGATTTTTATGCAGTGCAAGTCTCTTTTTTTCTGAGGGACAATTTGGGGGAAAATATTTCTCATGTTTGGAGCTATGTTATGGTGGTAGTTCCTTCATGCCTTTTCTCAAGGTTCTACTTCAGGGAGAATAAGGCCTGTAACACGCCTTTGCCGAATGGTTTCTTTGCTGTTATTCTGACTTTGGGATCGGAAAGTGGAGTTTTCCTTTTAGTCTAACAAGATGGGAACTATTCGGAAGGTCATGGGAGAAAGCAGTGGAAATTCTCCTTTGCTCTTAGATAGTACATTCCTCTGGCACCAAGAAAACTTGGAACCTAGGCTTAAAATAATGAGGCCATGAGGAACAGACATGATCCTTCTGTTTCCTTAGACTCAGCCCTTGTTAGTACTGAGTGATTAGAAAGTAATGATTAGCACTTATACCAACTTATTCGGGTTTTACCCACACCAAGATTTTTAAAAATTGTTATTAAAGATATCATAGGATGTCATTTTGCCTTTATTGCCTTTTTAGTAAATATGGGTTCCTAGCCCTAAGCCCTAGTCTCCTCAGAATGAACTTCAGTACTGAGCCTTTGAGCTCCTGTGGGGTGATGTTGAAGTCGTGGCCGCGGTTGCCTCCCACAGTGGGGTCCGATTCTCTGCTGGTTAGCCATACTGTCAGCATGTTTCTCAGCTCCAGCGTAGACTGTAAAGGTAGGTACATATACCACCCTACCTTTCCTTGCCTTTTTAGACATTTACGCTCATATGTCCAAATGTCTAACAAAAAGGGATTTCAGACTCAACGGGTGGGAAAAACTTTAGCTTCCCCAGGCTGTTGTATAGTAATCTCGTTCTTTTACTTTGAGTCATAAAGTTCTGTTGGGTTCCGTGGTCGCCATCATGTATTATAAGGCAATATTGAAATGTAGTTTGTGTTTCTGTGTCTCTCAACTCTTACAGAGTTCCTGGAATCACAGTGGTCAATGGGACCTCAGAGGTTTTGAGGGCCAACTTTCTCTCAATGCAGCGATCTATGGCAGTGTCCCTGGACAGATATATCTAGCTCATCCTTGTTTTTGTGGAATGAGCTAAAGGTCACCACTTTGCCTGGTCCATTGTAGTTCTTACTGAGTTCCTCTTTATAGCAAACCCAAATCTGGTCTATAGCTTTTCTCCATTAAATTTGGTTTTGTCCTCTTTAAACAAATCAAAATGATTTTTCTTTTATAGTACCCATTTAAATATTTCAAGGCAGATTTCATGTTCCCTTTAAATGTTCTCTTCCTCCTCAATCCCATTAAACACTGGTTACCTGTTCCTCCTAATTCTTTTTAGCATTTTGGTCACATTGTCCCAGTTAGAAAATATCTCTCTTAAAATATGGTAACTGCGATTGAGATAGGCTCCGATCTTATGGGACAAAATTTAATGATTACTTTGGATTTGAACAGCACATGTAACCTATGTATGGACATGTTTATTATCTTCTAATAAACAATTTAGGACTGCTTTGGCACATGCTGAACTTACAGTTAATTCAGATTTTTAGGGGCCAAAGCTCCTGTTTAGGCCCACTATTTAATTCATATAAACTGTTGTTAAGATAACTTTTACATTTGAGCCTTTCAGCATTGCCAATAGATTGCCTGTCCAAGCCAATTGCTGTTTTATTTTCTTTGTTGCACTTATTACCTAAAATTACCATATGTAGCCAGTATTTTGAAACTCTCTTTTCAGCTTGTGAACTAATCAAACTGTGATTCTGTCATCCAGTATTTCAACCTTCCCTCCCAACTTTTGGTTCCCTGCAAATACGGTACATGTATGTTTAAAAAATGTATACAACCAGATAAGATAAGTGGAACATCTCATACCCTGATACTCAAGGTAATCCTCTTAGGGTTCAGTCAACTATGGCCCATGGGCCAAACCCATTTCCCTTCTGGTTTTTGAAAATGAAATTTTCCTGGAACACAGACTGTGTGTGGCGGCTCCTGTGCTGAGGTGGCAGAGTTGAGTAGATGCGCCCGAGGCCCTATGGGGGCACAAAGCCAAAATTATTTACCGTTTGGCTTTTTACAGAAAAAGTTGACTGACCCCTACTAAGGTCAACTGATTAATTAACATGCTTTATGTTCATGTAGATGCCTTCTGTTTCTAAGCAAGACTGTCTGAAACCGTCTTCATGGCTCAATAGCAAAGCCTATTCATAGCTTCTTTCTTATGGGTGGTTCAAGTGTTTTATGAGAAAAGAATATTAGATAATCTTATATGTATATTTATAAAAATCACATTCTGTATTTGCTTTCGTTCTCTAGTTAAATTATCTGATAGATTTCTCATGTGTAAGTTCGAAAGCTTTTCTCACTATTACTACTTACGCTGTCTCTCAAATTGGGAAACTGTCATCACCAGAAGTTTCTTTTAGAGTTTTGGAGGGTGATCCTAGTTTTGATATTCATTTATCTCTAGGGGAAGAAGAATCATGTCTTGGCATTAGAATTCAGTCACACTTATTACTAACAAATATTATATACTACTTCTATGAAATTATAAAAGGAAGTGAGAGATTCTATGGAATCTTTATTTTGAGAAAAAGAAGAAAACAGTTCTTGTTGCTATACCAGCATTGCCTTACTGAAACATTTAGTAGCTACTATATATTTTTTTCTTGAGTAGAATGTTGAAGGTTCAGTTTGGAAGTTACACAGTCAGCCTTTCTTAAAGAAAAATGATAATTCTAAGTTAAAATTTTTTTCAATTTCTTTTTTGTTAAAGAATTGGTTATAGTGGTATCTGTCACAACTACTTTCCTTATTTTGGAAATTAGCTTATTGATCTGCAGACAGTAAGACAGGAACCCCTTAGAGTCTTCTTCTACACTAGTGTTGGCCCTTGAAAGTCAAACATTGCAGCAGATTAATTCCAAGTGAAACGACAAATAGAATGACCTAAAAATTGCCCTTGTGCAACCTTTGTGGCCTGGTCCTTTTGCGAAGGACAGAGTATGGAGTTTTAGGGTTCACATTTTTAAAACCTTTCATATATTCATGTTATCGATGCCTGCATCTCGCATTTACTGAGCACTTCCCGTGTGCCGTTCTGGTGGCTAACGGCACCCAACCGATGTCCTCAGTGTCCTCTCCTGATTCCCTACTTCTTCATCTGCTTCAGTGACACTGAATTGCTTTCGGTTCCATGCCCCGGAATTGCTATTTTTCCCCCTCTTCTTCTTCTACCCTTTGCCCAGAGAACCCCTGGTCCCTGTTTCAAGCTCAGCTCAGCATTATCCCTTTCCGGAAGTCCTCTTTTACCCGGCAGCTTCCTCCCGTGTACAGCTTGCCAGCACTGTGCTTCCCACATCATGTTACACTGATGTATTTACGTCTCCTGGAAATATTCTCCTCCAGGGCGAACCTAACCACTCATTTCCCCCCTGTGTGGCTGAAGAAAAATCTCACAATGCTGAATGTCTTCAGAAACTCATGCTCACCTGTCTCCAAGGGGCAGTACTGCCCAGAAATGTTCATGTTTCTGTAGGAAGCGGGTTACCCAGTGTTTGTCATGATTCTTCCAATCATTCTCCTCTCTTTTCAGACTTTTTCCCATGCCTAAAGTCTCTGTAAGTGACCTTGCCTTGTACTTCATGGACAGAATAACAATCTGGTAGCAGCTCCTTCAGCTTTTCCTCGTGAGATCTGCAAACCCATTCATACGGGCACTTGTTTTCTCCTTACCTCCTACTACGGGGGAGTGGGGGAGAGGGACATCCACCCTTATTACAGGTCAGCACCCATGCGTGGGCAGCACATTAGAGCCTTTGAACCATCTTTTCTGGGGTCTTCACTTAGCCATTTAGATGTGCTCTTATCTCTTAATTACTGATCTTTCATTTTCAAAAGAAAAGAAAACTGCCCTCACTTTACCTCCCGTCTCCTTTTAGCAGTTATCTCTTTGTCGTGTTGTTCATGGCCATCCATCTGAAGAAGGCTTGTTCCCATACACGTCTTACTTTTCAGTCATTAACTAACTTCGTTTTGGCTCTTCCTCCCCACTTTCCACGTATAGCTAAGGTCTCATTCCTTCTTTAATTTCTTCTCAGCTCACACAGTTAAACCTTTCTTTTATCCAACACCCTGGCAGTGTCTTCCTAGTCTCCATTACTGTCCTCTCCTCCTGATCTTCCTTTTCCTGACCTTAGCTTTCTGTCCTCTGCCACATCCTGCCTCTGTTCCTCCATGACTTCAAACGGCATTCACTTGCAGGTGACTACCAACTTTCTAGCTCCTATTTAGGCTTCTTTTCTAGGCTGTGAACCTGTGTTTCTGTCAACCTATTTTACTAATCTTTTGGGTGTCTCCCAGCATCTCAGATTTAAAATAATCCCTTAGCGCTTGCTCTTAACTGCTCTTTCTCGAAAGTTCTGTGTTTCAATAAATAATAATCTTGTCTATTCAGTTGCTCATGCTAGAAATCTGGGAGTGAGCTGGGAAACCTTCACCTTTTCCATACTCAGTTCATCACCAACTAGTTTGATTCCTTCTGCAAATATCTCTCAAATCTACTCCTGTTTGTTTTCACTACCTCCAGGCCACCATCTCTGGCCTGCATTGTTCTAGAAGCCTTCTACTACTTCCTCTTTCTCTCTTCAGTTTTCCTCACCCCTAATCTCTTTTTCTCAGAGAAGGCAGAGTAATCTTTAAAAGATCTAAGTGTCATTGTGTTAATTTCCTGCTTAAAACCCATTATACCCTAAATAGCAAACCTTTCCCTGGGCCCACGGGCCTCTGCGTGTTCTGGTCTCCCGCCTTCACTCCTCTCTTTCCACTCACTTCCTGTTCTTCGTGCCCCAGCCTTTCCTATAATACATTTTAACTCCTCACCTTAATCCTTTGCCTCTACATTTCAGGTTGGAAACAATGTCACTTGCTCTTTTACCACTAATGCCTTCTCATCTTGCACGTCTTAGCTTAAATGTCATGTCTTTGGTAAAGCTCTCCCTGAGCACATTTCTCCTTATATCTCCTCTAATAAATTCCTCATTGCAGCCTTACTCCTCCGTCCTAAATAATTCCTAGGATGTGCAATTATACATCTACTTATGCACTCATGTGTCCATTGTATGTCTCCCCGGCTAGACATTAAATTCCAGGAGGGCAGGGCATGTACTAGTTTGGTTCATGTCTCTCCAGCACCTGGAACTGAATGTTCAGCAAATAAATATCTGTTTCATGATAGAGTTTGTTTGTTTGTTCGTTTTTGAGATGGCCACTTGGAATGGCGAGTATGGATTGGTACTTTAATTGCAGTGTCCTGTGGTGGTTGTGCTTGAGCTCACACATAATGTTGAATCCCTGTTCCAGTCCTCTGTGAACTAAAGCAGTTATGAGCTCCCGCGATCCCAGCCTGTAGTGCTCGGCTGCTTTCCTTCCAGAGCAGGCCGGCCGCCGTGGCAGATGGGCGATGTGAAGGTTTATGCAGGGACGCTCGTAGGCCAGGTCCCTATGTGGAAGCTTAGGAAATGACACTGGTGCTAAGTATGTCTTAGGTTAATAGGAGATGTATGTCGGTTGCATCCTTTTAAAAATGTATTGCCGAACCTTTCATATCTGCTTTCCCAAGTGGAACTTGGGGCATTCCATACTGTTTTGGGTAGTGGGGATTTCTGGGTTGGGCCACTTTGTCCCTGCTCTGTTCTTTAGTACAACGGCTCTGCCTTGGCATTGGTACAGGCCACATTGTCTTCAGTGAGGAGAGAATAAAATTCGCATATTTTGGAGCTGATGATCCTTTTGCTTTGTCTAGTTGTTGCTCTTTTACATCTCTGTTGCCTCAGCTTTTTGACACCCAAGTCACATCGTCAGGGTGGGAGCTAGTGGAACTCAGTTGCTGGCCTGGTGAAGTGAGTTCAGGCTCTGGGTATTATCACTTGATTGAGGATTTCCTATCTCACAGTGTGAATGGTCTCCTTGGGAAAAATCCTTACATAATAAAACACTGCAAAGGAGCTTTTGGTTAACTTAAGTATCCTTTGTTATTTTAAGTCACTTATTTTTATTATTTTCTGCGATTTTCAGTTTGGATTTCTGGAGGTCTTTTTTGTTTTATTTATTTTTCTTTCTTTTTTTGGTAAAATGAGGGGTGGCACATTGTCGTAAGGTATTTTGAGGTTTCCTTTTTTATTCTGCATATATTTGGGGTCCTGGAAAAAAAGCATGAGAAAATCACTACTCATCAGCATATTGATGTTAATTGAATTCTCCTTAGATTACTATTTCTTATTTTAATTTCAGCATCGTTTGTTATAGATTCAGTCTTAAAATGAAAAGCCCCAAACCAGCCTATGTAACAATTAACGTGCTCATGGTTGGAGTCTGTGTGTGTCGTCTGCCTTTTGTACTATTTGCTACCACACCCAGTGTTTACTCTGACTTCGTGAGCTCCAGTGACTCTGCCTTACTGATGTACCTTAAATACTCATGAGGAATTTTCAGTAATGAAAGGCAGACCGAGTGTATTTAAACTTGTAGCCACAAACCTATCCTTTTGCGTAATGTAGTCTGATAACTAATAATGGAATGTAATTGACTTTTAAATTTTTGAGTTGAGGGGGAGGAAAAAAATCTCAAACAGAAGTGTTCTGTTAATAAATGTGATAGACCCCTTTGTTGTTTAAAGACAACCCTCTTGCTATTCCCTGCAAGAAAGAGCTGTGCTAGGCTGTGTTGCACATTTCACTGGCACTTTGCCCTACCTCCTCTTCCCTGAAAATATTTATGGTGATCTTGTGTGTGAATAAATTTAGAAGTGATTTAATGGTTGCTTTGGCAGGGTGAGATAAAGCAGTTAAATATGTTGTTCATTTTGTTTCTGGGTGGGGTGGAAGAGGGAAATGAAATACTAATTTTTTCCTTTTTGGAAACCTAATACGATGTTCTTTTGTTATCACTCTTGTTCTCTAGGCATTAAGTGTTACCGAAACCCTGATTAAACCCTTGGAAAAATTCAGAAAAGAGCAACTGGGAGCTGTAAAGGTTCGTGTCTAATTTGAGTACTCTCGTAAACACAAAACGTAGATGCCGCTGCTGCTTCGTGTATACTTTATTCACACTTGGCAGCTTCGAAGGAGGTGTTGGAATAAACCATCTGCTGTTTTATGTTTTAAATATGCTTTTTCCCCTTTTGGGGGGGAATATGAAATTGAAAACAAAACAAAAACACCTGGACAAGACAGTAAAACCTTTAGTAATCTTCTTGGGCTGTGCCTTTCCATATAGAGCTCTAAAAATATCTTTAACCAAACTGCACATTGGCCCCGAGGAGCAGGAGCAGCATCTCATCTCTGCGGCGCGTGCAGCTGTGTCCCGCACACCTCACTCGTACAGAGCGGTGCAGCGCTGCGGCAGAGTCGAAGATGAGGAACGCCCCTACACCCCGATGCCAGTGAAACTGGGAGGAGAGTATTAGGTTATTGGGATGTAATTTCCTTCAACTTAACGAAACTTTATCAAACTTTCGTTACGTGCCAATATGGTCCTAGGTGCTCGGGAGTCCAAGATGAGTGTTCCACACAGTCTGTTCTCAAGGATGTGCGACCGAGCCAGGATTTCTGGGAATAATGCAGTGATGTTGCCTCAGGGAGCCTGGGATATATTTAGCAACTTCTAACGTTTTCTTTAGAACCGAGCTTTGAAATTATCCCAGAGAAAACATTTCACCAACCTTTTCTGAGTTTTGTGCATGTATTAGGGGGCGTGTGTGTGTGGGGGAAGTAACATTGTATGTTGTTGCCTGTTTTTGGCTTGGTCCAAGGAGAAGAGAATAACATCAATTTTAGTTAGGGAAGAGAGTTTTTAGATTAGTTTATTTTTACCCACATGGCTTGGGGATGTGAGGTTTTTTTCTTTATCTTCCCAAACACACTGTTAAAACCCTTTTGTACCAATTAGTATTGTGGCCTCAATGGCTGTAGCTACCCATATGGGCACAAAGAGTGCCAGGGTTTTAGTGGCTATTTATGGAATCAGTTTTGCCTTTAAGTGATCTGTTAAAATATTAGTTGCTTAGTATTTTATAATTTTTAATCGAGGGCTTAGTTTTGTGGGGAGGTCAAGCAGGGAGCTCTCCCCCAAGAATGCCCCCCCCCCCTTCGGGATTATTAGCTGAGCTGCACAAAGCTGGATTGTGTCTCCTGGCTTCATAGCAGGAGATGGGAGGTCTGGTTTCACAACTGTGACCTAGACAAATAATGGGCTGTAATTTCTTATCTGTAAAATGAAGGATTTGGGGACCTGACTGCTGTATTTTATAGTTTTAGGATCTGTTTTATCTTGTCTCCTTAGGCTGTTTTAAAGCTTGAACATCTTGGTTCTTTTAACATTTCTTTGCCAGATGCTGAATGTAAACAATGTCCATTTCTTATTTTAAAAGGATGATGGTGGTGCTGGGCAAGGCCTGTATTCTGAAAAATGAAAAATGAGTGTGACTTAATAAGTATATTTTCTTTTTATTTGCTATGTACCCTTCTGGGGTTTATAGATTTTTGACCTCAGATTTTCTTTTAATTCCTTTCCCTCTCAAACATTTCCAGCTTCTGATGTACTTGTTCAGAGTATATCCTAAAAAGCAACTTGCAAAGCAAATTGCCATATTAGGAGGAGAAATTATTTTAATCGTTTTAGCTTATGCCTTGAGCTGTTTAGTGGCCAGACTCTATTCCGAAGTCCTCTTTCTAAAATTCCCTCATTGTTCTTCTCGCTTCAAGTTTATGAAGGATTCATTCTACATTCTTGTGCAGTACAGTGTGTGCGTTGGCTGTCGTACTCATTAATATTAGCTTCAAGGGGGCCAGTCATTGTGGGTCATAGGGAGAAGCCTTTTTTTTTTTTTCTTTTTAACTGGCAGTTTGTATATTATAATAAACAATAGAGCAAGGTGATTTTTCTTGCAATACGTAAACATCTGTCTCTTTCATTAGATTGTTAAATCTTTAAGAGAAAAGACTACCCTTTATTGCCTTGCTTTCTTTCTGCATCTGTTGTCTCTATTATGTAAGATACCTAATATAACCTATTCTATTGATAATCCTGGAAGAACAAGGAAAGAGTCTCTGATCTGGACATCAGATTGTTTTCTACATCTGTACTTCCTAAACATTCAGTCCTGTTTTGACAAGCACATGGGCTTGCTCACTGCTTCATCTGCTTACATGAGATACTTAAAAATGACTCGATTTTCTTAGTTTGAAGATCTTTTTCGAAACAGGATAAAGCAGTTTTCATGTAGAGATTTAAAAAAAGTCTTTAGAAGTTGACCACAGCAGAATAATTTGGATATCGTCATCAAAATGTTTATCTTCTCTTTCTCTTCTCCTTTTTCCCATCTGGTACTGCCCCGACACTTTGCCTTTATATGGAAGCTCTTTCAGTTTTGTTTACTCTTTTCTCCAGTTTCCAGAATCCCAGTTACACTTCTAACTTGTGATTCTAACATCATCTGAATTGCTAGGTGATTTCGTAGATTGGATTTTTAAAAAAGTCCCAAGGTCTTTTTTTTCCCTCGTTTGCTTCTCTGTGGATATGCTCCCCTTCAGTCATGCGTGTTTGGTTTGGGCCTATCCACCTTCATTCTGTAGGTTCCGCTGCATTTTCCTAATGTGCTTTCCAGGGTTCTCATCTCTGTTTGAAAAGCCCCATCTCCCGCCGCGGGATGCAGGTCGGTCTGTGCGGGGTGGCCAGTCCGGGTTTTCCGCAGGGCCTCGCCCAGCTCTTACCTCCTCTGCAGCTGTCTCACAGTCCCCATGGCCTTGCTGCTTATTCCCAGGTGTCCTTACCCGTACCGCACTGCTGATAGTCACTGCTCATTAAATGTCGGTTCAGTCACAGGAAGCTAACACAGATACCAAACGGCGGAGGAGCCAAGTCGATTGCGTAAAAACTCTGAGGACTACTAGAACTTGGTAAAAGTTATGATGGGAGAATTTAGAATCGCTCTTTCAGATATTCGAACAATCAAGTAATGAAAATGTGGCTTCAAGCAAGCAGCAGCATACAGGGCTCACGGGACACAAATAAATTCGATTGATAATAGGGCCTATTTAAATGCTATTTTGCAAAGAGCCAATTACCATTTTAATCCAGTAGAATGAAACATTTAACAAGAAGAGTTGGGAAAAAAATGTTCATTTCATATAATAGAAATTACTGCCTCAGCTGTTACCAGACCCTCACCAAAGTTTTTTTTTTTTTTTTTTATATTTCTTTCCAAGACCCTGTCTAATGACTAAATGTTTAATAAAAATTGATTTTCTGAGATTGTGTTACTGCAAAGCATGGGTAAAAAACAAATCTACCTGAAAAATTTTTTAAATTAAGTTTGGTAGAGCAGAAATGAAGGTTGATTTAATTTAATTACATTTCTTTCATTTTAGTAATAAAACATTTTATTGGTGCTTTTCATATGGCCTAGTGTGAGGTCCTGGAATACAATTATGAATTAAAACACTGGCCTGCCTTTAAGAAATTGGCAACTCTGTGGGGAGACCATCAAATAAAAAAGCAATAGAAATACACTGTGAAACAAGTTATAATAGGAGTAGGTGCTCTGGACACACCCCATCCTTTCAGTATTGGAGGACCAGGGAGGTCTTTCAGAAAGACCTGATTCTTCCTAGTTTGAATCCTGTTTTTGCCCCTTTACTAGCTATGTGATTTGGGGCAAGTTACTCAAGGCCTCTCAGTCTCAGTTTTTTGATCTTTGAAATGAGACCAGTGACACCTATCTCAGAAGGTTATTATGAGGATTAAATGCATTTGATAATGCCTTTCCCATGTCTAGTGTAGGGCCTGGCATACACAGTTGCAGTTATTTTATTATCCCATTCACGGCTTGCTCAGTGTTTGCTTGCCAGATAAGAACTGCCCAGGTTTTTGTTCACTCTGCATTTCCGGGTTCAGAGGTGACGTGCCAAAGCACCATGGCTTATGACCCTTCTGGCCACAGAGTGCGAAGGTGGCGTCTAGGTGACTCTGGAGAACTGCACAGGAGCCAGTGGTGACACTGCCAGGTGTTGGTGCCGCTGCAACCACGGGTTTCCTTCACTGGTTCCGTGAAGGACCCAGATGTCTCCTGGGTACCTCGTAGGTGTGGAGGCAGGCACTCGATTCTGTGGGGAGAAAAGCTGAATTTTCATCTCTTTGGAGAGGCTGAAGGAGCTTGAAGCAAAGGAGGAGAGTTGGGTTGGATAAGGTAGTTGCAGCGTCAAGTAGGAAAGGTGACATTAGCAGGGGTTGAGGGAGGGAGGGCGCTTTTCCCCCACCGCAGTGGAAAGGGGCTCTTCACGGAAGAGGTGGCCCTTCACATGGGCTGTAGGATGTCGGTAGACTAGGGGAAACTCTGGTTGGCTTAGATATGCAGGATCTGGTTTTAAAAAGTGCTCCAGCTGGGTGTATTACATAGTAGGAATCTTGTTTCTTGTATGCGGTATTATTCTACCTCTTTATTTAAATTAAAAAGGAGAAAGAGTTGGAATCTCTAAGAAAGTGTTTAAACTCTTCTCTAGACTAGTTATTTTTTTATTAATTAATGTTTATAGTTTAAAAATATGCCTTTTCATTTCTCCCTCCTAGAAAATTTGCAATATACCAAAAAAAAAAAAAAATTAAAGTCATTTGGTAACTTGAAAAAAATTTCTCCCCTTTTTCCAAAATAAAACAAAATATTCTAATACCCTATAGAAAGATAGACAATTCACAATTATGTTTAAACTTTTGTGACTTCCTTATATTCTTTATCCATTTTTTAATGTGTCTCAATGTGTGATTTTAGCAAAACATTGCTTAATAAAGCATTTTATGTTATAAATATTTACTTTTCTTACATATTAATTGAATCAGCCCTTTGCTTTGTTGTTTGCCTTTCAGTTTGTTTATTGTATATTTTTTTGATGTCTAGCTGTTCTTAAGGCCTTTTCTATGAAAACATTCTATGAAAACATTCTCTTTTTTTATGACTTCATTTTTATTTACTTGTGACTCTTTCAGTCCATCTGGAATTAATTTCGATGTGAGATGTGGTTCTCTTTCTCTTTCTAAGTAGTTAACTAATTATTTCAGCAAAACATTGTTTGAATAATATACTTTTTTACCCAATGGTTTGACACATTTATTTATATGTACATACACCCATACACACACACACACACACACACACACACACACACACACTTCTAATGTATTTAAAGATCTGATTTTTAAAATTTTGTTAGGTTTGTGAAGTCCCTTTGCCATTTATAAAATGCATATCTTATTTGACCAATTATGCTGTTTAAGTAATAGCTCTTATTTTTTTTTTGCATGCGTGATTTTACAACTCATTACAAACTGACTTTCAAGTCTTATTTAACCTACAAATATCATTTTGTGTGGCTTACTCGTGTTAAAATAATAAAAAAAATTATTGCCACCATTTAAAAACCACTTTTTTTCAGCTGCTCCAGAAAAATCAGAAGAGCTGGCCCATGAGCTGGGCCTGTAGTTGCACAGGCCAGATCTGCTGGGCCATGTCGTGGCTGCCTTCCCATCTGGTTTGCCATTGCCTTCATTTCTCCTTAATAGCTTCTCATTCCACCTTGCTTCACTCTTTGTGTTACTGCCTGACCCAGACTCACTTGAATTTGTAATGCACTTTTTAAAAAACTTTTTTTTATTGTATTTTGTTTGGTCCTTAATAGAGCCTTTAGTCTTATTTTACTCAATGTATTTTAGATATAGTATATGTTAGTAACACGTGTGTACATATGTATATTCTGTATTACAGTGTTAAAGAATCATTATTATTTTAGCACAGAAACTTAAATGGGCACTAAGGAAACAATATTTTATAATGGCATTGAGAACAAATTCAGGAATAAGTGATTATCTCAGCATTAAGACTCAAAAATAAAACAGCAGCATTTGAACAATGCCATACTATGTATGAGTGAATGTATTTACACTCTAATTGTGGGTGTAATTTTGTTTCTTGGCTAAATTCTTTCTTCACAAAGCCTTAGTATCATTTTTTTCATTGCCAACTTTACCCACATGGTGATTTGTCCCTCTGTTACTGAGTGTTTTGAAGCTGATTTTAGCATCACTGCTTTTTTTTCGTTTGTTTGTCTTGTGTGGTGATTCAGAAGAAATAAAAAATATTTTTAGTATTGCAAAGACAGTGAACGTTTTTTGCTGTGTGATCTCGTGTTGTAGTTAGTCTTGCCGTAAATGCGGCAGTGTGACTTCTATTCCTGTTCCGTTTAAACCTGAGGAACTGGACGGAGCGCAGAGGATACTGTAACATTGCTGCAGAGTCGCAGAGTTGTAAGTGGCCAGGGCTGGGACTCGAGTCTCCTGACATGGGATCCTCTGTGCACTCTACAGTGTCAGCTTTTTAAAACAGCAGAGATTTTGAAGTAATGGCCACGTGTTTGTTTTACTTTATTTTGCTGTTAAAGTCAGTTAATGAAGAGTGTAATAATGAAAAGCAGAAAACAGAGTAACCATATGTTAATGACTTAAACTTAAAAAAAAAATAGTCGTAAATTAAATCTGGAGCATAAAGAGGAAGTGTTTCCGTTTCCAAAATTTTTTTATTATTCTCACTTATAGATGAACTATAGGATCACGGAATTTTAAGATTGGATCTATGAGTGAGCTAGTATAAAACAAACAAACAAGCAAACACAAAATCCCCAGTCTTTTCAATAAGAAACTAAGATTCTGTGTTATTAAATTTTTTTTTTTTTTTTTTAAAGCTGTGTGGCTAGTTTGTATTTAAACTTGGAATAGAAGCGGGAAGAAATATCAGTTCCCAAGTCTCTTTCTGTTCTCCGTCAGTGTGTGGATTAATTTAGGGTCTTTAGGTGAGCTGGCAGAGGTTCTTACCTCGGTTCCCAGTACAATAATAGTTTGAAGAACCATATAGTGTGGGGCGGGGGGAAGATAAATGTGAAGAAATAGAATTTATGTGCTTTATTAGATCTCTGTGCCTAATTTGAAAAAAAAGATAGTAGCAGACAGGACTGGACTAGCTCAATTATTTTTACTTTAGAAAATAGAAGTTGGAAAATAGGGAATAGAATGTTCCTTTCTAGGAGGCCTTGGAGAGTTAGGGAGAGCTGGAAGTTAGTGGAAACATTTCAATAGTGTGAGGACATAGTGTGCTCTCATTGGTGCTCAGAAATGTTTATTAAAAATCTGCTTAAGTTGGCAGTGTTAGGGGAGATAGTCTGTCTTTTCTGCGTTCAAAATTTTGGTTCCTTGTTTTCTCAAAAAGCTTCTATAGCAAAAGGAAAGCAAATGCTAGTTCTAGGCAGTACCTGAAAAATGTTTGTAATGTTAACCTCAGGGTCTCGGTACAGGTATATCAGCATTATTTTAGGCCCTTAGATAATGTTCTAGTAATCACTGCGAAGGCTGGGAAAATCGATGACATTCCTGGTGAGAGGATCTTATTGTTACACTGGTCAATTAGGGAATACCTGTCTCAAGATGTCTTTTTCCCCCCAGTGCGATGATGATTTTTTATGTAAATAAAAACTTAGTTTTAAGTAAATTCCATTTCTATGCTGAAATCTGTAGCAAGTTTGCTTTTTAAAGCTTAATGTTCCTATTATGTGTTTTTTTAAATTTTTTTTAAATGAGGGATAAGTGATATAACATTAATTCTAAATACTGATAAGTATGAAGAGTTGAAAAATAACAGGCTTGGAAAAAAGCCCATTAAAGGAAAACAAAGAAAAGTGACTCTTCTAACGCTACCTCGATGATTAATAAGCATTGGACTGGGTGCAGATAGATTTTTCAGATAACTTCATCACACTCAGTAATAACTCTTTTATTTTCATATTTTGAGCTTCCTAGTGGATTTACTATGTACATGCATTTTTTTTCCTGTTTAATCATAGTTGTCTGTGTTTTTCTGATTTGTAGGAAGAGAAAAAGAAGTTTGACAAAGAGACAGAAAAGAACTATAGCCTAATTGATAAACATCTGAATCTGTCAGCAAAAAAGAAAGACTCACATTTACAAGAGGTATTATTTTTATTTTCCTGTTTATTTGTTTCTAAAATTTAATAAGCAGTACGTGTTTATTTTAAATTTTTAAAATTTTATTGGGGGACATTGCTTAATTAGATTATATGCATTTCAAGTGTATAATTCTATAATATATCATTTGTGTATTGCATTGTGTGTTCAGCTCCCAAAGTCTTGTCTCCTTCCAAGGGGTTTTTTTTTAGGTGGTTTTTTTTTTTTTTTTTTTTTTTTTTTATTGAAAACTTTCCATCTAAGGTTATTAGAGATGGAAAAAAAATGAACATGTATTTCCATGAATTAAGAAAAATGAGCTCTTGAGGAATAAGACAGAATAATTAATACATCTTATAGTGATTAATTTGGTTTGGATTTATAGTATTAAAATCCTTTATTCTGAGTATATTTTAAAAGAATAATTTTAACCAGCATTACTGAGGAACAGATATATTATTTTCAGGAATAGATTCATTAACTGGCTTTCAAGATTTCTTGAAGAAATGAATTTAATAAGCTCTTGTACCATTTTGCTTTTATGCGAAGGCAGCATTAATCTTACTTAATGCTGAAGATTCAGGAGGTTCTGCTTCATTGGCAAGAGAACATCTGTTTTACTTTTGTAATAGTCTTTATTTTTTTTGAGGCAGCTATATGTAAGCAGAAAGGAATTTATATCTTATCTTTCATTTTCTCTTTCTTTTTTCTGAATTTCCTGCCACTTATTTTTTCTCACTCACACGCTCGAATGGAAACTCAATGGTTTACAATTTGGAACATATGCTTTCATTGAAAATGATGCTGTTTGCAGCTGTGGGGTTCGTGACTCATTCCATAAAAGTATGATATTTCCCCCCTCATTCGTTTTTAAACACATAAGGAATCTAGGTGTAATATACCACTGTAACATTTATTTATTGAAGTATCATCAAAAAGACATTAGCAAGATTGACTGTCCTATAAACCTGGGTTATATTTAAAGTCAGATATTTAGTTGCAAACAATATGGTGTGTGTGTGTGTGTGTGGTCGTTTTGACATTACCCACATGTTACATTTCTTTTGTCTCTTTAATACCTTTGACTGACATTTGGTTGGCATTTGATGGTTTATGAGAGAAAGGAGCCTGTATACCACTTAATCCCCATGACAGTTCTGTAGGTATTAGGACTCCCTCAGTTCACTTTGTTCCATATTATGTAGAAAACCATGCAATTGTTACTTCTGCTCCCTCATCTCCTACCCTCTGTCAGTTTTGAAGTGACAGCTGTTGTTTTCATGTAGGTTCTTTAGGCTACCTCTCTTCTCTCCTTATCTCTATTTTCAGGTATCCCGGAGGGATTTTCGTGCCCAGGGTTATTTTCCATTCTCACTTCACTGTTGAATTAGGTATCTCATTCTAAACATCGTGTAGGCAAAAATCTCTGGAGTCATCCTTGGCCTTTTCCCTCACATCCCACACCCAGCCTGTCAGCATGTCCTCTTTAGTTTCACAGTATACTCAGAATATGGGCACTTCTCCCTATTGTCATCACCCTGGCCCTAACTGCCGACAGCCTCCAGCATTACTGCAAAGGCCTCAGTAATCGGTCTCCCCACTTCCACCGGTGAGCTCCTATAGTTTATTTTATATACAGCAAGCAGAGCGAGCCTTCATGTTGCTTCTGCTCTTCAGCCCCTTCTTCACTCCCTCCAGAGGCCAAGGACCCCACCCTGCCTGCCCTCACACCCGCAGGGACGGCTCGCTCTGGCTGGCCTGGGGCAAGCAGACTCTGCGCTCAGGGCCTTCGCGTTTGCTCTTCTCGTTGCCTGGTATGTTTCCACCCCAGCGCAACACGCCTCACGCCTTCAAATGCCTTTTCAAATATACTCTCTGCTCAGAGGTCACTTTAGTAAGAGAAGTTTTCCCCGACCATTTCTGCAGTTAATTGTAGAGCAGCTCACAGTACTGCGAGTCTAACATGTACTTTAGTTTACCAGTTTATTCTAAAGGATGATATAAAGGATACAGATGAACAGACTGATGAAGAAGTACATAGGCAAGGTTCGGAAGGTTCCCAAGCACAGAAACTTCTGTCCCTGTGAAACTGAGGTACTCCACCCTCCAGGCATGTGGGCACATTCACCAACACGGGAACTCTTCAGCTCTTTGTAAGGATTTTATAGAGCTCGATTGGTAGTGCCCCTCCCTGCCCCCTTCCCCTCATAGGTTGGTGTGGGGCTGAAAGTTCCAAAACTGATCTCTTGGTCTTTCTGGTATTTAGAGGACCCTACCTGAAGTTCTCCTGCTTAGCGTCAACTCCGGTGTACACTAAAGGGGCTCCTTGTATGTGGCAAAGACACTCATCACTCAGGAAGTTCAAGGGTTTTAGGAGCTTTGTGCCAGGAACCAGGGACAACGACCAACTATGTTTCTTGTTAAACCACAGATAGTGGTTGTTTTTAGACTTGCGTTAGGCTGCAGGACGGTGCCGCTAGGTGTAATTTAGACGAGCGGCTGCACACGGCCCAGCAGTTCTGACCGCTCCGAGAGGTAGGGGGTGTTGGTGGAGGCTGACTGGCGGTGCTGGGGTCATTGCAGTATCACGAACAGCAGAAGAGAGGATCTGCTAAAATAAAAAAACAACTTAGGAAATCTGACCTCGGGGACATTTTCTTGAAGAACATTTCCCAGTAACAATAACATGAAGAATCTACGCTTAACTCCTCATGTATCCATTTTCTTACTCAACAAACATGTTATTTTGGTGGGAGTTTTGCCTAGTAACCAAACTCTAGTTATTAGAGGTATAAAAATATCATGATTTTTGATAAGTGTTACATGGAAATTCTCATTTTACCTTAGTAACACTCATTATATTTAAACATTATTTTGCTTAAAAATAATCATTTTATGCAAAAACTTTTTCATTATATGTTAAAAGACTTTTTTCAAAAAAATTTTAAAAAATTTGGTTTAAAATATATAAGACCTAGCGTTTATGATTTTAACTGTTTCCAAGCGTACATACAGTTCAGGGGTATTAAGTATACTCGCATGGTTTGCCAGCATCGCCGCCATCCATGGCCAGAATTTTTTCGATCTTCCCGAACTGAGGCTGCGTGTCCATTGACAGTAACGCCCGCCCCGCCCCGCAGCCCCAGCCCCTGGCAGGCGCCGTTCTGCCGTGTGCGTCTGCGCGTTCCAGTGTTCGCGGTGCCTCGTGCGGTTGGAATCGTGCGGTTGGAATCGTGCGTGTCACTTGCCTTTCTGTGTCTGGCACTTCGCCTCGCCTGGTGTCCTCAGGGTTCATCCCTGCCGTAGCGCGTGTGAGAATTTCCTTCCTTTTCGAAGCCGAATAATAGTCCAGGGTATGGCAGCACCACGTTTTGTTTTTCTGTTCGTTTTTCGATGGGCACCTGGGTTGCTTCCACCTTTTAGCTGTTGTGGATAATGCTGCTACTACGCATGCGGGTGTGCGAATATCCGAGTCCCTGCTTTCAGTTCTTTTGGGCATATACCCAGAAATGGAATTACTATGATATGGTGCCGCTAGTTACTGTTTTCCATAGCAGCTGCCATCTCACAGTCCTGTCAGTGTGTGCAAGGGTTCTAGTTTCTCCAGATCCTTGTCAACGCTTATTATTTTTATTATTATTATTTTTTTAATAGTGGCCATCCTAATAGGTATGAGGTGGTTATCTCATGGTTTTGATTTGTATTTCCATAATGAATGGTGATGCTAAACATCTTTTCATGTACTTGGAGCCATTTGAATAGCTTCTTTGGATAAATATCCAAATATTTTTGGATATTAACCAAATTAGGAAATACATTACATGATGGATTCTGTAACGAGAATTCTTTCTCTGCTGTTCCTCTGTGGAACTACGCTCTTCTCCCGATTTTTTTTTTTTTTTTTTTTTTTCCGGTGAGACAAGATAAGCTGGAATTTCTTGGGGAGTAGTCTCCTGCCTGACTGTCTGGTGCCCTTTCGCTCCCAGGGAGCGAGAGGGACATTGCGAGGGCTTAGGAGCATAACTTCCCAAACATGGGCTCCAAGCCCTGACCTGCCTTTGGGAGCCAGGCTCTTGAGATGATGCCACTGCTGCCACTTTGTCACCTGCTGCCTTCACTCATGAGTGCTGAGGTGACTGACACTTGCCCAACTCTCTTTCCCAGGCTGACTTCAGACTTAGGAGATTTGTTCACGGAAATAATGTTAATGTGATTTTGATTCTGTGTTTGTAGTTCAACCCTGGGTGTCTGGGAGAGTTTTTCATGAAGAGCCTTCCTCTTTAATCTTCAGTCCTTCGGGGGTCAGCCTCTTCATATACAGCAGGGGTCTGCAAACTTTTTCTGCAGAGAGTTAGACAGTGAATATTTTAGACCTTTGTAGACCATGAGGTCTCTGTTGCAACCTATTCAATTCAGCTGTTGTAGCAGAGAAGTAACCATAGAAGGTAACAGATACAAATAGTCAATAGTTGTGACTATGTTTCAGTACAGTTTTACTTAGAAAAGCAGGCAATGGACTGTAGTTTCACTGACCTCTGATGAAGTTCCACCCCTCCCTGTCTCTAATTTCACTAGCCTCAATTATTTTAACACAGGCAGACATCCAAGTGGAGCAGAACCGGCAGCACTTTTATGAACTGTCTCTTGAATATGTATGTAAGCTTCAGGAAATCCAAGAAAGGAAGAAGTTTGAGTTTGTGGAACCTGTAAGTATTATAGTGGGTGGTTCTATGAGATCTTTGTGATAACAAAGACATGTTTTCTTTTTAAATCTACTTTTTGGTTGCTGGAGACTGTAGTGCGTACGCATGAAGTAAGGCATCATAAATTGTAAAGGGAGGATGTAAAGTCAGGAAATCACTGACAAATTAGTAGTTTGCAGCCTTATTTGCACAGTAACATTCAGTGAACATTATTTCTTTTGCTACATGCAATCAGATACATTTTCTGCCTTCCTATTGTAGTTCTACCCTTTAAGGATAATTCCCTTGGAAAGAAATGATGCTCGAATCTGAGTGAGTGGGGAGTGGGGTAATCTTCACTCCACTCACATTTGCTTCTAAAGCAAGTATCCCACTCCAGACTTTAGCACTTTCAACAATTGTTGGTGACACATTGTTTTTAATACAAGCCACAATGCTTATGACAACTTAAGTTAAGAACTAGTGTGCGGAACATTTGAAATTGTTTTGTGAATTATTCTGACATTTCTTTATACTTATTTTAGAAACACATGATATTTTTTTCTTCGTAATTATACAAATGTATTCTCATAGCTTCCTAACCATTCTACTATGTGATATTCTGAAGAAAACGAATTTCAGGATTTTCTTAACTCTTAACCGAGAGAGGTCACTTTTACCCACTTCAGATTTAATCACATGTGGTACAGAAGCAGCTGCCTCTTGTTTGAGAAGGGCGGGTGGGGGGTCGGCGGGAGCCTCAGGGCTTCGTTCCTGGCCCGCCTGGGCCAGTCTCTGCCCCGTCCCTGACCGTCCTTATCACTGAAACAGGTTGTGCCAATGCCACTTGGGAGACTTGAGCTCTTTGATTCTGTGACTTCACTTTCCTTATAGATTCAGTTGACCTACAGTGATAAGGTTTCAGTTATGAGTGAACATGGGCATTCTCTTGACTACAAAGAACAAATGGTTATAGAATTCCAATTCTTCTATACAGCACACTATAAAATCCATCGAATGGCTCTGATATTTAAGGAAAAATAAAAAAAATCCTTCACTTTTTAAAACAAGGACAAATATTTGATAAACAGTTAAATGTACTTGAATCCTAGTGACTTTTAATTATTTTACTTCAGTTGAATCACAATGAGATGAGGGGGAATGCATGGCTGTTTTTTTAAATTTTTTACCTTTTTTTTATGTGTGTGTGTGCTAATTGTCATTCTTTCTCTTTTTTGTCTTAGATGCTGTCATTTTTTCAGGGAATGTTTACTTTCTACCATCAGGGCCATGAACTTGCCAAAGACTTCAATCACTACAAAATGGAACTACAGATCAACATTCAGAATGTAAGGACGTGAAAGCGTTCTGGTGGAAGAGGGTGTTTGAGATGCGTGTGTTTGATTTATTTGCTGTAAGAAAAGGCTTACGCTGAGACCAGGCTGATCTGCTGTTGGTCCCGAGAAGCTGAGGCTGCACTGCCACCTGCTGGTCAGTGCTCAGTGTAACGCTCTCCACCCGGTGAAGCTCGGGGAATACTGCCACCTGGTGGCTCTTTTTTTAAGTTCCATGTAATTTATTTTTCTCTTTTTTTTTTCAGAAAAGTCACTAAATATGTTTTTACAATCAAAATTCACATAATTTATTTAAATGTTTAGCTTTCGAGTTTTATTGAGAAATAATTGGTCGACAACACTGCGTAGATTTCAGGTCTATAGCACAATGACCTGATTTCCACATACAGCAAAATGATCACCACAGTAAGTTTTGGTAACATCCGTCACCTTGTGTGGTTACCCTGAAAATTTTTTTTTTCCCTTGTGATGAGAACTTTTAGGATCTACTCTAATATCAACTGGTAAACATGTCATACGACACTGTTAACTGTAGTCACACTGCACTTCGTAGGGCAGTTCTAAGGATTAGTTTTGCTGTGTAACTCTGACTCTTCTTTGTACGAAGCAGACAGAAGAGCATTCCACTTTAGATTTAAGGCATTTCAGTTATAGCTTCGAGTTTTCTTTTACCCGTATATCTTACTTAAATTTTGTTCCCTGGTAGACTTATGATGCAAGGGGAGTTTCAGTCCTGTGTTTTATGCATATTCATTAACGTATTGGGTTCACAGTTGCTGTTTGCTTTATCATTTTCCCGAAAAATATGTGCTTTCAGTTAGGTCTTGGATAAAGAGACTTGGGAGAAGTTTAACTCTTAAAAAAGTATAATGTGTGTGATTTTGATCAGAAGGCAATGGATGTTTTTCCTCTAGATACTTTAGTTGATTTCGCAAGTGTCCTCATGGAAATGCTATTCAGGTTATGTTTAGTATAATTTCAGGTCTCATTAGAAATACAGAGAGCGTTTTGGGACAAACTTCTAGTGCATATTCAAAGACGTACAAGTAAAAGTATGGAAATCTCTGTGCTGTTTGCTGCCTGACTTTAAATTTCTTAAAATCTTAGAAATTGAAGTTGAATGATTTTCATGTAGATTTCGTTCCTATGAATTTTCTGTACAGCTCTCTACACTTGGGAATGTACATAATGAAATCTCTTCTTTTTTGTAAATCATGTGTTGGTTTGTATTTGTAGATTGTTTAAACAGTCACCTGGCTTAAAGGACTAAAAGAGTATGTCCTCCCCATCAGTGACTGTAATAGAGTTTTAAAAATATCAAAATGTATATGCAGAGATCAGTCTTAACTTCAAAATTATCTCTATAGGCAGTAGAATATTTAGTCTACTGATGCCGTGAATTTTCAGAATACTTAGGCAGCAAAGCAGTGTTACAAAAAATTACATAGTTTAGAAGATTAGATTAGAATCCATAGGTTTCCCTTCCTCCACTTACTGGCTGTGTAACTTCTGGAAACTGACTTTTTCTGTCGGGACCTCAACTGTCAAGTGCAGAGCTGGCCTGGATCCATAATTGTGGGGTCAATATAACATGAGAAGGCAGGGCTCCTTATTAAAAACTGAAGCATTTGAGGACAGTGATAGCAGAGCATTAAACCAAATGTGTGACCTGAGCACAGGGCCCAGTGTGACCGTACAGACTGCATGCCTGTGAAGCCAGCTTTGCCTCAACATCTGGAATGAGATGTGGGTCAAATCTGTGTCTCTTGGGGGCTTCAGTGAAACACTCTCTATACAGCCTGCTTATGGATATGGGGGTCGGGATATAGCTACCTTACATACACCAAAGTAATTTCAAGAGAGATTAAAAATTTCAGTGTGAATGTGCAATACTCGATTGTGAAATATTATAAGTAAAACTCGAAGACAAGCTATTGAAAATGGTTCACTAAAGGACCCGGTTTATATACTTACTGTGTTAAGGACTTAACACACACATTTGATCACATTTATTTCCCGTAGAGAAATGGGTAAACAAAAATTTACTAAAAAAAAAAAAAAAATACTTTTCCTGTATCCCTCGGAACTCGAAGATTGTCACCAGTCAATTGTCCTGTGTCCTTTGCCTCTTTTCTAAAAGCCCTCCTTCGTTTTCATTTTGCGCCCGCTGTTCCTGAGGCCGCGCCGGCAGCTCTTTTTTCCATCTCACCTTCGGTTTTGAGAGCACCCGATCTAGGTGCCTTCTGGGCTCTTCCTTTCGGCCTGTAGCTTATCCTCCCTTCAGAGACACCAGCACCGTTGAAACACATGTCATGCCTTCTGTTCTCGCCTTCTGTGCCTCATCATTGCTGTAACTTACCCATATCTTGGGCATTCACCTCATCCCTGACATTGTCAGCTTTCAGCATGTTTGAGGGAAAACTACATACTGCTATTCTGGGTTATTTTTTTGTGCTTTGTATATTTATGCATTTAAGAAAACATGCAAATGTTAAAACCAAATCTTAGAGTTACCTATTTGTGCAATATAACATCATAGATAATTTTGGCCAGCTTCTTAGTATTTTACTCTAATAAAAAGAGAAAAACTATTTTATAATCAGAAAAACGGTGAAAGTTATTTAAAAGGCAAAACAACCTATTTTTCACCATCCGGTTTCTATCGTAAAAGTGGTTAGATTTTTTTTTTTTTTTTTGAGAGAGAGACTGAATCTTCATCCTTTTTCCACAATCTAGAGTGATAAATGGAAAGCAAAAAAGCAAGATGGCTTTTAGAAAATAGATTTCTAGAAGAATGTAGATTTTATCAAAATTCAAAGATATTTTAAAAACTAACTTTACACACTTCTGTAATGTCTGTCCTCAGAGGAATATGGGGGAAAAGTAGAATAGAATTCTTCCTGGAAGAAAATGTGATGGGAGACATTTTTGGATTCATAAAGAATTCCTAGATGATACCAAGAATGGTTAAGAAGATTTTAAGAATGTGGACAAATATTTCTGTTACAGTGATGTCAGAACAATAGAACTCCAAAATGATAAACTATGTGGAAAAAATGAGATTGGAAGTGATTGGGTAAAAACACGAATGTGCTTGTTTATGAGAGGCAGGTTTACGGTCACTTTTTGTCTTTTTATACTGCTTATTTTTGTCCCCAAAGGAACTCATTGTGCCCGTCCCTCTCTCTGTTTTATAATGTGGGTGAGCTGTGAGCACGCTGTGCCCAGATCTTGGTTCCTAAATAATCCACTAGAAGGAAGGGCTTTTCCACTAAAAACAAGGTCTCCCTTGGAGAAATGGTTGGTTCTAGGATGGAGACAGAGAAAAAGTGTAAGATGAACCCGGGATTCCTTTTCGGACCAGAAAGTAGGGGATTCCTCAAGAGAATTATGGGACATGTCAAAAGACACAGGAGCCAGTAGAAGGGTCCCCACTGGTCAGATCTAGGGCAGTTTGAACGTTAACATAAATAATGAAAGTACTGGATACAACTCACTGGGTAACTAGAAGTGTGGGGGGACGTCTGCACACATAGGACGTGCACACATGTGTCTATGTACATGTATAAATCACACATGCACGGACGGAAAGAAATGAGGAAGAGGCAAAGAAGATGAATAAATCAAGGTATAATCAGTATTAATATGGGAGAGGAAACCCGGACACATAAGATGTGGGGACCTGGCCGTCAACAAATGAGTTTCAACCTCTTTGCAGCCCTGTCAGTCCCTAAAATATATAAGCAGATCTTTTAAAAACAAAACAAAACAAAAAAAACCTCAGCTTATATTTAAATTAAGTCTCTGCAGATAAGTTTTCCCCTTTATATTATGCATCCCCTTTATATTATACTCTCCATCTTCCTAAAAAACTACCGCTTTTCTGCTCTTCGGATCCTTGGAAACCCCTTTCATCATAGGGAGGAGAGAGGAGAAATTTCAGTAGTAATTTTTATCTCAGCTCCTCCGCAGTTTCACATCAGCACTTTTTCAGTATTAATACAGTTATTTTCAAGCGCGGATGAAAGAGTTGTCCAGAAAGTCCCTGCTGCTGACTCATCACAGCCACCCTTGTCATTCTGTCACTTCGCCTTGCCTGTGCTGTCTGTCTGTGTAGCTGCCTGACAGAGATATTGGCCAGCCAGGTCTCCTGGGTTTCAGAAATGTGATGTGTTTCCTCAAATATCAGACATTATTTGTAGGTGAGATTTCCCCCCTCCCCCTCCCATTTTGTGAGAAGAAATGTCATTTTCAAGTGCAATTGCCACGACCTCAAAAAAAACGACACTCATGTATTTGTTAGTTTAAAAGAATTAACGTTTTTCGGATTCCATGCACTTAGATGTGTTGCTAATATAATAGAAATAATGAATCAGATTGGTTGTTGCAAAGGAAAGGCTTCCCAGATGGATATTTTATGGCCTTTTTTTTTTTTTTAATTCTAAAATTTAGTAATATTGTGTGATGCAGGCGTAGGAATTCTTACATTGAATGATAGAATTATTCTTGGTCTTTTAGCAAGCTTCAAAAGTAAAAACCTCTAGTTATCTTGACTCCTCTATTTGCTATTTTACCACTGTTCTTTTTTCTTTTCTCAACGAAGATACACGCTAGAAAGGATGGATATATTTTGAGAAATGTATAGGAAAATGCTACAAATTTAATTATTATCTAGAAAACATGTGAACAAAATCATGTGCAAACTTAACGCTTACATGTGTTTTTCAATCTCTTTCAGACGCGGAATCGTTTTGAAGGAACCAGGTCGGAAGTGGAAGACCTTATGAACAAAATCAGACAGAATCCAAAGGACCACAAACGAGCAAGTCAGTTCACAGCAGAAGGCTACCTGTATGTACAGGAGAAAAGTAAGAGGCCGCCAATAGTAATGAATGACTCTGAAAATTATTTTAAAACCTCTTATTGTAATTACTCTGATGTTTTTGGAATAATCGTTCCTACCGCTTTCTTTGCCCCCCCTGATCCCAGAAGGCATAGTTTGCGTTTTGGGGAAAAACACATGTCTGCTTTGGGGAGAGGACACATGTCTGCTTTGAGGTTAGGAACTGTGTGAGCGCCCAGCTTCCTAGCCACACACACTCATTCGGGACCACACTTTGTTAACGCGTGTTTGCACGGGAGCCAGCACTAGGCATAAGGCTGAAAGCGAGGCGGAGTATTTGCTTTTTCCTCCTCTCTCCTCACCCCTGTTTTGTCACCAACACACCCACACACACACACACACACACATTCACATACAGTTGTCTCTCAGCATCCTCGGGGGATTGGTTCTAGGACCCCTGCAGACACCAAAATCCTCAGATGCTGAAGTCTCTTACATAAAGTGGTGTAAAACAGAGCACGCTACATATGCACGCCCTCCCATCATCCCCCTGCCCGTGACTCTACTTCTCCAGGTTAAAGGCACATCCTTTCTTTCCACACCAGCGTGAGAGAGTCAGTTCTTATTATAACTGTCAAGTTGATTGTAGATGGGAAAAACATATTCCTAGATGGTATTCTAACTTATCTCACATAGTTTTAAGTACTGTTGTGAATATGCAGTGCAGAATGTCCTTATTTTGAAATTAAGGCACCCCAAAACTCTTTCAAACTTTTGACAATTTGGTTTTAACAGTAAAGCTTAAAGTTTGTCTTCAACTGTAGAACTTGATTACTAGTTAGTAGAAAGGAGAATGTGCAAATGTTTTTATGTTTACCGTGAGCCTCCCCTCTCACTCTTGACTTCAGTCAGGATGCTTTACGGTTTTCATTTTATTTGTTAAGCGTGGCTGATTTACAGACTTTCAAACTGACCAGTTTAGCAGCAGAGAGCACTCATGAAATAGCTATGCGATGTGTGTGCTTTAATATTGTATGCAGTCAGCAGAATGGGGTTCCTTTTCCATTTGCCCTTAATCTGGGCCGTCATGGTATCATGAAGAGCTCTGAATTTTACTGATAATTTATCTTTTTAATTCAGCTTATTGAATTTGAAAGAATTAAGTTAAAATATAGAGTAGAGACATAAGAAGGATAGAAGTTTTGTATTCTATGCCCAAGGGAAAAATCACAGGAAACTTTAATTTTTGTATTCATAATTCTCTTAACTTTTTGGCTTTGAGAGGAGAGGAGCTGAAATTGGACAGAAAAAGCAACAAAAACAATAGTGGCAAATGTCTTCACTTGTTAACTGTCTGCCAGGAAATGTGTTAATAAGCTCTTTATATAACTTGTGTCTCATTTAATCCATTAAAAAATCCTATGAATAAGGTACTTTTATTATCCCATTTACCAATGAGAAGACAGAAGCACTAAGAGTTAAATACGTTCCCTAGATCCTACAACTCCTAGGTGCTGGAATTGTTGGTCTGACACTGGAGTCTTTGTTGTACCTTCTCCTACAATATAGCCTGGAGCTTGGGTGGGAAAAGCGTCATTAGCCTCTAGGCTCAGCTGGTTGAGTACGTAGGGTCAGATGGGTATCTGGAGGGGATGGCAGCTTGTAGAGGAAAGACCTTGATATTCGGGGTCAGTGACTGCTTCAAGGTTTGGCTTTGTTAATCTCAGGCACTAGGTCAAAGCTTAACTTTTTTTTTTTTTAAGATTAAAATAACAATACTATATCATCCCCTTCTCAAGGTTTTTTCCTTAGTATTGAATGAAATATCTATGCAATGTTTTTGTAAACCATAGAGAACAGGATATGAATGCTAGCTGTTGATACTCTACGCCCCCCCCCCCCCCAATGGTTCTCTAATTTTGATCTATGGACTAAGGATGGTCTGAGATAAGATTTATTGTGGTCTAAGAACTGCTTTTATCTCCCAGACCTCAAAGATAATGAAATTAGCCTTTCCTAAAGCTAAATGCCTTTCTTTTAAATGAGTCCTTTTTCCTCTTGAGTTTGTCCTTCTGGATGTTTAGGTCTAGAAGCTTTGTTTGTTTTTAGTTGAAATGATGGTGATAATAGATATTAATTGCTTTTTTGAAACAACTTTTTTACTTGATAAAAGACAAAAAGTCAACCTCTCTTGGGCCTCACTTTTGTTTTGTTACGATTAAATCTTTACTGACATTTGAAATTCTAGATACTAGGCCCCCCTTGAGGTTAGCCATTGTCTTTTAAGATCTCTGATGGTTGCAATAAAGACTTAGCAAGGGGTCAGAAGTGGTTCTGGGAATGTTCTGGCGTGTAAGTGGACAGCTCACGCCTATATTCCTCATACTTCCGTTTAAAGCTTACCTTTGCCATCGGTCAGTAAGGGTTGCCACTTTCCCTGGAGCTAGAGTGGGCTTAAAGCAACTAGGTGGATTTCTAGACTAGATGCTGTTTTACAGGACTGTGATTCTAAAGTTCTGTCATTTGCAGAGGCCAGAATCAAATCCGAAATGATCACATATATTGAACTGAATTTTTTGAAACTCATGAACTTGTAGTATCTAGAAACAAACTGAAAAATATAACTTACACTTAAGAGATTGTCAGATATGAGATAATGGTCCAGCAAATTGTTTCAAAAGTATGTCTTTAAGTCACTTTCTGCTGCTGAAAACTAATAGGACCTTTTCTCAAATGATCTCTGCAAGCCTCCTTATTTCCTCTGGTTTTTCCCTTTCGTTAGAACCAGCATGTTGCTGATTTGGTTCCTTGAACTGACTACGTTGCTTTTTATTGGGTTTCTCCTCTTCAGTACTGTGTTTGGTACTCTGCATATTTGCTTGTTTATGAGGAAAAATAGGAAGTTCTATTTTTTGTTGCCAGGGCCTGCTCCATTTGGTTCCAGCTGGGTCAAACACTACTGTATGTACCGGAAAGCAGCCAAGAAATTCAACATGATCCCATTTGAGCACAGATCTGGAGGGAAACTTGTAAGTATTTGATTTCACACTCTGTATTGTATGTGAGGTAGTCATTGAGGGTGTCTTTTAAATGATATTTATATTTACTAATGAAAAACACATTTTATGTTGTTTTTAGGATTAAAGTCTTTCTCTTTTGTTTCTAAATAAAATAAGCCAGAAAATTGATTCTTATTTTTTTTTTGACGTGAGTGCATGTTTATGGTCAGATTTTTTTTAAGAGGAGAGTAGAATCTTTTTATGTCATCATTGTTGGAAGATAAAGTTTACACCTACAGCAGGCTTTCATGACTCAGTGGTCTGTCAAGTCAGTATTTACACGGAAGATCTGATGTACACACACATATTCATGCCCTGAAAACACTATAGAGTAGATGGCTATAATGATTTTCATTTAGACTTTCAAAATTCTCACTTAGGTATTCCCCATTTAGTTCACTTCTCCTGTCGAAATAAACAGCAAAAGAATGCATGATAGCAAGAAAACAGCAAGAAGGTGTTAGTCATGTGGGAAAGGTGATCTTTATATGTGTTTTAAATAGAAGCTGCAGCTTATAACAATAATCAGTAGTCTGTGGACAGAGCTCTTCCCACCAGTGTTAAACGTCATTGGTAACACACTTTAAGAAAGAAGGTTAATTCAGTGCTTGCTGGGTGGACAGGCATAATTTTGCCTCTGTGGATAGAGAACTAAACCAAGTTCATGTCTATTTACATATACTTTGTATCTTCCTGAAAAAAATATTTCAAGCAGCTTTGATACTAGTACATTTTTGTAATAATGAAGCAGACACAGAAAATCAGCTGAGGATGTCACTCTTGAAGGCTGATGAGGTTAGGAGTGAGCGCGAGGTTTGAGTCTGTTTCCTGTCAGCTAACTCAAGTCCTGAGATATGTCTGCTTAGTGATATCTTTCTGTTTTAGCCACCAAATAATAAAAACAAATACACGTTAGAATATAAGGACTGTGGTACTTTGAATATTTGCATATTTGAATGTTTTTTAATATTATCTGAAGATCCCCCATATCTTAGAAAATATCAGAATATTCTAGAAGTGTGCGAGTACTTGGGCTTCCTAACAGTTCTTCATCGAGGGCCTGTGTTCCTGCAGGCCTGCTGTCTCCCGTCTTCTACCCCTTTTTAATGCTTTTAGAGGAGGCGGTTTGGCGAAGTGAAATGCTACCATAAAAATTTTAAGAAAGTGTAAATCAGGGTGATTCTAGCTTAGGAAATAGAAGAACCACTTAGATCGAAGGGCTCTAGCTTTGGATTATCACGATAGCTGATCCAGGGCCCTTCGTGTACTTTTAGGTAGATCTTGTAGGTCACATGCTGACTGTTTCATATGGTATAATGTAACATGGAATAAAAATAAATTATTATTCTTTTTTTAAAAGAGTACAGTAAGAACATAACAAATATTCTAGCATGTGGGAACTGTTAACCCGGCTTTTAAAATGAGCACTCATGAGGTCTGGTTTAACGCTGCTGTCTTCAAGCAGGATCTGGAAAACCCTGAGGAGAATGGCAAAAATGGGGAAGAGTCCAGTAGTGTTTAAATAAACAAGTTGGAAAGAAGAGAATAGGACAAAGGGACTGATAGGGTGCCTCAGCGTTTCTATGTTTATATTGTCATTCTTGAGAATGTTCAAAATGATTATTTGCAGGGGGATGGAGAGGTGATCTTTTTGAAAGAATGCACCAAAAGGCCTGCTGACTCCATTGACAGAAGGTTTTGTTTCGATGTAGAAGCTGCTGATCGGTAAGTGATTGAAACTATTACACTTCATGAAAGAGTCATTTTTTAAAATAAAATGATTTTAAAAAAAAATAGAGGTAAATTGCCCCTGAGGTTTCCAAGACCTGAAAGCATGTTATCTTGTTACATTTCCAGGCTGTGTATTATTCACTGCGAGTTGTTTAGCTTTGGTCACTGTGTTTAACTGTGAGGTGATAGCGTGATCTTGGATGATGTTTGGAGTCATTCTAACCAGTGGTTTCCACTGAAAATTAACCTTGGAGCACTTCGTTGTTGATCCAAGCCTAATATGTGGCACTAAAAGAATAATGAGTAAAAGCGGTGGAAGGGACACCAGAGTGGCTGTTAATACAGAAGAATATTCATTTTTGCAGTGGGAATTTTCAGTGTATATGCTTTGTATGTGAGGGAGGGTCGTAGGCGTACTCTGTTTATTAAAAGACTAGTGTTTTTCTTATTCTGTGACCTTCAGTTATTTAGTTATAAAAGAATATGTTGGAAGGAAGTAAGAAAAAGAAAGAAATTCACCTGTCAGTATTACTTCTTATCTGGCAGTTATTTCTATGTCCTCCTGTAGCACCAAGGAAAGCTCATGTTACTTTTTTTTTTTCTTTAATGGCTAACATCATGGTAATTTTGTGTAAGCCCTGGTTCTTTAGAAAAGGCTGTTTCAAATTTGTATCATATGAGATTTTTTAAAACAATACCTCATTTTAGTTCAGGACCCAAGAATTCAAAAATAATTAATACTTCCACTTCCCTTAGATGGTGTAACTGAGTCAGTGGGGTTGGTACAGAGAGGGAAGATCTATGCTTGACTTTCCAGTTAATGGATTGAAGGCCAGGTACATAAAAATGTGCCCTTAAGCACAAGTATAAGGTGCTTATTGTCATCTTGATCTCCATGGGATGCCCTGGGCCTCCTGTTCCTTCCTGGCAGCCGCATCTGAGGTGGCCAGCTGCTCTCTCCTCCATGATACTTGCTTCACTGGGGTCACAGGCATCACACCTGCCTGCTTTCTCTGCCACCCCATTGGCCTTTCATTTTTTTAGACTCCTTTGCCTCATTTCCCGCATCTCTTGATAGTGGAGTTCTCGGGAGCTCAGTCCTTCGATCTCTTCTCTTTAACCCTAACCCTACGGTCTTGTCCAGCCACATGACTTTAAGCGTTATCCGTGTGTTGGTAACTCCCAAGTTTTTATCTCTACCTAGATTTTTCTTTCCTGAGCTTTAGGTTCTTTCGTGTTGCTGCCTACTCAGTTTTGCTTCTGGAGTATCTAACAGACATTTTGAACAGTGCAGAGGTGGGAGATATTTTTTTCTCAGAAATTTTTGGGAAGAAAAAAGGTATACTTACTTTGTGGAATCCATATTACATAGGTGTATTAATTTAATTTGATCGTATAAATACTAGTATATAATTTTTTTTCCAAAATAATACATGCTAATTGTAAGCCTTCTTCTAAAACTTTGGTTTATTTGAAGAATAACTTTATTCATCTATGTGTCTCCTTGAATCTTTAGGATCACCCCGCTTTTCGGTTGAATTACAGACTCATGTTGTCCTTGGTTACTTTCTTAATTTCTAAGCAGGGAAACATCTGTCCGGGTTTGACATTACTTATGGACAGTGTTTGTGGGAGCCCTTGGGTTCCTGCCACCCTGTTAGAATGTTACTGTTGGTCTCCTGTTTTCAGAGTAAATCTGGAGGGGACCAGTGAATGTACTTCGAGGTCTCTACCCTATTTTTGGGACTTCGAAGGTATCATTTAGTGAAAAGTTTGAGTAAGTTAGGCTCTTGTCTGTTTCTCTGATGCCTGGCCAAGTAGACTACTGGGAATTATAGGTAATTTGTTTCTTGCCTGATAGATTATGAATTCTGTGAGGATAGGAACCCCATGTTAGTATTATTTGATACTGAAGTACCCAATAGAGTGGTTTGTGTGTTGTGGGCATTCACCAATTTGTGCTGGATTAAATGAAATTGAATTACTGTGTTTAGAAGAGACAGAACTGGGATCAGATTCAGTCTTACCACACTGCAGCATTGCGAGCTCCCCTGTCTCCATTCTGCTTAACGAAAACAAACTGCCCATTTGGAGCACATGGGTATTGTACATAAGTTTCTGATGGAGTTTGTGCAGAATTCCGATTGGGTACCTTCATATAGCAGTTTCACAATTGATCGCATATGTTTACTATGAATATATTTTTGTCTTCTGGTATTGTCACTATTTCTTTTTTTCCCTTGTGTTGGAAAAGTAGTCAGGAAACATCGTGGCAATAGGTCATACTTCATAAACTGCAGAATGGAGCCTGGGCTTGCATTTGATCTATGCGGATGTAAATACAGAGCTTTCACTTGAATTGCTGCAGGAATTCAGGTCAGATTTGGTTGCCTGTAGCAAGAACTCAAAATAAGGTGGTTTAACCAGTGTAAAAGTTTACTTTTTCTCACTCAGGAAGCTTCCGGAAGCACAGAGGTGGTCAGGTAGGGGCTGAGAATGCCTCTTGGTGTCAGTTCCTGCTCTGTTGTGTGTGGTTTGCCGGGCTAGTCACTTTAGGCCCAGGACGTCTGCTCCAGTTTATCATACGGCACTGTCTTTTGTGGTAGGAACACTTTCCAGAGGTCGCACGTGCCACTCTGCTCACATACTATTAGCCTGAATGGAGTTGTTTGGTTACATGCAGTTGTGAGGAAGCCTGGGAAATTGTTGTCTTTTGTTTCCAGACATCCATGTGCTGTTCTTATACTTGGAGAATTTATTACTGAGAATGAAGAGGGGAGGGAGAGTGAGGGTGGGAGAGAGGGAGAGAGGGAGAGAGGGAGAGAGGGAGAGAGGGAGAGAGGGAGAGAGGGAGAGAGGAGAGAGGAGAGAGAGAGAGAGAGAGAGGAGAGAGAGAGAGAGAGGAGGGGGGGGGGGGGGAGAGAGAGAGAGAGAGAGAGAGAGAGAGAGTGAGTGTGTGTGTGTGTGTGTGTGTCTCTCTCTCTCCAGTAGGCCATTGCTGCTTTTATTATCAATGGTTAGATGGTTAGATGGCTGTGGGTTTCATTTTCCTCCCCTCAATTCACTGAAGGGTTACTTTGACTATCTTAGCTAAGAAGTGGTATGTAAGAACACCTGCTAAGAACACCATCAAAAAAATGAGGAGAACAGTACACAGCATAGAGAAAATACTTCCAAATGATATGTCGTATAAGGGACTTTAGTGTAGAATATACGAAGAATTCTTATAACTCAAAAGATAACCCAAATAAAAAATGGGCAAAAGATCTGAATTAGACATTTCTTCAAAGAAAATGTACAAGTAGCCAATAAAGACTTTAAAAGCTGCTTAACATAAAGCCATCAGGGAAGTGCAACTCAATACCACAATGAGATACTACTTCATACCGACTAGGAGGGCTGTAATGAAAAAGTCAGATAACGACAAGTGTTCGTGAGGGTATGGAGGAATTGGAACTCATACACCGGTGGTGGGAATTTGAAGTGATGCAACTGCTTTAGAAAACAGTTTGTTAGATTTTCAAAAAGTGTGACTCAGAAATTCTTCTAGCTGCATATGCAAAAAAAAAATTAAAACATATGTCTATATAAAAATTTGTACGTGGATGTTCATAGCAGCATCATTTATACTAGCCAAAAAATAGAAGCAACCCAAATGTTTACTGACTGTTTCGTAAATAGATAAAATGTAGTATATCCATACAACGAAATATGACTTGGTAGTAAAAAGAAAAGAGGAACCAATACATGGTACAGTGTCGATAAACCTAAAAAACAGCACGCTAAGTGAAACCACCCGCAGAAGACCACATGTTATATGACTCCATTTATATGAAACATCCAGAATGGGCAGATCAGAAGACGAAGTGGATTGGCGGCTCCCCAGGGCTCAGGGGTTTGGAGGGAAATGGAGAGTGACTGCTAATGAGTATTTTTTTGGGGGGGCGGGCGGTGATGAAAATGTTCTACATTGGTTTTGGTGATGGCAGTACAACTTTGGGAATATATTAAAAAGACATTGAAGTATACACTCTAAGGTAAAATTTATAATATGAATTATATCTCAGTAAAGCTTAAAAAAAAAAGAATGCAGCTACAAAGAAATATTTACCATAACCAAAATGTTCTTAAAATGACTGTAAACATTCACGCTGTGCCAGCCACGCTTTAAATATTGTGGGCTACGAAATGATCCTGTCCCTCATTTCAGGCTGGAGAAGAGTGTTTTGTAGAGCTCTTCCCCCCTCGGCCAGCTGTAGTCTGCCAGGAGAGGTGGCTTTCTTCTCCGAAGGGTGAAATGTTGTCCCCCCGCTCCTGCCACGACAGCTTTGTTGTGTAATACCATAGTTCCGTTGGTGTGCTTGCCACGTGCCACGTTCTGCTGTGACCCCCACACATTTGCTCGATAAATAATTATCATTCTGCGAAGTTCTCCCACACATCACATTCAGGCTCTGCTTAAAGAAAATGCTTCCCGTTTTGCTCTCGTTAATCTGACATTTCAAATACCGCGTTTGGTTTGATTTTTTTTGCCCAGTTCCTAGTATGTTGCTTTTGAAAGGATGGCACAATACTTCTTTTATAATTCACACATTTATATGTTCATCATGGTTATGGAAGGATGAAATCACCTATGTATCTGAGGCACTGTGAGTTTTAGAGTGCTTTTACGCCAGTGACTTTATTTAGCTTCTATGTGCATGGAACTGTCGTGGTTGCCGCTTTATATTTATTTATTTAGCAAGAGAGAATAACCAAATTTAATGCACGCATATGTATGGGAACCCTGCATATATGAGAGTCAGAAACCGCACATGAACGAAAGGTTCCTTACCGTTTGTCAGTTTAAAAGAGCGAGTTAAGAACATGGCGCTTCCAGAAGCCCATGCAGTCAGACTGAATAATAATAAGAATGTTTCCGTAGCACATTAGCTGTGCTGATATCTGTAGTATTTTACTGTACGTGCCATTTAAGTACCTACACAATTGTTCACTGTGTTGGCATTGAGGATGCAAGACTAAGCCAGAAACTTCAGAAGGCCTGACCTTAAGGCAGCTCACAGACGCAGGAGAGTTTAAAAACAACTAACAGTTCAGAGGTCTCTCTAAGGTGCTTTGGGAGTAGAGAAGTTATTAGGGAGTGGGGCTGGCTGGGAAAGCTTACTAGAAAAAGTGATTGCTAAATTGAATCTTGAAGATTTAGTAAGAGTTTGGAAACTCAAAGGAAGGGAGGCCCAAGGTAAAAGGAATTATTGAAGTCCTGGGAAAACACGTTGAAATAATTCTTAAGTCAGAGGTTCTCAACTCTTAGTGATTTTCTGTCTGGAGTCATTTCGATCCTCAGGGCCGGGCTGGGCAGGGCCGGGCAGGCTGTCGGTGCTGACATCTAGTGGACAGAGGCCAGCAGTGCTGCTAAATATTCCGCACGGGACAGCCCTCCGCAACAGTCCTCTGGTCCCACGTGTCAATAGTGTCGCTGTCGGAAGCCCTGCTTTTGATAAGACAACAGCTTCAACAAATGTTCGTGGAGTCGATGGAATTATACTGTGTTCTTTAACTCGAATATGTTCATGAGGTGTATATTTTAATAAAAGTGTTAACAGCTGCATTGGTTTTGGTGCAGGGAAGGATTTAAAGCCAGAACGTGAAGGGCTCTGTGCGGCTTTGTCCTGTCAGGAGTGGTGCGTCATCGTTCATGAACTCTGCTACGATTCCAGTGTGGAGGGACTAGGACAGGAAGTTATTTTTTGAGAATTTAGATGAAATTAGTAGAAAATGGAGTGTATAGAATTAGAAACAGCATTTCTTGTATATAGGCTTCTGTGTTTTTCATTAGTGTAAGAGTTTGCCCTACAGATGATAGCGTTGATAGTGACATACTAAAAGCCATATTTTATATTGCTTACAATATTTAAATGAAAAATCTGAGTTGACATTAATATGAATTTATTCCTAAAATACTTGCTGGAGAACATTGGAGTATGAGTCATAGAAAAGTTTTTAGTGTTTGGACAAAACCGTAATGAACAATTGAGTACAAGGGTTTGTGTGGACTTGTGTTTTCGTTTTTGTTGAATAAAATGCCTTGGGAGTAGGATTGCTGGGTCTATGAGGTGTGTGTGTGTGTACCTATATGTATATATATGTACATGCGTGTGTATATATATGTGTATATATGTATATGTGTGTATGTATATGTTTGATGTTTAAAAAATTAAGTTTTCTAACGTAGTTTTATCTTCTCACCAGCATTGTATGAGAGTTCCAGTTTTCCACTCCTTTACCAACTTTGGTTGTGTTTTCTTTTCCATTTCAGCTAATCATGACTAGCGATGCTGAGTACCTTTTCATGTGCTTAATAGCCATTCATATTCTATTGTGATGTGTCTATTCAGATATTTTGCTCTTTTGAAAAATTGTTGGCCTTTTTGTTATTGAATTGTAGGAATTTAAGTATTCTGGATACACATCTTTTATCAGGTATATGAATTGTGAATACTTTATCTGATCTGTGGTTTTCCTGTTCATTTTCTTAATAGTCTTTTGGTGAGAAGAACAGTTTAATTTTGTCGAAGTTTATCAGTTTTTAAAAATTTTATTGGTAGAGCTGTTTGCTCTAAGTAGTTTTTACCCCAAAGTTGCAAAGATATTTCTCTACATTTTCTAATAAAGCTTTATAATTAGTCTATTAATCATGAGTATTTTTGGAGAGGTGTATGGCATGATTTGCGGAGGCCGTTATATTTTCTTATACAGCTATTCAGTATTTCTGGCACCATTTGTTGAAAAGGACTTTCATGTTATTGAATTGTTTTTGCATCTTTGTAATAAATCATCTGATGGTGTATGTGTAGGTCTATTTCTAGATTATTCTGTTCCACAGATTATTTGATTGTCCTTTCGCCAGTTCTTCACTATCATTATTGCTGTAGCTTTATAGTAAGTCTTGAAGCCAGGTAGTCTGATTCCTTTGTTCTGTCAAAATTGTTTTGGCAATTCTACATCCTTTGTGTTTCCATTTAAATTTTATAATCTCTTCATTTCCACAAAATACCTACAGGCCAATATTATCAATTTGGAGCATTAATAATTCATTAGGGTAACTTTCCATTTATTTAGTCTTCAGTTTCTCTTGATAATATTTTACAGTTTTCAAAATAGGGGTCATGGACATGTTTCGTTAAATTCCTTAAGTAGTTTATGTTTTTGGATATTATTCTGAAAGGTATTATGATTTAGATTTCATTACCTAATGTACAAAAATGCAGTTGGATTTTGTGTTCTACAGTATTGCTGAGTTGATTTATTCTATGTAATTTCTTTAGGATTTTTTTATATACGCAGTGATATCATATATGAATAGAGATGGCTCTGTTTCTTTCCAATCTCTGAGGCTTGTGTTTCTTTTCCTCTTCTGGCACTGCCAAGACCTCCAATAACATGCTAAATGGAAGTGGTGTTTTGGGGCATCTTGCCTTACTCTTGATCTTAGGGGAAAAGCATTTATTATTTCACTCATAAATTACAATGTTTGCTAAAGATTGTTTGTAGATGCTTTTACCATGTTGAGGAAGTTTTTATTTATTCCCAGTTTTAATCATGAATAGATGTCAACTTTTGACAAAATATTTGTCAGTGTCAATTGAAATGATCATTAAATATTTTTCTTTAATCTGTTAATGGGTAAGTTGCAATGAATTTTCTAAGTGAAATTGACCTTTCATTCCTGAGACAAATCCTACTTGATCAATGCTGTGTTAATTTTTTGTATGTTGCTGTATTGATTTTGCTAATATTTTGTGTGTTATGTTCTTGTTTTGTAATGTCTGTGTCTGATTTTGATATCATAGTTAAGGTGGCTTCAGAAGAGTTGAGTTTTCCATCTTGCTCTGTTAGTGAAAGTGTATAATATTGGTATGATTTCCTCCTTAAATGTTTGTGAGAATTTACTTGTGAAGCCATCATGGTCTGGAAACTGTGTGTGTGTGTACATTTAAAAATTACAGGTTCAGTGGCTAAAGGGATATTCAGATTTTCTATTTTTCTCTTGTTTCGGTAAATTGTGGTTTAATAAGTTCTGCTAAGCCATCGACTTATCGGCATAAATTTCTTCACAACATCCGCTTATTTTCATATCTGTAAGATCTGTAGCGATAACTTTTTCATGCCTGATACTGGAGATTTTTGCATAGAGTTTTATCAGTTTTATTTCACATAAACCATCTTGCCCATTTTATATTTCATTGGCTTCTGTTTTTATTTTTATTTACTTTTGGTAACTTAATATTTTATTTTTCTTTTAGTTACTTCTTAGGATGGAAGCATAGATTATCTACTTTATTTTTGAATGCTGTAAATTTCTTTCTAAGGACTGCTTTAGCTTGCATCCCACAAATTTTGTTGTGTAGTGTTTTCCTTTTAATTCAGTTCCAAATACTGATTTTTTTTTTAAATGTGATTAGGACATAGGTGTTAATTTTAACTCAGGTGTTAGCAATATGTTTTAAAATTTTCTAATAGTTGAGGATTTTGTGTGTGTAACATTGTCATTTTCTTCTTTAATACTCTTTTGGTCAGAACACATACTCTGTAGTTTATCAGTATGTTGAAGTTTACTATTTTTTTTTTGTTTGTCCCAAATGTGGTCTCATTGCCCTAGATGTGGTTAGTATACTAAATGGTACATGTGTACTTGAGAACAATTGAGTTTTCTGCTGTTGTTGGGTATAAAGTTCTTTAAATGTCAGTTAGATTAAACTGGTTAATAACGTTGCTCAGATCTATATTGTTTTGATTTCTGATATTGTTCTATCAGTTATTAGATTACGGTTGTTAAAATAACTATTAGGACTTGCCTGTTTCCCTTGGTTAATTTTTGTTTCATCTGTTGAGTATCTGAGATCTTTTTTTGTACATGCGCATATATGATTGTTATGTCTTCTTGATGACATATTTCTTGTTTTTGATAATCTTTATCTTGAAATCTACCTTGTTTTATATTAACATAGCCACATTAGCTTTCTTACGCTTAGTTTTTACGTGGCATACATTTTTCGTCATTTTCCTTTTACCTGTCTGTGTCTTTATGTTTAAACTTTGTTTATAAACGATTTGAGTCAAACTTAAAAAAAAAAATCAGTCTTTTTAGCTTTTGCTTTTTTCATCAGGTTTTAATTTATATACAGTTTAGTTATTAATATATCTGGATTTAAGGCTACCATATTGGTTTTTGTTTGTTCTTCATTTTCCTGTTTCCTTTCCTTTTTAGTGAACTGAATATTTTTTAGTATTACATTTTATTGCCTTCAGATTTTTCATCATGACTCTTTGTATGTGCATTTGTTGGTAGTTGTCCTAGAGACTATAACCTGCATTTTTAAATTATCACAGTATCTGTCTTTTCATGAATAATATAAGAATCTGACAACAGCAAACTTTTAATCACCACTCTTACCTCTGTGCCCTTTCTACATTTTAATTCTACCTATACTATGAAGCCGATAATACATCACTACTCTTACTTTATGAAATCAATAATAGATAATCTTTTAAAGAAATCTAACATTTTACATATATACATGCATACATATATACAAGGGTGTGTGTGTGAATTTTTTTTTATGCCAACATATTTATCCACTCCGATTTTCTTCATTCTTTTCTGCAGAACTGACTTTTTATCTTGTGTTATTTTCCTTAAGTTCCTTAGGCTAAATTAATTTGAATATTTCTTGCAATGCAGGTCTGCTAGAGAAGAATTTTTAAATGTTTTGTCTATCTGAAAATGTCTTTATTTTGCCTTCATTTTTGATGGATACACTATTCCAGATTGATAGTATTTTTCCCCCCAAGCACGTCAAAGAAGTCATTCTGTATTTTTCTTACGGCAAGTCATCCATCTTTCCTGTCGTCCGCCTATACGTCTCCTTTTTTCTTATGCTGCTTTCAAGATTTTCTTTTTTATGATGTGCTTAAGTGTGTGTTTTTGTTTTGTTTTGTTTTATCCAGCTTATTGAAATTCTTGGGTAGTCAGTTATTTCTTATCAGTTTTAGAGAATCTTAGCCATTATCTCTTTAAATAGTTCTTCTGCCCCATTTTCTCTTTCTTGGCCTTCTGGAATTGTTTGCATTATGTTAGACTGCTCGATAATTGCTTCAGTCATACCTAAAGGATTTTAATTTATGGAAGTGACTGAGGGACAACAGGGTGAGATAAATACCACTGAAGATATTTTATTACATTTTTTCAAGAGAAGAAGGCACACACCATGCCACACATGGCCACGTGGGAAGACGTTAAATTTTGGTCAGGATGGAGCAGGGGGAAATCCTAGACTGGAGCCTTTATTGGGATTTTTGTAGTAGAGGCGAGGCAGAGGAGGGGAAACAGCATCGGGCTGGCTGGTTTAAATAATATTGGTGGACTCCAGGCTGTCGGAGTGGTTTTTAGTTGTCTGATTCCTGGTCCCAGGTTGACTTAGGGCAGCGGAAATAGTGGCCTAATTGGAGTTAGTTAGATAAAGGGGACGGTTGTGGATATAGACTTGGGATTGGTTGGTTTGTATGTGAAAGGTATCCTCCTGAAGTCTTCATCATCGTCATTTTATTTTCTCTTCTTGCATATCCATTTGTCTCTTTTTAATAGTCAATCATTTCTTTGTTGACATTTCCATCAGTTTATGCATGTCGGCCACCTTTTGCACTGGCTCCTCTAGCATACTTATAGTTGTTTTTAGATTTCTGTCACTTTTTTTTTCCATCTCATACTGGGATATTCCTAGGTCTAGTTATCCCGACTGCTTCCTCTCTTGGTGTTGGGTTACATTTTCTTCTTCGCATGCCTTGTAAGCTTTTGGTCGAGTGCCAGATATTACATTTAAGAGAGCAGTAGGGACTAAAGTGAGTAATATTCATGCCTAGTAAAGGGCCAGCCCATTTTTCCATCAGGTGATTTATATGTCAGGCTGTCTCTTCAATTGGAAGTTGAGCTGAGATTGGCATTGTCATTACTTTAATTAGGTTCTGTTTATCACAGGTTTCATGTAATTCGAGGGTGCCATCAGAACCCTCTCTGGAAGTTCTTCAGACCCGCCTCTCGTACTTCACACACACAGTTTGGGGCGGGCGTGGGCCGGGGACTATCTCCTAGCCTGCTCTCAGACTGTCTCCTTGAGCACTTGGTGATGGCCCATGGGAAGGAGATGAAGGGTGGGCTCAGACTCTCTTTGTGTCTTTGTCTTCTAAGGTTTCTAAACCATCCCACCAGCTCATACCCTTACTTTAAAGCTTTGTTTAAATTCTGTTTTCCTCATCTCTGATGGCTTCCTCTTTGTTCTGCTGCTTTACAAAAGATGAAAGCCAGCCAAGTATCCCTGTGTTTCCCTCCCTCCTCCAGCTCCTCCTCCTCTTCCTCCTCCTCCTCCTCCTCCTCCTCCTCCTTCTTCTCCCTCCCTCCCTCCCTGCCTCCCTCCCTCCTCTCTCTCTCTCTGTCTCTGTCTCTGTTTTGTCTCCTCTCTCCTCTCTTCTCTCCAAGAAGGGGCCTGTAACTTTCTACATTTTAATTCATTATGATTCTTTGCGTCTTTAGTTCTCAGGTAGTCATTTAAAAATAAAAATGGCTATGATTTTACAGGTTCTCCATCTCGTTCTTGTTAGTGTGAGAATAGTGTTGTCTTAACTTTCTACCTTCTAAGCAAAGGCAGCAGATCTTTAGTGATTAACGCTTTAAATTCACTTGTATTGGAGGGTATGATCCTTCTGACAGCATCATTGCTTACTTGCTCTGTTTGAAACATCTTTTTGATGGACAGAAGAAAGAAGTTATTATAAAATCTTCATCCTGAGTAAAATTAGGCAACATGCTTTTCTCAAAAAATGTATGATTCATAGACTTATACTTTACTTATTTTTTCCAGCCACATTTATGAAAAACTGATCATGACAGCTACATTTCTTTAATTTGTAAAAGTGTTTTGTTCGGCTTTGGCACTTTCTCCTCAGTAAAATTTAGTGCGGGACTTGTAACATGCTGGTTGGTTTATCCCCCACCCCCCTTTTCAACATTCCTCTTAGAAAAGCTTTGGAATATTCATGATTATTACAATCCTACGTTTGGTTTAACAATTAGATGCTATTAATACTGTAGTTTAAAATGCACCCAATATTTCCTTGTCTCATTTTTGCTTTATGATTTCCTGCTAATTGATTATTAAAGGAAGGAAGGACCTTGATAAATTTAAAATGATTAACACATATTTTTAGTGTGCTACATTTTATTTTTCCTACACTGGCGTTTTAGAGATAGGGGCTTAATAAATAAGAAATGGATATGAGCAGTCTTTGTGATAGGATGGGAACCCAGCTTTATGTAATACTAGTGACTGATCCCTTTAAGTAATATATTGCAAGCGTGAAATATTCTGGAGAATGTGTAGTGCGATGAGCTAATTCTCAAAAGTAGAATGGTTTTGTGTTACCATTTGATTATTTGTCAAAATGTAAACAAATAGAACTTTTTTTCCTTGTAGGAGACATATCCCTGCTTAATCTCTCAAAAGGTTTGTTTTGTTTTCTGCTATATTCCACAAAGGACTAGGTAGCTCAGGTCTGAGTCATTGTGCCTGGAGGGAAGGCATATAATGCTACTTTAGTTTTTATGCCACATTGGATTTTTATCCAGATACAATGTGCTGTTTCATTTGAAGCTTGACAGTTGCTTTTTTCCTTACTTTAGTATCTATAATTGCAGTTCATAACTTTAAATTCTTCATCATGCAACACTTTTTTTCTTGTCTTCCTAGTTCCTGGCACCAGGCATTCTTTCTCTACCCAGCATCTCTCTTTGCGGCTCTGGGTGTGTAACTTGGTTAAGAATAAGAATACTCAGTCATCTAACCGTAGTAAATATTATTTCCCCTCACATATCAGTGGAAAACTTTAAGGGAAAAACCAAAAGGAACCAGAAAGCACAAGGGGTTTCATCAGGCTCAGTGTCTGATTTTGTGAGTATAAGTGTATTAAATCTGTATTTTCTACAATTGTTTTTGGCTTCTACAGAATCCCTTTACTAGTTATCGATGCTGTGTTATAATTGATCTGTTTCTTATTATTTGAGCGATGGCTTTATTACTTATTATTTTGTTGCCCGAAGCACGTAGAAGCACCTCTGAATATTAATCAGATGCATTCGTTTTTCTTCTTCTTTTCCATTCTGTCTTATCCTCCCAGTCTTCTAATGAGTCTTCGCAGCCAGCTCTTGCCTGTCTTCAGTCCATTTTCCACCCAGCAGCTGGTATTCATGTCGACATTTAATCTGATCACGTTATTCCCCTACTAAAAACCTTCAGTAACACTTAGGATCAACCAAATCCATTGCATGCCCAACGAGGCCCTGTGTGGTCGGACCGTAGGCCACCTCTCTAACCTTCCATGGTGCCACTTTACAACTGCTTTATAGGGCTAGTGATGAGGCCAATCCCAGCTTCGCTGATGTGTGTTTTTCTCCTGTGTACCTTCTCGGTTTAGGGGACAGCTCTGGCCCTATTTCTCTGACATGGTCATTCATCCTTCAGGCCTCAGATTACATGTCCCTTCCCCAAGGGCCTAGCATCCAGGGTTCGGTCAGTCCTTTTTCTTTCTTACTGCCGTCGTGCTGTGAAACACTTAAGTTGCCTGCTGAGACTGGCAGCTGAATAAGCCACAGATAGGTCTTCTTGACCACAGTTTAACATGTTTGGAGTTAGATGGTTTTATGATTGTGAGTACATCTTCTGATGTCCTTAGTGCACCCTCTTCTCAGAAGTGGGTGGATTCACTCATTTACAGTTATCTGTCTGACTCCTTTGCAGCTCTCTGTATAATTAAAGTTAATTGTTTGCCATAAGTTTACTTTCTTTTTTCTCTGCTAGACAGTAAGTCCTTTATGGGCTGTATGCCTAGCCCAGTAGCTAGCCCGTGGTAAGGTATGCAGTACATAATTCCCGACCTTCTGGTACAAGACATAAAACATAGTTGACAGTCACTCATGGCTCATTGACCTGAATGTATATCAACTCTGTGGTTATCTTCCCATGACAGTGGTTGCCATTTTTGACCTTGGGTCCCATTATCTCTGCTAGTTGTGCCATTCCTGGATTAGAAAACCTGCCAGCTTTCTGTTATGTATTTGCCTTCACACCTCATTTTGCATTTTATACTTTAGTTCACCTAAATTACGTATTAAATATTTGAATACATGTAATTTTTAGAGAGGTCTGTAGATATATGTTTTTTCTTTACAAGAATGGAGCATTCTGGCAGATCTGAGACCCCCATGTGTAAATATTGTTTTATCGCTTGATATAAAGAAAAAAAAAACATCTGTGCCATATGAAGTTTTTATTTTCTCATAATTTTAATTACCTGCCTTGATCCCAATGAGGGTTTCTAAGAATAAGGGCCAATACTTCACATCCCAGTCAAGGAGCTTCTGAAAACTACCTGGCTGCCTGGCCGTCTTGCTTTTGATTCTTGCTCTGAAAGGAGGTAGCGCGGGAGGATGTGGGACCTCGGCTCCGTGCCGCGTGGCCCCAGGGGCCTGGGAAAGCTGGGCCAGTGCAAGAATGTTTAGGGCAGCCAGCAGCCAGCTGTTTTGCTGTTCAGGGTTGGGGGTAGGGGATTGATGGTGATCCTTTCCGCAGAATTCGTAGTCTGGAGAAAATGGTCATAGATGAGAGCCTGTCAGTTGCAACCGTAGTTATTTCAGAGTGAACTTTAAACAAATAACTTCTCTTCTGCTTCATAACCATCATGTGGAGAGAAAGCATAATGCCTGTGGGAGTGAGTGTTGGGAGCACAGCTTATTCATATTTGGCATAGTGCTTTTGGAATTCTTTATACTTTATAAAAATTATAGTGGTTACTGAGTTATGGTTGATTCTTACAGCTTGGTTTTGTTGGAAAAGATTATCTGATAAATATGAGGCGAAATGCAATTAAATGATAACTTAAAAAACTATGTTCAAGATCAAAGAAGAATTAATATTTATTTTCCATTTCAACCATCTACCTTGTTTTCTGAGTTTTGGAGTGTTTTGCCTTCCTTGCCAGAAAAGTTTACTTCTAATACTTTTCATCAAACATACATATTTGTTTCATCTGAGAAACCAACCACAGGTTCAGAGGAATTATTAATGGCTTTCCTCTCTAGGATTCCTTCCTAGTATTGAGTTTTCCGGCAGGATCTCCAAATGTCTGAATCAACTAAACTGAGAAAGGTAGACATTTGGCCTAAAGGACCAACACAGGGCTCTAAGAAAATGCAAAGGGAACACACCAAGCTGTTAACGGTGCTGTCTTCCTGAATGGGTGAAAGAGACTTTCTGGTTTTACCCTGTCCATGTCTGAGGTGACAGTAAATATGTATTTCTTGTATAAATAAAAAACCGAATCGTCACTACCACCTCACACTTATGAGGATGCCTACTTTCAAAGAGAGACGGAGATAGGCAGACACAACAGAACAGGGGTGGGCGCGGACGTGGAGGACTTGGAATCCTCGCGCATGCGTGGTGGGGATGCTGGTAGTGCAGCTGTCGTGAATCGCAGTGGGGCAGGTCCTCAAAAAATTAAAAGTAGAATTGCTACATTACCCAGTGTAAGGAAAGAACCCCACTTACAGAATACTTCTACCCTTCAAATGTTTGGATTTTTTTTACACCATACAATTCTCCACTTCTCTGTGGGGACCAGCTGAGTGTCTTACAGTATAAGTCAGTTCTGACACCAGTTAGAATTAGCGTAGACTCCGCAGGTTAAGGGCTCAGTCCCACAACACTGTCCTCCCTACCTGAGATGAGATTTCCACCTCCGGTTGTCACCTGTGCTTTTGACTGGTTATAAATTAACGGTTACCATGACCCTCTTAGGTTCAATAATTTATTGGCTGTCTCACAGAACACAGGAAAGCAGTTTATTTACTGTGGCCAATTTATTAGGAGGCTATTTTAAAGGATATGAATTAACAGCCAGATGAAGAGTTTTACATAGGGCGGGGCGCGGGGGAAAGGGCTGGGAGCCTCCATGTTCTTTCTAGGCATGCCACCCTCCCAGCACCTCCATGTGCTCACCAACTCGGAGCGGTCCAAACCCTGGGTACTTTTATAGGGGCTTCATTGTGTAGGAAATAAGTCATTGGCCATAGTTGATTGAATTCAGTCTCTAGCCCCTCTTCCGTCCTGGGAAAGGTGAGGGAGGGCTGGGACTGGAAGTGCCAATCCTCTGATCACCCGGTTGGTTCCCCTGGCAGCCAGCCCCACCCCCCCTCCCCATCATGAGGCTATCCAGAAGCCCCCATCTCATTAGTATACAGAAAAGATACTTATCATTTCAGAGATTCCAAAGGTTTTTTAGGAGCCGTGTGCCAAAAAATAGGGTCAGAAACCAAATACATATTTGTTATTATGTCACACCCAGCAATTCTGTTTCTGAGTATAAACCCAAAAGAATTGAAAGCTGGGTCCCAAGGAGATAATTGTATACCTGCGTTAATAACAGCATTGTTTATAGTAGTGCAAAGGTGAAAGCAACCAAAGTGTCCAGTGAAGGATGGAAGGGATCACAGACTGTTGTGTATACTTGCAGTGCAATATTGCTCAATCTTAAAAAAGGAAGTTCTGACCTGCGCTACAATATGGATGGAAACGGAGGATGCTATTTTAAGTAAAATAAGCCAGTCACAAAATGACAGCTAATGTATGATTCCACTTATAAGAGTTATGTGGAATAGTCAAATTTAGACCCAGAAAGTAGAAGAAGGGTTGTCGGGCTGGGGGCTATGGGGAGTTGTTGTTTAATAGGTATGGAATTTTAGCTTTACAAGATGAAGAGTTCTGGAGATTGGTTGCTCACTAATGTAATCGACACTGCTGACTTGTACAGTTAAAATGGTCAAGACGGTAAATTTTATGCTGCATAATTGATCACAATTAAAACTCGAAGTACCTTGGTCACCACCCCGGAACATTAGGAAGGAGAAAAGGAGGTCTGTTCTTGGCAGCCGGAGTAACCTCACCTGTTCTGGTGTCTTTCAGGCCCGGCGTCCCCGTGACCGTGCAGGCGTTCTCGGAGGAGGAGAGGAAGCAGTGGCTGGAAGCGCTGGGCGGAAAGGAGGCTGTAAGAATAATCAGTGGTCCAGCTTGATTTCGAATCCTTTAGAGTTGACTCGTGTTCATTTTTATGTTATTTTTCTTCCGTACTACTTGGGGAAAGTTCCCCGTTGCAACTGGTGTTTGAATTCGTCTCGGAAGCGTTCAGTATTCTAGTCGCCTGCCTTGAGGTGGCAGCGGTGCACGTAAGACTGGTGTATCGTTAGTTTTCACTTTTGATGTTTCTTGACTTTGCTGCTCGTATTGGCTTTGCTTGAGGAAGTCATCTAAATTCCCCATTTCTCCTCCCTACCTGACGGTACTTCGGGTGATGAGCACAATAAAGGCTTGCAATTCATTTTGATCTCAGCGGGGACGGAACGGTAAATATGAAGCAGCGCAGGCAGTATCATAAGTGACAACTGTAATTATGCTCCTTGACTTAGTAGTTGAGGGTTTAGCCTCATGGATTACTGTGTGCAGTATCATGCAGCCTTGGCGAACGGGCCTCTATCTTCAGATTGGTTCAGGAATAAATTAAAGGCAGGGATGTAGATCCAGAGGCACAGGAATTCAGTCTGTTTCCCACTTTATTCAAATGCTACTTTCATTAAAGTGGGCTGCTGACCTTTGGGAGTTGAGAATTGGGCAGATTGTGTATGGAATTGGAGACTTAGTGAGGATAATTATAGAAAATGCCCTAGAATCAATTTAAATAAGCTCCGCTTCAAGTGTAATGACCGAATAAATTGCCAGTGCAGGTACTAGGTGGGCTTATCTGGAAAGCATTTGCCATTCCAGCAGGATTTTATAAAGGGGAAAGGGTGTGGTTTGCAAAGTGGAAGAGGGGTCATGTAGGAAGAAGAGAGTTGTCAGCATAGAGTTTACGATTGGACAGCGTTACTGTTGGTAACAGGGGCACACTGGTGAGAGTATGGGCAGCAGGGCCTGGGGCAGTCTCCATGTGATGTTTGAAAAAGGAAAATCCAAATGATATTTTTTAAAAGTAGCTCTTATACAGGGGAATGTATCACCCTTGTGAGAAAAAGTAGTAATTAGATTTCTGTATCATTTTATCATGTTTATTTGTGTTTAGCCTCTGTAGTTTTATTTGTCTGCTTATTCTTAATTTGTCCTTCAAATTTAACTAGGAGTCAAGAGTACTTAGAGCATTAATAGCTACTGAGATCCAAAACAGGGTACGCTAATCCTCTAGCAAAGACAGTGTGTTGACTAGGACTTATCTCCTCAGATGCAAGAGGTGCTTTGGAAAGTGAGTTTGTATAGCAAATAGATCACTTGACTAAGTCCTTGAGATATCAGTTAGTATAACCTTGAAGATGTATATAACCTCTTCTTTAAAGAGCCAAGTAATTAATTCGAGATTCACAGATAGAGGCAAGCCTCCAGAAGGAAATCATGCACTGCACGTGTGTACCGTGTATGCTACAGTAGTACCATAAAATGGTAATGACCTGGAAAATTTTTATCGCCTGTCGTAGCCTTTGTGGCATATTACATATTTGTGGAGATGCTGGTATAAACGTGCTGCGGGGCCAGTTGTATTAAAGTACAGCACTTAGAATTACTGCAGTAAGCAGTACCATCTAGGTTTGCGTAAGTGCCGCCTGCAATGCTCACACAGGATGAAATCACCTACTGATGGATTTCTCAGAGCATATCCCCGTTGGGAAAGGGAGCATCACTGACTTCAGCTGTGTGTTTATGGGGGGACAGCTGAGGTACTGCGTAGTTTTTTCAGATGCTATATATGCCTTGCAAAGAATGGGGAAGTGCCAGAATTCTAGAATTATTGCCTAGCTATTTTAGATGTAGTTATTTAAATGATAGGCAGGAGTCATCCCTTTCTTAATTGAGTAAATACCAAATTTTAGAAGTTGTGGTGAAAAGACGAACTTAACTTTGTTGACTAGACTGCAGCAGTTCGGTTGTCATCCATAGTTGTAAGGCTGAGCGTTTCATATTTACATGAACTTCCGATAAGTTTCTTAAGAAACGTGGTCCCTTCAATCTTATTTGAGCTGCGTTGGCCTACCTCGGTGAGAGACAAATAGATCGTCTTTCCATTTGTGCACATGATGGTAATTCACCAATATCAATGTCTTTTTTGCATGATTCTAGATATGCCTACTAGAATCATTTTTATTGATCTGTTAAACATATTGTTTCCCTTTTCTCTCTCTTACTAGCTGTTCCATAGTTTTAATAGAGCCATCATCCCAAGACCAGAAGGAAGTAAGTGCTAATTTTTAAAAGAGACTGTCTCCCTTTTTCATGAGTGTTCTTGTTTTCGTTGCTGGTGTCAGACTATTGCTGGGTACTCACTATGCGTTGTCTCTAAGCCAATCCTCCAAATGTTACATATGGCTTGTCTTATCCACTGGAGGCCTGTTCAGATCTTCCTAGACTACTGTAACCCTCATTGATCTTTCCCTTATCTGAGCTTTTTAAAAAAGTCTTTCTCTACAATTACTTTCCCTACAAAAACCAGAATATGTTCTGTGTAATTCACTTTGATATTTATTCTTCTAGCCATAAATGAACACATTGGAATTTTAGTTATGTGTCTTTCAGCTTCCTTAAGGGTAGGACCTGTTTACCAGGTCCCCCGTTTGCAACCCTCCTCACCCTTGATATCCCTTAACTTTAAAGTCTCTGAATGTGGCTATACAAACATTAGGCCATTGCACCTTAGAAAATAATGGACAATGGCCAAGTATTCTAAGACAGCGATATTCACTTGTATTGTATGCACCAGAGGAGCATAAAGTGCTGCTTGGCTCTGTACTCTTGGTTTTTAAACAGATGAACCAAAAATATGATCAGATTTGCTGGATTCTTTATGAATTTACTTTCGATATCTTTGGAGAAGTTAAGGCTACATTTATCGCATGTTCATAGTTTGGAAACATAATGTTACGTAACACACGATTTCAGAATTATCGTGATGTGCCTATTTCTCGAGTCAGTGCTTGAAGAGAAGACGTCTCTCCTAGCCTGGCGCTGGAAACCGTGCGTGGGAGGCTGTAAATGTCAGGAGCACCTTCTTCTTTCTGTCCCTCCCTCCTCCTCCCTTTTCCCCCTTTTCCCTCCCTCCCTTTCTTCCTCTTTTCTTTTTCTCTCCTTCCTTTACCCTTTCTCTTTTTTCTTCTCTTTTTCCTTTCTTATAGAAAAATGGAAACATGCCTTTTATTTGGGAGGAAAAAAAGTTTTGACAAGCAAAAAGAATCACATTTTATAAAATGTTGTGAATAGTGGATGCTTAAACAGTAAACCACAGCCCAATTTCCTTTATTAAAATCCTCTTCAAGCTTAGCATTAAACCTGTAAAGTTTATGTTCATGAATTGTTCACGCTATCCCTGCTGAGAGCCAAGAGTTAGTATTCTTCTCTAGTTCTAAATTCAGACTAAAACATTTGCTTTCCCTGATTTCATTTTGAAACAAGAATTTTCTTTTATTAGGCTGTTCAAATACAACAGCCTAATCATAGGCAAGTGTCTGTACTAAAAAATGTATATATATAATCATATTTTCAAAATCTTTTATATGAATCATCTGGTTTAAATTAATTATGAAAATAATAAATATTCAATGCTTAGAACATGGCATAAAATATGAAATTCTTTTTGAAGCTCATGACCCAAATAATATTTTTAAGAAGTATTTCTTAAATATTTTCCCCTAGGTTAAAAAAAAGTTTGTTGTATTTCTCCAAATGTCAAGTAATTTTAAAACCTTCATTCACATATAATTTTTTAAAAACTGAGCTGGTGTTGGGATTTTGGCAAAACATATCTTAACTATTTCTGGATAGCTTACCCTAAAGAGTTGTATCACTTTTTTCACCACTGGTTAAAATAAGTTATGTTTATTAATATAAATTATCGGTAATAGATGTCCTGATATTCCAGTAAGTGCTCTTCTAAATATATTAAGTTCTCATTTACATTATTGAAACAGACAATATATAACTTTAACTTTCTTTTTTTTAATAGTGAAATAATAAATTGAATTAAAAAAACTTTTTTTGTCTTTGTAAGTCTTTAACTGCAGCCTTAATATTTTATAACTCTTTAGGTGCACAGTTGGATAAGATGGGATTCACAATTATCAGAAAATGCATCAGTGCAGTTGAAACACGAGGTAACATGATTGAATCACTTTGTTCATGAATGGCATAAGGGTATGTAAAAATCTAAGAGTCGTTTAAAATGCTCGTTGCATGGTTAAGTGTTGTACAGTGAAAACCATGAATGCAAAAGGCACGTTGTAAGTGTCAGAGTTTCAGTTGTTCATTTATTATGTATGACGGGGTGGGGTGGGGTGGGGATTTTCTTTTTTATTTGCTTATTTCTCCCCTGCATTGAAACGTGAAGTCAGTCCTAAAATGAGAATTACTAGAAGAATCAGCAGCATTGGACTGCCAATCTTAATCACTTTTTGTTCATGTGCTATTAAGATGTTTCCATCTTCCATTGTCTTGTCAGCCTCCATTTAAATATCAGCTTCATTGATGTACAATATACATGCAATAAAGTTCACTGATTTTAACTGTACAAATTGATGAGTTTTGACAAATGTATGCAGTTGTGTAGCTACTATCACAATCATAGATTTCTATCTCCAGTCAAAATTCTTTTGTGCCTCTTGGCAATCAATTTCTGTTCCTTCCTTGGCCCTTGGTAAGCCACTGAGCTAACTACTTTTTATCACTTAGGTTTTTTGTTTTGTTTTGTTTTGTTTTTAGCATTTTCTATAAATGGAATCATGCAATGTGTAGTTTTTTGAGTCTAGCTTCTTAATTTACCATGATGCTTTTGAGATCCATCTTGTTGGATGTATTTTTAGCTCATTTTCTTTTTATTACTAGGTAGTATTTCTTCAGATGGATAAACTGCCATTTGTTTATTCATTCACATGTTGATGAATGCTTGGGTTGCTTCCATTTTAAATTTAAGGCTAGCTAATCCTTTCCTCAGCCACAAGCTCTAAGGCGTTTTCTTTATAGTCCCTAAGGAAAAATAGGGCTCTGGCACTTCGTAACCATTCCTAAAGACTTTAGAGAAACTGAATATTGAACATTGCAAACAGGCTCTTTCTGGAGGTTAAATTTTTCTTTGTTTAGAGACCTAGTAAAGTGTATGGATGAAGCGCATATCTCACTTTCGTACACTGCATATCCCAGTCCTATTTTGGTGACTTAGTGAGATGAAGCATCACATTCATGTTTTCTGTCAAAACAAGGCCTTTGTTATAAAGCCAAGACTGCCACCTGTGAAATTAGAATGCTGGATAACAGATGAATGCGAGCGGAGCCGTTTCATGATTTGGGGATTTGCCCATCAATAATAAAAATCCAAGCCACAGAAAGCTTTCTCTCCCATATTCTTACAGTGGCAATTCAGGCTTTGACAGATTTTTCATTCATTTAAACCTGCACTGAAGTTGAGCTGACAAATTTCCTCATTTTCCTAGTGCTTCAGAATTTCCAGAACTTAGGAAAAATGCTATGATTTTCATCTCACTTTTTTACTCATATTTTTGTTTTTCTTGAGCTTCTTAACCGTAATTGTATCACTTGCATGCTTATTATTTTGATAAACCCGTTTCCCAAAATATATGTTTTATACATACTTGCTTCTTCCTGAACAGATAAAAATCTGTCTAGAAACTCTTTCTGATAAGTGTGTGTAGTTTTTGTAGAGTGTTATGTACATCGAATAGAACATATGTACTGGAATCTGCATATATTGAATTTGTTTTTATTATAAATATGTAAATTAGATGTTTTTAACAGAAGAATGAGTCTAAACATTTTTACATTTTCCCATTTAAAATTTTTTAAAAGCATGTTTTTCTTTTGAAATCTTTTATTCCTAAAGGGCTTTTGTTTTTAATGGAGTAGTAGACTAAAAATAGAATTAAAAGGATCAACTGTCAGATCATATTAAAACCGATCAGGAACATCAAGAATCTGTGAGGCTTTTATGCTTAGTTTGGAAGTTCATTCAAGGAATTTGGCCTTAATAATATAATGATTTCCTCCAAATCAGCTATCGTGGCTGTTGACCTTTTTTACGCTACAAGTGGTGTTGCCTCACTTTTTCATCAGTCGGAATACAGCCAGTTTATGTTCCTGTAACAAGAAACCTGCATGTGTTCTGTGGCTTAAAACAGGACTTAGCTCTCACTCAGGCCTTGGAAGTGGGCTTTTGCTCATCACTGATACGTGCGCTGACAGTGCCTGGTTGCCTTGCCGAAGGGAAACAGCCCTCAAGGGCTTTGGACCAGCCACTGAGTGCGAGTTACATTGGCTCACATCTGATTGGTCAGGAACAGCCACAAGACCCCTCTTGACCCTAGGAGTCCAGGTAACACAACCCTCCCAGGAGCCTGGAAAACTGGTAGAGGGTGGAAGTATTTGGTGCATAGCATTAGTGACTGCTGTGCCCTTCATGGGTCTATGTGCCTTTTGACCAGAGGCATTTAAGGAGATCTGGTTGAAAAAATAATCTCTAATCACTATATTCAGTGTTTTAAACATGACTGCCTTTGTCTGAAAACTATCATTTCATGTGTTTCAGTTAAAGCAGTTAGTGTATCTTTTTCATAACATGTTCTTTTAAAAATGACATTTGACATTTTTATTATCAATCTTACTTGTGACAAAGCTGAACTGTCAAACGTCTGAAACTTACTATAGTCTTAGTACCCTAAGAAAAGATAACGATTTTAGTGTACTAACATATCTTTGATTATATAGTATATGGCATTAATATAATACAGTGTTAGGTAACACATATAGTTTATGTTAGCATATGTAGATGCTAATGTATCTCGGCCAGAGTGGGGCTGTTTAGCATTTACTCCAGAGATGAGAACAAACCTCATTTTACTACAATATCAGCATCAATTAACATGCTCTCATTTCTATAGTCATTTGCTCATGAAATTAGAGCATGTTTGTGAGTCAGATCAACTAATCTTTCATCCGTTTCCCAAATATTTGTTAATGATGTATACCAGCTCTTAATGGAACCAGGCCATCTAACTACCATTAGGAAATCACTGCTCATGTATACCATAGGAGTCCTTCCCAAACATTGTTGAAAACTGGAATCACCTGAGATCTTTAAAAAATACTACTGTCTGGCTCTTACCCTCAGTCAGTGTAACTTCATTGCTATGAGATGTAAACTGGGAAGTGGGATTTTTAAATACTCCCCAGGTAGTCTAATAATGTAGCAATATTTGGAAACCACTGATCCTTGAATTGCTTATGTTGGAGAAATGGAATACACAGTTGTTGGCTTTATGTTTATAGTGTCTTGCTGCATAGAGAGCCTTTTTTTTTTTTCCATTTTATTTTAAAATAACCCAACCTAAACCCAAACAAACAACACAGAAAAATTCTGAAGGAAATAACATAATGTCCTCTGCTTCCTGAGTAACAGATAACTTGTCATGGTTAAACCCTAGTTTTAATCTGAAGTCAGTCGGTTAACCAGTATTTATTGAGCAATCACAGGATGTGCATAGCCTTCCTTTAGGCCTTTGGGAGGTTGGTTACATATAATCCTTGATCTAGTAACAGTGGGCAAAACATAGATATTTGTAAACAATCGAAGTATACTAGGTAGTAAAATCTAGGTGTTACAAGTTTGCAAGGGTTAAGAGAATTTGGATGCATGCTGATGGATTGCAGAGTACTTGATATTGGTTGAGGGACTTTGTCTAGGAACAGGCTTTCTTAGATTTGAGGGATAGGGAGGTATATTTTGTCATTTAGAGAATCTCAGCTAAGTTGTAGAGACAAAAAACAAGCCAAACTTGACCGAAGAGGAAGCATGGAGAAACAGAAAAAGCAGAAGTACTCAGGCATTTGTATTTAATTGTGAGGGGGTTGGGTTTGAGGGTGGTGGACAGTAGAGTAGCAGACTTAGGTAAATATGAGTATGGTAGTTTCATGGATAATGCTTTAGTGCAAAAGAACTCTCCTAAGCTGGGGTATTCCATAGGGGAGGCAGCTGATTCGGGAGGATAAGATTCAGCTAGGGTCAGATAGCAGGGATACATCTGAATAATGTAGCAGATGAAGTAGTCACATTAGCGGTTGGTTGTACAGAAGGGATCAGAGTTCTGCATGGAATTTTACTTTCAAGTTTTAGTTTGGGAAACAGAGGGTATCAGGACACTCAGCAGTCCATGATATGTATCAGGATCACCAGTGGTGATTCTTCAAAATGCAGATTCCTGAGTCTAATCCAGCTCTATTGAGTTGGAATCGGTGGCAGCTAGGCCTCTGCTGTAGACACTGAGAGGTCCAATAAGAATAGAGATGGAGTTTTCTTTCGCTGGGAGAGGACAGATGAGGCCTTGAGGGCTTTCCTGAAAGAGTAGAGTTTATCAGGCCCTCGGGTCATGAGTCCAGGTAGCTTTGGGGTTACGAGAGTCCAAGTTTCACCTGCTTTGGAGGCAGATTCACAAGTATTCACGTCACCTCTTGTTCACTTACCTCGCCGCTTTACTTCCAGCCCCTCTTGCCTATCTTTGTATGACCCCCCCCATTTTTGGTGCCCTGTAGTAGTTTATCCCTTTGCGGGAAAACATCCTCATTCTCAAGCTGTTTAGATGGCCTTTCCTCCACTGTGTTAACCTTGCTGAAAATAACCATCCCCGTGCAGCCACCATGACCTGTGGCTCTCTCACGATGGAGTCTCGTGTTCTACCTGCATCTCTGGAAGAAGATGTTGAGCTCCTTCTTCTCCTTTGCTTCTCCTGGGCCTCCAAAACACTAGTGACCCAGGGCTTCCTTGAGGACCCAGTGCTTAAGCTAAGTTCTGAAGGATGCGGAGGAATTGTCCAGGTGCACCGATGTGGAGCATCAGAAGGTTTTTGGCAGAGGAAAGAGCGTGGGGAAAGAGCGTGGGTTGAAGTGTAGATGTTTGAAAGAACGCAAAGCATCTGGGCCTTAACTCATAGATACAGAGAACAAACTGATGGTTGCCAGAGGGGAGGGATGTGGGGAGATGGATGTAAAAGAGGAAGGGAATTAAGAATAAACTTAGAAAATAAGTCATCGGACTGTAATGTACAGAATAGGGAGTATAATCAACAGTGTAATAAACTGTGTGGTGATAGACGGTTACTAGACTTATTGTGGTGATCACGTCATAAGATATTTAAATGTTGAATCACTGTGTTGTACACCTGAAACTAATATAATATTGTACGTCAACTATAATTTTTTTTTTTTTTTTTTTTTTTTTAAAGAAAGAGAGACATTGGGCAAGACCAGAGGAAGGCATGAGAGGCGTGAGGGAGGAATGGAGGCGTTCTGGTACTCTGCAGGAGGCATACCTTTCTGCAGAATGATAAAGAGCTGTCAGGTTTCAGCTCCAAAGCGGTGCAGCAAGATAGGGATTTAGTGTCTGAAACAATGTAACGAGAAGCTCATTCACACGGTCTGCAACAACCCACGTTTGTGAGAATGAAAGGGCTAATTTTTGTGCTTAGTAGATATTCATTAACTGTATTTCTTTATGTCCCCTTTCTGTCCGTCTCCTGAATTGTTTTAATTGTGAAATGTCCATGTTCCTCATTTGACATTTATATTGCCTGGTATTATTGTGCATTTCACAAATTTATCTTATTTCTGGAACTTTAATGTCTTTTGTTCTGCTTGCCTCGTACACACATAGTTATCACTCAATAAGTAATTGCTTTTTGCTTGAGTGTTTAGAGATTTGATTAAAATGCCACCTTGGCAAGATTACATGTTCCAACAATTTATAAAACTGGAAGATTTATTCTCCTATATGTGGTTGGAATGAGTACTTCCAATAACATATGTAGGATCGGTTTTTACTACTTTATGAATTTGTCAGCATCTTTGAATTTAGGGAAATATTTTACACATAGATAGAAAGATATACCATGTTGCATGTGGAAGGGTCTTATGGTTTTAGATCTTGGCGATTAACTACATGATTTCTTTAAGTGGATAACACCCCTTCTGGAAAAGGAATCGCCTCCCATAGCCAGTATCATATCTTTTTCCATGACCGCGTGACTCTTTGTTTTTCAGGTTGCATGCATTGTAAAATACACAAAAACAAAGGTGCTTTTGCTGAAAAACTTCTTTTAGTTGTTTTTTTTTAAAAAATAGTCATTGTGATTTAAAACTAAATGTGTATGCCACTTTGTTTATGAAGTTTCCCTTAAAAAAAAAACTTCCATATGTGAATAATTTGAATATTCACTTTAATTTCTAGAGTATGGCATTAAAATGTCGGTCTAGGCAAGCTGTCAGTTATCAGATTCAGCTTTGTAACAAGCTGTGAATTCATGGGATAGAAGTAGGAAGCCACCTCTAAGATGTGACAGTCTTAAGATTTGTCACACGTAAAAGTGAATTTTTCTTTTTTGAAAAGGAAAGTTTTAGGTTTTTGGAAAACCTTTCTGAAGTTGGGTTGAAGATTTTTCTGCTTCCAGAGCATTTCTGGAATCGTGTGGGGTTTCAGGATGGGCCTGCAAGAAGAGGGTAACGTAGAGCTGCAGTATCGATCTTTGTGGGAGGACGCCCAGAGTGAGCTTGCAATCTACTTCACCATGATTGCACATTAATCTTAAATTGCTAAGGGCAAATTAAGTGCAAAATGAAGAAGATAAAGAACAGCTGTCCCCGGAAAATTTACAGCAAGTAAACTAGAGTTTCTTGCTCACTCTTTTTTTAATCATAATGGGTGTGAGATGACTGTGGGTGGATACAGAGGACAGTCTTATGTGGGAGAGAGCTGAAGAGTCTTGTGGTGTCTGCAGAAATGCAAATGCAAAACCGAAATACTAAATCTAGGCGAGTCAGGACTGATTATTCATTTTCTCAATTAGTAATCTTATTTGTTTTAAGAACAAATAAACTTCCAAAGCTGTTAGCTTCCAGGTTGAGTAAGATTAATAGGGACAAATGGTTAAGCTGGTTTGCTACGAAGTAGGCGTGCTAGGTTCTGTGTGTTGGGTTCAAATGTTGATGAGGTCTGTGGCATTTTCTTGGAAGATTCTTGAGGCATTCTTAACGTCGGTGAAGAGCATGAGCTCAAAAGTCAGTCATGCTCAAAATTCGTTCTTCATTGGTATCTGTTTCACCACTTATTAGCTATGCAACCAAGTTACGTAACCTGTTTCTTGATTTTTGTGTGTGTGTGTAATGGGCTAATGGAAGTATCCTCTTAATAGAGTTGTGAGAATTAAAAGAGAATGCTTGGGGCATTGGCACATGTTGAGTGCTCAGTAAATGTGAGTTGCTTATGTATAGCTAAATCTATTAATTGAAAACGGTCGTACTTAGGTAATCCCATTATTGACTCAAGACACCGGGGAGATGAGAAAAGTTTAGTTTTTCAAAAAAGAGTAATTTACATAGGAAGAGGAATCACCATAATTCAGTTTGTCTAGTAATTTTATGTGGCTGTTAAAACAAGCAGCAAAATTAACTGGTGTGGACATTTAGGCAGTGACATGGATGAGGGGCCGTGAAGAAAAGGGAAGAGACTCAAGACGAAGACCTTGGCCCTTAGATTGTCTCAAGCTTTCCGGAAACAGAGATGTCCAGGCTTGCCTAAAATTGCTTTAGTCCCTGATGCCACAGCTGCTCCGAGGTGGGGAGGCAGATGGCAGCAGTGAGACATTATTATTAGGCCTTTTCTAATAATGTTCTGATCTCGGTAGAAAACGGATGAAAGGGATGTTGCAAAAGGCACCAGCCAACTTTTGCCTTGACTTTGAATCTCTTTACTGACTTACATAAGTAAAATTTTGGAGCCACTTAAACTTGAGCTAAATGAGTGATGAGTTTGTAAATAAAATACACCTCTATTTAGCTGTCCTCTCCATTCCAACTTACTTTAATACTTACCTATTCCTGGGCATGCCCATGTTAAGTGGGCTTTATCAACATGTTCTGGGTGTTTTCTACAGGAAAGATATTAGAGGAAAAAATGGTGGAGATGTGGTTACTTTTCTTAAAAGATTAGCTTCGATATAGCTTCAAGACAGTGAAGGCTCTGAGGTTTTATGCTACTATTTTATTAAAAAAATATTATTAGTTTCAAATATACAGTACATTACGTGGTTTATATAGTTAGACATTTATATGGTTTATAAAACGATCCCCCTAATTGCTCTTTCTCTCCTCTGGCTCTCCACCTGCCCATTACGTTAATGCTGACTGCATTCCCTGTGCCGTGCTCCCGTCCTGGTGACCATCTATCAACGACTAATTTGTACTTCTTTAACCCTTCACCCCCTTCTTCCAGTCCCCCAACCTTCCTCCCCTCTGGCTGTCACCAGATTGACCTCTATATCTGCTACTTTTATGTGAATAAGTTATTCTGTATAGTTCTGTGGGTACTGGATCAGAGAGGAAGGGCAGTTTCTTACTGTCCATAGCCAAGGTATTGCATTTTGTGTTGGTGCTCTGAGCCCTGATTCCCCAGGGTTCTGCACAGAGGGTCGGATGATATTTGTACATGCAGTGGGTTGTGTTACAGGAGAAAAAAGCTCTGACCTTAGGGAACTTGACTCTTTTATAATGGCCGGCAAGCATGTCTGTCCTTTGCTCTAGGTGGAGATAGTTATCTCTGTTTTCCAAAACTGGATGTAAAACTACTCTTTGCTCCAGAGGGAGGTACTGGAATAGTCGGCGTTCACCCAAGCCGGGGTGCTCCTGGCAGGGCTGAGTGGACGCGTACGATGTGAGAAGGTGCTCTGTGAGCAGTCGGGGCCCGGGCGTGGCAGATCCCGGGTGCTGCGCTGCGTATCTGCCTCCGTCCTGTAGGCAGTGGTGAGACACTGCCAGGTCTGAGCAGGAATGTGTTTCGATCTCTGACCGGAAGCGGAATTGATGGAAGGGGGGTGGGGGTGGAAGGCAGGATGGCTGGTCGGGTTTCAGAAGTAATGCGGATGAAGATGATGGGGGTTTAAACTAGGGCATTGGGAATGGGCTGAAGGGTTGGGTAGAAGGATATTTGGTAGAAAAAGAGAATCCGGTGACTTGTTGGACGTAGGCAGTAATGGAAAGGAAAAGTGAAAACCGACTAAGCTTTTCAGCTAAGGTAGATGAGGACATGTTTAGCTAAGACAGAGAATGTGGTAGGTTTGGGGGGAATATAGGTTGGTTTGGCGTATCCTAAATTCAAGGTGCCTGTGACATTTTTGTTAGCAGTAGAATGAGGCAGCAAGGGGCATGGCGGCTGTCGTTTTCAGAGAGTTAACGTTTCGAATGTCAACAAGTTATTCAGGTAGGTGGCGAAGTAAGAAGATAATGGGGCCAAGGTCATAATATTGCGGCGTTTTAAGAAATGAGAGGAAGACGGATAATGAGAGAGACATAGGACCATCAAAGGGGTAGCTGGAGAATCAGGAGAGTGTGGCGTAAAGGAAGCCACAAGAGAGGAGATTCCGAGGAAGAAGTCAGCAGTGTCAGATGCTCTAGACAGTTCAGGTGGGAGGTGGACCAAGAAATAGCCAATGGGTTTAGTGGTTAGGAAGATAAGCTCAAGAATAGCCCGGCCATGCAGGCTGTATTTCTGTGTTGTTCAGTGAAACAGTGGTATTTCTCCATTTCACATGAGCACCTAAAGCAAAGAAACATCATTTGACTTGTGCAAGTCTCAGGGCTAGAAAGCAGCAGACTACAACTCAGACCACAACTCAGACCTGAGACTGAGTTTTTAATGCCAGTGCTTTTAACCACGGTGAACGTGAGATGGAGACTCTCCTACATCTTCTGAGGATATTGGACATGAATGAAAGAGTAAGGAAGAGAAAATTTTAAAGAATGAAGATGGTTCGAAACTGTAGACAATGGAAAAGGGAACCAGGGGCTGGTGGTTAAGTATCTCTGAAGTGCTCCTCTAGATTTGGGATAAAGCTATTTTAAAGTTACCTGTGCCTTCTTTCCATACCTGCCCCATCATGGACCCTGCAGGTGCACTGTCACCCCAGGGAGGATTTGCTCCCTTTGCTGAGAATCTCTGCAGCACCTTCAGAAGTCTCTTAGTGGCAGATATAATATCATTGTGGAATCTGCATCTGACAGTACCTGAAACCTGATTATACAGCATTTCATGTTTTCTGAGTGTTTCATGTACTCAAGGTCCCAGGCCCTACAAAACTCAGTGGGTGGTGGAGCAGATACAGCTTACGTACATATGAGTCTGAGGCTCAGAACAAGCTAAGGGTAAACTTGCCACAGGTCACATGACCAGATAGCAGCAGAGCTGGGATTCAGATGCTGGTCTCCTGACTCTTAAATCTGATTTATCCTAGATTTGGTTGACAGTGCAACGTAGTAGGGTTTAGGCAGCTAAATTCTGCCGGAAGTCACAGAGGTTGTGAGATACTTCTGTCCCCAAGGTTAACACTGTGACAAAAGACTGAAGGCCACGTTAAATGAGTCATAGCTAGTGCCTGTTAGATCCTGGGACGGCAAGACCTCTGGAGTGAGTTCGGGACCCCGAGTATTACACAAATGAAAGAGAAACTTCCTGTTGTTCTGTAGCTTTCCTCTAGCCCCAGTCTCGGCAGCCCGCCCACTGGCTTGAGTGCTCGTACAAGGACTAGCAACAAGTCTGAGGGTTGTCTCATTCTTGAAGCAAAAATACTTTCTCTTCTGTTGGTTAGAAAGCGGAAATGAGGTCAGCCACACAGAATATTGGAAATATTCTGACCCTGATAGAAAGGTAGCAGTCGATAAACCAAACACTGCTTGTCTTTGAAACTTGTTTAGAACATGAAACTTAGAGTCAAGCCTATATATGCCCGAAGAGACCTAGACTTGGATATTTGCCTTGTGCTTTTCCGATGTTTCTCGCTTATTCTGTAATGGAAGGGGATGTGCTGGCACAGATGCCCTCACGTGCCAAACTGCCAGACCTCTGAGCTCAGCCTCCAGTTGGGTTGGGTGTGGGAAGACCATGGAATGAATCATAAAGCCCTTCCTCAACGTGCCTGCTGGCGGGGAGGCTCTTGATAGTACAGATGCGGATTTACATGAAAGAGTCTGTGAAGGTCAACACGAAAGCGAAAGCAAGACGTCATAGGAAGGGAAAATGCGGGTTAGTTCCTGGCAGATAGTAGCCGGCTATTAAGTTTTTCTCTCTGCTGCCCAGATTATTATCATCCAGGGGAGAAATTCCTCATGTTATTGGTGAACGTGAATTATATATTTTCCATGAGTCATTTATATGGAATAAACGTTGACTTTCTTCCCAACATGTGCTTCATTTTATGAAAGTGGGCTGCAGACTACATGGCTTGGTTAGGATGATTTTTATATTTATTGTGCCTAACTATTTCGATATTAATTTTGAATTTTATACTTAGTTAAAGATTTAATGAGTACTCGGTATTCATTAGGCTCATGCAGATGCTTTACAAACATTATCTTCTTTAATTTCCACGACAACCCCATTCCATCATTCACTGCAATTTTCAGATAAGAAGCTGAGACACAGAGATTGAGTAACTTGCCAGATCACAGAACCAGGAGATCAGTAACCTTAACCTGTAATAATTTATATCTTACAAACTTAACAAATTTGCATTTTCAAAATTTGCGTTTCCAGGATACGCTGCTGCTACTGCTGTTTTTGTTTTTGTTTTTGTTTTTGTTTTTTTAATAATTAGGGGACCAAGGTCTAGAAGTGTCTAAATGATGCTATCATTTTGAGCTTTTCATCTATGGACAGCTGTAGTTAATCTTTTAACTGTTTTAGTGCTCAGAAATTGTTTTTTACTCTGCTTTTTTTTTTTTTTTTTATAGTATTGAATGCATTGTATGTGTCAAAAACAATGCATTCTTCTGAAGGTTTAGAATTCTGTAATTCTATACAGTATCTTAAATTTATGATGTTGAACATTATGTCCCATTGATGGGAAAGAGGAATCGTTTTTGATCCTTTTTTTAAAAAAATAATTTAAACATTCATTTTTGACAGAACCATAAAATGCTATGAATTGCCCAGTATCTTGGAAGGGTATCCGTGTCTGGACCTGTTTATTTTTGTGTAATTCAGCATAGCAGGTAGCCTAGAAAGTGCTTACTATGCTTAAGCAGACATTTAAATATAATTGATGTAATGTTTGTTGTAACATTTATCGATGATTAATTATAAATATATGTAAAGAACACATTGTGAAATTTGCGTAATTCAGCTGTGACCTGAAACCGTATTCGTGATCCTCATCATTGCTTTTCTGTGAGCTCCTTAGCATATCATGCTTCCCCTTTCTGCTTGACATTTCCTCACAAGTTTTTCCTGATCATTTTATTTATAGCGCTTTTTTTTTTCCTTTTGTTTCCAAGAATCTTTCAAGAGTAGTTAATATTTATAACTCTATATAAATATATAATTATAAAACATTTGCAATGATCATGTTTACATATGCATAATAGTACATGTTTGATCCTTCCATAGCCCGTGAGAGGATTCGTCTTTGCAGTGCTGCTGGGACGTGTAACCCTGCAGTCGTATCTCTGCATACACGTGTGTGCATATGCACACGTGGCTCATTAATAATGCCATGTTGCAGACTTCTAATGTAAATCCTGTGAGTGTGAACACGAGCATTAATGATCTTTTACCCATTGTCAACACGTATAAGTGCAAATAAATGATTCATTCTGCCCACAAATATTGATCAATTACCTCGTTCCGTGCCAAGCACTCTGCTTGTCACTAGACAAGAGCTGAATAAATGTTAGTTTATAGACCCATGGAAGTTGCTCGTTTATTTCTGTGGAATCACACAGCTGCAAAATTACTTTTTAATAATTGCGAGCATGTTACCATCGAAAGTGTTTATGTTCCACTTTGAGCCTTACTCCTTTATGTTGTTGTATCTGTGTTTCCTAGTTATAAATAAGCTTTTCTGTCTCTCTTAATTTTTTCCCCACGTCTCTTAAGTAATCAGTCATCAACTTATTCATTTATTCAGTTAATTCACTAATTTATTCAATTCATTTGTTAAATGTATACCATGTGCCAAGCAGCATTCAGGGTATTAATCCTGAGCTGCGAGGTGCAGAACCTGTTCCCGAAGCTGGAAAGGGAAGGTGGAAGGAAGAAAGGAGAGACTTCACGGCCGCATTGGTTCCAAGTTGCTCTCTCTCTCAATGTTAACAGTCTTTTTGATTTCACTCTATAGCTTCACTTTACCTCAGTGCTTAAAATACAGTAAATGCTCAATACTTTTTATGAAATTATTAGGAAATTAAAGGTTATATAATTTTGTAGCCTGCTATCTTTTCATTTATTTTCAATTTCGCCTTCCTTTTGTTTTGTTCTTTTCTCCCTGTTTGCCTTTCTCCTGTGTGTGTGCACATACGCACGTGCATGTGTTTTAGTTACCTGTCTTTTCCCTTCTGCTTTCTTTAACTGGCACTTTGTCTTCTTCGTACCACATTCCCTTGCCAGTTGCAGCTACTCCGGTCTTTGCCTCTATCTCTGTCATTTAACTGAACTTACCAGCCTTTCAAAGTTTTATTTTTCTTTTGTGTCTAATTCTGTTATTGTCCCAGAGCATCTTATTTTCTCTTGTACTTCTCCAGCCCACGTGCAAGGGCTTGTGGGTACCCACGGGTGTTCATAGTTCTATTCAGGTGTTTTCTGGAGCTGACTAGATGGGCACTGATAGTGTCATTTGCATTCTGAGAAGGAAACACTTGGGCAGAGATGTTGATGAAACTCGACTCATTCCTACTTCTTGACCCTCTCCTCCAGGAAGATATGGGTAGTCTCTATGACAGTGCCGTGGGAGATTGGAGGAGACAGCTGGTGGGAAGTGAGACACATTCGATTTCACTTTATTCACTTCGCCCAGGGACAGCTGTCATCACCCACTCATCACTGCAATGGAGAGCACTTACCTTGTCTTTACTACCGATCAGAACCAATCTTATTAAAAGAAAACATCTTTGGGTCTGGAAACACTTTGACGCGACAAATTTTTGTTAAAAGTTAGAAATCGTTGTAGTAATGATATCTGTCAGTGAGCCTTGATGCCCCAAAAGAGTTTTAATAACTTGTGTATCTTTGTTTTCATTTTCTAACTGTAATGTCTTTTTTGGCCCAAGTCCAATATGTATTTGTAGTTCTAAATTGATTTTAAGTCAGATCAATCTAGCCATACCTATTCTGCACCCAGTTATTTTATGCAAGGCACCATGAAAGCTATTAAGACAACAAAGAAACCAAGGTTGACCTTTTTTTCCAGGTAATATCTCTGTGTGAATTCAGAACACAGGTCTATAATTTTTAATCTGAAAATTACGACATTGGCTGAATTTTAAAATATAGATTGTTTTATCTAAAAAGGACCAGGGGATGGGGATGGGCACTTCTTTTTGGGATAATTCAAGCCCATTACATTTATTGTATACTTTTTATTATTACATTATAACGTATAACGAAATAATTACACAAATCACCATAATGCATAATTAGTGGGGGCCCTGAGCTTTTTTTCCTTCAACTAGATGGTCCCATCTGGAGGTGATGGAAGACAATGATCCGTAATATGTTGCTTATGTCCAGTCTACTCTGTAATCTCATTTTGGTTGCTGTCACTGCAGAAAACCCTTTTTCACAAAGATAGAATGTTGGAAATGGAAGCAGACTTTTCAGTACCTTTGTAACAATCTCAGAATATTCCGTCTTGACTTTAACCCAGAATGTATGGTAATTTGAAGTTGTCTCAAACATACTTTTAAGGCCACTGTCATTTGTGTTCTCAAGCTGTTGATCCTCCTCTAACACAGACAAAGCCAGTTGACCTGGCTTATTCACAAATGGGTCAAGGATCCATTCCTTCCCAGGTGTCATTTGTGGTTGGGCAGTAATGCTCAAACTGTTTTGAAAGTTGAGACAGGTGATCCTGCACCACCAGCTGGGAGGAAGAAGGCCCTGGCTCAGTCTCTTTCAAAATCTCTGCTGAGATTTTTGTCATGTCAATAATCCCAGTCTTCATCGTCGCCCCCATAATTCTAGTTTGGCTTTGAATGAAGCCACTTCATGTGCCGACTCAAACACAGTTGTTCTCCCCTGAAGTGACAGGTTGAGTTGGTTAAGAGGTCGAATATGTCACACAGGTAAGCAAGTTTTGTGACCCATTCTGTGTTACTGAAATGTGCTGCCAGTGGTGACCGTTTTTCTAAAAGAAATCTCTGAAGCGGCTCTCCTGACCCAGAAACTCTGGCCAGTGATCTACCTTTAGAAAGCTATGTCACTTCTGTGTATAAGAGAGGACGACGTGGGCGCGGTGTGTCCATCTCCTCACAGAGCTGCACGGACAGACGCGAGTTACGGGCACGCGCTTCAGCGTGGTTGCTAAATTTAATCACATCCTGCAAAATGTTGTTAAGTTCAGGTGACATTTTTTGGCTAGCCAGCATTTCTCTATGGATGACACAATGGCGTAGACTCACATTCAGAAGAAGCGACCTTTCTGACCCAAGCAGGGAAACCAAAAAGCCGTCCGGTAATGGCAGCCACTCCGTGCACATACTGACACAAAATGACCACTTCAGTTTTCCTGGTAGGTGATCATTCAAAGGCTTGAATAGTTAGTTCTGTAGCTGTGGTGTTGGTTGGCAACAAAAGTGCCCATGACGTATCCTCATGCACATCCTTCTGAAAAATATATCACATAAAAACAAACATTGTTGCCTTGTCATCATCAGTAGACTCACCGGCCTGGATCACGTACCACAATGACTCATTAATCCTCCTAACAGTTGTGCCTCAATATCCTCTGTCGTTTCATCAGTTTGTCTAGTTATGGGTGCTGGCCAAAAGAGGGACACGTGCCACCTTTTAAACTGCAACCTCTCCTAAAAGTTCACGTCAAATGTTCTTAGCATCAGGCAGGATCAACTCTTCACCAGTACCGAAGGGCTTCCTAGCTTCAGCGATGTGGTTAGCTGAACTAACTATTCAAGCCTTTGAATGATTACCTACCAGGAAAACTGAAGTGGCCACTAAGAATGATGCTCTCGGCGTAGACACACTTAATAAAATGGTGGCCTTCAGTAATTGCTTCTGTTCTTTGTGTTCATGTTTTTTGTTTTGAAAAACTCCAAAGTCTTGTCTTTTAATGGGGGATGCTTGGTTTCTATGTGGCAAAGCAGTTTTGAGGGTTTCGTGGCTTTGTTGGATAGCCCGTTGCCACATATGCAAAATGGGCTTGATCTGTTGAAATGAACCTGTAATTTAAGCAGGACTCTTGGTATTTTCTTTTAAATGCAGCCTTCTTTGTCAGTCTTAGAGTCTTCTGCCATTTCATCATTGGGTCTTTCTTCCTTTTCAAAAAGGCTCTCCAGTGACGTTTGTTTTTTGCTCATTTTGGCTAGGGTTAGCTTGTGGGCTTACCAAAACCGTGACTGAGACAAGTGTGCAGTGCGGGAAAGAGGTGTGGACGGGGGTGGTAAATGAAATAATGGACCAGCCACACGCGGACTAAAATGACTGTCGGATTCTGACTTAAAGCCTGCCACCAGATGCAGCCGTACAGTTTAAGTAAATCATCTCACTTGCTCCTATAAAGCCAGCCGCTAGACGAAGCTTAATTGTCACTTGCCACTCACCGATGGGTTTTTAATGAGTCTGCAAGCAATTGATTTATTATGGTCTCTGTGCAGTCACACTTCTCTGCTAATAGTAGTCTGTGTTTGCAGTGGCTCCTAGCGCTGGCATCACCACCTCAGCTCCACCTCTGATCATCAGGCGTTAGATTCGCATAAGGAGCACTCGGCCTACATCCCTCACATGTGCAGTTCACAGGAGGGTTCTTGGTCCTGTGAGAATCTAATGCCTGATGATCTGAGGTGGAGCTGAGGCGGTGATGCTAGTGCTGGGAGCTGCTGCAAATACAGATGAAGTTTTTGCTCTCTGGCCTCCGCTCACCTCCTGCTGTGTGGACCTGTATTGTGGAGTTGGGGACCCCTGCTGTATAGTATGTAACACCTCCAGGTATGGTTGGTGTGAAAATGATTTTTAACATGCCAAAACAGGAATATTCTTAACCAAGTGGGGAAATGTAAGGAAATAGCCTGATGTCGGTCAAACATTCAGAACTTTGATTTTGGGAATTGTGAATAAGATGTTGTGGGCCAGTTTTAAAATGTAATTAAGTGTTAAAAAGAATTAATTATGAATCATCTTCAGAATATGGGAATTATCGCTGTGGGCTGGTATCAGAAAAGATGGGGTTTTATTTGGTTTCGAAGGTATTTATAGGACTTTATTTTACTCACTGTTGAATCTTGGGCAACTCGACTAGCACCTGCCACATAGCTGATGAATACTTTGTGGAGAGAAAGGAAAGAACGTTCCGTCAGAGGAGGCTTCCACCTGAACGTAGCCGTGGAGGAGGGAATATATTTGGTTATTTGTGGGTGAGAGTCAAGGGTCTACTCTGGTTAAAGCACATGTTCTGCAAAAAGTGTGAGTAGATGAAGTTGGGCCCATTATGGATTTGTATGCCTTACATACTTGTTCGGCTGAGGAATTTGGACTTGATCTGATGGCATACCCTTGAATAGAGGTAGAAGAGATCTTAGATAATCAAAATGGTTTGAAAACTAGAAAGACAAAAAACATGATCAGAATGGATTATGGATTACCACAGAATGGATTATCTGAGTTTCCTGCAAGGATGCTTTAATAAATTTGTGTGCATCAAATGTAAGACTGAAGTTTGAAGAAAATGTAGACACTGACCTATTGAATTTGGAAAGTTACAGGGAGGAAGCCAAAGAAAATTTCAGAATTCTAATACTTAGTGATCAGAAATAATGATCCCTTTGGCTGAAAGGGGGAAACAAGGAAGAGAGGCTGGAGAGGATGTGATAAATACACTGCTATAACTTGGCATGTTGACTGGTTTTCATTCTTTAAATGTATTTATTTGATAGCTTTTATGTAACTATATGTTTATAGATGTAAAACGTGTTCCAACTTTCTTAGTCCAGAGCGTCTAAGAACAATGTAACTAGAAACAAAACCCTACATGACTTGAGTGCATGTGTTACTCATGCTGTTTTCAAGCTGCTTAAATACAAGGTTTATTGAAATTTCATTTTAAAAAAGTAAAAGCTGTGCCGAGGAGCATCAATTCCCCCTTGCGCCTTTTATTATGCATTAGCAGTTAACTCTTCTTGAATTTGAACTTGATCAATTATCTGATACAGAGTGATTATTATTGCCGAAATAACTCTTATTTTTCCATGTATTTGAGGCACTTCTCATAGTGGTATGTTCTTTTGACTATAGAATATTACTTGCTCTCTTGGCTTCTGACACTGAGGTCAAACTATTTTAGGTCCCTTAAATAGAGTAGTATTGAAAAAAAAAATCCTTTGGTATTTTAAACGGTCTGGACATGGCTTTCTGGCCTCTAGGAGAAGGAAGGAACGAGGCTGTCTTTTTTCCTATAGCAGGCTCAAACTCTGATTTTTGTGTTTCTTGACAGTTTTCTTGTTGTTTTTTTTTTTTTTTTTTAAATCCTGACAGGACTGTGTTTTTCTATTCCCTCGGACTCAGGGGGCATTCCCTATCAGGAAGGCGCCTCTGTCTGCTGCTCTGATTCCTCAGCGTTCTGAATAGACTTGTAAAGACTGAAGGGCTTGCCTTTGCTCTTCTTATTCTTAGCTCTATTGAGTAATTGAGAGAGAAGGTTTTTCAGTTTGCTAGGGCCGCCATAATAAAATACCCCAGATTGGGTGGCTTAAACAACAGGATTTTATATTTTCACAGTTCTTGAGGCTAGAAATCCTTCCGAGGCCTCTCTTTTTGGCTTGTAGAGGGCTGTCTTCTCTCTGTCTATATCCTTATCTCTTATTATAAGGACACCAGGCATATTGGTTTAGGGCTGACCCTAATGACCTTATTTTAACTTAATCACCTCTTTGAAAGACCTTATTTCCAAATGTGGCCACCCGATGAGGCACCTTGGGCTAGGGCGTCAGCATAGAGTTTTGGGTGGGACACAGTTCATAACAGACAAATAAGACATTTGAGAAACTTTAAAAAATGAATAGGGAGAAACAAAAAGCAAAAAAGAGAACAAGGAGAAGGAACACTCATTTCTGCAAGGAATCATAAAAGCTTGTGGGTGTGCCTGTGTTAGGGTCTCATTTCCCACTGTAACACAGGGAGTAGGGAGCCGACTGTGATCTCAGAGGCAGCATCGAGGCTCAGTTTCCTGTCTTGCCCAAGGCCTCAGAGCTCAGGAGTGACTGCTGTGATTTGAATTCAGTTCATCTAGTTCTTTAGACCTCGTCTAGTACTTTTTCATCACCCCACGCAGGGAGGTGAAAAGGAAGTATGCTCCCCTTGGCCAAATTCATGGTTTTTGTTTTGTTTTTTTTGTTTTTTTTTGGTGGTGTTTTGTTTTTAGGAAACATTGGGATTAGAAGCATCATCTTGTCAGCCAGTCATGTTCTCGAGAGCTTTAACATTTGTAGTGCAGAAAGTAAACACAGGCAGAAAGCTGCAACTCTTGAGAAAAAAAAAAAGATAAGTCACATATTCTGGAAGTCATTTTTTTTTTTTTACCATAAACCTTTTCAAGCATAAAAAAAATAGAGTAGTACAACAGCCCACCAGCATTTTTACTGCTCAGACTCAACGTTTCCCAAGATTTCGGTGCTGTTGCTTTGCTTCGTCTGCCCCTTCCTCCCTCTTGCATCTAAGATGGGGTTATTTTTAGTCCTTTCAGTGCATAACTTAAAAATATACAGACATTTTCTGAGATAACGTTAAAGCCACTCAGTTTCCTGATTGCCTCCAAAAGTCCTTTTACTGTCGATTTGTTCAAGTCAGTTTTAAAACAAAGCTATGAATTCAACATACTAAATTGTGTCTGACAGGGAATTTTCTTGCCTTTATTTTTATATCTTGTTTGTTGTGCTCAGGGATACTTTGTTTCAGGTCTCTGCAGAGAGGGAATGCAGTGATTTGGTTCATTTTGGTATACCATTTGTGTTGATACCTATTTGAAATATCAAATCTTCTAACTGGACAGTGCTTATTATAGCTCTTAAAAACAAAAGCAGTTCTACTTCAGTTTTGAGTGCATTTCCATGGTCTTTAAGAATCATTCAAACAATGTCTTTTTATGTGGTAATCAGCACTATATTTTTGCAAAGCTAATTTTTTTTTCAGGAAAAATTTCAAGAATAAGTAAACATAATAAACATGAAAATTATGATGCATCTTTATGCATTGCATTGGTATACATGAGTACTGCTTAACTTATTTCATTAACATTGACTCATTACATTTTGTCCACATGGAACATTGTTTTATGAGATTATTTTTCAACCGTAACTCATGAATACCAAGCTGCTAAAACAAGTTGGTAAACACTTGCTTTTGTCAAACGTTATTTTTATAGTCAACAGGAATGCTACTAATGTGAGTTAGCAGAGTCAGAATTCAACTGTTTGTTGACAGCTTTTCAAACATGACAGTCTTGTATTTTGCTAACATTTTGTCTCTTTCAATAGGTATAAATGACCAAGGATTGTACAGAGTTGTGGGGGTGAGTTCAAAGGTCCAGAGACTTCTCAGTATGTTGATGGGTATGCTTCTTTTCTAATCATTTTCCATGCATTATTTGTTTATGTTCATTGACATCTCAAGTTAATATTTCATAGTAACGTACAGCATACTTGTGAATCCCTTCTTTTCTTATACTGCCTAGATTAGTTTTCTCCCAGGTGACCTACAGAAGTAGATTAATGCTTGCATCAGCACAGGTCATCCACTTCCTTTTGACTTACTAAAAAATGGAAGAAAAAAAAAATCACAGCTCATGAGTGAATGTCGTCTTCTGCTTCCTTCTCATGGGAAGGTCGCCACTAGGCCTCTGTGGTTTGCGTGGCTTCCACTTTGGCTGTTCAGAGTCTTGACATTTGATTGGACAAGACCCCTGGGACTCGCTCATTTTTATGGAGCTTCCAGAGCTGTCATTTGACAGCACGGGCCTGGTTCTCAGAGATTCATTGGTATTCACAGGACTTGTTTGTAGTTTGCACCAGGCTCTTCTCCAGAACCATGCATGTTCCATCTGTGCTGATAACACAGTGTTCTTTGGCATCAGAGACTGGAGGAAGCCAGAAAGTGAATTCGTTTTATTACCCCAGACATTATGGGAATGACAAAGCGCTTTTGTAGTACACACTGCTGTCACTTCAGTGCCACCTGTAAGACACCCCACTTTCCTCCTCACCCCAAAGCAAGACTGACTTTTGAGGAGTGATGATAACTCGTCAGGCTTGAGGGCCTCTATGCCATTATGACCTTACTACATAGTAATTAATTTGATATCTCACTTTAATTAATCAATATTAACAATGCCCTCAGGTATACTGTCAGTGCATTTAAAGCTTTCGGAATCTTACAGCATTGTAGCAAAGACTCATTTTTAGGAAGCAGAGACCAAGATGAATAAAATCAACGGAGATGTTACAGATAGGCTTGCTTGTTTGGCTGTCTTTGAATTAAGGGTTTCATAAGCAACAACCTTTTTTTAGCTATTAACCACAGGGAAAAATTGCCCATCATCAGCTGGAGAGCCTTATTCAAATGCATTCACCTCCATGAGCTGTTTTTATTTTCTGTCTCTCTGGTTTAACTTGGGTGTGCAAATTTGGCAGTCAGATTTTCCTTTTTGCCATTAGAGGTCTCCAAATTAAATAGACTCAGGTTGCCAGTGGTTCAGTAGCAGCTGGAAGAGTTTAATGGGACTATAGCATCTGCTTTTAGTTAATTTTAAAATTAGAAACACTTCTCTCATTTTCAAGAGGGTGTTGTGATGATTAGAACTAGGAGACCATTGATACCAGAGGGGAGGTTTGGGCTGAAAGGTCCCTTGTGACAAGAAATTGGTCCTAAGGACCCTCACATTATAATTATTTATTATCTCCTTGTTCGTGTTCAAGGGCAGTTCGAGCAAGGGTGTCTCTCTGGTCACCCTGAAGTGTTAAGCTGCCCCAAAATTTGTTCTTAATCTCATAAAATCCCACATGATCTGCATCCCCAAACTCAGTTAGTAGTTTCCTTTATTTTGGGGAAATGTCTCATCCACAATCCTTAACTCAAAAGGTGTTTTAAAATATCTAAGCCCTCAAAAATTCTCGATCTGGCAAACTGTTTTCATTTTCCCTGAGATTCAGAGTAGAGAAGTTCGAGACACAAGCGTGACACAGCCTCATTTACATTGCTGGCAAAGGAAATGCTGTGTTTCCAGTAATGTTCTGCAAGCAGTGGAAGGTAGAGAATTGATGTGAGGGAAAGATATTTGCTTATTTTTGTTTCGTTTTGTTACCAACTTTGTTACTAACCCAAACTTTAGCTGTTAAGGAAATAGATTTAGTCACTTTTCCCTAATAAATTTAAGATTTCCTTAAGATACGTCTTTACTTCCATCCTGATTCAGCAGGTATTCAAACTGCAATAATTTATACCTCTTCCAAAAAAAGGATTTTAGAGTCTCTGAACAGTTATGTATACACCACTCCATAGATTTTCTTTCTCTCCAACTTTTTCCATGTAGTGACATTATTTTAAAATTGTATATGTTAAAGAGGAAAAAAATTGGGTGAGTTATTAGCTTCATGCTTCAAAGCCATTCAGTGTTTGCCCCCTCTAGATGATTATGATAATTCCGTTCATTTATAGTACTTTGCAGTTATTTTTTAAAATTATTATTCCTCTAGGTATTTATTTCTAATTTGACTTTTTTCAAAGTTACATTTTGTTTTTAATGCATTTTTCTTTGTACACAGGAAAAATAGTTTTTGAGTATCCGAGATAAAGTTCCAAGCCATTGCATATTGTTTGAGAAAACCTTCTACTTTCTTAGTTCACTTTAGTTCTTGAGAGCTAATTATTTACTTTGATATTATTTTTCTATTGCCATTTTGCATAAAATAATTTTGTATTGTTTAAAATATTTTAAGTGTTCTTTAAATACACATGTGTAAGTGTTTGAGACGGTTTCTAAAGAAAGGATGTATGTTCAAGTCTGGCATGTTTCCTTCATTTGTCTCCTTTCTTTGGTATGTTTCCCCCCTTCACATTTAAGACTAAAACAGAGAACAAAACGTTTCTAGTCTTTCTTCCCCTCCCACTCCCCTCCTTCCTCACCTCCCCCCCCTCCCTGCCCCCTTTTTTCTCTCCTGTCTGGCTACCAATATGAAATGCTGCTAGTGGCAGTTGACCGTCTTAAGTCCTCTAAATAGTCAAGTCGCCTGTACTCCTCCAGGCCAGGTAAAGGAATGGGCAGCTGTCCTCCTCCCACAGTGATGAGAATTGTTTTCCACCTTAGCTGTCTTCCGTCCTGGGAGCATAAGGCAGCAGCCTGCTGGATTTCCAGCAGCCTCCTAGCTTTCTGTGGACCAAACTTGTTAAGTTTCCGAGAGGAAATGTCCAAGTGAGCAGTTGCCTTCCTTCCCTTTACAGGTCATTTTCCTTTCCTTACTCTTTTGCTCCAACTGAGGGCGCACACAGTTTCGTGGTGGTTTTTTTTTTTTTTTTTTTAAATAGAGTTGGGGCATGCAGGGAGAAATGTCAGATGAGGTGTCTTTGGATGAGTCACAGTTTTTAAGTAAATGGGGTGAGAAAGTAACAGATTAATTACAGTAGTTATTGGTAGTTTAGAACTGAGATGAGTTAGAATTGTCATGCATTCTGCCTTTTCCCCACTTTAGAATGAAAACATCAGAGCAGGGTAGAGGAAATTGTGAGAAAATGTGATAGTAGCTTCTGTGTGCTGGTGAATTTGATGGTTATTTCTAAATAAATTTAATTTGCAAAAAAAAAAGGTAGATGATTTTAAATTTAGACATAGAATCATAGAAAACAAAACGGATTTAGAAGTGTTTTACTTGTAAAATATCACCCTGTTTACTGTGTAGAACAACTTTTTCACATAGATCGGTAAAAAAAGTAACATAGCTGAAAAAAATTCAGATTTTAAATTATAAAGTATATGTTCAAAATTAATTCAATCACTGTGCTTCTTAAGTATTTTAAAATGAGACCCAAGTCGATGTTAGGTGCCAACACTTGCATTTAGGTTGGGCTGAAAATTTCTAGTTTCAAAAAACGACTACTGGTTATAAAATTATGACCACTTTAATGTCCAGAAAAGCTACCTGTTTGTATCTGTGCTTGTTAATTTTGATTTTTAAGTAATCCACGAGATGTTTTCCCTTGGTTAGAAAGGAGGTCAAATTTCTACCTTATTGACAGTAGACCATATATTCTTGATTAAACACTAAAATACCTTTTAAGTTAGAATCTCAAATAAGTTATTAACAAATTTATCTAGTCTTAGTGCATCCGCCGTGGTAAAGAACTGCTGGAGATGATTTAGTTGAAAACTGTGAAATTTTAATGGAGGATTAGTACCACAGACACAGTGTAGTCATTAACTTCTGATGTAACACCTACTTTTTATTCCATTAATTCAAAAGACAGCTTGTTTTTCTTAGAAAGAATATGATTCTCAAAATATAGAATAATAATTTGGTAGAAAGTTGAAAATAAAAGATTTCCTTTAGAAGCCTTTCTTTTGGAAGGATTTAAAAATGGCGATTTGCTGGGAGCAAGTTGATTGAAAATGTTATCTGACTTGTATGTTAAAATGAGATTTAAATAATTGATTTAATGAGAGAGAGAATATTCAGTTACCAAAGTAATTGGTTGGCAAAGCCTTTAGAACAGAATTATTTAGTCCCAGTTATAAAGGATTGCACCTTTAATCAGGGTGCTTAATTTGATTTCTTGAATGTACTTGTAGCTTGTCTGACAAGCTTAGTAAAAAATGAGTTCTGAATTGTAGGAACTGATCTAAATGTAATCAGTGTCAATTGCCATTGTTGTAGTTTATTGCATATTGCTGTCAGTTGCTGTAATCAAGAGCTGTTGAAGTGCTTTAAAAATTCTCCAGACTTTTGAGTAATCGACTTCATATGTATGATGTTATGGCTGCGAAATAACCATCACTTCTTGTTTTACTTTATTTTCAAAAAGTTTGAGAATAACTTTGACTTGTCATCCATCCTTCCTTATACCCAAGCCTAAAACTTTAAGTGTCCTTCATGACATAACGTAGTGGTCCTATTTTGACAAGTTTTTTTTTAGTGCTTTTATAAAGGAAATGCTAACAAGACGTTTCCTTCCCTGTATTATACGCAAATGCAGTGTAAAGGAGGGTAAAAAGACAAATAAGTAGTTTTTTGGGTCTTAGCTGAAGCATCATTCTGGAGTGAGGGAGAAGTCAGGTCTCCCTATGAAGCTCTTATTTTCTCTTTTGCCTGATAGGAATGCAGAAAGCCAGGCAAATTTATATTGGTTGCTTGACATCATTCATTATAACCCATTCTCTACTCCCTCCCTTTGAAGTAGTTGACCACCACTGAATGCTGTTACCTTTAGTGACTCAGCTAGGTGATTACCTACTCATTTAACAAGTTGTAGAAATCTGTGTACGTTCCCAATACGCTTTTATGCCCTCAGTGGTTCGCTGAGAGCGTTTGCATTGTCTCCGGGGTGCAGACGAAGGCCTGAAGTTCAGATCCGTGTGGAACTGACTCGCTCGGGGCGGCATGGTGGCCGGGGTTTCAGCTAGCATTTCAGGCCGAGTTCGTGGTCCCAGTGCTGCACTCTGCCCTGCCTGCTGCCATGCCACAGCCCGGTGCAGCCTTCCTGGGGTCAAAGGTGCTGTTGTGCTCGGAGGCTTGCCTTGCCCACCATCCTTTCCTTGCCTTTCAGCCAGGACTGACCGGTTCCTTTTCAAAACTGACTCCCTCCCTCTTCCCTCCTTCCCTCCCCGCCATGCCCTCCGACTCTTCCTCCTCTCTCTCTCTCTCTTGCTCTTTTTTTTTTTTTTTTTTCTTAAGACCACATGTCGTCTTTGGAGCTTACTAGCTATTTGAAAGGCTGTTTGGAAGAAACATCATTAACACTCTTTCAGGACAGAGAAAACTAATTAACTGCTAATATAGAATGAACAGCAGAAGTGTACAGAGGCTTCCAAAAGCATTTCCTGGATGAGTGTGTGTTAATTCTAATGTTGCCATGAAAGATGACCCAAAAACGACTTTTTAAGTTTATGTGTCATCATATTTCTGTTTTGGCTGACTGAGTAGTAATCGTCAGAAAGACGATAATGATGAGTACAGATCTTAGAAGTGTGGCACAAAATTTATCCTTTCCTCCCACTGACTTTTCACTGTTCTAATTTCTCCATTAACAGTGCCGACTGTTTCCCCTGTCACAACACAGTGTGGCAGCAACGATGCCCCCTGAACAAGTGAAAATATAAAGATGTGCAAATGCCACATGCGCTCTGAGCCATGGTTACTGAGTGATACCCTTAATAATAATGTCGATGATGATAATGATAGCTTTCTGTGCCCTGGTGCTTCGTGGTGGTGGACACTCATTCATTCATTCATTCATTTATTATGTGTTATCATGATTTTTTAAGTTACGGTGACATTGTTAACAAACTCTAGTAAGTTTCAGGTGTACAGTTTAACAGTGAGGCATGTGTATAGTATTGTGTGTTCACTGCCCACAGTTAGATTTTTTTTTCTGGCACCATGTATTTGACCCCTTTTATCCCATCTAGCATAACTGATTTAAATGCTAGGGTATGTCCAGTCCTTCCCTACTTATCCTTTCATTTTCATCTCCACTGCAGATTTTCTGAAGTGCTAAAAATGTGTAATAATGGATCATGTCTTACAGAATATAAAAAATTGTACATAATGTTTTTGTAGGAAACCACAGAATTATGTGTGGTTTAGCCACATAAATGGAAGCTTTCTGAGCCGGTCAGGAGGGCCTTTGAATGTTCAAAGTGTTAATTATTTTTTTCTTTCCTGCTCGCTCACTAGATGTAAAAACATGCAATGAGTTGGACCTGGAGAATTCCGTAGACTGGGAAGTGAAGACAATAACAAGTGCCCTAAAACAGTATTTGAGGTAAGCTCCCCCCGGTGATGGAAGGGAAGAGTGGACGATTTGGACATGTAGCACACATGCTGACTATGCACATAAATCTTTATAGTTAAACCTTATTAAAAAAGAGAACATTTACGAGGTATCTAATAATGACCCAGAAAGTGAGGTGCGTAGTAGGTGAACATCAGTTAGGTAGATTGCAACTGAACAGAAATGGGTAGAGTAGACTTAGGTTTTGAAATAAATGTCTGTTGCAGCTGTGAATTTTAGGAAGTAAATGCTATGAGACAATGAGAAAGAAGACTATTTACCGCATTCACTGAATCTTTTATTTATGGCTTTGGCTAAAATGAATATTTTTAAAGCTTAAATTTAAACCATTTGAATTTAAAAGCTTATAATGATAACACATAAATATGAAGCCATTTTAAAAGAAGTTTCCTTGTTGAGGTTTTAAGATAGACTTAAATTTTGCATCTATCATAGAAAATTTTTAGGACTAGAATTAGAAGATGGTTCAGAATTTCCGTGAGACTTTAACCTTTCTTTAACCAAAGAAAGGAACTTAATGATGAAAACACTTGAGGTTCGATGAACAACAGTTGCCTAGAGAGTGAAAAAAGGAGGCGCGTGGAGGGGACCCGGCCGCGGTCCTCCTCCCGCGCGCCGCCGCGGGCTCTGGCTTCCGTGTGGCGAACGCGGCCGCGCTCCCCCTTCGCGTCAGTTTTTAGCCAACACATGGGTTTGTTTCTCGGGTAAATATTGTTTGGGTTCCAGTGAGCACATCAGAATCAACTTACTAGTTTTTTTTTAATATTTTTTAAAATTTACATATTTGAAAAAATTTCAAATATATAAAACCAGAGATTAGTTAGTGTAATGGATCCTCGAGGCCCCATTATCCTGTTTCTTTGGTTACCCACATTCTGTCCTTGCTTCCTCAGCCTCCCTTCCTGCCACTTTTTTGGCTAATTCTTTGAATATTTTCTAAAACACGACTATTTGAAGAAAAAAAAAAAATATATATAGATATATTAGAAGATAAGGACTTTTTTATAAAAAGACAATATAGAAAAGATAATATTATACCCAACAACATTACTATCATCCAATGCTCAGTTCATGTTCCATTTTTACTTTTTTTTTTCCCCGCCAGAAAATGTCTTTTTATATTTGTTGTAATTCATACAGGATTTCATACAATGTCAGCGCTTTTCATTTGGTGTATGTATTTTAAGTCACTTTTAATCTGCACGGTCTCCTCCCTCTGCACCCCCTCCACCCAGAATATTTTTGTTGATGAATTTGGGTCATTTTTTAAAAATAGAATTTCTACTTTTTACTTATGGCTATATCTTGTGTCCTTATGGTGTCATTTAATGCGTTTCTCTAGCTGTCATATTTCCTGTAAACTATTATTTAAATCTTTAGGATTCATTAGATTCAAGTTCAAGTTATCACAAGAATGCATCATAGTAGGGCTATGTTCTTGTGTTGTGTTACATGAGGCCTGAGTTGTCTGATTGTCCTACTTTTAAAGAAATTAAAATTCTTCAGTGAGTTCACATACGTAATATGCATTTCGAGTATTTACACAAGATATTTTTAGCCACCATTTTAAGTTTTTTTCTTTAACTATGAAATACATTATTATTATCCCTAGTTTAAAAATGGGTAAAATTAAGCTGAAATTGACTTGTTTATGTCTGCTTTGCCACTGATAGTGACTGACTGGTTTAGAAGAGGATTGTGGTCAAAATGAATCTTGTTAGTTTATATCCTGGGATTGAACGTCAGCTTCCTGAAAATCGATATTTTGTGTGACATGTTTATAGCAGAATCCTCAGCATTTAGAGCTGTATCTATCATTCAAATATGAGAGCAGTGGGCATGATTTTTACCCACACCCGCAGGAAACTTTTGGCAATATCTGGAGACATTCTTGGTTTTCATGATTGCAGAAGAGGGGGTGCTACTGCATGCAATGGATGGAGACCAGGAAGGGGCTGCTGAAAATCCTGCAATGGATGAGACAGACCATTCTTCCTCACGAATGTACAAAATATCAGTAGTGCTAAGGTCGAGTTGAGAAAGCCTGTATTAGATGGAAAGGAGTGAAGAATATAAAAATATATAGAATTTCATATGTTAACTATTTGGTAAACTCATGCCTGGAATGGGTAAGGGGATTGACTGTAGTGATCCAGTTATTGGTGGGAAGCAAAGGACAAAAATCCAGCTCTTCTTTAATAAATTGCAGGTTTTTTCTCCCTGGTCCACATGGTTCTTCCCTCCCTCCCCACCCCCAGTAGGGGAAGGGGACTAGTTATATTCAACTAGAGAATCTTTTTATTCAGTACATACAATTTCTTAGGAGTTTTTGATACTTTATGAAGCTAGTTCCTTATTGCCTCTGGTCTTCTGTTACTTTTTCTACCTTTTTCCTGTCATCAAGTTTCTTCGTCCTGTCAAATTCTACTTTTAAGCAAATATTGCTTACAGAACAACAATAGGAGATGCTGTTTATCATCTAACTTCACTCCTAACAATATACACATTCTGCCTAAATGGGATAAAGTGATTATCATAAGAAGACAGATGCCTTGGGAGGTTTGGACAGTTGCTGTTCTTTTTGCCTGTTATTTTTAGTAACTTAAAATGCAATAATTAGGATTTAATTGACACTCCGGTGATGCACCAAGGAGGAGGAAGCTGAGTTTTTACATACCTCCGTTTGGCTGCCTGGTTACAGCCTGAGTGAGCATATTTCCGTCAGCATAGGAGGTGACGGTGTGCTGGGCAGACCCATGGTCTCTGGAGCCAGCCTGCCTGGGTTGGAAGCCCAGTTCTGTCCCTTAACGGCACGTGGCCCAAACCTGAATATCACTTTTCTTACCAAAAAAAACCGTTGCCCTTGAGTTCTCACTGTGAATAACCCAGCCACCTAATAGGTTGGGAGGTGATACAAGGGAAGTAGCCAAACCCCAAAACACCAAACTAAAACAAGAAGCAAACCCTCCAGGGTCTGGGAAAAAGAGAAAGAAGATGGAAAGCAGACATCTATATGGCATCTCCGTATTCTACTGAGCTGAGGCAAAATTTTCCTTTTTTTTTTTTTTTTTTTTTTTACTTTAATTTTTAGAGCAGGGGTCCCCAACCCCCTGCCCATGTACTGGTACCGGTCTGTGGCCTGTTAGGAACCAGGCTGCACAGCAGGATGTGAGCAGCAGGCAAGCAAGGGAAGCTTCCTCTGTATTTGCTTCTGCTCCCCAGCGCTAGCATCACCACCTCAGCTGCACCTCAGATCATCAGGCGTTAGATTCTTATAAGAGCACTGGTCCCTGGTGCCGAAAAGGTTGAGGACCGCTGCGGTAGAGATCTGAATATTAGTCCTCTGATTGATTTCCTGTTATTCACACCATCATTTTGATTCCCAGCAGTGTATTCATTACAACAGTTCCCCATGTGAGGGGACAAATGAGCTGTTTTGTGACTTTTTAGTAAAGTGATCTTACCTGGAGGAAACTTCTAAAACATGGAAATTGGAACTAGGGAAAAAAATGTCAGCATAGGTAAATATTATGATTTTGTATTCCCAGACAGATCCCAATGGGTGGCAAAGAGAGATAGCTCAAGAATGTATTGGGTGGAAAATTGAGAGATACAGTGACTCAGTATAATAAATTTTGTGTGAGGAACTTGTCATTTTTATGACTGCTCCCCTAACATTAACAACATTTAATACTTCCTTTTTATGCTGCATTGCCTAGCCAGACGTATGGCAATGATAGAAGAAGCTCGTAGAAGTATTTCGATACAAATTCATTTTTATCGGGGAAAAAAAATGCCCTCTGTAGTTTTTTTTTTTTAAACGTTCTCATTTTTCAGTTTTTCGTACCCTTTAACTTTCCTTCTCTGCCCGAATCACTTTCCTTCTTTGCTATGTCTTGCTTGTCCATATTTTGAAACAAAAATCCCCAAAGGTTTGCTTCTTTCTCTTAATTTAGGCTGCGGTGTAATTGATTTCGTTTTTCTTCTTTAAATGAATGTGTTGGGAATAAAGGGGAGAAGGAGAGGAAATAAGAGAACAGTGATCTTCACTAGTGCTTTCAGTTTTGGGTTCACTGTCGACAGGTGTCAGTGTGTGTGTGTGTGTGTCTGTGTGTGTCTGTGTGTCTGCCAGCACCATCATAAATTTTACGTAGGGAACATAGTCTGAGAATGTATATTTTTGCATCTATTGTTTTTAAACAGTTTTATTGAAATATAATCGGCACATAATAAACCACACATTTATGGTGCCCATTTGATAAGTTTGACATAAATGTATCTGCGAAGCCGCCACCATAATTAAGATAGTGACCCTCTCATCATCCTCCAGTTGCCTCTTGTCCCTTTGAAATCTGTCTCTCTCCCTTCCCTCACTCCCTCATCCCTAGGCAGCTGCTTGTCTGCTTTCTGTCATTATACATCGATTTGTATTTACTATAATTTATATAAATGGAATAATACGGTATGTGTTTGTTTTCCTTTAAATCTAGCTTCTTTCACTCAGCTTACTTAGGGAGTCACCTGTATCAGGTATGTTGCTGCATAGTTCGTTCCTTCATGTTGCTAACTAGTGTTCCACTGTATGGATACCACAGTTCTTTTACTCCATTCACCTGTTGATGGATATTTGGGTTGTTTGTAGCTTTTGGCTATTAAAAATGAAGCTACCAAAAACCTCTGTGTACAAATCTTTGAGCACGGCCTTTTATTTCTCTTGGGTAAATCCTAGTAGTGCAATGCCTGGGTTGTACGGTAGATGTATGTTTAACTTTTTGATAAACTGAAACTTTTTGCAAAAGTAGTCGTATTCATTTACATTCCCACCACGAGTGTACAAGAGTTTCATTTCCTTTGCATCCTTTTAGTCCTTGATATGGTCAATCTTCTTTATGTTAGCAGTTCTAACAGGTGGCATCTCATTGTGCTTTTAATTTGTGCTTCCATAATGATTAATAATGTTAGACATTTTTAATGTGCTCTCGTGCAATTTATTTTCTTAGGTGAAGTGTCCATGTCTTTCACACAATTAAAAAATTGGATTATTTGTCCTCTTTTTGTTTTGGGTTAATTCTTTATATATTTTAGATACAAGTCCTTTCTCAAATATGTGCTTTTAGCAAATGTTTTCTTCAGTCTGTGGCTTGTCTTTGCATCTCTTAATAGTGTCTTTCAAGTAGTAGCTTTTAATTTTAATAAAGTCCAATTTTATAAGTTGTTCTTTTTTATGGACTATACTTTTAGTGATGTATCAATGAATTTCTGCCTAATTTAAAGTCACAAATGTTTTCTTTTATATTTTCTAGAAGTTTTATAGTTTTTAGGTTTTATACTTAGCTCTATGATCTATTTTGAGTTTTGTGTAAGATGTGGGGCCTGGCTCCAAGGTTACTTTTGAATAGGGATGTCTGGTTGTTCCAGTGTTATTTGTGGGAAAACCTGTTCTCTCTCCCCTAAATTGCTTATTGAGATGATCCTAGGGTTTTTCTTTTTCAGTTTGCTAGTGTGGTGAATTGCATTGATTTTGTGTTAGTATTAAGGTGGTGTAGCATTTCTGATAAACTCAAGTTCATGATGTATTATCCTTTATCTTTGCAAATTTGAGATGCTATCATTTTATTTAGAATTGTTGCATCTATATTTATGAGTAATATCGGTAAGTAGTTTTCGTATGTCTTTAATTTTGGAACTAGAGTAATGCTGATATCAAAGAATGAGTTAGAAAGCATTCCCTATTGTGCATCCTAGAAGAATTTGTATAGAATTGTATTCTTTCTTTTTTGTTAGAATTCACCAGTGAAGTCATCTGGGCCTACAGTTTTCTTACGGGCAAGATTGTTAGCTACAAATTCAATTTCTGTAAACGACGTGGGGCTTACCTAGGTTACCTAATTCTTCTTAAGAGACCATTTGGTAGTTTGTGTCTTTCAAGATACTTTCCCATTTCATCTAACTTGTTGAGTTTGTGGACATAAAATTGTTAATAATAGTCCTTTATTTTCTTTTTAATACCTTAAGGTGCTACAGTGAGTCTGCAGTCATCTTTATCATTCCTGACATTGATAATTTGTGTTTTTCTCTTTTATTTTCTAATCATTCTGGCTAGACTTATCAATTTTATTTGTTAATTGCTTTTGGGTTTATTATTTTCTCTCTGTTTTCCATTTCACTAATTTCTGCTGTTTTTTTTTTTCTTCTACTTATTTTGGGTTTAATTTACTTTTTTTATTTTTCCTGGCTCCTTAAGATGGAAAGTGAAGCCATTGATTAAAGACCTTTCTTCTTTTCTAATATAAGTGTTTAGCAGTATAAATTTATCTCCAAATACTGCTTTATTAACATCCCTCAAATTCCAATATGTGATATACTGCATTTACTTCAGAATACTTCCTAGTTTTTTTTCTTTGCGGTTTTCCAGATATATTTCGGTTAATGATTTCTAATCTAATTTTTATTATCAGAAATACCATATATAAATTGAACTCTTTTACATTTATTGAGAATTATTTCATGACCCCAAACATGGTTTATCTTGATTAATGTTCCATGTGCAGTGGGAAACGATGCATTGTGGGTTATCATTTAGGGAAAGGATATAACATCTAGGTGAAGTTGGTTGATAGCTTTGTTCAAATCTTCTGTATTCTAACTGATTGTATTCTATCTGCTTGTTCTATCAATTATTCAGACAGGTATTTAAATTTCCAGCCGTAGTTGTGGACTTGTCTGTTTCTCCTTGTAACCTCATTAATTTTCGATTCATGTATTTTGAAGCTCTCATTATTAGATCAATTAACATTTAGAATCGTCATGTCTTGTTGATGAATTGACCTCTTTATCAATATGAAATGACCTCCTAAATCCTTGGCATTTTTCTCGGCTTTCGAATATATTTTAAATTTTCATGTGTATCTTTGATTTTTTTTTTTTTAACCATTGGAAAAGTAACTTCTGCGTTACACGATTTAAACCATTTAAAAATTCTTAATCCTTTGCCAGATTGCCCTCCAGAAAGACCATGCAGATTGATACTTGTCTGAGTGTTAAGTTTTTATAGAGTTCAGATATATGGTCTTTTAAAATTTAAGAAGTGTCTAGAGGTTGATTGAATTGTAGCATTCTGCTGATTACAGGATAAATATACTACCATTTATATTATGTGCTTTATAGAAAATTAAAATGATGTGGGTATTTTTCAAGATGTCACTAATTTCATTTAATATCTATCTTTGATTTTTCATATGCATAAACCAAAATGGATATCATATTTATATAATAGAGATATGTAAGAGGAGAGGAGTTGATTTCTTTAAGTTTATTTAATCTTTTCTACATATTTTTTCCGGCATCGTCAATATTTTAGCAATAATTTGCAAAATTATATGCTTACATTTGTATGGATAGAATGTTTGGTTTTAAATAAGTTAATGTGTGGAAGGAAGTTTTGTATATAATAACATGTTTATAAATATACTTTCCAAGATTAAATATGAAATACTCTATGCTTAGATCCAATAGGGATTTGTGTCTTCTTAAGCTTAGATAGTACCTGTTGCAGATAGTAGCGAATGATGTAATCCATTTGATTTATGTTTTTGTTTTTGTTTCTTTTTTTGATATGTAAAAGTATTCTCTAGGGAAGTTTTACACATTAACTAAGAAATGCACAACATATTTAATATCTTTTTATTTAAAAAATGAACACAAAGAGTGGTGACTGGTTTGGATGTGTTTGGTAATCCTCAGCTGTTTTTTCATGCAGGAGTCTTCCGGAGCCCCTTATGACCTACGAGTTACATGGCGATTTCATTATTCCAGCCAGTAAGTATTATGTAGAGGTGAATGAACACAGTTTCGTTTTTAACAGTGTGTTTAAACTACAGTTTCCACATGAAAATTTAACTTCATGTTATTGTAATTTGTGCTAAGCACACAAACCACTTTAGAAGATCTTGGGTTTCTTTTCCCATTTAGAAGGTGAAAAGCATAATTAATACATTTTTTCATTCATTCACAAACATTTATTCATTGTCTACTGTGTGGCAGTAGCTGGTAGATACTTGGTATGTAGAGCCATGAAAGGATTTCTGCCCCCAGGAATCAGCTCTCTAGCAATTGTTGGGGCATACACACCTCCTTCTATACCATGACGTATACGATAATATCATGAGCAAAATGCTGTGGGAATACAGAAGTATTTACCTTGGAGAAGAGGTTGGGGAGATTCGCAGATTTGGAGAGATAAGCAGGTTGGAAATGGCTCCGCATTGGAAGATATTTAGATGGAAATAATAGGCAAAAGAAATATTTTGAGATAATGCCAGAAGCTCACACAGCATTTGATAGGGAATGATTTATATGTGATAAAATCTTAAATGAAAAAGGCCCATAGTTGGCCCTAATTAAATTTTTGTTAAGTCATACCCATTTGAAGCTTTCTTATTTTCTCTCTATTATCGTTCACCTCAGTATTTTATATTCAGCCTATGGTATTTAATCACCAGAGCCTTCTCAAATATACTGTTGTTAGGTATTTAATAGTTAAGGAAATGAAGGTTGAGAGATGTTAAGTAACTTGCCAGATTAGAGGGATCTTTATTTAAAACTCAAAACCCCGGTTCCACTGGTTAAAACCCGCAGTTTGGTTTTCACAGGTGCACCAACAGTAGCTGTAATTGTATTTTCATTTCCTTTTATTTTATTTTTTTCTCTTGGATGTATTCCATAGTTCAGTCTGTCAGAAAACTTAGAACAATCCCTTTGGGTCCTGTGTTGCTTTAAATGCTGCCTTCTTGTGAGGTCTTTGCTGAGGCCAGTGTAAAGCTTACTCGTATGCTGCGGAAAGAAGACTATACACATAAAACAGGCTTTTGGGAAAGGGAAAAAATATGGTTCTATTCACTTTTGTTTTCACATGGAAGAGGATTTTTTTTTTTTTTTTGAAGAGAATTTGTGTGATCAAGGAAGTAGGGGAAAGTTTTCTTGGCAGAAACTCAAGCAAATGCTTAGTTGTTTTGATTTCTTCCCTGTGGCATTTTTGGCAAACCAGGGAAAGAGAAATTAAACTCTACTTGGAGGACAATTGTTTCATGTTAGCCTTGGAGACTGGAAAAAGTAGAAGAGTGCCAATTTTAATCTAGAATCCTTTGAGAATTGGGAAAGATAAAGTGATTATGGAATAAGGTTTCAAATTACCACAAGTGAGCATTATTATTATTATTATCGTGCCTTATAACTGAGGCCAGTGTGTTTAAAATTCTAACAACATATTTCACCAGATGAAGGCTTCCTGAGAGGTAGAAGCTAACACATGCTAGTGAAGTCTGTGGTGGTAGGAAACGAGGCTGTTTTTGAACAGTGTGGTAGAAGAGATTGTGTAAATACGAAAGGTATCATCACCTACCAGACCAGGACCTTGTATTTTACTTCCCAACTTCGGAGAGGGAGGTACTTTAAAAATCTTCACAATTTGAATAACCAGCCTGTTCCAAAGAAATACTGTAGCTACTGTAATTATTGGCATGTATTTGCACTAAGTGGAGTTGTGGTTGGAATGGAACCTGTAGTTACCTTTTTTAATGAGAGAAAGCACATGTATAAAATCGGGGTATTGTGGGAACCAACATTTGTACTGTAGAACTTGACTTTTTTATTTGAATCTCCTGTGAGTACCGTTCTCTATACTTACTTTTCCTCTCAGGAAAGAATGTGGGAGTAGATCCTCCAGTCTTTTTTATATGTGCCTTTAAGTATGAAATGAAACAGTTACAGGAATCAGGTGGCCAAAATTAGTCTCCCTTTTTGATTATTGTTGGAAAATTGGGATCGCGGTTAAGCTATCATTTCCCATTAACAATGGCAGAGATTACCTTACTTTGCCGAAGTATCTGTTAGCTGAGCTGACGGCTAAAATTATCGAGCCTCACCAGTCTTTGCTGCTGCCTCTCACCCCAGCATGGAAACTAATTTCTGATTCTTTTCACTCGTGTGCGGTAGTTTCCATCTGTTCTGTGCCGTTGAGATCATCTCTTCTGTCCCCCCTGCCGAGAGTTCTGAAGAGTTCTCCTGGGCCCTTTCATTTTCTCTCATCGGTTTTCTTTCCTACAGAGTTCTGCTGGGAACCCGAGTTAATTTCTGGAGTGCATGATACAAAAATGAGTTTTATTTCTTTGTTGTCATAACAAAAGGCAGAAGCCTTTTATTCTTCATTCTTAAGAAATAACGACTTATTGTTCCATGTCGAATGCATTGGGAAATTTATTTTTTTCCCAGAGAAAATTAAGAGCATTAACTAAACTTTCTCAGCTGAGGGAGTTAACTGAAATTGCTAAAAAGAGCTAGAGACCATGTGTATAGGAAAACCACTCCTGTTTTTTTCCTCTCCTCACACACATAACACTTCACTTCTGACACTCTGGTCACCCAACGTGTGGGGTTGTTCCCCACATCGGCTAGTTCTACAACATCAGCTGAGTTTCCTACAATTCTGTTCAGTTCTGCTTCTGTCTACCTAGAGGTAGCAACAGATCCCACAAGTTAAGGACTCAGTCCCACAAGACTGCCCCCACTTCAGAAACCAGTCACAAGGCTCAGTCTCTCTCCAGTAATTCTGACTGACCCGCTAGAAATCAGAATTTTAGTAACTCCCACCTTGGATCTGATAATTTGCTAGAAAGGCTCATAGAACTCAGGGAAACACAAACTTAGGTCTATCAGCTTATTATATGATTAAGTACACAGTGTGGGATGCTGATGAACAGTCAGATGATGCACACACACAGTGAGGTTCTGAGGTGTCCTGAGCCCAAGAGCTTCTGTCTCTGTGGAGTTGGGGTGCACCACCCTCCTGGAATGTAGATATGTTCAGGCACCTGGAAGCTCTTCAAACCCTGTATTTGGGGATTTTTATGGAGGGTTCATGTAGGCAGTATGGGTTATTAACTCCATTTCCAGCCCCTCTTGTCTCTTTGGAGAAGGTGGGGAGGGGCGCGGGTAGAGCTGAAAGTTCCAAGCTATTGATCATGGCTGTATCTTTATGGTGACCAGCCCCCATCTAGGGGCCTACCCAAAGTCACCTCATTAGAACAAAAGATGTTTTTATCCAGGAAAATTCCAAGGGACTTAGGAGCTTGGCGTCAGACACTCCTGTTACTCAGTGAATTATGGAAGTCCTCCTAGGAGCTTCGTGTCGGGAAGTAGGGTCAAAGACTAAATATTAGAACAAAAGATTATTGGAACATCCCTATTTACAAGTGTTTTAGGAGCTCTGTCGGGAATTGGGGGCAGAGACCAAAAAATATATATTTATTATTATTTCACATCATCCATTTTTTGAGAGACTATAATGGACTTTTAGTGTAGAAATTCATAGGATGAAAAAACAGTCTACACAGGAATGCAAAAGACTGTGCCCACCTGGGGAAGGCTGGTACGCATCCCCCAGTATATGGTACTGCATGGCGTACGTTGCCTCTGAGACTGCACTTCTAGTCCATGGTCTGCATCTCAGCCTTTCAGACTCTTGAGTCCTCGAGATGTCATATTGCTAAGACTTGGACCCACGCTTCGGGATGGGACTTGCGTTAAACTTAGTTTAAGAGTGACAGCTGAAGCTTGGATGCCTACTGTGGCATCACATGAAGAATTTCAGTCTGCTAAACCAGAATACTTGTCTTTCTACGTTCAGTATGTTTTCTTCCTGTAGCCAAGTCACCTGGGAAGCAAAATCATAATCACCAAGTTCTTTAGTCATTTATGACGAGAAAGGTAACTGTTAGAGGATCCGGGGCACTGGTCTTTGCCTAATCAGAACGTTCTGTCCTTGTTGTTAAATGTGAATGGGAAGCAAGACAGAATCATGTGGTGTTAGTGGGAAAGAACTCGGAACTCTGGAAAGTGAGACTTGAATGCTTAATGATATCAAGCTATCTTAGTCTGGTGTATTCATTTCCAGGTAGATGGGATCTTCCATAGAAGAACTGGAAAACTTGATGTCTGTTGACTGCAGTCTTTTGTCCCTTGGGAAGTGCTAATGGTTACTGCTAATGCTTTCCTAAAGTTATAGCGTTATTGACTTAGAGCGTTTAAATATTGAAATAACATTTATCTGCCTGTGCAGCTTCAGTGGGCTCCAGTAAGCTATGGTCATATCTTTGCAGTCTCCTAATTATGATCACATCATACGCAGATAGATATTAAGTGATGGGGTTGCTAATTTATAGTTTCACAATTAAAAATGCTTTTGCTATTACAGTAAACTCCTAATATCTTGGCACATGTCAGGAATTTGGTTTTATGGTTAATTCAGTATCCTAGATTTCAAAAAGCTATACTTTTCATTCTTTGCTAATTTATGTCAATTAAAATTAATGAAATGCATATAGCATAAGCAAGTGAAGATAATTTGTCTTAGGAAACTTTTTTTGAGTACTTTAAAGTTATTACTATGTTGTAGCCACACACATGCTCATTAATAGAAAGCTGATTAATGTCAAAATATGGGAAGTTTGGGTTATTTTTCAAAACTGATTCTACTATTTTTTAGAAATGAAGACCCTTATCCTTAAAGGGTAGGAAACTTTTTCTTGTGTTTCTAAATTAAGTAATAATTCCAAAAACGTTAAGAGTAGGTTTTTTTTTTTTTTTTGGAGAAAGGCGATTATTAATAACAAGACATACATGAATTAGAAGTAGCTTTTTAGTGCAAACTTCTCAAAATTTTTAAATTTTTGAATGCACAAAATTCTTATAGGAAGTTATCCTTTTATTTCTTTGGAATTTTTGACTATTTTTCATTATCCCTGTTTCAATTTTATTTATAAAATTAAAACTGCATTGAAAATGTCTTATTTTTATTGCTTTTATTTTTCTCTTAGATTTAGTAAGGCATTATCTTGGATTTTAACTTCCTATTAAAAACTCGATTATAATTTATACCTAACTCTTTAGATAGTTATACTCTTTTTTTTTTCTAGAAGTTGTACTCTTTAACGTCAAATGTATTCTATAAGAGTTTTATTATATAATATGATCTGATTACTTGTGTTCTGCTTTATCATGTGCCTTTTCCTAGCCTTTTTGCTTTTTTTCTCTTTAACTACAACTGCATTCTGTGTTGTAAAACCTCATTCCTCATTCTTAAACACTACTATTGGAAGTGTAAACTAGAACAAACAACTTTACAAACATTAGAAGCAATGTAAATCTTCATAAAATTAATGGTATGGAACCCCATTTAATGACATGGAAGGAGGTCCATGATACATTAAATAAAATAAGCTGAATATTTCATTACAAAAAAAAAAAAAGAAAAAAAAAATTCTTAAACTATTGAACCTAAAGTTTACTAGCTTATCTTAGAGTGAGACTTACGTGGGTAATTTTAATTTCAGCGAACTTTATGTTAACACTTAACAGGAATGTGCATAAATAATAAGTGTACAGATTAATGAATTTTCACAGAGTGAAGATAGCCATGTAATCAGCCCCCAGATCAAGAAATAGAACATTATCAGAACCCAGACCCCCTACCTTATACCCACAGGGGTCACTGCCAAGCCCACGATGTGTGAGCACTTGCCTGACTTCTGACACCATAAGTTAAGGTTTCTGCATTTGAACTTTATATAGATGGAATCATACAGAATGTTCTCCTTTGCATCTGGTTTCTTTTGCTCATCTTGTGAGATCCATCTGTGTTGAGCGATCAGTAGTCCACTCACTCTTACTGTAGTACAGTATTCCATTGTATGAATGTAGCACAGTCTATCTGTTCTACTGTTGATGGATACTTGAGTTATTTCAATTTTGGACTATTACCAAGAATGCTACTGCCGCGAACATTCTAATATGTATCTCCATTATGATCTCATCCTAACTAATGATGTTTGCAAGGACCTTATTTCCAAATAAGACCATTGTGTTAAGTGTGTCTTTTTATTCTGATGTTTTGACATCTGTGGCTTGACCGATGCTGCGAGCCTGCCCCTCCTAGGGCGAGCCAATTCCTAGAGGTAGGAAGCCTGAGCCTGCTTTCCATATGCCAGCTGACTAATCCAGAGTTCACTTTCTCTCCCCCCACCCCACTCTTTTGGGGTCTTACATTCCAGGCCAATATTCTCCTACCCTAATGACCTCAGGGTCAGGTACAAGACAGCTCAGGGCAGCCCCTGGGTCTCAGAGCCCCCCGAGAGAATCAGAACAACCAGCCCTAAGCCAACTTACTTTGCTTTGTCCATGGTAGTGCTTCTTGCCTTCATTCTCCCCTTGTTCCCTCTGCCACTTGACCAGCCTGGTGCTTCCCCTTGCAGCCCTGTGTGGCACACCACGCCTCCTTTCTCTAGAATCTGTGGGGATAATTTTCTTTATTCATGACAGTCATTTCCATGTCTGTATGTCTCACCATACCTGATGTGTTTTAAATGATCACATTCTGAGATACCAGGGGTTAGAACTTCGACAGCTGTTTTGGGAGAGACAATCCAGCAGGTGAGAGGGAACGCTTTATTTGTGTGGCCTTGTGGGGCGGTCGCCCAGGCCGAGACCCCTTCAGAGCTGTGAGCGCACTTGGAGTGCAGCGTGCCAGAAGGAGAGGCGGTGACTGTCCTTCAGCGCCCGCCGAGGGGCAGGCACAGACTACAGCCTCACAGACATCACCTCAGGAGGGAGGCACGGAAGATGGCTCTCTTCTCCTTCAAAAGGTGGCAAATTATGTTAGAGTCTGTTTGAAGATGTCGAACAGATGAGCTGTTGTAATTGTTGATTTGTAGGAATAAATTTGATTCTGAGTACTCCGCTAACAATTTTTTTTTTCTTTTTTTAAAGAAAGTGGGAGCCCAGAATCCCGTGTTAGTGCTATCCATTTCTTGGTACACAAACTGCCAGAAAAAAATAAAGAAATGCTGGATATTTTGGTGAAACACTTGACGAAGTAAGCTTCTTTTCCTTCCTCACTTCCTTCATTTTGCTCTGGGTTTTGCTGTGGGTGTTGTGCCACGTTCTGGGATTTGTAACGGTTGAAGTTGGGGCTGTACACACAATACCAGAGGCCACGCCTGGAAGGGCAGGTGGACGTCTGACTCATTGTGTGTGTTTTGGACAAGACTATTGAAATATGATGCTTTCGTGAAGTCATGTAATTATTTGCTTAACATCACTGCCAGCATCTTGGGATTCGATTTGAAGTAAAAGAGGAGGATGATACACACTTCCCTGTACATAGATTCAGAAACGTGATTATAAATCTGTTAGCAAATTTAACTTGGTTTCACACCTACCTAGCTCTAAGTTTGAACATGTCCTTTAAGCTTGTTTAATCAACTAATAGGTAGTTATTTCAAAAGATCCATTCTATTTTTATTCCCTCTTTAAAAAGCAAGCAAAATCTAATAATTCAGTGGAGAAATTAGCTCTTCGGGGCTAATAAGTGACTCCTTGATCACTATAATTATGGAATTTCAGAGGTGAGAAGAAGCTGAGGAACACCGTTTTTTTCCGAACCTTTATTTTACATTCAAAAATGGCCAGAGGATATGACTTGTCAAGGTTCCTACTACTAGTATAGCCATTCGTTCATTTGGTCAGCAAATATTTATTGAATGCCTTTGTAGGTGCTGGTAGATACATAATTGAACAAGATAGACAAAGTTCCTACTTTCATGAAGTTTCTTCTATCTGAGGGAGGGAAGATAAACAGGTTACAGATATATAAAATAATTTCAGGTGGTAAAAAGGCAGAGGCAGGGGATAGAAGACTAATGTCGGGTATGGGGCTGCAAAGAGGGTTATTCTCTTTGAGGACGAGACCTTTGAGCTGAGGCCGAATTAAGTGGCAAGGCTGCTGAGAACTGGTGTCCAGGTCGTTCGCTGAGCCCCAGCTCTGTGTGCGTGTGAAAGTGACTCCTCTAAGGCTAGTAGTTTTCAGAAGCAAGAGTATAATGATCTGGGGACAGAGGGGATGTTCTAAGTAGAGGAGAGCAGTAAATGAAAGCCTTTGAAAGATAAAAGCTCAGCATATATGTGGAATTATTAAGAAAGCTGCGTGGCTAGAGGCGAACATCAAAGAGAGGGGAGCAGAACGGTAGCCAGGCGCCTCGTCCTGTGGGGCCCTGATATCCAGGTGTTTCCGAGGCAGACGCTGAGGGCAGTTGGGTCCTGCTTTTTAGAGAAGTCTGTAGCGTTGTAGAGTACTGCACATTCCACAGATTTGTGCATCTTTTAACCAGAGACCTTTCTTTCCCCCTCTTCAACATTAGTGTTTCAAACCACTCCAAGCAGAACCTAATGACCGTGGCCAATTTAGGAGTGGTGTTTGGACCAACTTTGATGAGGCCACAGGAAGAAACTGTTGCTGCCATTATGGATTTGAAGTTTCAGAACATTGTTGTGGAAATCTTAATTGAAAACCATGAAAAGGTAAGTCTGTTTTTGTCGCTTAAAGGAATCATTGCATTTGGCTTCTCACCTTGTGATGCATAATTATTTCCTTAGATTTCTCTCTTTTTAAATTATTTTATTGTGGTGATGAGTTTGGTTTTGAGAAATTTGCATCAATCTTCTTCCTTCTGATGGAGTTTCATAAATCTGAAGTCTTCCTGCTCTTCTGTGATCTCTGGTTTAAGGAAAAAATGTGTACTCCAGATGCAAATGAATACCAGCTGTGTAATGATGAACTGTTTAGGGGTTTTTTGGTGCCTTCATTCCTGTCCTTGGATGTCTCATTCAGATTTTATTCTGTAACACAGAGAAAATATTTTTGTCAATCTGTGAAACACTGTCCTCAGAAAAACAAACATAACTCTCCCTCTTCTACCCAGTTGTGTTAACAATTTCAGGGGATTCATATGCATTCTTGAATCTGGGAACCAACCCCAGGTTAAAGATCCCTAATTTAAAATGAATAATCTCTTAGGTGACATATCTTATTACTTGTTTGTTTCTCTGTAATTAAGGGGAATATGTGATTTTTAAAAATATATTAGACTCCTTAAAGAACTGTTAAACTTTTTCTTTTTACCCATTCTGTCAGTTATACTTCAACACCTTGCTAATAATTTTTCCTCTAAGATAGGGAATTTGAAAATTATTAAAATGTCTGGTTACTCATTCGTTAATTAAAAGTTTTTTTCTTTTAATTGAAATTACATTATATGCCAACAGTGTGTTAGATGCTGGCTGTAAAATGAACATTACAGCTCCTTATGGAAAGCAGGTCAGCTGGAAACCTGTTTGGGGGCTCGTATCCTATAGCATTGTCCCTGTCTAACATGCTACATAATTTACTTCTTTCTTAGTTGTTACTTATTTCTCCTTGCTAGATCCTTGACAGCAGAGACCTTTTAATACATGTAGAGTAATATCTGTTACATATTAAGTGTTTAGTTAGTATTTATTGGCTGAATTAATGAACTCATAACTTTTGAGAGAATCAGAGGAGTGAGAGACAAACAGGTGTAGTCCCTTGGAACAGAGCTTTGCAGGAGCAATCGTTGGGTTCTTGTTGCATATTCTGTCTGCTAGAGCACTTCTAGCTTGTATTGGTTCCCACTGAAAAGTTGGAAACCTGGTCAGAGATTTTCTTTACCAATATAATAAAAGCTAATTATTTATGGGTATAGGAAGCTTGTAGGGCTTTTTGTTTTTGGTCACTAATGGTAAAGTTGTGTCTTTTATGGTCCTATCAAACTGTCATTAAACCTCATTAGTGTGCACTAAACTATTCAGACAGCTTCATGGAATGATGGCTACTATTCATTTTTCGAAAAAGAAATAATTAGACTACAAGCTTTAGAATGATGTTTAGTAGCACAACTATCATTAGATTAAATCCCAATTAGGGAACTTTTAACCAATTTGTGAAAATTCTGGCTTGGTTCTTGCTTTTGGATAAAAGGATCTCCATTTAATGCTGCAGCTTCCTGTTTTCTTCTCTTATTTGAAACTGGGAAGATAAGTACATCATTTTTCTTCTGGGAAGTAGATAGTGCTGCTTTTACCTTGTTAACAAATCTTAGAGAAATCTCCAAGTGGCATTGGTGAGCCAATTATAATAGTTACAGCAGATGAAACTAGACTCGTTCTGAGATCAAGCTTTATGGAGCTAAGTAGAGAGAGGGCTTTCAGTTTCCCTGTCTCCCTCTCTGTGGCTGGGCTAGATAATGCTGCCAGCATACCACCGATGTGACCTGACGTACCGAGGGGTGCGAGACTGAGCTTTCAGATTCTTCACCGTGTGCGTGGGTTCAGGTTTGGAAGCACAGGCATGCCCGGGGTTGGGGGAGGAGGGAGTGTTAGCTTGGATTCGTTAATATTTCTGAGAGCTTATTTCCCCATTACCTCTTCTTTTCTCTATAATTTCATCCTTGTCTACTTTCACTCCCACTCCCAGCTCTTTGTTCCTACTTGGCTAGACTTCACTTGAGAGTCAGGCTCTGCTATGGGGAAGAATATTTCTGCTGACAAGGGTGGTTGTGCAGGAAAGCTTCATATGGACGGACGTACCCACATCAGCTGCTGGTTTCCTTGACAACTGATCCACATATACCACCCAAAGATCTTATGTTTGACCTGAACGTGGCAAGGGGTAGATAGAGTTCCTCTTAGGAAATGTTCAAGAATGAAAAGAAAAAGGGTCGGATAGGTGATTGGTCTTGTGAACGAGGCCACAATTATAATACAAAAAGGAGAGGCAACGAAGAGGCCCAGGTGGTGTCTGTGAAGGAGGACAGAGACGGGACAATGACGGTAGAAGAAAAGTGTTTCCTTTTCCTGTTACTTATTTTTCCTCCCTAGGAAGGTGAGAAATGGTGACTCTGACTAGGAAAGTCCTAAAGCAGAGGAAGAAACTTTCAACATACAATTAAAGCAAGAGAGCTGTGAGTTAATTTTGGAGTTAGAAAAAGACTTTTAGTTAATTCGCTCTGGAGATCACATTTTATTCTAGCCTTTTGCTGTTTTCATAAAATCCATATGTACTTTATAGGAAACCTAATCCATATGTTTTGGCTTCATTTCCACATAATACATTAAGATGTTGTTTTAAGAGAAGTGTTTGTGGGCCAAAAATGTTATCAAGGTCTTTCTTCCCTTGAAAACCAGAAAATTGTATTTCCCAGGTGGAAAAGGGTACTATGAAATTCTCAAGGATTTTCAAATTAAGGTTGTGCCTCAGAATTTATGGATTTCGCATAAGTTTTGTACTCAAAGTATATGTGTTATGGGTTAATTCAGCATAGTGCCTGCTGAGAGTCAGACGTGGTGTGAGATTTCGGGGACGTAAAGACAGTGAGTCCAGCAGGGCAAAGAAGTACCTGACGGTAACTGCAGGAGACTGTGGAGAACGAGGGCTCGGAGAGACAAAGCTGCGGACTTCGGAGGACAGTACCGCCGACTGGGGTTGGGGTGCTCTGGAAGGTGTCCTGCATCGTAGTTTGAATAGGTTTTAGAATGAAGCTGGAGCAGGTGGGAATATTGTAAGCGGATGTTCAGGTCTGGGGGGATCATGCAATCAGAGAAACACAGAGTGGGTGTGTGTTCTGCAAAAGTAGCTCCTGTTGAAACCTGAGAGAGAGGCACCAGATGAGTTGGGGCAGAAATTCAGGCCAGGAGTAGGGAGGTTGAGGATGCCACCGTAAAACTTCTGGATTTAATTTTATAGGTACCAGGGTCTCTCATAGGTTTCAGGTAAACCAAAGCTAAATGTGACAGCTGGGTTTGCTGTAGAAAATATAGAAATAAATAGTCAGGTGAGAGGTTATATGGCATAGATGAAGGGCCTGGTAGTGAGAATGGGGAGTTACAGGCCGGAGAGCATCATTTTGTGAGCTGTATAGATGAAATCCAGGGACTAGATTTGTGGGACATCTCAGAGGAAGGTGTTATAAATAATGCTGAGAACTCAATCCTGGGAGAATGTTGGTGCCATTAATAATAGGACAAAAGAAAATGGGGCAGGAGTGAGATGAGTTTAGTTTATAAGATGCTGAATTTAGTTGTGGTCTGATGTCCCGCAGACAGTTGGAGGCGTGGGGCTCAAACTTGTGGGAGAATTTAGTGGTGGAAAGTTTAATACAAGAGATTGACATGAAGAAGTATTTATTGGATGCTCATTGTATCAATATGCTTTAGCTCCATCTATGGCACTTACTTCATGTAACCTTAGTGTTTAGGGGTGTGTGTGTGTGTGTGTGTGTGTGTGTGTGTGTGTGTAAAACATATAAACTCTCCACTGCATATAAATGCAACAGTATCCCTAAGTATGTACAAAATTCTGATTACATGTTATCCCTTTATACATACGAGAAAACTAAAAGGTGAGAGATTAGCTTGCTCATGGACGCATAGCTAGTAAGTAGTCATGCCTGGGTTTAAACTAAGGCTTGTTCCATCCCAAAAGCTTTCTATCACTAGGAGAAAGAAGGAACAAAATCCTTGAGAAACACCAAGATTGTACTATTAGTGATAAAAGAGGAGCCAGAAGAAACCCAGGCAAAGTTCAGTGTCAGGGTTGTCGAGGGGTCTTGTCCATGATGCCAGATGCGGTCATGAGATGGGAGAATATGAAGCCTGGCAGAGGGCATGTGTTCTCTCCAAGAGCAACAGTCTGCTGAGAGCAAGAGCCGAAATCAACTCATAAAGCCTTAAAGGAGTGAGTGTTCAGGAATGAGCGATCGTCCATGTAGATCTGTTTTGTATCTTTTCCACATGACAGAGGGATATACATGAGATGCGATAGGGTCGGGAAGGACATAGGAGGGCCTGCGTTGTATACAGCTTGCTAATCACTCTCATATTCTAATGACCTGTTATTATATGTCTCTTTCCCAGTGCCTGAGAGCCCTTGAAGATTCTAAAGAACGTTAGAGAATCATCAAAGGAAACATTAATATCAGGGTCATTTTAATACCTGTCTTATTTTATGTTTAACAAGGTGATTTATATAAAGTAAGGTACATAATGTTCCCTCTCAACCAAATCACTTAACAGAATACATATGATAATAGCATCCAGATTATATTTATCTTGTTAAGGATTTTAATTGGATTTTCTGTGTGATGTGCCAGATGTGGTATTCTGGGTTGCTTTTAGCTTTGTGTGGTTTTCAGTGTAGTCTGATGTTCATTCATCGTCTGATGGTCCGTAGGTCATGAGTTATTTCTAGCTTTTATTATAGTTTCTGTGGACCAGAAGATACCGAGAGACAACATATAATATTTACATAAAACTTTTCCTACACGAGGATTCTAGTAACGGTCGAAATAAGCATTTTAGCCTTTGAAATGGGTTGTTTGGCGGTCTGTTTTTTTTTTCTGGTGTGAAAACGGAAGCAATTGGCGATGATCATGCTTTGTGGAAAAGGCCAATGTCATATTCCTGCCCCCAGATTTCTTCAGTACGCTTTGACTTTTCCCTCTTTGTAACATGTTGCCAAGTCCTTGAATAGGCGGTATCCCCCATCATAGGAGAACCTATAACGCGTAAAGGCGGGGAGGGCACATACGTTTCCCAGCAGGCGCCCAATGTAGTCACCAAAATATTACATTCCAGGCTCATGCAGCAGAGTATCAATGGTGCGTCGCATTATTCTTGTCAACCTTGGGACTGACCTTCTGATCTGCACCCACCTGCCTTTGCCACTGGCATCCCCGCCACCAGGCTCAGTGGTGGACCGGATTCCGTGCTCAGTCCCCACGGGCAGTCCAGCAACAGCCACATGTGGACGGTTTTGGCTGCGAGACAGCCCACTCCTCCACTGCTCTTGCTGAAAAAGCGGCACCCATCCTCACCCTCTCCTGCGGGTTGGTCTCTGTCCTCCTTTCATGGAGAGGAGGCCCAAGTGAGTAGTATGCAAGATTTTCCTTCTTCAAGTGCAAGGAACCTTCCGGTCTTAGAGCATGCTTGTTATTTAATGGGGGAAAAAAAGCTCTTTAAAAATAAACCCAGCCTAAAATGCTTCCTGATTTAGCTATGGAGGCCCTGGGTTGCTAGGCAGCACCAGTTTTCATGTGAGAGAAAAATAAATGTCTTAAACAACAGCAACAACAATAAAGCTCCAGAGCTTCTCAGAGCTTTATGTCTGCCTGAGTAGTGGCTGTTCAACGTAGAAGTGAATACAAGAATATCTGACAGATTTTCAGATGATGATTTTTTTTTCTTACAGTTTTTACGAATGTTGGCCTCTTTGGCATAACCATGAAAACTTTACTGTTATTTTGTTTGTTTGTTTGTTTGTTTCTCAATAGGGCTTTGCATTTTTCTGGAGTGTTTAAAAAGAAGCTTTAAAAGCATAGAAAACTTCGTCATACTTGTTGCATCTTTTGAGGAGTCGGAAAATAGCAATGACATTGTCCTCCCAGTTCTGCCCTTTTCATTGGCTGTGGCTCAGGGAGTGTTTGCTTCGCACCGTAATGGAGCTCTGTAGAGGCAGGTGCTATTTTCCCACTGGACTCGAGTGGTTTAATAAGAGGAAATTTGGGAGACATGGGTCTTTCCCTCTGCCGTGTTGTAGTGTCCAGTATAGACAAAGCACCAGGACTGTCTCAAGCAAACCGAAGAGCTGCAGTATAGAAGGGGGAGCCGATGTATTCTTTGTTGCATGTGGAAACATTCTTGGTACAAGTTAGAGAACTTGCCACGAGGTCAGGTTTTCATTCAGTAGAAGGAAGGACTTCATAATACTTTTAATAATGGGAATGTTCATGCTAGAGATGGGACTGAGGAGTTGGAGAACTAGCAGACCTCTGCAGTCTCCTCCGCGCTGAGATTTTCTTCCAGAATCTCTGAGAACGCAAAGCCAGAAAAGACAGAGCAGAGCTCAGTGCTTGAACTTGGCACTTAGTCAGGATTCGTAGCCTTAAAAATGATGAGGAGGCACGTGATCCTTCTGTTCATACACCTCAATTCTGAGACGAAGTCGCTTCTAGATTCTCACAGCTAGTGAACAGCAGTGCTGGGATGCAAACCAAGGGCTGTGCCGCCGCGAGGCCGAGCCGTTAAGCCCTGGACTGGAGTGCTGGCCCCTTTCATTCTCCATGGCTTTGAGTAGAAGGCCCTAGTCCTCATGGTCACTGTCTAATAGGCCGGACTACTATATTCTCATCCTTAGAAACAGCACATCTGGAATATATGTAGATTGAACTAAAGCACTAATAAAAGAATATTGGCTGTCTTAAATATGTTTTCAGGCATCTAAAATTATACCAAAATAGTATAAGTGAGAAAATATACAAGCATGAAGTGTTACTTTAATTATATAAAGTGACTTTTTTATATTGTAAGTTAGAGTATTAAGAATATGCTACATGCTTTAGTAAAAACTTTTAAAAATGATGAAAACTTAATATAGGATGTATACTGCTGAGGCCTATACAGTGATAATTTGCATCATAGGATACTTACAGAGAAAAGTTTTTTTTTCTCTCTCTCTTTCCTGGAAAGATGTCCTGCTATTTTGCCAACAAACAGATCTGGGAGTAGGGTTTTTTTTGTAGACTCCGAACCCACAGTCTCTGGGTGCCCCCTCATCTGTAGTGCCCATGTCATTTAGTACAAACATGTCCTAGCAGACAGCCTGGTCCCTCCAAAAACTACTCATTGGGGAGATGGATCCTTCTGGCATGTTTGTAAGACTTGGTGACGCTATAATCTTGATTTGCTGAACGACAAGATTAGTGACCCTGGAATCTGGACTGACTCAAGTTCTGTCCTCTAGAGATTTGGAATGGGAATGTGGAGAAACCCAGCCAGTTACCATGAGCTTGTCCTCACCCTCGGCACTGAAGAAACACCCATGGTGGGTCAGGTTCAGGCGGAGGGAAGGGGAGGGCAGGCATTGTGTAGGGAGGGATCTGGAAGATCATCAGAAGAGAGACGTGCAGGGGAGAAATGGAGAGTTGTTGGGTGACTCATGATGGCCTTGAGTTGCTACTTTCGGGCAGTCTTGAGTTCCCGCTCTTTCAACACCCTGCCAATTCCTTTTAATAGATCTGTTTTTACTTATGTCAACTTGGTAATGTTTTGGTTACAACCAAATCATCTTCAGACAGTGTGAGAAATTACAGATTGCAAAGTGCCTGTAATTTGATAAGTTTACAGTACATAGTTTCTGCATTGACTGATTTAACTCAGTTTAGTTTATATTTCATTGCATCTCCTGCATGTCCTTGAGGCCGGCTGGCTGCTTCTTAGGCCCAGTCCTTATGGAAACAGATCAGTATGTCTGGCCAACATAGTTTTAGGTGAAACTGGTCCCTTAAGCCACCCAAACCTGAACCTGTGGCTATAGTCCCATGATTTTATGACCAGATTTTCTTTAACTTTTTTCTTAAGTTTTCTCTTCTCGGACCAAGGTTCGAATCGGAAGTGACTTTTCTCTAAACTCTCCCATGATATCTTTTTTCCTGGGTTGCTGTTTTCCCAGGCCGGCAGGCTCCTTTTGTCTCCCATTGTATTCTCTCACGTCCCCCGGCAGGTGGCCCTCCAGTCTGCCACTTAGTCAGTGTTTTAAAGCCCACGCCTGCCTCTGACATCCTTTTCTTCCATCCAGAGTAGCAGTTTTGAAGTAGTATTATGTTAGGATCCACTTTGAAAATTTAAGAAAAGTTTTGGGTCCTGTTCCCAGAAAATAGTATATACAGTAAGTCCTCAGTTAATGTCATCGATAGGTTCTGTGACTTTAAGCAAAATGACAGAGTGTAACTGATTTGCCATTGGGTAATTGATATAAACAAGAGTTAAGTCCTATGGCATCTCATCAAGATTATGATGAAAAGACATTGAACGAAATAATATTATTCGAGTACCTGCTGTGTACACTAAAGAAATGTACATACAGCTTCAGGAATTTCTGGGACTGCCAGGCCCCCAACCCACATCCGGGGAGAAACCAAGAGCCGAAGTATAATCCCTGAGGAGTTAGAGCCCAGAACATTTCTTCAGGCTCAGCCTTTCTCATCTTTTGCTGTTGACTTACTTCCCATACTTTCCGTAGAACTTAGGGGAACGAGTAAGGATATCACTCTTCTCAGATTCATGCTTTATTCCATTAGCGATGCTTTGTCGCTCCTGGGGGCCAGTCACCAAGAAAACCTTTTCTCAAAATATTGGATTCCTCAGTTTGGCCATGGAAAGTGTGATCCCACACCGAAACACATTCTGCTTAAATAATGAAAGATGGCCACTTTCCATTATTTTGAGATATGCTGGTATTCAGCCTACATGGGGAAAAGGGAGGAAATCCACTTGGGGCAGGTTGCATCTCTGTTCAGGTCAGGTCTTCACAGAGTGGCTTCATTATCTCATTTCATTTCTCATGAATTTCTGTGGAATTAGAACCATTCTGAAGTACCAGTGCTACGTTTAGTCCACGATAACCGATCACTGACCATGTGCTCAAACCTCAGTTCCTGCATCTTTAGAATGGCAAACATTAAACATTAACATCTTATCTACCAGATGTTTTGAAACGAGCGTTAGGCAGAAAATGGTTGAACTAAGGGGCGGCAGTCTTAGCTCACGCACACTGGAGCACAGTTCTGTTTCTGCTAAACTTCCATTAATCCTCCAGTTTCCATTGTAATGAAAAGAGAGGGCAAAGTGACTCCTCGGTGGAACAGGCCGCCACAGAGTGTTCCGGTGGACGTCTCCCCGTCTAGTCTAGTGCCTGCTGTCCTGGGTGTGTCCAGGGTCCTCAAGACCACACTCATGTTTGGGGATTTGCCAGAGGGACTCACGGGACTCGGCATGTACCGACAGCGAGATTGATCACGGTGAAGCAGTGAGCACTGGCAGAGAGGACAACACACATGGAGTCTGGAGGCCTCCTGAATGCTCCCTGCTCCCGGGAAGAGTCACACGTCGAACTCCCAGCACCAAAAGCTGTCACGTATGTGTGACGTTTCTGTTCGGGGAAGCCCGCTAGAGACTGAGGGCCTGTTGGAGCCAGTCACATGCTTCGTGTCCTTTGCTCCGTGTGTGCCACAGTGCAGCAGGCTCACAGAAGGAAAGCAGGTGTTCTGTTAACACCTGCACATGCATGTTTTTGTGCAGTTTAGGCACAGCCGGCCATCCTAAGAGTTGAGCAAAGGTTTTATATTTGGAGAACTGTTTACCAAACAAGTTCCCAAGTGCCAACCAAGGGCCAACTCTGCAAACAGCCCTTTCTAAGGAGAGCCTCTCTGGCCTGCTGTGTGTATTCGTCTTTGCACCTGGACGTCTTTTAACCACCACCGTGAGGAGCCGGAGAGGCAGGTGTGAGCGTGATGTCCTCTGTCATTGGGACTCATGGTTTGGAAGTGCCTGCCCCCTTCTGCTAGTGAAGCACACGCCACCAGTTCCGTTAAAAAGGGCAGGATTAACAAACTGAGGAGCATGGGAATCGGCAAGAATGTGGTCGGAACAGGTAGAGTAAGTTACAGGCCATTACCAAGAAGTTCATTAATTTTTATGCAGAAGTTTGTAGAATTAGTTTCTCTTTTATTTTAATATCTTAGTGGTCATACTAACATTATCCCTCCCTTGCCCCAATATGCAGCGATTTAGGGGAATTTTCTGATTTCTACTTTTGTTTGTGTCACAGATCTTCTCTTGACCAGGTAGCGATGAAGTTTATCCATATTGGTACAATATTTTGTGCTTTCTGTTACCACAGAGATAAAGTAAGTCCTCACGTAATGTCGTCAATAAGTTCAGTGATTATAAGCAAAACGACATAGCGAAACCCGTTTTACTGTAGGGCAAATGATATAAACAAGAGTTAAGTCCCTACGGCATCTCATCTATGTTATAATGAAATGATACTGAACAAAACATTATTTGAGGATGTGCTCTACAGGTGTCTATAATTTTAGGGTAGAGTGAAACCTAATCACCTAAAGCTTCTTCAAGCACTGCACTTTGTCTGGAATCTGGGTCAAAATAATCTGGGAATATGAACTGAAATGGGCCAGGGTTGATGATTGATGCCGCCAGGGGGTGTGCGCCTAGGAGCTCATTACAGTGTCCTTTTTACGTATATGTATGTTTATCCGGAGTTATTGATGATAAGCGTTAAGTGATCTGATATTTGGTGCTGGCATCCGATCTTTTATGCAATTCTTAATTCATTCAAGAAACATTTATTAAGCTGCTTCTCTATGCTTTGTATTATATGGCCAGGCACAAATGATTAAGGAAACAAAAAGAAGCAAATCTTGCGTTTTTAGAAGTCCAGTGTTTAGTGAGAAAGACAACAGTGCAGCTAACTGACACAGCAGAAATCCAGTAACAGAGCCCGAAGACTGTGTATTAGAGTTTTGACCTACAAGAAGCCATTAGCTTCCTTTGTCTAAAGTCAGGTTAAGGCCAACTGTACACTTTAAAGACTTAAATGTATTAGGCATCCCTTTGTGAATCAACTTAGTCGTTTCTTCAGCAGATATTTATCTGTTCCATTCATAGCAGTGAGCTAGGCCCACGGGGGGTGTAAGGGTATAATTATAAACTGGAAGATTCCTCTTCCTGAGCATGCTAGTCTGCTGAAGGAGGAAGTTCCTAACTAAGGGCTTCCTGAGTGCCTGGTGTGCCAGACACTGGCCAGTTCTGGTAGAGAGGGTAGGTCCTTTTGGTTTGCCTGCAAGCTTGGAGAGGTAAAATTAACTTACCCAAGGTCACACAGCTTGCTTTATTCATTTACAGCCTGACTTGTTCCAACAAAGATTTTAGGCAGTTAAGCCACACAGTTAGAAAGTTTCTTGTGGTCTTTCTTCGTGTCCCAAGAAAAATAAGACTGTATTTTTTTTTACTCTTAAATGATGCATAGGGTTTCAGTCAATATTACTACATGGATAGTTCCAAGTTTAAATTGCACAAAAGTGCTTATGTATGTCTCTGTTGGAATGTGTGGGAGTAAGAAAGGAAATCTCTATATTTGATTTCATAAATTCATGAGCTTTGTATAGTCACTTGATACACATACCAAGGCCTGGTCGTATGCACAAGAAAGTTCTTATTAATCACTGCACAGCTGATGTGTTTGTCATCATTATTATTCTTAATTACCCAAAGTATACATTGACTACGGACTATAGTTTGTGCCAAACCAAATCTCTAATGTGACTGGATTGATAGGTTTTGAGGAAGATTAATAATCCTTTGTAAATGATGATAATTCTGTCTATGTTCATATAAAGAAACAGTGCACATCAGAAGCTCACACAAAATCGGGATCATAATCACAAGTAATGTTATTCTCAGTTTCTCCCTCCTGTTCTCTCTAATTTGTTGCTGAATCAACTTTGCTTTTTTTATTTTTCTTTTTTTTCTTTGTATATTGAAAATGGAATTTATTTATAGGTTCTGCCTTTTGGGGGGTAATTTTTTTCCCCCTGCCCCAGCAGTAAGTAAAAGTGGAGACTTTCTTTCTCTAGGGAAGGCTTCTGTTTAGAGGCAAATGGGGGGAATGACCCCTAAGAGGATTAGTCATCATTTTCAAAATTTAATGAAGGAATTAGGTCGTTTGTGCTTACTGTGCTAATAAGCTCAGAGGAAGCTGGACTTATTGATGGAGTGATGTAGAAAAGTTCTTGGAGTGAGAATTCTTTCTTGTGTACCATCATTTTATTCCCGTGATTCCTGCAGGACTGTGTTTCCTATGATGCTCAGGGCCACAAATGCATCCATAGTTCAACTTTTTTGGAAGTCTCCTGTGGCTTTATCCAAATTCCATAGAACCTAAAACATTTTTACTTGACTAGGTTATTCAGATGAATCCGATTCTTCGTCGTTTCCTATTCTTGGCAGCTTTCCTGTTCATTACTGTAGGTCAGTGATTTCTTAACTAGTTTTTGTGTTTCATATTCTTTTGAGAATTTGAAAGGTAACAGTCTCGCTTTCTAAAAAAATTCAAAAGCATATAGACAATTTACATATGATTTTAGGGCATGTTCTAATACTGAAGTCTGCAAGAGACCCCAGGAATCTCTGCTCTGATGAAATAAACTTAAGCAATATTGAAGTAATAAAAATATGTGTTCCATTTATATATATAGACAGTGAGGGAAGGAGTGAAGTTTTTCAAGTTACAGGTTTCCACATGTGATAGTATATTACTTTTTACTTGTGTATTTACCAGTATTATCTATTGTCCATTTATTATCCAAAACAGATTATCTCAAACACATGCTTTAAGATGGCAAAAACAGATCTCAAAATCTTACAATATAAACCAAAAATAGGTTAAAAGAGAAACATGAAAACAGAAACAAAAGCTTGATATCAGTCAATGTAGAAAAAGGCTAGAGATCAGCAAATGAGGTTTCGAAATATTAACACGGGCCATTTCTGTTTTACTTCTGACCGTGACCTTCCACAGATGCGATATGGGACAGATGCACGTGCAGTCAGTCTCCCTTGGGAGGGAGGTGGAGGGGATGGTTTGGGCAGCCGTGGGTAGAGGTGGAAGCTCCACCTGATCACCCTGCTCTCCTGACAGACGAGAAGAGCAAAGGCGCGGCCTATCAGGGACTTTGTCTCAGACACCCAAGAGCCAGTGATCTCCAGCAAGAGATAGTCAGAAAGGAAGCTTCAAAACCAAAACTCAGTTTAAAAAGAGCTTCTTCCGGAGAGGAAGGTGGGGAAAATGAACCCTTAGAGTAGAGGAAGCGTGTCATTTCCCATCTTGGTAACCTCTAGCTTGAGCATCTAGAAGTCACCCTCTCTTCCCTGGCCCATCCTCTGCCCGGAGAAGAATAAGAGGTGGGAAGTGATTGAGAACTGGCTGCCTGGGACAGAGACTCCTGGGAGGGGCTGAAGGGCCAAGGCCTCTGCTGGCCTCGTGTGCAGCCCAGGCCAGGGGCGTGGGCACAGACACAGACATAGTATGTCGGCAGAAGCGCACAGATGCAGCCAGAGACCAGTCTGCATTCAGCCCCGGCTGCACCCTTGTTCTCTTCCTTCCCGTTGGTTATGAACTGAATCGTGTCCCCTCAAAAGTCACATGTCGAAGCTCTAGTCCTCAGTGTGATTCTGTTTGGAGATGGAGTCTTTAAGAAGGTAAATAAGGTTAAATGAGGTCATAAGGATGGGGGCCCTAATCCAATAGGACCGCTGTACTTATGGGAAGAGAAAAAAGACGGCAGGCATATATATATATATCTGCACAGAGGAAAGGCCGTATGAGGACACAGTAAGAAGTCTGCCATCTGCGCACCAAGGAAAGAGGCCTCAGAAGAAACCCACTCTGCTGGCACCTTGATCGCGCGCGTCCAGCCTCCAGAACTGTGAGGAAACAGATATGTGTTGCTGAAGCCGCCCAGCCCGCGGTCATCTGCCGCGGCAGCCCGAGCAGATGAGCACGCCATTCTCTCCGGCTGCGGAACAGTCGGCAGGGCAAGCTGTAGCGGCACACAGAAGAAAAGTGACATCCAACACGTGGGAAGAGATTCAGGGAGTTGTCACGTAGCGGCGCGAATGGGAAGTGTCAACAAAGCTGCCCGTTTAAGACATTAGTATCTTTGAAATCCACCCAGAAGATCCAGTGTGTAATCCATGTGAACGTATCGCAGCAGGAGGGAGAAAAGTAAACGGTAGTTAAAGAATCTATTTCAGAAGAAAAACTGATTTGAGGAAGAGAAGAAACGAACTTCTTAAAATTCATCTCTATGAAACTAAATATTCAGTAAAATGAGAGTTCAAAAATAAAGTGATTAAAGAGGATTTTTACAAGGCGCTTGCTGAGCTAAGAAAACAGACATCTAAAATAACATTTCAAAACAAATGAACACATTAAAAGTGGAAATGAATAGAGTCAATAGTTAAAAAAAACAAGTCACCATTATTGATGAAACACATGAAAGAGAAAAATAAAACAGTAGCCTTGGAATGCAAAGATGACCCATCAAAAGACATTGTTGTCACGGGAATACCAAACCAAATATACAGAACAAATAATTTTAATGATAAAACTGGAGGTAACTTTTTTCTGAATCAAAGTAAGGCCTTAATCTGACTTAATCTGATCAAAGTGATCACTGAATTTCAGGAAATGTCAATCCAGAATTTTAAGTCATTCAGAATTATCCATATAGAGACATAATGTGGTTCAGTTACTAGATTTTTGAGGAAAAATAAAAATTCCACTGGGAGATACATCTGTTTGCCTCATGTTTTCTTAACAGCAACTCAGAAGACAATAACAATGTTTATTAGTCTCAAGTATCTATTTTTGGCCACAAAGAAAAATTCTAAATTTCAAAAGACAGAAATAATAGAGACCACTTTTTCTGATCTATAATACTCTAACTCTAGAAATTAACAATGGTCATAATAATAGAAGCCAAAATAAATAAATAAATAAAGTACCTGGTCATCTGGAAGTTTTAAAGCTTTTATAATTCATGAATCAAACTAGAAATAAAATTATAGCTATCTAGAAATATATGAAAACAAGCATATCAAAACTTAAAGGATAGGGAAAAATTATGTTCTTGGGGAAATTTATAACCTAAAGTAACTGTATAATCCAGAAGGAGTGAAATATGTTAAGCTTTTACCCATTTCCTCCCCTTGAATTTGAAGAAAATATAAAAGATGAAATTAATTAGCATAAAATAGGTTTTCTTGGCACGGCTAGTCAAGAAAAGTGGGAGAGATGGCTCACATATACAAATAGAAACAAATGCGGAAATAACCATAGATTCACAGTGCACAGTGTTTTGAAAATCTGAATGAAATTAGTGAACTATGGTAATGAAAGAAATAGAAAATTTTGAAAGAGCTACCATCTATTCCCCCAGAAAAGCACCAGGCTCAGATATTTCCACAGGAAACAGTTAAATCTATTGGTATTTCAACTGGTCCACAGCACAATAAAGGAGTTTGTTTTTTACGACGCCGTAGGGCACTAATGCCGAAGTCTGTCAGAGATAAAGTTTTAGATCAATTTTACTTAAGAATTTTATGCAGAGATCTTAAATAATACATCAGCAAATAACAACAGTACTTTAACAGTATAATATTTCAATCTAAGTTGAGTTCATCCTTGAAATATAATGGTGACTCAATATTAGGAAGTACATTAATATAATATACCATATTATAAAGTCAAAGGAGAAAATCTTCCAGCACATGCCTAAAAGCACTTGTCAAAAATGACATAATTCCTCATAAAATAATAAAACAGAATTTGTAGATACTTCCTAAAAGTGACTTAACTCTTAAGTTAGAATCCCGTTTAGCTGTTGAAATGCTTAAAATGTTGAAATTGTGACTGAGCTCACTGTAACTAATTCCTAGTATTACTAGACAAGAAAGGAGAGAAAAAAATAAGAGGTGATATGGAAACTTGAAGGGGAAATTTTACATTATTTACAGATATGGTTGTTTACAAAGATAGGCCAAGAGAACAGATTGAAGAATTACTAAAATGATGCATTGGGATAAAGGAATAAAAGTAATTACTAAAATCAATAGCTTCCACATTTACAACAAGAATCAGAAAATAACAGAGGGAGACTAAATGTCATCCAAAAAGATAAATTACTTGAGTGCAAGCCTAAATGCCCAGATCTAAGCCTACCTAAATTGAGAAAGGTATAACGTTCCACTGAGAGATGAGGGAAATCATTTTCAAGCAGGAAATGAGTGGTCTTTTACACGTCTGGTAGGATTATGAGTTGGAACAGCCTCTTTGAGACAGTTCTGCAGCATCCAGCAAAGCTTAAAATGTACCCCTGCTTTGAAGGCAATCTCTCTGCTACAAAATATTCTGCAGATAATCTCTCAAAGTTTTGCAACATTTGAGTGCATTTATTGCCATATGTATCTTTCAGTGCAAAAACTGGCAACAGCCCTCAGTGGTGGGGAAGAGAGTTAAATCATATGATGACCGTAAGAAAAAACATTCATTTGCCCATTAAAAAGAATGAGGTAGATTGGTAAATAGTGATACTGATTGTGGTGTTCACACCCTAGAGGGACCCAGTGATCCGGGCCCTGTGACAGTGGGACCTAGGACTGGTGCCTTGATTCTAACCAGTGGAATCCAAGGCGGTGGGATGTCTTTCCTGTGATCGTTTTGTTGTATAAGACTCCATTGGAATAGATGGGAGGGAGAGGTTCTTTGCTGGCCTGGAATTCGCAGGTAGCCATGTTGTGAGTGGCCTGCAGAGAGGGCCACGTGGCTCCGAACTTCAGGCTGCCTCTAGACCATAGTTAGCAAAAAGTCAGAGCCCTCATTCCTGCAACTGCAGGGAAGTGGAATTCTGCAACCGCCCACATGAGCTCGGAAGCAGATCCAACCCCAGTTGAATCCACCACAGTGACACACGATCACAGCCTTGTGAGCTGAGGACCTGAGCAGAGGGTGCATTAAGGTGTGCCTGGACTCCTGACACGTGGGAACTGAGATAATTGATAGCTCCCCCAGATATAACAAGAATCAGAAAACAGAATAATGAGTTCGTGGTCATTTATTGCACAGCGATAGTGAATGAATACTGATATTAAATGATCGCCAAGACCTGGACATCCTATTTCACTCTGAAATAATTAAAAAAAAAAAAAAATGTCATGCTGCTTGCTGATCCCACTCCCTTTCACACTGTCATGTGTTATACTTCAGTCACCCTGGCCTCCTTGATATTCTGGATCACGAAAGGCACATTTCCACCTCAGGGCCTTTGCACTTATTTATTTCCATTGTTTAGAACATTGAATGTCCCATAGTAGACTTTTAGTTACTATTTGAATGCATAATTAGAATTTGAGGTATGGAACTATATTATGATCCTTGTTTATTAAGATGCCTAAATAGATACCATAATATGTGCATAGACAGCTTTTAAAATTTTCTTATCATTCCAGATTTTTATCGAAGCAGTCACAGAACACTGTTGACAGTGTTTGCCTGGATAAGGAGGGGCCTCGGCATTTTTCTAATATTCCATCTGTTTCAGTTTCATCAAGTGTCTTATGATGGGGAAACTATGGCTCATTTGTCGTTTTCTTCTTTGACTTAAAAAATAATAAGCTAACTATCACGTACTTACATTTACATTACAGAATAAACAAATACTCTAGTTCCCTATCAGGGTGTAGAGATACCTGTCAACTGGACTAATCTTTTGGATAAAACTGGAAATGGCTGGAGAGATCAGGTTTCAGTTTGAAGAGACTTTTAACAGTGAGTCTGATTCTTTTTGACTTTGAGCTCCTCACATTCTTCCATGTCCTTCCTTTCTGATGAATGAAGCCCTTGTGTGGCCATCTTGTCCTTAGATGACAAAAATTTGTTTGTATGATCTATTTAGCACATAATATTTATTGCGAAGTGCTTATATCTTGAAGCTACTTCAGGAATGGTTATTTTAATTATATCCAAACTATCATCTGATTATACATCTGATGTCAGGTGAAGAAATGAAATAAATGTGTCTCTTCGTGGCAGATTACAGATGGCCACAACTACTTTTACACTCTGCCCATTGAGATATGGGAATCCGTATTCTTAAATCCGTGTCCTTCCCTTAAATCTTGGTGGACCCCGAGATCGCTTTGATGATTGGACTATGGCAGAAGTGGCTCTTAACTATGACATGAAGAGACTGGTAGCTTCCACTTCCTTCCTCGTGGAACACTCCTTCTGGAGGTGTCTGCTGTCATGGAAGAAGTCTACCCACCCTGAGAACGCCAAGCTGTAAGGGAGCCCCGGCTTGGCATATAGAGAGGCCGTGTAGGAGAGAGGAAGAGATATACCCAGCCAATCCTAGCCAGTTCCAGCCTTCCCATCCCAGACACGAGACGTGTGGAACAATAGCTTGGTCATCCCAGGCTCCAGGAGACAAAACTGAGGAATCCAAGTAGCAACCAAAACTGAGGTTTCGGACTATGGCTCCAGTCACAGCCACTTCCAGCCGTGGAACAGACCCCGGCTGAGTCTGCTTATTTCTGCTGTACGATGCCCAGATTCCTGAGCCAGAAAATCACAAGCATGATAAAATGGTGGTGGTTCGATACCACTAAGCTGTGGAGAGGTCTGTTACGCAGCAGCGAACAGAAGGAATGTCCCACTATGTCACTGAAAATGAATTTTGGGTTAGTGAGTTCTCTTTCACTGATGACTTCTAGAGGAGTATTTTTTTTTAGGTGGAAAGGGGAATATTTTCAAAGACATGTGTTTAAAGACATGTTATCTGCATCTTTTCGTACAAAATGAAAATACAGTGCAGGACGCGCAGGCGATCAGTGGTATTTCTCTCATGTCTTTCTCCCCGCATTGGCAGCAGTTTTGGAGCTTAAGCCACCTGGGTGAGATTTCCACCTGCCCTGCTCTCTCTCATCCTCCCCAATACGCACACTTTATTTATCACTGGGGCCCGTCGACCTTTTTCGGAACAAACTCAGTACTACTATCATACCTGCATGGTTTTTTGTTGTTGTTCGTTTGTGTACATAGTTTTGCATAATAGGATATAGCAAAATAAGATTAAAGTGCCTGTAGGTTCTGTGGCCGTTAGTAAACTTCAAGGAGGCTAATCACCATGCTGCTCTTCAACAAAAGCGTGGAAGAATGATAAGGTTAGTGTTTTGGAAGAATGATAAGGTTAGTATTTTGGAAGCCAGATGAGGATGACTTTCTTTATAATGAATATACTTACAAAATGGTAACCGTTTACAAAGCCTTTTTGTATATTTGTTAATACCTGGCACTTTCTTCTTTTGGAAAGAGAAAACCGGAATAAAAGGAAGGGTAAGATGTGCGCTCCCTGTGTAATCGGGGCGGCCCTCTGGCGTGTTACCCACACACCGCTGGTGCGGTTAGGACGCACAGGACCCAGTGGCTGGCCTGGAGTAGGGGAAGGAGAGAGCCCAGAGGCCTCCGCAGGGCACAGTGTATGCTTCTCAGGGGTTAGGGGACAGTTGCTCTGTCCTTCTGAAAAGGTTGACAGGTCAGCTTCACAGGTTTGCTTCTTTATTGGTAAGAGTGAGTCACTTGGCTCAAATGGCTTGGCGGGTGACACTGTCTTTTGGGATTGGGCGTATACGTGTTCACGCCTAGATTCATGAGTGGACCCATTCAAGCCCTGCATGCAGTGTTTGAACCTCTTTCGGAATGCCCCTGGTCTTACCTTTTGAAACTTCGGTGACATGGAACTCACTGTCTCCCAAATTAGCTGCCCAACAGTTGTGTAACTTCACCGGTTCAGAAGGCTTTTGCCCTCATATTCAGCTGAAATATGCCTTCTTATATTCTCAACCCAATGCCAGGTGAGTCCCTCTTCCGCATGATGGTCTGTTTTCAGGCACTGAGGGCTGGTACTGTGACCTGTTGTGATTTCTTTACAGGTCCTTCAGTTTTATGACTTTGTTTTGAATTTACCACCTTCCTGTTTATACTCTGATGTGATTTATAATAAAAAATACATATTTGGTCTTTGTACACAGTTCCCCAAGCCCTTATAATTTCCTGAGTGATAAGAGCAGTGAGAATACTTTTGCTGTATTTGGTCTGTTGTCCTCAGTCCATAAAGATGAAATTGGTAGCTTGTTATTCACAAGTTCGTTTCTACGTAACCGGGTTTATGCTAATGAGGTGACTTTTGGAAAGCACCAAAGGATGGAGGCTGGTTGCCAGGGGAACCAACCATGAATAGAAGAGTGGAAATTTCAGTCCCACCCCTTAATTTGTGGGGAGGAGAGAGGAGTTAGAAGCTGAATCATTCACTGATGGCCGATGGTGTAATCAATCACGCTTATGTAATGAAGCCTCCATGAAACCCCCAAAACGATGGGGTTCAGATAGCTTCTAGGTTGGGGGAACCAGAAGGCTTCCAAATGCCACTGTGCCAGTCCCCAAACTCTACAAGCCAAGGAGAGAAGCTCCTTCATTCAGGACCTCACCCTATGTATCTTTTCATCTGGCTATTGATTCATATTATTTATTATCCTTTATACTAAACCAGTTATCTAGTTAGTAAATGAGTTTCCTGTATCCTGTGAGCTGCTCTAGCAGATTAATTGAACCTAAGGAGGTGGTCGTGGAAACCTCTGATTTATAGCTAGTTCATGAAAAGTATATGTGACAACCTGGCTTTATGACTGTCATCCGAAGCAGGGGCGGTCTTGTGGGGACTGGGCCCTTAACCTGTGGGATCTGATGTAGAGAGTGTCAGAATTGTGTTCAGTTGTGGGCCACCTAGTTGGTATTGGAGAGTTGTACGTTGGTGTGGGGAATCCCCCTTACTCATCGGAATTGGAGACTAGGATCTTTACACTCCATTGGTGACAATTCTATTTCCCTGTGATGCTCTTACTGCAAAACAATGCAGTGCTCTAGTGTGGTCCAGCCAGTTAGCACCTACCTCATTCCAGGTCTCCTCAGGTCTGCTAATCCTCTGTAAAATGTCATCAGTTTACCAGTCATGATATGTCTTGGCCTTACTATCCCCGTCGACTCTTTTCATGGCTGCTGTCAAAGCACATGCACCTCATGCTGCACTTGTGCAGCTTTTTTTTTTTTTTTTAAGTGTAGGCACTGACTGCGTCATACATCATGTTTGGAAATATTTGTGTCAAAGTCGGTCCTGGGCGAAGTGGAATCAGTCGAAGAAAATCTCATCGACTACTTTTAAAACATAGTTTTGCTTTAGCTACTTTATTTTTGTGAGAGGTTAAATGTAAGAAACAATTGGAGGTTGCATTATCGCTTTAAAAAGATGACCATGCGTGGGGTCATACATACCTGGCAGAGGCTTCAGATGATTCCGATAAATATATACATGCCTTCAGGAGATGTTTTCTTCACTGTGATGAACATTCACACATTTCCTTTTGGAAAATTAATAAGTCCAATGCTTATTTATTTTTTCTAGGGAAATGGTATTCCAGCCTACCCAAATGACTAGGGATCGTCGTCACTTGTTTTCCAAAAGAAAAAAAATGGCATTCACCTTGAAAATTTCAGGTGATGACGAGTCAGTTCTAAATGTGTTTACTTATATTCAGTTTAAAGTTTCATAGGTAACATTGAGGCAGAGTTCGGGTTTTTGTCGTGGTTCGAGCTAGCCCTGGGTCCTTTCAGGTCCCCAGGCCTTTGAGGACTGCAAATGGTAGCCCTCTTGTGTTCTAGTCCTCTGTGCTGCTCTAGAACCAAGTGACTTCTGAGGGAAACCTGAGTCCTAGAAAGAAAAAGCATAAAAAAGGGAGAAGAAAAACAGAACCTTGGAAGAAGTTGTACACCCAAACTGGCGGATAAGGAGGAAGAGAAAAAAACAAAGGAATATTACCTATAGAGTATACCTTGTAGTTAACATAGAATATTAGTATTTCTTGAATGCTATTCTAGGCGTTTATTGCTGAAATGTAAACTTTTTGTTTGCATGGAAGCAAAGGACATACTGATTGAAAAGAATTCCAGCTCGACATCAGCTCTTTATTCAGTGAAGAATATTTGTAGACATGCGGGTTATGAAAGTCAGCGTTACAGCTGTGTCTGGCAAGTGTTTTCTTCTGACTCTGTGAAGTATATGCTGCAGTTCCCAAATGTGTGCAGGTGCAAACTGATGCAATGCATCCGGAATGTTTTTAGAGATTTGCACAACAGAAAACATTTTATGATTGAGGTTATGTATTCACACTACGAATGTAAAGAGTGATGCAGCTTTGGCCTAATCAGGAAAGGTTAGCCTTATGCGGAGTGGGGAGAAAGTTATTTAGTGAGCATTTGGAAATTCCTTTAAAACCATTTGGTCCCCAGTATTTCATCTTCCTCCTCCTCTTCTACTACCCCCACCCTCCTTAGTGGTCTTTGTTAAACATCAGAAAACCCAGGGCAATGGGATTGCATCCACAGTTAATGCCGCTGAAAGTGCCCATGGTTTGGGGTAGGTAGTTCTGGGGAAGACTCTATTTTATAATGTATGGTCGATAAAAGTTGTCATTTACTGAAATCTTGACGTTAAAAACCTAAGTCAGTCATGTATTGCTCCATTTAGTGCATAGACTGCTACAGAAATCAATATGGTGTACTCCATTTGGGAAAGGAGTCTGAAAATATTCCCTGAAGTTAAAGCTAAAAGTTTAGAAGTATAAAAAAAAAAAAAAACTCTATGAATTTGAAATTCCAAAAAGTATACTTTTTGCTTTTCTTTTTTTCCGTTGTAAAATTGAAGTTGTTTTTCAAAAAGCTCGTGGTAAGTCAGAGCCGTAGTCAGAGCTTTAACCTGTGGGATGGATGGCTCCTGGACTGGGACTGTCTGCTCCCCCCTTCCCACGCCCTCCTGCTGCACAACGGGAAGGGCCTCGCGCTGGCAGGTGGCAGGAGGACTCCGGACAAGACCCCATAGCGGGCGTCAGTGTCAGCCTACCGGGTCTTCGTGTCGCGGCTTGCATCAGATAGTGCGCATGGAAGCGCTCCGAGGGATCTCAGCTATTGAGCGGAATCTCTCCGAATGAGAAAGAACGTACGTACGTAAAGGATAAGCCTGCTGGAGAGAATCAGAGCCAGCAAGACGGGGAATAGCGGTCGGCATTGAGGCTTTGGTCTGGGAGTAAAGCCCGAGTCCGCAACTGGCTAGTGGAATGAATATGAGCAAATCTTTACCATAGGGGCCTCAGTTTGTTCAACTGTGAAATAAAGGGTTTGGCCCGAGTGATAACTAGGATATTTTTCAGCTCTGAGATTCTTACTGTTCATTAACTAGAACAAATGCGGAGCCTTAGAATACTTCCAGCATCAAGCCTGAACCCAACCGGTATTTCACTGTCAGTCAGTCCCTATCAATTCTAGTTAAATTTTGTATAAAAGGCCCACATTTAGTCATGGGGCAGCGCTTGATTCGAGGACAGGCAGCTGGAAAGCTGTCGGGGCTCTCTGCTGTTCACACGGGAGCTGGACTCCGCAGTCACGTTGTAGGTGGAAGTTCAGGCCATGGTAGAGCCAGCTCAGAGTCATGCACCCCGGGGTGAGGAGTGTTTGTCCAACACTCTGAAGCTGAAAGTAATATCTGGCCATTTTATAGTTACATGTTTTAGAAAGAAGATTGGAAATATTTTTTGTCCTTTCTGTGTTAAAGGTTTACTAGAGAGGAGTGTGCATCGATTTCCAACTGTCTCCTGGTTTTACCTATTTATGCATAGATGTAGCTATGTGAGGTCTGGCATCTCCAAAAAGTATATAATATGAATGGTACTTAACATGACTAGATCATATTGGAGGCAAGTGAGCATGGTGACTCGGATGTGGAATCAGGAAATCTGGGTTCAAGTCTTTGTAGGTCAAGCACTTGGCATAATGTAGGGCATATTGCCAGTACCCAATAGTTGCAACTATTATTACTCAAGATGATAGGAAAATCCAAGCATAGTAGTAGTCTTCTTATCTGCGAACTCTTATGTAAGACACTTATTTAAAAACTAATTACCTTTAACCATATTATTAATTCAGCTGAGTGAAATGCTGCAGGTTTGATTGGGTCCTGAAGCACAGTTTCCAGAAGCCATCCTTATTTTCTGTCACCTGCAAAGTATTTCTGGCAGAAGTGGCCCCGTCATCTCCATATGCCGCCCCTGGCAGCAGAGCATGAAGGACGTGGGGAGGGTTTGCTGTGTGCGGCTCAGTCTCACGGGCATTAACATCGAGTTTGTTGAGTCTGAGGCATCTGTGGCTCTGAGCAGTAGTGCCAGACTTCTGTTTGTGCTAGCACTCCGCGCAGACCTGCATAGGCGCCTCCTTACCTGACGCACCTACGTTGTTTTTTGTCATTGGGTTGGTTGTCTGGTTTGAGTTTTTCTTATGTTGTAAATATGTAGGTGCAGTGAAGAAATTTTCTGCACTGAAAGAAAACAAAAAAACAAGTTTTGAGTAGACTTGATCTCTTGATTCTTAGTATTGCTTAAGATGGGTTCACCCTGCCTAGAACAAAGGTGACGTGATGCTCGGGAAGTTCGGGGAGTCGAAGGTTTTGGAAAGAGATCTGAGCGGTGGAGGCATTTGCATCTATGAAGTGGTTCTAGAATTGGAAAAATCAGTGTTATAGTTAAAGGCGACATGTTTTTTTTATCTGTGTAGAACAAGATAAGCTAACTTTTAACTTCTAAAATGAGATTGCCAAAAAACAGGCCACAGTTTTAAAGCAAATAGTTTACTGTTTCCTCTTCTAAATTTAAAACGAATATTTTTAAAAATCATTTCTGGGGTTTCAGAGAGAACCACAAGAGCATAGCTTTGAAGCATAGAAAGAAAAAAGAGCTTAGAACAGAGGCCGGTGCAGCCAAAGGCAGACGCTTGAAACACCTAGGCAGACAGAACAGTGATGGTGAGTCTGAATGGATTTTCTCCAGTTTTATTCCTTCCAACTGGATATGGAACAGTAGTAGTTGGCGATTTTCCCTAAGAATAAGGTTCTGTTTCTTTTATAAACTGACATCAGGGAATTTGGATTCAGAGTTGAGAGTTCAGATACCAACTCTGCCATTTTCAGACTGGTCTAATTATTTAATCGTCGAGTTTTTCTCATTTTAAAATGTGGGGAGCGATACTTACCACAAAGGTCGTTGAGAACATTAAAGTGCTTCATAGAAAACTTACTACGTAGTCGGTGTTATTAAATTTTAAATATATTCAATAAAATAGGAAGTATTTTAAAACTGAAATTTCAGTGTCAAAGTGCAGAAATAAATATATAAAACTACTGTGTGACTTGAAGCGACTGGAGAATTTTGCAGAGGGTCTCTTTTGTCGCTTCTCTTTAGCCCATTGCTTGATGCTTTTTCCACAAACTCTTTAGAGTAACAACCTTAATACTGAATTTGAGGAATATTCAAGACCTCAGCAAATTAGTACCTTCTCAAAGATGGTGATTGAATAGAGTAATGAGGGTCTGCATCCATTTCATCATTTACTGGATGTGATCATATCACAGATAGCCGTGGCTGCCATTTATTTCTAGTCACTGTGTGCCAAGTGCTGTATTAAACACTTTATAAGCATTATCTCATTTAATCCCTGAAATAATGCGGTATGTAGATACATGGCTCTCGTTATACAGCTGAGAAAACAAGGCACACACTAAGAGTATGTCTAAGCTTCCACAGCTGGGAGACTGAAAAGCCCTGCTGGCTCCTCACGTCGACATCCCTGCTTCCGCGTCACCTGATCTGGATGACAGGTTAGCTCTGGGAAATGCCGACACAGCACAGAGTTTGTTGAGGAAGTGGCTGATCTTTAGAATCTTTGAAACACTTTATACCTAATTAAGACTTAGAAGGGTCCAAGTGATTGATTGCATAGCCAGTGCCTGTTTCGCTGAAATAATTTTTCTGGTGTTTTGACTGGGATTTTGATCCAGCTAAGACACACATAGAATGCTGTGGAATGACTGTCTAAATGAGTGTTTTTCAGCCTTGGCTACGTAAAAGAATCACCTGGAGAGTTTCAAAATGCAAACAAACCAAAGAAAAACACCACCACCCTCAAAACCCAGTACCCAACCCTAGATATTGTTTTTTACCCCAGTTTTGAGGTATGATTAACATGTAACACAATTATTTGATAAATGTGTATATATAGACATGTCTATATATACAGAAATGATCACCACGATGAGTTTAGTTAACAGTTATCACTTCACTTTTTTTTTTTTTTTTTGTGATGAGTACTTCTAAGATCTATTCTCTTATAACATAAAATATAGTAGTACTGTGAACTATAGTCACCATACTGTAACTTATTTATCTTAGAACTGGAAGAAATTTGTGCCTTCGGACCACCTTTGCCCACTTCCCCCTCCTTGCCTCCCCCTGCCTCTGACAACCACCAGTCTGTTCTGTTTTTATGAGTTTGCTTTCATGAGTTTGATCTCACATGTCCATTTGAGGTTCGTCTTTCTCTGACTTATTTCACTTAGCATAGCGCTCTCAGGGTTCCTCCATGTCGTAGCGTGCGGCAGGGTTTGTAAGTCTTCTGGAGACTCTGGAGGCCCAGCCCTGGGGTAGTAGAGTCCCAGGGATCCTGTTTTGCTTGGTAACCTGCCTGGAAGTTGGGACCACCTTGCACCTCACTCATCACTCCCCTGCCCACCCCGTCACCCTGAGGCGGTGGGGTCAGTGGAGGAGGAGGAGCAGTTGTCAGCACTGGGCCATTAGAGTCAGCATGATCTTCCAGGAAGGTCTGTGACAGATGGTGACAAATCCAGCTATGGACAGGGGTCTAGACGACAGAGGATATTTTTAAGGCAGATAAGTAGTTTGCTATTTGCCAGAATACCCTGTTGGAACACAGATTCTGTGAAAATATGGTGTTAGCAGGTTACCAGTTGGAGCACTAAATTAAGTTTTCACTAGCAAATATTTGTCCACAGTAATTTAAATCATTTTAAAAGTTCTGTTTACACATGAGGGGGCAGTATGGTACTATAAAGCAAATGCTCTGGTGAAATGTTTATTTTTATTGGCATATAATAGTTTTTAGGTGAGAACTTTTAGAATCTGTGATTATAACTCTGATACGGCTGTCTCTGTTAAACATGATACACACATACGATACCCTCACCTGCAGGTCCCATGCCTGTTTTAATTCAAATGCACAAATACAATAATTTTCTTGGAACAATGGAGCTTTCATGCAGTGCCTTTAATTGTGTTATATTTATGGATTTTTTTGTTTGTTTAAGGCAAGTCACCTTTTTTCTTATTTCTTGCTTTCACCTGAGAGGAGCATCAGCTCTTTGGAGATGCTGTGTCTGTTAGGTTGATGTCTCTAAATATTTTATTTTATGACTTCATTGAAAGCTGACGGGCCTCCAGTGTTCTAAGGGACAGGAAGCCTCTGAACTTAGGTCTTGGCAGCCGCCATAGATGGTCTATTATAAATCACCTCTGGATGATATACTTCCCTTTATGGCACACATTGCTTTTCCAAAAAAAAAAAAAAAAAAATGCTAAGCCAAGAATCAGCACATTTTAATCTTGTTATTGCTAATACATGAATGACACTGTAGATAATCAAGGTGCTAACATTCTGGGTTTCATAAATGGAAGGGAGATTATTAAGAGAAGTTGGAGGGTATTAAGTAAATTGATAAAATTTACAAAACATTTTTATGAAGAATGTACGTGGGAATCTGTAAGGTCATTTCATAAGCACAAGCTATTTTTAAACATGTAAAAAATTTTTGCAGTTGTAAGTTTCTGTTTGTGTAGTTTGAAAAAATCAAGACCAGCTTTTTGGCATAAATATCACCCTGTGTGAAATTTAACAGGATATTTGTTTTTAATATTTTATCCTGGCTACTTCTTTTGTGGATGAAGAGCTGTGGTACTGTCTACATGTGGTAAAGATAACTATACTCGTTTAGTTTGGGAATGAATTTATTTTGAAACATTATGATTTGATGTTGCTTTAATTTGAATGAGAAATTTAATTTTAATTTAATTTTAATGATATTTTATTTTGAACTTTTCTGTTAAAAATAAAAGATTCGTGACCAATACCCCAAATTCGAAGGAATGGATTTTTGGCTGCAGCCTCTTTTGGATGAACTCCGAATCTAATGTTCTTTGATGTTGGTTTATTGTTGGAGTACTCAGGTTTTCTGTTCAGGGGAAACAAGTAATGTTCCTGTGCTTTGATGGCAGATTTTTCGGACACCGCCTGATGCCACATTCCCTGAGCCAGTCTCCTTGTCAGCATCACCCCCACATGCTCCACCAAGGCAGTCGAAGAGACAAGGCCAGAGGATCAAGAGACCTGTGGCTGTATATAATCTTTGTCTTGAGCCGGAAGATGGTAAGATGTCCATTATATTTTTATTCTTGACCAGCATGTTGAGAATATAGCATATCACATGTCCCCAGGGCAAGCCCTGGCTTTGTATTTTAATTTCTCTTCCCCTTACAATGATAATTTTTTGATATTAACAGCTAGGATAAAGCTTTCTTGTCAGGGAAAGAATACAAATTTTAGTTCTGTGTTTGTCTTTGTTATGCATGATTCCTTTTATTTTTTTAAAAGCTTAAATTTCTTTTTTAGGAGACTTGTGTGGCCTCCTGTGAGGTTACATAACCCTGAGACAAATGCAAGGGGAACAAAAATTAAAGCAGATCTTTTATGAGAGGAGCAGAGAGAAGCCAATGTTAAATGCATCTAGATTAAAGACACTGTTCCCCGTTGCTCTGGGGTTTATGGCTTCTGCACCTTACTTGCCCTGTTTTTCTGACTTTCTTTCAAGGCAGGTATCTCATCATATGACAGGGGTGGCAAATTGACCTGCATTTGGGGGCCAGGCTGAGCAGACTGAGCTTCAGTAGGACTCTGGCAAATAGAAGTTCTCATGTCCCAGCTAATTGCTGTCATGTGACCATGAGGTTGCCTCATTTTTAAAGAGAGCCTGAAAATTTGAATTTTAAACACTGATTTCTACAGAAAAGACAGTAAGCCATGTAAAGGCCACCGATTGCTGATTTGTAACCATGGGGTTATTGGTTTGGACAATAAGATGGTCATGGCCTCAAAAACCTGTGTTTTCAGTCTGCATGTCTAAAGCTCTAACTCTTGTTGTGGGCATTCACCACTGCTGAGGACATTTTCTGAATTTGAAATTAGTCTTTATTTTTCTTCCTCTTCTCATCTTTGTTTGTCTTGTATATTTCATTATTCTTTCAAGCTCCTGAGGTTATGTTGGTTTGGAAGTACGGGATGATTGTCAAAGGGAGGAAGAGAGTGAATGCAGGTAGAAGCAAATACAGTACCTTCATCACGAGCAGCTGCATACTCAGATGTCCAGGTAGTTAATATCCAAAGATCCAGGCAAGCAAGTGACAACTCGCTTTAACTCCACTGACTGGGAGGTGTCTGCAGAAGGACTCGGAATGCTCCCCGTCATAACACTGGGGGCTAAGACATTCTGGTGTTCTTTTAAATCGTTTGAGACACGTGCAGCAAATGGTAGTTTTACAGTCACATCCTTGTTTTCCAGAGGAGAGGCATGAATCATTAAAATCAACTTATAATTTCAGAGTTTCATTTTTGAATTTAGTTTCAGCCTCTGATCCCAGCTAACCTTTTTATTCTCTCTTTTTTCACTTTCACTGTCTCTCAGTAGAGCTGCTAATAAGGAGTAAAACTGACTAGCTTGAATTGCACCTTTCCTTACATCTCACTTGTCCTCAGGTGGAAGTGTTAAAGAGTGAAAGAGGGAAATGTTGGAAAGTAGGAGGGGAAAAAAAATCAAGAAGACGTAGAATAATACCTACATTGGCTCAAATCTGAACTGACTGTATTTCATAAAGGAAATGACCAAAGAGGATCCTTTTGTCTTAGAATTATGTCTACTTTTTTGGTATTTTTAGGAATTGAATCCCAATATCCAGTCACATGTACACAGCATATTAATCTTTTGATCATTAGGTTGCTAAGTGATTATAAGTGGGCTAGAAGCTGCAGAAGTGGTATTCAGCATATCTTTTATGGGAATACTTAAGATGGTATGCAATTGTAGTTTTCCTAATTTTTAGGTCATATAATAATTCTTAAAAATTATTTGATTATAAGGGAATAAAAGATGGTCAGATAGTTGACTGCCCTAGTTAGTCTTTGTTACTCATTTATATGATGTTTCATTCTCCATTTTGTATTTTATAACTTTAATCCTTCTTGATTGCAACCTTGGATTTTTTTTGTGTGTGTGTGTGGGTCAAGGAGAAGTTGCCAGAAAAGCCCATGATTTTATCCATGGAGTGATTTTATTTTATCTTAGAGGTCATAAGATAAATTTAAATCTATTATGTATCCCTCACAACCCTCCATTATTTGTAGTAAGCTTTAGTGAAACTTAAGTGTGTGAAGAATTATTTCAGAGAGAACAAAATAGGGATTTATTTCACATACTCTAAAAAAAGGGTGGAGGAATAAATGAAGAAAGGTGATATATATGTTTTTGAAAGAAAACCTGAAGGAAAAGAATACTAAAAAAAAGTTATTGAATATCGCTTAACATATTGAAAACTCTACCCATTTTTAAAATAGTTTATTCTTATCACTAGGACTTAATTTTTTTTTCTGTAGCCCAAGTCATCTAATTGTCAACTCTACTTAAAAATTTTTAAAAAGTTATTCTTTCATTATATTTTTTTCTTATTAATAGTAGAGTCACTTCCCATGTCTTATCTAGTTTTGTTTAAGGTATGCATTTTAGCCAACTTTGGTTGATTATTTTTCAGATGTTTTAGTTTATATGAGTCTGATAGAAAATTTAAATGGAAATATGTTCCCCTCCTCGCCCTCGCCCCCCAATTTACTCACTTTCATTTAAGTTAAATTTGACTTAATGAAATCAGGACTAATAATTTTTATTTGGAAGCTACGGAGATTATCTGCTAAGATTCAGGGCGCTAGAATGGATGACTGGAGATTCTGACCCGATGATAATTTGGTCACAGATTTGATATTTATCTGAGTGAAGTGGTTTGTGGTGGGTTATTTCATCTTCTTCCCTGAGTGGAGTATGAAACTGATGTACCAAACAGCCAACCCTGAAAAACACTCAGTTGGTTTAAGTTTAACGTCAGGCAGATCAAAAAGTCATCATTAGCAAAGACTCAGCAAGCCTGAAGCATGAGCCTGTAAGCAGAGAATTCCAGCTGACATGAAATAGGGGAGAAACTCGGCCGTTAGACCTGTGATTTTTCATTACGTTTATATAATGCCACCACACCCTCAATTGAGATGACTAGTTTGATTAAAGACATTGAGTATCTTTACTTTGATAAAAACTTTAATTAGCTTTATCACATTTAGCCATACTACATACCATGTGCTCATTATTTTTCTTTGTAATGTATGATTTAATGATATTAAACTTACCATTTACAAAAGACTTTAAAATTCTAGTTCCTTGCTTAAGGATATTAGTTGATGATTATTATGAACTGAAATGGATATGGTATCTAGCTAGATTTCTTTAAATAGAGCAGCTGTTAAATCTTTACTGAAATTCTTTTATTTCATTATTTTGTAGAAGCCATATTGTTCATTTTCATGTAACATTTAATAATCTCACGAACTTCAAAGCTGAGCAGATTTGGCCAAGTCAGGTGTTGCGAAGCCGCAAAATATTAGGATAGACTGCTAAGTGCTGAAAAATACAGGAAAAATAAGAGGTTTTACATTCATTTCATTCTCATTATCTTTGTGTTTTAATTTCTGTAGAATTCATAGTAAACTCTAAAAAAGTTGAGTGCATGTTGTATCTTTGTTTTCTCCTGCCCACTCCAAATTTCTGTCCTTCCTACTTCTATGAAAGGAAAGAGTTCTGTGTTGTAATTCCTCCAAATACAAGGTAAGGTCATGGGGTGATGTGAGATATATTCTTTGTCAGTTTTCACTGAAGGCAGAGGAAAAATTTTTAAAGAAGGTTTGGAGAGAGAGAGAATGTTATCATCTGAATTTTGACTAAGCTCTCTCTCTCTCTCTCTCTCTCTTTTTTTTTTTGCAAGCTCTAATTTTAAACAGAATTAGTCACAAGACTAGTTTTTATTTGTATCTTCTTGGGTGATTAGGTATTCCTTGCCTGTCTTTCTTTGTACGTAATAGAGCAGTTTATTTAGGCAACTTAAAAAATATGATTTATAGCAAGTGGAAAACAAAATCATCTCGTAAGCCAACTGGCAGGAGTTAATATTATTTTAGAGTGGGTCTTCCTTGTTTATCGTTGGGCTGGCAGTTTCACACTTGGATCTCAGATGTGCTAACGGCAGCACATTTTGACGAACATGTTTGCAGTTCCATGTCATTGGTAGCTGGCATGACGAGGATGCAGAGCCCGATAAGCAAAGAAGTGAAAATATCGCTGTTGAAGGGAAGATAGATAAGCAAGGGAATATGATCGTTTTCCTTCTGCCTTAAGGAAGAGCATATCCTGATGTGGATCGGTTTCTGAAACCATCGTGGGACAGGTCTGTCTGTAGGAATCAGAAAGGCCATGGTAAAAGACTGGTTAAGTAATGTGGGCTTAAGCTGATGTTGGCTTGAAGCAGCACTAGGAAGTGGGAACAAAATGGAAATCTGGGAGAGAGGTGAAAGCAAGCCATCGGGACTTCTTAACTGACTGGTTGTGAAGGTTGAAGGCAAGTAATCAAAACAGATATAATCAGCCACATTTTAGACTCATAGGTAAATCTATACTTGTGGTTATGTCTTAGTTTTTGCCCTGAGCGTTTTTTTTTTTTTTTAACTATTTAGACCATCTTTTTATCGAAAGAAAGGCAATGTCTCATTCCATTAATGCCCTCAATGCAAGCAGGTTTAGAAAAAAATATATAAAATGTATAAAATATATTGGTATAAATAGCATATCTGTAAAGTCAGTGGACAGAGAAATATTAAATAATTACTAAAATGTTTTGTCTTCATAGAGAAAGAGAAGTGCCATAACCGTGAACAACGTAAAGCTCATTTTTTTCGTACTTTCCCTCACAGACGTATGCCCTCGTTGATTCACAGGCTCATCATAAAGGATGGGAGGAAACCACTTCGCTAAAAGATGCTCATTTCAGTCAGAGTCAGGGAAGAATAGCTGAGAGTCATGGCACCCATGTACTTTCTAATCTCCATTGCCAAGAGAGGAGCTTTAGAAATCACCTTCATGAAAACGTGCTTTCGTAAATGAATTAGAACTCCCCTGTTTTCCCCAAAATGTTTATCAGGACACTTACATGTGAGAAGAACCACTGTAAAACTATCGTTGACATGGTTTTTAGTGACATATTCTATAGCTATTAATGTTTCCTTATCGGCAATATCTCATTAGCTTGACACAGAATCATAATCAACTCAAGTAACTGGGCAAGAGCAAGTCTTTGTCTTAAGCTTAATAATTTTCTCTCAATTCTTACCTTTTTTTTTTTTTTTCCTCCTTCATGGCACTTTATGAGTGGAGTCTGGATAAAAACTTCCTGAATGCCATTCTTCAGAACAATGTTATGATTCCTTGACATGGAATTACTGTGTTGCGAAGCGAAACCTAAGACCAGCTTTGAATCAGTGGCAGCATATGTAGACAGATTATTTCTTAACTCACTTTTACAGTGTTGAGATCAATGGGTCGAGAAGAGCAGCCAGAAATTTCAGGGCTGGAATTGAGTTGTGGCGCGACCATACTTCATGCATGCTACCTCCCCGGCCCTGTCGTTTCCCCCGAAGCTGAACCTCAGCTCCCCCTAATTCTAGTGACAAAGCACCAGGCAACTTTTTATATGACTTCCTGTACAATCTTAACTCTGCTTCTGTGTGGGATGAACATTTCCCCCTTTCTCTAGAGGGGGCAAAAAATCCTTTAAAAAATACGTGGCTGCTTCTGTGGTGAAAATAAGTTCATGGCAGGTAACTCGAATTTATAGAAGAGAGAAAAAAAAAATCTTTAAAGCTTGTCTCCCTGTGGTGTGGGTTTTTTCTTCACTTCTAATAGCTTTTATTTTAATTTCTAGTTCTGAATTCAAGCAGCTGTCACTCTCTTTATAGCCCTCTTTGAAACTCTTACAGCGTAGGAGGTAGCTGGGCTGTCTAAGAAACATCTTTTCAAACCAACCAAAGTATTGTTTATCCTGAATGAAATAGAATTTTTAAGGCTGTCAAGAGTGACTGATTTGAAACAGTTTCTTTGGTAGCTGGGAAGATGAGAATAAACATGGAGGGGAGGGTCTTTCTGTTGGCCAAGTGACTTCTGTCACCCAGGAAACTCTTATGGACTATGATAAAAATTACCGTGGAATAAGGGTGCATTTGACAGTTAATATAACCAAACAAACCCGTGGCCAGCTATTTTTACTTACTGAATCCTTGCCAACTATAGAGGAAAAGGAAGAGATGTGAGACCAAGTCACTATGGAGGATGCCCCTGTAACTACTTATCTCTAGTGGCCTTTGATGAGCTCCGGGTAGCAGCTTGGCAGCTGGGTGCTCTCTGATGTTCCTTCTGCTCTCCGTGGCATTCCCATGTGCCTTCTGAGCTGCATTTAGGAGTCCACTGTCACCTCTGAATGAAAAAAAAAATCTTCCATCCAATTAAAATTAATTCTTGGGCTGACATTTTGCATGTAGTAATATTCTTTAAAATCAGCAGCATGATTTTTTGAGCTCAAAATGTGATTATGGTCATGATTGTATTTTTTTCTTTTGGTTAGAATAGAAATAGTGATTATTTAAGTCTCTAATGATCATTTTAGTTATTTTGAAGATATACTCTTTTTCTTAAAAATTTTAATACTAAGTGCAAAAACAGGTTGCAAAATTTGGAGAGTAATAATAGTGAGCAGTTACATAAGCCATATTGTAGGCCAGGCCCTTTTTTACCAATATTTATTAAAGTTAGGTAATCCTCATAACAATCCTCTAGGTATATTATCATCCCCGTTTTATAGCTCAGGAAGCTGGGGTACAGAGAAGGCCCATAACTCACCCATCTCACAGCTGTTTAGCGACAAAGCCAGGATTGAACCAGGCAGATTGATGGCAGAGTCTGGGTTTCTAACCACCCTGTTAAATTGCTAAATACAGATGCCACAGCGAAGTTGGATGTAGTCTGTGCATTTCAAACAATGTGTTGTTTTTTATTTTATTTTATTTTTCAGAATGATTCTCAGACTTTCCATTTTAAAAAGTGCCTAGTTTTGTTGTAAGGGAATCAGAATTATGGTCTTGATGAAGGAAAAGAAAGAGCTAGAGATCAGTATGGTTTTAAACCTGGGACTCAACGCACTGTGATAAAAACGAGCCTCCAGGAGAAAAAAAGGATGCTCACATTTTTGGAAAGCTGAGATGGAAAACAATCATTTTAATTTCACTGATATAGTTATTTTATCATGATTTTTGCAACCATTTGATTTTAGGTTAGTTGTTACCTGGTGCTTTAGGTTAGTTGTTACCTGATGCTTTAATGAGAACACAAATCAGGAATTTGACAATGTCTGAATATGCTGGATTTTGCTGTTTCTTTTTTTTTTCTTCTCTCCTCCTTTCTTTTATTAAAACATTCAAAAAAAAAAAATAGAAAATACATTCCAGGATTTAAAACACCAAAAAGTAGAAAATGATTCAAAGTGAAGTCTCTATTATTCCATCAGCTCAGTTCCTGCTCCCTAATGCACCTGAAAAACAGATCTGTGACCTCTGATATTAATGGACTGGGCCGTAGAAAAGTGCCATCTTTTAGTTCCAATGTTATCAAATACTGGCAGTTTTTTTTTTTTTCCTTTAGTAAATCAAAAATAGTAAAGTATCCAGAATTTCATACAGTTAAATCTTTTCAGAGTTGAGATCCAGATTGGATTGATAACCAGTTTTTTAGTGGGGTTGTATTGTGCAAAACTGCTCTTCGTGTAAGTCATAAATGGTGAAATAGTGGCAGTTCGTGTGGGTCCACCTGTAGTTTCGCATTTATCCTTCCACGGTTCTTTATGTACATATCAACAAATGTGAATATAAATCTTTATCCCCATGTGCACCCAAAAGCTAGCTGTGTACCTTACTTTAAACTTTTTACAGTATACCTTGCATGGCTTTCTGTGTATAGTGTTCCATGTGTTCTGTTGTGGGCACGGCCCTCCTACAGGGACCTTGTGTTCCACAGCCAAACACAGGAACATGGTGTAAGTCCCTTACTGACCACACGCAGCCTTCTAGCCTTCCAATGACAAAAATGGTTCCCCTAGGACTATATACAGGGTATGCTTTTGAATGAATAAAGCGAGTTATAAAACAGTATTTTCGGACTAACCTCAGTTCTAAAGGAAAAATTATATAAATAGATGTATAAGCATAGAAATAATTTTGGAGGAATGTTAATCATTTATGACAATGATTACCCTTAAAGAGTGAGAGAGAGTATGATGATTTTCTTTTTTCTGCTTACCTGTATTTCTTCCTTTATCCTATAAAGTGTGCCTTGTTTTACACACATATACAGATATACACAAACACACAAGATACATACATATATATGTATTTAAGTTACAAAATTTCCGCTTAATGCTGATGTGAGCTGTGCTTGGTGCTTGGTGCTTGGTGTGTGGAGTACAAGTTTAAGATTTTGAAGTAGAAAGAAGGGTATGAAGTCCCTCTAGTATGAGCTGACCTGGAGCGACTTCATCGACACCACAGAGATCGGGTCGCTCCTGCTGCTTAGTGGTTTCCTGTTACATCTTGTGTATCTTTCACCTTCTACCTAGGCTGCTTTCTCTGAGTCATATTGTCCTAGAATTTTGGAGACCACCATCACTGGAAATACTTAGCAGCAAAGAGTTTTATTGAATGGTAAAACTATTTCTGGTTATGTTTGGATTTCAACCAAAATGGATTTAAATCTCTGACCTCTTCCTGATGACTTATATAATCTTGGCAAATTCTCCTTTAAGCCTCATGAGTTTGGGGCAATAAAATTTCACGTTGTTTTTTTCCCAAGAAGGAATGAGCTAATGTCTGTAAACCACCCAATGTGTAGTATTTACTCCAAAATTTTAGCTTATATTTTCTTGAGGGCCTATTGTATGAAGTAGAAAGCTTGAAATATACTTTCATAGAAAATAAAACTTAATATTTTATTTTTGGTTGTTTCTGTCCAGAGTAGTACCTGGGCTTATTGATTGCTGGCATCTTAATCTGGCAATTGATAATAATTAACATTCGATATGTGAGAAGAAGAGTCGGGGAGGAGGACAGGTAAATAGGTAGGAGTCCAGCAGCCCTCATCATCTCATCTTGGCTGGAGTTTGTGTTCTGAGCACCGTGCTCTAAATTTTCTGAGCTGTCAACGTGTCAGCCTTCCTCAGAATTTTATGGAAGATAGTATCTGATTACTTTTTGGTTTCCAAGCATGGAAGTACATGGTTGTTATATTTTTTGTTTGTTTATGTGAGCAGAAATCTCAGTCTGTAAATAATGCCTCAGGACTGTGATTATGATATAAAAATGCTCTACTTTATAGAGTAAAGCAATTTGCTTTGACTTCTATTGACATTGCAGCTGAACTGGTCTTATTCATTTTATAATTGAATCGCTACTGACTTCCATCGACTTTTGCAAGTCGTAGAGGTGGTTCCATGGTTGTTCCCTAATGCTTATTAGCTGCTGCTCTAACATTCTGTCGGCGTCTGTTTTATGTCATGCGATTATAACACAGCTGATTCCCTCATCAGCTTTTCCTAGCATACACTTTAGGCATATCTTAGCTGTCCAGCTTTTTGGGGCAAGCATAATGCTTAATTTTTAAATCTTTGGACAGTAGAAAGTCTTCATAATTTTATGGCAATTTCATTACATCTTTTAATGCCTTAATGTATCATTTTAATTTACAGTTGAGGATTTGCCTCTTCTCTTATTTTTATTTTTTTGTCAGGGGAGGGGAACTTGAAGTTCTGTTTTTGTAGTTTTTGTGCTTTTCGGATTGGGGATGGGCGGGCAGTCCACTAAGAGTGACATTTTCCTTTCCTAGTCATGATTTCTGCTAGAGAAATGTATTGCCCGAGTGAATTATTCTCATCCAGCCGCTGACTGTCATAGATTTGCATGTTATTTAGCTTCATTAGGATTGGTCTTGTTTGATGAGGGCAAAATGGAATGAGAGGAACTGGGACATCTTGCCCCCTACCCAGCATGACCTTGCTTTAACTTGCAGTGGAACTGAGAATCGGGGTAAGTGGGACTTGAGAGACCTTTTCTTCCACTTGGCAGTGGTATAACCTGTCTCTTGGTGCACCTCCCACTGCTGAGCAGCACAATTAGCTTTCTTTCCTTAATGGGCAGTTGGCAGGGTTAGTTTCTTAAATCCCCCATCCCCTTTTTCCCTTATGTAAAATTTAGAGAAGATTTTCAAATCATAGAATGTAGACTGTTTTCTAACAGTAATCATTTACCACCTACTACTCTAAGGACAGTAAAGAATTCTCTTTGGTAGGGTTGGATCTACTTTTTAAAGAAAGGTGCCCAATTACATTAGCATTTATAAAGGTTCAATTTTAAAGTCAAATTTGAGTTCCCTATTCTATTTTTATTATTCTGATTGGTTTAAGATAGGAACATGTGTGTACGTGTGTGTACCTATGTGTGTACACATGTTTCCAGTTAAGGAGAACTAATACATATGGAAATATGATGTTAATCTCCTTGCCTATATTTTGAGAAAGGCATGAACAGATATCTGGAAAATATATCACCTTTAATTTTTGTCTGTCTTTGAACTTTTTCTATAGCGCTTACCTCTTTAATGCCACCACTGATCTTGCCTCAAAAAGCAAGTTATCACAGTTATTTGGCCATTTCATGAGGACTAGAACGTGGAGAGATGTGAACGGAGTGCTGGGTTTTCTTTGACTGGTTAGGTGTCAGATGGGTTTTGGATCATTCCTCTTCTCAGCCATGCTGCTCACAGACTGCTCGGCCGTGTACCAGTCATTCTGTTTGAAAACTACAGCTTCTAGTTAGAGAAAGTCATAGAACTTTCCACTTTTTTTTCAATGACCAAGGAGTGGCCTACTTGGATGAAAGTCTTAGATAGTCCAGCTGGGTAAGACAGGCTGTTCTTGTTTGGGTGTGGTCATTGCCCATTTTCCTTAGTCTTGCAGTAAAGTTGGGTATGTGGCTACCCTAGTGTTTGTAAGTCAATAATTATGGGAATGCTAGCGCTCAGGACAAGATGCACAAATAAAATACTGGGCAAAACTGTAATCCTCCCTTTGGAGTAGTGAGTGGTGAGCTGTTCTGGAAGTCACACTCCCTTACTCAGAGTTGAAACTCTTGAACTCTTCACTGTATACAGTTTCAGCCAGTAATTTGAAAGAAGCAGGTAGCCATCATTAGGTACTTACAAGGCTTGGATGGGAAGGATGAGGCCATGAACAACTAGAGTGTACTTGGATGTCCTTGTTAAAGAATTCCAGATGAGTTTTGTTGTTATCCAGTATGACAGGTCTATGGTACCTCATTTCTCACAAGTCAAGTAGTATACTTTGACTTATATTAACCACATTTCAGGGACTCGCGACGCTTGATTCATGATACTCTTCCCACACACTTGATCGTTAAAAAATGAATAGCTATATCCTTTGATTTTCATCAGCCTTAAAATTCCACCGCTGTCCCTATCCCATCTATTATGTTGGCTTTCTGAAAATCGGTGGAGATAAGTTTTCTTTCTACTGTTTCATATATCTAAAGTTTCTCACCAGCTCCTGTGTAGATTTATCTTTATACAGGTCACTTCCATATTTTTGTTCAGCATTATGTTTTATTTACAGTGTCAAGTTCAACAGCATATTGAGCTGAGGGGAGAGAATGTGTAAATATTGGCTTATTCTAATTTACACTAGTCAGCGCAACAGTAAAAACTAGTTTCAACATGGTATAAAGTATAGCAACTCAGACTTTAGCAAAGTAGGAATTGTGAGAGTGTTCAAAACGAGTTTGGCAGTACTGTTCTGGATACTAGGCACCCCTTTCCTTGTTAGTATACTCTGTGTCCTGGGTAGCATTTAGAGGAAAGCCCACCATGGCTTGAAGGAGATATTATTGATGTTATATCTGTCACCTGGTGCAAACTAGGGCAGCATGAACATTTCCTGCTTAGTTCAAAGGTTATGTTTTGAATAGGCTTATATCAGTTAGCAAAACAAACATAAAACTTTCCTCCTCCCCTCCTCCTGCCGCATTTTATAATGCCCTCCTAGTTTCAAGTCTCTTATCGACTTCATTCCCAGAGCTGTTGGTCTGTCTCTTAGTATGACTTGTACGCAGAGAATGTTTATCCTCGAGGATTCCCTTTCTCTCTTCCCACCTCCAGAGTTCTCTTCAGCTTCAGATATTAGGCTTAAATTTTTGACGCACTAGTCATCATTAGAGCAGACACACCAATTGGGCAAAGAAGTTGAATTACTCTAAACAGGACATTACTGGTTATTTTTAGGCACTCCAATTTTGAAAGATAGAAACTGCAGTGCCGGGAGAGCGAACCCAGGCACCAGGTGGGAGGGGCATGCAGTGGGAGTTAACCGGAGCATCTTGTTTGCTCCCTGCTGTAAAAGAGTGCACCTAATTTTAGATGGAGCTACCCTCAAAGGTGAAATAGATGGTTTAGTTTTGAGATTTATTTCTCCGTACTTAGGGTATTTAATATGTCAAATTACTTTTTACCATCAGTTACCCACTGTGATTTCAAAGATCCCCCCCCCACAGTCTTACATACCAGTAGATAAGAAAAATATTAGTTAAGAATGTTAGCTTTTAACTTTATGAAATAGCCTCTGTATATTAATTATATTATATAAATACTCCCTGTTAACCGAATACACTGAAATTAAAAAAAAAGATACCTAATGTATTTTAGCAAATTTTATTTTATTGAAAGTTCACTCTGACTGAATTTAATTTCAATATTTAAATGGTCATGATGACTGTTCTTTGACCATCAATATTTAGAAAATTGACTTAACATGTCATAAAATATTCTGAACCTTTTGTTTCCTTATAAATATTTTTCTTTGGTATTTTGGATTTTCAGAAATTTTGATATGAAATGTTTTTATTGACTTGTAAATCTTAATTTTCATGGTAATTCTCTTTTTAACCACACTTGGTTTATTAACATAAGGATATTATAACATCTACCTTCTGGTTATTAGGTTCTAAATATTTTGACCTGAAACTGGCCTGGGTAGCCATAATTTTTATTCTTTGGAATTTTTTAAGACTTTAGTCTTTCTTCATAAATATTCTATATGTTTTCAAAAAGAATATGTATCTTATGTTTATTGCAAGGTGTGTGTTTGTATGTGTGTAAAATAGATCACCTTTGTATTATTGATTACAGATATCCTTGTTTTCCCACTGCATGATGCAGTCTCTGAGAGGACAGCGTTAAAATCTCTCATTACAATTATTGATTTTTATGTTTTTCCTTATTGTTCTATTTGTTCCTCGAGGCTGTATCATTAGGTGCTTTTCTCTTTATTCGGTTATCTTGTCCTTATCGTAATATAAAATGTCTATTTTTCATGCAGATTATTAAGATCATTATCTTTCTTTAGGTTCTTATTTGCTTAGTACTATTCAATCTTTGTCTTGTTTTAAACATGTTTCTTGTAGTCAACATACTGTCAAATTTAAAATATACATTTGGAGAGTCACTTCCTTTTAATTGGTAAGTTTAATACATTTATATAGTAATTAGCATTATGTTAGGCTTTCTGTCATTTTATAATTTTTATATAATGAATTTTTATTTTTTTCTTTTGTGCTTTCTCTTCAAAATAAATGTTCCATTTTGTTGCTAAGATATTCCTTATTTTGAGATTTATAATTGCATTTATCAGTTTCTTTAAATTATTTATATTTATCTCTCCACCCCTAATAAGAAAAATAATTTAAAGGACTCTCATCTCCTTTTGAGCTATCTATCTCCACTATGTTGATATTTTAAGAATTTAGGTTTTGGATCAATTTGGTTATGTTTTTATATTTATCTAATCTATCTGTCTGTTTATCATCTATTCATTTATTGCCCTAGAGTTTTTAGAAGACAAAAATATACATTATCAAGTTTGTTGAACATCTCATATGATTTATTTAAGTATACGAAAAAAATACTAGTGTTATCAATACAGTTCTTTGTGTGTAAACTTTGGATATTTTTATGCCCAATAATTTGTTATGGCCTCACATTTGAATGGCAGTTGGCAGCTTGCATATATAATTGCATTTTATATCATCTGCTCTTTCTATCAGGATTTTTTTGTTTTTTGATATTCTTAAATTTTGCAGTAATATGCCTAATGTGCACTACATTCCTTATTCCCGTTTGGTGCCCTGAGTCCCTTGGATTGAGATCTTTGAAGTTCCTTTAATTTTGAGGAATTGGTCAGTATGTCTTTAAATAGTTCTTCCTCTCAATTAATTTCTTCTTCTGGGATCTGGATGTTGGCAATTTCACTTCTTTTGTAAAAAAAACTTTTATTTTTTCCCCATCTATCTCCCTCTACTCCCCTCCCCCCGCCCCTGGTAACCACTAGTCTGTAGTCCACGTCCGTGAGTCTCTGTTGGTTTGTCCTGTTCATTTATTACTTTTAGGGTTATATCCCACATGTAAGTGATATCATGTGGTTTTTTCATCTTTTTCTGTCTGGCTTACTTCCTTTAGCATGATTATCTTGAGGTCCATCCATGTTGTCGCAAATGGCAGTATTTCATCTCTTCTTATGGCTGAGTACTATGCCATTGTACATATGTACCACAGCTTCTTTATCCGGTCATCTATTGTAGGACACTTTGGTTGCTTCCATGTCTTGGCCTCCATGAAACACTTTCCCTTTTTTTCTGCATATTACAAATCTCTAAATTTCTGAGTTCTTTTCATTTGTTGTGTTTGCTGACGATCTTAGTTTTCTTTGTATTTTTGGAACTGTGGTTTACAAGTCTGCCATGAAGGAGGATTCTGTATGGTTATGTTGGGTTGGAGTCTTCGTCTCTCCTTTATTTTTTCCACTCCTTTTCCGTCTCTTGCCTCCAGGTTCATCTAAGTGCTTTGGGTTCTTCTTATTCCTGCACATTAATCGTATCCTGGGGATGGGAAACGTGAGCATGTCAAATCCAGTTCGCCAGGCAAGTGGGGGGACTTGGCCATAGATTTTCGGCCTCCATTTACTGTGGAGAGCACCTCCCAACCCCTGGTTGCACGTGGAGAGCCTGGTTGGAGGCCTGCTGCGTGGTGTGTGATGGTGGTGCGTTGTGTGCTCGGACAGCACAGGATTTAAAGGTCCGGCTGGCTGGATTGGGTTCGATAGGTCCCGGAGCCAGTAGGCTTTTGGGGTGTGTTTCCCCTGACCTCTGAAACTGTGTTTCCTTTCTGTTTCACAGAGATATTGACAGTTTTTGAGTGCAGTTATATCTTTTTATTTTTGAAATGTTATTTTATCATGATGTTGTTGGGCACATGTGGGAGGAAGTCTGGCTTTTACTGTATTTTAAGTGCAATGAATTTGTTCTCAGTATATCTTTCTGTGATCATAACTGTTAACTGTTTGATATTTAGAAGTATCTATGATTATCGTGACCTGACAGGAAGTGTATTTGTGCTCACGGAACCTTAAACGTAATCTGCAGTTATCATCCAGTTCATCAAATGCTTAACTGTGAAGTTTGTTAGGATTAAGTTTTCTCTCCTCTCTTCTGCCCCTTTTTCTTTTCTTTCTTCTGCTAATAAGCCGGGACATCCAAGAGGGGGAATCATGGAATAGCTTCCCTGCTCCAGAGACAGTCTGTTTCTGAGGAATAAGACTAAACCTTCTGTGGTTTCAGAGCATGAAAAGTTTTTACCCAAATATTTAAACTAAGTGGAAACAGCAAGTAAGGGATTCAGAGGGAAATATCTCTGACTTCTTAACTGTTAGAAAATATGTTTGAGAGGAGGGAAAGGCAGAAACAGATACAATGAAGTGGGGAGAACTCAAAGCCTATGTCCTCCAACAATGCAAAAACATTTCTATTTAAGTGAAATGTCTAGAAGGTGAATGGAGAGTATGTATAGTTTGCCATTATTAGAATAAGAAAGGCCAGATAACTGGATAAGCATCCTCTGAATTGTTAGATACGGCAGAATTATCAAGTTCTTGTTCCCACTTCTTGCTCTGATATTCTGCCAGTCTTTGAAGACAGTTTTAGTCTGTCATGTAAATAAAACACTTGTTCATGTGCTCAAGGCCAGGCTAACTAGTGTAACATGGTAGCTGTCGTGAAAGACATGTCCTCTCAAATGCTTTTTTTAAATCCAATTCTTGTGAGAATCTGCGTCTGGGGTCGGGGCGGAGGGTGGGGATTGTAAACACTTGTAAAATAACCCTTCTCTGCATTTAAAATAACAACAGTAGCCGCCACCACCACTGCCCATGCTGCTGTGACGGGAAGCCTGCTCCTTGCATCTGAAGTTCCTCCAATTTTCCCTCAACATTTCTACATTTTCTCCTTCGTTCTCTCCATCCAGTGCTATGACTTCAACTCTATCTACATAACTCCCGAATCAATAAAACTGTCCCAGACCTCTCTCCAGAGCTCTGCGTTTGTAATATCAACTCTCCTTTAGATATTTTTACCTGAATTTTTTATTGACACTTCAAGCCCGAGATGTCTACAACTGGTGTTATTATCTCTCATACCCAATTTGCTCCTTGTTTTTTATTCCCCGTTCCAATTAATGGTTCAGCCATTCACTCAGTTACCTAAGCCAGGAACTCGAAGGCCATCGTAGGTTCTCCTTTTCCCTGTCGCCTTTGTCCAGAGTTTTAGTGACAGTGATGTCTCAGTACCTCTCGAATCTGTCCTCTGGATCACACACATCACCTTCCCGCAGAATCCCTGCGGCCACTCCCCAGCGCCTCCAGATCAGATTCAGGGGCCTTAGTAAGTTCCAGACTCTGCACCGTACTTCCCACTCCTCCTTCCTGCCTTTGACCCTATTCTCCAGCCGAATCCAGCTACCTCTGGCTCTGAAAACTGTCACGTTCCTTCTTATTTCTATGCTTTTAGTCTTGACATTTTCTCTACCAGGGGTTCTTTGCTCGAAAGTCTGGCATTAATATCTTCTGTTCCTTTTGCCTGACTCCCATGTCTTTGACCCCTGCCACTGGCAGATTTGGAAGTTCCTTCCTTTGGGTCTCCGAGCTCCTCGATACGGTCATATTACAGCATGTGCCACCTTCTGCTATGTTTGTCTTTACCTGTCTTCTGCACTGTGCTATGAACATCTTTGGGTCAGGGACTGATCCTTCGCCTTTGTAATTCAACATCCGTGATGTGCCTTGTGCATACGCAGTTTATCGGTCACATAAAGAGGGTGAAGAACGTGTGTGTCTTGAAAGGGGAGAGAATGCCAATAGGAAACTATATGCAGGTTTTGTAACAATACGTTGAAGTTTGTAGGTTTTTTCCCTTAATTCCTAGAGGCATTGGCTTTCTATGTTCATGGTATTTCGTGGGGCAGGGAGTCCACAGTCAGTATTTCCTGAGGACTCCTGATTGCCTGTCACTGCAATGTGTTCCTTAAGGATTACCAAGACTGAGACATGGTCTCCACCCTCAAAAAATGCACCATGGAAATGAGGAACTAAAACCAGGTCATGAAACCAGTAGATGACAATGAAATGTGAACTTGGTTTCTGCTCATAGCTGGGAGAAAGGAGAGAAGAGGCAGGAAAGGTGGTCGGCAAGCGCTTCGTGAAGGCGGGTATTGAGCTAGATGTTGTGAGGAAGTCATTTTCTCTTCTACATGGTGGTAGTTCTGTTTCTAGTGAGTTTTTTCTCCTGGACTCTGTTCATAATGAAAGTCCCTCACCATATTTGTTCCCTTACCTGGAACAACCTTGTTACTCACTGGTGGTGATTTGTCTGGCCGTAGCTGCCTCTTAAGGGTAACACCTAAGGAAAGAAATTGTGTGACGCTCAAAGGAAATAAAAGGTGAAAAATGAAGAGTATCTGACTTTAATTCTCAAGTACAAATTAGTTTCATAGAATTTAAAATCTTCATTCCAGACATCATTGAACATAGAGGTTTTTTCATTTGTTTGTTTGTTTTGTTTTTAAGTTGTATTATTTTCATACTAGTTAAAAAGCAGTCATTTGATTTTGGTGAGCTAAAGCTTCAGAAATGTTTATAAGGATCTAATGTTTATGTGCCCGGTGTTAGTGTTCCCTTGAATTCAGTGATTCTCAAGTAGATAAGCTCATTCCTGAATAGTGAAGGGGAAAGGAATTTTGTGCACACGGACAGTAGGGTGAGATATTGCTTTGTCTGATCAGTTTGTGTAAACATATTTCTTTCTACCAATATTCTTTTTTCACTTAAGGGCTCAGATTGCCACTGTTTGGCAGGAAAGAAGAGAAATTCTAATAAAATGGGATTTAATATGTTGAACGGCAATTTGTGCGATGTCAGTCCGCTTGGGGAAAGGATTCGAGGCAGTGTCGACGAGCCAGTATCTCTTGTAAAACATTCCGGACGTCTTTTGAAAGTAGCCTTAGACCCATGCTCTCCACTTCCCCAAAGTTGCTTCGCACTGACCAGTTTCCCCTTGTAGGAGTGAATCGGGGCACGAGCTGGTTGCAGACTCTCATCTGCCGCTTTCGCTATGTCCTGTCTTTCCCCTGCCATCAGGGAATGAGGCCCAGAGAGCTGAGGGCCAAGACCCAGCCTCCTGAAGCCAGGAAGCTGCTCGCGGCGGATTCGCGGTCGAGGTTATTCCATCTGCTTCAGAACTGATCATATTTTGCTCCTTCTAGCCAAGCCCAGAACTGGCAGCTATCAGGCAGGTACATGTTCGGGAGTTTACTTTAGACCCTAAGTTGGGGTTACATTTGAGAGTTTCTTAATTTTAAAGGGCGTCGTTTCTCATGATGGCCCAGGGACACAGGAGAGCGGCCTAGGAGAGCTGGGGCTTGAGCCCCATGTTCTTGGGCTCATTTGCAGAAAAGAAATGGGTGGACTCGAGTGTTCTAGGCACAAGGGAAGAAATAGCCTTTGTTTCCAAGTGGGCTATATCCCAGAACGAAAATAAATCAAAAGGAAATCATAGTGGTCTGTCATTGAGTTTCAGTTCATTTGTCTGAAAATTGGCCCTTCTATTTGGGGATGAATTACTCCCGTTAGCCAAACACTTTTGTAGTGAAGAGCAGTAGAAAAAGTGACTCCACTGGACGAGGAATCATGGAGTATTCTGGACTGTGCACATGTGAATGGGTCAGAGCAAGGCTTTTCAGGGAGATTTAGACCAGGGAGAAAACCTGCCCCTGGAGAGAGTGTTTCTCTCCTGCCCCACCTCATCTCCCACCCTCCCTGACAGCCCATTAGGAAAAGCAAAGCTCAGAAAACATTTCCTTACCAGCATCTTGTGCACACGCAGGACCATCTGGACGTCCCACACCCGCTGCCCCTGTGGAGAATTCCTTCTTCCAGCTTCCACCGCTATTTCTAAGTCCTACTTCCCCGAATTTAGCTTGTCTGGATCTCCATTTCTAAGATTCCCTTCCTTAGCTTTAGTTGTAATCTGGGTCAGAGTTAAATAGGAATTATTTCATACAGTCCGTTTTCAAGATTAGCATTTTGGGATCTAGCTTAACCAGAGTCCAGAATTCCTCTTGTGCTCGATTATATGTAGAATTGAAATCCCTGTAAGATGGTTTTCTGAGAGTAGGGTCCTTGTTATTGTGACTTTCATGCATACTGTGTCTAGGACCCAGGACTGAGGAGAAATGTAAGGTTTAGTCAGTTAGAAGTGGTTGTGGCTGGCGGTATAGACTCTCACATTGTGTATCACCTGCTTCTAGGTTGAATTTTGTTGACCAGCTGTTATCACTCATCACCTATAAAGTCAAGGCCAACTCAGTGCCATCTGCAGGTGCCCGGAGAAGTTCATGTTTAACGGGGCTTGCCAGTCTGGCTGAGGGGTCCAGGCTCTGACAGGTGCTGGTCAGGACCATCTGTGGTAGCTGGGATACTGTGATAACAAGACCACCTGAGGAACAGCTTTTCTTGGGAGCTCTCTTTTCCATGTTCTGTATTTCTGGAAGCCCAAGCACAAAATATATACAGATAATACTAAATGTAATTCATAAAATGGTCCTCTATGAATGAATAAATCATGCAATCCATTTAAGAAATGCCTTTTTTGGTTTAAAGTCATCCTCTGGAGTCACTTCAGGGGCCTGATTTTTGTATAATATCCTCCCTAAAGTTCACAAAGAAATGGAAGTTTCTCTGTGTCCAGAATTTTAATAGGTCGAGCTGTTAAATTGTAATCCAGAAGATAAGATTTCTTGAGAGTTTAGTTTATGAAGTACTGAGTGGTGACTTGTAATGGCTTGAAGAACTATTAGGTGATGAGAAAGTGAGAGATTGACCCTTGTGGGGCTGGTGCACTGCTCTGGACTGTTCTTGAGGTTATCGTTAGAATACTGCTCCTTGTGGATTGGGGAGTCGTGTGGTCACATTAAGGCTTTCATCTTTCATTTGATCTGATTCTGATTATTGTATTTTCTCATGGGGAAAAAACACTCTTCACTCTGTAGTTTAAGGATCTTTGATTTAAAACACACACACACACACACACACACACACACACACACACACACACGCACGCCCGCCCGCCCGCCCGCCCGCCCGCCCGCCCGCCCCATACACCCACTCAAAGTCTTTAAACAGGACACACAGATACTCTCAGACTGAATTGTAAATGTACAACTTGATCGATCAATTAAATATGCCATCTAATTATTAGTGGAGTTGTTTTTCCCCCTCTGAGTTGATTTGAAAGTTGATTTTTATTCTTCCCTAGGTGACGGCCCTAACCCTTGTAAAGAGGACACCTTCACCAGCTGTCTGGACTCACCTTCCTCGCCGTCTCCCACGACAGCAGTTGCCCACGGGCCTCCTGGAACCGACAGAAACCACCTCCCAGACGGGGACTGGGCGTCCGCGGTGTAAGTCGCTGTGCTTCTGCTTGGCGTGGAGGTCGGGAGGGCCACGACCTCCATTTTGGGGTTTACATGGCCCGTGGGCGCTGCTGCCATTAGATGCAAAGACCTTGGTTCTCTGATCAGTGGGGCTGCCGGAAGGAGAAGGGTCCGTAAGGAAGACCTTTCCTGGGTAGCTGTTGAAAAGCGTGGATAGGCGCTGTTTCAACTCTGTTTTAAGTTCAATTTGTGGCAATTTTGGGTCACACAAAGGAAATTTATTATTGTCCTACTCAGGATGTTTTCTCACTAGTTATGCAAACTTTCAGAAATATGAAATACATGCATTGGGATCAACAGACTGTTGCAACTATCTATAGAATGATATTTTAGTTGTGTGAATTTTTGAGGCCTTCATGCTAGCATTCTGCCCTATTTACACCATAACATCCTCCACAATTGGCAAGTGATGGACGACATATCTGATTTTATCTTCTCATTTGGTTTACTGCCGGGCATATGCAGATCAGCTCAGGTATATTAGGACGAATGATACCAATACAAGCAAAGTACCGTGGACTTGGTTTGACTACGTGAGGGTTTGACTTTCTGTGCTGATTGAGGCTGTGGAGTGAACGCAGATTGGCTGGTGGTCCGGGACAAAAGAAGGTGGGGTGAAAGGGGTCAAAAATTTGATGACCAAAGGAAATCTAACTTTGGGTGGTGAATACACAGTGCAGCATGTACACGACATACTGTTGAATTGTACACTGGAAACTTCTTTGCTTTTATTGATGTCATCCCAACAAATGCCTAGAAAAGAAAAAAAAAGAACACTAACAATTACATGGCATTAATTGATTTGTCAGTCAAGTTACATCCAAAATATATTTATAATTCAGCCTGAGAGTATTTGGATGTCCCATCTTTAAAGAAAAAAAAAATTAAATCAAAGTTGCTTAAAATAAATCATAAATAACGATATCATCCAACCCTCACTGGGCATTCTTGGGACTTTAAATGGAATGAGAAAGTGTTCCTCACATTACTTTGCTTTTTATAGTTACTGCTAGATTCACATGAAATCATTATGAACTTATTAAGTATTAAAAGAGGCTGGGAGAAATTTAGTATGCTAAATTTGGGGAGTGATCTGAAATCTTTGAAAATATAACCAAAAATCAAAGTGAAACTCAAAGTAGGGAATCCCATTCTCCAGAAGAGACTCCCCCCGCCCCCCCCCCCCCCACCCCCGCCCAAGATGGTCATATGTGAATATTTATATACTGAAGACTGTGTATCATGGATTTAAATTACGTGTTACTTAAACATACTTGTCGATGTAGTATTCTTTTTCCAGAATGAATATGCTCTCTTCACTGTAGTACTCCAATTTGCTGTTGTCTTATTCGGGATGTTTGAGATTCTGTTACCCTGGGCACTCCCAGGGTGTATTTTGGGGTGGGCAGCTGCGGCGGGGGTGGTGGTGGTGTGTGTTAAAGCAAAAGCCAGATCTCCAATTATTTCTTTCAGTGTTTATCACATTCGGTGGAGAACAGGTTAGTCACCCTTCTTCCATAGCGGTTCTGTGGAAAGTGGTGTTATGAGCCATGAGACAACCAGTGCTCAATTCATAGCACGTCCATACCTGAAACATGAAGAGCTTGATATTTTTGGTCATAAATCAGATGAGGAGTGAATTCCTCAGCTTCCTATTCATACGGATTTAAAATGTCATGAAAAGCACTCCAGTATTGAGAAGCCAAGAAGGGAGGAAGGGAAAGTCGAAGCAACTCCGGAAATCAAGAACATGATTTTATTTTCTGTGCATTAGATAAAATAGATTCATATTTGTCTTCAGCACATAGACTGTTTCTTGTGTATCTCCTAAAGGCTTGCTTGAAACATATTTCAGTCTAATTTATCATTAAGTCTGGAGTATGTCTCAAACTTGAACCCACATCACCGTTACCTGGAGGGCTTGTTAAGCCCACAGTGCAGGGCCTCACCCCATAGAGACTATTAGGTTTGAGAGGGAGCCTGAAAATGTGCATTTCTAACCTAATTCTGGGTGATGCTTGGCAAACCCCGCTATAGACAACTGACCTTCCCAACCCCCGTGGTCTGAGGCATGTGTCGATTGTGAACACTTCTCCGAGGAGCGTAACTGGGATGTGACATCGCGTCCTACTTTGTTTTTTTCTTACGTCTTCTGGGCTGATGTGTTGTCTCCAAGCCGCCCTCATGTGCCTGCCACAGGCTGTGATTCCCTCTGCTTGAAATGTCTCTCCCCTCCGCGTTGTCTCAAGACGGATCTAACCTGTCTTCAGGGTGTAATTTCATTTTCACCTTCAGGAAGCTTTCTCTAGTGCTGTAGTCTACAGGAAAATTCTGAATATTACCTTTCTCTGTTTATACCCAATTCTTAACATTAGGAAAATATTGCCTTCTAGTATTAGTTAATATTTACCTTTCAGTATCATTTGATAGATAAGTGGTGTATGAAGATGTGTATCTGTACATCTGTATCAGGACCCCTGTCTGCCTGTCTTAGTCAGTTTGGGCCACTGTAACAAAATATATTTTGATTGAGTGGCTTATAAACGACAGAAATTTATATTCCACAGTTGTGGAGGCTGGATTTCTAAGATCAGGGTGTCAGCATGGCTGGGTTCTGGTGAGAGCCCGCTTCCAGTTTGCAGACTGCTGGCTTCTGAGACTCTTATAAGGACACTAATCCCATTTGTGAGGATTCTCCTCACGTGACCTCATCTAATCCTAGTTGCCTTCCAAAGGCCCCTGCTCCTTGTCCCATGAGAGGGGGTAGAAATTTGGGGGTGACACAAACAGTCTATAACATTATCAAATCTTGCCCTCATACCAAAATAGATCACAAGATTCTCGAGGATAAGACTTGGTCATATACTGTTTGAAGTTTTTAGTAATTCTGACATAGTTACTAATAAATCTTTCCCGTTTTAATTATTACATATTTATAAAAAAAAAAAAACTTCCTTTTTGGAATCTCTTTTCTTTATATCATTGAATGCCTCTTAAAGAACTGTTTGGTTTCTGGTCCATCTTCTTTGTAAACATTACATATTAAACATTAAAACCTTCCTCTGTGAATCTCACCATTTCCTCTTTAAAGCATTTTTTTGTTGTTGTTGTTAGCATTTGTAAATTTAGTTTTTATGGTTCGTGTAGTGTTTTGTGTTTTTTTTTTTTTTAAATCCATTATCTCTGCATACCAGCTATATATACAGTATGGAATATGGTAAGATCTGAGTAAATGCTAACCAAGATCCCTTTTAATAAAACCAAAGTTGCTGTGGGTCATTAAAACTCTACCCAGGGCTTTAAAAAGGAGGCACACCTAGGCTGCTTGGTTGTAGTCCAAGGTGGTGACTCTCTGTTCCAAAACTTGCACTCGCCTTGTCTTGGGTCCTGAAAGATGGAGTCCAAATGTATGTGGGTCACATGGGACCCCAGTGGCTCTGTCGCACAGAACTGCCATGCAGAGTAAAATGTACAGCGGCCGAGATTCTGAGACAGGCGGTATGTAAATACAGCTGTAGCCTCTGACAGGTAGAAAACAATACAGCAGAATTGGATTTCTTGGGTTTCTGCCGACGTTTATGACTTGTGGGGATTATTCATTGCAGTCAATCAATCTGAAGCTATTACTTACCTGTCCACTCAGTAAGGTGATAGGTGACTTCATTGCCAGTGAAGAATTGCTAGCGCAGTTTCCTTGGAGGACATTGCATCCTAGGTCAAGGTATTTCAAATGTTCCAAAGACATTTTTTTTTTTTTTCAATAAAGTGGTTTTCTCTAAACAAGTTTTCTTTGATTGTAAGTGATGGAACAGGTCCTTGACAAGTAATCCTGTTAAGGTCCTGTACATGAAAGAAAGTCTCTTTTAAGAAATAGTGGGCATTGCTATCTGCTTTCTCTACAGATTTCACATGAAAAGGAACACTTCCTTTTCTGCCAGCACATTCCCACATTCAGGGTGGCGACTTCCTAGAATAGCATTTTGTAGCTGGAATGTTGGTTCCCCGAGGGGCCACTAACTCAGTGCTCTGGCCAGGCGGGGGCAGTAGGTCTTTCTCTCCTACCCGGTCAGAGGCGTGGCCTAGTACAGTGTCCTGGATGTTGGGGTGTCCCTGACGCTTCTCTCCCTGGTGCTGCGCTGAGTGACTGTTGTGCAGCAGAGATAGATTCCTGCCTACCCGGACTTGACTCTAGTTGCTTAAAAATCGTTCGACAGTAGACGGCCATTCCTATTTATAGCCTTGCGCATGTCATCTGTAGACTGTGTGTACTCACTGGTAACCATTTTTGTTCTTGTCAATGAATGAATGAATAACTTGCTTCCTTTAAATCAGGCAAACAAATAGAGATTTCCCATTGACAGCTACTTGGCATTTCAAATTACTTGACTGTTGCTTCCATGATTGCTTTTCAGGAGGTCAATCAGTTTTGCCGGGAAATAATCAAAAGTACCCCTCAAATCTGATTTGTGGCCTAGTGTATCACAAGAAACCATGAATAGTATGAAATTCAGAAAAATAATTGTCTCAGATAATTTTTTAATAGTTTCCTGTGTAATTTGACTCATGGCTAGAAATTCTACCGTAGCAGTTACAGGCGCACTGTGTCTACCTCCCCGGTCTCTCTCCTTCCTTTTCCCGTCTGCTCCAGCCCTTCGGGGGGAGGGGTGCCCCGTGTTGGGCCAGGGGCAGGCACTTCACCCTAGAAGTTGTGTCCTGTGTTTTTATCTCTTTTATTATGATTGTTGTTTCAAATAAAATAGGGAATTTACCTTTTTAAATTTCTTTATTTTTGTACATCTACTGCCAGCTTGACGAAAATGAATACCTCCTGCTTTTGTAAAAAGGGAAAGAAAGCTATGCATATTTTAAAAAGGATCAGGAGACAGTGGCACCTAACCCAAAGGAATGGCTTGCCCATCCAAGGACTCTCCCAGCCTCTTTATTGGCCGGGACGGAGGTCACAGTCCGATAAGGTCAGCACCTTTGCTCTGCTCGCCTCCACACTGGCTCTGGGTACAGCATGTGGCAGGTCACACTGGCCGAGATCCCTAATAGAGCTAATGCCTTTATTTTGTACGATGCATTCTCTGGTGCTGGGTACTGTGAAGAATGGTTTGGAAGTCAGCCCCCTCTCCCATACCTAAGTGAGTGCCAAAGTCCCGGGGTGGGTTCAGAAGGATTAAGGTCTCATATAGCTCAAGAGTAAGGAAGAACAAGGCCGGATGAGCAGGAGGAGCATGTCACTTTGCTGTGAGCCCATAGCAGCCTTGTAAATTCTTCTTAGAGGTTAGCTCCCTCCTGGACTTCCTGTTGGGGGGCTTGGGACCTACAGGGGTGAAAGCCTTTGCTTCAGCAGAGGCTACAGACAAGGTTTGGTTTGATAGTTACCCTCTAGGCATTTCTTCAGATCAAAGACCATGGATCGCTAATTATTGCGGCCACCAGATTCTGTTTTAGCTGCTTTATAAACGATACTTCATTTTATTCCTCACATCAACCTGGTGTTGTAGATTATTTTTAAAGAGAGGCAAACTGAGGCACAAAGAGGGTAGAGAAGTTGCCCCAAGCCACTTGTCTAGTGAAGGATAGAGGTGGAGGTTGATCTGTCTGTCCCAGTGACGGTGGTACCCTTAGACTTGTTGTACCCTTGGGATTGAAATTGTCTGGTTGCATATGAGAACATTGTTCAAAGAATAGGTTTCCAACCCAAATCCGAGGCCCAGTGTGATATAACCGTAGCTGTCAGCTGGCCATGGCCCTTGTTTTGAAGTTGGCGGGTCGGCCCTACATTAAGTCATCTGGCCGTGGTTTATAAATATCTCTGGGGAACAAACACTTGAATCTGGTTGTTACATATTCATCATCCAGCACCTTTGGCTGAGGTTTGGGGAAGAGGGCGTCTTCCCTTTTAACTGAGCTGGGAGACTTGGAAATTTGATATTTTGCAACAGAGCAGCGTTCCTAATCTTTCTGAGTGGCGTAGATATTCACTGTCTCCCTTCAGCTTCAGCAAAGCTGTCGAAGCCAATTACAAGACCCCTATACTTGGCCATTGACCGTAAATGTCTTCACATTCATTTCTTTGGGGTATGACTTTTGTCCTGTGCATTGCCTCGACTCTTCTCTCCAACTTTGTGTAGAAATTATGCCGTACTGGCTGCCCGGCATGCTCACACCTTTCCATGCACACCCCTTGTGTCTTGCTAGAGCTTTTTTTGGTAATTTTATTGTGTACTCGGTACTTGCAAATATCCTAATTCACGTCTTCCTTTGCTGTGCTGTAACTTCAGGGTCTGCAATTCAGAGGTTTTATTTTCAAGCCAGAATGTTAATTATTCACGTAACTTTAAAGCCATATGACGAAAAGTTGACTTTCCAAAATAAAGAGGTATGTTTGAATTTTGTAGTAGCTTTTCTATGGCTTTAAGATGCAAAAAAAAAAAAAAAGAAAAAAGTTTCCTTCTTCTTAGTCTTATTTTGTTTTTGTTTCTGCTTTTAGTTTCATTGGTTTTTGTTGTTGTAATTTATCATTCGCAGTGCAAGAATTGGGTGGTGGTGTCTCAATATTGAAATGCGGGCAGGGCCCTCGTGAGCTCTCTGTAAGCTGGAAAGCAGTCCAGAGTGGAAAAGCAGTGATTTTAGAGTCAGGCAGGCTTGGCGTTGCAGCCTTGTTCTGCTGCTTAAAACCTCTGAGGCCTTCTACAAATTATTTAAGCAAACCAAGCCTTAGCAAGATTATCTGTGAAAGGGGAATAACAAAATCTGCCCTCTGGATTGTCATGAGGTTTCAAGGAACCGCATACAATAAAACCCGATCCTCTGCTCCCCCCGGGAGCTCTGGGCAGCCACCTGCTCTGAGAACTTAACTTGATATTCTTAGTTTAACTTAGCCCGACTTCCTGGTTCATCCGTTACACAACCTCCTCACTAAGTAGCCCAGGGAAGTGACCTCCCTGGTCCCGGAGAAGCCGCAGATGGTGCGCTCACGCTGTGCCGTTTCCAGCGGTGTGGCGGTTCTCCCAGGGGACACGGCGTGGGCTCTTCTCCTGGCCCCCTCCCTCCCTGTCAGAGTTTCCTTGGCAGAAGCCTCTGAGAAGAGGGCCCTCGGGTGTTATGTGACCAAGGCCCGGGGCTCCCACCAGGACCCTGCTAGCTCTGTCAATTACTCTGAGCAGTGTGCGTGGCTCACCTATCCCAACAGGTGACCCCTCACACAGCGTGGCGAGAACCCAGGGGTCGATCTCAGCAGACTGACGTGGTGTCGCTTTCGGCCTGCGCCTGGCGGCCGCCGTCCTGTACGGTCAGCCCTCACGCCGGGTGGCAGCCGTTTCCCACATGAAAATCGAGCTGGTAGAAACGTTCCTGTCAGGTACCCGGCAGGACCACAACGCCCAGACCTCCAAAGCCCCAATTTTCTGAGATGAAGCTGCCGTTCCTTTTCTGTTCAGCTCACGAGCTAAAGTTCAGCCCCCTTACCTCACTCCACAGTAATCATTTGGAAGGGAGATAAGTGGAAGTCGGGGAACACTCTGAGTGAAAAGTTGGTCAGAGGTGTGATTCTGAGATTGTTCTTTTATAGCAAAAGCCAAGAAAATGACCACCCTCAGAGTGACCTTTGTAAGCTGTCAGCTGGCTGGACGCTGGTGTCCTTCCCTGTTTAGGAAGGAAGCCCCAGGAGCCTGAGCATCCTGCGGAGGTGGCGGCGGGGTTGGGAGGTGGGGTGCACTGAGCCTTCAGTGTGGCCTCGTCCTCCCTCCAAAGGCTCCATCATGTCTGTGCCCGACTGGTTTCCAGCGGGGCCCTTCCTTCTCTCCCTGCTCACATGCCTCCTACAAAATACTTTTTTTTTTTTTTTCTCCTTTCCCTCAAGGGTGAATAAGTTATTGCTTTTCCATGCTGGGTTGATATATTGGCTGTCACTCTCCTGCATGGGAGGTGATTGTAGCAGTCGAGGGAGAGAGCTTCTGCCACAGGAAAGCCGTGGGTGTTCACAGGTCGGCCTCTGGCACACACAGGAGGCCATACCACGAAGCTGGAGGTGGAGAGCAGAGGCGTTGGCCGTCGTGATCCTCTTTGTCCACACACACACACACACACACACACACACTCTCACTCTCTCTCTCTCTCTCTCTCTCTCTCTTTCCCCCTTTCTCTCTCTCTCTCTCTCTACCACCACCACCACCACCACCACCACCACCACCACCACCACCACCAATGGATTCTCATCCGGTCCATCTCATCCAGGAGTTCGCAAAGCGTGGCCCCCTGCTACTTGATCTCATAAGTACAGTTTTCTGGGAACACAGCCGCCCAGTTATTTGCATTTCATCTGCAGCTGCTTTGTCCATGCCGTGGTGGCAGAGGTGAGTGGTCGTGCGACCCGCTGTATGGCCGGCAGACCCTACAGTGTGTACGCTCTGGCCCTTTAGAGAAAAAGTTTGCTGACCTCAATCTGATTTATAAGCAAAGCTAATCTATTTGGAAGAGCCCATGTTTCAAGAAGTGTGGTTTATTATCATTTTTCATATGGGTAGTGCAGGTGATTTTAACTTTTTCTTCTCATCGAACCAATCAAAAGTTTTCCTTATGCTTTTTTCGATGCCTTCAAATGTATGATTATCATTTCAAAAGGCCATTGGTGTTTTAAGGATTAAAAAATTTATTTGGGGTTGTTTTTTTTTTTTACAACCTGTGGTTTAAAGTAAAATTATTTCGAAATAGTTTTAGGTTCACAGAGAAGTTGAAAAGGTAAAGAGTTCCCGTAAACCCTTCACCCCGCTTCCCCTACTGTTAACATCTTACACAGCACCGTGGAACTTGTGTTGAAAATAAGAAATTCACATCAGTATGACACTGTCAACTTACATCAGACTTTATTTGGATTCCACTAGTTTTTCCACTCATATCCTTTTGTTCCAGGATCCAGTCTAGAATCCCATTTAGTGAACAACTTTTTTTTTTTTTTTAATGGCAACATCCACTTACTATCCATATCTTTCTCCTGTGACAGGGTATTTGCTGTTTTTTTTTTTTTTTTTTTTTTTTGGTCAAGAAAATGATTCGTTAGTGATGATGTAACTAGAAAACAGAGACGCAGCCTCTGACTCAGAAATACCTAAAACTGGTAGTACGGGCTGCTCCTCCCTGACCGAGCGCTGACTGTGCCCGGTCACTGCTGGGCGCTTTGCACCTGGCATCTCGCTTTAATCGTACGGCGACAGCCTGTTAATGATTCCTTTCATTTTAGCTGAGGAAACTGAGACCAGAGGGTTCGTTCCTCACCGAATGACCCTCAGCCAAGGCTAATCATGCCAACCGTGCCCCAGCTTCCGAGAGGCACTCCAGATTCGTTTTTCCTCCTCATCACAGCCTCTGCCTAGTGAGAAGTCTGTTCCTTGCTTAGGCAGCTAAGAAGTGGGCAGGCACCCAGCCAGAGCTGGCTTCGGAACCCAGGTCTCCGTAAGGGGGTGGGGAGTGTTTCATGCCCTTGTAATTCTCGTGATTAAGTTTAGTGGCTCTTCCTTGCCTTTATTTTGGCCCGTGGTCCTGTCCCGGGCGTCTCTGACTCCCATCTCTCTCCATTCGTCTCCGCGTTTTCTCGTTCCAGCCGTTCAGAGGGGCTCGAGGCTGCGAGCTCTGTGCAGTCTTGTCAAAACCGTGTGTAGTGCTGACGAGACCTCGCGTGCGCCACCTCCACCCTCTCAGATGCGGAGTCTCGCGGGGAGCGTGGGCTAGTGGCGCAGCTGGGCGTGAGCGCCTCCTGCACGGGAGTGTGCCTGGTGTGCCGGACTGCGCAGCCGCGCCCGGAAGGAGCCTGGGCGTAGGGAGGTGCTGACGATGCGGACGATGAGATCGTCGGCTCAGGACAGGCGCCGCCGCCGCTAGAAAGTCTTCCCGGATGCCCACGTGAAGTTGGAAGCTCCCTCCTCCATTCTCCTGAGGGCCTCTGGGCAACTCTCTGCGTGGCACACATCACACTGCGTTGTGATGCTCAGTTTGTCATTCTTCACCCACTTGACTGAATGCTCATGGAGAGCAGATGTCATCCTCTGGGCTCCCCAGGGCCTGTTGTGGGGCCTGACAGGTGTTTCTCGCACCAGGAGTGATGGGCAAGCAGGGCCTGTTAGCAGTGATGGCCTCCTTGCCCTACAGTGCGGGTCGTGGACCCTCTCGTCACAGCTGTTGACTTCTCTCCACTGTCGCCCGCCCTCGGTCCACGCGTTAGTAACCAGCAGTGTGTTGGCTGTGGAATTCTCCCTCTCTGGCGCTTAAGGAATAACTGTGGCATTTCTTTGAACAGAGATTTCCCATAATATACAGATCTGCAATATTTCCTCCTGTCTTTATTAACATTTTCAAATGCTTTTGCCCAGGACAGCTGTTTTAGACATGCTGTGCATTTCCCAGGCTGGAATGAGAGATCATTTCACTAATGTGCTGGCTTCTGCTCAGAGACCTTGCAAATGAAGTTCTGAAATCTTTCACTCCAGCGGAAACTTCCGATTTGATTCTGACATCATTTAACCACCGTCAAATATCTTGGTGTTTAGGGGATTCAGTCACTTCACATAAGCAAGTCATTTCTTTTCTTGACGCGTACACTCCCTGTTCTCCATTCTTCGAATTTTAAATTACGCTCAGTGCTCCAAGAACCTGGAACCAGGCGCTCGCTGTGCGGGCACGGTCCAGAGCTGTGCAGGAAATGTTTGTTAGGTGCAGGAGTTCTCTGGTGGCTCTGCAGCTGTCGTTGGATTTTAACAGTTAAGGTCCTAGCTCCCCTCCCCTAGTTTGGAAATGTTTGTGCATTTTTGCTGCCAAAAAGTTTTTAACATGCATGGAGCGTAGAGTCTGATATTGGAGACGATTGGGTCACAGTTTGAATCAGAAGCAGCATAAACTGGTGCTTTGTTACATTTTAGAAAAACAAACTGTAAAGTGCGCATACACAGCTCCTGTCCTAATTTCATGTGTTTGAGGGCTTAGTTCCTCCCTGCTGCGAAAGCTGTAGGATCTTTCCCTGGAATACAGCCCTCTTTTTCCAGAGCAAGAGTGCCGATTGTTTGCATAGAAGAGAACTTTCTCCTTACTTTCGCGACTGCACATCCCTGTGGATTTGCTTCCCAAGCCCCCTGCCCATCCTGCGCCGCACACCGGGGCTTCCCTGCTGCCGTAGGTGTAGCCAGGGTGAACTCCCAACATAACTGGTCAAGGATGAGATTCTGAGTGAGCTGTTTGAATTCTGTGTGTGTTTTCAGTGAAACCGTCTCGCTGCTGCGTGCCCCTTTCTTTTAAGAGCAAAACACGTCTCTTCAGAGGCGGGCAGGATGGTGGTCTCCCCTACACTGAAATGGGGAGTTCTGCCTACGTGAAGGGTCTCTCCCTGTAGTGTGTGAAAGTAGGAAGATAACGCACAAACAGATATTAGTATTTCTCTTTAATTTACTTCTGTTTTGGTAAATGTGGCCTCTGAGCTTTTTAGGAAGAGTCGGCTTCTGTCTCCATTTCTGCAAACCACAACTTGGCTTTCAGGAAACGTAGCACTAGGTACTTTTCCTGTAACTGGTCAGCAGCTCATCATTAAATAAAATTGGTGGTTTGTGATCACGCCAGTCTTACTCTTCAAAAATCCTTAGTTAAAGGGGCAGCAGGAAGAAGGAAATAAGTAGATTTAAAAAAAAAATGTTTAAATTCGTGAAGTGGTTGGTAGGAGAGACACGCAAAACATTTTATTATGTTCTAGCATATAATGAGCTTTTAATTCTTATGTCACTCATTATTTTTGTCCCTGACCCAAAGACTTTCTTAGCCATGATTCTCCTCTGAACCAGAGCACAAAAACGACCTGAGTGGTTTCTCAGTGCTCCCCAGGGGGTTAATGTCACAGCTGTGATGTCTGAAGTTATGCTCAGGCCATACCATGTCTGCCTGTGGTGGTTTCATGGATGCTGGCAGAGGACGTGGGACTCCTGGTCAGAGCCAGAAGACTCTGCTCCTCACAGCAGTAGCCTGGTCTCACGGTGCCGACAGTCAGAACATCACTTCTCCAGGTCCCTGTCTTCCCAGAGTGATGCCCCTGGGCCAGGTGACACCTGCAGGTGGAGTGTTGTGGGAGATGGGAGCAGAACCCAGAGTTTAGAAAACCCAGATTTCTTAAGATAGGCAGTAAAATTCTGCTCTTTGCTCCAGGGGAGATGCAATCATCTCTTCTAAGGATGTTTGCTCCGCAGTAATCCAGGACAAAGGCAGCTGGTGCCTCTGCTCGTGATATGCTCAGAAACTCGAGAGACCCAACAGAGAGGTAGCTAGGACCATTCCAGATGTGTAGGAGAGGTGTCCATTCAGTACGAACAGTGACACAAAGATCACAGAAAAAGAAAAACAAAAAGAAGAGGCTAAGGTTGAGAACTCGAGCCAGGAAAGAGATTACTGATTCTGAGTTCTGCTTTGGGACAGGATGGAGAAAGCCCAGCTAAGGGACAGGCCCTTACCGTCTGTATCTGCCATTCCAACAACTCTTTGACTTTCTAAAAGTGATATTCTCCCTTTATTTAAAAACAAAAACAAAAACAAAAACGGAAACACCTTTTCAAAGAAAGATGTGGGGATTAAGTAGATAATAGCAATATAAAATTTATGATCTGTATTTTTAAAGAACCTCATACATAGAGTCACGTTGTCACTCTGTCTTCATCCTGAAGCTGTCCCCCTCAGTAGATGGATGGCCATCCTTTAATCACGTGACTGTCCATCACTGGGAAGAGTTGATGGGGTATGGCGAAACATCTCGTCTTCCACCACCAACACCCTCCGAGCACCTTGAATATTTCTGGGAGATAAAGTGGCAATTGTTCGGCTAATGGGGGGTCTTAAATTCTCTGTGAAAGCTTTGGCTCATCCCTCCCTCTCCCTTATTAGTAAGACACCATTTAAGTTTCATTTTCTGATAAAAAGTAGAGTGTCTTTTGCTGTTGGTGATACAGATCACTTTGAGATTTATGGTTTTCTTTGCTGGGTATGAAATAGGTTTTATGACTTCTAAATGAATGGCTGGCTAGGGGGATTATAAATAAGTTGTTCAAAGAATAATGTTCTTTATAAGTGAGTTCCCTCACCCCTTTTCTGATCAAAGGATAGGAAACCTTCTGTGTACTAAATATCTATCAAGTTGGTAGTATAATATTTTAGGTACCTGGTCTAGAAAATCCAGTTTTAGCTTTAGGACATCTGAATTGTTGCTCGAATGTTGGTTGAAGCCAAGCCATGTGAGGTCTACACAGTGAGCTCAAGACCTGCTCTTGCCCGCAAAGCCGAAGAAAATCTGGAACCATCACAAAACAGCTCATGCCAACCTGCCCTCCCATTCACTGGTGCGGTGGATGTTTAGAGAAGCTCTGTGCCTTAGACCAAAGGGGAAATATTGGGGCGGGCTGACCTGGAGCTGAGGAGGGGGGCAGGTTAGAGGAGTGGGAGAGAGTGGGAGAGCCTGAGAGGTGAGGACAAGCAGGAGGCTGAGCTCGCATGGGAACTCAGGGCAGCCGGCCCAGCCGCTGAGGGCGGGGGAGCCTCTGGAGGGCAGGTCGGGGCGCACGCTCGTTCTGGCGGAGGCATGTCGGGCGGGCGGCTGAGCGTGGCCGACCAGGCTGGCGGAGTTGGGTGGATGGGCTGGGAAGCCACAGTGGAAACACTGCGTGAAACACTCCTGCCAATGCCGAGAAGGTAGAGAAAAGAACGTCCCGGAAGCTATTTGAAGTGAAAATGGACAGAGCCTGTGTTGTTAGTTCTGCCAGAGAAGAGAGAATCGCAGGTAATGCTCAGGAATGTGGAAGGACAGGAAGCGGCTGCTTGAGGAAACTGGTTTAGCTGAAGAGGCCGCGTCTGCTCCTGGGTGCAGCAGACATTGAACGCGTGTGCGCTGAAAACGTGACTGAATGGAACAAGCAGCTCTCGGCACTGTGCTTGGAAAGCGAGCTCCACATGCCGTCGTCGCACGCCTCCGGTTCTGAAATAATTGAGGAAGAAGGAAATTCAAAGCAACACATACTTTTTGAACTCACCCTTCCTGGTTAGAGGCCCCTCCAGGAGTCTGTTCACTGACCTTTTCACATTAACTTCTTTTTATTTGCAAATATTAGGGAATGGTCAGGTCACCAAAGATTTTTGCTGTTCTTTGTTTCTCCTTTAAACACTAGTCTGGTCCTCTGTACATGGGGATCTTGATCCTCAGTGGCATTTTTTTTTTTTTCTGAGTTGCTACATATATGTGACCAGATGAAAGAGCTTTAAATATTCAAAGGCTGCGTGCTGAATTTTTGGAGCTATAGGTCACTAGTTTGACTGCAGGTTCTTACGTCTTTCCTTATAAACAGAAAATATGAATAGCACAAAAGTTCTGCGTAAGCAGCTATTTGGGGCAGTTGGATTCTGGTGTCCTGATTAGTGAACTGATATGCTCCGACGTCAGACAAGACCAGATCTTCTCCACGAACCTGGAGGAGGACGATAAGGCATCTCTAGTTTGGGGGAGGGGCTGTTGGGGATACACACCTGGGAGGATCTGGCTATTGGGAGATGAGGGAGCGATCATCCTAGCTCTTGAGGATTGGGGTACTGCACATTCGGTGTTCTAGGGCCTTCATATGATTAAATTATGTTTTTCAAACTTCTGCCTTTAGCCCAAGCCAAACCCGACCATCGATGGTCCAGTGGCTTAACCCGCAGTCTCCGACCACCCCGAGCGTTTGCGACCCGGCCGTCCCACCGTCTTCACCCAAGTTGTCGGCTTTCTCCTTCTCTCTTCCTGCCACTGGAGCGGACAAGGCCCCTGAGAGGTGCGTGGCTTGGAACGCGATGTCGAGGACCTCAGCGGCATGAGCAGGGGCTGCGCCGGGCCGGGCGGCGCCCGCGCTCTGTGCTGGGGACGGCTGCTCGGGTCCTTCCGGCCCCTGGGCAGCGTTGCAGCCTCGTCTCAGGGCTGTGCCTCTGTTCAGGAGCTAGTCTGTTCCCAGGGGAGAGCCACCTCACGGGAGACCTGCTCAAACTGACTCTCTTTGGTGTGGATTATGAATTTATGGAACTACCTATTTTGGAAGAACTTCTTTAACATGAATATAAAGCACATGCTTTGTTTTAACAGAAAGGTCAGCTGGACACTGCAAACACTAATTTACATGGCCAGTTAGGGCAGGGGCCAGGGGTGCCGGCCCTTGGCAGGCCCTTCCTCCGGGGTGCGGGGCCGAAGCCCCCTGTCGTCCTCGGCTTCCCCCAGCCCACTGAAGCCAGGCACTTCCCTCTGCTCCAGTTTGCGTCTGGCTCGCAGTGTGGTTTCTGTCCTTCCCCAGGATGCTCTCTCCCCACAAGGACACCTGGGATGTTTTGACAGGTGGTGAGAAGCCGAGCCTGAGATGGCTTTGGGGGCAGGAGCGAGGGGTCTAAATAAAGAAGACCCTTGTGAGAGCAGCAAGCCCTTTTCCAGAATGGCGTGAGGCCCCACCGTCACTGAGTGTGTGCGAGCCTCTGTCTCCCACTGCCCTGCTCTGTCCCAAGACACCGGGTGTTGCTCCTAATAGATCAGCCGAGCTTAGCAAGTAAACACTTCCCGTGGCTCCGATGCTGGTGAACCAGGGGAAAGGGCGGCCCTCCAGGCGGGGAGGAGAAGTCGGCAGAGAGGTTCAGTGAAAGCCACTCAGAGAGGCCCCCTAAAGAAAGGTGTGAATCGGAAACCCGTCATTTACTTGGAAGTCAAGGGCTGCAGTTTGGCCCGGTGTTCACGTCTCTGCCGAGTTCTCTTGTGGAAGGAGCCGTCCCCCTGGCGCCCCACACACGAGATTCGGGAGCTGGGAGAGGGAGGGAAGGCGAGGCACCCCCGCCCCCTCCCAGTTCCGCCTGTTTCACTGCGCGCGCTTTGTGTTCCTTCTCAGCGTCGTCAGCCGGAAGGCTCGGGCCGTGTACCCCTGCGAAGCCGAGCACAGCTCCGAGTTATCGTTTGAAATAGGAGCAATTTTTGAGGATGGTAAGTGTTCGTGGGAGCTTTGTGGTAGGATGTATGTAGTCTGTCACCCCAAACTGTCTGCAGTGTTATCGGGGTCACAAGTCTGTGCCTGACGCCTCGGGCAGGAGAGAGCTGGCCCGTTTGTCCTTCCGGAACCGGGTGCCGGGGGGCTGCGCCGTGGCGGCTGGCGTACCCCTTCTTGAGTCGTGGCTGTTCTCCAGCCGTTCTCACTCTTGCGGGTCTTCATTCAGGGTATCTTTCTCCTGACATAAAGAAGCTCGTGACATTTGGAGTTAAGAAATAGTTCCGATTCGCATCCTTGGTTTTCCTCTCCAAGAGTCCCAAGTAATCCTCCCAGATGCTTCAGATTTGCAAAATCTAAGTTATAAAAGAGCGCTATTATCGAAAAATTTCGGTTTATAATCCCCTCACTATTCCTGTGCCCTACATGATTTTTGCTTTTTTGAGTAGTGTACACATCTCTAGATACGGGTATTGACTTTGCACATTGAAACAAGGGTGCAGAATTTATTGGCGTGTTTAATAGTCACACACAGGCATTTAGGAGCTAAGCCCAGCATAATAGTTCACACATTCGTCCTATGGCTGAGCGTGCGCCTTTGCCCCCGCGCTCCCCCCACCCCGGCTCTCCACGTCTTTCTTCTCTAGTCCTGCTCATTATGAAATTCGTTGGTTGCTGTGGAAACAGTGATGATGTGTGTGGGTGGAGCTGCCCAAAACAGTTCTGGGGGAGCAGTGAGAACCTTAGATGCTTGGACTGGAATGGCTGATTAGCCAGAATGTTTGGAATATATGGAATCTGTCAACACAATGCATAGTGGAGTGTTGTCAGTAATACCGCATTTGCGGGAGATTGTTTTTTTAGAAAGCAAGTTGCCTCATTTAGAAGAGATTTCTATATATGTGCGGTATGTACTCTTGAGAGCCAGGGACTCCTGACAGCGTCAGAAAACAAACAACAACAGAACGCACATATGACAGAATTATACTTCGTGGAGAACTTCTGTTCTTGGAGGAGGAGCAGGATCGTCCCTGCCGCCGTCGCTTGCACGCAGTCCTGCGGGGGGCGCAAGGCGGCGCGGCGGTCCGACCCCGGCGCGTCACACGTCACACGCGGGCGCACCGTGTGGCGGCAGGGAAAGCTGGCTGAGAAGGTGGCACAGAAGCCCGCGCGTTTGAGAAAGGATGCGTTTGTGTGATTCGTTGGGAGCCTATGAAATCCCTAACAGGGTCTCGTTTGTGAGATAGTAGCTCTGGCGACAGGGGTGCCTATCGGGACTCCTTTAGCTGCAGTAACAAAAACCGACACCACTGGCGACATCAGTCATGAAAATGGAAGAGCTCGCGCAGTAGGAACAGGAGGCGGGGCGCTCCGGGGTCAGTTGACTCCCATTTTGTAAAGACCACAGTGTCCCCACCGCGGCGGGGCCGCCCTCAGCGGTGGGCAGGAGCATGGGTCGGTGTTCCTCGTGGAGTGGCCACACTCAGCCCCAGCAGGGGGGGGTGGGGTGCCTCGTCTTCGTGCCTTTTTTTTTTTTTTTTTTTTTGAAGGACTCAGAAAAGTTCGCGAGATCTTCTTTCCTGGTTTACCTGCCCTCGCACCTTGATAGCCAGAATGGGGTCCTGCGCTCACCCTGACCCTATCATTCAGAACCATGCTGGCTTACAGGGATGCTTCCCCTGGGCCCACAGATGTGTAGGTGAGGTTTGGGCCCTCACGCAGATTCAGTTCTGCCAGCGTGGATAATAGGGAGAAGGCTGGTAGCCGTCTGACGCTGGAGACTGAAGTCCTCCACTTCTGAAGTCCCTAGGTGTGACTTGCAGTTTTCCTTAAAAAAACTGTGCATGTATGTCTCTTCACACACACATGCATGCACATATACGCACACCCAAAGCCGTACGCACATGCACACACATACATGCACACGCACGCACAGCAGTATCAGTGTGGTCGCAGGTTGCCGTGGATTGTCAACTCGCGAGTTATTTTTTCTTAGATCAGTTCTTGGCTTTTCCACTTTGTGTGTGAGTCTGGACCAGTTTCTTAAATTCTCTGCGCGTCACATTCTTCATCCTAACCTTGAAGGATTCCGCGAGATCGATGTCGCGTCGAGGCAGCGTTCTGGGCCCTGGACAGTGGGGCTGACCCGCAGAGGCCCCTGCGGGTGGAGGGCGTTGCTGGCTGCGCAGCCGCACTTGGCACGCTGTGGCCCACCCTCTGTTGGTTGAGCCTTTATGATCCATAGTGGTGCAGTAAATGCGCAGGGAGCAAGCACTTGGGGGCATTTCGGTAAAAAGTGATTTCTTTTCCTTTTCAGTGCAAACCTCGAGGGAACCTGGCTGGCTAGAGGGGACTCTGAATGGCAAGAGGGGGCTGATCCCACAGAATTACGTCAAGCTGCTGTAGCGCTGGCCTGTGAGGGCCCCAGAGGGACCTGGAACCGGCCCTGGGGGTGGGAAGCCGCCGCCCTCCTCCTGGGCGGACCCCACAGCCACCTGGACACGTGGGAATCAGATCCCAGATTGGCACTCCGGGGGGCGGGGGGCACACTGCACACACCTGTGGAGCGGGAGAATGTCAGGATTAACAGTGGACTTTTCATTCGTCAAGCCTCGGGACACGTGGTTTTTAGTTATCCAGTCTGCAGAGTGGCGGGGGGCTTCCCGACCTCCCCCACTGGCAAGCACGCAGCACGCACCAGACACGCCCCAGAGGGAACTGCACTCGCATCTGCAGGGCGGCTCGTGGCCCTGGTTGGCTCCGGCGGACATGGTGGGAGGGGCTGCCAGCCAGGGAGTCCCCTGGTCTAAACCGAGAGGACAGCACAGAGGTGGGGGCTCCTTGCTGGACGCCGCCCTCGGACCCCACGCTCACGTCACGTCGAGAACACCAGCATATTTATAACAGGCTTCTCGGTGTTTCTCACCTGTTGTTTCCCAGACACCACCCTTTTGCCCCAAGGTCTCTGTAAGTGAAATAAAGTGTTATTTACTATTTGTTGTGTGTCATAAAGTGGAGAAGACGGTGGAATTCGTTCCTCTGTAATGTTTTATGTTTTGCCAGCCAGTGGATGGGAATTCATTTTCCTCCGACGTTGGCCCACACTCTCCCAGCTAGAATTTATTCGCAAGGAGCCTCGTTTATCTACAGCAGGGCGTGTTCCTGGGGCCAGTGGTCCTCCCTGATGTGTGACATCCTGGAAGGCTTCCTCCAGCTATGTGAACAGGCATGTCCCCAGGCCCGTGTGACCGGCCTGGGATCGAGGCTGGGCCTTGCCCCTGGCGGCCTGAGCGTGGGCTGCAGCAGAAGCGTGGAGGCCGGCCTGAGCGCTCATCTCTCCGTGGGGTCGAGTCGGCTTCACAGAAGCAGGTCAGGCACTTGGACGGTTCTGGAGGAGCCTCAGCCGAGGCCTGCGTGTGCCGGCGCCCCAGCGGTGGGCGGGTCGCCGCGATGCTCCGTCACCCTTCTCCGCCTCCCAGCCCAGGCTCAGGCTCGGGCTCAGCCAGCCTCTGTGGGCGGAGGACACTTTCCGTTTGTCCCTGATTCGGGGTCCTTGGGATGTGGAGCTCCTTTGTAGGGGCCCCAGGATTCCGCAGCCAGCCCTGCTCCAGGGCCTGCTCTGGGGCTTCGTGTGTTTCTTTTCCCCACAGGAGGTTCCCGTCAGACTGCTCTCCAGAGAATTAGCCACAGGAAGATGTGTGTGGCGCCTCTTCCCCTGACGAGTTCATTCAGGAGCTTGCTGGTGATCGGGTTTGAAGCCACCTTTACCTGGACCATTAAGGTATGAAGTTTGGGGTCAGGTATGTACAGGGGGAAATAGGCCTGTTGAAAAGTGTCCACATTGTATGTAAAAATAGGGACAATCCTAGTGTAACATATGGGGAGTGCCGGGGTGGCCAGGGCCACGTGGGCACAGCCAGCCTGTGCCCTGGGCCAGCAAGTGGGGGGGGGCGGAATGGGGGGGTGCCCCAGCGTCCTGTGCTCTGAGTTGTCATTTCCCGGCCATGCCCACTGCGTAGGGATGCGGGAGGGAAACGTGGCTTGTCAGAAGAGGTTACTGGTGAGCCCCCCTTTAAGAAAAGCCTCCGCAGAGAAGTGCAAACCTGTGGGCGGCTGTAGCGGGCTCAGAATGGCACGGGGACCGAGTTCCTGGCAGTAACCCGACCGGCGTGTCCCCACAGGGCATGACTCAAGGCCCCCTACTTCAGGACTCGATTGCTTTGTCGGCTCAAGGGAAGCTTCCGTCATTCACAGTGCATTGGGCCCCACCTGCCGCTCCCCCGAAGTTCATTTACCACCACTCACCTGGTCAGGTAAGCTGCCACTGAGTCTGGCTTCCTGTGTGGTTGGGGGACGTTAAATCAAGTCTGTGGTCCTATGATTCTGTGCCTGCCTCCTAAAAAGAATGTGATACCCAGAGGTTTGGGTCCAAATGACTAATACAAGTAGCATGTCCAGGATGTAGTACATGCTCAGCTAAGGGGGAACTGCTGGCTGCTGAGGCTACCGTGATTGTCACTTGGTCTTTGTTGCCGGGGCCATTTGTGTTCTGTAGGATGGTGGCGACGAAGCCTCAGAACAGTGATGGCGGCACGGTTCTCACAGCCTCAAGTCCTGCAGGGTGTCACCAGGGGTGTCATCTTTCTGTGAATAGGACCGTGTGGCCTGGCTCACCAGGGGCTCCAGGCAGAGAGCCTCTCCCTGGCCTTGGCCTGGCCCAGAGCGAATTCAGTAACGGGATCGTGAGGCGTTCTCTTTCTTTGGCAAATCACGTTCATCTCCCTAAAGAGAAGCGGGGCGCACTGTTGTCTGTCTTCAGTGCGTCCGTGTGGCTGCCCCGTGAGCAGCGGCCCCGCCTCGCGCTGGGCTCTGGCCCCTCAGCCCCCAGGTTGAGCCCCCGCTGCGGCTGCTTGGAGAGCACGTGCAGCCCGTGCCCATCCGAGGCGCCGCGGGGGCTGGGGGCAGAAGAGGGCGCTCAGACTGGTGCTTTTGTTTCCGGTGGGGCCGTGGGGCCTGCTTCGGATGGGGTCGCCCAAGGGCTTGTAAAGGAGACGCCGGGTGGGAACAGAGCCAGAGTCCTATGGGAGCTGCACCCGCTTCCTGGGTGGCAGTGGGGGCACCGGCAGTGGAGGGCGGGGGCAGGGAAAGCCGTGGATTGTCTGTGCCTGTGGTGGGTGTATTTAAGTCATTCGTTCTGTAGGGTGACTAAACGAGCCGGGAGAAATGACCCCATCTCATCCCTGAGAAAATGGAGGCGCTCAGGAGTGAAGAGCTTTGTTCGGGTTCAGCAGGTTTTTCTGCCGCGCCATCTTGCCTCTGAGTGTCAGGAGCGGGGAACGGCTGTTATATGTTGAATTTTAACCCCACCCCACCCAAAAACAAAGTTTCTATGTTGAAGCCCTAACCCCGGTATCTCAGATCGTGACCGTATTTGGAAATAGTATTATTGCAGATGTGATTAGTTAAGATGAGGTCAGTAATCCAGTATGACCAGTATCCTCATGAAAATGGGGGTGTAGACCCTGAGACAGACACAGACATGCACAGAGGGAAGACGATTTGAAGAGACATAGGGAGAGGACGGCCACGTTCAAGCCAGGGAGACAGGCCGGGAGCAGACCCTGTCCTCACGGACATCCGGCCTCCAGGACCTCGAGCCCATAAATCCCTGTCGTTTAGGCCACCGAATTTGTGGTACCTCGTTACAGCAGTGCCAGGAAGCTAATACAGGGCTAAAAGAATGTTTTGAGTTAACAACATCCTGTTTAGAAGTCTTGTTTTCACTGTTTTGTACCTTGGTGACACTGAGCTTGTTAACGTGACCTCTCTATGCTTCAGTCTCCTTCTGTGAAGTGGAGAGAGTGGCACCAACCTCTTGGGGATGTTGTGACAAACAGTAATGAGAGGTGCCTGAAGCGTGCGGCTAGGCCAGTGGAGACGGGAGAAGGCAGCCGACAGGTGGCAGCAGTGGCGGTGGGGGTGAGTCGCCCCGCTTCCCATCTCCTGGCCATCCTGCTTCCCTCCAGGCCATTCCTCGCTCGCCCCCTCCGCCCTACCTTTCCTGGGGCCACGCTCTGACTTCCTAATACTGGCCTTGTCTTGTTCCCCTAATATTGGCCTTGTCTTGTTCCCCATTCACCTCATGCGGGGCCCCTTCTCCCCTCCCGTCAAGTCTCAAAGGCAGCGCTGGTGACTCCTTCCTCAGCCAGATGTCCTCCCTGTCTCTGACTCTTCCCGAGCCTCATGGCTTCCCTCCCTCTTACTCCAGGAGAGCATCCTCAAGCAGCTGCCCTATGCTTAGCGCTGCACATGTCTCCTCAGATGCTCGCCAACACTCTATTTCCCTTGACTGGTCTGGGCAGAAATTTCTTACTACCCCATGTGGGTAACCTGGCACATTGTCCCTGTGCTTCAATGTCAGGCTAAGTCTCCTGGTTGGAAGAATACCTTGGAGAATGCTCTCCAATCAGAAGGTCAGCTTGATTGGGAAGCGGACTTCTGCTTTTGGCCCAGCAGGGGACCTACACTTTGCACTTGGGCAGGAAAGGCCTGGGATTCATGTAGGCGGCTCAGTGCCATGTGTCTGTGTCTGTCTGGATTTCTCCTTGCTCAGCGGGGTTAGCCACTGAGGAAACCCTGTAGGTGGGGCAGCCTAGAGAGAGGGAGCAGCCAAGCAAGCCCACACCAGTTTCACAGCAGCCACGGCCCCTTAGGCAGGCTGGCCGAGGGCATGGAGATCCAAAGAAATTGGTGTTTCGGACCTGGAAAACTTACCACTATCTTGGCAATGTAAATTCTATGAAATATATCAGAGTAATCGCCAGTGGTAGATCGACTTAATGATCCCCAATTTTACCCCTCCCTGATCCGTGTCCTCTTTTTGTGGAGCCCTCCCATGCCGACTCCAGGCTTGAGCTCAAGGCTTCTTTGGCCAGTGGGACAGGAGCAAGCTCAATGCAGTCAGGACAGCCCCCTGGAGAATGAGAGGCCTCATTGGAGGAAAACCATCCTAGACCATTCGTCTACTGGCTGACCACAGACGCACGAATAAGCCTGACTCATCCTAGCCTGGCCCAGGTCACAGAACCCTCCTAGCCAACTCATAAACTCATGAGAAATACTAAATGTTGGTTGATGTAAGTCACTAGGTTTTGGTGGGAGTTGCAGCTAACCACCTGCTCTTCTGTACCCCATTGTGTGCCCCATCATTCACTTTGCTTTCGATATAGTCTTGGTCCATACTGATTATTAAGATCATGTCCTAATCTTAACCAGTGTTATTTGAGAATCTTCTGTTTCATTTCCAAGAAAAATGCTGCACTAGCAATCGGATGACTTGAAATTAAAGTGTCAAATACTTAAAATCATTTTAGTCTCTGTACACTTGCAGTTTATCAGTAAATATATTAGAGCTGACTTTAATATAAAGGGACATTTTTTATTTGCCTGAGGGCATTCAACATAAAGAAGCAAACCAACCCCTCACTATATATGCATAACAATGCATGATTTCTACTGCCGTGGCACACAGTAACTGGCCATCTCGGTGACAGAAACTTAGTTCTTAGTTGATTCCTAAGTGTGCAGCTGGATTCTTTAGGCCTGAGAGCACTTTTAGAAATTCTTAGAAATATGGTCACACTTGACCTAAGACTGAGCCTGCTCTGTTCGGAAAGGGCACCCACTTTAATCAAGGGTGCTGATTGGGGTGGCCTCCTGCTACCCTCTGAGGGCTCACAGCCCACGATGGCTTTGATTTAGAGTCAGGGTCTCCCATGAAAAGCCCTGCCCCCTAGTAGGTCAATTTCCATACATTTTAAGATATAAAATTACCTTCACTTATAGATGCTTTACAAACAAATTTGCACATACAACTCTAGTCTTTTATTATTTTTTTTCTTGTGCTGCTTAATGACTGTGTGGTGTTCCAGAAATATATCTACTGTGTTTAAGCGAGGTTGACTTTAACTCTCAAACAGATTTTTTTCTGAAAGCGAGAGGTTTGAAGATCACAAGTTAAATGATGCATTAAAAATGTAGAGTTGTGCATTGCATCACGAACGTTCGGTGAACAATGAATTGTGTAGTGATGGTGGTCTGTGAGACGATGATGGAGCTGACCATCCCGGTCACGTAGCGGCATCGCAGCCGGCACAGCATCCTGTGTAACGCGTTGCTTGTGTTTGTGGAGTTGCTGGCATAAACATAGCTGTGGGTAGGTTAACGAGCACTTGTAACTATGTACAGTACCTAATACTTGGTAAATGAACGCTGTGTTACTGGTTTATGTATCGACTATTGTTTTTGTCGTTATTTTAGAGTGTATTCTTGTTATAAAAAGTTTGTCGTAGAACAGTGTGCCACGTTACGCCAGCAGCAGCCACACACATCCCGTGTTTACCGTGTCTCTTGATCGCATGATTTTTCTTTTGTGCTTGATTCAATCTCATGTTGCTTTATAAATTTAATGTAGCCTAAGTGTACGGTGCTCATAAAGTCTACACTGGTGTGCAGTAATGGCCCAGGCCGTCACATTCACTCACCACTCGCCCAGAGCAACTTCTAGTCCCGTAAGCCCCATTCATGGTAACTGGCCCATAAGGGTGTGCTGTTTTTTAGAAAATCTTTTATACTGTATTTTTATTGCACCTTTTCTCTGTTCAGATGGGTTTAGATACACAAACACTTACCATCGTGTTACAGTTGTCTACAGTATTTAGAACAGTAACGCGCTGTGTGGGTTTGTAGACCACGAGCAACAGGCTGCACCATGCGGGTTTGTGTACGTGCACTCGATGGTGCTCACCTACCGATGCATTTCTCAGAATGCATCCTTGTCAGTAAGTGATGCATGACTGCACCTGAATTTATCTTGTGGGGGAAAAAATGTTTCCTAATTTTAAAACGATTTGATAATTGCTCACTGCTCTTTTGTGGTCCATATGAATAGAATCAATGAGAGTTGCCTGTAAGGAATGTGAGAAGCAGCATGGCCAGTAGGGAGCTGAATCCCTCGACAACCCAAGACGACTGGGGATGGAGAATGCGGCAGGATGGCATGGAGAAGAAAGCTGGAGTCCGACAAGGCATCTGGTCTACTCAGTGTGAGTGTCAAAGTCTGTGAAATGAACACGCTTTCCATATGGTTGTGAACATAACTGAGGCAATGTATTAACAGTGTTTAGCAGCTACATGGTAACAGTTATTATCAGTAAACTTCTATAGGGCATTTTGGTGGACCAAATATTAGTAGTAAGAAAGAAGGCATCTAATCAGTCCCCAAAGAATATAACTGACACGTGACTAACAGGGCTCTTTCTAACATAGGGGGAAAAAAATTACTCCATCTTGGATGTAGGCAAAAGCGTATATAATCAATATTTCGAAGGGCACACAACCCAGGTGTTTCTTTAGACCTTCAAATGAACTGTTTCCAAAACAACAGGTGATTAAAGTAAAGGATTTATTGTAATCTGCTTACAGTCCTTTGCAAAGACAGACATGTTTTTGCATAAAGATATAAATCGCTTCATTTTAAACTAATTTAGTGTGTTTTTTAATTATATGAAGAAGTTCTGGTGAATTATGAATTGTACCAAACCAAGATTTTTAAGAGCAATATGGTACAAAAATAAGAGCCGACAGACAGTTTGGACTGGGACAGGCATTCAACAGTGAATTTAGAATATGGCTTTGCTGTTTAATCAAGCAAAGTTACCCAGAGACACACAAAGAGCCAGTAACTTTGTTAATACGAAAAGCTGATGCAGACTGTCTCTATCGCAGACCTGGTTACATCGAAATTCCGATTTCACATAAAGTAAGTCTGAGCTAAAAGCTGCTCTTGTCAGCCATTTCCTTCCTAGACACTCCCAGTCTGCATGCTGTGTATTGATCACCTTCCAAGTGTGGCTTTCATATTGCTGTGCATGTAAGTAAGTTGGCTGTGTTTACAGATCTGCCTACAAATTAAATTCTTGAAATGGCAAATTAGATAAGAAAAACTCCTCCCTCTGAGTACAGCTTTCACAGGTTTCCCCTTGCATAGGCAGGTGTCTTTGGAAAGACAAGGTAATGTTGCCTGCATGGTGAACCCTGGAGAAGAGTGTGGCTCCCACGCGGCCTCCCCCTGGCCTTGGGCTTCTCCAGCTACAGCTTTTAGGTTTCAGAAAAAATGCGATTTCACTGAGTCCCTGATGATTATCATCACTTTAAAAAGATTAATTTGGCCTCTATTCGAAGTTGTTTTATTTAATGCAATTAAACAGTTAAGTTTCCCCAAAGAGATGTATGTTTGTGGTTCGGGGCAAGAGAAAAGCCAGAAATTGCAGTGTCAAACAGATTAATGAATTACAAATTTTAGTGCCACTGTCTTGCTTATATGATCTGTAGTTTTTTTTTGTTTGTTTGTTTTCCTCCAAAACTGTTTATGTATAAAATCTGTTGTTAAAACCTACCTTTTAAAAATCTAACACCCTCTCTACAGGTCGTGCGGCCTCCACGCCTGCCGATGGGACGTGCCGGGCGCATCTTCCCACTGCTCCCTGCCAGGACCTGCGTGTCCCCGCGACCAGTTCCAGGAGTGCAGAACCCCTTTCCAAGACCAGAGGTGAGTGTGTCGCCTTTTACAGATACAGAGTGTATGTGGAATTGTTTTTTCCCAGAGGAGAAAATTCTGTTTCCTAACCTGGGAGGGTGGAATCTATGCCTGCCGAGCCCTCGCGCTCCCCGAGCTGATGCCGCTGCTTGAGGGAAAAGGGAAGGAGGCAGCTTTTTCCGAAAGCCGGGCATGTCCGGGACCTTCTCCCACACTTGTGTTGTCAAGTGACACCTTCAGGGGGCTGCAGACGCCACAGCACGTTGCTCCCCGGTGGGAGCGGGTGAGGGAGAAGCCAGGACACGTGCTCGGGTCCCACGAACAGCCCCCGCGGGAAACCAAGGACAAAACGCAAGTACAGAAAAAGTAGAAAGGCTTAAAGACAACCGAGGAGGTTCGAGTGTGGTTATTTACAACAGAGACTGTAAAGTGGCAAATTAGATATGAAGCTAAAAAAGGCACAGCTTCCCTTTCTTAAACACACTGTAAACGGTTCATTAGGCATGCAGAACATTTCACTTTACAAAAAATGTTTTTACCTTGTTTAGACAAAGATAGTACTTAAATAGTCTCCAGCAAAATAGAATTCTTTCAAAAATACTTTCCCATTCATCCTATTAACCATTGAAGTTTTTTTGTTTCTTTTTTTTTTGTTTTTTTTTTTGTTTTTTTGTTTTTTTTATGTGTCTCATTTACAAAAGTTCCTTATACCTTATTCAGGTCCTTCACAATTTATACATACAGTAATGTACAGCACAGCAAAAGACTGCAAAAAATTATCTGTAAAGCCAACACAATAGATACTAGAAATCGAAACCAAGGCATTTGTTTTAACATCTTATCCGTTCTAATTAAATAATAAATGGACACTAAAGGGCGTGGATGCCAGTGATGCCGAGGAACGTGGGTGAGGAAGAGCCAGAGGGGGCGCTACGCCACGTGCTCTGTTATCACACGACAGGAATCTGTACGTTTTTTTTCTATTTTTGTGTGTTTTTTTTAAATAACAAAAGAATATTAATGCCCCATATAGACTATATGTTGTATGTGCAAACCAAGGGTAAGCTTTAAAAAGTCCGTTAGTCCTTGAACCCTTTTAAAACAAGCGAACAATACCAGAAACTACATGGCATAGTTAAAACTTCCATCTGTTAAAATATCAAAATCAGAGAGTTATTGACTAGATATGGCTTTTCATCCAGAGGAACATGTTTCTAAAGCGCGGGGGGCAGGAGAGGGAAGAACACTTTAGACTGTTCAGGTCTTGCCAAATCCACGTCTAACTGCTTTCCCAGCTCCAAACCCTTGACATGACTTTAAACTTGAGAAACTGCTAAATAAGTGTGAATCAACCGTCACATGTTAAAAATATGATTTCCTGGGTCCTTCGTGGGTGCGGAATAACACAGGGACACTTAAGGCAAAGTTCTTCTGGTCGGACGTCCTCCGTCACTTCCTGTGAAAGTAAAGGGGCTTGGCGTTCCCGGATTCCACTTTCGGCAGCTGGTCGCTGATGATCTCCACCAGCATGGCGGGGAACTCCACTTTCAGAGCCTGGGACTCTCGGAAGGTATAGAAGCAAAATTCCAACAAGTCACTCACCAACTGCAACACAGACAAAGAGGGGACGTGACATGAAGGACGTGACTTCTGTCCCTGGACCACTCTGTGCCATAACTCTGTAAACTCAAAAGAGCAATGCTAGGAATCCAACCAGGAAATCAAGGTCAGTGAAGCAGCCCGATTCATTTGGCGAAGTCATCTGTCCTGGGGGAGGCAGAAGGGAGGTCATGTCTCCTGGCATGTAATATGCCTTTCATGCAAAACAGACGCAGCCGAGAGCTGTGTACTGTTGAGGATTAGACCTGTCAGTGACTCGGGGACAGTAACGGGTCACTGAATTGCTCTCATCAAATTCTCATTTCTAAACGTGTGACCTGGGTGCGGCAGGCATGTTCACGTTCGCTGTCTGTGATGGGCCTTCCTGAGGCTGTAAACAAGTGGGCAGGGGGTGGAGGCCCGAGGCCCACGTGGCAGGTGCCCGGGACCGTGAGCAGCAGGACAGAGCACAGGCGCCTTGCCCACTGCCCGCTCGAGGCCTGGCTTGGCCCTGCCAGTGGAGCTGTGACCGCGAGGGCAGCCAGCACTTTCACCGGCAGCCCCCTGGCCCTCATCCTGCCACCCTCCTTCCTCCCCCAGGCTTCCGGCCCTGAGCTGGGGACAGCGCTCAGACTTCTCAGTCGTTTTCTTTTGAAACTTCTTTGGTTTCATTGAGATACAGTTGGCATATAATAGTGTATAAGTTTAAGGTGTACAATGGGTTGATACACTTACATATTACAATTGATTAGCTAACACCGCTGTCACTTCACATAATTACTATTTCTTTTTTGTGGTGAGAATACTTAAGCTATTCTCACTTGGCACATTTCAAGTATATAATACAGTACTATTTGCTATAATCACCACGCTGCACACTAGATCCCCAGAGGAACTAGAAGCTGACCAACATCTCCCCCTGGCCCTCATAATCTCCATTTTGCTGTCTGTTCCTCTGAGTTTAGCTTTTCTGCATGTAAGTGAGATGTACAGTATTTGTCTTTCTCCATCCGACTTAGCATGATGCTGACAAGGTCCGTCTATGTTGTCTCAAATGGCAGGATCTCTTTCCCATGGCTGAATCCTATGCCGCCGTGTGTGTGCACACTACACTTCCTTGACGTGTTCATCTGCTTCATCCACCTTGTATTGCAGGCTGATTTCGAGAGAGCGAGTGGAAGCATCAAGGACAACTTTGTTTCCTCGCCTGTCCCTACTCTGTGACCCAAGGGCCTTTCTCATCCTCCTGGAACTGAACTGCTCCCAATTCTGTAAGTTACAAAAAATCACCACCACCCACAAAAGCAGGATAGCATGACGAGTTGCATTCTATTTACTAGGAATGTAATTTCAAATCACAAAATATACTGTGTTTTTTTCTTTGCTTAATTCCATATCCCATTAGAGGTTAAATGACTTTTGGTCATTTCCCACTAGAGTAAAGCAGGCGATATTAATGTTAAATGTCATAAAACTGATTCTGGTGAAAACACGTCTGTAACTTCCTCAAGATTTTTTAGAACTCGATTAGCAGGCTTAAATTGGGTCGGACAGTAAATAACTGTGGTAAAGGCCCTCCCTGTAAACCAGGAATTGGGCACATCTCATTGGGAAGAGATGCTTCTGGCTGCGTGCGGCTGCGTGGGTCCTGCACCGTTATTCCCCACGCAGGGTCCCGCACTGGGAGCTGGCAAGTGTTCTGCTCCCGCAGGATGCTGGGTCCCGATGAGCTGGGAAACAGCCCAAGCCATTGCCTGCTCCGGGCAGGTTCACACACAGGTAGCAGCTCTGCGAATGCTGTGCCTCAGTTTCTGCACCTGTAAAATGGGGTGACGTGTGTCTGCTTCATAGGGGCGTTAGAAGGGGCTGAAGGGGTGAAGCATGTGGACGCCAGTGCTCAGTCCGGGGGTCAGGAAGTGCTGCTCGGGCGACGCCTCTTTGATGCTGTCCTCCCACTGGTCCCCAGTTCCTTCGACTGTAAAACGTCGTTTTTCTCTGTGGGGTGCAGTTTGTGAAACCTGCTGAGTCATCATTGTGTCACGTGGTCCTCAGGCGCCCCTTCTATAAAGTGACAGAACTTTGTTTTCTGCCTTTCCAGGAGATTCTTAAAATAGAAATGGGATGGCAACTTTTTAAATTTTCTTTTTTCAGCGGCTGCGAAAGCTAAAAGCCAGGCTGGGTCCTGCTCTCCTAACGTGGCGCCACGAATGAGTCAGCAGTGCCGACCGTGGGCCATGCCCTTTGAGGGGGTGGCGACAGCAGAGTCCTGAGCACACAGCCATGCGGCCTGGGCTGAGTGCGCGTGTGGGCTCGCTCAGCAGGTGTAGAGCAGTGGGAAGCTTGTTACCCAGACAACTGACATCTGAACAAGGTACCGCGCGGGGCCCCGTAGAGATTATATTTGTGAGTAGGAGATGGCAGTGCCAGTTTATGGATGCAATCGGAGATGGAGAGCAGAGTAAATCAATCCCTCTGAGGCAGCATGCACGGAAGCACCCCTGCGAGACTGTTACTTAATGGGGAAAGGGCCCAGGCCACCTCGGTGCCTCTGTCCCTGTCTGTAACATCTGCTGATGTGTTCTCAGCTGAGCATTGCCTAGGCGATGCTGAGAAACCAGAAGGGAGAGAGGCCAGGAGCTCAGCTGTTTTTCCTTGCAGGTTGGCTGGGGACAAGTGTCCCAGACGCTACTCACTAATGCATATTAACCTGGGGCTGGCATTTCCCGCCCACCTCTGTTCCATGTTCCACAGACTGAGAAAGCAGCTTGTTTCCAGGCATGAGCTGGTACCAGAGCTTGTTTACAGTAAGTGCCTTGGCCGGCTGCAGAGGGATGGGGGCACGGCAGGGCAGTGTGGGGGGTGGCCTGGCAGCTCCAGGCTGGGCATTTGACCCTGTGAACACTTGGGGAGGAGGGGTGGGAGATCTCAATCTTAGGGTGGCCAGGATTCTTGTAAGGCTGGAAACTCAGGGAACCTCGGCAGCTATGAGAAGGCACTGGCTGCCTCCAGAGGCTGCCAGGTCCACCCTGCCCCGGGACAAGGCCGTAAACCTTTTCAGGACTCAAGCAGCAGGCCCGAACCAGCGCCTGCAGTTGGTGAGGTCAGGACCTGAGCCAGGCGCCCCCAGTCACTGGGTGAGCACGTGGGCCGCTCCGGTCCAGGCGGCAGGTTCTGCCCGCCAGGTGTTCGCTGACCCTTAGAGCCCTCCCACCACCCTCTCCAGTCCTGACCTGCCACAGCCAGTGGCAATGGGCCAGGACCCACAATCCCTGGCCCTTGGCAGACGTTTGGGGTGGGGTGCACTGCAGTATGGGGACACCAAGGAGGCAGGGACTATGCCCTGAGAGCTGGGTTAGCAGAGATGTTGACAGCCAGTGGGCATTGGTTTGCGTGCCAAACTTCTGTGTCTAAAGTCATGCTACACATATGCACAGACACATGTGGGGAGGCGCACCAGGCGGGGCCCCTGCCCAAGCCCAGAGACGCCAAGAAACAAGGCTACAAATAGGCACAGTACACATGCCCTCACCAGATGCTGTCCCCAACCCCTGCAGGGTAGAGCTGGCCACTTCCCCCAGCACAGAGAGTCAGGGCCAGGCTGTAGTTACACCCTGGGAGGTGGTGCTGGATGGTGGCTATGCATCACTAAATGACCACAGGTACTTTCTAGTTAGACCACAAATCACTATCCCCTCTGCAAAATTGGGGAAGAGCTGAGTTCATCAGCGCCTGCCACGGTTCTAGTGTGTGTGGTGGGGGAAAACCAGACCTTCTCAAGGATCACCTTTTAAATCACTTCAGGACAACTCTGTATGGACAGTCCTCCAGGAATATTCCAGCAGTTTCCCTGGACACTAACTTGGCATGGAATGAGTTTTCAAAACCATCACCCGTTCTCTTCAGATGATGTGAGTACCAGCTTCCGCTGCCCGTCTCCCTGCCCATTCCCTGCGGTCGCCCCCCCCAGGCCTCCATGGAAGGAGACTAGCCTGAGAATCCTTCTTCTCTGAACTCACAGATGCCCTATTTTGTCTTCCTCATTTACTTGTCAATCAGCCGCAGAGTCAGGGGACACCAGTTTACCCTGTGGTTCACATTTGCAGCTCCTTGAAGACAGGAACCACTTGTGCCACCAGCGTTCAGGAGCGGCCCCGCCCTGAGCAGCCCTGGTGAGGAGCCGAGGCTCTTCCAAACTCCTAAGTGCCCAGGAATAACATTGAAACAGTATTTTCTCAAGGTAGCATGTTGCTAGTGTTAAAGAAAACCTGGGTAATATAACTGGGCATCTTCAGTTTAGTGGCACTAAGTAAATACTGCAAAACCCAATATGCAAAGCTAACCTCTTTCACCCTTTTCTGCCATTCTGATTTCCTTTGACTTCTTAGGTTGGGTTTTAAGGTGAATTCATATGCATCCTGTGCCACGAGCCCCATCCCTGTTCTCGGGGGAATAGGAGGGTTACAATGACAAAGGCTCTGTGCTATTTGCCTGTTCGGCACAAATGCCTTAATTGCAGTAAGAGAAATGGCCTGACCTGCCATCTCAATATCGATTCCCTCTGGTAATACCAAGCTGGATGGAGAAGCAGGAACCCTAATTATAATCAGTAACAAGAGTTCAACATTATTAGGAGTCATAGGAAGTCTCGTGCAATGACTATTCTGTACAAAATGCATCTGGTGGGGTCACAGAAGTTTAGCTGGACACTTAGCATGAGTTATCCAGCCTGACGGGCTACAGCTGTCAGGGTGGCAGAGGAGCCTGGCAAGGTCACTGACTAAAGTCACCGTGGCACAGCCACTGAGTGGTGCCAGAGCTCCCGGACAGACGGTGACAGCCGCCCCGGGCTAGGGCCTCACACAGCAAGCTCATGCTAGGTCATCTGCTGACTCTGGAACTCTTGCCTAATTAGTATCGAGCTTTTCTCTGAAATAAGCATGGGGGTGGTGAGGTGGGCATGAGGCTTTATTTTTGAAGATCAGAATTTTAGCCAGCTATATTGATGGGGTTAGGGGCAAAGATAAGAGCTTCAACCCTAGACATAGCAGTAGAACTTGCTGGTGACTGCAAGTTCCAGGAGTTCCTGCAGTAGCAGTGTGAACACCGAAGAGTGCCGTACAGGGCACTCCCTTCAGAGCCCCTCACAGGCCAGGGTGGGAGACACCTGTGCAGGCAGGAACTTCTGCTTTTTTTATGACTAATGATTTCTCAATAAGACACAACAGTAACATGCTGTGAAAGAGCCCCCAATGTAGTAGCATTTATTTCTACACCCAGAAGTAACTATAACCTTTAACAACAAGGCAATACCATTATTTACTTGTGGATTCCTTTTGAAAACCCAGGTCCCACTGCTCTGCTGAGCTTGAGAGTCCAGAAGGCCTCCCAGAGGTGACCAAGAGAAAAAGGATCAAAGCGATGGAAGCGTAAGATGGCTCTTTTTTGTCTGTCCCTTTGCAACAAAGAGTTAGACATCCATCCATGAACAAACAGGAGCCATGGGCGCCAGCACTGTACGCCAAGGAACTTGGGAGGAGTCTTCCCCACCTGTGGATCCAGCAGAGCAGCGAACCAGCCCCAATCCCTCTCAAGGTTAGGGGGAAAAACCTGGAGAGTGCGTATCTGGGCAGACACCCACAGACAAGAGAAATTGAATAGGTCCAGTCTTTCCAAGGGGGAATTCCAGCATGCGATTGGACCAGCCCCTCCCCCCCAAAACGAGTTTGAATGCAGCAGAGACGGTAAGAACTTGACCAGCAGTCCACACGCGACAGTGCATGGGGCTGAATTATGGGGTGGTGATGTCTCCTACGAGGGAGAGGGGGAGAGCACTATGAGTACCTGCCTACCCCAGTGATGCAGGTGGAGAAGCCCCTCTCTCTCCAGCAGTACCAGGATACTGAGGTAGGACCTATAGGACTGGGAAGAAGGGGACTGATACTCTCATGTGCCTCTTTCCCAAAGAGCATTAAAGGAACAAGGTTCCTGCTTGGGAGCATCGTACCTAGGGATACTGGGTCCACAGGCACCCCAAGTGCAAAACCCATACCTCTCCCCACTGTGGTTGGCTCTTGGTGTGCATTTCCAAGTCTGGAGTCAAGGGCAAGGCCCAGTAGGGACTGCCCTCAGCCAACAGTCCAGGGTCTGGGAGAAACCACTAATTGAAGCTATAGCGCCACCTTCTGGAAAATGAGAGGCTTCCAGCAGCCAGCCTGGTGAGCGCTAAGAACCAGAGAGGACACAAACACTTAAGAATCCTGCCACAAGAGGGAGCAATGCAGAGTTACAGCAGTAGCCCTTCGAAGGCAGAAAACCCCTATGTAACATCAGCACCAATGAACAGGATACTCATTTGAAGACAACATGCAAAGATTTAAGGAGGTATCTGCTACTTGAAATGAGTAAGCAATACAATACTACAACCAACGTTATCAAGGAAACATGTCATCAAAAGATGGTAATCCTCTAACAAACAACTGAGTACGAAGACATGTAATTTTGTGATCTTGCTGATAAAGAATCCCAAAATCCCAGTTTTGAAGAAACTTAGCTAAAAGAAAACCCCAATTCATGAAAAAGTAGGTTCAATGAAATATTTACCAATAAGATAGGAACCAAGGAGAAATTATGGAGCTGAAAACTCTAGTGAAATGAAAAATGTGATAGAGAGCATCTGAAATAGAGTTAGTGGAACACAGAATAAGTGACTTAGAGGATAGGAACTGTGAAATAACCCAGTTCCAGGAGAACAAAGAAAGCCAACATGATCTATGTGATTTCATCCAAAGAACAAGTATGAGAATAATTGGAATTCCAGAAGAAGAGGGGGGCAGGCAGAATATTAATAGCTGAGAATGTCCCAAACTTGGAGAGAGAGCTAACTGAATAAGTTCAAAGCTAATAGATCACCCTATTATCTCAATGCACAAAGACCTTATCCAAAATACATTATAATGAAACTGACAAAATTGAAAGAATTCTAAAAGCAGTCAGAAGATGATAGTTTAATGTGGGCTCCTTTGTAGATTACTGGTTTTCTCAGCAAAACCCCTACAAGCCAGGAGAGAGTAGAATTAGATATTCCAAGTGCTGAAAAAAAAAAAAAAATTGCCAGCTAAGAATACTATCTGGTAAAGTTATCCTTCAGCTATGAAGGAGAAATACTTCCCTAAACAAAAGTAAAGACAGCTCACTACTAGACTTGCCTCATAAGAAATGCTGAAAGGAGTTCTTCAAGCGGAAATGAACGGATGCTAAGCAGCGACGTGAAAACACGTGAAAGTATGCAACACACGGATAAAAGTAAATAATATTAGAAAACTCGGATTCTGTGATGTGTTAACTAAAGTACAAAGGAAAAGAGTACTAAAAATTGTAGCTTCTATAATTTGTTAATAAGTACACATATAAAAACAGGTAAATAAAAATGAAAGAAATAAAAAGGGGAATGTAAGAGTGAAGCTTTTAGAGACAGTCCAAGTTAAGTTGCTATCAGCTTAAAATGTACTGTTTTGTTTATGGGCTGTCTTATGTCAGACTCATGATAACCATAATGCAAAAACCTAGAGTACATGCACAAAAAGGTGAAAAAAAGAAACACGGCATACCACTATGGAAAATCAACCATTTACAAAGTAGGCTGAAAGAGAAGGAAAAGAAGCGATGGAAATACAGAACAACCAGAAAGCAATAAGATGGCATTAGTAAGTTCTTACCTATCAATGGTAGCTCTAAAGGTTAACAGACTGAATTTACCAATCAAAAGTCAAAAAGTAGCAAATAAAATCCAGTGAAAGAGGAGACATTATAAGAGATTGCAAACAGTGAGATGTTAACAAATTGGATAGCCTAGAATATATAGAAAAATTCTTAGAAATAAAAGATCTGACCAGACCAATAATGAGTAAGGCAATTGAATTGGTGATGAAAAAACTCCCAACCCCAGGACCAGATGGCTTCACTGGTGAGTTCTATCAGACATTTAAAAGAGAATTAATGTCAGTCCTTCTCAAACTCGTTCAAAAACCGGAAGAGAGAACATGTCCAAACTCATTATATGAGGCCAGCATTACTCTAATACTAAAGCCAGATAAGGCACAAGAAAAACAGACCAATGTACCCTGATGGATAAAGATACAAAAATGCTCAAAAAAAAAAAAAAATAGTAGCAAACCAAATTCAACACCTCATTAAAAGGATTATACACCATAACCACAGGATTTATCTTTGAGATGGATTTTTCAAAATATGTAAATCAATAAATGTGATAAACAGTAAAAGACAGAGAAAAACCACATAATCATCTTAACAGATACAGAAAAAGCATTTGACAAAATACAACAGCCTTTCATGATAAAAACAAATTTGGATATATGAAAGGAATATACCTCAACGCAATAAAGGCCATAGAAGACAAACCCACAGCTACTCAATGGTGAAAAATTGCGAGTTTCCTCAAAGATCAGGAATAAAAGCAAGGGTGTTCACTCTCATCACTCTTATTCCACATAGTACTAGAAGTCCTAGCTAAAGCAATTAGGAAAGACACAAATAAATAAATAAAAGGAACCCAAATTGGAAAGGAAACAAAATTGTCAGTGTTTATACACATTATATATAGAAAATCCTAAAAACTCGACCCCCAAATTATTGGATTAATCAAAGAATCAGTAAGTTCCAGGATGTAAAATCAACATACATTTCTGTATACTAAGAACTAAACATCAAAAAAAGGGAATTATCCCATTCAAAATAGCAATGAAACACAAGACAGAATTGAACCAGGGAAGTAAAATTTGGGTACAATGAAAACTGTACCCAAATTTATGAAACTGAAGACACATGTTGATAGATCCAGAAGACTTAATGTTCTTAAAATGTCCATAGTACCCAAAAGCCATCTATAGGTTCTACACAATCACTATCAAAATTCCAATATCATTTTTCATGGAAATATAGGAAAAAAGATCCTAAAATTTGTATGGAGCCACAAAGACTCCAGATAGCCAAAGAAATCACGGGGAAGAACAACAAAGTTCAAGGCATCACACTTCATTTCAAAACAGCATAAAAATAGACACACAGACCTATGGAGCAGAAAGGAGCCCAGAAATAAACACCTGCATTTATGGTCATCTAATATTTGACAAGGGAGCTGAGGACACTCAATGGGGGAAAAGTCTCTTCAACAAATAATGAGAAAACTGGATAACCACCTGCAGAAAAATGAAATCGGACCCATCTTACACCACTCACAAAAATTAACTCGAAATAGATTAAAGACTACACATAATATCTGATGCCATAAAACTCCTAGGAGAAAACATACACAAGAATTCCTTGAGATGGGTCTCAGCAATGATGTTTTAAATATGATACCTCAAGCATAAGCAACAAAAGCAAAATTCAACTAGTGGTACTCAATATCTAGAATATATAATGAACTCATATTTCAACAACAACAAAATAACCCAATTAAAAAATGTGCACAGGAACTAAACAGACATTTTTCCAAAGAAGATAAACATATGGTTGGTCAACAGGTACATGCAAAAATGCTCAACACCAATCATCAGTGAAACACAACCACAATGAGCTATCACCTCCTGCCTGTTAGAATGGCCGCCATCAAGAATATAATAAGTGTTGACAAGGCTGTGGGGAAAAGGGAACCCTTGTGCACTGCACTGCTGGTGGGACTGCAAACTGGTGCAGCCACTATGGAAAACAGTATGGAAGTTCCTTGAAAAATTAAAAATTAAAAAAAAATTACAAATCCTGGATCTGTATTCAAAGTAAATGAAAACAGGACATCAAAGAGATATATGTACTCCCACGTGGTACATATATACAATGGGATATTATTCAGCCAAAAGAAGGAACTCTGCCATTTGCGATGACGACGTGAGGGCATTACGCTAAGTGAGCTAAGTCAGAGAGAGAAAGACCAGTATTGTAATGATATCACTTATATATGGAATCTGGAAAAGCCAAATCCATAAAAACAGTAGAATGGCGGTTACCAGGGGCTGGGGGGTGGGAGAACTGGGATGGTGTTTGAGAATATAAACTTGCAAACCAAGAGTTAGGTCCTAGAGATTTAATGCGCATCACTGTGATTGCAGACAAAAAGACCGTATTATAAACTTCAAAGTTGCTAAGAGACTAGATCTTACTGGTTCCCACTACAAAAAAAGAAATGACAGTTACATGATGTGAGAGATGTTAGCTAATGGTGGTTTTCATATACAACATATAAATGTATCAAAGCATGTTGTATACCTTAAGCGTACACAATATTATATGTCAAATATATCTCAATAAAAAAGGTACCATTGGAAAATATCTGAGTGGTTTTTAAATACTCATCAGAAGGCATTTCACAGCCAAAAGCTTATTAACAGGAGAGCTCACAAGCCTGTCCAAGGCATTTGGGGAATTTAACAAAGATGATTTGAGGCTCTGAGAAGCGAAGCTGCCATCTGGAAGGGGGCTCCTCTGTGGATTACCTGCCCCTTTTAAAAGGCTGCGCTGCTCTGCAAGGGCCAGTCTGCATGGCAGGGGGCATCTGGATTTAAGTGTGTCCCTGAAGCAGGAGAGAAGCCTCAGTAGGGCTATGAGTGCTCTGAGCAAGCTCTGCCTGTACATTCTAGGTATGGGGAGCCCCAGGGAGTGGAGCCCAAGCCAGGGCTCCAGGCCAGAAGTACTTCTTGCTCTGCTTCCTGAGAGGCAGGTGGGGTGGTCCTGTGGGTCTGATAGGGCTGTGTCTGGAGTCCAGGCTGGTGCAGGCTTGGCCAGACCGGGCCAGACCAGGCGCCCAGGAATGGGCTGGCTATTAGGGTGGGAAGTAGGTTCTGCTCAACATCTCAAGAAAAACTGTTTCTTAAAACTCACTCCTATCCATTATGAGTATCAGCTGAGGTCACATTTTAATTTGTTTGTCATTTTTATAATAAATTAAAAGCTAATCACTGATCTCTGGTCAGTGATGAATATTAAATCTTCAAAATGTGTTTTGGATGCTGTGCTAAGCAAGATGAGTTCAATTTCCTCCTAATTTTTTTGTGCTTAAATTTATTTAATTTCCACCCTGTTTAAGTTTCCTTGTATTATAAGCCTCGTTCTAGATTGCAGCTCCGCCTTCTTCTGAATAAGGTCTATTGTACATGGGAAAAACACAAAGAAAAATGACACAATGGAAAAGGAAAAAGTAGAGCTTCAAGATAAAGAGATAATTAGAACATTGCTGAACAAAGGAATTCTAATGAAAGGGTTGTTTTAAAAGGTATTGGCATGCTACTGTATATAGAAGTATGAACTTTTCCTAATTTTGTTTTCAATATTTCCTAGTTCTTGCAAATGTACACTATGCTGAACAATGTAAAAATCTAAACCAATTCATATTTATAAGTTACCAACTTTAATATCAGGTTAAATCAAGATTAAGCAGTTAGATCTTTATTTCAATCTATAAAAGAAAAGGAACACTAAGCAATAGACACCACTAGCCAAGGGCAGCCTCTTCTGATCCAAGTACCTCAGACCTGAGACCAATGATGTCATTAAATGATATCAGGCGTCACCTGCAAGCCCAATCTGGCCTAATAAACTGGTTTTGTAAGTTTTTTACACTTTGAAATGGTTGGAAAAAAACTAAAAGAACATTTTGTGACATGTGAAAATCACATGAAATAGTTTTACTGGGACACAGCCATGTTCATTCAGATATAATCTGTGGCTGCTTTCAGGGTGCAATGCTCAAGCCAAGCAGTTGTGACAGAGATCGGGGGACCACAAAGCCTATGGTGTTTCCTACCTGTCCTTTTAGGGAAAATATATGCTGGCTCCTGGATTAGAAGCCATTCCAAGGATTTAGTAACAGCTTATGGAAGAACAGGTTTTGTTAAAATATGTAAATTGAGTATGAGATGTCTCCTGATTACAGAAATACTAAAGGTGGGGGGAAAAAGTCTGTGAATCGAGATATGGTGGTACCTAGCTCTGGCTCCAAATATACAGATTCACCGAGCCTTTAGGAAATGCTTTAGAAAGACCCCTTGTACACAAAGGGGTTGAACAGATAACAAAAGGCACTGTCTAGCTTACAGGACTTAGAATCTGTCACTCAAATGGAGAGTCACTATGACTCGTCTTCCATTTTTGACTGACTGTTCTTTCAGGAGTCACTTCTCTCTGAACCAATAGTCCCTGCAGGTTACAAACATTTACAGGTCATTCTCATTCTTGGTAGTTATGTTCTATAAAGTCATGGCAAACAGTGAATTTGTGAATATTGAACCCTCAGTCCTAGGGAAAATATAGGGTTAGGTCCCATGAGCCACCGGTCACAACGTTTTCATTAAATGATCCTTGTTTAATGTGTTTCTGTTTAAAGACACCTCAGTTAATATATACTGCTGATTCCTGAGCACTGAACTCAAGGCCACACAGCATTTAAGTGATGCCTGAATATAACTTACTGAACACACTTGCTTCCTCCACGGAGCACATCACAGCCCTCTTGATTTTAGGAACACGAGACAGTACGTGAGCATTACATTTGGGGACAATTTTAAACGGCAAATTCACCAACAAAAATGCAAAAAATGTGTCACTAAATAGACCATGAAAAGAGCACTTGTTTACTGCATGAGAGCCAAAACGAGGAGGGGCAGCGGCGGCTGGTCTGACCTTACTTGGGAACGTGCACTTCGGGCGACTCACACGACTGCTCTGCACGCGAATGCCAACGACTGCAGATGTAACATGAGTATTGATTTGGAGATTACAAATAAGTTTTAACTAGTACACACATCTATAAATGCAGAACCTGCAAATAATGACTGCGCGTGGATCCACATACACACCGTAGTCCCTTTAACCATGACCTTCATAAAATTGATCAACTGGCATCTCCCTGGCCTTTTCAATGTCATTTAAAATGATCTGCCTTAGTCTAAAATGGTGCTGAATGATAATGCTCCTCTTTCAACTGCTTAACAATGTCTCTCCCCCTTGTGAAAATTCTTTACTATTTGTGTTTATATTAAAGATGGCCTTAGGCTCAAGGCTCCCTTCCGGGGGACCGATGGCTCCCGGTTTCCTCTGCCCTTGACACTCTGCTCTAGTGAAGCTTTCCGCCCTCACACCCCTGCAGCCTTCTCCCAGACGGACGCACCTGCACGGTACGCCACGGGTCGCAAACCGCTCCTCACATGCAGCATCTCCTCTGAACAGCACGATCTGAGGTAGATTATATTTTGCCCAGGACAGGCTGCATTATTTGTGGGACCCCCTACTCAAAGATCACTAAGTACTTCAAGACAGCAACAGCAGACCATTAAGCACGGTGATCCCCTCCTATGTGTAGGAGCCCAAAGTGACACCTAACTTACCAGGAGCAGGGCTGGCTCTGCACTGATGTCTCCCAGAGGTGCTTTCCCTGCCCCGCCCCCGCCTTCTGGTCCCGGCTCACTTATGAACCCAGGAAGATACACTGGATCACTCCCTGTCTAAATCCTTTTCTCTACAAAAAGTTTAAAAAAATGAGTAAATATTACTATTATTCTCTTTTTATAGAGAAAGGAATTAAGATGAGGTGATTAAGTATAAATAGTAATATTTACTCATCCTTGTCTCATGGAGATATTAAAAGGATTTACTGACAGGACTTAGGAAGAAAGGCACTAGGTAAATCCCAGGTATTATATGGTTATTTTATATTGTAAGAAGAGGAATTTAAATGGCATAAGAGGTGGGGATTTATTGACACAGGTGTTAGACAATGAGATAGTTTTCCAAAATCTTCTCTAGATATGTTTCAGGTTAGGAAGAGATTCCTGTGTGTTAGGTTAGACTTAGATATGCTTTTCTATGAGCATGGCTTTTGGGACCCTCGGTTTCTTTCTAAATGGTGTATTTTCCCCCTAGAAAGCTCACCCTGTGGCATCATAAATATAAAAAGATTCAGATGGGGATGGAATGCTCAATTCATTCATACCTCCCCAAACATGACAAGGACCTAGCTTCTCCCCCGCATCCTCATAAGTTATTCACTTACCGATTTTCAGAACTAGCTATGAACGAAATGGCATATGTTCTCTACACATACAATTAAGGAAGCATTAATAAGCCAAATAAATAGTTATCAGAAGAAAAAAAAAATTCTCTCTCAAATTGGGAGCAGACACAACTTCTAATTTTGCCAGGTAAGGAATAAAAGAAACAGACTACTGCCTGATATTATTGTAAGTTCATGAGAGAGAGATTTTGACAACCAAACCAACAAAACCCACAAACTGGGAGAACATACTTGCAAATCATGTAATAGATAAGGTATTAATATCCAGAATATGTAAGTAACAACAACAAAAAAACAACTAAAAATGGGCAAAGAACTTGAACAGACAATTCTCCAAAGAAGACGAATGGCCAATAGCATGTGAAAAGATGTTCGACATCACCAGTCATTAGAGAAATACAAACCAAACCACAATGAGATACCACCCTAACACCCATTAGGATGGCCATTATCGAAACAGAACATAAGCAAATAACAAGTGTTAATGACGATGCACAGAAACTGATACCCTTGTGCCCTGTTGGTGGGAATATAAAAAACTGGAAAAGTTTGGTAGTTCCTCAAAAATATTAAAGAATTATCACATGACCCATCAACTCTTACACCAAAAGAATTGAAAAGAGGATCTTGAAGATCTATATGCAGCATTATTCACAATAGCCAAGAAGTGGAAGCAACCAACGCATCTATCAACAGATAAATGGATAAACAAAATGTAGTATCAGTGTACAATAGGACCTTAAGATGGAAGGAAATTGTGATACGACATGGGTGAATCTGGAAGATAATATGCTTAGTAAAATAAGGCCTCAAAAGCCAAATACTGTGTAAGTTCACAGATAGGAGGTACCTGGGGTAGTCGAATCCATAGAGAGTAAGACGGTCACTGCTACAGCTACCGGGCAGGGAGCTGCTTGATGGGTATAGGGTTTATTTTACAGATGAAGAGTTTAGGAGATTATCTGCATAACAATTTGAAAACACTCATGAATCATACAGTCAAAAATGGTTAATGAGGTCAATTTTATGTTTGTGCATTTGCCATAATTTAAAGTTTTTTTTCTCATTTCTCTCAAATCTACTGTAAACTGCATCTTAGAATATTGCCTGGCTACAGACCAGCAGTTGGTTAGCACTATCTTAAATAGTGTAAGCATTAGCCACTGAAAGTATTACACACTTTAAATCAATTTTTTTCCAAAGAGATAAGGGAATAACCCAGATTTTACATTAAGGCAGCCACAGAAAACCACGACCTACTGAACAAGATAAAGTTCTGGGGCTGCAGAAGGAAATTAACTGTCATTATAGTTAAGGTGTAATATGAAAGTGGTGGGCGAGAAAGGACGCAGGATGACCATCACTGACAAAGTCACGACTTGCAACGCACGGCCGGCCCTGAGGAGGCAGGGCTGCCTTTGGTGCCGAACTTGTATGTATACGATCTCTCTTCATTGCCACTCATAGCTACAGCTGTATATAGTACACACGTGTATTGAGTATACAGCGTACATATATATGTCTATAGTACATAACAAAGCTTTCGCTAATTCAAAATTATACATGGGTCAAAGTACGTAATAAAGATAATTTGGGGCTATTTACAAAGAATTTGCTAAACTGATTTTTTAGCTGTACTTAAAACATGTAAACAAAAAAAAATTGCATGTTTCCTCAACTACATTCAAAGTGTTTATTTATACACATGTCACATAACAGAAAGACTCATACTTTTCTATTAAAGCATTTTTGCTAAGAAGCTTTACCAGACAACACCTTGATTTTTTTTAAGTTGATGTTTGTCTTGTTTGCTTTCTGGCTTCTGAGAGTTACTGGACACCTGGTGAGAGTTACCACAAGTTAAATCTCTCAGCTGCTACTCCCAGTCACCTCCTCATCGCTATGGCTACTGAAAGTTTTCAGACTGTTTGCTGACTGACCTTCCACAGCTTTTGCCCCCCTGAGCCCTCATTTGCACAGTGGGGGACATACACTTTTCTGGCTTGTCCCCTGCGTCGCTCTTTTTGCCAACTCATCGTACCTCAGCAGCAGCTCCTTCCCATTTTTGGTCCCATGGATGTTTTTCAGTTCTAGGCCCTTTGCTAGCCACAGTGAGGCCTGGGCAGTTCCATCTGCCCCAGGCCTTAGTGAGCACCGTGCGCTGCCACCTTCTGAGTCTGCATCAGCACTTTGCCTTCCTCCTCTTCACCTCCACAGAGCCCACTGCTCTGTGACATCGTGACGTTCCCCTCACCCCGGTACCCTAAGAGCACCTCAACTCCAATGCATCCAAAACACACTGAGCATCGCCTCTCACGAGGCTCCTGCCCTCCCCTCTCCTTGTGCTGGGGCTGCCTTGTCAGCTACCTGTGTCCAAATCCTGGGTCATGCCCACGTCCTCCTCTCAACCTCCACATCCTGGCATCACCAGGAGCCACCCATTCAGCCACCCCTGCTCTAACTCAGCCCCCACCTCTCACCCGTGGAGACTGTTCTAAAGCATAACTGAGATAGGAATGGCTCGTTCCACAGAATATACAACTACTGGGCACTGAAAGTATTTTTCTCTTACAGTGTCCTGGTTATTCAGATCCTCCCCCAACAGGTTTAGGAAAACAGTAATTCAGCTGTTCTGCTGCCTCGCACACCGTGAATCAGCTGAAATCCAGGGGATCCCAGGGAGACTCGATCATGTGAGAGCAAAGAAGGAGCGACAGGTGAGCACATCCTTCTTATCTGCGAGGAGTTGGCCACTTCCAGCTACCAGCACGTAAGACTCAGTGATCCCTGAACCACCTGGACCTTTCCACACCACACCCAAAGTCATCAATTCTGTTTACTCATGATATTGAAATAACAGAACATTCTGACCTATTTTTTCCATTTCTCCCCATTTTTGGTTTTAAATATCTTTGACGCTTTTTCCTAATGATACCAACAAAAACATTTTAAATGGAAATAAGCACTTATTGGCACAATGCACCAAGAGCAATGCATTCTGTACTATTCTATACCCTTGAACTGAGAAATCCGTAAGGCAAATGCTGGTCCCTCTGTACTACAGGAATGCAGAAACGGACACTGAAAACCATTAATGACTCTTCCATTGGTCTCACCAACCAGACAAAAAGTAAAACCTGATTTCTCAATTACTCATTTAATTCGGAATCTTTACCCATGAAGATTTCTTTTTCAGGAGGAGTGGGCCCTCACGTGGCTTGTGTCCTCCTCAACCCCTGTGCCCTGGGGAGATAGGCCCTGCTCACTTGCTGACTCTGGAATGAACAACCCTGCCTCTTTTTAGAATCTTCTTAGTTGCCGTCTTGTTAAAGAAGAAGGCAGTATAACACTGCTAACAATTATATTGAACAGCTGTTTAACTCAGAATGTGGCTTTGAATCTGGATCTTACACACACATGGGCATGTGGAACCGGCGGCACTGGGCACCTCATTATAGATACAGAATTAAATAGTCTCATTTCACTGTGACCTGAGCGATGAGGGGAGGGACACCTCTACACGCTGGCGCAGCACGGCCAGCCTTACCGTTAGCAGGGTCTGAAAACACCCAGGACGAGGGTTTTCCTTTTCATTCACCGACATCAGTCCTTCCTGATGGTCACCTCGCAGCGACCTGCCATCATCTTCACCACCAAGCACCTAAGTCCGTTCAGCGAATTAGAAAGTGGCTCAAGCCCGCCCCCGCGTTTTTAACAGTACCTTCAGTCGCCCCCCCCCCCCCCCCCAATAAATCCTCGCAGGGGGCACAGAAGGCCGACGCTGGTGAGCACGGCCTGGAGAACCGTGGACGCGCTGCGCACCGAGTCTGCGTGCTTCCGGCACCAGTGTGGCGGGCTGTGCTGCCCGGGTCCCTGCTTGATCCCGCCCACGTCGGACTGTCGTCTCCTGGAAGGCACGTGCTATGTACGCACTTAAACGTGAATTAAAACTGCCTGCTGGATGCTCTTCAGTGGTACAGATGTATTTGGGGCAAACTCAACCATAGCCCGGGAAAAGGGGAAGCGGAGGGGCGAGCAGTGGTTCAGTGACTGTCGTGTGGCAGATACCACAGCTCCCGTGTTATTTCATTCGCTTCTCACTGCTCCCTGTAAGAAGGCGTCATTCCCATTTTACAGCCGAAGAAACTGAGGTCTGGGAAATTTAAAGCGCTCGAGTTTACCGACACGGTGGCGCAGCGCCCCGGGCTCCGCTCCTGCTCCCTCCGGGGCCACATTTCTGTGGCAGGCCCCTATTTTGGCCTCAGAACGTTTCTTAAAGACAAACTGACTGGAGAGACATAACACAATTAAATGTGGAAACTGAGGACGGCCCGAATGGCGGGGCGAGCCAAACCTGTGGCTGGCACTCTTCCGTCTGTGGTGAGAGAGGCTTAAAAGAGGTTTGCGTCTATCTCGAAACCACCTATAGGGCAGTCACGAAGGAAATCACCACCACCACAGCCCGGATGGAACAGCACCCACTAATCAAATGAGCATCTCAAAATAATTAAATAGTTTCAGCTACTTGCAGCAATATCTCTTTTGTGGGTGACTGTGTTCCTGAAACATAACGCCCTCTTCACGTAAAGAAGGAAGAGCCCCCGGCGTGCACGTGCGGCAGTCACTGTGTCGCCAGGTGCTCCGCGCTCGCTCCGCCCACCCCCGCTCCCCAGCCCCGGCGGAAGGAAACCTTGGCTCTGAGAGCCAGAGCCAGGCTAAAGACAGCCCCCTTCAGCTGCCACAGAGAGCGGTTATTCAGCAAAACGACCTCACGGTGTTTCCTTTGGTCATGCAAAAAACAGCGCCTAGTGCTGAGTGACACGCCGGCGCCTTCCCTGGCAACGGGTAGTAAATGCCCGGGTTTAATGAGCATAGGCAGAGAGAAAAGTCTCCACGCCGAAGCATGCTCAGCTTATGTTGAGGGAAGCCTCACATTTTGTTTTGGGAACTGCTAAACATGCGTGGCATTTTAATACAGCTCCAGGTCCCCTGCCTTCCAGATGTAACCTGCGCCTCACAAAAACACCACATTCCAGAAGATACTAGGGAGGTTCCAAATGACTCCGGAGGGCTGGGGAGCTGCGCAGCTGTTTTTAATGTTCCCTAGCGCTAGTTTTCTGGTCTCCGAAGACGCGCCGGCCTATGGCCTGAAGCTGCTATCAGCCTGGAGCTCTCTTTCATCACCAGAGGGGAGTCAGGAACACTGGATGTTGAGTCAGGAGGGTTCCAGCGGCCACTGGCTACCGACAGACCTGAGAAATTACTCTCCCGGCCTCTGTCTCTTCTTTGATGATGTAAAGATCCTTCGCCACCCCCCTGGAAGCCGTCCATGACCCAGCCCAGCACAGCTGGCTCCTGCACTGTCTCAAAAGGGCTTTCCATCAACTCAGAATAAATGCCAGTGAGCTCTCAACTGCTGCGAGCTCAGAGCCCTCAGACAACTTCCGAACGCTGCCCTGTGCAGAGCTGTCCCGTGTCCCAAGCAGGCTGAAAGCTCCTGGAAGCCAGGCTTTGGGTCTCTTCCCTCAGTGCACTGCCTGGCACCTTTAGACACTAAAGTATTTGTTGAATGAGATGAACACCTTCCTCTAACAAACACGTAGGATTCCTAAGGACAGGCATTCTGTTCGTACTTGCACCTTTGGTCCTAGAACATGACAGGGGCTCATCGACATATGAATCAATGAGCGTACATGTGCTCTCAAAGGTCCCACTGCCCACGTGACCGATTTCAGCACCCGACTACCTTCTGCCTCTCTAGAATCTAAGCTATTTGAGGGTTGGGCTAGGGTCATACATTCATTTTTGTATCCTTTGTGGTTTTATCCATTTGATAGACGTGAGGCACCTTTTTGCTAGTGCCTATACTGAACAAAAGTTGACTACAAGGTCATACAAATAGTATGACCTTGAAACTATTTAATAGAAAAAGTAATTTTTGCCTTTAAGAAACATTATCAATATCATCATTCAACATATACTGTTCTATACACTGATCGTAAGTCTTTGACTTCAGTAAATGAATAGAAGTTTCCAATAAATTAATTAGAAATGTGCTTCTTATATCCACAAGAAATTAATGCCACTCCTAGCAAGTGACTAGCTAAAAAGTGACTATTAATTACCAACTCTCTCTAGAAGAATAAAGAATCTCTATGCTTTACATATAAAATACAAACATTTGAAATGCTAAAATACATCTATTTCTAGGAGTCTGACCACAGCTGCTTTCTTTGAAACTTTTTTTGGGGAAAGACTGATGATGTTCAGAGGGCTTATGATTCCTTTAAGATGCTGACCAGTTCAAATATTTAACTGCCACCCTCTTTCAGAGAATGTTCCTTTCACTCACCTTGGCACTGCTCTGCCAACACATGTGTGCACCATGTCGAGAAATGCACATGTCCTGCGAGCTGTGTACGTGTCTTGAAAGGGAGTTGTGCATGCGTGTCTTAAGATCTATAAACGTGAGTCCTGAGGGGAGGCATGAGACGCACGCTTTTTAAACAGAACATTGATTTACATTCATAGGGTTCTTATTTGTGTGACCCTTAGGAACTAATGCTCATTTTCCACAAGGTGATCAGAACTAGGCTCTGCATACAGAGCCAGTCATTGTGTAGCTCTTTGTTCCCTGGACGAAAATTCCACAACTGTTGATTCATTAATTTACTCTGATGAAAACGCTGTAGGCAGTCTCAAGTCTGAGTAAGCGCGAATGTTAGAAAGGTCTCTCTAGACTTACAATGCATTTTTCGATGTTCTGTCTAGAACAGAAATATAAATAGAGCTTTCAAGATGCTTCTGTTAGGCTACTTCTAAGAGCAAACATTTTTTACAATTCAAAATAAAGGTTTCAGAATTAAAGTGATGCCAGTGATTTCAAAGAGAATGTTCTTCCAAAGACAGCTGAGTAGGATGAACTGGCTTTCTTTATCCTTCCACCAGAAACAACCAAAAACGCTCAGGAAAAAAAAAATACATGAAAAAATAGTTTTTAAGACACTGCATATCAATGAAGGGCAGTCACCTCTAGAAAATATAGGAGAAAATATAGGAGAAAAGCTTTGTGACATTGGCTTAGACAAGGATTTCATAGATATACCAAAAGCATGACTCAGAAGAAAAAATAATTGATTGGACTTCTCTAAAATGGAAAACTCCTGCTTTTCAAAAGATATTGTTCATGGAATAAAAATGTAAACCACAGACTGGGAGAAAAATACTTGCAAATCATATTCTTATAATGAAAGTGTATCTAGAATATATAAAGAACTCTAAAAATTCAACAATCTAATTACAAATAAGCAATCTAATTTTTTTAAAAAATGAGCAAAAGAGCTGAACAGAGACTATACCAAAGAAGACATAAAGATGATAAATAAGCCTATAAAAAGGGAAATGCAAATTAAAAACCACAGTGAGACACCATTGCACAGCTATTACAATGGCTAAAACTAGGAAGACTAGCCATAGCAAGTGGTAGCAAGGATGCAGGGCATGTGAACTCACACACACCTGTCAAGGGAATGCACAATTATACAACCACTTTGGAGAAGAGTCTGGCTCATAGAAAATGAAAACACCTATTGTGCTCCAGGCATTCCACTACTAGCTATTCACCCAAGAAAAAGAGCCATGTCTATTTCAGGACTTGTACATAAGTGTTCAGTGCAGCTTTATTTGTAATAGTTCCCGATCTGGAAACAACCCACATGCCCATCAATAGGTGACCAGACTACCGAAAAGTGGACTATCCACACCACGGATGCTACTTGGCAATGAGTAGCAATGAACTACAGATATCTGCGATAGAACAGATGCATCTCAAAGTAATTATGCTAAGGGAAGGAAGCGAGGCAGGAGAGACTGCATACTACATGATTTGACATATACGAAACTCTAGAATACATGAACTAATAGGTTACATAACTCTAGAATACATAAACTCCAGAACATATACATGAATCTATGTTGCCAGAAAGCAACTGAGTAGCAGTAGGTAGGAGGAAAAGTTAATTAAAAAGGGGCACAGGGAAGATGTTGGGGTCATGATGATAAGTTTGTTGTCTTGGTTGTGATGACAGTTTCATGGGTGTATACATGTGTCGAACTTCTCAAATGGTACACTTTATATATGCTCGGTTTATTTTGTATCAATTATACCTCGATTAAAAAAAAAAAAAAAACCTAAAAAGATATTGGTTGCCCTGGGGATTTTACAGAAAATCAGCAATTATGATAGAGCTATCTGGCAGCTGTTCACTGAGTTTCTACCTTGTGCCTGACACTGACAAGACAAGCGGACAGAGGGTGGCCTGACACCAAACAACTGGGTGCCCCCGGGGGCTTCCACTGCGCCACTCTGCTCACGGCACAGAAGTTCCGGAAGGCTGTCGGGAAACAAGTTTTAACTTCCGCTGTCAGTCTCACGCAAATTACTTCAACATGCATGATCTATTATCATGTGTTGTGATGACGATTACATCCTCATTGACACTGTGCTTGTGCCTGCTCATATAATCAACATATAGAGAATTCTTCAAGAAAGGACCAGAACATCTTACTCTTATCTCCACTAAGAAGAAATTTCAAGAAAACCAACCGAAGAAAGTAACCATGCCCCTTGCTCTCACGTGACAACTGTGCTCTGTGCTCTAGTCCCCTTTATTCCATCTCGTGAGTTGGCGAGCACATCATTTGCTGTGTTCTCCATAGTCTTATTTGTCATCATCTCTGACTTTTAATAGTTTCCATTAACCACACATTTTAGGCCACCAATAATGAGCAAAATTATCACTGAATTCACCTTATGGGATTTTAGCTCTTACCATACAAAAAGTTTAGAGAAAGTAAAGGTCAACCTGCTATGCGATCCATCTTCAGTGTAGAACACTGAAAAGTGACATTCTTTTATCCATTAGCCCACAGAGAGATAACGTTCCACTGGCATAAACAAATTTCTAGAGGATGATCCATTATTTCAATAGTAATACTATTATTGGTCATTAAGCCTGCAACATTTTACATAATAAAAGAAAAATATTTGAAGAAGAATTTTGTATACAAATCTATGGGTTAAGCTTGGGCAATAAACTTCCCAAAAGAAAGTATGAAAACCTCAAAAACATGGAAAAGAAAATCAGCGTGACTACCCATAACTTTTTTTTTTGAGCCAGAACTGGAGAAAATGCTTACAAAGTGAAACAAGAAGCATATTTTAAATGACAGAACAAAGTTATTCAAATCAATATTTTGCAGAAACTGCTAACAAACACCTCGACTACATTTATAATTGATTAAATTAAAAACAAGCTCGGGTTTACTTTCATTATTTACATTCAGACAAGAAAGGAGACTCCTATGAAGAACAGTGAATATAAGATTCCGAATTTGGCAAAGGCTGAGATGATCCAAGCTGGCCCTGAACCACTAATAATGTTTTTGAAAGATTGGGTTATTACATTAACAGTTGTAGAAGATGCCCGTGGACACTATTTATGCAACGTTAAAGCAAACATTTTTACTAACCAAATATTTCCTAAGTTGCAAGCAGAAATGTGAAACTTGATCTGACACCTGCAGCAAATCTAAGGGCCTCCCCTGGGCCAGAACACAGGAATTCTGTCATTAGGATGCACATTTCTTTTGTCCTGCCCAGAGAGGGAAAGAGCCACATCCTTTACTTTCAATGAAGGTGGTTTCAAGGTTTATCAGGAAAAAAAATTTCCTTCCAAATCAGCTCTCAACTCATGTTGCCTCCCACTAGATAACTTACCTCTGTCCTCAAAGACCTGAGAAATCTTTCTCAACTCTCCGGTTTCATTTGGTCAACAGTGTGTGGTTGTTGATCCTTCATTTAAGAGATATCAAGCAGCTCTACTTACATCGTGCATGGAGTCCAGAAGCTTCGTCAGTTGGTAGAACCTCTGCCAGCTCTGCCCAGAATTGTTGGGACACTTAGTTACCATCTTCCTCAGTTCTTTGATGTAACTTGTCCTCATTTCTTCGAAAGCAGCTTGGCTTTTGAGGCCATCCTTTGGAACTGTGTTTAAGGAATACAGACGTGTAAATTCCCAGGATGGAAAACAGCTTTAGCATTTCAGTGGTTAAAAGGCTATGCAGGTGTTAGACTTCTACTTTTAGACTGATACTGAATCTCAGTTGATTGCATTTATCAATAAATATGGCAGTTTAAATTCTTACATGCATATATATACAAAAGAATAACTGCTATTTATTGGGTGTATATTATTATGTACTTTGCATATGTTAGCTCATTAAGTTTTGACATCAATCTTATAACTATTATATTATTCTTATGTTACAGGTAAGGAAACTGAGGACCAGAGGTTTAAACACTTGCCCATGGACACAAAAAATAAATAGCAGAGAAGGGATATAAACTAGGTCTGTTTCCGAAGCCCACCTCTCAACCACAAATGCTTTATTGCCTTGTGGCCTGTCATCAAAGTGTTTTATAAATCCTAACTTGACATCACCTCAGAGGTAGGAAAATATACTTTGATTTTCCAAGACAACTGTAAGAGCCTCAGACAATCTAAGCTGGGGCTAGAATTAGAAAACGACTTCTTCATGTTCAAGTTCAAATATCAAAGACACTTGGGGAATCTGGCACTCTACCAAGGGGATAATGTGCATACAAAGAAGCACTTTCCAGCCCCTGCTCTGGGATTACATGACAACTGAGGTGCTGTCATGTGACCTCCCAGACAACCTGATGGTGGGTGTGTGCACTGGTGGGTGTGTGCAGTGAGGTAACACAACAGTGGCTCTGCATGCAAGGGAAAATCTAAAACTTTCGAAGAGAATAAACCATGTTCATTCTTATCTTTGATAAGGTAGACAATCAAGGATATTGTTTCCTTTTTATGTAGTGACTAGCTTTTATGTTTAAACAAAACAAAATCTCACTTGGTATTCGAGACTTGGAAGCATACAAACTGCTCCTGCGATCTGCTGAAAAGCTGAGACACGGGCGAGAGCACTTTACGGAGAGGGTCTGCGCATGCGCCCCGGAAGAAGGGGCGGGGCAGAGTGCGTGCTGAAGGCATTCCCTTTGAAAGTCTACTTATATGTTTGTTTTTTTCCACTACTACCAATAAATAGTCACTTTGAAAAATAAAATCCCTTAGAACTCTATTTTTAGAAGATGAAGACCTAATGAAAATTCATCTTGTGATATTAACATTCTGAGTTTGAAACTGCTCTTACTTTCGCTTCTTAATTACACAGCATATTTGTTAATTTATCATCGCTGCCATAAATAATAACTAACTTGGGTCATCAGCACTTTAGAATGGCTAAGGATGTTTCCAAATGTTATGTTCAACCCTGGAAGCCAGGAATACCACTGTTTGCAAATAAACCCCGTGGTTCTGTATAAAGATATGGATCATCCTGAAAATTAACTTCACATATTATGCTAATAATCTTCTCCTTGAACTTAATTGTTGAGGCTTTTGCTTTGTGGTTTGTCTAAGTCTTTTTTTTCGTGGGGAAAAAAAATAAATCCCTGCACAAATTCCTGAGGTGGCCACAGTATTAGTTGTGGTTTCAAATATCTGACATTCGCATTAAGAGTTAAAGGCCCTCTATTACATAACTTGAGTTTTTTTTTTTTCTTTAAACCTTATTTAAAACCTTTTAAAAGTATTTTAAAAAAAAGAACTAACGGATGGTGATAACTAGGATGTTAATAGCAAAGCTACAGATACATTTTTCACCAAAATTGTAATGTTAACCTAAAACTTTCCAAAGAAACTGAGAGTTAGGAAATTAATAGCCTACGTTGGCCACCCACAGGTTGGCATTTATTTTTTTTAAGTTATAATATTTCATGGAGTAAACCTTTTTTTTTTTTTCTTGAGATAGACATTTATGGGTATCATCCTATACATTAAAATTGTACCTAGAATTAGAATAAGTGAATATATTTCAGTACTATTTGGCACATCTACCAAGATTAAATAGACCTTCATACTTCTGATAGTTGCGTTATCAGAAATTCTCAAATTATAAACTTGTGTCAAATATTACTTATATATCACTCCTGTGACTGAAATATATTGTACCAATTTTCCAGCTAGATACTTGAGCAGTTGAAACAAACCCACAAATAAAGAGAACTTAAGCAAAACCTCAAATTTTGGAGGTCTGCCCAGATTTTCTGAATACTTATTAAATACAGCAGGGCTGCTGGAAATCATCCAAAATCTATGGGCTGGAGAAGAGCAAAGAGACAACTGGGTGGAAGTTCTTCTGCTTTCCTCAGCATAAGGAACACAAAACTCTCTCGATATCATTGCTAAAAACCTTTTCTGATACACTGAATGTCAGGTGTGCAATTTAACACTGTAAGAAGAAACATGTTCTTGCATTCTACCACGGATTTGCAAAATAAGCTTACCAAAGCCTGCAGTTCCTATGATTCATAAAATTCTTATGTTCTCCTATCCTTTTATTTTGCTTTTCCAACATCTACAAAAATCAGAATTGAAAATACTGAGCTACTTGGGAACTAATAAATTCAGGTAGCTTCAAAATTATATCAGAATTGATTATAGGGTGGCTGATTAAATGCATATAGAAGGGTAAGACAAAAGTTAAGACTGAGTAAACAAAATTAATAAAGAATTAGCATCACATGCATTTTCGGAAAAAAAAATAGTTCATTTAAATTCTATCATCCTTCTTATATATAATGTCTGCAATATATATGTATATATGTATGTGTGTGTGTTACACACATTTTATGTTTTTCTAACCAATGATGGTTAATGACGTAGCTTGGAAAGGGGAATAAGATCAGTCACTGAATTGAGAGATTCCATTTCCAAAGTTGTATTCCGGAAAGGAAAAATGAGGAACTGAGGAGTGTGAACACCCTGAGGAAGAGTGGAGCAGAGACAGAGACCCGCAGACGAGGGCCACAAACGGCGCTAGAGCGGATTCGCTGAGTACCAACAGTGAGGAATGGTGGGGCCTGTGGCAAACGAGAGGACAGACCCTGCCCTGGGCAATCAAATTCCATGAAACGAAAACAAGATAAAAAGCCAAAAGCAACCTTAAAAAGCCCGTGCTGGCCAAACAAAACACAGCTGTGAGGAGCCGGCCCCTCCTCCCCGCCAGGACTGCCGGCTGGCGCCCCCTGCTGGAGCAGAGCTGGGCCTGCTCAGCAGTCGGCCCCCCCTCCCCGCTGCCTGCCTGGGGGAGCAGGCCACACTGAATGGGAAGTCCAAAGCCCTGGGTTTGAGTCCTAACTCATGGGGCATAATGAACAAATAACACCTGTACGTCTTGGTCTTGTCAACTTCAGAATAGGGTAGCAATCTCATAGAGTTGTTTTAAGCATTAAATTAGATAACATGTGGAAAACACTTAAAAACTGTGAGGTGCTAAATGTGTGAAGCAGAATCTGATCCACAGGAGCCACTGCACCCCTCCTTCCTGCTCCACCCGAATCAGGCTCACTCTTCCTCAGACCCAGTCCCTCTTTGGCAGAAATAACACCTTTTCTATCCTCATTACTTTGGCTATTGATGCCACTTTCTCCCAAATGATTCTACTGGAAACTGTCCCTTCTCCCAAGCCTGAGTCCCAGGCTGGGCACGCACTGGAGGCCCAGCGGTCACGTGACCACACTCCTCCTTTGAAGTCCACGCCACATGTGCTGGCACCCCCGGCAGCCGGAGCATCTGTTTCCTTGGGGCCGCAGCACTTGCCTGCGCTCCTCTCCAGAATGTCCCCTGCCATTGCTGGTCTCGTCCTCATCTGATGTGAGCTTCCTCAAATTCTTTCCCCTCTGTTTGAAAACGCCTGTCCCATTGTCCGGGGAAAAGGTATTCGACATCCTTGCCAGAGCTAATCCTGTCCTCTTGTCTTTTCTGGCACCTTATGCTATCGGCTCTCTCCTTTCATATTTGGTTCCAGAGGCTAAAAATGCTTCCCATCCATCTGCAAGCACCTGGCCATCTGGCACCTGCCCGATGCCCACTGGTCAACTCTGGTAGCATCTCTCGGCATTCCCAACTCTCTCTGTGCAAGCAGTGCTGCTAGTCACGCTCCTTTCAGAAACCAACCCGCGGCTTCCATCACTGTACATTCTCCCTGACAGTTCCGTCTCTGTCCCTTTAGCCTCTGCCATCGTCCTTTCCTGCAGTTCAACGGGATCTGTCCTCTTCTGTGCCATGGCAACCCCACTCCCCGAGTTTAGACTATGATTTTCTATAAGGATGATTTCAGGTTTATGCCTCAATACCTAAACCTGTCTTCTGAGTTCCAGTCCCCAATTTTCTCCATGTTTTGGTCTATTAGGAGCCATCTGAAAACTAACCTACCCAAATAAATCTCATTTTATACTCCACCAAATCTGCTCCACGTCCCCGCGTTAATATAATTCTCTTAATGCTATCGCTACCATCCCAGTCATTTCTCTGTGCTCCAAACCTGCATTGTTTCTGACCCACACCGTTTTCATTTCCCCTTCTTGTCTCGGCAGCACGTCTTGAATGCATTTGCTCCTGTGCATCATACAACCAACCATCATCATCTAGGCCATTATTTCGACAATCTCACAGGTCTCTATGCTTCCCGTCAGGATAAATTCTGTCTTTGCCTCTCTCCCTCCCTCCCTCTTTCCTGTTTAATCTAGTCTACATCTAGATACATGTTCATAAAGCCATAAAATATAGCTCTGATCATGTCACACCACTGCTCAAAGCCTTCAACACTGCACTCCACTGCCACGTAACAAAGACCAGATGTCTTCAATGGGTAATGAATACTCAGGTCCAGTCTACACCCTAGCTTCATTCTCCACTCTTCCTCAACCCAATATAACCTGACATGCCTTGAAAAATTAGATGAATACATAAATACAATAAAAATTCAAAAAATAACAGGCAAAGCCACTCCCCAGAACTCGGTGTGAGTGCCTGGATATGTTTTCCCACACTTCCATACACACTCACACCCTGACAGGAATGTCACCGCACACCTCACATCCAACCCCTAACCCTTTCAAAGCTCTCCGAGATTCATCTGCACCACGAATCTCTCCCTGGTCCCCAGAACTGAACATGGTCTTCCCTTCTTTGAGCTGCCATGACACTTTTTATCTTTATCATAATAAACAGTCCCTTTCCACAACATATTAAAAATTTTAATTTTACAGTAAAAGTCCCTGATGGGGGAGACTGTGCCTCATTCATCCTGCAATTCCTGAGTTGCCCAATCCCACCAGACACCTGACAGACACGTAATGGATCTGTAGCGGTCTAAGATGAAGGAATGGTGCTCTTTGTGTACCTCCGGTTCCACACTCTGCAAATAACTTAGTTCATCAAAGACCAAAACCCTCCTCCCACCTCCTCAAAAATTTTTTTTTATACCAACTACCTGACACTCTAAATAGGCTACTCTCTAAAGGGGAGATGGTCTGATAATGTACAAAAAGTTCCAGGATGAGCATCAATTTACTTGTGCTTAGCAGCAGCAAAACTTTCATGATGGTGTATTCTTCAAAGGTAAGCTGAAGTCGAAAAAACTGAAGGCTGATTTGGTGCATCCCCTGGCACAGTTCATACATGGCAGACTGATGCATCTTCTCTCTGCAAATGAAAAGAAAAAAACTGTCTGAGAAAGCAAGGTTCATTATCAAACCCAGACTGGCAGCCTATTAAGAGATCTGAGTCAGAGTCTTCCTTTTGGCTTCAACATAGAGCAGATGCCTATTTTAAAGATGAGTTAGATGCCTTTCCCAGTGACTGGTACATTGCTTCTAGACCAACGCTGCCATGCCATTTACTAATACCTGTAAGGATGTGTCAGATACACTGAAACCAACCTTTCTCAAAATGTGCCACTATTTCATTTTGTCGAGTGATACTGATTGATTGTGGTGTCTGTTATGGTGAGATCACCCACAGAACACAGGAGTCACTCTGATGTGGGGTGAAGCCCTCAGATGCCTGTTCCTTTTCAGCCAGATACCAAATACTTACTACTATGGAAGGACTGTGCTAGATGCTATGAACATAGTAAAATGATGACCAAACCTTGTTTCCACAGGGACCCTCCATTATAGAGGTTATGAAACATATTTGATAAGTATTTGCAGTAGCACATTTGAAAAAGGAAGTCAGAAAAAATTTTAAAAGATTTGCAAACCTCAAATGGACTCTCTCTTGTAAAGAAAAATCTGATATGGGAATTTGCTGCACTTACATGTGTGTTTCCATTCATACAACCAATCCTCCCCCTCCACTAAATTCAAACGTTTGCATGAAAATCCACGTTATATTACAGCAGAAGTCATTATTTCCTCTTTCCATGAGAAACAAGGCATCACTTCAATTTTTAGCTGTTCTCCCTCATAGCAGTAAATCTTTGGGGAGTCCCTGGGTAATGACTGCTTTATACTGACCAGAACGTAATTAGTGAAAAAAAAATATTACTAGTGAAGAATGGAGAAGGTTCTGACACAGTCCAAAGAAACAGAAAAAGAGGTCACAATGGATGATATGTGTCTATGAGTGACTGACCGAAAGCAGGTGGGCATCTGCAGGAAAGCAATACTGTGACACCTCTTCCAGGATGCACTCTTGGGTTCAGGTGATAGAAATCTTTGTCATCTCAACTCTGAAAACCATGTGTCAAGAACCCATTACACAACACAGACCACTCTGCTCTTCATTATTATTATGGTGTCTTTCATCTCTCATATAAGGTTGAAGCTATTTTTAATTAAGGAAATATTTTCAACACACACACGCACACACACACACATACAGAATAGCGGTAGCCTATGCATCTACCATCCAGAACTAACGATGTAAATAGATGCTGATGTTTGCTATTTTTGCTTCAGATCATTAAAAATGAAACATAACAAAGAGTTAAGGCCCGCTCTGTCTTCCACCCTGATCCCATTCATCCTCTGCATTCATGAAGAAAACCATCCACTTTGGGTGATTATCATTTCCTCAGATGTGTGTATTTTACTACATATATATGTATCTATAAACACAGAATACAGTAGTTTTCTTTTATGTAAATTTGAAATTAGATATGCACGTCTGTCTGCAACTTATTACTGAATGTTGTAATTCTGAGATGCATCCATTTTAATACAGGTAACTATAAGTTAATTCATTTTCACTGCTACAAGAGATATTTGTTTGAATATATCACAGTTAAATAATCCATTCCACTACTGATGGGTGTTTGGGTTGTTTCTTCTTTACTGTTATTACAAATGGTGACCAAGGAACATCCCTGTGCCTTTTTCTAGGACACAAAATGAAAACCAAAACTGCTGAGTCACAGATTTGTGCACATCCGTTGTTTTCATTCCTACCAGTAGGAGCTGAGAGTGTCCTTTTATTCCACATCCCCAGGACCTGTCATTGTTCAATTCAAACCTTTCTGCCATCTGATGGAGGTTGAAATGGTAGCCCCATTATTGCTTCTATTTGCATTTCCAATATCACCAGTAGGCTGAACATTTTTTCAAATATTTTCTGATCATTTGGTTTTTTCTCTGGTGATTTGTCTCTCCATAGCTTTATTCATTTTATTGTAAGCTTTCTTCCTTCTATCATTAATACTATCTTTACTCCTAATAATATTTAGGTCTCAAAATTTTTATCTGACATTCATATAATTTCCTCCTTATTCCCTCCCTGCCTTTCCTCCTTCCATTTCTTTCTTTCTTTCTTTTGCTCTCTCTTTAGAATTTGCCTGGTAAGACTTTTTTTTTTTTTAAGTCCCTTATTTTCAAACTTCCCACATAATTATATTTCAATGTTTCTCTTATAAACAGGAATAAAAATGATTTAAAAATTGAGCGTCTGTATTTTAACAGCTCAGTTTAATCTGTTTTATTTATCATGCTTACTGATATATTAGGCTTTTTTTCCCCTCTCCTTTCTACTTTCCCTTTATTGGATTGATCCAGCTTTTAAAAATCCCTCCTTTACTTCTCGACTGGGTTTCGAAGGTAAATATTCTATTTTTACTCTTGAAATAATTATTAAGTTATGAACTTGCATGCTTACAAATCTAAAGTTAATAGCTTTTCTGTGAGAAATGGAAAAACTGTAGAGAACTTTATCTTTATCTTCCATGTTACCACTCGTTAGTATTTAAATTCCGACTTGTTTTCAGATCGCCCCTGAAATTGGTCTCTCTCACACGCCCACACCCCATGTCTGTTCAGTTACCAGTGTTTCTCCCCCCACACCATTTCCTGTGCTTCCCTCCTCCCCTCTTGGCTCAATTTCTTATGCATTGGAGACTCTACTTCATCATTCTTGCAGCAGTGGCCAGTCACTGAATGTTTGTCTCTAAATCTTACTTGGTCTTAAAAAATGTCTTTATTTCACCTTCATTCCTGAATGACGGTTTAAAAGTTACCGATTTCTAGCTTGACAAATAATTTTCCTCAGCACTTTGAAGATAGTATTCCACTATACCTGGGCCTTTACTGTTGCCTTTGGGAAATTTCTTCTTAATCTAACTGTCATTCTTTTACAGGTAACCTGCATTTTCTCTTAGGTTGCTTAAAAAAATTACCTCTGTTTATTTGATGCTCACAGATTCATTATGAAGTACCTAGGTACAGACTGATTTTTATTTCTCCTGCTCAGGACTCAATGTCCTTATTTGATTTAAAGATGTAAGTATTTCTTCAGTTTTGAAATGTTCTTAGTCATCGTTTCTTTAAATACCCCTACCCTGTTTGTATTATTTTTTTTTGAAGTCCTATTAGCAGAGTGTCAGACTGTTTCATTTTTCCTTCCACATTATTTCTTATTATTTACGTATTATTTACCTTCTTATCATGTGTAGTGCTGCATCTAGGTGACTTTATCAGTACTATTTTCTGTTTTTTAAATTTTTTCTGTGTCTAATCTGTTTAATGTCTACAGTGTTTTAATTATAATAATATTTTTCATCTCTAGGGGCCTAGAAAAGTCCTAGTTCTCAAACATTTGTTATTTTGCATAAAATTCTTCTCACTTTATGATTATTCTACTTCATTTTTCTAAATTATATTTTTACCTCATATCTCTAAATACTTTTAACATTTTTTATTTTATAGTTTCTTCCAGATATTTTAAAATTTATTTCTGGTGATGGTGCTAAGATGCATGTCTAACATATATTGTTTTAGCATACATTTGTTTTCTAGGTGACTACCAGGGGCACTGTCATGTGCAAAGGGCCCTATTGGAAGCTTTAGCATTTATAACTGTCAGAGGTATATGCATTTCGCTTGTTCTAGAACAGTCTTTATGCTAATCTCAGCTTAAATGCTTTTTGCAAGACTTGTATAGTTTAAATTTAGACTCCACACTTGATTTGGTGCAGGCTTGTGCTTCTTATTTCGTTCAGCTTCCTTGCCATGTCCCTGGGCTGACTGGCTGGCTGGTTGAGTTTTACCATCCTTGTGAGTAGACAGAGAAATCTTTGCGCAGCCCTGGCTTGGTGCTGGCAGCTCCATTTCAGGTCCGGCCTTGCTGGGGTTTCAGTTCTTGTCTCTGGTTCCTGTTGGTGTTCTAATACCGCCCTCCCCCTACTCCCAGGCATTTCTCTACATCCAATAGTCTGTGGCCCAAGTGTAGCTTTAGCTCCAAGTTAAACCACTTTGGCTGTGAATTCCCTGTTCTTGCGCCTGCTTTTTTTTTTTTTTTTTCTTTTGAGCTCGGCTATATATTTAAGACTTTTTTTCAATGCAGAATTTCTACGTGTTTAGGGAAAAAAGGAGCTCAGTTTGGCTCTGCCATTCTGATTGCTAACTACAAGCTTCTTAAGGGCAGAATCTATGTCTGACTAACATTTCTGAATGTCAAATAGAATAAGATAGAGAAATGCCATGTGGCAATCTTTGTTCAATAAATATTTCATGAATGGATGAAAAGGAGAGAACAAGTGAAGACAATAAAGAGCATTAAAGACACACAGATTTGCATATGATGATGATCATAAGAGAAAGATAATACTAAAAATTACAGGAAGTGAGATCAAATGGCTAATGAAATAGATATGGAATTTCTTAAGTTCTTAAAAAGTCTCTCCCCCCGCCCCCCGAAAAAGAGATTTAGATTGTAAAACAGGGTGAAACAGATGGCAAATCAGGACGTCCAAGGAATATAACATAATATGCATTTGAGAGTTAAATGACGCACTCATGTGCATTTGCTCCCTTAAGCTACCTTGTGCTGGAGGCAGAACAGGAAACCTTGGCTCTGCCACACAGGGCCTAGAGATGTGCAGCCCTGCCACACTTCAGTGAGCTGGCTCTGAGAGCCTGTGACCTGTCTAGTCCTGAGACCAGGCTTATTATATGTAAAATAGGAATACTAATACTTCCAACCTTCCATGGATGTAGGAACCAATTGTATGACGATTCTTAAATTATCAAGTACTGTTCAAGTGTTAGCTTTTACACACACACACACACACACAATTAAATAAATAAATAAAATAAAGAGAAAGACCAATGATCATTTTGGGTTAAAACAAACCAAGGAATAAATAAATTCTTAAAATAACTTTTCAGGAAAATACTACTGTGTTATTATCATCATTATTTCTACACGCAGGACGGTAACGCAAGGGAACAATCAGAAAGAATGCGGATGTTCGGGAAAAGTGGAAGTGACTTGTCTAGAGGACAACATGAGAGCTAAACACCTCTGTGTCAAAGTGTTTCTGTTATCAGACGTGTTAACAAAACATCCACACACAGCTTAAAGGTAACTTAAAGAGAGACCTCAGATACTACCTGAAAACAGATTAGACTGTTAATGTGTGACAACATACCTAGAGAGAGCATTTTTGCCACTTCAGTATGAATGGCATCTCTTGAACTTCGTCTTGAGATAATATTGCCCGAGTAACCTCCACAGTCCTCAGAGCTACCATTGCTTATGGAGTGTTTCCCATACACCAAAGCTCAATTTCTTCTAATTCTCATAATGCCTTGTGAGTAATCATCCTCATGTTCACGATAAGGAAATTTAGGTACGTGATGCAGCCAGGATCCAAGTCCATGCTTTTTTTTTTTTTTTTTTTTTACTTCAAAACTCATGCCTTGTATCCATGAGTTTGTTTCTGTTTCATTTTATTCGTTTTGCTCTTTAGATTCCACATGTAAGTGAAATCATATGAAAACAAATTGGTGGCTGCTGGAGGAAGGAGGTGAGGGGATGGGCAGAAAAAGGTGAAGGGGATTAAATGCAAACTTCTAGTTATAAAATAGATCACGGAGATATAATTGCAACATAGGGGATATAGTCAATAATACTGTCATAACTGTGTGTACAGTGACAGATGGTTATGACACTACTGTAGTGCTCATTTTGTACGGTATATAAATGTTGACTTATTATGTGTACACCTGAAACTAATACTGTATGTCAACTATAATTAGAAAATTAAAAACAAACAATAAAAACTTATTCCTTTTCCTCTCTCCCTGCTACCAGCCCAATAGTTTGTACCTCTTTTCTCCAGAGTATCTCTTTACAACTATAAAGAGATATTTGGTCCCTCATATGTTTTGTTATTATATTTACTCATCTGTTTATCCTTTACCCCTCATTATGCGATATGATTTTGTTTTCAAATTCCAGTGCTGTTTCTACTGCATGAAATTGAGTTGTCTAAATGAAGAGCATTGTATACTCACTGTAGCTTGAAATTTCAAGAAAATAGGCCATCTTAAAAACATATTTTGCATCACATCATTTTTATACAATTAGATTAAATGCACAGAAATGTACATCCAAAGAAGCTGAAATAAGGACAACCTTTTTGGCATGATACTGATATTGACTTTGCAATATTACTTCACAGAAATCCTCTTTGCCACATGCTTTTATTCATTTAATAATCTTACCTCATCTTGAGTAGAATAATGTAAAAATATATGCACTACTTTGGGAAAGAGATGAAGTTTATATAATGCTTCTAAAAGATAAAAGTAAACGCAAAAGTCACCCTTGAACAGTGGACTAAGATAAAGGCAGTCAGAGTTTACTGACTTAGGAAATATCCCTATATTAAAGTGAACGCCAGACCTGAATAACTGACAGCTGTCGGTCCTTCCTTGTGCACTGTGGGCATATAGTCATCCATTTCTAAACATCATCTCATTTGTAGGAACAGAATAAAGTCTACTTTTGGATAAATAAATAAAACAATCAAAACAGGCAGAGAGACCCAGTTCCAATTCCAAAGACTTTGGATTAAGATCTACAAGAATAAATTTCTAAAATATTTCTGAAGAAACCCTACCAAAAAAATTTCAGTCGTTTTATAAACTGGCCATGTTCTCCAACTAAAAAACCAATTTCATTCATAGCTATAACTTCATCTGGTCTTCTGTCAGAACATCCATTACAGTAAACTACAATCATATGATCATTTGAAAATAGTTTTAAAATAATAAAATAATTTAATGTCCCCAAACCAAATTCACTTCTAACGAAAGTTAGAAAAGGGTTATAACCAGAGGAATAGAAAACATATTTTTTTTTTTCTGGCTTTTGAGATAATGTAGGGTTGGAAATGAAGTTTAGTCACATAATAAAACTAGAAAAATTTTTAAAAGCCCCATTAAAATCAGAGTGGGGAGGACATTCACAATCTAAATGATTTGTATGGTAGTTGCCTGCTTTTAACTTAGTAGCTAAACAATCTGAATATGTTTTGAATCAACAGGATCCATGCCCTCTTGCCATTATTATATGAACAGTGTTGACCTATTTCACATAATGAGAATAGTCTACTGAACCTACTGGCCAACAGCTATAGGAAGAAATGCTCATTTTGGATTCAAAAACTAGCTAGCCAAGACATTATTAAAAAATACATTCAAAAAGCTTAGTTCTCCAATTATCTGAAGGTCCATCTGGAGGCAAATGATTTGGTGAATTATTGCCCCAAACTAAATGCAATCCTGAAATCATATTCGTGCTCTGCTCTGATAGAAGTAGATATTTGAGGGGTAGATACTGATAAGTAGGTCCCTGATAAACCCACAAAACATTCCCGGCTAGTCTGAACACCTACAGTAACTCCTCACGCGCAGCTGTCCACAGGGAGAACACAGCTAACTTCTACTTAAAGAATCTCTATGAGAACTGAAACCATGGTCTCGAAGATATTTGTACACCTGTGTTCACAGCACCACTCTTCACAATGACCAAAAAGGCGGCAGCAACCCAAGTGTCCACAGTCAGAAGAACGGACAAACGAAACATGGTATAAACCTACAATGGAATATTTAACGGCTAGTCTGACACATGCCACATCATGGATGAACCTTGATGACATTATTCTAAGTGAAATAAAGCAGTCACAAAAAGACAATACTGTATGATTTCACTTCTATGAGATACTTAGAGCAGTCAAACTTACAGAGACAGAAAGTAGAATGGTTGTTAGCAGAGACTGGGCAAGGGGTGGAGAGGGGAATGGGGACTTGCTACACAAAATGTTAAAACAAAACGGTTAAAACAGTAAATTTTATGTTATGATACTGTTATGATACTGTATCACAATCATTTTTTTTTAATTAAAAAAAAAAAGAATCTGCAACTCATGATCCTACTTGCCATACTTTGTCTGACAGAGATTAAGAAACTAAGATTTGTGTTTAATTATATAACTTTGCTTGGGGTTCAGGCTTTTCATTCATTCTTCTTTTATAATATATAAAACACCTCTTTCCTCCACTATTTGTACTACTTGACTTCTGCCTTTTTGTGTCTTGATGGATATTTAGTCTTACTGCTTTTATTGCAAGCTGCACTAAATGCTTTTTGAGGACAGGAAGAGTACAAATCTTCTGATAAACTATAATTTCAAAAAGTCAGTCAGAAACAGTTCTATAAAGACCTGTCCATTGTAGTTCTGGCCTCCTAAGGGAGAAGAGAAAACAGAACCACCTTTATCGCTCTCTCTTTCAAAGAATTCCCATTTAATAAATGTAATCCTTTCACGTTGGCTGATTTTATAAATGCCAAAGCATGAGAAGTTCCCAACTCTTCCACCTACTGACATTTTTTAATGATCCCTTAGCAACACTATACTAGACTGTACCTTTGTCACCCAAACATATTTTATTTTAGGTGTGAAGACATCACTTTATGTCTGTCTGTCTGTATCACTTTAGTAAGCAACAACAAAAATATACCTTTGAAATATTTCACATTAGCTCTTGGATTAAACAATAAGCAACTCTCATCTCTTTGAAGGTCTGTGTCCTTCCAGATAATAAGGTACATATCTAAGATTGATTTTTCTATAGTGCATAGGTCCAAAATTATGTGAGGGCTTAACAGATATCTGCCAGCTATTGAGAACAGGTACATACATCCAATGGACTTCACGGACTCTGAGTTGCTCTTCAAATGCAGCTATAATCAACACAAAGCAATGCTTACTCGCGGCTGAACTTCTAAAGTTCCTGCAATCTCAGGAAGAAGTATCTTAATAAACATGTTTGTTAACATGCCATTACTTCCACAAATCATCCCAGGCATATATGTGTGTGTTATATTGCTGGAATGTGCGCAATATTGTCAATAAGTGTTAAATAACTTCAGTGGTTCAGTGCACACTCATAATTGCAGCAGATCTGAAAAACCAGACCTTACTTATATCTGATGCTCTGTACCACATTGCTATGTCTGAATAAATCTAACATCTCGTTACATGGTCAGTGTAACAGATGGTCCCTGTCTTAGGCTTGTTATTTTTCTAAAAAAACAGCATGCAAAAACAAGTTTTTTTTTTCTTCAAATCTTAATTAGAATAAAAATGACCTTGATTTGAGCATTCAAATTATTCCAGTTTATATTTTTAAATTTTTTCCATAGTCCTACTAAATTTTTCCTTAACAGACAAACAAGATATATCTGTAGGAGGACCATTTTCCAAGTTGTGGTTTTGATGTCTGTTCATTTTCATAGTATTCACATCACTTATTTAAAACCGGGGCAGAACCCCGCAGCTCTGGTCTGCGAATTGCTGGAGAATGTTATTTGTGGCTTGCTTTCCTGGATGACTGTGCCAGAGAGAGTGGTGTCCCAAGTTCTCCATGATATTCATCTATTCTCTATTAATTTTACATGGTCAAGCCTAGTAATAGTTAAAAGCCAATTCGGTGTTTTGTTTGTCACCTTAATTGATGTTCCAGAAGGGATATGTTTTCATAGAACTGCCCTTGGACTTAAGCATCATAATTTCCACTGGCTTTAATGGATGTTATACAGATCAAAATAATATGTATGTGATGATCTAAAAATCCAGAAAGTGCCTGGATTGCATGGCAACCATAATTAACCATGGTCAGTCCTAGAAATCAGGAAATATTTTTTTTAGCATAAATTTTTATATAGTTTTCGGTAAAACAGTCCTTTATACGTTAGGTTTTTAAATACTTACATAGTTAGCACAGTTTATTTTGGTTACATGGACACATGTTTTTGGTAGAGGAAAGGAAACATGCAGTCATAACCCACTGTGAAAATTCAGGTTTTAGAGAAAGTTAAATTGAGGGTATCTGTGATAAATCACATTACAAAAATGTTTTGGCTTGACCAGAGGATTAATCTTAGTATTTACTGAATTGTGAACTTCCTCAGGCTAGTTACAATATAATTCATTTTAAAAAGTGATTTCTAAGCAACTTTTCATGTCTTTACCTATCATATTATGTGAGACATAGCTATCTCAGATAAGTGGCTATCTCACACTATGGCAAAGTTAAGGAACACAACAAACTGCAGAATATTAAAAAATGATAACTGTTGACTGTCTACTATTTATACTGATAACGGGGGCCCATGTTGTAGGCAAATACATGAATACTGTTGGCATTCTGTTCCTACTGGAAAAGCTTTGTTGTTCACCAGACATTTTAAAACCTAGCGAACCAAATGTTTCTATGCTAGGCTTCGGTAAGGAAGTGTATGTATGCCTTCACAGAGGAGCAGGTCTTCTTCTAGACTAAAGCGACTTACTTAATCCACGTAAGAACAAGAAAGTCAAACTCCACTGAAAACAGTATTAGGATTTGAATCCAAGGAGTCTGGTCTCAGCCTGCACTCTTCACTGTTAAACTAAAGTCACAATACCCAACAGCATGCTTGCGACCTTATGAGCACCTACCAAGAGCTAACCACGTTAAGATTTATCTTCAGAACTGCTGCTCTACGCATAGAAAAGATGCAAAAGAACAATATTCTTTAGTGACGGAATTTTAAATTTAACAAGCTTCATTTTTGTAGGATGTAGACTTTAATAATTATTCCTGGAAATTTAATGGTATGCAGTCCACAGATGTTTCAGCAGAAGAGAGAAAACCTTCCGTTGAGTTCAAACAAGGACATTTTGGGTATGCACTTAAATACACTGCTTACTTTCAATAAAGGACCACAGTTTCCTCACTTGTAAAAAGGAGTCATAACAAGGTAAGCTTCCTAGTTGATAACTAGTGAGCTTCAAGAATGTGAACAAAGTTAATTGCTAAATTTATAGTGTTGCTAGACTATTGTTTGGGTAAAGGGTGATACTGAATCACTTTTTCCTAGCACAAAAAAAGATTTGCATTAAATTTCAGCTTATCATGTCATATTCTTCCAGATGCAAAAGTCACATTATCCTAGCATCCAGAACCTGGCACAGGCTGCAAAGAAGGACATTTACTCTGGTAAAGGCTGAGTGTGTAGATGGCTCCCAGGGAACAGCACAGAGTGGCTCACACTTGCAAAGGTGACTCTGGCAGTGTGTGAATGTGTTAGGGTGGGGATGGAGAAGGCAGAAAGCCCTTGCGCTTACTTTACAAGATGACAGAATTCTTCTACCTTGAAAGTCTTGCTTTGGAAGAAGAAAATAGCTAAGCTACCAGAGACTGTTATCGCGGATACTATTCATTAATCAAATTAGGTCCCAGAAAACATTTTCATGTACCATAGTCTGGGTGAAAGGTATTTTCTTCTGTTTGAATCATTCTAAAATCTGGCAAATCATCTGTCTTTTAAAAAAAATGATGATGTTCAACTCATTTACTTTATTAGGGATTGGCCATGTGTCCTTTCGTATTACTGATTCTGAACATCTGTCACAAAGCAGATTTTGTTTGGGACGTTATGACCAACTACATCATTCATGATGCATAAAGCAAGTATAGCACCACCCAGCCACTACACAGTAGTGATATCCATTCCCGTAAAGTGCTGACAACGAAATACATATTACACATACACATGAAATGGCATGAATTCAATGCTAGTTCAAAGTATAGCCTAAATATTTCTTCTCTTCTTTACCTACTTGTAGAAAATCACTAGTGAAGAGGGCTAAGGAGTACAGCTGACATTTTGTAAACATCTACTTTGAAATTCTGTGAACTTATGAACTTCCTCTGACCAGAAGGAAATGGCCACGGAGTTTCTCTTTAATGACAAACAACTAATTCTTCGGAGTTTTGTGTTCATTGCCCAGAAGCCACAAGTTAATAAGGCCGACACTTGAAAAGTGTTAGTTCCATGTGATGTCTTGAGCAGGCAGGACCCAAGTCCCCAGACAGGCAATGGCCATTAGCTCTAGGAAACAGAGAGAGAAGGGAGGGAGGGAGGGAAGGAGAGAGAGAGGGCAAGAACTGGGGTGGGGTGGGGAGAGTGAGGGCAGCCAGTTGGCAGCAACATTTTCTGCAACAAGGGCAAAAAACAGCAGTCAGGAAAAATATAAAATATAATAAAAATCAGAAAAGCAAAGTCATTCCTTCAAGTAACTAAGTAACTTCAAGGGCAGAAATTTCAATATTTTAAGACCAAGAATAAGACTGCCGGAGCTTTTCAGAAAATGTTTTTCATTTAGGGTTCCCACCCCGAAGAAAAGAGCACAAAAGGTCATATTGAAGTAAAATAGCGACTTTGAGTCATCAATTTTCTTCCCCATGAAAAAGTGTATAACAGTCTCAACACACTTAATTTCAATGTTAAAACAATGGGATGTCACATTTTGTCAACAAATGAAAGATCTGGTGATATCACTTCACTCTACATGAGGGAGACAGTGAAGGGAGCAGAGAGGTGACAGGGAGGGAAAGAGAAAGCCGGGAAACGGAGGGAAAGAAAAAGGGCCAAGAAGAAATGGAAGGAGAACGAGAAGAGGGAAAAAGGCCAGTGGTGGAGGGACGGAGGAAAGGGAAAGAGGGTATGGAGAGGAAAGGAAGAAAGGAGAGCGGGGGAGAACCACCTCTCCGCTCTGAAAGGCGCGCCGTGCCCCCAGTCCTCTGCGCCCTGAGCTTCCATAATGTCAACCATGAAGTTCAGAGACTAGCCCCCTTTTCTGCTTGGCACTGTTTCTCACACCTGGAGTCTTTGCGCCACCTCCTCCCTCTGTTCATCCAAACCCTAATCCTCTCAGGCCCTACCACAGCCTTTAAAGCCAGACAGCTCTGCCAGGCGGCATTCCCGATGACCCGAGCCCAAAGGAATCACTTTCTCTTTAAACTCCAGGAGCACCCATCTTCAAGAAAACATATTTGTCCCCTGTCACGTGCACTTCGTCTTGCTGGGCCACCATAAACATGTCTGTATCTTAATTCGCCAACCACACAACAGGAGTCTTGAGGATGGAACCTGTGTCCTGCACTTTGGATTTCTTATACCCGCCACCACGTGCTTTATACACTGCAGACATTCTCAATATTTATTATTGACTGGTGAAATGCTAGTCATCATTCATTTTTCCAGCTAAACAATATAAAGAAAGATATGTAAATTTCACTTTAGAGGAAGTGATTAGGATATTCATTTATAATACTGTTTGCCTTTTTAACTGACCTCATTCTAACACGTCCTTATAGCTATAAGAATAAGTTACTTGATTGATAGAGCGTAACTACAGAATCATAAACCACAGGAGGCTGGAAGGGAATTTTGAGATCCTTCCATCTCCATTACTTTGCAGATGAAGGAAGACACATGGTATACTAAGTCCTCACTTAATGTCTTTGATAGGTTCTGAGACTTTAAACAAAATACATATAATGAAACCAACTGTAACAGGCTAATTGGTATAAACGAGAGTTAAGTTCCTATGCCGTCTCATCAATCTTATCCTTAGACAAAGTTGAATTGAACAATGTGTTCCAGGGCCCACTGTACAATGAAAACAGCATGAGCTTTCAAGGAAACCCTGGCCTCAAACTTGAGGTTTACCTCTCAATGGCTGTGATCTTGGATAATCTACCTAACCTCTCTCTGCCCGAGGCATCAAACAGTAATAATAATAATACCTGCTTTAAAATATAGCCGTCTATAAATGAGATAGTTCACGTAATGGCAGCAAGCACATGGGAGGCTCAGTAAGTCTTCTGCTACGAGACAGAGAACCGTTTAAGTACAGGTGCTGTGTTCCACTCAGCTTCGATTCTCTGATGTCTGAAATGCAGTTTATTAAGTCTTCCTTGAAAGAGGAAACAGAGATCCAGACCTCCAGCAAGGCTTCCCATAAGCCCAGCAGAATGAAAGTCTGGCTTGGGTTTTAGAGATCACCTCATCTATCATCTAGTGGTTCTCAAGCTGTGATTTGAGGGCCCCAGAATGTCCGCAAGACCCTTTTCTGGAGTCCTTGAGGTCCTCTTTTTCCCAACTACGTACCTGGGTAGGGCTGACCTGTGTTCCTGCATGCCCACCACAACGACCTATCACAACAGACTAATGTAAGGAGCACGGAAGAGGACGCAGCTGCCTTCATTCAAGGCAGATGGAAGGGGTTTACAAAAAGGCAAAATACTGCCACGCTTCTAAGTGTTTTGTTTTGGAAAAAAATAGTCATTTTTCAAGGAAATGTTTATGCTAGGTTTTGTTATGGAATTTTATAATACGTAATAAGTTGTTATTTTGAAATGAATAAAAAAATCAATATTTAAAACAGACTGTTTTAACCTCTGATACGGGTAAATACCAACAGGTATAACTTATTTGTACAAAAACTCTGTGGGGTCCTCAGCGATTTTAAGGGCATAAAGGACGTCCCGAGAACCAAAGGTTTGCGAACTGCTGATTGGTCCTAGTCCCTCATCCTGCAGAGAGGCTACCAGGTTCCACTGTCAGTGCAAGACCTGATACAGCTGAAAAATGCTAAGTGCTGGGCTGAGAGACATTTGGGCTCAGAACTTTGAGCCAGTGTCTCCTCATCTTTAGAACAGGAATGATACACTCCTGCCTCGCAGTGTTGTGAGGATTAAACAGGACAACGTATCAGAGACAGCACAGAGCACAGCATCTTTTGCGAGCTTTCCGGGTCAGCTCATGATCATTCAGATCCCCCCCTAAACTGCTTGACTGTTAACGACCTTTGAACTCTGGTATCTACATAACTGGAGTGCTATGAACTGAATGTTTGTGTCCTTCTCAAATTCATACGCTGAAACCCTCCCCGCAGGGAGGTGGTATCAGGAGCTGGGGACTTTGGGAGGTAACTAGGTTTAAGTAAGGTCATGAGGGATTTGTGCCCTTAGGGGAAGCAGCGAAGACACCAGAGCTGCTTCTTTCTGCCATGCAAGGACACAGTAGGAAGGCACTGTCTGCGAGCTAGGAAGAGGGTCTTCACCGGAAGCCACACATACTGGCACCCTGATCTTGGACTTCCAGCCACAAATAACTGTGTTACTTAAGCCACCCCTGTCTGTGGTATTCTGTTACAGCAACCCAAGTTGACTAAGACGGAGAGGGATATCATACCTGCAGGAAATCAGGAGTTTATAAACTGCCAACCCCACTTTGGAGCAGCGTCCATCCCAAGGCGGAGGGGCGCGGGCTGCAAACCGGCCCGTGGCGAAGCGGATACTAATTATTGCAGCGCCACCCACCGTCAGGGGCACGGATAAGCTTCGGCAAGGAGGCCAAGCGCCTCCCAGTGACGTCCGTTCTTTTTATTTCTCTCTCTTCCCTACTTATTTTCTTTTGGAAAAGTATCCATCCCAAAACCCGACGAAAATTAAATGACCTCTTCAGAGCTCTCCAAATATGCAACCTTTATATTGAATTAGCGTAGGATGGAAGTGAGGGATATAAAACCCAAATCATCACTCATATGTGACACAATAAAAATGGATAGTCGTGTGGCTCAGTTTTGGTTCTAGAAGCGTCTAAAGATACAAGCTCAGAAAACACTTTATACGTCGAGACGCATGCAAGTGTGTTCTCCAGCTTCCATCCAGAGTGTGACCATCAAAGTGATCACCTTTGTGTCTGGTGAACTGTGTCAAGGTAGGAAGCCCGGGGCCCCCTTAATTCTGTAACTGATTAATCCATTCCTTAACACCTGTCCAGTCTTGCAGTATAATCGCTGCATCAAAATTAACTTATCTCTATCAATTTGCAATAAAGAAATTCATTCTATTGACTTTATTTTGTACTGAAGAATATTTTTAGCTGAAGAGACCAGAGTCCTTGAGCAGGCTAACCAAAGTAAAAAACAACATGCTAATATTAGCGCCCGCTAAGCCTTGTAAAGATAACATATGATCTTAAACTGGTTTTGACTTTTATTCAGAATGAAAAACAGCTCCCTCTAGTTAGCCAGAGCAAAGCTTGGCCACATTTCTTGCATCATTACTTCTCCATGTGATTCCAATATAATTATATATAGCTTACTGTTCATTCTATTTACAGTCTCCTATTTGTTTTGCTTTAATTTCTTACTATACTGGCAATTACCCAGCTTCATTAAGTACTTAGGAAATTTCTCGAGTATGCTACAACATAAGAAATATTAACATATAGCAGTGTTCTGGAAGTTAAATGGGGGTTGGGGGGAGAAACACTCAAAAAATGAATCCTTTTCATTGAGTTCACATGCTAAGCCCGAAAAGCATTGTAAACTAAACCCACATTAAGAACCTTGCTTCTGACACTTCTGCTAGAAAAAGTACTCATTAATAAACCAAAAATAGTCACCGAGTACCAATTATATAGAAAGCATTTTGCATTTAAAAATTATAGAAATTTTTAACACATACTCCTTGTGCTCTAGTAGTTTACAGTATGTCTGGAGTGAAATGTATGCCAAGCACATAAAGCACCCAACAACCGATACAGGAAAAATCTGATATAGAAAACGTTTTTTGAGGAAAAAAATCACTTGACTTTGAGGGGAAGAGAAGTCATCAAAGAGGATGCACCCAATGGCTTGGGCTTGAGAGAAGGAAAGAAAAATGTTAGGAGCAAAGACACATGGGGGAAGACAGGACTAAGGGAAGAGAAAGGTTAACTTGGCTGGCATGGGGTTTATGCAGAGAGGCAGCGGGAAATAATGCTGAAGACAGCATTTCGAAATTAATTAGTTCATCAAGCACTTACTAATGTCAGACAGTATGCTAGTGCCGGTGATGCAAAGGTGACCCAGACAAGCCGATTTCCTGCCCTCCCCGAGCCTCCATTATGGGGGCAGGCGACCTGCTACAAAGAAAATCAACCTGTGACAGACACACTGCGGAGGAACAGCGGAGAGGGGTCTACGCTGGATCCGGCGGTCAGGCCAAAGCTGTGTGAATAAGAGCTATCTGGAGCTGAGACAAGATGGTGAGAAACCACCATTGTCCTGCACAGAGCGAAGAGCAACTGCGGGGTCAAGGCTGAGACCAGGAATGAGCTGGGACCCTTCAAAGCACCACGAGGAGGCCAGCGTGGCTCACCGCCGGCTCCAGGGAATCCTCTGAGGGACGGCCTTCGAGCGCCACCTTAGCATTTTAAATTCCACCACCTTGTGGCTGCATACAGCCATCATACGTGGATCAAGGTGTGTTACCTGAGGCACAGACCCTGGGGACGCAGCAGGTGGCATTTCTTCACCGGCTGCCTTCATTCTTTCCACTATCCTACCCACCCACCCGCCCACCCATCACTAGTGAGCGCTCCGCACTTCCCTCACTGTTGTATTCCCTGTGCCTGATCAGCGCTCGGGTTATTGAAGCTGCCCAAGAAATATTTGTTGAATGAATGGAGAGAATGAAGATCAGTTGTCTCCTCCTCCCCACAGTGGTCTAAAATGAGAAGCAGGGTGTGGCAAACAAGATGGGTCAGGAAGTGAGTTAGACACTCCACCGAGGGGTCTAGACTTAATACTACAATTCGGTGTTCTCATCTTTCCTAGCTAAGGGTCGTCCCTGTCCCCTGCACGCTCATTTCAGAAACTTCTTTAAATATGAGCAGTAACTCAGACTTAGCATTCAAAGCCAAGTTGCCCATTTTTTCAAGAACTTCCCTGCTCTCAATTCCTCTGCTGGAAATGTCTGGAAGTAGCTTTTTACTCCAACTCTACTTATCATTATGTTTGACCGATTAAGGGGGGAAAAAATACTGTTGAAAAAAGAGGGGAATTATATCATCATGGGGGTGTAAAGTACACCACAGAAAATAAAGTCAATGCCATCGTTATGCCTGTGGATGGTGCCAGGTGGGTTCCAGGGGGATCTCGCCGAAGGTGTATAAATGTTTAATCACTATGCTGCACATCTGAAACTAACATAATATTGAATGCCTGCTGGAATTGATTTTTTTTTTTTTTTTAAAAAAAGGGAAGGAAATATCTTTTGTTTTGGGAAACTGCGCCTACCTATCCTCACCCCCATTCATGACTGAAGGATTACTTTCCCTTTGTAGTTTCTGAAACCTTCTGAGGTCCCACTGCACCAGCCCAGACTCCCCCTGTGCAGCCTCCCAGGGGCACGACGTCCTGTACACCCTGCCTTTGTGGCCAGATCTCGAACAGTGGGCAGCACGTGCACCATCTAAAGGGGAAGCTGCCTCCCCTGCCCAGCAAATGAAATGCTCGGACTTCCCTGCTACACACCTTGCTCTCTAGCTGCTGATACAGGGTGTGGATTTCTGTAGGGTTCAATGGAGGGGCAACGTACAGAGGACTTCTTTTTCTTTTAAAGTTTATTCTCTCATAGTAAACCAGAATAAAAAAAAATACCAATGTAAATCTCAGAAGGCTGCTGTTTTTTCAATAACAGAAGAGGTGTGTGTGTGTGAGTGAGAGAGAGAGAGAAAGAGAGAGAAGAAGAAGGAGGAGGAGGAGGAGGAGGAGGAAGGGAGAGGGAGGGAGGAGGGGTAGGCAGGCAGAGGGAAGGAAGAGGAGAGAAGGGAGTGAGAAAGTGGGGAAGGGAGAGGAAAACAGAGAAGGTCAGAGACTAGAAACTACACAGACAGTGTCCCAGGGAGTGTAGGAAAAGTAAGAAACCCCATTTGAAAGAAGCAGGGAGGAAACAGAGGAGGGAAACAGAAGCTGGAGGCAGAGCAGGGAAACAAATGGAGCCCCTGACGGGGAAGCTGACCCAGGCTCGTCCTACTTCCCCGGCCCCTCTGATCAGAACTCCTGTCCCTCACTGGTCACTGGCCATGACTGTTGGAGCAAGAGTCCAGGCACAGAAGTCACCTCTAGTGGCTCAGGAATATCAATCACTCAGCCTCTGCAGGGGAGTGCGGGGCGCACCACATTCTGACCCAGAGCACTCAGCGTCCCCCATGAGGATGCTCTGATCCCAACGTGAACAAAGCGGATGCAGCCTTGGAACATGCAGGCCGCACTTGAGCCGGGTGAGAAGGGACCATAAGGGCGCCGTCTGCAGGCACAGGTGCCTGGGGAGAGGCCCTCACTAAGGACAAATGGACGAGGGCGGCGCAGCGAGGCCCCGGTGGGGACACAGCACGGGTGGACAGCGCTCCGTGAAACGCGACCCGCAGTGGCTGAGGGCTGCATCCGGAACTCCGATCCTGGCGCTGCCATCCCACCGCCCGCCACCGCCGCATCTGGAGGACAGAGGACGGAGGAAGGTGCGGGCTGGATTCTCCTGAGGCAAAAGCTCAGAGCTCTCAGGAGGGCGGGTCATCCACTGACATTACCAAAATATGAACAGGTTCAGGGGGACTACGAAGGAAAGGTCACCCCCAAAAACAGTTTTCATTGGGCAACAACTTGAGACAATATAAACCTGCTTTTAAATACTTAAACACACACACATACACTTTTAATTCTAAAGTACTGGCTGAGACTTAAGAGAGAATGTAACACTGAACCTTCATTTCAGAAATTAAAAAAAAAATGAAAAAATTTCATTATGAGTTTAAATGGGAGTTTTAATATGTGTATTGAATTGATAAGAAATTTGAATACTTGCAGTGATCTGTAGCAACATATGATAAGCCGTTTCAAGGTAACGCTGAATAATTAATCATTTAATACATATTTGAAAAGTCTTGAATTTATAATAAGAAAAGTTCTATGCTAATTTAAAGTATTAACTCATATCTTTATCCCAATGTTTAATAAAAAATTGGATAGGATGTTTTCCTTAATCATTCCCTACTTCCCACTTTTCCTCCAGCTCAACCATGCTAGGACACAGTGCTGGGTAAGGTCTCTGGGAACTTTCGGATCTGTCTCACCGCTGAAGAAAAACACCAATGACCACCTATTAGAGTTTTGTGCACGTTTCAAACGTAGCAATGCCTGTTAGTAAAATCAATGCATCCCCTTCTCGCACTTCTTTATCATAAACTTCATCCTCATAATCAGAAACGATAACTTGGATAGTCCCTTCTAGACTCATTAATAGACTGGTTCATTTGTTCAATAATTCATTTATTCAGCAAATATTTATGGAGGATCTACCCCGCCTTGGGCACAATGGTAGGTGCAGGAAATCAGAAATGATTAAGACAGAGTCTGTGATTTCGGTGAGGAGGTACCAGTGAAACGAGGGCGGGGTGGGGGATGCAGACACCCAGAAGTGAACCGCCAGGCCAGTGCCGTGAGAGGCGGTCTCAAACAGTCAGGGATGGTGGGGGGTGTGGGAAGATCACACCAGGGCGTCCTACCCTCAGCTAGATGGCAGCCACCGCTCTCCTGCACGGAACGCCTGATAGCTCCCTTCACTTTGGTGTAAGGGAATGAAGTGCAGCTACTAGCTGAGGGGAAGTACAAGGACATGCTCAGCAGACATAAACCTGCGAGGTGTCGAGGTGTCGGCAGACAATGAGTGGGGTATGCTTTGAGCTTTCTAATTCACGCCTGAGGCTGCAAAGGCATTTAACAATGGTAGCCATATTTTCTTTCCTGAAACCCTCTTTTCCTTGGGATCTGTGACATAACTCTCTTCTGTCTTTCTTGCTCTGAAATGAGTTCAAAATTTATAACTTTAGCTGGGACTTGGATAAATAACTACCTATTTAATATTTCCTCTTAGATAATATATCAAAGGCAACTGTATCCTAACACGTTCAAAACTGGCCTCATGCTCTCCCTTCCGTTCCAAACCCTACCAACATTTAAGGCCGAGGCCTCAAAGTCATCCTAGACATCTGCTTCTTCCTCCCCTCCGGTCTCTACCAGAATCTGACCACTGGCTGGCAGTTCTCATTGATTTGGCCTTTCAGCATCTTTGTATTTACCTCCATCTCTGCAGCTACAATGTCTTGCATTCCGTTCCTTCCTGCTACTGGGACTTGCCCAGGCTGGTCTCTCGGCCTAGATCAATTTCCTCCTCCCATACTTGCCTCGCCTAGTCGACACTAGTTTAATCAATCCTGACTAGATCAATACCTCCCATCAACTGTTCTCAGAGCACATTTCCTTTCAATAGTTACCAAAATTAAAAGTTAACAGATGATACCAAAAGCATAGGCAACAAAAGAAAAAGTATATATTGGACTTCGTTAAAATTAAGAACTTCCATTTTAAAAGTACATGAAGGAATACTATCAAGAGAGTGGAAAGACAACCCCAGAATGGGAGAAATAAAAATCATGTATCAGATTAGGGTTTGATATCCAGAATATATAAACAACTCCTGCAACTCAAGAACAGAAAAACAAGCAGCCCAATTGAAAATGGGCAAAGGACTTAAATCGACACTTCTGTACAAATGGCCAGCAAGCCTAAGGAAGACTCCCAGCATTAGGGAAATGTGAATCAAAACCACAATGAGATACCACTTCATAACTACTAAGAGACACGTCAGACAGAGAAAGCAAATACTACCAGATATCACTTATATGTGGATTCCAAAGGTTAATCTCTTATAGAAACAGATTAAATGGTGGTGGCGGGGTGGGGGAACAGGAGAAATGTTGCTTAAGGGTCCCGACTCACAACTAACTGACACGTCCTGGGGATCTAACGCACAGTACAGTGATTAAAGACAATATTGTATTATAATCACTGAACTTGCTAAGAGACTAGATTTTAATTGTTTCCGCCACAAAAAAGAAATGATCGTTATGTGATATGATAGAGAGGCTGTCGCCACAATGGCAATCATATAAGTGTATCAGATCAACACACTGTGTACCTTAAATTTACATGATGTTAGATGTCGAACATATTTCAATCCTCTCAACACTTCACATCTACTAGCGTAACTATTAAAAAATAAAAACAAAATGCCAAACAGAAATTACACGTTAACAAGGGTGTGGTGAAATCAGAACTTTTGTTACTCTCCTAAGTCTTGTGACATTGCTGGGAATGTGGGAATGTAAAATGGTGCAACTGCTGTGCAAAAACAGTTTGGTGGTTTCTCAGGTTAAACAAGGGATCATCACACGCCTCTGCAGTTCCGCTCCTGGGTACATACCCAAAAGGAACGAAAGCTGGGGCTCAAACCGATCCACACACACAAATGTTTACGGCAGCATTATTCACAATAACCAAAGGCGAAGACAACCCAAATGTCCATCAACAGATGAATGAGTAAACAAAATGTGGCCAATTCTCTTTATTGGGTAAGAATATATCATATACTTCTGTTCTATAAAGTTGCAGCGGACAATGAATTAATGGATACTGAACTGCTTCTCTTAGGTGAATTGCAGGGTTAGGTTCTCGAGAACCACTGGTCATTAACATTTTCATCGACTGTTTAAAGACACTTTATTAATATTTATTGTTGATGTACTAACACTGAACTCACAGTTGACAGCTTATCTAACACCTGTATTTTTTTCTCTAAGGCACATCACAGCCTTCCTGCCTTCAGCACTGGGCTTAGGGGTCATTTGAAACAGTGACGTCACCATCAAAAGGAACACACAATGCAAAAAACAAGACATTAAAAAGACCAGGAAAAGGGCACTTGTTTACAACACGAGAGTTGGAACAGGAAGGCAGAGCCTAAGCTGAAATCTACACACAGGGCCACTTTAACTTACTGCAGCTTTGTGCATGCCCACAAACCACCACCAAAGTGCCTCAAGTATTGAGTGTGGGGTTACAGGCAAATGTAGCCAGAAGGCCAATTCGCAAATACAGAACTGCAAACAAGGAGGCTCCACTGTACGTACATTCAATGGAAGAGTACTCACCCATAAAATGAAAGTCTGATACAGCTACAATAAGGGTGAACCGTGGAAAACATTAGGCTAAGATAAGCCAGACACAAAAGTACACATTATTATATGATTCCACTTGTGTGAAATAGCTAGACTAGGCAAATTCATAGATTAAAGGTTATCAGGGGTTGGAGGAGGGGAGAGTGAAGAATTATTGCATCAGGGGCCCAGGGTTTCTGTGTGGGATGATGAAGCAGCCCTGGAGATGGACGGCGGTGATGGTTGCACAGCAATGAGGAATTAATGCCACTGAACTGTCTACTTAAACAGGAATGAAATGGAAAATCTTATGTTTTATAGTTTGCATGACAAAAATATATGTACTAAATGAGATTAAATGGATCATTTTAATCTGTTAACAATCAAACAGAGACACACTGGATGGCACTAACGAGAGCTTCTTATCTACCCACATTTCACTTTAAAACAAAGCCCTTCCTTAATATGTTTCTCTTCTGGCTTATAGGCCATATTTAAAAATGGGCTTACTATTTAATAAAATTAACTGGATATTGAGGAAAACAAGTGAATTCAAATGCACACATCAGTTGTTTGGCCTCAGTTCATGCCTTTAGTGAAAATTTGTGCAGTACAATTGTTCTTTCTAATTGCCAAAAGAAGGATCACCTTGAGAAGCAACAACTGATGATCCTAATTTATCTTAGAATAGAGTCGTCTTTATGGTATTACATATTCGGGTGAACTAGTACTCTTAGGTAAATGAGTACTGGTACTATTCAGTGTCTTGGCATTATGTGTCCACTTTAATCTTTTCCATTGCTTTTGTTTCTTTTGCCATCAATCTATTTCTCATCTGCTTCCTTCCCTACTGAAAACCCCTATTTTCATATCTCTAGAGAGAACCATCTGTTAGAATATGGCTGTGGTTACTTCATAATTCAAATGTTCCCTTTTATTTTATGTATTTCTTGACCCAACAATTACAAAGAAGCACCACTGGATATAAACAAATGAAATGTGCTAATCTGGAATGCAAACAGTATTAAAATGTAAATTTAACATAGGAAAAAAAAAATTCACGGCCAAAGAAAAATGTATTGCGATTCTTTCAACCTCTTAAAAATCATAAAACTAAAAATGTCTCACTACAGAATAACGTTTTGGCTTCTTTTATGATTGCAAAGAAGAGTAATTATGATTGTCATGAAAACACATTGAGCAGCTGTATTCCGTTAACAAAAGAACCATTATATGAATGCGCACAAAAACTGGCACTTTATACATTCACATTTCCTAGAAATTAGATCGTCTCCTTGACTGAAGTAGATACCAAAAGAGACTTTTTCTATTAATCATGGCTTTGTACCAGTCAACTTTATGATGCCAACTGGATCATCTTTCTTTTGGGATAATTCCCACATACTATTATGTGAGATCTATATATACTGATTTAAACATACTCAGGCATGTGCATAATAATTTGGTAAAAAGTAACTTTTTTAAATTCTCAAGCGACAGATTTTCTTACTGTTAAAAATGCTAGTATCATTGGATCCTTTCGCAAATATACATCTGTTTAGAAATCACAAAAAAAACATAACGAATAACTCTGCAGTTTATTTTATGAAGGCTAATTAATAGGTACTTACTCATTAAAGACTAGGTCTGGTGCAAAATAGAGAAACTGGCTGTTCGTATGTTTGTACGATCTCCAGCTCAAGGCAAATGATGATAGACACATCCAAGAATACTGGATTAGGGTAATTTGGTCCTCAAGAGGCAAGTTCTTAAATCCTAAAGAACAGAACAATTAATCACAGAGATCCACTTTGCATTTAAATATATTCCAGAAAGGAGCTTCTTAAGTCAACCCCTAAACAGCCACCTTTCTTTAACAGACTCAAATTAATTCCACAGCCATTTACAGAGCCCGGCCCTGTTCAACGTTCCCTTTGTCTCCTTTAGATCAGAGGGTGAACTGTCAGGGCACAAAGCTGGGGAGTTCAGGGAGTCTCACTGTGGATGACGGTCTAAAACCCTTGGTTAGGCTGAATTTATATTCACCTGGAAAATGTCTTCATCGTACTCACAATCAATATCATCAAAATAAAGGATAATTTAATAACTGTGACCTCCTGCGTATCTGCCATCTTGGTGAAAGATTTTACTTTTCATAAGTTTGCAGTGGTTGAAAAGGTGTCATTCCTGGCTTCCCATCGTTTGGGACAACATGGGACTTCAGCGGAGGTCTGAAGTTGAACAAACACCTTCAGCACCTGCCCTCCCCTCTCCTACAGTCTTCCTTTCTAGGCCTCAAGCCCTTTTTTTGTTTGTTTGTTTCTTTCTCAGCCCATATGTTCCCAGGTTCATCATGCTCTGTGCCCGTTTCACCTGGGGAAGCTCCTCTTCAAAGAATCGGTCATCAGAGCTTCCCTCAATCTTTTTTCTTATGGCTGCGGGCTGACCATAGGTCATCTCAGAAAATGCTCTGGATTTAATGAACTGGGACAATGTGAGAGTGATTCTAAATGTTTCCGTAGATGAATAGGGATCTTCTTAATAAAATTCTATAGCATAAAAAATGACTAAAGTAGGGATTTCAAGGACAATTTAAAGGATGCTAGAAGGAAGATGACACTTTTAGAAAGAACTTTCAGGGTCTCATACAACTTACTAGATAGGTCTTGGTTTACTTGGTCGACAGTTAGGTTAGAACTGGTTACAAGCTGCTAGTAAGAGGCTCAGTTTGTGCTTCATGGTCAGAATGTATTTTACCTTACTCATATTTATGGGGCGAAATTTTCTATTTTAATCAGCATGACAAATGTATGATAACATAAACACTATAACTGTTAACTCTAACTTCTCAGGAAAAATGAGCACATTAACCAGAGTTTTTCTCCCTACACACTAGATTAATTTGATATCCATGGAAAACTTGGTATCAGGATTTAAGAGAAAGCTGACTCTGACTGCGTTGTGGGCTGTGGTGAAATGTGCTGTCCCGACCTGTCTAGTTCCAGATGCAGACCACGAAAGGAGAGGCAATCCTACCTGGAATTACCTTTGCCCACTTCACGACTTGAATCATCTGTTTGCCTGCTAAGAGGTTCAGGGTGGAGAGCAGGTTTTCGGCGGTGTCTGGTTTTGAGCTGTCATAGCCCGCGTACACAATTTCGGGCTCGATGTTTTCAAGGATCGTAACGGGGGAAGGTGTGAGTGCTCGTGAGATCGTGGAGAGCTGAGGAACCAGCGCTGTGTTGACCGAGGGCTCTTTTGCGGGTGCTATGTAGGTTGTCCCCTCCTCAGGGCTCTGGGGGGGTGGGGGCGGCGGTGGGGGCTGCTGCTGCTGGGACTGTTCTTCATGAATGCCTTTTAACTTGCCCAACTTCTTTGACTTCCGAGCTGCAAAAGAATTATAAATGAAAAGAGCAAATTAAAATGATGAGGTAAATTACATGAGGTAAATTACAACCACATACTGACTAATATAGGTTAAAGCACACTTCTTCTCTAAAGATGACTTGTTATACTAATAGGAAAAATAATTTTTAAATATTTCTCTAATACCAGACACTGTCCTAAATGTTTTATATAAATTAACCGATTTAATAATTTTATGAGGAGGTACTATTCTGATTCTCATTTTACAATGTGGAAACTGAGACCAGGAAGATTAAGAAATCTGTCCAAGATTACACAGCAAGTATATGCAAAATAGAGATACAGGTTCAAAGGAAGGGTAAATAATTTCATATGCTAATAAATTACAGCTCAACTAAATTTTACATAAGCCAATGATCCCCACCTTTATCTACCAAAGAGTTGCCCACAAGTGCTAGAATGGCCCGACTGAGCTTGTCACCCTAGCCTGTCTCAGCCAGCTCGCATCCACGTCCCCCGGGCCCTTTCCCAGTTCGTCGTGGGCACTTCTCTGCAGGCTTGCTTATGCAGAGTAGTTATTTTGTCCACATGCTGCTAGTTCTGTCCCCTGCTATATTGTAAACTGTGGAACCACAAAGACTGGCTGTTCCTCCCCTTTGCAGCCCCTGTGGCTGCTTGGGAAATGCTATCCCTAGAGAAAGTGATTTCTAGACTCCCAATGAATGAAAGGGAGTGCAGGAACCCCAAAGCAAGAAGTTAAATATCTGGATGATTTCAAACTGAACAGCTGACTAGTAAATGTACAGGAATTGTTACAAAAAATTTCAGATGCAAGTTACATTGACACACACATTTACAATCTTTAAAAATTTGTCCAACGCTTATGTTTTGAATATAAATAATTCACACATCATATAGCCCAGAACTAAAAAGTATCATACTACTACATAGGAACCACTTTAGATTTTTAGGAGAATGGATTATGTACAAATGGTCATATAGTCTGATTTACCAAAAAGAGCCCTGGTTTATGCTTCTTTTTCTACCATGGTGATGGATAGTGCCCTGTTTATTTACTCCTAAAAGTGCCAGATTTTGGTCAATAAATAAATAATGTGTTCATCTTAGTTAAACCAAAGAATCAGTCTTAACTTTAATAGCAACTGCCTTTCTTTCACTTTTTCTCAAGGACACTTAAAAGAGAAAAGGAAAAATGAAAGAACGAGGAGGCGGAAGGGAGTATTGGAATGCAGATGAGAAGACTGGGGTGAGGGGGTGGGGGGTGGAAGGCAGATGGAGTGGATGGGCAGATGGATAGATAACTGGGACGATGAATGAAAGGATAAAAAGAGGAGAAAGCCCAGAAGTGCCAAACTGAACTCAGAGCTGTGGCAATAATTTACTTAGCAGTTGCAAGGTTTCCATTTTATTGAGGAATTTATTTTAAAATTCTTGAAGAACCAGACAACTCCTACTTAGTTCTAATACATGTGAGGAACTTGCAGGAAACCAATTTAACACACAGGAGGGCTATGGCACACCAATTAACTTGATTTTAAAAGTAACCATTCATGTTTACAATGACAGCCATTAGTATATACCACATTCATCTCAAAAACACCAATTCAGATAAAAGACAAGCCACTAAGCATCCATTAAATATCGAAGTTGGGCTTAAAAGATGAACAAGATAACAATTTAAGAATTTCAATCATTTCAAATCATTTCATTTCTTACAGACTGTCTCCTTTGATAAAGAACTGAGGCAAAAAAATCTGATTTTTAGAATTGTTCGAATGAAAAGCAGATGTATCATATTCACAAATGCTCATGGGAAGCGGCTGACAAAGTGTCACCTAGTAGTGCTGAGCATACGGCAGGTAACCAGGATGCTTCTGATGAATAAATGAGGGAGAGAATAAAAGAAAATGTAATCGGCAGACTGCCTCAAAAACTAGGCAAAACAGAGAAGGAGAAGGAAAAAATTAAACACCTAGATAATGCAAAATGCTGGCTAACTGATGACTCTATAAGGGCTTAAATCCTTAACAGCGCATACTGGTCTGGTCATTTGGAAATGAGATTCTTGAAATTGCAGCTGTGCCGCATCGACTGAGCCCTCACCGATTCCTCTGAAAAAATGGGGATGATAGTGCCGCCCTCTCCTATCTCACAGAGGGTTAAATGGGCACAAAAAATAAAAGCACATTGCAAATCATTACTAACATCGGAAATAATATTTCAGTGTTACCTCCATTTATCCCGATAATTTTGCAAATATTAAAAATGGTCCAGCAGTTCATTAAAATGTCCTCATCCTTTGTTAAGACTACATATGATGATAACCATATTGACTAGATTGACTAGAAACAGCCAGGCATATTTTCAAATTTTATTAAAAGTCATATTTGCTTACAAATTAATTATAAAATTCACATTTGTTTAAGGTCTTAGGTCTGTAGTGGTGTGCTTATTCTCATGACCATTTTAAGGTCAATACTACAAAATATGAAGAAGAATGTTTGATAGTTCCTCTAGCATTTATACACAAGGTTGTGGCCTATAGCATAACCTATTGAGCAGATTTTCAACATTATGTTTAGCATTTCAGTTGCATCTAACTCTGATTTTATGCATATGTAGGACACCTAAAATTGAGTAATAATCTATATTTACTTAAATAGTTCAAGATGATATTCTAACTGTGCAAATTCTTTGGCCAAGTGTATTATCCAGTATCTCTACTAAAAAGCATGGGAGTGAGGTTACATATTAATTATATTTATATTGTTCAAAGCAGCCCTTCTAAAATGCCTAAAAAATTTATACTGTTAACACATGCTATATTTTACAATTACAGCTCCTGGAAGGTGATGTCTTAGGACTTCCTATAACAGCACTTTCCTTGAAGCCTATGGGCACTTGGTGTTTGTTGACTCAATTTATTTCGTTTTCAAATTTTAATAACTACATAGATGAAGAATTAATTTACTTCCATGTAGGAATCATAGGCAAGTTTCTGAGATTTTAAGACAAAATTTCTAAAATGTTATCATTCCTTTTCAAAATTTCTACTGGATAATGATCCACTGGTTGAGTTATGCCTCTTAAAATGCCATGACTAATAACAATAAGCTAAAGCACAGTTCAAAATACTTTTTAGATGTTTTAAGCATCCCACTGCTCACCCTGACCCTGTGATTAGGCACATTATTTCCATTTTAGAGGCCATGAAACTGAAGCACAGAGAAATGAAGTACTTCTTCAAGGCTGCAGAGCTGGTGAACACCTGGCCTAGGTTTTGAATCCAGCTGTGGTTCAGAGCCCACACTCTTCTATACCATGTACTCTCTTCTAATCCCTCTTCTCTTTATCTCAGTTGTGTCTTTTATACTTTAAGATTAGCACAAGCTTCAAATCCAAGTGTATAATTAAGATGTACTCTAATTACAGAGGAAAATCTTGGCTAAAGATACTTAATGAGCAGGCTTCCGTTATCCAAAGCATCAGTGAACATGAAGTTTGGGTCTCAACACTTTCTATCACCTTACTCAACATGTAGTTAATGGCCACTGGGCTTGAAAACTCATGCTTTCAGGTGGCCAGAGTCACACTTCATTTCTCAATTACCTGCAATAGCTTAAAGGGGGGCGGGGGGCGGGAGGGAGGGAGTGTGTGTGTGAGAGTGTGTGTGTGTGTGTGTGTAGAGTGCTTCAGCATGACAGTAAACATCTCTCAATCCCACTTAAACTTAAGGAGTCTCATTTGTTCTACCTGGATGTTACAGGAACTAGTACATACTTAAGCGCCGGCCCTCAGGTGCCAAGTCCTTAATTATTAGCAGTGTCTTGGCAGCCACTTTCTCCCAGCAGTGCCGGGAGAAGAGCTCTATCGATTCTCCATGAGTTGTTCCCCAGGAGCTGTGCAATGGGGAGGCCCTGTCTCCTATTCTGGCTGACAGACTGACTGACTAGTAAGTGGGGAACAGACCATCCTGTGGGACCCTATAAAAATTGTGAAAAATCCCCAGTGGAATCTCAAGATCCACAAAGGCCATGCAACATGGTATGACACAACTTCCTTTTTACTTTGCTCTACTTCCTGATATGACCTGTTACTTACCCTTTTGGCAAACTACTGTGTGGCAGAATGATGCCTTGATAGGAATTATATGATTTCTGCATCTCGCAGTAAAATAATGAGATACACAGGGGTTTCATGGTAGTTTTATCACTATATTTTCTCAAGTGTGTTCAATTAAAGATTTAGTCTTACAAATGGGTAATCAGGACAGCTTTTTAAAAATTCTGGAGTAGAATAAAAGACTGATATAGAATGTTTTCGATCACAACATTTCACTGGAAAAATTTAAAGTGAGAATTCTGTCATTTTAGAAATGCTTCATGCCATGTCTTGAAATTTTAGATCTTGGCTGTAATTATTATAGAGAGGATATACTGAGGTTATATGAAAACATATATTTTTCTGTTCAAAGGCCAAATGTAATTACTGGTTTAAAGCCACAGGACAATTACAGCGTCCGCCCCCAGCCTCTCTTGTTCACAGACCATTTCTCTTGCCGCCCTCGCCCAGATTCCATTTTCCTTTTCCTCTTCGTTTGCATTATTTCTCTTTGCCTTTCTACTGCCACAGGAAAAGTTCTCTGAGCTTTAGGGTAACGATCAGCTACTTCTGTCATGAAACCAAAGGAAGGAATGTGATCTTTTTACAAATTTAATTGGCTTCACAGCAAAGCCCCTCTGATTTGTACTAATGGAAAAAGAGCATCTATGGTTCTCAAGGCAATATACACAAAAGAACTGGGTCCAGGGGCATGTCGCTTTATGAATAAATAATTAGCTTCTCAATAGATAATCAGGAAGTAGCATTTCAATTGTTTATAAATACTCTTCCGGTGGTTATGGAAGTTGAAAATGGTGTTTTATCAAGTATTTGTAAACATTTTTACATTAATCTACTTGAATTAACAGGCATTTTTGATTTTATTAGCATAGAAAACATGATAAGGCAAACTTGAACACAAACTTTGACTATTTTAAAAGACATTACACACCATGAACACACACAATGGTAACTAGGTGAGGTGATGGATCATTATTAGGCTTGACGGTGGAAATCATTACACAGGTATACTTATATCATAATACCATGTTGTACACCTTACATATATACAATATTTTATTTGTCAATCATGACCTTAACAAACATTCCAAGGTAGTGAATATTCATATTAAATTTTAATGTGTATAGATATCCATAGATCTCATTATATCTATAATAAATATATTTTTGCTATTGTAGAATATGTTTGTCTTTTACTTAACCAATAACTGATATTCACCCATTGTGTAGAAAGTGCCATGCTTTTGTGAGCACTGCAATGTTGAATAACAAGCTCAAAACCTGGACAAGAGATTACAATCTCAGGAAAGTTGGATCAATATCGAAGAACGTAATTCAGCTTATAAAGCAGGCTATGCTATGTTCCAGGTCAGTGGTACTGACAAAGTGTTCAGGGACTCAGACAATGGCAGGAAGAAGGTGTTTTATCTTCCTATGGGTGCTCGCATTTTCCTGAACCCGTAGTATTAATTCCCACTATGCTTTGTTTTGATTTTGTTGTGATTCAAATTAAACTGAGGGCCCATGTGGACAGGGCCACTTTCCTGGGTAGGATCCACCTAAAGTTAAGCACCTCTGCTCCCCTCACCCCTGAGAGGAGAGTCCCCCAGACCTGCAGCCAATTCTGAGCCAAGATACTCAAGGGACTCTGAGGGAACAGGAATAGGGGTCCACCAATTTTGCAGAAACAGTAACGAGGTTCTAGCAGACAGCCCCAATGACATAGTGATACCTTCCCTGACAGAAGCAAGCAGTCAGAAAGGGGCCAAGTCAGCATCTGCCTGCAAAGCACTTTTGGGGCCAGATGATTAACAGGATTGTGTTCATGGCACTTATGTTTTCCATAATTATATTCTTTTGTTTCTCTTCTAATATTCAGCAATACCTCTTCTTCCCCCTTTTTGCTTTTAATGCAGTCAGACTCAGGCGTGTGTGTGCACATGAGGATGTGTGTGGGGATGGTTCCATCTTGGGCCAGAGCGTTAAAGGCGAGGCAGCTTGTCCCTGAGCTCTGGCCAGGCCGGGATGGCGCTGAACCAAGCAAGAATCTCAGAAAAGGAGGAAACAGGATGCCAGAGAAACAGCCTCTTGGTGAGATAGCCTCTGGGAGATGAAGAAATGTTCCAGAGGTTTCTTCCATTGAAACCTTAGCTAGTTTTGTATTAAGTCAAGAGAAACTGCCACGGGACTGAGTAGCGGAGGGCTGAGATTGCACTGCAACCCCAGAGCTCCTCCTGGCACCACTCTTGAGGAGCTGCATGCCGCGGTGGGGCAACGAGGTGGCCGGGGCCTATGGCCAGCTGGGGTGGACAGTGGCTTTAGTAGATGGACATCTCCCACCTGGGCCTTGCCATTTTTGTGCTGCTATAACCTCTGGGAAGTCTCAGAAGGGAGCGACATTTGACAAATCCTCTACTCACAAAGCTCTGGACAAAAATGCTTATGAAAGAAAAAGGTGGAGAAAGACTGGGACCAACTTATTCTCGAGGGGAAGATGAGGGACATGAGAAACCAAACAGTAATTTCAAAACCTTAGTAAGACATTTGCCAAATCATGGTGGACATCTATTTTCTATCTTCATTGACGTCAAGATAAGAAATAAAATGTTTACAAAGGCAGAAGGGGGATTTTTCAGACACTGAGAGAATTCCCTTCAAGTGTTCTGGAATGAGTTATAGAGAGAGGCTGCAATGCATTCCCGACAAGAACATGCAATTTCTTTTCTAAAAACTCTGAAGTCTAGATGGACAGGTATCTCACTTGCCTGAGTACAGTCCTGCCTTAACACAGACGAACAGGATTAAATGGGTTACCGAGATCCAGTGGCCCTAAAACGGAATGGTAACTCCAATGAGGACGTACGGTCCAGCCTTTCATTTGTCTGAAAGAAACATCTCTGGTTCTTATTTGTCTGAAAACAGGAATAAATCCATTATACTTATTAATGTGGTAAAAGACAATTTTAGAATTGTTCTTCGAAAATATGCTCAAAGGGCAAATACTGTGATCTCAAACTGCATGCCTGGAAGAACGTCCGGCACCATGGAAAAAAACACCTACAGTCCCCTACGCTCCCTTCCGCCCCATCCCTCTCCCAGCAGGCACTCCTCCCCCTCTCTTATAAATAGTTTCACCACCACAAGGTACAGGATTGTTTTCTCAGTTCTGTATTTAAAATGGGCTCTTTGGTTTCTCCTAGTCCTGAGATTGTATAATTTTATTAGTGGGGAAAATAGCAATAAGAAAGAGCTATCATTAACTGAGAAGCTGTATGTCAGGTGCTAGGGCAGCATCTTTAAAAAATACCATCCCATTTAATCCTCTTAAGTGCCCAGCGAAGCTGATACTATTGTTATCACCACTGTACAGGGTCCCAAGGATGGTAGTGACAGTTACGGTGGTAGTTAGAGTTAGAAGGTGATTTACTGAAATGATATTGAAAAACAGAAGAGGAAAACCCTGCTACATTTGTGGATGACATCAAATCGGGAGGTCATAGGGGCATGAAAAAGACCTGGAGGTCAAATGACTTCTAAATCATCAGCTAGGTTACCATCCGACCACCTCTACTGAAGAATTAGTCTTTTTAACAGGAGGCATAAAACAACCTGCACCAATACACAAGATGCTTTCTCTCCTAAATCCCAAGGCAGAACAGTCAACTTCTGTGGACTTGGGCTGGGCTGCTGCTGCATCCGATTAACCAAGCCTTTTGTTCTCGCCCCTTGTTATGACACCATAATTCTGATAGGAAGAGAACCCAAAGGGGGCAGAAACCAAACTAGTCGACCTATATAAAAAATAGAATCTATTCAAGAAAGAACTTGCTACTTCTGGCTAAAAATAAAGTTCCTAAGCTCTGCTGCAACTAATTTGAGTTCTTCAGACAAATGTATTTTTAAAATCAAATGAGCATTCTTTAGAAAATATAGCTGACCCTTGAACAACATGGGTTTGAATTGTGTGGGTCCACTTACATGAAATTTTTTTTCCCCTATAAACAGTGTAAATGTATTTCTCTTCCTTATGATTTTCTTAATAACATTTTCTTTTCCCTAAGTTTACTTTATTGTGAGAATAGTAGCATATAATACATATAATATGCAAATTTATGTTAATTGACTATGTTATTGGTAAGACTTTTCTGGTCAACAGTAGGCTATTAGTAATTAACTTTTGGGGGAGTCAAAAGTTTTATGTGAACTTTCAACTGCACAGGAGATCAGCACCCGTAAACCCACATTGTTCAAGGGTCAACTGTACAGATTATGTATGTTATAAATTCTTATTCTTTGAGAATAATTATGCTATGTGTGTATATGGGGAAAAAAACCCCACCAACAAATGAGAAAAATAAAAACTTCATCTAGTTTTATATTTAAAATATGAAAAATAGCACTATAATAGCTGTGGTCACCCAGCAAAAGGTCCCTCCCTCAATTAAAAAGTTAATTCTTCAACTGCTGCAAGGGATGCCTTCTTGGCAAATGTTTGAGTAGGGAATTTATTACATGAAGCGTGATCTTACTGGGTATGCAAGGTAAATAGTCTCATTAAGAATGTTTTATGAAGAAATATTACTGCTCTAACAAGGTCAAGGGGTGAATGAGGCATGAGAAAGAGGCAAAAGGCAGTGACCTGGAACTAGCCCACAGAACTCCAGCTAATTTACTGTGCATTCCCAAGTCAGAGTGTGATCCTCAGCAGGCTCGCCAGGCTCTAGCTTGCTGGTCAGATAGATACTAGAACACACTCTGGGCAGAAGGGGCCCCATGCATGCCTCCTCTAACTGGTACGTCGGCAAAGCAGGACCAACCTCAAGCAATATTATATATCTTAAAACAAGAGTCTACCTGAGACATATTAAAAAGTAATGGCATTTTTCTTTAAAAAATTCATAAGATTCCTTAAGTAGACTCTCAAAGAACATTTGAAACATACTGCATGAACATATGCTTGCACATCACTTTTTAGGCGTATTTCAATTATTGTTTTTCCCTCTTACCATTCGCTGCTACTCTACTGCAATGGTTTCCACATCTTGGTTTATTAAAAAAAAAAATTAAGAATAGTGCTACTATATGACCAGCAACCCTTCTTCTGGGTATCTACCCTAAAAATTTGGAAATCCTTATTTGTAAAGACATATGTACTCCTATGTTCATGGCAGCATATTCACATGAAAACAACTCACTTGTCCTTAGATGGAAGATTAGATAACGAAGTTGTGGTACGTATATACAATGGAATATTACTCAGCCATAAGAAAGGATGAAATACTGCCATTTACAACAACATGGATGAATCTTGAGAATATCATGCTAAGTGAAATAAGTCAGATGGAAAGGGACAAGATTCATTTGATTTCACTCATATGTTAGATATAAAACAGAAAGTAACAAATGAACCAACAAAACAAAGAACCCAACTCATAGATACAGACAATAGCATGGTGGTTACCACAGGGGAAGTGGGCGGGGAGAGGATGAAGAGGGTAAAGGGGCTCAAATTTTTGTTATTAACCGATGTCATCCCAATAACTGAAAAAAATAATTGTATATCCAATGATCTTACAACTTAGATGTGTCTGAGAATGCTAAAGCAACTAAGAAAGTTGCCTAAATTCAATTTCAGAATTTTTTTTATGATTTGTATTTGTGTACATAAGAAATAAAAATTATGGTTTGAAATGGAAAAATGTACAGACTAGTAGTTTCATTCCCGATAACAATTTTCTTAAAAATAGTGCATACTTCTTAGCTTGCTAGTCTTTCTGTAAAATACATACTTAGAACTTCATCATGATAGTTTTAATTATTTTTAAAACTATTATTTAACAGCATATTTGATATGAAGTCAAATTATAAGTAATGCTTTACATTATTTACATGAAAAGTAAACTGACTAGGTTTTAGCTGAGACTACTGATGCTGAGATTTTTAACTGAATGTTAAAATTATTCAAATTTTTACTTAGTAAGAACAAGTGAGCCAGATATCCAAACATAAAATAATAATCCCATGAATTGATACAAGAACATTTTTCACAGTGAATATACCACAGAAAATATTCAGTATTTCTGAATACTGCCACTCTAATATAAAAGAATATTTTACAAATGGAAGACAAAGAAGGTAAGCAGAATTTTAAAGAATCTTCATGTCAGAAGCTAATGCTAATATGAAAAAGGAAAAATAAGTATATATTAAACAGGACGCCACCCAAGTGGTGGGGGAGGGGGGTAATTAAATAGGCCTCAAGAGAAAACAAATGTAAAATAAATATTACATCTTTTTACTTCTTTTTACTTTATGTAAAAAAAAAAAAAATTGTCCAAATTTTTTTTCACTGACATTATCAGGATGAGCCTAAATTAAGGATTAATAGTAGCCAATGATGCATGTATGTGAAAAAAAATTATTTTTCTAGGCTGGAATCTCTTTAGGACACAGGCTGAATTGGTCTGGAAACTCCCAGAGAAAGCTGAGCCAAACCAAATGGCTTTTTTTTTTTTTTTTTTTGAATAAGTGATTCTCCTGCATTTGCTTCTCGTGTTTTCATTCCAGTTTTCCTTTGTACACAGGGTTAGTACTGAGACATCTTGAGGCACTCTGATGATGTCTTGCGTTGGCAGGTCTCAGGTCACTGCTGAGGCGGAGCCGTCTTAGCTGCCCGGTGGTGAGCAGAGCCACACCAGGGCAGACACATGCCTGACCTCTCAGCTCTGGCGAAGGCAAACTGCTATTTTTTCATTTGGTATTCAGCCACAGTGTAAATTCCAGAGCTTTGGTGACTCTCAAAACCTAGTTCAACACAGCAGACTGAATAAAAGCATCTTTAGAAGAACATGTTTTCCACTTAAGTTTCAAAAGTATTCTTCAAATTTATATCATTTAGGTATATATTTCGGGAAAAAAAGTCCGAGGGAGAATTTTAGTTTATGATAAATACGATGCTAATGCATTAAAAAGAAACTTTTAGTATAAGAAAACATTAGGTGCTTTTTAAATTTTCAGTGATTCCCTATAATTTGTGTTTTCCCTTCACATATGAGATTGAAACACAGATTTAGAGGGAAACACGTACGCTGGCCTGGGGAAGTCTTCTGGAGGCTGCCGAGGCGGTTCGGAAGGGTACCCGGGCCATTACTGAGAGTTCTTCTTTGGGAAAAATTCCTCAATTCACATTTAAGACACCATTAATAATTTTTAAAGTAACATCACATTTACAATAAGGAGATTTTAAACAAAAAATTATTTGTTTATCTCACAAAGTGCTTGCCATTTTCCTACTAGTATTCCGTTTATGTGCCGACATAGGTTTCCCTTCATTTAAAACAGTCTGCTAGCATGTTGTGCTTCCAACACTCCTATATGTAGCTCTGAATAATGGATGGTGCCTTTGATGTTACAACAAGTCTCTTTTGTGTCACAGGGTGGTCCACAGCTGTCACCCCAGAGCAGAGGTCTTGACTAGGAATCAATTCTTCACTGTTGCCTTGGCTTAAAGCCAGTTTCATGCTATGATTTTAAATTGGATAATGGGGTTCTAAGTCACATATCATGTTAAACACAATTTTTAACCCCATCATCACTTTTAACCTCATAATTGAATAGGTATAATACTAGCCTATAACCTTCCCTATGGAGAATTCTGTCCTTTAATAATGTTTTCTTTGGGCCCACAGTTAGGATTAGAAATTCCCTTTTAGAGTCAAATATTCTCCTTTTACAATGGAATCACGGAGAATAAAGATCATGATACCATGCACAAAATAATGATGTACTCTGTTTGGTTTCTGGACTGTCGTGCTTAGAACTTGTCTAAGGATTTTACTGCATGACACAAAGTAGGCTTTAAATAAGTGCTTACCCAACAAAGGGAAAGAAAAGTGCAAACAAATGAATGAATGTTTTGCTGACCTTCTATAGCTGATAACAAAGCTTTTAAGGGAAACAGAGAGAGAGAGCATGTTAGGTTTCACTTCAACCCTAATGAGCTGGGCTAGTCTACGTAGTAAACAACTGTAGCCAAGGATAGCAAAGGCAGGTCAGGCATCATCCAAGTAGCATCAGGCCAAGTATAGGAGGGGAGCAGGCAGCCCTGTAACTTTTAACCTTGGAGTGTCTAAAGAGAGATGAAAAAGAGAGAAGCGAAAAAGAAAGTAGCTTTTTACCTCTTTATTTTCATAGAAAAACCACATTCCAGAGATAAAATCCACAAAAGAGGCACTCTGCATCCTCAGTCCTAGGGCCCAAACACTATCACCAAATTAGATGCATCAGCGTCAGCATGAGTTCTTTTTGTGGGTGGAATGATGGGAAATGTCTTTGCCCTTGACACTGGCCTATCCTTGGGGAATGGGTAGGAATGCAGAGAAAAGCAGACTGTCATCGATTCAATACTCTCACACCCAAATTGTGGGTACCCTAACAGAATCAGCCTTCTAGAACAAGAAGGTACATCACAAAAGAGCCAGTTTAATTTTCTCACTTTAAATCAGAGGAAATAAAGCTCCAGAAAGATGAGTTGTCTTGCCCAAGATTCCAACTGGCAGGAGAGGTATAAGCACTGCCTCATCGTTTAAAGTTCAGTGGCCTGTGAAGTGTCAGCAACAGAATTTTTATACAGGGGGCACTTAGAAAAATGTGTGAAAACACACATGCTTGATGATACATTTATTTGTATTTATCTAGAGTAGGCTGGAAGGCATTCGATGAAACGCATGAGGGAGAGGCTGAAGACCTCTCCCCCAGGCCATCTGACAACCACTTTAAAGTCTGTTTAATTTGGTGTGAACACTACGTCATCAGAATGGAACTCCAGCTTTCTCAAGAAACAAACAAACAAACAAATAAAAATCCTGCTTTAGGATTATCATAAGAAGTGATCAAAGCTGGATGACAAAGTTATCCATGACTCTGAGTGGCAAGCTGGTTAGCAGAATGACAGTGTTTGTATGATAGTGAGTTGTCCTGAGTGAAAGGACATCTACATTTTGATAATGACATACTAGTTGATAAGACTTGATAAATGGCCCAATAAATGCCATGTATCATTCTAATCATGAATTTCAAGAATACTTTGAATAACTGTTGTAGATCTGACTACCAAAGCTCTGTGATTTCAATTCAATACGTTATAACATGCGGGATGTCTGACATGAGTCAAAGCCCCAGAAGGCAAGCACCTGAAGTTTTCCTAAGTAACAAGCAGCATTTAGAAGAACAGCTCCTACATACCTACAACTGCCCTCACCATTTTGCCTTTATGGAACAAGAACGTGGCATAAACTACCAACTCTGGAGAGTTTTGTAACATTTTGTACGGATTAGTTTAAGAAATCACATAAATTATTTCCAATGTTTTCAGCTGTTATGGTTCATGATTTTTTTTTTTTTTTTAATACTTGGCTCATATGTTCAAACACAAATTTTTAATCTTGTATTTTCAGGGACCCAGTATCAACCATCTTCTTATGAGGGAGACGTATGGTGTATTACCAAAAAAATGGGGAAAAGAGACTAGAAATTTTCAGAAGAAACTCTGTAAGATATATTATCCAGCTACTTGGGCAACTTGTAAGAATCAAATATGATTACATATAATTTCAACTCTTTATCCACAAATATATTTTAATTTACTTATTTCTCAAAGTATATTAAAAGCTATAAGTTAAGGGCTTAATAGAAGTAACACAATAACAAAGAAGTTCAAATAACAAAGGACCTAAAAGAAGAAGAAAAGCATAGGGCCACAGATAATGAAAATAGAGATTATCTTACTATTTTTCTTTGTGTGGTCCATGCTTGGTCTTCCTTTAGAATCATCTGGGGGCTTTTTTAAGATGCAGAATCTTGGGCCACTCTAGATCTACATGCCAGAATATCTACAAGTGGGGGCTAGAAGCACTCACTTTTAATAAACTTCTATGTGATTTTTTTTTTCTGCATTTGGAAATTAAGAAATACCAACCTAAATTTTTAATGAGATTACAGAAAGAGAAACAGTGAGAACCTGGAAAAAGGTTCTAAGAAAAGAAGACAGGACGGGTGGGAAAAGGGGGGAAGGCGTGATAGGGATAGAAACCTGCCCTACAGCAGGGTTTTACAGCCTCGCCACTGCTGACATCTGGGGATGGGTACTTCTTTGTTGTTGAGTTCTGTCCTGTGCAATGTGGGCTATTTAGCAGCATCTCCGGCTCCATAATCCCTAGATGCCAACAGCATGCCCCCACTCCAAGTTGTGACAACCAAAAATATTTCCAAACTTTGCCAAATGTCCCCCCGGGAGTATAAATGCCTCTGATTGAGAACCATTGGTCTCCACTAAGGAAGTTGATAAAAACTAGAATGGCAAACTAGAAAGATAATAAAATCCCTAGACTTGTATAAAAAACAATCAAATGAGAACTGAAATAAGAAGCATGCTAATTCATTATGCTCCTAGTTTCTTTGATAGCAGAAATCATAAACTAGAAAGTAAATTAAACATAATTGAAAAACTTCATTTTGATCTCTTAGAATATGGCACATTTCACACGAAAAAAATTGTATTTCTGATATCTCGAAGAGAGATCTTAAAATCTGGCAATATCCGCCTGTTTTCCCCACTGACAACAAATGACTAAAGCTGAAAGCTGGCCTCTCCCTTTAGATGACGCACTGAAGTTTTCCCCCTACACTATATAGATAGGTGAAATCTATATAAAATTCCTCATGTTTATCATTAGTGTTATAAAAATTAGAACCCATCATATATTTAGAATTTACATTTAGTTTCCTTGAAATCCAAATCTCGTCAGTGCCACACTTTTTAACTACAGACATAATTTATAAGTATCACAGGCGTACACATGCTGCACACCAGAGAAGGTCCCACAGTTTAGTGTAATCATGTCAGCTTTACAATTCATGAGGCATGGCCAAGCACCCTACCACACCCAAAGGGTGTATGTAAGGATGGACGAGTGCATATCCTGTATGTTATTACACTCATTAAAAAAAAAAAAAAGAGTGATGACTGACTGATTTCAACATTCTCACATTAAAATTTAAGCTGGGATTCACACAATAGGCTTCCTTACTGACCATCCATTAAAAAGAATATTTGTTCCCGTGATGAAACAGGGCCTTCCCCAAACTTAATCTTCCTTCAGCTGTGTGGCTGGCACTGTTCCTCACGGTCAACTTCCTGCTGACACCACCCGGAGGTAAAAAGGTCCACGCCCCTAGGTTTATAGCCTGTTTCTCATCTTTGAAAGTCGCACCTCTTCCCTGTCCCATGAATGGTAGCCCTGCACCTAGCCAATTTCAGTGTACAATTAAACATGACTACTACATGAAGGAATTTCCAGATATAACCTGCAGAGGGTTACTTCCACCATGAGTGTAGTTTTGCACTGTCCAGTTATGTAGGAACACTTTTTTTCTGTCATGGATGAAAGACCTACAGATCCTCCCTAAAAATATTCTCCTTGTTCATCTGGTAAGCTTCTCTGTTTCCCAAAAATGGAGCGCTTTGTGTTTATGGTTGTAAATGCAGAACTGCTTATTTACACTTGACTCAATGGGCCACCAAAACAGGTTGAGGATTTGTATCCATCTTGGTGAGGTTCTTGGGAAGACAGGTTCTTCTCCCACCTGAAATCAGCACATGTTCCTGACTCTGACCTTGGGTTGCGACTGTTCTGGTGACCAGACTACCCTGGTTTCATTTATAATCCTTAGGATTTAGTCCACTCAGCTCTTCAACCAAATCTTCATTTTAACCTACTCCTCTTGGGTTTGACTTGCTCGTTTCTTTTTCTTTCATGCCTCTTATTTATTTCAGAGGCTCAACTCATTCCTCCAGTCCTTTTACTCTAGGTTAGTGCATCCTAACTGCCCTTGAACTTGAACTTAATGCTTCACTACAAGCCATGAGACCAGGGCTAGAAATCCCACTTTAATAGCACTAACATCTATCTCAAAATGCCATTCTCCCATGATGGTGACAAAAATGTGGTTAAATAAACATAATCAAGAAGGTAAAACATCACTTAAAATTCTCCACCAAGGAATGAAAAAATATAAAAAAAAAACTTTTCTGGGTTATATTATCATTTAAGAGGTTGCCAAATTATACTATATAAGTCAATATTAAAATCAAGATATCTCATGTTTTTTTTGGAAACTTCCTAGTGTAGAGATGGAAAAATAATATTTATATGAGAACTTAAAAAAAAAGATCATCCTTGGACTCTGTGTTATAGGGCTTCTGTTAAAATGAAGTCCATTATGCCTTTAGTAACTATACAATCAATCCTAGAATTGTTTTGCTAAATTCAAGCTTAATAATGTATGAGCAAGGTTTAACTGCATGTCTGTGCATTCATTCATTCAGTAAGCACTTATTAAGCATCTACTTGTTTTAAGTGCTCTGGACATAAAGACAAAAGGACAACTCTGTTTCTGAGAAATTCAAAGACTATTTGTCAAGAAATATCTATAAACAAATAATTATAATAAAGCCTGGTAAGTGCTACAATACAGGCTTGGGAAGTACAGAGGAGGTACTAATTAACTTCATGTAAGGAAGTCATAAAAAGCTCTACAGGAGAAGTCTTAATAAATTATACACATGTGTAACATCTTAGAACTGTCTAAAAGGGGATGAGAGCTCTTCCCACTGCGTGAGGACTCATGTGTGAGGAGTACACTTACTGTACGGGTGAGGAAGTTTTTGAGGTAGGTCTGGAATGGTCATAGAGACTCGGCATAGGGCAGGAATATGCAGGCTGTTAAAGAACTGTGTGGACAAAGGTACAACTGGAAGGTTCTGAACAAGAGACTACAGTGGAGGGGTGGTGTTGGGGAGTATGAAGAGAGAGGGATGAGGTAGTCGAGTATACAGAGGGCCAATTTCAGAAAAGCATCCAAAAATCCCAGAGTGTTAATATGTTTAGTTGAACACAGGTCGTTACATAGTGTGATGGGCAAAATAATGGTGCCCTGAAGATGACCCTAATCCTCAGAACCTGGGAACATGTTACCTTACAGGGTAAAAGGGAAGCCGCAGATGTAATTAAGGATTTTAAGATAATTATCCTGATTTGTTCCAGTGGGGTCCGATGTAATCACAAGGGTCCTTGCAGGTAAAAGATGGAGGCAGGCTAGACAAAGATGGAGATGTGACAACAAAAGCAGAGGTAGGAATGATGCATTTAATCTGACTTTGAAGATGGGAAGAGACCAGTAGCCAAGGAACGTGGGCAGACCTCCAGAAGCTAGAAAGGCAAGGAAATGAATTCTCTCCTTTAGCCTCGACTAAGGAACACAATCTGCTGACACACTGCTTTTAGCTCAGTGAGGCCCATTTAGGACCTCTGACCTCCAGAACTGTAAGATAATAAATCTGTGTGGTTTTAAGCTTGTGGTCCTTTGTTAGAGTAGCAATAAGAGAATCACACATAGAAACACAGGTGGTTCCCCTTTGGCCTTCCTATGCCTGGTAAAAATAAAAGGCCTTTCCTGGGCCTGAAAAGGGGAGGGGGATGTCACTCAAACTAGCAAGACTGACTTGCTAGCAACTGTCACACATCACTGGACCAGAGGGAGCTGTGAGCAGAAGTTGTGGGCTGTGTGGAGGGCACGGCAGGCAGAGCAGGTGGCAGGACCAGTCACACAGGATGATGCCTCAGAGTGGCTCAGGACCTTTTAAGAGGCAGGGGAGCATTTAGAGGTGGGGGGGGGGTGGGGGGTGGGGGTGTGTGTGTGTGTGTGTGTGTGTGTGTGTGTGTGTGTGTGTGTGTGTGTGTGTGTTTTGAAAACAAAGCAGCATTGCGTTCACTGCTTTATAGTCAGTCATAAGATCCCATTTATTTCGAATTTCAAATAACCTAACGGGGCCCTTCAGATTTTGTTTATTAAAGAAGAAAAGTCAAACATTTTTAAAATAACTGACCTAGTGGATATGAAAGTCTGTTTGAGAAGAGGGCAGTCAGTGAGTCTTAGAGTAAGTAAATAGAGCTAAGCTCTTTTAAGTTGTATGTTGAATCTGTTTTCAGCTCCAGAGTATTTTAATTAAATTTCTTATAGAATAATTAAAGCCAAATAAGGGCTTTTCTTTAACCATAAAACAACTGGAAAGTCAACAATAGTGTTGCCGTTAATATTATCTGAAAAAGTTTAATGCTGCGACCCAAACTGTCTCTACTGAGCAAGGATGAAGTGGGTCAGGAGGTTATTTACCCTGAAGGATAAACAGAATAGAGAACAGCCCTACCTGGTGACTCGGAAGATATGATGCACGTGGACTCTTCCTTCAAACCCACTGACCACAGCGTGGGCGAGGACGACCACGGTGAGGCGCGGGGCACTGCGTGTGTGTGTGTGTGGCGGGAGAGGTGGCCCTGGCTCCCTTTCTCTGCCCTCGCCCCTCCCCGGCAGATACAAACGTCTGTATGTGTCCAGAGTATGAGCTGGGGGCAAACTAGCAGATGTGGGAGACACTTAGGGTAGCATTTCTAAATCTGTTTTCTCGTTCACAACAAATCTCAAACCCCTTTGGGGGCCCCTCCTTTCCCTCTCAATTTTCTTCCCAAGATTGTTCCCACCTCCTTATCTCTTTCTCCACTCTTAGCTCCCCAAATCAGAACTTTCAGATCACTGTCTTGGTACTTGTCCTCTCTGAAAAGAAGGAACCTACCTCCATCTTTGAGTTTCAAACACTCTGCCTCAAATATCTGTCATAAGGCACAAAACTAGTAATGTTAGTGGGCTAAAATCTAAGACCGCCCTTTGTAAGGCTAATTTATGGCTGGCAAGAAAAATGAAAATACGTTAACTTAAAGTATCATTTTTAGGGGACTTCTGATGAAGAAATAGTTACTAAATGTTGATCGTTTACTTGTGAAAAATAACATCAAACAGGAAAAAAAAAAAGACTAAAGAGCTTAAAAGAAACAATGAAAAAGTTTACTTGTTCTAAGAAAAATGCTGCCAGCATTACAGCAACCCCTCGCAGAGTGGTCCTCGGCTCTAGTGAACTGGATGCAATCCGCGGTCTTACGAGTAAAGACGGCCACGATTTGTTCAGACTTACTGCGTGAGTCTCCCGGAGGAAGGCAGGAGTGTGGGCATTTAAAACAGACTTGACAGAACCCCGAGTCTTGGTAGTGAGAACTGAGGACTGTCCTACGGGGTCACTTAATTACAAAGGCTTTCTAAGCGGCCCATCATTCTTACGTGCTATCTTTTGAATTTGGCTTAAAATTTCTAATCTTACTCAATTTTATTTACCTAAAAATATGAGTATATACAGAATGGAAAAATGTTTTTGCTCCATGGGATTTAAGTTTTTGCTTTAAAATAAAAAAAGAAAGTGAGCAAATTAACATATGCAAATGTTTCTAAGTAATTAACATGAAATATCTTTCATTTATATAGCAAATAAAGATGAAACTCTTTGAATATTCACTGGTGAATTAGTCTAATTTTAGAATTAAGAATGGCTTGGTTTGAAGATTGCTATATTAAGAAAACTTCATGTTGAAAGAAATCTTCAATTATTAAAGAGAAACTTTTTTTAATTGTTCATACAAGTTTGTCTCCCACTCTCAAATATAGAGGATGATCTGGTGACAGCCAGAGGGGAGGGGGGCTGGTGCGTGGGGAGGTTGGGAGAAAGGGGTGAAAGGTTAAAGAAGTACAAATTAGTAGTTCATAGATGGTTATGGGGATGGGGAACACGGCATAGGGAATGTAGTCAGCATTAATATAATGGGCAGGTGGAGAGCCAGAGGAGAGAAAGAGCAATTAGGGGGATCGTTTCATAAACTATATAAATATCTAACCAGTGAACTGTATACTTGAAACTAATAAAAAAAAAAAAAAAAAAAAAAGAAGACACAAGTTTGTCTCTCAATTTCTCTAGTGGTTGCTGAAGATGAGTTCTGAAGAGCTTCTAGGAGAAACAGCAATGTGCCAGGGTGGGTTAAGAACTGAAAGGAGACGACAGAAAACCAGTTGCAAGAAAGTGGCTCCCTGAGTCCCAAGTCTGTCTTCACAGATATTTCCTTGCATCTGTTACAAGAGCTTTAAGAGAGATGGAACGGGGCACACAGTCCAGGGGGTTCGACCAGAGCTGCCTCAGTCTTCCTCAGACTAGAATGACTTAAGAACTCTAAGGTGGCCAGAAGTGTTTAAAGTTAGATTTCATTTTGGGTGGAGGTTGTGGAGGGCTGATTTTCATAGCTCAGGTTCAGGAAGCCAGCATCAAGTGAAGGATTTTAAGAGATGCTGAAGTCGGAACGAAGGGGATCTGCAGTTAGGCAGGAGCTGGGGGCCCTTCTGTGGGACTTCATGAAGGCAGAGCTGCTCCCTTCCAGACGAAGTCCCATGCAGGCATCAGTAGATGTCATAGGGCCATTGAATGGGATCAGTGCACAAAGGGAACAACCAGGAAGAACCAACTAAGTATCAAAGAATGGAGTCACAGAAAGCCATCCTGGGGTGCCACCATGCTGTTTCAATGGATGTAAGTCAAGGTGATGCTACCATTCTAAAGCAAAGAGAAAGAACTCTAGGGATTTGGGCCATTATGAACACCAGGGTGACTTTAAATACCCCATTGCTAAATTCCCAATGTTTATCTGGCTCTTAATAAATTCCATCATTCTTAAAGATTAGCTTTTTGAAAGCAAAGCCTGTGCCTACCTTGTCATTTCTACATCAAGAACATCACAAGGAACACCTGGAATTTCAGAGGCATGCTATGGGTATTTGTTGAATTGATGGATGGACTTTTTAAGCACTATGATCCCCTTCGACACAAATTAGATTAATCTTACTATAAAAAATAATTATATAGCAAAAGAGTGATGGTTTATTTTCATCACTATTTAAACGTACATCACATTATTACGCTCTCAAAACATATACTGTACAAAACACTAAAGGAGGAATACAGAACAACTACATTTTAGAGTTTCTTTTCTTATTTTTATGACCTAACTTAGCAACTGCCTTTATATTGTTGTTGAGAGATCAAAATAATGAAGCAGCACATTCTGAAGAAACTATTTTTATTAGCTCTGCCAGTTCAGCTTTTAAAGCATCTCTGTCAGAATGCAAATCATTTTTTTAATCAATAAATAAAGTGCTCGGCGAGCATGCTGACTCTTCTATCTTTATTCCCCCACTTCATTACAGAGAACTTTTATGTTTCTTTATTAACCACTGTAATGAGTACATATTTTATAATTTGATAAATCAGTAAAAATTTTTAAAAATCTGTTAGAATTGGATGAGCTTTTAAAAGGTTTGTTATCTCTCCCAGAAAAATCATCATCTTAAAAGATCCTAATGATATTAAATAGCATCCATATTTACTACCAAAGACTGAAGAACTGTTAGAATGTTAGCTGAATGGTTTCTGTATATTCTAGAGGTGAGAACAGAGGATTTATTGTAACATAAATAGCTTCCTCTCCCCATCTTCACAATCACAGTATTTATGCAGAAAGCCCACAAGCTGCAGATCATTCGTCTCTAGATTTTCAAATGGAAAAAGACAGAGTTATACGCCTTAGAGGACATGCCTGTTAATTAAAAGTAAATGAATTCCATGATTATACCTTTGGGAAGTCAGAGTCTGAGGTAGATGATACAAGTGAGTCCTAGAGAAAGGCAAGGAGACTTCACCTATAATGATCGATTGTCTGTTTCTCAGATGACGAAGTGTGGTAAACCTGTGACTCATGGTTATAAGTGGATTCTTCTCTTTCCTAAATATCTTCACATCTTTCATTCCACAGAACCTAAGTACAGAGAGACGTCCTACAAGAAAATGTCCACCGTACCCATTAACTAGTGATTAAAAAAATAAGCTTGAGATTTGCTTTACCTATGCTTTCTGCGTTTTGTTTGGTTTAAAGAAGCCACATCAAAAAGCCCTGAACTCTAAAATAAAACCTTAGCAGTTTTGTTCTAAGAAGCATGAAAAGCTATCGTTTTGCTTTGTCAATCTGTTTACTAAAAACTGACACTTTTTAATATTCTAAATATAGGGATAACTTATAATGTGTGAATAAAAATCAGGGTGTTGAAAAAATTGCTATGATTTAAGGGATGCTCCACAATTAACAGATGATTGTAATTGTTATGAGTTTACACTGGAGGAGCATCTATTACACTCTGATTGCTATTTACAATCATAGCTTCTTTCTGAAAAATGCTGTCAAAAAGTTTCTGGGTAGAAATGTTTCTTGACACAGGTCATGCTTTGTACCACAGGGACCTATAACCTGGCACAAGAGGTTAGGGGTGGGGGGTGGGTGGTAAGGGCAGCAGAGGCAAAAGCAGTTTGTCTATATCCTCTGGAGGACTCAACCCCATCAGAAGCTCTGTTCTGGACAGTGACCAACCAATCTGCCCAGGCCTTCTCTATAAAAGTTTGAATACAGGACACTCAGCTGATCATGAAGCTGAGGGGGCGGGGGAGGGAATATTAAGTAGAAGCATGTAGTAAAATCTATAAGTAAGAAAAAGCAACAAGGTAGAAAGGAGAGAGCTTGGTGGAAATAAGCAGGTAAAAAGAGGGGAAAAAATCAAAGCTAAAAGTCCTAGAGGGTTGTGCATGTTGTCACAAATGGCAGTATTTCATCTCTTCTTATGGCTGAGTAATATTCCATTGTGTAGAGATAATCACACTAAACAAAATAAGTCAGACATAAAAAGTCAAAACCACATGATATCACTTATATGCGGGATATAAACCTAAGAGCAACAAACAGGACAAACAGAGACTCATGGACATGGACAATAGACCAGTGGTTTACCAGAGGTAGATGGGGTAAAAAGGGGTCAAATATGTGGTGACAGAAAGAAATCTAACTATGGGCAGTGAACACATACTGTAATAAAAATATGCCTCACTGTTGATCTGTGCACCTGAAACTTACTACATTTCATTAACCAATGTCGCCCTTATAAAAAGAAATACATTAAAAAAAATAAAAAATAATAAATGTTCTAGAAAGTGAAAACCTGTGGTATTCTAAATGTCATCTCAGTATTCTACATTCACTGAAATTATCGATATTTTTACACCAAAACTCCATCTCCTGAGCTCACCTGAGAGAATGTAAAGCACCATGACCGGAACCCAAACCGCAGCTTGCACTGTGCTACCAGAGAGTCAGAAAACAACCGTGTATCACAGAAAATGCCAGGGACTGTGTGAACTGGAAGGCTGCCGGAGGACCGGCCCAACAAGAACCTTGTATCTGAGGAGGAAGGACGGCTCTGGCTCTAGGTCTCTGAAGACCATCAAGGCCAAATGACAAGATATCCTGGACCCAAAAGTAAGAAAGTAAGACTGACATGACAACCTATCAGGACAGACAACAAACGGAAAAGTTCAAGGAAAAATGGAAGCACCAAAGGACATCTGTATACTTAAGCTGAATGTTTCCAGCCCCCCATGATACATACTTAAAAGACCAATAAAAGCAGCCTCTTGGTTAAGCTCACAAGGAGTGTGCCCACAAACGTGCATATTCTTGGGAGGGATGGACCTTTGCATAGAAGGCCTGTACTGCCTCTGCTCTAAGATGTCACAAGTTATAAGACAGACACCAATTCAATTAGAGTTTGAAAGGAATCAAATAAAAATCTAATGTATATATTCACTGCAAATTATAATCACAACAGTTAAACTTCGAAAGGGAAAAAATGCCTTGGAATTGAAGAAATATAGTACATTTTTAAATCCTATTCATTTTGGCACCAATCCTGAACTTCCCTCCATGAAATTTGCAGGGTAAAAATACCAGTTGTTTAATTCATGTTATATTACTATGACAATTAATACGGCTTAACTTATATATGGAGATTCAAAAAACATACTTTCACTGATTTATAAATGTGTTATTTTCCCCTCCACTTTACTGCTCAAAAGTCCCATAAAAGAAATTCTTATTGTCTTGAAGAAAGAGGAATGAAAAGAAGAAAAAAAAAATGAGGAATGGTATTTCTTCATAAAAGTTGGTACACTTGGGCTTTCTAAACTTCTACAGACTACTGCACATCCTGCCTCAGGAGACCCTTAAAGATATAAAAATTGTTTTTCTTATTGGATTTCTGATATTAAACTTACTCTCTCACTGGCATTGATTTTGAAATTTCTCTCACCAGACCTCCACTGCGTGTGAGTGTAGCAGGTGACCAAGCCAACTCGATGCAGCAAGTTGCTGCAGGTAAAGCCAATTTCCCCAAGTAAAAAGATCTCTCTCTCTCTGGGCTTGGTGTGTCAGTCACAATTCTGTCATTTTTTGGTCTCTGGGTCATCTGTTTTTCACTCACTTCTCCAATTCAGTTTTTAAAAGCATTTCACAGCAGGAGACTTACTGATGTTTCTAAGTTTTTTGTTGATTTTTTTGTTCTTCCTTTTTTCTTCCTTCCTGTTCGGGGAAAACCTCCCCTTTGGCTATCTGGATGTCTAATCCTTTACTTCTTCAGCTTGGTAGCACTATTATGTAGTCTTCTGTTTCCCTTCTTTTTTGTCCAAAATTGTGGTCTCTATTTTCTTTAAAATGTATTATAAAACATGTTCATATTACTAGTAAACTAGGAAAACCTCCCCTTTGGCTATCTGGATGTCTAATCCTTTACTTCTTCAGCTTGGTAGCACTATTATGTAGTCTTCTGTTTCCCTTCTTTTTTGTCCAAAATTGTGGTCTCTATTTTCTTTAAAATGTATTATAAAACATGTTCATATTACTAGTAAAACATGTTCATATTACTAGTAAGCCTTATCCATAACCTTACTTCATTAACACAAACAGTTTTGGTATTTAACGTTCCTTCCTAGTCTTCTGACTCATGTAAATCTTTTCACATATAGTTGTAATCACAGAATAAGTAACCTAAATAATTTTGCACAGTAATTTTTCATTATTACTTTCTCGGATTCTATGTTGTTATGAATTTTATAGCCATAGTTTTATTGGCTGATTAATACTGCATTGTGTGGATGAGTTTTATTTTAAATACTTCCTTTCTCTGTTCTTATCAGTTATGCGTGAATATTTGTTTCTCTGAACGAGCCCCAGCACTGTGGCATTATGTGTCCCTTCAGCTGTTAACCAGTTGCCTTCTCTCCACCTCCTCCAAACTGAGCACAAGGTCTGCTGCTGCTGCTGCTTCCTGTGTCATCCTTCCCTTTTTTCACATGACACACTTCATTCCAAGAGGAGAAGGTGGGCCTGATCTGGCCACCCGATTAAGGCTCTTGTTAAGCTGAGTAAAGGCGGTTGCTGGGATCCAGAAAATCTGCAGATATGTTTTGGAGGTAAACTGGAACTAACATTAGGAATATCCTGTGGCTTGTGAAGTCCACATTTTTAAAGTTACCGGAAGTAAGATTTTAATCTTTTAGAGTCTTTAAGAGGAATTCTTAGCATATCTAATGAAAAATGAGACATGGGGGATGGTTTGGAAAAGACGAAAGATGACTGAATTAGAATCCTTTCTTTAAATTTTTTTTAAAAAAATTTAAGTGTAGTTGATATACAATTGTATATTATTTTTAGGTGCACAATACAGTAATTCGACATTTATATATCGTACAATGTGATCATGCTAAGTTTAGTAATTTTCTGTCACTGTGATGACAGATGATCACTAAACATTCCATTTTTCAAGTCTCTAATGATATGATCCTGGATACCAAGTTCCTCATCTGTAAAAATGGAAGAACCTCTAATATCCACTCTACTCTACGGCTGACGGTTAAAATGCAGACAAGCACACACCCCAAAGGACTCACTACTCATTCTTGGTCTGAGGGCTACTTAGCTTTAATGCTATGTTTTATATATTTTACACAAGCTTCTAAAAGACATGTATAGATCATCTTCTTCTGAACACTGGCATGTAAAAGTAAAGCAATTAATTCCTTGGGCGAAGGCAGTGAATTCTATAGGTAGAATGACTTTTTAGGGCTACTCAGAGGGTCTACAGCAAGAATGGCAGGCCCAGCTTGGGGCCAGAAAAGCTGTTATTTTCCTTTCAATTTCTCTGTTGACATTCTCACATCTCCTGCTATATTTTCCTTTGCATGCAGCCTAAAACTCAGCAGGATTTTAAAGAAAAGGAATGGTACTTCTGTCAGGAGGGAGGGAGTGAATCTAGAGAAAAGGGAAGAGGCGCATTTTATGGCTTTATTTTCTGAGAAATACAAACCCACTCATTCTTCTCCCTTCCTTCTACTTTCTAAGAGAGAGCCTACTTTGGGAGCATGGTTAGGAATACATGCTAACCGGCTGATAGGATATGAAAAAAAAATGTATTTTCGAGTATTTTAGATTCCTGAAGTCTTTAGAACACGATGCCTAATTTTGTTCCCAGAGTCATGATCAATTTACTAGCAGAAAACGTCTTCCAAGTGTTACCCTGGGTTGCCTTCTGCCTCACCCCCCCAAGAAAGGCTGCAGGGAGGAAGGGTAGATAAAAAGAGACTGGACAGCCCTGCTATGCTAGGAAAACAGGAGTGAGACTGGAACATGTCTCGAAAGGTTTTAATTCACAATTTTTAAATTCACAATTAAAAAACTGCTTCACATTAAAAGGTTAAACTTCCCATTATCTTTTTTTAATATAATAAAATTGCATTTTCTTTTGCCCAAATTGAAACTAAAAGCGAGGCTTCAAAATAAATGATAATGGAAAAAGAAAATTACTATGTACAGTAGTACTGCAACTGGATAATTAGTAGATTATTTAATCCACAAACCAGAAGTAGTTAAATTATAACTTGAACCTAAAGAAAATATTACTTTCATAAATGTTAATTTCCCTCTGCTTGTTTTTGACTCACTACTTTCAATGGCCTCAAGACTCAAAGTAAGCTTTCTCTCTAGTAAAATATTTTTACTAAAACCCACAAAACCTATTCCGCATATACAGAAACCAACGACAAATTCTGTGAATTCTGTATCATGTTCTGTGCCAGACCTCACTTACATACAGATCGCTGCGGACACAAGTGAAAAACCTGAGTGCCACAGCTGCCATTAACAGATAATCTGGGCGATTTTTCAATGCTGATAAACAAACAGAGGCCCCGTAACGTACAACAATGATGTGATGTGGGGTATGGGCCATGGACCCCGGAACAGAGATTTGTGCCTGGCCCTGCCACTCCCTGGTCTGTGGCCTTGGGCCAGCTCTTTTGCCTTCACGAAGTCACTTCGACGTGGACAGATTAATAGCATGTATCATACAGTGTCGCTGTGAAGCTTAAAAGGATGACACATATAAAAGCTCGGCAGTATGCTCAGAACATGTAAGCTCTCAGAAATGCCAGTTACTCATTCATTTATTCAACGAATAGCTCATGAACACCCACTTTGTGCCAGCACTGTCCTAGCCACTAAAACAACAAAAATTTCTCCCCTCATGGAATGTGTACTCCAGCAGAAAATAATATCTAACTATGAAATAGTGCTTACACTAATTTACAATTATTTGTAAACCAGTAGGTCTCTATGCCACTGAGAGGACACTTAGCAAAGTCTGGAAACATTTTCAAGTGTCACAACTGGCACCTAGATGGTACAGACCAAAGATGCTGATAAACAACCTACAATGTGTGACAAAGAACCATCTGGCCCAAAACATCAACTACACAGTAACCCTCTACTAAAGGTTATGTATTGACTCAGTTGATCCTTAAAACCACCTTATAAGGTAGGAATTATAAGTATGGCTATGTTGTTATTTTTTATACTAATGAATAGTAACTTTTTATATAGCATAATTATATAATATGATAATATTTATATTGCATGTCAAGATATAATATTTATAAAGTTATATAAAATTATATACAGATACTTTAAAAATACCTTCCTAGTACGTATGTGTGTTTAAATATGGATGATGGATTTTACGAAATTGGACCATGGACCATAGTAGTCTAGATGGACTTCTGCCATCTAGATTTTAAGCTATTACCCTCTCTTGATCCTCACTCGCATGCTGCAGGGGATGACCTTTTGTGCCACATCTGTGATGGTTTGCATATCGGAAGGAGGAAGCAGGGTGGGGTACTAGAAACACCAGACCAAGGGCGCAGAGATCCAGGATCTAGCTTGGTCATCCCACTAGCTGTGGCATCTCTGGGCAAGTCGCTTAACTTCCCTGGGCACCTGAGCTTTACCGCCACCAAAACATGGGGTGATAGTCTTTCAGGTACTATGCAAAGGCGAGTGTCGCCACCACCTGCCGCACCACTGACGTGCACTGGGTAATCACCTTCTTTTCATTGTTCACTGACTCATTTAATCCTTGCAGCCAAGAGGTAAGTGCACTGATAAGTGCAAGTTGAAGATAAGGAGACAAGGAAACATGGTAACTTGCCCGAGGTTACAAGGTCAGGAAGTGGCAGATCAGGAGTTCTAACCAGGCGTTCTGGCTCCAGATCCTCCCTCTTGGCCAGCGTGGGCTTCTCCGGCCAAGCTCCTGTCTGCAGTACTACTTGACTTGTATGTAATGGTGATGTCTTCAATTCTTTTTTTCGCAGCTTTTGCATTTATTCCATACTTAGAAAGGTTTTCTCTACTTGGAGAGTATTTATAAAAATCCATGTTTTCTTTTAGTACTTCTGTGGTTATATTGCAAAGTTTAAATCTTTGAAATACCCAGAATTTATTTTGATGGATCATAAGAGTTTGGATTCAACTTTTTGTTTTCCAGATGGCTTCCCAGTTGTCACAATAATTTCTGTTGAATAATCTACCCTTTCCCCACTGATCTGAAATGCCAACTTTATTATATATAAAATTATCATATTAGTTGAATCTATTTCTCGACTTTGTGTTGATCTGACAACCGGTAAACAAATATATAGACTATTTTAATTACTGGAGCTGTATCACATGTTACTATTTGGTAGAGCGAGTTGCCCTCATTATTTTTCCGTTCCAAAATTTTGCTGGCTGTTCTTTAAGAACTTAGACTCATCAACTGGTATTTTTATTAGAACTGTGCTATAGTTCTAAATTAATTTGGGGAAAACTGATACCTTTAAGAAGTTGAATCTTCCCATCTATGGACATTGTGTACTTTTGTGTTTGGTTTGTCTTTTACCGCTTCCCACTGTTTGGTGAGCTCCTATAACATTTTATAGTTTTCTTCATGATGGTCGTCCTTTATTACATTTACTCCTAGAGTTAGGAATGTATTCCTATCTGGTTAATAGACATGATAATAAAAACTGTTAGCTACGATGTTATATAAAAAGTCATTTTTGTTTTGGTTTTGATTGTGTGCCCTGTTCTTGAAAGCTTCTCCAACTCAGGGTTGAAAACTTCACTAGGACCATAGCCATATAACATTTCTTCATAATGCCTGTTAAGAAATACTTCTTTCCTAAAATGTTTTAGCATCAATATAGAACTTATTAGGTTTTAGAAATCTTTGCTCCATCTTTAGCTTCACCTTAAATTTTGAGAGTACATACAACCTAACAGTGTTATAGAGTAACACTTTTTAGTGAACTAAAAACATAAAACTTACCTCCTAAATTCATTCCAGCTTGAAGGCATTTCTGAAGTCTGCAGGCAGGACAATTTTTCCGTCGAATCTTATCAATGATGCAATCATTTCTTCCAGCACATAAATAATTGTGTTGCCCTGAACAACAACAACAACAAAAAATTGAAATAAAGACTATTATACTAATATAAAGTACTAACATGTATACTCAGAATATGAAATTTCCTCCTTCTTGCCTTGAAATCTCTTCTTAAAAGCAGAAGGGAAACATGATTTACGGATAATAGGGGCCCAGGAATAGTCAGCTTAACACGGTGGAGACTTTAGATTACAGATAAGATATCTCTGTTTATTTCCAGCAGGTTCTCATAAAAGTTGAGCTATACTCCTTCACTGTTTAACGTTTCTGATAGCTACATGAGCCCTCTCTGGTGACGGGCAAACTTTGTTCAGACGTCACAACAGCACCAATGTAAACAAAGGACCCGCTACAGCTGTTTGAGCTGCTGAGCCTGCTCGCTGTTTACACATGTGACTGCAATGGGAAGACTTTCAAATTATACAATAATTACTTCAAATGTTTAACTATTTCATTCTGCAGACCAAACTGGAATAAAAATATTCAGACGTGGGAATACACTGAGAGAGTAGCATCTACCAGCAAAATGTAAAATTGTAGCTTAGCTCTATTATTCATTTAGTTATACGCCCCGCCCCCTCAAAAAAAAAAATCTACAAAGCATCTACTAGGTACCAGGCACTATTAGAAACACCAGGGATACAGCAATTCATAAGACAGACAAAAATCCCTACTCACGTTAATATTCAATTGGGGGGAGGCAGATGATAGAGAAGGTAATTAGGTAAAATATACACGTCATACAGTAATAAATGCTAGGGGTAAAAAGAGGGGAAGGGGGAGGTGTGTGATGATATGGGAAGATACTGACATTTTAGAAGGAATACATACAGGGGAGGCCTCACTAGAAGTGATTTTTAAAGAAAAGTCTGAAGGAAATGAAGGCGCTTCCTGTGTGGACATCTTGGAGAGAAAACACACCAGGCAGAGGGAAGAGCCAATGAGGTAGGGACAGGGGTGGGGACAGTACTTGGCATGTTTAAAGAACAGACAAGTGTGAAAGGGCAGAAAGAATGAGTGGAAAGTAAGAGGCAATGAGGAAAAAGAGCTAGTGTGAGTCAGATCACGTAGGGCCTTATGGATCATATTCAACTTTGACTTTTACTCTGAGTGAGATGTGAAGCCACCACCTTAGAGGACTTTGAGCAGATAAATGACTTGATGTGATTTACATTTAGAGATCACTTTGGCTGCTGTGTTGAAAGTTCCCTGCAGCAGGCTAACGACAGAAGCTGGGAGATCAGGCACAGGTTACCACCAAAATCTAAGGGAGAGATGATGGTAGGTTGGGTCAGTGTGGTAGCTGTGGCAGTGTTGAGAACTGGTCAGATTCTAGATGCACTTTGAGGCTAGAGCTGCTAAGATTTGCTGACAAACCAGAGAAAAAGAGGAGTGAAGGAGGCATTAAGATTTTTGGGCTGAGAAGTTAGAAAAATGGAAGTGCCATAAATTAAAATGGGGGAAAGACAGTAGGAGCACATGGTTTTAGGAAGTCACCCTAGCTTCAGTCTTGGACTTGTTAAGTTTGAGAGGCCTGAGAGGTATCTAAGTAGAAGTATCAAACTGGGGGTTAGATACAGTCTGGATTTAGGGTGAGGTCTGGGCTAGAGTTGTAATCAGCTTGTGGTCATTATTTTAAGCCATGAGACTGGATGAGATCAGCTGGAGAGTGAGGCACAGACTGGAAAGAGAAGGGTCCGAGGACTGAGTCATGAGTCGCTGACAACATGCAGACAGAGAAGAGAGGGAGAGTAGAGAGCAGGCTCGAAAGCACTCCCTTCTGCCTGGTATGCATTGTGCTCCTCCGGTTGAAGATTACTAAGTAAATTAGAGTAAACATTCAATAAAAATAATGTGGACTACTTAATGGAATTAGTATAATTTCATCTACAGCACGTTTTCAGTAACATTCTGGTAAATCTTAGTAATAACAACAATGAAACAACAGTAACAGGATAAAGAAATCTACCAAAGTGAAGAAACTAAATCCCACTATTATAATAACGTAATAATTTATTTAAAAACTGAAGGCTCAATAAATAGAGGTAGGTGTAGATAAATGCACAAAAGCAATCAATAGGTAGACTATAAGTGTGGGACAGCATTAAGTAATTTAATATGTGTGTGATTGGAGTCCTAGAAGGAAAAGAGAAAATAGATGAGAAAACATATATGAAAATTTCCAAAGTTGAATAAAACAACAACCCAGAAATCTAGAAAGCTTAGTTAATACCCTCAAATAAATACACACACACACACACACACACACACACACAATACTTAAAAGCAGTCAGAGCAAAAAAATTATGTTACATAAAAAAAAAAAAAAAAGGATAAGAGTATGAAATGATTTTTTAATCAAAACAATTGAGGCCAGAAGACAACATATACTACTATCTTTAAAGACTGTCGACTCAGAGCAATCAATGAAAACATTTCCCAAAATGAAGGTGAAATAAAGACATTTTTGGATAAACTAAAGCCAAGAATATTTGTTGCTAATAGAATCACATAATAAGAAATGAAAAAGAACCTGAAACCATAAAACTCCTAGAAGAAAACATAGGCATAGACTCAACATTGCTCTTAGTAATATTTTTTTTCTGATACATCTGCTTGGGCAAGGGAAAAAAATAAAATAAAGTGGACTACATCAAACTAAAAAGTTTTTGCACAGCAAAGGAAACCATCAACAACAAAAAAACAACCTACTGAATGAGAGAAAATATTTGTCAATAATACATCTGGTAAGAGATTAATATCCAAAATTTATAAAAACTCATACAACTCAACACTTAAAAAAACCCCCAAGTGATACAATTAACTATTAAGCATAGGATCTGAACAGGCATTTATCCAAAGAGGACATACAGATGGCCAATAGACATATGAAGAGATGTTCAACATTACTAATCATCAGAGAAATGCAAATTAAGACCACAAGGAAGGATGTGGGGAAAAGGAAACTCTCATACACGGTTGGTAGGATTGCAAAGTGGTACAGCCACTATGGAAAACAGTCTGGAGGTTTCTTGAAAAATTAAAAATGGATATACCTTTGACCCAGCAATTGCACTTCTGGGTATTTATCTAAAGAAAACCAAAACGATAATCTGTAGAGATCTATGCACCCCAATGTTCATGGCAGCACAACTTTCAATAGTCAAGATATGGAAGCAACCTAAATGCCCATCAACGGACAACTGGATAGAGAAATTATGGTTCACATCTACAATGGAATATTACTCAGTCATTAAAAAAAAAATGAAATGCTACCATTTGCAATGACATGGATGGACCTAGAGGCTATTATGCTGAGTGAAATAAGTCAGGCAGAGAAAGAAAAATGCCATATGATTACACTCATATGTGGAATCTAAGGAACAAAAAGAAAAAACTAATTAAAAAAAAAACAGACTAACAAATATAGAGGACAATCTGGTGATAGTCATAGGGGAGGGGGATTCAGGAGTTGGGGGAAAGGGGTGAAGGGTTAAAGAACTACAAATTAGTAGATGATAGTTGGTCACAAGGATGGGGAGCACAGCACAGGGAATGCAGCTAGCATCAATGTAATGGCCAGGTGGAGAGCCTGAGGAGAGAAAGAGCAATTGGGATCATTTTATAAACTATATAAATGTCTAAAATGTCTAAACAATGTACTGTATACTTGAAACTAATAAAATTAAGTTTAAAAAAGTGAAAGATGGTAGACTGGATTTTGGGGGAAAAAAACAAAATTGAAGTATATATTCAGATGCATTTTAAATATGGAGGTATAGACAGATTGAAAGTTAAAAGATGGAAAAATATACACAATGTTAAATATAAGCTTTAGAAAACTGATGTGACTACATTAAAGGCAGAGAAAGTAGACCTTAAGACAGAGAACACATCACCAAAGATAATGTCATTTTGTAGTAACTCAATTGATATATAACAATCCAAAATATGAATGCATCTAAAAGCAGAGCTTCAAAATACATCAAACAAAAACTGACAGGACTAAAAGGAAAAAAGATAAATCCAAAAACATAGCTGGAGATTTTCAAACCCCTCTCTCAGCAACTGGTAGAGCAATGACTATCTAGAAAATCTGGAAGGATGCAGAAGATTTTAACAATATTATCAAACACCTTGATCTACTTAACACTTAGGTCACACGACTGCACGATGTGCATGTTCTTTTCTAGTGTGAATGGGACATTCACTGAGACAGGCCATATCCTGAGCTTTAAAAGAAGCCTCACATTCTAAAAGAACTGAAATCATATACAATATATTTTCTGATCACACACACAAACTAAATTAGAAATCCATAACAAAATGATATCTAGAAAGCCCCCAGATAATTGAAAATTAAACAACACACTTCTAAATAACTTATGGGTCACAGAAGAAATCACAAAACAGATTATGTAATATTTCGAAGAGAATGATTTAAAAAACTCGACATATCAAAACTTGTACAGTACAGCCAAAGCTGTACTTACAGAAGAATTTTTATCTTTATATCCTTATATTAGAAAAGAAGAAAGGCTTAAAATTCAGGATCTAGGATTCTACCTTAGGAAACTAGAAAAACAGAAACCAAACTCAAAGTAAATAGAATGAAATAATCATGTAGAAATCAATGCCAAAGATAAAAGACAAGCAATACAGAAAAACCAACAAAGCTGAAAGCTGGTTCTTTGTAGAGACTGATGAATTAGGTAACAGCAGTTAGGCTGAGAGTCTGTTTCCTGCCTCTCACCCTGGGCCCCAGGCTGATGCAACAGCCACCATAGTGAACGCCATGATTCTCATGGCAGAGGGGCTGCAGAATCTGACTAATCTAATGTTCCAGCCCAGAAGGGACTCAGATCTAGGCCAATAATCTCAATCACAACGGGGCAGGGATTGAAATCTCACCTTGTGCCAGAAGGCAAAGAGCTGGAAATATATGGGGAGCCTCACTGAAGACTACCTCCATGAAGGGAATGAGAACATGTTAGTCTTCTCTGAAGTATTAAACCATTTACAGTGTTGCTTTTGGGTCGAGGGAGGGGGCAGGATAAATTAATTTTAATAGATGAAGATGAAGGTTCTTTCCATAAATATCTGAACCTTTCGAAGTGTTAATGAGAAGCTACCAGCTTCTAATGTTTCCTTTTAGAAGAAAACAAACATTTGTGTGCAACTTCAACACATGCAATCCAGTGACCACCCCACCCCCATGTCCAAAACCACAACATGATTATCAGTATAACTCTACTAAAAGGCAGACATACTCAAGAATCTGTACAAAAACAAAAACAAAAAACAAAAAGCCCTGTAAACTGAAGAAATTAAAACCATACAGGGAAAATGCAAATGTCCTACAATTTTCAAACAGATGATTACTTTTCCTCATAAAAAATTAGAGAAAGTTCTGTCTAGCTAGCGGGTAGCAAGCACCATAGTAGATACTCCAAGAAAATTAATGCACATCACCACAACATGGAAGAAAATCAAAGCTTAGAGTAAATGGGATGTGATTTGAAGATTTCAAAATATTCCTTTAAAATAAAACTTCTGTACAAAGATGCTGAGCATTTATCTACAGGCACTGTGAGACTCTACTACACACTGAAGAATCAGTCTGTAAGCTAAGATAGAAGGTAGAGATACAGCACAAACAGCATACTGCCTAGCAGATAGTTTCTACTGAATAAATGTTGAGAGAATGACTGAACATATGTTTACCAATAAATTAAATACATGTACAACATACAAAACTTCCATGTTGACACGGTTATGCTGCATATAGACATAAATCCAGTCAAGAATGTTCGCACAAGGCCTATTGGCTCTTAAGTAACTGGCATGCCAAAGACCCATATGCCCAAATCATTTCTGCCCCATTTCCAGCATCATACCTCTCAGGCTCTGTCTCTACACACGCACCGTTAAGAAAAAGTACTCTGAGGATTTACAAGGAAGCAGCAGGTTTTGGGAAAGGCAGAGACTGCTTAGACCAGGGTCAGAATTCCAAGCACGATGAGTGTGCTTTCTTGGTCTTCTAGATCTGAGATATACAGTTCACATCGTCGTCCACTGACTTTGGTTAGGTTGCTTTAGATCATAACCATTACAGACTCATTGATGTAAATGTATCATGTTTTAAGAATGAAAACCTATCCAGTAGGGCTGAGGGAACTTTAGTCACTCATCTATCTGTGTGTACTAGTTCAACGTACCTCCCACTTGAGATAGCGGCAGCTTTTTTGGAGAAAAGGCAGTCAGTTTAGAAAACAGAAAGCTACCCAGGTTACAGTCAATCTGGATAGGGTACCAGAAAGCTTAGTTAGTACATGCAGCAAATTCACACATTTATAGGGAATCCAGAAGCACTCGCATTGAAGGAAAAATCCCTATGTTAAAAAAAAAAAAAATGTTGAAATCAAAAATAATAAAAAATAAATCAAAAATATCTGCTTTTAACTGTAGAATAATTCCATAAGTGATTAAAAGTTAATTTCATTACTTCAAAAGTTCCTGAACTGATAAAAATCGTCTTAAATTTTCAGTTATTTTGAAATCAAGGACCATGTTTTTTTCTACTTGTGCCAGTCCCCAAGGAGAAAAGACATATGGGTCCTGCCTTGAAGCATCACTAATGCCAGCCTGAAACAGGTAGGGACATGGGCGGTGGTAGGTCGGGACAGTGGAAAGTGCACGGCTTTATAATCAGATACACCTGGGTTCCAATCCTTCCTCAGCAGTGAACTATGAGGTTCTTGAGCCTCAGTTTACTGATCTATAAAATGGACATGGTAATGCTGACTTTTCAGGTTGTTAGATGGATTCAAATTAATACATATATATCAAGAAGTATAAAGCCTGGCTTGATGTAAGGACTCAAAAAAAGAAAAATGGTGAGAGTGTATGAGAAAATCCAAAAAACAAACATAGTCAACTGTTAATTATATATAAGTAAGTAGAGAATTTCCTGTGGGAGTAAGTACTTTTGAGTTAGGAAGGCCTCGAGATGAAAAGGGCCCACTTGCGACAAGACAAATACTCTTCAGCTCTGATCTCATCTTCAAGCCTTAACTTTTTCAAGAGCTGGCAAAGATGTGAGAGTGGAGAACCATAACCTTAAGGTAAACCTAGGGCAAAAAGCCAGGGCTCTGATCTGTTTACAGCTTGGCTAAGATTCTAGACTGAGCCCAAGGCCATAACAGTGGTGTAAGATTCTGAAAAGTTATAACTTCCTTGTTCTGTTGTTGCTCATATCCCTTGTTTTCTAGTATTACTTAATAGTAAAACTCTTAAAAGTAAGTAGGGGCAGAAGGAAAGGTGAACCCGTGAGACCGAATGCCATTCTTCCAGCAGCCTTCAGGGAAGCTGCATCCCAGGGGAAGAGTGGGTGGGGAAGCAGTAGGAGGCAAGCAAGTTGAGGGCCAAAGGCCCTTGCAAAGAAGAAAAAGAGGTTCTAGCATTTAAAATGGGTTCCCGACAATGATTTAATTCCATTCGGTAAAGATTTTTAGAGCAAAATATAAAGGTGCAAAACACAGAACATTCCCTCTAAGATCTTATTACGTTCTAGAGGTAGGATGAGGTTGTGAAAATGGAAATGACTAAGATAAACCATGTGGGACTGGTGTCATGTGATTTTTAAAAAGGAAGTGACCAAAGCTGAGTGAGGGGATGAGGAAGGCTTTATGGAGAAGGAAAGCATCTGAGGTAAGCCTTGAAGAATCTCGTGGATTTGAAACATGGTGAGAACAGACATATATGCATGCCAGGCACAGGATGAGCCCAAGAAAAAGGCAGAGAGAGACAGAGTTAGACGTGCAATGAGCAGCTTGGATGCAGAGCAGGCAGCGCCTACACATTCTGGTGGCAGGAAGAGGTCCAAGAACTGCCAATCCCACATGGCTCCTGAATCCTCTTTTCTCTTCTGGGTTTCAGACTCCCATATCCATCTATCCATTGGATGTCCCCACCTGAATAAATCATCAAACCCTCTCTGTTCACAATTCGAGACTGACGTTCCCTACCCCACAGAGAGCCTCCTTCCAGCCTCCTATATTCCCCATCTTAAACCTATAACCAGTAGTCAGGACTAGAAACCTCGGAGTTATCTCGACTTACAGCCCTCCTTCCTCTCCCCCCACCCCTGCGATCCTCAATACCTGGTGGGCCACCAGGCCTAACCATTCTCTCCTGAGCATCTCCTGACTCCTATCCATGTACTTTAGCACTGACTCCACGTATTTCGGGTTCTTTGGTTAAACTTGTGAATTATGCAGTTTGAACTCTTGTTTACTATCTACGGGACCTTAGACAAGTTACTTAACCATCTTGTACATCAGCTTCCTCATTTGTTAAATGGGGATTATCAAAGCTCCGATCTTGTGAGTTACCCTGAGGATGCATACACCTATAAAGCACTTAAACCGTTGCCAGCATCCAGCAAGGGTCCAGTGAATGGCAGTTATTCTTATCACTGTAGTATCAGTATTATCGTGTATTACTGTCTTACTATTATTTCAAAAAACTTCTAACTAGTCCACTGACTTCTACTATTTCTCCATTTCTAAATCAAATGATTCTTAAACTTTAATTTGAAGGCTTTTTCGAAGAAAAATACCACTTACACGGAGCTCAGTGTGTTAAAACAGAGAAAGGAGAGCTACCCTTGTCGACATGAAGGAAAGACACCTCTGGGTGCTGCCCCCTATTCCATACCCTCAGAGATGCAGGAGGCGCCCCACAGACCACCTGGGCTCCTCTGAGCTCACATTTCTGTGGGCCCTGAGCCTTCACCTGTCCTAGAGCCCCTTCTAAATCACAAATATGATCATCTCAGCCTTCTGCCTTAAGGCCTTCTAGGGCCCTTCACCTTCAAGTCCAAACTCTTAGGTATCTCATTCAAAGTAACACCGAACCACTGGGGCACAAGGTGGAGAAGGAAGCAGGTGGGCAGAGCTCCAAGGCGTGCATAGCAAAACTTACTGCTAAAATTCTATTTCAAGAAAAGTAAGCAAAGCTTGGATCAGAGGCATTTGATACAGTAATGCTGGACTGTTATTTTTATTGGTGTTATCATTATTATTATTATTGGTAGGAAAAACAATAATTTTGTAGCTTATTTTTACAAAACGCAAAAACTCCAAATACTGGGTCGTTTTGTGCAGTTGTATTTCTATTTACATGTACAGACATATAGGTCAGTCCTGAATCGAACGCCATCCTTAGAGACATCTGATAACTGCAGATGGGGCGCTGTGTCCTGCAGCCAGCATCCCCTGCTGGGCTGAAGGTCAGCACTGGGCCAACATCTTCCCTCTAATTACCTCTTTATTTTTGACTTTAGGATGAAATCTAATCTCTGCTTTTCCGTTGTTCAACTAATTTCATATTCAGTAATATCTACAGATACATACACGTCCTTCAACTCCACAGCAATGACCTGCACCTTTAACTACATCTGCAAAAACATGCTATCTTCTCTTATTCACCTGGGAGTTAAGCCCGAGTGTGGCTAATAATCAGGATAGTCCCCTTTGATCAAGTTATATACTAAAGTTTTCAGGAAAAAGTTAGATAAGGACAAAACCAAGTTCTAGATGCCCTAAAACTATGGTGAACAACTACAAACACCTTTTAGATTCCTGAAAGAAAGATGCACAAAGAAGAAAGTGGTTGAACTTGATCTTGTAAGCAGCCATTTAACCAGGCAGGGGATTAAAGTGATTCTTAACAGAATGGCCCAAATTTTATGTTTTGAAAGACTGACATGACATTTTGGGAGCACGGCCCTTTACACATGGGGGACTGACTGGCGAGAGGAAGAATGCCCCCTGCCCTGCACCCCAGACCCTTTCCCATCCACGTGAAGCTGTGCTCAGAGCCTCGTGCTGTGCCTTCTAGAGAGGACCACTGCTGCCCACTCCCACCACGATGCTTCCTTCCAGGTGGAGGCGGCCCACAAAGCCCACTCTTCAGGCCTCCAACTCCTTTACTCACTTGGCCTTGACTAGGAAGTCTGAGAAGAATAAATCTGACCCACTTGCTTCCTTGACTCCCTCAGGGAACAGATGCAGCCTCCAGCCCTGGGGCGGCCTGTACCTGCATCTAATTCTGAGGCTCAGGTAGCTGTCCCCCACTAGACACTTTCTTTTTGTTTTGCTATTACCATTAAGCTATATCTTTCAACTTAGTTACCCCCCCAAAAAAGTTGATACTATCTTCCACCAGCCACAACTTTGTTTTCTTTCTCAGTTTGTTCAGAACCCAAGGGGGGAAATGTGCTGTTTCACAGGTCCCTTAGAGATGAAGGGAGAGTCCCTGCCACTGGGATCTCGACAACAGGGACACAATACCAGGAGAGTTCCCAAGCCTGAACCCTGCGGCAAGGCCCCTATGGTCTCCCTCCGCCCACTTCTTGGAATCTCTCTCCTTAATGCCCCAGATCTGCAGCCTGTTAACAGACAGGGAGCCCAGAGGATGTGGTCGCTGCGGTGATCCAAATGTTGGGGTGCAAACTCCTTGATGCCAATTAAGACTTATTTTAAACCCTTTTCTATTGTTGTTTCTGTTTTCCTTTGAACAAACAATCTGCCATGAAATTTCACCACAGGATCTTGTTTTCCTTTAAAATATTTTTTTCATGCTTACCATGTTATGTGACATGCAATTTTCTTTTCACACCTTGTAACTACATGAGAATTTAACGTTTTAAAACGGAACATAACTGATAAAATTGTTTTATATTTATCACTACCTGAACGTTATACTGCTCATAATTTGGTATACACCCAAAGCCATTAGGAAGTCTGATGGTTTTGTTGTTGCTGCTGTTCATTAAGATATTGGAACTCCGTACTTTAGCAGGAAACCGAATTTTTATTTAAGAGTCTTCTTCACTTAACTATCCCTGATGGACGCTCTATAATAACCTGATTTTATGTACCATGTAAGTTTCCCTTTTTCAAAAACGCATTCGTTTTCAGAAAGGCAATTTCACTGAACCCTTTCTCAAATTAACTTTTTGTTTAAATATCTCTTTCATTTTTAAAGATCCATTTGTTGTCCTGCTGGAGGATTTTTTTTTTTTTTTTTTTTAAAGCAGTTGACAACTGCCCAGCAACAGCAGCCTGTGTTTGCAGTCACTATTTTGGGCTACATCACATGTCACTTACATAACCTTGTTTAACTGCTCCTGAACTGGTTCGAACAACCTGGGAAACAGATTACGGCAGTCCCAGCAAATTCCTGCATTGCAGATTCTGATGGGTGATTTCCCATCCCCCCCACCAGTCCTGCACCTTATAATGTTGCATGGTGAGTGAGACGGTGTCCAACAAGAACTGGTTATTTATTGTTAGAGCTAAAACACTTGATAATTAACTTCCTCTGCTCAGTTTAAACCAGTCCAGTCTGCCCATAATAAACCAGTGAACAATGCTCCCCTGCTGCTGAGGTTTACGAGTGAGCCTGGATTAACATGCTTTAAAATGCCAGAGGGGGAAAAAACTCACTTGGGAAGTAAATATAGGTTGCCTTTGCCACCTTGAAACACAAACCTTTTGAAGTTATGTTTTCAGGCTTCTAAGATTTTAATTTAGAAGTCAGATTGGACTTATTTTTTTTTTCCCCCTGCGGTGTTTCAAGAGCTCTTCCCATGTTGGTAAGAACAAAATTCCCACATAAACGTTCTTCTGGTGTGAAAGGTGTTAGTTTTTTTTTTTTTTTTTTCCCCACGTTAAAAAATAAAAAATAAAAAACAACAAAACAACAAAAAACCCTTCTAATTGTCATGACTTAAAATTTAGGCACCCTGCATATTTCATTGAAAGATAATTAAGGGACAAAAACCAAGTGCTGTAAGCTTTTAACCTTGAGAAACATTTATTAGGATGTAAATAGGAAAAGACAAGTAAGTTATGACGAGGAACAAGGAACATTTTTTCAGGAGTGACTTACGTCCCACACACATCCAATAGTAGGAATTTAGCAGAGTTGTGCTTCACTATGCAAAAACATCTGTTATCTAGATAAACTAATACGTTATTCAAGGCAGTGGGTAGGGAACCAGCATTTGCTGAATTCCTGTTATGTGACAGGTGCTTTACCAATCATGTAATATAATCTTCAATCTAAAAATCATATGGAGTGGACCCCATAAGATAGGTCACATTACCCCCATTTTGTCAATGAAGACATGGAGAGGTCACGTCATGTGGCCAGCTTCGCTGGGATTCATACTCGGAGCTCTTTCGTCATAGCGCCTACTCATTCTATGGTTCCATACGTACTAAAGGGACCCCTAAGATATTTATACCTAGAGTATAAAATGGAACAGAATCTTTGCAGTAAAACATTCAGGCTACCATATAAAGGATAACTTCTATACTGAAACATCACTAACTACTCTGACACTTGGAAAAGGAAACTGCCTGAACTCAGGCAAACCTGCAGGCCTAAGCCTCAGCTGAAATATGAATAGGATGGCAAACTTGCATACTGCCCAATCCACCACTTTCGCCTGATCCAAATGTATCTCTAAACCCCAGACCTCGAAGCAGACATAGGCACAGCCCTGCAAAACTGAAAAATCCTGTGTGCTGGGTCCTTAATAATCAGATTTCATTCATTTTTGTCCAACCAGCAAATCCACCAAGATCTCAAAAGTGGAAATGAGGCTTGAGCAGAGAGAAGGGTCTCTTGTTCGGCCACTCTGGCCTCAAACTATTTGTTATGACTTGAAGGTCTCGACACAGCTCAGTAGGTCCTTATTTGCCATCTCAGGCATCGCCTGGTTTCTAAATACCCTTACAGGGCTAAACCCAGGAGAGAGCTGTATTGGGAACAGGAAAATTGCATCATAAACTTCTACCAAAGATCTAAATTTTTGCTAGAAAAGGAGTCACTAAACAATTTGGTATGAGGTTTTTTGGCTCATACACACACAAGTTAGACTAGTTTACATATATAATGATATAATGTACATGGTCCAGAATACGAGAGGTGCTGTGGGGCAGATGATGAAAAGGTTCCCTCCCCCTTCCCTATCCTGGCCACCCAGTTCCCTTCCGCAGAAGCAGCCACTGTGATCAGTGCCTCTGCATTAGGCTAGGGGTTTTCCAGGATATGTCTTTTAACCACGGCAAACATACTGTTTATTAAGTTAGGCGCTATTAATACATTCATTCATTCATTGATTACTAATTAATGCAACAAATAATTACTGAGTGGCTACTATGTGCCAGTTATGATCAGCTCAGAGGCTGAGAGATGAAGACGACGAGATCCTTATCCTTGAGGCCCAGTGTGGGACGCAGGGTCCTACCCAAATCAAACCCTAGGGCAAGAGAAGCACATGGACAGAGTGCCATGGCGAACACAGAAGAGGAAGTGATGGTCTCTGCCTCAGAAGTCAGAAAAACCTTCCTAGAAGTGATGACGTGAGGCCAGCTTCATGTGGAATGGCTGTCAGATGGGAAGGGAGTTAGAGGAGTTTTCCAACTAGAGAAACAACATGTCACAAAAATAAATGTTGTCAAAGGGTATCATACATTTAGAGATGGGTGAGCTTTGGGAGCCCGGAGCACAAGGAGTGTATGTGGAGGCAGTAAAAAGTAAGGACCTGCTATGCCATTGTCTGGACGTGAATCTTGGGCAATGGGGAAGCTGGTCCAGGTCTAACTGATGTTTCAGGAAGTTGGGAGTCCAGTGTTAGAGACTCTAAAGTCATGGTGAAAGGGCTGGTTAAGCGCGGAATTCAGATGACTCCTTCAGAAGTGGGTGGTTAGGAGATACAATTTCCAATCAACCATCCTTACCTCTGTTACTCCCGACCCCAAAGGTGCTTTTCCATATCTGAGTTGCTTCCACATCCACTTCTAATCCAAGTGAGAATGGCTGAAGCCATCGTAAATTATTTTTTTCTGGTCCTCTATGCAAGTATTTCATATCTTTCTGATTTTATAACTCAAAGTTGTTGACTTCTATCTCCTGGGTCCCATCATTGTCTCAGAGAAGCAGACAATGTGCACACTTGAGATTAAAAAAAAAAAAAAAAAAAAAGCAGCCTTGGAGGTACCAACTCAGTTCGCCAAAGCACATAGCACTTTTGTTTTTAACTTTATAAACTGACCAGTCCCTCTTTGCCCAATTATTCCCAAGAGAAATGACTCACGATTTTAGAATGTTTGAACCAAAACTTTTGTGCTTATGAAGGAAAAGTGGTACAAGATGTAAACTAGAACTTGGAGTTGAACTTTAGGATCAGATGGAAGAGGTGGAGAGGAGAGGAACTGTGGGAAATGGTTGTAGGAAGTAAGACCAGCTGTGGGCTCGGAACGAGGAGGGCGCGGTGGGTGAGGGAGCAGATCCTCAGAGTGCGGCACAGCAGCCTTGGGGACGCGACGGCATGAGCTGGAAGTAAAGGGTGGGTGAGCATGTGCTCGTTCAAAGCCACTAGGTTGGGAATGTCATCTTACCATATTTAATGTCTACGATCATCTTTTTAATAGGTGATATTATCCTTATGTCCTGGACCAGGATACAGCCGGCCATGGCGCTCCACAGGGCCAGCGCTGATGCCAAAATTTGAACCCAGGTCCGACAAAAGCTCATGTTCACCTAGCAATTCACTGAGAAGCAATCTTTAAGTCTTAACATGCAAAAAAGTATCTCATTCTTGCTTTCTAAGAATATTTACACTCACCCATTTTACCCTTCTACATTTGATCGTTTAAGTAAATTGATTAAAATCAAAGGATTTCCAATTTAGAGAACAGCTTATTCCTTATTTACAGCTGAAACTCAGGACAAGAAAGGTTCCTAAGGTAGTTCGTAATGTCGTAACGGGCTTTGGGGTCAGACGCGTGTAGGTTACATCCAGGCCATCACTTAGCAGCGAGGTAACACCGAGCAAGTCGTTTAAGCTTATATTTTCTCATCCGTAAAGTGAGAGTAGCAAAGCTTATCTCAAAGGGGATTATAGAGAATAAATGCGATAGTATGTTTAAAATGCCTGGTACCATGCTTGGTACACAACAGGTGCTCCACAAACCTGCTCTCCCCCAAGGTCACACCGTGAGAGCTCGGTTGGGACGCGGAGCACTGTGCCTGGAGCAGACCCCCTGGCTGCCACCTGGTCTCACTACTCCCTGACTGTGAGAGCTGTCGTGAGTCAGCATCATGAAGCTTCAGTGCCCCCCTCTGTAAACGGGGATAGTGATCGCATCTCTCCTTTAGGGCAGCATTTAGCTTTGCCCAGGGCAATCCTGACTTTGGACAGACAGGATCTAGTCCCTCTATTCCAAACCTGGGATCCCTGTGTTAAGTCGCTTTTTTACCATAGTGCTTGTATTTCAGGTTTACTTTCTGTTAACTGGGCTTATTATGGCTTATTCCTCTGTCTTGCTGCCTGTTTTGGAGCATGCATGGTACCTCCAATGCTTATAGGACTAAATTCCCCACACCTCGGCCCCCTCTGAAGTTCAGCCCAAGACGAGCTCTAACACTTGCCTTTCTTCAGATCTCACCTGTCTCCTGCACCCAAAGACTCTCACAATGTCCTGCCTATACTACAGGGGCTTCTTGCTGACTTCTGGACTGTACTGTCTCATGGCCCCTGTGTCCACGCCCCAGTTCTTACCCCACCTGGGGGAGCAGGTCTGGTTTCACACCCCGGGCCTTTCCAGTTTACCCCATCATTACATTTGTTAATTTCCAAAGATATATTTTCTTTCCCTAATTCCTGTCACTTTTTCTCTCATACAGAAGCAATAAGATACAAATGAATAACAACATCTGCGATTGTAGTGTGTTTTTCCCTCTCTCCCCAAAAGCAAGGGGCAGCCATGAGAAACATACCAAAAAACTTTGTTTGATCACTAAGAAAGTATATACGTTTACAAACTGACTGCCTAACTATCACTGCAGTCATTTGCAAAAGAGACAGAGGCACTCGTGTTAGCAATCTATGTAACTGGAACCTGCCAGCTAATTTTTAGTTCATTCAGATAATCTAAAGGGCTGGGATGGCTGCTCCCGGCCTTTGTCTGCGTGGACCTTCCTTTGTCTTCCAGGTCTCCCAGCTCCGGGTCTTAACTAGCGTTAGGTCCTGAACTGACCTTCTGGAAGGCTAGAAGTTCCGGGGACATTCCAGCCCTGCCCTGTTGCTACTCCCCAGTCCAGGATGCTGGCTCCTGAGTTTGCTCAGAGCTGCACTGCTGCATAATGTTCTCTCCCTGGACAAGAGTTTCCCTACTGGGCTCCAGGTCATAAGTCAACATGGTCCTCTATTCCGCATCCTCTTCGCCTTGAAAGAAGGTCAGGGTGGGTCAGCTTCACGAAGACAGTCCTATTTTACTAACAGAGAATGAAGGTGGGCAGACAGGGGCCTGCTTTGGTGTGATGCCTGGCTAATCCCAACTTTCTAACATCCTCTCCAGTGGTGTATGGACCCAAGCCCAATGGATTACAGCAAGGTAATGTGCTTCCCCATCTGTCAGTGTTCTTCATGCATACTCCTAATGGGAGAAAAAGAACGGGAGTTTGAGGCAGAGTTGGGCCTTGGTATTGGTCCCCCATCTGAGGCGTTTTCCTAAGCACCTACCTGATATTGCTGGTGTGACCTTACTAGTCCCCATCCTATATCCCTGCACTCTACAAGGTGGTTTAGGTGCCATGAAGCATGGGTAAAACTCCAATATTCCAACTGCCCACCTGCTGCGTGGTCTCTGAGGCCTCGCACCAACCATTTGTCTTGGAATTACTATGCCCCTTTGACTCTTGACCTGTTCCTATTTGTTCTAAGGTGTGTCATAAGTACAGCACTGTGCTGTAGGAATGAGGAAATTCCGAGATACAAGTGCAAAGCAATCGTAATGTGGTTTTTAAGCCTTTTCTCTCCATAAGTATCAATAAAGTTTTACTTTAATATGTTAAACTTTTTCATACATAAGTTCCTCTGTGACTTTTGCAAATCACTACTTTCTTGGTATCCTGGTCAAGTAAAAGCCTTTCCAAACCCCTTCTCTTATCTGGAAATACAGAGATGGAATTAGATGAGCTCTGCTGCCTGTCCCTTCCTCTGCCTCTTTGCTTCCATGGTCCTGAAAAGAGGAACAGTGAAGGAAAAGGGAGAAAGTCATCATTCGAATGAACAGGCAGCAAGCAGGGCAATGCAGCCTTCCCGTCACCTGCGTGAATACACAGTGTACGTGGCAAAACCAGACCAGGAGCAAACTGCTGAAACAGAAGAGGGAGCTGTAATCACAGCCCTCATCCCACGCGGGAGTCTTGGAATTGCATATCAGTTAAGAGTTCAAAAGCAGTCACTATGGCTTTTGATGAGAAAGGCAGTCAAAAATAAAGCAAATTACTTTTCTGAATATACTTCTAAGGAAAGTACTCTAGGAGATGAAAAAAAAAAAAACACTGTGTACATAAATGTACAGATATGTACTCATACATATATTTTAAATAACTACAACAGTGTTCAAAGTTAAAAAGTGATTACGCTACAGTTTTGAAGCTAAGGTCTAAAAAATATCTAAAATCTTCATTAGGTATTTCAAAATAAAAATAAAAAATGCAGAAATAAGGTTCGCCCCCCTCTTAATCTATTCACTACAGACCTGAAAGTCTTTGAGGAGGCATTTGTTTATGTATTTATCTTTATGTTGTGACTATAAAATTCATAAAATGTAATGGGAAAAGTCTAGAAGTAATACTTTCAGTCAAAGAAAAATTAGAGATTGTTTTACTTGACACGCGGTGGCTTCACTGGAAGAATATTAAAGAGGTAGTCTGTGGTTAACACCTTAGATCGAGTTACATGAGATAATGTGCCTGTATGAAGCAGGATGACGATAAACAACTACAGCTTGTAGGCCAAAAATAGCCTAGTTTTTCCCAGCTCTAAATTCCATCTGTCAAAGTAAGGTGGATGGCATTCACCAGATACCAGCGATGCATATATAGCTGAACTGATTCAATCTTCTGTGGGACTTAGGTTTGTTATCTATAAATAATAATAACATATCATCAATTAAGGGAATCTGTATAAATGTTTATGTAACGAAGGCTTTGGCCATCATCATCGGCCCAGTCTTCCTCCCTTTCTAGAAGCTAAAATCAACACTTTCACATCCTCTCTACACTTGTCTAAGTCTCTGAGTGAACCTCAAGTTTCCTGAAATGTCACTGACCCTGGACGACGTATCTGCTGTCTCTGAAGCACCCTCACACTTTATCTGAACCTCAGGAATCCAGCTAACATTGGCTGAGAACTACTGTGAGTTAGGCCGCATAGCACTGTATTTTCTTTTAAGATTTGCAAGAATATCATAAGCTATTAAGATCATGCCCACTTGATGTTGTTCTCATTGCCCTGGCAAATTCTTACCAGGAATTTTTTCTCTCTTCCCTCTATGAAGTCTGGCTGTTTGTACATCATGTCATTCCTTCACATCTAAATCAGAACACCTTAAAGGTAGGAAGCAAGCCTTATGCATCGACAGAGCCCCACGGTGCCGAGGATGCAGTAAGTGTTAAATGCACATGGCATGGGCAGTTCTACACCCTCACTCTGAAATGTAAGAAGTACAGTTCTCATTTAGCACCAGCCTAGTGCCTCAGGCAGGAATGCCCGTCTCTTCAGCTGATACACCAATCCTGTGCTGTGGACTGCCCTTCCCCCTGAAGCTCTCAGTGCCCAGGCTGGCAGACGAGTAGGAGTTAATGCTTAAGATCCTGGCCCAAAGAATATCCAGTCGCAGAATCATTATAGAATAAGGCAAATAAACACAGGGGGGCTAAGAAAACATCTGAAAGTGAATGAATGATTTGAAATGAAAATTAAAACAAAAAGTACATTTTGACTATTGTTTAATGGTCTGCAACAAAAGGAAAAAAACAAACTCTCATTGATTCATAGTTTAATCCTATGATACAAAATGATTTGTGATAGAAATAGAGGCATTGTCTATCTGCATGGTTTCAGACTCCGGTGCCTCGTAAGCAGCTACTGTGTGACAGGCACCATGTTGACTGAGCACACAAAGCATGCTAGAAAATATCTGCTCGCAAAGAGTTCGCAGCACGACATGTATGTGACGATGATAAAATGTGCTAAGTGCTTTTTCAGGTATAAAATGTATTATGTTAGGATGGCTATTATTAAAAAGATAAGAGATAACAAATTTTGGTGAGGAATGAAGAAAAGGGAATCCTCGTGCACTTAGTGGTGGGAATGTAAACTGGTACAGCCACTGTGAAAAACAGCATGGAGGTTCCTCAAGAAATTAAAAATAAAACTATCAAATGATACAGCAATTCCACTTCTGGGTAGATATCCAAAGGAAATAAAATCATTATCTTGAAGAGATAGCTGAGCTCCCGTGTTCATTGAAGTGATATTTACAAGCCAAGGTATTGAAGCAACTTAAGTCTCTGTCAACAGACGAATGCACAAAGGAAATGTGGTATATGTGTGTATATTTATGTATATCATGTATATCGGCTACAGAGAGAGGGAGGGATGAAGGGAAGTTGATTGACTGATTGTTCAGCCTCACAAATCCTGCAATTTGTGACAACATGGATGAACTTGGAGGGCATTATGCCAAATAAAATAAGCCAGACAGAGAAAGACAAACACTGCATGGTCTTGCTTATATATGAAATCTAAAATTAAAAAAGTAATAAACGTCGAACTCATAGAAACAGAAAGCAGGAATGGTGGTTGTCAGGGGCTGGGGGTTGAGGGGTGAGGGACACAGGGAGAGGCTGATAAAATGATACAAACTTTCAGGTATAAGATGGATAAGGTCTGATGACCTAATGTATAACATGGTGGCTGTAGCTGATAACACTGTATTGCATAATGCTAAGAGAGTAAAACTTAGGAGCTCTCACAGAAAAAGAGGGAGGAAAGAAGAAAAGGAAGAGGAGGAAGATGATGATGAGACAACAATGAAGACGATGACGAAGAAGAAAAAAAAAGAAAAGGTAAATATGTGAGGTGATGGATGTGTTAATTTGACAGTGGGAATCCTTTGACAACATATACACAATTCAAATCATCATACTACACATTTTAAATGTATTGTAAATATATACTTCAATAAAGCTGAAAAAATGTTATGAGATCACAGAGGATTAAGAAATTCATGATGGAAGGAGGGGTGATCAGAGAAGCTTGATGAAGACGTCATCATTCATCTAGACCTTAAAGGGCAAATGCAGTTTTCCCCAGCTGAGAAAGAAGAAGGAAAGACACTGATGGCTTCTGTCAGCCAAGACCATACGTCCCTAGGTTGGGTCATAGCTGCCTCAACAATGTCTCACGGCACATACAGTGCCTTCTGCGAAGGACTCAGAACAAATCAGTTAAATAAGTGTGCAGATAATTTCAATGAAGTCATGGAATTAATTTTTAAAACAGTATAATAAAGATATCAAAAATATTAACACAGTCCAATTGCCAAAACTAAGGAAAAGTAGAAATCATTACACATGATTCTGAAGTCAAAGGAATGTCAAACAATAGGTGAGAAACTGACCCCAAAATTGATGGAATTCTGGTGAAGGTTTGGATTTACATGATAATTTACTAAAGAACCAGCTTCACACTTTAATATTTATAGTATTCTGAACTAAATATATTTATCCTATATGAAATTAAAGCTAAGCATTTTTATGTGGCAGTTCCAAAGGATATGGTCTTTCACGTGTATTCAACCTTTAAGTCAATACAATCTAATAGTTTCAGGAAAGAAGACGTTGGATTTCAGACAGCTATTCTGCCTAAAACACTCTAAATTATTTAAATTAAATTCTGATTAAAGTTAAAATAAAATCTTCTTCAACAGGGCATACAAGGTTCTAAGAACTCTTGCAAATGAGATCTTTGTAATCTGATTCTGCTTCATCCAGTAAAGCCATATAATAAATACACCATGACAATGCAGTCATGGTGGCTGTCTGTGGAATACTTTTAAACGTACAGAGCCCCCTTGTTCTTGAACTCTAAAAAGGCATGAGGAAATGGTACAAACAGTTCTCCTTGATGTTGAATACTAGGTACTACGCTCAATTATTGAAATTTCTGTTTCTCACAGAGGAAAATAGAGGATTTTTTTAGTCTACCTATTTTAGAAAACTATATAATTTTAAAGCTAGAGGGAAATAGTTCATTACAACCTAGGATTTACCCAAGGTTATAGAGATAACAGAGAGATGCTAGACTATAAATCAGTAGACCTGGGTTTGAAATCAAACTTGTTCACAGTAGCTCCTAGGCTTATGAAAAGGTTATGGTACAATAAGCCCACTATAAGTTGAAAATATCATAAGTCGAAGATGCATTTATTAAACCTAACCTACTGAACATCATAGCTTAGCTTAGCCTACTTTAAACATGCTCAGAACACTGAGCTTAGCCTATTGCAGGGAAAAATCATCTTGTCGCTACCATGCAACATCACAAAGATAAATATGTTAGCCCAGAGAAATTATTAACATTCAAAATTTGAAGTATGGTTTCTATTAACTACATATCACTTTCGCACCATCATAAAGTTGAAAAATTTTAAGTCAAACCAATGTAAGTTGGAAACCATCTGTAGTTACTAGCTGTGGGACTTGGAGCCAGTTACTTTACTTTTCATGGGTCAGTTTCTTCACCTGCACAATTACCTAACTATAATCTACCTTGATAGATTATTGTACAGGACAGAAAAAAATTCATATTTAAGGTGCCAAGTAAAATGCTTAGCAGAATAGATATGCAAACAGCTTAGCTATTAATATAAAGTTGAGAATTAATCAAGCAAGATCTCCTGCTTATCAATTTACCATATTGTCTGGGCTGTTTTTATTTTGCTTCGCTTAAAAAAAAAATACAAAAATACTAAAGAGTGGGTACAACTATGTACCCACCCATGTACCTACTCTCTATAATTTGTTGCTTTTTAAGCCCAGAAACAAACAAATTAAACAAGAAGATTTCCCAAATCATCATTCAGGTCTGAATGAATTTGGCTGTTACTGTAATTTAGCATTTCAAGTGGACAACTGAAAATTATATAATTAGAAAACCAGGGAAGAGAAGACTCTGCTGAAGAGCTTCCTGAGCCACATCTAGAAAAGGTGAGGTCCAGCACGCCGCATGGAGGCCGGGCCAGGAGGTAATGAACGGAGGGCAGCAGCAGGAGACTGCAGCCCCTGGCTCAAGGAAGAGCAGCTGCTGCAGCTGCTCCGTGGGCCTTGCCAGCTGCTGGCGCGGGAGCGCAGGGCGGCGCTGCCAGGTCTTCCGCTGCTGTGAGAGGAGCTGGGCGTCCAGATTTTATGTGAAACCTCCTGATTTTAAAATGCTGGTTACTAACTCAAAAATCCAATCTCCCAAAAAACATTTGTAGAGGACAAACAAAACACCTCAGTGGGCTGGGTTTCAATCTGGGGGAACCAGTCTAAGACCTCTGAAAGCACGAGGGCACCCAGGTGTTGGGGGTGGGGCTGCACTCAGCCCTTCAACAGCCAGATGGGGGCTTGGAGCGAGGAGCGGATTCTCCACTGAGGCACTGTTGGGCAGAAACCTGGCCTTTTGTCTTTGGATTTTTATTTTTATGCTTTCAAATTCACAACAAATCCTAGAAATTGGCACTAGGATGAATAATATAACCCGGTTCAGGGTACGAGAATGGAAAACGGGACATCTGGCATATAGGCATGTCCCGGAATTTCGTTACCCTGATGTCCTTGAGATTCAGTGCTGTACGCCTCTGGTGTTTCACGGAGTATTGGGAAAAACACTCACATTGACTCTGGGTTCTCTGGAAAACCATTCCAGTTCACTAAGCTGCAAATGTTATTAAATGCCCTTGAGGCATTTCTCTGAGAACCTCTGTATGCTGGTGGTGACTGTGCCCGGCTAGCTTACAGAAGCTGATCCGCGCTTTCCTTGTGAGGAAGCAAATGCTGTGGATGCACACTATGGAGAAGGTAGAGGTAATTTATTAACATGAATCCCAGCAATGTCCCACACATGACCAAAGTTATGCATTTCCAGCATCAGGATTAAAACTATCAGATTCATGTTTCCTCAGACATGCCCTGGAAAGTAACACTGGGCATCAAAAAAAAAAAAAAAAAAAAAAAACCATCAAGGCTAAAAGACTTCCTCATTCCCTGGTCCATTTGAGAGGGTGTGATTTACCTGCTAGGCTCTGAGCAGTGTAAAGATCTAGAGCAGGGTGGACAGACCTTCTGTAAAAGGGCCAAATTATGAGTATTTTAGGCTTTGCGGAACACTTTCTGTTACAACTAGTCAACTATGTCATTGTACTGTAAAAGCAATCATAGAAGATACGCAAATGAATGAGTGTGGCTGCTTTTCAATAAAACTTTATTTATGGACACTGAACCCTGAATTTCATACATTTCTTAATGTGTCACAAAATATTTTTCTATTGATTCCCCGCCCCCACTCCCTATCTAGTCTTAGCTTGAAGACCATGTAAATATATTCAGTGGGCTGGAGAAATAGTCAAGCAAGGAGAAACAGTATTTCCTGGTCAATTATCATAAATCAGGACTCTGCTAAGCACTTTATTGGATCACTTAACTATGATGGCAAACCGAAGAAATATCCTATCCTTATTTTCTCCACTTTACATATGGGAACACTGAGGCTCGGAGCAGTCAAGTAACTTGCCCAAGTGTATATAGTCAGAAAGTAAATAGCCAGGATCTGAATCCAGGCACACTGGTTGTGGGCTCCATGCTAAATACTGGCGGTCACATAAGCAGATAGTGGTTCTCAACTCTGGCTAGGCATTGAGCCCTTACTGGTACCTGAATCCTCCAATTTACTAAATCAGAATCACTGGACATGTGACCCAGGGATCTCCATGTTAAAAAAAAAAAAGTTTCCCATAAGTGTTTCTACAGTACAATGAGGACCTACGCTACTTTCTTGCTTTGTGGAACCAGGTATTATCAGACATGGTACTACTGATAAAGAAAGTACACATCCTGAATGTAGATCACCCTGCTACTCGAATCTGTTACTTAGTTCACGTTCACAGTCATAAAAAGTTCTTTAAAGGCAATAGGCCCATGAGAAGCTAAGTCCCAGATAGTACCTGGAGTCTTATTACCAAAGCCATACTTGCTGAAAACTACCACTACAGAGCTGGGATGAGCCAAAGTGGAACTAAAACTGGATACCTACACCATATCAAGAGCAAAAAGAGGCAAGATGGCTAGAAAAAGTAATACAAATCACATAAGAATGTTAAATAATACATTTAAACAGAGTAAGTGTAAATAAACCAATTCAATTTGGGGCAAAGCATTTATTTGCATGACTGCAATGGGTTCCCAATGATCAGAATCCCCCTACATAGCTTTGGAAAGTTTTTAAGTCTCTGGTTCTGAAAAAACTCACTATGTGAAAACTCTGGTAATCTCCCTTGTTAGATCTAACTCAATGGAAACCAAACAAAAAGGCAATCTGCCTCGCAAATGTGCTTCTACCTCAGAACAAACATACAAAGAGCTCCTAGGACGTGCCCCACAGAGAACAACCAGGCACTGTATACCAGAGATTTTCAACCTGGGGATAGGGACAGTCATGTCTTCCTGAACCTCCCCTTATCAGAGGCCATTAGTTCAACAGAATACCGGAACCCATCTGAATGAGGTGACTGTCCCTATGAATGTCTGACCAGGGCAGATCCACTCTCCCATTATAATTTTAACCTTCCAATGGAGTTTCTGCCTCCTTCCATCTTTTCTTTTTGATGACCCATGATTCCCTGCCACTGTCTCTGGTGACATTAACCAAGTTTTCCTTCCTTCTACCTACTGACATGTCTCAGACACCAAATGTGGCCTCAAAGGCCCTGTGACCCAGAACAGTCTGTAGTTTTTCACCCTCTTACTGGAACTGAGTGCTTGTTGCCTATCAAGTAGTCAAGAAGCTGAAAGCTATAAACAGAGAAGACAGACATGGAGATGAACTATATATCTAAAGGCGCAGACAGAGCCATGTGTAATGGACTGCGGTCCCTGTAAGCAGTATTTGTTGCCACTAGCAAGCATCTTCAATAATGATACCTTTGAATATAAAGGACAATGAAAACCTCTTAAAACCAGGGCATATCTAACACAACTACATGGCTTTACTTGCTGGGAGGTTTAGTCAATCAGATAAATAGTTTTGTTGTCTTGTTTTAGTTTTCTAAGGAGTTTCAGCAGAATGGTACAAAAAAATAAAAAGTTACCAATATTTGATCTTAACTTCTTCAAACACTCAGAGCACAGTCTAAAGTGTGGATTTACTAGAAGCTTGAGTATACAAACAAGGGTAAAAAATGGAGTTATAATTAATTGTTGCTTCATTAATGAGAAAGAACAGAAACCGGATTTTAGTAATAAGAATGCAAGGGTATCATTGAAAATATATATAAATTACATAAACACGAACGCATACACATAAAATGGCAAAAACAACACACGTTGAGAGTATGGTCCAAGAGAATCCTCAAGCACAAAAAGTGTTGTAGTTGCACAGTCAGTCCGTCATGTGAACGATGCATGACTCTGCAGAATCCCTGGAAATGCTACTGCTGCAGAGCTTCGGGAGGCTGCAGGATCAAACCCCACGTTCCCTCACACGTAACAAGAAGGCAGTATTGTGCAGTGGTTTTACGGTTTTGTTTTGGTTAATATTTTGATGTATTTTCCTTGTCTTCTTTTTTAAGCCCACTTCTTTTAATAACCTAGAATTATGTCTTACTTATCTTTAATGTGTGCAATTAATAACAATTAGTTAATTTAGAGCCTTGTGCAACCATCATGACGACACACTTTTAGAATATTCTCATGACTCCCAAAAGGTGCCTTATGTTCAATTATGGTCAATCCTCATCTCCTCCATCCAAACTAACCAACCACTAGTCTGTTTTCTGTCTCTTTAGATTTGTCTTTCTGGATGCTTTATATAAATAGAAATGGCATTTTGCTTTTGGTGTCTTTCACTGAGCACAATGCTTTTGAGGTTCATCCATGTTGCGGCATCTACCAGAATTTAGTTCTTTTTGGAACTATGTGGATAACCACATTGTTTATTCATTACCAACTGATTAATATGGGATGGTTTCCACACTGAATAATGCTCATGAACATTTGTATGTAAATCTTTGTATGGGTATATATTTTCATTTTTCTTACATAGATACCTAAGAGTGGATTTTCTGGGTCTTAAGGTAAGTTTATGTTTAAATTTTTAAGAAATGGCTGAATTGCTTTTCAAACTAGCTATACCATTTTACATTCCCACTATCAATGTATGAGGGTTATAGTTTTTTCATATATACACTTACACTTAATGTTGTTGTATTTTGCATTTTTATTCTAGCCATTCTTAGGAATATGAAGTGACATCTCACTGAGGTTTTAATTTGCATTTCCTTAATGATCAATGATGTGGAACATCTTTTCATGGAATTATTAGCCTTTCATGTGTCTTCTTTGGTGTATGTCTATTCAAATCATTGGTTCATTTTTAAAACTTGCCATTTTATTATTGAGGTCTATGGGCTCTTGATATACTCTGGATGTAAGTGCTCAACTGGTGGTTAAACCTTGGATGAAACTCTAAAATTTAAATTAAACTTTCATTTGATGAGCTCGAACAGGGGCCCTCAAGTTGTGGTTCAGGGTTTCAGGCAATGTTTCACAAGGTCCAATAAGTCAAAGGTATTTTCATAATTATATGAAGATGTTATTTGCCCCTTTCATTCTCTCATTCTTTTCATGAGAATAAATGAAATTTCCTAGGAACTGGGGGCATCTGCGATTATATGAAAGGCTCTTTAAGCACTGGGTTTTTAATGTCATTCTTAAAAGAATTAATACATGTTTTTAAATGTTTTTTTAATTTTTAGCACAAACATATAGATAGCTATAACTCACATAAACAAAAGCTCTTTGGGACTATCAACATTTTTAATTGGGTCAAGGAAACCTGAAACTAAAGATCTTGAAAACCACAGAGGTAGAAGACAATCACAAAATTCGTGATTACAGAGGTCACCAGAAAACATTTTCTTATGCCAGAGTCGAGCAAACAAAATCTATAATCAAAGAAAAACTTCCTCATGGACTCTGTCTGGAGGTGCAACAAACGAGAAAGCGGCGCACACCTGGAGGCCCGAGCGCTCTCCCGCAGGGCCTGGGGGCTGGGTCTCTGCCCCTTATCTGGACCGGGGAGGCAGGGGTGGGGAACATGAGGACGTGGCACTTTTTTGATGTAAAAAGTTACACGGAGTGGACTCCGACTAATCCCAGGTTTTTAATAGCTGCTTCTTTAGCAAACAATTTTGAAAGCTTTGAGATGTTTGCCATCGTATGCTGAAGAGCTGGTAATGGAGAAAATATGTACAAAAAGTACCTGGAGGTGAGATCAAATTTCTGGTGAGATTATTGCTGAAACATGTCAAACTCTGTGCACAATATGGGTCAAAAACAGATGGTTTGTGGAGTGACGTGTCCCACATGCAGTGGTGTGCTGTTCACCCACCTCCTGGGACACTGTTGTCAGAAGACAGTGGCTCAGGGGACTGACAGGTAAATTGTAAGCCTTTATTATTATGCAGATCTACTGATAACTTTTTTAAAAAAATGCATCTGCTAGATGTAAAACAATATTTCCAGAGAAGTAGTAGCACTATCAAGTCATAGGAAGCAGACATATAACTCACAGAGTAATCCTTCCTCCATCACTGTATGTTATACTCAGACATCCTAGAGTTTAAAGGGCACTATTTAATTGCTAGTCATAATATCTCAAAATTTTGCAAATGAAAAAGGAAATTGATAATAAAAATTGGAAGAGGAAATGATAAAGTAGATAAGCCTCTTCAAAACAAATTGATAAAAGTTTCTTTACTTATTTTTTAATCTATTTATTCAGACTAGAAATGAAAAAAACTTCCAATAATTATGAGACTTAAATCACAGGTAAATATACATCTTTATTATATTGTAAAGTCAGTTTCATAGAAAGTACTACAATCTTAATACTCTAACATGGACTAGTTATAGTAACCTAACTTATAGATGTGTGTGTTGTGAATTAAATGAGTTAATATGTAAAGAGATGGAACCGTGTCTAGCAATCACTAAGCTTACTTGCTGACTCTATCACTTATGAGTAAGCAATCAATAAGTATCAGCTATTATGATTGTTACTGCTAAGAAAATTCATTGATATCAAATAGAATTTTTGTTTGTTTGATCTTGGAACATCATCATTATCTTCAAATTAAATGAAACATCACTGGAATTAGAACATATCTTATAAAGAATCATAAAATACCACCTAAAATGACTAATTTTCCATTATTTGCAATTATGGGGAATGAGAAAAACATGAACAATTAAAATTCTCCACTAGGTTCTTATTTCTCAGTGGAGGGTCATGTGCTAAGTACACAAAAGCCTGTCAATTTTAAAATGAGCCCATAGTCCACTTTAGCCTACAATGTCTGCCAGAAAGAACTTAACCCTGGTTGCCCAATTCTATGAAGAAAAAGCTGGAAAGATTCATATTTACTTCGGTAGCAACTGTGCTCTCTGGTAAAAGTGGCAATAACTCTTAAATTCTTAAAAAGATAATAGTTGAAGGAGAAGTAATGTCCCTAGTAATGTACACACTGACTTATATAACTACTGAATGATTAAAAAATTTCAGTACACTTCTGTTTTTAGGTAAGAATGATAGCATTTAGGGAATTAACAAAATATAATAAAAGCAACATGATTTAGAATGCTGGTTATATATTCTGTTTGCTTGAGATCCCTTATTTCGCTCAGATAACTACAACTTGCCACCTGAAAAGTTCACTATGAAGGATCAAAGAAGGCAGAAGTTTGCCATTTATTTTACTGGAATTCAATAAGTGTTTATTGATCATGCACTGTGTGCCTGCCTACTGGTTTCTTAGATGCTATGGGAATACAAAAACATTTCAGGTAATGTTTTATGCCCTTGGGAGCTCATGGCATAGACTGGAAGTGACGAGATCTATATACATATATGCATGCGTGTGTGTGTGTTTGTGTTTGTGTGTGTGTATGTGTAAATTTGCTTAATTTTAAGTGAGAAAAGAACTTTATCCAATTGGACAAAAAGGATATTCATTTCTTTACTAGACCAGCATTACAAACTCACGTTTGCATCAAAATAATCAAACTACTACCCATCAAGACAAAAAGAAAAAAGGATATGGAGATTTAAGGATTCTTGCTTCTCTCGAACTTTAATAGTAGAAGCAGGGCTGTTCTCAAAATGTTCCTCACAATACTTACACGACAGCATGCTGGGGAGTCTGGAGACCCGAGGCATGGGTGAGAATGTGTAGTAAAGATAATACGGGCAATTGTGTGAAAGGGAACAAATGATGTGAACTAGAATTCTTTAGAATTGCTTCAGAAACAGTATTTAGAACGGGGACAGAAACTGAATAGCTGGAGAAGTAAAAAGTGTCGTGGTTCCAGCCTCACTTTTGAACCTTATTGTCCACTCTGCCATACACTGACACGCCCCTTCAGCAACAGCGGGTGATGCACTGAGCTCCAGATATTCCCTGTGTCCCCTTCAAATCTCCACTCATTCTTTCTCCCCAGTCTCAAAAGCATTCCTACTTCCCTGCTTATTAGGACCCATAAGGAAGCACCCATTCGGTCCTCATTAAGTACTAGCATATATTGTCAGTGTTGTTCACACACATATGTTCTAATTCTCCAACTAGACCATAAATTGCTTGAGCACATGGGCTGTGTATTATACAAATCTATGTACCCCCCACAGTTCCTGGAAGACGTTCAACAAATACTTGGTAGTTGATTATGATAGAATCTGACTCAAGAGCAGACAAAGTCAGACTGTTATTGAGCTATGATAAGCTTTTACTTAAGTGAGGCACAAAGAAATAAACATTGGAGAAAAACCAGATGAGCAGTAGCTTGGTGAGTTTAGGGACAGGGAAAGTCTGCCAAATAACAGAGAATAAATACCTGAATAGACAGGAGGAAGGAGAGGAGAGAGATTTTGAAGGAGGAGCTGGAGACTGATTTTACACAAAGAACAAAGGCGAGAGATGAATCCAAATGACTGCAAGGTTATAAACCTCAGTGCCTGAAATAATAATGGAGTTAGCATTAATAGTAATGCAGAAGTTCAAAAGAACTGTCAAGTTTGCAGGAAGGCTTGGAAGGTAAATTTTCACGTTATGATGTTTTAGCCATCTGCAAACATATACATAGAATCTGTAGGCAAATGAAGATATAAGACATAATTTAGAATTGAAGCTAGAGGAAGATACTGATTTGGGAGATGTTTACAAATATATGTTGACTGAATACACCAAGTGAAAAAAGGAAAAAAAAACAGAGTCAAGAATCTCAAATTAGGTGGAGAGGATATCAATCGAAGAAAGAATGAACCAAAAAAAAAAAAAAAAAAAGGAGGAAAAAGGGTAAATTAGCATAGACAACATAGAAGTGCCTTAATCTCAAAAGAAGTGATAAATTTAATAAGCTGGACAGTCAAGGATTTTATGGTTGAGGCAAACTGAATTTTAGCTTAAAGATTTTACAAAAGACTATATACAAATACACATATATTAGTCAAAATAGACCACATTGTACTATTTTGTGATCTGACATTCTAAGCACAATTTTACCTATTTCATATCTTCGGTGCTAATGCCGAGTAAATCTCATAGACAAAATGTGCAAAATACCTCTCTCTATGCACAGTGAGGTAGATTACATGGTGGATTACAGACAACAGAAAATGAGGCTCCCTCTCAACTCTACAGTTAGTCCTATATTTATATTCCATAGATGGAGATAATTTGAAATGTTTTACATTTTATGGATTTCAAACAGATTTTAAACCTCAGAGAGACTTTAGCATGTGGGTGAATGTTTGGACTTTGGAGTTGAAAAATATGGGTTAGAAACCCATATTTTAATGCCATTTATTTTAAAACTGAAGATTCTGGAAGTAATGATTCAATGTCCTCATTTAAAAAAATGGTAATAACACCTAAGAGGATTGTTATTAGGCATAAAAGAGACAATACGTATGATGGGGCATGACTGAATGAAGGGAATTAATTTTCTCTCTTAATTCAGGAAAGTTACCTTCAGAGAGAGAGAAAAAAAAATCCCAGCATTGAGATTCCAGCATCTTATTTCCATTTTAATCAAGCATTTCCTCTTTCTGCTGAATCAAGGCAAAACTGATGAACAAGGAGGGACTTATAACTAGGAACTAAGTATTAAGGAATTATAACTTCAGCAAGCATCATATATAAAACTGGAACCTTAAATCTCCATTGAGCAGACTAGAAACCATGAAGATACTGTGGATGAAACATCGATTATTTTTGCTGTCTCCTGAAGGTCTCCTCCTCTAAGTGGAATCCAATCTCCTCAACCCCCTACCCCAGCTGACAGAAAAGTCTAGGGAATACTGTTACTAAACCACAGAGTTCTGGTGGACTACAGAAAACTTGAGGCTGGACAATTGATATAAACTTTCTGCTGAATGACTAATAAGCAACTGTCTATAAAATGCTGGGTGGGTTTCTAGGAAAGTTTATCCACCTACACATTAGAAAATATGAGGATGTTTGCCAATATAATTCATTATGAAACAACATAAAATCGTGCCTCAAAAGATAAAATATAAAAATATAAATTCCCTCATCTCTGGAACTTTATTTCCAAAAGTTTATACATAATAATTTTATGAATTCTGTAGGAGTTTATTTTTTCTCTGCTGAAATTGACACAGATATTCATTTAGAAAATATTCACTCCCATCATCTCCTAATGAATTACATATAATTTGTGAATATTAAAACTTGACTAATTTTGAAATAATTAGAGTTCTTTTGAAAATAAAATTTTAATATCACTTCTACTAACAGATTTACTGCTTCAGAAAAATGTCATTAAAAAACACATGAAAAACATTTTTAACAAAAACCAACCTCCCGAGGAAATGAAATGAATGCGAGATATTTAATAGCAGATCCATCTGAAAGATTAGAATCCTAGTATTTTTATATTCTTACTTAAGCTAAACTCAAACATCTGGCATTCTACTCTATTACTCATTGGGTCATTTTCCTCTTTCAAAAAGGATGTTTACGACTTACTAATAAATGTTGATGCTTTATATAAGTTTACAGAAGAGTAGATATTTTCAGATGTCTGCAATACAGAATATAAAATTTATATAAAATGTGTCTTTATGCTTTCCTAAGATGTGTCTGATGAGAAAATAATCATAGTACAATTTCCTCAAGGCACCTACCATAGAATAGTTACTGAAAATATCACTACATGAATATTAACTTAAGGTTCCAGTTTTATATATGTCCTCTTGCTTAAATTATAATTCCCTCAAAACTTTACTAAGAGCTTATTCAATACCAGGTATTCTCCATTCTAGGCCCTGTGTTTAACTGAGATAAAATTTATTGCATAATTTAATAAGTCTGGATACAGATACACACTCAGTAATTCAAGATATGGAATACTTCCATTGTCCCAGAAAGTTCCCCTGTGCCCTCTTTCAGCCAATCTCCACCATGAGGCAACCATTATTCTGATTTCAATCATCATATTTCATGTTTTGCCTTTTCATGAACTTCATATAAATGGAACCACACAGTAACTAATCTTGTGTCTGTATAGCCTTCACTCATGTTCTCCAAATGTTGATATTTTACATAACCATTGTATAATCATCATTGAATTACAATACCATTCTATTAACTAATCCTTAGACCTTATTCATATTTCATCAATTGTCCAACACACACATTCCTTTCCTGGTTCAAGATCCGATCTAGGATTCCACATTGCATTTAGTTTCCATGTCTTCGTTAGTCCTTGTTCATGGCCTTGACACTTCTGAAGAATACTGGCCAGTTATTTCATGGAATGTTTCTTAGTTTGAATTGTCTGAAACTGCTTCATGTTTAAATTGAAGTTAGGAATTTTTGGCAAGAATATCAAAAAAGTGATGTTATGTCCTTCTCAGTGCATCACATCAGGTGGTACATGACGCTATTTGTCATTACTGGGGATATTAACTTTGATCACCTGATTAAGGTAGTGTCTAAGAGATTTCTTCCCTTTGTTATTAAAAATTATCTTGTGGGGAGATATTCTAAGAATAGGCAAATATCCTGCTTATCTTTTCACCCATGAATTTAGCACCTATTAATCATTCTTACTTGCAGCAATTACACTGTGGTTTTGGCCAAGTGGTGGTTTTCTCTTTCTTCATTTCTTCTATATTTATTAATGGTATTTTACTATAAGGAAGAATTATTCTTTTCCTCATTTATATATTTATTATATATGGAATTGTGAATATTTAATTTATGCTCTGGTGTATAATCCATTACCATCATTCATTTATTTTGATGTTCAAGTTGCCCTAGATTTGCCAGTGGGCATTCCTTCAAATGACTCTTGTGAGCTTCTGACAGTCGTGACTTTTTTGGGGGGTGGGGGAAGACTTTCTTACTTTTTGATGCCACATCATGTTCCAGAATCGACTTTTATTTTCCTAGTCCCAGCCCTGCATTCGACTATTTCACCAGAGATCCTGACCCTTGTGTTGGAGAATGGTGTCAGAAATCAGGGTCTGGGTGCGAGGTGTGCTTCTTGCTACTGGTGTCATTGCTTCTGGGCCTTCTTAGGAGACAGAACAAGGAAATGCGTATATATAAATATAAATATACATATATCCATGTCTATTTCTCTATCTGTACATATGGATCATGAATTCATACTGCTATTACCTATTCTAAACCAACATTACAAGGTCCATTCCTTATTTGTAACCAATCTCATTAATATCTGGTTTATCCTTCCTGCATTACTTTTACACAAATACACAGACAGACAGATATAAGTCATATTTTCTTCTTTGCCACATGAACAGCAGTATTATATAGACAAACTTTTGTACTTTGCTTTTTTCACTTAAGAAATTGTCCTCCATATCAGATCAAAGAGCTCTTTCTCATTCTTTTATAAAGCTGTATAGTATTGTATGGATTTATTTAATTCCCTGGGGCCAGGAAAATACAAGATGCTGCTGGAACATGATGTGGCGCTAAAAAGAAAGTCTTCAAAAAATTTTTAAAAAGCGGAGGGGTGGGGTGGGGACGGGGGGCTGTCAAGGCACACAAGAGTCAGTTTGAAGGAGTGCCCACTGGCAAATCTGGGGAAACTTGAACGTTAAAATAAATGAATGATGGTAATGGATGGTAAGCCAGAGCATGAATTAAATATTCAGAATTCTATATACAATATATAAATAAGAGGAAAAGAATAACTTTTTTCCTTGGTTTATTTAACAATGCTCTATGCATAAACATTTAGGTTATTACCAATACTTTGCAATAAAAAAAGCTGCAATGAGTTTATGCCAGTTTTTTATTGGACAATCTGCCATTAAATATATATGTATAAATGAATCTATTATCTTTCTATATATCCATTATATATTATAGAAACAAGCCCTTTGTCAGATGTATAAGATATATATTGTAAATATTTTCTTTAGTCTGTGACTTACTTTTGCATTTTCTTAACGGTATCTTTTGATAAAGAGGCTAACGTTTTCATGAAGTTCAAATTTTTTATGAAAAGATAGCAAAGCAGAAGGCACCTCAAAAAGTTTGAACAACTACTGAAATTTGAATGCCGATGGGAAGAAAATGTCTCAAATTTGCAAACTGTAAATATACAGTTTTGGAAACCCTGTCTTTAACCTTATATACTAACAAGGTTTGGAGAAAAAGAAAGTATCTTTACTCTACTACTCCAAATTTTTGTATGATGCCAATGAAAGAGTTGAGAGGCACAGAAGAAATTAACAATTACGGTGAAAGATCTAAGCACTAAGAGAAACATTTTTCCCAGACTCCGTGGAAGACTACTGAGCCAAGGTATAGGCTGAGAAGGCATCTCTTAGCTTTTTGCTGCAAGTACACCAAAATAAATGAGGTGACAGACCAGTGCAAATGGCCAATTCTGAGACTGGAAAGGGTCCCAAGACCCTGATACTAATGAAACAAATGCCATCTGGGCTGTGGCTTTCCTGGCAGAAGGGGATGAGCTATGGTTAGAGAGCACGGATACTCTCAGCTCAGAGATGCATGTCATTGCAGGTCACAGAAGATCCTGTGATCCCTAGGTCCCCCAGTTCTAAGATCTTCTACAGCGAAGACACCAAAATGAAAGTCATCAAATGACCTCTGGTCAAATATGCCAATTTAAATAGTCAAAAGAAAGTTCACTTTTTTTTTTTAATAAGCTACTTGAAATTAAAATAACCTTGTAGTGAGCATGACTGCAGTCTACCTATCATCCATTTACTCCTCCTTTCTCAAAGAAACTCTAAATATTTCCCTTTCCACCACTTCCCACACAATTTACATCAATATAGCTAACAGCAATCTCAGCCACAGACAAATGCCTAATTAATCCTACAGGTTAGACCAATCCCCCTGTCAACAGCTGTTCGCAGCAAGCTTGTAACTCTAAGGCCAAAGGTTTGCTGAAGACTTTGATTTTAAATTTTGTTTTAAATTTTTTTTTTTAATTATAGTTGACATGCAATATTATATTAGTTTCAGGTATACAATATAGAGATTCAACATTTGTATACCTTATAAAGTGACCATCGTGGTATGAATAATAACTGTCTGTCACCATACATAGTGACTATAATGTTACTGACTACATTCCCTATGTTGTACATTACATCCCAATGACATGTCATAATTGGCAGTGTGCACGTCTTAGTCCTCTTCACCTTTTCGCCCATCCTCCACCCTCTCCCATTTGGCAATCCAGTTTGTTGTATTTATGAGTTCATTTGTTTTGTTTGTTTTGTTTTTTAGATTCCACATCTAAGTGAAATCATATGGTATTTGTCTTTCTCTGACAAAACTGTGGTATATATGCACAATGGAATGTTAGCCATAAATAAGAATAGAATCTTGCCAATTGTGATAACATGGATAGACCAAAGGGTACTATACTAAGTGAAATAAGCTAAGCGTTTTTTTTTTTTTTTTTTTTTTTTTTCAATCAGAGATCTCTTTTCTCCTATACATAAATGAGAAAGTGCATAGCTCCGGTTGCTACTGGAAGCCACCCTTGGATAAAACCAGCACTTTCGGGGAAAAATAAAGCAATGAAAAGAACCTGGATCTTGACATTGTTACTCTCCTGTATTAGCCAATTCTGATAACTGCACTTCCTCTGGATTTGCAATTATGCGAGCCAGTAATATGTTATTCAAGTCCATTTGCATTGGATTTTTGAAAATTAATAGCAGCTAAAAGCATCCTTCATGATAGAATATCCTACTTAATATCCAATACTTATGCCTTAGCTAACTAATTTCTTCCTATGTTTCATTTAATCTTGAATGTTTAATTCTAACCATGTGCTCGGATGAAATAAGAGCAAATAAAAGTTCAAGTTCAATATAAAAAAAAATAAGAGAATGTAATTATGCTTTAAGTCTTAGTCTCAAATTAAACAGACATGCGGTTTCCTAGCATCACATTAAAGTTTAGCAATAGTTAAAGAATGAAAAAGCTGTGCTCAGCAAATTTTTGAATTTTAAATATCAGTTACTGAAAATAAGCTCTTGTAATATAAACTCAAAATGAATTCTAAGATGTGAAATTCATAAATGTGCACGATGGTCACATGGCCTGACAAATAAGATGAATTTTCACTCTTGGTATGATCTAAAGGATGTCTTAGATCCTATTTGTCAAGGTAATTTTCCCCCCTCAGTGAGTATTGCAATTCCTATGGCAAATTAATCATCTCGAATAGTATTCTATTAAAAGTGCACTGCTCTGAAGTGATGAATGAAAGTACCTTGTTTTAAAAGACATAATTCTGTACTCTAAGTAAAGATCTGAATTCTAGGTCCAGAAAAAGATCAAATAATGATCTTACACGACTAATTAAAACTTTTAAAATTCAGGTATTTTGCCCTAAAAGCCAAAAAGTAAACAAGACTTGCCAAAATTACCAACAAATACATGTATATTCATTGTGAGAGTAAAATACAAAGCCCTTGAACTAAATGGCCCACATTTACTGAATGATGATGAGGTTGACTATCACCCACAAGCAATCCCCCAAAAGCAATCTCCACATAAAGTCTGGTTCTGTTACGCACCGTCACGAGCCATAAAGTCTGCCTCCTGCATACATTGTACTGCTGTGTACAGTTTCTCCATGGTTCGATTTTACAAAGATGACATAATAATCAATGACTTTTAAAACAAACTAGGAAGATATGTTATACATGAAATTATTTTCACAGGGTATTTGGGCTAAACTACAGCTACTGTTTTGTGATATCTTGAAGTATTTACAAGACCTTTGGTATAGGTAATAAATCACACTTAAAATTATAACTACTAGCCTCAATATAATCCAATTATATGATATTTAGGACATTATGATTTGTGGGGCTTGCTTGGTTCCTGATTTAAACAATTATTAAACGACATTTATAATTGTCACTTTATACTAATGGAATTTTCAATGATTATTCTTTTAGAAATAATGATATTTGACAGTTTAAGTGACAATTATGTTTTAGTTAATACTTATAAAACAGTCTTATCTCTTAAAGTTATATATAAAAGAATTTATGGATATGAAGACATGCTTTAAAATAATTCGATGAGGCAGAAGAGAGCATATGCTGATAATTTTTGAACATGGGTGATGGACACATGAGGGTTCATCTACCTTTTATGTACCTTTGTGAATTTAAAAAATTCTCCATAATAAAGTTACAAGACACTTATTTTAAAATGTAAGGAATTAAAAGCAGAAGGACTCAGTAGTTTTTTAAAACACAGAACAAAACCACTCTGAAATCTGATTTTACTTTTTTCATTTTTAACTGTTTCATTGAGGTGTAATTTACATCCATACAATTTACCTACTGTAAGTGTACAGTTCATTGATTTTTAGTTTATATAGTTTTACAACCATTAAAACAGTGACTTAATTTTAAACAAGGAGAATTTTTGGGGTTGGGAAGTATTTACCTTTTGTTGTTGTGAAAAAGTTCTACTTAAACAATGGTTAGCATAATGGCTTAGTTATACTTTAGAACCGTAACTATTTTTCTTTTCCTAAAATACTGGCAATCCTTAAAAAAAAAAAAAAATTGTCAGCACCAAGATTTTGAAACTAAAGCTACCTTTATTCCCACCTCCATCTTTATTGACATGTTTCTTCCTTGCCGAGTTATGAGGAAGAAATATCCATCCCCACCCCCTCCTTTTCCATGTAACCTCCTCCCTGGCAGACTGCTGCCGGCAGCAGAGGGCAAACACAAGTTCTGAACCGATGCTTCTGTGTGTCTGGGCCTGACCAGGGTGCTCTGGGGAGGGCTCCCACCTCCCATTCCAGGTCTCCTCGAGAAGAGCAGAATATAATTTATCTTTCCCTCTTCTGGGAAATGGGAAGGAAATGAATACACTACAGTACAAAGCCTGAACGAGACTGTACTATCAGGCTGATCAACTTTTTGTGGCTCCACCATCACTTCTACCCAGGCTCTCGGTCAGAGGGTTGAGGTAAGGTTGTCATCCAGGTCACAATGGCTTCTAATATTTGTTTCTGTATAAGTCTCTGTTACTTCAGTGTCACCTCTAAAAATTCAGCATTTGTACTTCAGTTTTCAAATTTCCAGTCTCAACTACAAAGAATGGTTGATTTTTTCTGTAATGAAATAGGCTTTCCATATAAGTGAAAATTAACTTCATATTAAAATAATTCATTTTGGTCTTGTACCATTAAATATATACAACTAGCAATGGATATCCCTTACATTAAAAAAGGGCTCAGAAAACTTTTCTTTGAAGCTTTAGGATACCATAAATAAAAATATATATGAATTTATTATCAGTAATAACGTTCTGAGCATTGAATAAGCAAATACTTTGGAAAAAGTGTTCAATATGACTGGACACTCGTGGTCATAACTGATAATGAATCATACATAGAGTAACCATGCAGTTCACTGGCCAAACGTTTTTGAGTGTGAAAGGAGGTGCTTTTAAAAAATATGCCCAGAGAACTTGTGTAAGACAAAACTGTCCCAGGCAAACTGGGACATGTAATCACTCCAGTTATAAGTAGGTCAATGCGAAAGCATTTAAGATTAGTGGGATTTACCTACAGTTCCCAATTCTTGGGGAGCTCCCATGAAATCCCTAATAGTTATCCCCAAGCTTCTACCTTTGGAAAGCTTTAATCACCAGTACGAGAGAAACTAAAAGAAGCCATTTGACTCTGATATTTCACCTTTGGACCATCTCCATCTCTTGACTCAGCCTACCTTTGTACCAGTAACATCCCTTATCTTTATATTCATAATACATACCACTGAACTATAAACTTTAATGAACATTGAATATTGTAAAATAGATTATAATTCTCAATAGGTTAAAATAGATTATGATTCTCAAATGAGAATCATAACAGTCACTCATTGTAAAATTTTTAAAATAACATCCATTTCTAGGGAAGACACTTCATTTAAACATTTAAATTGGATTATTTAAATGTTTAAGAAATATTGCCAAAAACCACTAGCACTATAAAATACCAACAACAATTTTGAGAATCAGAGTGTGCATTTATAATAAGCTCAAAATAGAAAAACAATGAACCTAAACATGCCCTCCCAACAACTATTTATATCATTTGGATAGTCCTAAAATTTGATAACATTTCAATTTCTTTTAAGGTCTCCTTACTCTAAAAATGCCATAATTAAAACTCTCAGCAGTACTTATGTCCATGAACCTTAAAACCCAAATCGAACTAAAAAATTAAAAACAGCTGGAATTTAAAAAGCAAAAGGATTTTCTACTTTGATAAAGAGATGATAATGAAGTGTGGCACAATTTTATGAACCTATTAGTCCAACTAAATGAATCTAACATTCTGCAGCACTTCAATTACTTTGTAAGTTGGAGCAATGCCTGAAAATGAAATGGAAAATTTTTTTCTTGTTGCTTTTTATGCATAAGTCAAAATGATTTACATTTAAAATTAAATTACAGAATAAAACACATGGCATTAAAAATCAGTTTAAGAATACTAAGGCATGAAGTTGATACGTTTTATAGAATAGAATAGTGCTATATATTCCTTTTGTGAAGCTAGAATGGTTTTTAATAGGTGATCAACAGCAATGTGAGTTTCTCTCTCAAACAATACACATGCTAAAACTATTTCTGAATGAACTTCCAAAACTATTAGCATCATTCATTTAAATACTCTGACATTAAAGTGATGGCACCTTAAATATGGGTTCTGACAGTTTATTCCTTAAGTTTACAAACTACTTGTGATGGTATCTATTTCCGGGCGGCCTAACTTGGTATGTTCAGTACATGGGTCTAGAAGAGGGAGGAGGTATTGCTTAGCTACTTAAGAAGCCCTTCATCGGAACAGACTGGGCAGTCAGATGGAAATAACACTCAAATTTAACATTATTATCTGTTTCCCAAAGCCAAAACAATGTTTTCCCTCAGCTGAATTTTACTATCAGATTGATCCTGTGAATTAAAATTGGCTTTCGTTTTTTAATGTCACCCATAAGAATGTGAGAAATTTGAGCAAACCACTATGACTAAAACTAGCAATGAAAAAGTCATTTTTCCAGGCAAAGGAGAGGTCAGAAAAACCAACACAGAAATGACACTGAAAGAAGCTATCAAAAGTGTGAGAACAACTTAAAAATAGTAATAGATATAAACTGCATAAAAAAAATCCTGTCATTAAATGTTCAATTACAATGTACCGTAGAAATTCAACTCAAAAGATAATAAGCTCTCATTTTTTCCCAGTTAAACTTTTAAACATTGTATTTTCCCAAGCTCGGATACAAGACAGACATTCCACGACTACACATGACTTAGAGGAGACTACAGTATCTGTGTTTACAGTTCACTCATCCATTTACCTACAACCCACCGGGGACTGTGTTACTTGTAGGAATGAAAGACTAAACAAGGCATGGTTGCCGCACTTAGCAGTCTAGTGGGAAGACATACACAGGCCATTTTAACAGAGCATGTTAAGACCTGTTATGAGGCAAGCTCAAGTGTCACAGGACACACAGCAGTCAAGAAAGCTTCCCAGAGGCAGCCACCTCTAAACTGAGGACTGACACAGTAGGAGGAGCTGGCTAGCAGGATCAGAGAGAGGGAGGACGAAAACGTGATTGAACAGAGGCGACTGCGTGTGCAAGGGCCGTGGGGGTGGGATGACCACGTGGGAGGGACTGACCTCTCACAAACTAAGTGCAGCTGAGGAATAGATTATGAGGCATGAGTGGAAAGTGATGACGCTAGAGAAGTGTGCAGGTTCCAAAGTTCATATATAACGCTGAAGGATTCTGAGGAACCTTGACAAGCAAAGCCAACTAGATGAGTGAATGCTGGGCAGGCTCATTTGCTCTGCCCAGTATCTACTCCCAGTGCCATGCTCACCGCACAGTGATTCCGAGAGGGTCTTCCATAACACTATTCAACAGCATGCACTTTTACTCAAGGCCAGGTTCTTAGACTAGCAAGATGAGTTTGGTCAACATGCATGGCTCATGACATTTGGTACCTGCAGGTCTTATGCAGGGCAGAGTCGTCAGTTGGCACTGAGTGCCACTTCTCCCTTTACCTGGCTGTTTGCACACTATTTACCTACCCACTCTGAGAATATCTGAGTTGGCTGCTGGTTTAGACTAGTGAAGTAACGCCACAAGTGAATAGGGGATGTTCAGTCTTTTGCATTCTCCGAGTTTCTAATATGTGAAGAGTACTACGACAATGACACAGACAGACACAGAGGAAGGGCAACTGTTTAGTTAGCAGAAGTGCCACTAGGCTACCAGAAAGCACAGTTCTTAAAACCTGCTAGTAAGTCTAACATGTCTGGCTGTTAGAAGCTATCTGAGGTCCATAGTTTCCAATGACATTCTTTTTCAGTGTTTGTATATTGGGGATATAAAGAAAACACTATATGAAAAATGAAGTGTGAGAAGAGAGATCCCACATAATTTGGGAAAATACGGGGCCTTTCAAAGTTCTGTGGATAAATTTCCCAGTATTTTCCTCAGTGGTCAAACCTCAGAAGCTCCAGAGAAGACTGTGTAAGGAGATACGGCATCGTCCCTCCTGCTCTCACTAGGATGCTGTTGGGTTGGTACGCGTAGAGCATTCTGCTGGGAAAGCACTGCGCCAGGTCCTCCGTGTGTGGGGGTGGGAGAGGGGGTGTGTGTGTCTGTCTGTCTGTCTGTTTGTCAGGGTGCATGTGTACGTGCAGGGGAGAAGGAAGCAAATGAGAGTTAAAAGGGAAGGGCACTAGGTAAATATTTTAAATAGCCTGGCGGTAGCTCCATTAAAACGTAAAAATAAGCAGATGAAATTACTTAGCCAAAAATATTATTTATTCAACATATAATCCATATAAAATTATCAGAAATATTTTGTATTATTTTTTCCATACTAAGTCTTCAGAACCCAGTGTGTATGGTAGTTTTGCAACACATCTCCACTAGGACAAGTCACACTAAAAGTGTTCGAAAGCCGCATGTGGCTTGTGTCCACCATGTTGGACAGTGGTTTATGGTATTTTTTGAATGTTCCATCTGCCACATACCATAAAGCCATCAGAACACATAGACGTTTTTCTCATGACAGCAGTAACTAGCCAAGGATGATAGAGGCTCCCACTGCCAGGGGATGCTCGTTTCACTGGCCTCATGCCAGAACGCCCAGGGGCAGGGGAAGAAATGTACAGTGACAGAGGCTGGGTCAGGGGGCACTTGAATAACCTAAGATCTACAGCTCCTCATTATAGCAACAGAACTATTCTGGATGTAAAATTTGTTACACTGTTTCCTAAAATGCCTTTTTCACCCATTGCTATTATTTAAGACTAAAGGCCTGGGAACAAAGGGATTATGTATTTGGCTCTTTGCTGCTGCGAGAGAGTGGGAAGCAAGTCATGGGCCTTACTTATTTCCCTTGTCCATAAAATGGAAGGAAATGCTAAGATGCTAAGTTGTTGCGCCTGTCAGTGTGAGTCCTGTGTAATTTTTCTTACTTCCTCCTGGATTTACTAGTAGGATGAAATAATGTACTTCTTTGGAACTATAAAAGGGTAAAAACTATTTCATGGCTTGCTTCCCAGTACCTTTAGAAACAAACAAAAAAAACCCCCAAAAATCCAACCTCCTCACAAGGGTCTTTTAGGCCTTGCAGGATTTGGCCTCGCCTACCTCTGTGCCCTACCTCTGCCGCCACCCGCACTTCTGCTCCCCCTTGCCCTCTCTCCAGCACGCGGGCTGTCACCTATTCCTCCAACACTCTGGTACCCTCCTGCCCTGGAGACTCTGCACTGTCTCCTGGGCATACTTAGGGCTCCTATTTCCATCTCAGACCACCCTACCATAACCATTCTCCTGCGCCCCGTTACTCTACCCATTACACTCTATTTTCACACTTTTTCTTTTTTCCTTTTTTATTTTACCCATTTTCCTATCTGTAAGCTGCCTGTCTTCCCCACTAGAACGCATAAGGGCTGTATGCCTCTCTGCCCCCAGTGCCTACAATGGCATCAGGCACCTAGGAGATGCTCAGTAAATATTTCACGATTGCAGGAATAAGTGAATGCTATTCAAATACAGATTTTTATCATTAACTACTTAGGTAAGTCATGTCCTGATGAGTTATCTTTCATCCTAAAAGTTTTTTCTATTGACATTACAGTAAGTGAAATAAGCCAGTCACAAAAGGACAAATCCTGCAGTCGTCAGATTCACAGAGACAGAAAGTAGAAGGGTGGCTGGCTGGGGGCAGAGGTTGCAGTGGAGAATGGAGAGCTAGTGTTCAATGGGTACAGAGTTTCAGTTTGGGAAGATAAAAAAGTTCTAGAGACAGATGGTGGGGACAGTTGTACAACAATGTGAACGTACTTAATGCCACTGACTGTACACTTAAAATGATTAAGGTGGCAAATTTCATGTTAGGCATATTTTACCACAATTTTTAAAAAGCGTAACAATAATATAGGTATCTATCAAACTAGTAAAGAGTGCGGTTGTACCTGCTGCTGGTGAGGATAGAGGGAAGGTACTCAAATGTACTGCTGGTAGAAATGTGAATTATTTTCATCTTTTGGAAAGCAATCTGGCAACATTTCTTCAAATTAAAATTTCTGGATTCATGTGATTCAGAAATCTTGGTCTGGAAACCTATCAAATGTAATAAATACAAGGATGTATATAGGCAAAATCTTGGAAGCAATCTCTCTCTGTGGGAAGAGACCGTAGCACATATATTTTTGTACTCCTGTGGGCCCTGCACTCACTGGACGAATAAACAAACATCACAACACCAACTGGCTTCCATATAATTCACTGCCATGCTCAAAGGATATTTTTACTGTCTTTTTCATTCTTTTTTTTTTCCTAAAATTTTACAGAAAAAATCTTACACAAGCAAAGGAAAGACTACTTACTAAAAAGCTAGTTTACCAATGCAATTTTATCATCTACTCAAGCATCCTCGAGATTTAGAAGTTTAAAAGTCTACTGCAAAGTAAAGAGAAACCGTGTTTATGAGAAACTGAGGAATATGAGCAAATCACATTGAGTTTTGAACATTTACATTCTCTAACCATTTTGCCAAAACAAACAACAACAAAATATGTCTTCTTAATGAGGAATAAGTTAAGGCATAAAGGAAATACTATTAAAATGATTCTAATAAAAGCCAGAAAATTAACTGGTTGCAAGGTTAGCATTTTTGGTGGCATGATTTCTCCAGATTTTTTTTCTTTTTAGTTTTAAGATAGGTAGTTGGTTATAGAGGCATTTCTTTAATTCCAGGAAGGATAGTCTCATGATAAACAGGATTTCCCCAAGTAGTACTAATAAGCTGGTTACTATTATGTAAAACAGCTCAGAGCAAAGTTAATTTTACGTTATTGACTGCCTCAATGATTAGTTTTAGAAAGGATTTCCAGTATCCACTTAGTATCTTTTCTGCGTTCTGTGTGAAACTAGTCCTGCTTACCCAGGCTTCGAAGGGCTCCACAGCACCCTTCTTACTGAGGAATAGAAGTCTCACATCGTTTTCATTTCAACAAACACAGAATACCACATAATGGGCATTCTTTAAAATAGGGGACCCTTGACTAGCTCAGAACAGTGCTCATGACTAGCTCAAGTCTTAAATAAGTTAAAGAAAATCTACAATGACATATTCACAGATCAAAACTGTGAAGCCATTGCGATTTCTTTCAATGGCGTAGAACACCTGAAAGTCTTGGAAAGCAAATCACCTGTTGATTTCAACAGTGTGCCAACTATGACTCGGCACGGTTTATTGAAGAAAAGTGCTGTATGGTTACCACTGTAATTTTTGCAATGGAAATGCTTAGATCATTGACAACTGGTGCTATGTACAAATTTATTAAGAGGGGTTGGTTTGAGGGACAGTCATTTACGTAAGAGAGTGAGTTTATATCACGGTAAAATCTGGCTAATGTGTACCAACAGGTCCACCCCACGTATAGGTGGAGTTGGAAGTTAACTCCTGACAAAACCACTTCCTGGACAGATGGAGCCTGTAGTCCTATTGTGAGACGTTTATTGACTCCCTTCATTTAAAAGGCCAGTGACAGAACAGCTACTCTCAGTAAACTACCCTCTTAATTTAATTTAGATATTTTCTTTCAAGGGTCAGCTATAAGTTTTGGGATGAAAGGGGTGGGTATCCCAGGTATTTCCACACAAAACCAGTAGAAGTTTACGAAAATATTTTTTGGGCAATGTAAATCAACTCCAATTTAAAATTTGTAATCAAGGGTCTCTCTCTTTCTCCCCACCACCCCCTCACCCCTTTCTTTCCCTCCCTCCCTCCATCTATTTCCCCAATATGCCACGCTCGATGTATTAGCTACTTTGATAGAGAACTGTACAGGCTTTGGAGTCAGATTAAGGTTTGAGTCTAAGCTTCACCATTTATTAGCTGTACAAGTTTGCTAAGTCACTTAACTCCAAGTGTTGACCGGCATGAAGGCATATGCAAATATAAACTGTTGTTATCACAATTGTACATGAAGCAGTGGAGGTGAGCTTCGCTGTGTATTTCTTCTTTGGAGCAAGCCCACAGCATCTTAACTTAGGCTGCCAGTATATTTTGGTTTCTGTAGACCTGGTCTTAAACAGAAAGGAACTTCCAAGTTTATCAACTATTGTATTTCATTCTCTTTCTTCTAACAGTTTTTAAAAAGAACACTTCTGCATTAGGCTTATGTGGTAGGAATTTTAGTAAAATTTTGTTTAGAGTTAGAATTTAAATTACTCCTTTTAGAAAAATTACAGTTTGGGACTTCTGATCTGTGCTCACATCTAAACTCACATAATGAATCTCTTCTGTAAAATAGTATCAAATAGCATTACAGCTTTAAAAGTCATCTGTCACACTATTTGATAATGAAACAGTACTATTTTAACAATTGGAAAGGCTGCTTGTCCTAGGTCTACACCCAATTTCAATGATATTTATTCTCACCAGGATTTGAAGCAGCCCTTTATTGGTTTCTAATACATGTTTTATATTTATTGGGGGGAGGGAATGAACTCTGACATATAAAATTGTTCTTCTGACATTTTACATAATATCCTATCAAGTAACCACTTAGCTTTGCACACTCTGTGGTATATGTCCAGTCTAACAAGTTAAAAAGAACACTGTGGACAGCTATCATTTATTTAACATCCACTACGTACTAGGTAACTGGCAGAAACATCATCTCCAATCACCAAAACATCAAGGTAAGCTACGTAGCATCCGATCTTCATTTCACAGCAAGGAATCAGGAAGAGGCTGGTCCCTCACCCCAGATCCTAGGACTAGTGGTGCAACATTGGGAAATTGAACAAAAGAGAGTATGGAGTCAGAAAGACTGGCATGTGATCTCTACCCCCATCCTTCGCTGTGTGACTATGGACAAACTGTGCAATTCTTCTAATTAACTACCGCATCAAAAATAACTCCTATAGAAATCATACAGAAATAAAGCCACAGAATGTCCACTTCAGTGCCTAGCTCACGGTTGCATTTAGAAAGTGTTAACTACGATGACCAGTATCTACAGTGACATGAGAATTTGAACACAGGATCCTAAGGCTATGATCCCAACTCTAACATGGTACATTTACACTGAATCTTGAAAATGAGATACTATCATCTAATTTCACTTATAATTAAAATTAAGAAAAAAACATATGTTAAAAAAAAAAAACCATAATAACAGAAAGTATAATGGTGGTTGCCAGTGAGGAGGGAGAATGGGAAGTTACTGTTTAATGGATGGAGAGTTTCAGTTTTACAAGATAAAAAGTATTATGGGGATGGATCATGGTGATGGTCTCTCGCCCATGTGAATATACTTAATTCCATTGGACAGTATACTTAAAAATGGTTAAGATGTGAATTTTATGTGCATTTTACCGCAATAAAAACAAAAACAAAACAAAAATAAACATTAGGACTTATTAGACTGAATCTGGAAATACTATCTTTGGTGGACATTTTGTAAAAGAAAATGGAATTATGATCTATTTTATGTATAACAGCAAAGCTATTTTATTATATGATGTTAATAAAATTTTAAGCAGTGGAAAGACTATTTTTCTAATGATTACCCTGTGTAATATAAAATAAGTCAATGCCTGTGATTGATTTCTAAATAATTCCTTAATTAGCCATTCAATAAAAATGAGAGAATAAATGTGGCGTGTTTTAGAAACCTGAATGTGAGGAAATGGTTGGTGTCCCCTTGTCAGATGATGTGAAAGAAAACAGAAGGCCCTTTCCATAATTCTTTATGCAGCAATTTCTATTTTAAAAGAGACTGGTCTATAATAGGCAGCATGATTACATCACAGGTACAAATCTCTCTGCATAATGCCATTTATTTTAAGTAATTGTTTTGCCCAAAATAAATCACCTAAAACTTACATTAGAATGATGTCATAATGTAATTACTAAAGGAAAAACTATATGTCAAAATATTTACTAATGTTGCAACTTAAAACTATTTAATACAGGGTTGATTTTTAAAAAGTCTGTTATTGAAAGTACCACAGGTATAAGTACCTGAAATGACATTCTTCCTATAGTCCAGTTAGCAACTAAGGACCTTCAAAAAATCATAATCAAATATGCTGAGTACATTTAATTAAAAATTTTGAACAGAAAGTTATTTAAAGGAATTATATATCTGTAACCATTTAATATTGGTATCTGTACAATTATTTCTTTATCTACTATCTAAAAAACAGTGATTTATATTAATATCTTTTAATACTTTATTATTTATTTTTAAATTATAATTTCAGGTCATAGCGGAGAGTGAAAAAAAGAAAAAGCACAATTAGTACTTATGTAATGGTACGTTATGGTCAAGACAAAACAGAAAGCCTACTCCGTTTTCTTACCTAAGTGAAGAAACATACTTTTTTATGTTACACTCCTGACATGCTCTCCTCAAAATAGGAAAGACAATTTGCTTGATTTTTCAAGTAATTTAAAAATTGCTCTATTTTAAAGGGTGTGTTAATGGTTTGACAGAGGTCAGCTTTTGCTTTTAAAATAATTTATTTTTCATTCTCATCCCTTCCCTGTGGGTCTCTACTATAAATTACAACTATTCTGATTAAGAAAATAGCGACCGGTACTTGAAAACTCCAATTTTCTGCCTAGTAAACTGAGTTCAACACTGAGAGACTCTGTAAAGAGGGAAATTTTTCCTGGTTCCATTTGATTTTTTTGTAATTTGTACTGCTTCACTGAAAAAGAAAGTTAATTCCTAGGGCTCAATACGATTATTTTTGTTTAACAGGTAATTTTCAACTTATAGTAGATGATTAAATAAAGAACAGACATTGCTTAGAATGAAGTAAAGGAGGGTCTCCGGGATCCCCATACCTTTTCATTAATGGGAATGGACTGTAGCACACACCCAGTGCCTAGCACAGAGCAAGCACTCAGCAGATGTTTGCTGAATTGAATGAATGTGCCTGGTTTATGTCTGACTCTACCCTGTGGGTACTTAGGGGGCATTTTCCTTCCCATTTTCAATGCCTGCTTCATTCCAAATTGGCTCTGGACCTGCTGGTTCCTTGCCTCTTCGTCTGAATTCTCAGCACCTGCTTCTGGCTTGATTTTTCAAGTCCTACACTTGGTTTTTCATGTGTCAGTGACATCTGACCACAGTCACTATTGCAGTTGTTTTGTAAAATGCTGTTTAAATTAGACAAAGTTCAGTTATTTCAATATTTGCAAGATGTAACATAAACATTTTTTATTTTAAGTATCACCAATCATCGCAACTAAAGCTCTTCAAATAAATCTAAATCCTAATCAGATAGATCAGAAGCACATTTCATTTTGAAAATGAAAACGGAGGGCTGAAGGAATTTTTATCTAATGTAATTTAATAATGACATATCTCTAAAAATTTCTCCATCTATTCTCCTTTAAAAATAGTGATTTTAACTTAAGATTTCTAACTGACTACAAATATTCTTTATTCCTATTATTTTTTAAAATGCAACTTCAGTTCATATTGTATAGCAAAAAAAAAAAAAAAAGCAAAACAATTAATACTTACATAATGCTAGCACTATCAAATTGCTGAGCCTGGTTCAACTGGGAAAATGCTATGATGCAGGCCAGATGAAATACAATCAACCTAGGCTAATTCTGCACTGGTTTTCCAATTAAGCCATTCACCACGAGTGGGAGGGTAGGAGAATGCAGTGTCTTTTAGAAATGCTGGTACAGTTAATTAATAAAAGAAAACTGTGACCTTCCAAATTGTTTAAGATGTAGAAAAAGTGTGAAAACTGTCTTCGTTCTTTGTCTGATTAAGCATTCAGGCAGATTAAATTTAAATCCTGATTCCCAATACAGAGCTTTCCCTACTCTGGACCCTTTGGTACAATACTCATGAACAATACATAGCTACAGAAACCAGTGATAAGGAGGTACAAATTCCAAGTCTGGTCTAAAGGAATATATGCTTTCCTTCAATTTTTACTGTTTGTTTGTTTGTTTGTTTCAAATCAAATAGTTAATATGTATATAAGGTGTCCATAATTCTCAATATTCCACATTTTATTGAGAACAAAGGGTATTGCTTACATTACTTCCTAAAAAGGCTAAAACTCTTAAAAATGTTTGTGAAGCAATCCTGTATTGTTTCTAAAGCAGCCTAAATGTATGCGTACTCATTTTTATCCTCCTAACTCTTCAGGGATAGGAAAGGCTGATACTTTAAAGAGTTATTTTCTTTTATTGATAGAAGGGGAAACAGACATTCAATTATTTGCTCAACGTCTCAGTGGGTGGTGTCATTCTGGACTGAAGTCCAAGTTGTCTGAGCCCAAGGCCAGCTCTCTTTCTACTTACACTGTCCTACTCCACATAAACACACTTTAGAACTTATATTGGTGATGCTTTCTTATAGTTCCTTACTGGAATATTCTCACAGTAAGTGGATAATATACAAGAGGACTTTTACAAAAAAAATAGTAACTGGTCAGTAAGACATCTAAGAGAGTGGTGTAAAGCACCAAACTCAAGCTCTGATTCTTCCTTCCGAATTGGAGGAGAAAATAAAATATTAGAAGAGATTAGGACAGAGGAAGCAATATTTGCTTTTCTCTCCAACTCATATAGTTTTGATTCCGCTGAAACAAAACCATTTAACGAGTCTGTACTATATTTACAGTGTTATGCATTTATGAATTTATATTAAACTTCTTAAAAACTTCATCCCATTGACGTCTCAGCTTATTTGTTATAAGTGACTTAAATTCTTGACAGTTATGATGCCCTTCTAGATTTATATTCTTTAAGCTTTTGTTTTATTTCATGTTTTTACCATTAAAAAAGTAAACAAAATATTTTTGCAAAGATGCACCTAAATGGTTTAACAGAGCCTTTAGCCTTACACTTGGTAAAGAGAAAATACACTTCTCTCCCTTCCTTAGGGATTGCTCTTCGCTACGTGGGACATGAGAGTTCACTGTTAATTAGCAGCACAGCACACATAGGAAGGTGATGCTCCTGTAAACTCAGTGTTACAGTGGACAAAGTCCCAGGGCTAGCATTGATTACAGAGTTTTGAATAGGGCCACCCCAAGGGCAAAACGGAAATAGTCTCCATCGATTGTGTGAGTTGTGAGCTTCCTTCCTTGGTGTCAACCTGCTCTTCTCTAGATGTGGATTTTTTTGGTCTCTGATATTGGAAGGTGGTGTGTGAGTGGGAGAGAAAATGTGAGCATGTGCAGATGGTGTCATGTTAATTTCAGGTGGTTCTAAATTCTTGCTGACATTCAAGGTTCTCCCCTCTCCTGAGCCCCAGAACCACAATCCCTGGGTGACTGAGTGAGATGGGGCAGAGGTCTGGAACTGTGTGTATGTCTCTGTTACCGGGATCTGCTTATGTTTAGAAAAATCATTATCAGTCTCTTTCCTGTCTAAGAGTCAGGTTGGACAAATGAACACACATACCAAGGAATAAGGTTAAGAGAAAAAAAAAAATCACTATACCAGATATGCCTCTATTGAAAGAGCACAAAATTAAAGGAAAAATTTGAGGAACCTGAAACGGGCATTTTTTAAATTTGCTATAGAATTTTTCTGCCTTCTCAGTCATTAATAGCTTTATGTTGTGACTCCCTACAGTGTCATAAGCTGCTAAAATCATCATTTAGTAACCCTAATTTGAAGAGTAATACCAGCACAAGTCCCCCCAATGATCACTACCCAGAAGGCTGGTTTCGTTGGTTCTGTGGGTCCAACAGGTTCACCAGACTTTCAATCTCATTGAGTAACTTCCCATATACTTTACCCAATAACCACAGCGGCCACTGACATCCACCGCCTAAAACTAAGCCCATTTGTCAAACTGCCTAATACCAATCTATGCAGTTTCTTTATTTTAAAAATTTCAAGAAGATATCTCCAGGTAAAAAGTGAACTCTCCCAGAATTTCATCTTTGGTTTCCCATTCCAATTTACCTGGACTGCTTTATCCCTTTTGAAGAATCGATCTCCACAGATTCAACAGTTCTAACCCTTATTCACTGTCTCTGTTCTTACAGTGTTTTTTTGCCCAGGTCTCTGGCATAGATTTCCATCATTCTCAGAACTAGTCTATCAGGTCCCACCAATTCTTCTTTCTCACTTGTCAAATCCGGCATCCTATTCAAGTGTGCCCATTCTGTCCCAGGTCAGCTCTTTTTACTTTCCACCATCCACCATCCCATTCCGGTTGTCTTCTCTTCCTCTCGGGAGTATCTGCCATGAACCACTGCACAACAAACGCCAAGGTACAAAGCTGCCTAAACCACTGTGTTGATTTCTTCCACTGTAAAGAGTCTTATAAAAAGACCATATTTAAGAAAAGGGCTGAGATTTCTCATTCCGTCTGAAGGTCTTACTTAATCTAACTCACCAGTGTCGTTTTTCAGAGACCTCCTCCACATCTGGGCACAGGCCTGCTCTAGCCAGGCCAGGCTTTTACTGAACTGGGCCTGCTCATGTACATGGACTCAGGTTCAATTCTCCATCTTCTCAGTCCTCTACCAGCCCTCTACCTTTATGCCTAAATGCCTCCTCACCCTCTCCATCCTTCCAGGGCTCTATTTTGGCACTGGATTGGAGTCAATTTAGCAATTTTCATTTCTGATGACAAATCATTCTCAAGAGTATCATCAAATCATGTAAGCTGTAGGATCCTAATTACACTATGAGTACACGTTCAGTGAGAGTAGCTTTGCATCCTATGTCTCGTGGGTCTGTTTCTAAGCCACCAGGTATCAACCAGACAGAGAGCTGAAGAGTTAGTAGCTTTCAGCTAAGTATGAGGTAGGCCATCCTCCCAAGTTACATCTAATTTTTATCACATGCAGGAAATGAAACACAGGAAGATAAAAATTCTAAGTAAAGATTTAAATTAATATCAAGATGTTAAAGGTAGTAATGGTAATTTTTGAAAAATATGGAGTCATTCTTTAAGAAAAAATAGAGACTACCCAATTTCTTTCCCATTAGGGCAACAGAAATTTAAATTACAGTTTTAACTGGGAATATCTAGGAGTTAATTATTTAGAGTACAGCAGGATAACTGTTAAATTATAATGTGCTCTTCATAAGTGTTCTAAAGCCAGGGATGGTGCCCTACTTTTTGAGGGGTAAAAATAGTTGGGATCTGATATGACTCCGTGAGAAGCAGTGTAGCCTATGTGTTAAGTACATCGAGTCAGAATGCCTTGCCTTTCTGGGTTCAAATCCTAGCTCCATCACTTCCTTCAATCTGGGTGACTCTGGACTAGTTAAATACACCTTTACATGCCTCAGATGACTAATCTCTAATATGATGATAGAAAATAATCATACCTATTTCATAGTACGATTCTCAAAATGAGAATATACAATATAAAGTTCTTGGCAAAATGAACACAAAATAAGTAATTGAATATATACTGTTGCTATTAATTTTAATAATTGAAGGATCATACAAGCCTTGTTAAAATAGTCAATGTTTTTCTTGTCACAGATGTTTACAAGTTCAGATTTAAAGATATTACCTTTTAAAAAACTCACAAACTTTCAGATTGAAGAAGGCTGTTATCAGGAATTAATGAGATAAAACATGGAATCCTTGGCACAGTGCCTGGCATCTAGTAACTGTTCAACAAATGGGAGCTATTATTAGAAGAGCAGGTGGTTGACAGAACAATACAGCTTTTCAGCACTGTTCTTTAAGATAAACCGAACTTGACATATATTCCATTAATATCAAGGGGAGAGTTACTTTTTAAATTCCAGGTTATGTATAAAAAGAACAGGCACAATAAAACTGAAGTAGTTAGGAAAATGTACTTATAAACAAGCAATCCCCTACTAGTTTTTAAGAACCCTGTAGGTCAGGTGACTCCTCGCTGCCTTTGGGTTGCTGCTGGAAGCCCAGGAGCCAAATCGGAGGCCTGTCTCTATGAAGGCCGTGAGGCACACATCCTCCAGGTCATCCCCTTCCTGGCTCTATAGCTCTTTCTTGCTCTCATCTTCCCTTTGGCTTTTCATTTCACTTATTTTAAATTTCATTTTAATGCATGGAAAGCAGTCAGCTGCTTTGGATTTTTTTTCTGGCACAAGATTTGTTTGCAAATAAGCATATAAACATGAGAATAACTTTGAAAATTACTTACTGTGCTTCTAAATTATACTTTTCAAATTTTCTATGTGAACGACACCTTCATTTAAAATTGCAAGTTACAAGAAGCTCTCTTTGGATACAAATGCTAATTTACTTTTGGCCCACATGTTCCTACTTCAAATCATTTTCTAATAAATTACTTCAACATATTTCTACTTCAAACAGTGACAAAAACAAGGGTGAATCCCACCCACGTATTTAAATAGTTATCAAACAATCAATCAACAAATGTTGTTTGGGCACCTGCTCCAAGTTTGCCATTATCTCTGTGCTGGTTAGCAAATCAAATCCCCATGATGTCATGTTTGGTTGTGAGCAATGAACTGGCTACAATTCAATAATAATTAAAGCTTAATGATGAATGAAGACCAAAAACTGGAATTGAAAATTCCACAGATACAATAATTTCTGAACTTCACCTAAACTAGGAATAACCAGACCAACCAACTAAGACTTTTCTGTGTGCAACCTGCAGAAGAGGGAAAAATTATACACATGTAACACATGCATGCACACAAGATGTCTGACATTTATATTCTCAAAGGCTCTAACCTTGACCTACCCTTTGTCTCTCTAAATACCCATTTCTTGGGAAAACACATTTACCTTCATGGATGATGATTCTGAAATATTTTCAATCTTGCCTTGTTCCCCACGCTTCAGAATCCCACATCCAACCTCCTTTAGACACACTTGAATGGCCTATAGATATTTCAAACGCACTGTCCTAAATCAAACCTCATTTCAATCTCCTTTATCCTGGCAATGCTCCTCCCATCCCCTATAGCACCTATCCACTTTTTGTATGCTACAAACATAAATAACTTCGATGTTTAACCCCCTACCACTCCCCACTGGAATGTAAGCTCCCCCAGGGCAGGGATTTTTGCCTATTTTGTTCACCTGATCTTCATGCAAGATGTACCTAAGTCAGCCTAGAATGGTATCTGGCATTGACTGGATCCCAAATAAATGCTTGCTGAATGAAAGAACGTTTGCTCCTGTACCCCCAGAGCTCCTCCCGCTCCAGTGCTCCTAATCTCAGCGAAGGCATCAAGCCTCGGGGCATCATCCTAGGTCTTTGCTTCTTCACCTTCAAAACAGAACAGCCAGTGTTACTTCTCAGAGAGCTTTGAAAACTGTGCTCTCCTCTCAGTCCCTAACACTACTGGTCCAGTTCTCTCCCTGGTCGTCCCTTCCCTAAAAGACTTATGACAGCCACCAGAGTTGCCCCTCTTTAAATGCATATACTTCCCTGTAGCCAGATATTAAATGCAAAACTGAGTCTGTCATTCTGCAGCATAAAAGCATTGAGATTGTTTTGCCCAGAGATGAACTCAGGCCCCTCTTTAGAGTTCGGAACCTGGACCCAGTCTGCACATTGAGCCTCACCTTCTATCACCTCACACCTCGTATTTTCATAGGCGTAACATGAAATTGCTCCCGTGCAAACGCCTTTCCTTATCCCTCTCAGCATTTCCAATTCTAATCCCTCAAGATTCAGTTTGGGGGTCGATTCTTTAAGAAGCCTCCCCTGACCTTCCACATTGGCCTAAATGCCGTGGCTCTGCGTGTTCCCCTGGTAACCAACTGAAGGGATATCAAAAATTTAGGCAATCATTTACAATGAACACAAAAGCCTTATGCTTATGTAAGAAGCAAAAGAGTAGTCATTAAAATTATAGATATAATTTACTAGGTAGGTATTTGTTTAAACTCCTATAGTTAGTAATTACAAAGAATTAGGTTACCTAAAATCTGGTTTTAAAAAAACCAAACAAGCAACTTAATCTTTATAGCATTTCATGAGAAAACTATATGCCAGAACTGTCTCTGGTTCCCTATCTCTGACTCAGCAATTTTCCAGCAGTGACAATGGACTTTTCCTGTATTTGGCTTATGGGATTACTGGGGGCTGTATCATATCATGAAGTGAAGACATCTAATTACACCTTAAATTACTTCCTTGCTTTATCATTTCCTTAATTCTACATTGCCACACATAGAATACCATCCTGATTTAGCTGGTGTCTACTGAATATAAGTTCTCCTGTTTGTGGTACAATTGTATTGTCTGTTCCTCACACCTCCCGTGTGCTTGCACACTTCGTTGCTTGTCCCCTCTTGATCACAAGCACATACAGCACTGATAGAGATACCTGGGGGAAATGACAATGGTGAGACACGCCTTCCTCTCCACCTGTTCAGTTTACTCGTTTTTAAAAAGCAAAGAAAACTATTAACCAACCATTACATTTTCTTAAAAACATCTCCTATGTTATAGGTTGAATAAGTAACCTATAATTTAAAGGGTTTTTTTGTTTTGTTTTGTTTTGTTTTAACTATTTGCTATAAACTAAATTTGAAAGGAAGGAGGTATGTGTTCACAGGCTGGCCGTCTTAAAATACTGCATATTTGAGGAACCCTGAGATTAATCTATAATACCTTCTAAAGCAATTTCATTTCAGGAAATAGATTTACAGGTCTCTTACTTAAAGAGAAATGTCTGACTGTGGAAACTGACATCCTATGATTTGGCTGACCTCACCAAGCTACAGCCTCTTTAGCCTAACTGGTTTGCTTAAAAAATATAAATCCAGTTGACTTTACCTAATAATGAACTCTCTTCTTTGACAGCTTTATAACTCTTCAGTGATGTGCAGTAGCTGTCTTCCAGACAATGCCTGTATACTGAGTATTTGTCCAAAAAGGAAATTAGGTTACAATATAGTGTGCTTAATGTAGTGAGCTCTGTTCATTGAGAGACTGTGAAGTAAAATACACATGAGATGGAACGAACGGCAATTTACAGGTGGAGAGAGACTGAGATAGTAAAAACTCAGAATACAGTTAGAATTTGCAGATTAGAAGTTAAAGAGATTGCACAAATTCTGGGGGCAGCTTCCTTCCTAATTTGCTAATTTGGGGGGTGGGAGCGTCATTTAAGCCCTGTTGCTCTTATGCCACAGAGATACATTCCTGTGAACATCAAACATTTACCTGGTGGCTACTAAATATGTATGGTCTTGCTAGGTTCTGGAGCTAAGATCGTCCTGCCCTAAAAATATCTACCAGAGGAGCTAGAAGTCCCATTCATGGCTCTCAGTATTTTCTCTTCTGTGCAACACCTGAAGGTGGGACAGCTCATTACAGGAGTAAATCTCAACAGTCTAGTCCACACTGGAAAATGTGGAAAAGCCCCTCTAGAAAATTCTGACAGACATTCCATTCTCCCCACCCCACATACATCCTCTGAGAACACTGAGAACAGCTAGTCTAGAAGGATCTTACAAACTCAAGGGGCAACTGTATGGACAAAATAACAGTATAGGAAAAATGAAGATCTAAGAAACAAAAAAATGAAGGGCTTACAGATGGAGACCTAACAGTGCGATGTTACTATATCACTCCTAGATTCTCTCCACACAGCCACTGGCTGAGAACTTAGCATTTGTTCTTAAAAAATAATAAAGATCTAATATTTTGAATTCACTTTATGATTTACAAAATCTGCATAAACATTTTGTTGTCATGAAACTTTTCATAGTAATATTAAGGTAGGAGAATGCTATTTTTTTTCCATTTATACAGAAAGACACAGAAGGACGTTAAATGACTTGTCTTAATTTCACACCTAGTAAATGGCAGAGATGAAATTAAAACTAAGTCCTTTGACCCTATAGTCAGTCCAGTTTCCACCATGAGGGAGGACTCTATTTAAAAATATGTATGTATGTGTGTGTGTGTGTTCTTTTGCAGACAGAAAGGTCTTTACAAAACCTTAAATCAAATAAGCTGTTCCAATTTTTTAATAAACTTATAAACTTTCATTTCTAAGGTATGATATGGTGCTTTTTAATTGATGCTATTGGTAAATAAGGTATTCTGATTAGACTTCTGAATATTTTTACATTAAATCTTTAAGAAAAAAAAGCACATGTTTACATCCCGTTAAACAAAAAATATGAAATACACTTTTAAAAAATGATCTGCAGTCTCCTGACACATTCGCCTCTATGCTATTGCATCAAGCTTTTGCATGCTGTGCTCTAGGGCATAAAGCCTTAAGCCAATAAACTCAGAGCTGAGACAATGATGTTTCTGCTCCTGTCTCCTCTCTAGTGGTCACCCCAGTTCTGCTCTTGGTGATATCAGTTGCTTTTGGCTCTATTCGACTCCCCTCATCTTAGCTCCCTCTACCTGCCGCTGCTTAGAATTCTCTGCTTCCATAATCTAGGGAGGAGCTTAAGGTTTCCTAAGAATACCAGAAAACAAACTTAGTAAATATTAAATATAAAAACACACAAAGACATATTTGTATGTGTGTGTGTATATACATACACGGGCACACACACACATACACACAAAGTAAGGGTAGCAATTGTGTCTTCTCAATGCTTATATCACTTCCATCATTATCATCAAGTAGGCATGAACAGAATGACAGGGTAGAATTTTCCTGAAGTTTAGAATTATGGGAAACAGAACTAATAGGTTATGGGATTTGGAGCTATGAGACTTTAGGTTGGGTCTGGGTTTGGAGTTAAAAGACTTTAATATGGGTCTAAGTTTGGCCTTATGATTCTAAATAGACTAGTTGATTGGGTGTGATCCCAAATGTCTTCATCCGTAAACAGTGAATAAAAATTACACCCACATACCATAATTTTGTGAAATCAGTGGCTCAAACTATATGAAGTATTATCAAAATAATTTCTTATTAAATCAGAAAGTTCTGATACAAAGCTAGGCATATTTCTCATATATTTCTCACACACACAGGATAAAATAGTAAACAAATACAACAAATAGGTCATTACTCTTACAAAATTTATATTTAAAATTTACAGCCTTGATTCATTCAGGTGAGCACTAAAATTCTAATTCCCCCCCAAAACAAGGAATAGACTGTATTAATAAAGTCTTAAAAGGCACTTATCAAGTTGCATTACCTATTTATTATCAGCTTTCCAGTGAAGGAACAAGATGTACATTTAGGCTTTTCCATATTTATTTGTACCTCAGTTACAAAATCAATTATTCCCTCTGCTACTCCAATAGAAACTACTCAAAACAACAAAAACAAAGCAAAAACTTATAGAAAGCCTTTTGCTTCAGAAGCAGAGAAGGATAGGTTCTGCAAAATAGTGGAAATATGGGTTCTGATGTGAAGGCTGACCCGCAGGTAGGCCAGCTCAAGGGTTCCCACTGACAACTCCAAATGCCCTCCTCACATCGCTTCATGTTTACCTATCATCATACTCTGTTCACGAGGGAGCCAGGGAGGGGAGTTCTCATACTGGAAGGCACGACTGACATTAGGAAGGCCCCAGTGGCAAATTTTACCTATTTATTTTCTGTTGAGCTAATCATACAGTTAAGGAAAGAGAGAAAGGGGAGAGAGGGAGTCTTAAAAAAATAAACCAACTTCAGTCTTATAAAATATTATTTTTCCCATTTTCCTGAAATCAGCTTTCTGGTAACGGACCCCACCTTTTCCTAAGAGAAACGCCCTTCCCCACTCTCCGGCTAGGTGGTCCAAGTTAGCTGACTCGTCAGCAGTAGCTTTTCAGACCACTGAATTTCCCAACCAGTAGTGGCAGGCTTGGAGGGGGTATGTGAGCCAAGTTCAGTTGAAGTTAGATTCATCTGGGGGCTTTTACAAAAACAGCTAGGAACAAAAACCTCTTTTTCATGGCGGCCCAGTGGGTCTCCTCACCACGAGAGAACTTGCATGAGAACAGAGCCAGGGCAAAGTCAAGAAATGGAGAGAATGGGACTGAGTTCTAATGACCTGGCTTGAGACCACGGCTTGCCTGAAGCCAGCCTACACTAGGACTTTCCAGTCGTGTGGGCCAATGAATTTCCACTGGCGCTGAAGCCAGTTCGTGCTGAAGTTTCTTCCACCTGAAATTAAGAGCCCATATACAGAGAAAGAAAGATGGCACTCCTATTACCAATTCAGTGCTGGGTTTGGGGACTATTAAATAATTAATTGTGTACATAATGTAAAATCATGTAATATCAAATTAAATGATGCAAAATCAATCCCATAAGCAAAGATATAATTAATTGGTGAGCTTTTTCATCCCAGAACTAAAGACACCACCCGTGGTCTCCAGCAAAACAACGATGAAACACTCAAGCCATTTATGCTTAAGTCTCTGAAGTATCGACTTATCTCTCAGACAACCGCCCTGAGGAATAAACCTGCAGGAGTCTTAATGTCAAACTTATTAATGAAAATGAGTGTCAATTATACAATAATACCTGTACTAATAGCAAAATTTCTATACTTCGACCAGTCACAGTAGTCACCATTAATAAAACCATCTGTCTTAAAGCTGATGTTAATTAATTGCTCATAAGTAAAGGTGGAGGGAGGCAAAAATAAACTAAAAGACTATTTCTCCTTAGGAAGTAAAATTACTTGGCTGTTAAACACCGAGCTTAAAAGACAATCTCAAAATTCCCACTTAATTACCCGTTTGGAAACCTTCAGTAAGAACAAAGGTAAGACTCAGTCGGGGATGGGAATCTGAAGCATCCAAAGTGGCTGTTAACTGTTAAATGAAATCATTCTTGATGGATCACGACCTAAGCTACAGACATCGTCCTGATATTAATGTTTTAATTTGCCACAAACACATATGTTTTATACAGTTGGCCCTTGAACAACATGGGTTTGAACTGCACAAGTCCGCTTATATACAGATGTTTTCCAATAAATATTGTAAATGTATTTTCTCTTCCTCTTGATATTTTTAATGACATTTTTTTTCTAGCTTACTTCATTGTCAGATTACAGAATATAACACATATGACATACAAAATATGTGTTAACTGACTGCTTTAGATTGTCAGTAAGGCTGCCTGTCAACAGCAGGCTATATTAGTTTAGTTTTTGGGACTCAAAAGTTATACATGAATTTTTGACTGTGTGTGTATGTGGGGTGGGGGGCAGTGCCCCATAATCTCTGTATTGTTCAAGAATCAACTGTAAAGAACTGCAGAAATGGAAGAAATGGTGCATTCTGTGTATTTTAAATAAAGATTCTCTTTCAAGTCATGCAAATTAAATTTTTATGATGACAGAATTACTTTTCTAAGTCTCACTGAAAAACAGTCTGAGACAAACAAAAACACATTCTTTATGACTGGCTGACTTCATTTCAAAATTTCAAATTTTGCCCATTTATATTGCTCAGTGGAAGATCTCCAGGTGGTTTCTAGATAAGGCATTATTACTATGTATCACTGACAGATTATATCAAAAGAATTTTTTGAAGTTTTTCAATAATGCAATACTGTTAACTGTGCGAGTAGACTACACAACAGGAAAAAATGTGTAAAAGGAACACCCACATGAACATTTACCTTCCACTGCTCTTTTGAAGAACACTTTGCAGCTGCCACAGGTTACCACTCCATAATGACATCCTGAAGCCTCATCCCCACACACCAAACATATTTTGGAAGGCCTTGAGGATCCAGTAGAAACACTTCGTAAAGTAGAGCTGGGGAAAGAAATCAAGATTTAAATAACTACACTGTAATGGCACACTTAAATACACTATACCCCTTAGGTCAAAATTTGTCAGAAATCGTGGTGCCATGAACGAATTCAGTATGTACTGGTCAGATACCATGGGGCTTAGAAAATGAAGATAAACTCTCTCAGTGAAGTAATGCTATCAAGAATGTGCAATACAAAGCCTCTTATAAGTATGGAGAAGTAATAAATAATCTATAAAATATAATATATAATAAATAAACTATTCTTTTTCTTTTCCTATTTTTGAGAAAGTTTACCAAAAGATATTATTTGCATTCTAGGTAAGCAGGGAGAAGAATCTTGAGCCGAGTCATGAAAGTACTTTTGGTATCAAAGAACTATTACAATACTTCTCAACTCTCTTCACCCAGACCTAGATTATATATCTCAGTCATGCCAGATTTAAAAAAAATCCCCGCTTTCCAAAACAGCCCACTATTAAAATTTAAAAAAATAGCTCTTCTACTGCCAGCAATTTTACCCCTTCTTCCAAGCTCCTGCGTTTCTCTCATGTTACCTTATACTGGGATGTTCAAATTACTTTATTTTGCTTACTAATTTGAAAGGAAACAGTCAGTATTTTTTTTTTAAGCCACGCATGGTAAATAACTCAGGTACCTTTCCTGGTAAGAAACTGAATGGTTCTGGACAATAGTTTTTAGGGACAAATATAACATTTCAGGCAACAATCTGTATGAATACTTTTCAAAAGGAATCTTTTCAAAATATATATTACTCTGTTAATAGCACACTCTGAACAAAATGTTTTAAATTCTATTAAGGAATCATAGTTCTTTGACAGTTTAGATGTGTACTGAGCAGGCAAAAAAGCGGATTTTTTTCTTTTCATTCGTAGTCCACAGACATTTACTGAATATCTACCCATAAGTCCAGCACAAAGTACTGAGGAAATAAAATACAAAAAAACCCTGTCTCTATCCTCAGAGTTAGTGGGGACATGGACTATAATGGTGAATACTTTGGTTTGGGGTAACGTGGCGGCACACTGCTGATTCAGCCGTCCATACCAGCAGGATGAGGACAGAGAAGTTCAAAAAGCACTTCCTGACAGGTGACAGCACAACCAGATGATGGCCGGACCAAGAAAGAGGGCAGAGGAAGCAGCAGATGCAGTGGCTCAGAGAAACAGGAACTGGGCATGTTCAGAAACTGAGCAGATTGCTACGTCACAGCCCTCACCTTGCGGTCATGGCTTCTGTCTCCATGTGAAACAGCTGGCGTGCGTGCGTGCGTGCGTGCGTGCGCGTGCGTGCGCGCGTGCTGAGGGGTGGGAACCTCAAAGAAAATGTATCAGAAGGCCAGGATGGCTGTGTCACGATGATGATTTCTGTTTTTAAAATTAGCTAAAAGTGTGATACTATTGCCTTTATAATTAAAAAAATAAACAATTTAAAATGTTTTAACTCCACTCGCACCAGAAACAGATGAAGGAACAAACTATTCAGCTGCTCAGAGCACTGTAGCATGACTGACTTTCTAGAAAACGACTTCATAAATCAAGGACCAAAGCAATGTTCTCTGAAGTTGTTTCTCTTTCTGAGGAAAGAGCTCTTTATTATTTTTATTAGTGTCCTTTGACTTCTTTATAGCATTCAAAACATTCCATTTCAGCACCAGTAACTTCTTCAGCATATCAGCCAGTAAGACTCAATCCATATACTGTCTGACTCTTACACTTCACAGGAAATATGACTTTGTAAACATTTAGAATATAACTTAAAACCATCATTAAAATGTAATTGTGTTTTCACAACTACAAGCACATGTGGGATTTGTATTTAACATTTTTGTGAGCCTTAGTTTTGGTCCTGATACGTAATAGCCTTAAATTTAGTCTTTGGAACTCTCTTCTATCCAAACTCACTTTTTTAGTGATCTCATCTAGCCTCTTGGCTTAAAATGTGAAATGTTCATCACCAGCCCAGTCTCCTTCAGTGAATTTCAAATTCATTCGTCCAACTGCCTGCTTGACATGTCCACTTGAGAATTTGATGTGCACCTCAAACTTAACATGCCCATAGCTTTGCTGATCTTTCCCTGCCTCCAAACCTGATCCTCCACAAACTTTCTCAACTCATTTAATGGCAACTATTATGGGCTGAATTGTAGTCTCCCCAAATTACGAGGTTGAAGTCCTAGCTCCTAGGGACTCAGAGTATGAGCTTATTTGGGAACAGGGTCATAGCAGATGTAATTGGTTAAGATGAGGGAGTTCTGGAGTAGGGTGGGTCCCTATTCCAATGTGACTGGTATCTTTATTCAAAAGGGGAGATTGGGACACATACATACAACGGGAGAATACCATGTGAAGATAAAAGCAGAGATGAGGGCAGTGATGCTTTTATAAGTCAGGGAATGCCAAAAGTTGCCAGCGAACTACCAGAAGCTAGGGTAGAGGCAGGGAACAGATTCTCCCTTACAGACCTCAGAAGGAACCAAATCGGCCAACGTGTTAATTTTGGACTTCTAGTGTCCCCAACTGTGAGACAATACCTTTCTGTTGTTCCAGCCAGCCAATTAGGTTTGTGGTACTTTGTTATACAGCCCTGGCAAACTAATAAAGCAAGTTGGACTCATCCCTGATTCTTGTTTCTCTCATACCACACATCTCATCTGTTAAATTCTATTCGTCTTACTTTCAGAATACATTCAGCTTCAGATCACTACCCAAAACCTCCTCTAGTGCCAGTCTAGTCCAAGGAATCAATACCTCTACCTGGAATTTAAAAAAAGGCTCTCCCTGTTTCTCCCTGCTCCGTTCTTTCCCCTGTAACCAGAATAATACCTATTTACTCCTCTGTTCAGCACTATCCAGGAGCTTTCCCTCACACTCAGAGTATGTGTCAAAGTCATCCCTGTGACCGCAGGGCCACAGTCTGTCCCCGGGATATCGCTAACTGCTCTTACTTGCCTGTTTCCACTTTGGCAATAGTGGCCTCCTTGCTAGCTCTCAAACAAATCACTCGGGCTTCGCGCTTGCTGATCCAGCTTCCTGCTAGATATCTACATAGCCCCTCTCTCACCTCCTTCAGGGCTTCCTCCAAATGTCACGTTTCCAGTCAGGCCTTCTCTGACCACTCTACTAAAAATATTCCTCCTGCAGAACTTCCTGTCCCTTTCTGCTTTATTTTTCTTCATGGAGCATATCACTATCTAACATGGGTCTATTTTACTTCTTCAGTCTGTGTATTGTTTATGTCATCCACACAAGGAAGTAAACTCAATCGGGACCAGGATTCCCATCTGTGTTACTTGCCACTGTGCACAGAACTGTACCGGGTGCATAATAGGCACCGAATTAAACTTAAATAAGTCAGTGATTTCAGATAATTCAGATTTTCACAACAGTCATCTTAAAACCCACCACGTCATCAATTCTGAAGGCCTACTGCGTTCCTTATATAAAGGGATGTGATTTGTTTTTAAATGTTGTGAGAGTGAAAGATACGTAGCGGAAACAAATTAGGAGAAATTAAAGAGAATGCCTAGCATAAAAATGATGCGCTGTGAAATCCGAATCAAAGCAATACATTCATTTAGTTATAAAATCAAGCCAAACATAAATTACTTTCCTTCTTGTTCTCTAACATCCTTCAATGACAGAAGAGCAAATTGGCCTCTACATGCCTCTCAGCGGCCCTCTCTCCAGTTTCTGTGACACTGTACTGAGCTCATCCTCCAAACAACGCCTCTTCTATTTTTCAGGCTCTTATTCTCTTGATCACCATTATAGATTTTCTTAGGAGTTCTACCTTTTGACCATCTTTTTTCTTTTTTCTGTAATCTACCCCTTGATGATCTCATCTACCACCCCAGCTCAAACAGCTCTTTTGGTGATTAACTGTCCAAATCTTCATACCCAGCTCCAACTTCTCCCCCATGTCCCAAGTTCATGTTTTCACTGCCTTTATATAACTTCTCTGTTCTATGTTCCATTAGCTTCTGGAAGGGCGCTGCCATCTGCTAGGCACCCAGCTTCAAATCTTGGACTTCTTAACTCTCACATCCAGTCACCAAGTCCCGCTCCATCTGGTCTCACACCCTTTCTCCTTACCTGGCTGCTGGTAACACTGCTGTAGGCTCTTGCCCTTCCTAAGGGCTCTTTCCCTAACCATGCCCTCTCCCTCTCCTTCTACAGTGGCTGACAAACGAATCTACCTGTTAAAATGTGCAGATCCTATGACTTCTCGGCTCAGAAATCTTCAGTCATCCCCACTCAACACCACCTTAAAAAATGCCTTTGCTAGGGCATTTAAGCCTCTCTTCCTAATCAACCTTCCCTGAAGGTCCTCTCACACTGCCTGGGTGTGCTCCTCACACCCCGCATCTCTGTCAAGGGTAGGTACCACGGCGTACAGGACCCAGCACTTCCTCTCCCCTACTCCCCGTCCAGGAAGCCCTGTCTACCCTTCAGGCCCCTGTCTCCTGATTCATTCTAGCATTTTCCTAACACCTCTCCTTCAGCAGTCATCACTTTCACCCTCACATTAGTGACCCATGCACTTATCCTAATCCCTTGAGGACAAAAACCTTGTCCTGTGCATCTCCGTGCTCTCTGCTGCCATCAGTGCAGTGTTGGTACTATTTATTAAATGAATGAAACTGCACTCCTATTCTCATTACCGTAGAACATAAATTTGCAAAAGGCAATTTTATAGAAGGTAAATTAATGAGGCCAAGGTTATAGGTTCAATTCCCATATGGTTCATTTAGCTTTGCATAGAGGAAAAAAAAAAATCCAGGGGCACAGACGAGTCTCAAAAACGCAGCCCACTGTCTCACAGACATGCATTATTAACACAGAAGACAGGCCACAGAGTGTGGATGGGTCAGGAAAACTCTAGTCTCAGCTAACACCCTATCATGTGATTATCTTTGAAACCAAAAGATGGCACATGGTTGGGAGGTTCTATATTCAGTTTTAAGAAACACATTATACATTTTATAAATAGGAGGATGGGGAGATGAGGAGAAGGGCACAGACTTTGAACTCACTTCTTAGACACCAAGTGTTATCAAGATACAAAGCTTACTTAGTAATTTTGCATGTCAGAATTCACAATTATAGTACAGTCTATTTACCAATAATCTATGTAAAATGTGGGGCCCAATTGTAAGGCCACACAGGGAAGGGAAAATGGTGAGAACAGAGGGTCAGTTAAGAGGCCTGGGTTCTAGTTCCAGCTCAGCCATTGCCTGGTGAAACCTTGGCAAAATCACTACTTTAAACTATAATTCTCACCATAAAAAGGTTCAATATATGGTCTCTAAGATTCTTTTCAAGATATTCATTTAAGGTAATGATAGATACAAAAGATAAATGAGATAGTCTGTCATGATCAAGTTTTAGACAAACTGAGTTTCAAGCTCAAATTAAAGACAGTGTATTTTACACTATAAGAAAAAGCATTATTTAATATAATCAAGTATTTAAAAATCTATATGTAAAAACTTATTCTTTCTAGAATAGCTAATAATATGACATTTAAAAATTTTTCTTGCATCTATACGATTGTATCTCTGTTGATTTTGGTTAAAACTCTGTATAAATTTATGCATTAAAATTGTACTTTATCTTCTGAAAACCATTTCAATATTGATGAGTTGGGAAAAACTACCTAAACCAGTAATTTTTGGTCTTGGTAATCAAAGAAACATTGTTCACGGAAAGAAGTTTATAATTAGCAGACGGGGGTAGTTCATAGGATTTTATATAACTGTGAAAATATTATAAAGGGGACATGGATAACCATTACATTTCCATTTATAAAGGTAGCGTCGCTCTTAGGGAAACACGAGGAAGATGCAACTATTTTCACTATCAAACATAATGGTTCTAATGACTCACTGAAGAGAGTAATCGAAGGTTCATGTGGACTTTGGAGACGACCGAGAGGGAATATACCAGCCAATCATCGACACCGCGTATTGTGATCTTTCCCTCCACAAACGGTTGGATGGTTGGGGAAAGCAATAAGAAGCTGTGCAAGCGAAAATGATTTTTACTAATCAAAAAATGACTGGAGAAACGGGTTCACTGAGGATCTATGATGCATAATGTTGCTCCAGGAATTACCGCATATAAAACTATCTTTTCCTATCTTTATAACAATTATATAACAATATAGTAGCGATTGATCCACTATTCGATGACCCGAAATTCTTCATCAGAAAGAATATTTTGTCTCATTTCTTAAACTCACTTAACATTTAAACACACCTATTTTTTGTACTATCACTTAATCAGATATATGCTCCTACCATCACCACCAGCTGCTATAAAGGATTCTTCCATGTGTAACCAATCCAAGCATTCATGCTACTACCTAGGGCAGAGTGAGGATTTGGAGGAATATAGAAACAATACTTCAGTGAAGACCCTTACACACTTATCTGAACGTGCCGATGTGCTTAAGCCATTCATTAACTAAACTGTTCACTGAAATCTGCTACAAGCCCCACTGTTCCAGGCACTAGGATGAACAACGAAGAGAAAAGCCCCCACTCTCACGGAGTTTCCGCTGCAGTAGGAGAGACAGACAAGACAGAAGTAAGCCGGTGATTTCAGAGAGTGGTGAGGGCGATGAAGAAAATGACAGAGACTGAGACTGGATGAGGTGCTGGGAGACAGGATTCTTTATGTAGGCAGCTGGAGAAGGCTTCTTGAGGGAGACTGAAATTTCAAAATTGTCAGCCATGTAAAGATGTCAAACACAAGGAAGAGCAAGTGTAAAGTCCCTGGATGAATAAAACACGATCCAGAGACAGAACTGAGGGCAAAGTGAATATGGCTGAAATAAAGTCAACAAGGAGGGAGAGCAGATGGGAGGCCTAAGAAGGTGCGGACGGACCACATGGGTCTCAAAGGCCATAGTAATGAGTTAGAAGGCTGGTCTAAGTGCCAGCAGGAGTGATGTGAATTTTGAAATGTTTTCAGCAGAAGGGTAACATCATCTGATTGACATTTTAAAATCTTACTTTGGTTATTGCATGGAGAATGGACTGTGGGAGTGGCTGATGTTGGAAGTGGGGAGGCAGCCAAAGTTCCTGCAGTTATCCAGGCAGAAGATGATAATGGCTTGGATTAAGCTTAAAGTAAATCCAGTGAGAAGTGGCTACATTAGGGATTTTACTGTTCTTTTTAGGTAGACAGCACCAAGAGGACTTGAAGAAAAATAGGATGATAGTGCCTTAATGAATATGTAAGTCTGGAGTGAAGAACAGGTTGGGAGTTTTGGACCTGATAGTGGTAGAAAGGTATCGGTATGGTTATGCTCCTATTTTTGCAAATAATATAAAAACCATAATATTACATGACAGTCTACTCATAGGAAAAACTGGGAGCAATATAAATCTGGTTTACTTAACCTTTCTGGGCCAGTCTCCTTATCTATTAAGTAGTGATAGCAAAGGTCCTAGGATATGGAGTTGCTACAGACTAATTTACTCAATATGTAAGAGCACTTAGAACAGTGTCTAGCACATATTAAGTATTTTTTAAATTGTGGCTCTTATTTGTTGGTATTACTGTTGGATCTAAATTCTTGACAGTGAGTGCCATAATGGTGGAACTACAGATATTTATACTTCATATTACATTTTTCTGAACTGTTTTTAATTTGTATAAGCTTGTAAAACATTGGTAAACAGAAGAAAAGGTATTTTAAAAATATGCTATGAAATAGTGGTATTACAATAGCCATAAGTGTTTATTTACTGAACAGGCAATATTTTGTGTGCATATGGATTTGAGCACTTCTTATAAGAATTCTGGTTCCCATGGTGTCTGCAGTGTGTGGGCTGGAAACAGCCGCATTGGATCATTAGGATAAACAATTATTGAGAATCAAATACATACTCTTTTACATATAGAACACTAAATCTAAGAATATAAGAATTTGGAGAACATTCGATATAAAAGATTTCACAAACATAAATCAACCTTTAACAACTAGTTTACTAAAATTCTAATTTTTACCCACACATAAAATATGTTTTTTTTTTTTTAAAAAAACACCTTTTGCTGACTATTTCTTTTTGTTTTGATAAGCATGTATTTTAAGTCATATATTTTATCTAACATATGTTAGTCTAGTTTTCCCATTACTTAGGGGGAATATTTGTAAGTGATTCTTGTAGTATATTTTCTTTTATGATGTTACCTTTGAAGATAAGTGATTCTTTAATGTTTTGAGGGATAATTCCTCATTCAATAAGGTTCATAGTCTTAAGCCATAATTTATAATGCATCACAGGAATTAAAGAACTGGTACAAATTTTATAATCTCAGATGTATGAATAAAGTTTTAGCTAAAGTTACCCCAACACAGAAAACTCAAGGACACAACTAGCTGGGAAAATAGAATTTAAAGCACAGCGATGGCTGATTAGTCTCTTCCAATTTATATTTTTTGTTTGCTTTCACGACAGTTTATACCATTTATAATATTTATTAAATTGGCTCTGATTAACAAAATATGTATTTTTATATACTCTAAATTTAATTTAAATGAATGTAATTTGCCCATTAAGAACTTAAAATTATAATTAAGAAAGCACGGCATAAGCTCAGAAGAAATGGAGCGCGACCCAGATCTAAAAGCAAAAACAAAAAGTAGGAATATTTTGGATCACAAAATTTTGAAGCCCACCCCAGTGTGTGTAAAATTTCATTTTAAAAATAAATATCTATACTAGAAGAGTATTTGAGTATCTCTTTCTCCTTAAATATAAGCTGTGGCTAGACAAATCAGCGTTTGATCAAAATATGTAAAATCTATTTTTTTGGAAAACATGCAGACACATTTAAATGCAGAATAAAATGTATTTTCTAACAAAAAAAGGAAAACTAGTCAAGTTATACTATCAGCCACTATATTGTTAATGAATTACTTAATCAAACTATTTTTACGAAACACAAGCTATGTGACAATACAAAGATAACAGATGGCCTCTACTCTCAAAAATTGAGTAGTGAAGCTAAGATCTGGAGACTGGTAAATAGTAAAGTCATTACATTTTAAGAGTCACCCATGGCTTAAAAACAAATTAGAATTCAAGAAGAGTCCAATAACTTACAACTGAGTTGAAGGAAAGCTTCATGGAGAAATGGGACAATGTGAAAATGGGCAGGACCAAGAAAAAACTCCAGACAATGGCAAAAGCACTGAATCTACCACTCAGAGAACTTCCTGAAAAGCAGGAAAAATGCTCCAAATCACAAAGTAGTTTGAGATGATTCTAGAACAATGAATTGAAACATCTGATAGACAACTGAAAACGTGGCAAGACGAATAAAAAGAGAGGGATACAAAAATCTACCATGTTAAAGGACATAATTGAAATAATTTTTAATATATACAAGACAGATAATGAAAGCAAAAAATTCTGATGAACTGGAAGAAAACTAAGGACTACTGAATAGGGCAAGCACGGAAAATATGTTCAACAAAGAGAAAGGTTGGAACATACCTTGTGAGATAGATAGTTCTTAGAATGCAAGGCCTCTAGATTTTACTCATGGAACAATGAATGAGCTCAGTCCGTGAAAAGTTGAAATAAAGAGAAAAAAAGGTCACAGGTGGAAATGTACAGAAAACTAACATTTCTGGTTAGGCAGCAAAAGAAGTCACTAACGAACCTGAGGATGGAAAACCGAAGAAGCAGGCAGACAAAATGATGCAGAGTCTTGGAATCAAAGCGTGGACAGCATTGGTGGGAGGTTAACAGTGTCACATGCCAGCAAAACAAGACTTAAGGTTGACCGCTGCGATGTCGTCATCGTTGTCACCACTGACCTTGGCAAAGGTCATTTTTATGCACATGTAAGGTATACTAAAGTGAAAAGCACTCACCATCTTTTTTATTAAGAAGTTTCCATTCTCGGGGAAGCTGTCGGTCCTAACATTGTATCTCGTAGAATAACATGAGCATATGAAGAGTCTCTAAAAAGATCTAACATGATATCATCTCTGGAAAGGTTTATTGAGCATGATATGCCAATCAGTGATTGCTAAGATAATGGCCAAATATATGCACTAAAAAAATGCCTCCATATTCGATTTTGCCTCTATAATCATTGACATGTGAGTGTATTCATATATCTTAGAAGTTAGTTATTTAGAATCCCCTGAGAAGGAATTATGAACTTATCATATCATCTGTGAGTCAGTACTTTATAAAGTATGTTTTAAGGAGATTACTTCTAAATGCTTCCTTGAGTGCATAAAGTATGTTTTAAGGAGATTATTAAAAAAATGCTTGCTGTGTTTTTAATTACAGTGATTTCACTTTTGAAATGTACTATATAAAATAAACATGACTTAACTTTTTCCCCTGAACATTTACTATCACTATGTTAAGATGCAAACATACGTAGTAATACAAATGGCAGCTGACACTGAGTACTAATGGGTTCTAGACCTAGCTGTGACCCTTGAACCTGAGTTATTTAGAATTACTGATTTCAGTGTGTTTTTTGCTTACCATATTTTCAAAAAGCTGATGTAAAACATGCTTCGTCATGCAGGGTCTTTCTGGGCAACAGAATATGGCATCTTTCTACCAGTTTCGTTAATGAGTCAAAGCTCCAAACAGTTTTTATTCCCTGAGTGGTTTTTCCTGCATTCCAAAAATAATGACTCCATTGCCACAAGTACTGCCCTCTGATTCACACACCCAACTCAACTATTACTGCTGCTTTGTGTGACCTGTACTTAAGATCACAAGGACTTCTGCACCAACTTGTACTCTCTACTCTTCCTGCCTTAAACTAAGTTTGGTCATGGAGGATATAGAAATATCCTTCATTATTTCAAGGATTTACATGTGATAGGTTTAAAGAAGCTCACTCCAAAATCTATCAATTAATGACATCAATGACAATGTCACAGTGCTTTTGTTGACATGACACTTGCCATATTTACTTCAAATGTACCCCATATCTGACTTTGAACAGGGTTACCATCTCTCAAAACAGTAAAAATAGCATCTTAATATGATAAAATGGTAAAGAATGCTTAAAGGGATTTTAAAAATTCATTCTTTAAACACTGCAGTTTCTGAATAATCAATGACACGTCAGTCAAGTGCTAGAAAAAATTCCCAAGTAATAAATTTATTTTCTTAGGGTTACCTCTGTAATTGTGAAAAACATAACTGCTTCCTGGTCAGCTTAATACTCTGAAATTATCTTCCAGTAAAAGTATAAGGAATCTATCCAAAAAAAAAAAAAAGATCATTCTCATTCACACGCTAGCTTATAACAGGTAAAAAAATCCCATCTCTTTTCAAAACATTAATGTATTTTTCAAGTAACCAAGGATTTTCTTTATGTATACTACTGTATGACCACGCACAAAGAGGAATGGAGCCCTTGGTTTCCTGCTGGCTGGCATGACCAAAGACAATGATTTTATCAGCACTGCGAAATGCCATTCAGGGGATAGACCAGTCTCACTGGGAATCTCTGAACACAGACACACACACACACCCTGAAGAGGAAATACAAGTGTTCTTGAGCATGCAAATATCTGCAGTGTCAAGATTTCCTGCTCTTCAGGTATTTTTCATTAAGAATTTCCTCAGAAGAAAATGGCAGCAGCATTCAGTAGGACCAATCACAGGGCGCTCGAGTGCTTAGATTCGGATGACCATGTCCGCAAAGAAATTCAGAGGCGCCGTTTCTACCTTCACCTCTGGTTCTCTTCAGGACTGGTGAATCAGTGCTGTCCTGCTTCATCGACAGTTGCCTGTGCTTGTCTTTAAGTTCCCTACTGAGCTCTCTTTCTAAAACTCCTCTGAGGAGTAAGCCATTTGTGAAATTGCTGTTTTCTAACTGGTTCTGACCTGCAAAATCAGGAGTTTCTTATTGTTCTATTTAATACATTTCTGACCTCTGGCTTGAATGACAAAACCAGGGTTTGCTACAGGACGGCATTTCTAACTCAATAAAATGATCATTTATTTACTCTTCTGTGGGCAAAGCACTCTACCAAGTATGGTGACCTCAGGCCCTCAAAGCAATACATGAGAGTATTGAGGGGTTATCCCCACCCCCAGACAGCTAAGTACCCTTGCATTACCACACTCTCCACCAAACGTGCTATTATTTTATAAAATAGTTGTTGCTATATACTTTGTCCATTTTTTTTCTAATCAATTTCATTATTTCCATTTTAAAGTAAAAATGCTGGGGTTTAAAAAAGAATGATTTTAATAAACCAAACTGTATGATCGTTTCCTGACCTGACACAAACAGAACAATGAGAGAATCCTGAGTATTTTCTTTGGATCTTTATTTTTCTTAGGATTTGAAGCCTGGGGCTGCTTCTTTGATTTCCTCCAAAAATATCTGAAACCTAAGGTTTAAGAAAGGCTGTTCTTTGGCTGGCGAAGATTGTATACAAACATCATGCTAACAAATGGCCAGTGACTCAGTGCTGCGCACTGTGGCCAACCCAAAGGTACATAAAAATGCGGTATTTATTTACTCTATTATTTACCATCTTTTTCAGATATCTAGCACCCTATTTTACTCTTGAGGAAAAGTCGAGGGGAAAAAATCTACTAAGTACTGTCTCTCTCTCTCCTCTCTACCTTTCCCTTCTCATCTCTGTCCGCCTATCTCCTGCCCCAACCGCTAACCCATGCATATTTTGGCTTTGAGAAAAAAGCTACTACTCATATCAGAGGTGTGGCTATTACTTATCGGAGTGAACATAAAAATTATTAAATATTTAATTTAAATTAAAAGGACCATTTAGATATTTGCCAGTAGACAGAGTGGAATAATGAAGAACTAATCAGGATCCACATTTTTTTCTAAATAGTTCACTTGAACTGCCTTCCTCACCTTATTTTTGTTGCTTTTCTGGTACTAAGGGATTGGGCTAATTATTCCTCAACCTCTCCCCAAACCTACAGGTTGTGTGCTATGAACTATGAGCAAGTACTGAAACAAGTTTGCCCTTCTTTTCATTTACTCGGCACCATTCTTGAGCATCTAGCGTAAGGCAGGCATTGTTCTAAGTCTCTGACATATATCGGCTAACAAAATACAACAGAATCCCCTACCATTGGAAGCCATATTCTAGTGCCAGGATGGGGATGGGGCTAGGGATGCAGATAAATCTCTACAAGAAAGTAAAGGAACACATACACGTATACTTCTGAAACAAATGTATACTATTTTCCTCACTCCTATAAAAAGATATCAAATTTGCTTAAAATGGTACTTCCTCAAGGCAAGAAAAACCAAAATGAAGTTCTAGATTCAGCTAATTCAACTTCTATTTCTCACAAATGAGATGAGAATGTAGAGATTAAAAAAGAGCTCCCAAGAGTATTAAATCAGTATTCAGATATATATTTTTTATTGCTTAGACCTATTTTGAGTGTGTATGTACATGGGTATGAAAATAAATCCCTTATGATTTAAATAAATAGGCAAGTAAATATTTTCTGCTTTTGGCGAGATACGGTAAACCTTCAAATAAAAAGGTACTCATATCTTTACTACTGACTTTAATGCTTAATTTAATTATCCTCCAAGGTTATGAAAACCTGTACTTAGCCATATTTATAAAAGACAACTATTGACTTACACCAAAATAATTTTTCTCATTTCCCTGAAATTCTTAAAAGCAATTACAGAAGTATTTTTCAAAAGTTTTAAAAATTAAGTTAGGGTTTGCCTTTGGAATAGATCTGAGAAAAGATGAAAAACGTTTTTAAAACAAGGAAAATGGCACAGATATCAAAGCAAATATGACATTGTTTAGTGGTCAGAAGTAGTTCCACTGAAGTTTGTAAAAAAAAAAAAAAAAAAAAAAAAGAAAAGGGAAAGATTTCAGTGTACTTATAAATAGTGGTGAAAGATGAAGAAGTTGAGGAAGGGCGTTTTTTGGTTTTAATTGCAACAAGGCAAGAAGCAGTGCAGAAGTCACTTAGATCTATTTTGCTTCCTGCCACACACTGCTGCCAGATGAGAAACAGAAGGAAGGTCATCTGATACCCTCCTACCACCACCATCAAAGGTTCGAGAGCCTGGCATTTCTCTTTCTATTTTATTATTTAGAAATACCTTAAATAAGACGTACTAAACCTCCTAGGTTTCGAATTCTGATATCATAAGCCTAGGACTGCTAGATGTCCTGATTTGATTTCAAGGACATTGCATATGTCCTCACTAAAATTGTACCATCAATACCTATTTGCAATAAAAAATTTGAAATTTATATCAAAATTCTTTTTCTAGTGTTTGAAACCCTTTGGTAGAGAGAAACTAACATATTTTCCAATATAAACATATAAGACACACAAATACACCACTTTTACCATGCTTTAAAGAATATGGTCTACGATGTAATTTTTTTAATATAGTAAAATATATTCAGGAATCAGGATGGCATCTTGGCTCTTCCGTGGCCACCCACAATCTTAATTTAGTAAAACTTATCCAAACTGATAATATTTTTAAAGAGCCAGAAAGGAGTTGGCCCCAGAAGTGCTATGCGGTGATCCCAGCACAGCAGGTCACACCAACAGGAGGCAAAGTACAAGAGCCTAGCAGGGCCCTGAGAAGGGACACAGAGGGTGGTCAGGAAGCTGAAGAAGGGAAGGCAGAGAAGGCACAGCTAGCTAGAAAAGGCTGGCCAACCAGATCCTGGGACTGAGCAGGGATAGGGCCAGTTACAAAGAGGGAAAGCGTGCGTCAGCAAGGCCCTGCGAAACTGGGCAGCGGAATCACGGCCGCCTGGACAAGAGACGAGGCGGCTGGCCCAGGTCGAGGTGGGTTGGGGGACGCAGACAACAGTGTTGGGGCAGATAAAGTTGGGGTGCAGAAGCTCACCTCACCCCAGGAGCCTCCCCAGCTTACGCAAGGGTAGTGGAGCCCCATCTTGGCTGATGGAGTGTGCTCAGCCCAGACCACGTCACACACTGCAAAAGACAGGCCAGCATGTTCAATAGGTAAAAGAAAGCCAGTTCCTGGGAAAAGAGGAAAGTTAATATAGGTGAGAAAGGAAAAGGAGAAAAACCTTTTAGAAAAACAGGTAGCCAGAAGCAGCATAAACTTTCTGAATATACCAAGTGCTTTAAGAAATCTGCTGTTAAGAACAGATGGCGTTAAAAGAGACAAATGACAAACAATTTGTTGGAGTCCTAGAAAGGTGGATATATACAAGTTTAGTCAGAAAAGTAAGCTAAAAATAGCATGTATTTCCAAGGAAGAAAGAAGAAAATAACAGAAATAAATGTGAGACAGAGGGAAAATAATTCTGAAGTTTGCATCTAAGTTTATTGCTTGACTTCTGGGCAGAGAAGACTACTTATTAATTGAAATAATTATGGCCACACTAAATAGAAAGATCATTTGAAAGTGACAAGTGTAGAAATTAATGATGGGGAAAAGGATTTGTTAGGATGGAAGAAAGAATATGCTATTGTACATCTGTAGGGTAAAAATAATTTGTTGAGAAAAAAATTAAGCTAAAAAGTTTAGTTTACATTTATTTCTAAAATTTAAATTCTAAAAGCAAAGAGGACTTTATGAGGAATTAAATTTTCTATAAAGAAAGTAGATAAAGCTGGCCTTACATTAAAAATCAGATGAGAAATATAAAATAAAAATAATTAATATTACCATATGCCATTCATACAACTAAAAGGAAGAAAATCTAGAATTTCCAGAGTCAACAGATACCAAGTAACTCTGAACAAATTTCTAATCCAATTTTCAGTTCCTGAAATAGGAAAAACATATTTTGACATAGGCTTATTTAAGTAAACACATTATGTATGAGTAGTTAAAATATGATTGTAATAAAAAGGGTATGATTTGGTTGATGAAATTTCACAGTACTACTTGATTATTCATTAACCTCTCTTTCTTAAAACTAGTGTTAAAATCATTCTAAAATATACAGAGCACAGGAAACCCAATGGAAGAGTGTCACCTTAGAACCCTTACTGTGACATTCTCTGAGAGCCTTGATGTGTCTGACCGGAGAATATTTCCTGGAGGGGAGTAAGGAAGTATGTGCAGGGCAGGCACCACTGTACTGAGGTACTATTTTGCTGATTATTTCCTATTAACTACTGGAATTCTACATACAAATAGTAATTGCAGGCTCTGATTAACTTGGATATATTTAACTTTGGGTTTTTGAAGTGCTTTTTACACTCTCACAAGGCTAACATGATGGTTTTTATGATGTACATTTTACAGATTTTGAAGTCAACCCACAAGAGTACTGAAAGACCAAAGACAGAGTTTACTCTTACAGCTGCATTAAGTTAAAAGACTCAGTATAAGAATTAAACAAATAATGGCAGTACATTAACATAGGGACAGGGCTTTCCTTTTTCTAATGATAGGTACAGTCTCAGCCAACCTTACCCAAAACTAGATAAAAGACTACGATCTGGCAACAACAGTTACATAATGGTATTTGCTTGCAAGTGAGACTGGACGAAGGCTGATGAGTATGGGCACTTTGCTTTTCTCACGATTGGTAATAGGCTATTCCTAAGAAGCAACTATCACTCACTCAGAAGTGAACCGCAACTTCCTATTAATTGTTCAAGAGAAAGGGGTAATGTGTCATAGAGGTATCAGAGAAAGGCAATAGTTGTACTACCTTTTTATACTAAGACATGATTTACTCCTAAGCTGTAACCTTAATACCATAACCTGGTGATAAATTTCACCTTTATAAACAGTTTCAAGAATATCGACAGCTGTCTTTCGCTCTAGTTAAAATAAATGATTACTTTTTTATGTGTATTATTTCAAGCAAGATAAAGACTGAACATAATTTCTTGGAGGTTTAGTGACTTGAAAATACCACTTAATAGCATTTGTTTCAATTGATTTTTAGAAGCAAACTTTCAATTTATAAAATGAATCAAAATATTCATAAATAATATCTTCTATACTGCCTTTTAAAAATGAGATGTTTTAGGGGAACCAGGTATACAATAGCATCTTAAAGATCAACACCACCATATTTTTTCATAAATAATCACACAAAATCCTAACAAAATTGGATATTGTCATAGGTAAAATCTTAAATTTCAGCTCTAAAAAACTCAAGTCTGTTATTTTATAACACCACATAAGATAATGAGTACCCAAAGAGGACATTTTAAGACTATTAAAATGCTATAAATCCTTACTGTACACCCTGGAAACCTCATGGCAATGCGTCATCCTCGTAGGCATATAAAGTGCCACATGATTTTAAGTAGTATAATAAACCATCTGAATTGCTAAAAAATTAACCTGAATCAAAATTATATGTGTTCTTTTACTTGTGCTGTAAAGTTTAAGTGAATAACAGGAAGTAAAAGTTTTACAAGTGGTGCCCGAATTTAAAATAATCCACACCTCAGGAAGAAGCTCCCTACCCTCACCCCGCCCCAGCACTCGTGCCAGATACTCTGCTAGCTTTGCGGCAGTGGCGACACTAGTCATCAGAACCCAGAGCCAAGTGCAAAGGTCAAGGCCCGGGAAGACAGGAGACAGCTCAACACATACAGGACCTCATAAAAGGAAAGCACACAACTTCAGTCATGGTATGAACTGCCTTCCTTGGAGCCAAAGCGTATTCTCTAAGAGGAGATGAAAACAGATTCCTAGCATTGCAAGATAAAACTCTGTGCTATGGATAATATAGGCAAGGAACTATCTTTAAGGATATGTTTCAAAGGACTTGCAGAATCAAGTTTTAAAATATAACTTATTTTGTAAGTTGAACACAGCTTGTATTCAGATTTGCTAAATAATATGTTCACCTTTCAGAGGATCCTGGTCTAGTTACAAAAGATAGCTTGGGAAGACTAAAAATGAACCCATGACAATAAATATAACACCATTCTGGATAACACCTTGTTCTCTCCTACCACACCCCAAGCCTTTAACCTTCAAGATAGCTTAATTTTTCTTGTCTTTGTCAAGAAATACGCCCCTAATTAAATTTTATCTGATGAAAAATACACTAAAGTTTTAAACTTAAAATACACGTATACACACATACATAAATACACAGACTACTATAGTTCATACTACTATGTAAAGTTCATTCTATTATATAAAGAGGCGAAAAAATATTTATTTATTTATTTATTTATTTATTTAATTTATTTATTTTTACCCTATGGCTCTGAAATCAATTTTGAATTTTGAACCCAAGTACTGTCAAAAGGGAAAAAAATCAAGACTCATTTGTTGGCTTATGAAAAGCTAAATTTTACCCTAACATGTTGGCAGAAAATTTCAGAAACTGTTACTCTAAAGAAAAATAATACGCGACTAAATCAGACCAAAACTTGGTGGAGAACAGCTTTGAATGACCACAATCTTTAATTCTTTTTCTTCCTGTTATTGGAAGTGTTGTAACCATCAAGATTACGCATTTTATGCCAGGCTTAGGGAAAGAGGAAACGACAGTTTTCATGACTAATAATTCAAAAATAAAATATGAGCAAAGCCAAAACCTAAGTCTTCCAACTCAAAGTATGAACCAGAAGGGTCTTTACAAAATAGTAATGTATATGTCAACAAATTTATATACAAACATTAAAAGCACCTGTTATCCTTCACGTAGGACAAACTAAGAATTTAACTTGAATCAAATGAAACATTACATTCATCCCTTAACACACTTGTAAAATAATAATTTTAGCTGGCTTCAAACTGACAAAAAATCTTATTTTTACCTTAAAATAATTTGTTTACATCAGGAAAAACAAAAACTTAATAATGATAGATAAAACTTATCCTTTAACTGAATTCACTGAGGTCCCCTGGGAGAATAAATCTACTTTTCAACAACTGTTCAATGAAATTTTAAAGCATAATGTATCCTCACAATTTTTTCCAAAGTGCATTTTTTGCTATTATCAGAGTTAATGTGATCCTATTTCCCTACAGAAAAAAAAAATGACTTGTTCTGCAATTTTTCTGTTTATAAATATAGTTATCTGTTCACCTAGGTTAACTAGAAAGAAAGGTGTGAACAGCAGCAAAAAGACTGTCAATTACAGTAAAGAAAAATCCAGTGCACTTCGAAATAACAAAAGGACAGGGCTTTCATCTTGTCTAGAAGATCATTTATTTAATTACAATCCCACCAAAAGAGAAGACAGAATGTGACACTAGCTAGTTAACCCCATGAGGATAAAGTGGGTGAAAGATAAGAAAAAGCATTTTTTAATTTTCCTCCATCAAACTAGTGCCTGTGGTCATATGTAAATACAGAGATAACTGTTTGATCTGTAGTTAATTATTTTTAATTGGAACAAAAGTTTCAATTCATTCAAACATTGAACGCATTCTATATTTCTACATTATAATAACTTTTATGTCCTTTCCTAATTTTAAAAAAAAGGTACTTTATATACACTTGCATATTTTTGGTCATTGCCAAATATTTTTATTTATATTTTTCCTTCACAATTAAGAAAATCCAATTGCAAAACATTCAAATACTCATTATGTATTTTAAAGCTTCAAATCAGTGATTTCTCAATTTGTTTCAATCTTTCTCTAGGGTTTCACTGCTTATTTTTGCCTTATGGAAAGACCTGGTTCAATATCAACATTCTCTGAAATTTCTTTTTCTATACTCTTTACATCTTTCAATTCAGTTTAACAAATATTCACTACGTATTTATGCTACATAGAGTATCATTATGCTAAATTCTCCAGGAGATTCAAAAACGATTCAAGGAACTAATCGGGAAACACCATATATGTAACATTAACATACAATGCAATAAAATGCGTAACATTAATGCAATAAAATATATATGCAAAATATATAATAAAATAAAATATATATATATATTTACTAAGGCAATAAAATATATAGAAATTAGATCATGGAAACAAAATAAGAGATTAATTCATTTTAGAGGCAGTAATACTTGAGGTAGGTCTTGAAGTACAGGAAAGATTTTAACACCTAAAAGTTTTCATTAACTATTCTGAATATCTCCTTTAGATTCTATGTTTACTACATGGTAGGCTTGAACGACAATTAAAAATATACAGTACCATTTTATGGAATAGGAAAATCTAAAGGAAATAAGTTCAGGATAAATACTGGACACAAGCTTAACAAACCTTACAGTATAAGATTATGTACTGTAGGGATAAAAATAGAAAAGTCATACAGGCTATTCCATCAATAAACATTCACTGAGCAAGTTAGTAAAATGCAGAGACGATAGTGACAAAGTCTCTGCTGGGAAGAAGCAAGAAAATAAAGAAGAAAAGTCCCAAATTAGTGTGTGTGTGTGCACGCACGCACACACACACCCCAAAAGAGAGAAATACCAGGAAATTGCCTAAAATACATTTGGCAAGAAAGAATATTCTAAAGCATTATTGAAGACTAATTCTAAGAAATTTATGATGTGATGGCATTATACAAATAACGTCATTTTTTCATCCTCTGTTGACAGAAGTTTTTAAAAATATTATCACATTTACCCCCTACCCTTGTCTTCTAAGAAGGTATACAGACAAGCAGAGATGAAAAGACAGCAAAGAAGAGATGTAAGGTAAACATGAGTGACACCGTTAACAGGAAGAAGATGATTTGCAAGGCTGAGAAATGGGTCCAGAATGAGAATGAACTGCAAGAATCAGAAAAATGGAATTTCCACAGAAATCACAACATTACAGAATTGATGAGATTTTCCAAAATAATATTAAACTTTCGAATAATCGACAGCAGCTTTGTAACTCTTAAAATTTATAAATAGTGCTTTCTTCATGCCGAGGGGTGTGTGTGTGTGTGTGTGTGTGTGTGTACACACACATATGTATATATATTTTAAATACTCATTTATAAGGGAAACACAAGAGTGACACTGACCCCAAAGAACTCTCAGTGGTTGTCCCAGTGTGACTGCAGAATAGGAGTAGAGAGCAATGAAATGAGGGATTTAGAAGGAAAAGGTAGGAAATATAGAGCTGAGAAAAAAATCATACCTCGCAAGCTATAAGAAAAAAATATTTTAAATATTCTATGTGCTTAAAGTACAAACACACAGTACTTTGAAGAAGGAAACGATTGGAATAATTGGGTCGTTTGAAAGATAAGAAGCAACGTGAAGAAGATAACTTTAAGTAAATAAAAATTAAAATAACCTTGCTTAAGTATATGGTCTAGTAAATCAATTTTAGCCATTATACCTAACTGCAAAAATCAGAAAGATATAATTTCCATAGAAATTACAACATTGCAAAGTTGATGAGGTTTTTCAAAATAATATTAAACTTTTAAATAATCAATAGCAGCTTTTATAACTCTTAAAATGTATAAATAAGAGTTTTCTTCATGCCAAGAGATATTTTGTTTAAAAAAAAAATACTCATTTACAAAGGAAACATAAAAGTGACACCAATCCCAAAGAATTTTCAGTGGTTTCCCATTGTGATTGCAGCTGACAAACGTTTTAAGAATCTCGAAAGACTATTTAGAAATTGTAAAGGTATTAACAACCTCAAATTCAGATAATTACTGTTTTCAGCTGACTTGAATTTATGGTCACACATTCTGTTCCTCATCCAACTCTTTTTGTAAAACTCAATTGACAAAAGGTGCCTAAAATTTTTCTCCAGTTTTAGAATATAACAAGAAAAATGCTAAAAAATTATGCAATCTATACAACAGAAAAACAGCAACTTATTATTCAATTCTTGGTTAATTCCTAACTGCTGCCTAGACAACAAATAACTTAGTTCATTAATTCATATTTGATAGCATCAATTTCTGGTAAATCATTATTCAATTTTTAACAGCAGTAACCATAGAAATTCAAAAGGACATGAACCGCTTCATGTCACATATAAGACAACCAAGGCCCAAGATGGTGACCAGCCTATCTCCACTCATGTCAGTAATGACTACTTTCAAGGTGTTTCCATACTAATTAAATGCACTGCAGAAATGTTTTATTGACCTCCTACCATGTAACTTATACCCTGTAAGAAATAAGGCTGCGAGTAAAAATGGGACAGTGTAATGGTGGAGGGATGGGGCACTAAAGGAACACGGAGGCGGGCTCAGTGTGGACACACCTCCACTAGTATTTATTCTTCGGGGTTATTCTATGCACATATTAGTATCCCCCCACAAGCCTACCAACTCCTTCAGAGCACAGGGCTGACCTAATCTTTGGGCCTCCCGCAAAAGGTCTGACATATATTAATACTCAATACATGTTTGAAGACAACGCATAAATGATTAACGAAAGGATACATAAATGTGTCCCGAGTTCTCATACATAGCTAATGGAAGAATCAAGACTGGACACCGACCAGCGATCTTTAAATTTATCTAGAAGAATAAAAATGTGTTTCTTTTTGTAACAGATAAGGTTAGTAAATAAATACATTCAGGTTATTTACTATAAGGATTCCTGCTAGCCCATCTGCTATTGAGAATCTCACTGTTAGAGCCATCTGACCAGCAAGGAAGGTGAAAAGGATCCATGACTTTCTATCTTGTGAGCCAAGTTTATTTTACACTGACAAGCAGAGCTCCAATTAGTGCTGTTTGCCATCAGATGGCACACTGGCCCACAGCACGGTAATCCCAGGCCATCAGGCCATCATCCAAACCCTCTGACCTTCAAGGGGAAGAGAAAAGAAATTAATTTGCGCTGAACCTAATAGCACTGAGGGCTTCACATGCATTTAATTTAATTTAATTCTGCAAGCAAGTCTCCCTGCTATAGGCTTTTTGTTCTTTCTTTACAGATGAGAAATTCAGGGCCAGAAAAAGCGAAATGTAACTAAACTCTGGGTACAGAGAGGGTACCTGGCAGAAGCAGACTTAAAGCCTGGTCAGTCAGACTCAGAGGCAATCATTGCCCTGTCTCTCTGGGTTATACAACATCTGGTTCATTTCCAGAGCCCAGATCTCTGATGTAAGGCATGGGCGCTCTCAAAGTCCTACTCTACGGTTGTCATCGGCACATATCATACGGAAAAAGTGAACGTAGGATGTCAGAAGAGACCAGGGCCCAGAATGTTTTCTGTCCCCAGAACAAAGCAATTTTCTAACTCCTGCACCCTTTATCATAAAATGAATGTATTTAAAAAAAAAAAAAAAAAAAAAAGCTCAGGTCTTTCTAATCCATAGCTTGTACTGTGGAAGAAAAATTAAAAAATGACTCTCCTGAAGTTGAGGTTGAAGCTGAAGTTATGCAGTTTCTAGTCATGCCAAAAAGAGATGCGACAAGCCTGGTTAACAGAAAAGGCAAGAGAGGATGCATACTTCATCTTCTGAAATTGAAAACTCCCTCTGTGGCCACATATTTCAGCTGCCTTACTGTCCCTTCACATGTGGGGATATGACATGTTAGCCTCAGTTACAGTCAAATATCCTGTTACTTTAAAGAGTTGGATGCTTCCTTGCATCATTTCTATGAATCTAGTTCACACTTGTGGCATTTTATAAATTTATTTATCTTTTACAGGATGTATTCTAGAGGTAAAATATTAACATGTTAGTTAGTTGTAGTCAAAGAATGATTTTACAATGTGTGTTTAAAATGATGATTAAAAACAAATATTATTCTAAAAATCACTTGTTTTATAATTAACATATGACTAGGAGAGTCGAGAATCAATATGTTAAGTAGAAATAACTGGAACATTTTTGCTTTATCTAAAGTAATATTGCAGGACAAGCCTGGGTGTGTGGCACAAATAATTTCATTTAAATTTCTGCAACCAGTTCAAACTCTGTAAAAGAGCACAATGAACAGAAATACAATTTTCTTAGGATATGCTGAACTGCTAAGATACCGTAACATTATAAAGCCAGTCGATAACAGTAACAGAGTGAACCAGGAACCACGTTGAAAACCTAGCTACTATGATGGCTTTTAAGTCTGTTTCTACTGTCTTCTGGGGTACTGGCATCCAACTGCTCATGAATGCATGTACAAAGCTGAGGAAAATAATCTGATTATACAAATCAACTACTTAGATTCTTCACAATGACCATATGGTTACCAAAAGAAAGTTTAGTCAAATCTATTATTTCATTAAATGGCCTTATTCTTGGCTCATCCAAGGAGAGATGTACCCCTTTCCTGGATAAATCCCAGAGGCAACCACAGATCATTCAACCAAGAAAATCATGCCACCGCCAAGTACTCAGATGTTTTCTTAATAGTTGTATACAGCCTTTTCTAAGCATGAGAGGGAACAGAGGGTTAAAGAAATCTACATCTAATCAAAAGCATTTTAATAAGTTCGATCTCTTATTTTATAGAAATCAACATAAATCCACCAATTGAACTCAGTCACAGCAAAAAAGCTCACAACATAATTCCTGTCCATTATTATCTTACAATCACGTACAAAGGGGTCATAATTCTTTTCTGAATGTGAAAGTCCTTAAAGAGTCAAGTGCTCTAAATCGCTTGCCTGCACTACATTCTTATTCTGCATCTGTATTTCCTGTTTGCTTGTGGCAGAATGCTAATTTCAACTAATTTAAATGAAAGTCCCACATAATATGGAACTTTTATTTTATTTAAACAAAAACTAGAGATAAGGAGCAAGTAAGGGATGGCCATGAGGCTGCTCAACCCAGCCTTCCGTTATTTAATAATTACCGACTATGCCTGGTAACCATTTTTATTTCCTCTTGTGTTTTTAAATTCCAATCAGAGACATGACTACCGTTTCTAACTTTGTACCCTCTTCTGCAAGCTTTCGCAAGCCCCTTATTAAAGCACTGGGAAGGCTTCCTATCTGATGCTCTCCGCCAGGCACTGTCCTTTCGGACACAATACATTCAGGTTATTAGCTTGATCTGCATAATGCAGCAAGCTGTCTTACAATTTCACTGATCATCATCTAGTAAAACTGAATTGCTGCCTTGCCCATGGCTTTTAGATTTATATAATTAACCAAAATTAGCTTGATGTTTAAAACACAATGCCAGCCTACTCATTTATTTTTGGAAGAACACTTTAGTGAACACAATGAGTAGGCTGATTTGGAATTGCCAACCTAAACTGTCAAAGTTTTCCTATAAAATTACTATACTTAAAAAATTCAACTTCTATTAAGGCAAATACCATTAAAAGAAAACTATGTGATAAAATAATCAGGTACCTTATTATTTTCACTTTAGTTCACTATTATATTCAACTAAGTTCTAGTATAAAGTATTTTACACAGTTCCTTGTGTATTGTAAATATTATTTAGACATAGCAACTCCTGGAAAAGTATAAAATGGTTTTGGTTACACAGCCCTACAAAAACACAGCATGCGAAAATGACGTGTAAATTCTATCAGTCAAATGTTAATAATGTCAGACAAGAAGCTAAAAAGTGCCAAGGACATGCCAAACAGTATAGTGGATAATACTTTCGGGACAGAGCTTGAGTTTTTTCTCTAACACCTTTGCTTACTTATATCAAATTTACCTTTATAATTGATCCATGAAAACATACTTAACTATATTTTTGATAAAAAACAAAAACAAAAACTGAAGAACAGAGACCAAAATGATTTCCATAAAATGAAACAGTCTGTTAGTATGCAAAAAAGCTAAAGTTAAAATCTGGCTGTCCTGACTATTTCTAGTTCTGCTATAGCCAGTAAGATGAATTTTAGAGTTTGTCAGACCATAGTTTGAGTAATTTCATACAAAATCTCTGTAGCGTAATTTTTTCACCTATGAAATGGTGACAATAATATCTACCTTATAAAGACCTAGTAATGCATTAATATTTTATTATGTGAAAAGCACAAAGCCTAGTATATAATATTTGCACTGTAACTGTTAGTTCACTCATAATTCATTCATATAATAATTTATCCAACCAATATTAACTGAGCATGCTTAAGTGCCAGGCGTTGTTCTGCCCACGTGGCGTGGTCATTCTAATAGGAATAACCAGAAAGAGGCTGGCTTGTGGCAAAGAAGGTCAGCGAGTGGCCCCTCGGCCGACTTGTCCTCACCCCTCCACTCAGCCCGTGGTTCCTGGGCACTAGCCAGTTGCTCCAGAGCACACGAAAAGCTGGAAGATTTGAATCCTGCCCAGCTGCTTCACTGATTCTCTGTTACTCTGTGTGCTCTTTTCTATTCTTCCTACTCAGTCTTTCAGTCTAAACGTTCTAAAGTTTAAAAGAGTGTGCTTCGGATTGTGCCAAACACAGGGGTTCAGCCAGGAAGGTGGCTGGGAGTAGGGATGGGGGTGGCTTGGAGAGACAGGTCTCTCAGCCTTGCCTAAATCAGAGCAGATGTCTCTATTTTATCTGTTTCATGCCTTCTGCTTAATATACTAGTCTTTCAGATCAAGATTCTGGTGTGAATAAATAACTTCAGTTCCACAGGAATGTTTGGGAGAAAGAAAAAAAAATCACTAATTTAAAATATGCCCCATTCTTTAACAAGTCAGTGTGCCAAAAAAAATAAAGGTGAACAAGTATACTAAGAAAAACTTACAAGACATAAAACCCAAATGGAATATATGCTTCTCTACTGGATCCTGGTTTGAACAAGTCGACTATAGAAAGGCATTTCTGAGATAACCAAGGAGAAATTTCAATATGAACTAGGTATGCAATAATTGTTAATTTCATTATGTATTGCCATGATAGTATGTTGTGTGGTAAACATGCTTTTTAAGAGATGAATACTTAAATATTTGGAGATAAAAATCCATGATGTCTGTAATCACACTTGTAGTACTCACAGTCAGGAAGAAAAGTGATATACATATGACAATAAACAATTGTTAAACTTCAGTGATGAGTGTATATTATATGCTTCTGTTGATTCTCTGTATATTTGATATATCTCATTAAAATTAAATGTATATATATGTATATATATGGCATGGCTCAATGCCAGCTGGCATTTATTGGCCCTGATATGCCTTAAACTTCCTCCAGCTACACAAGCCAAAATTACATACAGGTTGTTAGTTTTGTATGAACAGCTACATAATCATTAAAAAAAGAAAACATATCAAAATGACTCACTAACCACCATAAAGAAACAAATGGTTTACAAATAACATATAATCATTCCTACATGAGACTCTACCAATGCTCTGATATTTTTATTATACGGATAAACATAAAGGAAAATATACACTTCTGAAGACTCTCACACCCTTCAATAGCTAATGAGTGGCATCTTCCATTGTTCGACCCTTGTATAATCCCCTCCCCTTGATATTCACTTCTGGAATACAGCAGAAGTGATAAGTTATCACTTTGGAGACTGGATTATAAAAGACTGGGACTTCTGGAGTCCCTCCCTCCTCTCCAAGTCTTTCTTGTCCTGTCTTGCTGGCTCTGAAAAAGTGAGCTGCCATAATGCAAACAAGCTGCCCATAGGGGATCCCCCCATGGCCTCAGAACAACGGCTTATGGGACACCAAGGCCCCCGGATCAAGAGCCTGCAAAGAAGTGAATACTGCCAACTGCCACATGAGAGTGCTTAGACACGAACCCTTCCCCACCTGAGCCTTGAGAGGGCTGCAGCCTGTGAGACCGTGTGTTAGTTTGAACTGCTGCCATCACAAAGTACCACCAACTAGCTGGCTTACACAACGGAAATTACTTTCTTACATTTGTGGAGGCTAGAAATACGAGATCAAGGTGTGGACAGGTTTGGTTTCTTCTGAGGCCTCTCTCTTTGGCTTGCAGATGGCAGACTTCTCTGTGTATCCTCTCATGGTCCTTCCTCTGTCCACATACACGTTTGTGTCTAATGTCCTCTTTTTATAAGGACACCAGTTATATTGGATTAGGACCCACTCTAACAGCTTCATTTTAACGCAATTACCTACACAAAGACTTACTTTCAAATACAGTCACATTATGAGGTACTAAGGGTTAGGGCTTCAAGATATGAACATTGGGCAGAACATAATTCAGCCCTTAACAGACTCTAAAGTAAAAAGGCTTAAGTTACTATTGAATTCCTGATTTACATAAAATGTGAGATAATGTTGTTTCAAGCCACTAAATCTGGGGTAACTTGTTATGCAGCAACAGATAACTAATATACCAGGTAAAATCATTACCACCATTCACTATTTGAGCATAGTATAAAACAAGATTATTAAAACTTTTTATATCAACTTAAATATAATGACTTAAATTTCCATTCCATATTTTCCTGGTTTTGAATTTATATGTTCCTGAAATGGTCAATGTCCTTTTAATGCAAACAATTGCTTAGATACTATCTATGCATGAGACTAGAACATATTCATCTTTTAAACACCAATTCCAGATTTCAAATATCTAAGAGATTCTAGTTTATCATTACTTTTGGTACTTTTTCTTGCACTTACATTGTCAAAATGTAATTTTCTGAAACCCAAGATTCATCAGTTTTAAGAGAGGGTGGTCATCTTCTCTGATCTAAATTTACAAAACATTTTCATTTTTTGATTTATAATAACCCATTAGAATGAGCGAAATAATTTTTTATCTATTATTTATTTCCTTTCATTCAACTTTGTATACAAACCTGTCTTTAGCATTTGTCTACTTCCAAACCATGTCAAGTAAATTAGCACTTTTATTGAAAGATGGGACGAATAACAAATCAGCTTTCTAGACTGACATCTACTCTTATTCCATTTGTTAACTAAAATGAATAATCCACATTAACTAAAGGCCAAAAAAAAATGCTTTCTTTGATTTTGGCTTTATTTCTAAAATTTTATTTCCCCTGCTAATTATAAATTTGTAGTTAGATATGACTTAAATTTTTTTTTCTAATAATTCTAAGGTTTTTCACCACGTAAGTCTTTACGTCAAGAATTTTAAGTTTGCCACACAATAAAATTTGGACAGTATCCTCAAGTTAGCCTTTTGACATACTATTTTTCAAAAATGTATCTGCGCTTATATTTTAGAGGAGGAAATCTTAGAGAACTGCTTTTTATACTATCTTTATATGTATTATTTTTATTGATCTTACTTTTGGGGTTTGACAAAGCATTTATATCTTTTCCTGTTACTATCATTATTTCAGTAAACAACTGAACATTAGTCAATGAAAACCAGCTCTTGTTTGCAAACATCTTTTATTCAGTTCTCACTTACACTTACATATACAGTGAGGTGATTCTGCTTGTCTTCTTCTTTCTTTGACTTCTTCACTACATTGGAAGTGATGTTTAGTTATTTTACTAAAATCTTTCAAAACATTGACTTTCATACTGAACAAACCCTACATACAGTAGCATTGCCCATCTCGACTTTACTTTGTAGTAAATGTATAAATTATTACTACATTCTTAGTAATATATTTCTTTTCTTTGGAGTAACCTTAATTTTCTTCAATATATTTTCCTAGTTTTCTTCTTTTGGTCTTTATTATACTCTATTATCCCCTACCCCTGGATGTCATTTATAGCATAGGAAAGATACACTACTTTATTCATATAAATCAGCTGTCATTCTGATATTCTCTGTAAGAAATTGTTATTCTGGTTCTAAATTTACCTCTCCTGATTTCATAACTAAAATGCTGTCTGACATGCATTAGTGCCCACTAAACATTTGTTGCTTTATATAATCATATTTTAAGAAGACATATAAAATGCCATGTTAATATTGCTAAAACCTTTATCATGATATACACCACTTTTTAAAAGGGATCTAAAAGAGAAAATTCTAGTATTTTCAACAACATTCGCTATACTAATTTATAAAGTTGGAAAGTAGACCTACTAGTTCGCTCAGTCCCTGTTCAACAACTGTTACAGTCCAAAGTAATCCATTCCAGGTTGGTGGCCAGGCTATGAGGTTTCTTCCAGATTATAGTTTGAATGAGCATGAGGGATCATAATATAGAGAATTTTAATAAGTTATTTCAAAAAAGTCAAATGGCTGAGTTCCTGACCATATCCCAGCTCTCAAAGATCTCTGGACTACTCAGGGCTGTTAACAGACATTGGGCAATGCCATAATTTTGATATGAAAGGTTAAAGTCTATAGGAAAATAGGATTTGATAATCTTTTAGAATGTGACAATTTTATAATACTCTATTAAACAAGCAAGTCAAAGTATACTCACTGACTTCTAGATACCAGGGCTATAACAGGTAAAGGGGATACAGAGATGATATCAAGTAATAGCTATCCTGTCGAACTTTTGAAAAAATGCAGTATATGAACAAGGTTAACAATTAACTTCAGGGTTAGAAGACCTTAAAAAATATCAAAATAAGAACATCTGCATTCAAGGCAAGAATTTTCTGTTTTTCATTTAATGAGAAAAGTTTATACCCTTTTCTGGCAAATACAAAAATATATACATATATATATGTATGTATATATATCCACGTGTGTGTGTGTGTGTGTATATATATATATCCACTCATAATATATTTTATATGTATAATACATAGATAATATATTATCCATAATCTATATTATCCACATAGTATAGATAATATCAATACACTAACTGCAAACACTTCTCTTAAAAAAAAAAAATCAATTTATAAGCATTCATTCCAAAGACCAAGTTCCTCACTTGGGCAAATGCAGGGAAATGATTTGGGGATGACAGTCCTCAGACCAAACTCGGCATCAGAAACCATGAGATCAAAGAGTGCTGTGAACATTCTGGAATCTAGAGTGGGAATGTCCAGGAACTCCCAGACACTGACTCTGCCATCGCATCGGTGGGGCTGACCAATTGCCAAGACTGGTTCAGTGTGGATGTGTGTTCCCTCCTCCAATCCATTGCTGACCAGCAATGCCTTGACAACATATATTTACCTGAAAAGCTCACATTTTAAGTTACTTCCTTTCATACACAACTGTTAAAAACTGCTCTTTACTTAGAGAAATCTGCATTCCATTTGATGGCTTCCAGTGTCAGTCATAAACTATTTGGAGTCTGGCCTATACGCTCAATACATCTCAGAGGCAAGGAAGAGAAAGAGTCACACCTCTGACACAGGATTTGCTCAATGCTTCTAATGAAGGGAGAGAACAGTCTGGTGATCTACTTGTTAGATCATGGGTTACACGCTCACTGATGGCACCACTTTGAATTTCATCTAATATATGTCACCGTTCTTCTGTTAGAACCTAAGCTCAGGGAGAACGAGAAACAGTCCCTAGTGACTACTTCATCTTCACTTTGCCACATCCTCCCTTGCACAGGACAAAGGGGGATGCGTCCTGACTCTGTCCTGCCTTCCTGTACCACTTCTCAACTCTACTGGAGATGACAGCCCGACGGGAGCTAGAAAAGGTGTATTTTTTATTCCAGAAACAACCTGTTTCATCACAAAATACAGCAAGCATAGAGAGTATTGGTCAATTTTGTTCAAGTTAATACTTTGTGTAAAGTGAAGAGATTCTTACCATGAGCTGATTAAAAAAAAAAGAAGGATAGAGCTAGGTCACTGAGACAGGGCTGAGCAGATCTAGGATGAGCTTAGGAAGGTCACAAAATATATTATTGGACTGACAAGCTCCTTGAATCATTTATCAAAATAAACATCTTTTATTTTAAAAGATTATCTTGAAGGACGAAAGTAACATTTTTACTGTCAACTTCCTTATCTGTATCACTTAAGATTTTAACACATTTCTGGAAGTTAACCCAAAAAGCAGTATTCACAGTTATTCTTTGCAATCTATAAGATTCTAGATTGGAAAAATCAGAAAACGAGTGATATTCTGTCCCATTATAATCAAAAGAGAACGCTGTCTAATTAAGATCTTTTATTTGTTTTCTTTCTTCACAGTGAGAACATTATACCTTTCATTATCACATAATCATTGAAACTAAATGACTTCATTCTTAAGAGAACTGGATTGTCTGTAATGATTCCTTGTCTTTATGACTTCAATCTGCTGGGTAATGATCCAGCCAATTAAAAAGCACATGTGTCTGCAACATAAATGAAACATATGAGTTTCTAACATCATAAGTAGAAGGGGGTCTGAATCAGCTGCCCATTTCATGTTATCCATAGAAACAAATGCCCAGTAGGGTGAATATTTTTTTAAGTGGCTATTATTCTAAACAATCTAAGCATCAGATGTATAACTTTACAATACTGGGATTCTGGGTTTGATTGTACTTATATTGACGTTCTTGTTGTGGTACTGCACTACAGTTTGCAAAATATTACAATTGGAAGAAAGTGAATAAAGGGCATTCGGGATCTTTATTTAGTAATTATTTAGTACTTCTTAACAACAGCATGTGAATCGATTATCTCAATATAAAACTTCAATTAAAAATAATTTTTAAAATAAAATTCCTAATGTAAAAAATGAAAGTGACATTAAAGCAAGGATTACAGCCAGGATTGTAATTCCTAGTATATAAGTATGAAGGAAATTTTCTTTATTTTATAATATAATGCAAGACCAGATAACTCCTGGATATATTTATTTAGACATGCACTATCCAATAAGGCAGCCGCTAGCCATAATTAAAACAGAATTTTAAAGTCTGTTGTTCAGCGGCACTAGCCACATTGTAAGTGCTCAGTGGCCACATTTGCTAGTGGTTACCAAAGTGAATAGCACAGAATGACCACATCGATCAAAACAAAATTCTATTGGACAGCATTGTTAGACATTCACAATAAAAAAAAAAATATGACTTAATGAATGATTTAGCTAATGAACAAACCTATTAAAAATATGTTTCCACACTAAATGTGAAGACTTATAATTGCCTAGTTATCTTTAGTTATCTTTTAGCCTAATCATTATTATCTTTAATTGTAAAATTTTTCAACTCAAACCACCTAACAAAAACATCTGTGTAAGTTGGGAGAAAACTCACATTTTCTAATTTAAAAAGATACCAAAATATGTAGGTGTAACAGATCATTCGTAGCACGCAAATTAACCATAGAATTCTTGAAAATATACCTATTTATTAAAAAAGTCACACATCCACCAGAATGGCTAAAATTAAAAAGACATATAAAATGTTGGTGAGGATATAAAGAAAAATGAACTCTCATTGTTAATGGAAACATAAAATGCTGTAATTATTGTAGAAAATAATTGCAGTTTCTTCTAAGACAACACACACCTGCCCTATGACACAATTCCCTTCCTAGATATTTGCCCAAGAAAATGAAAATATATCCTCAGAAAGACATGTAGTAGAACATTCACAGAAGCTTTATTTTTAACAGCCCAAAACTGGAAACAGCCTAGGTATGTACCAATAGAAGAGGTAAATTGTGGTATATTCAGATAATAAACTGTAGTATAATACATAGCAATAAAAAGAACAATTTTATAATACAAAAATAAATCTCAAAAATGTTATGATAAATGGATGAAGACCATACTACATGATTCCATTCATATGAAGTTCTAAAATATGCAAAACTAACCTAGGATAAAACAAAACAAAGCAACACAAACCCAGAAGGGTGATTACTTCTGGAAGAGGATAAGGGAAGAGAGTGGCTTGGGGAGGATGAAAATGTATTGTATTTTGCCTCCTATTTTCAGAGTTTATAGGTTTGCTTTTTACCCAACTTAAGAAACTAGAATAAAAGAACTAGTTAACTTAGTTTCTTCTTTACCAGCAAAGACTTAGCTAATTTAAATCAATAATAGTGAATCGAGATAGAGATATGACAAAATGATCAAATGATTTACGTGGACACCCCAGAACAGACAGCAGAGCAAACATTGAGAGCACCTTCTGCAGACCTACTACTCTGGGTCAGTCTCTGGTCGTCCGCTGTCGATCAGCACGGAGACGGATCAGAGGTCATCAGGGCACCAAAATTCTAGTTATTCTGCAGTACGGAAATTACAAATGCTATTGCAAATATGCTATGCCTTCATTAATGCAAAGCTTTAGAATTTAACCTTAATAAATAAACAATCTGTATCTAGTTTTTTTATGTAATTTACCATTTCTTGCAGTTCCTGAGTGGTCAATGAAATGATAAACTAAAAATGGCCTCATTTGTGAAATAATGAAAAAAGTTCAAAGCATTTTCGGTGTCATTGAAATAATTTAAAATTCTGGTCCATATACAATGAAAAGGGAAGTATAAAGTCATTCTAATTAATTTGGACCCTTACTTAACTTTTCCTAAGATTTGTTCTAGACTAAATATCTTTGGGATCAAGAATGAAATAAACAACAAAAACATTTTCTCCTCCATTCTCCTCAATCACACAACACAATCTTCTTTAAAAGCCAGCAAGGAGAGGCAGCGGCCGCAGTCAGAACTGGCTGGCGGAGTCCGAGGGCGCAGAGTCGCTCCCGCTGTGGCCACTCCCAGGTCTGCTGCACACACAGCTGCGGCTGGGCGCACGGAACCGGGCTGCAAGACGTGCGGAGTCTGCATTATCCTGCCCCAAAGTATCCCGTTCTTCTTTGATTATTACTTTTTAAAATTACAACTTCCAAAACTCCTCTGAAAATCTTCAAAGTGAAGAAGAGTCTATGATGTGGGGAAGCTTTATTTAGGACAATCTTCATCGACAGTTGTGCACATGAAAGCTCCTTGCGATCGACTGAGCTGAACAGGAGCTGGCGCATGAACATGTTATGACTGAGCGCTAGGAAAAGGGGGGACTTGTAGCAGTTCACTCAATCTGGGGTTGTGGAAGTAATAAAGTTTTCTACTATTTAAATGGGTGCACATTTTCTCAGAAATATGAATATTTTATAAAAAATGCATAGATGTAGTCTACGGCCATGCCACCCTGAACGAGCCCAATCCTGTCTGATCTCGGAAGCTAAGCAGGGTCGGGCCTCGTTGGTACTTGGATGGGAGACCACCTAGGAAGACCAGGTGTTGTAGGCGTCAAAAACAAAAAAAAAGGGATTGCAAGCTGACAAGGACCTTGCAATTTGTGAGGTCAACCAAGGGTTGCCTCACCTTAAAAAAAAAAACAACTCATAGATGTTATAGGTTCAACATGTGTCCTGGATATTTCGGCTGCTTTTATTTTACACGCCCAATAAACAAATACTCCCAGAGATCTCAGAAAAACTTGCAGGAGCTAGAATACTACGGAAAGGGTTCTGAGGACAGGCTAACAAAGGACAAAAGTTGCGTCTATTTTAAAATAAAACAGCCCGTGGCAGCCACCTGGGCCGGCAGTGTGCACCGCAACATCCCCGTGTGTTTGTCCGCATAGCACTCCACATACAGTCCATGTTTTCACAAACTGAATTCTCTTCCTGTTGCATATAATGCACTTTTCTAGGCAGTTTTGCCTACATTTTCCAAAAAAGAAAAAGGTAAGTAAATCAAGTAACTGCTCAAGGAAGTAAAAGGTAGAATATGGGCTTAGACGTGCAGGCTTTTTCTGGATTGAAAAAGAATGCCCTTTGTTCTGTCACACGCTTCTTAAGTTACTCTTGGTGGTACGTTGGAACCCAGGGAAGGAAGACAACTTCTGTTGATATTTAGCATAGATACCTAGGGCACTTTAACTTTGACTTGACAGCCCCATAACTGCATGAGCCAAATGCTTATTTTCCCTCTGTCTCCCCCTCCTGATAGGGAGATAGGAAGGTAGGTGGGTGGACAGACGGACAGGCAGATGATAGATAAGTAGAGAGACAGATACACACACACATACACACATTCTCTTGGTGCTGTTTCTCTAGAGAACACTGCCAAATATAGCTTTTTTTTTTCTTTCTGCTGCAACATGTGAAAATACATGTAAACATCCTAAGATCTTACTACATAAACATCAACGTGCATCACCTCAGACTTATTTATACAAATAACTGCTGGAAAAGAACCAAAACATGAATAAAGTCTGTCAACCTCCTACTTACTCTATGAAGACCAGATCTCAGTTACTTCCCTTCTTTAGTTTTCTGTAACTCTTTTATGGATGCACAATCCTCACTTCCTGCTTCTGTATTTTTGTTTTTAAAGAAAGAAAAGCTAAAGAATAAGTTTATATTTCCAAATCCCTGGGGAAACAAAATTCTCAGATAAACCCACTGAAAAAGAATTCTTTCAAGTCTAGAGTGGATACTAAAACCCAAACATCTTTTTCAGAAGGTGTTGATTGTTTTTTAAATAACGACTTGACTGTGTTATACTATGGTGCAAGTAAATTTCTCTACTTCACCCTACCTTTATACTAAAAACAAAAAAAAATCAAAAACATACCTTTATATTCAGAAGATACAGGAAGAATACTAATCAAAGAAGAAAACTGAGTGACTGTTACATGAAAACTTCTGGAACATAAGATTCTTGATTTAAGTGAACTCAAGAAAATATAATTTTACTTCAAGATGTGTACTGAGGATCCACTGACCCGGTGTATTTTGTCATCACTTTCTATGTGACATCTCCACCCATGTATTTCACTCACATAAATTTAAGCATCCATTGGAAGCAGGTGCCAGCACGGATTTTGAACCAGCGGCACTCTTTGCGTCTGCCTGTCCTTTTGCTGGAGGTTTCACAGCGGTGGAGGCGGCAGCTACTTGGAGTTCTCTTACCGGAACAAGGACCTCTCTACCTATTTGCTCTTAATCTTTTACAGTGAGTTAAGGAAATAGTTGCAGCTGCATTTCTTGAGGGAGTATATTTTAACACTGAAAGTCATCTATAAATGTTTTCACGATTGAGGGGAGGGCATTTAATGTGCTTTTTTATAAAAGGTGAATTTTCCTGGATAATTAGAAAGAAAAACTGAAAGAAGAGGGAACAAATCTGATAATACTGTTTCAGTTCTAAAAGGATAAAAGTCAGGGGGAATAAGTAGAATAATTTTCTTAGAGCAATTACCTATAAATTGACTGATTACACTGAAACAAATGATCGGTTTATACAAAATTTTGTATCCCTTTTTTGAGACTCATCGGATCCCTTGTTTGTGAACTATTATGCATTTTTACAGCTCTACTGACCTTCCTTGAAATCAGGGAGTGTGTTGCATTCATTTTTCAATCCACCCCCTATTTCACCTTCTCCAATTGGCTGGGTGATTTTTTTTTCAAATAAATAGATTATTTCTACAACTGAGGATGTCTATCATGAATATTCTTCCAACATATCCTTAAATTTAAAAACTAAATTAACTGGACACAATTTTTCACTGCCTTAGTAAATCAAAATGTTTATTTTTGTAACACAACAATTCTGAAATAGGACAGAATAAAAGCATCAAGTTTGAATCCCCCTTTGGGAACATAGTAGAACTCATTTTCAATGTTTCTCATCCTTTAAGTTATAGAGTGGGAAGGATGATATTAAATGTTTAAGTCCCCAAATAAGGAAACACATTAATGAAGGAAGTTTCTATTTTCCAGTAAGCTCTAACAGATGGTTTCTAAACACATACCATAGATTTAAATGTATAATTTCACCCTATAAATATGCTGCAAAACATTAAAAATAGATTATAGCACATATGTCTTATGGGGCAAATGAAAAGATAAAAGGAATTTTGCAGCAGATAAGCTCCTAGTTAAGAGATAATACTTATTTACGACAATGTGTCCCTTTTAATAGAATTAATGGATTAAATAGAACGGTTTTATAAATAACCCTTAAGACTATTTCCTTAATTTACAACTTAATATCCTAACATAGAATAAGAGGAAAGGTTTACCCCTTAACATAAATATTTTAGAACAGTTTGTAGCTTTTAAATTTAATTTTTTTTTTTTTTTGGTCTTTCTACCTCATTAATAAGAAATCAAGTCATAGTCAAACACTAGGAGAGTCAGTTAATGAATTATATCAGGTAAGAAATGCAAAAAGATGAAATTAGGCAAAAAGAAATAGCAACTATCTTTGAAGGAATTATCCTATGTAAGATAGCCTGTTGAATTCTTTCTCTCTTGGAGTAGTCATTTTTGATGATTTCAGATATAATTTATATTGCAGTTAAAATGTGTTGTCTACTAGAAAATAGTAACAAAATGGTGAGTTAAGGAACCAATCAGGTATTCTGTATAATATTTCTACTCTATAATTTTCAAAATAATTGCTTAAAGTATTAACTTATAGATAGATTCATATGAGGAGGAAATTAGATTGGTAGGCAACATTTGACAAATGAAGAGACACAGAGAATGTGAGAGATGCGTGTATGACTCAAAGCAACCACTAAAATATCTTTTATACCAAAATCCCTAAGATATTGTCCTTTATGAATGTCCTTATATACAAAGCACGAAGCCAAACACGAATGGAACTTGCTTCAGGAGCTCATATTTACATTTATTTAATATGGATAATGATCTAGGGATGGTGGTAGTACTACTTTGGGGGTTAAGGCCCCACTTATCTGGGAAACAACTGGAACAAGCTTCTTCTTCAAAGAGGCGAAAAAAATAACAAAAGATGACAACAAATGTGTTCCTAAGGATAGTGGGTCCTATTGAAAGAAGCTGTTGCTTTTAAATAAGTTCAGGTATGGGAGAAAAGCTAGTCAGTATCAGTTAACTTCTGCATCATGGAAAAAGGAGATTGAAAGACACTTTGAAAGAAAAAAAATCTAGGATGGTGCACAGTGGAAGAAGAGAGGCCAAGGCTAGCACGGCGGAGGATCAGAGGAAAACGTAAGGCAGAGGACCAAGTGCTGTGGAGAAGGGAATTACCTAACAGTAGATTTTTTTAACCTCCTAGGAGGTCTTTGAGATACAACGCTCTTCATCCTCGCTACAGGACATTTAAGAAAATTTAGATTGTTTGGGTTATTTAGAAGAACTCAAAGACGTGTGAAGTTCCATGACCAGGTGAGCTTCAGAGTGGCACCTGCTGATGCACGAAAGCAAGAGACCAGTCCATTTTTTCCGTACCATCATAAATATAAATGTATATAAACAAATTAGCAAAATCCATATTGAAATCTGCACTTTTATGCATTATGGAAGAAATTCTTCTAAATAATAATATACCCCCAAACATCCTGAATGCTGAAAATCTGGTAGAAAAATTTGTTGCATATGTGAATCCTAAATATCCCACTCAATCTGTTTTCTGACCTGGAATCAACCAGCATAATGAGTAGATATATATGCTCTAAACAAGTACATGATGAGTAGCAACTTATCACATACTGGTCATCAGAAAGGCAGAAGGACACCACAATTTATAACTATACGTACCCTGACTCATTATGGATATTTAACAACACAAGTTTAATGAGTGATAAATGAGCAAACAAAAATATAAACATTTTTCATGGATGGGGGATGGGGAGATGTAGAAAAGGAATAACAGAGCTTCTAAGAATACTCTTTGCTACTAAGAACTATAAATGAATGTGATACAATTATTTAACCACCATTAATGACTACAATTGTTTTACAATGAAAATTATCAGAATAGTTTTGAGCTACTACTTCATAAAATACATAGATTTAAGCTAGAAATCGATTACTTCATTCTCCTATATTGTAATCACTCCTCCTGCATACATCCTCAATTCCTCCTGCTACCTAGTGCTCACTTCATCAACCCTGCTTAAATCGAAGTCTTCACCTACTAACTCCATACCTGCAGCCATGCCCCTGATCATGACCAGATAAAACCCAACTAAGAGGATGGATCTCATTTTGAGATCGACCAATGCCAGTGAACCTTAAGTGCTGTCCACAAATCTCCTAGCATCACAGTGCAATTCCCTAGTCTATTCACCTTTGCATAGACCTAGAGAACTTTTATGCTTTCCCTTTCTCCTGAGAAAACACAGGCAATCAGAAGAGACCTCCTGGAAGTGTCTGCCAGTGCGTCTGCCCACCTACGCCCACATACTCTGCATCCCTTCGTATTTCTACAGAGGACACAACAAGCTTCTACCCAACGCTGACTGTTCCCCTTACGTGTCAGATCCAAATGTTCTCATGCCTACTGAGGAGCAGTGCTCCACTTCCACCTGCCCCTTTTGGTCCTTTCGGTTCTTTCCTGTTAGCATACAGGCATGCTATCATTTTAAGAAAGAAAAAAACCCTTTGACTCCATTTCCCCAGCCAGCTACCACCAATCTCTCCGTGCTCCCCCACAGCAAAACTACTGAGAGTGTTCTCCATGCCCCGCACCTCCAGTTTCTCTCCTCCCACACTCAGGAACCCATTCCCCGAACCTGGTCAGCCATAGCAGAACCAGTCTCACTAGGACCATCAATCACCTTTAAGTCCAACGGACAATTCTGACTTCTCACCTTATCTGACCTATAACCTGCTGCATCAGACATAGCAGACCACTCTCTCCTTGAAATATGCACCCCACTTGCTTTCCATGAACTTTGGATTTTTCTTCAAACACCCGGGCTATATTGCTCAGGTGTCTGCCTAGTCCTCCCACTGTGTTGGACTCACATTTTCTCTCCTCCATTTTCTTGGTAACCTCATCCATCTCTATTCTTAAGACTCTCAAACATGTATCTACAAACCAAATCTCTCCCTAGATTCTTAAATCCAACTGCTCCCTCAACATCTCTACTGAAATGTTTAGCAGGCACCTTAAACTTAACGTTTTGGGGAAAAAAAATACATCTTCATTGTAAACCTGCAGCAGTCTTCCTCATTTCAGATCACAGTGACTTCTCCATTCCTGTAGCTGCTGAAGCTCAAGCTCTGGAGTCATCTTGTTCTCTCTCACCCACATCAGCAAACCCAATGCACGCTACCATCAAAACAGACCCAGAGCTGGGTCACTTCTCACCATCCTCATCACTACCATCATGTTGAAGCAGCCATCGAATGAGTTACTGCAATACTGTCTGCATAAGTTTCCATACTTCTGCCCCTGTCCTCTAGAATCATACAGCAACCCGAGTAATCCTGTGACACCTAAAACATGCCATTTGCTTGTTCAAAAGCTTCCAGTATCTCCTTAGGTTCCCTGAATAACAGACTGAGTCCTAGCACTGGCAACAGGCCCTACGTTATAAGGCCCTATTAATCACTGACCCCACTGCCTATTACACTAACCCCCTCGCTTAGTCTGCACCAGCCACACCGGTCTCCCTGATGATTCTGGAATGTGCCAGGCCACTCCTGCTGAGGGCTTTGCACCTGCTATTCACTCTGTCCAGAATGCTCTTCCCCAGAGGCTGCACAACTGTTCCCTTTACCTCGTTCAGAAAGCTGCTCACGTGTTCTCAGTAAGTCCTCCACCGACCACCCTTTCTAAAGCAGCACGTGCGTGCATGTGCACACACATATGCGATTTTCTCCTACTTACCACCTTTTACCATTGTTTTGGTCCCTTAGCAGTATACTGGAGACAGCTTCTCTTTGTTCATAAAAGGCAATTCTTAAATATTCAGGAATTTTCCAAACTGGTTGTTAAAGTATAGCTATTATTAAAAATTACTTTCTATAAACTTTATTAATATGATAACATATACTTAAAACTCATCATTTCCTAATTACTTTACTACATTTGCCTCTATCAGTACGGTGAAAATACTGTATAAACTACCTTTTCCTAAGTTCTTACTCCATAACATCACCTCTGTCTCATAACAGGTCGTGGTGGGAGCACTTACAACCCAGAAATCAGCAAACAGTAGAAATCAGGGCCTTTCTTCCTCCACCAGAGAGCCAGCTGTTAAAACTTACCATTATCAGCACAGTGCTGACTGTCTGACTCCTGTACTCAGCACCTAATACAGCATCTGGCACAGAGAAAGCACTCAACTATCGAAGGGCGGAGAGAATGAATTTCTCTGAAAGTCACTTACAAAAGTGTAATGAGACAGAAACTGCAAAACTATAATGCATTCTCAGTGACAAGTTATATACAGTTTTATATGGTGCTCTGTTAAGTAATGTCACATTAATTCAAATAAATGTCTCATTAAATGATGGTTCAACTTAGCTACAGCTGGCATTTTTCCAAATAAATAATCATACCTTTTAAACTAATATATTCTTTCCTCAGAGTTTTGTTTAATATTGCATTTCAGCAAATTTATAAAAAGGCTTTTTGGGGGTGCTTTTTTAAAAAAAAAAACATTTGATTTTATTTAAAGATCTGTAACACATGTTAGAGGAAAAAATTTTAACCGTTGTAATGATTCACCTTTGAACTACTGGAAGCTATAAACATAGACAATAAATGCAACATTAACCCATGACAAATAAAATTAACCCTTTTCGAAGGCAAGCTATAGTAAATTATTCCCTTAATTACTTGTTTAAATGACCTGGGACTCTCTTTTATTACCAACTGCAAGGAATAAACCATCCCAAAATAAGATAAAACACCATGGATAATTCAGCAGAGAAAGGAAATGTTTCGGTCTGTAGAACGTCCTTGGGCCGCAGCCCAATGGCATTTATCTTGCGAGTGATTTGTAGATTTACCACGACTAAGAAAAACAAAAACAAAAAACTGTGAAACATGATCACTTTTAATGTACTTAGTCCTGAAAAACTGCAAATTTGTAACAAGCCCATTTCACTCAGTGCAAGCTTTGATATATAAAAATATTTTAAACCATCCAATGTGTTATATTTGTGAGAAAACTTAACTTGATGGACAACAATAATATATGTTGGTATAGTTCCTATCACATCTTGCAGTGATTGAAACATCTTTCAATTCACATTTTGTAAACTAAAAACAACTGATAAAACATTCTTATTGTAACTTTAGCAAAAAGCAAAAATCTTTTTAAATCAGAGGACAAAGCTTGCAAGGTAGCTATTACTGGCCCTAGTTTAAAAATGGAAGAAAACAACTTCGGTGGCTTACTGCAGACGGCACAGTGAGGTGGGAAACCCGGTCCCTGGTTTTGGCTCCGAAATCTCTGCTCTTTCCATTAAACTACACCGAATTTTCAAATATATACTTCATATACCAGTTTTGAAGCTTTATTTGCCTTGACCTTTCATGTGGCCAGCTGGTTTCCCTTTCCTGTGTGTATCCTGTCCCTCAAGGATGGCAAACCTTGCACCCCCAGGCAAAGCAACTTTCTTGCAAAGCTCCACAGTAAAAACCAAGATCCCCGATCCTGTGGCAAGCCTTTCTTGCTGGCACACACTTGCAGGTTTTACAGAAATGGCTAATATAACCTGGGTCTTACATCTTTTCTAGGAGGAAAGCAGGTGATAGAAGGGTCTCATTGACAAAGGCTACATATAGCCCAACTTCTACCTGAAAGAGGTGTATTTTATTTTAAGAGCAAATGCATTATGTTGCAGTTCCAAACTTGACTAAGCAACCACACACTCTAATGAAAGCAACTAAAGCTGGATTCAGTTAAAAGACACAATGAAAGGACTATATGGGGGAAGTGATCCTCAAAAGCGGTATGACCATGTAGCTTAAGGAGGAAAGGAAAAAAGAGCAAGTGTGACATAAGAGAGATGAAGTGGTCACCTTTCCACACTTCACCAGAAATCAACAGTGTCAGATGCAAATACACTATTTTTAGCACAGCATTAAACATGGTCATTTTTCAGTTCTGTGAAAAATATTATCATTCTTTCAGACATATAACCATGCTTAAAATATAAGAGCTTTTTTCATTTAAGAGCTTTTTTGAGTTTCAGTTACAGAAAAGGTATTGTGAGTTTACTCTGCACAGAGTTATTTTTGTAGATGTTTTCCCATTAATGGTCTGATTGGTATAAAATTATATTTTACATTTATATTTACAATTTACACAATAATGAAAATGAACCACCTAAAGACCTGTATTCAATGCAGTATTTTAATAAAATACTATAAAACTATCTTCATGGCTGGATTTTAAACAGAACATTGATGTTATTAAAAATCATTTGCAAATGGTTTTGTACTTTCCTAGAAAGGATAATAATTTTGGAAGTATCTAATGCCTACATTGGTTCTGGGGGGAAAACTAAGTGTCTGTCTAATAATCTGGAAGGTTTTAAAAGAAAAATTTAAATCTAAAGCCTTTCATTACATCTCATTTGTAAAAACAATTGCAAATTCTATATCTATTTCTGATATCAAAATATATTATCATAATAGTCTCATAACTAAGAAAATATATATCCAATTACGCAGAACCTTTAACACGGTAGACGATTTGAGCGTTTCAATGAAAATCATGTAAAATCTCTATTATGTAAAATTCTAACACTGAAAAACAGTGTTCTGAAAACATATATGACAATTATGTGCTTTTAATGTTAAAAACTCTTGATTATCTATAATTCAGGCAAATAGCAGTTTTAAATAACCAATGTTTTGACAGTATCAAAGTTGCTATGAGAACTTATTTTTAAAAAGTAGCTTTGGAGTATGTCACGGGACCAGAATAGTTAGGGCCAGTATTTGATGTCCTCCTATTTCATGGCTCACTCACTATTTAGTCACTTTGATCTGCCAATCAGTCCCCAAGTCCAATAGGGTCTTCCCAGGTCTGTCCCCAGCCTTCTGGTATTCGGACACACATTCCACAGCTAACCACAGGCACTTTTGGTGGTTTGAAGCTGTTGCTGTGCCCAGGCCCACCTGTCATGCAAAATGGCCTGCACTGTCACTTCTGAGCTACCATGTCCAGTATTCCTACCGACACTGAAATAAAAACTGAGAAAGTTATATAAATAAACTCTTCTGGAAAACTCTGAACCCCTTACCCTCTATCTAACCAATAAGTAACGTTGCTTTAGAATGATGCATTCAGCTTGTATAAGCCTACAACACCTTCTGAGTATTTTTTCTTGGTATAGTTTATAAGGAAGTTTTACTTTCATTAAACTCTAAAATTAATACTGATAATAATGTAAGTGGTACTACATTTATAAAAGTTTTATGACACAAACTTTCAAAAATTCTTACTCTTCGACCTTACGACCACCCACTTTTTTTTTTAAAATTCATCTTGAAGTATCAGAAGATGGAGAGTTAATATACACATTACAATACACACACACACACACACAGTTATTATGTATTATAATTTAAAGTATATTTATATACTTACGGTATTATTTTTATTCCCTCTTTAATGAAGAAAATTAGATTATTTAGTTTCTGGAAATCCGTGACCCATGTAAATGTAGCTTTAATTTGCTGTACACAGATTTCTTATGGCACTGACTTAATACAAGTGCCAATTCTTATGAAACATGAGGCAGAAATACTAACCTATACATTTTTACGAAAAGGATGGGGTGGAGAAATTCATATAATTTTACATATACAGTATCAGAATGTTGAAAAATAAAAATCAATAGGTCTGTATGAAATTCTTTTCAATTTATTTCATTTATTTATAACTTGCCAGAAGTATGCTTACTTAGTTACACAGGTTTTTGATTTATAGATGTGACTCCAATTGGTATTATATATTTATACTTCACATTATGTTAGAAAAACATGCATTTTCGGTTTTAACATTCCACTTCCAACATTCCAATTAAATGTTCTTTATTAGTATTTTTAAAAGAAAAACCATATGCTTATTAATGCTTAGGGATTTATTGATCTAAGACATCAGACATTCAATCTACCTATTAGAAAGATTCTTATAAAAGATAGTTAATTTGAGTGGGAAAAAAAGTACTTTAACATGTTCATCATAAAAATTAAGACAATATCATCTTATCAGTTTCTTCATAACTACAGTTAGTCTAAGTAAATATACCTAAACCATGTTGACTTGAATCTATTTTGAGAAACTCATAAAAAGGTAAGAAGCTACATTAAAAAAAAAATACAACTGGCATGGTTATAATGAAGACACAGGGAGGGGATATGGGGATTCGAGGATAAAAAGAAACAATCAACCCAAAAAGTGATCTCAAAGAAAAGGTATTTAGTTTTAATTTTCTTTGAAAGATACATCATAAATCATTTAGGCATCATTTAAATATGTGTACAAATGAAGGAGAAGTGCTTTGGCAAAAATTGAAAACTTTACTGATCTACAGGAAAAGCAAAAAAAAATAATGATAAATTATGTCTAATTTTTACAAGTCTTCAATCCCAAATTTTTTCTAAATATAATATAATTTTAAATGTCTTCATTTGTTTCCAATTCACAAATTACTCATTTTTAACCTCTGCATAGCTCTTACAAGACTAGATCCAAATCTCAGTGCAGAGTGACAATTAATCTGTGGACCAACATTGACCACCATTCATCCATTATCCTACATGCTTCATTATCAACCAGAGAAAATAGCATAACTCTGAGAATGATTATCTATCTTTAATTGGATAAAGAGTCATCCTACCTGCCTTAAATACTGCATTTTTTTTTTATTTGTCACAAACCAGCAAATTAAAGCCATGGCAAAATACCTGCAACAAAAGGCAAATGTCACTTCAAAAATTACATGGGCGTGAGAGTGAAAACCAGTATCATATTGCAGGGACATCTACAGATTGGTGAATCATTTGTAACAGCACCAATTTACCCAGATAATTCTCTAATACAAATACCACAAGGTCTGCTGCTGTGACTAAGCAAGGGGTTTGTGTACATTTATGGTGAGGGGATCCAATAAAGAAGATAATATTTCATCACATAAAAATCTCTCCATTCTACTACCAAATAGCTTTGTAATCTTGAATAAGACACCTTGGGTCTTGGTATCCTTATCTGTAAAACGATAACTTTCCTATACTGCATGTTATGATGAACGACAATTGCAGGAGGTGGGAGGAACATAAGCACACTGAGGAAAGTTACAAAGCAGCCTCTGTGTATATGTATGTTTTAACTTCTTATCTCTAGTACACTGTTCCTACAGTTTGCCTCCTTTCTAACAGCAGAAATGTCACAACAAATAGGTATGCAACAGATCAATGAGAAATTGATGACTGGACTTATATGGCTCACAGGATATCATGATGTGTAAAGTACAATAGCTCTGCTTGAAACCTGGGTATTGTCACATGATAGCAGTGGTGGATGTTTCACACATGAGACTGTCATCTATAAAGTGTGCTACAACATAAATGGGGTAAGATAAAAACAGATCTATACAATAGATAATTTATTCACCAGGGAGAGAGAAAGAATGTTTACTGTTGCTGTTAAGCAAGCAAGCTTGTAGCAATGGTAAAGAAAGTTTCCCCCAATGACTATGTTAACAAAATCAAATACTTCCCTCTACCTATTAAATAATAAGAGCAATAATAATCAATATATGAAAGAGTATTCTTTCATATATTCAAAGATGAACTCTTACGGTAGTAGATGTTATCTAAAAATTTGTTTTATTTTGTCTGTGAAGTAGGAGATACACATACATACATGTACTAGTTTGGCTATATTATTAAAATTCTAAGTCTGAGTTTTATTTTGTTCAGTGAATCATGACATTGTTAACAAGTTTGTAGGCAAAAAATTTCATCCTCAAAAATAAACTTAATTTTTAACATATTCAGTTTAGATGTGAACTCTAACCAACAAAATCATTGGACCCAGGTCATCAAAAGAAGTACAGATGTTTCATTTTTAAAATGTATTTTTTTTCAACGTTTCTGTTTAAGCTTCATGTAAAGCTTCAAGATTGCTAACATTAATATTCCAAGATGAGAGCATTCTCTAAAGAAGAGAAGTTACACACACCTAGAGGTGGTCAATGCAAGGATTTTATCATTCATCATTTTTATCATTTCAGTATGCAAACTGTCAGTCTTCGAAAGACTTGAGCTTTTTATGTTCTCTCCCCTTTCATTCACAAGACCTATAGAAATTTTAAACCCCTAAATTTATATAAGACTAGATGATAAGATGATGGGATGAAGTTTTATCAGAAGTCAAAACTGCAAACACCATCAGGGCTTGGCGACTGGTCACATCAAAGAAAACTGGGCCTGGGTGTGTGGGGCCCAAGGTGAAGCGGGGAGCATCAGCCCTACGCGCCCATGCGGCATCCAGTGCTAAGGACAACCAGGGCTCCTTTACACTGCTTACAGATTCCACACTTTCTGGTTCTTTCTTCTAAAACTCCATGTTCCTTTCTTTCACAATATCGATTTGACATCCCAAGAGGTTTCTCTGTTCAATGGTCATCTTTTCAGGAAAATCAAAAGGAGGTAGTAAGACAACTTCTATTCGCTCAACACCCACCATGTACCAAGTAGCACACTAGTAGCACACCAGTAAGTAGATTTACATCAACTCGCCTCGTGCAACTCCTGGAAAAAACTATAAAAACTTCTACATCCTACTGGTAAGAAAACTGAGGTTGAGAGGGTTTGTCACTTGTCCAAAATATCAAAGACTGGATTTGGATTCTGACCAATTCTAAAGTTAACGATTTGTTCAATTAACAAAAAGACTATTGAAATTAAGTTAAATTTAAAGAATAAAATTCCATTTAAAATGCTGAGTGATTCATAAATGAATTTTAATCCGTTAACTGGAAAAAGTTTTATTTAACTCATTAGCCTAACTTGATACCTAAGTCACATATTGGTGTTTAATGGGTTGTCTATAAACTATATAAGTTGTGGCTTCAAAATTTATGCCATCTTCAGCTCTCAAACATGACGAAATACAGCCTTAGATTCACAACTGGGCCATCTAAAGTCCTGAAGAAATAAACTCTGGTTCATCAATTTATAACCCAGCACTTTAAAGAGCTGCTACTGGGCTGTCCCCTTGCCTCCAATCTCATGGCATCCAAGAAAACAGCTCCTGTAGCGTCACAAGCAGAGGCGACCCCTCTTAGACACCAAACTATAACTTTCTATCTGCTTTTGGTAACTAAAGATTACAGAATGAGCCACACGATTTAAAAACAAACAAACAAGAAACACTAAGCTTTAGTCATATATCCACATTCATATGAAACATCCAGACATTCCTATTCTCCTATTTCACTCATGTTCCAAATTTCACTCACATTAGATAAATGAGATATACATTCTCTAAAACTCGTCAAAAGAAAGTAGATCTCATTCTAATCTTTAGCATCATAAAGTTTCTCCAAAGATGCAAAAAAAAAAAAAAAAAAAAAAAAAAAGGCTATTCTGTTAGTAGCAGAAGTTATACCTAGAAGTCTTTGGAATTTTCCTCTTACAAGAAAAAGGATAGGTTGAAAGAAAAACTAAAATAATTGTGAAAAAAGGTTTCTCCTACCATGGAAGGAATCCGATCAGTCAAATAAGGGTTTAGGAAAGTGCCCTAGTGAACTACACACACCGATATAGGGGCAGCATAGAGGTGGCAGCATCTTTGAAGTAGAAATTCTATATTTAAGGACCAAGGTAACTTTCCTGAGTCAAAAAATAAATTAACACACAGAAAACTTATATATGAAAGTATTTCAAGAATGAACATTATGTAAATGACACTATCTATAAGGTCTCTAAGTAACAGTCTAAACTTAAGTTTTCCTCCACACTTACAGAAAACTTCTATGAATCCTATGAAAAACTGTTTTTGAAAATATATATATATACAGATATATACTTTGATTTAAAATAAAAAGAAAATAATAGCTTCCTAGTTAAAGAGTAGTGATGCTGCAAAAAGACAATAATATCCATGTATCCTGATACTTCACATTCAGGTGTGAGAAAATAAAACATTACATTTTTCATAGGTCATCTGACCTTGTCGCAAATAAAACACCATCTTTTACTACTAAGTGATAATGGCAACTGTCACCTCTGACAGTGGGGCTCAACCATTTTCGTCACAGCTCCTTTTCATGAGGCTGGAGAGCTGAGTTAAGAATATCTGCTTTATGCATTAGTTGTTAAAGAAAAACCTGAAAGTTTGATGGTCTGTAAGAATGTCGGAAGAAAATTTAGGAGAATTCTACGAACTTTGGGTTGGAAAGAACTTTCCAGGTGTATCACCATAACCAGAAATCATAAAGGTCGATAGCTATCATTACTTTTTTTAAAAAAACACTTTAAAAATATTGACAATTTACACACTTGACACTGGTATAAATACAACATATTGTACTGGTCAATTTCCAAACTCTTTCAAATCAGATTAAACAAGAAATCCAAAAGTTAAAAAAAAAAATCCACAAAAAAAATGTGGTGATGGTTATACAGAATTGTGAACATACTAAAACCCATTGAATTGTACACTTTAAATTGGTAAATTGTATAGTATGTGAATTATATCTCAATAAAGCTCTGCAGAAAGAAAAGAGGAAGACAGATGTTCAATATATCTGTGCAAGTAGATAATCATGGAAAGAAAAATACTGCAAATAAAAATGACCACTTTTTGCCCAAGATTGCAATATTTATAATGCCCATTGCCACTGGCAAATTGAATCAATATTTCAGGAGGCCATTTAAAAAAATGCTTTCATATTTTAACCATTATAATCTTTGAGGCAGAACTCTAACAGGATGTATTTTATTTAATACTTTGGTGATCTCTATCAAAAAATACATACCCTCCAATTTATCAAGTCTGGAAGAATATACGCAAAAATCTGTTAGAAGTAGTTATCTCTGAGAGGTGTGTCTGCTTTCTTGATTTGTGTCAAAATGTCCTGTATTAAAATGGCTATCAGACTGTCCTCGGGATGTCAATTTCCGTAAAATATCTTAAATCAAAACATTTCTACAGAAACTCTGGGATAATGTTGCCATCTGACCTTAAAGCCTTGCTTCTCACCCTGGATCCTGGTGCCCTGAAAGCCACACAGTACAGTGGAATGTTAGGGACAGCCTGGGAACATAACAGGACATTTTCATGGACTATCAGTTTTTAAAGAAAGCTTTAATTCTTTTCCAAAGGATTTTTTTTTTTAATGTGGGTTTTTTTGGACATAAGTTATATAAGTAAAATATGTAGAAACTTACCTTTCCATATGTACTAATTTTGTACATCTTTCATTAAAAAAAAAAAAGAAACCTCAAGGTTTTTTAAAAAAAAACATTATGTGCTATGAACAACCAGAAAAGTTGGCATTTTTAAATCATCAGTGGATACCTAATATCTAGTCTTCCATATTAGTACGTGAGTCTGATTTTAAACTGGGAACACTGTTGCCCACTCAAAGGACTACATTTCCAAGTTTCCTCTGCAGCTAGATATGACCATGTGATTAAGTTGTAGCCAATTAGAGATGAGCTGAACTATCTCACAAAAATCCAGAAAGTCTTCTTAAAATCTCTCCAGTTACAGGAGAATGAAGAGCTGAGGGGATCATGAGTCTATAACTATAAAAAGCCACCATGACAGCCCCAGACATCTATCTCCTAGGTTCTTTTACATGAGACAGAAATCTTATTTAAACCACTACTCTTATGTGTATAACTAAACCTAAACCCAGTTGATGTAAAATCAGGATAAACAAGACAGCTATTAGTGTGAAAGTTGTTTCAAAGTGATCAGGTTTGTTTTCACTGCAAGAATAGACTATGCTCACAACTTGGCCCATTGGATCAGTTCTAGTCCAAGGGACTCAAAAAGCTAGAATTAGTGACAGTCATAAGCTTCAGCACTGGTCCTAAGATGCCCAGACAACTCACTTGCTTGAAAACTGAGTAAAAACCAATGTTTTGCCTCTATTTTTGATTTTGTACTTTAAAGATCACAATTATTTTAAATTTATTTTCAACTGAGAATATGGCTTATTAATTAGAAAACAGAAATTATGAAGTTGCAATAAGTGAGAATACACAAAACAACAGTGGATTTGCAACAACCAGAAACGACGAAATGTTACAACTGCCCTGAACACAAACATCATACAAGACTTCAGGAAAATTAAAAAGAATACTAAAAACTTTTATGGCTAAAATGAGGTTTTTTGAGAAAGTATAAAGCACATAAAAATTTGCTTAAATCACCCTTCAAAGACAGTAACCGGATGGACATACAGGGGGCATAATAGCACATAACAAAGTTTGACATTGATAGGACCATAATTTGTTCTAGATGACAAAGCAAGCAACCAATCTAAAAATAGGGCGGGGAGTGCCCTCGGTTATCAGGCAGATGACTGTAAGAGCATTCCTAGACTCGTGTACTTGTTGGTTGGGCTGCCATAAAAAGTACTGGGTGGATTAATTGACAGAAATTTACTGTTTTACAATCTGGAGGACAGAACTCTGGGGCCAAGGTGGCATTAGCGCTGGCTCCTCCCGAGCACTGTGAGAGAGAATCTGGCCCAGGCCTCTGCCCTAGCTTCTGGAGCTTTACTGGCAATCCTTGGCTATCCTTGGTTTTTGCTGCATCACTCCGATCTCTTCCACACAGCGTTCTGTGTGTGTGTGTGTGTGTGTGTGTGTGTGAAAGTGTGTGTGTTCCCCAATTTCCCCATTTTATAAGGACACTAGTCACATGAATTAGGAACACGCATCACTCTAGTATAAATTCATCTCATCTAATTACATCTGTAATGACTATTTCCAAATACAGTCACACTCTGAGATACTGGGGTGGGGGATGGTTAAGACTTCAACATGTAAGTTTTGAGGGAACATAATTCAACTCATAACAACTGGTAAGAGACTAAGGTTAACCTGATTCTCTCCCCATTACAGTTGGATGAAAGCAAGTGGATGTTAACAATTATACTATTTAGCATTGATTTTTATTTATATTTATTCATGTCTATGAAACATGTTAATTTACAAAGCATTTGATCACAAAATAACTAAAATAAATAAATAATGAACTAGTGTTTCACAAAACAAGAGCTCTTAGTGGTAATGACTAGAGAAAAATGTGTGGAGCTTTGCACAGATGGGGCGAGCAGCCCCTAATCATCCACCGAATGCATCCACTCCTCTCAAGTATCTCAATGTATTCAGTGATTTTGGTTAAATTGGAACATTTTATTAAGTGTAGGCATCAGAATTATTCAAATACTCATTTCAGAAAAACCTGAAATGAAAAGGGGAGTAACTTTGAAAGCTTGCCCTACTCATTTACAGTTCTATACCCCAGAATGTTCTACTCAGTTTTCAAGTTCAACGGTGAAAAGTAATTTCGCTATACGGTATCTAGAAAGTCGTAAACCTCGTAACCAGTAATGCTACTTCTGAGAATTTACCCTAAAGAAATCATAGAGAAAAAGTTTATGCATGAAAAACATTCACGGCAGTTTTAACACTGAAAACATAATGAACAATTATCTGAGAAAGGAATGCATTACCCATCACACAACTGTGACTAAATAACATACAAGGTTATCGATTTTTGCTTTGTATCTCTTCCCTTACTTGCTCTTCCCCAGTGGCCAGCCATTACATGCCCCGCCATTGCCTCACGTGCTGGTTTCTCAGCAAGACCACGGCAGATGTTGCTTACAGACTATCTGACTTCCTCACATTTTCTGGAAGCCTGTGCTACTACAAGGGATTGGACCAAGTGTTCTTGTGGGTAAGGATGGAAAAGAGAAGCATGCCTCTGAGAGCTGAGATGACGGTAGCATTGGCGAGACCGGTCCATGCCAAGAATAGTGCAGGCCTATGGGAGAGGGTGGCCTAAGAGAAATGGCTGCTTGGTGGGTCCATGTAGGCAGGAGCCCAAGATCCAGAGGTTGCAGACCTGACAGGTTTCCTGTGCCCAACAGGGCAAAGACAGAGACCCATCTGATGCTGAAGGATCATTGTGGCTTGGATAATGGGCATGTTTTTGGTGAGGCCACGAAGGTTCATAACTGGGGGACCTCCCCAGTGCTATGTAAGACCTCCCACACACACAACATAGGATCTTGCCAAGCCCTGAGAAGAGAGAGCTACAATTGAGAAAGGGACTGTCCCTCTCCATAACTTGTCAGAGCAGGCTCTTAGAAGAAGACAGCCACATACCCTAGTTTGTAGTTTAAGAGTCATATGTATTACTTAATCATTAAAATAGTATGAAAACATTAATGATTACGTTAAGAAGTATTTGTAATATGTTATGGAAAAAAGAGAACACAAAAATATATGAAAGTCTGATACACACATGTATATAGTTATTTTTATATATAAATATATTTATATTTTAAAATTTATTTATATATATATATAATAATAATTTTAAAGCATATAGGGAAAAAAAAAGCCTGTGCAGAAATATATCAAAATGCAATTGCTGCTGTTTCCTCTTTTTCATGGCATGGGAGGAGGTGATAATGTTCTTTTTTTTTCCCCCTAAAATTTAGTTATATTACTATTAAATTGGAAATCAATTCAAAGCAAATGTGACTAAAATATTCTTTCCTTTCAAACCTAAATTAAGTCAATTTTTGGTTCATGTAGGCTTCTGCAGATTATTTTTACAACTGTTGACTTCCATGTCATCTTTTGTCAACATAGAAGTTACAGTTCAGTGGTTGGTTCACTGATTTTGAGCAGGTATAGTGCAAAGTAGAAACATTAGGAAGAAAAGATCATATTAAGGTTTTAGTTTAACTTTCAAATATAGTTAAGATTTAAGATTTGCTATTGATAAGTGTAAACATAATTTATCTGTTTCAATAAATGATTTAATTTAGTCTGAAAAGATTTAATTTCAGTATTGGGTAAATACTTAGGTTTGACTAACTTTTAACAATTGAAAGGAAAACCAGTATGTTAAAAATCCTCCTTTGGACAAACAAGAATGTATAGTACATTTCCAAAATTAAGCTAACATTTCAGGAAATGAAAATAAGTATTTTCATTAACACACTTTTAATGCAATGATTTCGGTATACAAAGTGGAGATTCATTTTGCATTTTTTGTTTGTTTTGCTTTTTTGAGGAAGGAGAGCTTAGGTTAGAGTGCCTCTCTTTTTAATTTTAGAAAACAGCAGAGTGGTTAAATGCTTATCAAAACAGAAAATCTGGATTTGTATCTTGGATTTATCACCAGCTTTGTGACCAGTTACACATTTTCTAAACTTTACATACCCCATTTTTTCCCCCAACTGCAGCTTTGGGATAATGTAAGAACTGGCTTCACTGAGATACTGTGAGGACTAATCACTAGATGTGAAGTACAAAAGCACAAAGTGAGCAATGATATATGATTCTACTGCTACTGTTCCTATCAAGAACGAGATTTGCTCTCAAAAAAAAAAAGCTTCATTATGGGAAACTGCAAAACTATAACATGATTCACAAAACTACTTTCCCTTTAGAAATCCCAGATATTTCTTATAGTAAAAGCAACCTTACAAGAAAATATACTCAGTTATAAACTTGTCCTCTTTCTTGGAATATTTATTTAATATCCAATTAGTTAAGAAAGAAATGTTAAATGACAGATTAAGCAGATCCAGTGTTCCAAAAGTTAAGGATCTGGTATACCAAAAGTATTAAGTCCAGACAATGCATTTATAGACTAATAATCAAAACTCGGATATCTAAAAGCTAAAGGCAATGTGATTTTTAAAAGTTATTTTTTACGATGCAAAATTACAATGTTTTTATTTTTAAATAGTGGAGACAAAGGAATCGCCGTCTCATGGTATAAAAGCTTTCTCATGATTGATCTACAATTGGTTTATTCATGTGAAACCCAGGGGTCAAAATTCAAGTGCGTTAAAGGAGTTAGGCAGATAAAAGAGGAAACTGCCAGAGTGAGACAGGGTAAGACTGACACTAAAAGGTAACTAACCTTTGGTCTTAGAAGGAGGGAAAAACAGGGAACAGCGGCAAAGTGCAATGACCTTGGGACATGTTTCCCATCAAAAGGAGGTGACTGCTCTGGACAAGGCAGAATTCAAATCCGGTAATGTCAGACAGGCTGGTCCCCCTGCCCTTCCATAAAGAACCAGAAGTGACTCAATTTTAAGAGTTAGGGACTAATTTAATTAAAAATGAAAAAACGTATGGGCCAAACAAAACATAATGCAGGGCCAAATTTGGCACAGGTGCCAGTTTGTGACCTATGATGTAAGTGTTCCCAATCAACTAAAACATTTTCAGTAATATCCATTTTGGAGTGTTTAAATTGGAAAAAAAATTAATTAAAAAGTTGCATTATATCTACACACACATTTTAATATATCCACCTACTTTTTAAGTCAAGAAAATGTACCTGAAAACTAGAATAATAATTTATATATCTGTAACAGATTCTCCTAAACATTGCCATTCACAATAAAGTCGAAAGACAACCAACAAACAAATTGGCTTCTGAGCATAAAATGCCGTCACAAATTCACATACTGTATTGACAACCTCTGAGGCCCCTTCTAAATTTTCTTACTCTGATTTTGCATGTTTTGCAATCAGCCCGGAGGAGGAGTGGGGTTGCTCAAGACAGTCCAATTGGTAACAATAGATTTCACGGTACAAAAGGAGATGACAGACTCAGAGAGGGACAGCTACACGTAGTCAAACAACAGAGCCTGAGACCTTTGGGGGATGGTCATGTTGCCCAGTATGACCCACAGAGGTCAGAGTACGGCAAGGTCCCTTACCAAGAGCCCTGGTGGCTTTTCTATGCAGCATAATGGTTCAAGCTAGTACTATAAATAATACGCCACACAGACAAAGTTCTGAGTTCTTAAGACAAAGATACATGATGGTCAGCATTACATTTCAGAAGGATATCTGTTTAATTCGACAAACACTCATAGGAAATCTATTATGTGTGAGGCCCTGGGCCATTACAAATGCTGAACGAGAATTGTTTTAAGAGCTGGTGTGTCCTTATACGTGAGACTACATCTCTGAGGTGCCTGACAACTCTGAAATCAGTTTGTGCTCTTCTCCTAAGGGGCTAAACACTCAAGCTATCCAGAAATCAAAGCTTAACATTTAAGATCTCCTCATGACAGGAAATCTTACCATTTCCTACCCATAGGTTTGGGAGGCGGGGGAGTGTTTGTTTTTCATCAGAATGACTATAAAATACAAATTACTTAAAAAAAAAAAAACTCTTGATGTTTAAAGATTTTAGCTATCAATGGATAGATCAAAAACAGATTTGCTCCAATAAGCAGTCACTCAAACTTTGCCCAGTAACTATCATCAAAACCGTTCTGTATACAGAATAGATTTTAACCGCAACTCTCCATCACTGAGGGCACATTCTGATATAGGCAGGAAGTGCTTATCTTTTCCTCTTAGCTAACAGTGTCAAGGAAGGAAGAAGAGGCAGCAATTAACCCTTGGCTCAAGGCGCACAGAGCCCTGTAACAACCAGCTATGGCTGGCTTCGTTCTGAACTTCTGGCGAGTTAGCACTAAAGAACTGAAGCTGTACGTTTTTGCGGTAGGTTGTGGTTATTTCTCTAATACTATTTCCAAGTCTAGAGAGGAAAAAAAAAAAGAGCTTGAAACTTTTAAGTAAAACATGTGTAGGTGACATTTTTTTTGTAGGAGACTAAACTATTTGTTTTCACTACTCAAAATGATATAGAATTGTTTCATATTTAAATTTTTCTTCATAATTTTTATTCCAAAGACTTAGATTTCAAATAAATTAGGGTGAGGAAAGCCTGCATTTCTTATACCACTTAAAACCAATCCAAGTTTGGCTTTTAGAAACATCAGAACGAAGATTACAGTGTATACTAAATAAAGCTTTTCCTCAAGAGTCAAGCTTTGGGACAAATGCAAGAAGCCCTCAAGAGCAGTAATACAGAGGAATTCAGTTCAAATTAGGAAAAGAATAAAATAGAGAGAACAGCCTAGAACGTGAAAGAAGGGAAAACCTTATGAAGAAAGAAATCTATTACGTATGTCATTCTTTATGCCACAGCTCTCTAAAAGCACCAATGAACGAGAGATTTCGGAACATTTAAAAGCACAAAAACCTTCTCCGGCAGGGCGCCCTGCACATGTATCGTGACAGGTATCAAGTCGCACAAAGTAAAAACGACCCCAAGAATACACCTGCATTTCATATCTGATGAGGCCCCGGTTTGCTGATCCATCATAAGCCCCTTAGGAGCTAAGCTGCGCTTTCGCTATAATCCTTTCCCACATATCTGAACCTGCTGTGGGGTTTTTTAAAACTGCTATTAGCAGTGACTAAAACTTCTAATCCCCTGCTATGCCTTTATTATTAACACATGCAATGATCATGCCGCAGCATTAAAGGACTGTGAAAAGCCTTGTCTTATTTTTAAATCTCACCATTTTAAAAAGAATAACAGTAAGATTTTCACAGAAATACTATTTCAGTCATTTTGAATGTACTTTTACTGTAGATTACTTCAGCTGTAATGCTAATTGACATCTCTTACAGGCAACAAGAAACTTCAAAGTGCCTGGTGTACATCTATGACTAAGGTGACTACTTCAGATATAAAGTAATTTTTCTTTAGTTTGCTAAAGATAAGGGCAGATTTTTCAGCCCATTCCTGGAAAGAAAAACAGAACCCACTTTGGAGATCAATATGGAAGTTGGATACAGAATCAAGTTCATCTGACTCCATGGCAATTATCCAATTACATCTCTCAGCTCTTTACCTAATCAAACCTAGGAAAGATTATCAAGCAGGCCAAACCCTGGAAACTGCAAAGACATACACTCACCACCCCATCACCTACAGGACTCGGAAACAAACTGATGACATCTACCCCTCCCTGTCGGGGTAACTTGTTATCCTCCACCACCTTCCTTTCATGCCCTAAGTTCTTATTCTTTTATCTCAAGTTCAATTATTTTGCATTCATCAGTTTCTGTGCCACTGAATGAGAATTGAAAAGCAACAAAAAAGTTTAAAACCTTTACCTCAGCCCAAACGCAGGGTTTCTGCATCTCACTGATTCAAGCACTAAGGCAACAGGGGGCAGCTCTATTTTCTAACCTACCTGAACTTGAAGGGGAGGTTAGAGCATTGGTTACCTTTTCCCCCACTGACACCCACCCTGCCAGCATGCTTTTGGTCACCAGGATTTTACTAGGTTCATTTTTCTTAATCCTCAAGGTTTAGGGAGGAGTTGGATCATATGAAGCCCAGATTTCTCATTGTGTTTGCAGACAATTCCAACCTAAGCTTTTGGAAACTAGGACATGAACTTACAGATAAGAATTAAAATTCTCTCAGAGAAGCACTTTCAAGGTATATGAGAAAAGTTCAAGCCAGATTAGACAGTGAAAGTCAGCAAGTAACTTAAACCCATTCACACACAAACACTCTAAAAAAATAAAAAATAGCAAAAGAAAAAAGTAAACATTAACAAGTACTAGTCTTCTCCTTTTGAGGTCAAGTAATGCAAAATTTGGGGTAAATTATAACTTCTCCATAGAAAGACAGGTTGTAGAGCAGCACCTGGTTCAGCTACAAAATTCAAAGGCTGGTGGCATTTCTGTTTGCTGCGCCTCAGGAATGACAAGCAAGACTAAAGTTGCTGACAAGCCCTGATAGAGCTTTAAAGTGATTGCCGAATGCCAATTAAGGCATAAGCTACATGTAGAGATAGGACAAAAGACCCATGTTTTATTTAAAATTCCACAAAGAATAGTTCTAAAGCCCTCATTCTTTTGTTTGGGATTGACTTTACTCCAAGAAAGAACGAATCTTCCATCCAATTTCTCCTTTAAAGTAACAGAAATGTCTATTTGGGCAAGTTGACATCTTCCGAAATATTAATAACTAGAGTTTTTTTTAACTTCCTGAAAATATTCAAATGCATCCCTTATATTTGGTTCAACTAAAATATTATTAGAATTATATGCAATATTATGAAATATTGGAATTATAAGTAAAGATGAAGTTAACAACCCAAGAAATCTACACAACAATATGGTTGGAAAAAGCAAAGGCTTGAAAGCCAGACACCAGGACTAGAGCTCAAACTCTGCTGGGAGCTATGTAAATTTGGCAAATGGCTCAACCTCTGCGATTTATAAAATGGAAACTGTTCTATATCCTCAATGAGATAACATACCTGCAGCACCCAGTGAGTGCAGTGCTTGGCACCTCGTCAACACTCAATGCATGTTAGCAGCTCTTAGCAGGAGCGGGAGAACAGAACGGTTCGAGTCTATATCTGTCTCTTTCCAAAGCCCAAGTTTTTTCCACTGCTCTCTGTTATTAGTCTGAGGTCAACAGAGCTACTATTGCTCAACATACTTAATATTATTAAGAGGTTTAGAAATTCTAAAACTAGATGATGAAATTTAAATTCTCTTGGGGGAAGAACAGTATAATAATACACATGGTCAAAATTTGCTTCTCTGCTGGATTCGAATCTGATTCTTAGAGTGGAAAGAAGAATGATTAACACATTAAATTATCTGGTTCTTTTTAACATTTTTCCAAGGTCATAAAAGATTAGCAATTCTGCCAGTTTTCTTTCCACTGATTAGCAAAGGATTAAAGACAAATCCAAGTTGGTTTTCAAAATGTACAAAATTAAAGATTGAAAAAACTTGGTATTTTCAAAGCATGAACCAATGAAGGATTCCTTTTTAATTGTTCTTTCCAAAACGTTTAGACATTCAGTGAAATCATCTCAATTTGCTCTGCTTTGTTCTTTGCTTTCAAATACTGTAAATGGCTGGAATCCAGACAGAGTCGTTATCCTCAAATGCCTTCCAATGAGGCCTGCCAGATTCTGTGGTTCAGAAGTAATTTAAAAGCAGAAATGTGTAACAAATGAGACCTAATGGAAAACACTGGATGCTTTATAGTCAGAAAGATCATTTCTTTTCTCAGTGAGAAACAGACAATACAAACACACATGTGCACATGAATGTATATACACACAGACCAACATAAACAAGACAGAAAACTAATTGACATGTGTTTTATTTCTATTCATTGTAGACACTAATTGGCAAGAGTAAAATTATACACACACACACACACACACATATATATATATATATATATATATAGAGAGAGAGAGAGAGAGAGAGAGAGAGAGAGAGAAAGAGAGTGTGTGTGTTCTGTATTTCAAAAACAAAATGAGATACATGATTATTAATCTATTTAAACAATAATACCTAAGTAAAACAGAATGTTTAGGATAATATGACCTTTATCATATGGTGAGTTTTGTTTTTGGCGAGAGGGTGATTGCTTGAAAGTTCACAAATCATTTTCTTAATAAGACAAATTCTTTGTCTATATAATTAAGCAGCTTTTTAATAATGACTTGTTCAAAAGAAGAAATGCCACTAAATGCTAGGTACCTCACTTCACACTACATAGAGTATAGCATAGCAAAGGCTAGACCTGGTCCCTGCCTTCCTGGATCTTAGAGTCCAGTAAGAAGGACAAAATACCAGGATTTACAAACATGATAAAGGCCATGGGGACATTTAAGAGACTGAGGCCTGAGGCGGTGGGAGACTTCTCTGCCAAAACCACTTGAGGGACAAACTGAAGTTAATTACAGAAGAGGAGAGAGCAGAATTCTCCAGCCGGAGAAAGTATGAGTGAGAAGGGAAGGAAAGCTAGGGTGGCTGAAAAAGAAAACGAAGCCTGGAAAGGAAGGCAGGGAAGTGACTTTGATGGACATAAAAGGCATGTTTGGATTCCAGCCCAAGGACAATGGAAACTACTGAAAGATCTGAAGCTGTGGAGGGGCTGTTAGAATGGTGCAAGAATGTGGGCGACACTGTGTCACGGCAAGAACAGAGGCAGGAAGACCAGAGAGGCGGCCATTACCATAACCCAGGCAGGAAATGATGGCGACGCGGCCCAAGCACCTGGCAATGATAATGGGGAGTGAACAGATCCAAAAATATTTGGTTATTACACATAAAATTGGATATGTATGTGGGTGATGGAGAGAGCACTGTCAAAGGAAATGCACAGGACTCCGGCGTGGACGACCTGTTAGATGAGGGTGTCTTCATCAGAAATGAACACTGGAGGCAGAGCTTCCTGGGTGACTGCACGATGGGTCTAGAGCCCTGTGAAAATTGTGGCTGAAGATGAAGATTTGTTTTTTGTTGCCATATAGACCTGCAGCATCCGAGATGGCAGTCACTACTAGTCACACGGTCCACGGAGCACGTGGGATGTAGCTAGGCCAAATTAACATGTGCTATATCTAAAATACATCCTTGATTTCAAAGAAATCCATATGAAAAAAGGAATGTTGGATCTCGATAATTTTTATATTGATTATAATACTTCTAATATATCAGTTTAAGTAAAATATATGTGATTCAAATAGATTTATTTTTACTTTTCACTTTTAGAATGTGGCTTGTAGAAAATTTAAAAATACTTGTGAGGTTTGCATTGCGCCTCACTACATTTCTGTGGGGCATCACGGATGCAGATAGTGACTGAAGTTCGGAAGAGTAAAGAAGAGCATTAATGATGGCGTGGCCTCTGATGAAGCCGCAGGTTTCATTCAGCACACGCAGGGCAGGTGTGAAGCACATGTGGGGCAGGTGTGATGAGCTGAAAATGTGGAATAAGCTGCGGAACGCAGGGTCACGTGGTAACACAGAAAACAGAAAAAGCACAGAAGGTGGACAATAAGGTCAAATTCTGTTGGGCGGTCAAGTAAGAAAAGGACTGAAAGGCATATTTAACTAGACCACAAAATAGATGGTTATTAAAATACTAGTTCATGAAAAAATATATTACTATAATTTAATTTTCCTGCATTTTATATATATGTTCTGTCAAACTTCCAAATTCTCATTGCGTTGCCTTCCAACTGGCTTATTATTTTAAATAAAAGCTTTTCATTATTAATTAAACCATGATTCTCACCACCGCCCCCCAAAAGCTCCTTCAGTATTATCTGAAATCCCTAATACATATTGTAACTGAAAATAAATCAAAGAATAGGGAGAAAAATCTCTACTGTTTTCAAACTACATTTCCTTTCACCCCATGCTTCTTCACTATAATTTGCTGATTTAGATAATCTCTAAAATTCTGCAAATTCTAAAATTATATACTTCTATTGCTTATTACCTCAAAATTCATTCCTTCTTCAATAAAGTCAGTATTCTTCTAAGATATGGTGGCCTCGCTAAATGTATTCACTGTGAATAAATGAAAATCTGCATTTTTTTCCCTACTAACTTTCCCAAAGCATTTATTCAACAAATATTTACCAAGAGCCTACTATGTGCCCCACTGGGATACAGACAGCAGTGAACAAAACAAAGTCCCTTCCCTCACGGTGCTTCCAATCTAGTGGTACTGAAATAAATACTATTGTTTCATACTAATAATAACAATAAATAATAACCATAATAGCAGCTGTGGTTTATAAGGCTTATTACTGTCCTACCTGCATCACTGATTTACTTATTTGATGCTCACAATTAAGTCATGTGTTAGGTCACACCCATTAACCTGTTTAACAGATAAAAAAATAATCAAGACAGAGCAGCCAGTCCTCAGGCCACACAGTGCTTGTGTAAACGTCATCTCTTGGCTGGGGATCTAAGTTACATTCCCCCACCAGCTGTATCGGCCACGAACCTGATGTTACAGCACACTATTCTCCGGCGCAGCACCCACCACGGCGGCACTGTGTGGTTCATGGCTGATTCACCTACTGTTCTATACTCTCCGTGAAGACAGGGATTGTATCTATTTTTATAACCCCAGTACCCAGAAAAATACCTAGAATATAGGAGACGCTCAGAAAATATTAGTTAAATGAAAGAAAGTAAACTATCCATTCAGGCCCAAACTTTTATTTTTACCAAAGAAAAATCTGTTATCCTTGTCTGCCTTCTTGTGTAGTGCAGAATAAACGTAACTGTAGCTTCCCAGGGTCATCATTATGAACTTCTGAATTTCTGTGCTTGGTTGTAAATGCAGTGATGCCATCGGGGAGCTAATGAGGTTTATAGGGTCGTTTGCCTGGATAACAGATAGCTCCCTAATTGCTGTGCTAAGTGCTTGTAAGGGTTTTAATGTCCCAACCTACCACTTTCGATGTTTGCTCTCATCCCCTAATTTGTTGCTAATATATAATAATCCAAGAAACCTGATACTTGTTTATTGGCCTTATCAAAATGGTATGAGTTTTAGTGCAGAGACTTTGTTATATCTGTTCTATTAGAATGACTTTTCTCCCTTTTTCCTTTGGACCTTTCAACCATTTTCAAGCCTTAAGGTTAACTTGTTACTCTATTTTACCACTTAAGGCAATGTTACCAAGCATAAGGAAAATAACTATGAAGAGAACTGAATAGCTGAACATGTACTAAATTAATTTACCTATTTGTTACACAGAAGCAGCAACAACTTTGAAAGGCCCAGAGGGGATCTTCCTTACTATTAACCTGGACCTTGACAGGATAAAACAATGGTTTTGGAATGTGTCACCTTTCGCTGTATAAAATTCTATGACAACTATGCAAAATAATATTCAAAGTTATTTCTTCTTCAGTGATCATTTTATTGGCCTACCTCTACATTCTTTTTCCTGGGTTCATTATGTCTCTCTTGTACTATAACCCAAGTTGAAGGTATAACAACTTTCCAGGGACAGCTCAAAATTTTGTCTGTTGGAAATGTTAAGGTCAGTTAGAAAACAAGCCTAAAATAACAGAAATTGTGCTCAAAGAAGGAAGGGCATATGACCAACGTGTACCATTTTCTTTAGGGGAGCCGCATAAGGGTTCCTAAAAGAGCCCAATGACAATCACTGCCCTTTTATGAAGGCTCTGTTGGTTGCTTGGGAAAAGGGTTCAGAATGAGCACTTTTCCTAGTGTTTACAGCATCTGATTTTTTGTTGTTGATGTTACTGTATGCCGAGCAATAGTCTAGTTGATTTCATGACTTCCATTTTCCATTAGGCACTTTCTTGTTATTTGATAAATTTCCTTGAATCCTTAGAAAAGTGTAAAAGAAAGGTTAATGGTGCATGTTGTTAGCATCAAATAACACTACAGTATACGGCACCAAAGGTAATGTTATGAGGCCGAGGGAAGACATTTGGAGGAAGAAAAAATATATGAACATAATAAAATAGAGGAAATATGCAAACCAGGGTCCTGTTACATAAGTGGCAAAATAAACCAAGTGGCCTCAAATTACAATAGTTTTTTTTTTCCTGAAAGACAAGTACCTTGCCATAGAAATAAGAAACACTTATTGCTTAGAACTTCAGCTAGCATTGTGCTAGATGCTTTATGTTCATTATTTACTCGAGTCTAACTTGGGCCAGGGCATCAGGCACTGTGCTCATTTTAAAGATGAGAATTCTTAGGTGGAGAAAGATCAAACTACCCAAGAAACACAATTACACCGTAGAGAAGAAGGTCGGTTTGACTCCAAGGTTAGTGCCCTTGCATGTTGACCCTTTGGAAGTCATCTGTACTCTCATTTTCCATTGATCGATATAGGAATTTCCAAAAAATTTCAGGTGAGGGGACTGGAACCCCCACATTCATATTTATAATATATGAATAAGACTTTCAATTGTTATATACTTGGATAGAAAAGGCCAACCACATACCCTTTACTTAACTTTTCAAATAACGAGTACTAATAGATTAAATGGGAAAGTTCAAAGATTTAGAAATATCTCTTAAAAGGATAATTTTTGTTTTAAATTCTTAAAATCAATTTCAAAATTATACCCTCATTCATGCTATGCCATTTTCTTGGACTACTGGATTAGTCTCCCAACTAATCCTCTCAAATATTTTTCACATAGCCACCAAAGTAAAATATCTAAAATACAAATTTAAAACTCTCTCCTCAAAGTTCTAATCATCTACAGAACACACTTTAATTTTCTTGGAATAAAATGCAGGCCCTCGGTGGCTGGCACTGGTCACGCGTCTTAAAACAGCTGTGAGCTCAAAGGCAGGAAACTAACAAGTTTTATTAGTTCAATAAATGTTTATTGAGATGAATTAAATTAATAGCTTTAAACTTGGCACAAAATATCCTTCTATCCTTCTATTGTTCTTTTACATATTTCATTCCTTTTTTAACCCATCCCGAAAGAAACTATGCATCTCTGCCAACGTATCTGGTGTGCTATACAGTGTATTACAAAAGAAAAAAAAAAATTAAAAAAATATTATTAAAAAAAATCCTTACCAGGCTTGTGTTTTAATGTTTCAATGTTTTCAGTTAATACTTAAGAAGAATTGCATGTGAAATCCAAATCTGTTTTAACGATGATGATTTTAGATTCTAGGCTAACTTATCTTTTCTAACATGCAACTTTCTCCTCTTCTCACTGGTCAGGGTCATCTTCTACTTCACCCTTCAGTGGACACTCCACCTGCCACCCTTCTCAGCAGTGGCTCAGGGCAAGAGCCCTGCACACACCCAGCCCTGCTGCTCAACGATGACCCTGGCGAGGCTATCAATCACCTGAGGACAGGGACAGCATCTTGTTGGCTTTGTGTCCCCAGCATCTTGCTAAGGCAGTTGGCAGGTGATCAGTAAAGGCTTGCTGAGTAAATGAGTGAATAAAAGAGCAAATAAATTGATTCACGGTCCCCAAATCTGAGTCTAGGTTTCCCCAGTCACAAAAGGGTGGTAAATGCCACCTAAAAGGTCCAGACTTAGTACTTGTAGGTGATGTTACCACCTCATGGAGGCATTCTCAAAATTCAGTCTCATTCTTTTTTTTTTAACTGAAATATAACTGACATATAACTGATTTAGCTTTATGTGTACAGTATGATGATCTTCTAATATGTACATGTTGTGAGATGACCAGAATACGTTTAGTTCACATCCTTCACCATAGTTATACATATTTCTTCTTATGATAAGAACTTTAAAAGAGCTACTCTCTTAGCAACTTTTAAATATACAATATGATACTGTCAACTATAGGTAGCATGCTGTACATTACATCCCTGGAACTTTTTTTATCTTGTAACTAGAACTTTGTACCTTTTGATCCCCTTCATCCATTCTGTCCACCCCTCCCCCCCCCACACCCCCACTGCCTCCATAACCACCAAGCTGTTCTCTGTGCCTGTGTTAGTCTCCACTCTGTTTTTAAAGCCTTGGCTGTTCAACTACCATAAGATGTGTTTCCTCAGCATCCTAAACTCAGAATACTGAAAGGGTGGGTACTCTATGGTTGAAAAAGAAAGGAATTTTGGAATTTTATTCTTAAATAATCACTGGAAACACAGGTTCTTTATTTTTTCTGACTTACTGGGGGGAGATGGGCTGATAAAGAAATCGGACCCCTTGGAGGCCTCCATAAACCATGAAGATGGATTTTGTAACACTACTCCTTGGGGAATGGTGTTCTACCCATTTTCCAGGAGTAAAGTATTCTGGATTTCTGGATTTCTCAGTTTTTGCAAATCATGTTGAGAAAAAGTGATTTGTGGGGTGATAACTGATGGGGTGTTACCTTATACTTGATTTCTGAGGTCACTCAAGAGTATCTGCTTTCTCTTTTCTGTGTTAATTAAAGTAATAAATCTTAGCTTTACATAGAACTATGACAACATATATCCTTGTTCATCTGGCAAAAATGCTGCTTGGCATCTCTGAGACTCTGTTGAGCCAGGAGTGGAAACTGATGGTGACTCATTGCGGGTCTGCTGCTCAGACAGCCCTGAAAGGCCCCTACCCACACGTCACACTTCTGTGTATCTTTCCCTGCTGGCATCCCCGGCCATTAGAAAAGATGAGAAATTATGGCCATTGATCTCTATCTTATCCCTAAAATCAATCGGCAACAAGCTTCCTCCACAATGAGAGACCCAGTAGAGAGAAAACTATAGATTCTTCCTATCTTTAAAAATATATTGTATTTAAAGTTTTGGAAATGCCAAATGACCGGGTTATTTTTATTATTTTTTTAAAAAAAGTATAAATATGTAAATAATGTGAATGAGAAACTACAAAGCAAATCCCTGAAAAATAAAGATTCTTATAGAATGTGGTTTAAAAATGTAGAATTGCTGACAAGTTAACACGTTTTCTGAAATCAGTTAAAATATTAAGTCAAACTATGAATGAATACTAATGAGAGCACCAGAGGTGACAATGCAGGTCTTAACATTTAAAATATCTCCTCAGAAACTGTTTGCACAGGGTAATGAATCGGTTTTTACAAAACCAGAAAGATCTTACTTTTCTGCCTAAATAAGTAGACTTGACCTCAAAATGCTCCTAGGATATAATTAATTCAAATAACATATTTTAATATTTATCTATATTCTGATATATTCTAAAAAAATGTAAAAAGAGTCTTATAATACAAACACTAGTTAATTCTAAAATCCTATAAAATACACAGCTGAAGCTCCAGTATATTTTCATTAATACAAATTCATTTTAATTTTTAAATTATGGATATCCAGAAGAGTCAAAGCTAAATTTAGTTTGTCAAAACCACAATAAGAAACTGCTTCTCTAATAACAGAGGATTATTTAAAAATACCAACATAATATAATTATATATACATCTTCCATTTGTATATATATTTGTTATATGTAATGGTGGAAAAATTCCATGAGATACAGTAAATACAAGTGGTTACAAAAAAGAATTTACACAAAATTATACCATTTTTACTTTTAAAAATGTATGTACAGCCAGGCATAGAAGAGAGAAAGTAAAAATTGGAATTCCAAGTTTTCTACAATGAAAAAATGTGTTCTCCTTTTATAAAGTTAAAAATTATAGTTTTAAGAAAAATGTATTGTTCCCATAATTATAATCCTATATGAAAAGACCATCATTGCTATTCCAAACAACACTCTGTAGATGAGTAATAGATGAGCTACTATCACTCTTCTTTCTGACTTAATATGATTTATCAGGATTTTATTGTTTTATTGAACAGTTTCACCCTAGGCCAACCCATGTACTGTAAATAAGAAACCATATCCTAGTGATGTTCCATTGCATATAAACTGAGTTCTATTTAATAGCATCTTTCATTTAGGGATGAAAACCTCTTTAGCTGTCCTTTAAATATAGTATTACACAACTTGAAAAATTCTTACACAAATCACACATCCAAAGTTACATACCTGGACTATGTAAAAATTATTTTAAACCTACACAAATTTGCAAATATGCACTCATCCAATGAAGAGAAATAATGTTTTCAAAAATGAAATTTTTTTCCTAAGGATTATATTACCAAATGAATTACATTATTCTATAGGATAAATAACTGTAAAGGCATTTTTTCCAAACCTGTGCTAGACATTTTAAAATAAAAAAATCCTGATACAAAACAATAATAGAATGCTAATAATTATAATAAATATTTTTCCAGTGTTACTGGTACATAGAGTATCTCTGAAAGAAACACAATTTGTGAAGTTATTTTTATGAAAAATATGATAAAATTACACTATATATCAAATTATGAATGATGCAGATTCATCCTAAAGCATAGTTCCTTTGTAGAAATATAAAATTAAACAAATCTCTTGTAGCTAGGAGAAACTAACATGAGAACAAAAACATTACACTCCAAATTAGCAATGGAAATTAAGAAGTAATATAACTTTATGACAAGTTTATGTAATTAAAAATACTTCTATCACATAGCTAATATCACTAAATTATTTCAATAAAGGGGGCAATAAATTTTTAATGGAATTGAGAAAAATTAAACTACCATCTATTTAAATAATCAAAGGTTTAAAATAAGTTTGTTCCAATTGTCAGAAATTGTCTAGATATAAATGTTCTACATACGGTCAGGATTCTTCTCACTGTTTCCACACCCTCCACAATTTATCAGTAAGCTACCAGACTTCTCAAGGTGAGGTCAACGTACCTCTTGAGGTATGTGGGAGGTGCTGGAGATTAGAAGTCCCATGTAAAACTTTAGTATGTCACCTTAAGTTTACTTTATGAGTAAAATTCTTCAAAGAAAAATATTTCAGACAAAAGCATCTTCAAGCTTGTATTTATCATACATTTATCATACATACATTTCTGTTTCTCGGTCTTTCCTTATTCTATCTTTCTGCCCAGAACATCCCACCCTACCCCATTCCAACTCTTTTCCAGACCAATGACTGTTTAACTTCAATCTTGGTTCACCAGCCAGAAAAAAACTTTCCTGAATTTCCCGGGCAGTGCCTCTTGAGGTAGAACTTCCAAGGCACCTGGGGACAACAATACCAGCAGACCTGCCACAGGACAGTATCTTAAGGGTCTCCCCCCAATCCCCACCCCAACAGAGGAAGGCAGGGATGCCCTCTCAGCTGCCTACTATTAGCATGTCACTGGCAAAGAGCAAACTTTGTACAAACTGACCTAAAGCTTAGAGGTACAATGAGGTCACCGGGAGGATATTGGTAAACTACCCACTTATAAAGCTCCATTTTTAAGTATAACACTTTGAATAAAAAGGCTTATTGTCAGAAATCTAAAAAGAAAAAGTGAAGTTTTAACTTCGGAGATCAAATCCTCGTCCTGCTACCTGACCCTGGCCAAATTTGTTAACATTTCCAAGCTCTTTTGTCCTCATTTTTAAAGTGGGAACAGGGCTAATACCCACCACACTGGGCTAGAGTGTGTAGTAAGAGTCGTGTGCATAAAGTTATTAGTACAGTACCCAACAGGTAGTTAGTGTTTACTGAGTGCCACAGTCACACAAGATCTTGAATGTAAAAATCACATAATGTTCATAAGCAAATGTCAGATATACAGAACAAAACTCTTTTCATGTAAGTTAATAGCATGAAAAGAAACAAACTTAAAAGTATTTTATGTTGTACTTACCAAACGAAGGAAGTCATTATTGCTAGAATAATGAATTTATGCTCTCTGTATATTTGAGAAAATTTCAAACTATTTAAAATATTGGTGAAAACTAAAATCTGTTGTAAATGTACAAATGGTTTTGCAAATTCCACTAAATTGTGTGTCCTATACACATACTGCATACACACACACACACACACACACACACACACACACACACACATAAAACTTTGAAGAAAACTACATAAATGTAAAAAAAAAAAAAGTGACTCTCACTTGAAGATAGACATCTGTGAAACAGACTTTCCTAGGGAAAAAAGGAATACTTTTTCAGTAGTTTTATCCATATTGGCTATAGATTTCTACTGTAGTTTATCGAGCCACAGTTTTCTACAGGTAAATACATTGGGAATTTAATATAAAAATAACTACTATCACTTGAAATTTGCTAAAGCGATACTTAAGACCCATATACAACTACTACATTATTTCACAAACCAAAATATCACTTCTTAAAGTTTCCTTATACTTATGGCAAATATTCTAACAAAAAACTCATTTATAAAAATGCTGTCATAATAGCATATGTGCATGTAAAAATAAAGTTCTGTTACTAAAATAAAAATGTCATTTTCCCATAGTTTTCTGGTCATAACTTTATAGCTCTGGTCAGATCTTCATTTGTAAATCCTTAAAACTAGAATCCATTTATTTCTGCAGTGAAAGCATTAATTTAATATAAGACAAGGCCATTTGTCTACTGAAACAGTACTTATGCTTTTAAATGTCATAATCCTCATCATTCTCTGTAGTGACAAGATTGAATACTAAGGTATATTTCCCAATATAAATTCATGTACTTTCAAATGACTGACTATAAGTATATTTTTATATAATAGATATCACATGAAAGTCTCAAGTCATAATTTTACCAAAGTTAAGTAAATATAATGCATACATATATTGCTTTGATTATAAAACATTTCTGTGATATCTAAACACTTTTAATTTCTTTCTAGAAGAATCTAGGAAAATGTTAACATGACAAACTTTTATGTGAAATACAACAAAACCTCCCAGGGCTTTTTTTTTATTTTATTTTATTTAACATTCATTATTTCTGCTAGCATGTTTATTATGTTGATTTTTCTGTTTATTAATTTCCATTAACTTTTTTCCCTTTTCAATTATCATTTAAAAAGAAAATGCAACAGAAGTAAAAGCCAGTTTAGTTCTTGGAATATTAAAATTAAAGGGCAAAGGCAATGAGGTTAGGAGAGAATCAAACAGAAATAAACACACTGAGATCAGTAATTTTTAACTTTTCAATTTGTAGACTATTATAATAAGAGAAAACCACAAACATCTTTAAATTATTAAAATGCACTGAAAGTGTCCTCTTTTAAGTGTTATATTTATTCAACTATGTAACCCCAATGCAAGGTAAACCTCTTATTAAAATATCATGCCTCAGTTCTTTGTTTACTAAATTTAAATTACATGAAATTGCTTAATCACTGAGATTCCAGAAGTGGTAGGTACTGGAATCTCAATGGAAAAAAAGGTTCCACTTTCGAGACACTCATAGCTGTACTTATATGACTCCATTAAAGTACCTGGCTAATAAGTTAATATTTAGTTGGCAATTTCCTTAAAACACGATAATAGCATACCAATAATAGTATCTCCATAAGCCATGTTTGATCCTGAAAAAGGGAAAGCACCTACAAAAACACTAAGTAATATAAAATGAGTTAAACTACAATTCACAGAATAGACTGCAAAGAAAAACAAAAAAAAATCCCAAAATATTATGTATGTGATTTACTTCTAAGCCATAAAAGACACCTATTTTTAAAGAATCATTCCTTTGGGTCATCATGCTAGAAGAGAGATGTATAAAGGAAGAATTCATGCTAGGAAAATATGATAAATGAATTGCTTTTGCTAATCTATAATTTTGGTCCAAATTCCTTACAGAGTTCTATTTTCTTTTCTTAACCATTCAACTTGGATATTATCCAAAAAGATCATAAGCCAGTTGTCTTAGAACAACTGCAGCCAACATCTGACAGAATGTGTTTAGTTTCTCTGTCTTACTCTCATCATCACTGGTATTTAAAAAAAAAAAAAAAAAAAAAAAAAAGCTAAACATTTAAACACCTCATCACCTGGATACAGTTTTTAGGATTTACTGAACCACAAGATTTTTACACATTCCTGATAGAAGTTAAGATTTTTATCTTAACTATAATTCTCACATCCACTTGTGTTACACATAGGATCTACACCTCCATATAGGGAGAGCTATATATTTACAAACTATCAATTAGATTATCCTGTGTGATTATGTAGGCTAGAGACAGGTGAATGTTCTGGAGGAGAGAAGGCAGCAAGTAGGTATGAGTGACAAACTGATGCACAGGGTCTCTGTGGGTTTGCTCTGTTCACTTCTAAGCAGGAAGCAAAAGCAGCGACATAAAGTGAAAGGAAGTTCTTGGTAATGGTGGTTGGGGAGATATGGAATTTTCAAGGCAGACTGTTCATGCCCCCAAATACTTCATAAGCCATTTTGCAAAGTCTTGGCACTACAAAGGCATTGTTTCATCCCCCACCCCCCGTCCCGCTTTACACTTATCATTTTGCTTATTTAGCATCAAGCACTGTACAGAAGAGCTTTATAAACGTAACAATAATTATATAATTAACACTATTAACTTATATACATATACACATAAGTATACTGCATACATGTTTATTCCACATAACAGTGTGTGCTTTCTTTAAACAAAGCCAAAAATAAGCTTCAACTGAAACTGGATAATTGTAACATAGGCCAAAATTCACATACTATGTAGCTGTAGTGAGTATGCTCAACAATTTCTTACTCTACCCTATGGATATTAAAGGGTCTTACTACAAAGCTAGAGTACTCACAGGAAAGGCAAGCAACTCAGCCAAAGCATGACGAGAACAGTATAAGCGAAATTATATTTTCTTCAGTAACAAACCCACTTTTCCCTAAAGAACTTTTAAAAAATATATCAACATCTGACTTAAAGATTAATCATCTCTGTTTGGATTTAGGACATGTTTGGTTTTAAACAGAATCATACTTTAGAATCACTGTTTGTTTGAAGCATGATTTCGCAGATTCTGGAATATTCCAATTCAAATAGTAATTGATTTTGTAAAAGGGAATTTTTACAATCTCTTTTAAGTGCTATGTTCAGGTATTTTAATAGCTTTCATGTATATTTCACCTTCATATAGTTACACAATGCTAACATCTTTTATAACACAACATTAAATAAGGATTGACAAAAATTGTAATGGCAAATTCTATTTTAGATGCATGAAGTCTGGGGCTCCCTCACAGACAGCCTCCTCAAGGATGCCACTCAAGCCTCATAGGACCTCAACACCTGGACTACAACTATCTACTTACATGACTTTCTCCCTTACTGGACTGCAAGCTGCCAGAAGTTTACAAATTATGGTGTATTTTGGCACCTGATCATAAATCTCTATTAAATAAAAAAAATAAATTAAAGTGATTCTTTACGGATGACCTTCTAACAGAAGGGATTTAAAGAACGCAAAGAGAATGCAAATCAAGAATACATTTTAAATGAAAAGTAAGGAATCTCTAAATTGACAGCCCACGGCAGTTACACAGGATCAATTTAGGTATGAGAATCCTCAACAAAATTAAAGTGCTAAACATTTAATCACTTTGAAGAAAAATCTCTAGACTACAATATTATTTTCTTAAGTGTAATGGAATTCAACATCCTGTAGATAACTCGGTTATGCGAACGTCAGTTATTATTACATGACTTTAGAGGGAGCTGTAAGTACAGATGGCACGAGCCAAGGAATGAGAGAAGCACAATGAAACTTGCCCCAGCAATGCGTCTGCAAACTGATGTCTTTAGAGTCCCCTGAGACTGTCCTTCTCCATCCTCAAACACTATGTAATTAATGGAAAATCATGGGCTCTGGTTTTAATCTCAGTCTGACACCTTATCATCTGAATCTTGGCCCAGTTAAATCTCTCTGGCTCACCATGTCTTCAATTGTTAAGTTTGCATTAATGCCACCTACCACAGGACTATTGTAAAGTGAACACTCACGACCCTGAGGCCCCTTCTTCCATTCTTTCAATGTGTATCTTACCTTTAATTGTTATTGAGGTATAGATGACCATGTTTTCTGAACCAAAAATTGAAGAACACAACTGGACTCATATTTAAAATATGTATTTCCTGAAAAATTCAGGACACATGATATGCCCCCAAGACTGTAAGCTGTTTGAACTACTTCCTTTTATTAAAAATCTTAATCTTTATGTCCACATTCGTCATTCTATTATTTCCATTCATTTACAGAAGCATATACAGTTGACCCTTGTACAACATGAATTTGAACTGCATGGGTCCACTTATACAAGGGTTTTTTTTTTTTCAATAAATATTGTAAATGTGTTTTCTCTTAGATTTTCTTGATACCACTTTTCTCTAACTTACTTTAATGTAAAAATACAGTATATAATACATATAACAAAAAAAATACATGTTAATCGACTACTTATCAGTGAGGCTTCCAGTCAACTGTAGTCTGGTAGTAATTCAGATCTCGAGGAGTCAAAAGTTATATGTGGATTTTTGACTGGCAGAAGGTCAACATCTGTAACCCTTGAGATGTTCAAGAGTCAATTCTATGTTCATCCCTGTTTTCACCTGTTCCAAAGTTACGGAACACTCGGCATTATGCTCTGAGACCAGAGCAGGGAAGAAATAGGCACAGTCCCCTTGCCATATGAAGTTTGCAATCTAGACTCTTGAGAGAGAAAAAAGTATTTAACCAAAAATTTACTGAAATAATTACAAACTGCGATAACAGCCATGGAGTACGTGAGAGGATACCCTGTCACAGGAAAACCAGGTTTGGCAGAGGAAGGGTAGACCAGTGAAGGAGGTCGGGAAAGGTCTATGAGAAATGTATACTTAAGAGGAGGATGGAAGGAAGAACATCTGGTCCCTGAACTAAGGATGCCACAGTGTTTCTGTTCACTCTTTCTTTCTACAGCTTTTTATTTTTTTTCCGTTAATTTCTTCCCCTTTTCGCGCCACAACAGCGGGGTATGGCTGAAAGGTGGCCAGGTTTTGAACCACGAGACCTAGCTCTGAGTCTCATTTGCAAAGGTAAACGACTGCTTTATTTTCCTGGGCTCGCTCTTTATAGTGGAGAGGACATCTGCCTTCAGCCTCCTCAGAGATCCTATGAACGAGGACTACACGTGAAATGACAGATGTCAAAGCTCTAAGTGACTACAGGGCTACATTAACAGTGTACACTTATTTTTCTTACTACATTTTTCCTTTTTCTTATCTTTTCTCTTTTCTTATCTTTAGTGGAATCTTCATTACTATTAGTTTCTCTGAAAAGAACAGACATCTCAGATGCCCGAAGGTGACACTGTTTTTTCGTCAGAATTTTGACCTGTCACAACACAACATGTATTCCTTCTGTTCTTCAGTCACTCATTCACTTACTAGACTTTCAAGATGTGTTTATTATGTAACTAAGTCACATGCAGTAGGGGATAGGATTTTAAAAACAAAAATGTGGCACTATTCAAAGTAACTAAAGTTAACTTTTCATGTATCTCTATATCAAGTCTCACCTCTAATTTCAAAGGAGTAAAATGTACTCCTGTCCAAACTACATATTCAAATAAAGCATCAATGAAAAAAGGAATGGTACATTAGGGATAAAAAATTCTTTGTGAAAATCTCACGTTTCAATATTAATACCTAATTAATTTTACTCAGTAATTACACTGTAACTCAATCACAAATCTTTACAATTAGTCATGAAAATGAATCTAAGTTTTGTAACTTCTGAGTACTGTGACCATTTAATAAGTTGATACCTATTTCAGTTTACTAATCTGTTAAAAATGACTGAAGAGTTAAGAGCTATATAAAGTTGTCATAAAAATGAAACTTCTATAAACATCAAATACAATGCTCAATACCTTTGTTCTTCCCTCCTCCCACTTCTTCTTTGACTGATAATATTGATTAAATACACCACACTGCTATACTTTGATTTGTTAAAAACAAAACATGCACTTGTTTCCTGCCCTTTGCCTGAATGACATACTGCTTTGGGGAACAGTGAAACCCACCAGTTTGGATTAGAGGGTTGGAAAATACAGGAATCGATTTTAAAAGAAATATTTAAGGAAAAGTAACTCCTTTGCTTTCAGGAATGGAAATTTTTTTGGAGCTATAATGAAATTGGCATGTTCCCATAATGGTTCACCATAAAGTGTAATGACACTGAGCCATACTCTGAAATTGCAAAGTGAAAGCAGAATTTACATTAGACGCCTCATTTATGCCCTTAATAATTATTAATAAGTTGTGTTCTTACAAAAACAAAAAAAAATTCCACTTAATAACAACTTCTGTATGCATAATACTATATGCATAATTTAAAAAATATTGCCCTTCTTTTATCTTTACAATGATTTCCTAAGTCAATGGGTATCATCATCATAAGGCATCACTGTCCAAAATCACACAGTAAGGTACTAGTAAAACCAGCTCTAGAATACCCATCTCCTTGGTTCCCCTGCCTGAGGGTTCTTTTTCGTGCTTAGATCTTTATGGCAGTTGATAAAGTCTATGAATCCCTTCTCAGAACGATGTGCTCTGTGTATGTGTGTGTGTGTGTGTAACTAGATTACATAGAAATTAGATGACAGTTATCAAAATATTGTAAGATGTGACATAGCAATGAACTTTATTAAGTTATTAAATAAAATCTAGCTGTAGATCTAAAAATATGTAATCTTAAAGTAGTGATGAATTTCAATATTTTGAGATATCTACAACAACCATTATGTGATATGAAAATATCTGTGATTTATGTCTGTCAGTGGCAGTCAGAGGCTGCCAATAATACTATGGTTAACTGCCTACATTTATGATAAAAGGAAATACTAAATATAGGTTAGATATTAGTGAAAATAAAAGTGTATTATTTTCCCCATTCAAACATACAAACTCCTGGAAATTCTAGCCACTGACCCTATTGGGACCCCTGCCAACTCTCACAACAGAGTTCACCACTTACATGATAGCCGTGGGAATTTTAAGGTGTTTCGATATATGACAAAAAGTCCTTAATATCAATATCAAGTTCTAAAAATCAAACAAAAAAGCCAGAAAACTGTTTCACAAAATCAAGGCTTTTACTGCCCAATTTCCACTAATCTTAATACTCTAAATCTTTACATAGATCTCTAAAAAGATTTCAGGAAATACAGAATTTTTAAAAAGCTCGTCTGCTGAAAACATACATGTTGGATAAATTTCCTTTGGTTTCCAAGTCAAAGAAAACAGTAAGATAGCTGGTATATCCACACGCAGGATACTAAAAATTAGGACGAGGGCCACACTCGTTTCCACGTCTCTTCCCAAATACCCATCTGCGCATTCTCCCCCACTGTGGGCACCTTGCCCCAAGAAGTTTGTGCACTCACTGCTTGCTCCCTGACTTCAGCATCATCCTGTACTCTATTTAGCACACTATATGATCTATTAACAAGTAAAAAAAAAAAAAAAAAAAAGCCCTTAAAAATTCAGAAAGAAAAGAATATAACATTCTATGAATCCAGTCTTGAATTTTATGACCTCCAAAGTTGCCCATTAAAAAATAATTTACATCACTCAAAAAATTCGAAAAAGTTCCAGTAATTATCTCTACATTTGAGTCACTGTCCCCCAAGAATATACCAGGAGACCTGGCTATACTACAAAGCTACCTAAAAAATTAGAGGTGGTTTTAATGAGTGCAAGTGTTTGAGCTGATACAGCAACTCAAATATTACACATAAACTTTCAAAATACTATAATTATTCTGTTGGTCTATATCAAATTAAATACTATCATAATGTTAAATCAACAACATCACCATTTAAATGGAAATTATAAATATTAAAAAGTTTAAAGTTACTCTCAAATAAACTGAAAAAAAAGTCTATTAAAATTCAGCTTGGGTTTAATATGAAAAATGTTAACGTACCAAAAGAATTCCAGTGAAGCAATCATGTATAAACATGGATATTAGCCTGAAATTTAAGACAAGCTGCTGGATTGAATGATGAGACCATCAGCTTGAGTTCTTCAGCTCATTAGCTTAACCACAATCCCAACCTAAAATCCATAAAGTCACAAAGGCAAATGTAATATACCTTCTAAGTTTAGAGAACTACGCAAATTTTTCATTATTCACATCATGAAGGATTTATGTTCAGCATTACTTTAGTGACAGTGAAGAGAGAACTAGAACAGTCTTTGAAGAAAAAATTAACTTTTTAAAAAACATTAAAAACCTGTTTTTCTTATGTTCAATGCCAACATACTGAAAAACAGAAATACATCCCTCTTGAAAACAAACATAAAAGCAAGAAACAAACTTTGCAAATGGCCCAGAATGCTTCCACAGCAAAGCAACACTTGGTCCTCCTCTATGTACCTGCCCCCCTGCTAGATTTCCTCCACCACCAGATGCCCAAACTAGGGCCCAGGTATCATCCTGAACTCTGTCTCTTCCCTGAATCCCCACCATCACTCACTCACCAAGCCCCACTGATGCGAGCTGTCTCCCAGATCCACCGTTTCGCCGGATGCCCTTCCTGGGGTTGTGGACCCTCCCCTCCCTGTCTTCCATGCTCCCTCAGACACCACTGCACTCAGACTTTTGCAGGGTCTCTTACCTCTCTGCGCCTCTGCACACTTCCTCTTTCATCTTAAGTCACTTACTGTGGGATGTGGAAGAGTTTTAACAGCAAGCACTCACTTCTTTGCTTGGGATGTACTTTAATATTAAGAAAGTGTTTCAACAGAATTGCTACCTCCTCAAAGAAGATAATTGAGGAAAAGGAATAGAATTCTGAGCTGCGTAGGCAGGTTTTAAATGTCAGGGTTGAACTTTAGCTCCCCCCAACTCCTCACCCCTACCTCTGCTATTTGTCATTACACTGTTATTACTATATCATTATTATTAATCACTATAATAATCAACCAACAATATATTTTTATTATAAATAAAATAAACATGATGCTTTAACATATGTAATCACTGGCCCCAGCTACGTGCAGCACAATGCGAGTCCTATTCATTCTATCAGTACATCATGGCTCATCAAACATGGGTGAGAGAGGAAGCAGCAGAAAGAGATCTGAAGACCTGATCAGAGTATACACTGGCATCAGAAAGGCAAGTGTGAGTAAAAGAAGCAACAGGACAACATAAAAGGCACAAGTGATTAGTTAGGAGATACGGACAAGGGCACCGCAGAAAGCAGTAATCTCCATTTGTAAGGCTCCTGCTCCACTTTGTCCAGTTTGATTTCCCAAAAGACACAGCCCTGTGGAGGCAGAGCTGCTTTGCACTGTACTGGGGATACTGACTTTCCTTTTGGTCTTTTCTGAACTTATTATATTTGGCTCCTTTCTGGTTCTATCCTATGATAGCTTAACTACACGCTGTAGAAATGGAGTCTCATTTTAGGATTCTTTGCAAGTAGTGGCTCTGGTCACGCTTGGCAATTACCTGTTAGCAGGGGAAAATTATTTCCCTTAATAGAGTTTATGCAAAAATGATCCGGAATGGATTACAAGGGCAAGTATCTAAATTGTGATTCCATACATGGCACCACATTAGTGATTTAATGTGGTTTTAAAATGTTTGCAACAATGGATAAAATGAAGAGCTCTTTAGAAATGTTGTTTAAGGTGCCCATAACATGAATTAAAAATAAATTAGAATACAATTTTATACTGACGTTTATCAGCCACCTTCCAATGCTCTTAATTTGCACTTTCCCCACACATATGATGACTACGGCTTTGGCCCACAGACATTTAAAGGCCCCAAATGGCAGCATTAACAGAAACATACGCTGCGCTCCAAGCATGAAAAATTAGAGCTGGACCAGAAAAATCAACTGACATAACTGACAACAGATCTGAAAACTGACATTTAAATACTTCTTCACCACTCAAGTATACTCATCATGCTTTCCTTTTCTTAAATCCTTTGTAGTTTCTCTAAATTTTAAGGCATGATCTGCCATTTTACTACAGCAGATAGGTTGTGCTCAGTTTGCGGTCACTATGCAAATCCTTATCTAGAGACATATATCTACTCCTTTGGCAGGGTCTTAATGAGCGGGCGACCAAACAAGCACAATAGTTTTGTAGAAAGCAAGGCAGCAGAGGTGAGCTACACTGAAAAAAGCAGTAAGACTGGCCTCTGAGCTCAGAGTTAGTTAGCTGTGCTGCTTGTCACCGTCTCTTCCTGCGCCACACAGAATCAGACACAATGCATGGGCACTGAGGGACACGAAGCCAGCACCACCGTTTCATAAGCAGTAACTTTCTAACTCAATAACGACGTGCTTTCTTGTGTACCAAGATGATGTGGCCAGCCCATCCACAGGGAGGCACGCACTTTTAAGTGTTTTCTAGCAGTGGTGATGGGTAGTTAGATTTGTCCTGTGGAGACAGATGGCCAGTGACAGGTGCAAGACAACTGGCCAGAGTCAGCCATGCAATCTGACCACAGAACACGGCAGAGCTCCTGCTTCCTGTGAAGGAAACCCGCACCTTGGACCCCCTGAATCCCATGACTGACCTGTTCAAACAGGCTAAGACGACACAGACATGAAAAAACACAAGAGTTCAGAGGGCATGCTGCTGTCTACTAAATACTAACTTTCCTATGGATCAATGTTTGGAGAAATCTCATCACAAATCAATTAAAATAATTTGACAGTAAAAACAAAAACTTTTCTAAGCATTGAAAATGTTGCGGCTTTATTTTTCTTGTGAATGTCTTCATAGAAGAATCACATAATTAGCCTTCCTATGTAACTGTTATTCAATACCGTGTGTGTGTGTGTGTGTGTGTGTGTGTGTGTGTCTACATTTGAAAGAAATAAATGTATATTACTTTGGGTAACATTACATGGAATGCTGTCAAAATCAAGGGGTTTAGGTAGGAGTTTCCCTAACCATGCAGTTTAATTGAAATAGATGAATGGGAGGGAGTAATGTAGTTTAGATATATGGAAAGAGACATGCCCCCAGTCTGGTACACATTAAAGCAGAAGAGTAAATCTTACCAATAAGTATTTTAAAATAAATTATAAACGTTAAACTCCCTCCATTATTGCATTAACACAAGGTTATTTTTCGATGTAGTTTCAATAGAGCACTATTTTTCAATAGCGCTCACGTACAAAAAATGCATGGTCACAATTTTAGTAGAAATATTTAAAGCCAGAAGTAAACTACACCTGCATGACGTTTTAGAAAACAAAGTCTAGTCTTCCAACCATAAGGTATTTGAATTAAGATCTTTCCTCTGATGAAACAAAATAACATTAAATATCATCCTCCATCTCAAAAATAATGTTCTATGGATAAAGTAGAAAGATGCCTCACTTCCTGAAAATCTCTTAGTGAATTAATGACAACTACAGACCTAGAATTCGCCATACTTTAACACGATCTCCTGTTTTTAAAATGTTATAGTCCCTCTCAATCATATGTCCTGTTAATATTTTCTTCAAACAAAAGCCCTGCAGTGACCACACTTTTCAGTGATTTTATTCATATCCAGGAAGATGATGTGACTGTTAATCTCGGCATTCCCAAAAGCTGACTGGATGCAGCCAAATGCTAAAGAAGTTTTCTTCACATGTTAGAAAATATCTGATTGAAGGTTTGAGAAGAACTTCGCCTATTGGCAATCAGAAATACAATGTGCCTATTGGCAATCTAATTGATTGAAGGTTTGAAATAACATATTATAAAATATTATTAAAAGTGGTTTGTTATTAAATGGTATGTAAAAGGAAAAAGCTGATAGTATTTTATTCTGATAAGTTATTGACATTTAAATTCAGATATTCCCTAGATCAATTCCAAAGAAAAGTTATTAAGTTGTAGCATGATTTTAAGGGATAAAAACCATGATTAAATATGTCAATTCTTCCAGTGGTTTCTGAGTATGCTTCTGCTGGTTTAATCTCTTTAAGGAACTTTTTCACCTTAATTAGTTAAAAAATCAGAGGTATAACATTCTCCTATTCCTAGAAAAATTTACATATTACTTGCATTAAAAGATTTCTCAGTAATATCTGATTATATATATGCATATATATATACTTGTTATATGATTTCGAAAAAGTATCAGATGTCTCCGATAAAACTAGGACAAACCAGCACTTTATGTAATTTTCCAGTTCCTAATGGGATTAAACATTATCTCTCACCACTATAGCAATGCTATAGTTTGATTTCCTCCGAAAGTAACTTCTGTCTTTCCTTCAAAAGCAAACCGAGTTCCATCAACACACTAAGCTCCCCGATACTAACAGCTTTGCCCCTCTTGTCTGGACGCCCCTCCTGGATCTCTCCTCTTTCTCTTCCCCCCTGGTAAAATCCTGCCCATTTCTCAAGCCCAACTCAAATCCACCCTCTTACGCAGTCTTGCACAATCTTTCATTCCAATTACATTATTACATCCTCATTCATTTGTTTTACAACTAACTTTTCCATACAGTGCCTTCCATTCTCATTGTTCAAGTAGGGGCATGCTTCCCCAAAGCACAGTACCTTAGATACCCAGCAAAGGTTTGTCAACTGGAACTGAAATATAACTTTTGTTCAAGTGTTAAAAGTGAAGTTAAAGGTGGTCACACACATGATCTAAACTCAGTTAACAGTAACAATATATCTGGGCAACCGTCATCATTATGTTCATTACAGAAAAAAGGAAACTCAGAATCAGAGCATTTTAATGAATTATCCCAGAGATCAAAAACTTTGGGTAACAGAACCAATATTCAAACCTGGGTCTGGGCTCAGAGTCTCACAGCAATGACACTCTGCAGCTGCCTTTCAGGATATGAAATGGTATTCTCCACCTAGAGGGTTTCATCTGCACTGGATCTCTGAAAAATTACCACATAATCTAATCTGTAAGTCATTTCAGTCATGTTCTCTCGATAAATGATATCAAATGACTGTCTATAATAAATAAAAAACATTCTAAAGTCAGTGGAAACTAAGGAGATAAAAACTTCAAATTATTCAACAGTACAAAATTATATACCTACCTTCTATGAATGTAAATTATTCCCTACCTTAGAATATCATGTTCTCATTATTCACAAAGTCCTGTCTATAAAAAAGGCAAATGATCATGGAATTTTGTCAAGATTCTTCATATCAGATGAGGAACCGGGTCCAGAATGATTCAGTACCCTCAAGGTTATATTACTATTAAATGAAGGCCAAGAGCCTCCTAACCCTCAGGCTAATTGCTTTGTCCATTACATGGGGAGAATTATATACCACATTTCTTGAGGAACACTGAAAGGAAATTATGTATGTCAATGCCTAAAGAGATCTCATGGACCCTGAAGCTTTAGTCCACGACCTAAATTTTATTAGAAAACTGAGGCACAAATAGTCAATATATTTTGCCCGAATTTTAACATTATTTTCAATTCAATAAAAATCCCACCTTAAAAATTTAAAAATATGTTTAAAGAAAATTTATTGTAGTAATCTATAGAGCATCTTTGTAAAGTAGACTCCCTATCTTTTGTGAATTATCTATGCTTTCTTAGATGCTCTACATACCCTAAAGACTGTCGTAAAACCTATCTGATTATAAACATAATGTCCTCTACCTTTAATTGTATCTGAAAACAGGACAAATATCCTCTAATTACATCCTAGAACAGTTTTCTTTTTATATGAAACAGATTGATGAGTGAAAAGAGTAAATATGGTGACATGTGCCTATCTTATAAAAAGCTTTAATATCAATGAAGTAGGCAAGAATGGTACATTCAATCTTAGCTTTCTTTCTTTTTTTTTTTTTTTTGAAAAATAATCACAATATAAGTTTAATGTCTACTTGGGTCTAGAAGAAGTTTCTGTGTGCAAAATTAATCAGGCAATAAATCAAGCAAAGCTGCACAATTTTTACATTTTGACAGATGTTATTTATATCAAGAAAGTGCCTACTTTCTGGCATCTCTATTTTAATATCATGGCAAATAATCCTCTCGTGCAGACAAAAGTTCCAAACTTTTTCTTATGTTACAAAGGTTTCAAACAGGACACGCCCTGCAGATGAGAGGCAGAACCCCACACGCTTCGCTTCCCCTCTGCCTCCTTTCAATTCAGCTGCAGCCCTACACATCTGGGCACGAGGGGAATGCGACTCGGCCATGTCAGAAATAAAGCAGGCAGATTAAAACGGGAGAATCTTCTACAAAAATTACCCTAGGACTGCAAGGAAAAACCATGATACCAAAGAGAAGTAGAGAACGCCGATACAGAATCCATTTTTAAAGTGGGATGGTATCAGAACTGTGCTGAATTCAAACTCGGTTCATACTGCTCTATTCAATTATTTTCGTTGGTCATCAGAGGACATCACTCTTTTAAAATTTAAAAATAATAAAGTTATTCTGCTTATTTCATCATAAATCGACCCAAGATTAAGAATAAGATAAGAGGGGAAAAAAAAGGGAAAAAAAAAAGGACCGTTTGGGCATTTTTTTCCCCTGAGCACAACAATTGTTTTTCTATTTTACAATACACGAAACTCTTCGGTGTAGAAGGAGAAAGTAAATAAAAGGAAAAACTGTAATTCTTGAGCCTGTGCCAGTTTACAGTATTAAAAAAAAAGAATCTGCGCCACAGCTTGGCAGCCCGCCATATTTACAGTAAGCTATCTAGTGTTTTGCCCAACGGGAAGAACAAAGGGCTCAGTGTAGTGCTGCTGGTTTTGTGTGTTTCAAATATTGTAGAGAGAAGGAATGTAGCCCCACATGCAATAGACTCTTTCCTTTTTACAGCTCTTTCTCCTGAATGACTCTCAAAATATAGTCAGAGAGTCTATAAAAGGGCAAGAGAAAGCTTGATGTTCTAAGAGTTTTAGCTTAAACTTTGAATAATCATTTATTTTACTTATAAAAATGCAATGTTATCTATTAATTTAGTTTGAACTTTTACATTTCAAAAGTTTAAAAGCACGTGATGTTTGACAATATAGGTAATTCTGTCTTCCAAGAACGGCTAAATCTGAAAAAAGAGCCTTAACTACAATTTTCATAGAGATTTAATATATATTCTTCCATTTATTATTATAACCTTTTAGCACATAAATATACTTACACCAGGAAAATTAAATTAGGGACCCAATTACTACTTTAATATAGTACATTCCTAGTTTATTTCCAGAAGTAAATAAAAATTTTAAGTTACAGTTTTAAGATTAATGCATTAAAACCAACAACAAAAACTTTTCCCTCCACTGTATTTCTTCAGAAATTATGCTCAAATCTAATGTAAATTAAAAATTATGTTTAAATTTCTATTTATATATACCTGGGCTTACATATTTTATTGGGTCAAAATTTTTTTTATCTTAAATACCAATGTGATAGAGAACACATCCCTGATTTAACTTTTACTTTTCTCACTGACATTTCGTTCCAGTGGAGAAGAAAGACAAAAGATAGGTAAATGAGTATAACATACAGACCATTAGATAGGGAAGATGGTAAAGAGAAAAAAATAAAAGAAGGAATGAGGAGCTATGACTCAGTAGGGTTGGCAGATGAGTGTGAAATTTTTTATAAGGAGTCAGAAAAGGTATCTGGGAAGGTGAAGGTGGACTTCACAGCTACATGGTATGAGAACCAGCCTGTGGATATCAGGGAGAAGAGCACCTTCGCTGTTTATAGCAGCAAATGACGGGGTTTCCTAAGGAGTAAGTATGTATTCTTGACTGCTGTGAAGCTCTTCCCCAAAGTGGGAGGACATCAATGCTGATATCAAAATGGAAAAAAGAAGCTGACTTGGGGACAGAATGAACACCAGCAGCAGGAAAGAACGTAAAAAAGACAAAAGGTTATGAGCAAACAAGCAAGGGAGAAGCGAAGCAACCAAAAAGTAAATGAAGAGAAAAGATTTTGAGGTAGTGCCCTAAATATCAATAATTATCTTAATAACTGTGCATTAGGCATTGAGAAAGAGAGTTTGTAAACTCTTACAGCCTGGAAGAGGCTTCTTGCAAGATTCTGGGTAGCTAGGCAGAGGAATCACCCGGACAATGTCAGATTCTTCTATAGCAGGGTAGTTTATTGAGATTTCATTTGTGTTCTGTTTCCTTTGTTTTGTTTCCTTCCTTGTGGGGACAGATGGGGGAGGGAACTTCTCTGGGATACAGGCAGGGAGCAGGGCCTGCCAGTGCCCGGGAGAAAGCGGGACCGGGGACAGGAATGAGTGCGTGGCACAAATGCCGGCCCTGCAGGCCGGGCGTGCAAGTGCCAGCTGAAGGGGGTGGATGCCGGATATGGAGGGGGGTGGGTGCAGACTGACAACCAGAGAGGCCTCCTCAAAGATTCTGCTCTGTGTGTAACCACTGGGTCTTTGTCACCCGCTGTGGAGGTGCTTAGAGAAATAATAATGAGTAGGATCTAGGAAGACTCCATTCCCCTCCAATCTGGGTACTTAGGGGCTCATTAAAAGAAAAAGGTAATTGAAATACAACAGTAAGAAAATACTCATACCCATCAGAGCAGCAAGAACTTTAAACTCATTAGTAATAGCATTGGCAAGAATGTGAAACGAGAACTCTCATGTGCTGCTGGGTAAAAACTGCAAAAGAACTTGGCAACGACTAAGAAAAAGATGAAGGTATGCACATTTCATGCTCTGTCAATTTCATTTACAGGAATATACCCATAAAAATCATTGTACCTCTGTACAAAACACATAAAAAGTATTCATTGCACTATGGTTTGTAATAAAGAAAAATTGTAAAGAATTTTAATCAAGAGATGTTCATTAAATAGAGTATTACATAGCAATGAAAATAGATCCACTGAATCAACCTGTACCAGCAAAACCTCAACAAAAAAATAAAAGACGAACAAACAAGTTATAAAGAAATACACAGTATAATACAGAATATGAAGATTAAAAGCTAGAAAACAATACTAGAGAGAAGTTAAGCACCTAATGAAAAAGGACTTGGATGTAAATTTTATCTCCTAATTTAACTATGTATCTAAATTTAACTTTACTGAAAATCTAGATACTTCTTTCAGAGTATGCATATTATCACTTGAAAATAATTTTCATTTAAAAAGTCAATTTAAAGATTAAATCAAATATTCTTTATGCTAGAAATTGTCAAAAGAAGTTGCTTAGGAATTTACCAGCGAATCCAAGCAGAGGTACATGTCCTCCCCACCTCCCCACGAAGAAGACAGGAAAGGATTCAAACTGACGTGTCCGCAAACGGGCAGAGTGGAACCAGACGGCAGAACAGTGATGGGAACAGCAAGCTCACCATCCCTTCCAGAGTCCCTGCTGACGAGCCAGCCTGTCTAAGCTTTGAGAAATGAGGTCTTGGAGAAACATCAGTAAGGTACCATCAGAGAGAGTCTCTAACTGGGATTTTCGAAGATGTCTAAGAAACCCTCACTTCGTAACAACCATTTAAGCTTCTGTTCAGAAGACGAGTTGAAAAGAGATAACAAGACAACTTTGAAATTTAAAAAAATTCATAGTATTCTGTCATATTATCTCCTAAATAAGCAACTTCGATTTTCTAATGATGCCAGTGATAAAGAGAAAGGTGAGATGCTGTGAAGGGTTCAAAGAAAAATTGGAAAATCTATTTCAAAGGCTTAAGGATCTTCGGTAGCAGGATAACATTAAACCTGGCCTCTGTACTTGTTCTCCCTCACAGATGCTCACTTATTAAGTCCATATTTCAGTATGAATATACTTTAATACCAAGCAATCCTCTATTTTCACCTAATTTGGAAAATTAAAATTAAGGATTAAATCAAAAATTTCACAAAATAGATCTAAATGATTTTTATGTTATTAAAAGGCATATAGGAAAGTTAGGTATCTTTTTTAAAAGTAGTGATTTAGAGTAAATATAGATATGCACACTAACTTTTTTCCTTTTTTCATTGATATACAATTCACATACCATACAAATCATGCTTTTAAAGTGTGTGATTCAGTGATTTTTAGTATATTCATAAAGTTATAGAACTATCACCCCTATCTCACTCCAAAATATTTTGATCACCCCAAAAGTAACTCTGTACCCAGTAGCAGTCATTCCCCCTGTCTGCAGCCCTTGAGAACCAGTAATCTACATTTTATGTCAAAGGACATCTCAAATAAATGGAATTAGACAATATGTGGCCTTCTGTGTCTGGCCTCTTTCATTCTGCATAATGTTTCCAAGTTTCATATATGTTGTAAAATTTATCAGTACTTCACTTCTTTTTATGGCTCAATGATATTCTACTGTATAGATACACCACGTTTTGCTTATCCATTCCTCAGTTGATAGATGTTTAGGTTGACTTTTTGGCTATAATAAAATAACACTTCTATTAACATTCATGTACAAGTTTCTGTGTGAACATATATTTTCAGTCTCTTGGAATTGCTGGGTCATATAATAATACTATATTTAGACTGCCAGATTATTTTTCAAAGCAGTTGAAACATTTTACATTCATATCCATAATGCATGAGAGTTCCAATTTTACCATATCCTCACCAACACTTGTTATTTCTCTGATTACTGCCATCTTAGGGGACATGAAGTAGTATCTTGCTGTGGTCCTGACTTGCATTTCCCTAATTACTAATGATGTTGAGTATCTTTTCAGCATGTAGACTTTTAGAATAATAGTTTTTCTATATTGTTTAAATTGATCTAACAAGTGCTATAACAATAATGATGAATTCATTTTTTAAATTCCTGTACAATTTTTTCTCTCATTATTAGACTTAACAGACTTATATACAGTAAAAAGTATTTATTTTGTGAAAAATAACACTATTAGAAGATAATCAAAAATAAATCTTTAAAAATTGCATAATGATAGTCATACACTTATGATATAAATTTTTATACATTTACATACTTACAATACACCCACACTTCATATCTCTTTAGCAAAATTGGTTGATCAAAGGAATATTAAAATAATTATAGTTTGGAAAAAAGCAGTTTATTATCTTATAGCAAAGTAGTAAATGGTAAGAAAGCTAGCCCGGTTATTTAAATGCCATTTATTATTTCTCTAAAAAAAAAAAAAAGTATTGATTCTAATCGTTACAAGCTTCATTATTTATTAAAATGTTTTAATTGTTTTAAAACTTACTTATGACCTATTTGCTGGACAAAAATAAAATATTAAATTAGATTCAGAAACATTTCTTTATTGAGTACTAGAAAGTATACTTTCTCCTATGACAAGATACATTACTGCCCACATGACATATAAGACCTTTGTACAATACAAGTTAGCATAGAGGCTGATGTTTAAAACATGGAAAATTCTATCAAAATGTTCCTGTTTTGCAAAACAGAATAAGGAATCAAAAGCTCAAAGTGTTGCAGATGGCAACAGTTACCTCACTCGGGATATGCTCACTGTATCACACAATAATAACACCAAAATTTTTTCCACTGAAAGTACCAAACACATTTAGTGAGCTCTATCAACATTTTGTGTGTGTGTTTTAGATATTCTGGTCTAACCTCTAACCTCTTCCTCCAAATACACTCATTACGTCCAGACCCACACATTTATTCTTGCAAATCTCCCTGTCTAGAATTTCCTCTGGTCTTCTTTTTCCCCAACACTGCCATCTACCCAGATACAATACAAGTTCCATAATTTACACAAGGCTATCCCTGACTATTCATTTCCTCGTCTGAGCAGTTACACCAAATATCAGTGGGGGGCAATTAAGTTCACAGGTAGGTAAAAGAAGCTTGATTCTGAAGAATCAAGAATGACTCTAGTTTGGTTGACTGGGTAGAAGGCCATATCTCCTTCCACATAAACCTTTATGAAGGTATGAATCATGTCAAAGAGAACAATATCCAAATGAGAAGGCGCAAAAGGAGATGCACGTTTTTCTAAGATCTCTTAAAGAGTCACTCATTTTTCATTCATCCATATATTCAACACTTATTCTGCCTCTTCCTAAGTGGACCCTTTCCTCAGTGCTAAGAATAAAAATAAGATGGCCCATGCAATTAATAAAAATTTAATATTAATTAAGCACTTCCTATGTTACAGTTGTTCCATATCTGCATTACTGCTTTTAATCTTCACAAAAGACTCTACTGTTAAACCCACTGCATAGAGAAAACTGACTCAGAAGTAAAGGGGCTTGTTCAAGGTCACAAAACCAACCAGTATGCAAGCCAAGATCAAAAGACAGATCTGTCCAACTCCCAGCCACCCAGCTTCGATGCCTCAAGCAGCTTAATCAGTGAGGAATGCATAAAAGGTATAAAATACATATTATACAGATGCAGCCATTATGTATGTATAGCACATAAAATCAATGTCAATATTTCCATGACATTATACATTGAATAGGCTAGTCCGGTTATTTCCTTCTACTTTTTAACATCATTGCTTTTAAAACTATGCTATTAATGCCAATAATCAATTTAGTTGAATTTTTACATTATTTATAGGTTACTTTTTACTGCCAACCAAGAGATCTATTTAGAAGAAAAAGAAAAAGTCACTCTAATAGTAAAAGGATGAATATAGTTAAGATCTTTTAAGGTAAAATTTTACATAAAGCAATGCAACAATATTACCCCTTCTCTCCAACAAAACAGAACTGCTCCTCACCTGTATTGTTTAAGAAAAGTAAATTGCTAAAGTCTCGATTTCCTCAGAGACAATTATTTGAACACCAGTTTATAATCATGAGATGAAGAAAATTTGCCCAATGTGTAAATAAGAGCTACAAATTAGACAATAAGTAAACACGTGCGGTATAGTCTCAAAATTAAATTATGATAAGTTAAAATATTCACAACTCGATTATTTTAATGTATGATAACATGTAGGGTAGCATAAAACATTATGCTGCATGTTTTCTTATACTGTATAAAAAGTAACAATAATAATGTGAACTAAAGCAGCAATTTTCTAAGATTTTCTAGCCTTTTATTTTCTGAGCTGAGAAAACCAAGTCTTACTCAACGAGAAAGTAGAAAAACCTACTATACTGAGGCGTTTTACCATCATGCAAATCAAGACAACTTAGTTATATTTTTCTTAAGCTCTGGTCTGTAGTAGTCTAGAAATCAAGTATATCTTTCTTTTAGACAGAACGATTTCACACTTTTGCCTTTGGTTAACAATTATGGGTTTTCTATATTTTGAATGTATCTGAAATTAAACATGACAGCTTTGCAGCAATTTTATGAAGTTTTATAAATGTTAAACAACAGCTGTTCGACTAGAAATTTACCATATCAAAATGTAAACTAACATCACCAGTGCAAAGGGCTTAAGTTTACAAGTTTAACACCATAATCCAAGGACATGGTTTGACTTCACAGGGTCTATAAATACACACCTTTTAAAGCCAATTGACGGCAATAAGGAACTACACACTTAGCAAAATGATAGGGGATTTTTTGTTGTTTTCTAAAAACCAAGATTCATTGGCAATTTCTGGGGAGGAAAACCAATATATTTTATGTAGCCCATACCTGTCATCTATTGTTTTACATATTCAAAATAGAATTCAAATGATAATATGTAAAATAATTCATGTTTTCTACTACCAAAAATATTAAAAATGTAAAAAAAGTATTTTCTACATATAACAGAAGTTAAAAATTTCATTTGGTAGTGACTTCATTTCTTATTCATAAATATGTTGTATACATAGTATAAATCTTTTTTTAATGTATCTACTTCAATTAAAAGCCACTTAGCAATTGTTTCAGTATTTTTGTAATATTTGATTTTCTTTGATAGTATAAATATTTCTGTTTATTTAAAAGCACACCAGATTTTCTTTGTCAGTAGGAAAGTATCATGAGAATTGTATTAGTAATTAATTTTTCTGTTACTGACAAAGAAAAAAAAAAGACATCCCATAGAGTCCAATAAATTAAATGAATTAATTTTTAATTCAAATTGTATACATAAAGCCCCTGATAGTATATGCACAACAATACCACAGGGTTGTGAACTTATTACTCAAGTCTAAAATTCAGTACACATTCTAACAAACAAGAAACTATATTTGCTAAATTTAATTTCCCAACTGAATACAACGTGTTTTTCTTGTTCTGTTTGGCAAAAACTATAGATTTTCTCTATGCTTACATCAATTCTCTAGCCAAAATGTCCTATTATTCGTTCTTCATAAACTGCAATGTGAATAGAGAACTGTAAATTAATTTAATAAAACATTTAATTGCCTTATACTGTTTCTTTTCAAAATCCACTGTAAAAATACCGGTAATGAGGCATACTGGCAACCACTCTGAATTAGAGGTCCTATGGCAACTGCGAAGGAAGACTCAATAGTAACAAAGACCAGAGCGCATCTGTGCATCTCCACTCGTGGAAGAACCATGTCCCAGGACGCCATTTTCCTGAGGAAAGAAAGGGAGCCGAGATCTTCCCACGTCCATTTTATCAAAACACGATGTCCTGGGGCCTGCAGAGGTCAGCAGGCATAGGAGGACAGATATGACATGGATTCAGGGACCTGCGTCATAACCACTGAGGTCCTCCTGCCGGTCAGCAGCACCGAGACTACCAAACACAGGATCTGAGAAATACGCTACCATCTAAATGCAAGCACAGATTCCCAGGAAAACAGACTTACCGCATTACCATTATATAATAGGAAGCAACTCTATGCATCATGAGGCTTGTGCTAAAACGCTTAGTGATCTCATTCTTACCATAACAAATTAACTGCCAGAAAAGACCTTCAAGGTCAACCCTGGCAACAATTAAAAAATAATGAAAAGCATTCATCCTTAAGGCAGAGTTAGAATGTTTGAGTTTGAAGCAATGTGCTGTATATTTTATTAGATATAACTTGTTTAATTATTCATTGCAACTCTTCATATATTCCATACAGAAACCTCAGGTTGCTCAGATTTCTATCTGAAATCTTTTTTTTTTTTTTCCCCTATTCAAGGGCAAATGCCTTAAGAGACCAAAATTTCTATCCACTATTTTCAAACGAACACAAAGATATATTTGTTTAGAATAAAATACTAAGTGAAAGCCAGAGACAGGGAAACATAGGGAAGAAGGGAGGGAGGAACAGACAAACCCTCTATTTCATTATCTGAAACCCTTGAACTCTGGCAAGGCTTCCCACAGGGACCCTCCTTCTGCACCTAAGCTGCACACACCCCTCCTACTCCAACTGCATCCCACAGACGCCCTGTGCTCTTCAGTGTCCACGACTCTCTGCAGCCCCACGGGCTGACGGGAGCATCGCTAGGGCCCGTTCTCAAAACCTCCTCATGGCTTCCCGTCAGTATGCCACCACTGCCTCGAGTGGCTCTCTGGCACATTGTACCCCTAAAGACACAGCTATTGTCACCAGTTTAATCGCCTGCCTGTTCCAGATACCAGGGAGTACCAAAGGGCTCTTTTCCTGAGGAGTGGCCGGGGCATGGAGGAAGCTAGGCAGTTCTGAAATGGAATGCCAACACAAACAGAGGAATGCTGCCTGCGTCTGCAAGCCTGAAGCCACCCCGATGAACGTCTCCCTCTCTCCACAGCTCTGAAAGGAGAGACCGAAAAAGAAAGCCCGACCATAACACCAAAATTAACAGGGCTACTCCCTTGTGTGGTCACAGGTCTGAGCCACAGATGAGTCTCAAAGGGGAGACATTCCTGAAAAATGACATCTATTAGCTTTCCATACAAAATAAAGCCTTAACTAGTAACTTGATGGCAATTTTTCATAAAAATCACCACAAATACAATGTATGCGTAATCAACTTCACATATGGTGATATAAAAGCAAGCTAGATTTGGAGTCAAACTGAGTAAAATTAAGCAACAGGTTCAGATAATCAAAAGCCTTTTACCTTGGGGGGATCACAGTGATTAGCTCAACTCCCTCATTTTAAAGATGAAGGGAGGAAACCCCTATGCCAAGAAGAGATTTGTTGAGTATAACAAAGTCAGACATCTGCAGATACAGGGCCAGACTTGTGGGCCCCTAATGCTGGGTCTGTATTATTTCTATTACACTACAAATTGTTATAATTTGAGAACTCCCTGTGGTCGATTTAAAAAAAATAATAATAAAAGACTACAGAATATTCTTTTACTCTATTGTTTCTTAGAGCTTTGTCTTGTTCCTAAATCAGTGATTAAAAATGTAGTTCTACCATATAATGCCAATTTCCTGGGCTTTGTCTTGGTCTCTACCATGACGGTCTCTGCACACAGGTGTGGTGGACCTTTCTACTTGTCTAGTCTACTCTGCCCTCCTTTTCCCTTAGTGATACAACCTATTTTGTGCCAAGCAGCAGTTCCCAGCTAAGAAACTACATATCCAACATGTAGTTCACAATGATGGCAAAGAGACCTAGCTCTGGCCATTTAGATATAAGCACAAGCCACCAGCTGAAGCTCCCAGGAAAGCAATTTAAAAGGGAGATTGGCTGGTTTGTGCCTTTTGCTCTTTGCCTTTCACATTCTTTGTTTCTAGGAGAATCCTGGAGGTGCTGCAGCCACTTTGCCATCATGAGGCAACAAGCATGAGGATGAAAGCTGGAGGACAAAAAGGAAGGGCGAAGATTGAAAATACTGCCACCCACCCCGTATTTTTGATAAGCCAGACTCACTGCTGAGACTACACAAGAAATGTGAACTGCTACTACCTCCGCCTCTGCCAGACAGTCACGTGTATTCTTCTTTCACTTGTAAATTCTAGTAAGCTGAAATGTGAAAATGGTTTCATAAAATAACTTACATGCTATAATAGTTTTCTTTGTTTTTTTTTTTTTTTTTTTTTTTTTTTATTGAATATGAGGCAAGTAAATAAAAGTCCAATATGTTAGGATGAAATAGTAAAGTACTGTGAGACTGCATCGGCCCTAGTCACTCTTCTTAATTTTAAAATTACACAAATTTTACTCTTCAAAAGGTACATTTGTATCATGACACAACTTCACACAAAAACATATCAACGATCAACATCAATTTCAACATATAAAAACTGATAGAAAATGACAAAATACTTAGCTATAAGTAGAACATTAAGCAGTCATTTATTTGGAACTTAATAAACCTATTTCTTAAAAATGCTTATCATTTAGTTACTATCTTACCAAATACTTCAAAGGGATAATAAGTAGAATAACCAGTAGGAGTGGCAGCCAACTAAAAGACATTCTTTAGACACAGGGCTTGTAGAAAACCTAGATGAGAAAGTGACATTTCTTTGGCCCCTAGCAGATCAGCTAACCTCAGTTGGGGCACTTGGGTGGCATATATCCACAGCTAGCAGGTTGGAAAGGGGCATTGTACGCATCCGCATTGCCTTTACAGGCCACCTTACAGCATGCTGGCTTATGAGAAAGTCTGCTTGGTTAATAGATTATAATTAAGTTATATTACATGGTGATAGTTTAAAGACACGTGTTATACCTCGACTGCTGCAATGTTCAATTTCAATGTCTTTCATTTCAGATTTACACTTTCATTTTCTAAAGCATTATCTATGGCTCTTCCCAAGGCTCGAGGGCAGCTGCTTCCTGCCAGACCCCCCCCGTCTTTGAAGCAAGCCAGCTTGCAATGAGCAGTGGTGAGGGGCCTGGCCAGATCTTTCCGAAAGAGCAGAGACCCATTTAAACACCAACAACAAAAACATGGCTCATGCAGAAAGAACTTGGTCTGTGTGTGAAAAGAACGATGGCAGGTGCTTCGCCACGATTCTATAGTGCGTGGCTACAAGGTGGTTCTATGGCAGGAGTTGAAGATAAGGGTCACATGTAAATGCACTCTTTTCAGGATATTGATTTGGCAAATTTACCTGTCATCTTTACGGTATATTTTTAAAATATACTGTTCTGTAGTTTTAAAAGTCTTGTCCTTTCCTGTTTTTTTTTTTTCTTATCTCGTAGTTTTACTTTTGTGAAATGTGAGGCTGTCTTCTCTTCGCAATTATAGGAAAAAGCCCTCATTCAGAGAAGGTGCCAGTTTACCTTTTAACAAGACAATATTTGTAGATAACTGAGAAACTAAACTGTACATAAAAGTAGTCTCTTTGGACCAACAGAGACATCCTCCCATGCATTTCATAGTGATTACACTGAGATAATCATCTGACATATATATCATTTCATTTAAAAATGTAGAAGGCAAGCTATTGGTTATCAACTGTAATCAAACATTAGGACAAAACTACTAAAAGGATAAAGGATACTGCTGAGGCTAGGAACCTATATTCATAATCTATTTTTCATATTAAATATGAATTGAGAAATTTAAACTCTGTGGGATATGAAATTGAAAGCAATAAACAAAAAAGATAAACAAAAACTCACAGACACAAACAACAGTTGAGTGGTTACCAGAGGGAAAGGGGCAGTAGATAATGTAAAGGGGTCAAATATATGGCGACAGAAGGAAATATGACTTTGAGTGGTAAACACACAATACTATATGCATATGACATATTATTGAATTGTATACTTGAAATCTATATAATTTTATTAACCAATGTTACCCCAATACTTTTAATTGAAAATAAGAACAATGACAGACATTTAAATTCTAAATGATATATTATTGAAAAAAATTCCACCTACACATCCTATGGTATCAGGTAAATAAATGCAAATTAAAACAAACAACAAGCTATCACCACACGCTTATGAGAATGGCCGAAATCCAGAGCACTGGCACCACCAGATGCTGGAGAGAACGTGGAGCAGCAGGAACTCCCATTCGTCGCCGGTGGGAATACGAAATGGGAGTCACTTTGGAAGACAGTTTCTTACAAAACTAACTGCTCTTAGAATACAATCCGGCAATCATCATCTTTAGTATTTACCCAAATAAATTGAAAATGTATATCCACACAAAAAATCTAAACACAGATGTTTAAAGCAGCTTTATTCATAACTGCCAAAACTTGAGCAAATAAGATGTCCTTTGCTAAAAAGAAATGAACTATCAAGCCATGAAAAGACATGCAGAAACTCTAACTACATATTTCTAAGTGAAAGAAGTCAACCCGAGAGGTCTACGGACTATATGATTCCAATTATATAGCATTCTGGAAAAGGCAAAACTATGGAGACAGTAAAAAGATCAGTGGTTTCCAGGTGTTTGTAGGGATGCAGAGAAAGAGGATATTTTGGGCAGGGAGAACCTTCTGTATGATACTAAAAAGGTAGACATGTATCATTATGTATTCGTAGAAACCAAAAGAACAGAAAACCAAGAGTGAACCCTAATGTAAACTATGGACATTGGGTGATAATGATGTGTCAGTGTAGGTTCATCCTTGGAAACAAATGTTCCACTCTGGTGAATGATGCTGCTAACGGGAGAGATAATGTATGTGTTGGTGGCAGGGAGTATATGGGGAATCTCTGCACTTTCCTCTTAATTTTGCTGTGAACCTAAAACTGCTCTAAAAAAGGCTTTTAAAAAATTCACCTGTAATACTATCCCAATTTTTAAAATAATTTCCTTTAACATATACAATTTTAAGAACATGTAATACAAGAGTTCACATGGAAAGGTAAGAATAAGGTGAAGGAATAAAACATGTGCCAGGAAAAAGACACACCAGAACAGTGGTTACAGCTGAGAAAGAAGGGATGACACTAACTAGGAACACTTCCATAATACAGCCCTTAAAAAAAATTGTAGTAAATATGCAAAATGTCAACACTTAAATCGAAAAGACGAATGCATGAATGTCCGTTAGTTTCCTGCATTATTTTCCAGTCTTTTCTGTATGGGGAAAAAAAAATCTTGGGGTGGAATTCTCAGATGAAAACATAACCAAATGGGATCTGGGATTAGTTAAGAAGTGTCACACGGCAATAGGAACTCAAATGTTTTGGGGAGAGTTGCAGAGAGGGTATTTGAAAGGGTCAAAGAGTAGGGCCAGAGTCACCTGAGAGGAGGACGGGGTAGGCTTGTCTGGGGAGACAGTACACTACGGGCACTGTGTGAATCGGAGACACAACGAGGTCCTATTCAAACAGATGCTGTTTATTTGGTGATGTGTGACCCCAGCACTCAGTACTGTGTAAATCAGCTTACTATGAACCGAATAGGAAGACATTTGAATTGTTGCATAAAATGAAACTTTAAATACAGAGGAAATCACTAAAATAATGTTAGAAACAATAAACCTGAACAAAGATTATGACAGCACACGCAAAAAAATGTGTTATAAAATATATGCTTACCTATAAAAGTAAAAATTTATGCCTGCTCATAATATAACTTTTGAGAGTGAAGTCAGGAATTTATTTTATCTGGTATACCACAGTAATTTGCTATAAAGCTTTATGAAACAGCTAACATAATGTTACAGCCAATTGTTGCTAAAACGCATTCAGTTAAAATGGAAAATATAGGGAAATAAAACACTGTAATTGTCTCTCAACCCACATTGTATATTATGTTGCTAAATTATATGCCATTATATTTTCTATATTTTAATATGCTTTCCCATAGAGGAATTGATAACATAAGGAAATGATTCTCTTACTTTACTTTTGAAGACCTAAAAAATATCCCACATATATTTATAAACCAAACACAGCCTCAGCCTCTTATTAGATCCCAAGGCTTATAAAATCTATTTCACAAAACCACTGCACGAAACAATGCATGAAACAGCTAACAAAAATGGTTTTCTGTTGTTCTTACTTTGATTCACAATTGCAGAGTTATATATTTAAAGAGAGCTACAATAGTATGTAAGAAAACATCAAGGTTTCTTTAATTTTAGAAAATCTTTTAATAGCGTATTATATAATTCACACAAATATTGTCTTTGGCCTTGCTGGTATTTTATTTAACATTGCCCATGCACTGCATAGTTGGTGCAAGTACAGCAGAAACTTCTCCTCCCCTAAGAGATGAGAGAATTCCATGGCCTTGATCCAAATATAGCAGGAGGTTGACAAACCATACACTAATAAGTACTATCTATAGTACTTAAAAAGAAGGCCAAATATCTCTTTTACAAGAGACTACACAAAAAAATTTTATATAATAAGCCATAATAATAAAACAGTAGATAATCTTTGGAGAAGTATAAGAAATTCATGTAGCTCAAGAGATTGAATAATTTTCTAAATACAAAATCGATAATATGACCAGGTGCTTAGTTTTAACAGAGAGTACTATATGTGAAAACTGGGGCAGTATTTCCAAGACCCAAAAAGAATCTGGTCAGCCAAATACACTAACTGTATAACAGTTCCAAAGATCTGATAGGACAAATATTAATAGAGAAGCTTGAAGCAAAAGAGATAGACCTGGGTAGAAAGTTTTTAAAAACCACTTCATAACTCTTTTCAGATCATATTAGCAATTCAGATTCCCTATGAATACCTTAAAGTATGAAGCAGTCCCCTTTTAAGGTTCAGACTTTTCTAAAATCATTCTGGGGAATTAATGTGCTACTGGAATGGTTGCTCTAAGCAAGATTTAAACTGTGTTTCCTCCACTGACTTCAGGAGCAGCTACCAGGAACTCTCAGTGAATTTACAGTGCACTTTAACTTCCAGCCCCCCTTATGCTCACTGAGGGGTCCCCGGGATCCAGCCCAACACTTGCTTATGGCTGTGAATCTGTGCTACACAGAGAGAGAAAGCTGGGCTCACGAAATCGAGAAGGCAGGTCAAGGAAATCAAAGGCTGACCTTAAAACATGACTCTTTTGTAAAATTCAAATAAGCACTGACCTTATCTTTTAAAACGATCTAATTTTATTATTGTATAGTAAAAGTATTTTACTGAAAAAAATATTGCAAAAGCAGCTGTGAGACACAAAGACGAGGTAGATAGATTCTATGTGCTTCCTCATCCCTTTAATAATTTAAGGCTTTATCTTAATTTCAAGGTAAAAAGTCCTATCTCTCTACAGTATCTTCTACAGGTAATCAGCAGCGATTAACACTGGCAATCCTCTCCCATCTTTATAAAGGTAACTTTCAATAGGTAAAGATCCAAATGCTAGTAAAAAGGTCACTACTAAAATTTATTGTTTCTATTTGAGTTTCCTATAATATCCCTAAAGCTGTAATACATGTTGAAACATTTTTTTTAATGTGGAGAAGGCAGAGTTTCAGGAGATACAATTAAACTTTCTACCAATTCACAAATTAATTCTCCTATCTTAGTTTCATCACACAGTCTTTTCACAGAGGAGTTATAAGAAAAAACGAAATAAATGTGAAAGCACATGACATTTTTTTTTCAAAGTATAGCCATTCTTCAAATATTCAGTATTATTCAAATATGTGGGAACCTTGAGTCAGTGATTTCTAATGATGAGTGTAGATTAGAATCACTTGTGAAACTGAGTGAAAATGCAGGCACCCAGGCCCTGCTTTCCAGCACATCCGATTCGAAGAATCTTAGGTGGTACCCTGGAAGCTCCAACTTTAAAAGCTTCACAGAAGATTCTGACACATGGCTCTGGTTGATGACGAGCTGTCACAGGCTCAAATGCCTTGGAAGTTGGGTGGGTAATTTGAACCAGTGAATAGGGCATGGTGGGGACTTGTGACAAACAGGAAAATACACCTCCTAGCTAAAGGAGCAGTCTGCTGAGCTCTAGCTCTTTGGAGACTGACAGATGCAAGCCAGGAATGACCAGGCTTCAATTCTGTTAAAGAGAAGACAGAATTTCCAGTTAAGTTTAATGTAAAATCTCTTGAGCTTTAAATGGTTAAGCATCCAATGATCACATAAAGGCCCCAACAGTCAGTTCATGATCCTTGGTTTAGATGATCAACAGTATCGAATGATTTTTGCTTCTCGACTGGAGTACCTTGAGATACGTAGCAGTGGGCTGGCGATTTGAAAAAACTCGACCATACTGTTTTTCAACTCTTTCCATCAGGTGATGGTGTCTACTATCTCCCCATTCCTTGAGTCTGGCTGGCCTAGCAACTTATTTTGACCAATGAAACATAGCAAGAGCAACAGGATTGCATTCCAGAGCTGGGTCTTTCCACCTTCACCTTTCCCCTCTTTGAGGACTCCTGCTGCCATGCTGAGGAGACTGGATAGGTGACTGAGTAATGAGAGACCGCATGGAAAGAAGGGCCCGCCCAGACCGAGCACCACAGTCCCCAACGCATGACTGAGGCCATCCTAAACCCTCTAGCCTCAGTCGGGTGAGCTATCAGATGACCACAGCTGACTGGGTGGGTCCACCTAAGACTGGGAAACTGCCTAGCCAAAATGAAGTTTTGTGAGCAAATAGCGACTGACTGCTTCAGCCAGTAAGCTTGGGGAGGTGGATTAAGCAGAAACAGAAAATGGATACAGAACCTGGACCAAAAGTGGAATGCTGCCATAATAAAACTCAACAATAAAAACTGTTAATAAAAACTTGAAATATGTGACATCAGTTCTGGGACGGGGTGGTAGACAGAAACAGGCAAAACAATAAAGAGATAATTAAAGACTGGAGACACAGCAGCCTCTTGTGATGAAGTAACTGACAACATTTTGCTGGTGATAAATTGGAAGATAAAAACGTACCTAACCAACTTGTTGATCTGGCTAAGCTTTCTAGAATAAATGTTAAAAATATAATTTGGTTTCATTAAACTGCCTATGGGAAAAGAGAGAGGAATTTAAGAAGAAATTGTTCAGTTTGCAAGCAGCATGTAGGGCAGAAATAGCCCAGGATTTGGTGGCTTGGAAATAAACTTGTCTCTCACCCTCAAAGTTTTCAGTGATAGACAATGAATGTGACTGTGTGTGTGGTGGGGATAGTAATACTTGGAAATAAACAGGATATATACTTGGGGCGGGGGGGAGGGGGTGTGCGCGTGTAGACACAATGCTTTTCTACCAGTTATTTAAAATATTGTTTCACATTAAAATGAATAGACTATGTATAGATTCTAAGTTGGCATTAATTTTTAAGATAACATGAAAGACTTCGAAGAAAGGTTATCCTTAAGTCTCATGGTTTGACATATACTCCTAAAGCCTCTGGGGTAGGCATTTATTCTCTTATTACATTAATGTAATCATAATGTACTACATTAAGAATATTTGGTGGAAAAGGGGGAGCAGAGGTGGAATAAGCCACCCAGGTAGTCCTCAATTTATAAGTTTTAGAAACTTGAGATCAGTTAAAGGTCACGAAAAGGTGAGGAACATGGTAACAAGAATGTGTTGGAGTTAAACTGTGTCATGATGGTAGAAACAATAAGAAATATGGACCTCTGTGATTGAGAGAGATGATCCCGAATCTATGTGCCAAAACCACTCCCGTACTGTTCGAGTCAGTCAGGCTCGCTCTTAGGGCTTATTTGCTCTCCATGTACACAGTATCGAACAAAACTCAATTAAATTCTCAAGACTCGTGACAAAGGGAAGAAGGTATCTGAGAAGAGCTCTACAAGCCAGGCAAGATTATAGCCCCAAACCGGAAGTAGCAACAGCAGTCTGAGGTCATTTATTTTGATGGCAAAGTATACTAAATACATTGGTCGGTACTAAGGGCATCATAATTTGGCACAATAGTTTCACTAATTCAAAAATTACTGACCATGTGTCGTGCTGAGTGCCAGGGAGTAACAACATTAGTCTTGCCCTCAGAGAACTTACATGCAGGCAGAAGTGGTAATGAAACTAGGGACACACCATTCCACCAGGCTTATAAAAGCAGCAAAGCTTCCAAGGAGCTTAAAATAAACCATGGTTTGATTCACCAAGCAAAGGTTTTTGCTCAACACAATCTATATAAGAAGATAGGAAAACGGGTAATTTATTTTAGACAGATTTCTATTCCAAATGTCTAAAACAAAACAGTCTTGAATCTTAAGCAAATTCTCAGCTCTCTGGAACAATCTCAATGCCAAAGCTGTACTGAACATATCATATGCAATATTTCACGATACATCATATAAATATAAAGCAGCACATAAAATAAATTACATATATAAACAGAGACTAAAAATTCATATGTTAGTACTTATGAGTAATAGAACTTGAAATGGTTATGCTTTCCCTGGGGCAAAGTTTCTTTGTTTTCTACATTAAAAGTTCAAGGCAATTTGAGAAAAATTTATATCCAACCATTCTGTATACATCTAAATTACCCTCAACATTGTGTAACTAAGCACCTTTCACTAACAAAGACTTTAGGAAAATAATTGAAGCCTAACTTGAATTTAATTGCAAAACAGAGATTATTTTCTTCCATAGTTAACTGAATAAGTTTGTGGAAAGTTTCATTAAACTATAAAAAGCAAGTACAACTTTCATACCAAGAACTGGATGTTTTTCAAACTCAATGATAATATAGGGACAAAAATGTACAGGTCTCTGGAAACAGGTTCCCATAAAACTACCTCCTTAGAGAACACTGCAGGCACTCAGAGATATTTTTAGTTCATTTAGAAATCACACAATAGCTCATGGAACATATTCCATAAAGTAAAATTTACTTTTGATTAGCTGCAAACTTAATAGACTCTAATAAACTTTGAAAAATTTTAAAGCAATTTTTAATCTTTTCATTAACTTTCTAAACTTTTCCTTACAACGTAAGTACATTACAAAAGGCAATGTGGTTCTCGATTATGCCCACTTCTGTGTATAAAGGATGACTGAATTTATAGAAGTTAATGTTTTGCTCATTTCTTCCCTTTTAGAAATCTAAGACGATTGCTTCTGAAGGATTTATAGGTTTTTAAGTATTACATATAGGCTACCCTTTACAAATGTTCTCTAGAGGGCCCAGTGTCAAATTTTCCCACATGAACCCTATTGAGATGTACAGTTTGAAAAGATATTTGTCATTTTACCTACCTCATGGAGTATTTACGATGTTACAAAGCAGCTGCTTTAATTGAACATCCGTCCCACACCCCAGAGTGGGGAACGCCAGCGGGAACCAGCTTACCCTGCTCGGCGCAGTCCTTGACTGTCTGTCCTGACCTTCATGCTGGGCCCTGCATCCCAAGAGGCAGGGCCACCCCACTCCTGATCCTGGGGAGCCCTGGGCTTTCACTGAGACCCCATGTCAGGCAGCCTGTGCAGTGACAACAGAAAAGCTTTTGGAGCCAGACCTTCCTGGGTTCTAATTCTGATTCTGTTACCTAAGAACTATGTGGCCTCAGCCAGTCACATCACCTCAGTCTAGTGGATACACACAGCCACCAATCTCAGATATGCTACCAAAACATACTGTCACACCTTCAGCCACATTATGCAATCTGTTTTACATTATGTAATCTGAAACAAGAACCTCAAGTGTAAGCATTCTAAATTCACAAATAAGAAAAATAGACTCGAACAGTTAAATAATTTGACCCAGCCACACAGTCAGCAAGATATGTTGGAGAGTTTAAACTCCTGAATCATTCATTCAAAAATATTTAATGAATGTTCCATGTATAACAGCCACAAATCTGTAAATATAACAACATAATCTCCACCCTCCTGGAGTTTACATTCTTGGAGGGAGACAAGAAGTTAAGAATTCACAATAATCAGCAACTGTAATATGCTACAAAGGAAATACACGTGGTGGTGAGAGAGAAGGGGTGTGTGTGTGTACGAGTGCACATGCCCATGCATGCACCTTTGGTTGACGGCAAGGAGTTCGGAAAGTGCACCTGGGAAAGGCCTTTTATCAAAGGGTTAAATGTTGAGCCACAGTCTGAAAAGAGGTGAGGCAGTCATAGGAAAAGACAGAGGAAGAACATTCCAGGAAAAGAGAAAAAATGTTAATTTAGGATGGTACAGACAAGACTATAAATCATCTTCTGCTTCTCTCTCCAGGGTCATTTCTTGCCACTCTGCCCAGCTCAGGCTCTATGCTTTAGCCATCTAATCAGAACTACATTCAGCCCCTAAAACAGGCCACTCTCTCTTGGCCCTGGCCTTTATTAATGGTCTACTTATACTCAGAATACATATAAAATTATTCTGCTTTTATTTATAGTGAACATTCTCCATACTTGTATGAGCTTCATGGTTATGCTAAAATGGCAATGTAATATTCCACTGAATGTCATGTCATAATTTACTATATTATTATTCACTTACTTTTTAATACCTAACATTGTACTTTTCAAGTATGAAAGTACTCAGGCTGTAGGTTCCAAAATGGGGCACTGGTGTCAAGCTATGTTCAGGATTTTAATTTTAGCCCAGTGGAGTGGTCAGTTTTATATGTACAATAATAAGTCTCATGGACAAAAGATAGACACAGTGATTACCTTCTGGGTTTTGAATTTTGAATGACAGACACTAGACTAAATTATATTTCAGTAATTATTCTGAACTAGGAATAACTGGGATTGGGAGAGGGAGGGAAGAGTTAGTCAAGGTGAAACAACAACAAAACCATCTAATATTTAATAAGAGAAACATCATCAGTAACTATCTCTATTATAGCTGATGACATATAAACATGAAATACCTGTCAGAATATTGTATATTATATTCAAGCCAATAAATTGATATTTTCTGAGTTTCAGGTTTTGAGTTAAACATAAAATTCACCTGAAGTACCTGGGAGTGAAACACCTCAGAGACTGATAAAGAGACCTTAAGTCACTGGAATTCTCTTTAGTAAGACTTGCTAAATTCGCACTTAGAAAGTATCTTCTAATATTTATATTAGTTTTGTAAATGAACACAAAAAAAAATCACTACATAAGTCCTCGAGGTCAGGGATATATCTTTGTCTTCATTCCACTGTCACCAGTACTTGCATGGCAAATGATAGACATTCGAGAAACATTCTATGAAGGAATAAATGCCTCAAATTTATTCTGTTAAAAGTTTTAAGTTTTAAGATTAAAATATATACATACTATGGGAACAAACAGGCTTAAATAACTTTCCTAACAGACATGAAAATAAGTCCAAAATTTATTATTAAATTAAAAATGGAAAATTGCAGACAATTGGTAAATACATCAAAAAATCTCTGAGAAGATATATGCCAAATAGTGAATACGTTGGTTTTGAGGGTGGGTTGCTTTTGTGGTGGGGGGCAGGGAGTGTAGTGGGAAACAATAGAGAACTTTTTTACTCTATAAAATTCTGTATTATCTCATATATACATATTCATTTATATGTATATGCATTACGCAGATATTTTTAAAACATGTATTCTACAGTAAAACACTTAACATGATTTTTATAATTATTCAAAAAAATTAAATGAAAAAATGAGTATTACCCAAATAGTTTAATTCGCAAAGCTGAAATCACAAAAATAAAAAGGTCTATAGTATGAAATCCTTACATTTCCCCTCTCTTATAAGTATAAAGCTTCAATTGTATGTTTCAATAAATTACTATTTGAGATCCAAATCATATATTGAATGCTGAAAAGAAAAAAGAAAATGTTCTTTCTATTCCACAAGCCCTTAATTTTTTTTATACTTTGTTATGGTCTGCTTTCTATTTACTGAGTAATAATATCTCTATTACACACCAAATCCCTCCTGGCTTCCAAAGGAAATCTGCCATTAGAAAATAGTCAAGTGCTGAAAGGAAGGTGATCAGGACCAAAAGAAAATAGAAATTTAGGGAAATGTTCTATTTTCTAATGATTGGGAGGAAAATATCTACTTCTAGCAGATTTCAATGACTGCCCTCTCTATATAATGTTACTCAATTTTATTTACGTATATTTTTTTACAAATTACTCTCATGCTTCGGAAAATAAATTTTTATAAAGAGCCAGATAATGATTGAAAAATGAGGCCCTAAAATTAAGACAAACTTTTTACTATACCAGATTTGATAACAATAATTTGCAAATTTAAATGTTCTAAATAATATAGAGGGGAAAATAAGGACCTGTGTAGAAGCTCAATATTCTAAAAATTATGAGCATCTTTTATACTTCCTCTAGTAACTAGTTAATGTTTTAAATGAAGGCATATTTTCTTAAGTCTTTTCAAATGCCCTAAAATTTCAAGTTCTCTTTTATACACTTTCATTTTCAAATGTACCCGAGGAACTGTTTATCGAGAGAAGGCCAGTGATAAGTTGTTAAATACATTAAGTTTCACATTCCACTATGAACTTTATGTATTTATTTATCTGCTCTTTTTGGTATTATCTCTATTTCTTGGAAGAGAATTCAAGAGTAAAGTATTTGCTTAGTCTCAGAAAGCTGGATCAGATTTTAAACTCAAATATATCTTATTTCAAAAATCAGTACTTCTGATGCTTGCTATGTGGAACTATTTTGTAAAGTATAAAATCATGTCCAATTTGTCTTCATTTCATTTTACAGATCCGGCTTTAAGCCTGGGTATGCCTGCATAAGATAACTGAATACTCTATAAAAATGTATATTTCAAAACAGTGTATTATCTACGAATTATTTATACTACATAATATTTTTTCTTTAGAATAGAATTCATCTAAGATTAAAGTTCTGAATAAACTTTAAATGTGACATATGGAGCTTAAGCTTGTAAAGGAGGAATAAGAGCATATGTGTTAAATGAGGTAAACTAATATTTAATAGTCAAAATTTTGTTATTGGTCCAAGCCCATTTCAAGGCTCCCAGAGTCTTTGTTTTTGTTTTGTTTGGTGTGGGGGCAAGTATCTATGCACTGTGCAGAAAACTGCAAACAGAAAACATTTCGGGTCTCCTGCCATCAGCATAAGTATGATGCTAGTGTAATGCTCTGTTAATTTCAAAGAATTGTTTTCTAACACTTATGATCTACCATCTCATCTAGAAATTCAAATTCAAACTAATATACATGGATCTTGATGAATTTGGAGGAAGGAAAATGATCAAATGATTGTAAAACATAATATCAAAGCATAAGAAAACACAATAAAAGAGGAAGAAATGTACTTAGGGGCATACTTTCAGTAATGATGAAAGTCTATGTAATGTTTTTCATTTACATTCACAATTTATTTGTAATATTTGTTTCTCAAAATGTTACCTGAAGGAAAAAATTATAATCAAATGTAACTGACTTAAAATAACCAGAAATAAAAGTATGTATTTATTGGAATCTTCTACACTTATAAACTAAAATGCATGTGAGGAATTAACTGGTTCCAAATTCATGTATTAAATTTTTTAGCCCATTATTTCAGCATATAAATTCAGTGGACATTTCAAATATTTTATATTCTTGAAGATTAATTTCTAGTAAGAGCGATGTTTTAGAAATTTTCTTCTGCGCATGTAACATCCAAAACCCAGAATAGATTTATTTCACCTAAAGAAAACTCAGTAGATGGAAATAACAAATCATGTCAATGACAATTTGACATGCAGTATGTCTCTGTACAGAAAGACGCACTATTCCCACCCAAAGGCTGTATCAAGAGCATCCTACACAACCATCATCCTTCTCTCTCAAACTCTCAAGAGTGAAATAGTTCATAAATCTTTCTTTCATCACTTACACACACACGCAGTACACACACACACACACACACACACACACACACACACACCACCCCACCCCCACCCCTTTCTCACAAATTCCCAAACTGGGACTTGGAACGCGAGAGCAGGTGCCAGGTATACATGTCAACACCAGGACCATATCACCTCTTCTTGCAGACACATTCATAGCAGAGGTGCAAAGATGTCACTTACTTCTCCCTGGTAAAAGATTTTGCTTCTGGAAGTTAAAGAGTTTAACAAAATTCTACCCTAACGAAATACCAACTAGGGCTTGAAACAGTCATTACAACGTTTTACCTACACTAAGAGGAATAGGCCTGTTTCCAGAAAAGTCTGACTGCTCTGTACTGATGGAAATTGAGAGACCTTTGGATTTACAAAGCATTTCACAAGTGCAAGGTCTCTAACAGGAAGTTACAGGTATCTAAAGCGAAGTTCCTGTTTCATACTCAAAGGGCAGGTGTGGGACATCCGTGTGCAGGCCTGCAGACATGACAGCTGTCTCACAGGTGCCTCATCCCCCAGCAGCTCTTGCTGGCCTGGCCACTATTTACCAACTCAAAGGCTTTCCAACATTTGAATGCTGACTTCTGAAGAGGAAGCAAGAGAGACCCAGCACTGTCCTCATGAGCCATATATTCTAGCAAGGAGGAGTTAAAAAAATAAAACGAAATGAAAAAAAAACAGAAGTAGTACTAATAATCACAATACTAATAACGCACATATTTGATAAAGAAGCATGAACAATTAGAATACAGAAGGGGAATTTAAGGTCACGATTTGGAATGCCTTCCTGATGAAGAAAAGTTTAAGTTGGGCCCTGAACACTAACGGGCAGAACACGCAGGTGGGCGAGGCGGTTGTGGTGGGTGGGAGGCAGGCGGAGAGGATGTCCTGGGCAGAGCAAACTGCCCACAGATGAGAGTACATACTGTTGGAAAACCTGGAGGATGTTCGGCAGTGAGAGCTAAGTTGTAAAAGAGAAGGTGAGAGATGAGAAAAAGGGCTTGTCAGGGTCGTACCAGGGTCTTGTGGGCCACGTTAAAGAGTCTGGACTGTTTATTGTATGGACAAAGGGAAGACACCGAAAGCTAAGTTACTCTAAGGATCCTGACTGATGGGATCCTAAATATTGACATTTATGATTTTTCATATACTAAACTCGAAGAATGTTACAATAAGACTTTCATCATTATATAAATAACTGTTAAGAAAACTTTTTTTTTTCCACTTGCCTGACCATTGAGATGCATGATCTGGAAAACAAAGACTAGGTACATATCTGAGTGTTGAAATCTGGCAGCTGACAGTTTCGGAAATATGCAAATTCAAGTTTCATAATTATTGGACTAACATGATTTTAGTCTAAGAAAATGTAATATGAAGTAACCAAAATATACAGTTTAATTAAATAATGTCAACTATTTGCATTGAGTTAACAGACACCTAAGTGTCAGGCATTATGCTAAGGGCTCTGCATATATTATTCATTTAAACTTCACAATTGCCCAGTGAGTTAAGTAGACTGTCACAAATGGGGAAACTGAGGCTCACATAAATTATTAATTTTCCCAAAGTCACAATACTAACAGCCATCCAGAACCAGAAGTCAAATGCAAGCCAGTGCAATTTCAATTCCTGCCACTACACAGTAGTCAGTTATAAATGTCTGTTAGGAAAGTGACATCTGTAATATAGGAGAAATACGGCCTATTAACAACAACAAAAACCCTGTTACACATAAGAGTTCACTTGATAATATTTTATTCAACTAAAGAAAAGTCTTAAAATTGCAGTTTATGGTCATAAACTGGACACAAGGTCATTGAAATGTTATCTCTTTTCACGTAGTTTCCCATATTAAGATGATTTTACCATGCCTCCCGAACATATAATTAGTTTTGACTGAATGGTTTACTTTTGTGAAACTGTATTAATCCAGTCATTAAACAACCTATTCTTCAAAGAAAACAGTGTAAAGTCTGCATAAATTACCACTGATAGACAGGATTTCACTAGACTTCCAAATGTGCCAACTATCTTTTTTCATAGTTCTAGAATATGATTTGCAAGTATATGCACATAATGAATCTAAATGAATGTAAATCACTCAAATCTATCAGAGGTCCCACTCCATTAGAAATACAACCTTGTAAAGAAATTAGTTCGCCATCCCATTTTTACATTAGTTAGCAGCTCTTTCAACTATTTAATTATTACTGTAATAGTATAAAATGCCACACTTATTTCAATAAAAGATCAATATCCTCACCCCGTTACTGCTACTAGAGTAGTGTTCAATCTAGAATATGAACACTGATGTTAGTATTTTCTTCTAAACAATATATATTAGCAAACTGATATAAAGAGAATTCTACAAACCTGGTGATAGGCCCTCGGTAATACTTTCTTGCAAATTAAAAAGCAAGAACTTTTAGATTAAAAAAAAAAACACACACGCACAAAAACCTTACGAGAATTCTCCCTCCTCCTGCTATTGTGCTATAGCAGGAGGCCACCCAGCATGTGACCAAATCAATATCCTTAGCTAAAAACAATAAAGATTCCTTTATTAGCTGTCACATATGAACAGGGACCCAACATTTATAAGTAAATATTTGAGTTTTAACATAAACATGGAAAAGGGAGGGTGGAATAGGGTGTAGCGTGTCAGATGGACCAAACGAGGTCTTAATGAACTAAATAATTAAAATTATGAGCTGCATTAATTGCTGACAGTTATCAGGTAAGAACATAAACCAGATTTCCATCGCCTATTTTAATGTAATTATAGAGGTAGGTTCTGAAAAATCAAGACACTTATTTGTAAGATTTTTCAGTAGAGTTTTTTCTTGCCTCTCCCACCAAATTTGGGAGGCAGAGATCATGCCATCGTTCTGGAAACTCCATAGCATCAAAGTCATTCACTTAATATCTCAGTTGAACTAATCAAATCATTCATAAAAGCTTACAATCCAAGGAATATTTTCTTTAAAAATAAAAAGTTAGGTAGTATCTTTGCCTACAAAGATGTTTTAATTATTTAATTTTCTGTTTAGAAAAACAATACACTGATGGTAGAAAATAGAGACTTTTTAAAAAGTGTTAAGAAGTCACTCATATACTACACCCAGAGAACTAAATTAATATTTAGTGTATATCATCTATGAATCTACTTCATCTATGAATGCATCTAAAAATGTATATTTTACATAAATGGATATATGAGAAGATGCTATATATATTGCTCTATACCCTGTTTTTTTTTTTTTTTCACTCAGTGTATGCATGTATTTCTCATTTTGGTATGGCCTTAAAAAGTATTAGAAAATACTTTAAATATTTATAGCTATCAAGTCCCAAATAATACGAATGTATCAAACTTTATTGAATAATTCCCCCATTACTTGTTGTTTTCTACGTCTTGCTAAAACTGCAATGAATCTTTGTCAATGTTTGTCCACATTTCTCATTATTCCCTTAGGTTGGTTTCCTAGAAGTGGGGATACTGGGTCAAAGGGTAAAGAAACAAGGCTGTTAACACATTGCCAAACTGCTTTCCAGAAAAGACATCCCCAGTGCTACTCTCATTAGAAACATACATGTGTACTTCTCATTTAAAAAACAAAACTTATTTTTACGATTATATCAATATGGAAAGTAAGCAATAGATTCTTATTCTCTTAATTTATATTTCTCTGATATTGAGATAAAACATCCGTTTGTATGTTTATTAGCTATTTACATTTTCTCTTCTTTCCCTACAAGCATTCTTGGTGTTTCCCTTATCAAATTGAGCCACGAACTTTTCAGAATCTAATTTCAATAACTCATGAGTTGTCATCTTCTGGGGCAACTAAACATTTCCAAGTATTTATCCACTAAATTTAGGCTTTATGTGTATTGCCACCATTTTGTCTTTCTCAAATCTTATAAACCTAAATTTCATCATTTCTGATGGACCTTTTCTCCAGGTATAGTGGGTATACTTTAAATGTTATTCTTATTTTCCAGACAATCACTTATCTAAAATATTATCCCTAATTATTATGTCAAAAAGTCAATTTCTAGGTTATTTATGAATTGAGATTATATAATAAAATGTTGGAAATTAAAAACATTAAAATTAAAACACATCCACATTCATATTTAAACTTCATTGTAAAACTATTTGATTATCTAGGTGGTCTTTTTAACTATCATATCTTAAATTTATGATAAAAGATCCTAAGGAAAGTAATTTACTAATTTAGTACTAAATTCTATCTTTACTAGTGATTTTCTTTAGGGCTTTAAAGAAAACATACTTTTTCCTTACTAAAAATTCCCCTATATGTAATAGAGGGTTTTAGAATATCCCCATAAGCAGGAGAGAGATGTTATGAGTCTAAATGACAATGTCTATAAAGTCCTCTAAACTATCTTATGCTAAAAAAAGAAAAAAGACTACATAAATTCCAAAAACTACATTATACAAGATGTTTTCCATAAAAACCACTACGTAGAAGTCACATTAAAATTTAAGGTACTTTAAAAAGGCTATCTCATTTTAACATAAAAGAAAATAAAACTCTTTAAAGAATAAGCTACGTTTATTCATTTCTCAATTTATGCACAGTCAAATTCAAAAATCATGTCTGAAGTTTTAGAAAATATGCTAAAAATCTTAAATGTGTAAATTTCCCATTATGATGAAATATATAAGCAGTAACCAAATTGCTTTCTGAGCTAAGCTCACACCAAACCAACTGGCTGCTTCTTATTCACGTTGTTCCAAATCAGGTCGCCCATGCTTCCAACAAATAAAACAGCCCTTAAATGATATCTTAATAAAGCTTTAAATAAAAGTTCATTATTAAAATGAACCAATGAACAGAAGTCTCCAAGAAATCAGACAATCCTCCAAAAGATAACAAATCAGAGTCTCTCAAATCTTCAGTTAACACCCTTTAATTGGGCAATAACAGGAGTTTATGGGCTTCAAAGTTATAGAGACTTAATCCAGGGAACTGTTAACATCACATTTTAGTTTAATTGCAGAAGCTTAAATAAAAGTTTAAGACACAAAAATAAAATTAAAATGCAAGCTAGTGTTTAATGACCTACCTACAGGGTCGAGGATCTTTCACTAAAACTCAAAGGAACAGGGTCTCTCAAATAAATTATTTCTCTTATCTATCTTTGAGTTAACTTGAACATCTTAGACTGTGAGAGAAAAAAAAGTCACTCCAAGCAGTAAGTATTGGCCGTCTGATTTCCTTCTTACCTATAATAATTGAGGTTGTACTTCTATCCTATATGTGCCCACAGAGCACAATAATGTCACACACCATTTGGCCAGGAGTAGTGACAAGATATGCTTTACAGATTGCTATCGGATTCACAGATATACAGAACACATACAGCTACCAAAGATACAATTCAAACAAAATTCTATGAGGAAACCTCAAAAAATCTTCAGTGTTCCAACTCTCAATTCAATGTCACCTTATACAATTTGGGAGTCCTAAACTGTAGTCTCAACTACGTATATTTAATTTTGACAAGAGGAGCTTAATGCTTCTCCTTTTGGCTAGTTGCATCGAGCTTCTTCTCTTTTTAGGGGTCCAAAGAGTCAAAGAAACAATTTGTTCTAGGTTCCAAAATATTTTGTTTGAGGGCACAGTAATTAGCTGCAAATCCGCCCAGCTTATGACTTTTTGTTGTGATTATTTGAAAGAGAAAATTCAAACATAGAAAAGTAAAAGAATATAAACATATAACAAAACACTCAGAAACCTACCACCTAGATTTAAAAGATGTTAATGTTTTATGAAATCCATTTCAGATCTTTTTCAAATACAAAACTGAAATATTACAGACAATGAAGATGTCCCTCCTTTCCCAAGGGTGAGCCCTAATTAAATTTTGGTTGATATCTGTGTCTCATCTTTTTATACTTCCATTATATACACACACATATATAAATAATAAATGGTTATATCCTATGTGCTTTTAAGTTTTTATACAAATGGCATTAAATGTTAGATATAGTTCTACAATCTGTTCTTTTTTATCCTTTTCCCCCCCCCCAACTCATCCTCACACTTCTAGACGGTGTGGTCCTACTTGTCTTCAGGCAATGCCACATTACAAGACACTTATGTAGGGTACCATCTGCATATATAACCAGGACATGCGCTAAGATTAACTACTAAACAAGCAAACTTGAGTCTTCAGTGTTGCGGAAATATTCTCTCTCTCCCCTTCTACATAACAAGACAAAGTACCCCCACAGCTCTTCCCCTTCTTTTCTGCCCCTGCCCAAGTAAAGAATATGAAAATAATCTCACATGAAGGCACGAAGTCATACAATTATAAAACCACTGCTTATTTTAATGAAAACACTATTGATAAGAAAAAAGGTTTCAGAGTCTGGCAGAGGTGGGCTGGGAGTCCATTTCTACTATTTTCTAACAGTGTGAGCTAAAACAAGTTACTTAGACTCTCAGAAGCATCCATTTACTGATCAGCAGAGATAGCACACCTGTCTCCCAGGGCTGCCACAGACACAAACGCTGGGAAAGCACATGGAAGCTGAGGCTGGCGCATGCGCAACACGGAAGGCGGGGCTGACAGCACAGCACATGGCCTCCGGTATATCCGCCAATTGAATAGTTTCTTTGCGGGGAGGGGCGGCTGTAGCCATGTCATCCTCACTATTCAGAAAGCAGTGAATCCATGATATTTAACTACTTATTTTCTAGGGACTGACTTATTCCTAAAGCACGGTTTCAATTAGTTAAATTTCAGAAGACTTAAACTGTGCTAGAATATTTTAAGTGAAATTAAAAAAAAAAAAAACGATCAAACTGGAATTCTAACTAGTTTCTTGGCGAAGTAGTCAGTTTGGGGATTCAGATTTAGTCTTTCAATGATAAAATGCAGGCAGCGTCTATCAGTAATTTAAACTAAAGAGGCAGAAGTGAGAAAAGTAAAGAAAGAGTAAAAAAAAAAAAAAAAGGACTTTCTTTTCTTAGGAAGAAAAAATAGGTTTATCTGACAGCTTTATAATGGCAACACCAACTGCGGCCTCAAACGCTCGACTGCCAGTCTTTCCAAGTGTTATAAACATTTTTTTTTTTTTGCTTATAGTTTCTAAAAATGTGTAATTGTTGCTTTTTAATCTGTGATGGAGGCCCCCCTCTCTGACCCAGACCACACTGCTGTGATTATATATGTCTTATTTAGGGATCATCCCCAAAGGTTCACTGAGTGCTCCTATCACACTGCAGGTGACACACTATGTAGAGTGTACACCACACAAATTTGTATCATTTGAACTTTTCCAGTCTATGTGGCCTTATATTTATTTCCAAAAACATTTAATATAATATTCTAAATCTACACCAAATAACTGATCAAAACTAGAAGTTTCCTCTATTTCATCTTCCCACTATCAGCATATTATTTTTACAAATACTTGAACCTGAAAAAACCAAATAAGATAAAAACATAATCCTGACTTCTGTGTTTTATCTTGTGTTTATTTAAAACTTCCAAATAGCTCTGTAGCAGTCACTCTGGGTAAGTCAGTGTTAAACAGTTTTCTGTTCTCAGCTCCTTAAATATCACAGGACATTATTCCTATTACTGTGAAGATTATTTTAGAGGACAGTAGCAGCAACACATCATTTCCTAGAGTAACCACATTTTTGAAAAATAAATTCTTTTATCAATTACTATATGAAAAGTTAAGGCATTTAAAGAACAGTAGAAATGTTGCAAGAAGTACATATTGGAAAATATCTTTATGAATGTAAGGCAGAGAAGGATTCTTGGGCAAGGCATACGGAGCGAAAATCTTAAGAAAAATTGTAATTCTTCATCAAATTTTAAAAAACTTTTATAAAAGAACCATAACAAGGTTAAAGGGCAGGGCACAGACTGGGAGATCATATTCTCAACTCATATAATCAAAGGTTTAATGTGTGAATTAATCACTTTTATAAATCAATCAACGGAAGAAAAGCCAAAAGAAATCATGGTAAACAGGATGTGAATAGCAACTTAGAGAAGAGGAAATAAACTTGAAAATATGCCCAACTCACTAGTAATGAGATTCACATTTAAACTACAAATGAGACACTACATCCTACTCACAATACTAAGTATTAGCAAGGAAACCAGTACCTTACAGTACTATCATGTTGTTGACAAATTAAAACCATACAAATACACTGCCCAGAATCATGCAAAAACTGTAAAGATCAAGATATGTACATTCTCCATTACTCTGAACAACTTCTTCTAATTATATATGCTAGAGAAATCTTTGTGCAGGTATATAAGGAGATATTTACAAAACTGGTCTTTGCAGTGCTATTTTTATTAGCAATAAAACAAGAAACATTCTCCATGCCCATTAACAGGAAACCAGATGACAGAATACTATAAAGCAATAAAAGTAAAATGAACTAGGTCTAAATGCATCTTCGCACATAGAGCTCAAAATTGTCAGATGTCTTGCAATGGTAAGATTCCATTTCCATAAGAAGGTAAAAATATGCATGTACATATATATATATATAAACAATAAAAATATGGGCAGAGAATACACATGACATTCTTGACTTAGACTGCCTCTGCAAAGAGAGAAGAGGAAGGAGGGCAGAGATCCAAAAAGGACTTGAATCCATCTGTAATAGTTTGTCTCTAACTAAAAGACCTGAAACAAATGACAAATTTGCATGTGTTAACTCTGGGTGGCATAAAAGAAATATTATTATTGTCTTTGGTAATTAAAAAAAAAGGAAAGGGACAAATAAGGCATCATGTGATAATTCCAAGCCACGTGTAGATGACTTAGCCTCTGGTTCAACTGATTAAGCTTCCCAGGAGATGCCTGTGATCTACCTTTATTGTTGCCTCCCTTAAGTCATTCTATTCTGAACTGTAATTCTATTCTGAACTTCATGCCTCCTTCGGAAAATACACACATAATTATTACCAGTAGGTCAAAGTTAAATACATTAAGGTCTTTTGGAAGATAATTTGTCATATATACTGATGTTAAAAATGAGAGCTTCTGAAGAGAAATTTATGTTTAAATCATTTTTCTTGTAATTTGCCTCATGAAAAATTTACCATAAATAAATACTACTTAGCAATAACAGTTGAATAATTACAAATATAAATCTAGACAAGTCACTATTTCCATAGTCATCAGAACCTCAATATAATATGTAGTCATCAAACTAATTCTAAACCATGGCCTTTTTAACAATATTAGAGATTTTTAAACAATAAGAATTTCATACTATACATAAAAGTATACTTTAAAATATTTGCAACAGATTAGCCTACCCCCCCCCCCTATATGGCTTACAAAGTTTCCAATCATTCACCTAATACTAATTAATAAAGCCCTTCTAATTTATTCACATTTAACTTTTCTTCATATTGTTTAGCTAAAGGATCATTATGTGAGAAAGCACAACTTAAAAAAACAACAACACATAACTGGAAAGAAAAAAACAAAAGATTGCCTATCTAATGTGGGGTACCTGAAAGGACCATTCTTGCACAAGCACAGAAGCTGAAAAGGAAAGATCATTAAGGTAGAGGAGAAATTAGTGTGACGATAATAGATATTTTTAATGCAATATTTTTATTCTGTCCTAATAGCTCTAAAGTCCTTTGATAAGCTTAGGAAATAAACTATATTATGAAAAATCTGTTTTATTCATCATGCTTGCTTGTTCAGATAATTATAAACATGGCAATTTAATTTACTCTCAAATAGTTTTAATAGACGCTACAACAAATGGCTTTATAACCTTAAAGAATCCAGAAACAAACAAAACTTGTAAGAAACAGAGCAACATCCTGAGGACCATGTGCAGGGCCCTCCCACCTCTCTTCCTCCACAGTCTTCCTCCTACACCCACCCACGTCTTCGAGGGCTGTCCGGAAGGCAAGGCAAGCATTTCGTCAAGTGTAGATCACAAGGACACAAACAGCCCATCAGCCCAGAATTTCTGACTTCTTCGTGAAAATGGCAGTGCCACCTGGAGGCAAAGATTATCTAGTTCTTATATGTGAGGAGAGATTTATTATACTCTCAAATGAAATCATTACTGGTGCTCTTTTAATAATTTTTGGTATATAACTAAGACATTCTCATTGTAGAAAATTTGTTAAATATAAGAAAGAAAAATTAATAAAGCAATAATACTATTAATATTCAGAGATAACCACTACTGATTCTGAGTCACTGCCTTCCATGTAGAATGAAACATACAAATATATAAACATGTACAAATTCTGTAAATACAGTTGACAATATAATATTAAATGAAAAAATAGGTTTTAATGATTTCCCTTATTAAATTTTTTCTCCATAGAAATAACTGCATAAATTAACATACACACACAAAAACCACACATGATTTGGCTAATCTCCAATTCAGTGGGGAAAAAAAGCTAATTAAATTTTTGTTACACTAAAATTAACACCATTATACACAAATCTTTGTCCACGTGTATAATAATTTCCTGATAATATAGTCTTAAAAACTGGACATTGTGAGGTTGATAAAGGCAATGATAATTAATAACAACAATAAAGCAAGCATGTTTATGTATTTAAGAGCTTACTATAGGCCAAGTACTTTCCCACTTTACATATCCAATTCAAGGAGCCCTTATAACAATTCTATCTGGTAAATTCTATCTTTATCTCTATTTTTACACATGAGGAAACTTAGACACAGAGAGGTTAAGTAACTTGCCCAAAGTCACACAGCTATTAAGCTTTAAAGCTGAGAATCACACAAGGAGATCTTGCTGGAGAGATCTGGAATTACACTTGAGTACTTCTGATGGTGCATGCTGTCAAATGTCTCTTTATATTCCCCACAATGACATCCTTCCAATGGCGTCTGACTACCCATCATTCATTCTCCTCTCTGAAAATCTGATAGGTGAAATGCTATCTAATTGTTGCTTTAATTTCTATCTATTTACTAGCATGACTACACAGTTCATATATTTCATCTGTATTTGTTTTTCTATGAGGTTCTGTCCATGTTCTTTGATTTTTTTCCCCAACAACACTGGAAGTCTTCATGGTCTTCTTATTGATTTGTATTAGCTCTTTATAAAGAGATAATTAACCTAATCACCATTTCCCATCTTCTGGTTTAACTTTATTTGGCATTTAGACATTTTGAACTTTCGTGTAATCAAAACTTTCACTTTATGTGTGTGCGCTTTCTTCCACTGTTGTAGTCTCGTAAAGTACTTTCTCTCCGGGGCTAAGGTATACCTTCGACTAATTGTTTTTCTCCATAGAGTTTCTCTTTAAGTCATCTGGAAATTATCTGGTGTACCATGATGCCTTTAAATCTTAAACACAGTGGAATTGTAAAGACTTGATACTATAGATGGCTTTACATAATATGTTTTTATCCTCTTGTATTTTTTAGACTAGATGGCAACATATGGTGATTAATTACAACAGAATTACTCAATCTGAGGAAAAGTCATAATCTAAGACACTTCTATTCTGATTATAGCCACATCAAAAGTACCTCAAACCTGGAAATTATTCTTACTTTTAAAAACCCAGAGTAAATGTTGCCATGGGCCCTCCTTGAACAGTAATTCCAGCCCAATGCTTCACAACAATATAAAGTCAGCAGATTTTTCACAGCTGATCTAAATCCCTAACAGGGTTTCTTCTTGTTTTATTCTGCTGCCCAAGGAAGATAGCAATGACATATTTGGTATTATCAGCTTACAGTTCTTACATTTGAATAGCATTATTGCAGTTGGTAATTTTAACTGTGTGGAGGGGGAGGAGGGATTCTGACATTTTCACTGACTGCTTAAGCTTCCCTCTAAACCACGCTAGTATCAACAGGGCATGATCCTCTGTGCCAAGTGATTTGTGAATAATAATAATGACACTGATGTTTGTGAATTATTTACTTTTAAAACAAAAACACAGAGCAGGTTCATGATTCTTCCTATAATAAAGCCACTCACTCACCTGCATTCTAATGTTTTCACAAGAGGAAAAGAGGTGAAAGTTAAAACTACTGCAGCTGATCACTGTGCTTCCTTATCTTATCTGTGCTGCAGCCCATACTAAGCAATTCTTAGTGAATAATATTCTCATGCCAAGTATTGATTTTTATGAATACCACAAAAACAAAAAGCTCATGGTGCTATTTGCTTTACTTCCCACACACACATACCCACGCAGCGTCTTTAAATCAAATCTGCCACAGAATATGTGATATATGCAAATATTAATCTTCATTTGTATTGCTCTAAAAAAGAGGTGAGAATCACTATTCTAAACTATCTTCGTAATAATCTCTATTTTTGGAATTTAGAGAAGAATAGCATTCTCAATTAAGGCTCTCTAGAGGGCACAAAGAATTGGAAGGACTTCCTCTCTCTGAACTGTTAGTTTTGTGGTTGAGTTTATTAAATTGATATTGGTAATTCTTTTCATGATGGAAACTCATAGGTCACAGTTTCATATGAGCAATTATTTACCCACATAGTTCCTATTTTTTTCTATTTCCACTCTAAGTGAAAATAATAAAAATCCATAATGATAAGAACTAAGATCTTCATTGAGCACTATGTGTCAGCACTTTACATAGATTAGATCAGATAAACTTCTCAACAGTCATAGGAGGTAAGGATTATTGTTGTCACTATTTTAACAATGTGGAAACTCACTGTTAGAGAGGTTAGGCAACTTGCTCAGGGTCATGTAATAAGCTCCTGGAGCATGACCCCAAAGTCGACCTTCCTACCCACCGCCATTCTATATATTCATTTTTTATGTTTTCTCCAATTTACCAAGATTACTCTGACTTCTGATTATATCACTCCTAAGTGATGGAATGAATCTCTGCTTGTCAATAACTGAAAGCTTATTGATCCTCATCTTTTTCAACTGTTAGATGTCAATTAGATAAATCGCCACGTCTGGCCTATTTCTATGAGCCACATAGCATTCCCAATTTCATGGGATTCTTTTGCCCAGTCATCTTGCACACATATTTACCACATTATAAGATGATGAGACTGAATGCATAACCTGGCACTACTGTTGAACAAATAATTTGAATTGCATTTTCAAATGTCATTGTTATTGGGAGTGGGTCCCTACGGACCTCGTTCTGTAGTTACGTGACTACATTTCAACAATGACCAAGAGCGGTAGTTCTTAACCTATAGCCATGGGTTCATGAAGTGAGCCATGCATCTTCTGAAGCCATATGCAAAATTATGTGTAAGTACACATGAATATTTACTGGTGAGCATGTATGAATTAATTTTGTGAGTAATCCTCCCACACTAATATCATTTGACCAAGAATGGCAGAAACTCTCAATGAACAGGCCAAAGAAAATATCGTATAAGACACTTCTTAGGTAGACAATGATAAACTGTTCTGGATGGTCTAGGGCCATATTTATTAATGGGGTCAATTCAATAAGCCTTTTGGAATTGTATCAATGCGAATGTTCCTTATGTATCAGAAAATGAGACTGAATCCGCAGTGTACTATTCTTAGAACACATTTTGCTTACTACTAAATTTTCTCATTACGGCACCTGTAAACGTACTCCACAAAAGAGACTATTGGGTCTTCCCTCCCTCCGAAAAAAATGTGGCACTGGCCCTTTCCAATCATCAAGTTTCCATTCTCCACAAGTTCTCATTATTGATAGGTAGTTCACTTCAGTAACAGCAAAGTGCTTATTAATGACAATGCTTTGAGAGTCAAGCATTGTGATTACCATTTATATTTAAAAGATAATTAATAACTGATTATATGATCAGTTTTTGAAACTACTAGTATAGAATACAGTTTTTGTTCTTGGAGAATCATCTTCCTATGTTCTCAGTCCACAGGGATGGATGAGGCCAAGTACCCACCCCTCGACATGCATATACACACATGGGCCATTTCTGCTCAAGGCTGGATGGGAGGCCCAAGCCAGACTGATCAGAATCTATTAAGAAAGGGACTGTTGCTTTCACTATGATCAAGACAAAGAAATTTATGACACCACCATACGAAACTTGGGATCCAGCCAAGACTGAGGTTTACCCCTTGAACCTCTCCCATTCTGTGGGCCAAGAGATTTGGTTTTGTTTAAGCTAGTATGAGATAAGTTTCCTCTGCTGTTTACAAACCAAGAGTTCTGACTAATCACTTTAAATTCACTCATGACCATAATGCAATTTTATTAATGAAATTAACTTTTAATTTCTAAGTATGTCCTCTCCATGGTCTCAAAACATCTGGTACCTCCAGTAAAACACATACCACAATCTATTCTGCAATGAAATCTTAGATGTATCTAGAAGGGGTGACTAAAAGAATGAAGAATTTATCATTCTTGCTCTGACTGAACATTCAGGACTATGTTTTGACAGAATCAAGAGCTTAATAAATGCTTGTTGAATGGAAATCAGTATTGATCATAGCATGTATATGACGCTGTACTTATTAGACAGTACAGAAGAGTCAAAGCTAAGTATGACATGGCCCCTTGGTCTCTGCTCAGAGGGGCTTGCACACTAGACTTTCAGTATACATCTTGGTATTGTTTATTATGTGCCAAATTTCATCATGCAAGGCACTCCCATTTTTAATAGAATAAGTGCTATTTTTTACAGTGATAAAATTTACAATTTTAATCATGTTTAAGTTTACAGTTAAGGGCACCGAGTAGTCACACTATTGTGCAAACATTGCCGCCATCCATCACTAGAACTTTTCTGGATTGCTTTAATGTGCATTGTTTTTTGTTATAGATTCCAAAGAGTTGGGTAAATACAATGGGTATTTCATTTCGTTATTTGTAGGTAGTGATGCATTCTCTTTTAAAACTTTCCATATTTTCTGTCTTGTAATAAATAGTCTCTCTTTCCCCTCCTGAGCTAAGGACTAGGGAAGGGTGCTCCTGCTTTAAAGTCAAGCAACATTAACAGTCTAAGAATAGTATGATAAGCAAATATTTATCATTCTCTGTTGATCAAAAGCCTTGAATAACTCAGAGTTAGCATGCTCACCATCAGTTACCTATCTGGAATAGACCAATTATGTATGGATTCTTACACACTCATGGGAATTTAGTCATTTTCTCCATTAAATAAAACATTGATTTTTTTTTTAAACCTGTTTTATGTCTACTTTCCTTAAAACACTTATAATACTAGATCTGATTATTTCAGCTAGGGTAGAATTGGCAAGATTTTTTTAAAAAAAGCACGTTTCATTGGTGTTATGAAATTATAGAGGCTGGGCTATGTTCACAGCTAGATCTCTATTCTTCTATTCTCAGAGACTGGCAACAAATACATCCTTCAAAAAATGCACAGTTCACACAATTATACTCTTATAAAAATCTATGCCTCTTTAAATGAACATTAGCTCAAAAATAGAGTATAGCTGCAAATGGACATCTAAGAACTAGCTACGGAGCTAAATGTTTCCCAAGTCATATAAATGTAAGAGCCTTCAGCTTTAGATTTTCACCATGAAAAGTTGTTTCACCCGAATCATAGCAACCAAGGACAAACTACAGGGTCTATGTTGACAAAATCATCGTATTTCTACCACATGTAGAAAATTCAAAATGCTTCCAGAAGTCTAAAGGAATACCTCAATATACACTTACCTCAACTGAGTCTGAAAATAACAGAGGAATGGAGAAAAAGGAAAACTACTTTGAATTGAATGACCATAAATTCTTCCATCATACCTCACGTTTCCAAAAACAAAAGCCTCTCTGAACATAATTTCCATTTCAAAAATACAATGAGAATCCAAACTGGAGAAAATTAAAGAATATCTGCCCCCATTACATCTCGACTCTCCCAAACTTTCGGAAAAATGTTTTAAGAAAATACAAACTACCATTTGGTGGAGGAAAATCAGCACAGCTCTGCCTCTAGATTCAAACAGCAGTGACTGAGGACACCATGGCCAGACTTCCAAAGGTGCTGGGATTCTGCTCCTTTCCATCTTCGAATGCACATCAGAATTCCATGTGTCACTGTACATCATTTACATAATCTTTTACCAGTTTGCTTTCCAACTCCCTAAACCAGGAGTTGGCTCTTCCTGTTTCCATTTCCCCAGGGTATTTTTTTTTTCCCCGTAGCCTAATAAAATGTTCTATTTTGGTATCAAAATGATGACTCTCAGAGGAAAAAAAAAATAGGCAAGATAGTATTGTTATTTGGATTAAGGCTTAATCTAAGCTCTTTTCTCTTAGAGTCATAATTATGCTTAAAATTTCTCCCTATTACTGTAAAATTGCAGTTTTCTCCCCTCTAACTTCTTGGCAATCTACTTTTTGTGGCGCTATTAACACACATGGCTTAGTAGTACAGGAGGAAAGGAACAGGCCTTGGGTCAGATAATCTGGCACTCAATTATTTCTTCCCTAAAAATGTCTCTGCTATGTATCCCTTGCCTACCGTTCTGACCACTCGGGCCCTTATCCTCTCAGCCTGAGTTACCAACATGATAGACACTTTTCTGTTTGTTCTGCTACTTCCTATCTCCCTTTTCAGAATGACCTCTCTATCCTTTCATGTCATTTCTTAGTTTTTATTTTTTTTTTTAATGTTTAATAGTGGTATATTAAAAGTGCCAAACACTTCTCTTTAGCATTCACAGATTTCCATAACCTAGTTTTCTGAAACTACTATTAAACCTCACCACGCAGGCTTTGTTCGTCCTCTGACGGGGGCTATTACCTATTCCTATAATGCCTCTCTATTCCTCACCAACCACCACCAATCTTCAAATGTCACGGAAATCTCACCTCCTACATGAAGCTTTCCTTGACTATACCAGCCCACATACAACTCTTCCTTTTCTAATTTTTGGAAGCAGTTTTTATCTGCACCATACAACCAAACACATAATTAGGGAACAATAAGAAAAGGCTATATACACTCCTGTGAGTCATCTCCCCCAGCTAGATGGGAATATGGAGGGGACATGTGGTCTGTTTCGTATTCATTTGGTTTGTTCACTCACACAAAGGACACGATAGGTACTAAATAGTATGAAAACTACCTATTATTTTTCCTTTGTCAGTACAGGATATTAAATAGCTATTTTCTCTTAATTCTAGGTCTCCTATCAAAAAGCTTACATTAAAATACTGATAACAGAACTCAAAAGGAAGAAAACAAGCCAATAAAAATGGGCAAAAGAGTTAACAGGCATGGGGAAAAAAAAAAGCATATGAATGGCAAGTGAGCCCATGAAAATATGTTTGGTATAATTTAGGCATTCGAGAAATGCCACTTTAACCCGTAATAGAATATCATTGTACATTATAACTACTATAATGCCTGAAATTAAAAAGACTATTCCCTCAAGTGTTAGCAAGGATGTGATATACTGCTTCCGGAAATGTAAAATGGTCAAACCACTTTGGAAAACAATTTGATAGTTTTTAAAATATTAAACCTGTACCTACTATATGATCTAGCCATTCCACTGGTAGGTATTCACTGAAGTAAAAACAAAGCGTATGGCCATATGGAGATTTGTAGGTAAATATTTACAGCAGCTTTGTCATAGCCCAAACTGGAAACAACCCAACTGTCCATAGACAGAGGTGAACAGATAAACTGTGGTATATCATACAACGAAATACTGTAGCAGTAAAAAGGAAGTGACTACTGATATGTGTAATGATATGGATAAACCTCAAATGCATCCTGCTGAAGAAGCTAGAATCAAAAGGCGACATAAAGTATGATTCCATTTATATGACGATCTAGAAAACACAGAACTACAGGGATGGGGAACATATAAGTGGTCACTCGGGCTTGGGAGTGAGGAGAGGGATTGACTAGAAAAGGGCAACGTAAGAGAATTTTGGTGAGTGACGGGACTGCTTCAGACCTTCAGTAGTTGATTATGTGACTACGCACTTGGCAAAACTCAGAACTGCATGCCTAAAAGAGTGAATTTTACTGTTTGTAAATTTAAAATTGATAAATGACCTCATATATAAACTAAGAATATGTCACCATTCAGTTTGGAATACATCATTACTCTTTAATGTTGAGATTCGGAAAAGCAAGAACAGCATCTGTTGGTTAAATATTTTATGAAAATCCTAAAAATATGCTGACGGAGGTCACAACAATTTTTTTCTACTCAGTAGAACTCTTAATTAACAATAATTGTATTGATCTTAACACAATCACTCACACTGATCTAGTCGCCCCAGATACAAGCGTCCACCCAAGTCCCTCTACTAACCCATTTGTTTACTCATTCGATCACAAATTACTGAACACCAACAGTGCTCCTGGCACCGTTTTAGAGATGGGAAACGGACAGATCAGGTCCCTGCTCTCAGCAAGTTACATTCTAATTAGGAGAAGTGAGGTACATGAAGGTAATTTCTGACAGGTATGTGTTGCGAAGACAACAAAAGAGAGTGATGTGTTAGGAGGTGGGGGTGGCACTACTTCAAATCGAATGATCAAGAAAGACCTCTTTGAGACAATGACATCGGAACTAACCCTCAGTGACAAGAAGGGCCAGCACACCAAAATCTGGTGGCAGAGCCTTCCTGGCAGAGGGAGCAGTAAGTACAGAGCCCCCAGAAGAAACGGGGACTCGGTTCTTCCGAGCCACAGAAAGGTCAGTGTGGGGAATGAACCAGGAGGAAACAGAGGCCCAACAAGATGGTCAGGGGGCCTGATAATTTAGTGCTTTACAGACCCTAGATCCTTTTACTTTATGCTGCTTGCACTGAGAAGAATCAGAGGGCTGTGTGTCAGCCACATAACCTGATTTATGTTTTTAAAGGATCCATCTGGCTGCCTTTTTTCAGGACATTCAACTTTCTTACCTCAAGAACTTGTTTCTTCATTTACCTGAGCTTCGTGGCCTTCGGCAAATCATGTTATGTACCGCCTGACCCCAGTTTCCATAGCAGTAGAATGGTGACACCGGCTGCGAGTCGCTGCTCACATACACATTGGTTCAACTGGGCAGTTACATATCTGACTCTGGGGCTAACTGCAGCCCGGGTCTACTCTCAGCTTCCTAGGACACCGCCCCCATCAGTTATCTTTCCTCACGCCTAGATTCTCAAACTCCACCTCAGCATATCTTCCCTGTCCCACAGAATGATTCCGCTGAGCCTCAGAGCTACCTTCTCCTCCCTCATCCCCTTTCTCTTCACCACCACACGGATGCCTCTTAAAAGAAACTCTGTGCCCACATCCCCCAAGTCTCTCCTCGTCTTTGCTAACTTACTCCTCAGCCACATACACTCTGATCCCATTCCCACCACATGGCAAACTTTCTTCTTGAAAATCACCAGCCCCCATCTGGCACCAACAAGTCAGTCTAATTTATGGTCTTCTCAGCCCCAGCACCACCTCCTCCTGGGTGGGAAGGACAATGTAAGAGACAAAGGGCAGGGCGCCTCCACTGCTGGTGCTGTTGGTAAGCACTTCATAGGATGCTAGCAAAAGCAATGCAGCCTCTCTCTGGGCCCGTTTCAGAATCTGTGCCCACAGAGGGCTGGATTTAGAGAGTGCCTTAGAGTCCTTCTAATCTGGAAATGATTCCTCTCCACGGCACCTGTGACTCGGCACCTTCTTCATCCTCTAAACAACTCTGTCTCCTCCGTTAGGATGTGCTGTCCATCTCCTAAACAGGGTTCTGTTCCTCCAAATTCTTAGCAAAATGCACATGCACCAAAAACTACACTTGAGTCACCATACACGTTCTCTCCCTGGACAATGGCACCCCCACTGATGCCCTCGATTGCCACTTCTATGAAGAGGCCTGCCACGCCTCCAGACCAACAGGTTCTCCCCTGCAATCAGAAGCGGCTCACGTGACCAAGGTAAATCGCCACCTCTTCTCCAAGCCTCTTCTTAGCCTCTCCATAGCTCTTCATTGCTCGCTATTATCTGTGACAGTCAAGCTCACAACAGCTCAGTTTTCACTGATTTTCCACACTTCTTACTCTCCACTTAAACTCAAAAATCAACTCCTCCGCTTCCCCAACAATTTAGTCCTAAAGCCATTAGGCAAGACACAGCAAAGCAGACATCCACAGTAGAGGGTATCCAGCTGTGGCAGCCCTAGTGGGGCATGAAGCCCATGGGTGCTCTGATGCCCGGCGCAGAGAGTGGGAGCAGAGCCGTGGGCACCATCTACTGTAAGTTATAAACCAGGGAAGGAAGCGGACAGCCTAGCCGGGACAGTCAGCATCTGAAGGAGTGAGGAGGGCCCACACAGGGGGAACGTGGCCCTGTGACACAGAACGTGGAGTCAGAGCCCCATCACAGACAGCGGGTGGGGGTGCTCTCTGCAGGAATGGCTGATTCCAGGACTGGAGGAGACGTATGAGATGGGCTCAAATAGGAAAGTACTCGGCGAAGGATGAGGGCATGGCAAAAATGACACAGAAATCAGCTTGAATGTGGCCCCACTGGCTAAACTGGAATAATATGAACATCAAAAATGAGGACAGTAACTGGCTATAACCCACTGCATAAAATAAGAAACAACGATACCATGCAGACATAAGTAATTAAATACATCAACAAAGTTTGACGAACAATGGGATGCTTATACAGTTTCAAAGGGTCTCTCTCCAAAATAGCTTCTAATTGCAAAGGGAAAAGCGTAACTTCACCGTGGAGAAGCCTGGCAGACAGCAGCTGAACTGAATGATCCAAGTGAACAGGTAATGGCACAAAGGAAAATCACTTGTCTCCTAGTAGGAAGCAACGAGAAGAATGCGGCAGCACGCCTGTGATTTTCCTGCCAAAGGCACATCGCCTGAACCTAATCACGGGGAAACACACGACACATGTAAATCAAGGGACTTTCTGCTAAATAACTGGCCTTTAATTTTCAAAAGTGTTGTATAAAGTCAAAAAATCTAGAAAAGAGTGAGGGGTGGCCCCAGAGTGAAGGAGACTAAAGAGACATGAAAACTACGCACGAGACACAACTCTAAGCTAGATCCTTCTGTTACAGAAGACATTACTGGGACAACTGGCAAAGGCAGAATGATGTCTGCAGAGTAGATGTCAGCAACTTAATGTTAATTTCTTGATTTAGTGACTGGATTGTAGTTACGTGGGAGAATGCCCTTGTTTATAGATCTTCATAAAGAATTTCCAATTTTTTGCGTGTAATTATTTAAAATTAAAGATTTTACTCTCTCTCTCTCTCTCTCTCTCTCTCTCTCTCTCTCTCTCTCTCTCTCTCTCTCTCTCTCTCTCTCCTACAAAGGCTTCTTCTGTAACATCTTACATTTGTCTTTTTTTTCCCCATTACCTCCAATATCCTTGCTCTGGAGAAGCAAGTGCCCATCCTCCTGCTCTGCTGCCATAACCTCTTTCCGCTCCAATCCACCCTACACCCACTGCCTAATTAAGGTTTTTCCGAAGTGCACTTCAGCTCCCACTGCTTCTCTACTCCAGCATTTCAATAGCTCCTCATTACCTACCAAATTAAGTGCAAATTTCTTAGTGTGATTTTCAAGTTCTATTCCCTTCTAACTTCCAACTATCCGGTTCCAGGCTTTCTTTTCCCCAGCTTCCTCCAACACAGCCAGCCACACAAGTTCCACCAGACTCGGTGCTGTCCCCCACCATCTCCAGGATTTTGCTCATGTAGCTCCCTGCACCAGGAGGTGCCTGGCTACCCCCACTCTCTGCAAATTTTTCAAGACTAAGGATAGATACCAACTCTGACCACCACCATCCACCTCGCCATCTCCCCATTTTCCAAGACTTCCCAAATATTTTCCTCTCGAATACTCAAAGCTGATTTTGCCTATTATAAACCTTATTTAATTCTGCAATGTTAATGTCTCAACAACTCCTAATATATAAGGTGAAGTTACACACCAATGAAGCAGTCATCATTAATAAAATTGAGTCACAGCCACATTATGAATTCAGATCCAGTTATTATCTCACACTCTCTCCCTAGGGTATAACTTTTTAAGTATTCAAATTAACTTTTGTTTGTCCTCTTTCCTTCTAAGACTAGAGTTTTCTAGTTCTTGCACAAAATACAACCAATTTTACTTCTTCGCTACATAGAAATTTTGGCCTTGGCCATACCATTGTCATAAATTCAGAGATTTCCAGAATATCAATTAACTAACATATGCTTACATGTAATTACATTTTAGCTTCATCATTATCATACTATGTAAAGGACAAAATAAAATTCTTAAAACTGAGAACAAAGCCAATGTGACAAGTTTAAAGCTAGAAATTCTAAAATTTAAGATAAAGACTATCCATTTAACACTCATATATTTCATGGATTTTCATTAATAAATTTTGAAAAGCAGTTTACAAAAATATACAATTTAATGGCCATATTTAAATGTAATAAAGAAGCCAATATTTTTCTTCTAATTTGAATTTAGTAAATGAAAGAAAAAGACAAATTATTTAGCAGCAGAGTTGATGTTTTATCAGTAGATTAGTAGTATGAAACTAAATCAATAGCTAAAACCTTAGAATAAAAGTTATTTCAGAGCAAAAAATTAATGACATCAAAACATTAAGAGAAGTGAGGTGTTACTCATAAATTACAGCGATCGATAGAACATCTGCTATTACTCCAAACACTACAAGGATAGAAAGGGTCAAACTCAGAATTTCAATGTTGCAGAAGACATCAAATCTATAAATGATAAATCTCCAGGTCCCCGTTTCAGCATGTCATTGGTATGGAAACGGCCTTAAATTGAATAATTCGCATTTATCTGAAACCACGACTTTTATCTCAACATTTTTAGGTATGAAGTAAATAACTTGAAATATACTTCAGATGATAAAAGGTGGGCATACTAACGTGAACCTTATATACTTGTGATGTTTAAAGCAAAATTTATAAAAGCACTCTACATAGTGATTTGTAGATTAAAAACCCCTGAGGTTTGTGTTTCTTTTAAATAAAATTATTACCACTTGTACCAGAAACACCATAAATGAATGAAAGTGAATGAATCATCAAGAGAAGCAAGTTTCATTTGAAAATTATTTCTAAAAATACTATTTAGAACACTAACCTGGAGAAATTCTAGGTACTCTGGGAACTTTAAAATCGAAATAGTATGAGACAAATAAAAAGCAAAAAAGTTTCATATTTTCATTTCCAAATGGCCTAAGTAATCCTATAATAGATTTACTTATTACAGTAAACACCAGTAATCAATCAATCTCTCCCCTCACCCCTAAACGCATTATTCTTTTTTCCTTTGCATTACATTTCCTTTGAATTTCCTTTGCATAGTTACATCTCAACAGTTTATTCAGAAAATTTACTAAGAGTAAACTTTGTAACAAACTCCTTAAATTCTGAAAGTTTTGGTTTATTTTGGAAAGTGAAATTAAAAAGGCTCTAGGAACAACTGAAAATAAAACAAATGGTAGGTTATTTACTAAAATGTTTCATTCTATCATAGAAAAAAGTGCAGCATACATTAAGATAAATACCTGACTGCTTGACTTGAAACCTACCAGAATATGTCCTTTGAAATACTGAACTTTATATTCAAGTCTAAGTCTATATTAGCACTGGTTATGGGCCTATCGAAGTGACTAAGTCCATCACCATAAACATCCGATGTTATGTCAACAACAACAAAAAAAGCTGTTTACAAAAGAAATGGTGTGAATTAAAAGAACAAGAAATTCATAGTAAGTGTCAAGTTTTGTAAGAGGAAAGATCTGATTTAAAAAACTCTGCTTTTCAAAGTAAAATGATGGGTCACTCCTATGCACTTTTACTTTTAAATGGTAAATGATTTTTCTCTCCAGACTACTCTGGAAACTACAGAGCTAGATTTGTGATAAAATATATTTGAAACATTAGCAAATATGTTAAGGGTTAATTCCATTTTGACTGTTAACATGCATGGCTCCAAATAAACTACAGGCCACTCAATAGTTTGACTGGCAGACCTTACACAGCATTAGTTCGACTTGTTCTCTATAAAATGAAGAAACTGAGGCAGAGAGGAGTTGTGACTCACTCCAAGGTTCGGTTTTGTTGTGTCCAAGCTGACAGTGGAATGCCAATGGACAGGGCACAGCTAGGTCCAGTGTCTGCCCTAAGAGCTTTACATTTAGTTTCTGTCATAATTCACTTTACAGTGTGGTGCTCAATCCATTCACTGGAAATTATTAACAGATAGATGACTTTTGTCACCACTCGCAAAGACTGACCACAGACTGAAAAGGCAACACTACACATTTCCCAGGCATTACTCATTGTTATCAGCTTGAAAAGTTAATCTAGGTGAGAATCATTTTTCTTATTTGGATAAGGCACGCCCTCCACCGCATGACATTCAGTAAGGCTAACACAAATAAAGTAATATCCTCTTTCTTCATTAACCTCCAAAGGGTGTATAGAATACCAGAGACCAAATATTCTCAACTATTGGGTCTCAGGATGCTTTTCCACTCTTAAAATGTATTGAGGAAACCAAAGCACTTTGGTTTATGTGAGTTATATCTGATACTTACCACAATAGGAATTAAAACTAATATTTATTTTAAATCATTTAGAATAAGTCATTATGTGTTAATATAAACATATTTTATGAAAAAGTAGCTATACTCAGAACAACAACTTTAGAGAGAGGAGAGGCACTGTTTAACATTTTTGCAAGTCTATTGTCTGCTTAATAGAAGACAGCTGGATTCTTATATCTATTTCTGCATTCAGTGTGTGGTGATATGTTTTGGCTCAAGTATATGAAGAAAATCTGGCCTCACACAGATATGATATTGGAAAAAGGGAAAGAGTTTTAATAGTCTTTTCAGATAACAGCAAATATGATTCTTTGATACTACGCTGAAAATTGAGAATGAGTAGTTTCTTAATGGTTTCAGATTCCACATTACAGCTAACCTTTATCAGTGAACTTTTCATACACTATTACATTAAAATTCATTGGTCTATCTTTTATTTTGAATGACTCTTTAACCAGTGCATGATTTCTGACTTCATGAACCTCCTCAAAAAGGTCTCGGGAACCCCAAATTATACTTTGAGATCTATTAGAAAACAGTTTAATGGAGAGTTGAACCAAGAGATGAAAGCTATAATGAAATCTACAAGCAGTTACACACTGCCTTGATCCTTTACAACCTTTAATTCATTCAACATTCCCCGGAATGGGGTGTCATCATTATAAACTATAAATTAGGCAAAAAGGTTGGCTTTTGGTAAAAAAAAAAAACACAAAATAAGAGGTCAATGAAGAAGGCTGGGTAAGGTTAAATTAAACATTGTAACATGCAGACTGAAATCTAGAAAAAGCTCTAAATACCTTCTGATCTTTGAACCTTTATGTAGAGAATGATAAAAACATACATTTGGGTAACACAAGGAAAAGCTGTAAAGAATTAGTCTCTATAAGAGACTTCAAATACCATTACAGCTTTAATATTGACGTTTTTAGAAATCATATTAATTATCACAATACCACCACATATGTAAACAAAACGAATCCCCTATATAATCCGACTATATTAACACATACGTAGAGTTCTGTAACACTCAAGAGACACTAGTGTCCACAAATGCAGGGTGAACTCAAGGTCACTGGTTCATATTAGTGTTTAAGGCTAGACCATGAGGAGGCACTTCATGAGTTGAGTGTGAAAACTACAATTAAAATAGTACAAACAGGATATAGAACAAATATTAGAGAGAATTAATTATTTTAGCTACTATACCTCTGGTCTTTCTACCAGAAGTATCATTACCCAGAGAAATAGCCTTCAAAACTAAAAGCATAAAGTGAAATGTAGTAGCAAATGTATGGTGCTAACCATAATTTTTTTTTAATCAGAAGAATTATCAACAAATATTTAACTACGTACATAATACTTCTTTAAAATTATTTTGTTGACTTTCATATAATGCAGAGAAAGAAAACTAAAAAAATAGAAACTAAAGATTGTGAAATATTAACACTTAATTAACAGTAATGGCTAAAATGTATATAATATATACTCTGCACCAGGTGATATTCAAAGTGCTCATAAATTAACTTAAGTGTCTTAACTGCCTTTGAGATGGGCGTTATTTAACCCCCTTTCTACAAAGAAAACTAAAGCCCGCAGAGGTAAAGGCTGTGCGCAGGTACTGGAAGCGATTAAGTGGGCGTAGCCAAGACACGACCAACTGAGGCAGTTATGCTCTGAACTGCCAAGCTACACGCCTTCGTGCTAACTCACTCATAAAACGTCGCTCACCAGAACGGCGACATCACATGTAAAATGTCCTTCTCTAAAAGTTCAAGAAAGCGTGAGCAGTAGAAAATGTGCTGAGTTTGGTTCTAGTAAAAGTTATGGTATCTCCTACTTATGCTAGTGTTGTAAGTGAGAGAGGCAATGTTAAGATATAATGGAAGAGCTTGTGCCATTGAGAACTGTTATAATGTACCTTTTATGGAATGTTTGCTTCCATAAAAGTAAAAGGAGCCAGGTCTGAGTAAACGACAAGTAAAAGAACACATGAAGTTTCTGCTCTTGGTTTGGGGGGGGGAAAAAAAGACAAACTAGAAGGAGAAAGACATAGGAATATATGTAAACTCTATACCCTGTTCATGGGATGCACTGATTTCCCTCAAAATAAAATTTTAAGGAAAATATCCATATTTTCCTAGATGCCAAAGGAATGAACTATATTTAGGAAATCTATTCTTTATATGTTCAATAAACGGATCATTTATTACAACCATGTAATAAAAATAGTACTGAAGCAAAGTCCAATGCAAGTATTCATTGCATAACTGAGAACCACCCTTTACTCATACCTAAACCTCTTCCTTGTTTTTCTATATACAGTATGCTATCTGCAACAAGGAAAGCCGAGAGATATTTTACAGTAAGTCATGTGTGTCTTCTGCAGGTCTTAAAAGTTATAAATATACCAATTCAAAACTACAGCGACATATTTCACTTCCAATGAGTAAGAAAGCAAGACTGTCCACTTAGTAATTTTAGATGTGCTGAGTCTTTAAAAGCCCTCTATAGTTAAGGAAATGATTTATTTCTATTGAAAGCCACAACTTACATACAATTAACCTAACTAGAAAAGAACAAAGAGGGTGGGAAGCTTGTGGGTAACAGATTTGGGGCTCAATTTCATTTTTCACAGCCAATGAAGAGAATAAAGAACTCTAAGGAAAAAGACTAAGACCACGAGGAAACTAGCTTAAAATAATTTTTGTGAACTGCTATACAGCTAGAGAAAAAAAAAAATCTAGCACTAGTCTGCTAAAGTAAACACAGTAACAGGCAACAGAAAACTTTTCCCAAATACCTATAACAGGCAATGTGGGGGTGGTATGTGTGAGGTGGGGACCGGAAACGCCTACATAGGCTCGTTCAAAATCAACATAAATATTTTCTAAGAGATTTTAAAAACTTTTTGTTTCTATATTTCAAAAAAAGTGTTAACACTATACCAAGGAGCAGCGGGGGAGCACTAAATGGCCATCCCGAAAATATATATAGAACGGTAAACTGAAATGTGTTTAAATCTGTCAAAAGTAAAGATAATGCTAACCTTCAACGTTTTATAAAGCCGCAATTTTCAAAAAAGGAGGAAAAGCCAACTTACCTTGATACATTTTCTGGAATGTATTCTAGGACTGGATAGCCATCACTTCTCCTAGATGACAGGTCGCCATGTGATTTCCATGACTCCACTAATGTATTGACAGGAGGAAAGGAACTCAGGTGTTGGAAAGACTGGTCTCTAGCCGATCGTGATAAAGAGATTGTACCTTGAGCACCAATCCTATAGTGAAAGGACTGTCCACCTGAATTCACACCAACAATGGCAGATGAAGGGATGCTGGCCTCTGGATAATAGCTCCCATCATCTGGTTCTTGTTTAATCCCCATTGGGAAGCTGCTGCCTTCACAGTTACCATCAAAGCCGGGCACAGGTGGCCCTAAAATTCCTGATAGAGAATAATAGTCTTTATCATCCATAAAGGAAAAATAGGAGCCATCCATGAATGGAAATGGATTTACTGCTGGATTCCCTTTAAAAGAGGTGCCTGAACATGAATGCTTGGTTGATTCTTGTTTTATTGGCACTGAGAATGGGGAATCGGAATTTATTTTGCTATTTCCTCTTAGACACGAGCTGCTAAAAGCTCCATCCGGCTCTGATTTTATGTACTGGACGATGTTAAGCTGGCCAGTCACCCCATTGGAGATGGCATTCTCTACTTCCTCAGTCTTAGGAAAGGGGACCTCTTGAGCACCTTTCTCGTGGGTGTCTGGACTAGGAACCACCTCCCGGGCTGCACCGGATCCCGAAGGCATGCCCGAAGCAGCGTAGCCAAAGGCATTGTTTACAGGGCTACAGATAGATCCCACAGTGCTAGCAGTGGGGCTGGACAGCGTAGATCTGTTATTTGTGTTGGAAGGGCTGGAAACAGAGCACCTTGAGTTGTTGATATTCGCAGGGCTAGACACGGAGGATCGCAGGGTGGCACTGGGACTGGAAACTGGAGACTTTACGCTGCAGTGACTTGGAGGGCTGGAAATTGGGGATCTCATGCTACTTAATGGACTTGAAAGAGGAGAACCCACGTTGCTGACGTGTGCTGGGCTGTGCGACCTGGAACCTCGACTCTCAATATTCGGGGAGCATGTCAAGGGAGTCCCCTGGGTGATGGGGCTGTGCACTGTGAAATTGCCAAAGCTGGCGGAGGTGGAGGACACAGAGCTGATTCCTGCAGGGCTGCAAACTGAAGATGTCATGTTCAGGGGGCTGCACACAGACATGCTCTTCTCATGACAGGTGACGGGGCTTTTAACAATGGCACGCATGCCGCCACCATTCACAGGGCTCCCCGAGTCAGGCATGAATGGTCGCAAGGGCCTGCTCATACCTAGAGTGGAAGGACAATGGCCATTTTCTTTGTAAAATTTTACCAGCTGTTCGACATTTTGATAAATCTTTGCTGGACTCGTGCTTCCTTGTTGGTTCTGTTGATCATAAGTGTAGTCAGCATCCCTTATGGAATCCATGTATAAACCCATGGACTCGGCTACAGTTGCCGAAAGTTCCTTAGACTCCAGCTCGGTTTTAATATCAGATGTTAAAATCCCAGACCGATTATTGTCTTGCTGAAGGCAAGGGAGTAGTTCATGTTTTTCTTTGCTGCTTCCTTGAGTACTGTTGTTTGGAATAGCACCGGAAACACAGCTTAAGTTGACAATCTCCATGTAGTTATTCTCATCAGTCCTCTCTGTAGGTCCCAGGGAAGGGCGCTCCACAGCCTGAGAAACTTGACCCCACCGTCTTTCCATATCTAGACCTTCAGGGAGACTTTGGTAGCCTTTGGTCTCCATAGCTAACAAATAAATTTATATTAAAAAGTTGAATTAGACTCGTTGATAGCAATATTATTCTAAATAACATTCTAATATTGCAATTGTTAAGCTATACATATTCTACTTATTTTAAGCAATGCTTTAATACTACATTAAAATTGTTACGTTTTTAGGTGCTGATATAACTTGTCCATAAGCCAGACTAGAAGTAGTAATCATATAAAACTATTTTGCACCTAAAATAACACATTTGCCATAATACAATATTTAGAGTTCGCAAAGCACATTTACAAATGTTAATCCTAGGAACTGATGAGGCAGACAGGGAGGAAACTGAGGACTCAAAGAGGTGGGTGACTTGCCCAAGGTCAAAGACATAATAAATGACAAATGACATTTAGGTTTAAAACTAAATCTTCTAACTCCAAAGTCTTTTGGATATTTTGAGCATATGGAAGCTGCTTTTCATAGCTAAGATATGGGCTTATTAAACATAAGAAAATCCAATTTATGTTACCATTTCCCAAAAATAAAGTTATTGGGTGAGCTACCACAGGAAAAAATAATAAGAATTATTTTTTAAATGATGAGATTTTCTTAAAATGGATTAGTGATGAAAATAATTTAATCTCAATTCTGAAAAGTAAAAATTCATATATTCTTATTAACTAAGATGGTCCACAGCACAGAGAGGCTGTATGAAAACGTGGGAATGTCAGGACCTTCTTCACTGTCTTTCAACACTGGTGAGAACTCTGACATGCACCCAGACCTAGTGGTACCTCTGCTAAAAAAATACTCCCAACAGTTTCATTCTCAACAGTAAATGGAGGAAGTTCGAAATGGGTCCTGGCAACTTATATGTTCATTCATTCAACAAATATTTACCAAGTGCGTGCTACATCCTGGGCTTACAACCAGTCACTGAATCTATAGTGATAAACAAAACAGGCACTGTCGCCATCATCAGGGAGGCCACGTGATATACCATCATATCCACTAGCTCTCTATATAAATTTATTTAATCAATGGAATAATTATCATAGGCTAGAATTATATAATTCTTATGCATTAGATAATTCCATGCAATATTATAAGCCTTTCACACATATCAACTTATTTACCCTTATAAACAGCCCTCTAAGGTTGGTAAAAGTATTATCCAAATGATACAAGTGGGGAAACAGAGGCACACGACACACAGCTAAGCAGCGAGGCTGGAATTTGATCCCACGCTTCCCTCTACATCAAGGTTATCTCAACTACAGACATTTTGGGCCTGACAATTCTTTGTCGCACAGAGCTGTCCTATATATTATAAGATATTTAGTTTACTCCTGACCCCTACCCACTAAAGGCCAGTAGCAACCCCTCTGCCCAATTATGACACCCGAAAATGTCTCTGGACACTGACAAATGTCCCTAGGATGAAAAACCACCCCCAAAACTCCCAGTCCCACTGAGAACCACTGTTCTAAAAATTAAGCCATTCTCAGTAAAAATTTTGATTTGTCATTTTTAGATGTAAAACTAAAATCATTACGCATGCATTTTTCAAATCCTTTCAGTTGTGTAAACAATCTATGACCCAAATAAAGGTCCTGATCTAAAAGATGCACAAATATTACTTTAGGCTTCTCATCCCTTTCTCCCCTTTGCCACTCGCTACCTCCATCCTCCAAAGCTTTGTTTCATTGTAAAACGAGACTAGAAAGTCAGTCCTTTTGCTGCAGAATGTATATTCATTAGCAAGGAAAAATGATTATGACTTTACCAAATAAATTGACAATAGATATCACAAGGCTCTATAATAAAATTTAATGCTTAAATTGTCTGTGTATTGTAATTACCTTTTACTTTTCTGTGTTCTACACAGAACACTAGATTTTAAGTTTTCAGAAAGCAGAAACTTTATAAATTTCATTACTGCGGCCCAAGCAGATAGCATAACGCAAATAAAAAATTTTGCTATTGTAATCAATACTCAATAATGTTTGAACATTAAAATCTACCAATTACGTAGTCTACTTTTACTTAAAGAACATTATAAATTCTTAGTCATAAATCAATCACAAAACACTGAAAAATAAATCAAATTACAAAGGTTGAGGTAGTTATCTGGTAATTCCAAACAAAAGATTTAGTATGGCCAAAACCTGAGTGAAAAAAAAAAAATCATATAATGAAATGGGACCTAAATGGCTTATATGGTTATTTCCTACTTTACTGAAAAACCATTTAGTCATAGCCAGAGGCTGACAAACACCAGTAAACATTATGTGCTTATTCAAATTCTACCTAAAAATAATCTCTCCTCTCCATATCGATAGATATGTAGCTGAAGTACAGATATTTCAGATCCAAAGTCATTAAACATCATAATAAGTATGCCTATTCATGTTCAAGGCTGAACACCTTCTGTGTATTACCCTCCTCCCCCAAACTGTCTCTAAATCTACATTTCCTGTCTTTGTAAACTGCACCAACCTCTACCCAAATACCTGGAAGTCACCCTTGCCTAGGATCACCTGTACCAAAAATCTCCATAGGCTCACTGATCCCTGCATCCACACTTATATCCTCATTCTCTACCCCCTGGTTCTAGGCAACAGGCCTATCTACCCCAACTCTGAAGAGGGATCCCCATACAAACCCCTCTCCAAAACTCCATATTCCAAATCTTCTTTTGGAAAAGATGACCATTTACTGCTTTTTAAAAATTTCACAGTGTAAATCTGTGTGTTCAACTCCTGGGTAGTTCTATAGTGCAGAAACCTGCTTTAAATCTAGCATTCCCTGAATAATTTAGCCACTGCACCCTTTTTTCACAGAACACCCACTAATATTCTGAGGGATGCTTTTCATCAGTCTGCCCTAAAACAGGAGCCATATCTCAGATTTAGAGGCCATATGCAGATCTGAAGAGAATGTATATGAGAGGTGGCTGGGGAAAACAACCTTAAAGCACTCTATAAGCAGCACGTTTTATCAGTTAACATCATGCAGCTGATCACAACTTTCCAAGTCCTGTTTAGCTGACCTTTAACTCCCTCAACACTAACATAAAATAGCCTGCATTTCACCACGTTATCCACAGGGCTATCACTAAAGAATTTGCAAAAGGCTTTGCTGAAATCTAAATTAGCTTTAAGGTATTCGCCTCATCTCCCAACCTAATGTACTTCTCAACACAGAAAATATAATACAGGTTGGCAACAGTCAAACACAAAAGAATGGAGGACATCTAGCATCGGCATGGCTTCCACTGCAAACCTTTTTAAAGATAATATTTTTAAATAGGTTTATTGAAGCATTTTTTTACTGCATTCTCCCTATTATTTTAATTCATCTTCTCTGTGAACAAATGGATCAGGTTAGGAATTTATTTCCTATGTTCTCCAGGAAACCCTGGTTGTCCTTTTGGAATTGGCATAATGACCATGGCTTAAGCAGAATTTTAGTCAACTAGAACTTACTAGTGAATACTAAAAATATTAGTTGATGAATATGATTCTCATAGAACTTACTATCCAGAGAGTATAAAGTTTTTGTTACTAACATACAAGATACCGGTATACGAATCTAGCTTTTATGCAACCAAACTTGTCTCCCTTATATTAGGGATTATAACTGAAATCTTCTTGCAAAAATGACAAAAAACCCTTAAGATCCTTTAATTTTCACGCAAATAGCCTCCCCATGAAACATGAAGAAAATTTCACGTTGGAAAAGTAAAAAAAGGACTGCTAGAAGTTCTACTTTAATCCCTATATAGGCTCTTAAGTACTACTATTGTGGAGGAAAAATCTGACTTTAAAATTTTATGTTTTACGACCTGTGTTAAATTGCCCTTTTCCATAAGGAAGTAATTTTTCAGAAATATTAACAAACATTCTTACAAATTTGCATTTTATCTGAAAACACTTTCACTTTTAACATCCCCCAAAATATAGTCCCATTTTAAATGCATCGTTTTCTATAGTTGTTTCATTAAGATACAGCATCATAAAGACAGAACTTTAAGAATTTCACAGTTTTCGCTGGCTGCATAGTTGTAAAAGTTTGTTGTATGTAAAATAATTTTTCTGTCATTCCCATTACAGAATCATTATTATGTTCCCCTCATTTATAGATGAGGAAAATGATAGAAACCCGCCAAGGTCACCTAAGAAAGCAGAGCGGAGGAACCAGTTAGAACTGAGCACACCTGATTTCTATGCACTCACCTAATTCACTTGAGCCACCTGATCTTTCCAAAATCCCCAAACTATTTCTCCCTTCAAGGAAAAATCTCGTCTTTGGATTATTTTTAAAAACTTCTCTCCTCAAGCATTTTCATGATAGTACGCCATGAAGTCAAACATAAAATTAAAACTTCACAGCACAACTTCACAGATGGAGAACGCTGTTATCATTACTATGTAAATATCATCAATAACAGCACCTAGAGAAATGGCAACACAAATGTTAAACGGCAATTTGGTTCGCTTGAAATTCAGCAGTTTCAAAAACTTGTCTGCTTTCAATTTCCCTAACTTCTATAATAGTTAAAACTGGTGGTGCCATAAACTACTATGATTTAAACCTGGTTTTATAAAATTCAGTAGGAAAAGCTCTGCCCCTAAATTCAGGAGAAGGGTACAGATGCCACCAAAAGAAGCTTCATCCCTTCTTCCCTGCCTTTAGAATTCCAACTGATGCCACAGAAAGTCGACCCTCTCTCAGGCGTTTCGTGAATATCATGAAACTGGGAAACGCACGAATTTCCAGAGCCCCTTCCATACAGGATCTATCAGGATCTCTATCTCCTTCAACTGCCCTTAATAAGCTACACCTCTAGCTGAGACTTGGGTGCTTCCGCAATTGATATAGGAAAGAAATATTATTCAAACGTCCTTTAAAAATTGTACAAGGCAAACAACCCGATATTCATCCTTGGAGAAAGAGAAGGGTGGTGGTAGACCTCCCACTGCCAAAGGCGGCTGAAAGCTGCTCGTTAGAGGGCATTTCTCCAAAGTGGCCAAACTTTCCCAAAATAGTCCTCTGGCGGCCAAAGGGGAGAAAAAGTGGAAAACCAAAACAAAACAACAAGCACACAGCACCATACTGACTGTGCCTCCGGATTACGCAGCCACTTCTCTCTGCAAAGTGCACGCTCCCGCGCGGCGGCCGCACGCCCTGGCCGGCAAGCGGCGCCCCGCCGCGCACCCCAACACACCTGCCTCGGCCGGGGTCCGTCTCTCGGCGTCTACCTGTTGCAGCGCTCGCCAACGCTACGACACTCCTGCTGCGGAGCCCCCCTAAATCCAACCACATCCAGGCCAGCGAGTGCCGCTCCCCTTGCAGTGGGAGAGCCCGAGGCAGCAACGCTCGGCACCCAGGTGACTACGCGGGCTTCCTCCAAGCAGCCTGAAGTTGGCTTGCGTCTCCCTAGTCCAATGACACCCCGGGCGCGGAGGGGCGGAGAGGACGGGGCAGGGCCAGGGGTAGGGGCAGGGCCTGGGCGGGAGAAATAAGGAGGGAGAGAGGGAGAGAGGACGGGCGAAACCCCGGAGGGGGAGTGGGCCAGTTCCAGGGCCGGCCCTTTTAAAAGCGGGTCACATGTCCAGATACAAGTTCAGGTTGCTATCCTGCCCCTCTGAGTCCTTCCCATTGGCCCAGAGGGAAGCAAGGCTCCACGCTGCATGGGTCAGGCGAGCTTCTCATTGGTCAATGCCGGCTGTCAGTCACCAGGAGGGCGACATGACTGATACAAAGTTGCTGCGACACAGCCTGGACGCGGCAGCTTCCTTAAAGCCGCAGTAGCCGCAGGCGCTTGGGGTGCCGGGCAGCCACTACGACACTAGGTACCTTGCGTGCGCTGTCCCCCGCGCCCCTCGCTCGACCGCCTCCAACTTGTTCGCGCCCACCTGGCTCTCCTCCTGGCTGACCCCAAGATATCTGGAAAGACGTGCAAAGTGTGGTGACGCGGAAGAAGTCGTTTTTTCCGAGAGCCAGTCAAGGTGTTGTCCCCTCACGCTCTCCACCTGCAGCGCCAGGTGAGAGGCAGCCCTGGCCCAGGCACCGCCCACAACGTCCGCGTGCAGGGAGGCTTCACGCGACCCCGGAGGTCCTCTCCACCCCTCTTTCCTGGGTCTCCTGAGTAACCTCTCAGCACATCAGCCGCAGCGTCCGCTGCCAGCAATCAAAAGGATCACATTGCCACTCGATTTGAATTTCCTTGTTTTAACCGTGCAGGAAAAGCGGGTGACTTCAGTGCGGCCAAGCCTTTTAAACAGATCCTCTCACTCCCACCCTCACCCACCCCCAAGAAAGTGCCAGAGTCAAGAGCCTCTGCTCTCCTTCCTTAGATTTTTGTTGCTGTATTTACTACTTTAGGATTGGATTTTTCCACTAGGTCATTTTGAAAGAAAGCTTACCATTAAGGATATCCACTTTATAATGGGTGGGAGGGGTGCACATAATTGGGAGAAATATACAGGAGGGAAGGAACCAAACTGTTTTTTAAGGATCCAGCCTCTTCAGGAAGAAATTTCCATTTCCCCCTAACCACCCTCACCTCGACTCTTCTCCCGGTCACCCGAATGCTGTAGGTATTAAGCAAAAGGACAGGCTTCTTAACTTTGATTTCTAAGGACTTTGAGGCGCCGCGAATGAAAGCTCGGTGTTAGGCTCCTGGCTGGCTCGGAGTCAGCACCAGTGACGTACACACCTAAATCAGGTCCCTAGCCCTCGGCGACCCGCAGCCCGGTGCCGGCAGCTGTGCAGCTTCGCGTCTCACCCTTGCCCCGCACCCGCGTAAGTCGGAGAGAGGGCGGCGTTCACCCTGTGCCCAAAGGCCCTCTCTCGCCTTACAATTAATTAAGCTTCGGAATTTCAGACCCTGAACGCAAGAAGAGGCGAAGTCCCAGCCGCTCCAGGTAGGGAACTCCCTGGCCGTGGGGGCGACAGTGGCGGCGTGGGAGAACCTGTCCCGACCCCCGACTCAGGTGTTCGGCAGTCCCTTCCCTGCGCGAAGCGACCCCTGGTACCCCGGCAGGCCTGGAGTCCCCAGCGAGTGTCCCAACTTTCCCGCGGGGCCCGCCGTCACGCGCGCTCTCCCGGCCCGGCGAGCAGTCGTGCATGGATCGCACCCCGGCCGAGTGCCGGCGGCGGACAGGAGAGAGGGGAGTCCCAGACTTAGCGCCCCCGCACGCGAGGAGGCAACGGCTCAGCCTGCGCTGCCAAATTATTTATTAAAGAAATGGACGTGTCTGTTTTACTAAGTTTTTACCTCCTTTACAGAGAGACGGTCTTGCCCTGGATCTCAGCTTCTTGCAAAATCTAGGTTAGAACCTTGCAGGCACAGCCGCCGCGATCGTTCGCTCGCCGGCCGCCCAGCACCCCTGCCCGGAGGTGGCCCGGCGGTCACCTATTCTGCCCGCAACCCCCAACCTCGGTTCGCCAACCCGCGCCTCTGCGCGGATCTTGACTTCCCCAGGGCTGCCCCTGCGCTCCCCAGTTCCCCTCCCGCTGCTGTCAGCGCAAAGTGACTGTCGCTGCACTCACCTTTTCTAGGACATGGTGGGGAGGCTGGGGCGCGGGGCGGGGGGTTGGGGAGCAGGGAGACTCCCGCCGCCGCCGCCGCCGCTGCAGCCGCCACCAGCAAGTCCAATATTAGCAGATCAGCGGTAATGATGGAGAGGATGGTAATACCGGCAGTCGTCCTACTGACGGTGGGTAGAGCAATAGAGCAGTAGTGTTATTACCCCGCAGGAGCAGGCGAGGCGCCGGCGCCAAATCGCGCAGAGGGGTACGCGGGCGCCCGCCCGCCCCCAGCAGCAGCGGCTGGCCTTAGGCGGGCGCCTCTCCGTGGTTGCTGTTCTCCCGGGCGTTGACAGCGGCGACACAGGGTGCCAGGGAAGTCCCGCGGGATGATCCCGCGGCTGCCTTGCAGCGCGACTCTCTTTGCCCCCTCCCTGGGCCTGGGGTGGCCAGTGACAGTTCGGGAGGTGGAGTGCGCGCGCGCGAGTGTGTGTGTGGGGGGGGAGGGGGCGGCCGCAGGGGGAGCCCGCGGTGCCGCGGCCCCCTCGTCAGGTCACACCCTCACCAGTGGGAGGAGGCAGCAAAGCGTCCAGCCATCAGCTGGTGGGAAACGGGGCTAGGGGTGCCAGGGACCTTCACAGCCCGTCTACTAGCAGTAGGAGGCCGAGGGAAAACGGAACCCCAATGCACGTAGCCCCCTACTCCTCCCCAAGGTATCCCCAAAGTCCAGCCCTGACCTCGCGCCCCGGCCTCAGGTGCAGTTCCCACCCGCGTGGGGCAGCGCAGGCTGGGGACCACGCGCCAGGGGTGGGAGGGAAAAGTTTCTTTTCCCGCTCCCTAGCTGCCCACCCGGGGAGGCTGCTCCTTTCCTCCCTCTCTTGGGCTCGCTGCGCCTCTGCCCTACCCCCACCGTTGGCGGGGGGCGGGGGGCGGGGGTGTCTCTGAGGAAAAGCGGCGTGTTTGCGCACGGGGGTGGGGAGAGTGGTGAGCAGCGGCAGCTACCACTGGTCCCCCAGCTCTCACAGCGGTTGACAAGCAGACAGCCGCTGGTCAGCGGAGCGAGCCGAGGAAAGGGACTGCACACCAGGCCCCCTTTCCCCTCGGCTCGCCGAGCGCCGCGCGCCCCTGCGTCGCCCTGCGCGCCCCCGCGGCAGACACCTACGCAGACGCGAAAGTGAAAGGGTTGGGGGTGGGAGGAGTAGCGACCGAGCCCGGAGGGCGGCCGATGGCGCGCGGGTGCCTGGCGGGGGTGGAGGATAGAGCTGTGACCCGTTAGCCCGGGATTCTCCTCCCGCTGACCTGCGGAGCCACCGTCTCTCTCCTGCGCTTCCCTGAAGTCCCAGGTCCCCTACCCCCCACTACAAAGATCACACAAGGGGATGGATGTGTGCATATTAACGCGCACTCACGTGTGTGAGATACGCTTCATCCCCAGACTCTTCCACGGTTACACTGACCCTTGCGGGGGGGCGGGGTGCCGGGGGAGAGTTACACTGTGAATGTCACTACCATTTACAGGCTACCCTGCTTGTTATGACTCAGTTAATCCCCCCCCCCCCAACCACCACCACACACACACCCCAGAACTGACCACACACACACACACACCCATTCTAGCATAAAACTCCTTCTTCTATACTTATTGGACCCCTTCCCCCAGCCTTCTGGGTTCTTTCCCATTCTCTTCCTAAATAGCTGTGAAAGTTGCTAATCCCTTCCCACACAAAACCGTGTTAAACAGGGAGCTGCCCTGTTAAAACAATCACTGCCTTTCTTCAACCGCATTCCCACTGTCCGAGTGTCGACCTTTCCCGTTTCATCCATCACCCACAGTGCTGGCACTACTCAGTTCTTAGACGGCTCAAGGTGGCATTTTAGCCTCTAGCAAAATAAGCTTTTGACTCAATTTCCTTATTTGTAAGGAATGTAACATCCTTAGGGCATTTTTTTTAGGTGAAATCGAGAAAATAACTGAATAATGTATTTTCAAATTAGCATATTAATATATAGTCAATGAAAATTTAAAGTACAACTATTTAGAAGTATACAAACTGCAAAAACTGAATTTTGAAATGTATCAAAAATAAGATGGATTGACATTGATGGGTTGATAAAGTAGACGGATGGATAGATAGGTGATAATGCATGCATGTAGTAGTACATTAATGGTAGATCTAGGTGGTTGGTATACCAGTGTTCACTGTAAAATTCCTTCAACTTTTTTGTATGTTTGAAAGTTTTCATAATGAAATGTTAGAGAAGGCCATTATTTAAGGTAACCTATATAATATAAATTCTGTTTACAAAACTGATAAATTAGGCATTGATTATTCCTTCCCCCTTTACAAAATGATTTACCATATGCATTCTAAACTTAGGTACTCTATCCCTATTTTAGTCAACAGTTTCTATTACAGACAACTTCTCAGGGACCAGATAATGTTGTAAAGTGAGATTATTATAACTGCAACATTTTAGAAATTTAGAGATTTTTTTCGTTTTTTTTTTATTGTCCATTCTCAAATTTTTATTTTCCCTGCCTTTAAAACAGTTTGGTATTATAAAAAAATAAGACTGAGCTTTTGAGCATATGTGAATATTCTTTTGAAACTTTATCACAACAAAATTGCTTTGGAAGGTGGTCCATATGCCCATATATATCAGCTTCTCCTATCCTTTGGGAGAGATATTAGGGGATCTTGCAATGAATAATAGGCAAACCTTTACTTGTTTTTGGATACCTGAATATTTAGATATTTGCCTAAATGTATGATCAATTAAGTGTCCTTTTTATTATCATTTGCTGGCTGTAAAACAAGAGGCGGTCCTCCTGTGCCACCCTGAAGGAAGAAGAGCTCCAATACAAGATCTATAGCTCCCTCATCTGAAGGGAGAATGATAATGGTTTTGACTGGAATCACCCCAATCACCCCTCTGAGAGACTCCATCAAAGATGGGGATGCAGGGGTTTCTGGCTGTTTGGAATACTCTTCATTCCAATGTCCATTAATAAGGAGCTGGGTCCACTCTAAAAAGTATATGCCTAGAAATGTCATCGCTTACTTGTTTTTCAGGTAAATGTCTCTTACCAAAGTTTGTTCCTTTCCTTTTAGATAAGTGTGTGTATATGTATGTATACACGCAGAAGGAAGAAAATGTGTTTTTAAGAAATAAGAAAGGAAAAGTACAGAAAAGAACATTAACTTAATCTCTAAATAGTTGGAGACTATTTACAGCAGCCAAATAGTCTTAAATCTTAAATTTTGAAGTAGCATCAAGTATCTCCCTTTGACAATTGTTCACCCTCCATTCACAGTCTCGGTAACACAGGACACCTCCCTCCCTTGTCCCTTTAGTGTCAAGTTCCCTGAGGTCTGCTATGGTAAAGTGCACGACTCAGCGTTTGCAATTTACATGTGTGACATCAGATCCTTTATTATATGACTTCAGATACAAAGCCTAATGCCATCTAAGTTTATGTTGGAAAAAAAAAAAATTCTCCCTTGCTCTTTATTTCTTTATTTCAGCTTTAGCAGAACCATCTCTTGGTCTCCTGATCCTAATCTCATTTCTTCAAACAGCTGACACTAGGGGGAGAAAAAAATGGCATAATGTTGTTTAAGCCATGAAATCATACACCCCACAAATAAAATTGAATATATTTTGAAACGTATTAAATACCTCTCCTTTATATCTTTATTTGCTAACCAGAAAATTGTATTACTATAATTTAATTTAATAATTTTTAAAAGTTAAAACCTAAACATTTGGTCATAGTTAACTTCATTAATAGTCCTAGCCACGTTAGCTTTTCTTTCTAAAAAGCTGGGGTTTTTTTTGTTTGTTTGTTTTTGTTTTTTTGTTTTTTCTTCTCCCTGTCTCTTACCAGCTGTGAGAAATAGTTGAGAAAGAGTCAGGGAGAGAAGGGGTGGGGGGAAGGAGATTCAAGGGAGAAGATGAATAGGAGAATAATATAAGATAGAACTTCTTTGTTTATTGCAAAACACACATGTTACAGTTTATAAACATTGCAAGCAAATAAGAAATTGTAGACAAGATAAATGCAAAACATATCAGAGTTTTTGTTAATATCCAAAAAAAAAAAATAGACCAAACTATTTTCTAGACTAGCTAGAATATTTTTATTAGCTTTGGTTATTCATTAATTTCTGTATTTGCTTACCTATTTATCTGTCTACCTTAATTTCATTTGTAGTCATTTTAAATGGAAAATACACAAACCTAATACATTTCTATGGCCAGATTTTGAGATGACAGAACACCAAACAGCCCATGCATCACAATTAGTATGCCATATTATTAGAAGCAAATCAGATTTCACTGTGCCTACACTGATGTTCTAAAATTAGAAATAATGTACAATAGTTGAAAGGAGGGGCTTAGAGCAGTATATTTTAATAAAAATAAAGCTATTTTGAATTTCTTTCTTTTTTTTTACTCTACCCTTTTCCTTGGTTTAGCAAAGGAAATTCATCACTTTTAAATAACTATGCTAATCTTACATAAATAACATTATAGTTTGTATGCTCATTAGGATTATGCATCCAGGCTGTTCTCTGATATTATGTGCAATAACAACCACAGAAAAGTGAAACAATCCAGTGGGTCAGGTGTGAGAAACATAAGAGTCTCTGTTGAACTTGATGAAAAACTCATTTAGAACTTCTCATTAGGACTTCACAGGAGCAGTTAGCTTTTCAGTAGTTGGCACTATATTTTTAGCAGCATTTTAACAGCTGTCAGTAACAACTAAGACAACATTTTGATCAACACTATTTTTTTTTTATTCTAACAAAGATTATTGCAAAGAAACAAAATGCTTCAGGATTTAAATGTTGAGCTATGAAAGCAACAAAAAGGGTATTGTTATATAAAATGTTAATAATACATCAGGGACAGACAATAAATTAGCTATACAAAATGAAGCCAACTGAATTTTTAAATTTTAATTTTCTGATGTACACATAATAAAAGTGATTTTATTCTTAAAAAGTGTGTTCAATGTTGGAAACAGAAATGTTAGAATAAGAGAATGTGCAGTATATAGTGTCATATATTTGCAAGTAGGTCAAGAATAGCCATGTGGGCACCGGAAACGAATAAAATCTTTTCCTTAACATTAGAGTTTATAAAGAGAGGTTATCACATGTCAGATATATGACACTGGAAATAGCAGACAGAAAAATGTAAGAAGCTTCATGACAGATGTCATCTTTATTCCTAAAGATAGAGGTAAATTTGCTATGGGTAATGCATTACCAAGCAAACTAAAACTAAATCTCTGCAAGTGTCAAATTTCCCTTTCACCTGTAGTCTTCTCAAATTGAGTGATTTTTGTTCCAAGGGAAGTAGAGTAATGGTATATTATTAAAGAAGGGTACTTTATCATCTCATCCAGAGGTCATATGCTCATTTCGAGGACCTAATCCAAGTTTTGAGTTTGTCCCAATTGAGGCAGCTGAGTATTTCCCACTTCATCTAGCTGGCTCAGTGAGTAATTAATGCATTCTTATAACAAATGTTATTTTTATTGTATTGCATTTGTTTCTTCAAATCCTTTTGGGGGCACCAATCTATTAGCTCTTTCAATATGAAGCATTTTTAATTGCTTGGTAAGACTTCTTCAATACACATGCTGTTTTGGAAAGCTGAGGTTAGATATCCTTTCCTGCTTACCAGTACAAACCCCTGCCAGATGCAAATCTTTTGGTGCTGATAGTTTTTCAAAGAGTATTATAAGGCTTTCTTAGTGCATGAAATTTTGACATTAAATATCCATAAGTAAAAATGAAACCCACATAAACACTTCCTATATGTAAGGTATATGCCACATCAGTTATTAATATTTAAACCATAATCTATTTTGAAGTGCTTAGTGCTAATTATTGCTAGACTTTAATATTTTATCAAAACAAGTAGACGTGTTTTCACTTAAACTAGTTCATTACTTAAAAAAAAAAGTGCTATTTAATGGCCTTCACCATGAAGATGGAGCCACATCCTCCAAGTAGAAACCGAGTAACATTGCCACTGTACGATGGCAGTACAGATTGCTTGCTTATATAAAGGACCAAATAAGCACCTAAAGTCTTAGGATTTTCCTAATATATTTATTAATTAACTTCTACTATGTTGTTTTGATTTAATTAAAAAGCACATAGTTTTATAATAATTATGTATCTCAAAGAAAAAATCCAGGAAAATTATTTTTATAACTATATCATTTCAACATATTATTACCACATTCATTTATAAATTATATTGCTTTTTTCTGGTTTGAGTATCATATGAACTGAAGTTTTGTTTGAAAAACTTTTTAATTACCTTTATGTAAAAATATATATATTATTGTTATAATTCAATAAAAACTGCCAAGTAACAGAATGCAATATCATTTATTCATATACTTTTATCCACTATATGTTCAATCTGTGGCACCATAGGATTATGATACTAGAACACAACTACTAGTACATTAGAAACTATGGACACAGTATCTAAATCAAGATTATTAATCATGGCAAACATACTCACTGAGAAATTCAAGCAAACATTAATTTCTGCAGATAATTAAAAAAGCCCAAGGTGCAAGAAGGAGCCCCAAAGCTCAATCTCCTTAAATAAAAAGTCCAAGCAGAAACTTTTAGCCTAAAGCTGTATTTTACCTCTTTTTCACAGAACCAGCAAATCAAGCAGTACACTAGTCAGCTTGCATGGCTTTGAATCCTAGCTCTATCATCTAATCATATGACCCAGGACAAATTACTTAATCTTTCTAGTTTAGGTTTCCTCATTTGTGAAATGAGATTATTGATACCACAAGATACGCACTTAACACAGTACCTGGACCTAGGAAGTGATCTCAAAAATGTTTACCTTTAGAGGTTTGTCACAGAAACTCATGATTGGTCCTTCTGGGGTTTGAAAATCTTGCTTTCAGGTTTTTGAGGCCCCTGGAGAATCGGAGCTTCACCTGAGGTGTTCAAGTACTTCAGACTTCTAAAAATTATCTTTCCTAAAAGAGATTTAAAATTTTTAGCATGCACCAACATTGCCTGGAGCGCACATTAAAAGAGATCACTGGGCCCCACCCCCAGTTTCCCATTAGTAGGTCTGGGGTGAGACCTAAGTATTCACATGCCTAACAAGTTCTCAGGTTGATTGTGCTCCTATAACAAAATACCACAGGTTAGGTAGTTTATAAACGGCAAAAATTCATATCTTACAGTTTTGGAGGCCGGAAATCCAAGATCAGGATACAAGTACAATTGAGTGAGGGCCCTCTTCTGGGTCACAGACTTTTCATGTACTCGCATGGTAGAAAGGGCCAGGGAGCTCTGTGAGGCCTCTTTAATAAGCGCACTGATCCCATTCACAAGGGCTCTGCTCTCGGGGCTTAGTCACCTCCAAAAGGCCCTACCTTCTAATATCATCACCTTAAGGATGAGGAAGGTTTCAACATGAATTTGGGGAGGGACACAAACATACAGACCAGAGCGACAGGCCTAGGAATTCAGCAAATTTAACCACAACTCTGCTCATCTTATTTGGTAACATGTTGACCTTTAACCTAGAAATAATCTTCAGGTATTTCAGATATACTGATATATTAGTCAAGTACAGATGCAGCTCCTATGCAAAGAGCCCAAAATATAGTGCTCAAACAGGAAAGACGTTGAATTCTATCTTACATAAAGTCAAGAAAAATTAATATGGTCCAAGGTATATAGGTGGTTCTGCTGTGTGAAGTCTTTACCAACCCATGTCCCTTTTTGTTCCCTGCTTCCACAGAGTGTTGTCCTCATCTGTGTGGTGGAGGCTGAATCACCAGAATCACATCTACAATTTTCTCTTAAAAAACAAAGAATTTTAACCAAGTAATTGTCATACATTACTTTGCTTACATCCCATTAGCCAGAGCAATCTTTAAGAAAAGGTGGCCATGCCACACAAACACTGGAGTTTTGCTACTGAAAGGAGGAATGGGAGAATAAGTATAGGGGGCAATTAATGGTCTTTGTCAGGCGATGACCAGCTCTACTGAGTAGAGAAGAAAATGAGATGGGCTTATACTATGACACAAAGATCTGAGGTTCTAGCTAAGGACAGGTGTAAGAAATTATGGGTGGAAGAGGGGGTATTGTCAGGGGCTGGGATGTAGATGCAGCAGATATCAGGATTTATACTCTGAAAATCAAGGGGGTCATCTTTTGCAATAAACCAAGATAGTGGAGTCAAGTAACTAAATATTTTAGGAAAAATGAGCTAATCTTTTACTAAGCCACACAGTAAGTTTGCAGAGCAAGTTAGATTCAATTAATAATTTTCTGAAGTGAGAGGAAACATATTTAATGCAAACCAATACAAAAAAAATAATCATTGAAATATAACAAGACTTTGTTATGTGAGATAAATCAACAGAGTTCGAAATGCTTTCAGAGAAAGCCAAAAAAAAAAAAAAAAAAGGCTCAAATCTTAACTTATGCCTGAAGTATAGAGAGAGAGAGAGCTAATAAGTGGCCCTTAGCCGGTATTTTAGCACAGAAGCACTCTCTCCTTTAGCATGTCTGCCAGACAGCACAGCACAAGACTGACAATCATTTGGTTAATAGCAAGACAACTGGTTTCCTTCCTTACAACCCGTGTCCCTTCCAATTAGTTGATACCCATGCCTGATAGGTCAGTGCTGGCATACAGGTCATTAAACATTATCAATGTTAACCTCTGCTTTTAGGGACTACTCAAATTTTCTTGAAAGATGTTCAGACCACAAAGGACCAATAAAGAAGAATTCCTCATAAAAAAAAAAAAAAAGTACTTTCTCACCTCCCATTCTGCAAAAACTCTGCATGTGGGATGGATTAAATGGAGAAAGAAAGACACAATGCCCAGTTGATTTGTCAGCCTCTATATGAGATAAGAGTGGAAGGTCTGCAGAAAGCATACAATTTGTCATTTCTGGTTCATATGCTATTTAGAATTTATTGGCTTTTCTGGAACTTTGATGAGGAATTCCAGAATCCCCATACATTCCAGATGCCATATGTCTACTCTACTTACAGATTGCAAAATGTTGAGACAGATTACAAAAGAATTTGTGAACTTCCTATTTTGAAGGAATTTTTAAGTAGGATTTATTCTGATCTGGGATAGCAAAGACAGCAATCTATAAGCAGAGTGATGGAGTAAGATACCTATCAGTTTGCTTAGCTTTTTAAATAATTACTTTGCAAAGAAGAAATGAGATCAGTAAGAAAGAAAGGCCCACTATAGCCTGATGAATCTGTGGGTGATAAAGTACATTAGAACTTTGACATCCAGCCTTTTACATTTTCATTGAAAACTTACTTCTATGTAATAAACCAGGTATCACATAAAAGAGGTAATCCAGCAGTGTTCGTTAGGGTGGTAGTAAATTACAAAGGTTAAATGCATAGACTCTGGAGCCAGCTTAGGCTGGGTTTGGATCCTAGCTCTTTCTCTCAGCAGCTGTGTGACTGTGGGTAAATTGCTTAAACTCTGGGCCTTAGGTGCGTCACCTACACAATGAGATGATATAATTTACCTCATAGAGTTGTTACAGAATTAACAACTTGTATAATGGCTGGCTTATAGTAAACAATAAACATTAGCTATGACATTTTTACATACTCTTAATTCTAAACCACTTGCTCCTATCCATTTCTCTGCCCATATTATTTTCCACTCTCCATGCACTTGGCATTTGATTTTATTGGATCACTTCTCCCATATTTTGTGTTTTTATTATTAATATCTAGGCTATTTGATATTCAGGACTATCTGCTTGGCTTCTTTCCACTAACATTTAGGCACAATTTCTTCTGATATCTCAAGCCTCCTATCATAAAGCATACTATTCTTGGGGAACAGTTCCATGTAACCTAGTGTCCCATGGTATAAACTTGACCTGGATCTTTACATAATATTTATAGTGTATTTTTACTACTTGAAGAAGTAAATTCCCTTCAATGGTATGGAAGAGACAATGCTATGGGTTCCCCAAATTTCATTTTATTTTTCCTTTTCTGAGCACACAGGAAAGCTACATATCTCAGCCTCCTTTGCATTTAGGTTGGGCCCATATGATTTGGCCTGGATCCTGGTATAGTGGAAGTGAAGTGCTTGACAGGTTATAAACCACCCTTCCCCTGTGTGATTGTATAAGCTATAGGTTTCCTTACCATGAATGCCTAGCGGGCCTCAAGTTTATCATGGTAGCATCACAGTATGAAAGGAGACTGAATCCCAGAGTTACCTCTTTGAGGAAAGCTACTGAGGAAAGTTGCCCAGTTAGACTGTGATGTGAGTGAGAAATAAATCTTTATTGTATTCATTCTATGAGATTTGGGTACACTGTTCTGATTAACTTAGATCGTACAGAATAGGATTATTTGGACAGAAGATAAATCTATAGTGAATAGTGTTATAGTGAAGTTTGAATATAGTTGTATGAGGAAACAGTATAACTGAATTCATTATGGAGTTTAGGTAGCTGAGCAGAATGTTGTAGAGAAAAGAATGGGGCCTGTAGAATCCCACAGAACCAGATTCAAATTCTGACTCAAATATTTATAACTTCAACTTTAATATGGTCTGTTTCTGGAATCCAAATATACTTTCTTTCTAATAGTGTTATTGGGTAAGTCAACTAAAACCTATTAAGTAATTCTCTTCCATGCCTATACTCTTTCCAATATTCCAATATTTTCAATCCAGTATTTAATTTCTGTGATTCTCCATTCCAAACTGATCTTCATAAAATTGATTTCATAGGAATACTGGATTAAAGTCTTGACAAGAAAGGGTAGCAATTTGATCCAAAGAAAATATCTGTATCCTTAATTTGTGCCCAAATAAAACGAAATCATAAAATTTTATGTGTTGAAAATAGTAGAGAACAATTTCCCCTTTATTTAGTGCATTATTCAGAAAGTTCCCAAGTTAGAAAGGCTATGCCATGCAACATAGCACAATTTTGAAAATATTGTATTTAATTAAAATGAGAATTTCTGAAATGATTACTATAGAATTTATATTTAAAAATCTTACATAAAAATTCTGACCCATACAATATTTATAAGTTAATTATCCTTTTTTCCCCCATCTCAAATTAACAATTAGAAGAATGGTCTCCATTTCAAATTTTTGAGGGTGGGCCACTGGCGAAATGAGCAACCACAAAGACAGAGATACACGGTGGCCAGTTATTTTTCAACCTTTCTGTTTACACACACACAAAGCCCCTGGCACACACACTATAAACACAGGCTTCAAAGGCACACCTGCGAGAGCTACTGTTGTTACTTGCTATTTAGTAGTTAAACAAATTGTTTAGAATTTATGGCATATACTTGGTGGCTTTTTAAATTAAAAAAAAAGGTTATTAAAATAAAAGGCAAATATAGAAAATTTTACATTAGACTCACAAGAAAGGAGAATTAACAATTCAGCAGATATCACATAGTAAGTTTACAGAACTTGATCCTACATTGAGAAGTCACATCTTTAAAAAATCAGTATTGCAACAAACTAACCTCTCTGTGGCACAGGTTCTCTTTTGTAAAATTAGTAAACTCTTCCTTTTAATTATCAAATAGATGTCTCCCTGAAAATGGATAGAGGAGCTATATGCTCTCTCTGTCTTCTTTGCCTTTCTGATCTTCGCTTACCATTTCTTCTTTTCTTTCTTCTCATCCTCCCAACCTCTAATTTCCCTCAAAACTCTATTCCAACACCTCTACTCTCCTCTACCCCACCAATGTGGAGTTGAATTTTATGTAGAGTTTGGTTCTAAAGTCAATAAGCAAGGTGAAAAATCACATAAAGTCAGAAATTCCCTAGGGAAAAAAAAAATCCCTTAATTCGCCCTTAAAGTACAATATACATGATCATTTTTATGCACGTGTAAGGCTGAAATACCATCCAATTCAGCCAGTTTATTTTTCCCAGCATTGGAACAGATTGCTGTTTTCTCAGCTAAACACCTGATGAAGTAGTTGGCTTACAGTTGGGGGCCATCTTGTACAAAATAAAAAATGTATCTTTAAACACTTGAATCACACTCAGCATGGTAGGATGCTCATACTATGAGAGCGATTCAGGAACTGCGACCGACTGAGGGAACAGAACATCAGATTCACATCTCCCTTCCTGCGCTCCTCTGGGGCATATGCTCTAGTGGAACGTGGGACAGAATCACCCACACTATTTACATTCTTCTCATTCTCTCCTTCTCTTTCTGGCAGAGTTAGTAGAGTTGAGTATGGATGAGAACTTTATTCTATATGTATTAAGGACAAATTCTATCCAAAACTACAATTTTTTTCTAAGAAAGGAAGCTCATCTTAAAGCAAAGCTCAGGGTCTCTGTGCCTCCTGTGTGCCATGACAGGAACTGATGGCCCTTTTAATGGTAAGAAATGCCTCACAGATTATGAACGTACATGATGGGGAGACTTGGAGTCTGGGAGTCCAGAGGCTGGAGAGAGCTGACTTGCTCTATATCACAGTTTCTCAACCTTTGCTCTGTTGACATTTTGAATCATAGTTCTTTATTGAGAGGGCTAGTCTATGCATTGTAGAGTGTTTAGCAGCATCCTTAACTTCAACTCATGAGGTGCCTGCAATAATCATCCTCATCCCAAGTTGTGAAAACCAAAAACGTCTCCAGACATGGCCAAGTCACCCTTGGGGAGCAACATCACTCTTAATTGAAAAACTGCTGGATATAATAGAGCGGAAAATGTTTAAAGACATTGGGGACAAAATCGGAATGAAAGAAGTGAAAAAAGAAATATGGAATGGGGTAGAAAGAACTTTCTAGATAGTGCAAGCCTGGGCACTGTATGAGATGAAGTAGTCTCTGAAAAATCCTTACTCCCAGGAAGGTTGAAGGCTTTTAAAAAATAGATATGTCTAAAATCCCATTTGAATCTGTTTTATGTTATATGAACACCCTTCCATTTCCCCAAACCTTTAATTAAAGTCTGTTGTAAACACCAACACCACGTGAGAGCAGTTAGCTTGTGGCCATCGAGAAAGGGAAAGGGTTTCCTATCTGGGCTGACACAGTGTGGCACAAAGACAGTTCCACATGGAAAGGTTACTAAATTCAAAGGAAATGGCATCTTGGAACCAAGGTAAGCATTCCAAACATGGACTGTGCAAAACTCTTTGGATTGGTACAAAGAGTGGATCGTGGGTTGGAACAACTCTTATCTATGTCTTAAGGGGCAAGGGCCTCTTAATTAGCATCATTAGTGGCACTCTAAGGTTTTATGACCTATGGGTTTCACAAGCCACAAAGAGCCACCACCAACCCTGGCAAGACTTAGAGTGGGAGGAGATGAAGATACTCATCTCTTCTCCAGGTCTCTCAGGGGATTAGAATTAGAACCTGAGGCCTCCAGAAATGAGAGGTGATCACTTCTCATTGCGAAGATGGTCTTTACTATGTGATGTGGGTCTGCTCCAGGACAGTGATCATTCCCTTGCTCCTTCACCCTCAACATCTCACGGTCTATTTTGCTTTTCCTTCTCAGTTGCTCCCCTATTACACTGTCACAATGTCTCATTAAAAAAAAAATACTTTAGATACATCCTTTTGTTACCTTCCCAAGGCTACCCCACTATCAGAGTACAGATTTGGAAGGCTTCCCCTTGCCTTGGCGCCCGGCCCCTTTCAGGGTCAGATTCAAACTGTTTCCTGAACACATTCTGCTCTTTATTACTTCTGTGCTATTACAGTCTTAAGCTGCTTCTCCCTAAATATTAGTAATATTTACCAAAATATTACCATAGTTTCAGGCCTTAATCTATTCTACTCTACTTTAATATATAGGTTCGATAATACTATTTCTTATAAGATAAACTCTGAACTCAAAAATTTTTATCTATACCTCTTTATAGGCATTTATCATTTCCTATTCATCGTAGTAGCTATTAGTATACATGGTATATTTGCTTATAGATGAAAAGCTCCTTGAAAACAGGAACTATGTCTTAACATGATGATTGGTTCATAACAGCTGTTAAGTAGTTAATTTTAATTTTTTCCTATTTTTTCCAAAAAGAATTTAAGATGGCTTACTTAGAAGGACACAAAATGTTGGCTGACTTAAATTAGAATAAAGTACAAAAAAAAAATAAGAGGTAGAATAGAAACTTAAGAAAAGTAGTTTATTAATAAATGCTTCCTAAAAAATAAATCAACTTTATTTATATAGGAATTGCCACTGAGTTAGTTCAATCTTAAAACTGTATGTGCTTCCTCACTCAAAACTCTCACCCAAAGGTGATATCCATTCTCCATTCCATTTTTTATTACATATATTCTCCATTTCCCAAATCTGGCCAGACTTTATTATAAACTGCTGCCTTCTTCCACAACCTTACCTTCCTGACCACAGTGCTGGTTCTAGGCATGGGCACTTGATTCAAGCCAGCTCAAATTCTTCTCCTGGATATTTAGAGCTGGAGCAATAAATAAGATCCTTTTCTCTACAGATGGTAAGCTAGGAATCTGCTGAATCACTACAGTCCCTGGGTATATACAGAAAGCCGATTTTCCAGGAGAAGCAGCCAATCTATACAAAAAAGCAGATATCAGAAAGAGAGAGAACTCTGACAGTATTTGAACCACTGGTCTTGTTTCTGAGAACCGCCCCCCTGCGTCCCCCCAACCCCCGAAAACATTCCTTGTCCCCTGCCTTCCAAAGCATATTTATTAGAACTTCTTTGGATTTTTACTAATTTAAGTCAAAACCCTTGAATCTGACAATCCAGCATTTCCAGCACCCAGTCAGCCTTATCTTGCTTCTAAACTCTCAGTTGAAAGCTGCCTTCTCCCAAATGCCAGGCTCATTCTTTCCTCTGTGGTTTTCTTAGTTATTTCCTTACCTTGAATGACCTCTTGCCTCCTCTCCCTGCAATACTAATTCTTGCCTTTCTTTAGGGTCCTATTCAAGATCTATCTCCTCCATTAAAATCCTTCTCAATTGATCTTTTTACTCTCTGAACTACTGTAGCCCTTATATCCCTAGCTTTTACCATGTTGTCTGAAACATTTATTTGTCTGCCTTGGTTTGTTCTCTTATATGTTTTCTCTGTTAGAAGAAAAATTTTTGGTTGGTTTATTACTTACACACTCAACTGCCTTTAAGAAACAGTGTTTCCCCCTTTGTTAGCACCTTGATTTGTTTGAGTATGACAGTGTAGGGTGAGGGTTTAGGGAATATGAAATTGGTCTACATCAAAAGAGAGAGACTATGAAGGTTTTGCAAGCAATTCAGAAAAAGAGAAATGGGGAGCAGAGAGGAGAGGTGGGGAGGGAGAGGAGAGGGAAGCAGTGAAGCAAGAGAAGGCTATGCGATGCCCAAAGTGATCATTCTCTGCGATGCTCAGTTGCTCAGGAAATTAAAATAAATTCATATAATGTGTGGAGAGCATGTATATTTTACAGAAATTGGTTAAGGGATAGAAATTTGGGTGTAGATTGTCAAAGGGAAAAACAGAAGCTACACACATGGATGCAGGTGCTACAGACAGAGTGACCATGAAAGAGATGAACTCTTAGGGGTTTGCAGAAAGCATGAGAAGAGTTTACAAATTCAACCAGGTCTGGATTTGGGGGTTCAAATCAAGAGGCAGGAGGTCACAGTGAACATCTGCATTATAAGTGTTCATTCATTTAGTATTAGACAAGTTAATCTTGTCTTCCCATGTTGTTTATAAGTTTTATGATATAGAGACCATGCTGTCTTCTGCCTCCAAATCTGTCAAGCTGTGTCATGATCAAACTGTTTTTATCCTTTGTCTCTTCACTCTCCAATGCTTCCTCTATATCAATGTTAGGCCAATAACTAGATTCTCTGCTCTGTAGTAAAAGGAGGAGGAAATAGTGAAGAAAGGAGAGCAGGAGGATAATCTATAACTGGTCTTTGCTGCCATGTTAAACTCCTCTGCTGGTGAACAAACTGCTTTACTCTCTGACATCACCTGATTTATCTGACCTCACCTCCTCTTACCCAATATGATTCTCTTTTCCAGGAATGCTGGTTTTTCCTCTGTCTACTTTCACTGTTTGGAGTCTCATCTCAGTGTTTTTATTTGTTTGTTTGTTTGTTTTGTTTTGTTTTTTAATGCTGTTATCGTCACCTAAAACACTCTCCATTCTACTCTCTACCTATTAAATCCTACTTGTCCTCAAATTCCAGCACAAAACAGTTCCTCCAGGAAACCTGTTATGACTGTCAGTCACTCTCCAATTACCTTTCTTCTGAGCTTTAATTACATTTATAGTTTGTACCATGCCACATAGCACCGATTATTGCTCTAGTGGTTTTATGATGGTTAATCTTCTCATACGCAGCTTGAAGACTGAAAGACTGATTTTATACTTTTGATACAGTGGGTGCTCAGGACTTAGTAAATGTTTAAGAAGTCCCTCCCCTAAGTGGACTCACAAAGGCTGGGGGCTTTGGTTTCCTACTTTCTCCAATACTAGAAATTTGCCTGTAAAACAGTAGGTACTCAATGAATATTTGTTTAATGATGAATGAATGAATGAATATCAATCTACCAACATTTATGACTCCCAGTAGCCAAGACCAGTCTTTTCACTTTGTCTCTCCCACCTATTAAGGCATTTTTTATAACTCTCTTGAATCTAATAATTATACTTCTTTTGTTGGATTGCCCAGTCTTTTAGGTATTTTCAGATGCTGCCACTAGCTCCTTTAGTGTGCCATCAGTCATTCTTAAAGCACCACACTTATTTCAAATCATGTTTGTGCCAAATTAATCTATTTATACTGAAAGAAACATGGGAGCCAGGCATATGCATACCTTGCTCCTTCACTTCCATGTTCCCTTGAGTGTGTATCATAATTTTGAAAGCGTAGATCTTGGGCATATATATGGTAAAAAAATAATCTCTCGAAACATACATTTTCATAAATAGAAATATTAATATAATAAATATCAATTATCCCCAAATTAATATATTAAAATCTAATGTAATTCTTATCAAAATACCAACAGAAAAATTTATTTAGTGGAAATTAACAGATTGATTCTAAAATTCACTTGAAATAAAAAGCTGAGAATAGCCAAAGTAATTTTAAAAAAGAATACAGGAAAGGGACTTGACTATTTATATATCAAGATTTATTGTAAGGCCATAGTAATTACATCAGAATGATGTTAGTGCAAGGATATACAAAGAGACTAATTAACTGAATAGAGGGCTCAACATACAAAGGAAGTAAAAGAGAGAGAGGGAGAGAGAGAGGAAAATGGCATTACAAATTAGTGAGGGATATCACATTGGAAAAAAAAATGATGCTGAGATAATTGATTGACCATATGAAAAAGAAATATACCTACTATGCCATATACAAAATAAAATAGATTCCATGTGAATTAAAAGCTCAAATGTAAAAAGTAAAAACCACGATACTTTTTTTAAGACTGGGGTAGGAAATTTTTTTCTAAATAACACAGAAAATATATAGCCCATAAAAGATAAAAGATGAATATATTTGACTACATTAAAATTTGAGGTTTATTTATAAAAAAAAAAAGAAACATCATAAAGAAAATTAAAAGGCAAGTCATGAACTGGGAGAAAATATTTCAAACCATTTATCTGACAGAGAATGGTATCAGAAATGTAATTTTAAAAGCTCAATTAGAAAAAGATAAAAAATTCAACAGAAAATAATGGGCAAGAAGATGAACAGGCAATTTACAGAAAAAGAAAAGTAAATGGCCATGTATGTACAACTCTACTAGTATTCAGGGAAATACAACATCCAATAAAATTGAGAATTTGCATACCCTATTTTATTGCAATTCCTCTTTTAGGTATATGTATGCTAGAGAAGCTCTTGCATATGTGAACAAGTAGATGTGTACAAAGAATCTCAGCAAAATTATAATTGTAAAAAATTGGGGGAAAAACTCAATTCTCATTAATAAGGGAATAGACAATTGTAGTATTTTCCCAAAAAAAGTAAAAATAAACAAATTAGGGCTACAGAAATCAACATGAATAAACCTCAAAACCATAATTTGAAGGGGAAAAGCAAATTGTCGAATATGTATAACACGATATCATTTACATAAAGTTTAAAAACACATAAAACAATATTTCATATTATTCAAGGACATATGTTACGTAGTGTTGCAGACTGGCTTCCTCATAAAACAGCTTCTGAGATAAAGATTAACAGCAGGAGGTTCTTTAGGAACCGTTTTTGGAAACAGCAACTCATGGAAAGGAACTGAGGAAAGCAGAGCTGGACAGAGGGAGAGTTTGGGCCATGATGCAGTCTTAACAACGGCCTCAGTCAACCCCTCTGAAAGCTTGTGAAACTAGGTTGCCCCTCAGAATTGTCCTGAGTTGGGTGAGGGCCCTAGCCTGCAATGAGGGCCTTGTCCTTCACACTGGATGTGGGAAGGTACATGACCTTGGGGGAGACAGCTCTTCTCAGACCTCATGCAGTCATTAGGAACATTCATGTAAATATTCTGATTTTTTTCTTAGACATATGAAGCATTATACTTCCCCATGTCCTTTGAGTAGGGTACAACCATGTAATGTGTTTTGGCCAATAGAATTTGAGCAGAAGTTGTATGAGTCACTTCTGGGTAGATACTTTTAGTAGTGTACATGTGATTTTCCACTCCCATGGTGATCTGTGACATTTCAGATCGGTGCAGGTTCTTCCAGCTGCATGTCTGAATGAAGACAAACTGGAGCAATGCATGTAACTATCCTGTGACCAACATTAGGAATGAACAGAGATAAACACTATCTATTTTAAATCACTGATACATTTTTTTTTTTTTTTTTGAAACTGCAACATAAGAATCCAGGTATCCCAACTGATATCGCCTCTTGACTTGTCTCTCTTGTCTTGTTCCCTAGATCAGGGTTGCACAAAATGAGTGTTGCAAAAGGTAACCATGTGAGCTACTCTCCAAAAGCATGGAAACCTCATATGTTCACTAGCATATTAAATTTCCAGGGCAGTCTTTCCATAAAGAAACCTGTTTTAACTAATTTTAATCTTCATTTCACAAACTCATTTGATTATGGAACCCGAAATATAACATCTATTAACATCTGACAGAGGAACACATTTTTGGAAATTATGCCCAAAGCAATCTTCCCCTTTCCATTCCAAATGAAACACATGGGGCAGGTCTACTTGGAAGTGAAGAGAATGGAACTGGAACTTATTTACAATGAGTTCAAGGACTAAAAGCCTTTCTGTAAACATAACATTTCAGTAGAATTGACTTGTTATAAAAAAGAGCAAAATATTCAATTGGCTTCAAAATCAATCAATACACACATAGGATATACAGACTAGGAAACACAAATATGTATTAGATACACAGCCCTTAATCACCTAAGGTTAGCACTATGTTTGCAAAGATAATATGTGGACACAAAGAAAGCAAAACAATAAATGTATACACTGTCAAATGAGTGGGTGTAGATAGTGGACGTCTACATCACACAATGAGAGAGGGCCACAGTTGGTGTCTATACTCTGTGTATTGCATCATAGATTTGCTGAGTCATGGAACACTTATTCTTTGATATTCTGACTCTTTTACTGAAATGTAATGTATAAAAACATAAATCTTAGGTACAAATAATTACGGTGATTAGCATTTCTGTATATTTCCATCACAGCATCAGAAAACATAAGAATATTTGCCAGTTTCCTAATCTGGTAAGTCTAAAAAAATGTCTGCCTGCCTACCTTACCACTCCAGCAAGTTATATAGCACCACTTGCTGTCTGAGAAAATGGCCCTCAGAATGAGGAGGCAGGGCAGATGGCTGCTTAGGCCTTTATAAAAAATTGTTTTCTTACAGAAGTTAGATGAATTAAGGAATTACTTCTTTTGAATGAAAACTCCTTATTTTAATTAATCAAAGTGGTCGACCACCTAGAATGGATGGAGCAGAATGTTGTATAATTTCTAACCTTTCCTCTTTCTTTTTATGTGTTCTGAATGAAAACTATGTTAGCTGATAAGAAGGAAAGATAAAAACTTTAAAAGAAACAAAAACTTACCAAAGTCTTGTTTTTGTCTCTACACTTTAGAGTTTCAGATAGGATTAAAATTCATAGTATAATATGTTAGAGACAGAATCCAGATATTTTGGGAGTGGATGGCTCAGCAATAAAACACAAATTACTTTTAGACTCAATCTATTATTTATTATTTCAATTTATAAAAAATGCACCCAATGCATCTTTGGGATGAAGAGTTCAAAGTCATTGTGATTGTTTAGTTGGCTTTTCCTTGGCATTTAGAAATCTGCATATTTTATGTTGAAGTTGTGTTCTATAAAAGATTTTTATGCCATAAAAACAAAAAATAAATTTTTAAAAATAAAATTTGCAGTGTCATCACAAATATATTAAATACTTTCAAGTTACATACCAAATAATATACTGTCAATAAGAGGTTTTAAATTATGAGGAAATGGCTGCTCAGATTTGCAGTGGGGCATTATTTTTATCACTATAGTTAATCATTCCTAATGCCTTGAGGCCAGTAAAAAAAAAAATCCTTCATACAATCAAAACCGTGAACCCCATTATTTATAAACTGAAGTAGTTTCTTTAGTTGGATTATCTGTGCTTCCATGATTACATTACTATTTCTAACACCTTCCTTCTTCCCCCCTCCAACTCTTCCTTTCCAACCCTCCAAATTCCAAAAGATTTTGGTCTGCTTAGTAAGTCCAGCTTTCCAACTTGAAAAAAAGAGAAAGTGCTTATGCTGAACTCAAGTTTCTCAAATCACTTTAGTTTGAGATTAGTAACAATTCTTAGAAAATTCTAATTTTGATTCTCAGACTCTACTTATAGTGATAAAAAAAATAGTTTCCTGTATTAAAAGTTAATTTTAAGTGTTTAATTGAAAAATATTACTTTGAAATCATTTTCTTGCTTTTTAAAAATATATATACTTTATGTAAATGGATAAGGAAAATTAAACTGTCTTTTAAAAGCTTATTGGAGATACCTTCATACATAAGTACTCAAATGTTGAGTCTGGATTTTGTTTTCTACTTGAGTTTCTATTATTTCTTTCTTGTAAAATATTTCATATCTGATGGAATGCAACTATTTTCAACTACAGTAAAAGTAATCAAAGTTTAGCTATATAATACGATGTATTGCTCTCTTTATTAAAGGTGAAATAGTTTAATACATTCATAAATTCATAAATCAGCAGCTTCTTTGCAAGCTTCTTAGATTAAATTAGATGGCATTTAATTATTAAGACAACTAGGCAATAAGTGAGATGCTAATTAAAGCCCCCCAAAAGAGCTATTCTCCAATCCTGATTTATAATTCAGTGTCCATCAAAAGAGTCAAAGAAAAGTCATTATATCTCCTCATGTCTGAATATCTTGGAAAAAATCTAGCTGTTGAATCCAGTATCATTACATCTAAACCTGAACATAAAAAACTAAGCATATAAAACAACTGAACAAATAAACTAAAAAAAACCTCCTAGAGTGAGATTTCAAAAAAGACAAGGATATAACACAAGCTACTTAGAAAAGCACATTTCACATTTTTGCACAAAAAATTGAAAACAATGCAGCATTTTCAAATAGCAGGTAAATAGACATTTGTGTTATACCATTAGTTCAATATTTCTGTAGCATAAATAGGATAAATAAAGCTATATGGTATAGAAATAGATTCTTAAAAATCTAGTTCAAGTTTTATCTTGCTCATCGTATTAGTGTGAATAAAAATAATACAAAAGCAAACTTCTTATTATTAAGCACTTAATGAAATACTGGTTTTAATCAGATTTAGGATATAAACTACAGAATGAAGAATCAGAGATCTTATTACTTGGTACAATGAAGTATTTTTGAAGCTACTTTAATTCTTGCAACCTCTTGTTGATAGAGATGATGAGATCACCACCAGGAAGAAGCTGGGTGAGTTCTTATGAGGCTGTCCACCTAGAAATTTCTAGCGCCAAATTCATATCATATCAAACACTGCTCTGTTCTCTCTGTACTGCCTTCAGGAAAGCATAAACAACCCCATATGCTATTGTAAATTGCCCAAAAATGCAGTCTAAGGAAATAGTCATTTAAAATTTTTATACATTTTCTCTAAGATTTCAACTCTGTGATGTGTTAATGAAATAGGAGTGAAGAATTTCAGAATATATAAATTTATACATATGTATAATTTTCAGAATATCTAAAATGAGTAAAGAATTAAAGAATTTAATAAGAATGAAGAATTTACTTAGTGCAATTCACCTAGTTAATTAAGGTAATCCTATGGTAGTTGGGTTATTTACATTTATTGAATTAATTAGCTAGTCAAACAGTTTTTTAGCAGAGCCAAGCTCTATGCTGGGCACTCATCACAGCCTACCTGTATCATTGTTCAATATCCCCCTGTATCCATGCTCTTAGCAATGTGATTTTGCAGATCTGTTCATCAAGAGGTGGAGTCCATATTCTCACCCCTTTAACTGGCACTCACCCTGTAACTTGACCAGTAGAATGTGGCAAGAGTGATGGTGTGTCAGTGCCTAGCATAGGACTTAAAGAATTTTGCAGGCTTTTCTCTCTTAGGACCCCTTCCTCCCTCAGGAAATTTAGCTATACAATACAATTTATTGCTCTCTTTATTAAGGGTGAAACAAGAACTGGCCATATGACTAGGTAATGAGAGACCACAAACCCCAGAATTATGTCAGCTCAGTTATCCCAACAGTAGCCCCAAATATGTGAGAGCCCAGCCAAGATAGAGACCTGGCCCGAAGCTTCAAATCTGACCGGAAGCTGATTTACAGTTGACCACAGACTCATGCCACACCCCAAGTTAGATCATAATTTCCCAGGGGAACTCAGCCTAAATTGCAATGAGCTAAATAAACAGCTAGCGGGCACAAATATATCGTCATTTGATAATATCTCACTTAGTGGTGTAATACCTGATACTGAGCCAATAAATCAGAACCTAAATACATAAACACATTAAGCCACATCTCTATATGAACTATCATCTTTAAACTATTTGTTAACATATTGTATTTTGCAAGGCTGTGCACAAATCATTGCCTTTCAGCCACCTAAAAAAAAATTATATTCCATGTAAAACATATTTACATTTCTTATGTTGTGTAGAACTATATAAAAAGTGTTTGTGCTTGATAAGTTGGCATGTTTCATAGGTTAAATAATTTAAAATTGAAAACCAAAAAGAGATGAACATAACAAGTCCCATATACCTACTAAAAACTAAACACTAAAGCTGGTTTATGTACAGTTAGCCATATATATGAATTATAAAAGACTGTCAATTTTTTGTATCTGGGCATTTTATATCGTCAAGGACCATTCTATCAAAGTAGAGACATGAAGTACCCCTTCCTTATCTCAAACTCTTCACATTATTACAATTTTATTTAGGCCATTATATATAAATGCCCAAATTCATCATAAGCCACAAAGCAGGCATATGATAGAATTCTGAAGTTACAAGGAACTTTAGAGGTTACTGAATGTGGGGGTGAACATAGCAATGGCATATGAAGAACCATACTCTATTCCTAGCTGTGCCACATGTACCTTCTTTAGTCAATAGTTTTTGGTAGTAAAATGAGAGTTTGGGTATACATAACTTGTGTGTGAGGAAATTAAAAAATTAATTTCTTCCTGCATTCTAAAGGATGATTAAGAAAACCTGAACTGCTAAGGACAATAGAAAAGGTTTCGGAGAGGTCAACTAAGAAGAGAGAGAGAGAGGAGATATCCCTAGAAAAAAGAAGTCTAATGGAGGGGTTTGGGGAAGTTTCTTTTGTATGGTATGTGAACTTCTCCATGAACCTTGCCAATATTTTTAAAGTTACAGTATTGGGACAGGCTGGGCAGGTGCAGATTGAGGAGTATAAATGAATGCACTGAGAGTTTCTAACATGGGCTAGAAGTGAGAAAAGAAGCTACCCTCAAAAGCCCAATCATATGTGGGTTACATGAGATTCCTTGCACATCTAAAAATCTCAGGCTCTGAAAGTTGCCCCTGCTTTACAACACATACTAAATAACAGTTCTCTTTTTTCTAAATTTTCTAACTCAGAATTTTTGATGAGCCATTTGAGACCTGGTTAATATATATCTCTGTGCTATATATAAAGGAAGGCTTGGTGAAGGAAAAAAATGGCATAAAATAGATTATAAAAATAACACTCAAAATGCTTGAAAGAGCAATATTCAAATACTCTGAATACTTTAGGAACATGATTTAATCAGTTGTCCTTCATAAAATACATTAACGTCATAACCAATGACCTAAAAGGATTATAGTTATATGTTTTCCTTAATTTTGCAGAAAGGTAATTGGAAGACATTGCCTTTTTAATGTGTGAATTATAACAAGATTTAGGAAAACTGGCTACTAATATGGCAGGTCGATTAAATGAATTAGTAAGTTAACCAAAGCTGTTAACCATATATATGTAAATCCATTGAGATGGAAATTTTTAATTGATTCCTCAAGGGTGTTTGTTAAAATAGCAAGATGGTTGATTGTTCATGAAAATTAAAGGGGGCGGGGGGAAGCAGTCAGTTAACTTCCATACTGGTGGGAATGGACTTTATACAAACACCACAATCACTGAACATCAAAGTCTCAGTTGAAATTTAAGGCTGGTTAGTTTCATCTGCTCTCTTCCTGCCCACCTCCTGACATGCTACATCTCAATGTCATCTATCAGTAATAGCAGGTTCCAATGGTCAGGTACCCTGGTCCATACTTTAATCTCCTCTAGCTCATTTTTCCTCATCTATTGCCTCTGTCTTCTATTAGTTAGTTGTGTATTATTCAATGTTTCATATTCTCATTACCCCTGTAAAGAACTGCATGCATCAAGGTTCAACATAATGGAGTGGAGTGGAAAGGAAATAAGATTTGATCTGCCTGAGTTGGGTTCAAATCCTGACCACTCATGAATAACTGTCCAGCCTGGAGAAAGTTACTTAATCACAGTCCTATATCCTCATTTGTAATCTGAAAGTAGTAATATCCACCTTGCATGCGTGCTGTGGGAACTCAAGATGATATAGATAAGGCTCCTAGAACTTAGCACATTATTAGCAGCTAAAATTATATTCTCTGCCTGTTTCCTTTCAGTGAATCCCAGATTTCCTCCTAGTGACACCGCTTCCCCCATAAGTGTTCCTATATTTTGGCTTTTTGAAGAGGACTCGGAATTATCCTGGTTCCCTGCAACTTCTTCCTTGCAGTTTTCTGTAATATTCATTTAACAATCTCTCCTCCTCTGAAGGACATGCTGCCCACTTGTATCTCTTGCTTTCCAACACAAACACTTTTACAGTTATTCTTTTATTTGATTCTCACAAGCATTCTGGATGGTTGGGAGGGTCAAAATTACCTCGATGATATATACAGGTTCTGGTTACTGTTATCTCCAGGTCATTTATTTTTAATCTTCAAGGACTTTGGAACTTGGCTTACAGTTTCTCTTTACTCCGCATCTGCTTCCATCTTAGAGACTTCATGATAGATTGTACTAATGAGCCATCTAACAGTCTGGCCTCACACTGACATTTACCTCCATTTCACGTTAGCAATCCCATTTACAGGAGCACTTCGGGGCCCTTTTAATCACTTGGAAGTGCTCCTCAGAGAATTTGAAGTTTGAAATGATGCTGTCTGCCCACAACCTTGTATTCTTTCTCTTCTTAAACTCTTTCACAGCCACAGAACTTGTTCTTCTGCCTCACTACACACTCCTGCTTCTCAAATTCTTCCTAGTCTTTCGGTATATTAATGTCCTCCCACTTCATTTCCCCCATAACCAGGCTGAATTTCAAGTATGTGCTTGCTCATTCATTCATTCCACATTTATTGAATGCCTTTTATGTGTTGGGCACTGTGGTAGAAATTGTGATAGGCTGTTACTTTAGCCCTGAAGTAGCTCAGGGTGGACCTCTTAATCACATACTCATCAACACTTTTGGAGTTCTCATCTCTTTTTCTTTCCTTTGTTTCTACCAGGAAAAATATCAGTTTTATTTTTTCCCCTATTTTTAGACCTTTTGGCTCTAATCACTGCTAGGGGATCCTCTATCTCTTTATGACTCCCTGCCTGAGCTGAGTCTTCAGTGCAAATCTAACTTCCCACACACCCTGGACAGCCCTCTTTCTCTGCAGCTGTTATCACAAAACTTCACTCTTCCCAGGCTTTTACCTGCTCTCTCACTAGATGACTCTGCCTGACTTCACTAAGAAAATAAACACTATGAGTTATGAACCACCTCAATATTCCTCATCTTTTATCTTTGTCATCCATATTTTTTTTTTTTTTAAAAGCAAGATAAAGCAAGGAAACACATAGTTCACATAGCTAGCTTCTCCATAGGAACTTTGGTCCCATTTCCTCTGACTTCTTAATTCCTTAAATTATATTCTCTTTAATCTTCTATTTCTCTTTCTCCAATAGCCTCATACCCTCAGCCAACTAATATTCTATACCAGCTTTCTCTTAACTCTGCCTACTACATTAGCTTCCACTGTAAAATTCTACCAACACTCAGCAATCTTGAGACAACACCTTTACTCACTGCCTTCACTTACTAATCTCTTCTTCATTCCAGTGCAATGTGGCGTCTGCCTCCAAAACTAACCAAGTTGCTTGAAGACCTAATTGCCAACCTCAGTGGCCCTTCATGCCTCTTGTTACTGGAAACACCCCTTGTGTTTATTCTGACCCAGTCTACCATTTGGCCAGAACTTGACAAAAAGCAACTCTGGCAAAAATCCTGGTCCTTTTGTGCCTTTTTCTGTCTTGATCTTCTACCTTCCTCCTTTGTTCTGCATTTACTTGATATTTGACCTTTTGCTGCATCTCTGATTTCCAGCCAGAATTTTTTGCTTGAATTCGGACAGATTTGCATTCCCTGGCAAATCTTTGAAACACGCCCACAGTACCTGAAATAGTTTCAGGCTCTATAATCCTACTCTATGGCGGGCAGGTTAGCATATGTGGTTTCCCTGCTGGGTTTGGTCTGAGCTCTTCCATGTGGGTGGGAGTCTTAAAGTCTCTCTTCCCCTGGTTTTCATAATATTCTCCTCTCCAGATACTTTTTATACTCCTCTAATGACTCTTTCAGGAATCCTGTGAAATCTCTTATGCTTTCTCTTTTCACTTTATACACTTGGCAGATTTCATCCACTCCTACGGCTTACCCATCATCTTCCATGTTGCCAACTCTCAAATTTATAATTCCAATTTTATTTATTTATTTATTTATTTATTTATTTATTTATTTATGTTGAGTTCTACGAATGTAAAGCAGATTGCACATTGGGTAGCTTCTTTAATTTGGACTTCAATTCAACGTGTTTAAAAGCCAATTCATTATCTTCTTCTAACCTATATCTTCTCTTGCATTCCCTCCCTCAGTTAGGGTTACTTTAACTTCTGACACCTAACTGCTACTTGAGCATGATGCTTTTGAAATGTCTCCTCTGAATGGTCTCTTGTACCTGTTTCTGTATCAGTTTCTTCTGATGCGGCCTAGATCAGCCCTTGCATTGTTTCTTGCCTCGTCCTTTTTCAATAGTGTGGTAACTGGTCTCCCTGTCACATTTGCTTCTCCTTCCAAGTTATTTTCCATGCTTCATCAGAGTTTGCCTTCTCATGAAGTTTTGTTTATTGCCACCTGCAGCTTTAAAACCTCTTCTGAATTCTACTGCCTATATGGTAAAACCTCTCTCTAGCTTGGCACATAAGTCTATAATCAGACCCCACCTCCGTTTTTATATCAGTGTTTAGGTTTGCCTATGTTCTGCTGTGTGCTCCAGCTGCATTAGACAACTTGTTGTTCCTGTAACTTAATCCAATATTTTCACATCTGAAACTCTTTATATGCTTCCCCTTCTATCCAAGGTGACTTTGCTTTCTTTTCTTCCATTTTAAGCCTTACTTCAATGTTCAGCTCTGATACAATAGCTTCTGAAAAGCCCTTCCTAAGACTTTCTCCCATGTTCTCAAAGTACTTATTTTCATTTCCGAATGGTGACTCAGGGATACTGGCTCTTTCTATTTCATGACTCTGCCATCTCCTGGGGTTCAGAGTGATCCACTAGATTTTCTGCTTCTGGTTGGAAGATGAGGGAAGTAAATGGAGAATCACCTGTGGGACGGTTTTATGACATACATTACTGCTCTTCACAAGCCAGTGGCCAGAATTCTGGCTGCAGCTAACTGCAGCGGAGGCTGGAAACGGTAGTCTTGCTGTGCCCAAGAGGAAAAGGGAAATGGGTTGGTGAACACCTGGTGAATATCTTCCACACTGGCACTTGGGAGATGGTTAGAATATATGTTTTAAAAGTGAATGAATTAACTTAATTATTATAGAATAGGCATTAACTGAGCTAGTTCTATATCAATGTTTATACCCTCCAGATTCCCTATTGGCTCCCAACATTGTAATTCAAGGAAAATAAACATTATACTATATGGTCATATCAAATGCCCAAGTATATACTATTGGTCAGAAAACTGATTTTATTGCTGAACTAAATATTTTCATTAATAATAATTATAATATATAACCCTTACTAAAATTGTAATTTTCGGAGATAAACCACTATCTAAAGAATAGTAAAAGTGCAATGAAAATCATTTCATTCATAATTTCCACAATGATTTAAAAACCATTCAAAATTACTGTGCAACGCTGCTATGGTTCAAGGCTGTTAATTTCAGAATACATCCCTTTAACAGTTTGAGAATGGCAGACCTGTGCAAAATGTAATCCAACTGTGTGCAGTAGTAAGAGCACTTGGGATTCAAGTTCTGACTGCATCACTTCCTGCCTGGGTATGACTGATAAGGCAAATTAGCCTATAAGTCTTCACCTTTAAAATTATGGGCTTTAAATGGATGATCTCTCAGGCCACTTGCAATTTTATCATTTATTTCTAGGATCCATTTGAAAGTGCTAGTTTAAAAGGGATAGGATGGTTAATACAATAATACAACATCAGTCAACGGAGGGTTTACTATTGCTAAGTAAGTTAAGTTAAATAAAATTACTTTTAGTATTAGAAGCGTATTAATCATCCTTAAAAGCCAGGAGAAAGTACTATCTAAATTTATGTAAGATCTTCTTTATTACTATGCTTATAATCAGACTGAAACACTACAATTATTGGGCCCATTTGCAAAGGCTGTTCTCTCCAGTGTTCATGCAATATCACCTATTCATCATACTGCTAAATGGTCCACCACTGACAGTAGTCAGTGACTTTTGTTATCTTTGTTATCATCTCTGAAAATATTATTTTTGTAATAGAAATAAACTGTTTGCATATTGACAAAGAGTTCTTTGGAAGGGTTCACAAAGGGCTGGTTGAGGGACCAGGTGAGTAAGACAAACACCCAAGAAAAGTGCATCAGTTCTCAGTGTGGCATAGATGGCTCTACTTACACTACAGCTTAGACGATTTCCTATCATCCTATCCAGTATTGGTAAATGTAAACTGCTTTAATTTTGTTTGTTGCTTCAGATAACACTCGTGAGATGGCAAAAGAATGTTCTAGATCTCACATTCTTCTGGAAATTAATGCTGTGAAATCAATTGTGTAGATCAAGTTAGCACAAGGTCTTGGTAATGGTCCTGAAAATGTCTGGGGACTTGGAATTCACACCTGTGATACAGACTTAATCTTTCACTTCTTAGACATGTCCTGTTGGTCGCATCTCTTAAGTCCCCTGTCCCTAACTCATTCTCTATAAAAGTCTGAATAATGAATTCATTTGTTTACTTATTAAGCATCTACTATGTGTCAGATATTGTTTCGGGAGTGGGAAATAGTAGCAAACAAAATAAATTTCCACCTGCATGATGTTTACCTCCAAGTACAGAAAAACAATCAAAATCACATTTGGGAGTGAGATACTATTTTATTTGGGGAGTGAGGAAGTGTTCTGAGTAGGTAACATTTAAGTAAAATTTGAAGGAAGCGAGGAAGAAAGCCACATGTATACCAGGGTAAAGTGTGTTTCAGGGAGAAGGGAGGACACATGTAAAAAGCCTGAGAAAATAATAATATATTTTATTATGCCTTCATTACTGGGTTACTATGAGGGTCAAGTAGAAGAATATATGTGATCTGTATATTGTTAAGTATTATATTCATTTTGCTGCTAATGTAGTTAGTATTTTTATAGCTTATTGTTGCAAAATGAACTATTTTATGTTTCATTAAAAGAGAAATTCTCTGACAGAAAACCTAAAGCACATGTAGCAACTGCCATAATCTTGAGATTCACTGGTGAAAATATATTTTATCTCTACCTTCAAAGAATTTATAAACTAGATGTCTTTAGAAGGAAAGAGGCAGACTATAAGAAAAAATAACACAAAGCAAATGTCAGGTTGATGCTGCAGTCTACTGAATTGTCTCTGAGATCTGAGAATTCAGTCATTACTACAACACGAAAAATAGATTCCTCTAGTTAGGAATACTTCTCTCTACATCAGGTTTTCTTCTCCCTCTCTGCTCTTTCCTTTCTTGTTTTTCCTGCCCTTTGCACAAATTTTGAGGTGGCTTACTAGAAAAACACAAACAGTAAATAGTAGTTGAGAAAGAACAACATAACATTCACAAGAATATAGCTAAAAACACATTTCTTGATGTTAAATTAAAACACTATTAGATATTCATGGCAGGTTAAGCAGCAAGCAAATTTTATTATTTCTTCAGATAAATGAGAGTAGGGAGAACATGGCTCCTTGCTTGTGCCATATTGGGAAACAACTGGCTTGAGTATGGAAACCCTCTTGATACTTGATAGCTCTTTGTATTCATTTCAATATACAAGTGGAATGAATATCCAAAATCATTTGTGAAATAAGTCAGGATATATACATACGAACAACTAACTTTGGAAACAGAAAAACAGAATTGAAAGAATGCTTATAAAGGTACACGATGAGAGAGAAATTTATAGGGAGATTGTTTCACATTAGTTGAGATACTCATTCCTGGGTAAGTCACATTATATTTAGCATGTATGTTTATAGCTATGTCATTATAGATTTAACTATCACTGAAACTACAGACATATTCCCCAGTTTCAACAATAACCCCTACCATGAAATGAAAATCAGAATCTTTTTTTGTAATGCTATGTAGACAGTAGTTCTACATTCATTTATTTAATCATCTTAAGTTCAAGATTTACTATGCTTTCCGAGCATCTGCTGTGTAACTTTGGGGTCATAGTTTTATAGTCCCTGGGAAAAGGAGCAGGTTCTAGAGGTATAGAACACTGGGTTTTAATTGCTTTGGTTGACAAAGAGAAAAGGATTTCTGTCTGAGTTCTCTCAGGTCTCTTTTCTTAAGTTTCTGTCAAGTACTAATCCCCACTACCACCCCCAAACCTATTCCAGGAGACTCACAACTGTTAAACTTGAATGTGCTTAAGGCACATCTGGAGTGTTTGCTACAAATGTAAAGATAGTGATTCAGCCTTCTAGGGTGCTGGTCAGAATCTGTATTTTAAATAAGGATCCAGGTGCTTCTGATGCAGATGGTCTGTAGACCACACTGTGAGAGAAACTGTTCAGACAAATTTACTTAAAGGTAAAGAAGTCTTTAAAGAAGTTGAATGTTGTAATAAGAGACAAATGGTTGACAGGTGGTTCCACTTGAGCAGGAGCCTAGGAGTCTTGTATCATTGATAGGGACAGAAAGGATTTTGACAGATAATTTTTATAAAATTTTGATAAATAATTATGGGTTGATCTGGTTAGAAGGAGCTATGGTATGTTTCAGATAAAAAGGACATTGGTTAATCTGAGTTAGAAGAGCCAAGGGGAGGATTTTCCCAGGCAGATATAGGGTCCAGAAGGCAGACACTTACTAAAGAGTCTGTTCTAGTTACTATAGCTATATAATCAAGTACCCCCAAAACTTAGCTGTTTAAAACAGCAGCCATTCATTGTGCTCGTGGAATAGGAACTTGGAAAGGGAGCATGAGGCTAGCTAGTCTCTGCTCCAGAATGAAGTCTGGGACCTCAATTGGTTAAGACTCAAAGGCTCCGTCGTTCATGTGTCTGGCACTTGGACTACACTGATTTGAAGTCTAGAACTGCCAATTATAGTTTCCACATGAGACCTATCCATGTAGCTTGGATTCCTTACAATATGGTGACCTTAGGGCATTCGGACTTCTTACATGGTGGCTCAGAGCTCCAAGCATGAGTGTTCTAGTAAACGAGAGGAAGCTGCATCATCTGAAGACTATGACTCAGCCTCAGAAACCACACAGTGTCACTTCTGCCATACTGTGTTGGTTGAAACAGTCACAAGGCAACCAGAGTCAAGGAGGGAAGAATTAATCTTAACTCGCTCATGATGTAGTAGCAAAGTCATACAGTAAAAGAGTACGTGGTATGAGGAATACTGATGCACCACCTTTGGAGTTGACTGGCTAGACAAATGGAAACAAAATGAATAAACCAATAGTAGTAAGTTTATTCAATGCAATACTATATAACAGTGAAAATGAATGAACTACCACTATATACATTAACATGGATGTAGCTTAGAAATACTGTGTGGTTAAAAGTGCTACTTGCAGAATATTTAAAGTATGCCGCTATTTTTATAAAGTTTACAATACTTAAAAATAAGCAACATACTTTTATTGTTTAGGTTTACCTACATATGTGGTATGACTCTGAAAGAAAAGCAAGCCAATGAGAGAAAGGAAAACGAACGTTAGGTGACCTCTGGGGTTTACCAAAGACAACGGAGGGAATGGAACAGAATTTACAAGAGAATTTTTAGGTTTTGAAGATACTGTACTTTTAAGATGGTAGATAGGGTCATGGGTGATTATCCCATCCTCTGTTCATTTACTGCTATATTGTTCATGTTGATTGAAAGATTAGTTTTCTTATTCATTCAACAAATATATACTGAGAGCTTAATATGTGCCCAACATGTGTTAGGCAGTTAAAGTAGAATGATGAATGACATAATCATGGTTCCCCTTTTAGAAAGGGTCTGTGGTAAAGAAATACATAGGGGAGGAAACAAGTAAACAGACTATAGTAACATATAACGTCTCATAGGGGCATGTGACACAGACTTGGAGGTCAGGAAAAATCACTATAAGGAAAAAAAAAAAAACATCTTATTAGAGACCTGAAGTTAAACGGACAGAGGAAAGAGCATGTGCAAGGGGAAGAGTTTGGAGGTTACAAGGACCTCACATATTTGCGGTACTGAATGAACATTGAAGATGCCGTGAGAAGTAGCCAGGGATAAGCCTGGATAGTTAAGTGGGATCTAGATCATGAAAAGCCTTGTAAATTATTTGCATTCAGAGAGACTCTTGGTTGAAAGGGCCTGGTGCACACCTGGACCAACTCAAGTGAGATGCTTTTATCTAAATATGTTATACCATCTATAGAACCCAAGGTTAGGGGTGGGGCTAGTTTACAGGAATATCTGAAACAGAAGCTTGAATGATATCAGATCTCTCTTGCCTTGGTTCCTCTTTGTGCACCTACTTTCCCTCTGCTGACATTTCTACTTTTAAGGGTCACATAACAGAAAACATGACCACTGACTCCCTCAGTCCCAAGCCCTAAAATCCAGGGAAAGAGATCTGTCAAATGTGGCTAGAGTAATAATGCAATTATCATGGAAGCCATATAGACTGATGGGAACAATTGCTCGAGAAAAGATCCTCGATGTTCAGAGGTTCACATCTCTATGTTAAGGACTGGTACTTTTCTCTAGAAGTAATAGAGTTTTAACAGGATGACAATGTAACCTGATTTGCACATTAGAAGAATTTGTTTAGAGTCTGGAATGGATTGAGTAGTGGTGATAAGATCAGAGAGAGAAAGATGAACTGCCAACTATAGTTCCCACATGTGACCTTGTTGTAGACAAGAGAGAACGTGGTGAGGGCAGGGACAGTGGGACACTGAAGGCATGCGGAGAATTTCTGTGTGTGTTCTACCAGACTTGAGCGTTTCAAAGAGTATTATTAGAGCGTTTTTCCAAGACGTCTCACACCTGAAGAGGGAGGGGAAATGATTTTGTGACCAATAAAATAGCCTTCTCTAAGAGATTAAGAATGCCGATTAGCATATCAAAGGATCTGAGAAATCTGCATTGAAGAAACAAGTCTAACTATCTTTGACCCCCAGTTTCCCAAATATACTTATTAGGGAAAATCTTTTTTAATGTAACACCTATGAACATCTCACAGAATATGTCTTTGCAGTTTGGGAGTATCACATGAAGACCGTGGAGAAGAAAGGAAAATATTAGGCTTGTTTACTCTTTCCAAACATGCTTCAAAATCATCTGAGGAAGAATGTTGCTTTAAATAGCCTTTAACTTGAATTCTCTTTCTCAAGCTTCAGTACCATATTACACACTTCTATTTCAGAGTTGCTTCATCAAATCAACAAAATATAACTGAAAACCAAACTCAAGCAATGCATTTGTTCTTCCAGTTACCCAGGCTCGACTTCTTCCCTCTTCATGAGCAAGTATGATTCTCTGAGGTGTTTTGAGGCTTTCTTAACGTCTTTTTGTTATTTCTCATTGCCACAATTAGAGGGTAGATCTGGGTTTAGGGGGCTCTCTTTTAGAAGAAAGCATCAAATTTAGCATCAAAGATGATAAATACAAACTTAGACATGGAAGTCAATTTTTTTTAGACTAGGTAATGGAATTATAGCTGACAAATACCAAAAAAATTACAAAATCCATAAAAATAACATACCACTTTCATGAATTCATTGTTTGATATACCTTCCCATAATTTTTTTCCTGATACATATTTTTTGGCTACCTATTTGTTGATCACCGCTTTGTAAGCTAAGGATTGTGTTATATTTTTTCAACAGAGAGAATAAAATGTCAATTCAGTCTTTTCTCCAACTTGGTAGATTAGAATTTTTTTAAAATTATTAATAGTTCAGAAAAGTGTCTTTCAGCATCATAGATTATTGGTAATGTCATGTAAATTGTTCTCAAATTTATGGGAAAAAAAACTTTTTCTATGAATGAGATGCTTTAGATTTTCTGTGAGATAGGGCTAAAAGTTTGTATTCTATAAACTTAGGAATTCTCAATAATTCTTTTGTACAATTCCAATTAAAAACAAAAACAAAAACAAAGCATGGTTTGTTTATAAATATAGCACAGTTAAATAGCTATAATTCATATGCTATATTATCTAATTTATTCCTGACAAGAGAGAACTTTGCTTTCATTAGTTATTGATAAGAACCAAATCATTACTTTTAACTGGGTCTATACACTTTAAAACATATTTCTCCTCTACCACCACACTCTGGGGTCTAGGGGCCTTAGGCCGTGCTATATTGCAATATAACTTGTGGCCCTACATCTTCATGTCAAGGCTCTCGGTAAGGTAGCACTGGGGTATAGAGGTATATCTGAAACCATTTCTGCACAGGGAAAGATTTTAATAACTGCATAGGGAAATGAATGAAAATCACATAAATGTACCTTATGAAACACAAACTAAATTTCTCTCCAATTCAAATTCCTTCTAGTCTGATTCTAAAAATGCCCCCAGCCTTTCCAGAACACAAGAGAGCCATGGTCTTTTCTGAAGCCTTGGAGGTGGCCCATGTAAGTAAGGGCCCCCAAATTAGGCTTCATTAGCTTTATAGTAGATTCATCTTTGGTCTCAACCCTAACTCTAGCCCTTAATACTTATGTTTAGGTCACTGCATTTAACCTCTTAATGAATTTTCCTGATCAAGTCTCCCCTCTCAACTAGGTTACATAACTGCTGCAATAGTCTTTCACAAATACTGCCTTCACCATGACCTTCTCTGCTTAAAGCCATTGGACGCCTATAGATAAAGTCTCAGTTCCTTAGTCTGATACTCAAAGTCTTTAAAATCTGACTTGAATTTTTGTTTACAAATTTTTATCCTGTGGCTTTTCCTCCATAAAGGAAAAATAAAAATAAAAAAACAATATGGGAAGGGTATTTAGTTATAGGCATTTTCCAAATGTCAATATTTTAAATTCCGTAACAACCTTGAACGATTTACAAATGAGAGAACATAGCTCAGAGATAACAGCTGGAATTGGAGGTGGATCTGTCTGGCTCTGATTCTCTGCTCTTTTTCCTGTGTGATGTGCCTTTTGCTCAGTCCTTGACTCTCTGTGTGAATCTGGATATGGTTAAAGCCTCTATTTAAATCCTATTCTTTCAGAAAAGGTTTTCCAGTTTACTCTCACAACTAGAGGCCCTTCTCTACTCTGAACTGCTATAGTATTTAGTACCTATATTATTTGGTGGGCGTATATCCTACACTGTATTTTTAATTTATTCCACTCTGATATGTCCCAACTCGAACTTGGTTGTAAGCCTGTAGAAGAGAGAATGGTCAATGCTTTGTGTATGCCTTCTAATACCTGGCAAGGATCCTGACACCATTTAATAGGTAATTCTAGAATGACTACATTTGTCTACCAGTGGGACCCAGAATATAAGGTCAAAGAAGGGAAACAGCCAGCCATGCTGCCTCTTCCTATTTCTCTTAGATTAGATTAGGTTATTAGGGCAAGGGGAGTTGCCACTGGGGTTAGTTTTGAATTCTCAGAATTATAGATGCTGATTGATGAAACCTCAGAGAATATTAAACAGCATGAGCACCAGTTGGTATTAGCTGAGACACGATATTATTCCCTAAAGAGCCACTCTGGGAGGTGAATGACACACCCATCAGCTTTTATAGTGATGACAGAAGGAAAAAGAGCTTGCTCAGTTTTCTGGGAATTCTGAACATTTTACATGGAAAAGAAGTTTAAACCTCCTAATTACCCCAACATATGTCCAGTTCTCTAGTAAAGTTATCACATTTATTGTTGGCCTTTATTTTTCGTAAGGAGGGCTAAATTCAATTTTGAAGGTTTACTTCCTATTTTTGATTTTTTATCTTAGAATATTTGAAATACATACAAAAGTAGAGAGAATGACATAATGAACCATCATGTAATCATTAAAGAGCTTCTAAAATTAATATATCATGGTTAATCTTGTTTCATTTGTCCTCCAGCTTGGGGGACAAATTTTGAAGCAAATCCCAGAAATCATATTATTTTAGCCTTTACTTCTTTTTAAAATATGACAAAATAAGCCTTTGACAAAAGAATATCAATATGGGAAAATTTAGTGATAACACTTTTAACATGACAAATTTAAAACAAAATTATAGCATTTAATTTATATTTTAACTTTATATAAAAAGTTATAGAAAAATCTCTATTATAAAAATATTAAATATAAAAATCTTGAGCATTATCAAAAACACAAATATTAATCTTACTCATCTTATTCAAATATTAGGAGCAGGATAGCAGAAATGAGTAAAATATCTGGATAGTACAAACTTTGATCTGGTGACTTAGCTGGAAAACATTTTCAAATCTACTTATGTAATTTATGTATTTATATTCTGCCAATCCAATTCCCTAGCAACACAGCTATAGAATTTGTCTGACTCCAAAGTGGTCACTGGGTTACTGAGATTTTCCCAAATTTTGTAGAGATTTGGGTCTAATTAGAATAATACAGTCATATGCAATGGGGAAGAAATTGTCAGCCAGCATCACTATTCTTGCAGTCTGGGGCCATTATTAAGTAAAATAAGGGTTACTTGAACACAAGCACTGTGATACTGTGATGGTCAATCTGATAACCCAGACGGCTGGCTACTAAGCGGCAACAGGAGGAGAGCACAATTGGCACAGTGATGCTGGACAAAGGGATGATTCACATCTGGGGCAGGCCAGAGCTGGATGGTGCAATATTTCATCCTGCTGGTCGGAATGACATGCAATTTAAAAGTTATTTCTAAAATTTTTAGACCTGGTTGAGTGCAGGAAACCGAAACCATAAAAAGCTAAACTTTCGATAGAGGGAGACTATTCTATTTGGCAATTCTAGCAAACTAATACACCATATTTAATACTTTCATGTTCAGGTCTTTATTCTCATAGAAAATTTATATTACTGTACACTAGTAGAAATTCTCATTCTGCATGGAATTGATTTATACTCCACTGGGTAAATGATTCACTTTCTGAAAAGAGTGTCACAAGGGGCTACAGAACATACTGGGATTCCACTGACCAAACACACAAAATGCTAATGCTGCTCAAACAGCAACTAAAATAGTGGGAGAGTGGGTGTGTGTGTAGAATGAAGAGGCTCTACTACTGCAAGTTAACACCATCAGTGCTTTGCCTATATATTGTGGTAATGCTAGCATCACATTGACCTTTGTTAAATATGAACGTACTGAAAAAGTGTTAGTTAACTAGGGAAAAGATATTAAATAATAAAAATTACTTTTTTACTACCATATTTGATTGTATGTTGCCATTACGATTCTGCTTACAATCTTTAAAGATTGAGAGTCAATCTGCTTCTGATTTTATAAGCTTCTAAAATTGCTAAAATTCATATGTGCTATCAAGAGAGAAATGAGGTGGAGAGAGAGAGACAGAGAGAAGAAAGGAAAAATACAAAGACAAGAAATACCTATCACTGAACTATAAGTTCCTAGAAGTTAGGAAAATATCATTGTATGCCCAAGACCATAAAACACGCTGTTTTGCACATTGTTGACATTTATGATTGGTTTAATGCATTGCAACTCTGAGGCAAACAAAAGTACATGACTAATATGACTACAGAATAAAGATTAAATTTTGCATATGACATTAAAATTGATTTTTTTCAGTTTACAATTATAAACTGTATATGCGTGACAATATGTGAGTAGGTTTTACTTGGGCTAATAGAGTGACAAAAAAGTAGTTATTTTTGAATATCTAGATATTGTCCAAATATCTATTGTATTGAGTATTATAAAGGACAAAGAAATTGATTGTCTCAATTGGTTACTTTTAACTTGGTTTGCTTTTTCTTCAGATTTACTGAGGTATAATTAATAAATAAAATAAGATAAAGTGTGCAATGTGATGACTTTACATATAAATGCAAATATATATGTGTGTGTGTATATGCATATATATATATATATATTTATATACATATAAATTATTCCCCCCATCGAGTTAATTAACACATCCATCACCTCACATATTTACTTTTTTTTTTTTTGGTTCATATTTTGTAGAAATATTTGATATCACTGTTTAAGAATAAATAATAGTGAAAAATAAGTGTCTGGGTTTCCTAAATATATCAACCTGGTAATATGATTATCTGGTTTATAATTTGTCACATATTAGTATGTATCATTAGTAGCATATATCATAAATTAAAACAAAAAAAAAACCACATTATTTCTATATCCCAGATAAATAGGAAATTCTACCAGGAGTCATTGAGAACTGAACATAAGTACAGGTTCTATGTCTGTACAACCAAATGCACAGTAAAGTTCTTCATGACTTTACCTCTCTGACACACAGTATAAAGTATCCACTGTGTTAAGGAACAATCAGATCCCAGGAGAGGGAGAGAAAGACTTGAGAGACTGGGGAACATGGGAGTGATCTAACAGTGCTGCTAAGTGCAACCTAACCATGAAAGCAATAACTGCAGAAAGCATTTAGTTAGTATAGAAAAAAATATGATCTTCTGTTAAGTGGTTTAATTCATTACACACAAACTCAGGACAAAAACAAGGTTTAAGCTGGCTTCTGTTCATAGGGAAAAGTCTAGCCATGGGGACTTCCTTAACCCAACAGTATGAGAAGTGCTAGTATAGAAATGTCACAGTGTCAATGTCACGGGTCATGGTAGCCGGTACGTAAAGTGGCTTCCTTGAGGTGGTCACACTGGAACTAGACCTTAAATGATGGCTCTAAATTTTCCAGGAGGACAATGTGCTGGGCACCCAAGACAGAGGGGACTGATTTAAAAGTATTTAGGCATGATACAGTATGACATGGTCAGGAACAATTCAAATAGTCTCACAGAGTTTACCAGAGCCCAGTACATTTCTCTTTCTTTCTGAAAAGAGAAAACAAAAACTAACAAATACCCCTGTAATATAGTGGTTATTTTCTATGGAACCCTTTCTATCAGCTGTTTGACTTGACATTACCTTTATAAGAGGCCACACTATATTTTCTAGTTTACGGTACTGTTGGTGGGGATAATTTTCATGTTCTATCCTAGAAAATCTCCCTTAGGTTTTTATAACTCTAGTGGCCTTATTCAAAAGGCTATTGTACTTCATATTTTAAAAAATCAATATACTTAAAAATAGAGGGTTTTTTAAAATTTACAGATAATTTATTTTCATTTTGTAATTTGTGCGACTTCTAAAGGATAATAAACTTTGGCCCCTAATTAACTTTCTCATTTTAGGACAAGAATAAAATGAGATGATAATTTTACTTTGGAGGAAGAAAGGAAAACTTTGCCATGGTAATATCTATAAATTACTAGTTTTCTCTTCTAAATCCAATAAAGATAGTAGCATTCAGCTTTCAACTGTTAAGTAATATTAGGACACCTAAATAATGAATTACATTTAAGAGAGAATGTGACCTATGACTCCTAATTGAAACAAATAATTTTATTATTGTTTATTAGAGAAAAGGCCACCTTCCTCTTAACTTTCAACGTAAACAAGCCTGAAAATTTTCATGTGAGGCATGTATTCATGTGAAGTCATAACATCATAAACACAAGCTTAGGTGGCTAAAAGTGTAAAGAAAGAAGTGGTGACTTTCATTTTCTTCTGTATGCAGTGTGAGCATATTTACTTGTCCTAGACTAAAGCCGTTTGGAGCAGTCACAATCACTTTGCAATATCTGGCTTTTTCTTGGAAGAGCTGATTTTCAGGGCACATTTCCCATTAAGGGACTGCAGCTTTAATTAATTGCATGAATGAGGTTTTGCCCACAGGATGCTTTGTTCGAATATTTCTTCTTTGTCACTTAGTGTTTGTTTTTTGTTTTTGTTTTTGTTTTTGTTTTTGTTTTTAATCTCTAGAAGACCGCCTGAAAAAAAAGACTACTACAGTAGTCAGTAGTCTGTACTTCCACAAAGTTTAGTTTCATGAAGAGGGTCAAGGTCAGTTTCTGACTGTAAAATGTAGAAGTTGACCTCCAAACCAAGAGGAAGTACCAGTTTTATAATTTGTTCAGGAAATTCTAATCTTAATATTTCAAACATGTGCATGCTTGATAATCTTTTAAACATCAACTAGGTCTATGACTGCATTCAATGTCAACTACTTTGCATATTTCTACAATATAATATACTTTAAAAATTACTGAATCAATAAAAAGATTAGAATCAATTAAACAGAAATTCATACTACACCTCAGAATTCGAAACTCATGTTGGTCAGCAGTGGAAGGTGAACTTAGCACATATGTCCTGGTTTACCTAATAAAGTCTAAAAATGTAGCAACACTATTAGTTTAAGTAAACTTGTATACTTGAAAAGATCAGCATTTAGTTTTCTTGGCTGAATCAGTCTGTCTGCCTACAAATTATGTGCTGTTCCAAGTGTACAAGCTGGAGAATGTATAAATTATGCTATGGCTTTTTGCTGGGCAAACCCAGTCATTTCCAGAGACACAACATGACTTGAATGACATGGAGTAAATAGTTTCAGGCTACAAAGCACTTTATCTGTTATATGTAGCTATATGGCTCATTTGTTGTAGAACTTCCCAAACAATTTTGGTCATGACACACCTAAAATTGTCTTATTTGCAAAGCAAAATGTCAAAGGATGCTCACAGTGATGGACCAGGGTCTCTAGGTCCCCAGTTGTCTGCCCGGAAGCCTGAGAGCTAACAGCCTTAACATCCTGGTACACTTACAATTTGTTCATAGGTGCATAGATTGATCTATTTAGCACTACTTTAATAGCTCATGTGAACAGTCCAAATACTCATCACCTACAGTCAATCATCACATTTCATTTTTGAACAGGATCTAAGAAAACCTTTGGAGTGACCATTCAATTCACAGATAAGACAACCAAGGAAGGAAGTGATAGTATGATAGAGTAGAAAAGGGAGAGATTTTGGAAAAAGAATTCAGTCTGAATCTTGAGGCTACTGTTTAATATTGCTGTAATATTAAGCCACTCAAGGGTCTCCATGTCCTCATAATTATCCCCACAAAACAGGGATAATTATACTCACCTTGCTATAATATTTTAAGATTAAAAATAACGTACGTGAAACACATACCTACCTAGCATGGTACATGGCACATAATTAATTGTTAATTTGCTAAATGACTTTCCCAGTTTATAGAGCCAGATATAGAGCCTGGTTTAAAATTCTACATCTAACTCCCAGCTCAATGCATTGTTCATACATTGAGATGTCTCAGACATTTAAAAATATGTTGACCTCTCATTTTAAGGACTGAATGTTTGTGTTTCCCCAAAAGCCATATGTTGAAAAACCAATCTCCAATGTAATGGTATTAAGAGGTAGAGCCTTTAGGAGGTAACTAAGTTTAGGGGAGGTCATGAGGATGGAGTCTCGATAATAGGATTAGTCCTTATTAGAAGGGAAAGAAACCAGAGCTTTCCCTCTTCACCATGTTATAATGCAGCAAGAAGGTAGCCATCTGCAAACCAGGAAGAGGGCCTTCACCAGATACTACATCTGCTGGATCCTTGATCTTGGACTTCATAGACTCTAGAATTGTGACAAATAAAATGTTTGTTGTTCAAGCCACTCGATCTATTACATTTTGTTATAGCATCCTGAGCTGACTAGGACACTTGTATCAGTTACTTGAACTCACTAATGTTGTAGTGCATCTCTTTAGTGGTTATCAACACCCATTTTATCATAGAAAGTGAGCCTGGGGGGAAAGAGATCCCTTTGCAGTAATCTTAAAGGCAATTGATATTGGAGAAGCACATAGAGTTTTCAAAGTGCTTTCACAGGCTTGGACCCTCTGAGTAACTTGGAGAAATTATGAAGGTCAATGTTTTTACCACTCTCTATATAGAGATGAGGCAGTTTACAGTCAGAGGAGTTAAGACAGCGAAAACTGATTGCCTTTGCATGACAGAACTCCAACAGAGTCTATTCCTAATCAATGTTTTTTACTTCTCTAAGTATTTCACCACTGAAATTTGTAGTTGACTATAGATGCATGTATGGATCTCTAACCACATCGTAGATCAGGAGGTAAGTGATTAGAGAAGCAGAAATAAGACATACAATGATAATGGAGGAGGTGGTTATATTAGACATGGTGGAAGGTGGAAGACAAAACTAGTGCTGGGCACTAAGAAGTGCATGAGCTGAAGGCTTCTTTAGATGTTGCAAGCCATCCAGGATAATTTTAATTTGCTAAAAAGAACCGTGTGATTTGAGGCTTCTGTAAAGTGGCAGGATGTTACCTAACAGTATCACACCTTGCCTTAGGCACAAAGTTTTTCTAATGCTTTGATAAGGTGAGGGAGTATTTTACCAAATATACTCTGCTCTTAATTAAACTCTAAAAAGTTGAAGTGATGCATCAAAAAAAAAAAAAAAGAAGTTGAAATGATTCAGGTCAATCAGTGGTTGTGACCATTTAAATTGACATATGCTACAATCCTTTTGAGAAGTAGTTCATCATAGAGGGTTTCTACGCTTATGTTTAGAAGTCACAGGAGATATAAAAAATACATAAGGAAATAAAATTAGTTTTAAGAGAGGTTACAGTAACTAATCCACATGTATTTAGCTTTGTGGATTAGAAAACATGCTGAATTATACCAAAATAGATGTGCAATTAAAAATAGAAGACGGATCCAATAAAATCTGCCCTCAAATCCTTCAGCAGGAATTGATTGGTACAGACCCCCATTCCCCTAGAGAGCACTAATTTTTGACTCTCTAGAAAATTGTTTACTCTTTCTAGACTAATTTTTCTCATTTATGAGAGGTTATACCAGCCTTTAACATTTCATCTTAAACTTATTTTAATAGAATAATCTAGGTATTAAATGGTAACAGTAATTTCAATTTATTGGACATGTGATATATATCAGATATCCTATAAAATGTATCAGATGTGTCCATTTTTTGCACATATTATATATATCTGATAATTTGTATATCCAATATTGGTATAACATATTGGACTGTGTGTATGTGCAGAGTTATAAGTCTAATTTTATATCAGGGGAAACTGAGGCTTAGTTCATTTGGTGATTGGTGTAGATTAGAATCCAGTCTTGTCTGCCTGTGAAGTCTATGTTCCTTCTTTATCATACACATTCTGAAGGAGTATAGAGAAGTTACATATTTAAGAAGCCAATTTAAACATATAGTATGATTCACTCATTTCTTCTACAAATATTTATTGAATTTCATTATGTTCCAGGTTCTGTAATAAGAGCTGAATCTACATTGATGAATACAATCAAGCGGTGTCTATCCACCTGGAGTTTTACTATCTTGTGGAGGGGTTTTGTTGTTAACTATTCTAATAAGGAAAACATGAATGACTGTTATTAATAGGTACTATTTCAAGTCCCCAAATGCTTACTTTAAGAAAAAATAATAATAATTATGAAAAATAACATGATACATCCATTTTGATTCTTACATTTTGTCTCTGAAGGTTGCAGAAATACTTCTTACAGAGATAGTCTTAAGACCCTTTCTTCAAAAGACAGAGATAAAGTCATTCCTCCCCAGGTAAATGTGTACACTAAAGACTCTGAACACTCACCACAGGTAGTCTCCCTAACTCCCTTCCCTGAGAGTCAGAGTCTCTGACTACATCTAGAATTAAAAATAATTAAGAAAATTTCTATTTTTTGCAAAGAACCATAAAAAATACTGAAAGCATGAAAGTGACAGATACACTATTTCCATAAGTGGACTCTTTTTTTTTTTTTTGCTAAATATTTCAAGTATTGTTATTAGTTAGCAGAAAATTAAACATCATCTCTGAGTGTTAATTTATTTGGGTAAAAATGAACAATTAAGAGTAACATTTTTATATTTATTTGGCACTCATATCTAACTAATAATTAAAATTTATGGTCCTTCCCCACTGTTTCCTTTCCTTTAAAAATATAATGTATCAGATTCTATTCTTTGTCATCGAGGTAACAAATAATGAGATTTGTAGTAGTTAATCTATCCTTGACCTCATCTATCAACTTCTGTGCCTCACTCACGCTAAATCTGGTCTCATCGTAAGCCTAACGGTCACTGTAGTTTCTCCCAATCATTACTAACACTAATCTGACTTTGAAGCATCTATTCCTATTACAAATGAATTTCAAAGTGAAAGATAATTCATATTCAAATTCCACTCTTCCTGAAAATGAAAACCATTGGTTAAGTGGAGAACTTCACCATGAAATTTTCAGTTTCTTTTAAATGGGGCTTAGTGTAACCAGACTTGCCCAGATATGCCTGAGAGAGTGTCAAAAGGAAAAGGTCAAAATAAAGGCATGGATGAAGCCAAGAATAGTTGCCTACTGTTCTTGACTCTTAGATCCCTTTTTTAAAAGATAAAATGCTTGACTGACAAGGATTCAAGTGTTTGTCTTCCTCAACAAAGGCTAACCCAATGTGTTGAGACAATTGTCCAAGTGTCTTACTGAAGTGCTAAATGAAACATCCACATAGAAGTCCTAACAGATGCTGCACTGACAAATATAATTCAATATTTCTTAAGATTTTGCAGCTAATAAAAATTATTCCTAAGAGATTTAAAAATTCAAATCACCTGAGACAAATATTGCCCTCACATCTCTTGACATAATAAGCAATGGTTCTGTTATTTACTCGACTCTTATTAACGTTTTTATTCTTCTATTTACATTGTTTTATTTAGAGCATGAGGCCTGCAGAAGTGGAAGTCAGCATCACATTCAGACTTTGCTAAAGGGAAAGGTCATTTAAATTAAACTTTCCATGACACTAGTTCCTGAGTTGTAGGTTGGAGGTTATTCTGCCAACTTTCTCCAAGCATAAGAGGGACTTCTGAGTGTCGAGACCATTGTCATCACACTAAAATGGATGACTCATGCTGTGCGAACTTGCAGGACGGAGAGTTAGTTCCTCCTGTATTACTTACTTCCCGTGTAGGCAGAGCTCTAGAGGGGCCTCTTCCCAACTTTAAATATATTCCTGTTCCCTCCTAGTGTTGGGATGGGGTGGAATTAGAGAATATAGGTAGACAAGGTTTTGCTTTCTAGAAACTTAGTTAGATTTCTATATATAGTTTTGCTATATAAATCTTATCTAGATGTCTCTGTATAGTAACATAAAAAGCTTATACAGAGAAACTTATCTAGAAACATATGTACGTATCTTGAAATTTTGAAAATGTGACAGTAATCCAATTTGTACTGTAAGGGAAAAAATGCTGAGCTCTGAGTTAGAAAACTTGGACACGTAAAAGTCATGGGACCTTGAGCAATCAATGCATGAAGCAACTCTAAACTCAGATAATGTACTCATTGATGTACCAGTAATAATAACTCCAGTCCAAATTAATAGGTTATTATAAAAAAAAAACAAAGTAATACAGATTTAGAACCTGTGAAGCCCTGTGCAACAGTCAAGGTTTATTATTAAGTATGATACCTTTTTTTACTCACCTGCAGTGGTCACCAACTTAGCTTATATGCCTTAAGGATCTCATCTGCAAAATTTATTTTGGGACCAAAGGAAAATGTAATTTGATCTATACAAATATATATATTTTTGTCTATAATATTTACAGCTAAAGAAACATTTCGGGGTGGGGGGAGTACAAATTGCAAGAGATGCCTTTTTACTGGGGTCAAGACACAAAGATGTTCAGTCTCAGCAGCCCAGCCAACTGGTATCAACTTTGTTATCTCTTACTCATCATCTGCTGTTCTGTGAAAGCAATGGAGACTATTGACATGTACCTATAACAAACTGTAATTCGGATCTTCTCCTATCAATAGACTGACAATCTGAAATGACCTCAATTAAATTAAACAGTAAAGCAGAGTAATTTACCTGCACGGATTTGGGCTCATCCCCTAGACATTAGAATTAGCACTTATTTTCATGCCTGTGTTAGCTCTTGCCACATTTGATTCACTAGTAGACTTACAAAGGCTAAATCCCCTGAAAAACCTGCATGTTTTCGGCATGCTCAGCTTTGCTCTGAGCCTTTCACCTTAGCTTGATTGCTTTCCTTCTTTGGCAAAAGACATCCAAGTATGTTTGCTGGCACTGTTACATTTCTATAATCATCAGCCTGTAGGCTCTACTCTCACCACTGATGTTCCTCAAATGCACCCAGATACCACCCACAAAGGTAAGTGACATACTCAAGGCCTAGTTCAGAATGGGCAAGGGCCATTGTGCCTGTTACTTTCTCCTGTGCAAAACACGGCTGCTGGTTGGTGCTGTTTACATACTAGTGTGAGTTTGCTGAAAGTCTACCCAATCTCTGGAGGTGATATTTTCTCAGTCATAATTTCTGGGTCTTATACTATGTGTATGTTAAGGGCTTAGAAAATAGAAGAATTACTGGTATTCCTATAGTTCTTAACTACGTCCTCCAAAATCCAATTGCATATTAGTATTACTCAGTCACTACGTATCCTTGCCTGTGGCATTTTGTTCCAAATATTGTGATATTCCTTTTTTGAAAGGAGGTACTTAAAAATTTCTGAAATAGATAGGTGTGCAGACACCACCGGAATAAATTTGTGACAGTTTCCTACCACACAGGTACCCAAATGTAGCATAATAAAAGTTTAATTGAGATTGAATGAAGTCATTTTAAAATTAGCAGAAGAGCAACAAATAATAAAATTATGGTAGCATTTTGGCACATGTTCTGGTATTTACATATTCACAAGTCTGCCTTTCACTTGCTGAAATAGCAAATGGCGACTGTATCTGTGATCTACTAATCATGTTTATGTTTCTTAGAACCACAAATTCAGGTTCAATTACACTTGGTTAAGTCCTAAATCTTTGGGAGAAATAATTGTAGTTTCTAAAATTACCAGGTGAGGAATTTTGTATAACATCTCTTTATTTCATCTGTGATCAAAATGCAGTGTAAAATTTTCAGAAAGGTTATATTCTACCTTCATGTTCATAGGTAGCATTTCTAGAATGTTGCTTCATACCTTACAAAGTGTTTCTTACAAACATGTTTAACATGTATGCATTTAGAAAAACATACTCTAGTGGCAGTAGTAGATATTAAAAGAAAAAATATTCATAGCTGTGAAAAAAATCTACCTTTATACAATGTTTGCATTCTTGAAATTTTACATGTCCATATTTCCAGAAATGCAATACTTTTTATTGACTTAATAGCAATTTCAAAAATATGTTTCCCATACACTTATCTTTCAAACTATACAAGTAATTTCCTAGAACATGATAAATCTCTCTTTTCTTCTTTGTGCATTTTCCTTCAAAAAGTCTACAGTAAATATGAATTGCTTTTGTTATGAGAAAACATATTTAATGGTCATAAATTTTATAAATTTCAAACAATATTCAAGACAAGATTAACTAAACTATTGCATCTTTGTACAATGAATTAATAATATCTAATTATAGCACACAATGAAATACAGAGATAATGTATTATCAAATTGCATACTTGACACATATGTTATTAACCAATGTTATCCCAGTAAATTTAATTTAAAAACCTTATGTTATAAAAGAATATTTATGACATGAGAAAATACAAATAATATATTACATGATAAAAGTCTGTTGCAAAATAGTAAAAACTAAATTTTGGAAAGAAAACTATATATGTACACATGGATAAAGAAAAATACATAATGAAATATTAACTGTGGTTGGCTCTGAGTGGTAGGAATATGAAGCCTTGTTTCTCTTTAAAACTCCTCTACATTTGCTAAATTTGAGAAATATATATTATTTAATAAGCAGGAAATACATATATTTTTAAATAATAAAGTATATAGTGCTTATATACATCTCTTAAAATTCTACATTTAGCGGGCATGAGAAGGAGAATATAGGAGATCTAGGGATAAGGATCAGAACAAGTAAATTCACGGAAGTGTGAAACAGGACATTGCATTGGTGATTGGCAAGTAGACTTACGGAGCCGAAGTGATGGATAGGGCCACGTCACATAAGATTTCCTGAACTAAGCTAAGAAATATAGAATCTATGCAGGGTGACTACACATTCTGGTTTACCTGTGAAAGTCTCATTTCAGTCCTATTGTAGCAGCATAATTATTAACAGCATCCCTCTTTATTATCGTCTGGGTTAAGACAATAATTTATGTGACTAGATAGCTACTAGGAAACCAATGAAAACTTATTACTAGGAGATCAACACAACCAGATTTACATTTTAGAAAGAGATCCTCAGCTGCATTGTGAAAAATAATGTTTTTGGCGGGGGCGGGGGGGAGATGTGCAGTATGTGGGCAGGGAGATCAATTAGAATACTACTGCAAAGTTTATGGGAACTAAGTCAGTAGTAATAAAATTAGTGTTGGAAAAGACAGGAGAGAAAATCACACAAAAGAACATGTCTAGACATTCGTATAAGAGAGAAATTTTAGATATTTAACATAGAGTTGGGTTTTTTATGTCATTTGTAGAAAATTCTGGAGTAGTACTGTCCAATAGAACTTTCTATATTCATGGAAATGTTCTATATTTATGTTGTCTAATATAGTAACCACTAGCCATAGGCAGAAATAGAAACTTGAAATTGAATTTAACTTCTTTTAGATTTTAATTAATTTAAATTTGAATTTGAATAGTGTCATGTATCTGGGCTTCTGTACTGGATAGAGTAACTCTAGATTTTTATCTGTAAGGTTTGAGAGAGAGATCTGGACTGGAGATGTTACTTTGAGAGGGATCTGTTAGGTTTTGGTTGAGTAAATGCATTTGGCCAGCAGAGCTTGTATATTGAGAAGAGAAGAGGGTACCATGTTTAAGAGACTGGCAGAGGAAGAGGAACTTGCAAAGAAAAGACTAAGGATTAGGAAAAGCTTTAGGGGAGACCCAGAAGAGGCAGTTGGTTTGGCAATCAAAGAAATTAAGAGTGTCAAGAAAGGAGTGATAAAAAGTATTCAAAAATCTTATGCCATAAGACATTTAAGTAAAATGGAGACATTTTAGAAGGATTGAAGTTAGGAGACTATTGAGGTAAGGGAACATTTGGAGGTCAGCAGAAGAGTCTAGGTCTCACAGAGTTGATTAGCATCTCAATAGGGACAAAGCTATAGAAACTGCATACTCAAAGGTAGTGAGTGATAAGGAATAGAGTTAAGAAATAAAAGCAGTGGCATGTGACACCTAATTCAATGTGCTAGGAGTAAAGGGGGTGAGATCCAGAGTTGACTAAGAAAAGATGTTGTTAGAGAAAAGGCAAACTTATGCTCCTTCTCTGAGAGTGGAGTTATATAGTCTACATAAATGTTGAAACATGAAAACTCAGCCTCATTCCACACCCTACCACTATGCCCTGCTCCTTAAGGAACTGTATGGATTTCTTCATGTAGCTACTTTCATAAGAACTGATGGCTTGTGCCAGCCAGGACGGAAACCTGTTTCATAAGTTCAAGAAACTGCTTTTTTTCCCCCTTCTTTGATGATTTCAGACAAAAACCTGTAGGTTTGTTTACCATTTCAGCAGGGCAAACTATAGCAAAGATCCACAGATGAAAGAAAGGAGGTACCCAAGAAAGGAAGACAGAATCAAAACATCCTCCTCCCTTCACATCCCCAAATAAAAAGAATGATTATTGAAGAAAAACCTCAAAGAACAAAGTTTATTTTAGGAACATTAGGACTGGAAAGAAGCAAATAGAGAGGCAACATAGTGTAGTGGAATAAACAACTGAACTGGTAGTCCATCCCGTACACTCAGGTTCCAGTACTGGTTCCATTGTTAATTAACTATATGACGTTGGCATGTACAGTATTTAACTCTCTGGGTAACAGCTACTCAAAAAACTAGTGTTCAGGTTTATATTTTTCAACTTCAAATTCTGTTAGTGTAAACATCAAGTTATGTATAAAATTATATCCAATGTGCTAAAATAAATCTGGATGCATGAAATTGTACTAAATTTTGTTGACCTCTGTCACAGAATTTTACTCACTGCTCCAATGGATACATTTTAAATGACTTTATGGCTGTGTTGGCCATCTGTGTATAGTAAATCAATGTTAAAATAAATACTACAGAGATAAAATGAGTTTTGTAAATATAAAAAATGTAAAATACAGGAGTCATTTTCAAATTACAATATAATAATAATAATAATAATAATAATAATATTAAAGTTGTATTTATGTTGAGAACTTGTATGACCAGTTCAAAGAAAGTGTTAAAGGCTCTTAAAGGTACGTGGCTAGAGGGTAGTCAGTGTGGTGAGTTGAAGAATGTAATACTTTTAATCTTTGGTTTCAATTCTTATTCAATTCAGAGAGGTAGGGGGAGATAGAGAGGACAGGAGAGGGAGAGGAAGAAGGAAAGGAAGGGAGGGAGGGAGGGAGAGAGAGAGAGAAAGAAGGAAAGAAAAAGAAAGAGAGAGAGAGAGAGAGAGAGAGAGAGAGAGAGAGAGAGAGAGAGAGAGAGAGAGAGAGAGAGAGAGAAAACGAAATCAGTTGTTTATGTTGCAAGAAAAGTCTGGTATGGTAGACTATAACCAGAGTTTTAGTTCTTAATCTTCTAGTAACTGTGTGACCTTAGCAAGAAATACCACATCTCTGAGCTCCCATTTCCTCATTAGTAAAATGAGCAGTTTGTGCCAGAACCTTTTAAAAGTCCCTTTCAACTCCTCAGTGTTGCAACATTGACAATGCAACTCACATGGACCAAGACTGTTGGTTTATGTTGTTTAGAAAAGAGCAGAGCAGAAAACCGAGAAAAAATCATCTATTCATCATGTATTACATTTTAATGCTTATACTCGGTTGTAGGAAATGGTTTTCAGCTGATTAATGTGAGCAAAAAAAAAAAATTACCAGTTAACGTTCCCCACTTTTCCAGCTAAAATGGGTTGGTGCAAGGGGGTGGGACACGGTGCTAGAATCACTAAACCTGCCCAGAGTCCTGAGGATGAACCTCTTCTAGTCCCCCTGCCACCTCTTCCCAGCATCAGTCCTAGGAAGATGTGTCGTTTCTATAGCAGAAGGAAGAAAACCTCCGCACTAGTGAAGGAATGTGAGGGAAAGCTGAAAAGTACCCTGAAACACTGGACCTGTTGAAATTCATGTACTTTTTGCAATTAATAAGTCTTTAACAAAGATTTATTATAAATAATTAGCCTTTTACACTCATGTAGTTTAATTCCTGTGAAGCACTGAGGTTATTCTTTACAAATGAGAAATATCTTTGCCAAAGAGATGGCTTACCCTGGTTTTCATGTGCCGAGCTCTTTCTTCATACCAAAACAAAAATTATTTTCATTGCAGATACTGCAAATTCCTAAGTAATAGATTTTTTTTTTTTCCTGAAAGTAAGGGGTCTTCTTTCAAAAATCTTTTTTTTTTTTTTTTTGGAGCAGGGTTGGGCAATAATTTCACCGTCTGAAACCTTTAGTCTCATCAACGTCCTGAGATCCCAGAATTAGGATGATCCTACACGTGTAAGATTTCTATGAAACACTTAAGCTTGGACTGTCCTTAAAGACTGGGCAAGGGTAACAGAAGTGCACTCTGCTTAGTTTCCAAGGGTGAACATTACTTCTTCATTCCATGTAAGCATAGCTAAAATGGTAGAGTATGATGATGCCTCTCAGAATTGTTGTATTTTTTTCCTTTTATTATAGAGATTGCTAAAACACTTTAAGTGATATAAGAGTCCAGCAGAAAAGCAGTGCTTTCTTTTCATATCAAAAGTTGTGGAACCTAAAATATGAGGTTTAAGGAAGAAAGGGTTGTTGTTTGAGTTGTACTGTTCTTAACCACTGGGTGTTAGACCTGGCTCACTTGTAACTGCTTGTTATGCTTCTTGCATCTTGATTGGACAAGCTATACTAGAGATCTTTCCCTTCTTTGGCACAGAAACATTTCAAACTCTCTTGACTACTTGGCTCCATAGTCATTCAGTATGGATATTTCTTTAAAATCAGTGAAACAATGTTCTGACTATTTATTTCCTAACTAACATTTGCTACTTTACTAAAATCACTTTCTTTAATGTGACTCAAAAGCCAATGATCTTAATTGGTCCTAATTTTCCAAGACCACTATTCACACAGGGCTTGGCTGATGGACTCTCACAAACTCTTCCCTTTTGAAACTCATCTTTAACATGTCCAATGTCATCGCTCTGGTTCTTCCCCTTACTTTTCACTTTTTCTATTTTATTTTTGTTGCAAGTTTCTTTCCACTTCCCTCCCTCTTCAAGCCTAGCACTTTTTCTCTTCACATATTTTCTGGAATGTGAGCTCTTTCTTAGGGTTTCATCTATTATCTCTAGTCTGATAACTCTAAATCTAAATCTCTTGCTCTGATTTGATGTTAGAGTTGCACTCTTGAGTCTCTAGTTGCTTCTTATATGTTTATAATTTGTGCAATTTGTATTAAGTGAGGTGGAGGTTAATTGTGTTTCTAATGAGTGAATTACATTAAAAAGTTACTAGTAGCTTTTAGCTGTGAAGGGAGAAATTCACGGAGCACATCTTTGTTTTCTTAAGTTATACAAATATAAGGCTAATGTTCAATCTTGAGGGAGCTCTGAAAAATATCTCAGAGATGTGACATGTCCTGTTTAAGAAGATAAAAAAATAGTCTGTTACATTAATATATATACTGCTAATAAAATTGTATAAGAAAAATTTTAAAAATTCACATGAAATACTTTTTTTAAAAAAACACAGCTTATTAAAACCGATGCAAGAAAACAAAGTCTGAATAATTCTATTTAAGAATTATTTAAGAATCTGTCTTTTAAAATCTTCTCAGAAAATAATATCCAGACCCAGTGAATGTTCCAGAAATTTAAAGAAGGAATATTACCAATGCCCAGTTACTAGTCCATTACAAAAAAGGATCAATACACCATTCTCATTAATGAACATAAAAGCAAAAATCCTAAACATAATGTTAGTGAAGAGAATCTACAACATATTAAAAGAATGATATTTCACCAGTGTTATAGATATGGCTTATGGAAAGGTCAACTTCTCCTTTTCAGTGTACTCATTTCTTGCCTGAAGGCTTTCTCCAGAAGTTCATTAGACCCTCTGCCTCCATGCATGGAAACCATAGATACAAGAGAAATAACACTTGCCAGGAACAATCCTCAACAAATAATTGATTGGTAGAGAAGGGTTGGTTTATAAATATTCCATTTCCCTCATCTGAGGTGGGATAACTCTAAGACATATACCTATACCACTTCTCAGAGTTTCTGGTGGGCTTAAGCTTCCATGGTCACTGTCTCGATAATTCATTTGGCTTCCTTCCCTTCCCTGTCTCATTTCTCCACTCTCCAAATTCACGTTTTCTCCAACTCCCTAATAAACTATGTACAACCAAATCCTTATTGCAGGGTCTGCTACTGGGGGAACTCAAGCTAAGACAATAACCAAGTTGAATTACTCCAGAATGAAAGGTAGTTTTAACATTCAAAAAATCAATCAATTTAATTGATCACATTCAGAAAATGAAGAAAAAAATAATATAGGCTTATCTCAATAGATGTAGTAAAGGTATTTTCTAAAAATCAATACTTGTTTGTGGTAATAATTTCTTAACAAATGAGGAATAGAAAGGAATGCCTCAATATGATAAATAATATGTACAGAAAAACCCTATAGAAAATATAATACTAAAAGTCATAAAATACTAAAAACTTCTCCTTAAAATAGGAAACAAAGATATCGCTATTACCACTTCTATTTAACTTTGCACTGGACATCCTAGACAATGAAATAAGGCAAGAAAAACATCATAAGAATTGGAAAAAAACAAACAAACTCATTATCACGGATAAAATGATTGTGATATAGAAAATCCAAAAGAATTTGCATGTTAAAAACAACTTTAATAATCAGCTACAAATAATTATAAAATAAAATTAAAAAACAAAACAAAACAATACTGTGGATAATAGCATAAGATGTAACAAATACCTAGAAATAAGTCTAACCAAAGATGAGAAAAATCTCCACGAAAAACTACAAAACATTACCAAGATAACTTAAAGAAGAATTAAGTAAATGGAAAGATTGTCCATCAATTGGAAGACTCAATGTTGTAAAGATGTCAATTTTTCCAAAATTCGTTTGTAGATATAATGAAAGTACAATCATTCCAATCAAAAAGTAAAATAAAACCAAGAAAGTTTGTTGTATGTTTGCCCTGGAAAATCTGACAAATTGGTTTTCTATTTATGTAAGGGATCGAGAATAGCTAGGACAATATGAAAACAAGCATGGAGGATTGACGTCACTTACTACAGCACTATACTAATTAAAATAGGGGGATAGTGATGCAAGGATAGATTTTAAAAAGGTGAAGGATAGAATGGAGGGTAAAACCCACCATAAATATATGGTAACCTGATTTACGTTAAAGGTGCTCCTGGTGAAATTGGGGAGGGGGGCAGAAACAAAGAAGAAATGCTTTTTTAACGAGTATAAAATTGAATAGCCAAATGCAGAAAAAGTAAACATTTATTCTTACCTACGTACTAACAATGTAAGAAAAGAATGAATAGTTCTATTCAAGAAATAGCATCTCTAATTTAATACCTTCCCAGAAATGTCCAGGCTCACTGAATGCTCCAGATACATAAGGAAGAAATACTACCAAAAGCCAATTACCAGATCATTACAAAAAAAGGATCAACAGGCTAATCTCACTCATAAACATAAAGGCAAAACTCCTAAACACAATCTTAGCCATGCAAATACCATAATATGTTAACCACAGAAAGCAAAACGCTACACAAAAATAAATTCCAAATAGATTATAGACCTAAATAAGAAAGGTAACCTGACAAAGCTTCTAGAAAATAACCTTGAGAATATTTTAATGACTAAGATATTCTTAAACAGACAAACATTTCTTTTCCCTCCAGCTTTACTGGGATATACAACTGGCATGATACATTATGTAAATTTAAGGTGTTTATTTTCTATCCTTATATATTGCAATATGATCACCACAGTAGTGTTAGCTAACACCTCCATCACTTCACAAAATCATCATTTCTTTTCTTGTAGTAACAGTATTTAAAATTTACTCTCTTAGAAACTTTCAAGTTTATAATACGGTATAAATAACTATAATCACCAAGCTGTACATTAGATCCCCAGAACTTATTTATCTTATAACTAGAAGTTTGTCTCTTTGTCAACCTGTCCCATTTCCTCCAGCCCCTGGTAACCACCACTCTACTCTCTCTTCCTGTGACTTTCTGTTTGTGGATAGCTATGTAATTGTTTCTCTTGGTGGGGGACAGAAGCTGGCATCTCCTATTATCACCATTTTGGTTAACAAAGAGTTTTAAAATAGGATTTAAAAAGCTCTAATCATGAAAGAAAAGCTTGATAAATTAAATTATATTAAAATGAATACTTTTATTCATTAAAAGATATTCTTAAGAGAGTGAAAAATTATTACTCGATTAAGGACTTTAACATAAAAATAAAAATAAAAAGAATGCTATAGAAAACATTTATGTTCCCATGACCCAGCTTATATTTAATTGCTCCCTGTGTTTCGTTTATCATTCCCTGATATTGTTACTCCTCTTCCCTTCCCATGCCCTGGGGTTAACTATTATTTTGAATGTTTTGTTCATCTTTTCCCCATACGTCTTCATAATTTTATAAGACACATTCTCCAAAATAATATATTTCATGTTATTAGTCAGGGCCCCAGCAGGAAAGTGAGGAGAGGATATAAAGAAACTATTTGCAGAAGTGTGATAGAGTGCAGGGAACCTGAGAGGATAAGTACTGTTCTGGAACTAGTAGCTTTGGAGTTCCATCACCATCTCTACATTTCAAGAGCTAAGAAAAGATACTCAAAGAAAGTACGTTGTGAGAAGGGTACTTGACAGGCGTCAAGCCTTTCGGTTAAGGTAGGCTTTAGTCCACCAAACTTCACAGGGAAGCTAGGAAAGAACTTATCTAGCTTCTGCTTTGAGGAGGTAGAAATTCAACAGGGGAAGGGTATTCAAAAGTTCCTAGACAGTGTGGGGGAGAATAATCTTTTCCTTTACATAATAATTAGCATATTGCTATGAACATAGGAGATACTAAATAAACACTTGCTTTTTTATTATTCCACCACAATTCCTAGTTCTCTAGGAGTATATTAATCATTAATAAGTTTTAATATTTTCTCCCCCCACTACCACTTTGCTTTAGATTATAAAAAGGTAAAGTCTAGGAAATACATGGTATTTATAGAAGTCCAAAAAGAAATAAAACTTGGGTAATAAAAGGTTTAAACTTTTGAATTTGAATTTAGGAATATAACTGATAAGATCTTCTTGAGGGAGAATTTACACTAAGATTATGAAGTTGGGTAGGTAGGATTTGTCAAAGAACTTTTGTGGTAGGACTGTATTAGTAGCTCTCTTTGGGATTCCAAAACTATAGTCTTGGTAATAAAAAACCAACTGACCAACTGTCTAAGTGATACTAAAGAAGAGATACCATTGCTACTCAGAAATGAGAGAGAAATAGGAATTGCTATATAGTAAAAGTTCCATTGTGTTAGTGATTGTTTACTGCTGTATTCTTGGTACCTAGGACAGTGCTTGGTGCTTCAATAAATAAGCAATAAAAGGATAAATTATTTCTTGAATAGGTTCATCAGTTCTTCTTGTGAGTGATAATTAACTTTAAGTAAGTTAGACATGAGGACCTAAACTAAGTTAGTGCATGTGTATTCTTACCGAAGCATGAGGCTTTGAGATTAGGCAGCTGTGAAGAATATGTGACAAGAGGAGACTCACATAGATGCTATTTGCTAATTTGAAGGATGGCAAGCAAAAACAGAGTAAGCAGAAGAAAAACTATAAAAATTCCACAAAGTAAAACTTTACGACTCTGTAATTCTGGAGTTCCAAAGTGATAATAGGCAGAGCATCTTTACTTGCATCAGTTACGAGTATTGCTATTTATGAATAATGTAAATGGGTAGAATATGATTTAAAATGATCAAGTCAGAAATAGCTGTGGGCTCTGCAAATAGGGCTACAGCTGCCAACCATAGAATAGTCTTTATGTATATACAGTGTGGAAAGAACAGTTGGTCAGGCAAAGGTTTTTTTTCAGTCACACTTGTTCACTCAGATAAGTCACCACCAGTAGTGTAATCTCTAAATATAAAGATAAATATATATTTTATAATGTCTACATCTGTAACTATACACCCAACTTATAAATGAGGTGGAAGTCAGATTGGCTGATACTTTTTTTTTTTTTTAAGAAGAATACAATCCATTACAGATACTGGAAAGAAACTGTAAATCTCACTCACATAGAGGGATCTTAGTTGAGATAGGTCTTTCAGAGTCATTAGGATGGTTTCATTTATGAGTATAATACTGGTAGAAACTTCTTATGAAATGATTCATTAATTATATTGAGTCAGTTATATCATGGGTCAGATCACATCTCCTGAAGTACAACAACTACATATCGTAAAGCCTGAAACAATGCAATTGGCTCATTAATCATTCACTCACTCAATAATTCATTCACTTGCTCATTCAACAAATACATATCAAGTGTCTCCTAAACTGGAGGGATTATGGGCGATATGAAGATGAATAATTCATAACCTTTGTTCATAATTATCCTAAGAAAACTAGTTTTATTTTTTTTGAGATTTATATTCTAGAAGATTCTGTTAAGTTTTTGGGCAATATTAATATCTATTATTAAACATTTTCATTTCTGAGAAACATCTATGGCACCCTTCTCAAAATAGGGTTCAGAATATCTATTATATTTTAAACAAAAATAAAAGGTTGATTATAATAAGTATCGGTGTGCTATTTGGATAAAAAAAAAACTGACTGTATCTTTGTTAGAGTTATGAAGTTTAAAAATACATAGCTACAGGGTGGAAACTTGTCAGAGCAACTTGTTTTTCAACTCAGACTTAATCCAGGCTATTAACTATGATTGAAAGGCAAGATATTTAATTGTCATGATTTAAGAAATGTCTGTGCACTCTAAAACAAGTATGTTTTTTTTCTGGTTAAAGTCTTAGAAGAGGTAGTTTGCCTAATGTAAGGTTCTCTTCCTATATCTGAGATTATAATTTGGAAATTATTTAAAACAAATTAAATGATTTTTTAACTATAGAAGCTGGTAATGTCAGCTATCTATTGCTGCATAACAAATCATCCCCAAATTTTGTGACTAAAAAAGTTGTTTCATTTGCTCAGTTTTCTGGGTCATCTGGGTGGCTCCTCTACTGGGGCTGGCAGCTCTACTGGGGCTGGATGGTCTAGGATGATTCCTTTGCAGGCATCAGTGGAAAGGATAGGTAGTCTAGCATTGTAGCTCAGATGGCTCAGTTTGTGCTGCATGGTCTGTCATTCTTCAGTAGGCAAATCTGGACTTCTTCACATGGTGGTGGGAAGTTTCCAAGAAGCAAGAAAGGACAAGCCTCAAAGTCTACTCAAGTCTCTGCCTGTATCACATTGGCTGATGGCTTTTTGACCATATCAAGTGAAAACAAAAACAAAAAATCAAAAACCTAAGATTCAAGGAGTAGAGTAAAAATTCTCCCTCTTGTTGAGAGTTAACATAGAAGCCATATTGCATAGAGGTGTTCTTACAGAAATAAGAGGAATTTGTAGATATTTGTTTGTAATCTATCAGAAAACATTCTACAGTAATTAACTTCACTGTCCTCTGTCAATGAATGTCAATGAACATAATCGAGTATTCAATTGTTTGTAGATCAATTCAGATTCTTAAAGTTAACAAAGCAAATATTATCAATCTAGGAGTTGTTTTTAAAAAGTAATATTTACTTACAATTACAGATTAAAAACATTATCAAGTAAAACAATAAAAATTTAAAAATTATTTTGACTGGACTAATCAGATGAGTTGATTGAGATAAAGAAAGGTTAAACTCTACCTTAGCCCTTTTCAGCCCCACTAAGTAGGATGCTCGCTAACTTTTAATTTGTATAAAGCCTACAGGTCTATGTTGTTTTTTCTTTTCTCTGCTTATTCTCTTTGTTCCACTTTCTATGAGCTATACATACCTTCATCCAAACTCACTTATATTATGCTCATTTCCAAACTAAATCTGCAGCTTTAAACTGTCTCCTGAGTGACAGTTCTAGTTAACTGACTCCTTGATTATTTCTAAAAGGCTGTCCCCATAGGCATTCTGAACTCAGCATATCCAAACCTGAACTTGTTGCCTTCTGCCCAAACTTTTCCCTCTTATTACAAACTCTTACTTGGAGAGTGGTATTTCAAAGTTCATTCCACGTCCAAACTGGAAGCTGGAGAATTAGATTAGGCTCTTCTTCCTCTCCAGTCATTGCCACCTTCTCATCAATCATAAGTCAGTAGTTTTGCCCCTTTAATATTTCTGGATTTCAGCTTGTTTAGTTCCATTTTATCTGTCTCAAACAGACCCCTTGGCTCACATCTCTGCTTTCAAGTTTTTTCCAAACTCCTCAAATGTGTCTAAAGCATTCATTCTAAAACATGAATCTCATCATATTATTTCAAACCTTCCATCAATAAATCCCTATAACCTTCAGGATATTATCTACCTGCTTATCTAAGCATACAAATCTCTCCAGGACCATCTCCTGTGCTCCATCAGAGGGAACTGTTTTCTTGAATGCACCATTACATTTCTCACATCTTTGTCCAAACTAATGCTGTCCTTCTTATCCTTCTCAATCCCTTTTCTCCTTTACATAGTTAACTTTTCTTTAAGAACTCAAAGTCCATTTTCCTTGAGAAGTATTCATAAGTTAATACCAAATTTAGGTGGGTAGCTCACTGCTTTCCCTTACAGTACAAAACTATCATAAACTATGTTTCATGTCACCAGTTTTTAATTGGTGATTTCCTTAGGTGATCTCTGTTGTTAATCTGTGTAATGTTATCAATTAACCCAGTCCCTGACACAGAGTGAGTTCTCAGTATTTAAAAGATTAGTGAGATTGAATGAATTGATCAAGTGACTAAGAAGTGAACGACGGATGCAAAGGGAGTATAATTAGATTAGAATTCGCCACCTGTCTTGGTTATATCTCCATCCAACACACACACAGTATAACTTTGTTACTGAGAAATAATATAGGTAAGGCTGGACGTTGGAAGGAGTACACTTAAATTTTAAGTCAAGATTTAGCTCATGGTAAAAGCAGGATCAAGATGAGAATAGCTTCACTTCTGAAAATTTAGAGACCATTTATTTATTAATTATTTCATAATACAAAAGAGAGCTCTGTTAGAACTTATCTCAATATAATTGAGGAAATTCATTTTTCTTTATTATTTGTTACAATTGTTAATCTCTTTTTAGATTCTTTCTAAACTCTAATCAACTTCCACCCCTGATATCATTGAGTATTTTCCTAGTAAATTCAAATTAGTTTTAATATTTGCCTAATGAGGAATGTAAATTTAATGTAAATAATTGTTTTTCAAAACCTAATTTAAATCATTTTGGAATATCTGCTGTTTTAGATTATTCATATCAATGCTTCTAGCATCTAACTATGGATAACGGAATTTCAGACAATTAGTAAATTGAACCTGATTCTCTACATTTATAAGAAGTTGGTGGTAGCCATTGATGTTCTTAGACTCTTATTTTGGAGTATTCTGCTTTGAAGGAGAAATTATTATTCTAGAGATGGAGTTCTTTTGATTTGCATCTTTATAATACATCAAAAGTAGTGTTAAAAAGATATTTCTATCGTTGGTGTACATGTGTATATATGTCATCTCATCTTACTTAGGAATGCCTACTCATTAACTTATTATCGTACTGTCTTTCTCAGACATAGGGGGTTCCATGTCAACTTCCTCATTTTCCAGCAGCCCATTTCTCCACCATTCACCTTGAACTACCAACTGCTTATTTTTTCCTTCATACTCAAACAATTACTTTTCTTTCTGTTTTATGAGAGTGAAGCTATTAGACCAAAAATTTTTAACTTCCTGCCATGAAATTGGTAAGCCTGTCAGCAACTTTACCCTTTCGTGTCATCTTTCTTTCTCTCACAAAGGAGAACTTTATTCTTTCCAAGGCCTGACCTGGCACCTTTGTCTAGAATCCACCTTTCTACTTCCCCATCAGTATTTAAAGACTGCCCCATTTGTTAACCTCAAATTCCAGTCCAGTCTTTACGCTCGCGCGCGCTCGCTCTCTCTCTCTCTCTCTCACTCCAGACCAGAGCCAAATTTCTTGAAAGAGTTGTGCATATTCATTGCCTCCATTTACTTCCTCCTGACCTACTTTCTATTTAATCCATTTCATTCTGGATTCTGATCCATCTCTCTACTTAAACTTGTCAAATTTACCAGTACTCCTGTCTCTAAATCCAATGAGCATGTTGAATTTTTATTTCATTGTCTTGTCTTGAACATTCAATACTGCTAACCATCTCATCAGTAGAATAAGATTATCCCACAAATAGATTAAGCACATGCTTAAGATATTTGCAAAATCAAGGAAAAATTAAAGAAATTTAGCTTCTTCAATGAACTGACCTAAATTCTTCCATCAGAAAAATTTCAATTTCAATATGTGTCAATTCATGCTTTATGATAGATAGCGATATAATATAATAATTTAATTTTACTATGCATATTTATAAATGTATATTTAAGTTGTACTTCCCTATGGGAGAGAGACTACTGCAATCTTTTAATGTCTCCAAAAGCCTTAATCCAGCTCTCACTCCCTGGAACTGCTTTGTCATACCACCAAGTCTTAGTTTCTCATGAACATCTCTGACTGCTGTCGCTTACTCTGTAGGACTTTAAATATTGCTGTTCTTGGGGTTCTAACCCCCCTTCCCTTCTCACTCTGACCACATTCTCTGGATGACCTCATCCTCATCTAAGCTGCAGTTTTTCTGTGCTACACCTCCCGAAATTTCATTTGAGAGTTAGACCTCTTTCTTGAATTCTCCATTAGTACACTCAACTATCTACTGGAAGTCACTGCTCAGATAGTTACCTAGGAGCTGATTCAAGCTCAGTGTGCCCCTAAATGCTCTCACCATATTCCTCCACAACTCTCTCCTCCCTCCTCAGTACTCATTATTTTAGTGAATGACACTACAGCCCAAATTGGAAACCTGGAATTTTGACTAACTTACTCCCACTTCTTCATTGTCACAACCAATCGTCAAGTCCTAGGATTCTGTTTCCTTTTATGCTGTGATTATGCTCACTTCCCTTTATAGTCACTAATACCCTGTTCTAGGCCACTATAATTTCTCTCTTCCAAATTACCACAATAATTTTCTAACTGGTCTCCCTCCAGTCTATTTTTCAATTTAAAACCAGAGTGATCTTTTTTTTTTTTATTAAAAAAAAAAAAAAAAAAAAAAAAAAATTGTGATCCTGTTTCTATCCTGTTTTAAATCAACACTTTTAGGATGGTTTAAAAACCTTCCATGATTACATCCAGACAATAGAACATTATCCAGTGCTTAAAAGAAATGAGCTATCAAGCTATGGAAAGCTGCGGAGGGACCTTACATTTTTATTTTACATTTATACTAAATGAAAGAAGCCAATCTGAAAAGTCTGCATACTACATAATTCCAACTACATGTCATGCTGGAAAAGGCAAAACTACAGAGACAATATAAACATCAACGGCTGCCAGGGGAGGGAGGGATGGGTAGGTAGAGCACAGAGGATTTTTAGGGCAGTGAAACTATTTTATGAGATACTAAATGGTGGGTCCATATCATTAAATATTTGTTAAAATATGTAGAATGTAAACACCAAAAATGAATCTTAATGAAAGCTATGAACTTTGGGTGATAATAATGTGTCATTGTAGGTTAACTGGCTATAACAAATACACCATTCTGGTGGGGGATGTTGATAGTAGGGGAGGCTATGCACATGTGAAAACAGGGTATATGGGGACTCTGTACTTTCTGTTCGACTTTGTTGTGAACATAACATTGCTTTTAAAAATAAAATCTATTTAAAACAAAACAAAACAAAAAACTTTCCATGGTCTCACTTTCCCATTTCTCTTTAAAATAATCTCTGCTCCATTCTGCCCTTGATGCATTTTTTTTTCATGTGAAATTCCTTTGTTTCTTTGAACTAGCCATGTTCTTGTTCATCTATGAGCCTTTGTCCATCTTGTCTGACTTTTTCTCTATTATTTATCATATACCTTTGTTATTGCATTTTCAATTGTCTGAAATTGACCGGAATTTTCAATTGTCTGTCTTCCTTGCTCACTATAGTTTCTCTAGTGCTGGATATATAAAACACTAAATAAATGAATGGGTGATATAAAGTTTGAAACAGTTTTCCACTATTCTTAATAGACCTACCCTGGTTTTATTTTCAACTGCTCTGAGCTCTTTGTTAAGAAAGCACTCTAAAATACAACAAAACAAAAACAATAATAATCACAAGCCTAGGTTGCCAGATTTAGTAAGAAAACAAAAAGTACAGGATACTCAGATAAATTTGAATTAATTTCATGTAATTATGTTCCCAAATATTTTTATAATATTTAATATTTATAAACATTTGGGGACATTTATACTAAAAATCTTATTATTTAGAATTCAAATTTAACAAAGCATCCTTTACTTTATCTAATAGCCCTATTTAGGCCCCAATAACTATTCCCTGATTACTAGAATCAGTTATTTAAACGCAAATGATAGAATTAGGTAACTGCCTCCATATTGAGTTCTCTGCAGTCGACTACTGCTAAGGACTCCCTTTTCCCTTACAAATATTCGTTTTTCAGTGCTTGCAGCAAAGCATTTCAATTTTGCTCATGGAGAAAGTTTTTGTCATTTACTAGAAGGAAAAGTTTTGCCTTTAATCTATTGCCTTGTTTTTTGAAATGGTGTTACTGATATGTAATTCACATATAATACAATTCACCCATTTAAAGTGCACAATTTAGTATATTCAGAGACTTGTGCAACTGTCACAATGATCTAATTTTAGAACATTTTCGTCATCCCAAAAGAAACCTTGTACCTATTAGCAGTCATTCCCCAGCTGTCACCCACGCTCAATTTAGGCAATCACTAATCTTTCTGTCTCTAGATTTGGACATCCCATCTAAATGGAACCACACAATATATGGTATTTTGTGACTGGCTTCCTTCACTTGGCAAAAGGTTTTCCAAGTTCATCCATGTTATAGCATGTTTCATACTTCATGCGTTTTTGTTCCTGAATATTATCTCCACTGTGGGGGTTAACCACATTTTGTCTACCCATTCATTAGTTGACCGGCATTTGAGTTGCTTTCACTGCCTTTCTTAACAGTAGCATTCTAAAATTGATTTTTGTCAATTTAATGTTTATGGTCTATGATCAAGCTTCAGGGAACAAGCAGAGAAAATGCTCTGCTTATTTTAATAGTTGTAGGATTTCACTATGCTTTTGAAATTTCAGTGGATTCCTTGATCTATCCCTGCCTGTTTCCATATAAATTTTTCTTTCACATGGGATTTGTTTAAGTAAATACAAGAGGTATATTGGACATTGTGATAAGTAACTGCAGATTTTATCTGGCTGTATCATTCCACAATGTCTCAGGCACTCTATATTTGAGAATCCATAGTACAACAGGTCTGTCCAGTGCCTGACTACAGAGAATGTTATAGAGTAGGCCATCTGGAATTGATTATAGTCTTTGGCAAAGATGTGTGAAATTATGGTGTGTGGCTAGAGTTTTTATGGTATATGTATATATTTAATGTAATATATTCTGATCTAATCTGTGGATAACTGCACACCCAGGATGATAAATCAAAATATAAAACCAAAACATAAAAAGGCAAAAAAAGATGTTTTAGTCTTCACGCACACAGAAATATCATTTTAAAAACAATTTTTTTGAGAAAGTGAGTATATAAAAGTCAAAATTGATTATTGTGCTATATAAGAATATTAATTATGCCACGGGAAGTCACATGGCTATGTTTACATTAACTCAAAAAATTAAATATAAAGTTGCTGTTATACTATTAATGTGTGGCTTTCCTTTCCTTCTTTTTATCTTTCCTTCCTCCTGTCCTTTTTCCTCCCCTCTTTCCCTCCGTCCCTAACCTCGCTCCCTTTCTTATTTCTTTTTTCTTTCATGATTTTCCTAAAATCACTTGGGCAGAATTAATAGTTAGAAATTGCTTTTAAAAACAAAAAAAAACCTTAATACTTTGGGCAGTTTTACATAAGTATTGATTACAAGGTAGCGATTTGCAAACTCAAGTTTTGTAATGACCTAGGGAATATAAATTATTTCAAGGGGTATGAGGAAATCTCAAAATTAGATGAATATATAGTCATTTTAATTTTTAAAAGTACATGCCTTAATTGATGCTTTAAAATACAAGATGTAAACCAAAAAGTGCTAGGATATCAAGTCTTTAAAAAGCTTGAATGATGTCTTAAAATTTTGGAGGTTGTGCATTAAGCAATTTAAAGCATGCTTTTTTTTTTATGCATGTACCTTGTTCATACCTGTGTCTTTTAATATTCTTAAAGTTAATGATGAGAGCTTAAACAACCAAGAAGGAAAATAGATCACTCTGGTCTATTAAATTGTGTATTTGCTGTTTGACTTTCAATCAGGGATTACAGAATATTTATTGTCTGGAATTCCATAAGTCAACATTTTAGTAAATTCTAAGAGTCCATTGATTATGTACCACCAAGAAAAAAGAGACTAATTCATTGAAATAAATTGTAAGATGTATTCTGATTTCAGAGATGTAAACGTGAGGCAAAATATGCATTCTAGAATTAATAAAAAGTAGTAGAACTACTGGCAATAAGCGAATATACTCAAAAGGCAAAGGTACTAAAATATATAAGGCAGTGGTCAATTTCATATAGTTAGAAATTAATTAAGCACATAAAATATGCCTAGCTATGGGCTAAATCCTGATCCAATAATTGAGCAGGAACCATTTAATTATCTAGAAGTTTATTTTTGGTAGTCACATTCAATATGTACCACATTATACCAGTTGAAATAGTGGAGTAGGTAACTGTCTATGAAGTGTGGGTTAAAGTCCTCCGGTAAAATCATTATCCTTACTATTCTCTTACTGACAGTGCCAGAAAATCTCAGGCAAGCATTTTCTTCCTTTAGCCTTACGTCCTTTGAACATGTAGATATTTCTGGAAGGATGTAGTAAGTATTTTAACCATTAATTCTCCAGTATGGAATCATTGATTAGACTTCCCAATGGAACAGCAACTGAGGCTTTTTTTTTTTTTTAATTTAAGCACACTATCATAACTGATGAGGAATCAGAGATTCAGAGAGCTTATATAACTTGCCAGTACTATACAGCATGTAGCTGGTTTAAATGGGTTTTCATCCCTGTGCTAGTTACTGGGTCTGACTGCCTTTCATGAATACCTCAAATATACAGAAATGAAGTCTCCAATCTAGCTGAAATTTTGAAAGATAAAAGGGGAATGAGCCAAGTTGAGAGCATGAGGTATTTCCTGAGAGGTTCAGCCACAAGTAGGGATAGAATGGAGGTTAGTTTGGGCAGTAAGAAGGCAAATGTTCTTGAAAGGTAAAGTGGAAAGATGCCAGAAATAAAATTCTTGGTTTGCAAGTATTCTCTTGTGCTTGTATCAAAATCACTAATTCCTAGAACTGAGTTCATCTACTTTTCACATTTGTTAGGTTTACTTCAATTCAATATTTTACTGTGATTCCTCAGAAAGACTTTAGTTAGGATCCCTGGCAATTTTTTTATCTTGAAACTAGAGTTAGTTGAAATTATTGCATTTTAAATCCAATATTGAATGCAATATTTTTTTTACTAGTATTTAAGACTTTGAGAGTTCATTCTATTCACCTTTTCCATGATTGGAATGGAAAAAAAATGATTGAAAAACTGCATTAAATACTCGTGTGCAAACATTTAACACACCTGTACCCATTTCTGTATGGCTCAATCTTAATGCCGGTTCATAAAGCTCATGGAAAGATAAGAAATATAACTATTGTTTTCCACAACACAGATATTATTGTTCCTTTGTCCATTAATAACACCAAAGAGTAAGCCATAACTTTTGATATGAACACAAGAATGACATATATTATTATTTACACAGTAGTCCCCTGACATGTATAAATGATATCCCTGCAAACCCCAAGTTTACTCATCAGATTAAACTAATCAGAATTCCTGGTCAAAAGCTCAAAGTGGAAAATAACAGAGCTGTGTTGAAATTTATTCATTCATTCCAAAAATATTTATAGAGCTCCTACTGTATACCACTGTATATATGCTTTTCTAGGAGATGAATATATAGAAGTGCACTAACCACACAAATCTGTCTTTATTCTAGTGGAGAGATAGGGGTGTACAGTGAAAACAATTAAGTTTTTGTGAACTATCACAAATAGAGTAGTCTTCACATATGCCATTTCCTTTGCTTCAAAAACTTCTCACCCAGAATTTTACTAGTTCTTACTTACCCAGTTGTCTTCAGTCAGCTCTTCCTCTGGAATCTTTCCCAGACCTCCCAAGTCTAAATTCTGCTTTTCCCATATACATTCATGAAACTTTGCATTATTCATTTTTTAGCTTTTCTGCTACATTGTTTTCTTTACCAGACTATAAACTCTGAGATTATAAGAACTAAAAAATTTTTGTTCATCTTTGTACCCTCAGCAACATGCATGGTGTTTGGCACAGGATAGGAACTATTTTCTAAGTGACTAAATGATTTAATGAAAAGTCTTGTTCTTACACATCAGTCACTTTTAGGGTATAATTTAAATTCACAGTTCCTCACATTACAGATCATTCAATGGTTGTTTTGGGAGAATCCACCAAGGATGTGAGATCTCAGTTTACTAAGAGTCAAATTAATTGTGTTCTCAGTCAGTATTTCCTTATGGCCAAACCAGATTTTAAAATGTTCTTGCCTAGTGTATGTGCATGCACATGTGTATGTACATCCATGTGTATTTGGTAATGATAACTTTGATTTGTCACATCGTGGTATGTGAAACTTCAAAATATACCTTATAGCTAAACATCTACAAATATATAGTTTAAGAGCATCAAGAAATATAAGCACTTCATATGTGCTTACTCATTTTTATATAATCATAACTCTAGGATAAAACTGAGGACCAGGAGGTTAAATAATTTGACTACATAGTGAGTAAATAGTAGAGAAGGATGTGAAATCCAAAGCTTAGTCTAGAGTTCATGTTCTACATTCTATTGCTCCAATTAGAAAAATAAAATCTATTGACCTGAAAAAACAAAACAAAATGAAAAGAATAAAATAGCTAAAGGAGTACCACTTGGATTGGACCAAGGCATTCTCTTGACATATTAAAAAAATAATACACTAAAAATCACCACTGATGGCTATTTCTTTTTTGTCAAGGGAATTAATTACTTCTTAGACAGATGGAAGAGTTCATTTGAGGGGGAAAGTATTTAAGTATGTAGCCTGTGTGAGAGAAGGGGCAAACTTAGCATACAGTGATACACCAAAAATACTTGCAAAAATTTATCAGAAAGATAGCAGGCAGGTGACTAGCTTCCCAAAGTCCACTTGACTGAGGCCAAATAGGAAATGAAGAGAAGGCAATAAAAAGGAAAATGACAGGTGAACAAAACCCTTTTTATCTTTTAAAAGAAGTCTTGTGCAATGAAATAAAAAGATGAGTCACAGTGCTGTAATTAGATAGAATATTATAAATCACAGATTACTGGTAGAGTAAAAAAGTTTAATGATTTAACTAATTAATATCCAATATTTTTGAGAAAAGTAATTTTTGATGATCACCCTTTGATGAGTACTCTACAACGTCAAAGTGGATTTATTAAAAAGTTGCAAATGTTGCAGATTTTTCCAAAGTCCAGGGCTAGATCAGGTTGTGGGAAAAAGGCATATTTGTAAATACCTTCATAGAACCTTAGAAACAAATATGTATGATAAATTAAAACTTAAACATAGGCAATATGATTTTTAGGGTAAAGATGAAATATTTTATTGAGAAATTATAAAACAGAATATAGATATTTTTTTTCTGCTATAGGATAATACAAGCTTTCCTGAAAAAACTCATATCTGGCAAAATCATCTCTAAAAGAATAACAAAGCTTAATGGAAAAAGAGAATTGGGAAAGGCCATTCCACACCTATATAATTTTATAAGCAGTGCATAATAAAAAATAACAGTCCTATTTACTAACACTAATTCAGTTAGAAAAACATGAAAAAATTCTTTAAAAAAAATAAAGCTACAGTAAATATCAGATTTCATCCCTGTTGAATAAACTTTTTTATTCAACAGGGATGTTGAATGTATCTGGATGGAAGTAAATGACAAAGAGGGTTGAAGCTTTTGAATTACAGAAATAAAGGAAGAGGATAACTTAGAGGTTGAGGAACAGTTTCAGGCTTTGCATAAAATGCATACAAGGAGGAAAACCTCCCATCACCCATCTCTGAGACAGTGAGTGTTTCACTGGGTATAATAAATACTATGTTCACTTGCTGCTTGCTGCAGTGGGCTGTGTTACTATATTGTATTCAGCTGCTGTTACTTGGTGAAAAAATATTAAGGGTCTGGGAAAATTCATGAAGAAACAACAGCTTTGTTTCCATCCATCCACTCATCCATCCATCAATCTATCTTCTTTCTATTATCTGTCTGTCTGTACACTTATCTTAGCATGCGGGACTGAGGATGTTCTTAGAATGTCTTTCTCTCTCAGTGTCCAGAACTGTGACTGTTCCTCTTACTTGGTACATTAGAAAACTCTCATTTGGATCTTATACTGCTAGAAGCTGTTCTTCATGTCTGCGACTCTTTGCCTTAATTGTTGACTTTGGAGGTCAGAAACTATGTCAATACTTTTCAATTCAAATATATTCAAAATGAGTATTTTTTATTCAAAAATTAAAACATCTCCAAATACTCCTGATTACAATAAAATTAGTGTCTAAAATTCTGACAAAAGCCCTTAAGAATATGGCAAATCTGAAATATATATTTATCCTATGAAACTGAAGTAAACATAGGCAATTTTCTCCTTTTATTGAACTAAATTGCTGTTAATGCCTTTTCAGTTCTATTTTTGTACTAAATGACTAGGTTATATGAATTTTTATTGCATGCTGCTTCCTTTGCTTTGGTAAAAATCATTTTGAGTGAAGAATTACTTCTCTCAATATAGGTTAATTATTTTGGAGGAGATGGCAGATGAAAAAATGACAGGAATATTATTGCTTGTATTTAGCTTTTAGTATATTAACATGTGCAGTTGAGATAATTAGAATAAAAAGAATGCTCTTTTTATTTAATGAATTAATGGAATGGGCATCCAGAAGTTGCACTGTGAAAGTTCAACCGGAGCTGTTTAAACCTTCTTCCATAAATCAGCTCAGTTGGTTCAGTAATTTCATAGCCAATAAGATAATGTCTTCCTTTGCTTTGATTTTATCTTTTGCATTTAGTTACATGCACACACTCATCTGATATATAACTTCCTTTTAAGTTTATATGAAAGATGCAACATAATTTTATTCTAAATATGAACTTGACAATATGGATTCAAATTTGATTCACTGATGTGCAACCTTGCATGTGATATCTGAAACCAGAAATTGTCAAATGGTATATCAAAAAGGTAAATTAGCATTTGCTCAATGCAACCTGACATGACAGATGGGTAGGAGGAGGGCTGTTATCCTGGAGTAGAAACTAAATATATTGTAATTTGGATGTATACGCAAACTGGATAAAGATTTTCATAAAAGAATTTTCTATGCAAAATCAACTTTCCATGCTCATAATAATTAGTTTTGCTCCTGCCATCACTCACTCCTTTTGATCCTTTTATAAACTGCTTTGCAAAGCATTCATGCATGAAAACTGCTTTATGAAATTTGTGTTTATTGAGCATATACTAATTTCAAGACAGTATGCTAGGAAAGACTTCTGGTCAAGATGCAGAGTAGGTAAATACTATGCTCGCCTTTTCCATGACCACATCAAAATTTATAGCTACTATGTTGTACACCTAAAACTAATATAATATTGTATGCAAACTGTACTTAAAAATAAATTTTTAAAAATAGAGTTAAATTATAGAACTACCCTTGATAACAACCTGAAGATTAGCTGAACAGGATTCCTGTAGCTACGGATACAAAGAAGAAGCCACACTGAGACTAGTGGGTCAGGTGGAGATGCAGAACAGGCAGCTCCCACACCCACATGTAGCAGTTAAGAATCTGGAGGGCTAGCTCAGCTGCAGAGGTACCCCTGAGGAATAGGGGTCCTAGCCCCACACTGAGTTCCCCATCCTGGAACACCAGTGCCAGGACAAGGAGTTGCCACAAAAGCTGGCTATGAAATATCAGTGGGGATTGCGACCAGGGAGATAGAGAGCTGCTGCAGAACCAGGTATCCTCTAAAAAAAGGCCCAAGTACAAACTCATTCACACTCACCCTAAGCTCCAGTGCTGGGGCAGCGGCTTGAAAAGCACTAAGGAATTGTTTGGATTCAGGGCAAAGGCTGGAGGGGCAGCTATCTCCTGGATTAAAGTGCTGGCTGGTGCCATTGTTAATTTGTTGAGATCTCCTCTCACACAGCCTGCAGGTGCAGGTGGGTGCCAAATCTGAGGCTCCATTAACCTGACTGGTACTGCTCTTGCCTTACTTTAGTAATTCTTTGAGACTCCACTCCATCCAATTCATGTACCCTACCTGAAGTTCTTTCAGAGGTTGATCCATGAAAGTGGTGAGCTTTGGCTCATGCTGCAGACTTCCTTCAAAATCTCTCAATGATCCACAAATCCCAAACAAGCAGCGTTGGCCTTGATGAGCACTGTACTTCTTGCTAAGTGGCCTCAAGCCCGGCACTAGTAGCACCTGGCCTTGGTTTGCAATATACTCCTAGGTGCCTCCAAGCCCAGCACAGTCAGCTACCAACCATAAATCATTTTGTAGCTTCTCCCAAGTGGCCCCAAGCTGGACGCAGGCAGTAGCTGACTTTGGCCTGCAGCAGAGCTCCTCCAAAGAGGCTCCAGAACCAACACACCTGGTGGTTGGCTTCAGACCACACTAAAACACCACCCATTTAGCACCACAAGTGACACACCCAAAAGGTGGACTTGGCAGGCAGCAGAGCCTCGCTAAAGAGAATTCTGCTCTGTGGGGTCAGCCCCCACACAACAGCTAATCAACTGTAGTCATGGCCAGCCCTCACAGCTAGTTAGCCTGAGAGTCAATAGCAATAAAGACTCAACTATATCAGAAGGACACATACATTCACACAAGAAACACTGCTCAAGCACCTAGCTCAGGTGATCAGGAAGACTGTGCCACTGGGTCCCACAGGATACCTACTATATAAGCCTACTCTGCCAAGACAGGGAAATGTAGCAGATCTACCCAGTACATAGAAACAAAGAGAGGGAGGCAGCCAACATAAGGAAACAACGAAACATGTCTCAAATGAAAGAATGGGTCGACACTCCAGAAAAAGAACTAAACAAAATGGAGGCAAACAATCTATCCGATACAGAGTTGAAAACACTGGTTATAAGGATGTTCAATGAACTTAGGGGGAGAATAGACGATCATAGTGAGAACTTTAATAAAAGAATAGGAATTATTAAAAGTAGATAGAAAACAAAAAAGTACATGTCAGAAATGAAGAATACAATTGAAATTAAGAATATATTAGATGGAATTGACAGCAGATTAGACAAAGCAGAGGACTGAATCAGTGATTTGGAATATAAGGTAGTAGGAAACACCCAACGAAACAGCAAAAATTAGAAAAAATAATTAAAAACTAAGGATAGTTTAAAGGACCTCTGACATCAAGCATACCAGTATTCACATCATAGTTGTACCAGAAAGAGAAGGGAGAGAGCAAGGGATTGAAAACTTATTTAAACCTAAAAGCAGCAAATGAACAGGACAAACAGAGACTCATGGACATGGACTATAGATTAGTGGTTACCATAAAGTAGGGGTTGGGGAAAAGGGAGATAAATGGGGTAAAGGGGGTCAAACATGTGGTGACAGAAAGAAATCTAACTATGGTAGAACACACAGCGTAAATATATATATATATATATATATATATATATATATATATATATACACACACATACATATACATATATATACATACACACATACACACACGCACGCACGCTTTATTGTTAAAGTGTACAAGCTGAAACTTATTAGATTTCATTAATCAATGTCACCATTAAAAAAAATAAAAGGAAAAAAAAAGAGAAAGAAAACCTATTTGAAGAAATAATGACTGAAAACTCCCTAACCTGGCAAAGAAAATAGGCATTCAAGTCTAGGAAGTGTACAGAGTCCCAAAGAAGATGAACCCAAAGAGGCCGACACCAGGACACATCATAATTAAAATGCCAAAGGTTAAAAACAAAGAGAAAAATCTCAAAAGCAGCAAGAGAAAATCAGTTACCAATGAGGGAGCTCCTATAAGACTGTCAGCTAATTTCTTGGCAGAAACTTTGTGGGCCACAGGGACTGGAAGGAAATCCTGAAAGTGATGAAAAGCAATGACCTACAACCAAAATTACTCTATCCAGCAAGGCGATCATTTAGAATCAAAGAAGAAAGAGCTTCCCACCAAGAAAAAGCTAAAGGAGTTGATCACTGCCAAACTAGTATTATAAGAAATGTTTAAGGGACTTTTTTATTAAAAAGAAGAAAAAAAATACCACAAAGAAAAAAATTCCTACCAACAAAGGCAAACACACAATAAAAACGGTAGATCAACAAGCATTAAAATTAATACAAAGGTTAAAAGGCAAACACAGGAAGATCGTGTGTAATTACAACAGTAAATTAAAGGATACACACGAACACGCACACACACAAGAAGTAAAACATAATGACAAAAAAAATATAACAGTGGAGGGGATGAGTAAAATCATTAGTGATTTTAGAATGTGTTTGAACTTAAGCGACCATCAACTTAAAACAGACTACTATAAACATTATTTGGTATATATGAAGCACATGGTAACCAGAAACCAAAAATTTGCAAGTGGTATTTAAGAAATAAAGATAAAGGAATCCAAACACAACACTACAGAAAATCAACATACAAAAGAAAGCAAGAGAATAAGAAAGGAACAGAGAAGAACTATAAAAACGATCAGTAAACAATAAAATGGCAAAAAATGCACATATCAATAATTACTTTAAATTTAAATGGATTAAATGTTCCAATAAAAAGATGAAAGGATAAATAAGTGGTACATATATACAATGGAATATTACTTGGCCATATAGAAAAATAAAATCTTACCATTTGCGACAACATGGATGGGCCTAGAGGATGTTATGCTAAGTAAAATAAGTCAGATGTAGACAAATAGCATATGATTTCACTTATATGTGGAATCTAAAAAACAAATAAATGCACTAACAAAACAGAAACAAACTCATAGATTCAGAGAACGAACTAATGGTTGCCAGGTGGGAGGTGCGTTCTGGGACCGAGTGAAGAAGGTGAAGGTATTAGAAGTAAAAATTGGCATTTGAAAAATAGTCAAGGGGATGTAAATTGCAGCTTAGGGAGTATAGTTAGTAATATTGTAATAGCTACATATGTAGTTATATAAATGTCTAACCACTATGCTGTATACTTGAAACTAATGTTGAATTTCAACAGTAATTGGAATTTTTTAAAAATTTTAAATTTCAAAAAAATCCTAATAGACAGGTTCAGAGAGCTTCCAGTTTGCTGAACATGAGAAGGTGCTGGGAGGGTGCAGCGCCCAGAGAAGGCATAGAAGCTCTGTGTCTCTTTCCCATGCCTTGTCCTATATATCTCTTCCACCTGGCTGTTCCTAAGTTGTATGCTTTTATAATAAACTGATAATTTAGTGAGAAAAAAACAAAAAGACACTATACTAGGTTCTGTAGAATATCTCGCTAGAGTATTTACATGATAATATTAGTAGCGGTATTAAGAAGAATCATAATGATAATTGCTTATAGCTATTGAGCACTTATCATATGCCAGGAATCATTTTATCTGACTTTCATACACAAATACACACAAAAACGCACACATACACACACCACACCATCAACTAACAAAACCAACAAGTGAGTGATGAGGACAATACCTGTTTATGAAGATAAGAAGAGTCTTAACACCTGAAGGATTACATGGGGAAGGGCAGACTGAGTTAGGATCAGAAAGAAGCCAGTGTCAAAGAGAGAAAGAGAGAGAGAGAGAGAGAGAGAGAGAGAGAGAGAGAGAGAGAGAGAGAGAGAGACAGAGAGAGAGAGACAGAGAGAGACAGAGAGAGACAGAGAGAGACAGAGAGAGAGCACACGCGCGAGAACACAGAGAGGTGAAGGCACATTTGGGGGCAGTGGGTTGGAGAGAAGTTCTGTGAGCAAGACCTTACAAGTGGGAAACTATAGTATGGGTGGAGGAACAGGATTTGTATGAGGAAAGAAGTAATTGTAAAGAAGGTGAGGTTAATAATGTCGAGATTAAGGTTCTTGAGCACAAAGCTGAGGGGTTTAGATTTGATACCATGTAAGTCAGAAGGATCTAAAGTTTTTGGATAAGGGGAGTGAATTTAAAGTAATAATTTTGCAGGATTTATTTGCTGACAGTGCAAGTTAGGCTGAAGAAAGAAAAAATAAAGTTAGAAGGACAAATAAGGAGACGGCATTTGTTGAGAAACTGACATAAAGTGGTGATGATAGGAAACTTCATTTTTCATCAGTAGTGAGGAAAGAGCAATCAATAATGAGTCAGATTTCTTGGTCTAGATGACCGTCAAGGGAGTGCCTGTTTATGGGCAACAGATGATGAGTCAAGTTCTAGAGATGTTAGATGGAGGAGGCAAGGATATGTCACACACAGAGAGTGTAGAACATAATCTGAGATTTATGGGAGGGGTTAGGTTTTGGGTTTCACCAATCTAGAGCTTAGAGCTAAATTGGAGACGTGGACAAATTCTGTTTTCAAGACATTCAGAGTGAGAAGTATGGAAGGCTAAGGAGCAAATCTGAGTAATCATGAAAGCTGAAGAATAACCAAAGAAAAAATAGAATAAAAAGTGGCCAGAGAGGCAGGATTAAAACAAAGATAGCACAGGCTAAGGGAAAGCAAGGAGGAGATAGCTTCAAGAAGGAAGGTTTCTTCAGTAATATCTGATATTGCTGAGTATACACAGAGAAAAGAGGCTGAGTAAAGATGAATGAATTTTAATTTCATCACTTGACATCTGAGCACATCTTTAGTGAACCAGAGGGATTGTGACTTTATTTTAGACTGTATATTTTTATTAATCACAAGTTACTTGATGCTGTCAGCTGCCTGCATTATGATTGTTTCTAAGTAGGCTAGAAAAATAATACTGTACATCATAAGGCTTTCAAAAATGATATGGTCAATCAATAAAGCAGTAGGACAGGGCACTACTGGGGATTCTTTATATTACCAAATTAGAGAAACAAAATATTGTGAAAGGTTTAGATTTATTTAATAATCTGTTTAAAACTATTCTTCTTAAGGGAGCCAGAGAGTATATAAAGACTGATGTCAAATTATATAGTATTTAGTTTTTGAGGAAAGTATTCATGGTCAAGAAGCTTTTAGCTTTTGTTTATGTTCTTGAAACTTCTGAAAACAAAATATGTCTTGTTTATGGCTCTTGGGATGTTTGTGAAACTTAGAAGAATGAAAGTATTTCTATACACTAATAATTACACTCAAATGGATTTAAATTCCAGTATCAGCATTTTCTCCAAAATCCTATTCTGCCAATCTTCACTAAATAACAATACCAAATCAAAAAACAAAAATAAAAATAAATAAAAATAAACAAATGAACAAAAAATACCGCCACAAAAAAACAGCAAAGCAAAAGAATCTTTTTAGGAGATATAGGTTTAATTTCTGTAATAATTGGTGATGAAACTATTTAGAAGAGAAAACCAGTAATTTATAGATATTACATGGCAAAGTTTTCCTTTCTTCCTCCAAAGTCAAATTGTCATCTCATTTTATGCTTGTTCTAAAATGAGAAAGTTGATTGGGGGCCAAAGTTTATTATCTTTTAGAGCTCGTACAAATTACAAAATGAAAAGAAATTATTTGTATGTAAATTTTAAAAAACCCTCTATTTTTAAGTATATTGATTTTTTTTTTTAAATATAAAGTACAATAGCCTTTTGAATAGGCCACTAGAGTTATAAAAACCTAAGGGAGGTTTTCTAGGATAGAACATGAAAATTATCCCCACCAACAGTCCCGTAATACTATTCAATATAGTATTAAGAGAGTGGCCAAATATGGCTACTTAAATTAAATTAAATTTAAATTAAATAAAGGTAAAAGTTCATTTTCTCAGTCACACTTACCACATTTTAAATGCTCAGTGGCCAGCACAGATAAAGAACACTTCCATCACCACAGCAAGTTCTATTAGATAGCACTGGTATAAGCTATAAAACTGTCTAAAGTACAGCCTAGCATCAGTGGAGTGCCATATATAGATAATAATTTCATTTTAAAGGATATAAAAATATTTCAAGACTGCTTTTGTATTTGTTAAATCTTGTTATAGTGGGGCTTATTTGTTACACAGTCTTGGGTTAAATTTTCTTTATACTATAAGTTGTTTTTGTAAATAGCTAAGAGCTGTTTTCCAAATAACTGTGAATGGGAGTGGTGGTGGTGGTGGTAGTAGAGACAGGAAAAGGAGTGTTTGGAGAATGTTAAAGCATGAATTTCATGGGATGGAACAGGTATTGCTGTCTGTGTTTATCCTGTCAGCCATTTCTACTTGAGTTCGCCCTATGTTCTGATTTCGTATGGGTATTGAGAGCTCCTCACAAGCGCTGAAACTACATCTGAGCCTATAGGAGCCCATGCACTTGGCCCAGCCTGTTTCACAGAGTAGCTCAGTGGTTAATGGTGTTGTGAATAGGGAGGAACTGGGAATGTGATGGAAAGAAGTGGGGACAAGAGATATAAAAGCAGGGGTGCCACCCATTTTAAAGCAGAGATTTTCTGTTGGGTAGCAAAGGGCGGAGGAGCCAAGATGGAACAGGATTGTGACACAAAACCACAGGTAGCATTTGCAAGTTCTATATTCCACAGCTGCTTGAGATTGCAGAGTACGATAACACAGATACAGGTATTTAGCAAGTTGCAAATCACAACATAAATAGCATTCGCTGAAGAGAAGGTATATGGTTGGGGACGTGAGGAATGGGCATTTCATAAAGTCATTGCATCATATATAAAAATGCGGCTTTCTGGTAATAGTTATGGTCTTGGTTTCAGTTTTCTTGAAAGCAGCACGTGAATTAGGGCATTAGGATAGATAGCTTACTTGAGTGGTAGTCACTCAAGTAACCTTGCAAGAGGGAGTAAGGAGTATGAGATGGAGATTGAAAAAAAAAAGTGCAAGGGTGCATTACTATGTCACTGCTATGAGCAAGGGGCCTCTATTCTGCTGGAACCACAATTCTCCTCCTGAAGGATGAGAAGCTAGTAGTGCTATCCACCACTTATTACAGGCTGTTCCGTGACCTTAACTCCCCTACGTCCCTTCAGCTAGCCTTCAGCTAGCCCGGCAGTGTTTCCAGGATCTGGGACAGAAGTCAGAAAGATCATAGGCACATTCTTGAAATGAGATGCTGTCTGTGCATCAGGAGTCTGAGACACCCAAATTTGTCTCTCCCACCTGTGCCTAAAATTACAGGGAGGCCTAAGAGATGTGACACAGGGAACTGGAGGCATCTGCTACAGCTACCATTTACTTAGAATAATCACTATGTGTCAAACACTGCACTAAGGCAAAGCATATACATTTTCTCATTCAGCCATACAACACCCTATAAAGTAGGTATTATGTCTGTATTTTGTAGAAGAAGAAATATAGGCTTAGAGATTAAGTAACTTGCTCAAGAATCCAAATATATCAAATGCCTAAGATCACAAATGCCTGACATATGATTCTTACCCTAATCCATCTTACTCTAGCTCCACTACATCTGATTCTTCAACAAAAAGTTAGGCTCTAAACTTTGCCCTCTGTCTTCTACTTTTTGGTCATACCTCCTCCCACATTTCCCCTCACCCTCATTAACTCTTTGTAGTGCAGTGTTCTGCAAGTGTTGGCAAACATATGTAGCCTCGTAACCACCATCACCATCATAATCTATATACAGATTTGAACTGCACAGGTCTGCTTATATGTGGATTTTTTTCCCCATAAGCACTCTTTTTTTGATCTACAGTTGTGAGTCAATAGATGTGGAAGGCTGGCTATATGCAATGTTCTATGACATTTTATACAGGAGACTTGAGTATTCATGAATTTTGGTATCCACTGGGGTTCTGGTAGCCAATATCCCACAGATACCAAGGGGAAACTAAGTTTTTGGGTAATCAAACTGACATCTTAACAATATTTCCCTTATTTTATTACTAATTAGTTGTCATGTAGAGGGACTGGACATGAGCAAAATAATGAAAGGAAGACATGTTTATTAAAGTGTGACTGCTAAATAGCTGGGAAACTGTGAACACTTCTGTTTCCCAAGTTTACATTATATGTGTGTATATAGATCTGTATGTATATGAATAAATATATATTATATAGAATTTAAAATAACACCACCTTGTACTGTTGGCTAGGTGAAGGAAATTGTGTGTGTGTGTGTGTGTGTGTGTGCGCGCGCACGTGCGCGCACTGATCTGGAGAGAACAGTGATATTTGAGTCTTGCTATTGCCCCCTATAACTTTGCTTGTTTCTCCTTCTGTGTGACTGAAATAACTCTACCTGCAAAATATAAATTATGTAACATCTGTAAGTCTTTAGGGAATCCAGCAAATTGTTAAAAAATCATTACATCTTAAAATATGTTTTGAAAGTGAAACATTTCCTACTCCTGAAAACAAAAATTGAGGCTCTTAGAGGACACAGACCTAGTTGTTTTTTATTATTATTGTTGTTATTATTATTATTATTATTATTATTATTTTAACATAGAATGGGCAAATAGAGAGATGATCTCTGGTCTCTGACTTGAATATTTCAATATTTCTTGAGTCTGCATGTTTTTCAGTGTCAATTATGTCTAACTGCTGAAAATTTCTGAATGTCTACATACAGTTTTTAACTGTATAAGGTATAAACCTTTCTGATACAGGAGTGGCTGTTTTTCAACATTGGTAACTTAGAATTTTGTACCTTGTAATCTAGGTGCCAGAACTCCTTTCTGTTGTTCATGCCCCGAATTCAACTTTCAGAACTCTGCTACTTGCCAACTCAGTGTTTTAACCTTCCTCAGCCTATTGCTGGCTTCTTGGCAGAATGTCAGACCCATCCAGGCAGGACGTCAGACCAGTCCAGATTAAACTAGCTTGATTGAAGAAACAAGCCAGTGCAAAACAGCAAGATCCTCATTAATTTTAATTAACAGTTCCAAACAGAGTTGCACAACAATGTCATTTTTCCTAAATGAATTATTAGAGATAATATAAGAAGGAGACTTCTCCAAGCAGTATTTTAAACCCCAGCAGTTGGCAAAAACTGTCCCAGAGGATATTTGTCTTTCCAAGTCAGTCCACTCTTAGATGGCTGATGTAAATTATTCCCTGAAAACACTGAAATTATGGTCTATGCCTGCTTTCTCCTCTTTCTCTAGGATTCCAATTACAAAGCTCAAATATTTTCAGGGAATGCTATGTGGTGATATTTCCATACCTGGAAAAAATATAATGACAACAAAAATCTAAACAGACTTGAAAATCATTTTTCCTTCTAAATTGAGAATATCCAATGTCTTCCAGAGAACTCTAAACAATGTCCTTTCTAGATGTCCACTTTCTTAATCACTTATTGACTTTTTTCCTATTAACAGCCAATTGAATACTTTTAAAAAAATAAATTAAGGCCTTTGGTTTTTTCACTTATTTTATCTTTTGCTTGTATGTGATATCTTAATCTCCCCCCCAAAGCAAACAATAATGTTTCTATGAAAATGCTTTAATTTATAATGAAATGTACAAGAGGATAGTATTTTTCTAGGCATTTGAGATCCCATTTTATTGAAATACTGTCTAAACATCTGAATAAAATTATTAGTAAAAAATGCTAAGAAAATTAACTTGGATATATAAATATTGTACTAGATTGACAGATTTTCAAACTTCTCTATAAACTCTCAGAAAGCATTTATAAACTCTAACAATTTATCTGCATAAATATAAATATGCATGCACATCATTGGATTTTTTGGCTGATAGTGACGAGATAAAACCACTTAGCTTAAAGGTTTATCTAAGAAACTCAGATTCAGAATTACTATAACGATTCTTGTGAAAAACCAAAACATTGCCAAAAGCAGCTGAAGCTGCTGACCTAGCAGCCTGAGTTTGAAAGAGGCATGCACTAAAACCTGCAGGGGTTGAACTAAACATATGGTATTGGATTACTATTAATCTGGAGAAACAGACCATCAGCAAATTGAGAAAAGAATCCCTTATTGTAGTGATTCGTCAAGCTTTTGAGTTTTCATCCTCACTCTTCCTTTCTGATTTGTCTTCTGGTGTTTGCATTATTGTCAGGTAAGCATAATGGTTTTCATAGTGAATGGATTCCACATGCAAATGCTTATACACATGTTCCTATCAATAAACTGTCAAATTTCAAACTGACACTGATATATGTGTGTGTTTGTATATATAAATGTATATATCTGTAGATATACCCATAGCTAGAGATCTAAAATATTTTATATATAAAATATATGTATATTTCTATGTATTATATATTGAATATATTGTATATGTATTTAAAACGAGGCAATGCTTTTCTCTTTTTAAATTCATATTTAACTTTTTAAAGAATTTGTTCAAGGTGAATTTTAATAGTCTATGCACACTGAAAGGAGATGGTGAACAAATCATAGATATAGTCTGGTGATCATGGTTGTTTTACTGTGCAAATTGCTTTACACATGCATGAGTAGAACATGTTGATTGTTTTGCCTCTGGCCTGTTGACTTCACTAGATGTAACATTTTGGATGAATTTCTGAGATACATAAATATATAAAGATATGAGGAGAAAAGAGTTTGTTAGCCTGATTTTAACATAAAATGACTTGGGGGGGGGGAGAGGCAACAATTATCAAGAACAAAATAACCTGATGGTTAGTTAATGATATAATAAAAGCCAAACCAAACAACAAATAGATTTGTCTCAACACATTCAAAGATCACTTCAATCCGAGTTCAATTAGTAGCTCTAAAGAAAGTTTCATTTATGTGTGGTTTATTACAATGTGATACTATATCCATTTCCTAAACCATCAAAGTATCCAATATTTACATAGTATATCTCTTAGCATTTTATGCTGAAACACACTGTTTTAGAGCTTATATTTGCCACCAGACCCTTGAGAGCATGAAAAGTCTGTTTCCCATCATGTTTCCAGTGATTAGCTCAGTGCACTGTAGGAAGAGTTTGCATGATTGGTGGTGAGCAAGGTTGAAAGCAGAATAAGCAGTGAGTTGTTGGAAGTGGCTGAGATTGGACGGAAACTACAACCCTTGGGAGAGCTGGATCAGGCCAAGGCCTGCCCTTCCTGTAAGGCTTCAATGCAAAGACTGAAATGAAGACCTTTGCTGTAATCATCTACGGCTCTAACTCCCCTCTCCAATTCCTCTAGACTTATATATCTCTGAATCTATGATGAAATTTACTGTGAATATAATTTCCCCCTTATTTTTCTTTTCTGCCTTAAACTATGATCTTTAAAATGTGAAAGTTTTAAGTATAGATCCATATAAATTCTATCAGTCTTCTATTTGATCATAAGCCACTACACTAAGCGAGAATAGATTTTTCCCTGTATGATGAGAAAATAGAAAAACTATCAGATATGGGAAATCATTGAAAACTAGAGAGTAAAGGGAGGGAGGGAGCAAGAGAAAAGGAAAGAGAGAGGAAATGAAAATATAAACAGAGGAGCCAATATTGGGGGGAAAAAAATCTATGATGATCAGGAAGTGTTGCATGCAGTATATGGAAAATTTAATTGTTTCATCAATAGATAAAATGGAATCAGTAAAAGTAAAGTAATGAAAATTGAGTCGATGCAGTAAAAGATAAATATATCCATCATTCAGAGATTAAGAGGGGAAAAATATGAGATACGAATGACCTATCTAAGAGAGTAACCCACATAAAATGGGAATTTTATAAATAGAAAAATAAAAAGAATGAATCAGGAGCAATGGTCAAAGGAAGAAAAACTCCATCATGACAAAAAGGACAACCTCAGCCTCAAAAGCTAGAATGTGTATTGAAACACATTATAGGTCAACTTTATGAAAACAGAATCATACCTAGACACATTTTTATGCAAGTCTTAAAAATCCAGGATCACATAAAACTCAGGAAAAACAAAGAACCAAAAAAAAAAAAAAGTCAACACAGGTGTCCCAAGTTCCTTAGAAAGGACATTGAATATCTTTTCATTTCTTTGCTATTAAATGTTAGAATATAAAGGGATGGAGGTAAAGGATGAGATCATGGAGAGGATGAAGATTCATCATCTAATTTCAAAACCTAGTTTTGATAAATATTAGTTATTGGAGCTTGAGCAAAGTCCTTATCCTCTTTGTGCATCATTTTCATCAACAAAACAATGCAGATAATACATGTACTTTTTTATAGTCATTGTTAAGATTAAATGAATTTACTTAAAATATTTAGAAGAGTAACTGAAACGTTTCCTCCTCCTCCATGTTTCCTTTCTTTCCTCTGTCTCTACCCACTCTCTCTCCCTCTTCCTCCCCCTTCTTCTCCTTCTTCCTTTAGTTGTTGCTATTTTTATTACAAAGCTTTGAAGGAATTCTATAACCAGTCAATTTATTAATATGTGAAGGCAACAGAAAGGCATTCTTTGATATATAGTGCTTAAAATTATGCTATCCAGGCAACGTAAATAATTTGAAAACCTGAGTTATTATAATACAAATAATGTTAAAGTTCAGAATTCTTGACAAGGGAAATAGTGGCTGCAAAGGGCCACTCATCCAAATTTTAAGTAAAAAATGTTAGACTAGATTATTACTCTAATAATTTTTAAAGTACCACATGGGTTATAAAATTTGGTTTCCCTTTAAAATACATAGCTTTTATTGTATAAGATATTAAAGAAGGAAAATACATGGTTAATATTCTCAATTAAGTTAAAATCTAGAAATTGAAGAGTATTTAAACTTAAAGGCACAAAGTATTTTACTCTCTATCAGTGGTAGTTATAAAGTGATTATTCTGCTCTTACCCCTTATGGTTACTTTAATATAATTGCATGGCTGTCTTTGGAAACTTTAAGGTATTTATTTAAGGAATAAGGGCAGATTTTCTTCTTTCCAAATTAAAGATAATAAACACAGCAAAAAAAAACCAGCTCCCCAACCAAACCTCTACTCAGGAAAAATAAATAGGAAAAAACTAGCAAGAAAATATTTTAAAAAACAAAAAGAAAATACATATTGATAGAAACATGACCAAATATTAGTTAGATCAATAAAGGTCTCTTAGTTAAATATCCCAATGAAAGAGCAAATCCAGTGATATGCTATTTATAATTTCCTCATCTAAAACTCATGCATTTGGAAGTATTGGCTTTAAATAAATGCAAGGCAAATACGAATCCAAAGAAAGCAATATTAGAATTACATAAGTTAGAATTTAAAGCAAAAACATTAAAAGATCTAAAGAGTGTCGTTTTAACCAAAAGATGGTAATATTGGTAACAAAGATAAAACATTTAAAAATCCTCATGTGTGGATTAATATAGTATCATTAATAGAGAAGGTGAGAGTTTTTGGAAATTCAATGTAGTATTAGCAAATTTAGTTATTGTGAGAGAATTTAACTACCATGATAGATCAATTGGTGAAATTAAGAACATAAATATTTAATCTTATTATAATTAGAAATTAAAACATTTAAATGGGATATCTTTTTCTGGCTATAAAATAAGCAAATGTTTTTGAAATATAATAACCAATGTTAACAAGTATTCATTGAGATGGATTCTCTTGTGGCTGGTGCATGTGTAAATGGATACAATTTCTGAGAAAAATAACTTGGTTAGATCTTTCCAGAGCCTTAGAAAATCTCATTATTTGCCAGAATATTTTTAACTCTTGAGAGACAGATTCAACAAAGATTTGTGTCTGTGTACATTAAATGTAGAATTCTTTAAATAGAAAAATAATGTAAATAAAATATCCATTAGCAGAGGAATGATGAATAAGTTATTTGTTATTTACTTGAGAATATCTATATTGTTGAATAATACTGATTGACAGCAAGAAAAAGAAAAAATATAATATTTATAATTATAAAAGGATGATTCAATAAATAGTATGATACTATTTTTTTGTTAAAATATAGAAGTACATGGAAAAATACCTAAAAATAAATATGACTAAATGTTAACAGTGTTTATGTCTGGGTGGTGTTTCCTATAATTTTTTATGCTCCTTTTTGTATATTTTCTAATGAAGAAAAATATTTAGAAAAGGAAGAGCAAGGAGAGAATTGTCAAACAAATATGCAGAACAGAATGCTTTGAAAAATACTGTTTCTGAAATGTTCTCATTTTTAGCTATTGAGAAATAGTATCTATAAACAAACACAATATTGTCTTCCTTCCCCAAGACCTATAAGACACTAAATCTCACTGAAAAATTAGAACATCCTCCAAATAACCACATTTCTCTATTATATTAATAAATCTTACTATTTATAAAGAACTCTATATATTAGGAAACATTTTCAAAATCATTACCTCAAGTTTCACAACTCTTTTCTGAAAAAGATGATACTATTATCTTCAATCTAGAGATGAGGAAACTCATCTTTCTGAGACTCAGAAAGAAAAAATTACCTGCCTAAGTAAAAATAGGCACACAGATAAAATCCTGAGCTCTCTCCAGTACTCTACATGCACTGTTTACGCAGATATTTGAAAGTATAGTCTGGTGCCCTTACTTGGTACCTACTTACCTAAAGTCTGTATTAGGATCTTGGTATCACATGATATTGCTATTGTGTACATACTCATAAGAAAGATGGACAAACATTTTATTCCTGGGAGCAATATAAAAAACTAAATTAATGATACGAAATTGTGGTTACCTAAGAAAACTTTAGATTCATTTTGTTTTACCTTTAACTGGGCTACCAATTTTGAGGCACATAGAATTGACCTACAATTGTAAATTGACACCTATTATCTGTTATTTTTTAAAGACTTTTTCAAAACAGTTTTAGATTGACAGCAAAATTTAGAGAAATGTACTACATCGATTATCTTGATGTCTTTCTTTATGCCACAAGTCGCACTGGATAGTTTGAACTTTTGCAAATGAAAATTTAACATTCAATTTGTTCGGGACATAAGTCTACATGTACAACTTATTGGGCATTAGTAAAAGAGCCACTGGGTACTGAAAGTGAGTATATTTAGCATTTTGTCTGGTCTAGGAGTCAATCAGAATGCAATCATTCATTAAGACTCCTGCAAGCAATAGCCACTGTGCTGTGCCAACATTCATCAAGCTAAGGGCCAGGAAATATAAGTGCCAGGGTAGATCTTACAGAGACAGCGCAAAAGTCAGCTCGTCTCAATTACAACGCAGCAATGGCCATCTTCCTTGGAAATACAGTACACTCTCAGAAGGATATATGAGAGGCAATTCAGACCTTTTGCACTGGGTTCATGCCCAATGGGAATACTCTATAAGAAACAAAGTAGGATACTTATTCTCCTGTTCTCAATTTTCACAGGAACGATTAAAATAGTATAATGCCTACGTTTTGCTGAATCAAAAAATCAAAGTGGCAAGAATTAAGAGGAGCAGTGACTATTTGGTGCCATGTTGAGGGACAATATTGAAGTGAGAAGATTCTTTTTAGAAAGATAGTTAAAATCTCAGCTCTATCTCTTGATAACTATGCATCCCTTGGCAAATTCTTTAATTTTTCCAAATTCCAGTAGAGTTTTGGAGCAGATAGCTTATACTTATCTATAAGCTATCTACTCCATTATACTGTTGTTTTCTTAATTACAAAATGAGGTAAATAAAGAAAATCAAAAAAGTGTACAAGTGGTAGCTGTTATGATGAGGGCAAAATATCATGGAGATCAGGATATTCTGTTTCATTTGAAATTTAGATGTCGATAGCTATGTTTTTAATAAAGAGTAAAACTTTGGAAGCAACTGGTAGTGATGAAGGCAGTAAAAAGTTCCTAAGTACTCCTTATGGAATCTTAGACTCCTGTGGGTCTCATTATGAAATAAGAACGATGTATGCTTCTCACAAAAGCCTAAGAAAATGTCTGACGATCACCTGTCCGTATGGAGACATCCAGAACAGTTATAGAAAACAAATGGAGCTTTTATAAGTCCGAGTTGTTTTGACAGTGGAGGAAATGACTATCGGTAGGCTTGACTTTTTGTAACACTCACTTATCCTCGTAGTTTTCACGTTATGAAGGAGTTAAATTATAAAACTGAACTGCGTATTCAATTTTCCCCAACTGTGATTTATAATAAATTAAAGTGATATATAACATAATGATGATGATGCAAACGCTATTCTCAACATGGTAACATACTTAGTATCTAGTCTCACTGTGATTTACCACTATCAGTGAATGGCTCTGCGTCATTCCTGGAACAGTCACGTAGCAGTGGGAATTCTTGTTGAGCTCATGGTCCGTTTCTACCACTCTGTGTGAGGAAAGCCCATGGTACAATTCACAGTCAGAGTTTCCCCTTTCACTCAGAAGCCTACGGCATGCAAACCTGTAATCCTGGTATGCATGACTCCACAGATGAGAAATTGGAATGTTGCTTCAAGGGCTGGGCTCAATGTTACTGTACAGCACATGGCCACAGAGTTGCTGGGCAACAGGGTTTGTTTTCCCGCTGCTGGGACTCCCACTTCTACTTCCATAGACCCATGTTACATAGTTTATCTGTGTGGTGTATTCTAATTCTGTTTAAGGAGAGCTACTGCCAGCAGTCCAGGCTTGGCAAGGAGTGGGGGCACTTTGGTTATATAACATCTGTCTCTGTTATTGTAAGGTTAAAGAATAATTTTAATCTTCTATTATAAAGATGAACTTTACTGATGCTATTGTTACTCTTTCTTGTCATCACCTGTTTAAAAATCCAACCACTGTCCCTGTCCCAATCTTTTGTGGGTATACTAAGTTTTAATCTCTGAGGAATCTGAGTAAAAGTAGCTGAGAGAGGATAAAGGGATGACGTATGTGCCAGCAAGGATGGTGTTTCCTGGAAACATATTTCAAACTAGTCTGACAGAAAGTTGCTTACTGGTTTGACACCTATGTGGCAATGTTATTTAGGACACTGGTCATCTCAACCAAAACTACACCAATCTATTACTGTCAAATACTGTCCTGTGAGGAATTAAAGTCGTTTTCATATGATGGGACTAACGACAGTTGTGGTCGGGGAAAAATAAATAAAACTTTATGTTACCTAAGAAAAGCCATATCACATAAATAGAAAATTTTATAATTTTCTCTATTACTTTGAAAGTACTATAAATGTTTTCTTCTACGCTCAGATTTTTTACACTTATACAGCAATATTGCAGGAGTACTTTTCAACTTCTTTTACCCTCTCAACTTCTACTCTCCCCCAACCTTCTTTATAGTGATTAAAAAAAAAAAAATTATGAACAGATTTTAGTATGCCAGGAGTCAGAAAATTTTGATATGCTTATGGATTATAAACGAAAACTATCATAAATTTAAAAAATTAAGAACAACCAGATTCCAGTTAAAGGAAGAAATGCAAAACAGAATTTCCCCATGTCCTATAAAATGTTGCATCTGCTAGACTGCAGGGCGCTAAAACTTGTGTAACATCTGGCTCTGGTGGTCAGTAGAGTCTTATCCTTATCTACAATTAATTCTACGTGTATTTATACAATTACTTCTTATCACCAATTCTTAGGTACATGTCTTTTTGGTCATTTGGGTTGCTTGAAGCCCTTTTCCTAATAGTTTTCTTAAGAAAGACTCATGGGAACAATATTCTCTAACTTCTTGCATGTTGATAACAGCTAGTACTCTTTCATTTTAAAGATCTGTTTCACTTGGTGCACATTTTTTTCCCCTGAGTAAATTATTACTTTAGTTGTTCTCTGGCATAAAGATATAGTGTCAAAAAGCCTAGTGATAATACACTTTGATCCCTGTTATACGTTATGTTTTTTTCCTCCTGAAAAACCAAAGTTTTTTTTCTTTATAGTCTAATATTTTCACTAAAATGTCTTGATGTTGGTTGTTCTGACGATGTAGTCTCAAGTAACATTATGCTTTTCAATATATAGTTGGAAAAAAAAGTTTTATTATTTTAAAAATGTTTTCATATACACTTTTGTTATTTCTCTTATTAGGACTACTATTACCCATATATTGACTCTTCTTTGAGTATCTTTAAGTATGTCACTGTCTGAAATCCTTTTATTTCTTTTTCATTTTGTTTCGATTTAAAAAATTCTTTCCATCATTTATTTTTTAAGATATTTGTTGTGTTTATTCACTCATATTTTTCTTCTAGGTTAGTCTTGATATTTCAAATGATTTTATCTCTTACTTTCTAATTCTCGAATTCTATTATTTCAGTTTTGAATTTTTATAATATCAAGTTATATTTTTTCCACATTTTGCATATTTTCTTAATATCTTTTGTTTTTAAATAGTACTTTACAAATTTTTTCTGTCTTTTGAATGTCTTTCTGGCATGATTTTATTAGCCAAAGAGCTGCATTCTAGTTTGTATTCTGTTTTTCTGTCATAATTTTGAAAGGGAATTGATTTCAATAATTTTATGTTGCTCATTTTAATATGATTTCAGTTCCTCTGAACTTTTAGAAGGAATATGGTTTATACAGCTTTCTGCTTTCACGAAATTTCCTTTTCTGTTTTTGTATAGTGTTAAAATATGGCATATTGGTTTCTAAGATTTCCTGGCTTTATTTACCTCATCAATATTTTTTTTTATCATTTTTTTTTCTTTTTCCCTCTTATCTCCATCCTGCTTCATTTTTATTTTGCTCATTCTTTTTTTTCTCAATGTGTGGCCCAGTCCTACAAAGGAACTCTGCTAATACAGTTTCAAGGGCTGTCAGAAGCTAGACTACTCCAAACTCTTTAGGCCTTACCAAGACTTTGTACTTACACACTGTTATAGGGTGAAAAATCCTTCCTAACTGTAGCCACTGTTCTCAAATTGGCTTGCCAGGGTTCGAGGTGATTCTTTTGTGTTATCTTAGGTCAAGTGCACTCTGATTCTCTCTGCTTTCTCTCATATGAATGTCAATAACATTTAGATCTTGTCGGTTTTGGTGATTTATCTTTGTATTTTGGGGTTCTTGGTGCTGCTTTGTTACTAAATTTTGTTGTAAATACTTTGGTTTTGCTCTCTAGTTACTTTGCCTATTTTTATGTGAGGATTCAGAAAGTTACAAATGCTGTATTACTGTCATTATCTTCCCAGAATGCACATTTTTCTTTCCTAAAAGATATGGCCATGTCCAGGTCAGTGCATATAGATCTAATGTATTCTTTTTAGCAGTAGGGTAATAGTTAGCTTTAAAATACAACTTATTCAGCCTATTCTTTTATCGTAAGCTTTGTCATATATGTTACAAATAATTTCTCCCAGTTTATATTTGAATTTTGACAGAAAGTTTTAATTTTTATGTACTCAAATTTATTAATAATTTTCTGTATGGCTCCTGAGCTTCACAATGTTATTTTAAGTTATTCTCAAAGTTAAACAAATATTTTTTAAAAAATATTCTACTACTTTTTTAACATTTAATTTTTAAACTTATGTGCAATTTATTTTTTGTGAAGTATCAAATAGGGTACAATTTTATTTTTTTGGATGACTAGTTAGTGAATAAAATGCATATTATCCAATACAATATAAAATCACATTCAGTATATGTAACATTCATGTATACTTGAATAAGTTTCTAGACTCTATATTCTCTTCTTCAACTATCCCTGTGCCAACATATTCTATTAAGATTATAGTAAATTGATAGTAATGCAGTGTATTTTGTAGGACAAAGATTCCTTTACTGTTTTACTTTCTAATTTTCAGCTATTGTCAGTATTTTATAATTGGCTGTGTACACAAAACTTAACATATAATTTAACATTACAAAAATTCTTTATTTAAATGCATTAAATTTGATAAATATATTAATTTGAGGAAGACTAACATTTGTATGATATTGATTTTGTATCTAGGAATACTCTACTGCTCTAAAGTTATTCAGGTCTCAATTTTGTGATTACGTGTATGGGAAAATAAACATAGAATTTATGTTTTTCTTTTATGTCCATGGAATATTTTAAATAGTTGTTCTTGTACACGGTCACAAAAAAATTATCTTTCAAAAATTAGAGGGTTTTTTCAGAGGGTTTCTCTCAATATGATCAAATAAGGATAGAAAGCAATGAAAAAGTTGCCCAGGGTCATTTTCATATATTGCTGGTGAAGATATACAATGACTTAACAACTTTAATAACTGATAGATTAAACCTGAACACTGAATATACAAACACCCAAGAATTTCACAGTTAAGTATAAGTCCCATGTACAGATGTGTACCAAAACACAATTAAAGAGTATATATGGTAGTACTATTTATAATTGTCTCAAACTGAAAACAACATAAAAATTCTTCCATAGCAGTCTATATAAACGAATTTTGGCATCATCCAATAATGGGAAACTATATAGCAATGAAAAAAAGTAATCCACTGTTACATGGAAGAACATAGATGACTCTCATAAAGACAATATTAAATAAAAGAAACCAGATAAGAAAGAGTACGTATTGCATGATATCATGTATATGAAGCTCAAAACTAATCAAAACTAATTTATGGGAGGTAGTGACCTTTGGGGAAAGAGTGCCTGGGAGGGAATACCATGCCTACTGCAATACAATGTTCTCTCTGTTGTTCACTTTGTGAAAAGTTATTAAGCTGCAAATTTATGATTTATGTACTCTTTTGTGTATGTGTTACACTCTAGTAACAAAAGCACTTAAGAATGTGTCCAGGATATATTGTTAATTGTACTTATTTCCTAAACAAGCAATAAGCCACTCTCCAACTCACACAACCAAAACAAAAACAACAAAAACAAAAAAACAAACAAAAAACATACATATATCACTTTTAGTATGCAAATAAACATTTTTCTTCAAATGGAACAGATGGTTTTTGTTGTTATTCATCAATTATTTTTTTAACTCATTTTTTTTTTTTTAGCAAAAGAAGTTTTGACAAATGGCTCTGGAAGAACTACAATGTTGAGAAAAGATTAATATTAATGCAGAGGAAGAAAGTATCCGTTCCTGCCTGCTTCTTTTAAAGCTATCAGGCTGACCCAGCACACCACATAAGCAGTGTCCAGAAAAGCAGAATTTCCAACGACCTTGCAATGTTTCAGGTTTGAAACCTGAAATGCTTGCTTTAATCCATCTCATATGCCTTACTTCCCAATTTCCTGCAAATCCGAGTGGCTTGTTACCTCAGGATTCTTCTCACATTCAGAGCTCTACACAGCTCTTGTACCTCTTACTCCTCTTTTCTGACTGTGATTACATCCTCCTAAGAATGTTGCCCATGCCCCTGAGTAAATAGGTCCCTGCCTCTCAGTGTCCTACATCTTGTTGTAGCCTGTCTTATCCTTTTCCCAGTGTCTCTAGAATGTTCTTGGCCATGAAAAATAGAGTTTTGGAGCAAAAGTCTTCTTTTTACACTTTATTTTAGAATTCAGACATACAGAAAAGCTGAAGAAATAGTAAGAAGAATTCTTGTATATTTTTCTTCTAGATTCTCCAAGTTAACATTTACCACATTTGTTTTATCATTCTCTCTCTCTCTCTTTCTGCATCTTCTTTATTCATGGTAGTTTTATCCTATAAAGTTACAGCAATGACTGAATTAGTAAATACTGAAATTCTAAGAGAAAGACAAGGTTAGGTTCCCAAAAGCCTGCTCACAATATTCGCTTCACCTGTTCAATACGAAACCTTCTTTAATGTGTGTTTGTGTTTAAAGACACTATAAAAAAACATATTTTGATTCATTAACTTTGAACTTATAGCCAACAGCACTATAACCAATCCCTGAATGGAACTTATCTAACATATGTCTTTTCTCCATAAGACACATCACAACCTTCTTGCACTTAGGAACACTAAACAACACTTGAACACTGTGTTGGGAGCCATTTCAAACAGTGAAATCACCAACAAAGAGCCCAAACTGCAAAACACATGGCACTAAATTGACCCTGAAAAAGAAACTTATTTATAGTATGAGATCGAAAATAAGAAGGCAGAGCATAACTTGTTGAATCTGGAAATGTGTGCTAGGTGACTCAAATTTTTCACACTCTGTAATGTTCACGAATGACTAAAAAAGTGTCACAAGTATTTATTTATTACAAATAAATTTTAGTGAGTAAATTAATTTGCAAATATGAAACCCATGAATAATAAGGATCAACTATATGCATACACACACATTTCTGAACCATTTAAGATTAACTTGGACATATAATACTCTTTCAGTACTCAATATTTTACTGTATTTACTAACTTGAACATTATCTCAAAAACTGCATTACAATGATCAAAACCAAGAAACCAACCTTGATAAAAGTAGTATTCGCAGCTATGAATTCTATTTATATTTTACCAGTTATTCACTAATGTCCATTATATTTCAGGATGCAGTCCAGAATCAAATGCTGAATGCAGCTGTCATGTTTGTTTAGTTTCCTTTCACCTATAATAATAGTTCCTTAGTATTTATTTGCCTTTCATTGATACTTTTTTGGTGGTATGAGGGTATGGAAGTAAAAAGAAGAAAACTGTAAAAAAATATAAATGAAGGGAGACCATAGTCTATTTTTTGTTGAACATTACTAAATTCTCATGATGATAATGGAGAGAAAATTTAACAATGAGAAGTAAAAACTAATGTTTTGTCACCTATTATATTAGTTTCATTTTATTATTTTTGAACTAATTTTATGTGATTCCATCTTTATGCAAATGAGAAAATTTAGGGTCAGAGAAGGTAAGCATTTATGAAAGGTCAAATAGTTAGCGGTGGTGGGGTTAGAATTCAAACCAGGTTAATAAACTAAAAAGCAATGCTCTTTTAAATACACATACTAATATTACTAAAATGGCATCCAATGAAACATTGCATAATCTCAGGCACTACATAATTGCTATAATGACCCCCTTTTTTCCATTCCCTATCTTAATAATAATAATAATAAAACATCAAAAACAATATAAGAAAAACAGTAGGCTTTAACAAAACAATTGTAAATCCAAACAGAACCATTAAAAACTTTCCATTAGGAGGAGACCTAGAAGCAAGCTCATTATCATTTTTCCCATCAGCATCTCCCATAGGTATGCACTTAACTTATTGTTAAACTGGTCTTTTAAGATTTATAAAAAGCCCTATTTACAAGTTGTTAGCAGAGCCTGCTTTAAGATAGGAGATATATGGATTTGCTCATTCTGTGTTTTCAGGCATCTTGGAAAGAAATATATCCTAGAAAGTAAAGTTTGAATTTAGAGACTGTAATTCCAACTTAGGAAAAGTCTGCTAAACTGAAATACTTGTTCTTGCCCCAGTAGTCAAATGAATACTCTGGGTGGTCAAATTTCTTAAGTTGAAACCAACAGTATGTGAGAGCACCATGTTGTGGACGGGCTGTTTGGTGGCATGTGAACATCTACGTAAGAGCCAAGCATGAATTATTTCCCTGATTCTTCTGCCTTCATTTGGAATAATGAAATCAGAAACACAGAATTAGAGGGAAATTAAGAAACCACCTTGCCTAACTCCTTAATTTTTCAGATTTTCTCCCTATTAAATTTTTTTAAAAAGCTAACATTAAGTGAGCCCTTATGATGTGCAAGATATTGTACTAGCTGTGTTTCATGATTTAATTTTCACTATCCTCTGAGGTCAGTAGGCATTACTAGTCAGAGTTTACAGATGGTGAAACGGAGGTTCTGTAACTTGTCCTAGGTCATAGAGCTAATAAGTGATAGACTGAAGTCTGGAGTCAGAGCTAACCAAAAAATCTGTAGTCATTTCAACACATCATTGATTTCCTGGGTATAATATTTCTATCCTGAGGACTTGTTGCTATACTTGTTGCCAATAACTACTACTGGTCTAAGAAAAATTGTGAATTAGGTGAAATCTGCTCTTGGTACTTTCCTATCTTCATCATTTTAAATAAACCCTTTACAAGTTGGGTTCATGTGTCTTGGCCCAGTACCTTTGAAGATTTATTTCCATTACCTATTGCTCTGATTTTCTCAGATTCAAATGTATCACCTAGATAGTCAGATAAATTAATATTTGCAGATGTGAAAATGGGAAATAACTAGATGAGTACATTTTGGAGAATATAGGCACATTCCCCTCACCCCCACTCTCCAAAGACAGAGTTAATACTGGTGTCTAATTGACTGAGGTGAGATTTTTCAGGCCAATCTATAGAAAGTTGTATGGGACCAAGTTTGCTAATGAAGTAGAGAAGTAAATCTGTGAAAATGTTCAATTCTTCTATGCTATCTGTTTCATAACTCCTGATAGGTTAGCAAAATAGGTTCAGGAAATAAAAATGGTACATCAGGGAATATAACGGAAACCTGAGTTCTGAGTTCAAACAAACAGGTTATTATTATGAAACTTGGCATGGTGAAGTTTAAGAGTGCTTTGTTAAAAGGATTTCAGTATCTTTCACCACTAAGATTGGTAAAAAATGTACTACGTAGTATCAGAAATATCAGAGTCTGAATAAAGTAGTCATGATAGCTTTAATTGCATGTTGAAATCAAGTAGTAATTGCTAAACTCACAGAATTTCATTTGTTTCATTGTGTAGAAGAACCTCAAATAGCCAGAGTTTATAATGCCCTTACTTAATAAAATGGAAACATGAAAAAGTTTTTGTTCAAATCATGAAGATTGCTGTATATCAAAGGAAAATTCAGATCTAAACTCTATGTGTTTAACATCTGCAGAAAGAAGAAAAAAAAAATGAATCATTTGACCTATTTATTACAAAGCTCTCAATTAATCAACCTGCATACAGAAACATGGAAACAGGATATGAAATGGGAAATTATTGTTATAACCACAATTTATGGTTAGCGGTTTCAAAAAAAAAAAAACATTCACATATACATATAAATATACATGTGCATATTTTTTTTCTATTATCTAGGGCCAAATTGAGTGATAAAATATGATAGAGTGGGCGAGTTAACTAACTCCAAGTCCTCATCACATTGGTGGAGAAATAGATGTATTACTTAATGAAGGACAATGACTGTCATTTGGGAATAAAAGGAATTAGACCTTTCTTTTTAACTTCTATAAAACTAAATCTCAAATGAATTTAAGGAGAGAAGGTAAACAATAAGATAGTAATAACCCTAAAATATATAGAATATAAAAATGTAGGAAAATGAGATTTATCATTCAGAGAGGAAAGAGTAAATAGAAGCCAATACACAGATTATTCAAATCCTGGAGTTAGCAAATTGGAATTTTTAAAAAATACTATTTTATGTATGATACATAATGTAGGAGAAAAGACCAAAAGGTAGAAATTTCAACAGAGAATCAGATACTATAAAAATAATAAAGTGGACATTCTAGAACTAAAATATACAATACTCAAAATTAAGAACTCATTTGATTGGGATTAACCATAGGCTAGCCACAGTAAACTCAGAGACAAGTCAAAATGAAATATGGAGAAATACAGAGAGGAGTGGGGAGTGGGGAAGGGGGAAGCAGATGGGGTAAAAGGTGTCATAGATGTGGTGACAGAAAGAAATCTAACTATGGGAGGTGAAAACACAATGTAAATATATATATAAGCCTTGCTGTTAAAATGTACAGCTGAAACTTACCGGATTTCATTAACCAATGTCATCATTAAAAAAATTAATTAAAAAAAGAAATATGGAAAATAATAAATGGAAAGAAACAGAACAGAGTACAAGAGATGTGTGGAATCCATGTAAATCATCTAATATTCATGTAATTATAGTCTCAGGGAAAGAAGGAAGACAATAGGACAGAACAATATTCGAGACATAATGGTAAAGAATTTTTCCAGATTGATGAAAGACATCAACCTATAGATTAAAGGACTTTAGCGAACCCTAAACAGAATAAATACAAAGAAAATTACAACTTGATACATCATATTCAAATTGCTAAACAACAACAATAATGGGGAAAACAATCTTTAAATCAGCTAGAGATGGGAATTAGTTGCTATTAAAAGAGAAAAAATCAAACTGATGGCTGAGTTTTCAACAGAACTATAGAAATCACAAAACAATAAAATTACATTCTTTTAAAACACTGAAGGAAAAATATGCTTACTGAGAGTTCTACATTCAGGTAAAATACTCTTTAAACATGAAATGCATACTCAATGTTGAAAAAATGAAAGCTTTTACTCTAAGATCAAGAAAAAGACACGGATGCTCACTTTTATCACTTTTATTCAACATAAAGTCCTAGGCAGAACAATTAAGCACAAAAAAGGAGTAAATATCATCAAAATCAGAAAAGAAGAAATAAAACTGTCACTATTTGAGAATGACATAGTATTATATACATAAAACCCTAAAGACCACACCAAAAAACTTTTAGAACCAATAAGCAAAGTCGGTAAAGTCGAATACGAAAGTCAATATAAAAATCTTTTGTTTCTACATATTAATAATAAAATATCAAAAAGAGAAATTAAGAAAACAGTCCTATGTACAACTGCATCAAAAAGAATAAAATGTCTAGAAACAAATTTAACTAAGGAGGTGAAAGAAAACTGAAAGCCATAAGATGTTGAGGAAAGTAATTGAAGAAGACACAAATAAATGTAAAGGTATTCTGTGCTCATAGATTTGGAAGAGTCAATATTGTTAAAGTGTCCATACTATGCAAAGCAATTTACAGTATGAAAAGGACAGTAATTTCAATAAATAGTGTTGAGAAAACTGGATTGCTACCTACAAAAGAATGAAACTGGACCGCTATCACATACGATACATAAAAGCTAACTCAAAAAGGATTAAAGACTTAAACATAAGACCTGAAATCATAAAACTCCTAGAAGAAAATATAGGTGGTAAGCTCCTTGACATTGGTTTGGTAATATATTTTTTTTTTTAATTTGGCACCAAAAGCAAAGGCAATACAAATAAAAATCAAGTGGGATTGTATCAAACTAAAAACTCTGTGCACAGCAAAGAAAACCATCAACAAAATAAAAAGGCAACCTACGGAAGGGGAGAAAATATCTGCAAATCATATATCTGAAAAGGGGCTAATATCCAAAATATATAAAGAACTCACACAACTCAACAGCCAAAAAACAAACAATCTGATTAAAAATGGGTACAGGATCTGAATAGTAATTTTTCCAAAGAAGACATACAGATGGCCAACAAGTGGATGAAAAGGTGCTCAACATAACCAGTCATCAGGGAAATGCACATCAAAACCACAATGAGATATCTCCTCACACCTGTTAGAATGGTTATTATCAAAAAGACAAGAAATAACAAGTGTTGACAAAGATGTAAAGAAAAAGAAATCCTTGTGTACTGCTAGTGGGAATTAAATTGGTGTAGTCACTACGGAAAACAGTATGGAAATTCCTCAAAAGATTAAAACTAGAACTTCATTATGATCTGACAATTCTACTTCTGGGACTTTATTCAAAGAAAATAAAAACACTAACCTGAAAAGAATATATGCATGCCATGTTCATTGCAACATTATTTATAATAGCCAAGACTTGAAAGAAACCTATGTCCATTGATGGATAAAGAAAATGTGATATATATATATATATATATATATATATATATATGTACAATGGAATTATTATACATATGCATTATTATGTACAATTATTCAGTCATAAAAAAGAAAACATTTGCCACTGTGACAACATAGATGGACTTTGAGGGCATCACTCTGAGTGAAATAAGTCAAAGAGAGAAAGATGAATATGATCTCACATATATGAGGAATCTAAAAAACAAAACAAAATCAAATCTCATAGATAACAGAGAATAAATTGATAGTTGGGAGGTGGTCAAAATAGGTCTAAGTGGTCAAATAGTAAAAATTTCCAGTTATAAAATAAATAAGTTATATGAATGTAATGTATAACATGGTGACTATAGTTAATAATCCTTCACTGTATGTTTGAATAATAAAAATATGATGTATTGAAACTTATAGGACATAGATTTAGCAGCAATTAAAGAAAAGTTCTAGTTTTAAATGCATATATTAGAGAAGAATCAAGGTTGAAACTTTATCATCAAAGCTTTAATCTCAAGAGTCTAGAAAAGGAACTGCAAATTAAACACAAAGAAAGTGAGAGGAAGGATATATAAATATAAAAAGAAAAATAAATGCAGTAACAAGTAAAGATACAGTTAAGAATGATGACGGAGCCAAAAGTTGTGTGATGATTAATGTGCCAACTTGCCTGGAAAACTGGATATCCTATATTTAGTTAAATACTATTCTGGGTGTGTCTGTGAGGGTGTTTTTAGATGAGATTAACATTTGAATCAGTAGACTGAATATAGCAGATTGCCCTTCCCAATGAGGGTAGGGCTTTAATTTGGTCAATAAAGCCTGAATAGAACAAAAAGGCTCTGTAATATTCCTTCTCTCTCTGTCTATCTTCAAGCTGAGATGTCTGCGTTCATACTTGTTATACTTAATTGCACATTTAACAAAGTCTTTGGGTGCAATGTCAATGTAAAATTATTTGTAGTTCTAATGTATTTCTAGTAATAAATAACGCAATAGCACTAAAATTCATAAAAATTTCTAGGAATAAGTTAGCAGTGTGAAATGTGTGTAAGAATGATACATTGGAAACCATAAAATATTGTTAGAGAAATTAAGGAAGATTAAGGTAGAATAATATACTATTTTCATGGACTGAAAGATTCAATGTCTTTGTGTCAACTGTCTCCAAATAGTCAAGGCAATTTTAAGGAAAGAAAACAAAGTTTAAGTATTTATACACTACTAGATATCAAGAGTTTAAAAAAAAAGTAATTAAGACAGTAGTGGTACTGGCCCAAGGAGAGAAATGTACCCAATTAAAACAATAAACAATGCAGAAAAATATTACCTGTACACAGTCACCCGATTTTGAAGGGTGTCACCACATTTCAAGAGAAAAAAGAATGTTATTTCCAATAAATGATGGTGGAATAATTAGATATCTATATGAGAAAAACAAACTTTGACCCCCTCATAAAATTTTTATTCAGAGTGGATCAAAGATTTAAATATAAATGGAAATTAATAAAGTTTCTAGAAGAAAGCAGATTATCTTCATTATCTTTGAGTATGTTGTTTTTAATATTAAATGCTATACAAAAACACTAACTATAAAAGATTGATAAATTGAACTTATTAAAATTAAGAACTTCTGTTTTTCAAAAGATACCACTTAAAGTGAAAAGGGTAGCCACACACTGGGAAAAAAGATTCATAATGCATACTTCCAATAAAGGCTTGAATTTAGAATTTACAAAGACTCTTACAAATCATTAATTAAGAGATAAACAACTTCATTATGAAATCGACACAAGATATAAAAAGACACCATAAAACTGGCTTCCTAACAACCAACAAGGGCATGAGCAAAAGCTCAACTCCATTATTTATCAAGGAAATACAAAGAAAAACCAAATGAGATCCTTTTTCACACACACCAGAATTGCCAAACTAAAAATGATTGCCAGTTATTACCATATATGTATGGCCTAGGATATTGGGCAATTAGAACTCACACACAGCCTCTGTGAGAGCATAAATTAGTACAACTTCTGTGGAAAACTATTTGTAGTATCAAGACATATGACTATTCTATGACCCAGCAGTTCTCATCATAGCATATGCCCAAGAGAAATGGTTGAGCATACCCACCAAAAGATACATAAAGTAATAATTTTAGCAGCTTTATTCATAATAGCCTCAAAGTGAAAAGATCTAAATTTTAAAATAAATTGTAGAACATTTTATATATAAAAGGCAATGAAAAGACTGAATTTCTATCCTCTACAATATAATTGACTCTCTTATTATAACATTGAGTGAAAAAAGTAAACAATAATATGTTTGTTATATAAGCTATTTACATGAAATTCAAAAACAATCAAAATTAATCTGAGGTGACAGAAGTCAGGGCAGTGATTCCCTTTGGGTACGGAGTGAGGTAGCAGTATGTATTATTTGCAAAGGGGTACAACATGCCTTCTGGGATGTTGTTAATACTTTGTATCTTGATCTTACAAGTATATGCTTATGCAAAAATTCATCCAGCTGTGCACATAAGATTTGTGCACTCTATGTATGTTACTTTGATTTAAATGTTTAAAAATGTAAACAGGAATTCTCAGAGAAACTAATCCAAATGGCCAGCAAACAAAGGATAATGTGATCAAATTTACAAATAAGGAAATGCATGTTAAAGTAACATCACTTTACACATATGAGACTGCCAAAAAATTTAAAAACAGGTAAACACATTGCTGGAAGAAATGTGAATTATTATAATAGCTTGGAATGCAATCTGGCAAGAACTATTAAAACTAAAAATATATATACTTTTGACCAAAGATACAACATCTTAGAAGCTTTCTCACAGGGGTAAAAGCTCTGGTACTTAATGAATATTCATGAATTGTTTACTGCAGCATTGTTTCTAGAGAATAAAAAGTTAATATTCAAATAGAATAATTGATTAAAAATTTTTGATGCATATACATCATGCCATGGTAAATAATAATTAAATAGGGTGAATTAGAGCTATATAAGTTGACTTAAAGTGATATGAGTGAGAAATAGAAAATATAGAGAAATATTTTTGTTATATTTTGGTAAAAAGAGAATTCAGTATACATGTATATTTGTATACAACTGTATGTCCATGCACATTGTACATGTCTCTGTGTTATAAGAATATGGAAAAAATAAGGAACCATATACTGTATTTTTAAACATGGATAACATGTTGGGATGAGTGATAAGGGCTGGAGATACCAACTAAGAGGAAACTAAGTAAAACATAAAATATAACGGTACACAACAAATTTCTACTGTATGTGAACAGAACTACATTTAGGCATTAATGTTAAATTATGTATATATGTACATATGTAAAAAGAATTTTAGAACAGGCATTTATTTATAAAAATTGCCAGGAATGAAACACATGAATATATATGTGCATATATATACACACACACATATATATAAACATATATATATATACACACACATATATATAAAACATTATATATCATAAGTGCTTTTACTTAGTAAATCCATTGCTGTCATTGTTGGGTTATAAAATTGTGTATTTTTAAAGTTTTTATTTATAGACATTCTTTTGTATCTCTATGATCTTCATGTTGCTATTTTTTAAATTATATTTTGGTTAAGAAAGGAGAAAAATTCTATATATATGTGTGTTTTTGTATGAAATTGTATATCTATGTATAATTGAAAATGTCTCTGTGTTATAAGAATGTGGGAAATATGCTTCATATTCCCTTCTACATAACATATCATAATTTACTCATTTTCTGGATGCTGACCTGTTTATATTTTAAAAATCAGGATTATATTAACATTCTTCCATAATTATTTTTGCTCATTTAACATTCTTCCCTTTGTTTTTAAAAAATCATTTTATTAGTTTGACTTCCTGGGAATGTGGTTATTGAGTCAAAGGTTATGCACATTTTTATGACTCTTGGAACATACTATCAGATTTTATCCCAAAAGAAGGAAACGATGAATACTAACACCAGAAATGTGTGTCCCTAATTTTCAAAATTTATCTCATTTATTTCTGCTAATTTCAATAGATGTGAAATGTACACTTTGCTGCTTTAGATGTAGAGACTGATTTTTTTTCAATATATAGCTAATATTGTCATTCTATTTTTCATACTTTTGAACTACATCTTGCCATAAGCTTTATCAATTGGCATTTAAAATGCATTTTACCTTTTTACTATCTTGAGAGCCTATGAGAATTTTATGAGGAATAAAGAGATTTGATTTGTGCAAATGGAGTCTTACCTGGACACTCAGAATTAGGGATATAATGAGGACACTGGACAACTAAGGGGAGAGAAAAAGCTTCATGAGATGTGGAGTACTCAATAGTTGAGTAGCTATGTTTGAAGATAATTCTTAAGCAATGCATCACCCTTTGCCTATATAGTGCTTATTCATCCTGCAGGTCTCAGTTTAGATGCTGTTCTCCCAAAAAGGCTGCCTTAATATTTTCACTCTTAAACTTCTGTATTTATTTAGCACCTATGAATGCACCTGTCACCTTCATTTAGCATCCTATTTAGTAATACTTTGGTTACTCGTTTGTCTCCCCATATAACCCGAGAGCTATGAAGACTGAAACCATCATTCAGTAGAATCGTTAGCACATAGTAGGTAATCGGTATATCATGAATGAAGCAATTTATCTCGAAAAGGAAGTAACTGTTTTAGTATTGCTGATAATTAAGGTCAATGTAATCATGGTGAAAAGTCTGTTGGCAGAGTGAACATGCTTGTTCCTTTATTATCTAAGAAAATTACAAATTTGGGAGGAATTTTAAGTTAAACATCCATGTAGACAGATAATTATATCTAAATCTTCAATGAAGAGATTATTAATAACTTGTTATGACAGTCCATTCAAATGTGTAACCAATGAAAGATTATGAGTGCTTTGTAAAACTGTCTGTGACAACTGACCATGTGATTCTATGGAGAAATTATATAAAGTAAATTATCATTTCATAAAGTGATATATGTCATTAAACATATTTGTTTGTTTTCCACATTTTTATGGCTTACAGCTTTATATTTATTATGGCTATATATCTGATACCCTGGGCCCTGACTTAAAAAATTATGAATAGAATATCATCACCAAGAGACAGCACCTAGAACACACTAACTCTATCTTCACAGAAGGGATACTGACTATTCATATAAAGGATCAATAACAAAACAATAGTAATAGCTAATACTTACATTGTATATACTTACTATATGCTCAACATTATTCTAAATGCTTTCCTTTTAAATGCATTTAGTTTTCACAAAAACTCTTGAGGTATTATAATTACATTTTGATACTCCAAGTTACTTTTATGTTAACCTGGTTCAGTGAGAACACTCACCAGTATAGAGTTTGAAAGAATATAACAGTCACACAGCCAGGAGGGTCAATTCGTGGTCACAGATGTCCTGAGTAGTATATCTTAGTTCTAATGTCCCTCCACTAAACACTTTCAAAAGTTTGGATTTTATTTTATTTTTATTTTTAAACAAAAAAGGAAGAATTAACAATGTTGTAAAGCTTTTTCTTATTCTAAGCGAGGTAACTGAAAAGTAGTATCTTTACTTAGAAAGCAGCACACACACAGAAAAAGTAAAACCAATAAAAGGGAATAACAACAACAATAATAATCATATTTTCATGCTTAACATTTATTAATCATTTGCCAGGGACTGTGCCAACTTTTCCGTGGATTATTCTGTTTAATCCTCACACAATCCCACAAAGTATGTACTATTATTTCCATTTTGCCACTATCATTTCACAAGAGAGCATATTTTGTTGAAGAAATAGAAAAAAAGTGATGTTAGAATAAAGTTTAGCTTTTTTAATTGAATAAAATTTAGCTTTTAAAAAATTTATAATACTGTGAGTATACATATATGTCTATATTTTAGGTTTGCTTGTTTGATTTTCTGTAAACTGTAACACTAATCCATGGTGTGATGTTGTAATGATGGATACATGTCATATATTTGACCAAACCAATAGAATGTATAACACTAAGAGTGAATCCTAATGCAATCTATGGATTTTGGGTATACCACTCTGGTGAAGAATGTTAATAATGGGGGAGGCTAAGCATGTGTGGGGGCAAAGATCATATGAGAAATCTCTACTTTCCACTCAATTTTACTGTGATCTAAAGCTACTCTTTAAAAAAGTTCTTAAAATACAAAACAAAAACAAAACAAAACTCTTAACCACAGACCTGTATTTGCTAAGCCTGACTGATGCTATATTGCTTCCCTATCAAAAGACAGAATAACTTCAACAGCTGTTCAGAAAACTGAAGCAGGAGATGCGTGCAGGTTCCAGAAGAAAAATTTTAACTTAACGTTCTCAAATACAATTTAAAATCTTGCTATATAGTTAAGATATTCTGAGTATAGCAGCAGCCAAAAGACCCACTTGGCAGTGAGCGAATCCACGTAGCTCTTTTAGAGCAAAGACATCAGTAACCCATTGAGTAAAGAGACAGAGTCATAAGAAGCGATTTGTTCTTTTTGGTTCCCAGACCTACAAAAATAGGACCTTCCTCCCAGGCATCTGCCCATGTGGCAAGCCTGTTAGTCTTCCTCTGCGATTTTTAACCTTATCCGCATATATGGCAAACAACTCCATTAGTAGTGCTATCTGTGAATGCAAACTACAACAATACATTATATATGTGCACTAACATATTTCCTGAATTTTAAAGTATGCAGCAATGTGAGAGTTGGAGTGAGGCTGTTGTTTATAACATATATCATAAAATGAAGAACAGATGATCTAAGAATGAACATTTGTTGGAATGATCTCTCTGGGCTTAAATATTTATTTTACTTCCTCCATCCCCCTCCCTTTTTGACAAAGTACTATGTTTTCCAAAATCTACAATATGAAACCATGGAAAGTTTATGACAAAATCACCTCAAATTGCTACAATAAACTATTATCTCCTCATATTTTTTTTAACGCAATGTGTAATTAATCAAGAAAACAAGTTATTCTTTCTAAATAAGGAGCTAGTTCTAAGAGTTTTATTTTAGATGTGAGAAGGGGTGTTGATTTCTGGGTTAAAATGAACTGTGCTTTTATTTCTGTCTTAAGGGTTTAATATATAATCCCCAAAAAAGAGACATCTCTTTTCCTATTCCTCAGGGTAAATGAAACCTCATCTCTGTGAAAGTTCAAGGTTTTAAAGAGTCTTGAAGGAAACGATGTCTCAATAGGTAGTTCATATGCCAGATTTTTGAGAGACACACTTAAAAGAGCTGTTGAGGACTATAATATACAGCTCATTAGAGAAGATTTATTTTTTTCTGTTAGCTTCTGCAGGGCATGGCGAGGATCTCACTGCCTATTTTAGATGTTCCTAGGGTTTTTATTTGTTCTTATAAATTATTTCATCCCAAACTCATTTATTCCTGTGGTGTAATTATTCATCTAGTCATTCATCTATCTATTCATCATCCTGTATTCACCCAAACATCCAACCATGTTCTAACCAATCGATAATTATTTATTTGGCCTCTGCCAAATGTATACAATGTAAGGTCCTGAAACTTTAGATATGAATGGGAAATGTCAATATAGTAGTGCAAAATAACAATTTGCTTCACTCTAAATTATTTTTAAAAGCTGGATCACGTCAAGACTCTTCATGGGGTCTCCAATGCTATCAGAATCAAATTAGTCAGTGTGCAATTTGAGGTCATCTCTGAATTCATTCTCATTTACTCTTGTAGCCTCACTATGTCCCGCATTCCTTCCCAATGTCCACATTTTGGCCCAGTCTTCTACTTTCTTCTTATAATTTGGTCCTTGCATCTTCCTGTCTCCTTAACCCAATTCATGTTGTTCTATCATCCTGAATAACATGTTTCTAATTTCAGGACACATCTCAAATCCTTCCTCCTTCAGGGAATTATTCCACTTTTTACATTCTAACTTTTGCAGAGGGGCTCCAGCTTCAATCGTCTACAACCAATTATCGGAATAATCTAAAGCACAAACCTCATTGTGTCACTCCTCTGTTAATGACTTTCTGTAATCTCCTTAAGAAAAAGTTCCAGCTCTTCCGCATGGCATCCAAGATCCTTTATGGTCTGGCTCCTGCTGACCTCTCTGGTGACATCTCACTGCTCTCCTGCCCAAGCCATACAGAATTAGGTAACATTCCTTGAACACATGGTCTCCTGCATGTGCAATCCTTTCCACAAACTACCTTTCTTGAAAAGTACCCATTTCCCTTTTCTACCTAATAACCTCCTTATCTTCTTTTAGGTCTCAATTTTGATGTAACTTCCTGATCTCCAGAGACTGGGTCATTTGTCTTATAATTTTCCTAGCAAAACACAGAAAGTACCTTGTCACGTTATGTACAGTAGGTACCAGTAATAGGAATTCAATAAATGTTAGTTAAGAATACTGAGTTGAGCCACCATAATCTCCTTTAGGAAATCTATAAGCTGGATATTGGCCCAGATGGTTTACCATGCAGCCAAATGGCATGTGGGAACCAGAAAGAAGCAAGTGAGTTCTGAGGCTAAAAATTCCTGCCCAATGTGCATAGGCTAAAGTTTCTTATACAACTTGATCTGAAGTATAGTTTTCATGAGGTAAGAACAGTAATTCTCTGACTACAAATACAACATATATGGATTCAAAGAGCCAAATCACTAAGAGCTACAAAACCAATTAATGCTTAGATCCCAAGTAGTTCTTTTTTCATTTTATTTGTCCTTGGGGGAAGGGGTGTCTTTCTTTATATCCCAAGAAACCACTAAACTTTAGGTTAATCGGTAGAAGTCTGCCTTAGTAGCTGTGCAAATAGTGAGTATGGCCCGGGGAAAGGGTCATTTCTGCAGTGTATTCAGGTCCTAGCAGTTACCGTTAAAAGAATGCAAGGGAGCCAAGCTCACTGGGTCAAGCCCTCTGGAAATCACCATTTGTGGAGATCTACACAAAATATGTCTGATTCCTAAACCAGGATAAAGCAACCTGGGGGGCCTTTATGAGTTGTGTATGTGTATAGGGAATAGGGACACTGTTATTATTCTGGAGATATGAAGAATAGAGTCATCATATCTTGAACTAATGGTTTTAAAGATAATGCCACCAAATTTTGTAATTACAGTTTGGAAAAGATTGGGGACTTTTGAGTTGCATTATCATTAATTAAGCCATGCCAAATTTTCCCTTGTTTTCCAAGCAATTTATAGTTTGTACATTTGAAAAGTGAGATAATATATAAGTATAAAGCCTGGGACTTTAACAAATTACAGGTTGATTTCTTTGCCTCTGTGAAGGCCTTCACTTAAGGAGTTGTTCACTTGACTCTTAATATTCCAAGGGGGACTATTCCATAACTTCTTTAGGTAACTAGTTCGTTTGTCTTTCTTGAAGTAATTTAGTTTACTTCTGTAACAGTCCTTCCTGCAGTAATTTAAAATCTTATTTTCTTTTTTGTGGCTTGACTTAAAATGTCAGAATTGCTTAGTATGCTATGATAAATAAAGCAAACTTTCAATTATCTGTGCTAATGGGGTGGGCAAGTTGGGAAGAGCATGCATAAATGAAATCTAACAGATTCTTTAAACTTCATTTTAGCTATTAATTTTTGACTTTTTCTCCAACAAAACTTTCAAAGGGTCTACTAAAAAGCAACGTACTGATTTGAATTCCATGCCTTTTTCTTTTCCACTTGCTTACTCTCTGGTGGAGGTGATAATGATCATTAAGATGCCCAAAGGAGAGGGAGAAAGTGGGAGATGGAGAAGTCAGGGATGTGGATAAATTCGAGGCTACATTCATGAATTTATAAAAGCTTTAGGTTTCTGGTTTACCAATCTGCTTTCTCCAATTGCTCTATAACTTCATTTAGCATTGTTTAAGTTGTGAAATCATTGTGCATGCATGTCATTTTGAATGTGCAAAATGTACACTCTTTTAAACAGTATTTTTGCATTAAGCTATGGTAATGTAGCCAGTTTGACTGAGCTCGAAATCCATGAACTACATGGCAATTAGGTGCTACAAAAAAAACTTAACTTACTCTTTTGTAAAAATAAGTCAATAAAATAATAATTGCTCCTTAATGATTAAAAATGCAGCCAATTAAAGGTATGCGAATTTACATAAATGGAAGAACCCTAAATCTTGCATTTCTTGACTGATAGGATTAAACTCAGGAAGGAAGTGTGAATTAATGCAAATGTTAACATGGCATCTCCTAAATCCCTTTCTACTTTTACCACCAAGAACAGAATATAGAAAAGTAAAAATACATAATGAGAGACCAGTCTCTGCTTGTTTTGTCATTTACCCAAGGAATACCAAGCATGCTTAGAAACTGTAAAAAAACTTAACAAGACTTCAGGTAGCCAGCATCTATACAGTTATCTCTCTCTCTCTCTCTCTCTCTCTTTATCTCTCTCTCTCATTCTCTCTCTCATCATCTGTATCATAACTAGATCTATGTAGCAGAGACTTGATTTCATATGACATGATCATGCATTTCAGAAATTCTGATAGGAAACTTCTGACTGGATTTCTCTTTTCAGAGGCTGTCATGTTTGGTGGTCCCATTCTTTTAATGAAACCTTCCCCTTTATTATCTACCAAGCTGTGCTAGGATGGCAGCCTGATTCCCCTCTGTCCTCAGCAAAAGATTTGTGTCCTTCTGTTTCTCAGCTCGTTCCCTTTCTAGTAGGATTGAGGTCCTTTGATGGCAGTCCATATTCTTCTGCTATCTCTGCTTTCTACTTGGACTCCCGCTTTCATTGTTCTAGGCTGGGCAAGTGCAGATCTCTACAGGGCTGCCTTTGTGTGCCTGTGACCCTGCAAGGTCAGGCATGCTGCAAAAAATATGACCTCAATTGGACATTAGGCCTCACAACTATGGCTGTGTTGACTATAAACTGCTTAGGGCATTTGGACTTTTAGATTCAGGATTAATGCTTCTTTACCAGATTTTCTTCAGAGATGAGTATGAGGAACAGCACTCTAGGAGGTCTCTACTTTTTAACACTGCTTAATAAACATTCACGTGTATTTCTTCCCATCTTTATCTGACCATTTATTGAATATCTCACTGACATTAAATATTTTCTAACCAACAAATACGAATGGTTATGCTTATTTTTACAAAGATTAATTTAAGACACAACTTGTAAAAGTGTTTACATTGCAAAGGCTGGAGTCATCTGTCAAAAATAAGTGTCTATCACTTATAGATAGAGAGATCAACTGATGGCTGCCAGACTGGAGTGGGGGGAGGGAATTGGGGACTGGGTGATAAAGGTGAAGGGATTACGAAGTATAAAATTGGTAGTTAGGAAATTGTCATGGGGATGTGTAAAGTACAGGATAGGGAATAGAGTCAATAATATTCCAATAACTATAGTGTCAGGTGGGTACTAAACTAATTGGGGTATTACTTTGTAAATAATATAGATGTTTAACCACTATGCTTATAGCTGAAACGAACAATTTGGAATGTCAACTGTAATTGAAAAATAAAAAATTTAAAAAAATAAATGTTTATCTGTTAAACCGAAGATATAGAAAAATACAGTATTTGGAAAATGAGTTTCCATAAGAATACAAGGTATAATGGTTCATAAAACACAATTCTTTGCACACCATCATTTGCAAACACTTTATTCAGTTTTAAGTAACTTTTAAACAGTTTTTGTGGCCCACCTTCTCTTGACAGTAAATGTATTCACAATTTTAGTTATTAGTAATGAAAAGCACTTGTGAAATTCGAAGTTTTATGGTTCAACCGTGGTGGGATGTGTTTGTGTTTCATGCTGTTGAATTAGCTCTGGCTCCTGGTGACCCTGTGAATAAGTGATATCCACATGCCCTGCCCTCAACAGCCCTGCTCAGCAGCTCCTGTAGACTCATGCGTGTGGCTTCTTTTTATGGGGTCGATCTATCTCATATTCAGCCCCACTTTTTCCCTGCTGCCTTCTAATTTTACCAGTATTACTGTCTTTTTCAAAGAACCCTGCCTTTTCAGAATGTACTAAGGTAATATATCTTCGATTTTGTCATTTTTGCCTCCAGCGATGTTTCAGGCTTAATTTGCTCTAGGACTCACTCACTTCTTTCTTTGGTGGTCCAGGGTATCTGTAGAGCTCTCCCTAACAGCATGTTGGGATGACTCACAGCTAAAAATAGTCATGGTTCATGGCCTATTAATTCATGATCTCACTCTTTCATCACACACTGAGGGGCATGTCCCCAGGTAGTGCTCCAAGTTAATGTGAGTCCCCACCAAAGTTACTGAGCCTACACTCACTCAAAGCAAGGACCTCTGAATTAACTTTCTTCTTACGATGTGAATTTGTGGTCAGAGAAGATTCAGACTATGTGGAGAGATGAGGAAAGGCAGCCTGGAACCTCAGGGTGCTGGGATCCTCTGCTTTCTTGTACTATTCAACTCCTGTCTTTTCTTTTTCACTGATACAATGCTGTACTTCTTTTTGGCTTGTTTTTAAATCTCACAATTTGCTTCAGAGGAAGTCTTTTGTTAGCAAGAATTTTTTTTGTTTGTTTTTAAAATTATATAATTTTTTATTTCTTAATTTGAATAAGTCATTTTCAATATGTCAGGAGCTTTTTTAACTAGCTATTGTAGCACAGTTCTTTAAGATGGAGCAGACATCCACTGATTTCCCGTTTTATACTCTTCCTAAGGGCTCTGTGGGCTCCATAAACCCCTTCTGGTTATTTCCTATGTGGAGTGTTAGGACGAACTATTTAAATCCACCAAATTCTTTTTCTCAGGGACGTTCCGTCCAAAGGAACCTTGTCCCAGGTTGGGTTCTGGAGGACCAAATGCTGAGTCAGAGATTGCAGTGCTGGATATATGTTATGAGTCAACACCTGTGGAAGAAAGCAGAATTGGGCAGAAGGAGAATTTAAATTGCAATGATGGCCAGACATTCCATGGGAGCTCTGGAGTTTTGATCTTCCATCAAAGTTGTCCATTAGTGGGCTGAAATGGGCAGGCATAAATATCCTTGTGGAATCAGTCACTGGATGTGGATCACTCCTGAAAGGAAATGGCTTTGGTTGAAAAGAGTCTCTGCAGCTAAACCTTGAACAAGCTAGTGACTTGCACACTGACAGCATTTCCAGCAGCTGGGACAACAGTTTCTTCCTAGAAGGGGATTCAGCCATCACATCTCAATGTCCGCTGTGAGCTTTTCTGTTCATCTGGCTCTCAGGGCATGTTACAAGTATCCCATGCTTTCTCTAGGTAGAGAATATGAATAGGAATAACAGGCTCAATAATTATTTTTTGAGGAATAGGGACAGGATGAGGATGTCCTGCAGATTACAATATATTTAGCAGCATCCTTGGCCTCCACCCATTACTTGCCAATAGTAGACATGCTTCCTCAAGCTGTGACAACCAAAAATATGTCCAGCCATTGCCGAATGTCCCTTGGGGACAAAATTGTCCCTGGTTGAGAACTATTGTGTTCTATGGACAGAAGGCAAAAGTATAATTTTGTTCTCATAATATAAATTAGCTGATATAGTTTAGCAGAAAGAAAATAGCATCTTTTGATAATAGGAAGAAACATTCATTTATACTTTTTGCACCAAAAGAATAACTGCTAAAGTAGTTAGGAAAAAAAAAAATTCTGTGCTTCAAGGTGAAGATTACCAGGCATTAGATAAATGTGCATGTGAATAAAATACAATATTTTCTTTTTTCCAAAGTGTTTTGTAAATTTGCTAGGTTATTTTTTTTCTCTCTTTCTCTCTTTTGCTTAATAATAGAGATTGTAGATTTTATCCTTTCCTTTGCTTCTTCAATTTGGCTTTGGTATATCATGTCACCAGGGCAAGCTATATTCTGGATGAAGTATTGGGTGGAGGTGGTTCCTAACTAAACAGTTTGGTTAGTTATAACCAAAGTATAAGGAAAAAAAAAACTCAAGAAATTGCAATAAGACATTTTTATTTCTTGCTTTTTCCTGATGTGGATGACTTCAACTTATATCTAGGCATCATTTAGCAATTAGTCTAAAACTAATGTTGATTTCTTATATGTTTTTTCTAAGGTTCCTTTAAGTAGTTGATGTTTTCTCCTTGTCAAGTATAGGAGAATGAATTATGAGAAAACAGAAACTTATTTTCATCTAGATTCTGGACATAAAGTTTCCATGAATGCTTTCTTCATGATTGCTGAGGAACTGATGATTAATCCAACAGGATGCTGTAGGTATGTTTCAAATAATAGCATAAACTAGATGCTGAGATATTCTCCCAAAAGGAAAGACAAAGAATGGACAATTCAAATCTGATATGTACATGTGAAATATGTAAGCTGCAATATTTTTATTTTGGAGCAGAAGAAAGATAAAGCCAAATAAAAATAAGTAAAATAACTACAGAGAATTTTTATTTGGTAGAGGAAAGAATATATTTTGATTTTAGCAAACAAACAGAGTATTGGTGAATTTTGAAATCTATATTTAAAATTGCTTTTCAGTATGTGTTCATTTACAATTGCTGGTGGGTACTTCTCTTTATTAGTGATTTGTGATTCCTTCTTGAAATTATCAAGTCCCATTAAATTGACGGGTATTACAAAGTGTGTTCAATGCCAGAGATATACGACTAATACAAAACACCTGCTCAAATTCTTTAGCTGAAAGTACTGCCAGAATAGTGATTGTTTGAGAGATTTAAAGTTTATAACAAATCTCTTTGAAGACTTCACTGAGAAGGCACAATAAGATCACTCTGATAGAAACGTCAAAACATTTTTCATTATTTCAGTATGACCCTATTGGTTACAGCTGCCATACAGTAAAAGTCACCTAAATTCTTATTCATGGACAAAGCAAGCAATTACCCAGAGAGTCTGACTGGATTGTCCCAGAGAAAGGGGATCCAGCCTACACATATCTCCACTGGGGGAGCATGCCCCAGTGCTTCACAATTCTTTGTCAGAGATGCTTTTGTGGGGAGATTAGTTTGTGGCCTAGCCTGTGGACAATAACCTCATGGGAAATTACTGCAAACCCTGTTCACATAGTTACTGTTATGAGTTTAATAAACCTTTTAGATTAGTAAGGGTCCTCATTCTGAAAAAAAGGTTGGAATTCCAGAGATTAGAACATTATTTAGAGCAATAAACGTAAGTTCTGCTCTCCCTGTGGATGGCTTGCTAAGCATGGAAATCCAATCAAGAGAAATTGGTTGGATAATTCAATCAACCAATGACCTCCAACCATGATGGCCTGATTCAGTAATGACTGTCCTCTTCTCGGGACAATGCTAGAGACATTCTTTAGCTCCTTTCCTAAACATGCCTTACAGACCCAAACACTAAAAGCCCATTTCAGCCTGGTGAACAGCTTTTTAAAAGATGCTTCTCAGGCAAGGGAAAATGCATTTTGTAAAATATTTGTAAAAATATTTTAAGGGATTTGGAATGATAGCATTGTCAAGTGTCATTCCTTTTTTTTTTTTTTCCTTTGGAATAAATTTTCTTAAAATAACCATGTCGTGTTTATTATATTTTGAGTTCTTTTGAACCTCTTTGGTCTCCTGCATTGTGTCATATCTGAGGCCATTATAGTTTATTTTAATATTTTTTGGATATAGTACACATGTAGAAAAGTGCGTATATTATAAGTGCATAGCTCAGTGGGTTTTTGCAAACTGAACATATCCACAGAACCAGTACTGGAGCAGGAAACAGAAGATTTCCAATACTGAGAAGTCAACCATGCCCACTTCTAATCTCTAACCACTCACCTAAGGATAAACGCTATTCTGATTTCTGCAGCATAGGATAGCTTTGTTGAGACCAGGATAGTTTGCTTCATCAGAATTGTGTTTCTAGAAAGCTGTGTTGGTTTCAACCTTGCAGTTGCCCCATGTCTTGCATGTAGGCAGGACACTGCCTGAGCTGGATCTAGCCAAACTAAACTGCTCCAACAGTATCGATGTGTTCTGGGCAATAAAGATAGAGGTGGAAAGATGGAGCATGGGAGAAAGTGGGCTTCATGATAAGAATGGCTTAGAAAGTGACATGGACAGAGGCAAAACAAACAAACAAACACATCCCTGTCTTCATACTGCTGCTGAGAAAAAGCTCTAGAGAACAAGGTTCTCATTTCTTTTTGTAACTTTCCTCTTGTGATCTCTGTACGGTTCTTATTGTTGACTTTGCCATTTGTGACGATAGAGAAAGATCAAGTGTTGCTTTCAGTACTAAATAACTTGGTGAGTATTAAAGACATAAATACTGAGATTTATAAGAACGTTATGCTTACATGAGTATTTTATTTTAGTCCATTTCCAGGGAATGTCTTTTTCAGGGCTGAATAGGACCTATGTTTTCAATTCACCAACAGATCATTAGTCACTAACAAGAGGTACAAAGATCAGTCAAAGCATACTACTGCATCATTAAGGAGAGGGTGGAGGGTGAATAGAAACTGACGGCTTCAGGTTTGGACTCCTATTGACCAGTAAAGACTGCTGACGAAAAATTAAACTTAGAATAATGCCCACTAGCTCTCACTTACTAAGGGATGAGATAATTCTTTATTTTTTTTTCTATTTAAAGCACATCAGTCTAGAATGTCCTTTACTAAAGATGGGAGTAGTCAATACAGTGTGACTTATCCAACTTAAAGTAGGTTGAGAGCAACATCTTTTCTTATCTTCAGCATAATTATTAGAAGGTCCACTTTACAGAAGATCATGACTTAAGGAAACTCCTCAGTAGCCCTGAATGCTTCCTCTCTTATCTGGGACAGGCTCCACTCTTCCTAATGTAACAATGGCTTCAGATGTTAGAACATATGACTTATTAAGGCAACTTAAGGGAGTAATTGTCTCTTCTGTCTGATCTACTTTTACATGGTTCCCTGTCATCTTCCCAGTAGAGCTAGGGCTTGAACTGGAGCCAGAGGAAATGCAAAGCTATGAAAGGATAGAGACTCACTGCTCTGTCCCCCAACACATGCAAGAAAACAGCCATATCTCCCAACTGGAAGTGGGTTTGTACCACCGGTAGAGTTTTGGTAGTCCCTAGGCTGGGAATAAAATACCCCTGAAGTGTCAGGTCTGGAATTTTCTCTTTAGGTTCATTCTGAGCCCTGGAGATCTCACTGAGACCACATAAAAAGAATGTTGTGAAGTACATCCAAATTTATAGCTTACTTTTTGTCATGCTTTCTTGAGTCTGAGTTCTGACTTCTCAATTTAATCTCTATGTATTCCCCCCCCCCCCATTTTTGTCCCTACTAAAATTACTCTCTTAGGCCCAATAGGTTTTTTTTTTCTTTTTTTTTTTTTGACTTCTGATCTGATTCTGTTCATTTGGTTTTAATTTAGCTCTCACTGTGTGAAGCTGAGTCTCCTGAAGCAAAGTTCTGACAAATCTTGGTCTCTATGTTCCCATTATTCCCAAGAGGGATAGCTCAAGCAGTCATTTAGTGCTGGACCCTCCCTCTTCCTTCTCCACCCTCCCTTGCTACCTTTTCTATCTGTGCCAATGTATTAATTTATAATGAGAAACATAAATGTTAAGTTCATCTTAGTGCTTATTTTGATGGATTGGTTTATTTTTTTCCCTCTATAAAGCAAACTTGCTTAGCAAACATGGGATCAGTCATAGGGTACTCAAGTATTACATGATAGTTTATGCCATGCATCTCTGAAACAGGAAAGCATTTCCCACTTGGGTCATATGCTTCTTCTAGGGACTGCTTCTGACACACTGGATTGTATGTATTGTGTGTATTATGTGGAGCTTGCGGAGCCTCCTTTTCCAAGCACAAAAGTGAACAGTTTAATGGCTAAAACTACGGCTTTGAAAGTTCTTGCACCTTTTTAAAATCTCCTTTTTCTCCTGTCTTCTTTTCCTGTTACATCTCTATTTCCTCCTTTTTCTCTCATCTTCCTATCTCTTGTTTCTTCCCCTGGACACTCTCTCACTGCGTATTATATGTCTTATTGTATACTTCTGGCTCTGTACTTCCCTTCCTGTCTTCCTGCTTCCGTTCTTCCACGGTGGAGAGACGATATTCATTTGCCACCAGAAACCATCATTGTTGAATAAAGACATATATATTGTAGAATCTATGTTTCTTCAACATTTTCTATAAATAGGAAGTACAATCGCCATGACCTCCTAATATCCCTAGCTTTGGCAATGTGGCAGGACCAAGGTACATCAAAGGCTTTTGGAAAAACTCACCTTAATTGTCAGCTATGGTAGTGATAAAACAAACAAATAAACATACAAAAAAGAAAATGGCTACTTTTGAGCTTTTAATACAATAACTTTTACCTTTAACAAAAATCTTATCTGTTTATCTTACAGGGGTGAGGGTGAAGTGGGGAGGTACATCTTAGGATCTGTTCTTAATTAGTCTCTTTAGGATTTGCTCACAGTAACATTTTTTTTTTTAATTTTTCATGAGTAACTGAGGAATGTAAAAGGGGGCAGATCTCAAACCTGATGGGAAAATGAACTGAAGGAGAATTAAAGATGGACAATGATATCATTCTCTTTTGCTTTTAGTTGTCCAAAACCCACATGTTTATTAACTAAAATGAAGGTGCTATAAATGTATGAAACTGGAATAAAAAAATGGCAAGGTATAGTATTTAAAAAAAAAAAAAAAAAACCTTTGTTTTCATTTTTTAGCAATGCGAATTAACTCCTATCCTGCAGTTTACGATATGTTGCCAAGTAGAACTCCTACCACATTTGTTTTAACGAACAGGTAAGATTCATTTGTAATTAGTCAATTTTTTCCCTGAAGGATATTATGAAAGTGTGTTCTTAGTTGTTTTATCATTCCCCTGAAACCTGGCGTATACTGATTTACTCAGATCCTTCCACTCAAAGTATGCTTGTGCACTGGGTAGCATAACTATCAACAGCGAGCTTGACTGCAGTGCAGAATCTCAGGGCCCCATCTAGGAGCTGCTGAATCAGAGTCTGCATTTTTAACAAGATCATCATGCGATTCCTATAAACCTTAAAGTCTGAAAAACATTGGCCTACAAGATCTTTCACCACAATTAACAAAAAGATAATTTATTCTCCACAAAAATTATTTCACATTCTGAATTACCAGAGTCAAAATTAATCAACTTTTATTAAATTTAATTCCCATTAATAAATTTCAGAGTTTTGATTTTATTGTTATTATTATTTTTTATTATTTTAGTATCTAATAAAATGCTTTTTTTTTTAATCTACTAGTTTATTTCATAGGCTTGGGTTATTTACTTTAGAGGAAAACATTTATTAAAAGCTGAAATCATACAGAAATACTTTTTCAATCTACTCAGCGTAGCTGCGTTTTGTCCATAGGGTACTATTTTAGGGAGGTTTTGACATCTTGGCATTTTATTTTCTCTGGGGTATTGTATCTTTCCTCTAATTTTATGTTGAATAATTTCCTCCCGGCCCTCAGTAGGAACTTGTATATCAAGTTTTTATTTCCTGAAGTGAGAACTCTCAGCAGACTTAGAGAAGTCTCCTGATACATGTTCAATTGACAATATCTGGAACTTATTTGAGGAGGTAGAAATTACTTAAATACTGTAAAACACATTTGAAGACAAGTTTCATTTCATCTCTTAGTTTAAATAGGAGTGAATTTGTATAGCAGTGGGGAAAAACTCTGCTTATCATAGTATAAACTTTACATTTTTGCATCCATTTTGTCTTTTATCTTTGTGCTTCAAACAATAGCTTTAAGTGGTTCAAACATGTAAGTCAAAAAACTATAAAGCAAAATAACAATATTACAAGGCACATTTTCCTGACATATCTTTAAAATGACAATGTATTGATCGATCTGAAAATCCATATTTTTCTCTTTAAAGATACACAATATTGTAGCTATCTTGATGGCGTTCTTAATCCTACTTATTTATAAATATTTCCTGAGGTAAAAAATAGTTCATGATTGCTACTTTATAAAAATAAAACACTTTTTGAAAATTAATTTATTTACATATGAATCTCAGATTATTGGAAAACTAGAAGATAAACTCTCTGAAGACAGATGTGTTTGTCTATTTCACTGGTGTATCCTCCAGCACCTAGGACAGTGCCCCACACACCATGTATGATGACTACGCATTGACAGAATGAAAAAAAAATGAGTAAGTTTGAAAATGTAAAATCTTTTCAGAATTAAACACTGGAATTCATTTCTTATAGTAGTATTTTTGCTAAAAAAGAAAGTCTTTGAGTAATAAGATTTTCCCTGAAAACAAGATCTTACCTAAACAACTAAATAATAGAAGACAAAGATGACTGTGATTCTGGAAAGCACTACATAAGAATGGCTCCAATGATATGCCCAGTTTACCTATAGCTCATCTATTTCATGGCTTTTATCTATGATGGTATCATAGCTAAAGGGCTTTTCTCTTAAAGAGCCTCCTCTTCCCATTCCTTGGTCTGACCCTATCACATTGGCTTCTGGTAAGAAATCTGGACAAATGGATTCCTTCTCATCTCCCATCTGTCTCCTCTCTGGCCCTGAGATGGAGCCTTTTTTTCCCTTTTATCCTTAATTTTGATGCCCTTTTCTCTTGGTTGGCTGGTGGAACAGCTTTACTGAATGTATCTGATAGGCTCGTGATCTCTAATTTATCTCCCTTTTTCCTATGGAAAAACACACTCTATGTTGATGGTGGAAATGATGGAGTGACATTTTCCCTTTTGGAGAAGGTTTCAGAGTATGAATAGGATTTTAACCAAGAGTCTGAAGCATGAAAAAGCATGGTATGTTCAGTCATGATGGGTAGTTTATATGACTATAAAATTGGTTGAATTAGGTAAAAAATCAAGGAAAAGACAGAAAAGGAAAGTGAGAATCATATTGCAAAGGATTTTAAATTTGATGTAAATTGAACATCCATGAGAATCGAAAAACATAGCTATGTCCTGAAGATACAAAAATGAATAAAAGTAAGTACTCTCAGTTATATGAATAAGTCAGACATGAAGTGGTGTAGGAAAGCATTGCAGGCAGAGAAAACTGCATGGATAAAAACACAGAGGCCTGGCAATGCCTGTGATTTCAAGGAACAATGATAGCCCAGTGCTGCTGGATGTGTAATAGGGATAGATAGAGATCAATTTTTAGTGTCAAGTTGAGATGAGATTGGAAGAGTGTTGCGTACCATATTTAGAAGTTTGGATTTTCTGCTATAATTAACAAGGGGCTATGGGGCTTTTAAAGTGAGGATTAACATGGTTTATATCTGATTTATAACTGATAACTTTGGTGGTATTATATAAATTGTGGCTTGACAGAATGGTGGGAAGAGAGATTAGAGAGCAAAAGACCAGATAAAGACTATGAAATGGTGGACATGAGGGGTTTTCTCATCTAAGGTAGCTAGGTTTTATCATTCATGGGTATTACATTTTATGGAGCTTGAGGGAGGGAAGGATCTTTTTTCCTTTACTTGTTTTTGGTGAGAGAAAGGAAGAACTTATACTTTGAGTATAAGGCATCTGGGTTATCCAGGTGGAACAGTAAAGTGGACAGTTGAGAATATGCATAGATCTAGAGCATAGATTAATCCAGTTTAGGAATATTTATCTAGTATCAGAAGCTTGTGGGAGGTAAATGAAGCCAAGAAGCAGCCAGAGATGAGCTGAGGAAAATCAGCATTTGGAGCTGAACAAAGAAAGGCTCAGAAGGAGACTGAGAAAAACTGGAGAGATTAGGAGGAAAGAATGTTTTAGAGGTTTAGATTCTCTGTAAACTTTAGAGAGAAAATAATTTCAAGAGAAATGGATTGGTCAATAGTGTTAAATACTACAAAGGTGTGAAGAAGGATAAAAAAGCTGAGAAGAGACTCTTCTGGATTAAGATCTATGAATGCAGGGACCACATATGTATTTGATACATATTTGGTGCTAAATAAATATTTATGAAAAGAACAAACAGATGTACAGTCTGGATTTACCCCGAAGGACACCTACAGCTTCTGTTCTTCAATGTACTCTTCTTGCTTATATAAAGCATTATTTATTATTCAAAAGGTAGCTCACGTTAGATATGGATATCTATCTGGTTTTCAAAAAATGGATATAATGTTAATGTAAAAGGAACATGATCACATTTTTCTCGTTAAAAAATGAACATTATTCTGCATGAAAAAGGTTTTATTCTATCATTTTTAAATAAATGATATGTTATGCATTAAACAATGAAAGATGCATTAGCACATACTTAATTCCTATGTCATCAGAAGTAGGTTTCTTTTGACATTTACAAGTTAAATTCAAAAGTTAATTCAATTTTCACACTAAAGGCTATTAAAGTTCTGAGGCAAGGATTTAGGTTGTATTCAGAAAGATTTTAATAAGTTGGAAGTGAGTCAAAAAATATTAACTAGTCATTTAAAAATGTGCTCCTGATTTATCATGACTTTCCCTGTTATTTTCATAGTTCATCCTCTAATCAAAACTTAATCCTACTAGCTGATCAACTCCTATATTAATTTAAAAGTAGCCAAATTTCTTTCAAGTGGTCTAAGAAATACTTTACAAATCATTTAAATATACATATATATATACATATATATATAATCAGAAGGAATTTGACTTATATTTTTTCATTAAAGAATTTTCAAAACTTTTACAGACCCAAATATTATTTTTAAATCTCCAATACGTTGTACTCTTCTAATTTTCAATTTGATATTCACTTTCCATACGATGATGTTTGGTTTTATATTCTCTCTGAAGAAAAGGTTTATGAAGATAACTACTAGACTATGTGGAATTTTAGTTGGTTAATATAAACTAATTCAGAAAAAAATTCTCTTTTTCAACATTACATACAGATACTCCTCTACTTATGATGGGGTTATGTTCTGATAACCTCCTCCTAAGTGAAAAATTGTCAAAATTGCACTTAATATACCTAACATACTGAACATCATAGTTTAGCCTAGCCAACCTTACATGTGCTAAGAACATTTACATTAGCCTACAATGGGGCAAAATAATCTTGTTGCCACTGATCAGCATCATGAGAAAGTATCATATTGCATATTGATAGCCCAGGAAAAGATCAAAATTCAAAATTCAAAGTATGGTTTCTATTAAATGTGTATTGCACGATCATAAAGTTAAAATTTTTTTAACTTGAACCTTCTAAGTTGGAGACTATTCTGTATACATATATAGATTATAGTGGGGAATTAAGATAGTATTGTTTCATTAGTGGTTTGAGCTACTTCGATTAGTCTTAGATTAGTTTCTCCAGAATCAGGCTCAGAGAAAAAGATTGGTGGCCAATTGATTTATTGAGGTACTTCTGGAAGAAGCTGGCGAGGGAGAAGGAAGCTGAGCAGGAAAGGAGCCAGGTCAAGAAAAGGGGGGATTTCAGGCAATGTCCTTCTTAGCCTCAACTTGAACCCAAAGAGGAGCTCTGGAGTATTAGTTCACCTCTGAATGTCTTACACTAGGCAAACGACGGGGCTGTCCCACATCAGCTAGTCAATTGTGAAAGATTGTGGTGATGGTTGGGGAAGAGCCCGGAAGGTAAGGTGGATACATTCTCAGATCTTCCTTTTACTGCACGTAGAGAAGGCAGTGCTTCCAGTAGCCTGAAGGCCAGGCTTAGAAGAGAGTCTGGGACTTTAGCCATTGTAATCTAAAGGGGGGAGGGGGGCGCCATAATCTAAAGGATGGTGCAGAAATGGTAGAAGGCATCTGAAGTATTTGAGTGGAGTGACAATAATATGCTTTATATAGTAAAAACTTAATTTTCTCAAAAATATTACAATTTCCAAATTTCTCTAATTTCAGCTGAGTTTTTCACCCAAAAGTCCACAAAAATGAATTTTATGTAATTACTAACAGTGCATTTGTTGCTTGACTGCTAAGTTAAGAATGTCCTCTTTTCTCTATAGACAAAAAGCAGAAATACATTTAGACATAGACTAGCTAGCTAGAAGGAAATGTTCTTTATTGCTCCATTTTTATTTCGAGAGGCTTCCTTCCTGTTCTAGCACAAACTATTCTCTGTGACGTGTTTCTGTAGTAGAAACAGGTATGTGATTCACCAAAATAATGTCCATATCACATTTGACAAGTGACCATTTTTCTCATTCAAAAGAGTTTTCCCAGATCCACACAGTTTGTTTTGCTTTTGTTATGGGCAGCCACTTCTCTTATCTTTGCCTTACTAAGATATTTGTTGGTGCAAAGAGAAAGCTATATAAATGCATACTGTAATGTTTTAGCTCAAAAGTACTTCACAGCAATCTCTGAATTATTAATTTCTCTTTATTAAGAGTATGAGAAGGAACTTGGTACAAAAGTTCCTTCATGGTTTGAAGTAACTGCTGGGAAGATTAAGAGAAATACTTTAGAGATGTGCTAGATTAGCTTTTGTGGCAAGAGTGATATTCTGAATTCAAGAATTCAGATTTAAAAAGATCACAACAGATCATAAAATAATAGCTAGTATCTGTGGCTTCACCTTAGGGCACTTGTGGTTTACATTATTTCACTATTGTATTCATAAGGTCAACAGACAACACACATTGCAGATTAGCAGTAATTTCCATTACAGAAAGGCATAGTCATCTTCTGCTGTCTTTCATTACACAAAAGAAACCTAAATTCAGGGCTGATTTACCTTTCCTGGCAATTGTGCACCTGTTTTGTCCATCTGGCATTCTTCCCCTCCCCCAATTTCACTTCTTTCTATACTTATCCAGCATGAGGAGAAGGGAAGATAGAGGTAAAATGACTCACTTCTTCTGGAAACATAACCTTGACTTACCATCCAAGAGAATTTTTCTAGTTTGTTTTGTGAAGGTAGTTTAATCACTTAATTGAAAGAATAAGGCTTTGTTTTGCTTATAACAATTTTTCCTTGCCCTTAAATGCTAGCAAAATGACTTTTAAAAACACCATAACTCAGATCCTTCTTATTGCCAAAAATGTAGATGCAAACTAAAATATATAGGGATGGGACCAGAAAGTAGGGGAAGGAGGGAGGAGGGAGGTAGATAGAGTAAAAGAGGTCAAATATGTGGTGACAGAAAGAAATCTAATTATGAGAGTTGAACACACACACGCACACGCACACGCACACACACATAAATGCACCTTACTATTAAATTGTACACCTGAAACTTACTGAATTTCATTAACCAATGTCACCATAAATGTGTGTGTGCGTGTGCATGTGCGTGTGTGTGTCTGTGTGTGTGTGTGTGTGTGTGTGTGTGTGTGTGTGTGTAGAGAGAGAGAGAGAGAAGGAGAGGGAGAGAGGTAGAGGGAGGGAAGGAGCGAGCAAGTAGAATGGAGACTGTTACAACAAATCAGAGGAAACAGAGGGACAAAATGTTCCTAGATATCTAAGATGAGTAATTCACCACACCTGGACAATTTATTTAATTTCAAACACTGTCATTTAAGGTAAAAGAAGAACATACTTTTGGTTTTCTCCACATTTGCCTTCAATATCAGATCACTAGTGGTCCAGAGAAATTGGCCACTAGTCAGAAGGAACTTGGCCCAGTTTATCCTCACCAATTCTGTCCTTTCCAAATCTAATCAGTAACCACAAATTCCAGATGAAGATTTTACATATGAAACGTACATTACGTACACACTGCGACAGTGAGACCCAAAGCGATGTGACTGCTAAAGAATATGTGGAGCAATAAACATGGGTTTAGGTATCCCCTTCTCGCAGATGTTAGACTGCCATAGTTACCAAAATTTTACTTTCACGGTGGAGTGAAAACAATGTCAGAAATAACAGCGGCTGCTCTGTACTCTGAAACTATGGTAGGAAAACTATGATGAAAGAGCAGGTGGGAAGTCAGGCTGAGATTACCAGCCCTTTCCTCCCCTCCCCTGTCTCACCCATTGTTTTTGATCTTAGCATCTTATTTCTCATTTTCTCATGGTGATTTTTATGGAACATCCTTTGGGTACCATGATATCTACTTCTGTGGCCAAATTACAATTTGACAGCAGACAGATCACTGTTCTTCTGAGCATCCATTTCCATCACTGTAAAGCAAGAACACTAGTCCTTGTCTTCTTGTTGCCTAATAAAAATTTAAGGAAGAGGAAGGAGAAAATGTGTACAGATTGTTCTAGACATCCAGGGTAAAGATGCTGCCTACCAAAGGTTACCTACCTATTTCATGGAGATATTACAAACTAAGTGAAATAATATGAGTATTTGAGGTGTTATGAATTATGTTCTATGCAGCTATATCAGAATTTGACTCAATACATTCACCTCTTCAATAACTCTATAGAAGACTCTAATAGGCAGTGAGTGATTCAATAGTGGAAGAAAGATACTGCATTAAAAAAATTCCTGAGAAAATATAGTCATCCAATAAATATTGCACTCTCTGTCTGCATACCACCACCAGACTGTCTAGTGTGATTTATATTTTCCTTCTGATAAAAAAGGAGTTGGGAAAAGAGAGGTGGTAGTGAAGGAAGAGAGGTTTATATTCAAATGATTCTAGATCTCCTAATACTCAGCATACTGAAATGTCTCTTTTACAATGGAACGATTTGAATTTCCCTGTTAGCTACAGAATGAGAATCCCCTCTTCCCTTTAAAACCTCATGCTTTAATAGAATTCTATCTTAGAAAACATGAACCATCTAAATCATCATCCCCTATGGCCTGTTCACATACCAAAGCACCATAAAAAAAATCTTTTCTTTGAATCGTTTATTATAATTAGCATATTACTTTTAGACAGGCTAACAGGAAACAACACAGACCAATTTAATCGAAAATATTTTGGAGGGAAGCTGGGGAGTCTACACAATCCAAAATAGAGCCAAACCAGAAGACTTTGAGAAAGAGAGAACATCTGCTCCAGTCTAATTGAGCAAGAATTCAGGGCTCTCTGCTTTGTTGGGGCCATCACTCAAATATGTTTCTGTGTTCTGCTCAAGAGTCAATTCCTTGGGAAACGGTACAGTTATATTACTTTAGATCAGGTGCTCCTTTTGGTGGTGGTGGTTGTGGAGAGGTTCCAGAGACTGGCAGTCCCACCAGGAACATATGGACACTGGGAGGGGCATATCTTCAAAGGAAAAGATGTTGGCAGATGAATCCCAAGACACCTACCATCTCAAAACCATGTTATAGTTAGGCTGATTTCCTAAAATGTGGTAGGTACCTTTTATATCATATTGGATTCTCTGAACATTTTTATGTTATGGTTATGATTACATTGCTTAAAACTTATGTAAATGATACAATGGACTGAGCAATTTAAGTATCTGGGTTTGCTTTGCTATGGTGCTAATTAGCTGTATGATCTGGATAGGGACCTTAATCTGAATTTCTAAAGTTGTAAAATGAGGGATTTATAGGCCTTCTTTTCCTTTTGTTTTTGTTGTCTATCTTAATTACAGAATTACTGAATTAATTATGCACCTGAATGTATGATACATCATCACACATTCTTCTAAGCAAGATACCTTTCTTGTTTTACTTTATTTTCCACTTCATCCCTGATCTAATTTTTTTTTGCCCTATAGACAACTATTCTAGGATTTTCAATATGTTTGTTTTATATCTAAAATATATAGATTTTTATGGTATGTGTATATACATGTACATATTTATAATATGTACAGCTTTCCCTATTACTCAAAAGTAGAGCATTTTCATGAAACCTTTTGTAGGCTGCAATAGCTTAAAGCGAAGAAGCAATTATCATTAACTCACGAGAAAAAAAAAAATTTGAGTGTTCCTAGACCCCAGAAATAACCTACCAAACCATACCAAATAACACATAAAACCTAAAATAAAACTTACATACAGTAAAAGCAGAAATCATATTATAAATACGCAGCCTATATAAAGTAGAACTACGTATGTACAGTATAGTTTTGCTTACCAGTGAGCTCTGCCTCTATGATAGCTTGCTTCAAAACAAATGCCAAATGTGATTTTCACTTTTTGCCTTTTTTAGTAAATGTGAAAATCCTTTTAGGATTTGTTTCAGTTAGTAAAAATGGTTTCTTTCATAAAAGTGAATGGTGTGAAGTGAATTTTCAAAAAGTTGGAGATATCTGTAAATACACACACACACACACGCACACACTTAAACTGTGTGTAACTTGTATCATGCTACTGATCTCATTCTGTTTTTTTCTTAAAACCGTTTTCATGCAACATCATGTTTTTAAGGGCTATCTCCATTGTCTATGTATACCTAGTACATTCTTTCTAACTGCTTTGTAGCATTTTATTATTTGTACCACTATTATTGCATTTATCAATTCCTCTAGTAATAAATATATAAAGCAGCTCCAAATCCCACTAACACTAGCGAATTGCTCACTTGTATATGTTTTTTGTAGGTCTTTCAAGCAGTTCTCTGGGATATTCCTATTATAGAGAGATTGAAACATGAAAATTAATAATTTTACTAAGTATAGCCAAATTGCTTTCCAGAAAGATCTTACCACTTACCACTCTATCAGTTATGCATAAAAGCTTTTGTTTATATTTTTTCAAAACTTAGTATCCTCCAACTTTCCATATACCTACATATGTAAATATGTCTATATACATGCATATATTTATATGTTTATATATGTATTTTTTTTGCTCCCCAATCACCAAGATATTCCTCTACATTTTCTTCTTTTTGCTTTATCATTTTAACTTTCATATTCAAGTTTTTAATCCATTTCAAATAATGTTTTTCACTTTGCCTTTCTCCATGTAAACTATTTTTTTTCAAGACTAAATAAGCCATCTTTCACCTTTTGTAACTTATTTTGAGTCTCAACTTTAAAAAATAGTAAGTGTGTATAAATATTGGTCTATTTAGAGCATTCTGGTTCTGTTCCATTGAACTGCCTGGTTTTGTACCTCTACTATGCTGTTTCAAGTTACTGTAGTTTGTTATATACCTTAATGTCTGAAAGATTAAATTCTTATTCTCTTTCTTTTCTTTTAATTGACCTAATAGCCAGCTAGCTCTTCATATGAATAGAAAGAAAAATATTACCTATTTTAAAAAAAATCCAGATAAATAAGGCTGTAGAAATAATAATAAAACTTTGCTGATATGTGTGAAAATAAAATGCTTAACAGATTACTGATACCTTCCCAGCAAAACTGGAAGTCCAGACTATAAAATAGAAGATAGAAATAACTCACTACATAAAAATCTAAAACTTTCATATTGTAAAACACTCCTTAAAAAAATCAACAGACAATGATGAAACAAGAAAAACACATTTGTAATGCAAAGTAATAATTTCTATACTATTCAAAGATGAACAACTTAATTAAAATGGATATGAATAGACATTTCAGAAAAGAACAAATTTGAATAGTTAACAAATATGAAATGATGCACAAATTTAAAAAAAGAGAAATCCATGTTAAAGAAATAATGAAATAGAACTTCATACTTACTGGATGGAGATACAGAGGAAAGGCTAGTATGACACATTGGTGGAAGAATGTTAAGATGTATAGCATTTTGCGAAAGAACTATAGCTGTATTTATGGAAATTAAAAATACACATTCTCTTTTACTCAATTTTTTTCTCTTCATAGAGCTTTCTGTTAAAGAAATAAAAGTACAAATCTTGGCCATAAAAATAAAAGTACAATATTTTTATGAGTGTATGACTTATGAGGACCTTTACTGCAGCATTGTTTATATTCACCAAAAACTGGAAATGAATATGACAAATGGAAGAATATAACTGAATTATGATTCAAACAATATGTAATTTTCTACAGTAATGAGAATGAATTTAAAAATATATGTATGTGTGTATATGATTATGGAAAAAAATGGAATGTTGACATAACTACGTGGAATTGAGGATGACAGTGGAAAAAAGATATTCAAAATACGGAGAGTTTATGTAATATGGTTTCACCTACATAAAATTGTGTGTATCTATATGCATAAGTAACACAACAACAGATGGCTACAAAGTGTTAAAGGTAAGTATTATTATTGGGTAGTGAAATTCAAGATGATTTCTTTATATTTTTGTATATTGTTTTAATTTTTTACATAATCGGGAAAAAAAAGATAGACATCTTTGCCCTGGAAAAAATTATAAAATAAAAAAAACAAAAAGGTACAAAATAAAAACTGACAACTATTTATGAACTTTTATTCTTCCATATAATATTAGAAAAAGTTTGTCAAATTCACACACAAAACATTCCTGTCATCTTTATTAGCATTGCATTAAATTCAAGAAAAAATATTTGAAGCTTTAATATATTTATAATATTACACTGTATTTTATATTTACTTAGTTCTGCTCATTTTTTATTCTCAAGAGAGTTTAAACTTTTTCTCTGTAAAGATATTTTTCATTCTTTATTAGTATAATTTCTAAATACATTATTGTTTTGTTGCTATTAAAGTGTTTTCATATTTTCTATTTTATTTTGTACTTTTTCGAGTATAGAACTTTTTTCACTTTTATATGTTGATCTTTATTTTGTTAATTGTGCTGAATTATTTATTAGTTCATGTGGTATTTTTATTAGTTTGTTTTTTAATTAAAACTTTTTTATTATGGTAAAATACATATAGCATAAAATTTGCTATCTTAACCATTCTTAAGTGCACAGTTCAGTGGTATTAAATACATTCATATTGTTGTGCAACCATCACTGCCATCCATCTTCAGACTCCTCTTATCTTAGAAAACAAACTCTGTACCATTAAACAATAACTTCCCATTTCTTCCCTTCTTCCAACCACCAGCAACTAAAATTCTACTTTTTGTCTCTATGAATTTGATTGTTACATGTTCCTCATATAAATGGAATTGTACAGTATGTATCTTTTTGTAACTGGCTTATTGTTCACTTAGCATAATGTACTCAAGAACCCTCCATGTAGTGCATGTGTCAGAATTATCTTCCTTTTAAAGGCTGAATAATATTTTGCTGTATGCACATACAGTAGTCTTCTCTTATCCAAGGTTTTGGGTTCCGAGATTTCAGTGACCCGCTACCAACTATGGTACTAAATGTAAAATTCCAGAAGAAACAATTCATAAATTCAAATTGCAAATTATCTGAGTAATATGATAAAATCTCTCACCATCCCACTCTGTCCTGCCTGGAATGTGACTCCTTTGTCCAGGATTTCTATGCTGTATACGTTACCTGCTCATTAGTGACTTAGTAGCTACCTGGATTATCAGATCTACTGTCATGGTATCACAATACTTGCGTTCGAGTAACCTTATTTTATTTAATGGCCCTGAAGTGTAATAGTAATGATGCTGGCAATTCAAATATGCCAAACAGAAGCTGTAAAGTACTTCTTTTTAGTGAAAAGGTAAATGTTCTTAACAAGTAAATTTAAAAAATTTTATAATGAACTTTTAAAATCTATGGTAAAAACAAATTTTCTGTTTGTGAAATTGTGAAAAAGGAAAAAGAAAATCATGCTAGTTTTGTTGTTGTATTTCAAACTGCAAAAGTTAATGACCATGGTGCCCTGTTAAGATGGAAGAGGCATTAAATTTGTAGGTAGAAGATGCGAACAAAAATGTGTTCTGACAGCAACGTGTGTTGTGCCAGAAAACATTGAGCCTATACTGAGTTCAGCAAGGGATCCCCTGAAATGACTGACCACATTCAGATAACTTTTATTACAGTATACTGTTATAATTCTTCTATTTTATTGGTTGTTGTTGTTAACCCCTTATATGCCTAATTTATAAATTAAACTTTATCATAGGCATGCATATATAGGAAGGAACATAGGATATACACAGTTTGGTACTATCTGCAGCTTCAGGGATCCACTGGGGTCTTGAAAAGTATCCCCTGTAGGTAAGGGCGTGGACTACTATACCATATTTTGTTTATCCATTCATCATCGATGGACAATTGGGTTACTTCCACCTCTTGACTGCTGTGAATAATATTGCTATGAACATGGGTGTAGAAATCTCTTTGAGACCCTGCTTTTAATTCTTTTGGGTATATACCCAGAAGTAAAATTGTTGGATCATATCCTAATTTTACTTTTAATTTTTTGAGAAAGTGCCAAACTGTCTTCCATAGCAAGGGTACCATTTTACATTCCCATCCACAATGCATAACGATTTCAGTTTCTCCATACTCTTGCCAACACTTTTCTGGGTTTTTTGACAGAAGTCATCCTAACATATGTCATGGGTTTAATTTGCATTTTGCTAATTATTAATAATGTTAAGCATCATTTGTTGACCATTTTTATATCTTCTTCAGAGAGATATCTAATCTAATCCTTTGCCCGTTTTTAAATTGAATTGTTTGCTTTTCTATTGTTAAGTTTTAGAAGTTTCCTCTATATTTTGGATATCAATTCCTTATCAAATATATGATTCACAAATATTTTTCCCCATTCTGAGGGTTGTGCTTTTACTCTGTTGATAGCATCTTTTAGTGCACAAGATTTTAATTTTCATTAAGTCCTATTTGTCTACTTTTTTGTTATTTTTGCTGTCATACTTGAGAAGTCATTACCAAATCCAATGTCATGAAGCTTTTGCTGTATGTTTTCTTCTAAGAGTTTTATAGTTTTAGCATTTATGTTTAGAACTTTGATCCATTAATTTTGTATATGATATTAGGTAAGGTTCTGACTTTATTCTTTTGTATGTTGATATTCAGTTTCTCCAGCATCATTTGCTGAAATCAAGAGTTTATTTTAATATGGATTATTACATCATTGGCAAGTAACGAGTTTTCTATTTTTTTCCCCCTACAATCCTTTTTTTCCTTTCCTTATTGTACTGGCCAACGTTAGCAGATATCATGCTAAGGAGAGGCAAAATTATTATTTTTATCATATTCTAAAATGTAAATGGATGGATATAAAGTTGTTAAAAAGAGATATTTACTGAAGGTTTTTGGTATGCTGACTTTTCCAAATTAAGGAAATTGTCTTCTTGGTTTATGAGATTAAAATGTGTCATGTTGAAATTTATCAAATTTTTGTTGACATTATTATATTTTTTCTTTTAATCATTTAGTTTAAACTAAAATTCTAAATCATCATAATTTTTAATTATAGTATTCACTAATTGTGATATTCCCTTACTCTGCTTACTTTTTACCTGCTATCTGTAGGAGTTTCTCAGAAGGCTGTGATAAATATCCAGCTTGACTGATCTTTTTCCCTAGATAGTAGTTCCATCAATTTTTGCTTTATATTATGTGAAGTTATAATCTTTGTTTCATTTATGTTCTTGATGTATTTATTTTTATGTCAATATATAATGCCCTCTTTAATTTTTCGTGATTGCTTTTGGTCTTGAGTTCTATTTAGTCTGATATTAAAATTGGTAATCTAGCTTATATGTGTGTATATACATATATAATATATATATATACCATTTTATTTTATAATAGCTTTATATTTATAGAATTATTATAAAGATAGAACATAGAAGTAGATAGATTAGGTGACTATGGTCCAGGTCATGCAGTGTGTAAGAAGCAGAGCCAAGGCTGGATCCTGGATTCTAATTCCTGTCCCAGGGTCCAGTCACTGAAACTATAATGAATCCTATTTAGATTCTTTTTCTTGCTTAATATTTAGTTAGGCATTTTTGCTATGATTCGAAGGAATTAGAGAACTGCTCTAACAACCCAAGCACTGGGGGCTTATTGGAAGAATACATGTGGTCTGGAACCAGAAGAGAAAAACCCTTAAGAAAGAAGAGCTCTGAACTGCTCTTTCTTGATCTCAATCATGGAGTCTTAGCTTCTCTCTGGGCATCTGTTTTGGTTCCTTTATAACTTCTGGCGCAGTGGTCCTCGACCCTTTTTGCACCAGGAACTGGTGCTCCTATGAGAATCTAATACCTGATAATCTAAGATAGAGCTGAGGCGGTGATGCTAGCGCTGGAGAGCTGATGCAAATACAGATGAATCTTTGCTCACTTGCCCCACCGCTCACCTCTTGCTATGTGGCCCGGTTCCTAACAGGCCATGGACTGGTATTAGTCCACAGCACAGGGATTGAGGACTCCTGTTCTAGCAGATTCTTATTTTTAAATCTTTTCCACACTTAAATGTATATAAGATCATGGGTAGCCTCTCTGGTCTCCCTGTACATCAGGAATACTCTTCTCTACCTTATCCTTGGGAAACAGAACACATCCACCCACAAGTCATATCCATCTTGATGCATTTGGTTTTAGGTAGGTGCTAGTGAAGTCATGTAGTACCAGCTATGACTGCTTTGGTTTCAAGAGCTGGTAGAAGGTACACAGAGTTACTTGTGTCTCTAGAACAAATATCTACTTATGTACATATTTAACCAGAAATGACAAGTGGATACATATACATTACCATACATTGTCGTTATAAGTTATAGTTATTAAAGAGCTCACTGGATTACTCCATGGCATCCAAAGTGAGAGTGCATGTAACAGATAGACAGTACTGTCTGTCCAAGATACTTTCCAGTTGTATTTATTATAAATTTGTTAGCTGGATATTATGACAGTATTTTAATATAATCTAGGCACAGTGCATGAATCTCAATATATACAGTTGCTACATATCACAAAATCTAAGGATTGTAAGAAATTATAAATCTATTTACAATTTCTTTGGGAATGAGAGTGTGGGTAGGTGGGGTGGGGAAGAGAATACTTTTTTTTTTTTTTTTTTTTTTTTTTTTACAAAAAGGAGGAACAAGGAACTCAAATTTTCAAATCTGTTCTATTTGATCAATGCATATATACAAAGGTAGAAATATTTTGTGGGACTTATCAGACAGTATTTGATGCCAGGTGTTTCCCCACTGACTATTCTTAGCAGATTTCCCCCTTGAGACTTCATCCTTCTAGCTTAAAATTTTCAGTTGCCTAGATATGAATCCCTAGGAAGGGGCAGCCTTAGCATTAAGCTTGTTCCTTGTGCACTTGTGACCTTTCACTGGAACTCATACACCTTGCTGTTCCAAAAAGGCTATAGGAAATGTACAAAGATTTTTTGAAAAGGTTTTGTTCGTACCACACTGTGCTTTCACAGGTCCAGAGTCACCTACAAAGTAGGACAAGTGGAGAGTTACAAGAAGAAGCCAAGCTCTTTCTGGATAGGAGACTTCTACAGTGGAGCAGTGGAGGCCAGGGACCTAAATTATCAAGACCTACTCTACTTGCTTTCAAGTTTCTGCAACTTGCCTGATTAACCAGGTAGTTCATGTGAAAACCATTACACTATGATTTAAAAAGCTCCACTGAGTGTTAATTTTGTATTTATATAAATGCATCTGGTATTTGTAAATCTTCTTCTACAATAGCAAAGGCTCTGGCCTGAGCCCGTTTCTGTTGGAGGCACATTCACTGTGGTGTAATGGAAAGAACCCTGGAACAGGCATTGAAGTATCAGCAACTGGATTTGTCATATGAGCAGTTTGACCTGGTGCCTTTATGGGACTGAGTTCTACATCGGAAAAATATAGGTGCTTATTTTTTTTATAAACACACCCACACTTTTCCTTCAAAATGAAATTATTAATAGAAACCTAATATATACAAGAATTAAAGTGGAGTTGGGATACTCATTAAGTTTTCTCTTTATTCTACAGCAGTCTCTAAACTGGCCCTGCAGAACCCTAGTAGTCAGAAAACCTTTCAAAATGATTAGATTACCTCAGTGGTCCCTGAGGTCTGCTCCCAGAGATTCTGATTCAGAAGTGTTGGGGGCAATGCCTAGTAATCTGAATTTTAAATGTCCTTGCCCCAACAAAGTGATTCTGATGTAGACCTTGATAATTTGGTCACTTCTGAGAGTCTTCAGGCTAAGTTATTTTAGCTCTGTGAAACTCATTTGCTCATCTGAAAATATGGAGATTAAAATATCATTCTACTTCAAAGGTTTTTTTTTTTTTTTGGTAAGGATCAGATGAAATAATGTATATGAATTACGACTTTAAAAATGACATCTGCTGAAAGATGATTTAATACCTGACAGACTATAGAATACTATACTATTCTAAAAATAGCTTCATGTAAAAATGGAATACAGAGAGTGTAAAAAAAGAGTCTTTTTTTGAAGTTAAAGAACTTCAAAACTTCTATATTAAGATTTTTTAGAAAGAACAACTCTATTGGACATTTTTCTTCTGTTAAAAAGAAAGTGATAAACGTGCAATCAGTTTGATTAAAATAATTTAGTTCTTTAAAAAGTAGTTCTTTATAAGTGTTCTTTTAGGAATTTTCTATGTAACGGGGTTAAAAAAAAAGATCTTCCCTATTAAATGCATGTGCACCCCGTAACAGATCTTCAATATGACAAGAGGTGGAAGGTCTACAGCTAAATTTCATTGCATATAAAGTACACTCCTCCTTTTGGATGAAAACAAAACTTGTGCATTATTTGAAAAAATTCAGTTCTAGGATATATTATGTTCAGTTTGATATTCAAAACATTTGTTCATTCCAAAAGTCCTTGGAACTTAATTCCCTCACCTATAAAATGAGCAATGAGATGATCTGTTTCTCATCCTAAGTATAAGCTTTTTGTAGTTTGTAAACAGCACTGGAGATGGTAGTTACCTCAAAACATCTGTGTAGTCAGGAAGAAGGTGAGGCTGTTGTTTGACTCACAGTCATGTTAAACTTTATTTTTGCAGCAGCCAATATTCTGATAATTTTGCAGAATTTCCTGATTTAACATGGCTACTATGAATCAGCCTACAACTGGAAGAAACATTAAGCCATGAGACCCAAACCAGGCTTCTCCTAGATCTATTGAGTAGAATTCTGATGATTAGCCAAGTTTGGAAACCACTGCACAAAAGAATTATTTGTTGAAAACATAACTTCTGATGTGACTCTATTAGCTCTAGTCAGTTCCTCATTCTCAAACATAGCTATAGAGTGTTTTTATATATATGTGCTGCATCCACTGTGTGTGTGTGCGCGCGCACGTGTGTGTGTGTGTGTGTGTGTGTGTGTGTGTGTGTGTATGGTTTGTCGATGGTACACCCACTGCTGTAAATAATTCTGACTGTTCACATGTGGGTTTTTAGAAGCAAAATACAATATATCTTGCTGTAATATTTATAATGTACCACTTGCTACAATAAAAATCTGAACTTTCAACACATTATCATGCCAAATTTCTCCTTCTAATGATACTTTATTTTCAATTTAATCTTTACAAAGTAAAGGCCTTCTTATAATTTTATAGCTATGGAGAATTTAATATCAAATGGAAGTATCAAATAAGTAAGGTCAAATTCTATCTCAAAATCGAATCAAACAAAAATCCTTTCAGGAATTTAGTCAATATACTTAAAAGTTCCTAAGCCTACATTGCTTTATGCATATGCCAAAATGTATTTTTGTACAATTCCCTACGGACACCACATGGTAGGTGCTCAAGCCTCAGTTATCCCACAACAATTCTAGAATTCCTTTGTAGATGAAGGGGGCAAAGATTTCAAGGGAAGTAAACTAGAAAAAGTGGAGGGAAAAAAGCTATTCTTGAAAGAATTTATTATAAATCAAGGCTGTAAATATTTATTATAAAGGCTATAAATATGCAGCCTCTTTAAGACCTGGCATGTTGGAAAAAGACTGATGTAGGACTTTTTAGTAGATATATTTTTAAATGCCTTTAAGTATTTTCTATGTTTCCTCCTGGACATCTTCCTTGCACCTACGTTTTTGAATGTCTCTTACAACTGGCTTAGAAAATGTTTTTGTTGGTTGTGAGACAGCTGGTAACCTTAACTTTTACCTCATTATGTTCTTTTGAGCTCATTGTTTTGATTGCAACGAATCTCTGAGCTGTGTCATTCTGAATCTAGTACAAATATGTACCATAGGCACTCTGAGAATTTCTTTGGGTCTAATCAATACTAAATGATAAAATGTCCTTTTCAGATATTATATGTTATCCCAAGAATCATAGAGGAAAAGCTTCAATTGGAAATTCTGAAATACTATTTTTTACAGCTGACTATCTTACAGATGATGTTAGCTAACACGGAAACCCACTCAAGCAAGCATGAATACAAGAGGTGCATCTCATGATCTTTCACTGAAAGCTAGAAAGTCAGATTTGTCCTCTTTTTCCCTTTCCTCATCATTACAGATCTAATATTTTTAGCTAGTGTCTCTGGCTGCCAGTTTCCAGGAGAGAATCTGATTGGCTCGAGTCACCCTTGCTAGGGCTAGGGGTTGGTGGGAAACAAATAGTACAAGAAATTGTGTGGGGACTGGCCATAAGCAATGGTATTTCTGCTAAATAACTATTGTCACTTTGAATTTTGGTCTCCATTTCTATTTCATATCTTTCATTTTCCAAACATATTTCCAAGATTAAAGCATTTTTTATTTTATTATTGTTAAAAAAATTTTTAGGCGAGGCAACCCTTGTTGATCTCACTGATTGCAAGGACCTTGTCAGCTTACAAATCCCTTATTTTTTTAATTTTTTATGCCTACAGCACTTGATCTTCCTAAGTGGTCTCCCATTCAAGTACTAACCAGGCCCAACCCTATTAAGTTTCTGAGATCAGACAGGATCGGGCTTGTTCAGGGCTGTAGACTAAAGTATTTTTTTAAACCAGATTAATTCACTGTATAGCATCCTTGTTTTATTATAATTATTTTTATTTTCTGATGATATGCTAGGCTTGGGCTGGACTGTCCCAGATCCTTGCCTTTCCTTTCTCCTGCTCTGGTGTATATCATAGTGGCAAATGATTGCGTTGTCGAATTGCTCAGCCTTCCATGACAGCTTTATTAGCTAATAAAAGGCACCAACAAGAGACTGGAGGGTGGGTGGAAGGGAGAAGCATGGGTTTTCCTTCCTCTTTCACTTCTGCTGGGTATCATTTATGTTGGTATCAGAACCTTCTCTGCAGCTCCAGCTCCAGCTCCAGCCTATAGGCCATCGTGTATAGGCCGGGCTGTCACAGCATGTGCATGTCTTCCTCCCTTTGTCTTTTCAGCTTGGGGGTAGCAGCTGCTTCCTGTATAGCAAATCACTGAGTTGGTCTCACTTCCTGCAACCCCTTCGATTTCTCATCTCCTATGTCACCTATATAACCAATTATTGCTATTAAATTCACTCTGGTTTAAATACTTACAGTGGCTTCTGTCTTCCTGTTTGGACTAAGATTGATACAGATGGATAGAATGCTATCAGTTTAAGATAGTATTTGGATAAAGTGTAATATGATAGTATAGGACTAATTCTACTTATATCTTTTATATATATATATATATATATTAACAGACTTATTTTTTTAGAGCAGCTTTAGGGTTATAGAAAAATTAAGCAGAAAATATAGAGTTCCTTATATATTCCCTCCCCAACCCCACATACATTTTCCTCTATTATTACTATTTTGCATTAATGTGGTACATATGATAAAATTGATGAGCAAATAGTAATATATTATTATCAACTGACGTTCATGGTTTACATTAAGTTTCACTCTTTGTATCATGGATTACATGTGTTTTAATAAATATATAATGACATATATCTGCCATTGTATCGAAGACAAATTTCATGAATTTAAAAATCCCCTGTGTTTCTATTTATCCTCCACTCCCTTCCCCTGGCATCTCTTAATCTTTTACTTTCTCTGTAGATTTTTTTTTTTTTCAAAATGACACATAGCTGCCATCATATAGCATTTTTAGATTAGCTTCTTTCACTTAGTAAGGTGAATTAAAATTTCTTTCATATATTTTTTTGTCTTAATAGCTAATTTCTTTTTATTGCTGAATAGTATTCCATCGAATTCCACAGTTTGTTCATCCACTCACTTATTGAAAGATATCTTGGTTGTTTTCAAGTTTTGGCACTTAGGAAGAAAGCTGCTATAAACATTTGTGTGCAGGCTTTTATGTGGACATAAATTTTCAACTCATTTGAGTAAATACCAAGGAATGCAATTGCTGGATGATAGGGTTGCTAAATGATATGCAAATGCTGGATGATTCTTACTTTTGTAAGAAACTGCCAGACTATCTTCTAAAGTGGCCATATCATTTTTTATTCCTACCATCAATGAATGAGAGTACCTGTTGCTCCACAACCTCACCAGGCTTTCTTGTCAGTATTTTGGATTTTAGCCATTCTAGTAGCATTTTGAGAAATTACTTAACTAATCAATTATTTTTTTTTTACTTAAGTATAGTTAGTATATAATATTATATTAATTATAGTAGTTTCAGGTGTATAATACAGCAATTCAACATTTTTTATATCTTACAATGTGAAGATAACCTAAATTTTTTGTTTTCTGGTGGTAAAAAGATTAAATCAGGGATTACATCACGACTATCTGGTAAACATGTTTTGTTAATCATTACTAGTTCTTAAGCTGTTTTGAAAAGCTTATCTGTTCATTTTGTTTCACGTTGCCTTTTTTGGTCACTGTTATTCTCGTACTTTATTTCATAATTGGTAGTAAACCCAGGAATCAAGGATGGTGTGTGTGCATGTATGTGCGTGTGTGAGTGTATATGTAAGTATGCATACACAAGTCAGGTGAATAACAAGTGCTTTCTATGTTTTCTATAAGCAGTATCTCCATTCATGTTTTCTTTGGTGGACATGTAGATCAATAAGCCTATTTCATTGTTTACTATGGCGGCCTATAACTTGTGAAAGAGAAACAAGATTGAACTTTTTCAGTATCATTTTAGAAAATGTTTGACAACTTAACCTATTTTTGCAATGTACTTCATGTCCATTCCCAGGCAGCAATTTCAGCTCAAGCCTTCATATTTCACTTGGTTTACTCCAATAATCTGCAGAGTGGTTTTCCTGCCTGCAAGCTCTCATTCATTCACTCTGGGAACAAAATGTTACACAGAACCTATTATGTGTCAACATTGTGCCTACTGGCAGGGATACACTGACCAATGAGCTGTGGTCTCTGCCATCACCATCTCCTAATATGTTATATTACAACATATTAGGAGATAAAAATTAATTAATGATGTGATCAGAACAAAATATGCTAGGGCAAACAACAGAGATATCACACAATAACCATGAATACTCTCAGGCAATTAGTTTTGAATGGGAGGCTGGTGACTATGCCAGTTATTTCAGCAAAAAGGGTGAGGACCTTAACCAAGTCATAGGCAAAGTCGTTAAGATGATCTTGAAGTTTAGGTTATTAAGGCACAGTGGAGATCAAGCTGCTCAAACGCCTTCAGTGGATCTGCATTTACTATTAAACTAAAACCAAATGCCTTCACTTGGAAATTAAGGCCATTCACGCCTTGACATTGGGCTCCCTTTTAAAATTTTTCTTGTTTTATTCTTGCAAATAAATTGTACGTCCTAGTAAGATTCACAGGCCTCCATATCCTTCTCTGCTCATGCTACTCCGACCATAAAACTTCCTCCTGATCTCTACCTGTCAACAACCTTAGCTTTCCAGTTCAAACAACAGCACACCCATGAAGATACTGAGATCTCTCCAAACACATGCAATCTCTATTTTCCTTAGTCCTTACAATGCCATATACTATTCTCTTTGTATTTTTTCAGAAGATGATTATTGGTACAATTTGAATGCTTGTTCTCTTTCTAGGTTATAGAAGTTTCTTGAGGGCTTTTCTCCACAAAGAATCTAGGATGGGGCTGTGGCTATAGCATAATCTTAATAATATTTGTTGAATCAATGAAAGAACGATTCCCCTCTCTGAATGCCAGCTAGCTCTTGATATTTGCAGTTTGAGAAGGTATAATTCTTAAGGAAGCATAAATCTCACTGCCCTTCTAACAAAGGCCCAGATTTAACTGAGCAATTAAAAAAAAAAAAAAAACCCTACACTCTCTGTTCTATAGAAGCAAGTTGCTGTTTAGACTATTGCTTGTTCTTCTCACAGGTTTTGAGTCATTTAGTATATACTATTCTATAAAATCTTACATCCTGACCTACAATCTAGCTATAGTTGTTTCCCCCTCTGGCTCTTAGGGTTTTATTCTGTGTCTAGAGATTCTTGGCACTGTGAAGACGCATGTCAGAAGTCTCCTTTGCAGCAGGGAAAGCAAAGAAGGTTCCATATCTGTGGCCCCTGAAGGAAGGAAGCAGCAAACATGCGGAGTCACCACAAGGAAATGGCAAAAACAGGTCCACATACTTGCTTGATCACGCTACCAAAAAATTGTTCCTTGTGGTCTATAAAAATCAAGCTGAGGTTGATATGTGAGTTCTTAACTGAATACTCTTTATGCGCCTAGCAAAGCTGTTGCTGCTGGGTGATGTGAAATCTGGCGTTGCCCCAGCAGCATAGGTGTGATGGGTGGTGGTGTCCATTGTCCCTCGGTTCTTCCCCTCTGATGCAGCATAGAATTACAGGTTGGCAAGATTGAGAAGTAAGATTTACTGAAATTACATGTAGAAGGAGACAGGCCATGCTAAGGAAGGCTGTAGTCCTGTGGAATTTGGGAGGTAAAGAGATCAGAAAGAGTACCCCCCAAGGGAGGAGCAAGTTTTCAGCAAGGAGAGCTGTAACCATGTAGAAATGTGAAGGTCTGTTTATATTTGGGCCCATGATAGGAAGTCCTAGATGACTGTATGTGATTGATAGCTGGCTGCTATGTATCACTTTGCCTCCTGAGCATGTGCTTACCCAGAGTACCGTAATGAAAATATGATCAGCATTAGACTGTGGGCAGATTATGGTAGTACCTTCTGCTCAGGAGTGTGTGACCGAATGGGCCCTCTATGACTATGACTCTCTTCTCCTTTGTCTCTAGGGATGCAAGAGGGATTCTCTAACTACCAGTAGGGTGTTCTTTGGGCAGTCTCTAGGCTGGGCCCCTATTCCTTTGTTCTCCTGTCACTCACACCTGACTAGCTAACTAATAAAGTGCTAGGCACTTTTTCATGCATTATTATTTTGAAATACACAGGTTACCAAAGAAGATGGCTTGATGACAGTAGTTTTGGGGAGGGGTGGTTAATGTACGGCTGAGTACACAGAAGGGGCCCAATGCAGAGAAGCTATATTTGAGGCAGAAGGTGCTAAGAGTCCTTAAAGTGGAAGAAAAAATAAATAAAAGCAGTGATATAGGAAGATGTCCATGGCAGCGCTTCCCCCAGTGCATGGAGGTGACGTGAGACAGACCATAGCAAAGAGGACCTGTGCTTGAGATGAGCTCAGAAGCTCTCCTTGGATCCCAGCGCTGTGTTCTCTGGAGCATGGTATCACCTTGCTATGTTTGGCTTTGTGCGTGCTGCCCTTGCAGTTTGGAGGCCCACTCAGCTCTGAAGGTAGAGATCAGGGGTCAGAAGCACAGGTGTGGCAGGTGACCCATGATAGGGAATGTGGTCAAAACAAACTAGAACTTGGAGAAGGTCTTGAAGATGCAAAAGAAAAAGGAGTCAACAAAGAATCAGACGGCTATGTGACAAAGTCAAGAGGTAAATGCTGAATCAGACCTCTGTGATATCAGCAAAACCAAGTGAGTTTTAAGAAGAAAAGAGTATTCTTTGGTATTAAGGGCAGTGGAGCCCATTAAGAGTGTAAGAAGCCTGTACCGCAACCTTGGTTAAAATGGACTATTCCCTCGCCTCTGCTTACCCTGTACAGCTACCATATTTTGAGGATTGAATACATAATAGGCACCATGACCTTCTTTATACATATTATCTATTTAAGTCACTACAGCAGGTTTATGGAGTTGATAATCATCAATATCATTTATTTATTTACTGCAAATGAGTAAACTAAATTCAGAAAGGTTAAATGACTTGTCCAGTTTATACAGGCGTTAGAGCTGGGATTAAAACCCAAGTCTGTTTGTTTACAGTCTGAATTTTTAGAACCAGTATTATTTTACAGCACTTGCATTTTGGTATGTGTGTCTCCCTCATGCCTCCAAAAAGCAAAGTCCTTTTCTCTTTTGCTTCTTTAATCTTTGCTACTTAAAGCACATAGTAGGAGTACAATGCAGATTAACTGAAAAACTAAGGGAAGTGGAATGAAAAAGAAAAGGCGATTGGAACAGGTAACAGAGAAGTAATTGGTACCTTATGAAATTGGACTGCAAAGGAGTTGCCTCTGACCTAAACTGGATTTACTATTCCCTCTTCCAGGTGGTCTGTAGGAATCTTCACATTCTCATTTTTATTTATCTGACCAATCTAATAATTATTGTGTAGCTACCCCATGACCACAAATGGTAAGTGTAACATTCTGAATCTAGAGTAATTTTTGATTCACTGGCCCTTTCCATTTCTTGAATATGCTATATATCTTAAAATGTTTTCTAAATACTTTGTGGGCTGATCTTGGTAAAAGGATTAACTCAAGGAGTGTTGCGTCGAAGTAGAAGTATTTTTCACACTCTGAATATTATATTTGATTCGCCTTTCCTATCATCGGAAAAAAAGAGATTATCTACAAAGATAAATGGAATCGAGAAAGACTGTAGATCCTCAGGTATATATATATAATCTGCAAAAGGTGTGAATAGTCAACTACAGGTATGGATATTCCTGGGCAAATTAAACAGTTATCTTTTCCCCCAGTTAAGTGAAGATTTGCGAATATTTAAAATCAGAGTGGTGAATGCCCTTTTTATTAAAAGGCATGTGTACAATAGAAGTTTGCATTTGCATGAACCACAGAGATCACTGGATTTATAGCACCTTTCACAGATGAGGCAATTAAGATTAGATAACTGACCTTAAAATCACAAAGCTAAGAAGGTGGAGTTCATCTAGACTGTTGTCCTAGCCTGTTCTATGGTTACCATAGCAAACTTACAGCCGACAAACTCTTTAGTTTCTCCTCTCAACAACTCTGAAACAAAATAGTGAACTTTTCAAATGTTTCTAATTGTGGGTTATAAAATTTATTTCGGGATATTAATTACAGTGTCCACTTCGAGGCATATATAATGGAATAATTGAAAGGATAAAGGACATGGTTTTAGAGCTAGGTTGATTCACTGATGCAATAAATGTTTGCTGAACTCCTGCTATGTTCCAGGCACTGTGTTAGAAGTGTTAGACCCAAGAAACTCAAAGATGAGCAAGACATGGGCCCTAAGTCCCAGTAATGTCAAGGATAGTGAAATTGTTTCTTGTTATACCACTAAGAACCTTGACCTTGGGTTAGTTACCTAATCCAGCAGTCCCCAACCTTTTTGGCATCAGGGACCAGTGTTCCTACGAAAATCTAATACCTCATGATTTGAAGCAGAGCTAAGGTGGTGATGCCTCTCTGGGGAGCAGATGCTAATACAGTCGAAGCTTCATTTGTTCACCTCCTGCTGTGTAGCCCAATTCCTAATAGGCCATGGATGGATACTGGTCCATGGCCTGGGGGTTGGGGACCCCTGACCTAACCTCTTAAAGTCTCAATTTCCTCATTTATACAATGGAGTAATTAAATATCACAGAGTTATTGTATAAAGGCATGCACAAAAGTCCTAGTACACAGGAGCTCAGTAAATGGTAACTATTGTTAGCAGCTTCATTTTACAAGCAAAGACATTGTGGTCCAGAAAAGCCAAGCAATCTACTGAAAGATCACACAGTTGCTGGAATGCTGGAATTGGTTTCATCCACATCCTGACTTATAGATGGCTGGAACTCTCTGAGCATGCTCCAGGATGCACTCCTCACTTAAATTTTGTTGATTAACACCTTGTGCAATAGCTGCTTTCTATAGTATTTCTTACACTACAATCTCTTGGAATGTGGAAGCAAATCACCAAATACGAAAGACCATTTAGCAGATGTTAAGGAAGAACAAGACTGATATTCTAAAATTGAATCCATCTTTCACAATGAAAGGAACTTCAGAGGCTATTTAATGCCTCCTCTCCATTTGGTCATTCAAATAAAGTCTTCGTATTGGCTCCCTAAGAAGGTATCAGATGTTAATTTTAAAGGATGCTTATTAAGTATCAGATAATCATCACATCTAAGCACACTCACAGTTACGGAGCTTTCCATTTTAGAAAATCATGCATTATGGAACCTATTCAAATAATGCGTCCTCTTCATATGAGCCTAGTGGGTTTGCTGCTGTGTAAAAGTAAAGGAAGGTGAGGAGGTAACTGGTGCCTCTTCAGTAACATCCAAATACTTTCAGAAAGATTTAAATTTAAGAGCAAATGAAATTTTAATAAGTACTCATATTTTCTGTTATCCTATACCAAAATTAATTTTACAAAATATAATCTTTCAGGACTGAGTTTCAGTGCACCCACTCTGGACCAAGGCAAAGAATAGTTATCCTCAGCTCTACTCTCCTTCTCTGGGTCCTCATCAGCCATCTTCTCTCCAGGGTTTCTCCTGCCTCAGAATCACTAGAGAGCTTTTTATAATTGTAAATTCCTATGGCTCATCCAGACCAACTGAATCTGACCTTCTGAGGGTTGTGTGGGGTGGGTTTGAGAGAATCCACAATTTAACAAGTATTCCAAGTGACTTTTCTCCATGGTAAAGTTTGAGCACAACTGCAGGTCTGTCTGTTTATTGTCTCACTCTGGTCCTTGGTTTAAATCATTGGTTCTCAAACCTGGTTATATGTAAGAACTATCTGGGAAGCTCTGAGAGAAAAAAAAAAAAAAAGCACTGATGCCAGAGCCCAACTCCCCAATCACCCTGAAATAATTGATCTAAGATGGAGTCCAGGCATCAGTATTTTCATCAAATGATTTTCATTTGAACCTAGGGTTGAAAACCATGGCAATCCTTCTTGGATACTCCGCCTGATACTTTCATGTATCTCTCCATCTCTCCCTGCATTCTGCTCCCTTTCTAGCACTTTCCAGTTTGCTGCTTCCTTTAGCTGCCTTGCACCTCCCTAATTCCTGACAGATGGGATTCACAGACCGTTTAGCACATGAAAAAGGATACTGTAAAGCACAAAAAAGCAGGAAGTCAGTCAGTATTTAATGTATGTATTGCTTGCTTATAACATCTAGGAAGGTTGTGTTCTAGTCGCTGTCTTATAATTCAAATGATACCCTTTGCACCTGGCTTTGTGATTCTGATTATAAAGGTGACACACCTTAAAGATAAAATGACAGAAAAGGAGGAATCCATCTTACTGCTGTTGATGTTTCCATTTACTATTATGACATGGGGAAGGGGCCTGGAACATATATTACTGGACCATATCTTCTATGTTCTGTAACCTTAGGAAATTCAGTTTGAAGACCAGAGTGATCCATTTCTTTCATTCCATGACGTGTAGAGATTTATTTCCTCTTTTGTATTTTAGAGATCATTGTTTCATTCATTGTATTCATTTAATAAATATTTATTGGGGATTACTGCAATGAGAACCTATAACCACAATGAGAATAAATGATCTAGATCAACAATATGGATGAATCTTACTAACATAATGTTGAACAAAATAATCCTGACACGAAAACAAATGTACCGTATGTTTATGTAAAGTAAAATCAAATATAAAATTAATCTATGCTGTTATAAACTAGGACTGTAATTAGCCGGGGGGATGTATTGCCTGGAAGGAGCACAATCTTGGGTATAAGTAATGTTTTATTTCTTAATCTAGGTGCTGGACAGAGTGTTTTATTTGTGAAAAATTATTGAGCTTTTTACCTGTGATTTGAACATGCTTTATAACTATTTCATATTGCAATTAAAGTTTAAAAACTATATAAAGAAAAATATTTCATGGACACTGCAAAACACTAGGGATTTAGTGGTGAATAAGTCAGACATGTAGTCTGCCCTCATAGAACATGCAGTCAAGAGGGAATACAGGCAACTTAAAGCAAATGCAGCATTACAAATTTCCGGGAGAAAATGGCACCTAAGAGATTTGAGTATGAATAGGAGTTACTAGTACAGGCGATGAGGAAAGGGAGAGTGTTCATGGCAGCAGGAATGGCATGGACATGGCTCGGAAAAATGAAAGAGCATGTTGGGATGGACAAACTGAAGCAAATTTTCACAACTGAAATATGTGAGTAAGGGGGCAAATGATGAAAGATGAGACTGGAAAGATAAGCAAAGTCCCAATAAAAAAAGACATCTATAAGCCATTTCAGAAGTTGGACAATATATTATACTGAGGTCACTGGAAAACAATTGAAGGGGACATGGCAGCGTACAATCCTGACATGGTTTTAGAAAAATTACTGTCACTGCAGGGCAAGGAATAGGTCAAAGTGAGCAAGTTCACAGGCTAGGATGTTTGAAATCCAGGCAAGACATAATAGAGGCCTAGTTATGATGGTGGTAGTTGGGTGAGGGGAAGTGTTGAGAGGCATTCAGCAGGTAGACTCTCTAAGATTTGGAGCTAGATTGCAAGTGAAGGAGAAGGAGGAGTCAAGGGTGAGCAGCTAGACAGATGGTGCATGCCAGCAGGAAGAGGATGGATACAGTTCTGGGCAGAGGGAATGAGACTATCCTAACTCTAGCTGAGAAGTCTCTTACACAGGTGTGTCTCTTGCTTGGCTTACAATCCTCCCTAAGAGCAAAAGCTATTTCAAAATAACCTCATTAAGGGTGAAATGAGAAGAAGCTATTAGATCTATTCATTAGACAACTTGAGGCAAGTCTCCTAACCACTAGGTTTCTCAGCTTCTTTTCCTGTAAAATGATGACAATTAACAAGCCTCACCTACCCAGAGGGAAGTAGAGATAATAAAATAGAATCCTAATTGTAATCATGCAAGGAGTTATTATTCTTGTTACTATTTCATCATTTTAAGTCTTGGAGACCATTTCCCAGCAATTTCTTTTACAATTGGTATTAGATGATATAAAATGTCTATGTTCTCTCTTACATCAGATTCATATTAAAGGCATTTCTGATATCTGTGGGAAAAGGACTAGAATCAGAGCCTCCTATATTTTTATCTTAGAGATGGGATCTTTCTGTTCCTATCTTTGCCATTTTGGCATTCTGGTTCCTCCTGTGCTCCTGACAAGTTACTCCTCAAGTTTATGCTCCTTTTGGATCTGCTCTCAGCATGTTTTGGTTATACAACTGGCACCACACCCCCAACCCACAGCTTGCATATGCAGCCTGCAACTTCCTAGATCGAAAGACCAAATGATTACCCCCAGACTCTCTCTCTCTCCCACTTACTAATAAATCATAAAATGTCACTTTATGATTATCCTCAAATTTTATTAGTTGTACATCTAATAAGGTGAGTAAAATTTTTCTTTTGTTATGTATTTTTTAAAATTGTTCAAGAATGAAAGGTCAGGTTTATGTCTAATCATGTTTTAGTTATGATTTAAACTATAAATCACACAGGTAGAGATTACCTGTATGGCTGCCTAAAGTTTCTAAGTTATGTTGAGTATATGACATTTTTGGGAGGAGAATCCAACTAAACTACATACCCTCCTTAGATTCTGAAGTAATTTTGTAATTATTCTATATCATTGTAGAAATTAATTATTTTTAACATTAGGCAAAATATAAATAACTATTTAATAGAAATATTAGTCACCAGAATCAATTTGCATAGCTCTGATCGAGATACAATAAATAACTTGGTAGATATTGAATAGATAGCATTACATACTGTTAGAAAAGAGTCAATCTAACTGAAGAATTTATTACATATTTAATTTACTTTCAGTATCTCTGTATAGCCATGAAACTTCCTAAGTACTGAATTTGTGCTATGTTCTTTAAGTCCACAATTTCAGAATATGTTTTAGGCCATTTTCTTTCTCACATCTATCCTCTGATGCACTAATTTTTTCCTTACCTTTTCCCAGGCTGTTCTTTAATTTATACACTAAGATTTTTATTATACTGATTATATTTTTCATTTTTAGTATCTGTTTAGTTGCTTCTGAGATCTGATTGTCTTTGCTTTATAATTTATGTAATTTCCTTTAATACTCAAAATAATTTTAGTTTGCTTTTTAGGTATACTTTTTGAGCTGTGAATTATGCTGCTTGTTGTACTAGCAGAGTCTCTTCTGTGATGGCTTGCTCCCTTCCATTTGTACTTTTTCACTGCGACCTCCTCATCCATGCAGATTCTCCCACATTCCCTGGCTGATGGACTCAACATTCAGGGGAACCCAGTTTCCCCAAGACAGACTCTCTCTACTTTCTCCTATACCTTTCTATTTGTATCTTCCTATTTTTATACCAGCCTTCATCTCTACTTTGGGAGTAACTGGATGCCACTGATTTCTGAACCACTGTACTATGGAACTATACTCTGTGCTTTCCATTTCCATCCATATTCCTGTTATAGATAAGAGCTATGTCTGAAATCTTCAAGTGATAATGTTTTAAAACACAATTATAAACAGCATTAATATGACCATTGGATGATTGATTGCTTTACTGTTCACACATTAATAAAGCATACATGTGCTGATCACATACTATGGGCCCCCCTTGTGGTCACTGGGGACACAAAACTGAGCAAGGCATATCTAGTTGAGGGGATTGACAAGTAAACAATTGTTATATGATATGATAAACACTATTATGGAATTATGACAAAGCATTCTGAGAGAACAGGTGATAATTATGGCGGCAGTTTATGAATACTTACTGTGTGCCAGGTATTGTGTTAAAGATTTAATTTTAGTAATAACCCTGAGAGGCAGCTGACAGTGATAGACACATATTAATATTCTCATTTTACAAATGAAAAAACAGAGCTCATCTTATGAACAGGAGTTATAGCCCCAATAAGAGGCATAACTGGTTTTTTTTTTCCCTCTTGACCCTAAAACATCCCTGTGAGGAGAAACTGGGGGGACTTCACAGAGGAGATGGCAACAGAAGTGTGTCTAGGATGAGAGACATTAGCCACTCAGCAAAGTTCCTGGAAGAGAGAAGAACTCATAAAAGAATGTGGAGGATCTAGAAATGGGAAATAGTTTGCTGCAATGGAGGCATAGTAAATGTGTAGGTGGGCAGGTAAGGGGTGGAAAATGAGTCTAGAAAGGTAGAATGGGGACCAGATCTTGAGGACCTCACAGGTACCACTGTCTCAGGTATGGGCTAGCTGAGACTAAAGAGAAGTTAGGGGCTGGGGGATGGGATGAGGTTGGGGTAAAGTATACTACTGATGTATATAAATAAGGAAAATATCAAGTTAAGATTTTGGTATCATATATGAATTCTTTGCTCCTGTTTGCCTCATACATCTTAGAATCATAGAGCTACCATCAAATAAGCAGGCTGCACCCACTATCCTGATGCAGTGTTTACTCTGCAAACACTTATCGCCTTACTGCACTGTCCTTCCCTCACTGCAGAGCATCTGTTTCATTTACTCAGGGACTCCGCCTGAAGAGTTTCAACCAGCAACTTTAAAAAAAAATGACTTTCATTGTTGAAGTTTATAAGGAAGAACTCCCTATACATTACCATGACTACCAAACTGTGTTCCGGAGGGGATATGCTCTATTTAATGACTAAAATACAACAATAATATTTTGTGATAATATTTACAGTAGTGCCGATGATCTATAGTGCTTTACCCTTTGGTGTATACTGTATGTTTGGTTCTCACACAGGTAGAATAGCTTCTTATAATGCACATTGCTCAGGTAATGCGCTGCATTTTAGGGATTTTTCTATGCAGCAATGACAGTTTTTCCAATTTGTAGACAAATAATGTTTATGAGGCATTTTTTCTGTGTTTACAAGGAGATTCCTCCACTTTAATAGTGTATATTTTAGAGAAAGTGAAGATATAAAGAGTTGTTATTTATTGTGGCCCTTTATTGATACAGATATTTCCTCTCAGGTACATGTGCACAGTGACTAAACATAGGCTATCAGAGCACATCATTTCATTTGAAATCCCAATTAAAGTATCTTGTTTAGCTGAACCTGTGTTCTTAGATTGTGCTGTCAGCTGTTCTTTTTATTTCAGTGTTGGATAATCACTAAATTCTTGTATTTATTTCCATTTTGCCAATTAACTTAAGTTGTTAGTGCAAATTTATATGTCCTGGTTCTTCTAAGTCCTTGCCAATTACTTTGGAACATTGAACACTTAACTGTGCTTGCTCTCGGGTACCAGCAATGAAACAGTAATTAACTGAGATACTTGCCTCTTTAAAAGCTAGAGAATAGGATTATACTCTGATAAACAGGCTTAAAGCAACATGATAGTAACTCTTTTGATAGCAAGTTTTTAATCATAGTTTACATGTAATTTTTTACATTAGTTAAACACTACAGAAATGAAAACAAACCAAATTATGGTTTGTCAGATATAATAAAGCGCTAACAGATCAAATCTGGCTTGGCTCAGCAATGCTCTACAATTTACATGACATTTTAAATGAATCATAAAATGTTAATCAAGCAGAAATCTTGACCAGAAATTCAAGTAATCTGATTCAGTTCTGCTATAGATATAAAGCAAATGCAATTTTCTTTTTTAATTACATTTTTATCTTTTAAAATTCCATTTATATTTATCAATGAACAGACTTAGAAATAATTTTTAAAATACTTTAAAAATTAATCTCTTCCACTGCCTTCAACATTTTGGTCATTTTCCTATGGATAAAAGTGAATGAAGATAAATTATTCTAAACGCTGTCTCAACAGTTAAGTTAAATTTCAGACACACTTAGGGACAATCAATAGGTTATCAACATTTGGTGAGTCTCTACTAATGTATCTAGATAAGGATGCTAAGGAACTGAAAAGACACTACAGAATATATGTATGTATATATACATGCTATATGCATATAGTGTATATATGCATATATTGTATGTATAGGTATATATCGTGTATATGTAATAGGTGTGTTTGTGTGTATATACATTTATACACATATATGTGTGTAAGTATGTGTATATATACTTTCCAACCCCTCACAATTTTAAAGCATACTTATTATGGATCTAGCACCTTGAAATATAAAGAGCTTTAAAACCCAGAGATGATGTGAGAGGATTTTTTGTGTTGTGTGACCTTCAGATACTTGGTTTGTGGCAAAGACTAAGATGGAGTTGAAAAGTCCTGAGGGTGACGCAGAGGAAGAGATCCTCTAGCTATTCAGAGGTGTAGCATATTCGGTGGGAGCAGCAACTACTTGTTCTTTCACTTCTGAAAAGTCTTCAAATCAGTTTACCAAAAGATCATTTTTTCATGCCAACATCTAGTCAATTTTATTATGTAAATTAAAAACACTGATATGGACATCTAATTTATAACAAAGGATCCATGAACATACAATGGAGAAAAAAATTCTCTTCAGTAATGATGTTGGGAAACCTAGACAGCCAGTTTGAAAGAACTAGATCACTATCTTACACCATATGTAAGAATTAACTCAATGATGAAAGACCTTATGGTAAGAACTGAGACCATAAAAATACATAGAAGAAAATATAGGTGATAAGCTCTTTGACACCTTAGTGATATTTTGAGGAATCAACTCCAATGACAAGTGAAACAAAAGCAAAAATAAACAGCTGGGACTACACTAAACAAAAAATTTCTGCACAGCAAAGAAAACTATCAACAAAATGAAAAGGTAACCTAGAAGTGGGGGGGGGGGACCATTTACAAATTATACGCCTCAAAAGAAGTTAATATCCAAAAATATATAAAGAACTAGTACATCTCAATAACAATGAAACCTGATTAAAAATGGCCAGAGGATCTGAAAAACATTTTTCCAAAGAAGATACACAGATGACCCACAATGTATGAAAAGACATCACTAATTATTAGGAAACGCAAGTCTAAACCATGAGATATCACCTCATACTTGTTATAATGGCTATCATAAAAAAGACAAGAAAAAAAAAAACAAGAGTTGGAGAGGATGCAGAAAAAAGAGAACCCTTGCACATTGCTGGTGGGAATGGAAATTAGTACAGCCACTATGGAAAACAGCATGGAGATTCCTCAAAAATTTAAGAATAAAATTACCATATGAATAAGCAACCCTCTCTGGGTATTTATCCAAAGAATATGAGAACACTAATTCAAAAAATATATAAACCTATGTTTACTGCAGTATTATTTAAAATAGCCAAGAAATGCAAACAATAGCTGTTCCTCATCAGATGAAAGAATAAAAAAGACATGGCACATATATACAATGGAATACTACTTAGCCATAAAAAGGTGAAATCCTGCCATTTGCACAGGATGAATGGACCTTGAGGGCATTATACTAAGTAAAATAAGACAGATGGAAAAAGACAAAGACCTTTTGATTTGTTTCATATGTGGAATATAAAAACAAAAGAAACACAAACAAACATAGAGGCAGGCAACAGATTTGTGGTTACCAGAGAGAAAGGTGGGTAGAAGGAGGGCAAAAATGGGTAAAGTAGTCAACTGTATGGTGACAAAAAGAAACTAGACTTTTGGTAGTGAGCATGATATAGTATATACAGATGTCGATTTACAATGTTTCACACTTGAAACTTATATAATGTTATAAACCAATGTTACCTCAATAAAAAATAACTTTTAAAAAAACACTGAGTTTTAAAAATATAGCTGCTTTTCCTCGATATTATCTGGATTTCATAAAATCAGAGATTCTTATGAGGTGTTTTAATCAACAAATTTCTCCTCCTAGGTTCAAAGATATTAGTCCTGCGTTGGTGGTAATGTCCGCAGCTGATCTTCCTTAGCTATAGCGTTCTTTCTTTCAAAATCTGGGTTTCTGGGCAATGGAAATTTACGCAACCAGAGAAGAGAAAGTAGTTTGTGTCAGATTTCCCTATCCTAGAGGAAGTTATTTTCTTTTCTTTATGAAACCTCAGCATGTGGTTTATAATTTACTTCTCTCTCCTTTAGGATTCAAGTGTCTGTTTCTTATGAAGCTTATTACATTTCTGAAAGTAAAACTGGGTACAACTATACTTATATGGAAAAGCTAAGACTAGACAAAAAAATTTTAACTTCTTTTATATTAAAACCTAAGATATTTATAGATGCTGTTCATCAGAAAATTAATGGTTCATTAGGACATTTGTATCTTTGTTTTTCTTTAGAGGTTTCCAATTCCCCCTCAACCTCTGAATGAGTATGAGAAAAACCACTTCCCTGCTCAATCTTAATATAATGTAGAATGAAATGTATCATTAGAAGCTCATTTCTAATAGACATCTCAATCTTGGCATATCCAAAACTGAACTAATTTCTAAACCCCAGCCCACATGCCATGGCCCTCCCCTCTTACAACCTGCTCTTCCCTCCACCTCTGTCATATCATTTGATGGCAACTTATCCTTCCAGTTCCTTAGTACAAAACCCTGGTGCAATCCCCTCCCCATGTCACATCACCTCATTCTTGTCTACTCTGTTCCTCTAACCCTGCTCCAATTTTTTTTTTCCACAGCTCTTGTCATCTTCTAATACACTATATAATTTACTTGTTTATAATGGGTATCATCTATTTTCTGTCTCTTCACATGTAAGATTCTCTAAGACATGAGGATAAGGACCTAAAATACTGCCTCCATAGAGAATACTGAAGAAATATTTGTGAATAAATGATGAAAAAAACTATAAACAAATTTCATAAGAGATTCTTGAGTTAGTTATTTTTATTGCCTAGAAGTAGCTAAAAGTACTCAATATCAAGGAATCTCTTGCTGTCACATTTAGAATAGTCCCAGAATTGCTATGGTTTGGCTTTCAAAGTAAGAGTGAGCTGAGTTAAGCTGGTTTCTAGAGATACCCTGCAAGTGAAATTAATCATAAAGACTAGAAGAATGCTCTCTAATCTTATTGATGTATAATCTTTGATAAATCTTTTATATGTAACATTTTGAGAACTAATGGGTATAGGAAATGGCATTCTCTATGGTCTTGAGAAAAATTCAGTTTATAATTTGCTGTTGTTTTTGTAATTCAGCAAGATCACTTAATTCAAAGACCCTAGCTTCAATCCTGACAATGCTCTCAGCAAATCTGGATGGCTAAATTATTTCTGATTAAATTTACTAAAGCTAGCTATATAAGCCGGGATTAGATAGTTTGTACTTATTTCTGCCTCCAAGCAAGAAAATAAACTTGTTCTCTCTCAAAAATTTCTTAGAACGTGGTGAAAAAGTAACAATAAAAAATAACTGATATTTCATTTTCTTTTAAGATAATTATGGCAAAATGCTATTGTTTATAAGGTAAATTGTGTATATTATTTGTGAGATATAAATTTTAATGTTTATAAAGTGTTACTATTTTATTTTTTCTAGAAGGACCGGTTTTTACTTAATGTGTTTAATTACAATATCTGAATCTCAGATACAGAGTTTGAGTAATACCAGTTAATTTATTTGTGCATTACTTTATAGGACCAGGATTTCAACTTATATAATGTTTCATATTGACATAACAGAAATAATTAAGGTTTTAGAAATAAAGGGACATGGGTAAAATAATTTAGCAACTTATAACCTACAGTTCCTTAATCTGATTCAAACCATACGGAAATTTATACAACTTCAGAATTGGAAGAAATTTGGAGGTCACCAAAAAAAAAAAAAAGTCATTTTATATTTGATAGAATTTTGACTAAGATACATTAAACAATTTGCCCAAAGGTTCCCTATCACACAGCTAGTTAATGGCAGAGCCAGCACTAGAATCCAGAAGCGATGGCTGCTGGGGCAGAACTAACTTTTCCCTAACATAAATATATAGTTAGCCTTGCATATTTCTTTCTTTCTTAATTCCAGTTTAGTTTTATTATTACTATTATTGGAATATGAATTCTATTGTGCTTAAGACCAACGGTAACCAAGAAGCCAGGCTGGTGTGGAATGAAAGTAATTCTGCCCTGGGGCATTCACTTGCACTTGTGGCAAACAAGCAATAATCTCATATATGTAATATATGGTTTTTCGCATCTTCCAAATTTTCTATTATGAACATATGCTATTTTACAATAAAAACTTAATTTTAGAAAAGATTATTAAAATAAAAAAATCATACTTATGATAAAAATACATATAATAAAATATAGACTAAAGTAGATTCTATATTTTCATCTTTAAAGAATAAACTCTATCATGTTTAGAATGTCATTTGATACTTTTGATGTTTAGAAAAAAAATACTAAAATAAGCTTGGTGAATATCTGTCCCTCCTTTTTCTGGTTCCTTTTGTAAAATAGTTCTTGTCTAAATATATCTGCTTTCTCTTCATATATTCAAAACCAAACCTTTCAAAAATTAGATATATGTAACAGTTTGTTTTCCTATTAGTGGGATTTTTTTTTTTCCGGTTAAATTTCTCTTTTCATCTGTGGTAGTTACATTGACTTAGTCAGGCTCCATCTTGACAGTGACTGCACAATCAAAGGACAGTGGAGATTTAAAATATATTTAGGAGCTTTTTTTTTTTTTTTTTTTTTTCATCTTTCCAGAAGCTGAATTTTGAGCTAAAGTGGCTGGCTACTTTGGAATCTGATCTTCTACTTTAACTTGCCAGAAGAGAGAGTATTCTTATTGTAGAAATCTTATTGTAGAAAAAGAATTCCTAGTAGGAAGCAATTTGAATCTAAGAATTATCGTGTTTCAAACATTGTTAACAGAAGCATTTAGCATTGCTGACCAATGTGGATAAACATGGAAGAAGAAACAAGTTTGTGAATTATTATGGGAAATTGAGTCTTCAGATTGGTTGGAGGAAAGAAAAAAGACCAAAAAAGAAAGGAAATCATGTTCTGAAGAAGACAGAATATGGGATATATCCTGGAGGCATACAGGGAGACAAAAAATGCACTGAGCTTCTAAAGTACCCTGCTCCCTCTGGAAAGGAGTGTGATTTGGGGTGAAATAGCCTTGGATGGAAAACAGATGAAATTAAATCCCATCAACCCAGGAGCACCTGGCTGACAAGTGTGTAGTAATGGAGAGGAGAGATGGCAGTTCATCTGGAATCAAATTGAACTTGGTTCCAGAACTTGGTGGATGCTAACTACAAGGACAGTGCTTAAAAAGAGAACATCTAGCACCCAGAATTTGTCTTGAAGAGGAGGCAAGACATGATAAGAAGTATGAGGAAACATGGGAATCTGTTCAGCCCGAACAGAGAAGCATACATGCCTATGATCTCACAGGTCAGCCCCAGGAGGAGCACCACCCCAGAGGTTGTGGGGGAGTAAACTGGGTTTTATCTGTTAGGTCATTCTGGACTTTTCCTGTCTACCTAGTTAGTATTAAATATATTCATTATGGCACATTACTTATTAATACCCTGTTTACTGTCAGCCCTTCCTTTTCTGGTCCTCTTTCCCTCACTAGACTTTGCCGATTCTTGAGAGAGGGACTGTGCACTGTGCATTGTGCCACACCCGAACTGTCCCCTTACAGTTGCAGCCCCACTCCCACCACAGCATTCCTAAACTCCCTACCCGGCCTATTTTTATCCCCCTGGATCTATCATGATCTAATATTCTATATAATTTACCTATATGTTATGTTTATAAGTGTCTTGGTCAGTGACATTTTATCTTATGGTTATGTCACTCTCCTCCCCTTGCAAGCAATGCTGCACAGCCAGATATTTAAACCTGCATAGACTGTCTTACTTTCCTATGATCTAGGAACAAGTACACTAGGCATTGGTCTGAGAGAAAGAATATAAATTAAGATAAGGCTGATCTGGGACAGGGAAAGGCTAAAGCACAATTTAAAGGGTTTTTGGCTCTGGTCTATTCTGATTGAAGGAGGCCCAGAATTTCCCTCAGTGTCTTGAGCTTATAGTTAGGAGACCTTGATTCTAGTTCTATTGTCATTAATATACTATGTGATACTGAACAGATCACTGTCTTAGTTTCATTGTCTATAACATGAGGATAACATTAGTATGCTTTTTCTGTTTCACGGTTTTTCAATATAACCCTATATAAGATGCATTAAAATAGTTTTAAAAATTTAAGGTGCTTTACATTTTTAAACATATTATTATTGAAGTTTTTATTTAAAAATATATTTCCCTAAGATATTACATTTCTTTGTGCAGAATAAGATTTTAAGGCATAATATATAATTTCTCTAGGTGATATTCTGCTTAATATACATATGAAATACTTCCTGGTTTAGGATATCAATCATTTTTGTAAAATGTTTTTTTTTTTAATCTTTTTAATTCAGATATAAACATAAGTTACTTTATTGGCAATCAGAAAATAAAGTTTGTCTATTTGTGGTCACTGCTTTTGGCTGAGAAAATGCTGTTTTCAAAGTGAGGAGCTGAGCAGAGGTTGTATGGAAGGCCTGTGGGGAAGGTTCAGGCAGATAGTGAGCACTGATGAGGAATGAGTTTGTCAGGAACTAGCCCATCAGGTGCATGGGCCATAAAATGAGGCCAGGAGGGACACAGTGTTCCTGATGCCAGTAGTAAATCCGTTTCAAATAAATGAACTGTTTGCTTAAACTTTCCTATGTTCTATCAGACCTTTGGCACTGCAAACCAATTCAATATAGAAATTAGCTCACCCAGAGGCTGCAGGGCAGAAAGAATCAAAGTACAGATTGTTGCATCAAAATTGTGTTTAGTAAGACAAAGCTCTCATGAAGTATGTGGTATATTGCTTTTCGGAACTTTCCAATTTGAACATAATTGCTCCTTCTGACATCATTGCTCTTTTAACATAACATTTGAATGAAAGTATTTACCTGATGAAATACATACATATAAATATTCAACTCTCTGACAAACCTATGCTCTTTTAATTTCAATTTTTTTTAAATTAAAGTTATACAAAGAAAATTATTTAGCATTCGAAGGAAGCATTCATTGTATTATTTCTCATGGATATTTTGTATTTTATTTTTATGTGGACTCTTTTCTACTTAGACCCTTTTCTCCAATGAAGAATGTTTTAAATGAAGCTGTCTGATAGAGAAAGACATGGTTGCTAGGGAGCCAGTGTCAGGATAGCTGATGTTACTAGGGAGGTGAGTCCCTGATTATAGAAGAGAACCATTTTTCATTCTCCTTGAAAGTGAATCTTCTTTATATACAGATGACAAGTTCACTAACTTATTAGGAATAAGACTTCAGAAAGAATATGAAATTTTAATATGTTTTCTCAGAGTGATATAAATCTAAAATATTTCTTCAGGGTGAATGAATGGGGTTTACGCCCATCTATACCTTAATCTATGGTGAAAATGCTTTTGGAAAACCCCACATGGTGCAAATCTTTTGGTTTCTAAAACTAGGTAGACTCTCTAAGGCCTTGGTTTCATCAACTCCGTGGGATGACAAAACTTTAAGATTTCTTCCATCCTTACATTTGGTTAAGTAAAGGTCAACAAACATTTATTGAGATCTACTACGTGCTGGGCGTTTTCCTAGGGAGTTGTCATACACTTTCTCATTTAATTGTGTAATCCTGATGTAAGGTATTATCATTTCAATAAATAAACACCAGGAGACATTCTAGTCAGTGGAGAAGGTAGGATATGAATTCTGTTCACTGCCACTAAGTTCTTTCTGTTAAAACATCTCTGGCTAATAAAGACTAGAATACATACATAAATACATGGAGGATTTCATATAAACTATACGACCACTACTTTTTCTGCTAGCTTTATGAATACTTTTGAAAAATCTATAAATGATGAAGTTTAATGAAACACCTTTAGGAGACTGTTCTGGCTTTTGAAAACAGAATGTATTGAACATTGTTGAGTTTTACCATTAGATAGTTTAACTGGCGCCTTATTGTTTGGGCTCCCTGTAGGTTGTTAATGCCCACACACTTTAACTCAAGAAAAACTGAGTAGATACATTGCCTATAATATTATGCTAGGATGGGTAAGACTGTCATTGCGAAGCTTTCTATATAATGCAGTGAGAATATTACCAGATTGTAAAAGAAAAGCATTTTGAGTAGAATTCTTAAGTGAACCTTCAATATTTGATATGGCAAACAGTCAAGCTATCAACAATACGTTGCTCTTCAACTTTAGATATCTTTAATCTCCAGTACCCTAAAACTCTTTAGTGGAATGACAAGGCCAAAGCCAAAGAGCATCTGCAACTTCTGAGATTATGGAGTTTTCAGTGTCACTAGTATCCACTTATCTAATCTGAATAAGGACACATGGAATTGACCGATATCCTTTAAGAAAAGGTTGTGAATGTTTGTGTTCACATGTGAAAAAGGCATGAGCCAAGCTGAAGCTGACTGGCACCCTCTTCACCTGAAAGGCTACATTTTGTAGCCCAGAATATCTTTTAGAATGCAAACATGGATTTAGAGAAAGAAAGAAAGAAAGAAAGAAAGAGAAAGAAAGAAAGAAAGAAAGAGAGAAAGAAAGAAAGAAAGAAAGAAAATACACAAGACCAGGTGAGGGCGGTGGGAGGTATGATGGAGCTCAGTGCTAGTTTCGGCTCCGCTCCTCTTCTTGACGCTATCTTCTTTCCTCTATCTGCTCCTCTCTCCCTCCCTCTCTCCCTCTCATTCGCTCTCCCTCTTCTCTCTCTCTCTCGTCTCCTCGCTCTCTCCCTCTCTACCTTCTCTCCCTCTTCTCCCGCCTCCCTCCCCTCTCCACTCCCTCCCTCCTCCCTCCCCCCTCCCCCCTCATAAAGAAAAAAGAAAGAAAGAAAGAAAGAAAATCTTCTTGCAGAGCAAGCTGTTATGTCCCAAGTGAGATTTGCTGAGGCAATTATTGTGTCTGAAAAATTTTCTTATCACCACTAGGAACTTCTAGCTTGGTCAGTAGAGATATTAAAGTTATTTAATGCTTCTAAATAGAGATTTATTGTCCATGGGAATTAGGATTGAGAATTTTTTTCATGTAGTTCTTTTTCCTATGCTATATTATTTTTTTAAGAAGTTAAAAATAAGAAAGGTCTCTTCCTCTGAAATGGCTGCTTGTTGATAACTATTAGTGGCAGGATATTTGATTAGGTGCACTATCGTTAAGTATAGCACATGTCACCATATTTTAACAGAGGTTGCTTAGAAACATAGTGTTTTGGGATACTACCTTAATGGTTATCTGTGAATTTAACATTGCCAATCTCTTATCTCACAGAGGGCGTGGGCAAACCTTTAAATGGCTCCAGTTTTAGAGACTGAGACACTGTGCATTAGACATCAGCCTCTGCAGCAGATCGGGCCTTGAACATAGACCAAGATAAGGGATTTATATGAAAGACAAGACTCCTTTCTCAAATCACTGGTGCTCATAAAATATGACAACCAGATAGAGCTGTAGTAGGAAGAGAGGGAAGGTATTCTCCCACATGCTTTGCAATTTTACCTATAAGCCAAGTTTCCAGGAAAAGCCTTATAAACAGTTGTAGTAAGATGCCTCATATATGCAGATTGTTGAGGGAGATAGCAATAGTAAAAAAAAAAAAAAAACTATAAGACTGTATTGTTCATAAACAAGCCAGTTTGTTTTGAAGGACTGATCCAGTGACTCAAAACAGCCAAAGTATTTGTACGAATTACTTATGTTGATATAGTTTAGGGGTTATATGTGTATGTACAATTCACGAAACAACCAAAAGTTAGTCAGAAGTCTTAGACATAATTTAATATGGACCTCCCTACATTACAAGAAAGGATACATTTAGTTCATTCCCAATATATCTACTGAGTCTTTATGTCAGGCATTACAGATTTGACCATGGATTAGATACACTGGAAAATGATCCTACTATAAAGGAAAAAAAGAATATTTACAAAATACAGCATTGCTATTGAGACAGATTATGCAAAACAAAATAGGATTATTTGACCTTGGTGGCGATGTAAGTCTTCACTGCCTATTCTGTAAGATATTGGTTCATCATAGCAAAGACCCAAGAGACCTGCATATTTTTAGGTTATAATCACAAGAAATTAAAAAAAATACTGTTTCATAAATATTTAAAATCTTCATTCTTCAGATGTACACAAATGATTACTGCTACATTTTTTTATTTTCTGCTTTTCTCTTTTAACAGGCAAAAGCTACAATTGATTCAGCACCACTTTACCAGAATAAGTGAAAGTCTATTTGCTTTGCATGATATTAAATTAAATCCAAGACAAAACAACTTAAATTTTAATGCTTCACATTCTAGAGTGCATATGTGCTAATACTTTAATAACACAATGCATCTAACTTTCAGACCCGGATTCCATGTTTTAGTCTTCTTTGGTTTCATGATTTTGCTTTAAGCTCTAAATTTACTTAATCTTTCTCTTTTCCAGAAAGGTGAGAGTATTGTTCTAAACCTTGCTTAACTAAAAAAACTGAAAACCTTACTTCAGATTTATCTACTAAATTATTTATTTTACTAATGTATGTCTTCAAGGCTTAGTCATGAGGGCAAATGATATAAAGCAATGTTACTATAATATTCTTTTATTATATTTGATAGAAGTATAGAATGACCACATCATCAAATATGTTAACTATATAGAAATTTGTTTCACATCTTTCCTTACTGGTCTGATTTGCTCAGATCACTGAAAATGAAGTAATATTTCTCTGATTTCTATATAAATACAGGTATTTTTCACTTTTCATATATCAGATAAATCAATGGAGTGTAAATACATTTTTCTTTTCAATTTTTTTCTCCTTTATATTGGTATATACTGTCACTGAACTTTCTCCTTCTTTATGGAGAGTTCGTTATATATATATACGTTATGTATATTTATCATGTATATTATACATAATATGTATATTATGTTATATACATTAAACATACACACACAAATACACACACACACACATATACACATTCACTTTGCTTCATGTGATAAGATAGTGTAAGAAAGAGAAATCAAGACCCTAACATTATTTCCTGCATTAACTTGGGTAAGTTTCTAAATCTGGAAGAACTTCAGTTTTTCTGTTTGCAAAACAGAGTCTCCCTTTTTTGGGTTTTATGAAGATTAAATAAATATGAAAAGCAAACAGATCCTGACAAATCATGGGCAATAAAAAAGAACTGGTCCTGTTTTCCTTCTTAATTGTTGAATACATTAGCAAAGCAAAGCAAGTCATTCCTTACCTTTTTCCATTAAGATCTAGGAGAAATGGTGGGACTATATTTTAATTTCATAATATATAAGGGTATCAATCAGAAGAGATTTAGTACGGGGTAATGAAATATTATTTCATTTATTTTCTGAGAAGTAATTAAAATTTACTCATTTGAAATTTTATTAACCATAAAGACCATTCTGTAGTTTGATTATTTCCATGAATAGAGTTGGTTTGAAATTGTGTCTTTTGGAAAAGCTGTGTACAGCCTAGATACTTTTTTTCATCATTCAGTTTGCAATTATTCCAGAAGGACTTCCTGATGAGTTTTAATACAACATAGCTCTAAGATGTAGCAGTTCTTAACTAATCTTTTAAAAATTCTGTGAGTCTTAGGCATCTGTGGCAGTCTGCAATGATTGCCCCCACAGGTTTCTTTCTTTTCTGCACACATATGCTGCTTCTTATGTCAAAAGATAAAGCCTAATTTCCATCTTCTTGAATGTGGGCTGGCCTTAGTGAATAGTATAACCAGCAAAATGGTGCAGGAGTGATGCCCTGTAGCTTCCAAGTCTAGGTCATAAGAAGTTTCATATCTTGTTTATCTTTTGTGATGTTTCCTTTCAGGATCAATCTTCCCTGCTATAAGTCATGTGTAGACACTCCAGCTGACAGTCCCAGCAGAGACTCAGCTGCTAGCCATTCTCTATGGCCATCCATAAGAATGAGCCATCTCGGATGTTCACCTCTGTCAAGCCTTCCTATGACTCTAGCCTTAGCAGCCAGTGAACTTTGACCACGTAAGAAAACCCAAGTTAAAACCAGTCAACCTACAGAACCAAAAGAAAATGAAACATTGTTTTAAGCCACAAGTTTTGGGTAGTTTGCAATGTAACAAAAATACAGATAACCAGAGTAGTATTATAAGCAAATAACATGGTGACTCAAGCAAACATGCACACATAAAGATATAGTGCCTGATATATTTCACCTAAAAATATTAAGCAATTTGTGCTCTCAAATCCTGTTTTTGAGTTCGACATGATCAGGTTTCAAAAAATACAGTTAGTGTATGGTGTTAAATTTGAGGGGGAGAATTGAAATATAATATTTTGTAACTCTGAGCTTCATATGGTGCTATCCATTCATTTAAATATTGATTATATACATGTGCAAAGCAATATGCCAGGTGCTGTAGGGGATAAAAGGATGAGTTAGACAGCTGTACCAATATTGGCATTTTGGAAGACCCTCCCTTTTCCCTCCAAAGACAATAAAACGGTGTTCAAGTTTTCTGCTGGGTTTTCATTTGGTATTTTCTTCAGTTTTCCTTCTTCCATTCTTTTGACTATTTTTCCCCCAGATTGTTAGTTTGAATGCTTGAAAAGTATAAAAAGAAAAAAAAGAAAAAGTATAAAAAGAAAAATAAAAAGTATAAAAAGTATAAAAAGAAAAATATACATAATAACAGTAATTAAAAAAAAAAAACACCAACTAGTGATACTGATAAACAATCTAGAATTATGGTGAAGGTTTTTATTCTTATTTTGTTTGGCTCCCACTTTTTTTTTTTTGACTCCATAATATTGATACTACTCTTTTGGTTATCTTTATGTTCATAATCTGGTATAAATGGTGGGATGGATTATAGTATTCTTATGTGCCCAGAAGCTGTAAATGTGATAAACGAACCATTAATTGCTTTCAAGTATTGTGACTGTTAAAAACACGAGCTTTGAAGGGAGAGAAAGTGGACTCTATTTCTGACTCTGATAATTACTTTTTTTTTTTTAAGTAATTTTGAAAACACTGTAAGCCTAAACTTCATTGTCTATTAAGTAGAAACATGGTATTGATATTAAAGGCTATTTTGAATTTTGGTTGAAATTATGCATGTGAAGTACTCGGAAGGACTCTAGCACATAGTAAGAGAACCAACATTTTTCTGAGATCATGGCCATGGGGATTACATTTTCTAGAATCTAGAAAATTGGTGATGCTGGGAGATCAATGCAATTTTAGGTTTCATAGTAATGAGGCAGTTTAAAAATGATCTAGATCTATTTACTTTTTATAAGTGGTTTTAAAATTTAAAACGATCACTTAAAAAGCAGTACAGCTTTCTTTAAATGAAATATCCTTGTAGATGGACCATTTAGTTGAAATGATGGTAGGGACTAGTCTCATTTTCTGCATTAGTTCTCTTATGACAAAACCTAATGGCTTAACAAAGTGCAGTTTAAAAACTACTGCACTAGGCTATTATTTCTGTTTGCAGCTGTACTTCTTTCTAGTCATGGTTGGCCACATGTTGTAAGCACCTGCAAGTATATATTATCTTAAATGTCCTGTCATTTCTTGCCTTTCAACTGGTGTTCCTGCCCCTAACTCTGACTGCACAGTCCTAACCTGGTTCTGACTTTCCAGAGATCAGCCTCTTTGTTCCAGCTTGGAAATGAAAGGATGTAAGGGGGATATGCTTTATCAGAAAATGAACAAACAAACTTAAAAATTCGTTAATTTACTATTGCAAACATTTTATCTCAATTACAAATGATATCAAACATGTTTAACCTTGATTGTTCAAGTAGACTGGATTGCATTTTCATTCCATCATTTTGTTTAGAATTTGGGATTTCTCCTAAAACACTCTAGAGAAGTTGGTTATGATACTAACTGCTGGTGACCACAGATGCTATTTCATTAACATATTTAGCCAAATCTTGATGAATCCTAATATGTACTTGCTTAAATCAGGAAGTTCCTTTCCTGAATTCCTTTTCTCAAGGATTTCTAGAGATTTCCAGGGATCATGACAGGTACTCATGAGATTTACTTGGTTGTAGGTCTTACTCCAGTAAATCTAGTTCAAACTTCATAGACTTGAGTTGTTTCCCAAATCTGTATCCCTCAAGGTTTGCCACTGTGTCACTGATGAGGCTTGGTATCCTTTATATTTGGCACAGAGGGTTTAAGAGCCTGCCCCTGAGCCTTTAAAGTGTGAATGAGAACATCTTTTATGTGCTTTTGTAGAGGGATGAGCTAATTTTGCCCGAATAAATAAGTGCTACAGTGGTTGATGACAGACAGCTCTTCTAATTAAACAAAAATCAAATTTTAAGAAAATGTTTATTTTAAAATTTGAAACAACACAGATACATATAAGTAAAAAAGGAGAAATCCTCTATTTTTTTTTCATTGTGTTCAAGTCTTCTATATGTTTCTATTTTTTTGTTTCCATATCACATATTTACTTTTTAAAAATCAGAGCTCTTAGAAGAAAAAGAGAGAGTGAGGCAGAACAATATTTGGGGAGATAATGATAAAAACATACCAATTTTGTTTTGATAAGTGTTTTATGATATCTTTATTCATGCTTTCGATTATAATCTGTTTTTTCTGTTATGTTTCATCTCATAATTAATGTACAATTGGAATTTTTAAAATGTAGCCTATAATTTTTTGACCTTTAACTGAAGCATGTAGTATATTTAGATTTAATATAGTTACTGACAGTTTAAATTGTTCTGTTTTCTCTTTTTTCTTGACACGTTAGGATTATTTTTATTATTCCAGTATTTCTCTCCACTAATTTGGAAGTTGTATATTTCCTTTATTTTACTGCTTTTCTTACAAATACAATGTGAATAATTAATACATCAAAGTCTGATGTCAAACAATAGCTTTACCTCTCTCCTAGACAATATAATTCTTAAAAAGCTTTAATTCCATTTACTCTCCTTTTGATTTATATTATTTTGCTAGGTATATTAATTCTATTTTTTATAATGCACAAATCATTAATATTATGGTTTTATATAGTCAAGATTTATTTAGATTTACTCAAACATTAACTTCTCTGGTATTTATACTTTCTCATATCTCAGACTTTCCATTTGCAATCACTTTCCTTACCCATGAAGAATATCCTCTAGAATTTTATTAGTGAAAATCTGCTAGTAGCAAACATTCTCAATTTTTGTTTCTAAGGAAAATGCCATTATTTTTCCCTTTTAAAAATATTTTTTTCTTCTGAATATAGATGTCTAGATTTTGACAGTCACTCATTTTCAGTCCAATGAAAGTATCATTCCACTGTTTTTCAGTTTCTTTGAAACTGTTGAAAAATCAAATGTCAGTCTGTTGCTCTATTGAAAGAAATCTTTCTTTTTTCTCTGGCTTCTTTAACACCATCTCTTTGTCTTTGGTGTTGAGATGTTTTACTATAGTGTGACATTTCTTGTAATTGGGATGTATTAGGCTTCTCAAATCTATGAATCGATGTCATCATTTCTGGCATATTTTCAGCCATTATTTTCCCAAATATTGTTATCTCATTTTCTTTTCCTTCTGAGTCTTTGATGTTATGTATGCTAAGTCTAACTTGAATCTCTCTTGACTTTCTTTTGTTTTCCCCCTATTTCTTTATATTGCATCATAGATTTTTTTTTTTTCCTGATCCATCTTCCAGTTCTTAATTTTCTCCTCAAATGTATTCAACCTGGTCACAAACCCATGAGTTGAATTCTTAAATTTAAGAAAAAAAATTATTTTTTTTATTCGTAGAGTATCTCTTTCATTCTTTTTTCAGCTCTGCTGGGTCACTTTCTAGTGTCGAGAGGTTTATTAATTCTTCTATTTATTAGGCATGTCAACTTTAGAGGTAATTATTCAAATGTCTAAAATCTCTGTTTTGGCTTTTTATTTTTTAATTCTCGTTCTCATAATGCCTTGATTTGGTGTGTACAGAGTAGAGTAAGTTTTAATTCTTTTTGGTTTGGGGTTATTCACTTCTTGACTTTCTAGTTTTAAGTTATTCCTGCATAAAATGTTCTATTTATAAGTTATGTAGCAGGCCATGTGGCCATTTTAAGAAAAATCTAATTGATCATTAGGAATTAAGTATACATATGAAATAGTTTTTCAAGAATTAAAGCAGTATAAAATGTTAGCTGTTATTATAACAAATGTGCATGTATAATATGTGAACAGTAGTTTTACTCAGATATACAGATTCTAACACTATTTGCTTAGGTATAAGTACAATTTATAGATAGTGAAGACTGGGGTAAGATAGCACATTTCTATTTATTTCTTTTGAGATAATCCTAAAGAACATAAAAATTAGAGGACAAAAAATTAAGCAAAGAAGGTTAGTAGAGCAGCTGTTTCTAATTCATATTCTATTAGCTGTAAAACTATTCGTGAGAGGACAAATGCCCTTCATTTGTTACCTGTTATGTTTTATTGGGTTAGAAATGAGACTTCAATAAGCCCTGCTCAAGAGATCTTACAACTTAATTGTAGCCATTGGAATGCTTATCCCATTTCTATTAGTTGGTGGGAACAGATATTTGACACATGATTAGAAATGATGACTCTCATTTTTTGACATCATTAATGTCCCAGAAAGTCAAGATTTCCACCTGTGAGAAGATGAAAACCTCAATTGGGGGAAAATAATGCCCACTGAAACTGTTGAGAACATTCTAATTTGCATTGAGAAAGAGGTAATGGACTTTTGAAAAAAAGTAATGTCATAATCCCTGAGGGGAAATGTTCTAATAACTTGATGTTAGAGGGAAGCAAAATAGTTCTTTTAGGGTTGGAGAAAACAAACTAAGGAAGCATGTGTATCAATTACATTTTCACTACTTACTGCTGATAGATTCAACTTCATATTGATTTCATTTATGAAACCTGAGCTGATTTCCCCTTTTGTGATTCAATTAAGAGAGGTCTGCCAGTGTGGACTGGGTCTAACAGCATGCTGGAAGACAGATTAGTATATGGAATACAGACTGAGACCATAAGTGAAAAGGCTGTTGACTCAGGAAGATCTAAATTTTCAACCCACTGTGGAAATTTTAGCATCTATGGAAATTGCAGCCTGAAAGACCTTTAATGTAAAATTCTAAGGAAGAAGGAGGTCTACTATGGAAGGGCTTCAATAAAATTGAGAAAGTCATAAGTCTAGCAAAAATAAATGCATGTCTGGGTAGTTTTACTAATGTGGGATTTCAGGAAAGTAGTATGAAAAAGAATGAAATAGTGACTCAAATGAAGAAACGAAGAACAAAGGTGGTCAAACAATTCAGTTCTTGTTTCATTTCTGGTACATCAAAGGCAACTTCTTGGCTCTCCGTCTACAGCTCTTTCTACTAATTCCAGTCCTTTCTTTCTCTCAAAGAGAAAGTCTTCTCAGAAGCCTCGCTGAGTAGGTCAACAGGGAATCTTTATGGATGGAAATCTAAAGGGTAGTAAGGAGTATGGTAATTAAATATGTTGATAAGCACAAAAGTGGTAAAACTAAATTTAAGAATAGAACGTGGTTAGAAAGCTTCTTTTCTGGAACTGGGTGAAATATAATTTAAAAGGCCAAATCAGCCAATATTAGAATAAAAGTAGAATATTAAATAAATTGAGATGCAAATATTTATGATACAGATTCCATGTTTGTCAAATTTATTTTCCTTATTAAAAATGATGGCTATTTAAATAATTACCTGTGTTTCTGTATAAGCAGTTTGTTTAAAATCATTAAAAGTATCCCTGGCCTGTTTTAACTGTACTGCTTAGGTTCAAATTATATTTGGCATCCCTTTTTGACAATCTTTGCTTTTTATTAATGGGCACAGAGAGATAGTTACTAAGTAGTGGAGGAAAAAAAGCACTTCTTCCACTTTAATTTTAATGTAGGTGTTTAACTTAATTACTTAATTCATTAATGGATTCGGTATGCATTTATTGAGCACCTGTTCTGTACCAGATACTGTTCTCGGAATAGAGTGGCAAAAAAGATAATAACGATCCCTGTCATTGTGAAGTTTTCTGTCTAGTGGACTTTAGTAGAACAGTACAATACCTCCTTTTGAGGATATTTAAGATAACTCTTTATACTGTGCATAAAATATAGTGTTAATGCAAAATACAGGCAAATATAAAGATGCTCAGGATAGATGAAAAAACTGTACCAATTTCAACTCTTGGAGATAACCATTGTTGAAATTTTGACATGCTGCTTTCAGATTATTTTTTGAAGGTATGGAGATCTATGTACCAATCAATACCTATGTGACTTTGTCTGTCTTTTTGTGTATTCATCATCTATCTATGTATCTATTCCTTAACACACGTGTACATACATACACACAAACTTTTAACTGCTGTTCTACAGTTTCCTCATAGAGATATCTCTCTGACTTCTTACAATGTCTTTTCTCATTACACCAAAAACTCCTGATCAGAACACCTAACTACTTCCTACAGTCCCTGTCAAGTGGGTCACATCTATCATATCACTTGACCCTCAGGAACTTATACATTCTTGTCTTGCTAAATGGTTGAAATACAAGATGCTCTTTACAATTGTCCTTTGTTATTTTACTCAGTTGACTCCGGCTCACTGCCTACTTTCAGTTTCAAAAGGAGGGTTCGGTCTCCTCGAATTCCAAGAGACACACACGCATCAATCTCTGTCAAGAACTCTAACTGCGTTTCATTCCTATGCAGCAATGAGGCTGCCATTCCACAGAGTTGGGACTCGTGAGTGATGCCAGTCTCTTATGTTGTGGATGTCCTAAACCTCTGTGGGCATTTCTTTTTGGAGTATTTGAGGGAGAGCTTGGAATGAAGGGAAAGGGAAACCAAAAATGCCAATTTACTTCCTAAGAGTTCAATTACTCTTCCATCTTAAAGGTGCTCTTTAATCAATGTTTGAATTTTGGTATCCAATTAAGTAGGTCAGAGGTGGTGGGGGGGGATGATAATTTGCTGCTGGACCAGTTCTGCTTTCTTCACTGAATTCTCCATGGATGGATCTAGCATTTTTCTTTAGAATGTGCAGTTATTTATAACCCATTGTTCTCAGTTTTGGGGCTTCAGCCAAAATTCTAAGACAACAGGAAGAATCCTATTCAAATTCTTGTTACATATATAATATAAAGTTGATTTCACATTGCTTATGCAGTGCTTTATAACTTTTCTTTACTTATATTATGAACATCGAATCATGTCATTACATTTCTTTTGAAATGAAATATTAAAAGTTATATGTTATTTCATCTTATGAGGGTACCATAATTTATTTCTTTTTAATTATTTAAAATGTTGGTTGTTTTCTATTTGATTACAACAGTAATACATACTCATAGAAATTTTGAAAATACAAGTAAGTATAAAGAAGGCAAAGACATAATTTGTAATCCTATAGGAAAAATGTACCTACATTTTACTATGTTTCTTTCTAGGTTTTCTCCCCCCAAATATGTACAGATAAATATACATACATGGAGATAACTATATTTATGTGTGGGTACGTATGTATCTGTATACATATATATATAGTCTATTACTTTGTATTATAATACATGTGCACTAAAAAATGAATGAGGTTTCTACTGTATATAGTTCTGTATTTTCTTTTCAATTTCTATTATATTTTTATCTTTTTTCATATTTGAAGTATACAAAAACCTAACTTTTTTATTACTACAAAATAATGTCTTAATTATAGAACATTTAGAAGATATAGGTTAGCAAAAGTAGTCACAACAGTATTAACTTTTTGTTACCTATCCAATCTGAATCTTTCCAACAGACTTTAGATAGAAATGAGATAACAATGATATGAATATCCGATTCTCACTAGCTCTAGAGCACACCTGTCTTCTGTGAAATTCTTTCCTATTCCAATCCTCTCCAGTTATTTAGGGGCACTTCTCACATTAGAATGCTAATTAATTTCACTTCTGTTTCTCATTTATCTATTGGTAGAGGCTGTACTGAGATGAGATGACCTGGGAGGCCACATTGCTCCAAAGAACTTGGTAGGTAGGTGCAATGTCAGCCTCCATGCTCTAGGGCCCAGACCTCTACTTTTTACTCACCTGGGAGCTCAATCCAGTTTGTTATACTGAGCTCTCTCTCTCCTTAGGATTATTTTCAGGGATCCCAAATTTCTTCCTTGAAATCTGGCCTTTATGCTATTATCCCTCCACCTCCAAGAATCTGAGACTTATGTCTGTATATGTGTGCAGTTCAATTGTAGACACAATTCAAAATACACTTCTTCTCAAGGGGTGCTTCAGCTCTGTTGTAATATACTAGAAGTTTTTAGAAAGGGAGTTGATACTAGCTATACCTGGTTACACACACACACACACACACACACTCTGATAATTATGGCAAAAATTTTATAATATAAATGATATTTTATACCACATATCTTTCTAGGTATATTTATCATAAAATGTTTTATGTATTTAAATATTTTTATCTGTATATGTTATATATACGTTGTAGTTTTAAAAATGTGTCTACAGAACTTTCACTAGAGAGGTGAAGCTTAATTACCCACCCCTTAAATGTGGCTGAACTTAGTAACTTGCTTCTAGTGGTGGGACATCACAGCTAATATTGGATTAAAAAGACTGCACATCGATCTTAAGTATGCATGTTCTCTCACTTTTTTTTTCTCTTTCCCCTTCTCCCTCTCCACTATCTCTGAAAGAAGAAAAGTTATAAACAGTTCCATGGAGAGGTACACATGGTGAGTAAATAAAGCCTCTTGCAATTCTCCTGAGCTTAGAAGAGGATCTTTCAGACTGCAGCCCTGGCCAGCAGCTTGACTGTAACCTCATGACAGACACTGAACTAGAAATATCCAACTAAGCTATTCCCAGGGTTATGGCTCAAAAAAACTGGGAGAAAATAAAAATGATAGCTGTAAGTTGCCTGGGTTTGTAGTTGTAATATAGTAATAGATACAGTATAGGTAGATAGAAAGATTGACAGACACTTAGATATACAAGTTATGAAAAAAGGTATAAAATACAAACCTGTGACCCAACACTCAGCTTGGAACATGCCCAAAATAAAAAGTTAAAAACTCTGAAAAACCAAACAAAAAGATGTGGAGAAATAGAAAAACAACATATTACATGGCTATCTGAGGTCTAAACAGCTATAGTAAACATCCAGATAATACCACAGAAACTATTCGATACGGAAAATGAAGCCACCTCAAAATTTTCAGTTTTGAGACCACACCAGCAACACTCACTGGTCTTACTGGAACCACCACCACCATTACCTCAGGAACTCTTCCTGTTTCTACTGCCAGAAGTGTCAGGTAGGATTCTTTTGGTCTCTGCTTCAGATACTGCCTCCTTCCTGAGTCTGGGGTTAGTGACTGTTACTAATAGAGCCTTTATCATAGGCGCATGTCCTCCAAGAGAGAAGGGAAAAAAAGAGATCTTGGCAATTTTAGTTTCTAAACTAGGAGATAGTTTGGGTCTCTCGTTGAGGAAGGGGTTTAGATACTGAGAAGGTAAAGAGTGCCAAATGTGCATTGAAATCTACCTTGAGACATGCAAAATCAACTTAAACTCTTCTTCCAATTCTTATACGAATTTTCCTTTGGTTTAATACACTAACCTCCATGTAACCAAAATGCATTCACCTCCTCCTCAAAAGGGGAACAACACAAAGTCTCATTCAAGACTGCTTTTGACAATTCTTTTTTTTTTTTTTTTTTGGTTAGTTTATAATCTGATAGGCCGAATTGAAAAGTTGGTCACCACCAATATACTATACAAAAAGTAGTGGAAGGGAAGAGTCGGAAAGAAGACAGAAGTTAATTAAATATATAAACACAGGAAAGGAAAGAAACACAAGAAGTTGCAATCCTCTTTTTGTAACTGGTCATGAGGCTAAAGTTGGTAGTTATAACTTCTCTCCTCTACTACACATTACATGTATTTTTTTTTTTTTTTAATTTACCCAACGCTGCAAACATTCAAGGTTCTTTACCTGATGCAGTGTCCCAAACCTTCATTCCTGAGGAATCTAAGCCTTTGGCTGTTTTTCCTATATAGATGCTGTGGCCTCCCAATGAATTTTATCAATGAAAAGTCAAACCAGGAAACACTACAGGACATTTTCTGAGTTCCTTCAATCTATCTTATGTTCCTAATTGTGTAGCACCAATTCTAATTCTTCCTGATCATTCTCAAAGGTCAACACCATGATCCCCTTATTACTTGTTCACTTTGTGGCATGAAGAGCCTGAAATGGCAAGGTGGTACTGTGAATTTACCAACTAATAATTCCATTGTTTTATCTTCCAATTTAAACATTCCTGCCTCAGTTACTGAGACAACGAAACCAACAGCATGCAGAGTTTCATGGCTGGAAAGCTAAATTTTGACTGTGCCCTCACTTTGTACAGGGACATCCGAGATCCAGGAATTTCCCCCTCCCCACGTCAAGTAATCATACACAGTTCTCAATGATACCTTAGGCAATTAAAGACAAAGAGATAGCTCCAGAACTCATTTGTGTCTCGAAAACCATTTGATGATGGAACACTCTGTGGGTACTTTATAGACAAGTGGGCTAATATGTCCAATTCATAATATGAAGTTGCATGTCCCACAGTCACATGTTTAGATGTAAACAGGTACCAGAGACAAACAAAGATCTCTTATTCAAAATAAGGAAAGATACTTGAGGAAAGGCTAAGGGCTTTGACCACAAATCTTAGGGGTTTCTGCCTAATAATTTAACCACTGGATTAAGTAAGCTAGGATAACCTAGGTATAAAAACAAAGTAGTAGAGCTAGTTCCAGTAGAGCTTGGTCAGATACTTCCTCCATTACCTGAAACTGGCCCCCTTTGATATCTTATAAATGCTTGCATGGCATACTCAAAAGCGGTTATATTTTCTCTCCTAAAGCTAAAATGGCCCAAGTATTATGCCCTTTTGTAGTGGATATAGATTATTGCACTTTATCATTCACTTTGTTTGGGAAAGCCTGCATTACCCTAGAAACAACTTTTGGAGAAATTAAAAATAGGCTGCGTTTTTGTAGTTTTATCTCCTATTTTCTGGCAAATGTAGATTTTACCTAGGGTTTCTACTATTTCCCATGAACTAGAATAATTTGTGTAGGAGGGTGAGATAACACACTTCTCTGAAGGGGAATCTCTTATCGAGACTCATAAGATGTGGAATTTCCCATCTATGGGAAGTCTCAGGAAAGTGACAAATGTCTCTACAATAATAAATGATTCCGGTTAGTTCTAAACATACAATCAAGGAGGATTAACAATTTGAAATACTTACTGAATTCCATGAGGTTGAGCAATATAAATACACTTGACAAGCAGGCTCTTTAAAAAGACTACCAAGCGAGTGCATCATTTAAATATAAAATCCAATGTACATCTCCTAGTCACTTTTACCATACCTCATGCATCAAAATTTTTGTTCTTTTGATGTGGGAAAACTGAATGTTTTATTCACAGGAAAACTGAAACTTTATGAACAATGCTGGGCTTCCATAGTCATCTGTCCTGAGGATATATGAATACATGGGTTTAGACCAGGGTGGCCAAGAGACACTAAACCTATCATGTTTTTGATTCTCTATTTCTTAATGATAGAAAAAGAGACAGTTCCAATGTGATCAATTTCTTGTCTATGCAGAGGTGAGGAAATAGTTCCAGACTTGTCTCTTTGTCCATCCTTTATTAAAAATTCCCGGCCTACTTTTTCCCGTTTATTCAACAAATCCTCCATCTTTTTTCTTGTTTGCCCAACCCAGTCATTTAGAGTTTCATCTCTCTTCATATACATTTTCCTGCAGACATTCCAAAAATGTTTGCATGAACACAGCTTTTAATGATTAATAAATAATACTCAGGGAATGCCATATTTAAAACATTTTAAATTCCAAATAAGTGCAAATATTACTACAGGACACAGGTATTTCAAATTATGAGGACTATAGGTGAGATAAGATAACATTATACTATACTTATATCCTTGTACATATCTATAATTGTTTCAAGATTAATTCTTATAAGTGAAATTCCTGGTTCAAAGAGGATACATATTTATAAGGGGCTGAAGCAAACTTGTCCCTGAGAAAAGATAAATTTATAACTCTACCAATAGTGTACAGAGAGCTTATTTCTTCATACTTCTACTAACTGAAGACATTATAAATAAATACAATATTTGACAAATTTGTTAGGTAATATTTTCTTATTTTTTTAAAATGTAAAAAATACCTATTTTTACAGGTTTCTAATAATAATTTTCCATTTTTTAACTTGAAGTTTTGTCTCATTAAGAACTTCTTAAGACTATTAAGAGCTTACTTGTCATTTATGTTTAAAATATTTTCTCCAGTTTTTAATACAACTCTAGTTAGAAGAAATGTTTTAAATACATGTTTGATAACTCTATCAATATTTTCCTTCATACTTTTATTTTTTTAACCTGGATGAATTGATGGCATGCCTAGAAATTCTTCATGCTAAATTTGCATAAATGTTTTACAATTTTTTGTAAAAAATTTTATTTCATTATTTCAATATTTCATTATTTCATTATTCCAATCTTTATGCAATCTGTAATGTGTTGTGATATATCTTGAAGTAGTGATCTAAAATTTTTTCCCCAAATGATAAATTGATCTTTTCAAGTTCATTTATTAAATAAATTGTCCTTTCTCCTCTGATTTAAAGCACTATTTTATTGCACACTGAATTCTTAAATATGCTAGTACTCTGCCTGTTTGTCAACACACTTTTCTGCTCTCATTGCTTGGTCTGATTCTGTGCCTCCACAGGTGTTTCGATTATTGCAGGTTTAAAAAATCTTATACATTACATTCAGTTCTTAATTTGACTTTGTTATTTAGTTGGTGAGAACATATTGTTTTTAAGCAATGCTATTTTTATTTTCTAAAATGACTCAATTTGTCAAAACTATTTAATCTGAAGTTTTATTACTAGGATATTGCTGGAATATTGTTTTCAATTGGCATTGTATCTCTATTTATGTTCATTTCTGTAACTATATTAGCAACAGTTATTTAAACAATGTTTAACTAGTTTCAAGGCACTATTTTGTGCTAATAGATAACACAGTCTATACTCTAGCGGTCTTTGTTTTGATTCTCTTCTCAGTGGGTTAAAATGAGACTTGAAATATTTTGTTTTCCAAACAGTCCACAAGTAATATCATTTATTAACTTATACATAGGTAAACATATGAACATAAACACACACACAGGTATGTGTGTGTGTGTGTGGTGTGTGTGTGTGTGTATGTATGTATGTATGTATATATATAATGCTCTCTTTTTGTTATGAGTATACAAGTCCATACTTTAGCTGGGTATAGATTTTGGGGGGATACAAACTTTTTTTTCCTTAAAAATTATCTGTAGAAGTCACTTTTTAATATAATTCTTAACTTTGATTCATTATTCTGATGGCTCTAGAATACTGATTTATTTTATGCCAAAAGACTATGTTTTGGTATTTCCACTATTGCATATCTTAGATTATCATTTTGGTATTCTCATGTGACATGACTATTTGACACAGAAACAATTGTTAATTACCCCATTGTGTTTGACATTTTGTGTCCCTGAATATATAGCTGAGATTTTCCTAAATTTTTAAAATGTAGCATACTTTTTATTCTGCCTGTATACTTATTTTTTTGCTTTTGTAATTAAAAAAAAAAGTGAGAGTCTAGGTCATTGGCATATTTTCAGTAAAATTTCCTACAGCATGTATAGTAACAATAGTATGCTTTTACTGCAGTTTCAGAAGGTTTTCTACAATTATGTCTTTGATTTTTTTCTTCTGTTTTAATGTTTTTCTTGGAATTTTTGTTTAGGATTCACTGCATTATGGGTTATGCTTTAGGTTGGAACACGTCATCACTATACTCTTCATTATACTCTACACTGATTTTTAATACGGATTTTAATTCTTCTACTGAAATGCTAATTTTCTTATATTATACCCTTATTTCATCCAACTCAAGGCATATCCCTGGACCTTTTCTCTATTCTGCATTCAGTCATGCTCAGTTTTATTTCAGTTTGATGTCATATTATTTCATTTGTTTTCTTATAGAATGCATGCTTTCAGGAAATTTCTGATAATATGAAGTGACTTCTCATAACTGAAGTTTTCTGCACCTTGAATGTATTATTTCTTTCTTTTCAGAATCCCTTCAAATTTCCTATCATTATTAATTTACAGTTACTCATTTATGAATAAAAGAGATTGATTCAAGCCCAATGTGTGTCATTAACCCACTGATCTAGTAGTGTTTAGAAGTCTCCCATCAGATCTTAAACTAATATCCATGTGATGTGCAAAAGTATAGGCCCGGTTTTGGAGGGCTGTGGTTATTCAGGTAGCATCAATTCTATTGTACTGTAGAAGCAGCTCTTACTCCTTTTGCCAAGCTTATGGAAGATAATTTTTTTTCCTGCACTATTTAAGGCAGTATGTATTTCTTCCTCTGTTAGAAAGAGTGTATTTAAAATCTCAATCTCCTGAACTGCTCTGAGAGTTGTTACTGTCTTTGTCCCTCCTAGTTCTGAACTCACATCCCAATGCACTGTTGCTCCTTCACTTTAAATCTGACAACTGTTGCACTTTACTGAAATTGTTGTTTATGAATAGAAAAAGAGCAGGAAGGACACATGAGAAAGAGAAGTGAGAAGGAGAGGGGCAGTATTCTCTTGAGCGCTAGTAAAAATAATAGATGTGAACACTGATTAATATTCAAACTATTACTTTTGAAACATTGCATCTCTTTCTATGGCATGAGGTGAAGATGGTGTTCTCAAAAGTAAAAACGTATGTATAAGCAAATAGCAGGGACAGACCATGGTGGGCATGGAGACTGACTACGAGCAGATTATATAAGTGGACTGCATACAGGAAAGGATGGAAGGAGATGAAGCTGAGAAAGAGGTCAGGGAATTCATCACTATGTATGTTTGCCCACAGAGTTTAACTTTATCCTGAAAGAAGCATTGAAATGTTTAAAGCAGGTGTGCGATACAGTGGGACAGAAAGATCTCTTTGGCAACGATTTGATCAGAGCAGAAGGAGTCTCCTGATGGGGAGAGTGCATAGAAAGTAATTACAATCATCCAGACAAGATAGAGGTCTGGAGGGAAAATAAAAAAGATTTTGTGTTTGGAATAGAGGGCAAGAGAAAGGGAGGAATCTAGGATGGTTTTTATGCATTTGGTTATTGTTACAGGGTCAATGAATGTGACAGTCACTGAAATAAACTGGTTTGTTGGAGAAACAGTATGGATTCATAGTAAGTTCAATTTTGGAAATTCATTAATGATTTCGGATAGAAAATTCTCTACATAAGCAACGAACACTTTAACTTTAGTGGAAGTACAACAAAATGCTACCAAGGATAAAATAAGTTAAAATTTTGTATGTATGTACTGCCTACTTTAACAACTTGGATTGTGGTATGTTATTGTTAACACAATGAAAGAGGGGAAATTAACCGGCAAGATCAGTATTTAAGTCAGTGTTGTGTTGGTAGCACAGGGGAGTGAGAAAGAGCCTAACTTTGGAAGACAAGAAATTACTACCCTTGGATGGATTTTACTCATTAACAGTAGGATTTGGGGAAGGCACTTAGTCATTTAGCTCCTCTGTTCCCTATTTGTAAAAGATAGATAACATCATCTTTCAAATTATTTCATAGAGTTTTCAGATTTGAACTAGACAGTTAATTCGAAATTGTTTCCATATGCTGGTTTCATATCTAGAATGATGAAAAACAAAATATTAGATATTTGTTGGAAATAACATTGAGGCAAAAATTTTCTGGTGCACAACCATAGTATGTAAATAAGACTAGTCTTTGACAAACGTGTTTTAATACCACCTTTGACAAAACAATATATTTAGTTCAATTTTTTAAACATAATAATTTGGAGACTAGAACATTGCAAATGTAAATTCTGACATATTACAAATGAATGAATGAATGAATGAATGAATAAATAAATAAAGTTAAATGATACTACTTAGTGCCAGAGAGAATTTTCTTTTTGTGATCAATTTTTTAATTAGCATTTTCCTTTATTAAAAATATAAGAAAAGAGAGAAAATAGTTTTGCATTCAATATTAATATAATTTTTGCCTTCTGGCTATGACTACATCATAAATATCATAGCCAAACTTCTTACAGAACTAAATACAGAGCGTTTCATATTCCTTCAAACAAGTTCACATAATTAAGAAAGTGTTTTTCAAATGAAATAGAATTATCTCGTTTACTCTGCTGTATTTACATATGTCTTTCATGAAGAGCTATTTGGCAGTAAATCTAGCTGTTCTTTAAATAAGCATACTAAAATACTTTTTCAGAGTCTAAAGTTCTGCTAAGAAGAAAAAAAAATCCACACCAATTTTGCCTCTGAAAAGATATTATCACTGCTCTTTTTGTTGGTCTAGAGACAAAATACTGGAGAAAATGGAATTTTACCAAAAGCAAATGATGAATTCGCTTCCACAGAATCTTATCCCACAGTTTTTTTTATAAATCAATAAAAAGTAGTGGATTAGGAAAAAAGACTACCTATTTGCCTCAAAGTATTTTGGAATGAAGAAACTGATAATTGTTTACCTAGTGGTAATCATGGGTAAGCTCCCTTTGGGTAGAAGTCCAAATGAAACACTTAAACATTGCAAATTGTGTTTGTCACAGGAAGCCCTACAGATTTAAAACTCAAAACAAGCTGGCCCCACATTGGATTGGTAGGTATTATTAGCTGCTGTCCATTCAACAGCTTAGTTTGGGTGGGTTTCACTACAAAGTTTAAGTGTTTGGGCATTCACATCTTACAGAGATTCTATTTTAATTCTGTTGGTACAAAATGGAAGATATTTTAACAGTTGAGTTTTGAGAATAATACCTTTCCAGGTTGTGGGTGACTGTCAAGTGCATTCATGTTGATACCATGGGATTAGTCTAGTGGTTCAGAGTTGGTCTCTGCAGCCAGGCTGCTTGGGTTTGAATCCTGGCATGGCCACTTAATAACTATCTGACTTGAAACACATTACCTTCCTTCTCCGTGCTTCAGTCTCTCTAATTAAAACATGGAGACAAAGAGTACCTCTTGTAGTTGTTGAGAGCATATATGAGTGAATATATAAAGTATTTAAACCAGTTCTTGACAGATAAGAAGTACTCAGTAGTTATAAGTTCCTGTTACTATTATCAGATCAGAAAATTGTTAATACAACATGAAGCTGACAAACAACAAGGAAAAGGTTAGGCTCTTTGGCTAGTGCCCTTGACATTGAGGGATTTGGGGAAGAAATACACTATTGATGTGGGCCCTTCCAAAAGGTGTCTGTCTCTCCTTCCTATTGCTTGGGATCAATTTTAGAAAACCAAGAGGAGGAGGAGTATATGGCTATAACCCTAAAGGATGGTGACTTAACCGGAACCCACAGTTCTTTTCTTATTGGTAACATTCATTCCTAAATGACTCCCTCCTCTTCCCCTCCCTGCCCCCGCAAACTTGCAAAGCCCACATGCCTCGCTTGAGAAATACATATGCCAAGCTTGAAATTTTAAAATTCAAATTCCTTTAATTTTTTTGCATACACATAAATTCTGGCAAATTTTAATGCTGGAAAAAAACACATTTTGCTTGTTGGAATGCTATTATCGCTCCAAACGATTGAACAGATTTCTGCAGCCTTTCTAAATGTAATTCATTTCTGAAAAGACAATAAGGATAAAAAATTTCTTCCTCAAGGGTCATGCTGGGGATGCTTATAAAGTACTTTCTTTGTACTTATACAGAAAAAGTTTTCTCTCATCCATAACTAACTAGTTATTTTATACACTCCTCTTTTTAAAACTCCCAATGAGACAACACAGCTTTGCCAAAATGAAGAATGAGTTTCAACTGCAATCTATAATCCTCATATATCCAATTAAGACAGATAGTTTTAGGTATCCAGTTGGGTAGGCTATATTACCCACTTTTTAAATCACATACTAATCTATATGTTGTTGTCTAGCTCTTTCTTAGAAGTGGTTAACATCTGCAGCCAGTTGACTTTAAGCGGAGGAGACTATCCTTCATAATGCGGCTAGGCCTCATCCAACCAGTTGAAAGCTCTAAGAGCAAAACAGGTTTCTTTGAAGAAAAAATCCCATGTGGGTCTGCTGTGCTAGCTCTTGCCCAAAAGTTTCCAGCCTGTAGGCCTGCCCTACAAATCTGACACTTTGCCCAACCAACGCCCCCCCCCCCAATCTCATAAGATACTTCCTTGAAATAAATCATACACATATATGTATGTATGTGTATATACACATACATACATATATACTCATGTATGCACATGTATAATCATGAATACGTGTGTGTGTGTGTGTGTGTGTGTGTATGTGTGCACAGTCATTGGTTCTTTCCCTTTCTTTGGTAGAATCTTAATATACACTTCATCTCGACTGTGATATCAAACATAAAGTACAAATTTCACTTGCCTAAGACTTTTTACTTAAACTATAATAACATTACTTATTTTCAAAAGAATTTAAGTATCTGACACAGCTGGGATTTAACTCATTGAAATATTAACACACACACACACAGAGAACACATCAAATTGAACACGTCTGTGTAACCAACACCCTCATCAAGAACACAACATTATCTATACACTGGAAGTTCCTTAAGCCTCCTGGTTATCACACCCACTCCACCCTCCTGGAGGGCGACTTGTGTCCTGACTTTTATATACACAGATTAGCTATCAGGCATAAGATTTTAAGTATGGTTAAGTGAATGTGATTTAAGGATAGATGTCATTATCTGGAGATCTTGAGTGAAGTCTTGAAGCAAAGTGGCAATCTTATTACTCAGAGGTTGCTATCTGTTAGAGCTCATTAAAATTTAGAACAAATAATGCATTTTTCTATTTTAAAGTTTTTTAAAAAGTGTATATTATTAATTCTACTCCAACTAACAGTTACAGAAGGCTAAATTTATAAAGCATTTAGTAGGCAGATTTCTACCCTCACATTACTTAATAATTAATTCCAAAACAATTCCATAAAATGGAAGTTTATGTTTCATTTTAATTCAGATTAGTAGTATTGTAGTGGCTTTACTAAAAGAATATTCTAGCTTTTCCATAGAGGCACATAGATCAGTTTCTTTGCAGAAAAGGGACTTTCTTATACACCATAAGAAAATGTCCTGACTCTTGACATTTACAAGGTCTATTATTGGTAGCACTTTATGACTTTGTGCAGCTCCCCTAGGCTTCTGCAGTTGTTTCCCAGTATCACATACGCAATCAATCCACAATTCATCACTGGCAAATTCACTCACAATAATTTCCAACTTGATGCACATTTTAAAATTAAACAAATATCGGAAAGTTATTGGTGTAACTAATGCCACTTCAGAACTTGCATTACAAAAATGCTACCTCAGTTTTAGAAATAAAGTCAGCTTCCATACCCAGAAAGGCTTTAGAAAGATGGATCCTTAGGAAATGATGCCAGGAAAGGACTCCAACATTTTCTGTGTACAGTCCCTTAAGTACTGTCTCCTCTGGCCAGAAATCTCCCAGACACCTGTCAGTCAATTTGAGCACTCAATCCCATCTTTCTTTTGGAAGACATTACTCAGATCTAAATATACACCACTCCCCAATCTCTTATGTTATACAAAATTTCATAGCATTTGATTTACTGATATGAAAAAAAGAAAAAAAAGACATCAGGGGGAATGGAAAGCCCTTGTTAACAGCTCTGCCATTCTAGATCTATTTGGTGATGAGAACAGAGTCAAATTAATCTGTCTGGTGAAAATTTCCATGTGATAAAATGTATGTATTTGTATCAGAGTTATATAGGTACATAGCTTATCTTTACTAACATACTACAGACTTCTTAAGGAAAAGATATCTTCCTAATAAAACTCTGTGTTGCCCTGCAGTGTAAAACAGATGCTCAATCAATATTTGTTGCATGGATTAAAAATAATAACCATCATTTAATTTTAAGTATTAACCCATTGAAATTAGAACAAATTGTTCTAATTTGCTTTAAGGATGAACACTGTTTATCTTTCAAAAGAGATTTAGATTTCCTGACCATTGCCTAAACTTTTAGAGGAAGAATAAGCATAACAAATCTAAATGAAGTCTTGATATGTCAACACCTGGGATGCTGAACATTATTCTATTTATTTCATCTTAAGAAAAAGAAGACCGATGAAAATAACCAAGGGGACTGACTAGTTTCCTTACAGAAAAGAACTAGGAGATCATAAAAGAACCATGACAATTACATGAGCAATTCTTGCAAAATTCTTGATCTCATTTCTTCTTTAATCAATGTTTAGAGTTAAACTTCTTGAAAAGGATATCCATTCTACTTGGATCTAACTTATCTTCCCCATTCTCTCTCAACTCCTCCCTAATCTACCTTTTGCCTATACCAAATCTGTTCTACCCAAACTGATCTCCAGGGGCCTTACACCTCAGGCCTCTTATAACATTTCTACCATTCAACAAAACTGACCGCTTTCTCTTTTCTGATGTTTTTGGTTTGGCTTAGCTTCTAGGATACACACTTCTAGAACACACTCCTTCCTCTGCATGCTCCTTCTCAGGAATTTATGCTGATTCCTCCTCACATACTCTAATGTTGGTGAGCTTAGGGCTCACCTCCTGCCTCTTCTCTGCCTGCATCTTGATACTCTCCTTGGTCTCAATGCCCAGGTTACCTTCTGTATGTTGATGACTCTCAAATCTACAATCTACCTGCTCCCAGTTCCAGCTACCTATTCAACCTTTTATATGACTTTTATATGGCACCATTAATGTATCCAGGCTAACCTCTGTCTTCTCCTAAACTTCCCCTGATCTTTCACTGCAGACTTGTTTCTCATACATTCCTCCTGATCTCAGACCCAGGCCCAAACCTCACTTCATCTCTACCTCCTCTCTCTCATGCTCTCCATCCAATCTCTCAGCAAATCCTAGTAGCTCTATCTTAAAAATGTTTTCTGAACTTAGCCATCTCTCCTCAGTTCCACTAACATAGTCTCTGACTTAGGTTATCGTAACTGTCTCCGAACAGTAGCCTTTCTGTTACTATCATCTTTATTCTGTTACTATTGTCTTTTCTCAATCTAGCAGCTACAACGATCCTATTAGAAATTCATCAGATCACATTACTCCTCTGCTAAAAACCTTCCATTACCCTCCTAACACACTCAGAGCAAAACCCAAAGTCCTCACATTGGCCTGCAAGGGCCAACCTGATCTAGCAGCCTCACTTTTTATGACTCTTTTTTCTCCCTCGAGTCACACTGGTCTTCTTGCTGTATGCTCAAGGTTTCTGCACTAGCTGTTTCCTCTGCTTGGATTACCCTGTTCACAGATATTGCTCCCTCACTTCCATAAAATGAGCTTCTCAGAGAGACATTCCTTTTTTTATCATATCTGAAATCGTAACCACCTCCATATTCCTCATCTCACTTTCCTGCTTATTTTTTCCAAAGTACTTATGGATATGTGCCATACTATATATTTTGCCTATTTAAGACAGAACAAACGTTCCAAGAAGACAGGAAATATTCTTTTGTTGTTATTTTCTGTTAAAACCACATCAGCTTGAATGTTAATATTTAAATTATTTGTTGAATGATTGTGTTTCTTCCTTTCTTTTTTCTTGTCTTCTCTGCCTCCTTCTTCTCTCCCCTATCCTCTCCTCCCCTCCCCTCTTTTACACTCCTTCCCCTTCTTCTCTTCTTTTCCTTTCCATTCTCTTATCTATTGTCTCTTCTCTATTTATTCTTTCGATGCTCTCCTTAGTTATATGGTTTTAGTTATCACAAGAAGTATAATCCCAAATGTGTTTAATAAGTATTGCAATATAAAATATATTCAGAGACATCCGTTCCTATTGAGGAAAGGAGCTGGGCAACATAGAAATAAAATGTCTTAAGTAATTGGTCATTACAATGTGGGACTTATATCTACTATCAACAACTTCACTCAGTTTTATATCATTTTTGCTTGGATTATTAGAGTAGCCTCTTATTCGTTATACATAACCTATGTGTGAATATCTCCAATCTTTCCTTTATGTAGTTATCGATATAATTATATTATACACATTTAAATTTATTTGATTAGTTTCTTATAGAGGAGAATGGTAAAAGTTATGATGATGAGAAACATGTCGAATTAAATATTTTGAAACTGGAATGAGCTTTGTTCTTTCTGTCAAAAATTAAACATATATTTTCTATATGTGTTAACCATCTCGAAAAGACATTCTGATGAATGCCTGTGTGATATGTGTACATAATATTTCTATTGCTTGAAAGATACTTCTTAGTTCAATCAAAAGACCTTTGTGGCTATTAGAGCCTTTTAACGTTTCATTCTTTTAAAGAAAGTAGAAATAAAACTGAAACCTATCCTGAGGATCGTGATGTATTCCTGTAACTCCATGGACTTGCTCATCACTATGCTCCAGTTTTGGTTTGGTCAGCAACTTCTTCGCTAAGAAAGTCATCCATGAAACCCATTCTAGATCAATTCATTTCATTGTTAAGTTACGGTATTTAAAATTACAGAAGAAGGATAAGTTTTCTTGCAGAAAACACAAAAGTAGAATTGTTTTTCAGATCTTTCTCTATTTGAGTGACATTCTTCACTGGCCCAAACTTCTTTGGCTAATTGATTCTCTAAACAAGACCTCAGCCAACCTTTAGAGCAGCTGTTTCTGGAATAACGAACACTGGCAAGTGAGGGAATAACTGTGGCTTGAACAGGCATGCATTTGCTATTCCACCGCATTCTAAATTGCCTTCTCTGAAAGGATTGCTTTTGATGACCAAATGCATCTTGTTTTCTCTTGGTTAAAAAAAAAAAAAAAAAAAAAGAAGAAGAAGAAGAAGAAGAAAAATACAGACCTATTTTTTAGACCATGATAACACAAAGCAGGCACTGGGAAAAATGGCAAGAGTGAGCAGAAGTCCTAATAGGCTGGCCACTGTGACTTGAGATATTTTTCTGGGAAACCCAGTAATGCCTGTTTCATTTTGGAAGAGATTTATTCCTTTCCCCCAGTGGCATTCCAGAAGCTTTGCTGTCTGTTTCAATTACAAATCCCCAGTCTTCTCATCACAGACTCAGGACTATAACTGACTTCTGGCAATTTGTGATCAAACCTAAAGCATTTAGCTAGTGAATTGTACCATTTATTGAACATGTGAAAATCTTTGACAATTGGGGCTGAAATTAAAATGTCATTTAGTAAATGAGTGTGTTAATAGCCAGGGAACCTCATAAGAGAAATAATTGGTGTCTTACTTAAAATTCTAGAATTTTAGAACTAAAAGGGAACTTAGTGATCACTTACTATAACCCTTAATTTTACATATGAGGAAAAACTGAGGCCAAAGGGGATTAAGTACTTGGCTCAAGGTCATATCCTGCTTAAATAGAAGCTCAGTAGCCTGATTCCCTCAAGTTGTCTATTTCATGACCCATGATCCTCGTTTCACACTAATTAGCTTTTGCAAAAGAGCAAAATTGGAAGCCAAAACAAAGATCTTAGGTGTTTAGTTTCCTTCCTTGACAGTTTTCTTTTCACTAGTGGATGGGCATGGGGTAGAGGACAATTGTGCCAGCTGAGAGGCACCTGACACTATTCCTTAACTTCAATGTATTTGCAGTTGTTACTATTGCAGATGAGGTGAAGTGGAGGGTGATACAATTATCTTTTCTGGAAATAATTACAAACAGTTAAGAACCTATTGGGGTCTAATAGTAGAAGGCACGGGGGTGTTTTGAATTGCTGTTTTTTAGTCAGTATGCTTAGACACATTGGGTCTCTGTCAAAAGGTCTTGGGTGTGTCATGATATTCTGGATTTTCAATTACTTTTGGTTAAAGACGACTACTATCAGAAAAGCATGAGCCTAAAGAATAAACTTAGCAGACCTTTTGGAAAGGCCATATAGACTAAAATTTTAGAATGGTAATTAATTTATCATTTATGGGTAAAGCACTGGAGTTTTGTGGATATTCTTGACAGGATGTGAGAAGAATTTTTTTTTTAGTCTTATACCTTTAGAGTTGTTAGATGAAGAATTAATCTATTAAAATGGGCCCTATGGAGGATGGATGCCTCCAGAACTGCCATAGTATACTACCTCGAGTCTTGGTGACCCTAGAAATGTATTAGGATTTGAGTTTCTCCATATTTGACGGTGACGCTGGTTCTATGATAGGATTGTAGGTTGCCTCTCTCATGTTTTTTTTTTTCCTTTAACTAATTCTGAACATTTACATTTAATTGTGCTATATTCATGTCTTAATTATCAAGATATCAGAGTATATCGGCCACATGGTATATAGTTAAATGTTTTTTAAATGAATGCAAAAGGATTTTGAATTTGGACTTAATTTAGAGAAGAAGAGGGGTCAAATGAAAGGTTTCAACATTGGAGCTGGGCATGTTCAGTCAGGATTAGACAATCTCTCCCAGCACACAGGATCACATCACCCAGAGGTTCACAGGCATCCTCATTCCTATATTTCTGTCAATACAGTTCGGGAATAAAGGAACAGATTGCCCATCGAGCCATCAAATAATGATTAACAATATTTTGTGGTGGCTGACACTGATGTTTCCATGTATGTAAATTAAGAAATAGGGAAAAGTGTGGAATCGTTAAGGGTTACCAAACCTCCTATTTCTAGTAATTCATCTACAAGGATAATAGATTCAGGTGTTCTCAACAAGTATTTGTTGATATTCTGCTATTTGTGAAATATTTGGCTTCCATAAAAATGGAAGACCCCATATGTTCCATATGAGAAAGTCCAAATTAGAATCTCTGTTAAATTTTATTTTAACCTGAAGATTTATATGAAAGAAGATAAGACAACCTGACTTCTCGGTACTTTCACACACTGTACGTAAAGCAATACATTGATTCCCCTTATACTACTTTGAGCAATTCTTCCCAACTGACTGATGATTATTCAAATAGACCTTGGCTCTAGGATGTTAGTGTTGGTGATTATGAAGAATTTTATATGTCATATAAACGTTGAAGACAATATTCATAATTTATATTGCATAATGAAAGTGAATTCAGAATTTAACGAGTTGATTTGTTGGAGCATCTGAGCTCACTGGAAAGAAGTGCTGATAAAGGTATAAGAGTTTTCATAGCAGAGAGGTGTTGAGTCAGTAACACCTCATTAGGTGCAAGTGCTTTATTTTCAGGGAAGAGAAATTAATCATATTTTCACATCTTGCAACATTTGTATTTGTAGTTCAGCATAAAGACCCCGTTTCTATACTAAAATTATCTGTAAATCATCTTTCTTTAGGCCACAGTCTTTGACCTTTTGATAGTGGGACCCATGCTAAAAGCTCAAAATTGGTGAGGAGTCACACCGAAATGTGGGCAGTTGTATATGGTACACCAGGTTGTTGCCTATCAAGGAGTGTAGTCTAAGTCACTCCAGCTGAGTAAAGAAGAGGTGGATGAGCGAGGTCGTGAGGAATACAAAGGGACTCTTTTTGAAAAATCCTTTTTAGTAAATCTAATAAATTATGCACTATCGGACTAAACAAATGTGGTGCTGAATTTTCTAATCCTTGAAAACTTTTACAATAGCTATGGAAGTCAACAAATTCATAGGCAGAAAGTATTTTTTCTTTCTTTTTTAAATTAACTAGATTTTTTTTTATGGTTAGGCAAGAAGGTGAAGCAGAATAGTTCATGGATTCTTCTTATAGATAAACCCCCAAATGCCAGAGAAGACATAGCGAGATTCATGGCTCTCAGAGCCGTCCCCAGACTCTAACACAAAAATTTTGAGAAGCCTAGAGGAGGCAGAAGATAGTTGGGTCTCTGTGGAGATGCCCAGTGAAGACCTGGTGGGAGAGATGATCAGGGCTCTAAAAAGGGACTGGCGGAGAAAACATTGTCTGGTTGTGCCCTTTCCTGTTCCTCATGTTGCCCTAGGCAAGCCACCTTTCTGTGTTGTTCCAGCTGTGGGACAGGAGAGCTGCTGTGCCAGCCAGGCAAAGGGAGACATGGACATGGCAGTGCCTGGGCCTAGCTTGGTGAAAAGCAGCAGTGCTGGCTGCACTAGACTGAGCTGCTGATCAGCATTTCCTTTTTGCCCCTGCAGCCTACCTACAATAGGTAAAGGCTACAATAGTTAATCAGCTATTTTTTTAAAGTTGATTGTTATATGTTTCAGGTGTACAACATTATACTTTGACATCAGTATACATTACAAAGTGATTACCCCCAAAAGTCTAGTTACTATTCCTCATCATACAATTGATTCCCCTGCACTGCTTTCACCCACCCCACACCCCAATTCCTTGGCTTCAGAAAGTCTTAATTCCAGCAATGAATTCTAGTTTTCTAGTATGTAGAATTGTTCCCTCAAATGCCCTATATTTTGTATACATTTATGTAGCAGCAATAAGAATGTTTTTACCAAAAAAAAGAAGTTGATTAAAGAGAACAATTATAAAAATTTACTGGTATACCTCAAATAGACTATTAATTAAAAATATACACAGGTGCATTTATTAAGATAGGCCTCCAGATTAGAGTTCTCTCATCTTTCTTGCATAAACCACACTCTTATGAATATATATTATTTCAATTTTTGATTCTTTAAATTGAAGTAAAAACTGTAAGATATTTAGAAGAAATCTGAAAGAGACTCATTCTAGAATGTTTGTGATAATTCCCCAATTATTAAAAATAGGTACATTGGCTATACTTACTCTGGCCAAATTGTTTTTGAAAAGAACTCATAACTATTGTTTTTTCCCCCAATCTTATTTTTATAAGAACAAGTTTTCTCTTTTTTCACTTGTATTTCATCAATTTCATCAATATTTGACTCAATTATGTTCGATAACAATATCAACTGACATTAAATAGGCCTGAGAACAAACTAATCTTTGTAGTTATACTTAATTGGTGGAAGAAATACTTGGGCATGAGAGTAGCCTACTACTTTCAGACATTTACATGTTGTGAGCACCTGTTAATTTTAGAGAGGAAACTGAGTCAAATTTTTTTCAGGTGCTTTATTTAAATAGATGTTGCCTTTTATATTAGCCAAGATATCTGCTTGTCTCAGGGTACTAAAAGAAAAATATATACAAAAATAATAAGGTTTACATGGAGTGCAAGCATCTTTTTTTTTTTTTTTCAAAAAAGCAATATACAGAACAACCTATAACAAAGGAAAGAGAAATAATACTTAAAACAAAAAAATAGAAAATTAATAACTATCCTGAGAGGAATTGGGAAGAATTGTAGATGCAGGAAGTTTATACAAAATAAACTTGGAGATTTGTGGCATAAGATATTTAATTGTCAATGTAACACAAAATATGTTTTGAATAGTAGACTAGATATAGACAAATAAAAAGTTAATATTATGCAGATACTAAATGCATCAATAAAGAAAAAAATAGTAGAATAAGAGAAAATTTAATATATGTGGATGATTAATTATTAACACGACAGAAGTGAAAAAGAATAAAGGGGTGAAAATAACTGAAAAATGTTCTCTAAATATTAAACTTCTATAGCCAAATAAACTATGATTTAAATACTAAGATAAAATAAACAAACCCTCCAACGTATAAGATTTTAGGTTTCATCACATAGGGACACCTTTTAAAAGAACTCTTACAGAGTGTACTCTCAGGGGAAGAGAAGTGAATCTGGAAATAATGAAGTATGAAAAATGAAGACAAATTCATTGTTATAAAAATAAGCAATACCAAAAAAATGTACAGCCACAACGATCTAAGAATAAAATTCTAAATAACATCAAATTGTAGTATGAAAATCTGTGTTATGAGGAATAGGTCAGAGAAAGGCATGAGCTTATAGATAATTTTATAATTTTCATGGCTAAGACAGATATTTATAAACTTAAGTAGAAGTATGGGGGGAAAAGAACTTCATGAAATTTCTGTAACGGGTACCCACCAAAAGAATAAAAATAAGATGTATCACTATTAAATAACAGAAAAAAACTGAGCCAATAGAAATAAGAAAAAAAAATAAATGAGATAGTTATTGTAAAATAAAATATAAAATAACACAATAGACCTAATATAACAGTAATTACAATAAATGTACATGAGTTCAAATCATGATTCAAAAATGAAGACTCAGATGAATTTATCAAAATAAAGCAAGATCTAGAAATATATTGCCTTAAAAATTTAAAACAAGGTATATAAAATTTGAATATAATGAAATATAAAGGCAAATATAAATAAAAAGAAAGTTGGGTAGCAATTTTAGAAATGACAAATACAATTTAAAGATTAAAATGTAAAAGGAAATAAGAGGGATGATATATGCAAGTAAAAGTAGTAAAATAATGAAGAAATATATATATACCTATTCATATATCCTCAAACTATAGAAAGCAACAAAATGATGGATAAAAAGTGGTTACATCAATAATTATAGTTAGAATGTTTAACCAGTAGATCCAGAAGGGGTAAAAAGCAGTATCGAAAATTAGACTAATAGGATTATATTATATGTGAAAATATTCACATATAATTTTCACCCAACAAAAAGAAATATATTTTGAGCACATATTTACAAATTAAAAAAATAAGCTCAATATATTCCAGAGGGTTAATACCATACATATTGTATATTTTAAGAAAGAAATTTGAAATTTTTAGTAAAAAGATAGTTAAATATTTCATGTTTTTGAAACTATAAACATATCATTCATTACAAAACTCTTGACCAAGAATAAAATCTTATGGAAAATTATTAAGTATACGGATACAAAAACAGCACATGTCATGATTTGTGGGATGCAGCTAAATCATTACGAAAAGTAATTTTTCTGATGTTATATTTATCAAAAAGCAAAAAACAAACACAAAAACAAAAGCAAATGAACTAAATAATCAACTCAAACAGCTTAAAAATAAGCATCAGAATAAATCCAAAGAAACAAACAAACAAAAAAGAAGCAATAGATCAGGGAAGAAGTCAATAAAACAGGAAACAGCAAAAAATGATAACAGTAAAGTGTGAACACATGGTTATTTAAAAAGACTGATAAATTATGCAATGAAAACAAGTCAGGATTTTAGAGGTAAGTTCAAATCTAGAAAGTGGAAAATAACTAGTTGAAACAAATTTAAAAATTGGAAACAGTGTAAGAACTACATGCCAACAATTCAGAAAACCTAAATAAAATATATTAATTTGTTATGATTCTCATGTGTAATATAAGCTTTTAAATGACCCCATTCCTCCCCCCAACCCTGCTTTTTTTTTTTTTTTTTTTTTTTTTTTTTTTTTTTTTTTTTTTTTTTTTTACTTTAGAGGAAAGTTTACTGTGGTGGACATGCCAAAGAAGTCTTTTACTCCAATTCAAAATCATGGTAATGTGCCTGCTTCTGGAGGCAAAGTAGCTCAGACTTAGGGTCATATCTCTCATCTTTCAGAGTTTACAAGAGAAGACAGATGGCCTTAGTATGTTGAATGAGCTCTTAGTAAAATTCTATATCCAAAATGCGGGTTGATGAATAAGAAAATAAATTATATAATTATAGAACAAAACACAAAGAAAACCCCATTGTACTTGAGGGCCAAGGATTCATCATTAGAGAGGCAAATATTAACTCAGATTAACCCAGTCATGGAGGGTGATCTTAACTCGAATGATTAGAATGTAACTGGGTACTTTGAGCCTGAAAGAGGTTTTCTAATTTTCTGTATGATTCTATGAACCATATCCCGCTGGATGCATCTTAGCCTTTGATTACACTGTTTATTCCCTTGATACTCAAGAGTTCTGAGTGACTTTCTGTTAATATTAGTAACTTGGATTGACAACCAAGGAATTCAATCTCTCTGTGAAGGGGGGAGGATTGGTCATTTTAAGAGCGAGTACTTTTTTATACCTTGAGATCTAAAAGAAACATTTTACTTTATTTTTATTTATTTTTCTGAAAGGGAATATTTTAGATCAGAGTAGTATGGTAACATCCTGAAAAAGACTGGACTGTAGTACTTCTCAAAATAATTGGGGCCCATAGATAGACTTCCTAAGGGAGGAAAAAAGTTATTCATTCTTCTCAAAAGCACATGTCAGAATATCCATCATTCATTTAATAAGGTGTTTGCTAGGATAGCACTATTATTTTACATTTAGGTAATGGGCCCAGTAGAATAAACGTCTGGCACATTAACCGTGAGATTAGAACAAAAGCATTTGTATCTGAATATTCAAAATATTAGCTAGAGATTATAAAATAAGCTCTAACAATAACTGCCCTTGTTAGCTGGCTGGTTCTGACTACAAAATACCATGCTATTCCCAAGAAGATTCTTTATTTTAGTTCTGACCTGGTTGTCTTCTAGGTTGATTTCAGTCTGGGTTCAGCACTTCCAGAGAGCAGTTATGAATATCACTCTCATTGGCTTTATGCTTGGGTCCAGGACTGTTAGAGAAAACCAGGTAACAAATTAGTTCAGGAATTGGATTGTCAATCATCTCTAACTCATAAAGCATACCTGATAAATTTTGATTTACACACAAGGCGTGAAGTAGAGTCCATTTCTTTGCCATACCCTAAACTTCATTTTTGGAGCCTGAAGAATTTGTTCATTTTTCTTCCCAAACCTGGTAACTTTATTTCATATTTTATTATAATGAAATATCTGAGATAGTCACTTTGCTTTAGAGTAATGGACTTAGCTGATAAATTGATGGAGATATAGAGAACTTCTTTGTTAAATAAAGACATTTGCTTCTCACCTCCATGTAGAGAATGAATGTTGTCTTTTTGTGGTGCAGAAAAGTAATTAAACAACAATTTTTTTAAAAAATAGGAGTGTTATGGATAAAAACGAACATCTAATAATTATCAAGGATTAAAAATAATCATCCCAAACAGTAATAGTTGATAAAGGCAATGCTTTGAAGTTTATAGTGATACTCATATGTCATCTTTCATTCATTCAGTCATTCAGTCGTTTATTTAATATTTACAAAACACCAACTATATAGGCAACAGTGAGCTACCTTTTGATTCCAAATAGATCTGTGAATTGGGTGCCATCCACACTCAAGAGGTACAGCATATGTTTCTATGGCAGTCCTCTGCATTGTTCTGTGATGAAATTGTCTTATTGATATTTCTGTTTATTTAGTATTTCTTAGGGCTTCAGAATTATCAGGACCCTGAGGCTACAAACTTTAAATAATGCCATACCTAGCATGAACAGCTGCATGCTCTCCAAGTACCCAGTATGTACAAGGCAAATAGATGTTCCATTGGAGTTAGCAGATGTAAAGTTTTGACAAAAACTACTGAGCAGCGGACAACTATGAATAATATATATATTAGTTATGTGAGAAAATAGAAGAGGTAACTAGAAAAGATCACTTTAAAATATTTAAGAATAAGCTCTCCTCTGTGCTTCGTTTAAAATTAAATGCCCATGTCAAGCAATTTAATTTAAATTCCAGTTGTAGTGAATATCATTTGACTAATTACTTAGATTTTTATCATACCTACAGTTCCATTGATTGGTCTATTTGATCATCTCTTCCTCTAAACTGAGCTCCTTAGAGTATTTTAGTCTTTCCATTTGTGCCTTCCTAGCATTATGAACAGTATTTAGCACCTAATCGGCATTCACTGTTAAGCTTTTTAAAAATTATTATTGATAAATTTCCAAAGATTATTTTTCTGCCTATGGGCAGTGTCATTCAGAAGTCATTATCATAAAAAGTATCTTTTCTATATATCTGCTGGAAAAAAAAACTGTTCATCTCATTAAACTTCTATGGAGAAATGGGTTGGCCTTACTTGGTATTTATACTGTACTGAATTCAGAGAAATTCCAATTTCACCAAGTTACTTATAACAAAAATTCAGTAAAGAATATCCAACTACAAACAAAACAAAGCTATTTTAAGTGCATCATCTGACCATCAGTTTTGTGTTCACCATCCCCTCCCTCCCTCCCGTTAGTCAGTCGGTGTAAGGGACGGGGGGAAGGACGAAAAAAAGAAAGGAGAGGACCGGGAGGGGGAAGGCGACAAAAGGGCGAGGGGGCGGGGGAAGGAGAAGAGGGAGGGGGGAGGGAGGGTGAGGGAGGGAGGGAGGGAGGGGGCTTCTGGGAGGGAGGGACGGCGGAGGGAGGGAGGGAGGGGAGGGGGAGGGAGGTGGGCGGGGGGAGGAGGAGGGTGAGGGCGGGAGGAGGGAGGTCGAGGGCTTTAGGAGGGAAGGGAGCGGGGGGTTTTCTTTCTTTCTCTGCTTGGAGGGCGGGGGGCTGTCTTAGTCATTTCTTTCTTCTCTTCCTTCTCCTTCCTTCCTTCCTTCCTTCCTTCCTTCCCTTTCTTTTTTCTTTTCTCTTTTCCATTCTTTTTCTTTCTTCCTTTCTTTCTTGTTTTCTTTCCTTTCTTTTCTTCTTTTTATCTTTTTTCGCCCCTCTCTCTCTGTCTTTCATTTCAAATTCTTAGCAAATTTCAATTATAAGAAAATTATATTTCAAATTATACCTCTTTTTTTATGTTACTTTTGAAATACATCCAAATGAACAAATCTGGATAGCCTATTATATTTTCTCCCAAAATAATGTGATACGTAAAAAATCTTTTCTTTGTTTGATCAAGCAGGGTACCAGCAGAGTAGCCAGAGGTAAAAAGACTTCTTAAAAAGTACCATTCTTCCCCAGTACCCTAAAGGCGCAATGTCATAGACTCATCAGCACTTTTTACCTTGAGAGAATACAATGGAAGTATCATGTCCACTTTCATAAGATGGTGCCAAGAAAGGTTCTAAAATGATGTAACTATTTGTATTCCCTCTTTTCCTATTCAGTTAAATGAGTGCAATTGCAAGGGCAAAAAAGGATACTACTGCTAAATCCAAAATGCTTCTACAAAAATGCCTCAAAGCTGATATTAATCGCAAACTTTTTATTGGATGCCTGGGTTGAAGTTGAAGACTTGTAATATAAAGGGTAGGTCATTTGTGAATCATGTCACCAATGAGCTGGTGACAGATTTCGTGACATGTAAAAAGAAAAATCAGCTTAAGAATATCTCAAATGTGTTGGCTGACCAGATATAAAAAAAAAAGAATGGCATTCTTGTAGTTATATCTTATGTATTCAAAAGCCCCTTTCCATTTACGGGGGGGGAGGGAGAGTTCATTATGTATTTATGAAAAACAAAATTACCTATTCATAACAATCAAAAGCAATATGTTTTGCTTATATCCATGGATAAAATTAATACAACTTTTCCTACACTAGCTCATTTACTCTGATGTGATTTTGAATATCAGGACAAAATGTCAAGAAGAATTATAAATTGAAATGAGATAAAATTCTTCAAGTAAATTGTTTTCTCTATAGAGTCACAGGAATTAATTATTTGTTATTCATGGAAATGTTAGCACTTCTAATTTATAGAAGGGCTTTCATCTTTACTTATGACTCACCTACAGGGCATGGCTCACCTGTAAACATCAAGGTTCATTATTATTATTGCTGGCACTGCCTATTAATAACTGGATATCAGAGCTGTGTTTCCAGTGACATGTTTAATCCGCTTTTGATTAAACCAAGCTTTCAATTATTCTTGGATATTATTCTCTTGAATCATACTTTTGAATATTAGGAGCAACAACCTTACTCTTCTTTTTCTCATGTACTTTTAGATATGTCCCTATCTTGTAAAAATGACTAGAAATGTTCTGAGACCTCACAGTGGCCACTCTTCCAGATCAGTGTGTCCTTCCCAAAACAAGTAGGGATGGGAAAGGCAACTTTCTAGCAACAGGACAACGCTTGCTAGGATCATTCAGTTTCTGAACTTGCTGCTGCTACCAAGGGTGGTAATTAGCACCAACCATGACAGCTTGTGGCATGACTGGGCTCTTGTTCAACACAAATAATCATTAGCTGCTAATGACTTTAAATCACTGTGAACAAGGCAGAGACTGACCCTGTGACCTAAATGTTCCATGGGATGCTTAAGTTACATGGTCTTCAGTAATGGATGGAGCTGGGTGTCTGGATTGAGAATGGGGATTTTTTTTTTTTAGTTCCAGACATAATTTCTTTGAACAAATTGAGACCCCCCCCAATTTACTTAAACAATGAATATTTTACATAATGTCATGTATTGTGTATATAAAATTAGTGTCATATGAAAAAGACACACAAGAAATGCATGAAATACTTCAGTTTGCACCTTTGTTAACTTTTAGGAAATGTCACTTTGGTTTTTCTTTCCAATGTGATTAGGATGTTTAGTTTTTTCAAATAATCACTAGGTGATGGGTCACTTAATCAAGATTGTCTTGGCTAAAATGGAATGAAGAAATAGAAATGAAAAATGACCCCCTCGAAGATTTTGGAAGGAAAAAAAAGGTGAGTTGGTAATTTAGTTCTTTATATATTTTACATATATTTAATATTTCATATGTTACTGAATTTATACATATAACCATATCTAGAGACAGACATACCAGAACAGAGGTTAATTTAACAAGAAGTTTCTAATGCAGCATAAGAAATATAAGAAATAAGAGTGGAAGGAATATAAAAAATGTAATAAATAAAACATCCGAGACCTCCCATTGCCATATAACCTTAATCATAGCATTAGTAGATGCTTTAACTGTTAAACTGTTAAAACATATGAATCGGCATGGACTGAGAGTAAGAATCTTAGATTCTGTTTTTATTTTATTTGCCACTCACTTGTGGCATAACAGCATCAAAAACAGTCACCACACGGAACCTTTAAAAGATGGAGATGCAGGGTTGTTACCATACCCCGGCAGTAGCCAGTGAATGGTATAAATAACCAGCAGACATTAAACATGGACTTTCCAAGTTGGAATTTTACTTTCAGATAAGCATAATTGCTACTTTCCTTTGCTAAGATTCCCTATAAATATGTATATATTTATTAAAAGATTATCATATATGGAATTGGTCTAACAGTTATTAGTCTCAACTGGAAGATAACAAGTAAGAAAAAAAATGAAATGTCTTGGAAATTTGCTTGGTTTCTTTTGTATTGATAGCTTAGGGAGAGTAAAATATGGAAAACAGGAACTAGGTTTTTCAGAATTGAATTCAATGATTTTGATATTCTAGGATGAAGGTGAGGTTTAGAATTTTTATGGTAATCTTAAGTGTTCATTCTCAGCTTGAAGTGTTTTATTCTAATTGGCTCAATTAAGTTGTAACTTTTCTTTACCAACCGGGTAAATTCTGCTTATGACAAGAACATGGTTAATATAGTAGTAAAAACTTATATTTATTGGGTGTCTGCCATGTCCCAAGAATTCGGCTAGGTACTTTCACATACATTATCTCATTTTCACAAAAACACCATCCAAATTGATGGAGAAATAAAAAGCCAAATGTAAATTGTATCGCAACTCTCATGAAGCATGGGGCTGGCTCTTGGCAAAATTGTCACTGTTTATCTTTGGTCTTTCTAGCCTCATTTTTTCTGCATTCTTTCCTAAATTCTTGCCCCATAAATACCTGCTCTAAAGAAAAGTATATGTTATTGGCTATTTGCATCTTATGAATATTTAAGCAATATCAAACAAAATCCAAGATGTTTTAATGCTAATATATTAATAAAATGATAGTTTATTTACTCCCTAATGCACAAGAATCTGGAATTCTCTGAGGTGCAGAAACTGAGAATCACAGGTGTAAAAACTGAAAGTTACTTACTGGACCTGGGGAAATAAAACCCAATTTCCTTGGTTATGGGTAAAATGATGGAATCATGATCCCAGAAAAGATTTACAGCAGTACTTTATTATTATTACAAGCCCTAGAACCAAAACTATAAAAGTGAATGTTCAATGCCAAATGAAAGAGCTAAAACACTGTATTTCTTCTTTCATGAAGAAACCTTAAATATATTTTTCATGTGTATTTGTGTGTGTGCATGTATGAGTTTCCATGTCTGTTTGCCCACATCTGTGAGCCTGTATCTGTGCATTGGTATGTATGTGCATGATTTACCAAAAAGAAAAAGCACAGACAATGCAGAAGATCATGATAGTTGTCACTGAGTGATAATACCCCAACAAAACAGAATCAGGAATTTTATTAAGCTTTAACCTGTCTATGGATAAATCCACATCAGGTTAGATTCATACAAGAAAAACAGCAAAACACCCTCATGAAGTTATGGGTGTGAAAAAAAGGGAAGGAAAAAAGAAGAAGAAAAATCATCCTAAAATTGTCAGTTTCAAGCCAGGTAAATGTGATCAAAGCCATAAAAATGTCTAAGGTGTAACAAAGCTACAAGTCTTAACTGGATAACTGGATGTGTGATGAATCTAGCTAAATCCTGTTTTTATCTGTGAATTGAGGATAATCTTTGAAATGAAACGTAGGCCTTCTGACTGCTTAGATTCTTCTTCTAGGATCAGCCTTATAATTCAGGTCAATTAAAGGAGATTTGCAGAAGTTCTGTGGTGAAAACAAAAGCAGGTTTTCATGCAACATGTGCTGAAGGGTAAGCAATAGACTGTCGGCTTCTTGGGACAGGATGTACAATTGGATATGTGCTAGGTACATTACAGAGAGAGCTTGAAGCATCCACCAGGGTTACAGTCAACAGTTATTAAACCCATTTCCTACTTATGTTCTCTAAGGTTCATCGCAGGCCTCCTTCCTGAAGTGACCTGATTCTTCTGCCATGAATGTATGGTGTGAGTTACAAAGCTTCTCTCAGTATAATACAGTGCACTCTTTTTATTATTGTCTTTTTCTCAAGGGCTGGGCATTTTCCCCAGATGGCTCCTAGTTAGCTCTTGAGAAATCAAATCCTATGTTGTTTTATGTATATTGCCCTACTGATTTAATGTTTTATTATTATTTAATATTTATGGATGTGACATCATAATCATTGTGGACCCATTGCAAACTTCCTTAACCTCATTTTGACAGTCTGTATCCACAGTATCCACAGGGCTGTAGATGCTCTGTGTGAAAAAAAAAAAAAAAAAAAAAGGTGGAGCTTTCAGAGATATCATTTCCATGAGATATCATTAGCAAGTTGCTAATTAGCATGCTTTGTCTGCATCATTTTGGATGGTCTCAGTCTTGCATTCAGCTCTTGTGCACCATGCATTATTAATTATTATATTATTATATTACTATTATTATTATTACCACCTTTCTTGAGAATACATCATGAAATTTCAATTCATGTAATTACATTTGGAAATAGCACATCCATCATTTTCCAATAATTAAGTGTGGTTATTTTATTGCTGATGTACTATTTGGTAAAACCTCAAAATTTCTTTGAGTGTTATTCTAGAATCGAGCCTATGAAATATGTTATCACAGATACTTAAAATTTTGTGGTAAACCTAATGAGATCTCAGGATAATTTTGGTGATACTTTATTAATTAAACCTCATCATCCTGAGGGGTTTAACTGGAGGAGGAAATTTTGAACTGTAATGCCAACTGCTGCAACCAATTTATAAAAATGTTAAGACAGTTAACAAGGCCCAAACATATACAGATTATTATTAAGTAAATTATAAAGTTATGCACGCCTCCACATGCACACATGCATGTAGACATACACATGTCTGTAGCAGTTGAAACTTTGTCTTCGCATGCAGATATAGTGAGTGAAATCTGCATCAACTTTGCAATCAGGTCTCATGTATAAAATCAATGCTTTCTTCACTTCCTCTCCCCTCCCATTTCCTCTGCTACGGAAGTTCATGGAGACTGAACCACTCTTAGTATTCTCACCTCTGATTGGTTTGATCTTCCAGCTACTATTTCCTTTGACATTGAAAGTCCTGGCCTGCCACCACCATAACTCCTAGAACTACTTTTTCCTACATTTGAAGTCACAAGGCTATAAAACCTGGTACAGAAAGTGCTGGGGAGCAGAAATTCCAGCAATCTTTAAGTTCAAACCTAAGCATGGAATCAACTTCTGAAAGCTGGTTGCCCCTCCATCTTTGCACAAGAACTATATGTTCCATAACAGCTAGGGATAGATCCTACCTTGCATTTACTGGGTATCCGGAACCTACAATTATATTATGCATAGAGTTTTTCATCTGTTAATGAAATAAGTGATTAAAATCTTTAGATATCATTTTTAATTAAAAATTTTACTGAGATAAATGTAGATTCACATGCAGTTTTATGAAATAATACAGAGAGATCCCTTGTATACTTTGTCCAGTTTTTCCCAGTGGTAACATTGAGTAAAAAGTACGGTATAATATCACAATCAAGATATTGATATTGATATAATCCACCAATCTCATATGTGTATATGTGCATGTGTAGGTGTGTGGAGGGGGTAAACTTGGGTATCCACTACCACAGTCAAAATATTGACTCTTGTTGCACCTTTATAACCACAGCTACTTCCCTCTTTCTTCCTTATGCCCCATCTCTAACTTCTATCAACCACTAATCAATCCTTTGTCTAAAATTTTGTCATTTCAAAAATGTTACACAAATGGAATGATATAAGAACTTTTGAGACATTTTTTCTGTTTGTTTGTTTTTGTTTTTTCCTACTCAGTATAACTCCCTGGAGATTCATCTAAATTGCTGTGAATCAGGAATTTGTTCCCTTTCATTTTTGAGTAGTATTCCATAGTATACATGTATGATAGTTTAACCATTCATTAAAGGACATCTTAGCTTATTCCAGTTTTGGCTATGACAAATAAGGCTGTTATAAACATTTGTATACAGTTTTAGTTTTTTTGTGAACATGTATTTATATTTCTCTGAGATAAAAGCCCAACAGTGTAAGTTACTGGTTGTATGGTAGATGCATACTCAGTTTTTAAAAAACTGTCAAAACTGTTTTCCAGAGTGGCTATCCCATCTTACATTCCCACAAGCCATGAATAAGTGGTCTCATTTCTCCAGTTTTTCTATACCTTTGCATTTGGTTTTGTCAGCTTTTTTTTTTTCTTAATTTTAGCCACATTCTCATAGTCGTATAGTAATATCTCATTGTGGTATTAATTTGCATTTCCCTGGTGACTAATGAACATCTTTTTCTTGTCCTCATTTGTTATCTGTAAATGTTTTTCAGTGAAATGTCTATTCATGTCTTTTGCTCATTTTCTAACTGAATTTGTTTTTTACTGTTTAATTTTAAGACTTCTTTATACATTCTAGATATATTCTTTGTCAGATATGTTGCTTGTAATTATTTTCTTCCAGTCTGTAGCCTGTCATTTCATCCTCTTCACATGTCCTTTAACAGAGTAACAGCTTTTAATTTCTTCACATCATTTTAACAATGCCACAAGTGGAGAAAGAGGGGAGATACTGGGGTCTATTATTTAAAGACCAACACCAAGACATAAGTTAGACTTCAATGTCTACAAAAATCATAGTTTCATATCTAGTTCAGTCTACAGATGACAACAGCTGGTGACAAAATAAGATATTTGAGGGCATGTTGTAGTAAGTAGTTCTCTATATAGACACTTATTCATTTGATAAATAATTATTCAGTGAGTCTTATGTGTTTAGCTATATGATGGTGATGCAGTGGTGATTAAAATCACAAGAAAGTCCTTTGCCCATTTTTTAAATCAGTTTTTTGTTGTTGTTGTTGTTGTTGTTGTTGTTGTTGTTGCTTTTTGGTGTTGAGTTGTATGTATGTGTTCTTTATAAATTTAGGATAGTAACCCCTTATCAAATTGAGAAATATTTTCTTCCATTCAGTAGGTTGTCTTTGTTTTGTTTATAGTTTCATTTGCTATGCAAAAACTCTTTAGTTTATTGTAGCCTCATTTGTTTATTATTTCTTTTTTTCCTTGCCTGAGGAGACATAGCAGAAAAAAAATATTACCAAGGGCAATGCCAGAGACTTTACTATCTATGTTTTCTTTTAGGAATTTTATGATTTTGGGTCTTACATTTAAGTCTTTACTCCATACTGAGTTTATTATTCTATGTAGTGAAAGGTGGTCCAGTTTTCTCAACACCATTTAATAAAACACTGTTTCACCCCCTTGTATATTCTTGCCTCTTCTGTCATAGATTAGATGACCATATAGTTATGAGTTTATTTCTAGGCTCTCTAGTCTGTTCCACTTATCTATGTGTCTATAGTTATTCCAGTACCACGAATAGACATTTCTCCAAAGAGGACATATAGATGGCCAATAGGTATATAAAAAGATGCTCAACATCACTAATCATCAGAGAAATGTACTTTTCTCCACAATGAGATACTGCCTCACATCTGTAGAATGGCAATCATCAATAATTCAACAAACAAGTGCCAATGAGGATCTGAAGAAAAGAGAACCCTCGTGTACTGCTGGTGGGATTGCAAATTGGCGCAACTACTATGGAAAACAGTATGAAGGTTCCTCAAAATATTAAAAATAGAACTAATGACCCAGAAATTCTACTTCTGCACATTTTTAAAAAAAGGGTAAAACACTAATTCAAAAACATATATGTACCCCTATGTTCATTGCAGTGCTATTTATAATAGCTAAGATACAGAGGCAACCTAAGTGCCCATTGACAGACGACTAGATAAAGAAGTGTTACATCTATACAATGGACTATTAGCCATAAAAAGTAAAATCTTACTATTTGCAAAAACATGAATGGACCAAGAGAGTATTATGCTAAGTGACATAAGTCAGACAAAGACAAATACTATATGATCTCACTTATACGTGGACTCTAAAGAACAAAATAAATGAACAAAATAGAAACAGACGAATAGATATAGACAACAAATTAATGGTTGCCAGATGGAAGGGGGCTGAGGGGCTGGGTGAAAATAGTGAAAGGGTTAAGAAGGACAAATTTGTAGTTACAAAATAGTCACAGGATGTACAGTACAGTATAGGGAATACAGTCAATAATATTTCAATAACCATGTATAGTGCCAGGTGGTTACTGGACTAATTGGGGAGATCACTTCGTAAATCATATAAATGTCTAACCATTGTGCTGTTCAACTGAAACTAATATAAAATAATATGAAATGTCAACTGTAATATAAAATAGAAGTAAAATCAAGAATGCATAACTAAAACTGAGGTAAGAACTCTGAAGTAATGTAGTTCTGTATGAGAAGACTATTTAACAGAGGAACTAAAATTTTCCTTAGGAAATAATACTTGAGTTGAGAGCTGAAGGATGAATAAGAGTTAACAGTGTAAGGAGTGGAGGAGAGGTTAAGCAGTGAGGGTGTGAGATGGGGGGATACAGTGTACGCAAAGGAGGTGCCACAAGTGCAGAGACCCTCCGGTGGGAGGAAGCATGGAGAGCTGAGGAATAAAAAGAATGGTAGCTGTAGTGTGGAGAGTTAGGGGAGAGTGACCCAAGATAGGGCTGGACTTTGGTCTTTATTCCAAAATCTATTTGAATGCTTGATAAGTTTTATGAGAGAGAAGTGAGCAATAACATGTAACTTGCATTCTGAAAAATGTACCCTAAATACTGTACAGGAAGAGAGAGGGAGCAAGGAGTGGCTATGGGTCCACAGTTAAGAGGCTTCTGTGGTTGTCTAGGTGAATGTTAATGGAGGTTTGAACTGAGATGCTTACAATATGCTCTCAGTAAAGTTTTCAAAGGATTCATAGTCAATCTTAGACAGAAACAACGAAGATAAAATTCAGACTACATTTTGTAGTTAGGTGTTCACAGAAATGAGTAGACTGTCATTTTGACACCTAGAGAAAGGACCGCTGCAGGAGTGGTTTCCTTTGGGAAGGCACAAGGACAACTATTTATCTGCCTTTGGGGCTGAATCTAGAGGCCTCAGTGCTTTGTCTTTCCACTCAGAGCTGAGGTGACACTTGACTCCAGTCAATTTTATGAAACTCCTCTTCAGTCGTACCTAAAACATTTTGCAGATCTAGGGCCCAAAACCCACATGTCCTGAATAGCTTTCCTAAGATCTAAGTCATTAAAAAGAGGTAGTATGTTAGAAAAAAGCAGAAAAGTCAGAAAATCTGATGGAGTACAAGAAAAGGAAGGGAGAGAGGGAAATATAAACAGAATCTATGACAAATAAGAATGAGGAATAAAGGATACATATGGCATGGAGTGCCGTCCATTACCAGTTGGCATTTTCTCATGGACAGAGGCTGACACGTGTGTATACCTTCCTTTCTCTAGCGATGATTGATGGTAGGGCTACTATTTTTGTAGAAGAAGAGCAGCAAATCAAAGGGACACATTGGCGTCATTCATGGGGGAGTCTTGAGAGCTGGAAAGTGCCCATGATAAAAATCAGCAATTATGTTACAGAAGTCACTGGAGGGATCAGGCAGAAGTGGGTGTAGGTACATCTTTAACATAAATCAAGGATGAAATTTTACTCTAAATTCACAGAGTCAGGTTTCCAAGTCTAGTTGAGACATTTGGTGTCTGTGTTTGTTTATACCTGACAAATCATTATTTCTTTTATGTGTTTTAATAAAGAGCTGAAAAAGAGAAAGGAAATATCTCTCAAGCTTTTGGATGGCAAATGAATTTTACAAAATGTTTTCTAATGAGCTAAATATAAATGATGCAAAACTATATAGAGCGAGTTTCTCAAAATCTCAATAAAAATAAAAACAAATATGTAATGAGCAGAAATATATTGTTCCAATCAAATATTTCAAAATTGCTCTGATTAATATGCAGAAAGTTCCCAGTCTCCATTGTGTTTACTTGTCTAAAGGTTTAACAGAAAAGAATCCCTCTATGATCTAAGAGACAAATGAAATCTAATATACTTTGGATATATATTAATAAACACATATTTAAGAGGTCAGTTCAGTTCTAGTGGTTTATGCTGCTTAAGTGTACTTGTTTGCTCCATGGAGAAACTATATGGTTTACTCAGCAAGTACAAAAGGGCTCATTTTTTATATTGCTGACATTTAGAAAACTGGCCTTTTTTCCCCCTCCTCAGCCACCATATTCACATTGTAATCCCAGCATATGGGAGGGACTGGCAACATTGGTAGTCTAGGCTGTGGGGAAGTAGGGGCAGCTGGCAGTGAGAGGAAAAAATGCTTAAAAGCTCAGGATGGCATTTTAGAACTAATTACAATTGTGAATGACTATCTCAGGCAGTGTCAACGCAGGGTTGCCTCTCTGAATATTACTTCTTTTTATGCCTGGAAGATTCAGGAAGATGCTTACTTTTCACCTCAGACGACCACCTTTTGCATATTTTCTTTTTGTATTCTACTGAGGCACATTCTGTTGGAAACTGTGTCCTAAAAATCATCTACGTACAGGTGTTGGACAAGGGGTTACATATATTAGCTAGTCCGTCTGCAAACTATATAAGACCAGATTCTTGCTCTTGTCTTACTGAATGAAAGAAGGAAAAATATCTGGAGATAGGAAAATCATGGAAATAAAAGTATGGACCAATTATATTTTTCTCAATCCCACCCATTTCTTTGACATAATATGAGATTTACAAATGATTTTATTGTTTAAACTCATAAAGTTTTTCTCACAATACTGTTTTACCTTAGGAATTCTAATCTATTTTGTAGAAAGTCATCTAATTTGGGGGAATTTTCTGATAGCACAAGATCCTCTGTTTCTTCATTGTTCTCAAATTTTGTAAAATGTAGTTGTTTTGCCTAAAGAGAGAAAATAATCAAGTTTCCTGAGGGAGAATTTATCAATATAGGAGAACTTTACCAGGGTAAAGGAGCTGGAATGCTGATGCTATCATACAGTTGGAAATCACTCTTTAGAGCTTGAGGAAAATTATGGCCAACATTAAATGAACAGAATGCCAACAACGCAGGATAGACAGTAATCAAAGTATCAAAAGGCTCAGGGAAATAGATAAACTACATGAGGCTAGAAAACCTGCCTGATGGCTATGTTCTAAAGGAGGTCGCAAAGGACATCCCATTTATCAACGCAGTAAGAAATGTTTTGAAAAGACATACTAACATAATTGAGAAGCTCTGTAGTGGCTATGCTCCATAGAACAGAGGTAGGAGTTGCCTTAACAGAACAGGGCTCCCTTATAGCAGGAGGAAATGACAGGATATAACATAGGCTAATTATTAAATGTCAAAAGCCAGTTTGGCACACTTACTGTAATGAGCAGCAAGGCTGGAATGGTAGCTGGGAGACCTGAGATGCGGAGAGCTTGCGACATGGTTAAAAGAATATGGCATTTCTAGGGGCAAGATAAATGGGAAACCAACAAAGATATTGCTCAATTTATGCAATTAAAATAAATCTAGAGTAGATCATCAATAGGCTAGGCAACTTCCCCAATAAAATATCAAAATTCTTTATCCTTTTTCTGGATCTGAGCCAGTTTACCAATATATAACCCACTACAGAAAAGATTAGATCCCCAGAAGAAAGAACATAGCAAGATCATGACAAATGTATATGGAAATAATTCCCCCAGCACTTTCACAAAGAAATCTATGGTACTTACTTAATAACTATCCACTGAAGACAGGGCAATATCCAAACATTTTGAGAAATGTTGGATACAGAGCCTATGAGGAAAAGATAAGAAAGTCCTAGCTCAGGTTTTGCTAAAGAGGTCTAAAGATCCGCCCATTAATAATTTTCCCAGTTTCTGAAAATATACTTATATGTAATGGGAAGAAACTACACACTGCTGCCTAAGCCAGTGGGGAAAGAGTAACCATAATGAGGAATACAAATAAGTCTCAGAAACAGCCTCTTGTTTCCTATCTTTCCTTCCTTGGACTGAATTCTCATTCCCCCCAGGTTCTGGGAGAGTTGGAAGTCAACAATGCAAAGCTGACTTCCCATCTCCTCAATAACTGGGTCATTCCTTCTCAGAGGAGCCTGAATCAAATGGTTGATGAAGAGATATAAAGTTGACTTCTTTGCCCAACTTCTGACAACTCTGCTATCAATATTTCTAGATCCAGAGTACCCCATGAGAATGGCTGAGGTCTTTGTGGTACCCACCTTCTCTCTGTGTTCAGTCCTATTTTCTTTTATCATTTCCTAGGTGGCAATGCCCAGGGCACTCCCCAATAAATGTAGTCCATGAAAATCTCAGTTATTTCAGAGTCCACTTCTGGGGGACCTGACCAACAACATCATCCTTTCCCTTTTCAAAATAAAAGGATTGTGGGACTTGCCCAACAAAATAAACTCACATTTATTTTGGTCAACTCATCCAAAGTATCAGGTATACTAAGTGATCTTTTGTTTGTGGGCTTCTTAATATGAAATAACCTTGATTTGGTGAAATGTAACTTGGGAAATAAGTTGATTCTTTTCTTTGGGATCCACCTAGCATTCCTATCAGAATTTAACCTTAGAATTTAAGACAGAGGTGGTTCTTTCTTTGGGGAGAGTTGTCTACTTCCCTTCCATTGTTGAGAACTCAGACTTGTCTTGAACCATACCACTGAGTTGAAAGGAGCCTCTTTATTCTCTTGGGTTATTACATGCAAAAAGGCACACTCCTGTGTCGAAATCCTCCAGATTTGAAATAAATACTTCTTTTCTCCTTTCTTTACAGTAATTAAGTTGTTGTTTTTATGATAGTAAATCAGGGACAATTTCTTCTTTCATTTTGACATTTTAAAATTAACTTCAATTCAAAATTTTAGGGTGCAGACTGGCTTTTGTCCATGATGTTCAAAAGACTTTATAGCTTTTACAACCGAAAGGCTATAAAATACTAAATAACTAGAAAAAGGTACTAATATTTACCAAGTATTTACTATGCACCTACCTTTATGCTTATAGTATGCATATGCATTATTTCATTTAATCTTCATAACCATCATGTATTATAATTATTCTTCCCATTATATAAAAAGTTGAGGGGTAAACTGATATGGCTAAAGTCAGACAGCTCATCAGCTGAATAATCAAGGTTCCAAATCCAAGGTCTTAAATCCAAGTTCAAAGCTTTTTTCCACAGCTAATTTGATTATGTGCTTTGTGACTAAAACCCATTTTCTTTTCATGGCGTTTTTTAAAGGTCTAAAAATTATATCATGCTTACCAGAAATATTGTGATTTTACAGAGAGTTAGACTCTACTGAAATTTTATTTCATTTTCCAAAAATCACATAAAAATTTCTGGACCGATTAAGAAGAGGAATCCCATTTTTTGCCTTTGAAAGCAGTAGGCCATATCATCGCCCTTTTTAATTCTTTGGTCTGAACCCGGAAAATATTTTCGCTTGCAAAGAATAAAAATTTTGTATTTAAAATATAATCAGTTGTGGCTCATGTGTGTATATATGTGCAAATATGTACTTGTGTATTTAATTTGTAAGACATATATCATTGCCTCCCAGAAGTGAATTGACTATTAGAATAGTTTAGAAATTTTTGACATATTTAGGGACTGATTCTCTGCTTATTTATCAGTGGTTTTAAAGGACATCAGATGAGAAGGGGCTGAGTAATGCTTTCCCTAATTGAATCCGAAAACAATGACGATGACTGTACAAGAGGAAGGACAACAACACGCTTCCTTTTTCTGTTGTTCTCTCTACCTTAGATATAGTTGACCCTTCCCCTAATAGAGTGGTAATCAAAGGAATAACTTTAGGATGTAAGCCCTTCTTCTTTATCATTCTAGTTACAAGAAATCCTGAGAACTAGCAGAGTATAATAGTCTAGCATAGCCCAGATAGGGACGTTCATTTTAGTAAAATAAATTGCTGGGAGGAGATAAGTGATTCTGGAAAGTACCAAGAAATAATTGTATGTGTTGTCTTAAGTCAAGAGCAGAATGTTGTCGACAACAAATATGTCACATTTCTTTCTCTGAGGAGAAAACCAGTGAGTGCAAAATATCATTCATGTAATTATATCCAGAGCAACTCTCACTGCTTTGAGGTCTGGAGCAATGACTCAGAGTGCACAAGAGTGTTGTCTATCAACAAGCACTTTCTACTTGTCACTAATGCCTCATTTTAGTATCTTGGGGTCCTTGTGTTTTTATGTGGGAAAACTCAAGGCTACCCAATAGAATCTATTTTGACACTGACTCAAAAGGGTGACACAACATCCTAATTAAGTGCTCTCACAAATGGTTAATCTTACATAGCACTACAGTTGTTCTGTTAAGTGCAAAACCTTTGGTTTAGTTACTTAAGCAAACACTGCATATTATGACCAATGAAAGCTCGGATACCCTGCAGTTAAACTATTGGAATAATAAGATATGTCATTCTTGCGTGTTTGTTATAATTTCTACACTGTTCTGTTTTATTCAATGTCTTGAAAGTTTAATATGATTAATTGCTTCTTGCTCTGGAAATTAGCATGTTCTCTGATAAACTGAGTGTTCGGGCATATAAATTGAAAAGATTTAGATTCTTGACACTGTGCATAGTATACAAGCTGATGAAGGGAACCTCACTATTGCATGCCAAGCAGGTTCTTCAGCACTATAGGTACACTTCTAGAAAGATTGCTGAAAATTAACAGAGACTTTAGAAAGTTAACCTCCATTCATTGCAAGTTTTTCATTTAAAAAAAATTATGAATCATTGAGCTGTCATTAAATAGGTGAGAAAATCATAAAGGTTTACTTTAAATACAACACACAGCCATTAAATAATATATATTTTCGAAAATACTCATGAAGGCTAAAGGAAGACACTAAAACAACTATAGATGGTAGTAGCTGTGGGAGAGTTAAAGCAACAGTGCCACCAATTATCTTTATCTGCTGTATTACCCCATTATGTAATTCATAGAGATATGTAGATATATCTTTATAGACTGGCTTTGGTTTATCTCTAGAGACAGATGTTATCATTTAAGTTGAAGCCAATACACCATACATTCATAAAAGCCAGATGGATGACACTGCTTATGGGGAATTTAGTGCCTGTCTATAAAGGCCAGATGGGTGCCGCGTCACAAAAAAAGTTTATATTGGCCAGCTATGGCTACACTCCAAAAAGTAATGAAATGTTCTCAATTCTCCAAAGAATTTCTCCACTCTTTGTCTACTGTTCTAATTGTCTGCAGAACCTTTCAGAACTGAGACTTACCATTAGTATAATCATATTATATCCAAATACAGTTGTTCTTTTGGTAGAACATAAAAAAATAAGGTGCTCGGTAACCTACTTGAGCCAAAGAAAATAAACCAGTAAGATTCTAAGAGAATTTTATGCCGGATTTTTCTTTCATTTATAAATGGTTTTGAGTTTATAGATGTAGCTAAAAATGTGTCAAAATGTACATGAGATCTCTGATGGAAAACACACCAAATCCATTTGCTTTACCTGTACTAACACACTAGATTTCAAAATCTTATGGTAAATGAAAATTAAGGTAAGCCTGAGTGGAAACTGAATCAATATTCCGTCTTTATGTGGTGTCCTCATAAAACATTTATGTTTGTGACTTGTTCTCTTTGCTGACTTGATGGCTGAATCGGTTATGCTTGGTTTCTTAAATTTTCAGTCTCATAAATAGTTTGTGGTATAATGTTATGTTACTTAAAAATTGTAGATTTACAATTGATTCTTTAAATTTAAGGGAGAACCATCTCAATGCTTTATAAATATTCAAATTTATGAATATCCCAATAACAAATTATTTTCTCCATGAAACTTTTTATAGTCAAAGACCCATAACTGTCTTAGATTATTTTATATTCTCTCATTTTTCCCTTAACAGTCACAATTTTCTCTCATTTTGGGACTATTTTGTTCACAGAGAAACAAAATTTGTGTCACCTCATGATTTTTACTCTCTACATGGTGATAAGTAGAAAAAAACAGATTTTAGTTAGCTATGGATAATGAGGTCAGTAAGCTTCTAACTTGTGTGACATCCAACTCAAATTCGTCAAGGTTACTCGCTGTTGGTGAAACCATAGATGTTAAGTCTGTGAATACTAAGAGCTTACCATGCTGCCTAATCCAGTACACCTGTACATGATAAAGCTTTTAAGGCTTTAGAGACAGATGGATATTTAATGTGGCTGGGCTGAGCAGAGGAAAGAAGCACTTTGATTAAGAAGAGGGAAAACATAAATCTCTCTCCATCGCTGAGGTCTTTATTGCTTACAAATTTCTCTAAATATTTCCATATAGCTTCTCTTTACACAAAGTTTGAGAAACACTAAGCTAAACAATGAATAGAATATTCTATCAAATTTTAGATATTGGAGCCAAGGGTTCAGAATGGATACTACTTGGATTGTTCAGTGAGAAATTGCCGTGGCCCACTATTATGAATATCTTTTTCCTCAAAATGAAAGGAATCAGATTTGTAGCTGAAACAATATGTCTTTTACTATCTTTTATACAGTATTGTTACTAATTGTATAAATATATGTAGTTATTACAATTCAGTTGCTTTAGGAAATTTTGTAAAAGTTCTTTATTGGACAGATGAAATTTTCTCTCACATTTAATATTAATTTTAATGATAGTACTAGTTCTAAAACTTACGACTCTTGGATGTACTAGAAAAGGTTACAGTCATATAAATGAGAGTGTTTAAAATGAAGTTCAGGAGTAACTGTAATTAGGGTTTTTTATTTGTTTTTGTTATGTTTTTAGCTTGAGGAAGATAAGCTGTGATTACATCACTACTTATTATTCAAATATCTGGATAAAATGATACTATTTGGAAACCATAATATTTTGTCTGTAATAATCTGAATATTTACATCCTGAAGTAAATTTCTAAAAGGTGATTCTAAAGTCTGAGAACTGCAGAGGTCATTATTGCAAAAATCAAATTAAAATAGGCACTTAATTTTTCTTGCTTGATTTATAAAGGGTTTTATTTCTCTAAACTGTATATACATATGGATAAAGCCAATATTATAATTTCTGCCAATTCTTTTTTGATCTTTACTGGATTTTAATCACACAGTGTGAATAAAATTAACCAAAATTTAAGGGTTTACATTTGGTTCGAAATGCACTACAAGTTTACAGACTTTCCCTAATGCTCTAAATAATTATTGCTAGTTGCTTTTGTAACTGAGGCAGATGTATAGCATTGATAGTAACACCAATGGAGTGTTTTAATTTATTAGAATGTTTACAGCCCCTTCAAGGCTGGTAGTGCCTAAATGCAAGCTAAGGTAATCATCTGTGAATTAGTTTCTATTTTCAAAGGTGGAGTTGCTATGGAAATTTAAACAGGATTTGACTGAAAAAGAAAGTTCTGGCTAAATCAAAGCATTAAAACATTTTAGTGAAGTTTAGATTTTGTTTCACTTTCCAAATTCGCAAATGAATTTCTCTAAGCATGAAAGACAGACGATGAGAAGGCTGAGAAGAGTGTGGTCACTGTAAAGTGAAGCACAGTCCTTGATTTCTGTGTAGTTGCCACCATTCCATTTCAATCTTTATTTCCAAAGTCTGAGCATGATTCCTTCTGTGGTTATCTACAACTAAAAATGTTGAACTAATAACAAAGAATCGTCAAATTATTATAATAGTAGGATTGCAGACAATTCATTTTCGCTTAAGAAACTATAGTAGAACTTGACAAAGAAATCAAGACAATTCTTTGGTTTCTACAATTCTGTTGCAAGAAGATCTCTTAAGATGGAAATTGACTGAGAAGTCCCAGACAACACCACCACATTTGCAAGGTGGACTCAGCAAGGGAGCCCTCATGTTCTGACCAAATCTGGTCTGGATCATCTTAACCAGAGATATAGATAAGGGATGAAAGAAGATCTAGGCTAAATCTATGGTATAACTATAGCATTTATCTCTTTCATCTTTGGTTTTAAGTAGACCAACAGCTCTGATCAAATTCAAGTTAGTGTTATCTTTTGAATGACTCCTCCCTCAAGAGAAGCTCCTTACTAAGCAGGGTGTGGGAAAAGAAAATGCAAGCAATAACACATACTTTTGGAGGCTCTCTGGCCATACTCCAGCCTTCTGTAATATGTGCCCCATTTCTTATCAGTCTCAGTATCTAATGCCTTTCTGCAGTTGAAAATGAGTGCTTTATTAGTGGTTTGATAGAACTTGTGAATTAATTCTTTACAATTGATAGAAAGAAATATAGCAGATAAGAACAGAGGAACAGAGAAGTGGGTAGTCTTAGTTACTGGGGCGTGAAAATACAAGAGGGCTGATGACATTAAGTGTTGATAGATGCAGGTTGCCATCTATAATGCGCACTAAGTATGACCTTGGGAAACACTAATGACTCCTGATTGTGGTACCAAGTGAAATGATACTATAGAGTCAAGAGGAATCCTGAATTGTAAAACCACCCCCAAAGGTATACAACATGGGTAAAATTGGTCTGAATTTCCAATACGTTCTCACCAGGGATCCTACTAAAGGGATGATAGTTACATAAAAACTAAGCACAAATTCACATGGAGGAACTAGAAAATGATTCTCTTCTTTTTGATGGATTAATGCAAATTATGAGAAAACCAACACATCTAAGAATAAAATTCATAAATCCAGGTCTTAGAGCTGTAGCTTTCTTTATCCCCAGTTCTCTAGAAAATGGAATCTGTGACAAAGCTTACATACTCAGGCTTTATCAGTAGCTGCAATCTTAGAGCTACAGGTCTGAGGCAAAAAGAAAACAACAACAACAACAACAACAACAACAAAAACTGAGGGGGGAATGAGGCAGGGAAGAAGGGAATATAGACATAAAAAGATACATAATCAAACTGACCATAGCTTCATAAAAAATACAACATATGACTTGGTTCACAGTGTTTTCCAAACAGGCCCTGACTCAAAACAAACCTTTAGGGCAAGGTCCTACAGTCTTTTTCTGTAAAGGGCCAAATAGTAAATATTTTACACTTTTCAAGGAATATGTCACACACAATTACTCAACTCTGTTGCACCATGAAAGCTGTCATAGACACTAAGTAAATGAATGGCCATGGCTATGTTCTAATAGCACTTAATTTTCAAAAATAGGAGGCAGGCCAGATTGGCTCTTTAACTATAGTTTGACAATCTCTATCTTAGAAAGAAAAGGAGAGAAATTTACTTGACCTTTCTTTGCTGTCTTTCTTCTCTCAATGGTCAAAGTTCTCACAACAAGGCATTCGTAATTCTGGATTTGCCACCTGCCCCTCCAGGTAATCACTGAGAAAACAGATTCTATGTACCACAGTTTGTTGTATCATCTGAGCTTGGAAATGTTGGAGGAGTTATTGCTTCCAAGTTCCATTCATGCTGCACCTGGTTCCAAGAACCACGGTGATGCCCACCACAGTAGCAGAGGCTGACAAGCTAGTACTGTGTGGTAAGAGACAATGTGGAAGCTCAAGCTGTCCACTTGAACAAGCAGCCATGGACTGGGGACTAGGACTACCTAAATTGAGTCTGGTAATGTGTCCTATTCAAATAAGAATTAGAACTTTTCATAAAGAAAATATAAGTTAAAAGTGCTGATTGAAACATATCTAATCTATGTGCTTTGCTTTAAAGTTTGTTAAATTACCATCGCTGAAAGATTTTCCCCATTTCTTAATGACTGAGCCTTAAATGGCTACAATTGGGATATAACCAACATTTTAAGGTAACTATTAAGAAGGTATCCCGTGGGGCTGTTATAATCAGCTGAAGAGTTAGTTGATGAGATGGCCATGGGAGATAAGACCCCATGTGTCACACACAGAAGTGGGCTAACTTGAGATATTGGCATCAGAGAGTCTGGGTTCAAATCCTGGTTTTGTCCCATGGATCGGTGTTTGACTTGCAGAAAGTTATTTAATATCTCTTTGAGCCTGTTTCCTTATTTATAAAATAGAAAATTAATACCGAATGCTGTGAGATTAAATAGCATGGTAAGTAAAATTGCATACAATGCTTTGTACACAAAGACATTTAATAAATGCAAACTGTTGGCTACTCTGTGTGTCTGCTTCATAAGGCTACTCTTATACTCAATGTGAGCCTCTTGAGAGGAAGCTTCCTATGGCTGACTCAGTTGGTCTCCATTCCCACCTTTACCATGTACTATTATAAACATGTAGCAGGGGTGACCATCTCTGGGACCTTCTCCAACTGTCAAATGAGCATAATTTATACCAACCTCTAAGCTTTTATTGGGGGCATAAATACTGTTTCACATATAGTAGGAGATAACTTAATGGTAGGTGCTATTACTACAATTCTTATAATTTACAATTCATCTCATATAACAAAAACACTCACTGTTTAGTTTCTGTCTTTTCTCAAAAGCCTCCCATATAGATATAATGGGTCATGACCAAAATAGTCAAATCTTTGAATTTATTTTTTTTTCTATTTCAATTCTTATTAGAACTGTCTAATAACATCAATACCACCATGAGCACTGTACTGTGCACAGGGCTACACAGCATTTTGAAACGATACAAGATCTGATCTTTCATGTAGCTTTCACATGACGATGCTGTGATCATGGGAAAAGAGAGTAAAAGCTCTTCTATTTTGAGTATTAACTACCTCCCAAACAGTCTACTGGTATGCTTTACATAGAGTTAATCACCAAAACAATCCTATGGGTAGGCACTCTTACTATCATTTCAGTTTACTGATGCTTGGAGAGTTTATATAACTTCCCCGAAGCCACTGAACTATTATTCCATGCCCCAACTGAAACATGAAGTTGTCCAGCACCAAAGCCTGTGCATTTTAACTATTCCACACTAAGCTTCTTCATGCAAATAGAAGTCACAAAAATTTCCTGTTCTTTCTGAATTTGATTTGTGACCTTGAGTAAATCATATACATTATTAAATTTCCATTTCCTAATCTCCAAAATGAGGTTGGTTATATTATCTTAAATTTAAATTCGCTCCAGATCTACAATTCTGTTCATACTGATTAGAAAAAAAAAATGTACATAATGATGATGATAAGTTCATCTGTGCCTGGGAAGGGGTGGGGATTCAGATAACATTAGAAAAAAGGAATAGACAAGGTATGCTCCTCCCCTTTTCCATCACTGCCCCTGCAGCTGGAAGTGCACATGTCCTCAGTAAGGTGGCAAGCTGATGCTTTTCAAACATAAGCTAGATCACATCATTCCAATATCTTTCCATCTCACTACAGGTGAAAGGCTCTACCTGATGTTCCTGTCATCCTTCTGTCTCTCTGCCTCACCTCCTACTCTGGCTTTTGCTCACTCTACTTCACTGTGATGGCCTCTTTGCAGTTCCTGGAACACACCGGTCAATTCCTAGACTGAACCATCCCACTTCCTATTCCTATGCCTGGATACTCTCATGACTGAGACACTCATTTCACTGGGTTCTTTAAGGAAATGACACTGGCCTCACAGTATCTTCCTGAGTCACTTGTTTAAAATAAAAAATAATAATAATAAAAAAATAAAAATAAAAAACCCTCCTCCAGCAGTAAATATATATCTTCATATGTATATTTCACATTCACTAATTTTGCAAAATATAACATCTATCTTAATTAGTAATAATCTCTAATAGACATCCAAAATTTTTTTTGGTTGACAAATAAAAAAGCTTTGTAGAAGGATGCCAAATGGAGAATTATCTTCAGATTTTAGTTTTTCTATCAACAACTGCTCAGAACTAATTATAATTTGTGTGCAAGCAAATGCTTAAAATTCTAAGTTTACACATTCAGTGAAAGTTGCATATCATGGCTATCAAAATCATTAAAACATCTTTAAACTAATTATCATATATTATAGACTAAATTCATTTTGCAAAAAAAAAATGAGAAAGTCATCTTTTTTTCAGTTAAATTCCTTTAAAATGATCTTGGTTTGTTTCCAAAAATCAGTATTGGGAACCTGCCTTGTTATGATTTCTAGGAGATCTACTGACTATTTTAGCCAGTGCTCCCTAAGCTTTAATATGTATATAAATCTCCCCCCCCCCCCCCCCCGCCGCCCCCAGGTCTTGTGAACAAGCAGATTCTGATTCAGACAGTCTGGGGCAGGACCTGAGATCCTCCATACCTAGAAGACATAAAGGTGATACTGATGCTGGTCCTCGGATCATCTGGAGGGGAGCCAAATTCCTAGTGCATCTGCCTTCTCTTAATACTATTATGGGGTTAAATGAACTTGTGATAGGAGAGAGATTCTCTCTAGAAAAAGCTTCACTGATACATTGACCAACTGGTATCATTTAGTGCTGGAATGAGATAGAGACACTGATGTTACAGACATCACTTCGCTGGAGAAATAAGTGAGAGAGGACTGATTTACATGCATTAGGCACCTCTGATGTCTAAACAGATGCTGGGAGGCATTCAGATTCTTCTCCATGAAAACTTATTTCACTGCTGTATCCTAGACTAAAATAGTTAAAAAAAAATACTATAGTATTTTAAAACTGTATTTCTCTTATTTTCTAATAACACAGCAGAGAAAGGAAAAGAATGAACACTTTAGTTCCTAAAATATGCAGTGAAATTGAATATGGAGTTGGGGGTGGGAAGTAGATTTATTTTTTAATATGACAAACTTGGGAACTACACAGAAAATAACACAGGTTTGCCTCTTTTTGTTATCGCTCTCATTCAACGTGGCTCATAAAACTTTGGGAATAGGGTATATTCTAGTGGCTTCACATACATAAGGGCTCAGTTTTGCAGGTGGAATATAGCTCAAGGGTGGAGAGATCCATATCATGGCAGTAATTTAGTTGAGTAAACATCTACCACTGGTCACCTCCCTGCAAGGAGTTCTGTTTGGAGTAAGCCTATCAAACCTTCTTTGGTTGTAGTTATTGACAGCACACAGAAACCTATTCTCATCTTGACTCTGGATTGACATTAAAATATGAGAGGATAGCAGAGTAAGATTTGTGTTTCTGCATCCAGGAATCTTTACTGCTGGCCATTCTAAAGGGCATAATTAATTCAAATATATCTTCATATTACCATGAAACTTGTGGGGGGAAAAAAAGTTTTGTTGTTGTTGTTGTTGTTTGTAAATCAGCAGGGTGCTGATTCATATTACTCTGTCTTGTCTTCCTCCATGTACTTCTGGTGCATGCTTTTGAGCCAATCAAATGCAAGTACCAGACCAAACCATTATAGCAAAAAGAGAGGTAAGATATAATCTCCCTACCTGGTTCGAGGGTGCGTGGCACCAAAATCATCCTGAATTCACTAAATTGTGCAGTCTCAGATTCCTCCCTTCTCTATGCCCAAAGAAGAGAGGGTAATGGTGTTCATGCACTAATGTAAGTAGGGTAAAATTCAGCACCTTGGGAGCATCATCTGAGAGTAGAACCTTAGCCCTTTTCAACTCCCCAGTCATGAAATTGGCTCCTCTGTTTCAAGGATACCTAAGATTTTAATTTTATTTGCTTCATCGAGCAACATCAGAAGCTAAAACAAATTAGTTCCTCCTTATTTTTACCTACGAAACTCATCCAGTGGTAAATGTGATATTACATTTTTCCCCAGGAAAGCCAATCATGAGTCAGTGTTAAGCATTGTACAATTGGGCATATTTCTTTAAGAAGGCTTATTTTATCAGAGTCATAACAAGTAAGCCAATATTGCCTTTGTTCTTATCCACTTCCTCCTGAGTACATAGGTTTTCTCTTTGTTAATGTTTCTTAAATGTAAAGAAGCAGGACTGGAGAATGATATAGGAGTTTGATGTAATAAATGATGTTACTACTTGTCTACAGAATTTTTCTCCTGAGTTCCATCAAATAAAAAAAAAATAATTAAAAGATTTTGTTTATTAACTCACTTAAACTTTAAGATACCTCTACAATGCAAATACTATTTATCCACTCTAGATGAGGAACCTGAGGCACAGAGAGGTTAAGTAACTAGTCCAAGGTCATATAGCTAGTACAGGTGTTAGGGCGAAGATCTGAACCAGGCAACCTAGCACCTTAGGCCATACTCTTCACCTCTCAGCTATATCTTTTGTCACCAACTAAAACAGATTTATGCACTACAACTGCTAATTTTTATGAAATTATTTTTTCTCAAGTACTACTTGGGTGTATAAGTTCTATGATGAAGTGGTAACTAAGTGATTTTTCAGATATACTAACTGCCTTATCTTTTTGATAAGGATAGGCTCTGGTTCTCATCCTAATTCTCAATATTTTTTATGTGTCAGTGAAAATAGTTCTCTGTCTTACTTGCTAACAGATTTCATGACCACGTGTATGAAAAATATAGCAATATTAACGAGAACCATGGAAAATTCATTAAGGTTATGTTTCAGCATTTGAAAACAGTTAAATAATACAAAAATGGGTAAGATGTGATTTGAAGGCAACAGTTTTACATGTCTTAGGAAGTAATTTGAGTATCAGAAATCCTATTTCTCTTTTATAGGCAGGGAGTGGGCATGCAAGCCTCATATGACATATGAATATGTTTGCTTAATGACTTACAAGATCCAGCGCCAGTTTGAGTTTATGAGCATGGCCCTGTCTGTTGCTATGAAGATGATGAATTGTAATCAATGTGTTCAAGGACATTAGATCACATCTACAAAGAGATTCAGAGAATATCTACTAGATGGTGTAGAAGAAAGTTGCAAACACCTCTGCTTAAAAAAAGATATTTTTTGGTGGAGCTTACTTCATCTTTCTATCTCATCTTTACCTTGTATTTTAAAATTCTACAATCAATTCTTTTGTCATTAGACTTTAAATCTAAACTATATCTTAGCATATAACTGGCTACCACTAGATGACAGCTATGTTTAATTTCACTTCAAAGCCTTAACTTTCCACTCATTTTCATCTAGGCACACAGTGAATAAATGCATTTAACAAAACAGTAGTTGTCCAATTCTGGTGTGTGCATGTGTGCGTGTATGTGGGGTGGGAGGTACATCTAGGAACAATTTTGTGTTTCAGGGTAGAAACTGGGCATTTCAATTTTCAGTCAGAATTATTTTTTATGACTTAGTTATAACCCATAAAAACATGGCCTTATAATATAAATGCTGACATAACCTTTACATATCCTCAGCTATAAATCAAGCTGCTATAAAACGCCATATTTGAAAAGTCGAGCTAGGTAAAATATTGAGTTAATGTTTGTTGGGAGAAGAGAAAGCCAACAAGTTAAACATTTTCAATTTCAGTCTTGAGGGAAATATAGACCCTTTTGAGTATCTTCAGTAACAAAATAAAATGTAAAATGACTATCATATATAAGTTAAATTAATGTAAATAATGCTCTTTCTGTGTCGTGGGGAGGGGAGATACTTCAATTAGAGGGTTATTATTTTCCAGTCCAAAACCAAATCTTTGAATGCCATCGAGAGTTACTTCCCTAAGGAATTAAATTTCCAACTTGTATATTTTGCTGGAGATTAAAAAGGTGCTCATTTCTCACTGAATGCTGTGAAAGGCAAAGTGCATGTGGAGTCAAGTGGAATATTATGCCAGCAGAATTCCCATTGAACACTTGATGTCATATGTTATCTGACACTGGCTTTTTCGTCAGGTCATTTCAGGATAGGGTACTATTGAAAAAGCATAGCCAAATTAGTGGGTGAACTGCTAACAAGTTTCAGCGATTTGGCTTGCATTCCAAAATTTATTAATCTTCATTCTCATTGGTCTTGAAAACTGGCTTTTCTGTGAACACTTTCATTACTTCCTGATTGTACTGGTATCAGAAACACCATAAGAAAAGTACTTGGGGGACAGATTTTTATAGAAACAATTGTCTTTGGGGAAGGAAGAACTTTCTGTTAAAAGGTACAAAGACTATTTATTTCTTGTTTATTTGTAACATGTGGAAACTGTAGGCAACCACATGTAATTGGTATGCTGGAGACTTGTTCCTGGGTATTATTTGGAATTTGTACTTTCCACAATAGGTTCCAAAGAATTCTCATTAATTGATTAAACAGGTAGAAGGTACCAACACATAAAATCAATTCTGCAAAAGCACTGTGGATCTGTAGAAATTTTTATTTTAAACATAATAGATGATGATTAAACTGAGAAAGTGTTAGGCTAAATAGAAAATACTATGTTTTACTGAATCTTAGGGCCTTAGGCTTAAAGGATATTACAAATTATATGATGATTCTCAAACTCTCATATATTCTATCTCACCATTTGCAATGAAAAACCTGGATTCTTTCCAGAGGGTAATGTATATATACTTATAAAATTCTGTTTATGTTTTAGTAATGGTTATGGAAAACCCATGTTCTCTTAAGATCACTTTGCAAGCATGTGCCACTCTGCCTGTGATTTTGGTTGGGTTATTGTTTGTGGTTTTGATTGTACATACAAAAATAATAGTTGAGTAGGAAAGGAAGAACCAACCTAGTTAAAGACTGGGCAAACAGAATCATCTATTGTTGGGCTTTGTTGGATAGATTTGAGAACAGTTTAATCCTGGAAGCCTAGATGCAGCCTCTAGGTTCCTCTTAAGGAAGTCTCAAATCCCAAGGATCTCATCTCTACAATGTGACAAAGGCCAATCTGCTGTATCTGTCTGCATTAGGGGAATAAAAAGAAAGGCAGCAAGGGGAGTCCCCTTTCCACTGATGGCTTGTTTCCAGATGGCCTAGGCTGCTTATCCCACTGCTAGCCTGACTTCCTTCTGTGTCAAAAGAGGAAGCAGAGCAAGGCCCTGGCCCTCTGATATGTGAAGCAAAAATTTAAAAAGCAAGTAGGAATGACTGCTTTGAGTGGATACAGGAAGTGAAAGAAGGAAGCAGTGCATGCCCATTTTCCTTCAAGATACAATAACACCCTCTGTAAAAATGTAATGCCAAAGGTGCCAGCTTTTGTCCAATCAGATTGGAGTGTACTCCTCCCACAGGGTGGTGGGAGGGGCAAAAGCTTGAGCAGACAGTTCCTCCTCTAGGACGAGAGCTGTTGAACGTAAAAAAAGACAGCAGAAATGACCTTGTTTCCCAAGATATTTCCCTTCTGACAACGGAATCCTTGGCATAATTTCCACACCAAGTGACTAACCAGAACTTGCCTGACTGCCTCCAGAAGCTGGACCTAACTCCTAGCAGTCCATTTTAATTCAGGATAGTGGTGCTTAGTGCTTACATGAAGCCCAATCTGCCTCATGCCTTCCATCATGTACTTTGGTGTTGTCCTTGGAGCAGCAAAGAACAAGTCTAAACATATAACGGATTTCCAGATATTTGAGACAGTTATCTCCCTCTGCATACCCCTTTCCCCCAAACACCACATCTGTCCATGAAATCCATATGCACTCTTAAGACAGAACTAGGAAGTATTTTCTGAAAATATAAGGATAGTAAAATCAGTTTCCTCTTAGGAGAACTGGCCACCATCATATTGTGGTGGAGAAATTCAGGTTAGAGACTGTGGGAAAACTAACCTTGATTGGCAGAGCACCCAGTAGTACTATGGTGATATGAGGTGCCTCTTCTCTCCTCTCACTAAACAGCACGGGAGTCTCCTGCCCCTCTCTGTGTATCTCCTTTTGCCTCTGTTCTCAAAATTGAAATTCTGCACAGTTGAGAGGACTAGTGCAGAGTTAAGACACTTAGAGCCAAGAAAATAAAGAGTCAGATGTCCCAGCAGCTTTCATTGCGTCCTGATTCTCACCACCCCCAGAGCAACCATGAAAGTAGGAGGGACCAGATGAAGACATTTAAAAATTGTTTTTGATCTAGAGCAAGCTGGGGCTCGGCTGCTAGCGGGTGGTTTGAGAGACTCCTCCTGGGGTCGGGACTTTAATGTGGGGTCAGAGACCTCTCTTACTCACCCTAAACTTAAGGTGGAAAGAGTGGAACAATTTCTTTAAAAAAAAAAAGAAAAGAAACTTATTTAACTTAACATACAATCTAATTAAATCAAATTCCATGGAAAATCCAACAGAAGCATATATTCAGCATAGCCATGGCCAACTTCTGGTCTTTTGCACATATCTGTAACTGAGGTAAGTGTGGGGGTGTTTTGTCAGATCTGTGCCATTCACTGGGTCTACAGTAAGATTTCTGTTAGTTAAGAATTCCATTTATCTCATACGTTATAAGAGGAGAAAGGAAGTACACTTATGTGCAATGTTAACAAACAAAATGAAACAAACTCTCTATGATATAAAGGCCCACACTTTTAAATATGTATACCACCTGCTAGAAAATGGATTTTATAAAGTTGGGACCTTTCTCTGAGGTGGATCTGAGAGGACACATATAATTTTCAATGGTCCCTTATGTAACAACCATTTTGATTGGGAACTACCTATTAAGTGCTTTGCATGACTATTAAAGAAACATTCATGAAAAAGAACAAATGTGACCCAAAATGTAGAAAAACTTACTCTTCAGGCACCTGTATATGACGTGGCAAAATATAAGCCTCTGTAATCACCTGGTAAGAATCTAAGACCTTTTAATTTCTTTAGTAACCTTGGGTGTTTATTGAGAGAGTCAGGGTTTGTCACGAGGTAAGTGTTGAGTGGATAAGGTTGTAAGAGCAATAGATTAAACTTCCTTTATTTCTTTTTCATTACATCACACGAACATCTGTGTTCCTGGCCAAATACATTAAGAAAAAATAAAAGAGGAAACTCTAAATAATGATTGATAAAATGCCAAGCAACTTCAGACCTTTGTTGACATTTGCTCTCTTGAATTGAATTCTAATGACTATATAACATGTAATTCTAAATCATGCAACTTAAAACATACCAGAAAAAAATAAATATGTGTTATCTCCTTTGGAGCAGTCATTCTGGAATGCTAGCTTTTAATCCAATAATTTTGATATTTTTCAAAACCATTTTATACTGTCCCTCTACAAGAATCTAACAGTTTTCCATGTAAATTACTTTGAATGTCTTAGCATACCTGGGCCTTAAGTCTAGCACAAGCCTCTTGTCTAGCAACCTCATTTTATGGAGAAATTTAATTTAGAAAATTCAAGTGATTTGTCCAAAATAACAAAAAGCTGGGACAAGAACCAAGATCTGTTTTCCACGATAGCATTTTTTGCCACAATATCCTTCTGCCTTTTTCCCCTTCAGAGGTGAACTGACTTAATTTGGGGGGCTGGGGGAATAGTAAGTTATTCAAACCTAAGTCTAGTGAATAAGATGGATGATCAACCCAGTGTAATGGGGCAAACATTCACTGGGAGCCGACTGTATACAAGGCATCCTGACAAGTGCTGCACAGGACACAAGAAATTTCAAGGTACGAGGTGTGATCTTACACTAACTCTAATAGATGGATCAAAAAAACTGAGCTGTGATTACAGTATAATTGAGAGTAGTTTCCTTGAGTTACTGATTCTGTATTATCTCTCTTCAATCAACAGGTTTCGATTTATAAAATCAACAGAGAAAACATCTACTTTAGTTAATACCTAATTGCTGTGCCCTTCTTTCAAATTCACAATGACAGGATTGGAATGAACAAAATTGTTAGCTTATGAAAGTCATTATTAGTCCTTCAAGTGAAAATAGGACCTAACGTTTTAGGTAGGGGTGCAATTATTATTTTCCGTAAAAACTGTTAGATTTTTTAGAATATTCATGTACTGCCAAGTTGCTATGTGGATAACCTTTGGGGAAACAAAATCAACACATGCAATCTGTGGTGACAGACCTTTAATCAATCCTGTACTATTTTGAAGTATTTCAAATATGGTCAGCTCTAAAACCTGCCACTTTTTAAAATCCTGTTATAAAGATAATGAATATTTTGTTAATCTATTCTTTTTGTTTCAACTAATTTATATTATAATGACATCACTAGCCTAGAAGCACAAGTCCATGTCTACATCTTTTCCTATTGTTTATTAATAAAATAAATGTCCTTTTATAAGAACATTTTATTATTGACCTATCATCAGAGGTTTGAGTTAGTTTTCTAGTAATAATCCTTACTTGGTAGATCAACACTTGTTGAACACACACTAGATATTTGGCACATTTTATAAACTATTAATTGCTTTATTTACACATTTAGTCCTCACAATAACTTCCTGAAATTTGTTACTAAGTCAATAAAGAAACTGAAGTTCAGAGAACTTAAAAAGTCACCAAAATTCATGGAATGAGAAAGTAATTGTGCTAAGATTCAAACTCAGATCTGTAGGTTCCTAAACTGTGTTCTTTTCACTATATTATTTGTACATGTTTCTTTAAATCAGAGTGCTTTGGGACCTTTCCCTATTATAATCAAGGGTATACACTACAAGCTGTCTAGCCTTGAGGGAGGAGAGAGTTGGGAATAAATGGTTGAGAAAGAAACAGTTATTAGTCAGATGGTCTAGGAACTCCTAAATCTAGTGCTTGGCTTACCACACTTCTCTGAAAGAACTCTGTGGGATATATATGCACAAAAGATCACCTCCGGCAAACATGAGCACTTTATTAATATCTGTGTCTTCGACCACATAGTTTTGTGTACTTTCTTGGGGATCTAAGTTGGACTTCCAAAGCCTTGCTTAATCCAGAAGCTGTCCAAGTTGCCTCCTTTCTCCTCTGTTTCTGTCTGGCTCCCACTTGGCTTTTCAGTGGAAACAGCAGAGAGGAGGGCACTTAGTCTTGAACGAGGACAGCCTGATTTTACTTTATTATACAGGGAGGAAGCAAATCCAAAGAGACAGGTTATTTGTATTCCTTCCAAGACTGAGAAATTCCTAGAGCCCTGTATCCCCTAATCCTCACCTACTGGTACACTCAAATTTTAACTCTTACCAACCTTGTGGAAATTATTAGCCTTGGGAATACTCATCTTAGAATTCCAAAAGATGGTGTAGACAGATCAGGAGTTATCAAGACCAAGGCAGGTAGAAAAATCCTATAAGAAAATGAATCCAAGCAGAGAGAGCAGCACGAGCAGTTTGAACAATGTGACTGAACATGGCCCGATTGCTGGAATGTCTGGTATGTAGTTTAGGAAAGATAACACATCAAATGTGAAGGAGTCAACAGTGAGAAGTTAGAGAGGGGGCAGCATCCAGATCCTAAAGAACTTTCCTGCCAAACCAAGGTTTTTGCACTTTATTCTGATGATATCACTTTATTCTGATAATATTGAGGGAATAGTATATATTACTAAACATTATATATTATATTCCAGAAGTTCAAGAACATGGAGACAAAGAGACATGTTGCGATGAGTGAGAATATGAAGAATGTAATGAATTTTTAATCCTCTAACAAAAAATGCAGACTTCATTGATTGCATGTAATTTAGGGCTAGCAATGTTCTCGGAAAAGGTACTGCTGTAATCAATGGAAGCTTTTAATATGCAAAGATCAGGGAATATCATCCCTGGATATGAAACTCAGGAGGTGGATTCTTAAGCTTAAGTGTCCATACAAGCTAGGAGCAGGGCATTTTCTGAATGATAGCAGCTACCCTTTGCATCTAGGCAAGTTTCATAGTGTGTGATAGGCATCTTACAAAGAGGCTCTTGGCTCCCTTTGGTACTGATTGAGTTCTCAATGGCCACTGACAGTGTGACCATACAGATGTCTACTGATAACATTAAGTAAGCTGCTGTATATTTTGGCCATGGCTGATGTCTCCCTGTCAACTGTCAAGCTGTAGAAGAAGATTCAAATTGGTCACATCTGAAATCTTAACCTATTAGGGAGTAGTAGTGTGCACATGTGTATGTGTGCATGTGAACTTGTGTGTATGAGAGACAGAAAGACAGACTGCCAGTGAACCAGAGCTGGGTCATAGATCTTGTAGGATATGTAGATACCTGAAGATAGGTATGGGAAGCCACAGTGCCCTGTCTCCCTGCCCCGCAAGGAATACCCATGAGCAGCTGATCACCCCTGCATCAGAGCTACAGCCTACTCTGAAGAGTGGCTTTGCTTTCTAGTTCTTCGACTCTAGCAGCCCAAAAGACTAGCGGCCAAGCTGTTCACAGTACACCTGGGCTCTCTAAGCTCTTTCCCCACCACTCCCTTCTCCTTCCTGGCTCCTTCTCTAAAACCAAACTACTAATGGTTCCATGAACATAGAACACAGGCCTGCTTTGCATATGCTGCACTTTTCCTGGAATCTCCTTCTTTCCTTGAATTCTTGGCAAAATTCTATTCATCCCTCAAACCAGATCATGAGTCACTTTGTCCAGGAAGGCTCATTCATGTAAATGATCAATGTGCCTTCTTTAGGTTCCTTTCATTCCTTAAACAGTTTCCCTTTATCCACTGGATATATATAAAATTGTACTTAAAAAACATAAGTTTATCATCTAAACCATTTGTAAATGTATAGCTGAGGACATTAATAGTGTTAAGTACACTCACATGGTTAAGCAACAGATTTCCAGCAATTTTCAACTTGTAAATCTGAAACTCAGCACCCATTAAACACCAACTCTTCATTTTCCCCTCTCCCCTGCCCTGGCGATCACCATTCTACTTTTTGTTTCTATTAATTTGACTACTTTCTATGTATCATGTAAGTGGAACCATAGTGTCTTTTTTTGTGACTGACTTAGCACAATAGCCTCAAGGCTAATCCATGATATAGCATTTGACAGGATTTCCCTTCTTTTCAAAGTTGAATAATATTTCATTGTGTGTGTGTGTATGTGTGCGCGCGCGTGCGTGCACCACATTTTATCTATTTATTCATCGATACTGGATTGTTTCCACTTCTTGGCAATTGTGAATAATGCTATGAGCATGGGTCTATAAATAGCTCTTTAAGACCCTGCTTTCAATTATTTTAAATATATAACCAAAAATGGAATTGCTTGATTATGGGGGGGGGGGGGCAACTGTCATACTGTTTTTCATAGAGGCTCCAGCATTTTACTAAATTACCACCAAAAGTCAACACAAGTTCCAATTTCTCCACATCTTATTGCTTGTTATTTTTTGTCATTGTTAAATTATAGCCATCCTGAGTGTAATATAATTTTTTGTTATTTTCAATTCTCTAATCGTTATGTTAAACATCTTTTCATAGCTTGTTGATCATTTTTAACTCATTTTTTGGAGAAATATCTATCCATGTTCTTTGCCCATTTTTGAATTGCATTGTTCGTTTTTTTGCTGTTAAGTTGGGGGGGGGTCTTTTATATATTCTAATATTAACTCATTATTAGATACAGGACTTGAAAAGATATTCTACCATTATGTAGGCCACCTATTCTCTTTGTTGATTGTGTCCTTTGATGCACGAAAGTTTAAATTTTGATGTAGTTCCATTAGTCTATTTTTGATTTTATTGTCTGTACTTTTGGTGACACATTCAAGAAATTAAGTGCCAAGAAATCAAATACCAAATCTAATGCCATGAAGCTTCCTCTCCTGTGTTTTCTTCTACAAGTTTTATAGTTTGGAGTCTTACATTAGGGTATTTAATTTGTTTTGAGTTAATTTTTGTATATGAAGGTTAAGAATTCAACTTCATTCATTTTAATATGGTTATTTAATTTTCCTAACATCATTTGTTGAAGATACTACTGTCCTTTCCCACTGAGTGGTCTTGGCACCCTTGTCCAAAGATCATTTTCCTTTATGCATAAGAGTTTATTTCTGAACCCTCCATGCTATTCCATGGGTCTGTCTTCATGCCAGTACCATACTGTTTTGTTTACTATAGCACTGTTATAGGTTTTGAAATCAGGAAGTGTGAGACTGCAAACTTTGTCATTTTTCTACATTGTTTTGGCTATTTAGAGGGGTGCCTCAAGATTCCATATGAATCATAAGGTGGATTTTTATATTTCTGGAAATGTCATTAGAATAGCATTGAATATCTAGATCACTTTGGTTAATGTAATGAATTGCATTGTGTCTCTTCAAAATTCATATGCTGAAGTCCTAACTCTTACTGTGACTGAATTTAGAGATAAGTACTTTAAAGAGGTAATTAAGGTTTAATGAAGTCATAAGAGTAGAGCCTTAATCCAACATGAATACTGTCCTTATAAGAAGAGACAGAAACTTCCAGAACACATGCACACAGGAAAAAACAAAACAAAACATTTAAGGACACAATAAGATGATAGATATTTAGAAGTCAAGGAGAGAGGCCTCAGGAGAAACCAAACTTGCTGACACCTTGACTTTGGATTTACAAGGTTCAGAACGTGAGAAAATAAATTTTTCTTATTTCAGTCACCCAGTCTGTGGTACTTTATTATGGTCACTCAACCAAACGAACTCAAGTTGTGTTGATATTTTAATAATTTTAAGTCTTCTAATCTATGAATAAATGATATCTTTCTATTATTAGTGTCTTTTTAAACTTTTTTCAGCTTTGTAGTTTTTGGTGCACAAGTCTTTTGCCTTCTCGGTTAAGTTTCTCTCAAAGTATTTTATTCTTTTTGAGGCTGCAATAAAAGGAATTATTTTGTAATTTTCCTTCGTGGATTGCTTATTTTAGTATACAAAAAACAAGTGATTTTGTATCTTGCAAATTCACGGAGTCTGTTTACTATATCTAAAAAAAATTTTTTTTTTAATTTAAGTTTTTCTACATCTAAGATTATGAACAGAGATGATTTTAACCCTTCCTTTTAATATGGATACTCTTTCTTTCCTCCCTTCCTCCTTTCCTTCGACTGGCTGGCTGACTAGTCATTTTTTTTGAATTACCATACCTAGTCCCTGCTTTAATATGGGATTTAACATACATACTATAAGCCCATATAAGTACATATACCTATAATATGTGTTTGTGTACATACATACAGAGACATGTACACATATCCATATGTACACTGGCCTTCTGTATCTGACTTATAGGACTGGTGGGCTTGGATTCCTTTAGAAGATTATAAGATTACAAGCTCAGTTTGGTTTTTTGAGCTAAAGCAGAAAGAATGATCTTCACATGTTTACACATATATCGACAATAGACAGTTGGCATAAAGTCTATCCTTTTGGTCTGAGAGATGGGCCTGGGGTCACTTTGAGAAAGAAGAGCTAGCAGCTGGAAGTGCAAATTTTAGGAGGGACTGTGAGAGCACAGTCCTCCTTCAGTCCCCATGGACAGATCTGAGTAGGCGACACTTGCCAGTGGCTCTGATAATCCGAAGTCTTTGACTCTGAGAATAATGCGTAACCTTGGCATGGGTCTTGCTACTTCCACAGAGGGAATCAGGAATACGCTTTGCCAAGGTGCATAGAGGAGGGGGTGGGAACACAAGAACAGGAGTATACATATTCCTGAGAATGCTGGAAAAACCATCATGAGATGCCCAGAAACCACTGGAAGATAAGTTGAGGGAGGGCTGAAGTCCCACTGCATGAAGATGGGGATAAAGAGCTGCTATCATTTTGATAGTAATGTTACCAAGACTTCACATCAAAAGAAACCCTGAAGTATTAATGTTATAGGGACAGCTACCAAAGAGTGGTTAGTATATACAAACTTGGATATATAAATAATTACCACCAGGAAATGCCTAAGTAGGAAAAAACAGCCTTCTTTGACACAAGGAGAAACTCTTGGCAAGTATCGAGTCATATTCCTGGCTGGTTTCATTTACTGAAAGTTAATGGGGTTGGTATGAATGTTGTTACTTAATTTTCTTGTTAAGAAGTTAATAACCAAAATTATTAGCAAGAAAGTTTTGCGATAATAAATTTCAGTTCTAAGGGAACAGTAACTAGTGCTCTTTTGACCAGTATTTAAAAACAGTGATAGTTTCTCATGGTTAGGAGTACAAATAAATTTTAGATGGCTCTTATCTCTTCCTTTCAGGTAGTTATGAGGAAAGGTTATCTTCAATTTCTTTTCTTCTAAGACCTTACAAGTCAGGTGGCTGATATTGGCTGGTGGTCACTTACAAGCTGGGCTAAGAAGTCTGGGAAAAGAAATATCAGTGTGAGGCCCAAGGCCAAAAGAAAATTAAACAGACAGACACACATACAAACACTCAACACATTTAAGAAATTATTTTTCATAATTTTAAAATCTTTTCTGAATCAAAAGTATGATAGTTGGGCTGAGATTTAGGGAAATAAAATAGTCTTCAAATTATAGCTTTATGAAATTTCAAATTCTGTAATGAACATTTTAAACAATTTGAATCAAACCTATTCAATTGCCATTAAGCTAAAGTAACAATTTTTACAATTTTCTGATTAGATAAATTATTTCCAAAGTCTTTGTTTTGATCAAATATTTCCTTTGTCATTGCCACTGACATTTCCCCTTCTAGGCTGAAGAGTTTTGAAATAAAGATCTTTGTCTCATCTTTATATATTTCCCATTGTTTCACACATAGTGGGAACTTGGGATATGCTTTCTTTTGGTAGAAACTCCACTGCTGACTGAATGACTGAGAATGTGATAGTGCTTGCTTTGTGGATAGTGAAATTCTGTTGCAGTTTTCTCTCTTCTTCCCAGTGTTTGCTATCAATGTATCTTTGAAGTAATTGGGTTTTATCTGTGGAAATACCAGAATATGGTTAACAAATTTTGAAACTGCTGAAGTTCAGTTAATGAGTCATAAGGAATTGCCTTGAAAATCACTTTTTCTACTGGTCTACTTCTAAGATAGAGTAAAAGAACCTCCACAGAAAGAAAAGATTGATTTTTTTAAAAAAATTCCCAGCATGTAAAGAGACTAAAATTAGGGAGAAGCAGTAAATACAGAACACATCCTTTATTACTTAACCAAGGGAAGTTGGATATTGCTCTGAAAATAACTACAACAGTGTAAAAATAGTGCCCATTTATATTGTTTTATGGTCCTCAACTGGCTATCTCAGCTCTCTTGAACACAGTACATTGCTGAGAATGTATTTTTCAAAATTTTTATTTCACTCTCAAGGTATTTCTAGAAACAAGTTAATCATTATTTTTGGAAGAAATTGAAATTAATATGAGTGTTATTACTCTTGAGGATCGGGAGATAGCAGATGAAACTGAGAAAGTGTAGTGTGCTTCATGTGACTGAGAATCCAATATCGAACCAACCATGATTTGGCATCTGAAATTAACTTTATTGTTCCTATTTGTAGTAGTATTTTCTCTCTTATACTGCCTTGGTGCCTTGAATAAATGATGGTGTTCACAGGTGAACCAATTGCTATGGTTACAGGGAATCTGTGTTACATCTCCTGTAAGCTGAAAAACAGAGTAGTTTAAGGTAAACATTATCCTTCCTTTAGAGAGAGAGCATTCTCTCATGACTACACCCATGACTCAGGCTCCCACTGAAAACGAGGAAGGTGTTAAGGTCCAGGTTCTCGTTTACTCTCCTGCCTCACTCACAAATGCACACACTTGATGCCCAATGCTATTTTCATCTCCAGAGGACCAGCTATCTTGGTTTCCAGAGTCTTGGGGTTGGGAGCAAGTTTATTGCTGCTGACACAAAGAAATCTGTGAGACCTGTGAAGATATATTTATTATTATAACATATTTAGTAAGCACTGGTACTGTCATTGGCACCAGATGACTGAGCCCTAATACTTCCAATGTTGCAACAGTTCATACTAATAGCACTGGTACTAATAGTAATACATACTTTTCCTCATCAACCATGTCTCTCTCCTCAGGGGTTGAGAGGGAGTTGGGTGTTTAGGCTCTGTGGGTGAAGGGCTAGTCTGTATTCAACCTAATTCAGTTGAGTTTATCTTGCAAGCTTGTACTAAGAGCCTACTGTGGGACAGATGTTCTCCTAGGTTCTGGAAATACCAAGATAAACCAATCTCTTTCCTCTTGAGGAGGTGAGGCAGATGATTGGTTTCTTTTTAAGGATGAAAGAGTGAGCTATGAAAAAAGACTTCTTTAGACTTTCTATTTAGATTTTCCAAAGAATTTGACTATGGCTGAGAGGAGATTTTTCTTTAAGAGAAATGGTGCAGGTGTGAGAGACCATGATCAACTAAATGTTGATTCCAGAGGCTGGAGCTAGAATTCTATTTCTTACTCTATATATGTTTCTATATGTTTTAACCCGTACTTCATGTTTCCTTGTGTCACCTTTTGGTTTATTTTCCCTGTTCTTTTTTTGTCCTTCTGATAATATATTTATAGATAATTTTTAACCCCCCTTTTTTCTCTCTCTTAATTTTAGATAATCTCCTCGCTAATTGCAGTTCTGTTGAAATTGGCTGAAATGGAGAAGTTAATGTTGTGATTCATTATTAATGAGTTCGTACTTCTCCTTGCATAAGAAAGATATTAATGGCATGAACTAAGCTGGCTGGTTTGCTCTCTGGAAGAAAAGTTTTATTTCTTGATTACAAATTCAGCTTTTGGGCAAAGGTTGCTATTGTGTAAAAAGCACATTCTAAGCCTGATTCTGTTGTTGCACAGGAAGCGATCCAAGGAAAGCTTAATGTTTTAGGTAAACTGGTCACTACCAGATCTTGAGGGAGATGTACTTATATCTCTTTCTGTTGGTTTAGAGTGGTCTGGTCAGACTTTTAGCAAAACATCAATCTTCAGACTTGAATATGGGTAAAAAAAATCTTGCTATCCTGACAGTGAAGGAAGAGAAGTCACTGAGAACTGTACACACATTCCAACGACTTAGTTTCCATTTCAAAGTCAGAGACTTTTGAAGCACTATCTAGAAGAATTTTAATCCTGATGTGAAAATTTTCAGCACATTCAACATTCATGCCAGTTGCTTTCCTTCGTCAAAGTGGAATAAGTTTTTGTTTTGTACAAAATAACACACTGTTGAGTTTTTTTGGCTGTTCAGATGGGCTGGCCTTTTTGATTTCAGAAGGGTTCTTCTGCCTCTTCAATTCATCTCCATGTTATTTAGGTTATTTTACTTTTTGGAAGGATGTAAAAAGGGAAAGAACAATGTAAAATCGGGTCTGACTTTTTTTCCCTTTTAGGCCATAGTGACTGTGTCTCTTGTGTTTGCTTGTGACAGCAGTATATCTACTAACTTAGAACTGAACATGAGCAAAGTGTGAGGGAAGTGTATTCACTCATGGAAGCAAGAAAACATGAATAGCAAAGAGTTTTTGCAGAATCATTAGAAGTACATTTTTTGTAAAACTATTTTGGATCACAATTTGTAGAGCCCTGATACTTCACTATGTCAATCTCCTTGCTTATTGAGAATAATTACTGTGAAAGGTGTTAACTGGATTGGAGAAAGGGAGTATTTGGAAACCCAGTAGGTCTCTCAGGGTTTTATAAAGCAGTTAGCTTTGCTTTAGAGACCTCACTTTCACACACACTACTACCACCAGCACCACCACCACCGTCACCACCACCCCTCTCCTCTTAGAAAGCAATCCAAAATGAAATTTACTCCTGGCAGACAACATGAATAGAGAGTAATTAAGCAGGGATTCACTTCCAATCATTTCCAAGGAAACTTTATAGAGATGTTTAGCTTTCTGGAAAAAAATTTTCAGGAAGGCTTGTAGAAACAGTTGAAAATTAAGCTTGATGATTTGGTAGGTATTAAAACAAGTATGAGAAGACATTTAATGTAAAATGAATAAAAATGTGGCATTTAACAGGCATCAAACATTAAAACAAGAGTAAGCTATATTAAGAACCTTGAGTTATATATTACAGCTGCCTGAAATGGGCTCTTGAACAGTGTCTGAGCTGTTTTTTAAAATTAAAACAGAAATAGTGTATCTCTTCTTTGTTATTTCATTGCTTAAGCCGAGAGGACTTAAGATGCCTTTCCTGAATATGGAATTATTTCTAACACTCTGACAAACAAATTGAGGGAGATTATGGGTTTGGTGTGCATGCTGGTCAACCAACCAATATCCTCTGCAGGTTCTTTTAAATATTTTGTTTTTCTCCCGAGATTTTATTTCTGACTCTCAATTTGTAATGTGGACATTGGCTAGGTATCCCAAGATTCAGAGTAGGTAGCTGAAATATTCCAAAATAGGCAAACAAGAAAAGAAGTCTGAGCTGTTTTGTTTGTTGGTTAGAAAGGGAGTTGTTTTATGTTTGCCACTAAACATTTCTCCACTCTCATTTACCCTTTCCATATCCCCAAAGTAACTGTGAAATGTGACTTTTGTCTTAAAACTTAATAAAATGTCCTGTAAACCAGGCCTCTTCTTCCTGGTTCTATGTATTTACTGTTTCTTTAATCTTTGCCTTATGGTGTCACTTACCAATGTGATCACTTATAAAACCAGAATCTCAATTATTAATGGTGCCATTTTGACAAAAAGAGCACTACTTTTCATGTAGCTATTCTCAAGCAATAAGTTCCCAAGAATCTCCATTCATAGAAGAAACATGGTATTGTTAAAATAATACTTAAAGACTAGTCAATAGGTATAAATTCTAGAATTAAAACTTCCACTAGATGTCTGACAAGGTGGTAAACTTTCCTAGGCCTCCATTTTCTCATTCTGACAAATGAGAATGCTAAGCTAGATGTTTTCCCATTTTTTAACCCTAATATTCTATGGTTTCGAAACATAACCCATGGATATTGATTATAGTAATTAAAATTCTCTTTCCTTGATCAAAGTTCTATCTACATTAACCAAGATGTTAGCAATATACCTCTATGAAAGAAATATTCTTAGTTCAGTAAAACTAAAACTTTTAAGAATTCTACATTTAATAATTCAAGTTGAAAAAGCTGTTCACTCCCAACTAAAAGGAAGACATTTCTAGAAGGGCTTTGGTGGTCAGTATTTGGAAATTTGAGGGCATCTGAATGAATCACCTTCTACCTTTTCATTGCTTTTCTTCTCTCCCCAGGAATCTCAAAGCCAGCATTGCTCTTAAACTTCGCATTTCAGAATTTTAAATATACAGGTAATGGAGTATGCACTCTTAAACTCCCCATGGCCACAAGCCTCTTAAAGCAGTACTCATAACCATAACAACAACAACAACAACAACAACAACAACACACCCTCTGGATTACAAAATAATATTTTAATAGAGGACTATAGGATTTTTTTTAAAGAACGATATCTTAAATAAGGGAATACTGCTAACGGAACTCTTAAAGAATGATAATAAAGAAATTTTTCTATATTTGTGAGAAAAAAATTTGAGTGATTAAAATATTTAGAAAAAAAATCTGATTTACTTAAAAGTTCATACTCTTATTCAAAAAGTGTTGATTTAGAACCTACCATGTCCCAAGCACTCCAATAGACACTTTCTTTTCCATCCAGTTTAGTCCTCAGAGAAATACTGATTTAAAAAAAAAAAAAATGTATTATTCTTTTTATATGATAAAAGTGAGCATCAGTACATGTACTTGCCCAAGTATTTAAATTGAGTCTCTTGGTTCCAAGTATCAATGAAAGACATCATCTGAATCCTTTTTCTCCTAGAAATTAAATTATTCAAGTTCTCACAATTACTATTAGAACATTAACCAAGTACTAAAGAAAGTTTTATACTAAAGAGATAAATAATTTGGAAGTAATATACCAAAACAGCCAGCTCATATGTTGCAAGTACATAATTTGTATATAATTGGATTCCCTTAAGCGAACATTCTCCTTATGGGTTTGCCCATGTCACAGTAATTTGCTTAGCTAGTTCTTTCTCAAGAGATAGCACAAAAGTGAACATCAACCTCATGTCTCAGTGATTACTGGATTAATGAAATCCATATGGATTTGGACTTATCTTCATGCCACTATGGGAATATACTACAATTATTATAGTTTTAATCTAAGAGATCAATTTGTCTTGGGCATTGAAGGTTGTATAATATTATATCTATGCCTAGAAAAGGGGTAAAGTTGTTACAGGAAAACAACTTTACTCACTTTTCGAAACTCAAAATAAGAAAACATTTTGAAGTTAAAACTGATTTACATCAAAAAGTTAATAAAGCTTTACAATTTTTCAATATCTTTTAACACTCAAGAAAAGAACTAAGCAATCAATACCAAAATTTCTATTTTAACACCCAAATATGCCCAAAATAATAGGGTCCAGATTGGTAGGAAAATCAAATCACACTTTTTTCTTCTCCTTAAGTCATTTGATTGATTAATGAAACATTATTAAAGAGAGAAGTATCTTGCTGCATGGTTTTTCTAGGTCATGCCTGGAGGATGCAAACCTTGGAGGGAGAGGCTTATCAGGTAGAAGGATGAAGCTCTTCTCCAGCATTGTTATCTGCTATTTGGCACCTTCCTGACTGCTGGAACTCAGGTTCTGGGAGGAACCTGATGCTCTGATAAGGACATGCAGTGTTATATGCTCATTGTCTAGTCTAAGGGGAATGGTCCTTTCCCCTTTATCTCTATGCAGAAAGGCACGCACTAAAATGGTGGTGGGAAAAACCGAGTTACAACTTTAAAATACTACAGAAATAGATACCTTAAGTGTGATTTAATAAGAACAAATTCATATTCATCCCCACACCGCAACTATAGCTTATTTCCATGCCAGTGGGAAGACTGATATCAAGCAGTCCACCCTCTGAAGACTGCAACCTATCCTCTATCAACTACAACCTGAACTGGATGAAACATACTTATAAAAAAAGAAAAACAGCTAAGAGGCTTACTTTTCGTGTTCTCAAATGTGTACGTAACACTTCATGGGGTGTCTTGTTTATAGAAGTTTGAACCTCTACACACACATTTCTCTGTCTCCCAAGGACTGTGGGAAATAAGGATGAGCCAAAATATCTCTTACTTTCATTGAAAACTAGACAGGAAATATTTAAAGGGATAGCATTCTTTCAGGTTCTCTTCAAAGGAATCAAAAAAAAAAAAGTAAGTAAAAAAACAAAAACAAAAACACATATCTGTAGATAAAGTTGCCCTCCTGTTTAAGTCTCTGAGAACAACCTCGCTGATCTACCCTATTCCCCAGGAAACACCTGCCTTTCCAGTTGGCCCTTTGTTGGTTCATGACAGTGCGTCAAGGGGAAATAGCATTTCCTCTGTGTTAGATGTTTCCTTGTTAGAGCTATATCACTTTCAGGAATTTTTCTTTCCTTTCTTTGATGGAGGAAAACTGCAGGATGATGAGAAAGCCCTTACTGACATCATCAGATTCCCTTTGAATTATAAAGCTAGTCCGATCAAATCACTAGGGTTTGAATATGCCTTAGGCTTAGGGTACCTAAATAGAGTTTTCTCTTGTGGTCCATTTTCTTTTGAAGGGTTACAGAATTAGAGTTAATAGAGGAAGGGTATTCCAGAACATTATATTTAATTTGGTGGGATTGTCCATTTTGTAATATTCATAAATGTCTCTTAGTCCCTTCACATGCACTTTTCCTGTTGATGGTTCCATTGCCTTTTAGGGGGGCACACATAATTCCACTATCAAATATACCTTCTTTCCCCTGTAATATCTTTTTCATTTTGGAGTTATAGGGAATTCTGATTATTTTTGTTTTTAAACTATAATCATTGACTCTTTGATAATACTTGTAACTACTTTTTTCAATAGAAATTTTGACAGTGTTTCCCAAAAAATTCTTGAGGACTGTGAGAGCGAAAATTACAACCCATAGGTTCCCGTTCATGCCTTTGTTTCCCTGACTTTAGGTTACATTTGAAGCTCTCGCGCATACATTTGGTAATCAGATTGCTGATGACGTGGCCTTTCAACTGTTCTCCTTCTACTATAGATTCTGTGGTCATTTTTGTTCCAAACCCAGGAATCTGAAACATTTGTGATGTGAAGAAGAAACTTGAAGAAGTTTCAAGGGGAAGAAAAACACAATGGGAGAATTAATGTATCTAGGTTAACACAGTACAACAAGCCATTTCTAAAATGTGAGGCAAAAATAAATTATTTTCCTCTAAAAAAAATTTGGGTAAATGGCAAAAGGGTCAAAATAAAGAATTCACAAAATTTCCTGGAAAACACAAAGGGAGATCTAAAGATTGAATCTTGGACCTTAACTGCTTGAATCAATATTCGAGCAGGCAGAAGATCTATACTGCTTGAATCTGGATTAATCAATTAATTCATTAAACAATTATGTATTGAATACACATTGGATACTTGCAAAAGCAATAAAAATGACAAGACCTCATCCCTTTCCCAATAGAAATTATAGTCTAATGGAAGAAACATATGTTATTCAAATTATTACAAAAAAATTACTTACATACAGATGTAGTAAGTGCTACAAAGGAAATCATGAACCAAGAATGGTTTTTACATTACATCTTAAATTAGGGGGGGGGAAAAGAGGAAAAGAACACTCTGTAACATATAAAAATTATAAAAAATTTCAAATTTCAGAGTACACAGTTATAGTTTTATTGGAACGCAGTCGTGCTCATTTGCTTATGCACTATCTATGGTTACTTTTACACTGCAACAGCAGAGAGGAGTAGTTGTGACACAAACCACATGGTCCACAATGCCTAAGCTATTTATTTTTGGTCCCTTTAAAGAGAGAGTTTATGGACCCCTGTTTCAAGGGAACAAGTTTAAAAGTTGGTTTTGTTCTCTTGTAAAGGAGAATATTGGTTACAGTACTTATAAAAATAGAGTCCCTAGAGGTCATAGACCTAACTTCTAGGGAAACTGCAAGTACTACTGAAACTAAATAAATGAAGATAAAAGAAAATTAAGGGAGTTTTGCAGAAAAGCCAGTTTGATCAGGGGAGAAACCAAACCTGTATATTTGTATTCTTTTAATGAATTTTCAATGTCTTTTTCCTAAACTATTCATTTCTATCTCATAATATATAAGTATATATTTGAGTTTAATTTTGACTTTCTATTTCTCACTTATCTGGTTCAGCTTATAGTACATTAGTCCCCTCTTATCAGTGGGGGCAAGTTCCAAGACTTAAGTGGAATCTTGAACTAAGGATAGTACTGAAGCCTGGATATACTATATTTTTACCTCTACATACATGCCTATAATAAAGTTTAACTGATAAATAAGTCATATTAAGAGATTAACAATAATAACAGAACAACCAGAACAACATACTGTAATCAAAGTCATGTGAATGTAGTCTGTCTCTGTCTCTGTCTCTGTCTCTGTGACTCTCTGTTTCTGTTTCTCTCTCTCCTCTAGCCCTCTCCCTCCTCTGGTAACTGATCTAATAACTGAGATGGCTACTAAGTGACTAGCCGAAGGGTAGTGTATATGGCCTGGATATGGTGGACAAAGAGATGATTCATATCTCAGATGAGACAAAGTGGGATGGCATAAGATTTCACCATGCTATTCAGAATGGTGCATAACTTAAAACTTATTAACTGTTTATTTCTGAAATTTTCCATTTAATATTTTCAGACTGGTTGACTACGGGTAGCTGAAACCAAAGAAAGCGAAATCACAGATAAGGAAGGACTACCAGAAATACAATTGGTTGACAAGTGGTGGATATTTCCAGTCTCACAGAATCATTATTATGTTAAAATATGATTATGTTCATGGCATGTGTTGGTTTTAATTTAATAAAATGAAACAGTGAGACGTTGGAGAAATGATGCAGAAAAGGGGAATTAAAAGATGAAGACAGATTTTGGAGACATGGGTTTAAGTAACCTCAAGCAAGTTACTTAACCTCTTTTAGCTTCGGTTCCTTAACTCTAAAATCAGTATATCAGTACCTCTTTCGTAGTTAAAAGTATTAGATCAGATAACACAGTTGGTCTTCCTTATCTGCATATTCCACCCACCTCTCATCAAAAATACTAAAAAAGAAAAAAAAAAGTTATGTTGCTGTGCACTGTAGTTAGGCCTAGAGTGGTTAAATTTCTGAACATGTACAGACTGTTTTTTCTTATCATTATTCCCTAAACAATACAGTATAACAGCTATTTACATAGTATTTGCATTGTTTATATATTAGACATAATCTAGATGATTTAAACTTTACATGAGGATGTGCGTAGGTTATATACAAATACTATATCATTTTATATAAAGGACTTGAGCATTCAAGGATTTTGGAATACACAAGGGATCCTGGAATCAGTCCCTCATGAATACCATAGGACAACTGTACATCTAAAATGTCTGGTGCAGTGCCTGGCACATAGGCACATACCTTAAATGTGTTATTTTTATTACAATTATTATCATCTTTACTCTAAGCTCCTTGAAGTAGGAAACACATCCAACATACCTTTAAGTTCCCATTGTCTATTATAACAGATGCTCAAAATTGGTAAATGAACAAGATGTATATAGATCTCACATTTTAAACATCTGTATAACAAATTTTTTTCTTCATTTAAAAATATTAATATTTGAATTCTAAAGAACAAAAGTAATATTTACTTCAGTTCATGGCAACATCTGCACAAAAATAATACACTAGAGAGGTCATTAAAATACAATAATTGAATAAAAATCTACACTTGGGTCAAGGAAAGCATAATTGATACTGAGAAAAAGAGTTCAGTGATGCAGAGGAAATTGTGAGAAGTCCCTGTGATGTGTATTTTTATGCAAAGAAATAAAAAAAATGAGATCAAGATAATAAATAAGAAAGTCAACATTCAGCTAATGAATTAGCCCTGAAAAACAGGATAAAACAAATGGGAACGAAAACTAATCTGAGCTAAAGAAAATGGCCATTTAGCGTGCTTATTTTTATTTTCTAGTTCTTTCTGTAGAAATCATATCTTACTATCTTTGCATATCTTACCTGCAAAATTCTGTGAAAGTTCCTGATACTTTATGTGGACTACTGGTTAAGTGAGAAGAGTACAGTTTTTTAAAAAAATAATTTTGGAATAGTCGGGATACTTTTTAAATTTTTTTGTGTAAAGCCAAGGCAAGCAAAGTGAAACACTTTTTAGATAACTAAAAGCTCATTTAGGTGGATTTATAAATTCGAGTTAAATTTGAATTAAAGCACTAGATAAAACATTGATTTATTAGACATGGATGATAGTGATAAAATTATGTGTCCTATAAGGACATATAAAATATTAGCTATGGAGGTTGTTTAGGCTTAATAGCATATATAAGTTTTTAATAACATATATGTTTAATAACACTCTTCCTGGCTTGGGACAACATAGGCTGTAAAGGTGAATAACAAAATCCTTGCCATCAAAGAAACTGATAATGTGGCTGGAGAAACATAATGTAGTTGCTGAAAAAAAAAATGAACAAATAATGGATCATTTAAAGTGAAAACCATCATTGAATAAAAAATCAAGAAGCCTCAAATTTTTATATTAGACTACTGGTTGTATAAAAGGGGCAATTTCAAAGCATGTGTCAGAATTGGCATTGATTTGAACAAAATTCTTCACGTTCTGGAGACTGCAAATCACTCTGATTGAGAGAGCTGTTTTAAATATTGTCATAGTGGCACAGATATTTCTTGATCATTCAAACTTTCTTGGAATGGAGCCATTTGATCTGCTTCCCCTTCCATATTCTACTTCTTCTAGGCCTCCTCCTCTTCCTTCTCCTCATCTTAATAATATCTATCATTTACTAGATTGTTTTAAAGCAGGTAATATTTGTATGTTATATATTCTGTGCTGGGCACTGTCACAAGTATATTATTTAATAATCAATATATATTATTTGACAATCTTCATGAAAACCTATAAAGTAGATATTATTTTTATTCCCATTTTACAGATGGGGAAACTGAAGCAAAGAGAATTCACGTAACTTTCCCAAGGTTACAACTTCTAAGTGGCAGGGCTGAGATTTGAACCCAGACAGCCTGGCTCCAGATTTTAGGTTCTTAATTGCTATGCTTTATCGCCTATGACCAAACCCTAAAATTGCTGTTACAATAATCTTCATAAGATCTCCATGAGAACCTGTCAAGATAGAGATTATCTTAATTTTCATATGATAAAACTGATAATTAATTAAATATCTCAAAGTCACAGCATTAGCAAGTGACAAATACAGGATTCAAACCCAGGCTTTAATGAGCCTGTTTTTATTACCCAATACTGTCTCATTAAAGTTTAGATAAGATATCCTTTATGCAGAAATTTCAATCTGAACAAATTCATACACTATGAATGTGTAGTACATTTTAGATACGTGATTTTTCTTCTAGATCTATTTTTTTTCAAATAAGAATCTATGTAATTTCAAAAGTATATTATTTTTTATAGGAATACATTTAATAGTTGGCGATAAAGCCTTTTATTTATAAATACAGGATTTAAAAAGTACATGTTTCTTAGCTTGCTCCCCAAGGGGAATACTGAAAACAAAAACAGAAGTCATTTCAATGCATTAAACCACACTCAAGCTACAATAATTTTAGAGCAAATGAACTATTAGGCTTGTTGTAATTATACTCTGTTATCTAATATGAGATAACTCTTTTGTGTATGTGATACATAAAAATAAAGGAAATCACCATATCAGGTCTATCAAAGCATGTCTTTATTACTAGGAGTGGTTTCAAAAGAATAAGATGTTAGATTAAAAAAGATAATTGAACAAGTGTCCCTGAGTCTTACATAGATGATATTGAAAAGAAACATTCATGAAGACTTGAAGCTAATGACCTAGTAAGATGTGTTCTCTGAGTTTTTCCAGAAACAATGAAGAGCTTTTTAAGCCATCACCATAATTAAAGGCCCCTGGTGTCATGGACCACTCATTTGTAGGACAACTGGCTACCACTAAGTATCTGGCAAACTGAATGAAGCCAACTGGTCTGCCATATACACCGATCCTCTCATTTCACATTTCCTGTCACTCTTTTTTTAACCAATCGATCAAGTCAATTCAGACTATTTTCCAATTTATTTACCTTAGCTACCTGTGTGATTCTGAATAAATTTTTCAGGCTCAGATTTTTTTTATGCATAAAGTTAAGAAAGCAATATACTACATTTACTTACTTTATATCAAATAGTAATTTGAAATAATACTATTTTTTTTCAAATTGTCAGATAAAAGTGTTATAAAAGTTAAAAAAATAAAAAGAAATCATGGTTGGCCTGTTTAAGTTTGAGCTAACTCTAGTTCTTTTAGGGTAAAAGACAACTCAAAATATGTATCAAGTTCCTGACATGAAAGAAATATATAAAGGCAGGAAATTTATGATGACCTAGTGATTTTTAATATCACAGGGAAAAGTTTTGTTGATTTTTTGTATCTTTTCCCCTTTAGAAAAATAGATTTAAAATGCTAATAAATGATAATGAAAAAGTAAATGGGGCCATATATATTCATTTAATGATGAATGTAAGAAAATAACAGCATCCTAGGGAGCAAGAGCAATGATGTAAATCTTTTAAAATGAAGGTATGAAAGACTTTTCCTTGACATGTTAAAGGTAATGTGTACAGGGAATAATTATAATGCCTACAAGATGGTAAAAAGCTGAACTGGTCTGTTGGAATCAGTATTATTGGGATGCATCTTTTTTTTTTATGGGGTTCAAATAAATGCTAAAATATACAACTAATGTTTATTTTTTAAAAAAATCAGAGAGTTAAATTTATCATATGGTTATTTTTAGACAGGATGTGACTACCCTTCTCTGAAACATTTTATCTTCTTTCTTTTCTTCCTAGCTTCACAACTAAGCCATTGGTCTTATTCTTTCTCTTCAGCCATCTCATATGTTCCTAATACACAGGGTTCTGTGATTCCCCTTTCTTCAATACAACACTCAGATATCTAGATTGGACTGTCACTTGTTCCTACTTCCTTTCCTAGAGCATTGCTGAAGTCTATTCAGTAGAGTCTCTGAGATCTATGCTTGCCTGAGCTTATGGACAATCTCTCAGAATGTTAAAGAGGTTTAAATAAGTCAAGAAAAAGTGAATTAAACTTCATCTCTCTTATTAATGAGTAAATGTCTTGCAGATTCTTAACTTATAGCTGGAAATTTCTTTTTTTGAAACTTGCCCTTAGTTTTACAGTAACTAAAAATTCCGTGAAGACCAACTGGTGGTTGTAATGTTTAATTAAAAACAAACAAACAAAAACCACAAAATAACTTTTAAGAAAATCAAGGGTTACTGAAAACAAAATATTTTGTGCAGTTCTATGCAAAATTGTAGTCTCACTTTTCCTATAATAGTGTCACATCTATCCTTGACTAGGTATATTCGGTTTTAGATGATGCCTAAAAACTGATACATGAGGTGCTCATACTGATGAATGAGCTTGAAATCACAGTGCAGAATTAGATGATGGGCTAATATAAATCTATTTATGCTGGAGGAAACTCCACCAGCAGGGATAGTACCCTACATATTCTTATACATATTTACAATTTGTGGTTGATGGAGGAGCCAGGTCAGGAGAGAGCTGTCACTTGCTCTCCTTTTATAGATTATTTTGTAAACTTAAACTTGCATTACATCAAAGCTGCATTAATTGCTAATTCTAGCTGAATAGTGCTCTGCTTGACCCAGGGGTAAGCACATTAGAGAGGAAATATGGCAGGGTGTAGAAAGAAGAGCACTGTCATCCTTTTAATTTACATGGTTATAATAACTGTACACTTTGGAGGAAGAACTGTATAGAATATTAATATATTCTTTTGTACATTTGTTTCATTTTTCTTCTATAATAAGTATACTCTCTCACCTTTGGAAAATTCAATATGTCATCACATTTTATCCTTATTTTTCCTTTGGGATGCAGCTGAGAAAATTTTCATATCAGTTTTCTAGTTGAAGGAGTCATAGAAATAAGCTTAACTCATGTAAGTACTAATTTCACTAAATATTTTTTTTTTCAAATGGTCATCATAATACAAAAGCCTGTGTTTAAAACGTTATCAATGAAAGTTCACACATTAGCCAGAGATTCTTTCTGGCATGAATCCAGTCTTGTCTTCATGAGTGAAGAGAACATTCTGTATTTTACCTGCCAGGTGAGAATCTGAGTCCTACCTTCCAAACTGGTGTTTTCAGAGGCAGAGAGCCAATGAGAAATTCAAACTGTAGCAGTTCTTCCTTCTTAATATATTGCATAAAATATTGACAGAGTGTGTAATATGGATGGCTTTTAATATCAAGATCTGGTTATAAAGTTCTAATAAACGAAACAAGCGAACACTAGCTAATTTAGAACATAATTCTTGAAGGAGTGTGTTATGCCCCAGGGCTTTCGCTTTGGAGAGACCTTTGATAATATTTAGCATTTTTCCATTGAGAGTTGAGTAGCACAATCTGGGTAGTTTTGTGTTAGGATGTTTCATTTCATTAAAACATTACTTCTCTTGTTGGCATTCCCAAGTTCTCCTAATAGTTTTAGAATCTGATTGGATTAATAAAAGGTTTTCTAGGAAACTGCTGAATTAATTAATAGGGTTTTCATCATCAAAATTAGCATTTAAATATTATATTTTGAAACAAATGTGATAAATGAGTTGAATAGAATGTGCATTTTTAAGCTACCATTTTGGTTAAGGTTTTAAAATCTAAAATTTTTATTTTTTTTGAAATGATAATGCATTTGGTGATTCTGTGGCTTAAATTATTTTCTACTCTCATTCATGCTATAGTCAAACTTAAAACAGTTAAACATATTCATTTTGCTATTCACTATTATTATGGGGTCTCAGATTCACTAAACTGCATACTCACCTTATCCTTTTTGTTTTACAGTACCACCAAGCAGCTGATTCAATTCTGACACTATCTGCCTAGAGACAGTGTCAGACTGAACTGATTAAGGGCTCATTCCTATACAAGACTAAACCCTCACCCTTCAACTACCTACATTAGATACCAATCCCAAGTTCAGGTGGTCACCTATGCTTCTGACTGACTGGCTATAAATTGAAGATTCCTAGGATACTGTCTCCTTGGGTTTAATTAATTTGCTAGAACAGCTCATTGGATTCAGAGAAACATTTTACTCACTGGATTACTGCTTTATCATAAAATGATAAAACTGGGGAACGGCCAGATAGGAGAGATGCATAACACATAAGAAAAGGATGCAGTGGAGCTTCAAATCCCTTTCCCACTACGTCGCTCTCTCAAGTGCCTCCATGGTTCACCAACTTGGAAGCTCTCTGAAACCTGCCCTTGGGATTTTGATGGAGGCTTCATTACATAGGCATCATTGATTAAGTCATTGGTCATTGGTGACTAAACTCAAACTTCAGCTTCTCTTACCTCTCAGAGGTGGGACTATTGTGGTAGGGGGGTGGAGAGTGGAACTGAAAATTCTAACCCTCTAATTTCAGGGTTGGCTCCATTGACGGCCAGCCTGTCCTATGATGCTTTCCAACAGTTACCTCATTAATGTAACAAAAGACATCTTTTATTCTTCTCATCACTGGAAATTCTAAGGCTTTTAGGAGCTCTGTAACAGGAACCCAGAAAAGTAGATGATGACCAAATGTATATTTCTTACTACAAATTACAATTATCATATGTGCTCTGGCCAGCAATTTTTCACTCTTCTTTAGAAACCTTATTTCAATGCAAACATCATAGTCCAGTAAGTGAAACAAGTTTTGTTTTCTAGTACCTACATCAATGACAGACAATTCTTAAGCTCTGCTCTGTATTTCTCGCTCTGCTTAAAGAAGCTCCCCTTTGCCTATAGCTTTAGACCAAGTATTAGCCTGCCCTTCAAAGACTTCTATTACATGACCCTACTCTATCATGACTCTTCTACAGAACATATGTATTTTTGATGAAGCAAATTATCCACTGCCCCTAGAATACCCTACATATATCTAGCTATACATGAGTACTTTTGCTTTACATTTCCCCTGGACTTCATTGTCCTTCTTTCCCTTTACATATTAAATTATCTTATTAAATCCAATGCAAAGACCACTTTTTCATTTGTCTCCACATGAATTCTGCTCAAAGCTTTCTTTCTCCTCACTTTGGATTTCTGTAACATTCACTGTTTATTGACCAGACAACATTCACCAGGAAAATACATGAGAACTCTAAATGTATCTTTTTCTTTCTTTGGAGTATAATAAGCTTCTTAAGAGTAAAAACTACATCTTACCTGTTTTATTTACACACCATAAACAATGCCTGCTCCATAAAAGGCAATGTTTGCTGAAAAAGAATAAAAGGAAGGAAAGAAGGGAGAGAGGAGGGGAGGAGAGGAGAGGAGGATGGAAGATGACTGATTTCTCTCATCTTAACAGGAATGCATATTTTTGAAACATAATATCTTTGTGTGAAAAGCTGTATCTTTGTGTGAAAAGCAATCACAGATATATGTTGCAGAACTGTAGATACTTAAATATTCGTTCATTTTATAAATATCCATTAAGTTACTCCTTTTCTGTATCCATGAGGTATTTTTGCTCTCTAAACACAGGAAATGTATTACTGCTTTTAGTTTCATCATCACAGCTTTAAAGAAAATCATAGTTTCTTTTTACCAAGTTTCTGAGAGTGTCTGTTAGCTATGTTGTCCATTTCTGTATCTGCATAAAAATGAATGTCTTCTCTTACCTAACATTCTCATTATTAAATATATTTTAATAAAGACCAGAAATCAGGATTTCCAAGTCAACTTCTTATAGATCACATTGGATGACAGAGAGACAGACAGAAAAAAATTATTATGGATGGGTATTGTTACTATAAAAATGCAGATAAGAACTTGCTTTAGATCATATGCGAGCACCACCCAAACACCTTCACAAATGACACACTCAAAGGGCAGACTGGGCAGGCACCAGAGCCCTGATAAAGCAAATCCTGCTCTGTGAGGTCAGCTCCTACACAACAGCTCCTACACTGTTGTCACAGCCAGTTCTCACAACCAATCAGCTCAAGGGTCAATTCTCCCATTGATGTGCCAATAGTGATCAAGGCCCAACTACAATAGGAGGGCACACATAACCCACACAAGGGACATACCTGGATCATCCAGATGAGGACACTAGGGAGGCTGCACCACTGGGCCCCAAAGGACACCTACTACATAAAGCCACTCTACTAACACCAGGAGACAGCAACTCTACCTAATATATAGAAACAAATGCAGGGAGGCAGCCAAAATGTGGAGACGAAGAAACATGCCCCAAATGAAAGAATAGAACAAATCTCCAGGAAAGAACTAAACAAAATGTAGACAAGCAATTTACCAGATGCAAAGTTCAAAAAACTGGTTATAAATATGCTCAATGATCTCAGTGAGAACTTCAGCAATGAGATAGGGGGAGAGAGGGAGGGAGCAAGAGGTAGAGGGGGGAGGGAGGGAAGGAAAGAGAGCATGCACGCGCGAGAGAGATTGAGAACACATAAAAAAAGAGCCAGTCAGAAGTAAAAAATAAAATAAATGAAATGAAGAATAATTACATGAAACCGAGAACAGTATAAACAATTTGGAAGATAAGGTAGCAGAAAATACCCAATCAGAACAGCAACAAGAAAAAAGAATCCCAAAAAAATGAGGATAGTTTAAGGGCTCACTGTAACAACACCAAACGCAACAACATTCATATCATAGAGGTACCAAGGAGAAGAGAGAGAGCAAAGGATTAAAAACCAACCTGAAGAAATAATGACTGAAAACTTACCTAATCTGGCAAAGAAAATAGACATACAAGCTCAGGAAGTGCAGAGATTCCTAAACAATATGGACCCAAAGAGGCTCACACTCAGACACATCATAATTAAAATGCTAAAGATTAAAGACAAAGAGAAAATCTTAAAATCAGCAAGAGAAAACAGTTAGTTACCTAGAAGGGAGCTCCCATAAGACTGTGAGCTGATTTCTCAACAGAAACTTTGCAGGCCAGAAAGGACTGGCAGGAAATATTCAAAGTGATGAAAAGCAAGGACCTACAACCAAGGTTACTCTACCCAAGAAAGCTATTCTTTAGAATCAATGTATAAAGAGCTTCTCAGACAAGAAAAAGTAAAGGAGAAAATATCAAAACTATGAATAATAAAATGGCAAGACCTACACATCTATCAATAATAACTTTAAATGTAAACTCAAAAGATATAGAGTAGCTGAATGGATAAAAAAAAAATGCCTACAAAAGACTCACTTCAGACTGAAATACATATACAAACCAAAAGCAAAGCGATGTAAAAAATATTTCATGAAAATAGAAATGAAAAAAAAAAAAGGCTGAGGTAGCAGTACTTATATTAGACAAAATAGATTTTAAAACGAAGGCTATGACAAAAGACAAAGGAGGAACTGGTAATTTCACTTCAAGGTATCTATCTAAAGAAAGCTAAAACACTAATTTAAAAGACATGCTTCTATATGTTCATTGCAGCATTATTTGCAACAGTCAAGATACAGAAGCAATCTAAGTGTTCATCAATAAATGAATGGGTAAAGAAGTGATACACATACAAATACACACATACAATAGAGCATTACTTAGTCACAAAAACAAATGAAGATTAGCCATCTGCATGAATGGGCCTAGAGGTTATGATGATGAGTGAAAGAGAAAGGGAAAAACAAATGCCATATGATTTCACTTATATGTGGAATTGAAAACACAAAATAAATGAACGAAAACAGAAACAAACTTATGAATACAGAGAACATTTTGATGGTTGCCCATTAAAGGGGGTTAGGGGAATGCACAGGGCAAAGGGATCAAGATTTACAAATTAGTCATGGGGATGTAAAGTAAAGCATAGGAAATATAGTTAATAATATTATAATAACTATGTATAGCATACAATGGGTACTAGATTTATGAGAATGATCACTCTGTAAATTATATAAATGTCTAATCACTATGTTGTACAGCTGAAACTAATATAATATTGTATGTCAACTGTAATTGAAAAAAATATTTTAAAAAATAGCCTACTATAAACAAATCCAGTATAGTCAGGGAACACAGATAGCCTTCCTTAATCTTCCTTTGATGATAAATACATTCTTTCTCTGTGCCAGAAAACAACAATCTAGACCTCTATTGAAGTATATTTATAAAAGATGCATATTCTGATTTTAATGTGCTGGTTGTCTATGTGTCTCTATTCTACATGTATTTTTTCTTTCTCCATGACCAATGTATAAGGAAAATGGGGCTTATATTCGCTTCTTTGTTTAACATCATATATCACCAAGGCAATGATGACTTTCCTAGTTTATCTCTGTAAAATTTGGTCAGAGATCATGTAGATTACTCTGGAATTTTTCTATCAAACCTGTAAACCATATCATATCAGTTAAGATACACTCCACAGAATATAATAAAAACTCAAATATAAGGGGCTGAAGAATTATGGTGGCCAGGTTGATTAGTTTAGTGCCTCAGTGATGGTTCTGACTTTCAGCATTACTGTCCTAGCCAGGCTGGCTAGCTCCTCAACATGTTGCTGAAACTTCAAGAATCATATTCTTTTCTTCAGTGTCAGAGAAAGATAAAGAATAATTTCCTCCTTTGGCACTTAAAAAATATTAAAAATGAAGAATCTTTTCCCAAAACCCTTTAGCACTTCTTCATGTTTTCTATTAATTTTATTTCTTCTCCAACTAGAATCTGGGCCCATGTAGGCAGCAACATTTCTGTTTTGTCCACTGCCATTTCCCCTGTACTAAGATGCTCAGTAAATATTTGTGGAATGAGTGGATGGATAAATGTATACATGTCCTATTGCCCAAAACTAGATTGCACGCCCTTTCCCAAAATCAAAATGATAGCCAAGGAAGATCAGACCCTGTGGTTGACTGTGACCCTTTAGAGTATATCTGAGTTGAATGCAGAAGGGGAGACCCCCCAAACAAATCAGGGCTCTGGCAGAATGAAAAGGAGGCAAATGGCTCTGAATGTCATAGCTAGAGATTTTGTGTGGGGAAAGAAGTCAGCGTTTGTAGTAGGTTTTCAGTTAAGTTCGTTAATAAATGAAGAGGTGGTATGAGCTAAAAAGTAATGAAAAACTTTTCAAAACTAGGAAAGAAATGAAAAAACACTGAATGCAGTAAGGTAACTGAGTCATGCAGTTTGAGACTACTCAACTGTTTTAGTATCTGTATGATTTCTATCTACTTCAGGTTTTAAATATATATTGATATTTTATTAGCTATTTAATTAAACTGCATGGTAGAATAATTTTTTCCTTCTCTCATTTTTCAGACATTTTCAAGAATGCTTGATCATATTGTCAGGAAGTATTATCTAAAGTGATTTTTGGGGAATCAACTCTCAAATAGCTTACTTCTATTTACCCACACTGAATTTCATCTTTCTAGATTTAGGCCTGAACATTCTGTGGTAAGCTGTTTATATTCTGATTCTGATACTCACTTTATTTGCTACGACTTGTTATTAGAGACTCCTATTTTGCACATATTTGGACAATTAACCAACAGGCTTAGGTTTAATGGTTGAGATGATCAGTTCTTCACCAAACTGCATGTCACTGACCTTGTATTTTTTTGTCTTGTATAGCTCCCTCAGGAAAGCTTTTTGCTAAATACTTTTCTGCAAACTGGTAATCAGAGACTTTAGCAATGTTCACATACCTTGGTCTCATCTAAAAAGAAAAAAGGAAAAAACTATTTTCTCTCTTTTATATCCATAGTTCTGTCTAGAGATTTTTGTTTTGTTTTTAAATAAGAAATGCTTTTAATAATCAGTCCTGGAATCTAGCTCATGTTTGTTAAGTACACCTAGATATACATTTTTAATAGCTACCTTTCTTCATTAAACGTCAAATTTAGCTTTGTCTGTTTCTTACTAACATGTTTACTTGATTCTTCATGACTTCTCAAAGGTTATGAATTTGATTCAACAGTATTATTTGGTATTCTTTTAGAACTTCTGTAAAGATCTCAAACACATTCTGAAGGGCTAATTTTTCTCCCTTACTTTGGACTTTAGAGTCTTTTTACCAATATTCTACTTCTGACAGTATGAGAATTACATTCCTTGGCAGCTGAGATAGAAGCCAATGGAAGGTGAGTAGTTCCACTCTCATTACTGTGTATTTAGGGTTCTATCACTATGATCTGAAGATTTCTTCCTTGAACATTCAGAATAAAATAGATAATATAATGTAGTGATTAGACATACAGACATTAAAGGGTGCCTGCCTGGACTTGAGCCACAGTTTTGCCACTCATTAGCACTGTGATCTCTTTAAGTCTACATAATGGGAGTCATAATAGCATTGATTTCATAGCACTGTTACAAAGGCTACATGAGTTAATGCTCAAAAGATACTTTGCATAGTGTTGGGCACACTGTAATTGCTTAAAAATTGTAGCTGAACTAATCATGCTAAAAAAGAGATACAGTATTTGGAGGAGAAATAAAATTTGGGGGAGGTTCCCAACATGATAAGAAATGTGATGGTGTTAGGAGACTTGAGTATTCTGCCAGTGATCAAGTGTTACTTGCATGTGACATTGCACACTGAATACTTTTGTTTATGGCACTTGCTATAATATTCTACTGCAGTGGTTTAACACTCATGACAAGGATGACTATAGCAATTTAGAGGGTGTGTAACCCCTAAGGAGCCAGTAAACTTATCTGAGCTTTGACCTTTGCTTCCTGTAAGCACCTGGAAAGTGTTGGAGTTTCCCCCTTCCCCTCCATCTTCCTGAATCTTACCTTAGATGCCTTTTGGTGTGTCTGATATTTCAGGCACTACCCTTTGACACATTTGCTTTTCTTCTCTCATTTATCCCCTCCCTTTACAAACATGAACTGTGGATCCTAGTCTGTATCTAAATGAGCTCTCTCCTTGTTGAGAGTATATTAAGATCCACTGATCTGCAGAGACTTGAATTCATCTGTAGTCCTCTGTTAAGGTCCGTGCTGTATGCTTTGTTCCCTTGTGGGACCTTGCCCAACTGTGACCTCTGCAGCCTAACCTTGGGAGTAGACAGTAAAGTGTTCGTCTAGTTCTAGATTATGGGTTTGTTAGACTTTTTTAGAATAAATGATAAAAACAAACATGTCATAATAATTTATGTACAAGGATGTTTATTGCAGCATTATTTGTAATGGTGAAAAACTGAAAACAGACTAAATGTTTATCAACCAGAGAATAGTTAAATAAATATGTCATACCCATAAGATGGAATGCTAGGTAGACATTAAAATACATGAGGTAGATTTGTTTGTCGTTGCATAAAAATCTCTCAATAACGTTTGGTGAATAAAAGCAAATTGAAGAATATTATGTATAGTATGATCCTGTTCTTTTGTATATAAACATATATATATGTGAGCAAAACCAAAAAAGTCTAAAAGTCTAATAATTAAACTGTTAATAGTGGTTACCCTGGTGCAGTGAGGGTGAATGAGAAATGTAATTTTCACTTTTATTTAATACACTTCTATGTTTGAATGATTCATAATGAGCATGAAATCTTATAATTAAAAAATAAAATGTATCAAGTAAAAGCTAATATTTTACTTTATCTGCATTATCAGTTACTATTTTAAAAATTTTTTAAAAATGAGAAAATATTTCACATCTACCCTCCTCTCATCTCTAATCTTGGAATCTGATAATAAAAATTAATGTAATTACCCCAGAATCATAGGTTCACTTTGATAGTAATTAATACTTTAAGATACAAGATTAAAATGATGATTTAATAAATGGGGTTATTAATTTATATTAAACATTTTTTAAAGAAAAATAAGAGGAAAATCTTTTCTTTTATTATTTCTATATTTAAGGTTTAAACATATATTCAAAGGGAAACAGCTTACAAACTAATTGTGTAAAACAAAGAACTCTGTGTACAAGAAGTAAACTGAATATTGAGATAGAGCATGAAAAACCTAGTGCCTGGCATATCAGTGCCAGGCTCACAAATGTGTTGTTGTTATTTGTTGTTGTTGTTGTTGTTGTTGTTTTGTTGTTGTTGTTTTAATAAATCTAATCATGAATAGTCCAAGGACAAGGACACAGGATATTTAAGTGTGTGTATGAGATAAATAAGAGAGAAAAGAAAGATTCAGAGGGAGAAGGAGAGGAAGGGAAGAAAGGAGAGAGAAGAAGAGGGTAAGAGGGAGAGAGTGAGGGGGGAGGTGAAGTCGGGGGGGAATATTGAGAGAGGACTGTCCCAACATCTTTGAGTTGATTCCTTCTTGATACTAGCCCTGTGTTCTGCTGTAAGACTTGAGAAGGTAAACTCTGAGAAAAACTAGAACATAGAAAATAATAAAAATTATCAAAAAGTAAAAACCTGAGACTCTCAGTTTCTGGTCCAGGATGTAAGAAGCTTTAAAGTTGCCACTTTGTCCTAAAAATTAGTAAAAAGCTGAACAAACTGAAAAATCAACAATTCATCATAGATCTAAAAAAGAAGTGAGGTCACAGGACAAACAGTTGTCCCTAAAATTGTAAAGATTGACAAGTGAATACAGAGAATCACAACTTAGTAGAGCAGACACCCATGAACTGAAACCTCCTTGGGAACTGATGATGGGGTAGAGAAACCTGAACTGTAATTGATAAATTGCTGGAGACTCAATGTGGACAACTCTGAGAGTTAAAAACCCAAGGAACACAGTCATGGAAGTATGGAGAAGTCGCATACTTTTTTGAGTTCCACCTCTTGGATATCTACCAGGATCTCAGAATGAATACTGAAAAAAGACTACTTTGTGCTTCTGGCAGAGCAGAGAAAAAGAAGCTTTTTGAAATACAACAGAGAATTCTGTTCTTTGTAATAAGATCTTCCCCCAGGAGAAATTAGTTAACAAGAGCTTAACGTGATAGAGTTTTATCAGAGCCTAAGTGACCTAGAGGAAGAGAAATACCCAGTTCTAGTCTTCCTTGTGGAGGAAAGTAAGTTTCAAACTCTACCCCCTTTAGCATTCCACGTGGGAGAAGGAAAATATATAACAGTACCCAGCCAGCTCTAGCTATCCTTTTCCACATAAGAGGGATGGTGATGTGGGGGAACTGAGAACTGCATGTGAACTTCACAATCCAGAAGCACAGGCTCACTAAAAGACTGAGACCTAATCACAGAATTACAGGCATACCTCAGAGATATTGAGTATGGTTCCAGACCACTGCAATAAAATGAGTACCTCAATAAATCAAACTGTAATCATTTTGCTGGTGGGCGGTTTTGGTTTCAATTTGTAAAAAATGCTTGTATAAAACACTTCCCCTTCCATACCTTACCACCACATACTGAAGATGTATGTATAGCAACTGTTTTTATCCAATATATCAAGAAAAAGTTGCAAGATAAACTGAAAGGCAAAACACACATTTGGAAGAGAAAAATCAATTATCAGAACCAGATTCAAATATGGCAGGGATGTTAGAATTATCAGACCATAAACTTAAAACATTTATGATTAATATATTAAGGAAATCAATGGATAAAGTCAGCATTCAAGAGTAGATGGTAATGTAAGCAGAAACATGAAACTTCTAAAAAAATACTAGAGATCAAAAACACTGTAATAGTAATGAAGAACATTTTTGATGGGGTCATTAGTACACGGGACACAGCTGAGAAAAGACTGTTCTTGAGGATATCTCAATAGAGGCCTTTAAAAATTAAAAAGAAAGAGAATAAAGATTGAGGAAATAAAACAGAATAGCCAAAGACTCTGAGGTAACTACAAAAAGTGTAACATATTTCTAAGGGGAATACCAGAAGGAAAAGAAAAAAGAAAAGAAATATTTGAAACAATAATGAATTAGAATGTCCTCAAATTAATGCCAGACAGAAACCCACACATTCAGGAAGCTCAGGATAAAAGCAAAGAAAACTATATCTAGGCATATTATTTTCAAATTATGGAAAATCAAAGATAAAGAAAAGCTTTCTGAAAGGAGCCAAAGGAAAAAAAAAACACCTTACCTGTAGAGAAACAAAGATAAGAATTACATTTGACTTTTCCAAAGAAATCATACAAGCAAGAAGAAAGTGGAGTGAAATACTTACTGGTGAGAGAAAAGACTCATCAACCCAAAATGTTGTACTGTGTGAAGTTACCTCTCAGAAGTAAATTAGAAATAAATACTTTCTCAGACAAACAAAAATTGAAGTAATTTGTTGCCTGTAGACCTAACTTCCAAAAAATATTAAAAGAGGTACTTTAGAGAGGAGGAAAATAACTATATACACATACACATATATCAGAAACCCAGATCTACATATAGAAAAGAAGATCATCAGAGAAGGTGTAAGTGGGGGTAAAATAAAAACTTTTATTTTTCTTATCCTTAATTGCTCAAAGAGGTGACTGTTCAAAGTAATAATAGCAATACTGATTTCAATTATGTATGCTTATGCATATATGGATGTTTATATATAAGTGAAATGAATAAATGAAAACAATGATACAAGAGATAAGAATAATTATTTTGTTATTATAACATACTTGTACTACATATGAAATGGTATAGTTATGGTATGGTTATTTGACAGTTGATTTGGATTAGCTGTAAATAAATATATTTACAAAATCAAGGGCAATCACTAAAAAAAGTTTTAAAAATAATATAATTGAAGTCTATGGCCATGCCACCCTGGCACATGCCCAATCTCATCTGATCGCAGAAGCTAAGCAGGGTTGTGCCTGGTTAGTACTTGGTTGGGTGACCACCTAGGAAGACAAGTTGCTGTAGGTGAAAAAAAAAAGTATAATTCATATGCTAAGAAAGGAGAGAAAATGAAATCCTATAAAATGCTCAGTTAATGCCACAAAGGGGAAATAAGAAAACAAAAAGAAAAAAACGAAAGAACAAAGGCAAAAAATATAAAACAGTAGGTGATATGGTAGATATCATTTCAATTATATCAATGATCACTTTGAACATCAATGGTCTCAATGCACCAAATGAAAGACAGAGATGTTGGAGTATATCAAAAACTAGATCCAACTCTATATTGTAAGAAATCCACTTTAAATATAAAGACACATACAGATTAAAAGTAAATGGAAGGGGAAAGATACACCATGCTAATATTAACCAAAAGAAAGCAGGAGTGGCTATATTAATTTTAGATCATGTAGACTTCAGAATAAGGAAAGTTATCAGAGATGAAGAAGGACAATACATAATACTAAACAGGTCAATTCCCTAAGAAGATATAATGACTCAACATATAAATTCCTAAAAACAAGGCGTCAAACTACAGGAAGCAAAAACTGAAAGAGGTGCAAGCTGAAATAGATTAATCTACTATTATAGTTGGAGACTTCAACATTCTTCTGTCAGAAATAGACCAATCCAGCAGGCAGAAAATCGGTAAGCACAGTGAAACTCACAGTACCATTAATCAACTGGCTATAATTCATATCTATAGACTACTTCATCTAACAATAGTACAATATACATTCTTCTCAAGCTCATATGGAACATTTACCAAATAAGATCACATTTGGGGCCATAAAACGCACCTTTATAAATTTATGAGAAGAGCAGTTACAGAACGCCTGCTCTCAGACCATAATGGAATTAAACTAGACATCGATAACCAAAAAAAAAAAAAAGAAACCTGCAGAATCCAAAAATATATGGGATTAAACAACACATTTCTAAATAGCACATGGGTCAAAGAAGAAATGTCAAGATAAATTTAAAAATTTTTAAACTAAATGAAAATGACAATGCATTATAAAAATTTGTGGGATACAGTGCTTAGAAGTAGAATTCAGAGCAGTATTAGAAAAGAAGAAAGATCCAAAATCAGTAATGGAACTTTCCATCTTAGGAAACTAGAAAAAAAAGAACAAATTAAATCCAAAGCAAAAGAAAAAAAAAATAGAGCAAAATTCAGTGAGACTGAAAATAAGAAATTGATAGAGAAAAATCAACAAAACCAAAGGCTTTGAAAAGATCAACAAAGGAGAAAGGCCTTTTAGCCAGGCTAACTAAGAAAATAAGAGAAGACACAAATTTCTCATGTGAGAAATGAGGGAGGAACATCACTACAGATCCCATGGATATTAAAAAGATGATAAAGGGATATTATGAACAACTTTACGCCCACAAATTTGGCAATCCAGGTGAAATGGACCAATTTCTTGAAAGACACAATGTGCCATACCATCAATTTTAACAAGTATATCAAATATTGGGGGTGTCGATATTGAGGTGGCTATGCATATGTAGGGGCAAAAAGTATATGGTATATCATTGCACTTTCTGCTAAAATTTGCTGGGAATCTAAAACTGTTCTAGAAAATAAATAAATAAACTGTTCTATTAAATAAATAAAGTTTATTTAAAAAGCATAAACCTTAAGAAAAATAGGAAAATTATTTAGTCATTTGTTTTTAATTGAAGAGAAGACAATGGAAAAATATGTTCAATTGTATAGTCTCAAAGAATAGGAGAGATGGAAGAACGCTTTCTAGTGTTCAAATCCAAACTTGTATCCATTAAAAACTTCTTTTATAATGGTTTTGATCATTACATTTCTGTTTAAGCCTTTCTTACAGCATGGAGTTCATTCTTTAATTTTTAGATAGAATGTTCCAGAGCATGAATTTGTTCTAGAGAAAATAAAACCATCTACCCCAATCTCTGACATCAACAAGTAGAATGACTTCTGGTGAGTCATTTAAACTTCCCATGCCTCATATTCTTCACCTGGAGGGTAAGGCAGTTAAGTTCAGGGGCCATCTTTATATCTTTAAATATCTTGAAAGGTCTATTTGAACTCCCATTCTGTGGTTTCATTTGGAGTAGAGATTTGGTATAACAGAGTTAGCACAAGTTTGGAGTGAGTGAACCTGGATGTGAATATTGACTAATATCTTCTGTTTGGCTGACTTTAGACAGCTCTCCTGATGTCTCAGTCGAACTTCCCATATCTTTAAATTAGATAAAGCAACACCTACTTTGGAGAGTTGTTCTTGGTATTAATTAAAATAATGCTTTTAAAGCACTTAGCAACATATTGAGTACGTAATAGGTGTTCAACAAATGTTAATTCCTTCTTCCCTTTTCTCCATTTAAAACCGTACATATGCAGATTAAAATGGATCTGAAGTAATTATTTATCAGATACGAGAGGTTTTTTTTAATACATAGATTTAATGAATAGTATTCACTGGGTTAAATTTGTTCAGAGTTGTTTAGATGATCCTGCTTTGTTCCAGAGAGACTAGATTATGTTGGAAAATTTATTTCTAATCTTTAATTTATCATTATTTCAATATGAACATTAAAAAATAATACAGTGGTGTAAAAACATATTTAAAGCTTACTAGTAAAAAAGTTGAATGCTTATAAGGTGAAGCCATGGTCTAACTGTGGAAATTATCTTTCTATATAAGACTGTCTCTCAAAACAGTCCTTGAGGAAAGGGATCCCAATGCATTTTTGTACCCCAGGCACACAGTACAGTATAAGGCATAAAGTAGAGATCATTAAATAATCTAAGCTAATATTAAATACAATTTATATCTTCAAAAACTTTGCAAGGGATTACTAATTACTCCTTACTGAACCCACTGACAGAACATATAAATTATTACTTCAGATCAGGAATCTGTTATCCAAAAAGATCACCAGACTTGCCAAAGTTCAAAAAATGTACTCCTAACAAAATGAAGCTTGGTGATTCAGCAACCAACTGAACTATTATCTTTTCCTTTCCCATAATTCAATACAGATCATTAAAACCAACAAAGAAAATGAAGGAACTCAAATGTAAGTCTTACTGGAAAATAATACAGTTCTATGTGTACTATTAATAAAAAGACAAAACAAACAAAAGTGCTCAGACACAGCAAGCAAAGAATAAAGAAAAATACTTGAAATTAATTAACATTTTGCTCACTAAGCTATAAAAAAAAAAATAGAATAAGCTAAGAATAAAGAACCAACACTCAGGAACACATAAAAGGATATTTTTAAAAATGGGAAAAAATGAAAGATAGGAAAAAACTCATATTGTTTTCTGAGAAGCAAAAAAAATGTATGGGATAAATGTCAAACCTAGAGTCACACATCCCATGTAACTCACTGGCAATTCCCCTCCAGAGTTATGTGGCACTATACTGAGCATGGCCCAAAGATTCCAGACCTCTGAGATATGCTTTTGTACCCATGTTGCATTTGTATATTGCTTGTCAAAATTCTTCCATAGGCTAATGATGAATGAGAATGTAGAGCTAAATATAAATAGCCATGTAATACTGCTCATTACATTAAAAAGGCATTTAAGCTCAACATTCAAAACCAAAGTAAACTACGTTGGCAATTTTTTAAAAAATGAACATCTGTAAAATTAGGAAATTTGGCTGTCTTAAAGAAAAATAGTAAAATTAACTTTCTGAGAATTTTTGTGGGACCAGACTGAGAATTGTGTCCTTTGTGGACATATCACAAAATTAATTCCTTTATAAGCAATCTAAAGTCTCACTAAGAAAGAACTAAATAACTAATCATTATATAAGAGGACATAAATGTGGGAAGTAGTAAATTTGGGAGTAATTACCACTTTTTCTTTTAAGATTTCAAGATTATCCAGATGTTTGTACAGTTCCCCAGAGAAAACTAAAGGCCATTTCCTGTCAGAATAAAATGAATTATGTAGTGTATATGTAACATTTATTCTGTCATTAAAAAAAGTCCCACGAATTTATCCAGTAACATGAAATGTTAAATTCTTGGAAGATAGAAAAAACCACCTGGAGCCTTTTGTAGTTAATTTATTTCACACACAGTCTTCATTCACGGTTTACCTGACTTCACTGTTAAGCAAGCTGTTGGTGCCCTTCTGGGCAACTTAATCTCAGTAGGACTTCAGTTCACCTAACCCAACCAGTCTACATAGACTGCATACAGGTTGAATTCAGATGCAAACTAGAGACAGACATTAGAACACTTTTGTAAAGTCAGAAGGAAGCTACAGTGACATACGAAACATGAAACTCAAATTTCACCCAAGAAGCCCTATGCTTTAAAGAATTTTAGAATATAACTTTACTGGTTTTAAAACACTGCTTTGAACAATGTATATCGATTGAATAGATTTAAAGGCTAACATGTGACCCTTTTTTCTCTTCTCATCTCATTAGGCTTCAATGAGGTAATAATAGGAGGAACAGATCATTCCACATTTTGAGGTAGGGTCAGTTCTCCAAAAGTCCTGTATGAGTAAGAACTGGAATTTGAATAGACAGATGCAATTAAAGAAGCATGAGTTACATATACCTATAGAGAGGATGAAATTCTCCCAGACTGATCACAATTGTGATATATTTTTACATTTACACTAAACATTTTATAGCTTAGTTGTTATAGTTTTAAAAAACCAGTCTCATAAATTTTATAATCTGATTTCTATAATAATGTAATGAAAATAGTCAGAAAAGAATATTAAAACGAAGATAGTATTAAAATCAATGTAAGTATGTGGACTCGGTCTTAGGAAGTGAAGTGACTTGCCTAAAATTCCGTGAACACCTGGTATACAGGTGTGTTTACTCTCTTGACTATTTAAAGTTTCCAACCATAGATGCATTTTCTGCAATTCTCTATATGGTGTCTTGCACATAAAAGTGTATGACAAATTTTTGTTGAAAGACTGATGTGACTTGAGAGGCCTGGCTGATGTAAGGGCATGGACTTTTTTGAGGGAGAATATATGAGTCAGGGTAGATTGGGGTGGGTGGGTGGTAAAAGTGGTAGAGAGGATAATAGTTATAGACTATTTAAAAACTGCACCATTTGTTAAGTTCTTACTATGAGTGAGGACTATTTTTTTCCTGCCTAAATAGGAAGAAAGCTGAAAATGACTGAAGCCTTTCCCCTATGCTAATGACAAAGTGGGATGGATAAAAGGAAAAATTTCTTGTCCTTTAGCTGCCATTGGTTCACTTGACAACTGTGAATGCTTAACCTTAGTTTCTTCACATTCATTGATAATATATTAAGGTATGAAGAGAAAAATTGTATTAATGACATTTCAAGAAATAATAATTCATGATTATATAAAATAAGCTCAGTGCCTTCAGATATGTAAATGTCCAAATGTGAAGTTTGAAAAAAAATGGAGTAAATGGTGGGTAGAACAAACTTAAGTAATAAAAATATGGAATGTTTCAATCTATATTTGTGTTAATAAATTCTGAGAGGAGGGTTGCTTCTGGAAAACAAAAAAAAGCAAAACGACAACAAAAATCAACATTTACAAGTTTGCCTGATCTTCACCCACTTCACAAAATAGTAGCTTCTCAATACAGCATATTGAAGTTATACATTTTTGATACTGAATAAAACATTGAATGGTTCTACCAGCATTTGACTCCGCAAACCTTATTTGCTTTCAGAATCTTTCAATCCCTCCCTTTCTGCCTCTGGATGCTCACCTGCCCCCTACACTTTTTCAGATATATCTTGCCATTGTGCAACAGAGGAAAATGGGAACCAAAATTCAGGGAATCTGACATGAGTAAGATATAATGTCATATCAGTACAAACCCAGTTGAAATATTTTTGAAATGAGATGATATCTTTTACATAGTTCTGTAATCAAGCAATATAAAAAGTCATACTAGTTTTATTTGTATTACTTTTTATTCCCAAATCCCAAGATCTGAAACCATCAGTACAATATTAATTTATATGCTAGCTCTAAAACAGAAGGATAGAATATATTTATAGATTTTTAAATTAGTTTTCTAGGAAATAATTCAATCATAAGAAGAGAGAATAACATTTTGAGAATGAATCATTTGAGGGTAGGGACCATGTTTTATCCTGTCTTTCTAGCATCTAACCTAGTTCCTGGTACATTGCTTTTGTTCCGTTATTGTTTGCTGAGTTGAATAAGAGGGATTTTTCAAGTATTTTTGTCAGAAAAGACCTGAGAAGGAAAAAAGAGAATCTGAAAATTCTGGTTGCTTAAGTTAGGGATGAAAGTCAGCTGCTAAGACTTTCAGGATTGCAGGAGAATAGAAACTGGAAGTGTAGGATACAAATGACAATAATATAGTAATAGTATAATACAGAGCAAAATCTTTGGAGTCAGGCAGAACCCTGTCTTTCCCTCCAACAACCATGAGGTCTTGAGTAAATTATTAAATCTAGGTCCCATTTTCTTATCTCTAAAGTGAAAACTGATATTCATTCTATCCATCCATCCGTCCATCCATCTGTCTATTTTTCCATCCATTCATGGAACTATAGAGGGTAACTGTAAAGATGGATTTCAAATTTAGGAAAAAAATTACACTCAAGCCTCAATTTTTTGATTTTGCATATTTCATTGAATGGCCATAAATTCTCTCCTTGAATTTCTTTAGCACATGCCACGTAGAAAGAAGCTTAGATATTGGCAAGAAACTGCCTCATTACCAGTCCCACATTATAGGAATTTCACTCTTTGCTTGTCAGGCATTGATTGCCTCTTGCTTTATTTGAGGTAGTTTAGTTTAATTTTTCATTATGACAGGTTTTCGTCTCTAATTCTTTATTTAGAGCATGGTTCTCAAAACTTTTTCATTCTGTAATCCTTTTGAGGGTTTCCACAGCCCTCAAGCATACCTTGAACCACTTTTGTATTAAAATAAGTGTAGAAGAAGAATTCAGCTACTAGGAAGAGAAGCAGGTGACGTTTTCACTTTTCTTGACACTGAAGAAGGGAGGAAGCACTCAGGGGAAAGTAGGAAGTAGACAGAATGCAAGGTGCATGGGAAATCAGGCCTTTAAGTTCCAGAAAAAGAGAAGGAAGGGGGTGATGAAGAGGAAGAGGTTTCGCTGCAAATCTAAAGCCATCTTTGCCTAACAGACGTTAAAAATGTTGAGACTCTATCCTGTCGCTCCTTCAGAATATCCTTGGGGGAACATGATATCTTTTTTTGAGAAGTATTGATTTAAAACAAGCAGGGTTTTTTTTTTTTTTGGTCCCCATTCCTTGCCTTTCATCTCAAGACTCCTCCCCTTCTTTCTCTGGCCTCTCCCTACCCTGGTCCTGACTCACCCACTCCTACTTGGAGACATCCAGTGATTCCATCTATTTTTTCTTTGTTTTGTTTTGACTAGTTTCACTCATAACCCCATTTAATTTTAAGCTAACTGTGCTTCCCACACAGAAAGCCTCAGTTCTCAATTCAGCTTCTGTCTTTCATACCGAATACAGATGACTAATACTGAGATTTTTGTCTTTTATTGGTGTGCAAAATCTGAGCTGGCTTTCTCTTTAACTTTCTCTCTCTATTGTACCTAGTTTACCCAAGTCAATCAAATTGCAGCTGCTTTTCTCTCTTACTTCCTCTACAGTTTCAGCAAAAATAAACTACTTCCTGACATCATTGCTTGGCAATGGAGTGAGTAGCTCAACTATAGAGTTGGAGAAAGTGAACTTTCAGCATTATTTGTCAATTGGGTGATGTTTATTTATTCCTTTGGGACAATAAAAATTGACTTTTAAGAGCATCAGGCTTATGTTTTGTTCCCACATAAAGGTTATGGGTAGTCACTGAGGGTTAAGTTGCCACCAGGACTATACATGATTGTGGCTGGCCCCCTGCCACTTGTTCACTTTAGTATTTTCCCTGATGTCTGGTTCTCATCTGGTCCTTCCTAAGGCCATTATCTTGTGATATATCACTGAGATTTCTATCATCATTCACTCTATAGTTTCCTCTTCTAGCTGCAGTTACAAAATCATGCTCAGTGACTCTATATCATGACGACTCAACATTACATCAACCTCACTATCTCTGTGTATCTTTACATAATTTGAAATAGTCCTTTCTGCTCTATTTTCCTGCTCTATTTTGCCATACCCTTTATTTCTATGTACTTATAGTGCCCACTAGAATATTGTCATTTTCTATACCATCTTTTCCCTCTCTCTTTGTACAGCTAAAGCTTATTATGTCTCTTGGTCTTCTGCTAGACAGTCTATCCTCCTATTTTTACTAGAAACAAACCAAAGTTATTGCCTCTTAAATTTAACTTAGATCTTTCAGGGACAAAAGGGATGTGTGATGTAGGAACTTCTTATTCCTTGCCCAACAGGTAATTTTTTTTTATCCCTCCTCTAGTCTTTTTCTTTTTGTTCTTCCTTCGAACTAATTTTGTATAGCAATTTCTGTCCTGATATGTGCACATTAATCTTACAATATAATCTAACACCTAAATGTAGCTCATTTATGTCATGTGCAATTTTAAAATCTAAAATTTTAGCAACAGTAAGAAATTCAGTATCAAATGCCTAAATACAAAACTAAATCAACATTAAAAAATAACACAATTTTCCAATAACACAAGTTATTCCCATTTTCCACTCACTGAGTTATCCTTTAAAATGATCGATATGCCAAAATTCTAGCTGACTTGTTTGGTATAAACCTTTACCTGGGTGAATAGATGATATTTTCTCTAAAATATCAAACCAATATATTATCAAGTATGCCTGGATGTTCTTTAATATACTGGCATAGATACAGAATATAGAAATCACTCATTTCCCTTTTCACTCTTGAGATGATATAGATTCTTTCTTCTGCCCTTACAAGATTACTCTATCACCACACAGGCTTTTTCTGCTAAGGGAAGCTTATGGGGACTTACTGATATCCGCATAATATCTGAAGTGATAGCAGAAATAGCAGAGGTTAAATAAGTTAATAAATAGTTTTGAATCAATCTGTTTGCATTTCCCATGATAGCTGGCTTTAAAATAAAGAAAACAAACACAAAAGCTATAAATTTCTACAGGGTTTATTAACATGACTAAATAGGTTTTTCCTTTTTTGTTCTGATTTCACTTTATTGTAGCCTTAATCACTTCTCAAAACAATGATCATTGCTGGGGAAAAAGCAAGGGAGAGCAGAAAGAGCTGGGGTTTGAAGTCAGACTGAGAAGACAAACCCCCATTATCTGAGTTTGGAGGAGTGGCTTCACCTCTCTGGACCTCATTTTCTCATATATAATATTGCGGTAACAATTCATAAGTTTCTATCAGGGTTATGGGATTGAAGATCACATGTGAAAACACCTAGCAGTATCTGGGAAATAAAGAATGTGAATAAAATATTATATTAGTTTATTAAGTTGTACTATTTGTGTTATTCATGAACTGATACCTACATCAACTTAACAGGTTTAAGCACAGGCCGATGGCATACCATATCCTTGATATGATTTCTGGAATACTAGAAGGTCCAGAACATGCTCAGTAATCACTTCCTGACACATTGGCCAAATGTCACTATTTCTACCTTTAATGTGTTCTTTCTTTACCTTAAGGTTTAGTTCATTGTTAAAAGGTAAACACCATTAGGAAGATTAATACTTTATCTTATCAGTGGTTACCCTGTGAAGTGCATGGATTTATCGGAGACCTTCTTTTTAGTGAGATTTGATTAGGAAAAAAGAGTAAAAAGAAAGAGAGTTTTCTGGGATTCTAAGGCTAGAGGGATTAAGAAAGAATAAGTGGAGGGGATCAAAGGAGAAATACCCTGAGGGTTATTGGGATAAAAGGTTGATGAAGGTGTCTCCTTTTCATATTTGGCCACTGAGTTAGAGTAGCTATGCATCAGAATCACCTAAGACACTTTCAGAATATACCCATACCTAGACCCTACACATCAAAGATTAGAATTTCTTTGTTTGAGAAAGCACTTATAGTGTTTAAAATCCCTTAAGACAATTCAGATGTTCAATGATGTTGAAAACTATGGAGTTAGAAGGAATAGAGGCACAAGATACATTTATATATACTCCCTAACCTGTCCACAGCTTCTGACTGAATTCAACCACCTGAAACTCAATGTTTATTTCTTATTGATTTAATTTTTTTGAGGTCCTCTTTAAAAAAATGGGATGCCATGATACTTACTGACACAATCACATTTTGTTGAAGGACATAAAGTTTTATAATTACTAAAAGATTCTAGGATATTTTCAGCAATCATCAGTGAAAGGTATAGACTTGCGCATTGTTATTATTCTTATAGATCTTACATTTCATAAACAAGCTTCTTGTTTCTGTCTCTTCATTACTCAAAGAAAAAGAATTATGATAGGCTCTTCAATAAATTCCTCAAAATTTCCAGACAAGAAGCTGAAGGAGTTCATTAACAAACCAGTATTACAAGAAATGTTAAAGAGATTTCTCTAAGAAGAAGAAAAAAATATCATAAAGGAAAAAAAATTCTCACTGACAGACAAAAACATAATAAAAGCAGTGGATCAACTGACACTAAAGCTAGTACAAAGGTTAAAAGGCAAAAGTAGTAACAGCATGTGTAATTACAACAATCAATTAAGGGATACACACACACACAAGATGTAAAAAAAATAATAATGAAAATATAAACATGGAGAAGGGTAGTAAAAATGATGGTAATTTTAGAATGCGCTCGAACTTACGTAATCGTCAACTTAAAATGGACTGCATAAACATAGCTTGGTATATGTGAAACACATGGTAACCACAAATCAAAAATCTCTGAGAGATATACAAGAAATAAAGAGAAAGGAATCCAAACCCAACAGTACAGAAAGTTTTTAACATACAAGAGAGCAAGGGGATAAAGAACAAAGAATTACAAAAACAGAAAAAAAATAATCAAATGGCAGTAACTATATATCTATCAATAATTACTTTAAATGTAAATAGATTAAATGTGCCAATCAAAAGATGAATGAAGAAGTAATGTACATATAGAGAATAGAATATTACTCAGCCATAAAAAAGAATGAAATCTTTTTTCATTCTGACAACATGGATGGACCTAGAGGGTATTATGCTAAGTGAAATAAGTGAGACAAAGAAAAATACCATAATTTTACTTTGATGTGGAATCTAAAAAACAAAACAAAACAAAACAAAACAAATGAATAAAGAAAACAGAAACTCATAAAGAGAGAGAACAAAATGATTGCTGCCAAATAAGAGAGTGTTTGGGGAACTGGGTAAAAAATGAAAGGACTAAGAAGTACAAATTGGTAGTTACAAAACAGTCATGGGGATGTAAAGTACAGCTTAGGGAATATAGTTAATAATATTATAATAACTATGTATGGTGTCAGGTGGGTACAAGACTTATTGGAGGAATCACTTTGCAATTTATATAAATGTTCAACCACTATGGTGTATGATGTAATACTGAATATCAACCGCAATTGAAAAAAAAAGTAAAAGGAAAGCCCAAAATAACAAATTTAAGTAACTGTTGTTTACTGGTTTATAATGTATAATGAAAATTTTAATATATCATGATAATTAGGTGGTATTGTTATCATCATTCCCATTTGCAGTAAACAAAGGGTTAGAGACTCATTTCCCCAGGTTACATGCAGATTTAAATGCAGAGGTATAACTTGATGCACAGTTTTGATCAAATTTGTCCTCTTTCTACAAGTTTATTAGTTTGCAGTTCACTTTCTGTTTTTACATACATACCTGTATGCTGGTAATTTTTTGGCTTCGACTATTTTCTCTGTACAAAGGATTCAAGGATTAAATCACATAGAAAATCTCTGAGCCAAAATTATTTATTTTGTTTGCTTTTCTGCCCCCCGTCCCCCGCCACCTCTCCACCCCCTCCCCCACCGCCACCCTGCCACCTCTGTATCATTCATTCTAGAAACCAGAAATCAGACTATGCTAACAAGAGGGTGACTCTAACTTCTGGTTCCTCCTGGGATAGTCTTTATGCTTTTATCCTGGAGTATTTACTAATAGTGCCCCCTTCACTCTCAAAAGGGTTGTAATTAGGGTGATAAATTGTATGATCAGCCTACCTAAGAAGCATGTATCAATTTCTGCTCTTTATTTTACAGAAATAAGTTATTTGGTTGGGTTTTCTTTCCATCAACAGTTTTCATACTTTTTTAAAAAAATCTTTCACCATGTTTTATTTAGGGCTTCACAGAGATTTGAATACATAGTGCATGCAGAATAAAGGTGGTGATAAGTCATTTACATTTATTAATCACTGATTTATCTAAATTATATACCTTACACCCATTACCTTATTTAATACTTATAAAACCTTGTGAAGTGGGTACTAGTGTTATCTTTATTTAACAGATAAGCGAACTAAAGTGTAGAGATGCTAAGTAACTTGCCCTGAGCTCAGGAACAAGGAGGTCAGGACTTTTGCCCATGACCTTCTTCAAAGTCTAAGCTCCAAATGAATCTACTAAGAGCCATGGCCCTCTCTCTGCTCTAACATGCTACAGTGCCATGGAACAAAAGTTCTTATCCCTGATTATTTGCCAGATAAAGTAGGGCATAAAGACGTGTGAGAAGAGGAAAGCATTATATTAAACATGCTGTTGAGAAATCCAAATTTTCATATACAGTTATATCTATAGCTGCAGGAATATTTGTGGAGAATATAAAAAAAAATAGCAGAAAGTCTCAACCTGTGTTCTAGTGTAAACTATATATCCAGAAAATTGATGTCTTACTGTTTCATCCATATGTTTTAAAATAACTGAACCATTTAAAGTTAGCAACTTGGCCAGCAATTTCTAACTCATAGCATTTTGAGTTAACTAAAGCTAGACCTTCTTTTCATTATTCTCATGGACCTACTATAAGGAAAGACCCACCATACCTAGGCTAAATAAATGGTGCTCAGTATGGTTGACCAAATATTTGCCACAAGACTGAGACACTGTAGATTAGCAAATATATTGCAGAGAGGTGGAATTGTCACCAAACTATTTGCTATTAGGCTGAAGCTTGGAAAGTGATGGAAGTCTGAATACCAGAAATAGGGAGGAAAATGTCTGCAATTCTATTCCAGAAGTACCCACATGAAAAAGAAAATCTAAATTGTATGATTAAGATGCCATACTAAATGCAAACAGACTTATTTATGGCTTTGGCTGAAGGACTCTTATTCGGTATTAGGAATTTAGGAATTACTGAATATGAACTCTGGCCTGAGGTAGTGAATATGAAAGAAATGTGTTGTTGATCTTTTTGCAAAGTTTGAGGCAATATCTTGGGGAGGAGAGAGTCAAGAACTTCCTGAAATATATAGGGCTGAACAGCAGTTGCAAAGATGAGGGGTATTTATTTTGTGGACTGAAAAAACATGGCCGTATTTGGGAGTAATAATTGGTCATTAATGTGTCGGTGGCCAAAGGAAAGTGTCTATGAGGGCTATGCAGGGGGCTAGGCTAATGGTGGCAGTGTAGTAAACAGTGAGCACACAAGTAGGCAGTCTCAATAGTAAAATTATATGAGGTTATAACTAAAGGCTAAGCAATAAAGTGGGAAATGGTTGTGACAAGACACATGGCAAATGTGAATGTTCCTATTGTGGGCGCTGAAGATTCTGAAGGAGTCAGAAAACAAACTGAAGGTATTACTTGCACAGATCTACATCAAGAGATTGTGTACAGGGTGCTTCAGAGGAAGAATGTAGAAGAAAGATGAATATGGAATTGCCTGAGGTTAGGAACAAAGCAGAGGTATAGTCTTTATATAAGTTAACACAAAACTAATTCTTTTACAGAGGTAAAATAGAAAGCAGATTTTCTTCCATTCCGCCAAACCAAACACTAATAAAATTGGCCAGCATGAATGCAGAAATAAATCATCGCAAACATGATTAATGTGGGCATGTAACAGAGTTTCTGAAAGCAGGTACAAAGTACAGTATATTTTTTTCACCATCACATAGCTTTATACCATTTCATAATTTGATATTTCAAGAATTAAAAAAAAGCTCTAAATGTTGCCTTCTCTGAAGGCATTATAGATATATTTAGCAAGAAAAAAATTTTTAAATTTTAAATTTTAAATGATTAGTTAAAAGTGAAAAAGCATAATTTTTGAAATTTCTTTGTTTTCTAAATTTAAATTGTAATGGGGAATTTATTTTTTTCAACTAGTTTAAGGTTCAAAGTAAAATTGAGGGAAAGTACAGAAATTTCCCATATAATCCCTGACTTCAGGCATCATAATTACTCAAAGTCCATAGATTACATTAGGGTTCACTCTCGGTGTTGTACATTCTATGGGCTTAGACAAATGTATAATGACATGTATCCACCATCATAGTATCATTGCACTAAAAATCCACATTAGTGTAATTTTACTGAACTAAAAACCTCTGTGCTCCATCTAATCATCCCTTTCTCTAGTCCCAACCCCTACAACCACTGTCCTTTTTACAATCTGCCATACTCAGAGTCATCTGGATTCTCTCGTTATCTTATAGAAATTTTATTATTTTGCATTTTACATTCAGATCTGTGATCTATTTTAATTTTTCTGAAGGGAGTATGATCTGTATTTAGGTCTATTTTTTATTTTATTTTTTTTTAACATGGACATCCAGTTGTTCCAGTATGATTTATTGAAAAGGCTATTTTTGCTCTATTGTATTGTCTTTTCTCCTTTGCCAAAAACCACATACTTGTATTTAAGTGAGTTTGTAACCATGTAAATCTTCACTTTTTTAAAAATTACTTTTTCTCTTTTCTTTTTCCTAGATTCCAACTGGCCTTGGACTCCCTTGCTTCTTTTCTTTCCTTATTTTTCTGCATACTGCACAACCATACCCTTAATCATTCAGCCCTTAAGTGAGCATTAAACAGTCTTAGGAGCAAAGCCTCAGGTTCATTGACCATAGAAACAGAGTTTCTGTCAAACTAAAAATAACATCTTGCAGTTCCATCCCATGAAGGCTGAAGACCTTCACAGTTTTCCAAACGATGCTATCATTGACATTAGGACCTGCTGCAATAAATAATCAACTGCCTCCTACCCTAGCCTTGACCAATTAGTAGAGCCCATTACCCCAACTCCCTCAGCAACTAACGAGTTTCCTCCTCTATAACCTATCTGATGGAGGCCATCAAGAAGCCAGGCATTTGAGCACTAGCTCACCTGTGTCTCTGGTCCTGGCGCCATTTTCTTAAATAAACCTCTGCTTTCTTTGCTGCAAACTCCTTTCCATGACTCTTTTAGCTTTGATGTGTGCAGGCAAAACAAACCCCTTGAGTTTGATAAAATGTTTATTTCTGGTCTCTCTATTCTGTTATTTTTCTTTATTGTGAGAATTTAAATATTATAAGCAGGCTTATAATATTTTTAAAAAATGTGCTTATAAAAATTAAAAAAAAAACTGCAGTGTTTTCTTTGTATGTAAAAGGCCTAGTTAGTAGTTACAATGGTAACAAGAAGTCTATGGGTATAAGTAGTAACTCTCTTGGGAGGCTGCTGAGATATTAGAAAACTTATCCATCAAATGAAAGCCACAGCAGACTAAATCAAATTGCAATATTCTCTCACCTCATGTGTTCTTTCTTCTCTCAAGTCCATTCTCAGCATTGTTCCTTCCTCAGTGTAGGAATGGACCCCAGGACCATTCCCTCAATGACCTTAGTATATTCTGTGGAGATGTTAATGAATGAATAGGCTCGATGTGTGTACAGGCAGTGTTGGTGCTCTGCTCAGGCCCCTTTCAATCCCTTGCTTCTATTTGGGGGTCACTCCTGGCTTTGTGTGCTTTTGCTTTCAACAGCTAATGTCAGAAGCTTCTTTGTTCAAAAGAATCTAGGAATTTATATCCTTCTGGAGTAGACTTTAAGGAACAGATAAGGAGTACAGGATTATGAAAGCCCAATTCTCTCATTTTGGATCAGAGATACTTTAGGATTCCTTTTTGAATTTGGAGGGAACATATGTGACTTCCTCTTTGTTCCTCTCTTATTCACTTCCTCCTTACTGATATCCCCTAGAGGTATACATCACTTTTCATAAATACTTGTCAGGGTCTGCTTCTGGCATGCCACCTAAGGTAGTGTGCTATCTATTTTAGAATTATTTATGTTTTAGTATGATTACTAAAGACACAGTGCTTTAGCTCGAAGGACTTATTCTCTAATGACAGAATACTATGAACATGTGAGGCAGGGATGTGTGTGAACTTGTGCCTATAATCAGTGCCCTTAAACTTTGTAGATGACTACCTAATTAACTATGCATAAGGCAAAGGTTAGCTATAGGTATGAACTAAATTGTGTCTTAATACCTTCTTCATGAGGTTGTTGTGAAATCCAGGTAAGATAATAAAATTACATAGAGCTTGGTCTGTGCTTAACACATAAGAACTATTCATTAACATTTGCTAATCTCTTGCTAAATAAATTATATATGGCTAAAATTAACAACTTTAAACCAAACAAATGGACTTAAATTATAGCTTACCATTTTATTAATGCATGACTTTGAGTAAATACTTTACCTTTTCTAAATGCCACAGTTATCATTGTCTATAAAGTGAAAGTTCTCGAATCTGGAAAATTCAGTTTGGAATAGACCAGTGGTTAGAATAATAAGTAGTAGATTTGTACCAAATACAAATTAACTTTGTTTAAAAATGGAGGTCTTGAAATTAATGATTCACAAAATATAACGTGGGCACCCGGCCCAGCTGAAACCAAGGACAGGCTGTGATCCAGGCTCCTGGCTAGGAATAGGACTCGGGATTTAGAATGTTACATTAGTGTAGTGCCTCCGCCTAAAATATGTAAACATACTTCAGCTTATTGTATCACACGTGTGACTGAATGCCACTATTGTACTCTGCAATGTGTGGAGCCATGCGGCCCCCTGGAGCGCAAGGAGTGGAGAGCAGAAAGGAGAGCAGAAGTGCGCGCAATACCATGTGCCCTGCACGACAGATCATGCTCCCTCCAATAGAGCAGAAGTGCGCTCCACGCAATAAAGTTGGTACCTGCCATTTCATTCTCATGTCTGCCTCTTGTGCATTCTTCCAACTGGGCGTCTCACATTGAACCTTCCCTTCTTGATCAGCTCAGAGCTGACATTTGGTGTAGCTGACAGTATCAGCTCTCTGTTCATACATTAATGATAAATCTTAATGTATATCTTACATTACCACTTGATATGGTCAATAACTACTAGTTAGTATTAGATGCACTGAATTTGCCTTTATTCTGTTTATGTCCTAGGGAGACTGGTTAGCTTTATTAATAAAGACATTAATGAGATTAAGTTTATCCATCTGATCTCAGTGTAGGTCAGTGAGCTTTGTACTGATCATAACCCTTGCCAGTCATTATGTGGATTTGGAATGCTTAAAATGAGAACACTAATGATACTGATCAGTATGAACACATCAATACAAATCCCAAAAGGGCATTTATATGTGTGTATGTATATATGTACATATATTTAACATAACACATTGAAGGAGGTCCAAAGGATCCAAGAAGGTAAGGATGAGGGTATTAGTATAACTATGAAATTTACTATAAATTCATGACAATGACTGAGGAAGATACTCAAAGTGCACTTATAGCTTTACATGAGTAGATTCATTTTCTAAAAGGACAGCATGATTTCATCTTATCTCTCTAACTTTTAATTTTACATTTATAAAAGAGTAGTCATACTTTTAATCATATATTAAATCACGTTATTTGTTTAAAGAGAAAATATTTGGGTTCTTTAAAAAAAAGCATAATATTCAGCTAAGTGATTTTATTGTTTTTTATGACTTTCATTAGAAAACCTTTAAAAACGTATTAATTGTAAGAATAGGGATAATCAAGTTGACTTGAGAGTTGCCAAGCACAGCTGTGAACGCACTATGTAAGGTCTTGGTGCCTAAACAGGTAGAGACTAAAAGTATTCAAAGGACCATTTCAGCTCCACAATTCTCTATCTCATGATTCTGCAATTTCTCACAAACAAGGACTACCATGTTTCAAGCTGCATTAATTAGGCTACTTTTCTATAAATAATTTCATATTTTCCACCTCCTAATTAAATTCATTCTTAATCTTGATTATTGGCCTCCTCTATGGTTCCTTCCCATAGAATTTACAACTTTTCCTATGTCATGAAACCTTATCCTTTATCAAACCAAAATGGTCCATTTGCTAGTAACTAGGATTATTTTTAGAACTATTCCACCCTCTACTTTGCCTAGTATACTTTTTCAGTGTTCAACTTTACTTGTCAGATATTATGGGAAATCTGAAATTTTATGCTCCTAAATGCAACTAGTAAGGATAAGATCATAGACCATTAAAGAACAGGTTTATTGGTCTTTTAAATTTTTTAAAAAATATATTATACACAAGATAGACTGAGAAAACTGATCAGAGAATGAGAAAAATTATGATTGATGCTGTTCTTGGTCAGGCCACAAAGCCCAAAATGGAGCAAATATGAAAGATGAAGTAAAAGGATTGACAGTTCACATGCTGCAGAATTCCTTTTCTTCACTGGGTAAGTAAATGACACTGTTGTTAATGACTAAATCTCATGGGAGAATATTTCACTGATTCTCACCTTAAAATACCTGCATTTTTAGATGGTTGCTCTTTGCTAGGGGTGGCCACAGCCAAGAGAGACCATTTTGAAAGACAAAGCCATTGGCTTTCTCCTAGATTTTCTCTTTCCAAAAGCAAGTATACTATACAGTAGAAACAAGTTGGTCTGGGCAGTTTTTCCAATGCTCTGGACAGTATTGTAAAATATGAGAAACTAACAGAATATAGAAAGAAAATACATGTTCTATGTTTCTCGTTTTTATTATATTTTTTCTTCTTTCTAGATTAAAGGTTTTTTTATAATTTAAATTTAGAGATAGCAATGTACTTTCTTAGTTTAAGGGTATTTCACTGGACATAGCAGCAACCATAATTGCCAAGTAGCTGGAAGAAATGGTTTCTCAAATAGAAGGGAATGTTATTAATTCCCAAGATAGAAGTGTGGTAAATTCAATGGAATTAGTTTACAAATTTGACTTAGTAATGAATCACTAAAAGGAAAAAAAGGGCCACAAATTTCACCTAAATCAATAGCTAGCATTGCATACTTGAAATGCTATGAAACTTTTCACAGAAAATTTTAAGTAGATAATAAAAGTAATATTCTTCAATTATACTGTAGGATTTGACAGACAAAAAGAGGTACAACTAATGAATCTTGAAAATGTAGACTTAGAATACAAATCCATAAAAAACTCCTTATAAAAGTTGGGAAATAAAGACCTTTTGTGTTTTCACTGAAGAACTTAAATTTTAAGGGGGAAGAATCGATAGATCTTAGTTTATAGCCCATATTTTCCCAGATGAAATTCTATTTCTCATCTGGAGTGCCCAACCAGGAAAGGGGAATCTCACTTTCATAATAAGAAAGAAAATAGAAGTAAATTTAGAGCAAGAAAAGAGCCAATAGAAAAAGAAATAGACAGGGGATGCATTTTTAACTTTAAATCAATATAGCTCCATAGAGAGGAGAGCTACAAGAGTGAGGGAAAAAGTCTACCAATGTCTATTGTGGGGTACCTAGTACCTAAACTTATATAGTATAATGATGATCAAGATAACTTTAGTGAAATAAAAATGTTAAAATATACACTTAAATGTAAAATAACACTTAGAAAGAAATATAATTTACTGTTTTATGTTATAAAAATTAAATACCTCATGAACTTAGCTGGAAAACTAAGACATACAAATATGTACATGTATTTACATAGTTGTAAAATTAAGACATACAAATATGTGCATATATTTACATATATCTCTCCCACTTTTAATCAATTAAATATTTAGTTTCCCCACTTTCTATCTACTTTCCTTCTTTATTACTATTACTGAACAAAATTTAATATCATCATCTGGTGTGAAGGTATAATATCTTCTTTGTAGACCCAAAAGAAAAACGTAGCCTCTGTCCTTATGGTAGATGAATAAATATGCCACAGTAATTTCTCCCGTGAGTAATCTTATTGCCGATGACAGCTAAGAGTTCCTGCTTATGTTAGCTTGTTAGAAATATATATGTTATTGTCATTCAATTAAATAAAAGAATGGACTTGAAGTTGCACTTTGTAGCAAGAAGGGAAGCTAGCTAGATAGGAAATGGCATGTCCTAGGAGAGCATGGCTTTAGCAGAAGCATAGTGAAAGCAGTACCCAAAGGTGTTCTACACAGATTTGGAGCACGAAGTAAAGATTGAGTACTCTCCAGCAATGCAGAGATCACTGCTAATTTCTACTCTTAAAGCATTTTATGACAAGGGATCATTTAGTTTCAAAGGCTCAGGGAACACTTTTCCCTTGGTCCCTTGCACCTTTAGCAGTTTAGCATTGCCATTTGTGCGCTAGATAAACTGTAAAATTTAAAGTTCCTTTTATATTTGACTGTTTTATATGTGGTCACTAAAGTAAATGTTTAATAAGCAAGCGCAGGTCAGTTATAGGTGCTACCTATTTGACATAGTTGTGAGCAGCTTTGTGAGAATAAAACAGATGCAGAAGCTTTCAAAATGAGTTTTATTGCTTCATTACAGTTTTTACAGTGTTTTCCTCCAAAACTAATGACTGAATGAAATAAAAGCTGCTTTCAAAGAAGGATATAGTCACTTCCATTTCCCAAGAATCTTCTTTAAGTTATCTAGTTCTTTTTATTTTTTTCATTTTTCTTCAAAAGCTAAAGTCTCTTGCTTTTTATATGTATTGTTCAATGTCTGTTAGTTGAATTACGTTAAACTAAGGGGCTATTTTGATCTGTATTAAAACAACAAAAAGAGGCAAGTGAAATTTCTGGATTTTTAATACCCATTCCAAAACCCTTTTGCTAATAACAAAGGATGACATTTTTTCTTGAACTTGTTTGTATGTTTTTTCTTAGGCTTTTGCCCTTTATTCCCCATAACTAACCACATTGACAGGAGCTTATTTACTGTGGTTAGTTACTGTGTGATCTGGATTTTCTCTTTACATTTTACTGCCAGTGGAGTCTATTTTTCCTTATTAAAAGATATTCTGGACAATTTCACTTTCAGTAATACCACACATATGTCATTTTGTTATTTATTCCATTTCACAAGTGGACAATGATAAATTAATTAACTGCTATCAAAATGCTGTAGTAGGATGTCAATGATCTTGATTTTGAAATTAGCACTTCATACTGCCTATCTGCAAGGTGGACTCTGTCACTTTCTCTTGACTTTTGCACTATCTGCTTATGTTTTTACTTCATTTTCATATTCTTTCTCTTAAAGCTCAGTTACTCCCTTCACTGCAAAACACTAAGGCCTCATAGACACAGGATCAACCAAACCTCTATGACTGTGTAGTTCTCCCACCCTGAACTACACACACAGGTAGAAATAATAGACAGACAGACAGACAGACAGACAGAGATAGAGATAAGACAGACTGATAGACAGAGAGACATATAGATACAGATGTAGATTTATACATACAAAATATTAAAGAGTAGTACATAAATACAGATTTTTTTGCATATCTATCATGTATCCATCTATGTAACAACATCTACATCTATTTTTCAGAAAAAAATCAAATACAAGTGTAGCTATCATTTACCTCTAGACAAAAGAAAACTTTTCTTTTGGTAGGGAGGAAATAGAAAAACCAAAACCAACCTTTTAAAACTTGACCTTTCAAACACCTATCTAGATGAGTACTCCAATGCTTTGACTCTTGTTGCTCTATAAGTTGTCACTGAGCAGTAATTCTTATACGTGTGAAGGGACAGTAACAATTTAATATTTATGTGTAAGTGTCTATCTGGATAGTGTCATGATGCTGAGAAGGAGGGTAAGACAGCAATTCTCTGTCATTTTTGCCAGGGAGAGAGTCATACTGACCAAGACCTTCCCACCAATGACTGAAACCAACTCCCTGCTTCCTTGGGCATGGATTACCCTCAGGCCAGAAATCATTTTTCTAAACTTAAATATATAACTTATAAAAAAGAAGATTAGGCCAGCCCCAACGTCTCCTTTTTTCATTTCTCTGTCCTTTGTGGCAGTGAATCAACTTGCATGGGACTTTCGTGCCACTAATATGCATGACACACTACCTGGTCCCTTTACTCCACTAATAAACAAGATTAGGCAGACACACATTTTGTGTGTTAATAAGTTCACAAGTACCTGTGTTCTCATCAAAAATGACCGACCTTTGATATGACTCAATGGTAGGCTAGGATTTTAAGTTTCTTCAGATAGAGCCTGGTCCTTACCAGGATTTTCTGCAAGTCTGCCATACCTCATAATGACAGTTTCTAGTGTGCCAGGAGTGGCCTATGTGCTTTCAATATATTAGTTTATTTAATCCTCACACTATATCTTGAAACAGGTGCTATAATTCTCTCTAGTTTTCAGAGAAGAAAACGTACAAAGAGACTAAATAATTTCTCCCAAAGTCATAGAGAAAGTAAACAGGAAAGCTGGGATTTGAATTCAGGCATTCTGGCTCCAGAACTTGCCCTTAACTACTCAGGGATTGAGCATATTGGGGATAGGATGATTCTGGGAACTCGCCTTCTCTCACCATGTCTTTATGGTTATCTGAAATAGGAATGAGCTTTCAACATGGCTCTTTGAAGCTCTGAGGACATCCCATGAATAACAGTGGATGCTGGCTCCAACATACTAAAGGCAATATTATTAGCCAGAGGTTTGCATTTTTCCCTGGGTTGCTGGGATATATACCATGTGGTCTAAAGGAGATGAATACATGACCGTGTGAAATCCTGAGAATACCCTTCCCATGTGTGCATAGCTTATCAAGTACAGATAGCCATGGTTGAAAACTGAGGTGAGATTATCTGAAGCTAGTGGGACAATCTTACTTAATGGAAACTATATCCACATGGTTGTGTGCCTAAGGTATAACTAGCTTCTGGAAGGTTTTATAACATGTTTTGTGGGACATACTAAAACATATTAACATTTTGAGAAAATAATTAAATATGTATAAATAGGATTATTATGATTTTTTAAAAAAATACTAGAAGTAGAATACCTAACTATTGCAAATGAATTTCATATCATCGCATATAATCTTGTTTATAGATGAGGAAGCTGGACCTTACAGAGATGAAGTAACTTTCTCAAGACCAAATGTAATAAGGACAGAAGTGGATTTAAAATAAAATTTGTCTGATACCAAAGTGCTTGATTTTATGCATTATTTGTGTGTGTGTGTGTGTGCGCGCACGCACATGTGCATGTACTTAGTAGTGGGAAGAGTGTGTGCACAGAACAAAAAACTATAAAATGGTTTCCTCTTATAGTTTCAGTAAAAGTTCAGTTGAATTTCTATACATACATATTAGAGGTCATTCAGTTAACAAGTGTTAATGAGAATATGTGGAAGATACTGCTTAAAACATTACAGGATATAAAGAGACAGAGGAGCCTAGGACCCTTTGAGTTATAAAGACCCTCACCACCCTTGGGTCGGCTGGTAGTGTGACTCAGTGTCTTTATGCCACCTGTTTACTTCTTGTTCAATACTCCTTTCCCGCTCATTCTTTGAATGTCAGCTTATTTAATTCTATCAAACTAATTATTTTTCCTCCAAGTACAAGTGATATTTGGCCTATACCAAGTAATAAAGATGAAGGAAACATTAAAAAGTAACAAAAAAGTACAGTTACTGATGATATGGGAACAGTGGGAGTGGAATGGGACTTGAGGGGTGTGATAATTTTCAACAAAGGCTGTCTCCTTATTCCCAACCTCATTTTATCTGGGTAACTGAAAATATATTGCTACTGAATCTTTTTTTATAAAACAGACATTAATATCTATTATATACAATGAACTAGGAAAACTGCTATTACTAGAACTAATGGTCAAATAATAATTATCGCTGTGGCTAAACAGAACTTCACATAGGAAGAAGGGATTACTGAGCCTCCAGTGGGATGGGAGCATGACTGTATTTCTTTTTTCCCCAGGGTAGGAGGAATTCCTATTGATTCCCATTATGATATGGCTATGAGGTTTAGGTCTTACTCTGTGGCCATAGAGAATAATGGAATTGGAATCTAAAATTTTTCCTTATTAGCTTCGTGCATCCACCATAAGAGTCACATACTAAACGCCTTCTTTGGAAAAGGAAGTGCCAACTTTTCCTACCTCTCCACCCCTCCCCATACATACACCGCACCCTTATTTGGTTCAAGAGTGCTTAATCAGAGAATAACTAAATTGGGAGTAATAAGTCATATGATCAATGTGATAGGAGAGTGATAAGTACACATTGAGTGTTCAATAAATCTCAATAGCCGGTCAATAAAAATAGGAGGGACGGTAATTAAGATGAATCTCCACTTAGAAGAGGTAACCTGAGATAACCTAGTAGGCGGGGAGGGAGGGAGAAGGTGGTAGAGCTATGCTGCCCCCAGGAGTCAGCAAAGCCAATATCTCCCTCTATGAGAAATGCTATAACCTTAAGTAGATATACACTTCAGGTATAGCACACTGTGGTGACTGCCCAGACTAAAGCTTCATTTCAGAGAGACTTAAAGAAGGGCAAGGCTGCTAATAAAGTCTTAAAATTCTTGAGTAGGTAGCATGATGAATGAGTGAAGAATGGATGTGTGAGAAATAAAGACAGAATCAGAAGGCTTGGATCTTCCTCCAAGAAGCTTGGGTTCCGCACCTAACTTCAGTTTTCTTGTCTGTAAAAGGAGGGTAGTCTAGGGCAGTACTATGGTTTCTTTCTGTTTTAAAGTCCTATGTGTCTAAACTAATGTCATTTCAGACTCTACACAGAACTGACATACCTTGGATCATCAGTGAAATCCTAGGTTGCTTGCCTGATACCAGCATCTCCCGACCGGCTCTGTAACCACTTCTCAAATAGCATAGTGTTCTCTTGCAACATGACTGCTTTTCAAGGATGCCTTTTTGTGGTTAACTTTATGTTTTAATATAATTTCAAACTTATGAAAAAAGCCTCATGATTTGCATAAAGAACTCCAATAATACTTCTTCCAGATTTGCCAATTATTTACATTTTCTTTCATCAGTTTAATTACTCTGTGTTTATATGTGTATATATAATCTATATACATGTTTGTAATATGAGTATTACTTGAGAGTACGTTTGAAACATTGTGACTCATCTTCCTTAAATAGTTTACTGCATATTTCCCAAGAACACAGGCAATCACCTATATAACTGTAGTTCAATTATCAAAATCAGAAGAAAATTTAGCATTGATATATATTATAATCTAATAAACAGTCCATACTGAATATTACGCCGGTAACATCTTTCATAGATATTTCCTTTGTCCAGTATCCAATCCAAAATTACTAACTGCATTTATTTTTAATGTCTCTTTAAATAAAGACTAGCTCCACAGCCTTCCTTTGCTCCTGATCTTAAAGGTTTTGAAGAAGTATAGGGCAATTTTTCGTAGGCTGTCCTTCAACTTCAGCTTGTCTAATGTTTTCCTATAATTAGATTCAGAATATATGTTTTGGGTGAACAGTTATACTACTGAAGGTGGTATACAGACGTACTTCTCAGTTCACAGTTGGTATGCACTGTGTCCTTCTCAGTGTATCATATCAGTAGAGCATGATATTGGTTAATACTAATATTGATGATGCTAACTCTGATTACCTGGTTAAGGTGGTGTCTGTTCGGTCTTTTTTGTTTAGTATAAAATTATGATTTTCCCTTCATAATTAATAAAATTTTAATTCATATTATGGAATCCTCATTACATATACTTTAGACAAATATTGCTACTCTTTTTTTTTTTTTTTTTTTTTTTTTGGTCATAGAATCTGGTGCTACTTTTTTCATTTTTTTGTGTTAAAATTTAGATAGTTTCCACTGACCTGCTGTCAAGTTTATTTATTCTTTTCACTGATGTTTTCAATCTGTTGATAAGTTGATTATATGAATTTTTCATCTCAGATATTATATATTTTATTTGTAGTTATTTCATTTGGCTCATTTTTTTAATAGTTTCTATTTGTGTGCCAAAGTTACCCATCTGTTCACTTACATTATATACCTTTTCCACTAGACGTTTGAATACATTTATCAAAGTTATTTTAAAATCCATGCCTTATCGTTTTAACCTCTGGGGAATCTACCAGTCTGCTTTCATTTCTCTTAAGACATTTTGATTTTTCCTTGTGTGTTTTGTAATTTTTGATTGTATGCAGGACATCATGTGTATTGAAAAGTAAAACAGACCAGTAGAGACTGAAATAAATAATACTTCTGCTCAGGAAAGGGAACACCCTTTCCTGATGTTACTGGCATAATATTCAGTATGGACTGTTTAATATATCCAAAACATACTTGAGCTTGGCCTGCAATTTGCTGTGTTCAGGGATGAGTCATTACTTCTGGCAGGGCAAGACCTCTTTGTGAAAACAGTCTCTAGCTTTCTGATCCAATTGGAATCTCATTCTGCTTTAGAAACTTGCTTCCGGCTTTTTATGTTGCTAAGGAATTCCTTTTGCTATTCAGTCCTGCCTCTGGCTTTGTGTGGTTCAAGAGATCTCTTTCTGCTCTTCGGCCTTGCCTTTATCTTTGGAGTACTGATAAGTGTATTCAGTGAATGCTCTGAGTACCTGTAAGAAATTGAGCATAGCATGTCTCTGACAGAGTAATATTTCTAAAACTGACTCTTGGGCCCGGGGCACCTGCTCCTCAAAGAGATCTCTCCTAGCTCTCCTATCCTTCCTTCAACTGTGGGAAGCCCCTGAGAAGTATGTAATGAGTGCCTGCAGTCACTTGAAGGGTCTCTCTCCATTCTTCCATCCTTCTCTCAGTAATCAGGAAGTGCTTGTGTTTTAGGGCTTCCACCTCAACTGTCTTGCTCTGCTCCTAATTTTTTGCATGAATAGTTACTGAGAGCTTATAGGGAAGATCTGATGAATAAGTGTAGATTCCTTTTGTACATAGAGCTCTTCAGGATTCTAAATATCATGTCATCATTAAGTCTGTAAAATTTTTACAATGTTCAATAAGTTTTTCATTAAACCCGTTAATAGTGGCTTCTTCCTATTTCCACTGTTCTACAAAAGATGATAGAAGCTGTTGGGAATGTCCTGTGAGTGAATTGCCACTTTTTAAATTTTAGTTCATTTTGGTTTCTTTTATCCTCCGCTATCTTGAGCTTACAAAAAATAATGTTATAGGTTATTTGACTTGTTTTTGACATTAGAGTAGAAGAAACAGAAATTAGGATTTGATGTCCTTTAATATATTCTCATCATTCCCTGACCACTTTCTTAATTATATAATAAAATGTTTCCGAATCATTTTCCTGCTCCAGCTCTGTAATCAGCATTTCCCATGGATCCCCGGCTTCTTTTAGTGTATAAGTCACTATTGTTTAGAAGCTAAATATGAGTCTAAATCTGCTATTGTCACTGGTGTCATTGTTTCTAAGTCCTCTTAAGCAGACAGAGCTGGGAAACTATCTATTATCTATCTATCTCTCTCTCTATCTATCTATCTATCTACCTACCTACCTACCTACCTATCATCAATCAATTTAATCTAATCTAATCTCCATTCATCTATTAAAAACTAAGAGTTTATACTGATGCTCCCAATTCCAATCTAACACCACAGTGTGCATTCTAATCTTCTCTTTCCATCTTTGTAACTTCCTTCTACAACAGTGAGAAACTTGAATCTCATTATCTTTAATAATTTACTCACAATCAGAATATACAAAAGTTACTTTAGGAATTTTTAACCCATAACACTGGGGGAAGAGGTGAGGAATCAAATCACTAACTAGACATTAACATTCTTTTGTTTGTTTTTAAGGTAAGATTTACATACAGTAAATCAAAGAAACATTAAGTGTACAATCTAATGAGTTTTAATAAATGCATACCTAATGTAATCTACATTCCTATAAACATATTAAACATTTCCAATATCCCAGAAAGTTCCCCTTTTAAATCTACCCTCTCTCCCCCAAAAGTTCTAATTTTTTACTATATATTAATTTGCTTGTCCTATAGCTTCATATAATAGAATAATTCAATATGAATTCTTTTATGTTGGGCTTCTTTTGCTCAGCATGCTTTCTGTGAGATTCATATATGCTTTGCACATCTATAGTTCTTTTTCCTTTCCTGAGAAGTATCTCTTCATATGTAAATATCCCATAATTTGTTTATTCATTCTCCTGTTGACATTTGGGATGTTTCCAGTTTTTTTGCTATGATGAATAAAGCTACTGTGAACATCGTTATACAAGCCTTAGTGTGAACATATGTTTTAATTTCTCTTGGATATTAAAAAAATGGGATTGCTGTGACACAAGTAGGTGTATATATAACTTTAAAAGAAACTGCTAAACCTTTTGCCAAAGTGTTTATACCTCAGTTTGTTTTATTTTGTTTTTGTTTTTTACTTCATTTTAACACCTTTCTTTTGTAACTAGTACAGGGCTTTCTGCCTCCCCCACTGTATAAATGTCCTCCAGAGAGAGAGCTCTAGCATTGGATTGGTTTAAAGGCACACAGGGACCTCTGCACTACCTGGAACAGGCTCATTAGGCTTCTAGAAGAGCTTTAGTGAAGTGATAACCCATATTCTCACCTAAAAGTTCCTAAAATACTACAAACTCCCCTTCCCTTCTTCAACTGGCTAGTCAATTTTTAACACCTAGTGGAGTTGTTATACTTCAACTGCAGCTAGATTTGTGGCATAGGTGAGGGGGCACTATTTTTCCTCTGTGGACTCCCTGAGACTTTATAATTTTAGAGTTTATCTTATCCTCTACAAACCGTAAGATGTCGTGATACTCAGGAGTAGGTAGGTGAGCAGGGCCTCTCTGTTGGCTGACCTGACTCTTGATTTTCTAGTCACCTTCCAGCAGAGGTGATGTCATGGCTAAACCTGGCTCTAGACTTTGTGATGTCTGGACTTCATGAGCTGTGTTAACCTAAGAACTGTCAGAAGCAAAATTACGAAGGTGTTTGAAACTATGCCGTGTTCTGAAATACAGTAAAGCTTCTATACCCCAAATAGTGCTTACTCAACACTGAGAGCATGCATTGTCTTTCTCTTTTTCTCTCTGTAGATGCTGTTGTTGGATTTTCTTTCACACACCAGTTCATTCCATTACCTCATCCCTTTCTTTGAATGCACTATGTGCTGCAGTTTTCTTATCAGATTCAGACACTTCTCTCTAGCAACCTCCTCTCCTTCAGACTCATTCCTACTCTTCCTTTTCATGTTTATTGGTGTCATATGGAAGTATCATCTATTATTGCCTATCTGTGTCTCCTTAAATGAAGGAGACACTAAATGCCTGGTAATTACAGTGCTAGCCTTGTCAAGTACTTTTGTGATTAAAATGTTTTATTGTCAGTGATTGTCTTGCATGATTTTTTAAAAATGTAGCTTCTGTAATGAACATTTATACTGTAAACAGAGCTGCAATACTCAGCAGTAAAAATATATTTCTGGATGAGTCAGTTCATTTTAGGTAACACACTAGGCTCTGGGTTATAGTGCATTTAGCAGAGATGGCAGGTTCGGAGACTTCATTTCAGCATAAAACTTTTGTTGATGATGAGAGCGGCTAGGCATTTCACTTTGTGATAATGGAGAAAGTGCCAGGAGCCCTGGTTCTCTTCAAGGAGAGAAACTACTGCCACTACTAATTTGGACTCTACATTCTTTCTACTTCTTGAAACATGGCATTCTTCTCAGGGAAATGTGGAGTCCCACATGAGATGCCCTTTAACCTTTCTTGCCTTTGGAGTGCTATCTTAAGTATTCTTTTTTTGGTAATCCAACTAGTAACAAATTTAAATAGTATCTAAACCACAACATACTCATCCTCCTACTTATTCATCTAGCCTTCCATTCATCCTTCTACCAAATATTTACTGAATAATCAATCTCTATTGTGCTCAATAAATTCATTAAGCACAGTGGACAACTAAATGTAAAGTAGATATCATTTTCTTCCAATAGATTATAGGTTAGAAGATATGGAAAGACAAAAAAAAATCCCATTTACAAATGACTATAATAAAAGGTAGAAAGTAATGAATCCCATAAAAGAGGTATAAACAGTGCTAGGTCAAGTCAGAAGAGTGGTCTCCACACTTTTTAATTGTGCAGTCCATTAATAATTTTTTGCATGCCTACCTATATTATATTTATACATATAAATTATGTATATGTACTTTGTATTAACATATTATATACATTAAAATCATATATAAAACTAAAAATTAAAAGATAATATAAATAAGAAATAGACATTTTGCAAAATAATTTTAACCTTACCAAACAATATAAAATTTTTCTCACTTTTTAAAATATACTATTAATAAACTTTAGGGGGATGGTAATGTGACTTATATGTTATGTCTGTCATCGAATTCTTGTTTGTTGATCCTTACATTATGATAATACTTTTAATTTTCAGGTTCTAGAAAAAAATAAGCATGTTGTGAAAATTAGTTCAATTACAAACTAGATACGACTGTTCAAATACCTACATAATTTTCAATATGTCATAATATGCTAAAAATGAATGATGTATATGTGTCATAACAAATGGTTCCTCACTGTGGAACTTCAGACATTCATAGGGTACTTTCCAAGGCAGCCGTGTCTGATTCATGGACCTAGTGAGGGTCACAATGTAAATTTGTATATTAAATAAAAGTAACCCTTAATTTATTTCCTATTCTTTTAAGTAACTATAATATTTAATGTTTAAATATTTTCTTCCTACATTGTAATAGATCATTGGTTCGTGCCCTGAAGTGTGTGTCTATCAGTTTGGAGGCCTCTAGGTTAGAGGACAGTTTGGATATGAGTCCCCTTAGTGAAAACTTCACATAAGAACTTAACTTTGAATGATCAGTAGATAGCGGAGGAGAGTAAGCATTTGGAAGAGAGTGAATGGCATGCATGTGTTATGAAAGCACAGGTGATGCTGAAAGAATAATGAAATGCCCATTTTACTGGAACATCAAAGAAGAATTGTGGGGAAATTAGAACCAGAATATAAAAAAAAACATTGACTATCTTACTACGGTAAGAATTTGGACTTTACTCAGTAGGCTTTGGAAGGCATTACGTATATATTATTTAAACTGAAAGGTAGTTAATCAAGAGAAGCAGCCTTTTCCTTTATTTTAGCATCTCTCTTCTTTATCTCAAAGAATGAAAACTTCCCTTATCTGCATTACCTTCTCTATACAGCTTGTTCTTGGAAATACCAGTCTAGAGTAGATAGAGAGATAAATTGGTGGTGGTGGTGGTGGTGGTGATGGTGATGTTAAAGGAATTCAACAAATAAGATGTTTGTTACATGAACAACAAATGGTTTAAGTCACAATAATGAATCCTTAAAGGAGGATGATGGGAATAGAAATGAAGAGAAAATGGAAGACTATTCAATGAAAGAAGAGAAAACCTCAGCTCAGATTACAAACTTTCTAGCCTAAGTAACTAGGAGAGTGGGGATCAAGAGAAATGGAGATTCCAGGAGAAAGAGAAGATTTAAAGAGGTCATTCATGATGTGGGGAGATATTTAGCTGGAATTGCACAAAATAAAGCTAAGATACAACTGGAGAGATCTACAAAGAAGGAGCATTAAAGAAATTAATGACTGGGAACTTGTTAAAGAAGAGGAGAATCAGTTGGATCTGTGGATGGGCAATCCTGGCTATAGTTTCTTAATTCAATTATTACTGTCTTTGGCAACTGTAGTTACTTCAGAGACTTTTTTTCTCTTAGTTAAGTAAAATTAATATGTTTTAGAAATAGGCTTCAGTTTTAAACAAATCTCTATACTGAGCGTGCTTAAGGATCAAAGCAGCCCAAAAAAAATAAGCATGGTTTTAGAAAATAACATAAAACATAATGAGGTAAAAAAAAAAAAAAAAAAAAAAAGTTTCTGAACACATCATTATATTTGAAATGGAAATACTTTGAAATGTTATCAAGGCTATATTTAAGGTTACCAGTGTAAGTGATCTTGACAATGTAGACCAATCAGCTCCACTAAACATGTAGTTTAATTTTTCTCAGAATTGCCCAGTTTGACTGAATCGATGGGCTACTTTGCTGTCATTAAAAAAACAAACAGATTTGTAAAAAGGAATACAGAAAATCAGTGAAGCTTTTAGGATAACAAAAAATCCAAATTAGGTCTTGGGAACTAATTTGGAAAAAAAAAAAAAGAAAAGCAAGGCAGAAAAGCATTTCTGGCAAATCGTCAGTAATAGTACCCTTAGTAAAGAAAGGGAAATAGTAATAAATATGTACTTTTTTATGGGCTGAATTGTGTCGCCTCCAAATTCATATGTTGAAGTCCTAACACCAAGTACTTCAAAATGTAACTGTATTTTAACAGGTCTTAAAAGAGGTGATTAAGATTAAATGAGATCATGGGAGTGGGCCCTATTCCATTATGACTTGTGTCCTTAGAAGAACAGATTATGACACAAACAGGCACCTACAGGTGACTATGTGAAGATGTAAGGAGAAGACAGCCATCTATAACCTAGGGAGAAAGGCTTCTTAACACCTTGATTCACTCTATGGAACCATGAGAAAATAAATTTCTACTTAAGCCACCAAAACTGTGGCATTTTGTTTAGGCCATCCCCAACAGACTAATACAATTTTAAAGGTCAAAAAAGGGTGACCTGAATTAAAGCTTTTATTTTATTTATACACACACACACACACACACACATATACATACACATACACACACACATATACACACACACACATATGTGCATATATATGTATGTATATAAACATATATATATACACATAAACACACACACATATATATATGTGTGTATATATATATATAAAAACTTGGGCAGATTACTGAGTATTCATGGAAAAAAAATTGTGAAACTCATTCATTATGAACTTGAAAGATGGATTTGGAAAACTCAAAGTCTATTTGTACTTTATCACCTTTAAAATTATATTCTATAGGAAATATAACATATTAATTATAGAATAATATACTAATACATACTCAGTCTGTTAAGAAATCTGGTTATAATTATATAGAGGCTGAATGAACAGAGGACCAAACATAGAACATGACCATGAAAATACATGCCAATCTGGAGGAGAAGCAGTTGGGACAGAGTAGTCAGTAGTCTAGAGAAAAAGTTAAAAAAAAAAAAAAAACATAATAAAGTTGCAGCTAATAATGGTGTGGATATTAGAGGATACAATCAGCACTATTAATGTAAATTCCTTACTTATGAGGACAAATGGTAGATGATTTACTGAGAATTTCTATTAATAATGTCAAGTACTTGGGGCAAAGCAACAATTAGTAGAAGAGAATCTTTGCTCTATAATCTTGCTTAGTCTATCTGGTGGATATTTCAGGAGTGATTATCAAGCAATGAAACATAAAAGTAACCTTATAAGAGGTGGAGACACCATAATGAGAGGCAGAAATAAAAGTGCATAAATCAGAAACCATGAGGTCACTTTTAGTTATCTCTACCCTTGTAGCCAGACAAGTCCCTGAGCCCCATTTTAAGCTTTAGATTCTGCACTAAAGAATGTAGAGGACTTAAAAAGAGTTCAGTAGTGAAGATAAAAATAATTAAGAAATAAGATTTATGAGTATAGGTTAAAATAACTATGGTTATTCCACTTATCAAGAGAAACTTGGGTTATTTAATAGTACATTTTTTTCTTTTTTTTTAAAGAATGGTTTAGTCATAATTGATGGTAATCAGCTATTCTCCAATTACACAGCAGGGGTCAAAACAAGAGGAAATGGGCCCCAACTACAATGTGTGGGATTCAGATTAAACACAGGGAAGAACTGGCTGAGTAGGATGAATTACTATGGAAGGATATGGAATTTCCTACTTGGGGGATCTTTAAAAATAGCCTTTCAAGTGTCAAGGCTAATTTAGAAATTAAATCCTGTCTAAATAGTAGGGCTGGAGACTGGTAAACTGGAAGGTATAAGAGAACAACACAAACACTGCAGAGATCTTCTAATCTTAAAATATGATCTACTGAAAATAATATTAGTTATGAAGTAGACTATTAGAAAATCAGTGAGAACTAATATATGTGTTGTGATTTATTCATATTTTTAAATCTTCCTTTCCCTATTAATCTGGGCAGCAGTTTGGGCATTTGCCAAGCAAGTTATAATTATCTATTGTTGAGATTTAAATCTCTTGATTATGCCCAAGCACCCAGAATGACCGGATGGAGAGGTTGGGAAATTTCTGTATTGAGAAACAGTAATAACAACTGATTGCACTGTTCCTAAGGTTTATCAATTTATCAGTTTTTATTCTAAAGTAAGTTTTATTTTGTCAGTAACTTCTGATGCTAACAGAACTAGACGCTGTGGAAATATAGAAGGGGAATAGGACATGCTTTCTAGCCTTTAAGAGTATGTGACCTAAAGGGCCGAATGGATAAATACATGGGAAAAATTAATACACAATTATAGACAGAATTATTGAGTTATGTGATAAGCGCTATTTGTGCTGGAAAAGTTGAATAGTGAGTGGGATTTATGGAATGAAAATGTTATAGAGTAAATTTTAAAGGATGGGAAGGAATTAAAGAACAGGGTATAGAAAGGGCATTTTTGGTAGCATCGTAAGCAAAGAGGTGGAAATGAGACTATAAGTGCTTGAGTTACACTCTTGATACACTGAAGAGCCTTGCATAATTACAGCCTCTAGGAGAAATTCACAGCTGTTCATATGTCACACAAAGTTTTTATGATTTGCTGTTGCTGAAGTCTGTGACCTTATCTCATCCTATCTTTTTGTTCCCCCTCACTCCCTTTTCTTTGTCACAATGCCAAGTCTGTTTAAGTTCAAATTCAAGTTCTGCCACTTTATGACTTTTATTCTTGGTTGCTTCATATATAAAATGATAATAATAACAGGACCTACAACAAAGGGTTGTTTTGAGGATTAAATAAATTAATAGATGTAAAGTGCTTAGAATAGCATGTGGCATGTTGTAAGCATTAATAAAATATTATCTATTATTATTGTTATTATTAATCCTTTAAGTCTTTAACCCCAGGTGTTGTCTCCTCCTGGAAGCCTGTCCTTTCCTAAACAGCCGGTATCAGCATCATCCTGTGTGCCTGCATACCTTGTTCTTACCTTACTCACAGCACATCCTGTTCTACGTTGTAATCTAGGGTTGACAGGTCTGTCTCTTTCTTATTGTGGGGTCTGAAGGTAGCCACGTCTTGTTTATTTCTGTATCTCAGAGTCTATTGGCAGTCAATCAATATGTGAATAATTAGGTGAATGAATAAATAATTGATAGGATATAAATCTATGACATCACACATGATTCTCTCCACCTATCTCCAGTATACTCACTCAACTCATATTGTTTAGTTATTAATACTAAAAAGTAATATTAGGATGAAAAACTCAGTGAAATATATAACGAAAGTGTATCAGTCAAAACATAATGGTTGGTTTTAATTGGTCTCATTCAAGATGTCTTTACAAATTTGGTTTGCATTTATATTTCAAAATGTAAAGGCTAACACTATATAATCTTAATCATACTGTACTTTGAAGATTCACTTATAGTAATCAAGATGAGCTATTTTCATAACCTAATTAGTTGTAAAATGTACTTTCTATTTTTAAAGTTTTAGTTCATGAATTCTTAGACTGTAGATGTGGAGGTTATACAGAAATAAAAATCAAGAGATATGACAATTAGCTTCTCTGGGCCTCAGATTTTCTTCTTTGAGGGCCTGAACTAAAAGGCCTTTAAAATATCTTTCCTTCTGACTCTGAACTCAGTGAATATATAATGCAGTTGAGATTATAATCTAGGTTTCCTGAAACAGACTACTGGGCTTTCCGTTAAAACCATGTAGTTGTATTAGTCACATGATTAGTCAGTCTTTTTAACTGCTTTTTAATATTTTGTTATATTTGCACAGAAGCTTTAATAGGTAGAATTATGGCAATGGAGATTTGTTAATGTCTTAACGAAAAGTTACGTGGTACAACTAGAATGTCTTATCTGAATATAACAGGTAATACCCTATAAACTATTAGTTAATAATAACCAATACTGCATGTTAGTTATCAGTGTGACAATTCAAAGAACTCTAATGTATAAAGAAATCACTTTTTTAGGCAGTTTATTTTATTGTTACATATTTTTCATACTAGCGATAAAAGATAAAGAATGTATTTACTTCAGGTAGAGAATTCAATATTGGAAAATGCAGCCATTAAAAAAAAATCAGAGAAGCCTAATGTATTTGTTTCATCCCAGGACTGGTTCTTTTTTGTGGAAGAGGCATTTCTAGGCGAGAACATCATACACAGTATTCCAGGCATCTTAACAATCAAGTGAGTCAGCTGCATGGTAGATCAGGTCAATTACTAAAAAAATCAACAGGCAGGGGATGAAATAACCATGACACATTCAGTCTGTTACTTATTCTGATCTATTAAGTGGGTTGTTTAATGACTGAACTGACCCACCACTTAGCAATTAACATAGCCAGACTGACTGTTCTATACTCTGGTTAACTGAAACATAGATATGGACCCTGCTATCTTGGTTCAGAGAGGGATGGCAAAAATAAGATGATGAAGGCACTAGTCCTGTAAGATTATCAAACTGAAAAATCCGTATCAGTTTTGCCAACACTCTAAGGAAGAATTTTCCATTCCTGTTCCTTTCTACTGTAATTTGTAAATTTAATTTAGCATTATTTATTCTAGAAATCTGTATAATATACTTTTCCTCTTTCCTTAAAATAACAGCTTGCTCTCTGTTGGCTAGGCAGCACAGTACACCACCAGTATTCTGGCGGTGTAACATAGTGACCAGAAGCTTTCGAGTGACATGACCTAGAGTTGATGTTTCTCTTCTCTACAATGAAAGTTACGATATCCACTTTTTAAGGTTGTAGGGATTAAAAGACATGATGGACATGAAGCAAATGGTGAGTATACATAGTAAATTATCAATTTATATTACCTCTTCTTTGTCAGTGGTTATGGATGATAGCTCCTAAAATTGATAGTCATTTTCCCCCCTTTATTATTTAATGGAATGTTTTATCTTAACATTTACTATGATTCATTGTTTCCAGAACTAAAAAAATGATATCTCTAGATAAGAGGCAATCTGGAAAATAGAGATATATAGTATTGTTTAGAATCAATACAATTTATTTTTCTTTTTATTGTCTAATTGTGAGGCAGTATTAGTAAACAGAGAAATAGCTAATATGGAACAGAGTTAAATAAAACACTGGTCCTAAGGCATATGTCTCATTATTTGAAATGAAGCTTATTTAAAACTGATGTACACTGAATTAAGTCATGTTTTAATCTGTTGACAGACTTTGTTGTGAAGTAAAAAGTGGCAGGAAGAAGATAAAATTGAACGGAAAGATTTCACTCAGCTTTGGCTCCTACATTTGAGGGGAAATAAAGACAACGTATAGAAGGTACAGAGAAAAGATAAATGTGCCAAGAGACTGGAAAGCGAAACCAAGGAGGAAATACTAATGGGGGTCTAATTATAAAGCCTGGAGTAAAGGCTGGACAATAATGATACTAAAATCATAAAAAAAAAAAAAAAAAAAAAAAAAGAGTTGAAGCTAAGCTGTGCAGCATGACAGTATTATGTGCAGAGAAGGTAAGGACAAACTAATTCTTCACAGAAGTGAAGAAGTCCCCTTTCCATACAGATAGTTTTCCCTTCCCTTTCTTTCTTACTCTACCTTCCCCTTGGCTGCTTTTTCTCTCCAGCATGTCTTGGTGAAAATAAAGATTTGGGCTAGAAGTTCTGAATATGACGTTTCAGCAGAAAATTACTAGATATATAAATGAGCCAGTTCTGAGCTCTATTTTTAGAAAAAAAAAGAATATTTCCTAATTTGTAAAAGAAGCATAATAATGTCTGCCTCACAGGACTGCTGAGAGGATAAATAAGCACAAAAATCACTTTGTAACATGTAAATATGTGCATTTTAAGTATTATCAATGTATTTCCTCAGTCTTTACATCCTCTTTCCCTTGCAATTCCAAGTAGAAGATAGCAGAGAAGGGAGAGAGAATATTTCTGTCTTACCTTTCTTTATAAGATAACTTCTTATCTTTAAGAAAAGGCATAGTGATAGAGAAATGGATCTTGGGCTCTGCTGGGCTTTATTCCAGTCTTATGATTTCATGACAAATAAGCTTTCACATATTTCCTCTGTGGGATTGCTTATTGCCTTTTTTCAGTGCCCAGAAAAATCACTATCCTCTTCTAAATCTATACTTTGAGACACTAGAAATTCTCTAAAGAGAAAACTAAGGAAAGGAAAAATTTCAGAGTCATAATTATACTGGTATGGATTGTGCAGTGATCCCTTTCTAGATTTGCTGCTGAGTTTTGTTCAAGGTACATAGACTATTACAAATCAAAACAGGTTGATTTTTTTTTTTTTTGCCAGGTTGCTTGATCTCTATGTAGTAGAATTAACCAAGTCTATGAATTTGCACAAACCTGTAACCATCAACACAATCAAGATATAGGATATTTCCATGCCTCTTTGATGTATCTCTCCAACTACCAACCACAGACAATCTGTTTTCTGACCTTATATTTTTACTTTTTGCAAATATTAAATGGAATCAGACATTGCATAGCCTAGGAAATCTGGGTTCTTTCACTTAGCATAATGCTTTTGAGATTAATCTACTTTGTTAAATATATAAGGTAGTTTGGTCTTTTTTATTGTTGAGAAGTATTCCAATGTAGAGCTCCACCATGATTTCTTTATTCCAGTCAATGGAAATTTGGAGTTTTCGAGTCTTTGGTTATTATAAAGTCACTATGAACATTTGCATATGGATTTTGTGTGGGAATATGTTTCCATTTCTCTATATAAAGACCCTGTAGTGAGATTGCTGGATCATACAGTAAATGTATGCTTTATAAAAGACGTTATAAGAAATGATAACTTTATAAGAAACAATTCCAAAATCATTGAACAATTTTGCATTTCTGCTAAAAACATCTGAGAGTTATACTTACTCAGCATTCTAAGTTTTTAAAAAATTTATTTTTGCTATTCTAATAGATGTGTAATATTATCTTGTGGTTTTAAAGTGCATTTTGTTAATGACTAATGATGTTGTGCATATTTCTAGTGCTTATTTGCTATGGGTATGTCTTCTTTGGTAATATGTCTTTTCAAATCTTCTGCCCATTGGGCTATCTTCTTATAATTGAATCTTAAATGTTCTTTATATCTTCTGGATACTAGTCTTTTATCAACTACGTGTTTTGCGAATATTTTCTTCTACTCTGTGGCTTTTTTTTTTTTAAATGTGTCTTTCAAAGAGCTGAAGTTTTAAATTTTGATGAAGTCCAATTTATCAATTTTTTATTTTAGTTCATGCTTTTGTATCCTAATAAATCTTTGCCTAAAGGTCACAAGGATTTTCTTCCATGTTTTCTTCTAAAAGTTTTATAAAAACTAAGAAATTTTTAAAACACAAAAATATATAAGCACACATACTATTAGCCATCAGAGTGTGATGTATGCATCAGAGCCATACATCACATAGACTGGAAAGTTCTACTGTACATGCCTGAAAGAATGAGAGTGAACAGATAAAAAAAGTCTTAGAATTATTCTGAAAATACTGATCTCCTGAACTTTTTGAAGGGGTCTCAGGGACATGCAGGAGTTTCTAGACCATATTTGAGAATCACTGATATAAAATGTGAAGACAATCAAACACAAATTATGAGCTGCAATATTAAATTTCAAATGAAACAAAATTCAAGTCCAAAATTTATCAGAGATTGCCAAAGTCTCACTCAAAAGCCAAACCAGAGCCTTCACTTTTATATTAATTAACTGATTAGGAGGTACACTTTGCAGTATTCAAAAATGAAAGGAATAATAAAAAATAAGCTTAAGTAAAGTAGTGATAATTAAATAATAAAATCATAGAAAGGTATAAAAAATGCTTTGGAAAATCTAATGGTAAAAAAAAAGAGAAAATGCAAATAAAATATTGTAAATAAAAATGAACAGCAAAGTGGTGACAAAGGTATTTTTTAAAACATTAAGTATATTCATACAAATTTCCTATTAATTTGAAAATCTTAATAATGTAGATACTCTTTTGAAAAAAGTTTCCAAAATTATGCAAAATAGAAAACCAGGTATATCAATAACCATAAAAGAAACTAAGATAAACAAAACAATAATAATCACTGGGGTCAGTTAATTTCATGAGAGTATTTTTTCAGCTTTCAAGGACAAAATGACATGCTTTTCATTTAAACCATTTTAGAGAACTGGGTAAAGATGATTTAACTTTGTGAAGCTAATATAAAACTTACACCAAACATAGGAGAAAGAAAACTACCCTTTTCAAAATGTTAAATGAAACATGTGAATGTCTTGTCAAAGGTTAATAGTTATTCTATACAGAAAGCATTCATATATTTAGCCAAATAAATCTAATAAGCTATGGATAAAATCTTAACAGGGTTCTTTAATACAGTGCATCTTAGGATCTACAATATACTAAAATGCATTATAAGTCTCCATGATTTATTAACCATAAGACACTCTCCCTTATATTTTCTATACCATACTGTACACCTAATAACTGTTTGGCCCTGAGTGTTGGAGGCACTGGGGTGTTCTAGTATTCTCGGCTACTGAAGAGACTGTCAGATACCAACCTCCCTAATTAACATAGATGTTAAAATCTTAGGTTAAAGAGATCAAACTGACTGGCAGGGTATTCGCAGAATCATTCAGCATTATCCTGTAGATTTTATACTAAGAATTCAAGATTGATTTACTATTGTGAAACATATCAATATAAACACTAAGAGGTAAGATTTACAAACAGGATAATTTAAACCAATGGCAAAATTGGCTCTAATAAACATATAAATATATTCATTTATGAAACTGGCAAAGCTGGGGAGACTGCTGGGAGGTGAGCCGTTTCAGGTCCTGCTGGGAGGAGTGTCACTTGGCACAATCTTTCTGGGGGACGATTTGGTTACATGTGTATTTAATGTGTTTTTAAATTCTTTAAAGAGTAAAAATTCTTAGAAGCCTTGGATTCTAAGAGAATTGATGAGCAAGGGAGGGAGGGATGGAAAGAGAGAGGTAGATATGCTTGATTAATAGTGACTTTAATTTAAAAACTTGCTCCAGCTCTTTAGAACAAGCCCCCCTCTGCCATGCCTTCCCCAACTCTCACCCCCATAGCCAGGAGGCTTTAGTGTTAAGGAAAATGTAATCAAGTCTCCAACTAAAAATTATTACTGACCCCGAAGTAAGTGGCATGTAAATAAACGGTTATCTGCAATCGTGGGTTAAAATGTTACTGAGTTTCTCAAGCTATATCAGGAAGACGATCTTTGGCTTGGTTGGCTGAGCTGCAGTAGCCAGGTTTTCCTCGAACAGTAATAATTTGAATTGCTGTATCGCCCAGGTTCATGAGAACTGAAAATGCTCACAGGAGAGGCCAAATTACCAGCAGCTTCCTTAAAAGTCCAGGGGAAAAACCTAAAGGGGCAATGGTGGTTCTTCATGAGAACTTTCTTCATTTGGGATTCTTAATGCTAATGAAGTTATGGAAATTCAAAACATATTTTATTATCAGTTGTCTTCCTGCTTCTAGAGTCAGACTGAAAGCTGTAATGCAATAATTTTTAAGAGATGAGTTTTTGGTTCCCCTAAGCCTTGTAGCCACAATGTCATGCTAATGCATCTTTTGCACAATCACAAAGAACTCATAATACTGCCAGTGGAGGGGCCTGGATGTCTTTTGCACCTATTTGTTACCTTCAAGTTCGATAAGAATGCACCTGGAAAACACAAACGCTGTAACCCAAATCCTGCCTACTCACAAAGACTCTCTTTGAATAGGTTATGTGAATAAAACATTATTTGGGATCTCACATTATATACTCACACATGCTTATTTTTAAAATCTGGGTTTTTGTGGCATATGCTACATTTTAAAAGATTCATAATGGTTTACTAGTTGCATATTTTATTTCGCTTTTTTTACAGACTTCTGAGAGCAACAGCAATGAAACTTCCGAGAAATATTTCATATCTACTGAATATAATAAGAATGTGGATAAGTATAAAAAATACTGTGAGCTTGTGTATGTGTGTGTATGTGCACATGTGTATGTGTTTTATCTACGTATTCCCATGGCAACAACTGGAGATGAAATAGAGCAATTAACAAAATTTGAGAAATTAATAAACCATTTGCCATTTTGAATCTACCAGGATATGTGCTTAAATTCTTCCTCTTTCTACCACACTTTCAGGACTTGATGTTTCATAGCAAAGGATAGTTAATTGAATACTAAAATACATTTCAAAGCAACTTTGTCACCGCCATAGCAATTATGATTAATTCTTCAATTGGCCCTCATTTAAAGGCTTAGAGCAAATTTTTTGTTTTATGTGAAATGTGAGCAGTAGAAGGTTTCTACTGCAAAGGCTTTATTAAAATAAAATATTCTGAAACACATGATTTAAAGAATGTGATTTTATACTTCCAGTACAATGTATACTAAGTTCGATGGAATGGCAGTGTCAGAATACTGGCACACACTAGAAAGTTATTAAGCAAATATTTAAAATGTTGTTTTATACTTTTACAGATATAAATAACTTAACAGTATATAACTGATAATCTGTATGAAAAGCAGGAAATGGCTGCAAAAAATCTTGGCCAGTGCAAATGTAATGTTTGGCTGCTTTTCATGTATAGTCTTATGACTCATTCATGGCACAATGAAGCAATTAATGCTAAATCGGTAATAAATGTAAGTTCTAATAAAGAGGCATCAGAAATTTACTTGGGCCAGTCACTTATCTTCTCAGTGCCTTGATTTTATTATCTGTAAAATGGGCTCATTTAGACAATGAAATGAGGAGATGTAAAGTCACTTTGAGCGTGTTGCTATAATGGTAGTAGGAGAAAAAAAGGTGGCAGAGTGGACCACAGCCAGAGTAACGACATAGCTCTGTTGTTAATGCTTATGAGAATAAAGCTGTGGGATAGATTTTTCAAAATAAAATTGTATGTTAAGGAAGTAGTTGGAAGAGCATGCTTTGCTGTTCTCTGCATATGTTACATTTTTCTCTCTTAATTCACCTTTTAACCTTAGTAATAACTTCCACTCCTTCATAATTTTACCTTGTATATGTCCCATCATATACATCTCAGTTTTAATTCTCACTTATATGTTGCTCATTTTCTAGTGTTTCTTAATTTAAATTTCTGAGAGAAGAAGCTTATTTTTCCATGCCAAACCTTGGGTCCTATGTCATTAGCCAACATGAAGATGGCTATTGTCTAGATAGTGCCAACCCTGGTTTAACCAGCTCTGGTCAATGAGGGGGTCACAGGTTTATATGATATAAAACATTACTGACAAAGGAGCAAGAGATCCTATGCATGGAAATGACACTAACAAGGGCCTGTTGACTAGCAGGTGCTGAGGGATAACTAATGTTCATACAGACATTCTGAACTACTTTTAGCTTCCTAAAAGTGACATGATGTTTGTTTCCTTTGGGTCTTTACAGACATTGATTTTTCCTGTTCCATTTATGTAATAAATCTGGAACTTTGCTCAATAAATAAGTTTACTCCCTTGATTTGAATTTCCAACATCCCTTCTAATACGGAATTTTGATGTGGTGCTCACTCAAGATGCTGGCCCATGTCTGCTTTCAATGAGTTGTGCTCATTGTGGGTTGGGAAGACAGAATTTTGACAGGTTGGATGGAATGTAAATACTTTCTTCTAATTGGGTAAAAACAGTCTATCAGCAACACCATGCTACTATACAGCTATTTCTCCATATTTTGATCTTGCAAAGTACAAAACAAACAAACCAACCAAACTCTGAGAGAAAGTTAGTTGGAAAAGTAAACTGAGGATTTCTCTTTCATTAGTATGCAAAGTGTAAGAAAGATGAACAGGCTGAGAAAAAGAGGAGACCAAGTCTTCTAATAAACAAGTAACTCAGGGAAACTTTGTTGGGACAAGCCTGACATTGGAGAATGAACTGCTGAGAAGTGATTTTGACAGTTTAAAGGGGTAGAAATTAGTGAGGAAGCTCTTGAACTGCACCTTAGATTTTTTTTTTCCTTTCAAAAGTATTTTCTGCTATATAATAAATATAGTTTAAGTTAAATTATTTTTGTATTATATTATTTGGGAGCATAAAGAAGAAAAGGTTTATTTATCTCTATGTCAAATTAGTAGTTTAAAGCCTTACAGCTTGGGTCATGTGACTGACATGCTACTGCCACCTTTTGGAAACTCAATTATCTTGTAGGTCTGTCTTTTTGAGCCTTTAAAATCAACTTGGAATCTGCAAAATTAAAGACATTTAGTAACACTAAAGTAAAATGGGGTAAAGGCAGTAATGAATGTGATAACAGAAAGAACCAGGACATCATTTACTTCTGAAAAATTAAAATTAAAATAAAAAGAAACATTAACTTTGATGTCTGAGAGGGCTAAATTTAATCTGGATTTTAGTATTTATCTTTTATGTAATCTCAAGCAACTCTCCTCAATCATTTATTCATCTACCCACCAAATATATAATGATGTTATGTGTCCACAACTGTGCTAGATGCTAAACGTAATGAAGAGCAAAACAACAGAACCCACGTCCTCCAGAAGTCAAGAGACTACTATTGACTTGTATATTAAATATGAATAGTTTTATTTCTCATTTTTTCAGATTGAGAGATATATAATTATTTAATTATTGTCCCCAAATTTGAAGAATTATTGTGAATCAGATACTTTTTAAAGTACCTACTATAAGAGTGTAATATGTTGTAAATATTCATAATAAGTGGTATTTATTATTTCCATAAGGTCCCCTAAACTGTTAAGTATAGAATTGTAGTGGTACTAGTAATAAATAAATCGATATTAAGAACTGAAAATTTTAAGTTACATAAGTCAGAGAGATAGATGCAATAGGTAGTATGATACAATTTGTCTAGTATATAAGAATTTTTTCCAGCTGATAATATACGACATCTTTTTTTTTTTTGGAAGCCACTGAAAAATAAACTATATCATATTAATAGTTCTAGAAAGCCTTTATGAAAAGTAGGCTTGTATGAGCAATTTATGTAAGGGGAGGGAGAAAAGTGGATGAGTATAGAAGGGAGGATGTTCTGAGATGAATGTGCAGTCTGGGAGAAGGTCTGGCTATGGGTGGAAGTGAAACGCACCTTCTGTGCTCCAGGTACTGTTTTGGTGTTGGGAATATAGAAGTGAATAAGAAAAAAGTTTCTGCTCTCATGGTGTTGACATTCTATCAGTGGTATACAAGGAACAGAAAAGAAGAAACGTTATTAAACACACAAAAAAATTTGTGTGATATGTGCGATACAAAAAATAAAATAGCATGACATGATAAAAAGTCACGAGGTGGTATGAGGCTGGGTGATCGTGAAAGACGCCTCTGGGCTGGTAACATTTGAGCTGAGACCCAAAAAACGAAAAGTCAGCTAGGTAAGGGGAGTAGGGTGGCTAAAGGAGAAAGAAATACAAAGGCCTAAAGCACAAATGAGCTTGGTGAAGTCTCTAGAATAGAAAGGGTCACGGGAGTTAGAATGTGGTGAGAGAGGGAAGAGTGAAAGGAGATACAACTGGAGAGAAAGACATAGCCTGATCATGTAGGCCATGGCAGGGCACAGAATTTGGATTTTAATTTTAGTGTAGTGAAAAGCCATTTGCTGGAAGAGAATTTTTTTTTTTTAAGATCAAAAGATCTACTTTATTACTGATTGAAGTGATATTGGAGAATGTGGTCAAAGTATCAACTTTATTATAAAACTGTATTTATTAGGATGTAACTAAAATATCTACTTTATTATTAAAACAAACATTGGAGAATGTGGGTTACAATATATGGACAAGTGGGATTCCAAATATTAAAATTGCTTCTGGCAGCACTGAACTGAACTATCCTGTCCCCTCACCCCCCAATGGAGTCTTGTCCCTACAAGACTGACGGCATGGAAGAACAGAGCAGAAAAGGCCTACCGGAAGCTCATCTAACCCAAGGTTTCACTGAAAGAGTTTGCAGTGACACTATACAATAACAGAACTACAAGAAAAGGTCCTATGATCTTATAGCCCACAATCAAAAAAGTTTTTTGTGTGTGCTTCCTTTCTTCCTTCTTTCCTTGATCAAACTGTTCTAGGTACTGGTGATCCAAGCAAGGATTCTAGCTCTCAAAGACCTAGTTTCATGGTGGAGATGACAAACTAATTAACTAATGTTAGGGAAGGTTCAAACCAGCAGTTTCTTTCAGGGGGTGGGAGGGAATCCTTGTTTAAAAAAATGCTAGAGGGACTCTTTTTAATTCTAAAAAACAAGATTTCTTAGGGGTAGTATAATGGCAGAGGTTTTGACAGGAGAGTAAATCTATCCAAATATTATAAAGAATTTGAAGTTTCACCTTGGTCCCCAAGATGAACTAGAGAAATGAGTGGAAAGGATTTGGGAAGTAGAGGAACCAACCATGTGAATAGGCAGTAAATTGGGCTCTTGGGATAAACAGAGCCAGTGAAAATTTCCTGTGATGGAGAAGTGTCATCGAACAAGGTTGTGAAGTTGTTTCCTTCCCCAGGCTGCAATTATCCCCCGTTATTTATGATGTTATTCTGAAAAGTCTGTGATGTACAACAGCCTTCTATTTCTGTTAAGTCGGAAGAATACATGAGAAAGGACAATGTCTGTTGTGCAGGGTGAAATGCTAGAAAGAGGAGAGATAGCTCTTGGAGTTAGGATGATGAATGAGAACAGGAAATGCAAGTAAATGATGGCAGGAATGGAAGTCCCTCAGAAATGCAATCAAATAAGGGAAGATTGCCTGGAACTTATCATCTGAGCCATCTGATTTCAGGATTAAGGAAAAAAGTGATGATCTAGAGGGAGTCAGGATTTGGGGACTTTTATGTAGCAATTTTTACAGTGACACAGAAAATTATCTTAGAAAATGATAAATACAAGGACTTGTCAAAAAGCCTGGAGGTTAGAGAGAGTTTCTCTAAGGAGGGCAGTTAGTTATGAAGCTGAGGATGGGGAGAGGAAGGAGGCTTCCTAGGTAAAAGCTCAAAGCAGTTCAGGCCATTGCAAGTTAGCTCCCAGCACCTGAGATAGAAGGACTGAAGGTAGTGGTGAAAGGTTAGCGAGCATCTTAACAAATTAAAATATTAGGTCCAACTTTTTAGCAAGAAAAATTTCCACACAAAGATGTTTGCAAAAATGCTGTAATGAAAACTTATACTAAATACTTAGGTTAAACAATTGTTAACATTTTATCAGTTTCTTTTACCTATCTTTCTAAATATATATATATTTAACCATTTGAAAGCAAGTTGCAGACCTCATGAAATTTGACTGCTATTTCAGTATGTCCTAAAAATACATTCTATATAACTCTAATATTGTTGATCACATCTAAGAAAATTAATCCCCTAGATCATAAAATCTAGTCTATATTTAAATTTCCTCATTTTTTTATTATGGTAAAACATTCATAATATAAATAACATTTCCTTTTTGACCATTTTTAAGTGTACAGTTCAGTATTATTAATTATATTCGCATTGTTGTGCAACCATCCATCTCTAAAACTTTTTCATCATCATCATTTTTGAGTCACTGAATTTGAGATGAAATTTTGTAGGGGCAGTGCATATAATCTCACACTTGGATTAAAAGCCATATTCATAAGGACAAGGCTGAGGAGATAGGAAAAGATCTAAAGCATGAGTGAAAGCAATTAGAGATGTTGGTAAACAATAAGTGTGATGTGTCATAAAATGAGTGCACGCTTAGGCTGAAGTGCAGTCCAGGAATCAGGAAATAGAGACCATGCTGTTTCTGCCCTGCTCAGAATCTACTTGGAACATTGTGTCCAGTTCTGGGCTCTACGCTACAAGGCAGACAGAAAACTGTTATTAAGAAAGTGAAGGGATTTTAAAGGACATCATCTGAGAAAGAGAGGAAGAAAGTGAATATATAGGGCTTTTGAAAAAAAAAAATGTTAACACCTTGAGGAAGAGATATCATTTTAACTGCCTTGGAATATTTAAAGAATGGCCATTTGGAAGGTACATTTATTCCATCTAAGGAGAAATAAGAGGAAAGTGCCATGAGAAATGCTTTATTATAATAATTTAATAAAAAACTGATAGAATTGGTGGAAAGTGTTGTTTTAGGAAGTAGCTAGTTCTCTGTCACAAGTGGCATTCACTATAATACTTGGCAAAGACATCAAATCCAACTGAGCAGATTTTTAGACTAGATGACTTTAGGGTCTTTTCTGACCATGTTTCTTTTGCTTGCAAATAACAGGTTCAAATAGTACCTTCTTAGGTGAAAGAGGAATTTATTGAAAGAATGTTTGAACTACTGCATCTGATCATAGCATAGTCAACCACTGAAACTCAAGCAGGACAGGGCACACCTCTCTTTCTATCTCTCCTTTCCTCCTTTACTCCCTCCCTTCCTATCTCCTTCTCCCTGTCCCATTGTTCTTGCTCTATTTCTTAGACTTGCTCCACTCTCTCTCTAATTCTGGCCTCAATTTCTCTCACTGATTTAGTTGTAGGCTGGTCGGGGAAAAAAATGGTGCTTACTGTATCTGAATCTTTTGATACTTGGTTGAAAAATTTTGGAGAAAGACTCTGTGTTACCAGTCAACTCTGGCCAGGAAAAAAAAAAAATGATAAACAAATTTGCTTGGGCTGTGAAATTTTGAGTTCTCTCAGGTTAATAAAGGATCCTATGATGAGAGAGTCGAATGCTATGAAGGACAAGGGTGAACATTAAGACCTTATTCTGCCTTAAATGACATGAATGGCTAGTTCTGAAGGAAAACATTATCTGCAGAGTCCTTCATGGCAACTTCAAGCCACCCTGAAGGGGAAAATACTTGAAGGTCACCTGGAAGTGCCACATTAAATGTTGTAGCATACTTGGGGGCTACTGGGAAATCCCTGCTACCCACAGGCTAGCCAGGAATGTAGCAAATAAAGTAAGCTTTTTCTTTTCTGAAAAAGCAGGGGGAAACTGAGAGACAAGGGCAGTGGTGCATACCAGTTTAGGCTCTGCAAACATTTGTATTATTTGCACTGAAGCTGAAAGCCAAGGGTGAGGCCTATGAGCCATGGGACTGTACATGAGAAACTAGTGTTTTAGTAGGAAAGTCTATTCTTCCTTCACATGTGGGAGAACTGAAGGTCCTTAAGTTGTAATAAAACTTAGTAGCAGAAACAATTCTTAGCATGAGAGTTCCTTGGCTCCAGACATTTCTTCTTATATACCATCCCACCTCTGAGAAATTATCTTATCTCTACAGAAGCCAGTATGATTTCCTATGAATTATGTGCTGAGAAGGACCCACATGTAGCTCTCAGTTGGGGGAACAAATGTTCCCAAGTATCAGTTTATGAGGTCATTGCAAGGACACCAATTGAGAAACTTCCAGTTTGAATTTTTGTACCAATTATTTTTACATTTGCTGAATATCATGTGCATGCACACTAATTTTTCTACAATGATATGCATTTTGGGGGAAATTCTACAAGTTGTAGCACAGAACTGGGAGAGAGAACATAAATATTGTATGCTCCTGAGAACTGGGTACCTTCGCTGTGCCACTGCCTACCTCCCGACTTTCCAAGTCCTGTCTTTATGTCTTCCCCTTCCTCTGTGGCTTACTTGAAATTAGGAGACTTCCAGGAGTAAATGAGGAAGTGTTCAGAATAAATGGCTGTTAGTACAACTAATCTGGTGTTTGTATAATCCTCCAAGGAAGTAGAAGTAGAATGATGATGATGATAAGGAGGAGGAGGATGACAAAGACAGTGATGGAAATAGGTAGCCCCTACCAACCAGCAAGTACAGGTAGATCTGCTTTGTTATTCTGAGAACATTGTCGGAGAGCCAAGGTAACTAATGAAATGAAAGCTAAAGCGTGTGCACATTGTTGCTTCTCTGAAAACCCATAAGGGGAATGTCAAATGTCTAAATGTTTCATTATATTTTATATTTCATAAGATGCTGCAGGGTACAGAAAGAATAAAAAGTAATGGTTAAAAAATGGAGGAGCAGAAGTGATGAATCCTGGAATTGAAAATAATCATCACCCTTGGTTACTGTGGGTAAATAATAAACTATAACAACCTTGGGAGAAAAAAAGGCAATGACTAACAAAAGTAGCCTCAACATGGATCTAAATAGGTCTATGAAAAACAATTAGGACAAAAGATACACAATCTTATTTTCTCTTTCTGAACGTTGATGCCAGAAATAGAAAAAGGATACTATTTAGGGGAATTTGCTACAGAATATAATAGTGATAGCAGTGACAACATAAACATTCTGCCTTAACAATGAGTTATGGATAAGACCTATGTCTATGACAAATGCACCTCATGTGAAAGCTACAGTACTTTATTTTGTGAAAGCTACAGCACTTTAAAAATATATGTTTTTTCTTTCCATGTGTCTCTTGATATAGAACATATAACCTACTGAAGACATGTGCATGTTCATGCACTGAATAAATTATGACTGAGCCCAGTAGGCTTAGGACTTGAAATAAAGGCCAATAAAGAGGACCCACTGCTTTTCTGTTAGAGTAATCCAATAGCCTACAAAAATGTCACATCTGTTTGAATGTCTGCTTGCAAGGATGGGCTTCTAGAGGGTGGCAACGTATGCTTTTAATCTGGTCAGCAATATAACCTTTAAGTGACTACTTGAATGTTGGAACTGGGGCAAAATGTGTGAATGAATCACAATCTCCGCCCTCTAAAATGTGTTTTAAACACAAAAGGTTCCGTATTGGATAAACTGAGCACCATCTGTGTAAAGACTATCACCACAGGCACCTTGAGGAGGATTAATGTAGACAGTGTGTGATTTGTCAAGGTAGTGTCTTCCACATTTTTTGACTGACCTACACTTAGCATATTTGACACTGATATGCATTATACACACAAACACACATGTAAGTTTGAAAAAATGATTTCTGGAAACAACAATTACCCTAGCTATGTACAGCGCTATTTTTTTTCATTTCAGTCTATTTCTGACTTATTTTCCTCCCTCTCTCCTTCCTCCCTTCCTCCCTTCCTTCTATATGCTACATTGGTTGTGACTTACTATTTGAATGACTCTAAATTAGAGATACAGCAGAGCATCTGTACTCTATCCAAAAGGCTGACTCTAAGCTCTCGAAGGTTAGAGGTATCCCCAACACCTAGCACAGAGTATATGTCCATGATAAGTATTAAATGTTAGTTATTATCAACATCATCTACTATTATTGACCTTGGGCTAGCCACTAACTGCTCTGTGCCTCATTTTCTCATATGTAAAAATATACTAATGATACTTACCTCTTGGCATTGTTGTGAGAATAAACAGATTTAGAACAGTGCTTGGAGCACAGTTAGCCTCATTTTTACTGATAATCTTATGATCAAAGATTTAGTGGCAAATGCTGTCAAGTATAGACAATTTACTTGGCCATTCTTTCATTCATTCATTTCTGTAGTGCCTCCCAAGTTCCCTGAACAATGCTAAACATTTTACATATATTACTATTGGTATCTCCTCAACAACTCTATGAGGCAGGGAATATTAGTCCCAGTTTCTAGATGAGACTTAGAAAAGTGAGCTACTTGCCTAACATATCTAGTCCTTGACACTAGGTCCATATGACTCCAAAGCCTGAGCCATTACACGAGGAAAGTGGAGTTAAGTTTAGACAGACAGATTGGCAATTGCAGTAGCTTGGGGTGGGATCCTAATGCTTTATTTCATGTATGTTGTTTCCCTTCTCGTCTTCGTAAATACTGTGAATCGGATAAGTGTAAGGAAGGGAGACAAGATGCCCATCATTTGTGACAAAGAAAAGGAATAAGAGAAGTATAAATCTTCTCTTTAGTGTTCTGAGTGTGATACTGCTGTGGTGGATGGGTTGAAGTCATCTAGAAGGAATTAGAGCTCTAAATTTGATAGAGGTCAAGGAAATGTGACAAGAGATAAGTTACCTGAAAAGCAAGGAACAAGAAGCAGCCAAGGTCAAATGGACAAAACAAGACAATCAAATACCAAGTAAATAAAAACATGTAAAAGGATGAAGTTCTGAACCTGACGTCAGGAAATGCAGGCTCGATGAGCAGTGACTAATTTCCTAGAGTGGGTTTTATCTGCCCAGCTGGCACTTTTGAAATGCTATGGCTTCCCCCATCTTTGGCAAAACCTTTATTTTTGAAACCCAGCTTCAAAAAAGGTGGCAAGTTCAGGAGCTGGTATCTCCTACTTCATGCAAAATTTTGCTTTTAATTATAACTTAATTATTTATTGAAAATTTCTAATTTATATCCTCAGTGGAGTGAAGCACAAATTTTCCTATCTCACTATGAAAATATTTCATATTTATCAAACCTCCTGTCTGGCCCTTCGAGATGAGATCTGGAAAGCAATTTATACTTGCTTGTCTTGGAAGAGACTGAGGGCTGTCTACCTGTTGATCACCTAGTTTGCTGTCATAGGAAAAGCAATTGCACTTAATGCCACATGGACTGTTTCTGAAGCAAATGGTAAAGGTGTTTATTTACTAACATTTGCAGAATAAGAAACTCTTTCTCGAGGCAACATGAGGGACTTTATTTTCTAGGGACATTCTTGTTATAACCTTATTACCATACTCTGACTATCCTGTAAGTTTTGCTGAAATTTTTTCCTGATACATCCTTCACCTATCCTAAATTATGTCTGTCCCCATGGGGAACCCTAAGATTAAATGTCTTTTGATATGAATGACTTTCGTGACCTGGTATCTTCCACATTTCAGAGAGTTTAACTACTATCAAACCCCCTTTTTCATTTCCTGGGGTACTTTCAGGTAGTTTCTCATCATTCACATCAAACTATCAAATATCCACATGCACATGCATGCAATATTCAAAATATTTAACTGGCATACTACAGACCATCGACATCGACCTTAACAAACCATTTTGTATTGACCAAATAATAGCCTAGTTCATCAGTACTTGATATTAGCACTCAAAATTATACATACCTGGGCAAAAAGGGGGCATTTCTTATGTAAGAGGAGCATTCCCTATTGATAAGAATGGAAGGTTTCAAACCAGAATGCCTGGACTGTCCTTTGAGTCATATGCTCAGTCCTAACACTTTCCTTTCTGCCAGGGCCACTGGTCAATTAGCTGGGAACTCGTGGACTACCTCTGCTTTGTAAATATTTTTCTCCACTGCTCACTGTTACTATCTGCAGTTTTATTCTCTTAGTTTCTCTAAGATTGTTTCTACCTGGGAAATGTCCTTTTCTCCTTTACTGTCCCTCTTTTTGCTAACCTCCAGTATACTACCAAAGTTGTATCAGACTATATGAGTACAATGAAGGGCTTGTCTAATGAAAGAGCATTACAATGACTTAGGAAGAGTATATGCAAGTCTCCTTAAACATCACATTTACCACAACCATACCCATTTTCTAGGGGAAATGCACTCAAAAGTCAAACCCTTTGGAAGGAGTTTTCTCTGGCAGGGTTTCTCAACATTTCACTCCAGATAATCCTTACATAAGGGGGCTGTCCTGGGCATTGTAGGATGCGTAGCAGCATCTCTGGCCACTACTCCACTAGATGCCAGTAGCACTTTCGCACTTATGACAACTGAAAATGTCTCCAGACATTGCCACATGTCTCTTTGGAGACAATTTTACCTCTGGTTGAGAACCACTGCCCTCTAGAGACTTACTCTTCAAAATGTGTTCTGAAAACTAGCAGCATCAACATCACCAAGGTCCTTGCTAGAAATGTAAAATCTCTGGCTGTGCCCCAGATGCACTTAATTATAATGTGCATTTTGACAAGATGGTCATATATCCACCTCAAAGGTTTTGGAGCCCTGCCTTAGAGAATACTTCTTATATGCTACCATTTCTCTCTTATCAGATCCATCTTTATCTCAGAGCTCCTTCTAATCTTTCGTGGAAAAATTTCCACCTTTTGGAAAATTCCTCAAGCTGTACATAGGTGTTTGTGTTGACTCAAGAAACATAGCCTTCTGCCTTCCTTCCATCTGTCCCTTTCCTCAATTCTGAGTTATTAAGGCTGTAATAAGGTTCCAGAGGCTCTAGAATAAAATATTACAGAAGGCAAGCCTGGGCTAGAGGAGGAGGAGGGAATTGGGGTCTGTAAGTCTACAAGAATAGCTCGGATGGGTACTAACACTCTATGTCTGTCCTCTTTGGTGTTTCCTTGCCTGTGGGATTTGAAAATAAGCCTAAGCTGATTCTGTAGTTAAGGCTATTATTCTTCATCAACTAATATTACCCTGGTAACTCATGAAATCAGAATTTATGAACTGGCACTAGTAAAGTCTGTCATTCTTTTACCAATGATTCTCCTCATTTCCAGAAATTTTTAGGAGTTAGAGTTCAGTGCTTAATACTCCTGCCCAATGATTTAAACACTTGAATAATCAACCAATGGTGCTAATAATCCTACCTGTCTTATTTTGATATTTAAGTCCAATTTCCTTTGAAAACTATTTTTGAATCATCTACTTTAATGTCACTGAAATTTAGAATTGGGCCATAATTCTACACACTTTTACATATTCTTTGCGTATTAATTCGGTGGTGGTTATTCAATAATTAAGGTGACTACTGGACTCTATACACATAAGTATCAGTATCTGGGAGACAATGTATAAATTGGGAGCCATATAATTATAGACTTAACAAGGCTGTATGGAGGGTAAAGGGAGAAAGTTACCTAAGACACAAAAATTCCCAGGTTCCTGCAAGTATGTGCTCACTCTGAGAACTAGTCCTATGGTCCCTGACTTACCACTGTTTGACTTATTTTTTTGACTTTACAACCGTGTGAAAGCAATATGCATTCAGTATAAAGTGTACTTTGAATTTTGAATTTTGATCTTCTCCTGGGCTAGCTATATGTTATAAAATACTCTCTCATGATGTTGGGTAGCAACAGCAAGCCATAGCTCCCAGTTAGCCATGCAATCATGAGGGTAAACAACCAATACTCTACAGTGTTGTATTAAATGTATTTTCAATATGATATCAATTTATGATGGGTTTATCAGGATGTAACACCATCGTAAGTTGAGAAGCATCTGTGTCCTCATTCTACCTATGGCATGTCTCCTTCCAGAGTCATTTCTGTGTCACTAAAGTCATGAACAACAACTAATTTCTCTACTGTTTTAAGATTTTCACTGCATTTTTGTTCCATACACTAGTTTCCTGATCATAACTCCTAGTCTTTTTATTCCATGAAGTTGGGCTACGCTGGATTCCCATCTTCAACAGAGACAACTCCAATAACTTGAAGATTAGAAAGGAAACCTGGTGAGGTTTCTGTCTCCAGTTTGGACCCTGATTCACCCGCCAGTCCAAAAAAAAAAGATCTACTAAAACCTGAGCTTACTCTATTTTTAGAAGGCATCTGCGGGAGATTCTGAGCAATTACAGAAATCCTCATCCATTTCCTTGTAGATAGATTAGAAATAAACTTTCCTGAGTGGAACCACTTAGAAGTAATAAGAAGCCCATCAAAAGGTGACACTTAGCAGTAAGCCTGTTACTTCAACTTGTTTTTCTGGGTCCTTGCCTTGTTATCTTCTCTCCTCTCTAGTTCTTGACTATATTATAGCTACTATCAATCTCTTTGGAAGATACTTACTTATCTTGGTTTAAATTTTAGACATCCCCTGAGATAGATATCTGAAGCCCAAATTTTATATATATATAATATATATTATATATAACATATATACACACACATGTTTTTATATAATTATATTATATAAGTATATGTATACGTATATAAATTTAAAGATCTATATAAATTTAATATTATATATAAAATATATATATATATGATACATTGTGTGTGTATGTGTGTGTGTGTGGGGGGGGTATGTATATGTATATAATAACGGGATCTCCCTGAAGGAAATTACAGATTTTAACTTTTTTTGTTTTTTATTTTGTTCTGTTTTTATCAAAAGGGAGTCACTGGAATTGACTTTGTCTATGGTTTTCTACTCTCAATGTAGTCTTTCTGAATAAGTGCTTGCTTGTATCCAGTATTAATGCTTTCACGACCAAACATTCTAAGATTGATAGCAATCATATTGCTTATGAGGCTTACTGAAAAAACATACGATTTTCCCATTTTTTTAGCTATGAGTTTTCTGCCAGGTGGGTCAAGGGGCCATCTGAGTTACAGGAACAGCTGTTGAATCACAGGGCTCTTGGTTAAACTGATTGGCTTGAAAATATAAATTGACTTTACTAAGTCCTTACTTCTGAGTTTGGATACAGCTAAAAGAAGGAAGATAATTATGTTTTAGTTTGCATGAGTAGAAAAAGGTCTTATACTCAGTATTAATATATATGAAAAATATATTATACATCTGTATTTGAACCAATGGCCTTGGCCTAAATTTATAGCATTAAATACTGCAACACTGATTTCTGATTGATAAATTTCACAAAAGAACTTCATGCTTCCCAACAGGTTTTTGGTAAGCATATCTTAACTATTTAATTTATTCTGTCCATAAAATGGGCATAGAATTATATTTTTGGGTCTACATGTATATTTCATGCATTGTATTATTACTAATAAGTCTCATTGAGGTCTGACAGTTGACAAGCATCTAAACTTACATACTAACTTTAACACAGCCGATGAGGTAAATGTTTAATTTAACAAGGTGGTTTTCACAGTCCCCTATGTTCCTTAGTCTAAACTTTCATGTGGATTTTTGTTTGTACCTTGAGAAATCTGTATCTCAAAATCTTAAAGTATCCTAGTTGCCTAGCACTATTACACTGTCACCCCAGAAAAAGACAAATGTTTCTTATAGACTTATCTGATACAAATATCCTATTGAAATGTTTTTGAAGATAGTGTGTCACTTCTAGATTATGAATGTTATAAAATAGAATCAGAATTTATTTTTTTTCCATCTTCATGGTCAGCAACTTCATTTACTGATTGTGTATCTTATACTTCAGTGCAGAACAACTATGGAAAATAAAACAGCCTGAAAAATAATGCCTTCTTGCTTATGGCATTAGTGCTATTATGAAACACAATTCTTGTGTTTTAAAAAACAATAGAGATTGTTATGAAATTGAGTTTCCCCAAAGAGTTCCACAGGACCATAGGCTATTAATTATGTAGCTGTATTGTTATCTTTTGTTCAGAACAATAGTGCTCCTGAGGTCCTGTGGAACTTTTCTCCGTGTGAGTGCAATCTTGTGGAGTTTTGATTAAGCTTCATTATATACAGTTCATTAACAATGTATTTTAAAATGAGTTTTTGATTGAACATTTTTATTGGTCATTTACTATAATTGATGGATTCTGTTGAAATTTCAGATAGAAAATGTGCCAGGATAGTTGAAGTATTTTTCATTATGTATCATTATGCCCTTTTCCCTGTTTAAAAAAAAGAAAAAAAAACATTTCTTTTAAAAAAACTTAACTTTCAAAAATTAGATATTGATCTATTGCCAACGCAGTTGCTCCTTCCATAGTTCAATTAGGGGAGAAACAGAAACTGGTAATACTGAGTAGGAGTAAGAAAAAAATCGGGAAATTAAATAATGCTATTAATTTAGCCCTTTTCTCTCTAGAGCCCAATCACCTTTTAGGACAGTAAATGACCTCTTGCTGGTTGATAAGTATCCTTTTACTATATTACTAAATGTGATTTGTTTCTCTGGATTCTTCAATATTATAGTATTGATTGTAATGTTTACCACTTCTTACCTTAATTAAAAAGTTAAAAATTATTTGGCAATGGGTCAATTAATTACTTTTTATAATGCCTCATATTTAAATAAAAGTTAGAAATCTCTTATAAGTCATTTAATATGTTAGTAAAAACTGTCCTAAAATCTTTTGATAGTAAATTCATTGTCACTGAAGGTGGTCAAGCAAATACTTCACAGGTACTCAATGGAAAGGAGAAAATAAGAAAATAAATAATCTTTACTTACTATTTCTCATGTAACACAGCATAGGATCACTTATGTAATATAGCATAAGACAGGATAAACACAGAAAAAAGAGCTGGAGAAGTTTTAAAACTGATATTGCTTGGCTTCAGGCAAGTTACTTAACTTCTCTGGGTTTCAGTTATAATGTGATAATAAAGACATTGGATTAGATAATGTTAAAAGTTCCTTCCTACTGGAGCATTTCATAATTCTCAATTTCCCTAACAGCTGAGGAGTAAATGAAAGACCTCTAAGAACCTATTTCTCATTCAGGAAACACCAGACACTTGGGGCAATAGAGCTCACTGACAAATGGCATATTTATAAAATTCTAATGAACTTAGACTGTTCATTAGCACCAACTGCATTAACTTGCATGTTCCTACTTAGTCTAACTTTCTGCAGAGCTTTTCTACTAAAACTGTGAATAAAAAAAGAAAAAATATTTCTCTTTATAATTCTCTATTTTCTTCTTTGATATAGCAATTACTGCTGCCACTTGAAGCTACTATAAATTGGAACACATTTCATCACTGTTATCATAGAGAAAGGGTCAAATTAAAATTTTAGTTGCTGAGCATTGGTTAATTTTCAGAAAAGGAAGAGCTAATCATTGCTTACTTATCTAAATCTCATTGATTGATTGTCATTATCTTTCTTCTTTTATGTGTTTCCCTCTCCCCTAGGCAGAATATAAGGGTATATATTTATATATATAATATCTTAGCTCACAAGTATAATTCTAACCCTGGTGAAATAAAGTAGATTGAACAGTTACAATTTAGTTAACTGCCCAGGCATGTTGGAGACCAAAAGTGCTCAATCTTCTGAAACTTGAAATGAAAGGAAACCTAAACATAAATTTCATTACTGTAGCTACCACAGAACTCTTCTTTTTCCTCCTTTGTTACTCCTTTCCTTCTATATCTTACTTCTTTAAATTACAAGGCAGCTCTAAAGGAAGAAAAATGTGCCAAAATTTTGCTATATCACAATTAATTTGGTCACTATTCACTCTACAACACTGAGTGGATCACAGAGCTTCATTAACATGTATGTCAAAATCTGATGTTTAACTAGAGTGGTGGCCAACTTGGACACTTTTCCCTCTACCACATCTTCTTGTCTTGAGTCTCTTGTGATTTAAGTGGGGGAAAAATCATGGAAAAATACAGTGTGAAGAAACAATCCATTGTAAAATGAAGTTCATGGGTCAAGTTTAAGACTATATTTGAAGTTCACCCATATATTTTTGATTTATTTTCCATATACGAGGTGAATGAGCAAAGTAGCTTTGTACTTAATGTTTTAACCATATGGAAAAGAATCATTTTTTCTGCTTAAAAGTAAAACAAGAAGATATATTTAATTGTGCATTTTATTATGGGTTAAGATTTATTGAATAAGAATTTCTTAACTCATAGTATATCTCTACATATTTGGATAAAAGAAAAATGTCCCAGAGACAAAATGGCAGTTTGAACACCAACTAACTATCCTATTAATTGGTATTCTTGGCCAGAAGGGGAAATATAGGTAAGTGTGACTCTGTGTATCATTTTTGCTTAACACTTAACAGCAGTTTAGTATATGTAAATCCTGTGGGTTGTCATCTCTATGTAGAGAGAACAAACTATGAAAACAGAGTTCAATGATTCAACCTGGGAATAAAATATGAAGACCAATGTGTCTTTATCTTTATGCCAGCAATACGGAATTCTGGGAAGAGCAAAGAATTTGGTGGTCAGTAATCCTGGCCCCTAGCTTTCAGCATGTCTTAAGTACTTGTGTAACCTGGGCAAGTTAATCTATCTCTATCAGATTTACTTTCTTAGTCAGCGTATAGACAAAGAAATAAGACATCCTTGGAAATCTCTGGCATAGTGCCTAGAATACAGCAGGCACACATGAAGTAGTCATGAGTTCGGAATCTTCGCTTCCTCACTCATGAGTTTGATCTATAACACAATAGTTTTCAAGTTTCTTTTTTAAGAGCAGTAGAATACTTGGAATGACAGCAATAAATTTTACATGGAATCCCGATATATTAAACAGATAAAAACTCAACTGTTCTGACTGAAGTGAAAGCAGAAAGCCCAGAACTACCTTTACTTGTCATTTGCATTAATTATATCAAAGATAGGACATTTATTTAAGTACATGCACTTATATGTGCATTCATGTGCATGCACATGCACACGAACACAATCACAAATATGTACAGCACTTTTCAATTGTTAACTATTTCTTGGGCTAATGCATATTCTATGTGGATTACAGATGACATTAGTCTTTAGAGTTCCACCTGCTACTTTTTCAAGGTAATTCTCCTGACAATTCATGATGAAAGGGGGTTAATATTGATGTAGTGAACAATAATAATCCTACGAAATTGTGTTGGAGTTCACACTTTTGGCAATGAAGGGTGGCAAACCCAACTGCAGGAAAGTCTGATTCATGAAGAATGTTATAGTGGATATCATTTATCTGTTCTACCAACTGTGAGTACTGGAACTTTTACTAAAATTATAATTTAGCGTCCACTCAGTTTAGATATCTATTTTTTACAATACAATTAATTTGTCTTTTAGGACTATACAAAAACAAACAAACAACATTCCGTTTAGTCTAAATCAGATCACTGTAATAACTGTATATATTTTACTAGGTATTTAACTTACTTGCACAGTAACTATACCTAGCAGCATGGCATGGTTGGGAGGGGCTTCAGAGTAAGACTAAATTAATTTTAAATCCCAGTTCTTTCACTTATTAGCTTTGTGACCCTGAGCAATTATTTTATCCTTGCTAAGCCACAATTTTCTCATTAGTGAAATAGAAATGAGAATTCATTCTTTATTTGTGTTGCTATGAGATTTAAAAGAAAAAAACCTATTCTGGAGCTCAGTGTTAGATCCAGAATACAGTAGATGCCCAATAACTATTAATTCATTTTCCACTTAAAATGTGGTTTGATGCTGATATTCATTTACAGTACCTCCTTAACAAAGAACTGGTGAAACCTGAGAACTTAGTTTTGCTAACAACCTGTACAGCTTAGTTCCTGATTTTTCTTTTCCTAACTCTGTCATTTACTGATTATCTTTAGAGCTGTGAGATGACTTGGAATTCTATGCTAACTTACAGAGATTCTCAGGCTCTCTGTTGTTAATTGTTGAATGTGTATACTGAATAAAGAGACAAAGAAGTAAATGTCTTCATTAACTGTACGTCTATAATCCAATAGGCTACTAACATGGCTGTACAGATTTAGGCAAAGTTAGAACAAGAGGAAATCAGCTCTGTTTCAAAATTTGATCTACAAACTACCTGCTATTCTTATAAATTTACCTAGGAAGGTATGACTACTCACTTGCTCTCGCTTGCTCTGTCTTGTGCTATCTCCTTCTCCCATTAGATATTTTTCAGGTAGTAATGACTTCAGTTTATATACTGCACGAAAATTTTTGCTCTTTTGTGCAAACAGCATTAACTGTAGAATTAAATTCTCACAATGTTTATATACTATTAACTACATGCAAATTTATATACTACATGGAAATTTGTGCTCTTCTGTGCGAACAGCATTAACTGTAGAATTAAATTCTCATGAACTTAATGTATGGACAAAACACTTGAGAATCTTGTTAAAATGCAGATTTTGATTTAGTCCGTCTGGTGTAGGGCCTGATATTCTCCATTTCTAACAAGCTCCCTGATGGTGCTTATGCCACTGATTTGAAAAACCAGTTTGGCAGCAAGGTTCCAGGTATATCCTAGGTTACCTGTCAATCATCCATTATTGTTCTTCCACCATCTCCTTTGCTCAGTTCCTTAAAATAAGCAGATTTGGTGTTTCATTTTTGTTTATTTATGTATTTCATGCCAGCCATGTTTGAAATTAAAACAGATCCAAGAAAACCCTATTGCCAACTTGGAAATTTTTAGCTGTTTATCTACCAAAACTTATCTTCTAAAAGATAAAAGGCAAACAAAAACAAACTCACAACTTTGTGACAATTTAAAAAGATGACCTAGTTTTATATGACTGCCTTCTTTGAGAATTTAATCTTTTTTTTTTTTTTTTTTTTTTTTTTTTTTTTTTGACCAACTTGCAGGTTGATTTTCTAACCACGGAGAAAGCAAAAATCTCTCATGGAAAAAAACCACACTTATGACTTTGAAAACTACTAAAATAACATTGGCATGTGACTGAGGCAAGCCCCCTGCAGGCCAAGCATTTATAATAACATGCACTCTTGCTTTCTGACTTTCATTGAACAGTGAGCAGTCTGTAAGCCCTGTCCAATAAATGAGAATGATGTAGTTATGAAGAAGTCTCCATGAATTTATGGTAAGCTATGGGGCTTTCCTCCTACTCCCCACAAATTTCAAAACTTGGGAAAATTCAGAAATGCTGTCATAAATACCATTATTTTAAGAGCTGTTTCTTAAGAAAACACTGGGCCAACCATTTAGAATATATTATCACTTTAAACACAGATTTTCACAGACAGCATTCTGTGAGCATCCATTTAATATTAATAATAAGCCAAAGAAATAATGGTCCTTGTTTCTTTCCTTTAAAATGACAGGAATAGTGGGTACTTGTTCCTTCTGGGAGGGGAAAAAAAAAAAAACAGGAAATATCTAAGCCAGCAGTATTCACACTGGTGTCATTACTTGCATTATTTCAGTTATTGATTGAAACTTGCCAAATTCTCCATGATGCATCTGTCTACCAGTGATGAGGCTTGTGTGAGAGACTGACTTGTAAAGGTTATCTCAGGATCGATGACATGCAGCGCTCTCTGCCTTTTAAAAAGTCTTAAAAGGCTTGGTAATCAGGTAGTTACCGAGGCATAGAAAATGGGATATTTGACTAATTTTCTGAAATTAGTAATGCAATATTTTAATATAGTGAGTGAAGAATTTGGACTTAATTCTTCAGAAGGAATGCCCAAATAGGCATGCATCAGTACTGTTCTGTCACCTTGAAACAACTGCACTCCAAATAGCTTCCAGGGTTAGAACCCAGGAGTCCCTAGGACTTTCCCAGAATCCTGGAAGTTCTTGCCTACCAGGTAATTTACATGGTGGGAGGGGAGTGAAGCATATCTCAGGGAGACCTCTCATTGGTCCATTTGCCAACATTTGAATATTTTATTTTGTCCCTTCTGTTGAATCTAGACTGATAATACTACCAAAACAAAACAAAACAAAACAAAACAAAACAAAACAAAACAAAACAAAACAACTCTTGCCCTGGGGTCTGTACATTTATAAACACAAGAGAAGGAACTGCTGAGACCTTAGTTTGTTCTATTATTTGAAAAGTGCTACAGGGAGTCCTACGATCAATAAAGGGCTGGCTGGCTTCCTCACCTTCACCTCTTTCTTGCCAGTTTCTACTGCCCCAAATTTGCCTTTTTCTTTTCTTGTCTTGCTCTTGGGTACCAGTACCATATACATATGCTCTTTCCCTCTTAATCTCTCGCAGAGAAAAAATAATCCTAAATGCTGAATTATTATACCAAGATTTTACCAGCAATACATTTCATGGATAAAAGGGGTGCCCAACTCATATGAAGACCTCTAGGTGCACCTTTGTTGTGCCTACCTTTACCTGCAATGTGGTAAAAAGGTGTAGCGCTTTAAGCTTCACCCAGGACAGGTTTGGCTATTGTTTCCCTGGTCTTGGCAGAGGTTTGAATATTAGTCTATATAATTGTGTGCAGGTTCAGTATATTCCTGTCTGCGTTCCTGTCTCCCAATCCTGTTTGCACGTGTGTGCAAGTGTTTGTGCACATGTATGTAAGCAAACATACACACGCCATGGATAGTATTTGAATGAGAGGAAGACATTTTTAAAATAGGGATGATAAAATAGATAAAATAAAGCCCAGCCTCAGGACAATACTGATACTTACATAGTTGAGGTCTACCCAAGTTCCTTGTCTCCCTCTCTAGAAAACCACTTTACTTTGGACAGGTCTTTCTTTAGATGAACAGTTAGAATACCAGTAGGTGAGAGAGACCCTCCCTCCCTAACCAAAGAAGGCATTCTGAAGAAACTGCCTTTCAACTCCATAAGACCAGGGATGTTTCCCTCTCCCTCTCTTCCTCTCTTCCCCTCTTTCCCTCTTTCCTTCCTTCCCTTTCTTTTTCTTTCTATTAATTTTCGCTGTAAGGTGGAGACCCAGAATAAAGTGTCTCCGATGCACTCCTATATTCCCAGCTTAAGAAGATATCCTTAGATTTCCCTGAATTTTTCTCCTTTCCTTATCCCCAGAAAAGCAGAAAAAGTGGAAAACATATTCTTATAATAAAAGGTTTGTAAAAATCCCTCTTCCCAGGTTAAAGAAATAGATCATGTTACTTCTACCACTACATACTACTCGTCCAGGATAAATTACTACTTCAGGGGTCAACTAAATCTTCCAGGATTTGCTCTGAGAACTGCTGTGACGAGCCGCCACAGGGACTGTCTCCTTAGCAACTCTTTCTAGACTCTGATCTCTCTTCACTGGAGTGATTGTTCCTTAGATCTAGGAAGAAATGCAATCAGTCTTGGCATCTATCCAAAGTGGACTTTTACATGACAAATATTTCTTAAGTGACCAATGGCATATCTAAATTGGATAATGAATAGAAGAGAGGAACGCCAAACAGGGTGATTCCTATTTGGTTGTTAATTTTAATCTAATTTTTTAAAAAGAAAATTAAGCAGTCTTTCAGATGAGTCTACAAACTCCCTGAAAGTAAAGAGATATGGAATTGCTCCATCTTAACTTCTGATATTGGACCCATAAGAAGTGCTCTTGATCTAGACACCAATCTCTGCTCTAGCATCATTTTCAGCTCTTCCATCCATGACTGACCGTCCCTACCCTGTGCAGAGGAACCATCTGTCTCCACAGCTCACCCACACAAGGACTGGGTTGTCGTTGATGTGGCAGCCAGGACTGTAACAACAAGCACTGATGCCAGATGACACAGGTGGTTGAGAGCATTGACAATCACCAAGGACACTTGGAGAAGACCAGCATTTACATTACTGGGATGAGATGCAGGGATGCATCTGAAGGCATCACAACCCTGTCCCAGTTTAAGGAAATTAGAGCCAAGTGATGGACACTGACTCCCAAAATGTATTCATCATATTCAGAAAGATGTTGATAAATGTAATGTCAGTCACCATTCACTGAAAACTTACCATAAGTTTCCAATGTGAACCACCAGACTCCGGTGATTTTTTTAACTTGTGGCCCTAAGACAGAATGAAGATTTTGTATTCTGGTGGCCAATGTCTCTAACTCTTGGGTTCACAGTATAATTAGAAAAAGGTACAGAAATATTTCTTTTTTTTCCAAGATGACCCTTTAAGATCATTGGAAGACCATTCAGATGCCAAGGAACTATTTTCCAGATGTTATGATACTCTTAGCTATATTAATCTATCTTAAGCAATTGAATCTATTTAGCACTTTTTGTTTTAAAGAATGAAAAGAAAAAACATCCTCTATTAGTCTAAGAGAAGTCAAGGAACATGTGACTTTAATGAAATTATACAACAAAAACCTGATCCTTTATCTTCCCTTCCTAATGATGACTCAAACTCCAATGAAAGAACTCAGCATAATTGTTAGCCTTTATTTTCTTCTTCAATCTAATATACAATACATCCCAATGCAGTCCTGCTAATCCTTTTGAATTTTTCTTCTCTTCTTCATTTTCATTGTATAATCTTAGGTCCTAGCCTCAGCATACCTGCCATGAATGTTTTAATGGAACCTCTGTTGCTAGTCTCTCTCTAATATCTTTAAATGATCCAGAAAAAAATGCTCTAAACCACAAATCTAATCACTTCCTTTCATTCTTTCCTGTTTTGTTTCTCTAGCACTTATCACTTATAAATTCATTATATATATTTCTTATCTATTTTGCTTATTGTCTGTCATTCCCCATTTAACTATTAGCTCCATGAAATCAGCTCTTTTCTGCTTCTTCAAAGTTATCAATACTGAGTCTAGAACAGGCTAGGTGCTCAATAAAAACTTTTGAATTTCTGATATCCCCTCTTAAAAATCTACTTTGCCTATCTATTTTTCCCAGAATGAACTACAGACATCTTAATGTTGAATTTAATACACGTGACAAACTGGTCACCATCTAGCTTTCCACCTCATTTTCTTGCACCTTCCTCTAAACAAACCTTTTGTACGAGTAACTCTGTAAGCTTGTCATGTTTTTTCATGCATCTCTGCATTTGTAAATGCTGTTCCCCTTTTCTGGAAAACACAAGACTACCTAGAACACAGAAGCTACTGATGATTGTCTTTTCAGTCATCTTGTCAAATCATTCATTCATTCACTCACTCATTCATTCATTTATTCATTCATTGACTGACCAAACTCTCTATATATTTGAAAACCCAGGTGAAATTTCACCATTCCTATGAAGTCCTACCAGACTCCCTGAGTTGAGATTAGTCACATTTTCTCAGTGCTTTTATAGTGCTTTTGATAATATTTTATTTTGGTTCCTATTACACTGAGTTGTAATTTATATGCTTCTTTTGTCCTCCTCTAGACTATGAGATACTCCACTCAAGAGTAAGAAATCAGCCATTTGTCAACTCATTCCCAGTGCATTTTACAACATGTGGCATACCGTAAGTACTCAATGAATGCATAATGAATAAAAAATAAGCTATTTAGAACAGATATAAGTTTGGGGAAGCAGAGGTCATGGTTCTGGACTAAAGTTTCAGCAGATGAACTTTATAACATTCTATCCAGATATCTAAAAAACCTCAAGGAGTTCTTTTCATATTTATGTAAAATGCATATTTAAGTTTTACTAAAATAATAACTTACATTATATGACATTCATACTTTAGCAACCAAATAACTTAAAAGATCTTGGCACTGTAGACCAAGTAATAAAATAGTAAGTCATATAAACTGAGTGAATACAGCCTACAGAAAAATGTGTAGGGCTCCTTTGGTCTCAATTATCTATATACATAATTATTTACAAAGCCAATAAAAATGATGCATGACAAAGTAGGACAACATTTGATTTCTAGAGCAGTGAAGTTAACCATTTCAAAACAAAAAAAAATATTACACAAATGAGATGATCCTCATATTTCTTTTAAAGGTTATAAATGTGCCAAAATGTGATCTATTTAAATTTAAATGTAATTTTTTTTCTTAAAGTAGGTACTCTTGTGTTTCTTAAATGCCAAAAGGGAAGAGCCATCTGGCCATCTGTTTTCCAATCTCTCATCCATGCCTCATACCCTTCTCCATCAATGGAGTGTCCCCTGTCCCTCGCCGAAGCTTCCCACAGAATAAAAAATGTTTAAAGGACATTGTGAATGAATAAGCAACCAAGCTTCCCCCCAAGACAGGGTACTTCTTAAATGAACTGGCAATGTTTTTTGTTGGTACAAATGAAATGCTCATAAAAAATATCCTCTAAGCTTCACTTTTAGTGTTTTATAAGAATGGAGACCAGCTCTGACACATTTCTGTGAATCTGTCTTAATCCTCCAGGACTGAGGATTCCAAGCAAACTGCTGAACCTGCACTGTTTGCCTATTTATCTGTCTTCCATCTGCACATAATACAGACCTCACATTGTTCATTTGGGAGTCCTTGTTATTGTCTATCACAAAATAGGGTATCTTAGTCCTCTAGGGTAACTGGCCATGGTACCAAGAGAGACAGATGGTGAGTGAATGCACTAATATGCTCCATTCATGGTGGAAATTGCACAGAAATAATATATTAACTTTAAAGAACTGCTTTCCAACTTTTCATAGAGTTTTTGAGGTCATGTCTGCATGCACAAAATGAAGTAGAAATTCAGGCAATTATCTGGGTAATATTTTGGGGAAAAATACAGCTACCCATTAACAAAGTATCTGCGATTAAATTTAAACTGATATTACTCATCCAGAAGCTTTTCTTAATAGATTTCACTCCATTTATTCTTTAATTTAACCTGACATGTTTTCAGTGTAGTCAGAATCATAATACACTTGGGTGCTTGAAGTATAAAGTTTTCCTGGCCCCTAAGGAGAAAAAAAACATAGCAATGTTCCACTGTAATTCGATTACCATTTATAGGTTATTAAACAAAGTGCTTAAATTTCATCTGTGAAATGGGAAGCAGAGAGCCTATCCCCCTACAGGAAGAGCGCTATGATGAAAGCAGTTTGTGACTTTAAAGTCCTTTACAAATGTGATCCTACTGGCTATATTTGTAGATGGAATGAGGAGAGGTGATAAGGAATACATAGCTAAATGATCTAGATTTACATAAAATTTCAGCAAGAAAGAAATTTTGTGTTTTATTAAATCAGATACAGGCACTCTGGAAATCATTTGGACATTTATACAAGTGTCAAATTCATATTTGTTCAGATAAGAATCTCTGCTCCATATTCTTTCATGTTCAGTGCCTGAGTGTTGGCTGATATTGTATGGGAGGGCAATGTATGTGAGGTCCAGTGTGTGCTACCCATCTGTCTTTAGATTATTTTCATTTTAATTATAGTTGACAACAATATTATTAGCTTTAGGTGTATAATACAGGGGCTTAAATGACTTGCCCAAGGTCACAAAGTTATTTTGTAGCAGCATTGGATTTAAATGCAATCTAACTCTGGAGTCTATGCTCTTAACCATAGCTTTCAGCTGCCTTGCAATATATAGCCTTTTGGGGCTGAGATGTGTAGCAATCACCCTCACTCATTAAGTGACTTATTCCTGAGCAAGTTCTTTGCATCCTAAGATACAAATTTCGACCTCAGCTAAATGATAATTTTTTGTATCATGAACCTTTAGAGGTCGTTTGGGAAATGTAGAGGCTGCCTGTTGAAACTGGATCCCAAGGGTTTGTTGTAAATGTGGTAAACCTCACATTTACTCTTCCGTAAAGTATTTGTCAGCACACACATACAACAACTCACATGATAATCACATTTTCTGGTCTAAGCATCAGAATGCATGAATTGACATGTGTGACATTTCAATATCTCTCCCATGCTAGCTGGAAAGTGACCCAGGAAATATGAGACACATGGCTGCAGCATATATACATTATATTGTTAGAGCCAGCAGACACAGGGAAAAGGTCTGAAAAGGTTGGGTTTTTTTGTTTTTTTGTTTTCAAATATACATAGAACTTTCTATTAGGATAAGGTTGGTTCCTCCCCCTCCACCAATTTGACCTTCAACTCCCAGGAAACCTGGGCTTAACCACTTTGATTTACTCTAATAATAAGGTAATTGATTAATGTGAAAGGCCAACTTTATGAAGCCTGTCCTGGAATGATGTTGGAAACTGCCATTGTGAGAGTTACATTGGCACTATTCTAAAAAAGGTCATTGGAAAAGAATCAAAGACAGTATAAATGACAGTCTACACATTAGAAATCTTTCTATAGAACAGAGAATGTTGCACATCATACCTCTTGGGGCTTGATACAGATGTTATGTGGTAAATATAGTTTGAATTACTACTGTATAGATTCTCTCATTGTCAAAAATTATGCTCATTGAGGACCATCTGTGAAGCCCTGTCCTGTGATTAAATGAGAAGGTTCTGGAGAAGCCTCAAATGTTACTGAGTAGAATCAGTGAACTGTAATTAGGGTTTGTCAGAGCTGTTTTATTACTCTGAATGACCAGACTCTGGGGTCAAAGTTCAAAATGACAGGATTTTGTTGTTGTTGTTGTTGTTGTTGTTGTTGTTCCAGAATCAGATATTTAAACAGAACAATATTAAAGGAGAGCCCAGTTGGAGAGCCTAGTGGCTCTCTCTGACATTCAAATTTCTCCCAGGGTCTGTGGGCTTCCCAGGGCCATTATTTGTCATTTATTTAGTTTTTAATCTATCTGAGATAATATGGTAAAGCACAAGACCACAACTGTGCCTCTTCTCAAATCCTTTCATATTTTAAACTTGGTTTTCATCTGATGAGGAGAAATTTACCATAAAATATGTCTTCTGTATATGGCTATCAGAGCCAAATAGGATAGCAATGTCACCTGGCTTTTGAAGAGGCATAAACACTGAGAGGTCAGTTTGCATATTTTATCACTGACACCAAGCTGAAAAAGATGCTAAAATATTTTGATCACAATATGGGCATTCATAGCAGATGATCTCTTCAGCAGTAGTCCATTTTGGGGAGCCAGTGGAGGAGAGACGACGATATCCATACGGAATATATAAAATCAAAGAGATAGAAACTTGGCCTCATTTTACAAGGCTTTATGCCAAACTTGGACCACCCAGATATGTGCAGTCATGCAGGTAAAGGTTCCCAGTATGAGCAGTGTGACAAGAATGCCAGTTCATTTAAACGGTCTGCTGGGAGCATTTGCTGGTTTGGAAATCTAGGACCCAGAAAGACTGGACAGGATGGGAAAATGTGTATGTCCATACCATTGGTCATTAAGGACTGGCCTTCTGGAGTGCCAGCACAAAACCTTGGTAGAAAGAACACTGTCAGAGGCCTGTGTCTATGGAAAAGGCTTTGAGAAATGCAGCCAAGAAAAGAGCTGAATCATTTGACTTCACATTAGCTGACTTTGCATAGGACTGTCCCTAGCCTGGCTTCTTAAGACCTAGATATTGCCAGATTACCAGCGGGCTGGCAGGGGTCCAGAAACTGAGTTGCCTAAGAGATTTGGTCTCACCCCCACCAATCATTATGATAATGCAAATGCGCTCAGAAAAATATGAGACATTATAAGCTACCAAGTAGATTTAAGACTCTTTGAGGTCACAGGACTCTGCCAATTCCCACTCACTCGAGTTTTTTGTCTTTACATTACTTATGTGCCTGGAAAATGCAGCTTCTTTGTGTGAAAACTCATGGCCAAGACAAAAATCATTTTTTCCCAAAGCCCCAGTGGGTACAGAAGATGTCAGAAGGAAAGCCAAAAATATCAATGCCATTATAATGGATCACCATTGCCCACTGGGCCTCCTGGTTGAAGATACCTTTCTCGAAAAGCTTTAGTCACTGGTGGACTTGAACTTGGATTAACCTTTGTTGTCTCAGACAGCAAAGGCTATTCTGAGGTTCCTCACAAGTCAGACTTGTGTACTATGACACACTACTTCCTGTCTGATGTCCAACTCAGGTAATTGTTAGCTCTCAAGTGATATTTTGTGAGCAATATCTGTGTGCTAAGACTTGTTTCACTCTTAAGAGAGACCCGAAGAAGTATACTGCTTAGAAATTATAAAAATTGTGATTTGCTTTTTTTTCTCTTGACATAAAAAGACCAACTAAAGCTCCAAGGTAATTATTCAGAGCCAGTAACAGGACACCTGGTTTGAAGTACCATTCCCCTTAACTATATGTTAAAAGTGACTGGAAGAGAAGACAATTCAGAAGATGTTTTCTTTCTTTGGTACACTCATATAAATAAAAAGTAACATACAGTATGTGATAGTTTATAAAATGTTTTGTGTACATTTTTATATTTTATCTTACCAATAATAGGTATGGATGCCTCTATTTTACAGATGTGGTAACTGAGTTAAAAGAAGGTCAAGTGATTTTCCCAAAGCAAAATAGCTTATTAATGGTGAGCTGGGACAAAAAGGCACAAATTTAGGATTTCTGAAACAAGGTCTGGTATTCTTATTCCTTTTCCACAGCTGCCTCATTTATATAGAGAAAGTGCTAAGTGAGTACATCACTGTGAAACCTGTAGATTTTTAACTGGGGAACGTTTAAAATGGAAATAGCCTAGTACAAAATGAGGCTAATTTTCCCTCTTTGCAGAGGAAGAGATTAACTTAGGAAAAGCTGTACTGTAGCCAGGATGAGTCTGATCTGAACAGAAGACACCTTTTCTGGCCCTCACTCCACTCTTTTGGAGCAGAGAGGTGATGGAGAAAAGGGTATTTTTGCACATCTTTGGCACATATTATCAATCAAATTTCATCCTTTGCTATAGACGTGCAGTTTAGGTCCTTGGGTGGGAAGTGACATGGGAACTCTGAGTTTCTCTGTCTTTCCTAAAGCTTCTAAGAGGAGCTGCTGGAAAGTTGAAAGGGCGATGCAAAATTTTTGAGTTCTCTTCTATTTTTACTTTTAACTTTTATATAATTTCAGACACATAAAAAAGTCACCCAGGTAGTATACAGAATTCTAATACATATTCCACCCAGTTCTTAACATTTTACATTTTCTTTTTTCTTTCTTATTCTATACATGCACAGATCGGGATTTGTATACCAACCCATGAGTATTTTTTATGAACTTTGTAAGTTGCTGATATAGTGTCTTATCTTTAAAAATTTTTACTGTATGTTTCCCCAAAATCAGGACATTCCACAGTGCAAATATAAAATTCACACATTTAACATCAACACAATAATACTACCTAATCTATAGACCTTATTAGATCTGATTATCTCAATATTGTTATTTATAACAAAAGAAACTATTAGATCACGCTTTGCATTCAAGAGCCATGTTTCCTTAGTTGTCTACTCTAAAAGATTTCCTCAGTCTTTCTTTGACTTTGATGGCTTTGATATTTTTGAAGTTCACAGGTTAGTTATTTCGTAGGCTGCTGTAAATTGACTTGTCTGATAACTAATTCGGGTTGAATTCTAGAAGAAAAATATCACTAATAAAAGCAAAAAATCAATGTCCCAAATTAAAAGTTTGCTTTTTTCCCCTTTGCTCCCTTTTTTTTTTTACTGTTTTCCATCCTTAGTATCAATTTTCTTTAGACAAAAAACACTATATATAAATGTTCATTTTTAACTAAAAAATCCTTCTTTGCGCTCTAAGATTTTCTCACCGCTCTTTTTTTAAAATGTAACAAGTTTGCTCCTTTATCTTCTTTTTCATTAGTTTCTTGCACATTTCCAAAATTTTTTTGTGTGTCTAGTGTCTCTAGATGTATAAACTACTCCTTTCCCTATGCACTTGCTCTGTAAGTCTCTTTTACCCCATGTTTAAAACATTCTTGTGTTCCAGGTGATTGTTTCTCATTTGGTTAGTGAAGTGACACTAAAGGCATGAATCCATGTGGTTTTTACAAAATGTGTAACCATTACAAGATCTCTTGGAAACAAGCTCTGCAAGTCTGAGAGTTATTATCAGTGCCTCTGTAATTGGCCATAGAGAAGTGGACTGGACAGAAAGTGCACTGTGGAACAAGTAGGCTGCACTAATTTAGAAGTGGAACACTTTGTGTCTTTTTAATGCTTAGCTGAAGGTGGCTCTGAGAGGAATTGAGAGCAGTTTCCTGAATGATTTCCATGTCCCTTTTCTCACTATCAAACTATCATATATACATCCTCACACATAGCAAAACAAACACATAAAGGAGGAATAGGAATTATCAAGAGCATTTTCTGAAATTACTAGAGAAAGAAAAGTTTAATTCTGAAGGGTTGTAGAAAAACAGAATGCAAATACATCCATTACACTCTTACTGTTTTATCATGAAATGCTGGTTAGAGACAAAGAGAGCAAAGTGGTGGAAGTTATGGTTTGCTGTAGAAAGAGTAGGAACGATAGCAAAAATATAGTGGTTAAAAATGAAGTATGTATTTCCTATGCTCTCACAGACTTGGAAATATTCATGAGTAGGGTCACGCAGAGCAAATTTTGTGGCTTGTCTCCAATTCATGCCAATCTTCCTTACTCTTGGATATGATGTATCAGGAGGGAGGTCAACATGACATAGGTTAATTAAAGGGCTGTTATCTAAAGACTATTATAACTATTGCTGTTAGAGACAAGTGTTACTCTTTTTATTCATAATTAAAAATTCCAGATTTATGATTTGGAAGGAAACACAAAAAGTAGGTGATGGAGACCCTGTGAAAATGCAGGTTCCCTTATGTTCCTGAGTTCTTCATACTAGATATGTTTCTGTATATAAGACAAACAACAAAATTCAATGATTTTGAAGGATTTGACTTTTAAGTAAAGGGCATAGATTAGAACACAATTGTGCTTATAAAAAGAAAAAGCTAAAAACATTTTTATATGAATGAAATTTGCACCCTTACTCTATAATAATCTCTTTTTTATTCTTGACCTTCAATATATTTATCCTAATCTTTATTTTAGTGCAGGGTCATATTTTCAAAGCTTTAATATTTTCACATATATAAGAATTCAGTTAAATTCACAACAATTTAGTCTCTAGTTTGCCTCAAACACTGGGCTAGGTTTGATGGAGCATAATACTACAAGAACTAAATCATGGTCTCAGCTCTAACAATGTTATTTTTTAGTACTGGGATAGAAATTAACAAACATAACAAAGAAAATTTAGGGGCAGTCATTTCAGAGGTAAAGTCCCAGTAGAAAATGCTCCCAGCTCAAAAAGGAAAGAACAGAAAGTTTCACTGATGGAACAGAAATGAAGATCAAATCACTCAGGTTTGATGTTTCTAGAACTAGGAAATCGATGGCAAATCAAAGTTTTACAAACATTAAATATACTGATATGAAGATACATAAAGATATTGAGAAGTAATGAAATGGCCTACATAATGGGCTCATTTTAGAACAAAGGACAGAATCACCAGATTATTTTTCACACAGTGGGATACAAAGACATCATCCATGCAATGCACAGACTGACATATTGTTACTTATTGGTCCCTTCCTGCAGAACATGTATGCTCTGTAACACAAACAACATTATGAACAGCTTTGAGTCCAAACAAGGTTACCTCTAGAAGATATGACAGAGGTCAAATTATAGCAAGAGATTCGGAGATTGATTTGAGAATATAATTTCTAATTACAAAATGATATACCAAGCACAGATATAAGGAAAATTACAAAATAAAGATAATTCACAAAGTCAAACACTCTGATAAGTTGTTATATTTATACCATGTGGTCTTTCCTACCAGATATGTGTAGGTACATGTAAATATCAATGTAACTATTTAACTATTTATGTAATAATATAATGTGCCAGTCTGTCTCTCTTCTTTTATCTTCTGTCCATCTTTTCATTATCTCTGCTTTCATGGTAATATTTATTGGTATTATTATTTTTTATATTGAAGTACCATAATTTATTTAACCAATACTTAATTATTGAACATTACATTTCTATATTTGTAAATATTTATTTTTATAACAATATTTACCATTTATATGTTTACAACCTACCATGCACTTTATTAAGTGATAAATGTACTGAGCGGTTTCAACTCATTGAGTCTTGACATGGAACAAATTCTTTTTTTCTGCAATCATTTCCCCTACTCTTGCTATTCTGGATCTTTGTTTTTTGCTACACAGCAGTTTCATGCTTGAAATCTAAAGGAAATTCCATAACTTTCTGATTAGTTTTGATTATTAAACATCTATCTAGTTTGAAACTCAAATGTGAGTTCAAGGAAATTCTTCAAGGCTATGTAAGCAATGCTCCAAAATGGTCCCCTGATGTGGAAAAGCAGGAGATTGAATCTGACTGAGTAACTAAATGTAAAGTCCCTCAGCTCCCACTTCCCAGAATCTTTGCTCATAGGGTAGCTCACTGGAGTGGGCACTGCTAAGATGTCAGCTCAAGCCTTGCTATTTCTAGCAGTGTTGTTTGGCATACAGAAACTCAGGTATCTGAGCCTCTCGAAATACAGGTTGCCCTGCTGGGTGCCCCCCGTCTCCCGGTTACTACCTCTCCTCAATTTTTTCTTTTTTATGTCAAGGAGTCACTAACTGATCAAAAAGTTAGCTATCTAAAATGTCAAATTCCCTTTCCTGCAGAGACCCTAATCTTTTAAACTGATTAATTAGTTACTGTTTTAAACTGGCTGCTATAACAAAATACCATAGATTGGGTGGCTTATACACAATAGAAATGATTTCTCACAGTTCTGGAGGCTGGGAGTCTAAGATCAAGATATCTGTTGAGAGCCACTTCCTGGTTCACAGAGGGCATCTTTTTACTGTTTCCTCACATAGCAGAAGGGGCCAAGGAACAATCTGGGGTTTCCTTTATCAGGGTGCTTAACCCATTCAGGATGGTAACTCTCTTAAGACCTAATCAACTCCCAAAAGCTTCATCTCCAAATACTATCGCTTTGGGGGAATTGGCTACAAAATACAAATTCGGGGGGAGACAGGAACATTCAGTCCACAGGAGTGCCTCACCTATGTATCTCCCCAATTTAAAGCATAACCTTTGCTTCTGGAACGAGAAAAAAATACAGTCATCCCTCTCAACCCTTCTGCCTGCCACAATGAGCTGACAATTCACTATTCTAAAGATTTTCTTCTCTTCTGTCTTTTGCTAGTATAGATTCTACATTTCTAACAAATTCCCAGGTGATGCTGATCCTATCGGTTTCCGAACCACATACTGATTAATGAGGATCTAGTAATTATTATTGATTGTGGTTAAACTGCCCTTTTTTAAGAGGCCCTGGAGGGCCTTGTGGACCCAACTGCTGATTGTTCTCCTGTGAATATGAGATTCTAAGTCGTGGTCCTTGTAGCCGGGGTCCAATGTTGACTTCAGGTCAACACAGAAAATCTCTCTTAGTGTCTTCTTTCACTTTCATCTTCACATAAACTTTAGTGATATCTCTGTTTACCAACAACAACAACAACAACATAAAAGCTGCGAGAAGTTAAATAACCTATCCAAGGTTACATAGCCATGGAATTTCTTGGCTATAGTAACAGTAATAACACCTGAAATTTATTAAGTATTATTAAGTACCAGGACCAGTGCTGAGGGGTTTACAGTATTCTCAATGTCTTGTTAATTTTTACATCTACTCAAAGAGGTATATACTAGTATAATTTAGACTCAGAGAAGTTAATAAAACAAAGAAGCTAGAATTAGCATTGTAGGCTGCTTTACTCTGAACCTGGAACTGTTAACCATAACCCTATGTTGTGATATATATATTGCTACAGCAATACCTTCTTGTTTTTAATCTCAGAAAAATAAAGATAATTCCAGTGGGTTACAGAAAGAAGTAAGAATATAGAGATGGATTTTAGATGATCTTGCAAGTTGTAATAAAGAGATCTGCCCCCAAAAGTATTTGGTGCTTTTTATAAACTTTCAACATACTTTCACTGAGATACGATGATACATTTTTATATCTGAACTGTTGTGTGGACTTAAATGTTTGTCATTTCATAAGATAGTGTTCCTGGAAGTATACATTTCTGGGTCTCCTGCTCATTTGTAGTTTCCATTGGGGTTTGTCACCTAAAAAATTTTTGAGTTATTTTTTTTAACTTATTAATTATAGAAAATTATCATAGAATCAAAGATCTGGATATCCAAATGACCTGGAAACCTGGAGTTCAGGAAGTCTAAGTGACTTTTCCAGAGTGATATGCAATACTTGTGGTGCTTAATTTAGAATCCTGGTCTCACAGCCTGCACTTCAAGTTTCAACCAGACTGTGTTGCATCTCCCTTTGCACTGCCTTTGGGAAAATGTGCTAGTCCAAAATTTGGTCTCTATTAGCCATTAAACATCCTTCAAAGGAATGGATATATTAGGTCCCCACATATTGCAGTTTGCACAGCTGATGCTAGCTGCTGCCCTCTGAGCCCAATTCTTTGCCAATATTCAATCTCTTGGAAAACGTTTAGGAGGCACCAGCACAGGGCATAGCCACCTCTAAAAACGTGAGCCTGCTCTTACTGTGTACCTCTATGCTTGTGACCAGGCATCCTTTTGCCTTTAACAAGATTTTAAGTGACAGGATTGGAACAGATTGCTGGCATTATGGCAGCCAGGATATTGTCAGGAGGAACTTGGCAGTGCTTGTAGGTGTTATGATGCTGGCTCTTTGCTCAAGGGCAAGAATATTGAAGAGAAATTAGAGATGAAACATAGAGAGGTAATGTCAGAAAGTTCAGAAGATAAAACCAGTAGCAAGAAATACATGAAAATTATTTAAGATTTACATACTTTGAGCCCTTGGTGACTGAAGACATAGCCAAGAATTGCTTCAGTGATATTCCTTCATAAATCTGCATAATAATCTCTCGGTGAGGATTTGGTGAAATCACAAGTATTCATTTACTAAATTGGGTTCAGTGTCTGTATCATGTACGCCATATGAATATTCAGTGCAGTGAACATTTCCCAAGCTATGTTGAAGTTAACACATAAGCTGAATATAATCAAGTAGAACTCAAAATTGCATGGTTATTTTAATCTAACAGAGGTCCTAGTGTCTTAAAGAACTGGACCCACCCCCACCCCAGTATGTCAATTCATACTCATTCTAATAAAACAAAATGTAAAACCTTTTTTTGGTATTTGTATATGATTTCTGGCATAAAGTAGTTTTCTTTATAATAGAGGATTAAGATAATAATACACAGGGCTATGAATGGTTCCTTAGAACACAGTGGCAGCTGCCAAGCAGATTCAGGAGGAATGTTTAATTACAATGCTCAGTAATAACAACAAAGGAAAAGTTTAATGAGCAGAAATGACTTATTATGAGACAGAGGTCTATGCTGAGTGGAGGAGGTACAGGGAGCCTACTCTAGACTGGAGACAATTACTGTAGCTGAGTTGCCCTGGCAGCTGATAGGCATTTTACCTTAAAACCTGACCATTTTTTTCTCAGAGAAACTCTGTTGGTTTTCCAGATTAAGCATACAGAATTACTACTGCTTAAACAAAAAACAAAAAAAAAAAAATGCATATTTCCCCAAGAATGAAAACTATTAATAATTTGCAGGGAAAAGTTGATTGCCTGAGCCTCTTTCAACTATGAAATTTTCCATGATATTATTATTATTCATATATTTAAAAAATATTCCTTTTGAAACATTCTTGGTCATAATATTTTATATTGCTCTAAAATATGACTTTAGGTCTACAGTAGATGGTCAAATGTAGTATGTGAAATTTTATTGATAGGTAATATTTGTTAATACTTACTATATAGTAGGTTATGCCAAATGTGCTTCGCATGCAAAATGTGAGCATATTATTTTTTTCACTTTATAGATGTAGAAATTGGAGACCAGAAAGTCACTTGCACAATATCATGTAGTGAGTAGCGAAACTGAGATTCAAACCCAAGTTTCTCTGACGATGATAACCATATCTTTCTTTTCTATATTCTTCTTTCTCTTTTTTTCTTTTGTTAAATTTACTAGGTGACATAGTTAATTAAGTTACATAGGTTTCAAGTGTACAATTCAATTACACGTCATATGTATATTGCATTGTGTGTTCACCATCCAAAGTTAAACTTCCTTCCATCACCACATATTTGACCTCCTTTACCCTTATCTACCTCTCCTCCTCCACCTTCCCTCTGGTAACCACAAAACTGTTCTTTGATAGACAATTGTATAAAGAAGATGTGGTACATATATATAATGGAATATTACTCAGCCAAAAGAAAAGATGAAATACTGTCATTTGCAACAACATGGATGGATCTTAAGATTATCATGCTAAGTGAAATAAGTCAGACAGAAGAAGTTGAGAATCATGATTTCACTAATATAAATATGTGGGACATAAAACTGAAAGCAATAAATGAACAAGACAACAAACAACCATAGCTTTCAATATTTGCCTTTCCTTCCTTTAGGACAATTCTTAGATGCCTATTGAGTTTCCCATGTCCATTATCAGTGTGTGCTGAGGAAACTGGTTTAGGTTCTTTACTGAGTGTTAATTATTCACCTAAAGAGATCTAGAATGAAAGATGGAAGGATAATATCTTTTAAAGGACAAAGCTTTGAATTTCAGAGGACCTCGAAGAAGGAGGGATGGTAGTATATCATCACTGTGCTTAGCAATAGTAAACAATTAGTGAAGTCAGTTTTCTCCTATCTTTAGGGATGTTACTTTCATATTTCTGTGGCTGTGGGACAAATATGACAGACAAAGAAATAGGCAAATACACAAATAATGTTTGGGAAGACAGCTCATGAAAATGTATTATAGATACAAAGCAGGAAGAAATAGCCTCACTTATATGGTTATTGCTAATTGGAGAAAGGATTGAAAATACAAAGATTTGAGGATGAAACTAAATGTTATACCTGAAAGAAGATTCATTTTAGCAGAAATATTATGCATTGATTAGAAAGACATGGAGGTTGCAGCTAGAAAACTGGGTACGGTGTTGTCTTGATGAGGTAAAACGATGAGCCAAATCCAAGGAAAAGAATTTAGTGGTCATCATCAAGAGACATGAATAAAATATCTGGAAGGAGATTCATCAGCCTCAGGTGGTGAGGTGTCAAGATTCAGTCCCATTATAAGGAATGACTCTCAATGGGAATATTTGTACTTGGAGAGAAGCCAGAAGAGAACCTGTGTGCTGGAGTCAGCTCAAGATTACAGCAACTGGTACAGAAAATAAAATAAGATTTCCCAAATGTGAAATTAAAGAACACTTATTTTTCTGTAAAGAAGTTCAAATTTAGATTCCCTAAAACATGATAATCAGATACAATGAAAATAGATATGACTTGTCAAAGAAAAATATGGAAGAAGAAGACTATAAAGGTCTTTGGGGATTCTTAAAACTAGCAAGAAGACTGAAGAGTATTTTGAAAAGGTAGGTGAGATTTATTATGTCAAAACTGAAAAACCTATAGAAAATAATTGTTGCAAAGCAAGCTTTCACAAGAGACCTGAAGGGCTTTGGGGAGAGCAAAGCAATCAAATACAAATTGAGTTGATATAGATTTTTCCCTGGATATTTGTGACTAATATATGCCATTAGTATCAGTGTCATTGCTGGGCTGACATAAAAATTAAAATGCAAGTTCTTTATTCCTAAATTCATAGAATCCAAGTCCAGTATTAGAGGGAAGGTCTTTCAACATTCATAGTGTAACTAAAGAAAAAATCACATGGAAATAAAGCCGATCAACTTATTTAGAGGCAAAATATAGATTTTTGTTTTAATAAAAGTGACCTAAGTCTAGTATTTGTATTTTTGTTAAAACTGTGAACATTACTACAGTAAAGTAAGTGAACATAAATCAAATAGGAAAGCATAACAGGATTGTTAGAAAAGGTTCTAATTGTACTACTGCCCTGATGAAGATGGTGCTTATAAAGTCAGAGGGTGGAAAGGGGATCCTTCTTCATTTCCTGCTAAATTTCCTCATAAGCATGAATCTAGGCAGTAATCATAGGAAATGTACATATGTAATCCAGAGTTAGATAGGCCTTCACTATGCTCTGCTTAGCCAGCTAACAGAGCATGCAGCTCAGCCCCATTGAGGTCAGGAGACTACTTATGGTCCTTGGTGACTTTACTTAGATTACAAATGAAGCAGTCTGATTTCAGGAAACAACGTTCAACAGGAGGCCTGACCTCTTGCAGACAAGGAATGAGGCTGGAAAAATGCACCTTTAAGCCAGAACATTTTCAGTCCAGCTGACTTAGGTACTTTCATTTAAATATTTTTGTATGATTGTTTGTTTCAGCAAACATTTTTGGATCATCTATAAGACAAATGATAAAAAAAACAGCTTAACAAATAACAACAAACAGATTGAGCAAAGGGGATTTTTTAGGTTTCTTCTCTAGAATCTTCTCTTTTGCTAAGATTACTTTTTCTGTGGATATATTTATTAAATCAGTAAGCTGCAACTACGAACTCTAGCAAAATTAAATGGAAGTATCTAATTGAAAATGCAGAAGTGGAGCATCTTATTTTTATACATTTTGATAATATATTGAATTTAGTGTATACTATAAACAAAGTTAGGGTAACATGTCCAAGCATAATAATTTTCCATGTTTCGATTCTTTAATATGGAAATGGCTAGGGAGCATGTCCTTGCCAGCATTTAATAGCTCTTTTAATTATTTTAAAGGGGCTACAACTTTTTGAGTCAGATATTTACACAGGCTTCAGACTTTTCATCTAACACTTATCTTTGGGTCCTGTTGATTTAAGAGGAACTCATTTTTACACTGGTTTAATAGCAATTGACCATATACAATAACCCTGAAAATTAGTTGGTGGGGAATAGGTGGAAAAATTCACATTCATATTTTCATTTAAGGTTTGGTAAGCAGAAGTTAGATACTTTATGAGGGAAACTAAATTAAAATACAAAAATAAATTTTTAAGAAATAAAGAAATGGAAATGTGATTTCTTGAAAGAAGAATAATGGATTTGATTGAATTTCAAATTTCCATGGTTGAGTGATTTACTGAAGACCATATATACACAGGCATTTATGTCAGTGTCTACAATATGGAAACAATAATTTTATACTGCCCTATGTTAGAAATAAATAACATGTAAATGGACTCTAAGGTCATGAGATTAACAATACTGTATAAATGTGAATGATTCAGTTATTTAAAATGAACCCAATTGAAATTGTACTTTTAAAGAGAATTTTTATAAATAAATTTAATCAATTGAAATTTAAAAAGACATACAGCAATATGCTCTGAAGGAATTACTTTTGAGAAGCTGAACTTTAATGACTATGAAGAAATTAGAGAAAAGGCAGCAGATAAATTTGCATTTAAGGCATGACAGTTATTGTCTTGATTTCAAGTTAGAACCAGTATTTCTAGAAGTTTCAAATGATTGTTTACTGATATGTGGGAAGAATTCTGCATTTGAGCTATAATTTAAGTACAGAAAGTTACTATTAGTTCCTCTATTAACATTAAAAAAGAATACATATAATGTGCCTCCTGTGTTTCAAGCAACAGGCTAGGCACTGGGAATATCATGAGAAGGAAAAAAGAGATGATCTAGAGCTTAGACACAGGCCACCATGGAAAATTGACTATAGTCTCCATTTTCAATGATAGAATGACCAAAATGTCACTGAAAAACATGATATGAGAGGGCAGAGCATCATCATATGAAATGTTTTCAGGACTTTATAACTGAGTTCTAGAATATGCACTCGAGATAAGAAAATGTACAATGTGGACATACTAAGGAGCATGCTGCAACGTGTGTTCCACTACTGCCTTTTTTTGTTGTTTGTGTGTTGTTGTTGTTTTTGTTGTTGTTGTTGTTGTTTTCCCTCCAGCTGGTCTACAATCCCTAGAGCCTTAGTGCTGAGAACAACATAGAAATGACAAGTCCGAGTTGTTCTGTAACAAAATATATAAGGGGCTAATCATCTTGGATGACTTGGAAATCTTGAGACCAGGAGTGCCTTAAAGATAATTTTTCTGTCCTCCATATGAAACACAAAATTCATTAGAGGTCTCTGAAGACTACAAAGAGAATTTTGCACTCATCAGAGGAAGGCAAAAATATGCCTTCTTGATTTCAAGTAAAATAAAAAGGCGAATTTTACAGTTATGAACCTTTATGCTGACACCACAAAGGGGCTGAGTGCATGGCTTGCCCACAGGCAACTTTTCTTTGCCTTCAATCTAACTTCACACAAAAAAGGCAACTTTTAGCTTGTTTTTCTATTTGAACATTGGTGTGAGTCGAAAGCAGGGGGTTACTTGCCTGGTTGTTAATGTGGTTCTGTTGTGATACTTCATCACATTTGCACTGATCTCTGAGGTACCACCGAGTCCTTTCTGAGGCTACTGAGAGATTTTGCAGACACTAAATATCTCTCACATGCACTGGCAGTGCTTCATGCGCGACCACGTAAAAACTACTGAAGTTGTATAATTTTACTTGAGTTTTCTTGATGGTTAATCCTAGTACAATTTACCTCCTTAATTTGTTCTTAATGAGTTTATGAGCAATGATTTAATACAACTTTGAGGAACAGCTTTCTTTAGTCTTTAATTTGTGACAGTTCCCCTTCTAATTGGCAGTACATTAATGGAAATGGAAAACTGCCTCATTCTAAATGTCAGAATAATACTGCACCAAAAACAATTCAGTCATGTCTTTCAAACCACGCACATATGGTTCATCACCAAATGTCACTGTTCTACCCCCTTCCCTGCCGTGTCCCCCTCCCGCCTGTGCTTTCCTTCTTTATTTTCTTTCTATCTGCTTGTCTCTGGTAATCATTGTTTGGATTAACTTTCTAATATCCTTGCATAAACTTCACTTCTCCTGTTAGCTAAGAAACCATTCTCATTACACTAGTTTTACCTAAATCCTCACAACTGCCAGAGTTCACAGATGAAGTGACAGCCACAGCTTTTTGTCTGCTCTCAAAACTGAAAACAAAAAGTTAATGAAGTTTCTTCAAATAATTTGTGTGCATAACTTTGGGCTGTTTTGTGAAATTATCCGAGTAAAGCTATAGTCATTCCTTATTCTGTCTATACTAGGACAATTCTTTTTGTTTTTTCTTAGCACAAAGCATGTTTCAAGCATGTTTCTCTCCAGAATACATGCTTTTATTATGAGTAGTTTAGTTGTGATTTACTAGGTAGGTTCATAATGAGAACACCTGGCACAGTTTCACTTGCACTTAACGATACACACTTTTAATTGCAAATCATACTTCACTAACACTTAAAGTACATTTCAGTGATTTTTAAAAATTAGTCTATAAGCTAAACTGTCTAAAGACTATCCACTCTTTCAAAAGGAAAACTAAAAGGTAGGGCAATTTCCAAAGTTATTGATCAAGCATCAACATCCATGGGTTATTTAACCTCTAAAGATTATTTTAAATGATAAATTTATTTTTCTATAAAGAACCCCTTCTTCAGATATAATCTGGAGAAAAAAACATTAAAATAAAAGAATTATCACACTTGATGGGATATTTTATGTCCTTGTACTTAAAGTGCTTGATTGAAACTAGAATTTTGAACTTTAATTAATTGGTTTTGCTTTTCATTTCTATAAGCAAGCTGACTCACATGTGACGTATGAATATTTTTATTCAAGTGAATGTTTTCTACAGATGGAGAATCACTCCTTTAAGCAATCAGAAGGTAGAGGGGGACCTGCAGTTTTGCATTGCCAAAGGAGAATCAGAAAGCACCAAGAACATTACCTGATTTTCTTTTCCTCTATCTAGTGGTAAATATGTAAAATATTTTCCAGTTTTACTCTGTAAAGACTATATACTATTATAATAATTACATATTTGTCATGATTTATTTATCATCCACTATGTGACAGGTGCTTTACACAAGTTCAACTTAATTTTCCTGACAACAGGGAAGTATGTTTCAAAACAATTTCCACAGAGCTTGAAAAGGCCGTCTGACAATACAGAGATGATATGTATGTGAATGTGTGCTTGTTTTATTTCATATTTTTTACATTAGCTGTTCTATTTATCTTAAAGCAGAAAAGGACATAGAGATTCTATTATTTACTCCTTCGTTATCAATAGTCATCTAGCCCCTACTAGAATGCTTCTGGTGACATAGACTACATTCCTAGGATAGGCATGACGGAATATGATTCATCATATACAGCTGAAGCATATCCTACACTTTTGCCCATTGTCTTTCTTCTACCTTCTATAACATAATTAGTCAAATCCTTCCTCCATGTGATATCTTCAGTTGCTTGAGGATACTACCAATTCTCTGAACTGATTTTTCCTCTGGGTAAAATCTTTCTAATTCCTTGCTTTCAGATCCTTTCAGAGGCCTTTATAATAAATTCAGAACAGGGCACAATAGATGATATGAAGATAGAACCAGTATAGAATAAAAGAGGATTTAATTTGGGCAACATATTTTTTTATATGTAAACTCAGATAGTAGTGTGTGTGTGTGTGTGTATGCACGCGCGCGCACGTGCACACACATGTACACACATGTGCCGGTGCCTAAATTATTATGGGGATCAAATAAAAAATGATAGTAAAGATTTCTAGCAACTAGATCACCCATCCTGCACTAGAATAATGAACACTTGGAACTCAACATGGAACTTTACACTCTTTGTTTAAGTTTATACACACCAGCTTCACCAATTGGTATAATTTTTAATTGTTTCCATCAGTTGATGCTTGAGTCTTCTCTTTGCCCCCACTTTCTGACATCACTACATTTCACAGAATTTTTTTTCTACACTGTCATCCAAGTAATTGATACAACCATCAAACTAGGCCCATGCTTGCAAGCCCTTCTGACTGGCTGTCACCTAGGAATGCCTGAATCATCTGAACCTGACAAAAAAATGAGAGCGCCTGAGACCTCTGCCTCTGTTTCCAGACATCATTTTCACCACCGTCTTCTGATGATCTTTAGCTTTTTATTTTGTTTTTAAAGTCATATCTGAATGTTAGGCTCAAGATTCAGAAGACAATGATAATTTCAATCACATCCACAGTAACTAATAAAAAGCAAATGAATGACTAAAATGAAAGGGACTGTTTCTGACTGCTAATTTTCTTTTTAAATCCAGAAAGACAGCTTTAATACTTCCTGAGTGCCTCTTCTTTGACAAGCAGAATCATAGATATGTTCACATAAGTTATCTCTAAAGTATATGAAAGACATTCTGGTCATCTATTATTTAAACAAACTGTTTTGTTTGAACATACTAATTAGAAAGATGAAAGATAGATCAAAAATATTTGCCACAAGTAGAATGAAATTTGATTCCCTTTTTGAACGTTTCAAATAATCTGATTTATAGTTTAAGTAAATTTTTATTTATATAAATGCTTATATATGATGAGTACTCTGTAACATTAGATGACAAAAGTGAGTTAAAAAAAAAAAAAAAACCAAAAACAACTTATTTCCTGTTTTTCACCCTGACCAGAAGATCAGGTACCGAAATAAAACTACAATCTATCTTATAATTGTTGTTAACTGGCTAGAATCAGCATATATCAGAGGTTAAAGGCTTATAAACAATTTTAAGAGTAAAGAGTTTCAGGTTACATCATGAATTCTTAGGTGCATACCCACAATGCCTACCCACACCTCAGACCATGAGAGAACTTTTTCTTGTTAGATAGGTTCTCTAGCTAAAAATAGTAAGGCATGGTAGACAGAATGCTTGCTTCTCTGAGTCAGGGGAGCTAAATTTTGGTATTACCTTCCAACGGAGAATGTGTTAGATTCTTTAAAATAGACCAAGCAGGAAGGACAGGTAAGTTAGGTCTAACAGGAAAAACTTTCTGGGCCCAAGACCTGATATCTAATATATATATATAATCTCTATTAGTTTCCTAGGGCTATCATAACTATTATAAATGTTCTGTTAAAACAACAGAAATTTATTCTCTCACAGTTCTGGATGCTAACAGTCCAAAACCAAAGTGCTAGCAGGGCCATGCCTCCTCTGAAGCCCTAGGAAAGACAACTTCCTGGCCTTTCCCTGTTTCTGTTGGTCCTAAGCATTACCTGGCTTACAGTTAAGCTATATCACTCTACTCTCTGCCTGCCTCTGCCTTCACATAACCTTTTCCTCTGTCTCTATATATCCTTTTCTATCTCTTATAAAAACATTCTCCTTGGATTTAGGCCCCACCCTAATCAAGTTTATTCTCATGTAAATTTTTTCCTTTGGAAAGACCCTATTTCCAAATAAAGTTATATCCTTAGGTTCCAAGTAAATATGAATTTTGAGGGACACTATTCAGCCCACTATAATATCTAAAGATACACGAAAACTCTTTCAGTTTAGGCCTGTTTCAAGTCATTGATTGATCCATTGATTCATTCATTCAACAAAGATTTATTGAAAACCTGTTACATGCCGGGCACAGTGCTAGATATGAGAATCCAGTCCACAAACAGATATAAATCATATCTTTATGAATCTTACAATCTAGAAACATCCAAAGGGGTCCACTCAGGTGGATGGGACCCAGCTGCATATGTTCCTAAAGGGTGATCTCAAAATTTCCTTGATTGTGCATATTTTTCAGCATAAACTTTTCTAATATGAATTTCTATACTTATTTAGTAAATTATTTATGAATTACTTTCCTGGTGCATATCTATAAAAAACACAAGCCAAATACAAATTAAACAGAATAAGTATAATAAAAACAAATAGAAATAAAAGTTTTCATATTGTCTTTGAATCTCAGTTGGTTATTTTATGCAAGTTATCCTGTTATGTAGGAATGTGGTCTGCCCAGGTGTTATTTTCCAAGCCTTGGGAACAGTGTCATAGCTCTAGATGTTTCTGCTGTTTGGAGCAACACCCCAACCAGAAATGGGGTACAGGGGCGGGCCATAGCTACTGGGATATTGGATTAATAGGTGAATTCCAGGTGTCAGCATTTCCCCTCAATCCTTAAAGGCAGACTGAGACTCATGAAGGACTCAAATGCACAGAAGGAATGGTATAAAAATAAGGAAAGACAGGATTTAATAATCACTGAAAGGGTTGGACAAAGTCTGAAGATGACGGATCTGCAAGTACTTGGGGCCCACACTAGGCAAGGGGTACTTGGATTCTGGACATAGCTCTAAATATACTGTCTATCTCAGTCAACAATTGCTCAGGATTTGGGTGAGGCTGAATCTGAAGAGTAAAGGCCTCTGTGTTTGAAACTAAAACAAGGATATGCCTCTGACTAGCTTTATGACTTTATAAGAGAAATTTAGTATCAGAAGCATTGCTTACTCTAGTAAAATTAAAGTAATAACACTTAGACTACTTGAAATCAGGGTCTGGATCAGGAAATCTTTTGGTATCTCCTCCAGAAATAAGAGATCACTGTGAGATTCCAGTGCTTTCCCAATCAGTTAAATATTTGCTACAGAAGAGATTGTGACTCTTCTAATGAATACAGATAAAATCTCAAACTCGAAATAGGAGGAGCATTTTAAAGTAAATCTATTAATTTATGGACTCAGGAGTATCATGAAGAACATTAAATGGTACACATTGTCCTAAAAAGGTATGGTTGGTTCGTAAATGAATATTGTTGAAGGAACTTTACAGAATAAACAAAGATGTAAATGTTGCCTTCACTCACTTTGTGCTGTTTGCATGCGATGCTGGGACAGTCCAATGTATTCAGAGGGAAAAGTAGGTTTGCTTAGAAATAAAAATAATCAATAAATGTTTATTTAAAACAGGTAATGGAAGAATGCTTAGAGGTTAGAAAAAATTAATTCTCATCTATTATTATTGTTGCTGCACATTTCAATATACCTTTGAAGGTATTTTCTGCGCATTTTAACGATTGTGTCAATCTTTTAGAAACTATTGACAGAAATACGACCATAACATCATATTGACATTTCTGGGGCTTACTTCGGATAAGAAGAGAAATATCTAAATACTTCTGAATAACTGCACTTAATACAAATTACAGGTTCACTCATGTTGACTGAACAATGTATTGCATGTTAGAAAGTCTAGTTCTACCCTGCCACTCATTCGACTCCATCTTCTATTTTTCAGGTATAGTTCCTCCCTGAGTGTCTTTTTCCTTTAAGTTCCCTGGTATAAACATTCTCAAATTCTGTGAGTTACTAGTACTTGCTCAGTACTTACTAGTACTTGATCCTACAAGTCTAAGTTTCTCAAGGGCAGGGGTAATGTCTTATTAATCTTTGAATTAATAAATTAGGGACAAAACAGAATTTGAATGAATTACACAGTCCATTTATAAAATGTAAACCAACAGTAAACAATTGGACGAAGAGCTGATAAAAATCTAGTTAGGCCCAGTGAAGGCAGGAGAGGTCAGGGAATTTTAAGAAAAAAATATAGGGCTCGATGTGAGCTTTGAAGAAGGAAAGAATTTGGATGGACACAAGGATAAAGATAAGATGTCCTTATTAAGAGAACCCAGTAGTTGGCACTATAGGTGTCTAGAATTCTTGGTGAGGAATTTTCTCACATATGAAAATATTTTTTATTTATTCACTAATTCATTTAGCAAATGTTCATTAAATGGCTACTATATTTTTTTCCAGGAGTTGGAGATATAGCAATAAACAAAACAAAAAAAAATTATTAGAGAAGTATTAAACCTATTAGTAGATAGAGCAGATATTTTTAAATGGTGATACATTGATATTGTTTTTTTTATATACATAATTTGGAATAGTTTTTTGGTAACACAGATTTCTCATATAGGCTCTGCCAGATAATCTTACTGTCTAAATGCTTAATGACTGCATCACACTATAATAGATTTTTAACAGTTATGGAATAATAAAAATTATTATAGATTTTTAACAGTTATGGAATAATAAAAATTAAGAATATGCATTGTTGTAGGTATATTTATTTCCCACCTCACCCCCCATCTCTTGGAAAATATGAGTTAAACAGGGCATATAGCAAGTAGGAAAGGTGTTCAATTTGAGATTTATGTAAAGGTTTAAAGACAAAACGAAATCTTTCTAGAGAATGCTAAATAAGTTTTGATTCATTTCAGTCTCCCATAAATATATTTTTGCCCAGTCTGTTAGTGTATTAGTAGAGTAAGATCAAATATATCTCCTTGACTTAATCAGTATCCCCTGCCATATCTTATCTAGATTGTAGTCTATTCAAGGGCAGAACTCATATGAACTCTGGAAATGTTTCCTCAACTTTTCCTGATCATTATGCAAATTATTTCCATCATTTTATCATTTTATTTTCAATTAGCAAACTATCCAGAGCCATCTACACACTTGAAAAGTATCTTCCTATAGTCCTAATTGTTTATAAAAGTGCTAAACAAAGTCTGTTTTCTAGGGCATAAATTGGGTGAAAGACTATTTATCTAATCATAGGATTGACATTTACTTTAACCTTAGAAAAGATAATTACAGGATGATGCTTGTATCTATGTTTTATACTCTGCCTTTGTTACAAAATAACAAATTAACAAGGCAAATTAATTGACAATATCAAATCAGTCCATATTTTAGTTGTCATTTGTAATGTGTAACATGCTTTTATAAAAAAATTATAAAATATACTAAAGAAAAATTGAACTATCATAGAATCCAAACAACAAAGATAATCAGGTTATTATTTTAATGTATTTCTTTCTAGTCTCCTGACGCAGCTTTGACATGAAAGAAAAAAAATAGCTATAAGTATTCCTATAGCATTTTCTAGATTGATTACAAATGGTACTTTTACTCCAATAAGTTATTTTAAACATTCTACCTTTTTATCATGGTTCTCACTAAGAGATGTTTCTGGTTTATAGCAACTGAGATCATCACTTCAAACTCTGCTCTGGGAAGATCCATAATTCAATGAAGGACAAATTCCTGAAACTTATAGAAAATAACAAGAAGAAAAGGAGAAGGTATGTAATCCAACATGAGAGTTAAAATGACCTAAGATGCTCCTACGATTGTATTTAGCATATGTGATTTTGATGTGTAAGGGATGCCAGGAAAAACAGGACTTCAACTTCTTTTAGGTTAATTTCCCCAAATTTCAGTCCTTAAGTTTCAGGTTGTCATTTTGGGAAATACTGTCTTCTTTTCTCTTTAAGGTACTCTTGATAATTTCTTTTGATCTGATTCACTTGAAAACATTTAAGGGAATGTTTGTATAGTGGGAGAATATAAAATATTGCTTTTTATTGATCCTATGTACTCTGAAGTGTGGGCTCAATTCTCTTGGTTTAGGATTCTATCAGTTGACACTCATCTTCTGCACTGCGTAGAACCTAGTGATGTTCACAGAAAATGGAGGTGTGATCACTGTTTATCCAACAGGCCTCAGGTCCTATGGCCATCTCTGACAGGTTATGTATATTATGGTCTCCGTCTCTATACCTGAAGATTTTCTAAAGATCTGTGATTTATCTCTATCTAGTCTATTAATCCATCTAGCATGCTTGTATGCATTTTCTGATGTTAGAACTGTAATTATTAGCTTATGTGGTAGATTGTATGCAAAGAAAGTCACATTATTCATTTCATTCTTATAAGTACTCCCATTTGCAATCTGGCTTAGTTTTCTCTCCCATCATAATGTGGAATTCATTTCTCCACCCCTTGAAAATGGGCTTTGTCATGTGATTTGCTTTGGCCAATAGGATATTAGCAAAGTTACACAAACAATGGCTTGAAAAGTATTTGCTCACTAGTGCTTGTCTTCTTTCTCTGTGCTGGGAAAACTGTTGCCATGTGAACAAGCTGGATTTGCTTTTTTGAGGAGAGACAATGTAGAGAAAGGCCCAACTATCCCAGGCCAGCTTACTCCTGGTCATCTAAAGGAAACCATCCCAGTCTCTCCAGCCCCCAGTGAGCCCATCCAGACCAAAAGAACTGCTATCAACCCACAGAATCGTAGTTGAATAAATGCTTGTTTTCTTCCAACCAGTTTCTTATGGGACTAGTTTATTATGCAGTAAAATTGAACTAATATAGAAAGTGGTACCAGAAGTGATTAATTGCTGTAAAAAAATTCAAAATATATAGCAATAGCTTTGGGATCACACAACAAATGGAGGATAAAAAAGTAGTGAAAAAACTGCTGGCAAAGCCTAGAAAAAAAAGGCCAGAGAGCTGTGAGCAGAGGCTAAGAAAATGGTGAGGAAACAGCAATAGCTGGATAAAAAGATGGTGATCTATGTTATATAGCTGCAGAACAGTTGGCAAAACTCTCACAGTATAAAAACATGTACCCAATAAACTGTAGATAGACCAAAGATGATTTATGGCCAAATGGTTGAAATATCCATTGGCTTCTCTTAGCTGTACCTGATATAACACTGTGAGAAAAAGATGAGCTAAAGAAAGAATGATTTGGCAAGCAGAATTTAGAGATGTACAGGAAAGCCAAATTTTGGGGTTGGAAAATAAAACTGTTCTTCATCTCAAGTTTCTCCAGACAACAAAAGATTCTCAAAATAAGAAATGCTTCTTGGTAAAGGCTAAATCAAGGGTATGGCTATCAGATCCTTTTTAATGTCCTCTGGAAGATTTAAGGTGGTGCCTAGTAGACCCTTTCACTATAAGAAGGGCTTTAAGTAATTTTAAGGATACTTTCTCCTACCATACTGACATACTGCCTCAACAGAGATGTCCATTTCTAAAGAAATTGTGAATCTAGCTTTTAAGGCACACAGCTTTGGATAAAGAGAAGCCACACTCAAGGAACTGGACCTGAAGATTCTCATGTATATCTAGACTTGTTTAAATGAAGATCCTGTACTTCAAGCTTGACACCATAATGAGATATGACTTTTGGAGAAGAAAGGGAATGTATTTTGCAAGTGGGAGTAAAGTTTATTTTGTAGCCAGAAGCCAAACTGTGGCAGACTGTTTGCAGTGGTGGCCACAGTGATTTCTATTATCTTTATATAAACATCTCTTGTACTGTGACTTGGGCATTTTTACTTTGGGCAATGGAACATGAGGAAATGGAACAAGACTCTAGGTCCCTCAATGCTCATGCGTTAGGATTTGCTCTCTATGGCTAACATGTCATACATGAATAAGGATGTGACTGACAGTTCTGAACTAGCCTACTGGAGAGGCCACGTGAAGGAGAACCAGCAAGGAAAAACTAAAGATGGCCAGATTGATGAGGCCATCTTGACTATCAATCAATTGGAGAAGTGAGACACCAGCTTACTGTAGCCATATGACTGAGACCCAGAGAAGATCAGCAGAACTGTCCAACTGACCCCAGCCCAAATTGCTCATCTACTAAATCATAATCGATTAAATAATTACTGTTTTAAGCAGCTAAGTTTTGGAGTGTTTTCTTAGGCAGCGAAAGCTAATGACATAGATTTATTGTTTAAAATACAATTTAAAGTGGGAGAGCTCCATAAAATATTTTTTTAAATTAAATACTGTGACTTTTTAAATTATTTTTTATTTTTAATTTTATTTTTATTGTTGCCTTCATGTGCTTGGGTGCAACTCTTTACCTTGAATCTCACTCAAGTAGTTCCATTAAGACTCTACCTGCTTTCCTCTCTTTGTTTGAACACTTTGGTGTTCAATTTTGGATTCCCTTTTAGGTGCCCTGGTAATTAAGCAGTTTTGATTTGTTTAATTTTGTGTAAATTTGACCTGTCACATTTATAGGATTCCCACTCTTCTTCCTGGAAAATTCTTTTCCTCCCTAAAAAGATTACTTGCCTCATTCTCTCCTTTTTCTGAACAGCCTTCTTTCCTTTGCCATTTAGGCATTTAATGTTTATTTTCAAATGCCTGCTCATTTTGGGCTGAGGCAAACATTTTTCCTGAGTTTCCAATAAGCTGTTCTTAAAAAGTCTCCAGGCTTCTTCATGGTTATTTACTTTCAAAACTATTTCTTTCAGGTTTTTTTTTTTTTCCTCCAAGAAAAGCCCATTTTTGTCATTATTCCCTTTTCTAAAACTGAGTAACTTCATGACAAATATTTTTGGTTTCCCTTTCATGCCAGAATATTGGACTCATTTACATGGTAACTGCTGTTAAACAGGCACCCCTTGAGGGGCAATATCTCCCACAGGAACACCCTTATGGATGAACAAAGTCATCACTTCCCCTCTTCGGAGCTGGCTGAAAACCAGAACTTGGCTGTCTGCCTAAGGTGTATCCTCAAGCTAGTGGGAAGATTCAGAAAGAACTAAGGTAGAGTGGGCAAATGTTATTTTTATTATTTCTTTTGGCCCTTTTCTGATTAATTAGCTCTCTTGTCTGAGGATATACCCTGATAGCATTGATATCATAATTATTTGTAGAATTATTTTATTTTCCATACTAGAATTAAGATATTTGAGAATCAGGTCCAGGTTTCAGTCATTTTTGTATCTTTTGGAGTGAACCCAGGAGGTAAATTATAAATAGTTAAATAAAATAACAATTAACAAACTGATGAAATCAAACTATGAGCTGGGCTAAGAACTCCTTTGGTGGGAAAGAGGAAATGTTGCACCACATAAGTGGCCTTCCTGAATAAACTGTTGGTCTCTCCTACCTAGTCTTGCTCTCCTACTTTAATATGCCCCCCTTAAAGAAGAGAGACAGAGTTAAAGAAATAGAGACTTCATAGTAACAAATAACATTCTCTCTCCTCATTCCAGCCTGTCTACATGACAGAGTTATCATGTATTGCTCAAAGGAGTTTAGACTACTATACCTAGTTCTGCAGCTGATATTCCTAAAAAGGAGAAAGAAATTGGTAAAATGGCAAAGGCGTAGTTTTTGAATCTCTCAGACTACCCATTAAAATAAACAAAGCAATGACTATAGCAAAAGCAAAAACCTATATACATCCTCCCGAACCTCCAAATACGAGTAGTGACAAACCACCAACAATTTACAACATGTCAACATGTGGGATCCATATCTGTGTAAGATGAAGCAGAGGGAGGAGGACTGGGCTTCTGTTAGTTCTGAGAATGGTGCACAATGGGTTAATCTGAGCATAGTAGTCAAAAAAAAAGTTTTTTCTAGGATTCAATTAAAAAGTGAGTAAAATGGATTATATTGCTATAAATTCTACTGGTGATGGAGGCGTCTGGGCCTATAAACTCTCCAAATAATCAAGACAAAGCTGTCTTCCAAAACAAAGCCCTGCACTGAGGAGAAACTGCTAGGAGTGGAGTCAAAATTGAGTAGTACAGAGACAGTAGGGCCAAAAGACTAGACAGTCCAGATAAAGGTAAAAGAAGGGAAGAGGTATATCTCAAAAGGTATTAGGTCATATTATTATTTGTGTTTGATGACAACAGAAGAGGAAGCTCTGGAGTCATGAAACTAGAAGAGTTCTATGGCCCGCAACTCTTTTACAAAAACTTATTTAAAGGGATTACGGTTGGACCCAATATAGTGTACTACTAAGAGATAAAGAAGATAATATTCTTATAGAAAATGAATGCATGCAAAAATGGTGTGCTTGCACAATATTTGAAAATTGTATGCTAATGGTGGTAAGCAGAATGATAGACCTCTAAAGATATCTGCATCCTAATCAACTGAACTTCAATATGTTAGATGCATGGTAAAGAAGAATTACGGTTGCAGGTGGAATTAAGGCTGCTAATTAGATACAGCCTTAATAAAATACGGAGATTAGCCTGAATTACACTAGGTGGACCGAATGTGGTCACAGGGGTCCTCAAAATACAAGTTAGAGACTGAAGAGGAGGAACTGAAGAGATGGCTACATGAGAAAAACTCGGATAACCTCCAGAAACTGGAAAACGCAAGGACATAGATTCTGCAGAAGGAGCACAGCCTTATCGGGGCCTTATTTTGAGCCCCGTGAGATCAATTTTAGATTCCTGACTTCCATAACTATAAGACAATAAATATGTATTGTTTTGAGCCATTAAGTTTGTGGTACTTTGTTATAGCAGAATAGGAAGCTAATACATTAATATTTCAAGATTATCTAAAATAAAGGAAAAGATAGAAACTATGAAAAACAAAAATAAAAATTTTTGAAAATATAAGTGAATTAGAGAAAAGCAAAATTTAGAAGATTCGGAAAAGATAAATAATTAAAAAGTTATTTCATAAATAAATAATTCAGTACAAATAATACAACAACAAATAAAACTGTTGATAATTCCTTAATAGAAATGGAAGACAGAAATGGAGAAAAATAAAAAATAAATTAGGAGAGAGATTAAAAAGGAGCTCAAAGGAAAGTGACCTCAAGAGAGAGGTTCATAGAGAAGATTCAAAGTATTTATTATAGGAGATAGGAGATACATGAAAACCAAATCGATCAAACTAAAAATTTTTAAAGTTCTTGAAAGAGTAATTAAAATTTACTAAAATGTATACCACATGCCTGGGAAAATCTATACAGAAAGACATATATCGAGGTATAGTCCAGTAACAATATTGGGTTAAAACAAATCCCTTGGGCAATGGTAAAAAAAACAAAACAATTTGTAATGAAAGAAAATCACATTGTCATCAGAGTTTTCAACAGCAACACTTGCTTCCAGAGATCAATGGAGTAACATTTAAAGTACTCAAAAGAAAGAAAATGTGAGCCACATTTCCTCTGTAGGCAAATCAACTATCAACTTAAGACTGAGAAGAAATAGTTATGATCATGTAGTAATTTAGGAAATATTATTCCCATGAGCTCTGAGTAATTTGCTAAAGAATGAGCTTCAGTTAACCAGAAGATTGGAGAGACTTTGAAGCTAATAATGTAACACCTATTTTTTTCTGACAATGTAGATACGGAACAATGATCAAAATGCAGAGAGTATGGGGCATGTTTACAAAAAGAATATGCTTGCTGATTTCTTTAAAAGTATTAAGAGTGAAAGAATATTATTTTATATCAGAGACTGTGTGCAAGGGTAGGAGGAAAGATAAGGTGACTGGCTAATTTCAACATAGCTCAAGTAGGGAATCAATAAATTATAGTCAAAAATTAAATTATTAGAGGGTGCTATAAAAAGATATTAATATAAGTTTTTTAAAGTATTAGTATGTGTCTATGTGCATATATGTATATATACATTTATTTGTATGAAACAGAACTATATTGACATAATGATCATGTCAATAAATATAAATAAGCTTAACTCACCTCTATTGAAATAAAAGTTATTTAACAAATCAAAAATGAACATTATAAATCCTAGATATCTGAAAAAACAGAATTAATACCAAATGCATTAAGACATACAAAATGAGACTTTATAGCGCTGAAGACTACAATTCACCCAAGAACATGGTACCAACTTTCATTAAGCAGAATCTACATCAATAAGGAAAAACTTTAACACTCTTCTCTAAATCCAAGTCGAACCAAGAGGACAAGATATTGGTAACATTATAGTAAAGCACAACATATCAATAAAGTAGACCTTAGTGATATATATCAAAACTAATGCCAATAACAGCAGAGATGCTTTCTATCAAGAGCATACAGAACACTTATGAAAACTGACAATATAAATGTACAGAAAAAAAATCAATAAATCCCCAAAAATAGGAATAATATAAACAATAGTTTAGACTAAAATGAAAACTAAAAAATAACAAAATTAAAAACCAATAAATTAATAAATCTAAATGAAAATGAAAAGAAATTTAAAATTTCTTTAAAATTGTAATACAAAAACATGACCTATCTGAATCTGTGGTAAACTGAAGTTTTCAGACAAAAATTTATAAAATTTATTATTTATAAAAATCTGCACAGCTAAGGAAATCTTCATCAAAATGAAAAGGCATCCTACTAAATGGAAGAAAACAGCTGCAAATCATATATTTGATGAAGGGCTAATATCTAAAATATATAAAACTCATACAACTCAAAATAAACACACACACACACACACACACGCATGCACGCACAACCCAATTACAAAATGGGTAGATCCGAACAGACATTTTTCCAAAGAAGACATGCAGATATCCAACGAGTACATGAAAAGATGTTCAACATCATTAATAATCAGGAAAATGGAAACAAAAACCATAATAAGATATCACCTCACATCTCCTATAGTGACTATCATCAAAAAGACAAGAGATAAGTGTTGGCAAGGACTTGCGGAAAAGGGAGCCTGTGCACTGTTGGCGCAAATGTAAATTGGTGCTAGAACTACCATATGATTCAGCAATTCCACTTCTGGGTATTTATCTGAAGAAAACAAAACTAACAACAAAAAAAAATCTGCACCCCTTGTTCACTGAAGCATTCTTTACAATAGCCAAAATATGGAAACAATGTAAGTGTCCGTTGGTAAATGAATGGATAAAGAAATGATGATATATATATAGATATTTATCTGTATCTCCCTTTATCTACATATACATAAATATGTATATGCATACATACATATACACACAAAATAGAATATCACTCAACCATAAAAAAGAAGGAAATTTTGCCATTTGCGACAATTTTGATGGACCTCAAGGGCATTATGCTAATTGAGAAAAGTAAAGAATGATAAATAATGTATACTTCTTATATGTGGAATCTGAAAACAAAACAAATAAACAAACACACATAAAAAAACAAGCTTATTGATACAGAGAAGAGATTGGTGGTTACCAGAGGCAAGGGGTGGGTGATGGGAAGTGGGAGAAATAAATGCATGAAGGAAGTTAAAAGGCAAAAAAAAAAAAAAAAAAAAATTAACACAACTAAAATGGAAAATAAATAAATAAATATATATATATATATATAATCTATCTGAACAGAAATGTAAACAAATGTATTCATTCTCATCTCAAAATCTTAGAAAAATAAACACAAAGAAAAAAATAAAGGAATTAATAAAGATAAAAACAAAATCAATAAATTAACTGAAAAAATAGAACTTTTAAATAAAACTAAGTGCTAGGTCTTAAAAAAATTCAACAACACAAGCAAACAATTATGTAACTTAAGAACAAAAGGGAGAAAGCACAAACAAGCGAAATCCAAAATGACAAGGAAGAAATAGCCACAAAAGAAGAAATTTAAAATAAGAGCTAAAAGAAACTATTTTGCATTTCTTTATGGAAATAAATTTTAAAACTTTGAGCTGGGTTCTGTAAACTATAAGCTATGAGCCAAATCTGGCCAGCTGCCTCTTTTTGGAAGTAAAGTTTTATTGGAACACACCCATTTTTTAAAATTCATTTTATATGGCTGCTTTTGCTAAAATGGCAGAGTTGAGTAGTTTTGACAAAGACCTTATGGTTTGCAAAATCAAAATATTTACTATCATACCCTTTTCAGAAAAAGTTTTGTGACTTCAACCTAGGGAAATAGATAATTCCCTTTTTGGAAAAGTAACTTCAAAATTAACTTCATTTGAAACAGAATGTTACTGATTACCACAGGAAAAACACAATTAAAAAGTTACTTCACAAAAAGTGCCCTCCTTTTCTCCCTACTGAGAGACACCAGTGGGCCGGGGTTGTCGACAGAGAGGATTCACAACTGCCCAGCCCATATAGCCTGTCTGCATTCCTGAGAGTCCTTTTCCCTACAGAAAGACATCAGGTAACTGGTCAGCACCATAAGGCAAATTCACCACCACAGGCAGCTTGATGTGTAGAGCCTCTTTATCTTTGTGGGGTGGAGACTCCCCCGATTTAGTGGCATCAGGTGACCCAGAACTTGAAAGTTCCTTCTGTCTCTTCAAGCAGCACCAAGACTAGTAGCACCCTCATAACACTAAATAAACCAATCAGATCAAGATAGCATTGCAAAGACTCTGAAAATTGTCATTGCAACCACAATCTACAAAAGTATGAGAAATGCTAGTAATTAAGATAGTGGTTAGAATCAATGATATAACAGATTTATTGAAGATCTAAGAGAATTTTGGACACTCTATGCAAATGACTGTGGCCTTTGGTTATGCTCAATGCACAGAAGACAGGAATAATTTATTTCTTTCACTTGGCACTTAGTACTGAGTGTTTGATGGTATGGTATTTGTCTCTGTAATTCTCCACTATGTATCTGCATCGATTTTCTGTGGCTGCTGTAACAAATTACCATCAATTTAGTGGTTTAACAAAAATTTATTCTATCACAGTTCTCAAGGCCATAAGTCTGAAACCAAGGTAGGCAAGTACGCACTACCTTCAAGGGTTTTAGGGAAGAGTTGTTTCTCGCTTTTTCTAGCTTCTTGTGGCCCCAAGTATTCCCTGGTTTGTGACTGAGCTGCATCACTCCAATCTCTGCCTACCTCTGCTTTCACATGACCTTCGTCTTTCTTTGTGTAGCCCTTTCTGTCTCTTATAAAGACAGTTTCACTGAATTTAGGGCCCACCCTAATCCAGTATGATCTTATTTCAATTCTTGCCTTAAGTACCTCTTCAAAGACTATTTCTAAATAAAGCCACACTTTAAGGTTCCAAGTCTATGTGAAGTTTGGGGGACGCTATTCGATCTACTATAATATCTAAAAATGCATAGTAATCATTTTGATTTGACTTCCTTGGCTTGTGGTTGCATCACTTCAATCTCTGCTTCCATTTTTACACCACCATCCTTCTCTGTCTTCATATTCTCTGTGTGCTTGTCCCACAAATCACCTTGCCTCCTTCATAAAAGATTACATGTGATAGTATTTAGGGCTCACAAAGGTAATTCCGAATAAACTCATTCTCTCAAGAATCTTAATCACATCTTTTGACATATAAGGCAATATTTATAAATTCCAGGGATTAGAATGTAAATGTGTATTTGGAAGGGCAACCATTCGGCTCACTAAACCATCTGAAGAAAACAGTCTTGTCAGCAGTACTTAATGAAAAGCTGAGGTGAACACTTGTGAAAACTCAAAATCAGAGGTCTCAGCTTCAGAACAGATAACAAGGTGTCAGAGTTTTTGAACTACCAGAACAATATTTGTTACCTGCCACACAAGGCTTTACAATCTTGGATTCAGAAAATGTTGCTGTTTTAAATTTTCATCGCCATGGTCAAGGTCCCCTGATAATGCTACAACAAAGAACTGAATTCTAAGAACAGGGCTTCGTTATCTTTGTTTGGCTACTTGACTTCAAGGTGACCCTAGTCTGAGGACCACATTCCTGATTCATCTGGATGCATATAGTGCTATTTAGCTGAGTGGCCCTGACATATTTATTTTATATTACTTTTAATTATAAAGGTAACAAACACATGCTTGTTAAAATCTTAAATGATTGGAACATATACAAGTAAAAAGTGAAAATTCTTTATCTCTTCTAATTCCTTTTCTTAACCTATCACCACTACATTAGTCTTTAGGGTAGCCATTATAACCAATCTGGGTTTTGTCTTTCCATACCTTTTCAGGTATATGTATGTGTGTGTCTGTATACACACACACACATGTATACACACATATATATACACACACATATATATAACCAAAATAGACTTCTACCATACATATTACTACACAACTTTTTTCGGCTTTAATTTCTTTAACCTTGATTAATAACTCTGTTTCATTTTCTAGGAAAAAAGATACATTATTCTGAAAACTAAATTACTACTTCTGATATCACCAATCTATTATAGCAATTCATGTGAGAAATGACAGGGGATCGTGTTAGCAATAGAGCTTGGAGAATTGGGCAAATAATGGAGGTTTAGATACTTACTGAGATCTAAACACCCAACAACAATATTCTTTGAAACCCATTTAGAAACTGGGAATTGAGTAAGTGATTCATACAGGGCTATCAGCTTAACTGGTTTCTATTTACTACAGAGGAAGCCAAGTACATTTCCTTGCCTTCATCTACTTTACTTTTCATTTAAAGTGCTCTATAATAACTGCTAAGATAAATTTGAAAGTCTTCTCAATCCTATTAAATAGGTCTAGCTCTGTTATCACATGTATATTATTTAAATAAGAAATTTCACCGACAGTGATTTCGTGTTTTTTCATGAAAAGGTTGTTTCACTATTACTGTATTTCAGCATCATCTCTATCATCGTTTTCAATAGCATATCCCTTAGTAAAGTCTATGATGTTTATGGCACTGTGTGAGGAGATAGAGAGATGTGAGGGAAAAAAAATCATTTTTTTCTTAAAAATCTGAAATTTGGGGTGGGTGATAGAATATATATAGTTCAAGCATCACAAATTGGTGAATTAATTTTTCATTCATCAAGTATTTTTTTTTAATACTTGCATGTTAAAAATATGTATCAGGCACTGTTGTATGCTCTAAGATAAAGTACTGAACCAAACAGACACAAATTTCTACCCTTATGAATTTTGTATTCTAGAGAGGAAGCAAGTCAATAAACAAGGAAAATATAAAGTATATTAGAAGATTATCAGCAAAATGGTGAAAAATAAAACAGATGACAAGGACCCAGTGTTGGAAGTTATATATGTGCAATTTTAATTTACATGGGCAGGATGGACCTCACTGAGAAGGTGATATTTGAGCAAAGACTTGAAGGAAGTATGGGAGTAAGCCATATCTGTATCTGGGGTAAAAATATTTCATGCAGAAGAGATGGAGAAGAATCTCAGAGGTGGGGCCATGCCTGATGGTTTCAAAGGGCAGCAAGATGGCCAATATGACCAAGCAGAGTGAACAAAGGGGCAGTAGAGAGACACAAGTAAGAGAGGTCTGAGGAGTCTAGTACCTTGGCTTTTTATTCTGTCAAATAGGAAGCTATTGGAAATTTCAAGCAGATGAGCTACATGCTGGGTTGTGAACAGACTCAAGTGTACTATGTGAAGCTGAGATATCAGTTAGGAGACTAATGCAATAATTCAAGAGAGGGATAATAGTGGCTTAGACCAGGGTGGTAGCAGTAGAGATAGTAAGAAGTCATCATAAAATGGATATTTCTTGAAGGTAGAGATAGCAGGATTTTCTGATAAATTAAGGATCAAGTGTGAAACAAATAGATCAGTCCAATTGTTACTACTCTGGACAACTGGAATAATGGACTTGCTATTAACTGCAATGCATCAAGGTTAGTATTTCAGTTTGGCACCAAACAAGCTTGAGATAGACATATACATGGGAGTACATATTCAGTGGTAACAAAGAAGTGGTTAAAACTTGGGCTTACATGGCATCATAAAGAATAGTACATTTCTGGAGAAATAATAAGACAAAGGAAAAAGAATGAGTTTTTAGGGTGGCAAATTGTGAGATGTTAAACATATAAGGGAACAAATAGAAGGTAAGGGCTAGTTAGCAAAATTTTTTTTGCAGATTTTCCTGGTGCTTTCTCTGGGTTGATGAGGGTCTAGAGTTATCTCTGATGATTAACTTCTGTCCTTCCTGACAGAGGGGGAATTTTTTTTTTTTTTTTTACAAATTTATGTTCTGTTTTCAGGCAAATAAAGAGAGAGAAGAGAGTTTTTTTTTTTTTTTTTTTTTTTTATCTGCTTCTTAATTGCTGTTAGCTCGAAAAAATCTTTATGCCAAAATGGTAAATTTTGGAGATGCATATTCTGCTATTATTCAAATACTTTTTGAAAAGCCATATTCTCTACAGTTCCCCACATTCAGCACTTATTATCTTTGTCTAGCTCCTACAGGTATGCAAGTTTGCAACTTGGTCAGGAAGCTCTATGCCATTGTAGATTTAGTATTTGCAGTTAGAGATTTTGTAAATAACACTGAAAGATATGTAGTCATTTGTAACTACACAGAAGCACTGTTGTTGACTTTTTAAAATATAAAATATTTTTTTTGTTTTAGTAAAAATTATAAAACTAAAATGTTTATGGTATACAATGTACAAAACATATAAAAGCAAAAAAAGGAAAATAAACATTAATTATAATTTATGAGATAATCCCCTGTTGACACTTGTGGATATGTTCTTAGCTTTTTCCCCAGTGAAACTACAGTATATTTAAGAAAAATGGGGCCATATTACAAATGTTGCATAATATACTCTTTTCATTCATCACAGCATAAAAGCATTCGAAATTACTAAATATTCTTATCATATCTTTTGTAGTGACCTAACATACAATTCTTATAAAGACATAAAGTTTCTTCATATAGATGAATCAATATTTAATTGATCGCCTGTTCAGATATTTATTTATTGCAAATAAAATAATGTGATAATAAACATCCTCATAGTAAATCTTTGCATGCATTTAATCATAAAAAGGATCATAGGTGCGTCAAGACTGGTGTGAAAAGTGTTACCTGGCCTGAAAAAGCCAGCTGACTTCCTCATGCAAAGCTCCATAAAGCTCTGATTCAGATTTTATTAAATTCTTATTCAATCTTCACCAAAAAGGGGGATGTTATAGAAGTTTTCTTTAAAAAAAAGGAAACTTTGGGATAGTTAGATGTGCACTGAAATAAAAACTCTCAGATGTTGGAAAACATCAATGATGCAGAGAAATGTGTTTTACATGTAACTTTTTCTAATCTTCCTTTAGAGTTTGTAGACAAATAGCACTATGTCTGAGCCCTCTCTCGTATCAAGTCCTTCGTGACAATTAATTTAGAAGTTTTCTCTTGCTGCCAAGTATTTAGACTCATTCTTTTCATTATTTAGGCTATTAGCACTTGTACAGACTACTGCATATTTTGGCTTAGCTTTTTAATGCAACTTCTCACATCTGTCAGTTGTCTAATTAAATAAGTTGATTACTTTGTCATTTCCGCTTTTCTCTATTTTGGCATAAATTCTCTTTCAACCATTCTAGAGGTCCCTTAATTAAGTTTTAGGCCCCTCCACACTAAACTCCACTGAATTATTGAACTTTGTTCACCAATTAATTTCATACAGTTAGTGCCTATCTTTTTATTTAAATTCATCCTGAGGCCCTTTATTCAAAAGCAGCAAAGATTCTAAAATAAAAAGCTTTTTCCTTTTGTCCACAGTTTCTTTCTCAACTTACCAAAGCACTTTTTATTTGCTATTTAATAACATTATAGGTAATAAAAAATTAACATTTAACATTATTAGTATGAATATTACTGTTCACCTTTATATTGTGCAATGCCAGTTTTAAAGGCAAATATAAGAACACTGAACTCATTTATGTGGAATCGCTAAAACTGCTCAATTCCTATTTTTTGGTTTGTATATGCATATGTATTTTATACTTACCAGAACAATAGAAATGCTGCATATAACTAACTCAACTAATCTTTTTTTCTCATTTTCTGATACGTTGATGTTCTACCAATATTCTACTTTGGATTACTTTGAGTAAGGAAGGCTGAAAGGAAAAGTATTGGTTATGTATCCCTTTCCTGGTTAAAGCCTTTTCAAATGACTTCTTGATTTTCGTGACACAAATAAATAAATAAATAAATAACTTCTGTTCTCATTCTAGATTCTCTCCCTATGATACTTCATTTCTCCTCAAAGCTACAATTACTGTTTCTAATCAGCAGGCTCTGTCGAGTCAAAGATCATGTCTGGTTCACTACTGCAGGTTTAGTTCCCAGCCCAGTACCTAGCTTGTAGAAGATACTCAATAAATATTTTTCACATTAACAAATGAACACTTATTTTTGTTTCAGGTACAATGCTTGGAATTTTACACATTTTACATCATTTAATCCTCAAATAACTATATGAGCAGATTCTATTATTATCTTAATTTTATGAAATCTAAGGCTTACAAAGCTTCAATTATTTGTATTCAGTCATACAGATTCTAAGTAGCAGAATCAGAATTTGAATCCAATTAGTTTATTCCCTCATTCTCTTTAAACGTAGTAAAGGAAGCAATTTAAAGCTAGATTTTAGAGGCGTGATAAAAACAAGAAGTTGAAATCTGAACTGGCATATGAAAAGAACCCTACATGGTTTATTTAAAAAAATAATTACAACTTCAAATAATAAAGAGATAAATATATGATCCCTGTGTTAATGGTCAATCCTCTTTACCAAGATATTGTGAATCACTTAGACAGGACTGGCAAAGGAAAGAGTATCTGCTAGACTCTGGAAAAGACCTTTTATTCTTCTGTCCTGCTATTTACTCATTCTTTTCTGGGTCTTTGATAAAATGTGTCCTAGTCTGAGCTACTTTCACCTTTTCATATTCCCTGGCTTATAGATCCACTGCTAAGAAGTCTAAGTAGCTATCAAAAATTTCCACAGAACCAGGCCTTACAGTACAGAGTTTTCATTAAAGAAAAGTCCTCCATTGGAAGCTATTTCTTCTACGGTCTGCACATGGAAGCAACAAGAGTGATTTCAAATATCTTAACTTTTTTCAAGAAGAATAAAACTTCTATTCAGAATGCCACCTCAGCAGAGCTTCCTGCATCATATAAAATATGAAAAATACCATTATTCTTCCAATACCTCCGAGGTTCCACTGTGCAAAAGCTTCTTTGTCAATAGCAGGGCTATTAAAGGTGTCACTAGCAGCTCTACTTCAGGTTTGTGCTTTAACCATTATATCACTTTTTTTTGGGGGGGGGAGGGCGAGGGTATTAGTGAATTTAACAATTATCTAAAAAAAATTTCTTTGGCTCTTTCAATTATTGATTATCGATACTTCCTCCCTTCCACCCTCCCCAAATAATTTTGATTGTCCAGGTTGCCTCATTTTTTCAGTCATTTCAAAGATCTAACAATCTGGAAAGTTAACAACAAAACCCATAATAATGTATAGAAGTTTTCCTTTGAGAATAAGTGTAGAAAAGAAAGATAGATAGATGGTAAAAAAAAAAAAAAAAAAAAAAAAAAGGAGGTGGGGAGTTAGAAATGTTAGGGAATAAGGTTGGCCACAATAAATATATACCCATGTATAGTTACTCACAAAATATGGTCTTAATATGAAAGGCAACAGACTCCTCATGAGTGGACTTGAGAGAAGGTGGTGATACAGTAGTTAAATGTTTTGCTAGCAGATTAAACTGGCTGAAGGACAGAGAGCTTAGAGGTTGGAGGCCAGAAAAAAAAATTGGGTGGCAGGAGCTAATATGAGGCAGAGATGAAAACAACATTCTTTTTAAATAAAAGTCCAATCATTTTATTTTTTATTTTTTTGAAATTTGAAATGTGGCAAGGCACATATTACTTTGACGTTTACACCTTCCATTGTTAATAATCCCATTTGTAGTTTATGAAACTAATAAATGGTTTCTGATCTGTCCTTTGAGTGCTGGCATTAACATATAGGGAAACAGTCAAGGCAAAACAAAAATACAAAGGAACTACTGTAAAAATGTTGTATTATTTGGATTCAATCACCACCAATCTTGCCAAATCCCTGCAGATTTCCATTGTCCTGCATAGCGAGAATAAAGGAAAATATGGGGGTAGCTGCCAAATTGTTTTAAGTTTAATGTTTTCCAATTTTTTTTTATGAAATGTCAGTAGTTTATTAAAACTCAGTTAAGGGTTTTATAGTATTTTTATTTTCCTCATATGTCTTTAAAAAATTCATAAATTTTCAACTCTGCCTTAGGTTTTTTTAGTCATCATTCTCAAGGAACTGATTTCATCTGTGAATGTCCTAAAACCCAAAAGAATGGAAAAGAACAAATACTGGTGTGAAAATGATGCTTTAAATGCATGGGTGCCAGACAGGAAAAGCACTTAGTCTTTTCCTATATTTGATCAATTGGCTTATCTAATCCATTTGACTATGGAAGGCTGGCCTGACATGACTTCATATTAGTTTAATAGGGATTAAGGTGGCATGAAGTGTATAACATTATGCATTTGCAAGTACAAACATCCTTAGAAATTCATTTGTCTTTGAGGGGAGGCTAGTTCAAACTCCAGCTATATTTACAAATAGATTCTAGCAGAACAGAGCAGTGTGGAGCCAGGGAAAGTAACTGTGCCTGCTTTTCCTTAAACCCACAGGGCCTTTGATTCCTGACCAAATAAAGCAGGCCTTTGGCGTTCAGCTCTCTTAGCTGGCACGATATCTGCATAATGTCTGCAGAATTTAGAATGGTCAGGAGGAGCAGGTCAAAGACAGCCAAATTATGATATCACACCCATTAAACCTCATCAATGGTGACATACAGAAAACACTCAGTGAATTGTTTTCATTAATTTACTCCTATTAAGAAATTCTAAGCAGTGTCTTCAATTCTTTGGCAGGTTTCAGATTCTGTTCTTTCCCCTTCATTCATTGTTTTTCCTTAAAAAAAATAAAAACAGGCTACCATGGGCAATGATTGACAGCAGCTGAAGAAACGTGGCTTGAGGAAATCTAGGATGCTTATATTTAGGTGGAATATTTTATAAATGTTTTATTTGCCTTTGAAAGAGCCAAAAACTTTTCAGAATCTTCTATTATGGGTTAGAATGAGAGTTGTTTCTGCAGAGAAGTTAAAGGAAACCTGACTGTGGAGAATTGTGTGTCTGTCTCTTCTCTAGGACATGGAGAGGAGCTCTGACATACCGCCTGATCAGACCCTAGAGTGGCCGTGGGTTGCAGTTATCAGACTTTTTCAGAAGGAGGAAATGAAGATGGTCAAGCTGTCAGTATAGACAGAAGATCAGGGAAGGGTAGGATATGAAATGGAACGCAGGCCCAACTTTTCTGTAGGTCGTACATGTTTCTAAAGCTGAAAATCTGGCTAACCTATAAAAACAACATCAGGAAGAAGTGACAGAAGTGAGCAGAAGCGATGGGAAACATTTCCTGGTACCCAGCTGACCCTGCTGGGAGTTTAGTATGTCATCCTCATGTGGGCAGATATTCAGAAGACTCAGCTGCCTTCTTTGCTTGTCTGGAGTGGAGCCTGGGAATCTTGACCTGAAAGCCTTACTCCGGGAGCAGAATTTATAAGCCATTACAGTGCTTGGTGGCAGAGAACTTCTGCATGTAGATACATAGTAAGAGAAGGAAAGTTCAAGAATGCTGAGACCAAGAGAGAAAAGAATGAGGAAAGAAGACTTATCAGGGCATATTTAAGATTAGAGTGAATAGAGAAAATGTTTTGAATATAAAAGAGAAGAGTAAAGATATTACATTGTTTCACAGGTCAACTTTAAAACAGCGAAAATATAATTTATGTATTACAAATGAATCCTTGTTCTTTTCTGCTTTTTCCTTGCAGTGTTAAATTTTATTTTAGATTGCACACTTTGAAAGTTCAAGTTCTTATAAATATTTTAATTATTTTATTTATAATAGAAACTAACCGAATTATGGGGCATTTGAGCTGGCTGGAAAAGTATTCCTTTACCATAACTTTGCTAGTCACTGGTATTCTTAAAGACTTCTATGTTAACTAAGCATGTCAGATGGACCCCTGTCAATGACTGACATTGACATACAATGTGGAACTCCAAGAACATAGTCACAAGGGCTTAGAACCTTAACAAAGGAAGCACCCAAAGGACAGATGAGAAAAACCAAAGACCTCAAAGCATGACTCAAAGAAGAAAATCAATCATGAAGACAGCAGCTCCTTCTTCTATTAGCAGTATCTTATTGACTTGACCAAATTTTGTCTGAGAAAGCAATCCTGCGCCAAGGTAATGACGCTCATCAAAATTCAGTGTGAATGACCCAAACTAGACTATATTCAGATTTCCTAAGGATATCAGAGTCTTGAATGTTTTTGGCATTACCATATGAAGACTTTAATGCATCCATGCTATTTCTATCTAGGCAGAGTCATGATATTCAGTAATAGCAGAGAAGGCCAAGAGATAAAGAAAGGACACAGATATGTAAAATAAAGCAATATGAACACACACAGATAAGTAAATGAGAGTAAGGCACCCTAGTAAGATGCCCTGATCAGGAGTCAGGGGACTTGAAGTCTAGAGCAGGCTTCATTGAAGGCTTCACTACTGACCAGCTATAGAAGAAGTGCTTGACTTCTAAGTCCTCTTTTAGATATGCATTTTAATGATTCTGATTCATCTTCCTAAGGAATAAAGTTTTGAGTCACAGAAGCACTAACAGCAGTAAAGAGTGAGTGAGTCTAATTGCTTTTAGTGCCGAAAAAGACCTGATATTCCAATTATTTTCTTCTGTGCATGCCATTTTTATTATATTAAAAGCTAAACTTGTTGCTTTATGATTTTTGAAAAGTTCAAATGTAAAATGATTATGCTGCTTAATTTTTTTTTCCAAGTATGAACGATAAATCCACTTCGTGGTGCCAGACCATATTATTTCTTCACTCTAGCCAGTTATATCTGTTGTTGAGGTTAGTTGCAGAGACTGTTTGATCTAATTTTGGTAGCATATTGAGATTTTTCTGTTCATGGCCTCTTCCTTAAACCAAAAAATAGAAAACCCACATAAGCTGTGTGAGATAATTTAACAATATTTTTGGTTTTAGTGTTTCTATTTTCTTCCTAGTGGTAGGGAAAAATAAACTAGAGAACTCTGGGTCAAAGGTCCTCGGATTTTCACAACTAATGGTTTGTTCTATTAACAATTAAGCACATTTAAGTAAAATAGAAAAAAAATGAAAATGAATTACAGGCTAAAAGCAAGCTCTTGGCTTTCAGGAGTCTCTCAGCTCATGATTCCAGGCAGTACTGAAATAGAACCAGTGGAAGAGACACTAAGTGTGAACTAGTATACACTGCAATTCTTGCCTCTCAAAGGAATGTAAAATGGTATTGCTCTTATTGATGTAAATATGCATAAAAACACAGAACACTTCACCTTTCAATACTTTTGGAAAGTTCTATACAATGACTGAACAGAGAATTTGATAAAAATGACAATTTTTCACCACTCTCCACAGAGAAGTGTAAAAATAAAAGCAATGTCCTTGTATACACGTGTGTATGACTATGTTTGTGTGTATTCACACAAATATGGGGAAGAAATGAGGGTATTCAGACTAAGATTCTCTTGATGTGAATCAGCAGACTAACATTTGCCCCTTCTAAATTGTATAAGGGCTTCCATTTCCAGAAGAAACAGAAGCAATGTCAAATGTTTGACAGTTTAGCTTTATAGGTTCTCCAGTCAATGTGGTCAGTCAAAAAAGGTCTCTCTCATCTCCAGATGAATTGTTCATGAGTCTTTCACTAGCTAAAAAGCTTTATTTAGTCAACACTCCTAATATACTGATTAGATGTGGTATCTGAAAATGGCATAACCTGTCACTTTGCCCTTTTGTGCATGTGGTTTTTCAATCTCTGATTTTTCTCATTCTTTCAAGATGAATCAAAAAGATATGAAAGAGAGCTAGTTGTGCTTATAAACTATTGCGGTCAAGTCCCAGACCCTCAGTTAGACATGTCAGAGCCTGTCGGAGCACTCAATAAAGATTGACTAATAGGCCGCTCTGGTTTTTCTGGGTGTTGGGTTCTTTCCCATCTCACTCTTTTATTATTTTCTTGGCAAGTCTAGTATTGTGAAGATCATGAGATGGAGGCAGAATGATGCATGATGTGAGGAAACTGGAACCTAATGTATTTACATGCCAATATATGTACCACACATTTCTAAAGCTGACAGGCTTAACTGAATAGCTTATCTTTCTAGGTCATAAAATATTCCTGTAATCCCTGGATATCTCCCCTTCCCTCCTCCCAAAGCAAGAATATCAGTGGAATTTAAAGGAATAAACTTCATAGTTGTATTCATTCTTATCAGATAAAATCATCTCAATGATGGCTTTTAACAAGACCTGGCACACTATAGGTAAAACATTAAATTATTTGGAACACACAATATGTAAATGAAATAAAACATTTTCTCTTTGAGGTATTTTGGAAACACACAACAACATAAACCAAAACAAAACATGTACCATAAATAATTCTACTATGCATACAACTTTCCTAGCTTTGGAAATGTCACCCTCATCTTTATCAGAAATATATTTATTCAATGAGAATAGTACGAGGATGGACATGGTGGCATGAGTCTGAATAGTCGACTCTGGTAGGCTGAAGAATAAATTACATGAGCGTTTTAATCGCTATTGACTTTGTACAAAACGAGTGACGAAAAGCTAGAAGAAAATATTTCTATGCAGACAAAATTTAGGCATATGTCCCCTAATTCATACTGTAAAAACGAAGAGAATATAACACTTGAAAGACTGCATAGCCTGCAGATCAGCTACTTTCCAACTTTTAAAAGATTAATAAGAACATGAGTTTTTAAATGAGGAAGGCATCCTTCTTGAGTAAATGATGTTTTAGGGGGTCTGACTATCAAGGAAACTAAGAGGGGTAAGGATGATTTGAAGTGGTGAGAGGGAAGGAGAGTCTCTTCTTTCATGGGGTAACCTCAAAATATGTGTATGCAGAGGTGAGTCGGAAGCAGTTATGAGCTGAAATCTTGGGAAATTTTATTACTAGATTGTCATCATGGGCATTTGCCCATTCTGTGAGAGACAATTAGTTAAATCCCATTTATGTGTCCAAATGCATGCTTAGGGACTTGTAGTAACCACCCATGTTCACACATCTATAATTTCAACACAAAACAAAATACAAAACACCAAATGACTCTAGAGTTGACCCAGATCTTTCTTATCTTTGAACAATCAAAACTTATAAAAGCCTCAGGGAACTGAAATGATTTATGGATGTTTAAAGTTGCTAAACTTTTGACAACTGTTCTTGCTCAAACAAAACTGTCTACATTATCTTGTATTACCATACAGATTTTGACCAAAAAAATCTGTTTCCAAAGAAAGAATATTATTTTCTTTTTTTTCCCCCCCCTTATATTTAGACATTGAATTAAAAAAAAAAAAAAAAAAAACTTTCTTTGATTCTTTTCTTCTGAAAGCTGTTCTAAATAAGAGCATCTGGGAGAAACAGAACTGTCTCAATATAATAGTAATTAAACCTCTCTCTTGGTCTGGGCTGTAACCTGCATCCTGTCACCAGGCTGACCAAGTAGCTACTAATAATCTCTAAAGTACCAGTGAAAATTGTAGGCTGTAAAATATACTTTTTCTTTATTTTACAGATCAGCTTAGATCCCCTAATTTGACATTTCTCTTCTGAATCTTAGCTGGGACCTATCTGTCTTTTAAACCAAAAGATTCATTAAGTGTTTTTATTAAATACAAGAGCGGTCTCTAATGTATTCTGTTCTCATCCCTCCCTACAAATTTATGGAAAATAATCTCTTTTTTCTGAGGTCCTGATAAACTGATAATATTAAAAGTAGTCTGAAAAAAATAAATGTGCCTCAAAAGGAAAATGATTAAACAAGCTATAATAAATCCAGAGAATAATATCTGATAATTTTAATTTATATTCATGAAGAAGTCTTTGGTTTACATGACACTCTTTTAACTGACATAAATTACATAACATTGAATAAACTATGATTTTGATTGTGTTGAAAATACTTAGAAATAATCAAAAGGCAATATGTTAAGATATAAGAATCACCAATTTGTTATGGAGATTTTTATTTTCTTTTAAACATTTTTAAATAGCTTCCAATCTGTCTATAAGTATATATTACTTTTACGACAAAAAATAGATTTAAAATTCTCAAGGATTTGAACTGTAAATCTGTATTTTTTTTTCCCTTTCTCTTGATACTATCCACTGTCTATTCGCAATGGTGGTGGTGTTCTCATCAGCATGAATCCAAATACAGTTAATGACCTGGAATGAATAGTGAACTAATAATCAAAGAACTCAGGCTAATAACTATGTAGTTTAATATGAAAAAAGTCGCATGTTTTCTAGGGATATCTATTTTTGAAAAGTCTCCAGAAAAAGTGTTAGTCAATTAATTGCCAAGAAGGTATCATCTATATATGTTTCCAAATTGCTAACCTGCCCTAAGTTAGAAACCAATTAAAATAATTTCACCATCTACTCATAATTTTGTGACAATATACTCAAACATTTAAGTCTACCACTGCTTATTTATATATAAAACAAGACCCCTGAATGTTACATGATTAAAGCCATCTACTGTGATTCAACTGTTCCTGACCTGCCATTTTGAGCTGCCATGGAACCATGTACTATATGTTTACTAGACCGTGAAAATCCCTTTTGAGATCAGAGCATGAATCTATTGCATCTTGTATAGCCTGTTGAGTCCTATGAAATAAAACCAGCTTTAAAATTGTTTTCATAGTCCCCGTTAGATGTAGCACAAACGTTATTCTCATGGTTCAGCATTTTTCTTTATAAAATCAGGAACTGAATCAGGGTGATATTCTCAACAAGCCAAGTAATATCAAAATCAATGATACAAGGAACCCATTTATTTCACAAAGTATAAGTGTGCAATAGTACATATTGGAGCACCAGATATCCTTACAAAGCAGACACCCCTCACAGGAAACTATACTCTCCTTAAATGGGCCGTTCTTTGTGATATACTAAAATTCACCTATTATTAGATAATAGATTTATAAAATTTCTCAAATTATTCAAATGTCTTTACCAATAAATAATGTAAAGCTTGATGACCCCCCTCCTTTTATTCATTAAGAAGAAAGTCTTCTATTAAACTTGGGATATCTGATTTTAGATGATGGTTCTTGTATCCCTCTCCCTAGATCCACAAGTCTGAAGAAAAAGACAGCAAATAATTTTTCTAGTACACACATATTTGATGGCTTGCAATAACCCACAATTTGAGATAGCAACCTCCTCGCCTTCTGACAGTTACAAAGAAAAACAGTCTTTAGTTCTGGATAGGCCATGATAAGGCTAACTTTAAAGAAAAGTTATATCATGAAGGTAGCAGGATTATTTCAGGGAAGGAGGAAAGTTTAGAACTGAACACAGAAAAACATGTTGTTACAGAATTTATTTTATTAAAAAAATTGATAATTTTTTTAAATATAGAAGGTAACATAACTGAAGCATGACTCAGTAATTTAATTCTTACGTCAGGCCCAAATACATGTGCCGAATATTTACAATCTGATGTGACCAATCTAAAATAACAGAATAATTGTCCAGCAGACTTAATTTTAGTGTGTGTGATTGCTAGGTCATTGCATGACAGGAATACGCAATCCTGTTGGCTAATGGTTAAGAGCACAGATTCTGGAGTTAGATGGTCTGAGTTCAAATCCAGGTTCTACCATTACCTGGCTATGTGACTTTGGGTTTTTTATTTAATTTCTTTAAGCATCGGTTTTCTCAAGTAAAATGGGGATCATGCTATTTAATTCACAAGATTATTGTGAGGACTGAAGGGGAAATGACACACATTCATACTTAGAAAAGTACTTGATTGACAGTAAATGTTCGTTAACTGGTTACTATTGACTACCATGCCTTCCAAGGGTATATGTGTGAGGAGGGAGCTTAAAGTTACATATGCCATAAAAGTTTACTCCTAGTTCACATGGCTATATGGTGATTTTCTTTTCATTTCAAATATTAACTATGAGCAACTTGCTCTAAATACTCAGTTGTTATCTCTGTAGTTCATGAAGTAAATTATTTTCTTATTTAAAAATATAAGAGAAGTCGAACAGTGAAATCCAGAATGAAATGCAGATTTGTTTTCCCAAATACCGGCTGTTGTCATCCACAGAGTATCGATTGCCACTATATCCATGCATCCAACAAAAATTGACAAAATATATCCTTTGCCAGGTCCTCAAGTTCACAAAATAAATAATACAAGGGTCCTTCCCTCAAGGAGCTTTCTTCCGTAGAGAAATAGGACAAATATCAAATAACTTTACTATATGGTAAAACAAGATGTGTCTTAAGAATAAACTGCACTGAAAGTTTAGAGGAAGGTATCACTCCTTGAATCTGTTAATCAAAAAAAAAAAAAAAATTCATGACAAAAGTAATATTTGAACTGGGCTTTGACAGAGAGCAAGATGTTGGTGTTATGTCACAAAGAGAATGCCACAGTGATGGCAATTATGTTAGCTAATATAATTAGTTTTGACTTTTCCAGGCCAGATTACTATGCAAGGTATTTTTTGCATGAGTTTTGTCTATGAGATAACTCAGAGTTGAAGAGAATTAGATTCTCCATGTTGCACCTTGTAGAGAGACTGACTAGTGGAGGGATGACTTCCAATTGTAATGGCCTCAACCTCAAAATCAATTCAGAATGGTCTGCAGATACACATGCAAAAGGTAAAACCATAAAATTTCTAGAAAATACTAGAGAATACTTTGAAATCTATAGGTAGATTTGTCAGTATTTATAAATTATCTCTATAAAAATTTTAAAACTTTTGCTATCGAAAGACACCATTGAGAATATCGGAATGCAAGCACAGACTTGGAGAAAAGTAGATCTATTAGGAATATATAAAGAACTATTACAATCTAAGACAACTGAATAAAATAAAGGCAAAAGAATCCAACGGCAATTTTGCCAGAGAAGATATGAAAACTGCCGACAAGCATATGAAAAGAATTTCATCACGGTCAGGAAAAAGAAAACTGCCGGTGAAAAGGTAAATTGCTACAACCAATACGGAGAATAAGTTGGCATTATCAAGGAACACTGATAATGTTTATACAGATAACATAGTAATTGTACTCCTAAAATATAAATCCTGGAGGGTTTTAATATGGGGGCTCCAAAAGACTGCAGAAGACTATTCTTAGCAATATTGTTTGTAAAACAATAAATGGAAACAACCTAAATATCTTTCAGTACAGGGATGTATAAATAATATTGTGGCATGGTCATATAAAGTAATACTACCCACAGTCACAGTGAATGAACAAGAACTATACTCATCAACACGGACAAATATCAAAACATAGTGTTAATCACTGTTTATTAGATCTCATCTCTTCTCACCTACTGAACATAACACTAAGAATTTCATTCTTTCCTGCATAAATAAAATTTCCATTTCTACTGGATTATTTCCATGGGCATACAATTTGCTCTATCTTCTCCCATCTTACATTTCTTTTCAGCTACCATCCCATTTCTTGCTCCTTTATAGCAAGCAGAACTCTTTGAAAGTTTTTATTTCTCCAATTTCTCCAATTTCTCCCCTTGCAATTTCTTTCTTAATATTTCTAAATTCTTTTATTTAACAGGAGATGCCTCAAAGTATTCTCTTCAAGTTTTTTCTTATGCTTCTTTTATCAATTTTATTTCCAATAGATGATAGTCATGTTTCAAAAATTTTAAAGAATATTTTATATACAGTAAAAACTCTTCGCCCGTCATTCTTCCACACAATTTCTATTCCTCTCTGCCAACTATTACCTGTTTCTTGTATATGATTTGTACAAACAAAAGCAAATGCAAATCTATTTATACTGACTCTGCTGTAGAATTTTTTCACGATGTAGCTTGGAGGCCATCTCAAATCTGTCCATAGTAACCTTTCAATTATTTTTTATGTGTCTAGTATTTTCTTAAATGGAGATGCCACATAATTTATTTTATACTTTCCTATAGATAAACATTTTGATTGTTTCCACACTTTTGCATTTACAACCAGTGCTGTAGTAAATGACCTTATGTATATGTTATTTTGCATGTGTGTAAACATTTGAATTTCTAGAAGAAGACCTTCTCAGTTATAGCAAAAATGCATTTAATTTTTATAGATATTACCAAATTTCTTTTCATAAGAGTTATGCCATTTTAGACTTCTCCTAACAGTGCATGGCAGTAGCTGTCCCCCAAAGCCTTTCCAATAATTCAATTATCAAATTTTTACTCATTCTTATAGGTAGAAAATGGTAACTAGTTTTAACTTGTGTTTCTCTAACTAAATGAAGCTGAAAGTCTTTTCACTGAAAAACTTGTATTTTTTTAACTATTTTTATCCTTTGTCATTTTTTTTTCCAACTGAGTTACTGCTCTTAGCAATTTCCTGGAGTTCCTTAAATATTGATGATATTAGTAATTTTGTCTGTGACATATTTTTCCCTTTCTGTCACTGGCAGTGAATTAAGCTTATTACTTTTTCTGCCATGCAGAAGTTTCTTTTTGCTTTGTTACGTGTTGATTTTATGTCTTGGTTAAAAGAAATGGCCTCATATCAGATTACAAAAAATTTTCTTTCTAAACTTTTTTCTAGTGTTTTCATTGACTTGTTATTTGAAACATTTAAATATATGGAAGCCTTGGAACTTATCCTTAGAATATGGTGTAAGTACGAGCCCATTTTTTTTTTTCAGATGGCTATCAGGTTACTTCATTTATTGAATAGTCTACCTTTAAATGACAACTTTATTGGATGTCATTAACCAATGTCACCATACAAATGAATGAATGAATGAATGACAACTTTAGGCTATTTCTAGATTTCTTTATATTGGTCTCTTTGTCTACTTATGAACCAGTGTCACGTTGTTTTAATTATAGGATCGAGGCTTTATATATAAGGTTTTAATACCTAATGAAGCTAATCTCTCCATCATTGCCCTTCTTTTTCAGAATTTCTTTGCTATTCTTATTTATATTTCTACATGAATATATCATCTATTTTTCTAGTGCCTCAAAAACCTCATTGGTATTTTTACTAGAAACTCATTACATTTATAAATTAACTTGCAGAGAATTGACATCTTTGTAACACTGAGTTTCTAACCCAGGAGCTGGGTATGTTATTCATTTGAGCAATACTTCCTTTATGTGGTTTTGCATATTTCTTCTGGCACATTTCTTTAATATAAACTTACATATATATCTTTTTATTGCTATGTATCATTTTTTATTGCTCATGAAAAATGAGTCTTTTATCATTATAGCTCCAAACTGTTTATTATGAGTATATATGAAATCTGCTTTTTAAATATTAATTTTATGGTATATCACCTGATGGGAGTTTTCTTGTATCAGTATTTCATTGATTATCTTGATTTTCATAGGCATACTAATATAACATCTACAAAAACTGATAAGTTTTTTCACAGCCTTCCCCATCTCTGTTAATGAAAACACCCTTCGTATAGCTGTTTAGATGCAAATTTGGAGTGATTCTTGACTCCTGTTTTTCAAACTTCATATCCAGTCATCCCCAAATATCATCAGCTCTTCCTTAAAAATATATCCAGAATCCGACCACTTCTCATCAGCTATCAACATCTCAGCTCGGATTACTGAAATGTTCTCCTAGGTGGTCTCTCTGCTTTTGTCTTCTATGGTCTATTTTTCATATAGAAGCCAAACACAATTTTAATTGTATTATCACACCATTTCTCTTCAAAATTCTTCAAAATTGTCTGTTTCAACCTGAGTAAAAGCTGTATTCTTTCAGTGGTTACAAATCACTTCATGATATGGCTCCCTGCTCCAAATAAAATATCTCTTTAGTTTCTCAACTATTTCAGGAAACTTCCTGCCTCAGGGCCTTTGCACTTGACGTACTTCTCTGCCTGGAATTGTATTCCCCTTTCGTATTCTGGGCTCACACTCACACAGCCTTCAGCTTGTGGTCCAATATTTCCTTATCATTAAAGTTCTTGCATTTAAAAAAAAAACTACTATGTAATTCCTTTTTTCTGCCAGACTTTTCTCTCTAGTATCACTACTTGACATATTAAATTTTGCAATTTCATTTTGTCTGCATCATTTAAAAAATGCCACAAAGGCAGTTTATTGGTGGTGTTTGTTCACTGCTATACCTTCAGCACCTTGTTTGTCCACAATAGAAGGTCAATAGGTGTTAGTTGAATAAGTAAATTTAATGGGCAATAAATGTGAATTAAATATATATAATATCTTATATTTTAATATGAAGATTTAAATCTGCAAAATAGTAATCTATGGTGCTTATGAAGCAAAGTATATGGGAAAAGTATAAAAACATCCATTGGATGTTAGAGAGGGAGAGAAGTCACTGGGAGAGGTACATGAATACTCTTAATTATACATACGATGTTTAAGTTCTTAAAAATTATGAGAAACTGACATAACAATGTTAAGATTTAATAAAACTGAGTGGTGGGTACACTGGTGTTTTACTTATTCTTTACTTTAGTTGATGCATTTGAAATATTTCATTTCATATTTTAGGAAAAGGAAAACAGATTAATCTAAGGGAATAGTCAGCAAATATATAGAATAAGAAATTCCACTGTATGAATAGTTTATTGTATTGAGGAACTGTCTGAAGTGATTGACAAGATTAGTGAGGATTAAAATTCACTTAAATTTAAACAACTCTGAGGGCAAAATAATTTCACCTGGATTTTATTTTATCAGATGCTTAGTAAAGTGAGTAATTTTTAAAGATGTACTGATCTCACCTAGAAAAAAGCATTTTAGTCTATAATTTTAAGGAGAATTGTCCCCAATTATTTTAAAAATCACAAAAATACAATAAGTATATGACAATTTTTTTCCTATGGATCAGAGTATGTTAGTTACTAGGACTATAGAGATGAATAAGATGAAAATCAAAATAAAAATAACTTGCTTCAAAGAGTTCACAGTTTAGTGGGGAAGATGGACAAACAGTTATAAAACAGTGTGCAATAATAGTGCCATAATAGCAATGTGTGGGGTGCCACGGGGGCAGAGAGCTATGAGAATGAGCTTCACATATGTCAATAGAGATCTGTGCTCACAGAGAAACTTTACCAAGAGCCATGCTGTCAGCAACTATGTTCCAAAAGCTACCATAATTATTAGTCCTAACTGCCAAATCCAAGGCCTCCTACTAGAATTTATTATACTCCAGGTTTTTTGATTTTTTTAAAAATAAGGCATTTGTTAAACTCAACACATTCTTAGTAAGTTTTTGTACTCCAATTTAAGTGTCATGTGGCTAACTTGATAATCAGGGTTTTTTTTCCTTTGCTTCTAAAATATCTTTATCAAACCAACAACCAGCAATGAAGGCCTAGTTGATAAGAATGTGGAGCATTCAGAAGCAAATTAATTTTCACAAGAATCTAGTGATAGGAGATACAGAGAAAAGTTTCAGGAGGAATTACAAAAATAATTTTCTCAATCAAAAACCATCTTATGATGCTATGAGTTTAGTTATTGCTAAGAGCAACTATAGCAACACCTATGAGGGTCATGAAGAAGACAAATCTAAAAATATTCTTACAAAGGGTGGTAATAAATAGAAATCGTCTGAACATTAAGAGATCGAAAGGGTTTTTTTTTTTCATGAACTGCTATTCACAAGTGTAATAATATTGTGTCCAAATCTGAGTAGCTACTTTCTTCTTGGATTTATATCTGTCCTCAGAAAAAGAGCATCGCAGGGCAAAATCTTCCTGTTTGAGAAGATTTACATCTTTGGCATTGTCATTATTGCTCCAAGCCTGAAGGTCTCCTACCACCAGTTAAATAAATTTCACAAAATTCCAATGACTTTTACACTGGAAAGTGCAATAGGGAAAACTTAAGTGTCTCTATTGGGAGAAAAATACCATCTGCATTTTTTGGGATAGCTTAATCAAAATGGGACATAACAAATTGCTATTCCATGAACTTGGAAACTCACAAATGAATGGTTTCTATATTTAGAGATTATTTCCCTTAAATTAATCAATTATTTAAAATAGTATTCAACATCTTCTTTATTTTAACCATAATGTTTTTTCTCCAGTTAGATCCTAAAACTTTAACAGTGAGGAAAATAATTTTCTACAACTCATTTCATTTCAACAAATTATGCCACTGACTACAAGGAAAGCTGGCAAATCATAATATTTATATTTAGAACCCAATCCTACCCATGTTATGGAGGAGGAATTTTAGTAGGTTGGTAGTGAATTTCAAGAAAAACTGGGCTCTATTTGGGAATATCCTTTGTCTCTCTGAAAAAAGGAGAAATCATGTCATATTTCTAGTTTGTAGGATAGAATAATCACCTCAGGTTTCTGGATTGGATTTTAGCTGAAAGTTCTGTAGGACAATTTAGTCCTTTGGCAGTTAACATATCTAGAAGGAAAAAAAAAAATCATATCATCTCAACAATTTTATCCCTCTAAAGCATATACTATTACCAGAACAATCTGTTGATACCATTCACTTCATGTCTCAATCTCTGCTGAAAACCATTAAATATAACCTTATTGATTATAGAATGTCAAAATCTCTAAATCTGGTATTGAAGGCCATTTATTATCTGTCTCCACACTACCTTTCCATTCCTTTTCTCTACCAACTTCCTAAGCACCCTATTTTCTGTCTACACTTGCCTCTTGGAATTTTCCCTGCTTTACCCATCTGAGTGAGTCTCTTTCCCCACCATATCTTTCACCTCTTCTTATGTATATACTTCAGAACTCAACTTAAATTTTCTTGAAACCTTCTCTCATCTTTCTGGTTAAATGTAATCCATCCCATTCTGAACTTTATACTTTTCTTTAGAACGTTCGCATTACAGATTTTCTATAATTATTAGAAAATATATTTATATTTTTTTCATTTCAAATATTTTTTTAGATCAACTTTATTTTTATTATAATTAAGTTGGGGAGCTATTGTTTCATATACTTGGTTTTAATCAAAGATATTTCTTGAGTTCCTACTATATTCTAAAACAATGCTGATATTAGAACATGACAAAGAGCAACTTCATAGATCTTACATTCCAGTGGGAGAGAAAGAGCAAAAAATAGAGAGAGGGAGAAGGCCAAGAAGAGAGAAACAAATAAAAACAAATAAATAACTTATATATTGTAAGAAATGCTATAAAAAAAGAACAAAGGGCTGATATTATAATTATCACAGATGCCAGGGTACTTTAGTTAAGGATATATTAGTCAAGATTCTCTAGAGAAACAGAAAAGAGAGAGAGAAACAGGGAAACAGAGAAAGACTTAGCATGAGGAATTAGGTCACGGTATTATGGAGGCTGGAATGGTTCTCAGCAAGCTGGAGACCTAGGAAAATGGTAGAGTTTAGGCTGAATCTGTAGATCCGAGAACCAGGAAAGCTGATGGGAGTTTCAGTTGAAGGGCAGAAGACCCAGGTCTGAGCTCAATCAGTTTAGTCATGCAGTAAATGGGTGAATTCTTTCTCCCTTTCTTCACCTTTTGTTCTATTCAGGCCCTCGATGAATTAGATGCTACCCACTACCCACACTGAAGAGAGTAATTTGTTTTATTGGGTTCACCTATTTAAATGCTATTGTCATCCTTAAATACCATCACAGATACACCCAGAAATGCAGTTTAATCAAATATGTGGGCATCTCATGACTCACTCAAGTTCACACAAAATTAACCATTATAGATTGTCAGGGAAGGCCTTCTTGAGGTGAAATTTAAGCTGAGAGGTAAAGATTCGAAGCATGTGAAGAACCAAAGTAACTCCAATTTGTGACGGGTCTCCATTTTAACCAATTCCTGGAAATTACTGTGCGACCATCACTATGGGGACGCTATGGAAACGGTAGCCACCCCCCCACCCCAGTCAACCAGTAAGAATGGCCCTGGAAATCCCCTTCTATTGTTTGCTAGTTAGACCTCCCCTGCGGCTACCTGCCCACCAATGTTTGTAAAGGTCAAATTTGACTTACCAACCCTGCAACACCAAGACCTGTCACCCCAGCTTGTGGTTTTTCCCTTTAAATATGTCTGTAAGATTAAGGAAGAGGCCCTTCTCCTGCATACTGCTTTGGTTGTGTATGGAGTTGGGTCCGAGCTCGCTCGCTAATAAACTCCCTTGTGTGACTGCATCGGCAGTTGTTTCCTTCGCGGCTCCTGGGGTTCCGAATCGGGGCATAACACATGGAGCTATGGAAAGAGTAGAGAAAGAGCACTGAAACAGAGGCAAAGGTGTACAAAAGCTCTGAGGAGGAGGAAAGAGCTCGCTTGGCCTGTTTGAGGAAAGAAAAGATGATTTGTGCATAAAGCAAGGGGGAAGCATGCAGGGCTTTGTGTACCAAAGCAAGAAGTTTGGATCTTATTACAAGTGCAATGGAAAGCCACTGGCAGATTCTATAAGAGGAGCAGACAGTTTATTTTAAATGTTGCAATGTAAAAGAGATGATTGGTCTATCTTTGGTGGAGAAAATAGACTGCAAGAGATGGTTGGTAATAAGGAAAATTAATTAGAAGGATGTTACAGGCATCCAGATACAGCAGATTTACATGACAATACTTTATACCCCACATATTCTAACCCTGCTTCCATGGAGAGGTGGGGGTCAATGTTTCTGCCACTTGCATTGAACATAAGCTTATGACTGCTCAAAACGTTGGAGTATAGTACATGTGATGTTATGACTTCGGAGGCTAGACAATAAAAATGATAGAGCTTCCTTCTTGTTCTTTCTCTTTGGGGCACTTACTCTGTTGGAAACTAGCCACCATGCTGGAAGGAAGCCCAAGTTACTATATGTAGGGAGACCATAAGGAAAGATCCATACGGAAGGAACTGAGACCTCCAGCTCCCAGCCAGCATTAACCAATGGATCTGCGATCGGATGGTCCTTTCAGATGTCTTTAGCTTCCACCCTGTCCCCATTGTAACCTGACCAAATCCCTGATCCACAGAATCTGGGAGCATTAACAAAATGAATTGTTTTATGTAACTAAAGTTCTGGGGTAATTTGTTTTTAGCAAGAGATAAGAAATGAGTGGTGATACAGAAGGTGAGGAGATTCATGATATATTTTGGAAATACAATCTATAAAAAATGGATATGGGGAGTGAATAAGAGGGAATAACGGGTGGCGTGCACATTTTTGACTTTAGTAACATAGTAGATAGTAGCTCCATTTGCTGAAGCTGAGAATACAGGAGGATGTGGATGACAGATTTGGAAAGGGCAAAGCTGAACTTTCTACTAGATTTTAAGCTCTTTGAGTGCAGAGAAGAGTTTTATCTAATTTCTTCCATACCACAAAGCAGTGTCTTTTGAGTAATAAGTGCAATAAATATCTCCTAAATTGAACTGTGAAGAAGCTACAGCCCACGACTGCCCCAGTGAGATCATCCCTTCTGAAAGCATTTATCTACAATATATATGGATATAAATGAAGATGCATTTAACATTTGCATAAAGAGAATTGACATATTACATCAATTAATTACACTTGGCAAGGAAAATACATAAATTAACTTGCTGTCTTTCAGACTTTGGCTTCACATAGAAAAGTGATATAAAGAACTGGAAAATGTATGGTTAATTTGGCTCATGAGTACAGGCATATATTAAAATGGGTCATATCAGTCACAAAAATGAGGAATTGCTGTTCCACAATGTGTTATGTAAACAAAACCTTCATGCTTCTTGCTTATGGCTAATTCTAGCTTGTGCTTGCATGACCTTGGCCTTTTCTTTACAGTGTGGTTGTTTAACTTTGTATTAGCCAAGTCTTCCTTATAAAGTGTGCATTAAATATATTCATTCCAGGGTTTCTGGGAACTTCCCTGATGGGTCCAGGACTTTAACTATCATAGTAACATACATTCAATGACAGAAAGACCCCTCTGCAGGGAACTCTCCAGCGTAACGTGTAAGTGGCAACTACATTTTTTTGAGTTCCTTCACTTTCCTGCAGCTTCCGATGGGAAAACCATCGTATCTGAATTCTTGGTGTTTGACCCAGTGCTTTAGGCAAACTTGTCCACTTTGTAGATACCATCACAGGATCTGGTTTGCCTTTACTTTATGGCATCTAAGTTAAAAATTTATCCCTCTTAAAGTATTTGCCAATAAAATTTATATTCAAAGGGCAAATATGAACTCTGGAGACATCTCCTCTGGCCACATTATTTGCCTCTGAGTTTCTGCGGGGTTGCAGGGGGAAGGAGCTGTGCTGTGGATGCCACAGAGGATGCTTGTGTGGGGAAAGGCAAAAGCTTTAAAAATGTGTCTCACACGCCCAGCCCCTGGACACAGAGGTCCTCTGTCCATGATTACCCCAGAGAAAGGTTTAGCTCTTCAATGATAAAGATGCTTGATGACACAGGTGTCTCTCTTCTGATTATTTTCCTTTGGAAAGGAAGTTCATTTAATCAACTCATTTGGTTTGGCTTTAAAAAAAAATGATGGTCATGTGTAAGATGTTAATGTTTATCCCTTATTAAATGCCGATTCTAATTAAACAAACTTTCCACCTTGAACAAGAAAACTGATTTTCTGATTAAGATTTTTGTGAGGTTGCAAATTAGTTACTAAGTCTTAATATATAGTTTTAACTTAAAGGTTTTATTTTTCAAATAATGTTCAATGACCCATCAGGTTTCCTGAGGTCTTCCCCATTCATAATTTTCTATGAGAGGATTATGAAGTACTCTAGAGAGCAGGTGCTAGTGGCCAAGCAGGTTCCCTCCACTTCTTTCTCCTCCCGCCCCAAATGAGAGATGTTTTTACAAAAAATCGAGTAAATCTACATCTACATCCCATGCCCAGTGATTGTAAACCACATAGGGTCTTTCGTCTTTCTCTCCTCTCCTTTTCTTTCCTCTCGTCTCCTTCACACCCTTTCCCTCCCCTCTCCTTTCTTCTCCTTCCTTTCCTCTCTCTCTCTCCCTTTCTTTCTTCCTTCTTTTCTTCTTTTTTTTTTTTTTTTTGGTTTGTTTTTCCAGGAAGAAGATGGAGCCAAAATTTGAATAATGTCCTGGATATATGATGGAAAAAAGTTTGATAATGGATAGAGTGAATGAGAGAAATGGAGCCTATAGCAGCCATCTGAGGTAACTGGCCATCTTGGTGTTGCTATCAACCATCTTTCACTTATCAATGTCACCCTGTGCATCTGTGGCTTAGCAGCTGAAGGTTTCACAAATTAAAGAAGCTGATTTTAAAATTTTCTTTTAAATTTACCAAAACACTGTTGTTTACTACAGACATCTGAAACAATACCAAGGTATATAAAGTATAGCGTCTTCATCATAACAGAGCCTGTACTCTGCCCACTCTACCTAGGGCTAGTCACTGTTGTTAATATGTATCTTTCCAGTCCTTTTTTTCTATATACACCCGCAAACACACCCGTGCATACACATTTGTACTTGGACCAAACAGACTTGTATGTGGCTGTAATTTTTTTTTTTCTTTTTTTGGTCAAAATGGGATCATATAATACAGTGCTTCCAGCTAGCTTTACATGCCATAATGTATCACAGACATATGGCATGTCATAATATTCCATATTAGGCTGCACAAAAATGTATGCAAAGTACTCTCATTTATTTTTAAACAAATTAACATCCAAAAATTGTTCTCTTCATACTTATGTCATTGGAAGTTGAACTACATTCTTTCTACAATACTACCATTTTTTTGAAATAGTTTTTACTATTTCTTATCTACTTTCAGAGCCAGATTAGACAATTCTTCTTTATTTTGGGAATCTCAGAGCAAATGGGGCATGAAATTTTTCGGTTTATATAGAGAGAGTCCATTTTGGTAGGCTGAATTCTAAGACAACCCTCAAAGATTCCTAACTTTGTTGTACAGGCCTGTGTAATCCTCCCACTTTGAGTGTGAAGGACCTTGCTATTATGGGAGGTTACTTGTGGTAGTAGGTTATGTTATATAGCAAAGATGTAATTAAGGTCCTTAATCAGTTAACTTTGAGTTAATCAAAAGGGGTTTTCCTGGGTGAGCCTGAGCTAAGTCTCAGGGCCAAAGACAGATAATGTCAGACATATTCAAAGTTGTAGTAAATGTTCTCTTATTGGACTTGAAGAAGAGAACTGCCTTGCTGTGAGGAGGACTACATGGCAGGGAATGTCAGACAACCTGTAGGAGCTGAGAAGGACCTCTAGTTAACAGCTACCAAAAAGTGGGCCTCAGTATACACTCTCAATAAACTGAATTCAGTCAATAACCAGTGAACTTGGAAGAGTACCCAGAGCCTCAGACAGATTGCAGTCCCAGATGGCACCTTGATTTCAGCCTGTGAGATCCTGAGCAGAAGACTCGGCTAGCCCCTATAGGAGTCCTGACCCACAGAAACTATAAGATAAATTTGTATTAAGTTGCCAAGCATAGTGGGCTGAACTGTAGCCACTAAAAGGTATGTCCACAGGAACCTCAGAATATATGATCTCTTCTGGAAATAGGGTCTTTGCAAGTATAAGGTAAGGATCTTGAGATAAGATAATCTCGGATGGGGGTGAGCAGAAAAGACAAAGTCACAGAGAGAAAGAGAGAAGGCCAGGCGAAGGTAGAGACAGAGACTAGAGTTATGCAGCCCACATGTTAAGGAGCACCAAGGGTTGCTGGCAGTCACCTGAGGTCAAGACGGAGTCATTGACTGGTCTCACCTTTAGAATCTAGGACTTCTGGCCTCCAGAACCGTGAGAGAACAAATTTCTCTTGTTTTAAGTCTGCAAGTTTGTGGTAATCTGTTACAGAGGCCTTAGGAAACGAAGACACCAAGTTTCTGGTAATTTGTTAAGCAGAAGTAGAAAAATAATACTTAAAATGTTAGAATATTTTTTTTTCTATATCAACACTACATCTCACATGGCAGGAAGAGGCAGCTGCTAGAGTTTGCCTGGGTGTGAGTAATTAGGTGGTTTCTGTGGGCCACACTACTCCCACAACACTATCATGTACTCACACCTGGCCTGCTCTTCATTTGCTGGGCTCTCTAGTTATTGGCTGTTTTGATCTTTGCTTCATGGTTTCACCCTTTTAAAAACCTCAAACCATATTGCCTATTTATTGGCACTTCATTCATTCTCAGAATTGAAGATACCCCAGCAGCACAGAGGATATTCAGAACAGAAATCTGTAACTGCTAAAGGAAATCCTATACTAGTCCCAAAACTACGTTGTATCAAACTTTCAGAGCTGACATAGACAAGCAGCCTCAACACTGAACTTGAAATGAGGTGGCCCTTTGCACTCAGACATACTTATTTTTCAATACAAAAAGTTAAGCTTTCTCAAACATATACTACTGTTTCCTGTCCTTAAACTACGATACCAACGCAGAATACACAGTAAGCCTAATTCCAATGGAAACTGAACTTGTCAAAGACAAATCAACCCTTCAAAGATATATTCTACATGAGCCCACTTTGAGTTAGTTAGGTTCAGAGTTCATGCCGTGTACTCTGCTGATTCTAGCTTCTCACTTTCATACTGAGTTGGCAGCAAGATTTGAAATATTACCTGCTTCTGAAGAATAGGTCTTTCCTTTATGAAAATGATTTATCGTTGCAGCTTATGCTCAGCATCAAAACCTCCATTTTTTTTCTACCTCTTGCAGCAGAGGGCAACCTAAACTTGTTACTCATTCAAATGGGCAAAACCTTGTAAGTGGCTTTAACAACTGTGTGTTTCTTTGCCTGTTAATACTGAGGATCCGTTGAGTTAATTTAAATAGAAATGTCAAAAAGCAAATAAGTTTTTTCTACATGTTCCCTAATGGGAAACTAGGTAGTACAGTAGAGAATCAATGATTTCACAGCTGAGAAAAGAGGAATTGATAAAGCTCTGAAGAAAAACAATGGGACAGAAAAACTCTTTTTTTTTTATTTTTTATTTATGCCTACAGCACCTGTTCTTCCTAGGTGGTCTCCCATCCAAGTACTAATCAGGCCCTACCCTGCTTAGCTTCCGAGATCACACATCAGGCTTATTTAAGGTGGCATGGCTTTATATCATGAAAAACTACCTTTTTTAGTTTGATTCTTAACCTGAATTGATAATAAATTCTGAGCTGTAGTCATTTAAAATATATGACAGTCTGGAAGTTGTGTTGTAATGATGGCTATGATTGAATTTCAACTGGAATTCTATAGCAGGTTCTATACCAGCACTATTACCATTTTATACTGACATGGCATCAGCGGGTGGGCAAGCCTGTGTCTGACAAATGGGACATTGTTAACTTTCCCAAGTATCCCGGGGTTTGTCGTAGTAAGTTTCTCTGATGATCAGCAGCACTGATTAATATTTACTGAGTGCTGATACCTGGTATTGTGTAAAGCATTTCATTTGTAAAATTGTTTTTGACCCTTTTTTTCTTAAAAAGGAATAACCATAATTATTGCTGACAACATGCAAATAAGGATAATTATATCTCCCAGTGACTCCATCCCCAAATATGTCACCTTAGAATTAATCTTCTTCTGAACTGACTGGCTTTTCTGTTAGGACACTAAATAAGTAAGTGGTTCTCCTATGCCCGTGTGCTTGTTTTCTAAAAAATTTCAGTTCTCACCTCCACTTTGACTTGCAGGTTCCTCAGCTGAGTTACAGACAAGGGATAGAGACTACACAGGAGGGACAAAGTACACACAGGAAATGACACTGGACACAGCTTTAGATGGAAATGAAAGTAATATATTTGGCACAATAAGCAAAGACATCCAGTCTTGTAGCTTGTCAGAGGACATCTGTGTGCCACCCGTTGTATGCTAGTTTGTTAAAAAAGGAAGCAGGAAATAAAATATTTGTGAGGTATGTTAGAAGAGAGCATAAGGTACTGGGTTCTTGCCTTAAGACAACAGCAAAATTCATTAGTGTTATATTATGTTGTGCAGAAGAGGTCGATATTATTTCCTTTCCTTTTAAAACTCATTTCAGAATTTTCATTCTGCTAAATCACTTGACAAAGGGAGGTATCAAATATTTATTTTGGAAAATCTTGGAAGGATACTCCAAACTTTTCAATTAAAAATTTTGCAGGATTGGTTGTGAAGTAAAGGAAAGTTTAAACATTTTCTTGTTATAACTCCACTCCACTTTCATTTTGCTACATTATCTTTTGAATCTTATTTATTCATTATTCAAAAGTTAAACAAACTAGGTGCAGTGAACAAGGAACCATTTTTTTGAGTGGGTGTTTCATTTTTGGCTTCTTAGAATAGTACCAGGGCCAACGTTAATTAGTTGTCATTGTTTGTTTTAGTTCTATGCCTAGGTGGGTGGGTAGAAGATCAGCTTTTATGTTTCTGTGTTTATTTATTCTTTTTTTTACTTTTCTTTAGGTTGAAAAACCCTGTCTCTGCTGTTTCACTCATTGTGATGAAAGTACACTTAATTAAAACTAAGATTTTATAGATGCTTCAACAAATACCTTTTAGTACAAAAGTACCTATCTGGTAGAAAGAATGGAAGCTTTTCCTTCCTACTCCTCCTGAATTAAAAAATAAAATAAAATAAAATAAAAAATTGGTGATATTGCTTAGGTCCAAAAATGTATGTATTAGGAGACATGAATGTATGCTACAACAAAAAATTAAATTCTCCTATTTAGAAATCTCATGAATGCTTAAAAGAAATATTAACCCAATAGGATATTATAAAAGTATTATTCCATTACATATGCATATAGCTATTTACAACAAGAATAGCTATATTAAAGATAATGGAGGAGCACTTTATGTTCTTTAGACAGTAGTATAAAATGGCAAGTGTTATCTGACAGTTAACATTAGTGAAAGAAAATGCTAAAAATAATTTATTGAAAAGATATTTGTGTTATATGGAAATATATGGAAATATAAGTTATATGTTTTCTCATAGCATTTTCTTTCAACATTAGAATTTTAAATGAAGAGTTAAGCATGCCACTGCAACAATGTAAAATCCTTCAACTTATCCCTATGGTTTTCAGGTCCATGGTCCTTTATGATGCCTTCTGCCTCCCTCTCCAGCCCAATGTCTATCAATGATACCACATATGGCCTTTACTCCAGGCTACAGGATGCAGACTGCCAATGCATTATCTTCACTCTCATTTTCTTTCCTTTTTAGTTTTATTTTGCATTGTCTGATTTTTCTATACTGTCACATTCTTTCCTGCTTCAAGATACTTCTCTTTGAATTTTATGATTCACAAATAACTAAAGATAGCTGTATTTTTTATCCATTTCTATATTTTTATTCATTGCATAGAAATTATATTTAAAACTCAAACTGAAAAACTAGAGTTTGTGATTAGGACACTGTTAAGTTGGACTGGAAGAACATCTGTGTGGAGAGACAACTCATTATTCTGTCAGTGAAGTACATTCTGAAGTGTATTATAAATTGTTTTTGCAGTAGATTTAGTGTACACAGGCTTATGTGCTCTAAGTAAATATCTGACGATGACAATTTCAACAGATAATAGACAAAAAGCCTCAATGTCATCTAAAAAAGGGGGGGGTGCATTTTACCTTTGTTGTTTACATAAATGATACCCAACAAACAAACAAAAGCAGAAATTTATATATCTGTCTGATCCCTACTTTGGCTCTGTAAGATGATTACGGAAGACTGGTGAAGGCCATGCACACTGGAAGCATGAAATTATCTCCTTTCTTTTATTGGAGCCAATCTTTTTCCAGTCACAGGGAACTACTTGTAGCATTTATATTGCATTATATTTCAGAACACTCTGCCTTCAACATTAAGTCCCTTCTGTCTAAAGCATCCTTCTCCATTTCTTCATCTTATCAAATTCCATGATGCTGAGCAGGATTTGTAGATATGACACCCATATCTTGAACTAATTGTTCAAGATATAGGTCTAGCAACATCTCCTCAAGAAAGCATTCTCTGGTCCCCCCCCACCAAAACCATTAGTGTGCACTACTCTCAACTAAGGTGGCACTCTACATGAGTATTCATCATAGTAATTATTTGCTGCTACAATTCTGATCTATTGTGTCTCTTTTAAACCACAAGCTACTACTCTAGGGGAGAAGATCATATCTTTCTTAGCTTTGTGCTTCTAATACTTAGCAAAGAGCCTTTCACAGAGTGGATGCTAATACTAATATGTTGAATGAATGAACCTGGATAGTACATTTGACTTATACCATTCCAGATACCAGCTGGCCAAAGAAGCTAATCAATATAATGAGATGGAGTTCATGGTGTTTTATCTAAAAATAAGTCTGATCTCAGAAGTTCATTTAAATTACACTTTTCAAATGAAAATCATGGAATTAATTTCTCTGCTTTCCCTTCGCAAACAGTATAGTTTATAACCATGTCATAAAGGTCAATTAAGGGAAATTTTAGCTCCCAGGTTTATGTCTTAATAAAATTATGTTTATAGTTACTTTTAATGTTTTAACTTCATATTCGGGCCAGTTATTTAACAAATACTTATTGATAACTCACTATGTACCACTGGGAATAAACAAGTTCCTGCTCTCATGGAACTTACACTCTAAAGGGGCAGGGAAACCAGTAACATACCAGTAAATGCATACACTGACAGATACTCTCTCTTTAAAGAAATATATTTCATAAACTGAGGGCTTCACTTTAAACTATTAAAAAGCTATCATTTTAGCAGAAGATACTGCTAAAATACTGAAATACCTAATTCAGACCACAGACTCCTGTTTGCTCCTCCTGGGTATGCTTAATGACAGAATTTGGGAGAGGCATCGTGACCAGAAAGACTGAGCCTCTTTTTCTGTGAGAAAACAAACATGGATATTTTGAATTCTTTACTATAAAATAGACTTGAGTGTGGTTCTGAATATGGTTGCAAAATTGTTTGGCTTTGCGAATCCACAGCACTATAAAATTAAGCTTTCTGGTAAAAGGACTGTTTTTTTAACCTTAAAAAAATTAGTGGGGGTAATTTTCTTTCTTTTTTTTTTTTTCTACTGTCATAGCTCCTCTTCTCCCCACCCTTTGTTTTGATACTCTTGGCAATGAGCCTTTTTACAACACAGGTTTTCCAGCAGGTATTATCTATTATTTTCAGCCCAGTTAATGGCTTACTTACAAACTAATGAGTCTAAATCATGAAAAACAATGATTCACATTCATTAAAGTAAATTCTGATACATTTGGCTACTTGTATAAAACAGAGATACATTATGTGGTAGCTGGAGGACACAGAATTCATTAATCCATGAGGTGGCAGTGATGCCAACTAGAGAAGGCAGACATTTCTCTTTGGTCTCTTATGAGTAAAGTAATAATATCTTTAAAGGATCTGCAGTTTGTGAATACTTGGAGGCCCCTCTTCAGAACTTAGAAAAAAGTCTCTGAGGAACTAATCCAGATGCATGAGTTATTATGGTTTATAGTATCTATTTTATTCCCCAGTTTGTTAGATGTTACTTAACTCCTTCTGACTTAGCAGTTCATTCCTTTCATTTGGATTTAGGCAGGATAGCTTTTTGGGCATCAGAGACAAGGGCTGAGATAGTTGGCTCTGGCACCAATAATGACTTAGAGATGTTTTGGGACTTGATTCTGTCCACACATTTGAACTGTCTAATAGTCTTGCTCATTTATTTCAAGGATGGCAAAAGCAAAGGAAAAACTCTGTTTGGCAAAAAGATTTTTAAGAGTCCTCCTGACAGAACCCATATTATTACTCATCGGGCCATTTTTTTCAAAATATGTCCTCTGCACAATTCAATCTCAAGACAAAACATAATTAAATTAAAGGTAGTCAACTAAGTCAGACTATTGGTTGAACTAAATTTTTGCAGTCTTAATGGGTTCATCTTCTAAATAAATTAATGGCCGTAACAGTTGATGTGATCACATGGGTAGAGAAAGTCATATATAGGTATCCAGATACCATTTTTTTTTTTCAAAAGGGCCTCTATGGGGAAGAACATTGATTTACTCAAGTGGCTGGGACATAGAGAGATGAGAATATTATCTTATTGATTTTGAAAATGTGGTTTACTCACTGAAGAAGCTTGTATCCTTTGCCACAAACTATAGATGGCTCCTGATGCAGAACCTGAAGAGCTACAGGTAGAACTTGAGCAAGAGCTGAGGGAAAAACAAAATGATTCCCCATGACAACAAACAAACAAAGTAACTGACCATAAGACAGATGAAATGGATATAAATTTTTTTCCAGTTTATACTGACATGCCTTGGAACATGTATAGGAGTGAATGCTAAGTTGTATTGGATGAGGATGGAAAAATCTATTAGACCAAATTTTTTTGTATACGTTTACTTACAAAAGATTCTAGATGAAATTTTTTAAGTTTGAGCAGCTATAGCTCTACTAGTAATCTTGTTTAGATGACTAAACTGTCTTGGTACCCTAGAAATGATGCAAACCAAGGTGACAGTGCTATAGAGGACCTGATTACCATTCCCTCATTGTGTCTAAAGGACGTCCTCCTAAGGTGTTACAGCATACATCTGTCAGGGACCAATAGGGTAGTTGTCCTCTGTAGTCCCAAAATGCCTGTGGGAACTGCTGCAATCAAACTAGACTCACTGAACTCAATAGGGATGATGAACTACTGCAGTGCTAGGACCAAATTTTGGCACTTAGTGGCCAGAAACCAGGTGGTCTGGTCCACAAAGAACTTTGGGTTGGTCAATAATGTGTCCCTAAAACAGAAATATGTTGAGAGCCTTTAAAAGTATTACTTGATATGTGTAAATGGTATAGGTCTCTTCTGGTGCGTGGAAGTCTAACTTTAATCATTATAATGATCATGCCTCTCAACCATTTTTCAGCATCGAGCTAATTTTCCTGCCTCATAGCCAACCATTTACACTCTAAAGGTTCTTCTCTAGATTTTTCCCAAAAGAATTTATGATCATTTCTCAAGGTGACTGTGAATTTTAGAAAAAGAAATAACCCAAACTTTTTGAGAACTGTTGGTCACTTGCTGTGAACTGACCTTAATTCTTGGAGACACAGAATGTTGCTATGGTCCACCAGTCAAAGTAAAGGACAGCTGAAGTCAGGTGAACAGTTTTGGTTACATTCATCTTACAGGAGGCCCAGTGGGTCCCCAAACCTATGCTGGGGTTATTTTAGCAGTTATGAATGTATAGATAGAATGATATACTTAATAACAGGCAGACTCCCCATGTTGATTCCCTAACCCATGCAGCTAGAGCTGTTATGATAAAACAGGCCAAATGGAAGCCACTGGAAGTGATTCTGCCCACAATATAATAAAAATAATAAAGCTTTCTGAAGATATTACAAAAAAATCAATACCAGTATCAAAAGCTTGAAAGGTACAGGGGTGGTAATTCCTACCATAACTCCTTTCAAACTGCCTATCTGGCTAATACAGAAGACCACTATATTTTGCAGTATGCAGCAGATATCCAGAAAAGCAGGTAGCGACTACTATTCCAGTTGCTATTTCAATGTATTTTATTTCTGGACAAACTCAGCAGCAGGTATGTAACTATTATTCTGAAAAATCTTTTTTCTTTATGCCTTTTAGCAAAGATCTCAGAAGCAGTTTGCTTTCAGTAGAATGAGCCAACAATATATCTTCACTATCCTACCTCCTGGCTATACTAACTCTTCAGCCCTATGTCATAATCTAGTCCACATAAGCATTATTTGTCTCACCATTCCAAAGAACATTATGCTATACTATTGTCTTGTTGATATAATGCTGATTGAATCTGGTGAGAAGTTTCTGAAGCTTAGTTGGATATCTCTTCCAAACGTATGAAAAAGTTGCTGCATCTTACATTTCATACCACTAAAAAAGAGACATAATGCCTCATGGATCTCTAGATTTTGGAAGCATCATATGACTCATATGGGTGTGCTTCATATATTCATTTATCGGATAACTTCAAAAGAATGTCAGTCTTGTCTGTATCCTAGAACAAAAGATATTTCAGCAAAAGGTCCAGACTAATGTGGAAGGTGCTCTTCCATTTGTGCCATGAGAGACTAAGTGTCATCTTCTGGTGCTTGAAGTGTCTTTGGGGGATGGGATGAAGTTGAGAGCCATTAGCAAGCATTTATAGGTAAATGGCTGTGCAGACCTTTAGCATTTTAAAATAAAACTATGCCATACTCTGCCGATATCAATTCTCCTTTTAAGAAATAACTTCTGGTCTGCTACTGGACACCAACAGAGATGGAATGCTAGACCAAGAATCATCAATTTGCCATCTGCCTTTGGTGTCCGACATAAACTGGGTGTTGTCTGACTCACAAATCATGAAATTGGATATGCACAGCAGCACTCCCTCATTAAATGGAAGTGATATCCAACTTGAGCAGGTCATAAAGGCACAAGCAAGTTTCATGATCAAGTTTCCCAGATGCTCATAGCCCATACTCCTGTTGCATGGCCTCCTCCTTCTCAACCATAGGTATGGCCTCTTAGAGAGTTCCCTATGATCATAATTGAAAAAGAAAATATTTGCGTTTACCAAAAAGCCTACAATGTGTTCTGGCACCATCATACCTCAGAGGGATCAGTAAGTTACATGTGGGTATGTTGATTACACAGAACTATTTCTATCACGGAAGGGGCAGTGCTTTGTCCTCACCAAACAGACACATTTGTTATGCTAAAAAGCACCACCTGTATATGTATAAAAGCACCACCATATTCACTACTATGATATACCACTTCTGACTAAGAACTGGTCAGAAATAGGTATGTAGGGATACCAAGATGAGAAGGAGCGAACTCTTGTATTCAGCAACACGTTAACAAAGCTGGAAATACATTTTTGAGGATGCCTTTGCCACTATGGCTCCGTTTTAGAATTGGCTACAAGAAAAATCTGCATAAGACTTGGAACACAGAAGTAAAGCAGGAGCTATTATACTCTGAAGAATGAAGTAGGGTGCCAGGCACCCCTGCAGTTCATGTCCATTGTCACTAATCTGCTGGCTCATCTTGGCAGAGGAAAGCAACTGGGCTGATGGCTCTTCTGGCTACCACTGGATCTTCTCCTTCAGCATCTCCAAGTCCTGAGCTAGGAATATGTGCAGGGCTGTGGGAAAGTATAACACTTTCTTCTGTAGGTCATCCATGTTATCAAAGGCTGAGGTGGTAGGAGATAGTGTGATCTCGAATTCTTCTTTGCAGGTTCCAGATTGTGTTTGATAGACTCTGCTTTATGTGGAGCATTTCTTCCCGATTGCCAGTCCAGATAACCTAGCACAATTTCAGTACTACAAACCAATGCAGCAGTAAGAGCTTTCTATAGACATTTTTAACCGGTTCCAACAATTACATATGAGCTAGCCTCTTTACTCCCATAAGAATCATAATGGCTCCACTTTCTGGATTAAACCCCAACAGATTCAGTAACTAACAATGCAATTTCGTATGGTCTCCTTTTAGGAAAAATTATAATGTATACAACCATTATTAAGAATCATATTTAATTTATACTGAATATTGTTTTAAGTAAGATCTCTTAACTCACTGACCTCAACAGATAATTTTTGTTGTTTTGTTTTCATTCTATATTTTTACAATTCTATATTAAGAATCTTTTCTTGGTGTTTTAATAGAATCACAATTCTCAGAATACTTTAAATTCTTTATATTCAATAAGTCAACAAATAAGGTTTTAACGAATGTGTTAATAGATGTTTCATATGTATACAAACTAGTCAAAGTTCTGTCTTGAGCATGTATATGTAAAAGAATGAGAAAAAAAAATAGTTTCCTCTCTAATAATAAAATACAGAAAATGAAAAAAGAACATTTCCTATCCTTATAATGTTTAAGGATAGACTTTCAAGTCTATAGCTGGATACAAATAAGTCTTTCTGAAATAATCTTGTTATCCTAAGCATAAACTACAAATTTGAAGATCATAAATGGTCCATAAATGGAATAAATATATGTAGAAAAGAGATATGCCCTTGATGAATAGGACTGCTTACCCACATCTAATTGGAAAACAAATCTGTTTTCCCCACTTATGATACATACTCAGTAATTGGGCCACTTTCTCAACAGTTGACTGGGATTGTACACACAAGGAGTCAACAATTGCCACCCCTGCACCCTCACCCAGTCAGGGAAGTTAGAAAATGGAGTTAAAATGTCAGCTTTTTCTTTTTTAACTGATAAAGGTACACTGGATAAGATGGATTTTTTTTTAATGTGTAGGAGGCTAAGTGTCAAGATGAACTTGCTAATATTTTACCTACAAAATGGACAGACTCACACACACAGTCATAAATAGCTGGCGATGACTGCAGGTCTCACCGTGGTAACTGTGTAGCAGTCCATATCTTTCCAGTAAAAGAGATCATTTTTGCTCTTGTTATTCTGTTATGCAATTAGCAACTTTTTGTGTACAATCCAACTCTCTACTTGCCTTTACCAAGCAGTGTCTCTAGGATTCAAGTGGATTTAACTGGTGATGCGATCATTCCTGGGAGGTATGAGTCTCTGATCACCATTATCTTTTCATTATTTCCAGTATTTGATGTTATTTTATAACATTGCCTTATTCTCTATGTATGTATGATATTTCCTTGAATTTACTATAAATTCTTTATAACTAGGGTCCCGTTTTGTATACATAATTGTGTTCGAATACACACACACACACACACGTTATATATACAAACACATATAAATATTTATTAAATATATAATGAACGAATGAGTGCTAGGCTCATGTTGCACATCACCTTTCAAGGGAAGTAGACTCTAAAACAGAGATATCATGCAAAAAAAAAAAACAACAATTAGAAACCGCTTACAGGATCAACTTCTACATCCCTCCTCAATCAAAAAGAAGCAAAGTGGGGTAAAAAGAGAAGTTGGACTATACTGCAGTCTCAGAAAGTTCTCAGTTAAATCCATAGACAGTTCTAAAGCTGAGAAGGACCTTCAAAATTATCCCAGCTTGGGAGAGGCAGTTGGGTCTTTACACCACAATACAAACCATTTATTGGATGCAGGGTTCTCCCAAGAAGGGGTGTGACCTCAGCAAGGCCCCTCTCCAGGTGAGAGCAATTCTCACAAAAGTTAGCATATGGAATCTATCATCCACAAGTACTTCCGAAAGCTTGAGAATTGCATCCTTATTAGTACTGAAGGGAGACCTAGGTTGTACAGTAGAGCATCTCACAGACCCTCCCCACCTTATGATCCTCAGATCTCCTTCTTTATGTAAATTTTGGAAGAAGCTCCTCAAGGATTCATTTTGGGTCTCTTGTCCTGGGAGAAATTTCTAAGAATCTACATGGAACAAATTGCAGCTTACCAACACCTGAGTTGGTGTTGCAGCCATTAGAGTTACTCATCAACTTTTTGTCTATCATCCATTCTGGATTTCCTTCATCCTAAGCTAGCATTTTTTTCATTCTAGGTGGTTATGACACAGACCATCATGACTTAGGGATATGAGCCGTAATCATCACGCCTTTTTCAGGCCATCACATGAGTTTGTCCACAACCCATAAAAATTGAGTGAGAATAAGTAGACATCCAAGTGCACTACTTGGGTGCCAATCATATTCCACTCTGGCCCTATTGTGTAACAGGATTTCTACCTCTCCCTGATGGTTAGGGTCAACTACTCCTTCTAATAATGATGACTCTTACTTTTGACTATGGTCTCTTGGCATTGGGGACCCAAAATGTCTGAGCAGCAACTATAACTTAAAGTTCAATGGCACTTCTGCTGTACCCCTAATGGATGTTTTCCCTTTTAGGAACTAGGATCTTTATACTCATAGCATCTAGAGATGGAGGAAGCCCAAATTCCAAAAGTGGACCGCGGAGTGATGTTGATTGGGCAACTCATACTTCTACCCTGTACATTTTTTCTCACCACATGTATCTCCTATTTTATTGGATCTGCTGGGGAATTGGCCAAAGTGGCTGAGCCACTTGCTTACAGCTTGAATCTGCTCAAGAACCCTTTCCAGCTCTGTTTCCTACTCAAAGCTTTCATTACATCTGACATGCAGGCTGAACAGTATAACCAGGTGTGGAATATGCTACCTCTAAAACCTGAAGAGAGATACCAGTTGTTGTGCTTCCTTCTCTATGGCAAGGCATGTAGGACACTATAATTTGTCTTACACTACAGAAGTAATATCTTGCCATGTCCCAGACCACCGGATTTCTAAAACTTTTATTGATGCAGTAGTCCCCTTAATTTTCATAGGGTGTACCTCATCTTTCTGTAGTGCGTATTTCTTACTAGAACCTACTAAACACTTGCTAACTTCTTATTTTTCTGGTCTGATTAGCATTAGGTCATCAGCATAGTGGACTGGAATGATGTTCCGCAGTATGCCCAATTCTTATGGGTAGTATGTTCTAGATCTCTTTGGAATATAACATGACAGAAGGCAGGGCAGATAACACAGCCTTAAGCAAGACTTGAGCTTTGTCCTATCAATAAGACCTAGGGAAATTTATATGATATAAAACAAATAAAATATGGTATAAGAGCACAACTAATGTAAAAAAATGGATGCAATAAGGAAAGACTGTAAGAACATAAATAAAATGTAATCACAAAAATTAAAATCAGATTTAGAATAAGGCAGAATCAATGTTGCAAAAAAAAAATGAATTCATGTAGTAGAAGGCAAACTAGAAAAGTTCTCCCAAAATGCAGAGAATAACAAAGAGAACAAATGGGAGGAAAAAATGGTAGATACAAAGGTTACAATATTAAGATTCAACATATAGATCACTGGTAAGCATGACTGGAATAAAAATTTAAAACATAAATTTTAAAGGAAATTTCCTGAGATAAAAGACTTCACAGATACGAATGACACACTTTGTACCTCTCTCTCCTCTCTCTCTCTCTCTCTCTCTCTCTCTCTCTCTCTCTCTCTCTCTCTCTCACACACACACACACACACACACACACACACACACACACACAATGGTAATACTCAGTCAATACCTAGATAGAGACTGGTGGCACTTAAAAAAAAAACAGCAACTGTGACATTTTAAATGAAATAGTTTTACTAAATAATTCCAGGAACAAGAAATAAAAATTATCTGTACAGAGTATTTAGGGAGTAATTATAATATTGTATATATAGACTAATGGGATGTAGGTAAGGTTATTTAAAGAAAAAAATTAAGATTCTACTTTTTTTAAGTTAAGAAGTATAGAACTACTCTCAGGGAAAATAAATAATTTATATATTCCACCAAATAAATTTAAAGAAAACAAGAATGGAAGAGTAAAATACCAGAAAATATCTCCATAAACTTGGGAGGTCAGGGCGGGTTTCTTTTACAAGACCCAGAGTAGTTTTACAGGGAACAACTGACAATTCTGATTACATTCATATTAAAATATTATAAACATCACAGTACATTTTTTTTTTAAAGCAAAAGATAAAACACAGGCTTAGGGAAGACTTTTTTTTCTTTCCCAATGGATATGATCAACTCAATAGAAGGAAGTTCAAGAAATACGAAGAAATCACAATGAGATACCATCTCACACCTGTCAGAATAGCTATAATCAACAGGACAAGTAATAAAAAATGCTGGAGAGGATGTGGAGAAAAAGGAACCTTCATACACTGCTGTTGGGACTGCAAATTGGCGCAGCCACTATGGAAAACAGTATGGAGGTTCCTCAAAATCTAAGAATTGATCTGCCATACAATCCAGCAATCCCTCTACTGGGTATTTACCCCAAAGACTTGAAAGCCTGTATCCGAAAAGATATTTGCACATCGATGTTCATAGCAGTATTATTCACAGTGGCCAGGACATGGAAGCAACCAAAATGTCCTACATGATTGGCTAAAGAAGCTGTGGTACATATATACAATGGAATATTACTCAGCCATAAGAAGAGATAAAGTACTGCCATTTGCAACAACATAGATGGACCTCAAGATAATCATGCTAAGCAAAATAACCCAGACAGAAAAAGTTGATAATTACAAGAAACCAGTTACATGTGGGATATAAACCTAAAAGCAACAAATGAACAGGACAACCAGAGACTCATGGGCATAGACTTTAGACTAGTGGTTACCAGAGGGTACGGAGTAGCGGGGAGGGGGAGGTAGATGGGGTAAAGAGGATCAAATATTCAGTGATAGGAAAAAATCTAACTATGGGAGTTAAATATAATGTAAACATATATATGTCTTACTGTTAAAGTGTATAGCTGAACCTACAGGATTTCGTTAACCAATGTCACCATAAAAAATAAATTAATTTAAATTTTTTTCAAAATAATAAAAGATAACCCAAAAGAAAAAAGGCAAAAGATACAAACAATTGAAGAAAGTAAGAGCTGAACATACAACAAGCATCAAAATATATACAATCTCACTAATAATCATTGGAATGTAAATTTGATATAAAAATTGACAAAATCACATGGACAAAAACTAAGAAGCAGTAAGGCAATGACATAAAATAAGAGGGGCTCTGGTTTTTCACAATTGGGAGGGCGAATTATCACAAACACCTTGGAGAGAAATCTGACAATTTAGTAAAATTAAAGGAACAAGTATCCTATGATCTACAAATTTTACTCCTAGATAAATAGAGAATAAAAGTGTGTGTGTGTGTGTGTGTGTGTGTGTGTGTGTGTTTGCACGCACACGCACGCATATGAGCTTGGTAGAAGATATTGAGACATTTATGATTGATTTATGGGTAAATGTATAGGTAATCACATTTGAAAAACAGCATAGTGCTATTAGATTCCATATTTAAGAAGGGGATACAGCTGAGAAAAAGGGAAAGAAATGGAATATAAGGAGCAACACAAAGACTTCATTTGAATATGTAATATACTCTTCTTTAGATGAGTAGATGAGTGTATATTATTTTCTTTTTTATATACCTTAAAATTTTATAAAACCAATGTATCCCTAAAGGATTAAGATACTATGACAAATTAGTAAATTAAAAACAGAAAATGAACAGACCAGCTAATTCAAGATCTTGGTCTTCTCGAAGATAAGTTTAAACATGAATAAAAAATGGAATACAATATATAACAAGGATATGCAATGACAGATGTGATGTTTTAAAATTCTGAAAGGAAATCATTTAATAAATTTTATTAGGTATGAATATTTCAATGAAGTAGAATTTTTTAGGTAAATAAACCTAACTGAAGTGTATGTGAGATATACTGGACCACTGAGATCTATATACTCATCCAGAACCACCTAGCTCACATCTTGTGACAGGCCAAAACCTTCCAAATACTATGAACATTTCCTGGTAACTCAGTTTCTCTGGTCACCTCTGTCCCTGGGTTCCCTGTTTTATTCTTTCCAATGTTCACCCAGACATACCATTTATCTCTTTCCTTAGTTCTTGCCAAAAACTAAAATCACTCTCTCAGGATACTCTGAAGTGTGGACGATTTTACTGAAAATGAAATAACCAAGTGAAATATCTCCAAACAAAACAACGGCCATCAGTGCTCTGTAGCCTCCACATCACTGGGGAAATTCCCTTAGCTATTTTCCTAATACAGACCGCATTTCCCATCATCTCTCAGAGTTCTTTCTCTTACCTCATCTTTATCTATATTCTGCTTTATTCTCTCTCTTCACTGCACAGGACAATAATAATTTCTCATTTTTTAACACATAAAGCTAACAATTTCTTAGTTCCTGTTAACACCCATGCTTTCTGGGTTTCATGTTCTACACCAATCGTTCATCAAAGTATTATACTAATAGAAGTAGATTATCTATCTCTCAAAGGGACTCAAATGACAGATGTTAATATACTATATTTTTAAATTCCTCAATTATGATTAACAAAATATACTCAAGAAGTTTTAAAACAGTATATATAGCATTATCTCAAATATGAAAAATTCCTCTCACACACAGAGATAATAAGGCATTTTCAGATATATTGACTTGACTCTATTAATAGCTGATATCACATTTCCACTTTTTAAATATTTTGATTAGAAAAATTACATTAAAATAAATAAATGTATAGCTATAGTATCCCTTAAACAAAATATTGATGTTTTCTGCCAATGCAGTTTCTATCACATGCCTAGAACAAGTACTGATAATCATCATTCTGCCTCCAGGCAAGGCTTCACCAATCTGGCATCTGGGATTTAGGGAGAGGTAGTGTGCCCTATTCATCAAGTCTATTCCCTGCACTGTGTCTCCAGAAGCCTTCAGTGAACATTTCTCTGAGTTGTGCATCCCCAATGCTTCTCTACTGTATTTTCTGGAATCTATGCTTTTGCGGCAGCTGAATTTCTGTCCTTTGGGAAGTTGCCTTGTTTCATATTGATTCTCTAAGATGCCCTGCAGTGTTCCTCCCACACCCCAAAGTCAGAAACTAGCGTACATGCACAGATATGTGTTTAATGGAGAGTAAGCAACAACAATTCTGAAATAACATCCTGAAACTGTGGCAGAGAATACACTCCAGGTCTCTCTCTATTTACTATTTATGTCTCTGTCCTTAGTCTCCTTCCCTCATAATTAGTAAAAGTGATATTTTCCTCATGAAACCCTTCCTGAGACCCTGGGATAGCACAGCATCTCTGTGGCATATTCTCATAGCAATTTTCACTTAATCTTTTGTAAAACTTATTCTCATATAATTTAAGCTCTGGAAGAATGGGATCATGTTTCTCTTGTTTACTACTATATTTCTAGATTATAACACGTGCTTAGTGAATACATGAAGAGATGGCTGGATGGATGGCTAAATGGCTACCACCAAGCCTTTTTAAAAATTTCTCTCTAATCTTTAACTCTATTTAATGGTTCTTGTAGCAAAAAAAAAAAAAAGAAAAAAAGAAAAGAAAAAAGAAAAAAAAGAAAAAAAATCAATTCAGCCAGTGTACTCAATAAAATAAATTGCATCTCTTGTTAAAAAGAAAAAAAATAAAAAGAACAAAAAAGAAAAGGCCTGAAAGAAATTAAAAGAATCTCAGTAAAATCAAGGTGCCAATTTAAACAGGAATCCTATGGAAGGATTAAGAGAATTTCAACTAAAAGACTTTTCCTCATTTTCTTCTATTCTGATTTGCTTTCCTCAGAAACCCGTCCTCAAGGAAAAACATGAGTCTTTTCCCTATCATTACTCCTAATGACTTCACATCAAATTCCTTTGTCTTGCTGTAACCCTGCAAAGCCCTGTCTCCTTTATGTTGATGACTATACATGTGCCTGGCTCCTCCCTGGACCATTACCTGGCACTATCAAATGAACACTTCCTTGGAATATGCCAATGACCACAATTTTTCACCAAATTTATCAGTTTGGGTACCCATATACTTGTGATCATTCAATCCCTTACGGTACTACCGAAAATATTATCCCCCTGAAGTGGGCTATCCTTTCTACCTTGGAATTCATAGCATGTATGTCTATTTTTTTTTTAAGTACCCACATTCTGTTGAAAACAGCTCTTCATTATAAGGGTCATTTATTATTTTTTTTTTAAATGTTCACTGATTATTCTCTGTCTTCTCCATATCCCCTGCTCTTGGTTTCCTTACGTTCAGGCTTCCCCAAAGCCATTCTGTATAATATTTATTTCAAGGCTAATTTACCCAAATCAATTCTTTTATGAGAATATTCTTTTTGAAACTTCCAAAAGCTAGTAATTGTCTTAAAACCTATAAATATAAAATTATCCATATTTAATTAGACATTCTTTAATAGAGCTAGAATATCTATAAGCAATCTATTTTTCTCCAACCGTAGTATTGATTCCTGACTACAGTCATGCTAGTGTCACCACTCCTTCCTTCCTGGATTTACTTCTGCTATTTCTCTTTTCAGAATAGCCCTCCATTCTGCTCTTTTTTGATCCAAACCCTATTAACTTTGACCAGATCAAATTGCACCTACTTCTCGAGTCTTTTTAGTCCATGTCAATTTTTGTTTCTGTGATTTCCTCTCATATTTCAAATGTGATACCAGATCATTAATCTAAATGCTCCATGTGTGTTAGATCTACCTCCCAAATTCGACTACATACTCCCCATGAAAATATATATTTTCTCTGTAATTTCTATTGTACACACACAGTGCTACGGACTTAGCGAAACTTAGTTTAGTACTGACTGCAAAATAAAGATGTCTTCCTTCCCTTGGTTGAATTCTTGAAGGAGGGTATTATAAGTAAAAAAGGAATCAAGTTAGGAAAATGGTAGAGAAAAGGGGCAAAGTAAATGAACAAGACAGATTTGATGACTAAAGAGTTTTGCGAACTATTTTTCAAGCATGAGTTAGTGTTACCATGACCAAGCTTGTCAACGACCACAAGTATGCTAGTATCCACCTGCTGTGGCAAGGAAGCATTTGGAGCTCAAAGAGAGTGAGTAGTACTTCAGATTCACACTTTAAAATATCTTTATATTTATTAATATATTTTTGAAATCCCTGAGTTACTTTCTGGGCAAACTTTCATGTCATACCTGTGGAGAAAAGTGAGGGTAGGGATTGTGAGCACTTTGACAAAAGCAGACAGACACAGGGAGAAATCCTTGCCAAATTTCTAACAGTGATACAACTGAGAATAGACACCAGGTCCCATGCCTTACCATCTGGTGTTCTACCAGCTAGACCACACTGTCTCTCTAAATTGCCAACCTAGATTACTAACTGTGCATGTGACATAATTTTTTTTTTCTTTCTGTACTATTGAAGATGAACATCTTTCACTGGGCATGATGAAAATTTTTGTCTCTTTTTACAAATTTATAATTAGTGATGTTGCTTCTTTATACACAGCAACAAAGGCAAAATATTTATTTAAATTTATACCAATGTTATAAGAAAATTAAGAAATTCTTGGTGTAAGATAGGGAGATATTTAATCGCAAATTATTTAAAGGAATATATTATGAAAACTGGCTAATCTACTGTATTAATTTCTACACCTTCGTCTTCCTAGTAGTTTGAGCTACTCTATTCGACAAAACAAGATTCTGTGCACACAAAACTTCTGTAGCTTCATGTTTGTACCAAACCATGGTTACAGAAATATGAATGCTGGTTCTTTCCATCTGTTCTTCTGGCCTGCATGTACATTTACTTAGGTATGTGCACACTTACATACATTGTTCACCATAGTTCAGAAACGCTGCAACTCTGACTCAGATTGAGATGAACATTTTCTGTTTTTAATAGAAGGAAAATGAAAGTTTAGGATTAGGTAAAGTATACTTCTTTGTTTAATTACCAAGCCAGGAATCTATTTGGGGTTACAAAAAGGAAGCAATCCTTGATACACTAGTATTTTAACTCTTATTCTTTCAAATATCTACATATACTCCAGGCCAGTTGTTCCACTAAAAACTGCCCTACTGTCACATTAATTGTACTTACACAAACCATTTTTAATGTTGGTGATTATAACAGTGACTATAGAAGAGCTGAAAACTATGCAAGTTGATGAGTGGCAGAGAAGCTGCATTCATTCTCTAAAATAATTTTCCTTAATATTAAAAACTTCCCTTTAGATCTTTATATATTGTCCAATCCACCAATATGAAGAGAAATACTGTAGAAATTATTCACTTGACAGGAAGTAAGGGTTGACACAATCTAAACAATTGAGAAGGAATATCATAAAACACGGATCACTTAAAGGACATTTGAGGTCAGCAAGTGCCAGGAGGTGGTGCGGTACAGGGAGGAAACTCAATAGCAGGGTGTGGGGCACACACCCCAGAGCTGATCTGTAGAAAGTAAGCATTGCTGCCCTTCTTGTTCGCTGCTGCCCTGGTTCTTAAACATGCTCTGCCTTATTCATCACTGCTTTTTAAAGGAAAAGATAAGGTTTTTTGTATTTCCCTCAAAGGCGAATTTCAGCTAGATATAATACATAACATACCAAGAAAAATCATTTCAGTCCCTGAACTAATTCACTGAAGTGTAAAATGACACGATAAAGCTGACAGTGATCTAAATATAAAAGAAATCTGAAAAGGTAAGATTTCGCGTGTGTGTGTGTGTGTGTGTGTGTGTGTGTATACACACAATACATACATATATATATATAAGATTTCATATATATAAGCTTATATGTGTGTGTATATATATATATGTTTATGTCACTTAGAAATATAAAGCAAGGTAAGAGAGGCTCTAGAAAGAGGGAGGGAAGAAAGGGCAACTGTGATAGGTTAAAAAAAAAAAAAACAACTATAAAAACCTTTAAGCCCTAGAATTAAGAATAAAGAACGATGGGGAGAAAACAAATTATAAAGTAAACAGATGAAAACAGGAAGGGGTTGTTTACAAAATCTTAGTAAATATACTGAATGGAGAAATAGTGCATTTGTGATAGAAAATAATAAAGGGATAAAGCATATTATTCAAGGACCACATATTTAGGTACTGGAAAAAGTCATTGTCCAAGATTTTAAAAATATAACAGAAATATCTCACTTGGTTGTTGAAAATGCTAATTGTAAATGGATTTTCCTAAGTCGTTTCAATATTTAATCAAAAGAAGGCAGGTAAAATGCTGAGCAAAAATATTAGAAAGGGACTCTAAAGGAAACCTCCACAATTCAGCTTTCACCCACACAGCCTGCTCTTCATCAGCTGGATAGAAGATAGAAAGCTTAAGTGGGCACTTAAGCTCCTTCCCATGTGACCTGTTCTACCTCACTTTCCTCACTTCTCTCTCCTGCTCCCAACTTCTCTGCTTTTCAGCCAGACTGAACTATTCTGTCTTCCCCAGCGGAGCTCGCCACCACTTCCTCACTTCTTCTCAGGCCTTTCTCCTCCATGAGAATGGCCCTTCCCCTCAGCCCTTTGGTCACATGCCATAGCTTTGTACATGTTTCCAATTTTTTTTCCTCTTCAGAACATCCAATAATACATACTTTTCCTAGGCTGAATTTATTTTAATTTATTCTGGTTAATCATTTTTTCATGTTATGTGTTATATTTCATAAACTAAGATTATAATTAGTATGAACGCAGTCTTGCTTTGATACTATATAGATGTTCCCAAGTTGATTAGATTGGTGAAATATAGTAATGAGTGAGAGGTGACGCTTAATAAATGTCTGCTGTTTCATTAATAATAAGAATAGCTATCATATATTTAACACCGAGTAACTGCCAGGTTCGGGGCTAGATGCTTGATATCTGCTATAATAATCATAAAAACCATATCATAATAATACCTTTCTTTTCCTTTCTTTTTCTCTCCTCCCTCCTCTCTCTCTCCTTTCCTTCCTCCTTTCCTTCTTTCCTTCCTATTTTTCTTAGGGAAGAAGGCTTAGTAAGTACCCTCATTTAAAACATTTTTTAAAAATTTAGCCTTGCAAAAGGAAGACAGTAACTTGATCTATATATTTTTAAAATAAGTAATTTTATTCAAATATCAAAAAATGTTAAATCTATAGGTTTAAACACATAAAATTATAAAGTCTGAACCTCTTTCCAGCCAAACTAAACCTTCCAAGTCAGAAGGAAGTAGAATAATTTACTAAGCTAGATCACATACTCAGTTATCAATTATTTCAGAACATTATTCAGAGATGCTTGGTGAACAATTAATAACAACATATCCTGTCCTGCTTTTAAGCTCTGCTTACTTTCAGATATCTACTATTATTATAGAGTATGACCCTGAGAAAATAACACACTAAAATCTGAGCTTCTCATTTGCTTCACAATTAGCTAAGCATTTTTATAGCATGACAGTCACAGAACAGTTTTATATATATATATATATATATATATATATATATATATATATATATATATATATAATGTATACACACACACACACACACACACACACACACACACCTTTCGGTCACACATGTGCTTAGTCTTTTCACTTCTTTATTACGGCTAATTGACAGCCCTCAGCAAGCAATAAATTTTCACTTGATTATTCAAATTCTCTTAACTACTGGTTGGCAATCTTCTATTTTTTATGACAATAAAGAACATGTAATGCTTAAATATCTAGTTCTAAGAGGCAAACTCTTCAATTGTTTTAACGCTTTAAATTTTTTCTCATATTCTGAGATTAATTCAGTATTCACTGGAATTTTCTTTCAATTTTTTTTTATTTTTAACATTTAATATTGGTATTCCAGCTTAGATTGCATGTATGTATATATGCATGCATATATGCATGCATCTATCATCAATCAATCGATCTATCATCATCTATCTTATTGGTGTGATAAAATGTAAAAACGTTTATTTTGCCCCAAGTGGCCAATTAACTAACATCAGTTGTTTGCGGTATTTTCTGCCTTTCTGTATTCCAGTATCTGTTTTAGGGTTATCTGTTCTGTTCCCTTGATCTGTCGGCTTATTCCTATGCCAGTATCATACTGTTTTTAATTATTGGCTCTTATAATAGAATAAGTCTTCTTGTTCCAGTATTTAATTCTTCATTATTTTTGGACAGTTCTCCACTGTTTATCTTTTTCACATGTATTTTTGAATTATTTTTCCAAAGTCACAAAACAAAGTCCTTTGGGATTTTGTTTGGGGATTTCATTTTGAAGATACAAATTGATTTGGGAAGAATTGGCATCATTACAATATTTAATTTTCCCAACAGGGTAATCTAAACTTTATGTCTGTGAAAGATGAAACCTGTTTTCTTTCTATTATCATTTTGGGGAAAATGGCTGTGAACAAAATCTCAAATATTCCAAAACTGCTTGTGTGGTTTATGGATGAATAGGATCTTTAGTTTCTTTCATCTCACAGCTTCCCTGTTGAAACTTGTTTTTGAGCACTTTCATTGAGATGAACAGGAGTCCATAAGTGAAACCAGGTTAATAGTTCCAGAGAGACAGGCTTGGTCAAAAAAGGAGCCGACACACCTGGATGTAAAGAGGATTCTGCTATCTCTTGCCAGAGGTCTCTCTGCCCATAAGGTCACTAATCATTCCTATTCTTTCTTGTGCATTTTCCTGTCCTTTTGCTGCTGCCTCTCCATCTCCTCCACTCTGCCAGGCACATTTGCTCAATATGTGTTAATTGAATTAAGGTGCCAAAGGATGCTTAGTTCTAAGCTTCATGGTTGGCTTTCCAAAGGTTAATGAAAAGACTACTCCAGAGATAAGGAATCAATAATAAAATTAGAGCCAAGTTTTGAGGAAAAGTATATGCCTTTAACGACTGTTTTAGTATTTGGAAGAGGACTCATTGTCTCTTCATCATCGTCTCTAGCAAAGCTATCTGATTCACTCTTTTTTTCAGTTAGGAATTAAAGTGTACTTTATAGGAATACATTTCCCAGTAGCCATCCCACCCCTACCACACATGAACACTGAATGCTTTCTACTTTCTGACAAAAATAATTTCATCTCAAAGAGACAGCTAGGAGGATACAAGCTAAACCATCAACAGATTGTAGGCCTTGTGGTTGAAGAGGTTGAGAGGTCTATGGATTTCATTTCTGTCCTACCACATTTCCATCAATTATTGGCAATGTATGTGACACCACCAGGCTCTAGTGTCAGCTCATGATAGTTATGGGAGAAAAATAGCTTTTAAAATGTAAGTTTGGGTTTCAGAAACCAAGCAGATTCATGGTAGCCATAAGCAAGCTGAATAGTTCCTGCCTCTAGTGCTGGTTCTTGCATCCTCTGCCCTCTCTCACCCTTATGCTAGTTAACCCAAAATCCTCCTTGGAAAATGTTTGGAAATTTGATTCTCAACGGTATTACTAATACAAATGCTTTCCCATCCCACCCCATAGTAGCATTTAAAAATATCCATTTAAGCACTATCCATGTGTCTATTTTAAATGTTTACAAATGTAATATTTATAATAGAAAATTGATACTATATCTTCATACAGCTTCAAATATTTCAAAATGAAAAGCAAAATAATAAAATTTTCAAGTGGTACGTTATTGTGTCAAGACAGCAAGAAACAGAAGAGAAAGTGAGATGCTGAGTTGATATCCTCTTCCTTGATTCTATCTGGTATTAATTTCCTTAGGGTGACTCTCGAATTTGAGAAAGTCAAAGTCAGGTTACCTGGATGTCATGTCTACTCAGCACAGACTAACAGTGAGTGTATGCTCTGTAAACTGAGAAAGTGCAATCCAGAGGCAAGCGAAATGAAGGGCCTTCAGAGCATTCTTCAATTAGATGTTGGTTATTGTCTAACCAATCTGTTTACTATTTCGAAAGTGTTACTCTAGTCTCTCTAGATACCTGACTTTCTATTGCATTTTCACAACATTCTACAGCTACTGCTTGTTTTAGATCTATTTTTTATGACACGATGATAGCTTCTTCTCCTTGCTGTTGCTTGGGAAAAATGCTGTGAAAAATGTTTCATAAGATTTTCTTTTTTTTTTTCCTGTTTTTTTTTTTTTTTTGTCTGCCCTTTAGGTAACTCCTGTACACTCATTTCACATACAGCATAAAATTAGATTTTTTAGAAATTAGACTGCATGTCAGTTATGTATTAGAGCAATCTGTCATCTCCACTTTGGGTGCTGTCTCCAGCACCTGGTTCTCCAGGACTTATATTTCGGAAATATAGCAACGCATGTTACATGAACAGTGTCGGCAAGCCATTATTATTAATATGAGATTGTACATTATAAATATCAGACATCCTGGTGCAGCATTAGGGTATGGTTCTGTGGTTAAAACAGTAGAACATTCACACAACTACCAGGCAGAGGCAAATGAAAAAACTAAAACTATATGCTTCTATTAGTTTTAAAAGCTGAGTTAGAGAGCAGCAGCAACTTGGTCTTATGTAGCAATGGTTTAGGTCTCTCTCTCTCTCTCTCTCTCTCTTTCTCTCTCTCTATATATATATACATATAATTTTTTTTTTGCCATTTTATAAGTAAATCTGTAGCATATTTACCCTCCACCTCTCTTTATGCCTCCAGGATGGTCAGTGTGCAGCTTAGGCAACTACAAAACTAGAGGACTGTGACTCTTTTTGGATATTTGCTTAAGGTGGGAACCTCATTATAGTATCTGTTATTAATGCACATCCATTTTACAAAAAAGGATTCACGCCAGGAAGCACTCCAAAGGATCCAGTTACATTTTATCTTAAAAAGGTTGTATTTTAAACATCAGAATAAAACTGCTCACACAGTTGAATGGAAAGCAATGAAAAATAGTAAATGAATTGGTACGACCTCAACTTCTAGCATAGCTAAGCCAGGGGTTTTACACACACAGAGAGGTTGTGTGCCATTCAGGAAACAGTTCCCTCTGCAGTGATATGGATTGAGGCATACGTGATTATGAAATCATGAAGACATCAGGTTGTAAAACACAAGCCTCATCCATGTTTCTTGAAGATAATTATTTACAGGTGCAAATAGTGGGGTTCCATCATTAAGTACAGATGCATATTTTAGTCAATTCATGGTGATTTGTATTTTTCTGAGTGAAACTAGCATTTAAACTATGAAATATACAAAACTCTGAAAATGATTACAAATGTAGGTTATAAACATCTCACTCGTATGCCCATATGATATTTTTTATGAAGAAACATTTGAAATAAGCTTAATGTATTTAAAATTCTCTCAGTGTATTATTGGTTATCAGTTCACAGGCAATTACATATGAAGGCTTTTCAAAAATACTGTGTTAATGAAATGTATATATGGAAAGAGATTGATATAATCACTTTGTCTTTAAAATCTGATGTTTCGAACAGTATTAGACATGCATGAAAATGAGGTCTAATCCATAAGTACCCAGGCATCCAAGGAAGATTCTCCTGTTCATAGAACATATTTCTCTTACTATGAATTCACAATCTTAATATCTTTTCTTCATTATACATTTGACATGAGTTTTCTATACTTTGAAAAATTCAAGCATTTTTCCCTTACATAAGAGATGTGAACATAGAAATTTCTGATTGTGATACAAACAATTTGAAAAACTGTATTTTGTTTACATCATTAATACTCGGTATCACAATAATTACAAAATTAGGACTATATCTTTTATTTCTTATATGTCTATGCCGCTTTGTAAGATTATTGTGATTTTCAGGAATTATATTTTAATTGTGAAATTTGAAAATGAACTACCTACCATTTGACATCTTACAATACCAATTCTATCTAACTTGAGCTACTGTGTGTGGATATTTACAGAACTATACATTTTTCCCCTATATGTCTATTTGCAGAAATATCAATGCACTGATTATGTCATTTTCTACATCATGAAAGTAGTCAGTCATTTCTTGGTATTTGTCCATCTCATCACCCTTAATTGGTATTTACTTGGTCTTGCCATACTGGGTATATAGTACTGTGCTAAGTGCATGAAATAATTTAACTTTAAACAATTTGAGTCAATAATATCAGACAAACATACATATGCATATAGTGAATATGCAGCAGTGATATCTGTTGAACACAGAAGCATTCTTACCAGCTGCACTGCGCTTTGGTATCTATGGCATCACACCAGGAGGATACAGAGATCGTTTGGCTACTTTATTTATTTTCAGAGGTCATGTATCTGGCTTCTGTGTGTATGTATGTATGTGTATATATATATATATACACACACACACACACACACACACACACAAACATACATATACAGAGATACATATACAAATAGTTAAAATTTAAAATTCATTAGCTACAAACCCCCAAGTTCCACAGGATTAAAGAAGGCTTTTTTTTCTTATTTGAGCAAAAAAAAAATAATTTTGATATTGATGAGATTTCCTAATTTCAAAAATATTAATAATATCCACCAATCTATCATTGAAGTCTCACAGAAGGCATGGTGCTTCTGCATGGAAGTTTTACTGAATATTTTTATTTATTATTTTAATTACTCCATCTGTTTGCATGAAAGACATTCCTATCAAATCAGTGTACTTGCTTCCAAAATTTGGGAGGCAGAACATCACAATACACAGAACAACAAAGAGATTAAAAAATAATTGCTACATTAAAAACAAATAAATGAACTTGTTTTCCATTGTCCCCATCCTGTTTAGATACAACAAAGAAAACCTGAGGCATGTTTAGATAAGTATAGTTATTAGCTAGCTAGCTGTTAAAGTCACAATTTCTTTGAAACTTCAATTAGCAGTTGTCATTTGGTTGATAATTTACATTCCTGATTCTGTGGCCAGGCCTAATCTCTAAATATTTACATTTGTATTTAACCTCTTGGTTCAAGCTAAATGTAGTAGTGAATGTGAAATCAGTAAAAAAAAAAAAAAAAAAAAGTTCAATTAGAAAACACAGATCTTTGGTTGCAGTTAGGAATGAGGAAAGACAAGCACTCACTTGGCCTGAGAGACAAGTGCAAGTCAGAAAGTAAGGCATGTGCACACTGCGCTACTGTAACATTAGTGTTCTATTCCTTTTTTATTAATGGCCAATACTGAGGTGTGTTTCAGCTAAAAATATGCATATAACATAGCTCCCAGGAGCCTAAGAACACTCTTGATTTACTTTGTCAAGAAGGAGGAAATTCCAGTTTTGCTAGTCTATAGGTATGCTGGATTTTTGTTCTCTTCAAGGAAGCCAAGTACAGATAAACTAATGTTTTTTAAAAAAATAAAAACTGGCCTCCTTCTATAGACTAAGGATATTTTTTGTACCGCAGATTTTAAACCTTATTTTATGATTGTTCCATTCAGTCAAAGCAATAGAAAATAAATTATTATATGACTCAAATGAAGTAAACTAAACTTTGGTTTAAGGTTAAGATAGTACATGGAAAAGTGTACTTGAAATCACGAAAAACAAAACAATGTATTTTTGCAGTAAAGAATGGCTTGAGAAACTTCAAGAATTGGTTCAACCTCAGCAAACTGTGTTAGTTGGTATTATACACCATGAAAAAATCAACATGATACAGTAAAAGGCATTTCTACCATCTTTAAAACACCTGTATGTAAACCATTGTTTATCTGCTCTGAACTCTGAAATACAAGGGTAAAACAGGCTTTGGGCTTTTTATTGATCTGGTTTTTTTTATTACTATTATTTCTGAGTTTCAGTAAGTTACAGATTTTGAATCTATAAACCCATTGTGAGTCTTTCCCCAGTAACAGAGATGGTATCAAAAGAGTACCCTACAACTGGGGAGTTAAACAGTGGCCTGCACAAAATTGCCTCTGTCTTTCTATGTCTTCTGGAAAGATAGGATGTAGTGAATACTGGTAAGTCCTCATATCTCATACAAGCGGTCCACACCAGTCACCCAGAGGACCTGTGATCTCGGGACCGCCTGAACCCTGAACACTATCCTAACCATCTGATATCACGGAACTTTGCTAGGCCAGCTTCAAGTTGTTAGTAAAACACAAGGATGGTGCTTCATTCCTATGTTGTTATGAAAATGAGGTTGGCAGGGAAGAAATATGTAAATTATCTTTTGAAGGTCAAGCTAATTCAGTCTGTAGGGATGTTGCATGCTAAGAGCCAGAATAAGGAATCACAAGCCAGCAGAGCTAGCACCTGGGCATGAAAATGTCAATGAGGCCACAGCAACATGACTGAAAATGCTGGGAGCTGTAGCAAATTGCATTTTCCAGACTCCTCTCAGAGAGAACTGCAAATAATTGGGGGAAATGCTGCGATAAGCTGCTTGTTTACCCTTGCAGCCCCAGCCAAATATGGGACCTGAAACAAGTAGGTGCTAAATAACATTCTTAAATTAATAATCGTGAAGTATAAATCATGGGAAGTGTGACCTCCCGTGCCATGTTCAAGTGGGAAATGATTACTTTATAGCTTGCAAAATGCTTTCTAAGGAGGGGTCCCTCTAAGGAACATTTCTCTTATTCTAAAATGCCTTATAAAGGATATTTGCTCCTTGAGTAGAGAATGAAAGCTAAATTGCTCTGCTCATTGGAGAGACTGATTTCTAAACCAACACTCTTCTGCTCCTACCCTTCTCAGTGTTCAGACTGCTAATATATATTCATATTCAAAGATTATCGGTTTGATGAAGTGCCAAATTATTCATTTGCTCTGTGTGTCCACACATCTCACTCAGTTTGACCCTGAAAGTGACACCAAGACTTTAGACTAGTTATATTTTCTTGAAATTCTAGTTCCAGCTCTGTTAGCACATTCATTTTAGCTCCTCGACAAGAACCCCTGTTCATACTCATGACTCAATGGCTAATTTTGTTCTAATGAAAAGCCTCCCCCCATGCCCTGTCCTGAGGGGGAAAAATAAAAAAAGCCACAGGGGTTTAGAGCTGGCGGCACTGTTTCCAGTGAAATAATCAATAGAAGCTGGGTTTTTTGTTTGTTTGTTTGTTTGTTTATTTGTTTGTTTTTATGTAAGGTAGCAGGGAGGAAATTTTTAATTGAATTTCATTAGGAATGAATTCAAATTTTAAAATATCTGAGACATGAATATTTCTAGACATGAGATATTTTTAACTCTAAGAGTAAAAAGATTGAAGTGTATTAATTTAGACAGTACATGTATTTGCACGATTTCATTTCGATGCTTTAAAACAATTGGTACCCAGTAAAACACCCAATTTATTTTAATGAATCATCAGCTACACACAAGATGACGAAGAGACTGCTAAGAAGAAATCTATTAAATCTTCCTGCAATTCTTATTGAAAACATCAGGCCACCAGGACATCAGGTGGGGCATTTCATTTCCATGTATATAACAGACTATAGAAACTTTCTCTGCAATAATTACAGAGGTTAGATTTAAACAATGAATGATTTAAAAAAAAAAAAAAAAAAAAAAAAAAACTCTAATGCTTTAAAGAACGTGGTTCTTTGGAATGTTTCTCATAATGGGATTCCTGAATGAAGTATCTTGCATTGTTTAATCAAACCATGATACATGTTAAGGATAGACCAAAGACTCAAATACAGCCAAGTTATAATTCTTATAAAAATGTCTTATTGGTGAAATTCAGCCTACAGTGTCTCTTCTTTCACTGTCAGAATTTCTGAATATTTATGAAAGGGGATTACCTAAATCCTTCATTGAAATGTTACAGTGCATTATTTCCCTGACTTTTGTTTCTGGGTTACCACTTTTAAAAACCTCTGATAAGTCAAGGAGAATGAGGAGCAAAAAGCCTATTACGCAAAGAACTAAAATCAGATCAATTTAAAAAAGAAATCAAAATACGAGGAAACAGAGAGAGACAAAATTCTGAATATGTTAAATACCAAAAACAATTTGGGAATATCGAGACATTTTTGTCAACTTTCAATTTTATTTTCTAGAGTATCCAAACTGCAAAGCCCCAATTTTTGAAGGCTGTAGAAAGACTTAAAGAAAGATGATGCTGATGATAAAAGCTTGAAAATTCCTTTTGTTGATCTAGTATTAAATTGAGAAAATAAACGTTTAAAAGGAATCTCTATTTTCTGTTTCCCTTTGAGATTTAAAGTTCATTAGTATTATCATTTTGGATCAAAACACTATAATAACAATATTACTGAATCTTATTCTTACTAATCTTATTCTTATTAATTTTAATCTTATTCAAAAATGCATGAAAATACTTCTGAGCTTTTCTCTACTAGCCTACTTTGCCCCATAAGCAGGATTAGTTTCAAGAAAATGCTTCTGCCAGAGAAATGTCTAATCACGGTCTCTAAATTTACTACGCCACTGTTTGTAAATATCAGTAGCAAATTCCTAGACTGAGTCAGTATAGGCTTTTAAGAGGTGAGAGGAGCACTGGGGTAGGTAGGATGGGACCAAAATCTCAACTACACTTCAGGGCAATTTCTTGGACTGTGACTCCAGATGGCTATTTCCCTAGCACTGAATATTTTGCTATTTCAGTCTGTCAAATCTTGAAGTTCACCTGGTTGTTTTCTGTGAGACTGTTTAAAAATAATATCAATATGTCTGATGGCAAATATCATTTATATGTGTGCATATCTATAATTTTTAATACTGAAAAACTCAGAAAATAACAAAGATAAAAATCATGCCTAAACCTATCACCTAGAGTAATGACCATCAACATTTTTATGTATATATATTTACAATAATTTGTCTATGTATAGATGTAATTTGAAGACATTAAATATTCTAAACTTGGTAAAGTGTGTGTAAATAGTTTCACATGCTATTTTTAATATCTGCATATTTTATTCTACAAATGTACCTTACTGTTTTAAACAATGGATATTGTTGGGCATTTAGATTGTTTTAAATTTCATGCTATAATAATTCTGCTACAGAATTTAGGAAATCATTGAATAGTACACCTATAGCATTCTTCTAAGGATAAAGACTGAAAAGCAGAATTTTTAAAATTGACTTTGCAACAGTCAATTTTAATTATGATTTCCAAGATTTGGATCTATGTTATTCAGGGTAGGTAGGCTAACTGCTATAGCAAACAACTTCAAACTCTCAGAGCCTCACTGCAACAAAGATTTTTTTTTTTTGCTCACACTGAGTCTCATGAGGATGTTCTTGATCAGTGGTTCTCCTGGGTGGCTCTTCTCCAAATAGTAAACTCAGGATCCAGGCTCCATTTACTATATGTTCCACCATCAAGGAGTCCATGTGGACTATCCTATGATGTCTCAGAATGTCTTACAGACTAATCTTTAGATAAAGAGTTCAACTGTAGTTTTCTAAAATAGCATAATACCAGAGATATTTTCAATGTTTAAAAAGGCGGAATTTGCTCTTTCCTTAGGGAATTACCACTGAAGAATCTAATACTTTGTCTTTTCAACTCAACCAATAAAAGTATGACTCTTTTTAAAGGTATTCTTTTTAAGTGTACCGTATTCTCTACAATTGTGGCTACATTTGCTACTAGTGAAAAAAAAAAAAACTGATTAGTTGCTCTCACACAATGAAATGGGTGATTGCTAGCTCTGCTGTCTCCCTTTTACATCCTCCTGAGAAACAAGCTGCTTGTTTTGCTTCTAATGCCTCGTAAATTATTTTATTTTCACTGTAAAAATTAAGGCAGAGAAATCAGAGAGAGGAGGGAGAGGGAGGAAAGGAGGAAGGAAGAACAGGGAGGGAGAAAGAGATATAGATGGGTGATAAAGATAGAAATAGAAAATATGACAAAGAAAAGAAAAATATAAAATGATCACAAAGTGATACGATTGCTTTCAAATTATACCTTGGTAGACTTGCCTAGTGATGGAATAGCTAAAAACATGCTACAAAATATTACTATCATCAGGCAAATTAGAGAGGAAAAGTATAATTTCAGAAAACAAAACTATCATCAGGGACGCTGAGAAAGTGAATTGAGAATACAGTTAAGTTTCTGTTTTGACTTAACTGAGTAGGAAGAATAGCTTAAAATGCACACTCATATTTACAAATTTGAAAATAAATAGTCTGATGCATTTTAAAGTGTCAACTGTCATTTTCTTCTATACCAGTTTTTCTCTTTTTGAGGCACAGACCAAACCCAGACCCACAGACTTTAACTTCTGGTTTAGTTCCTGTTTATATTATGGAGGTAAAGCATGGCTTTGTGGTTTCCATCAGTCTACTTTATCTTTTGTTTCTGCTCTCCCTTACTCCTCTCTTTTTCAACTATTCATAACCCAGTGACAATCACAACAAACTTGAATTTTTTCCTTTGACTATTTTCCTTTAAGAATTTACTTCCAAGTAGCACCATTCACCATTACACTATTCATAAAATAGATTCCAAATGATCTTAATCAAAATAGGAAACTTTATCTTTGAACACAATGGATAGATTTAGAAATTTCTAGAAATAATTTCAAATAAAAACAACTGCAGAGGCTTCAGTGGACATGCTGAACATGGTATGTGAGAAAGGGAAAAATAACGAAAAATATTCTAACAATGGCCAAAATAGCAAAGACTACCTAGTATGGTCTAAAACAACATCAGATTATTCTACTAGCTCAGTGTCTAGCAAGGATAAAAGATAGTGCACTCGATTTGATTAAATAGGATATATTTTAATAAAGAGGTTACTTGAAAGGGTGAAGGCAATGTTAGAGAAACCAACAAAGAAAAATTCTGTAACCCAAAACTAGTAACATGGGGCATCATGTCCATCTAAACACCTGAAGGGACAAAGGGAGGGGGGAGCAGGCACCAAAATTCAGAGAAATTAGGTGCTAGCTGATAGCAGCTTTGACCTTTAGAAGAAAGATGTAGTCAACCCTCAGCAACCTTCCAGGTAGAAAGCTAAGGAATTAAATATACTGACTTTACTATTAGTTTTCAGCCAGTAGCTTCCATTGGTTGAACCCAACTGGAAGTCAAAGGTCAAAGGGACTTTTTGCTGCAGCACAAAAAGGTCAGTTTCTCAGGACCCAGAATGGAGATAGGTAGAGAGTGGTTCTGGAGTAACAAACAAGTTACTGAGCACTGCCTCCCAAGTGGTATCCTCACTCCTGTACAAGCCCTTCCATCATCTTTTTAGAGAAGCCAGAGGGACCCTTTGAAAATATAAATCATTTTATGTCATTCTAGTGCTTAAGACACTGAAATAGCTTTTCCTGACACTTAGGAAAAAATGTAAAATCCTTATTATGATCTAAAATTTCTACATGATCTCATTCCTGGCTACTTTTCCAAAGCAATCTCTAATTATTCTTCTCATTTCTTACTCTGCTCCAGCCACAATAACCTTCCTACTTTTCCTCAAAATTCCACATTCCTTCTTGCTTTACACCTGCTAATCTCTCTAGCTGAAAGCTTTCTGACTTTCCCTCATTTTATTGTTTTTAAGAGGTCTTCTCAGATTTACTCACCTAAAATAATAGCCTTTATTATTCTCTATCTCCTCACCTTATTTTATTTTACATTTCTTCAGGGCAATTATCACCACCTACTTATTATCTCCCTTCCTCTATTAGAATATAAGTGCTATGAAGGCAAGAGCTTTGGCTAGGTAGTTGCCTTCTGTGTCTCTACGGCTACAACAGACCCTTATTTCTTATGAATAAGAAATATAAATTGAACAAGTAGAGGAATACAGGACAATTCTTTTTTTCCTAATTCAGGGAAATTTTCCAAAATTTTCCAAAATCCCTTCACGCAATACTGAAGATATCTGAGCATTTTGGGTCATGGGCCCACAGCTGCTGAGGAATGGAAGGACAGGGAAGAAATAAAGAGTTGGAGACACTTATGTGGGGGTGGGAAGCAGAGTGATTTCTCAAAAGGAAGGACTGCATTGTTCAAAATAAAGTGGAAGAGACAAAGCACAATTTACATGAGTTCACTGATTGCCACTAGCTTTAAACAGTCTAAAAAGAGTACATATTGGTTGTTGAAAGCAAGCTGTGAGCATTGAGCTTTCTTAATGTTGAAAGAACTTGGGAGTTGCATGCTGTACAAAAGTATTGCTATGAATAAAATAAAGACTCAAGCAAGTATTTATTGCTGGTATTACTGATGATGGTGAGGATGGATTATGGCTGTATTGTTTGTGTTTTACATTTTCTGAAATAAAAATAAAGAATTACATTCTTCCTTGAGCTTTTCAGGAAACTTTCTAAATTTTCTTTCTAGATGGAAAATATGTACAAAGGCTGAACAAGCATTTATTTGCTACTTCTGGATTTTTTTGGTGGTGTATCTTTCCCATTCCCCATAGTATATATTTCATTTTCAGGTTTGAATATTGATTAAATACCTATAACATGTGAAATGCTCATGATTTATCATTTTTAATCCTCACAAAAGTTCTGCAACTTAAGTATCACTATCCACATTTTACAGATGAGTAACTAACTGTGTTTGTTATCTACTGCTGTGTAACATATTGCCACAAACTTAGTGGCTTAAAATAACTAACATCTATTATTATTTAATAATCAAAACAAGACAAGAGGTAATGTATCACTGGCCTGGTCTAGAAGTGAAAATTTCAAGACATACTTTGTAGGCAGTATCAGCAGGATTTGCTGAGGGGTCAGATATGGGGTAGGTAAGAAAACAGAAAAGATCAATATAACTTCTGAGGCTGACTTTAAATAGATGCCCTTTACTAAAATGAGCATGAGTGATATAGAAATAGGTTGGGTGGAAAGAATGAGAGTTTTATGTTCAGTATATTAAGTCTGAAGCATCTGGGAGATAGCCAAGTAGAGATATTAAAGATGAACTAGACCTTAGAGTTGTGGAATTCAAAGAAGAGTTCTAGACTAGAGAACACCCTAAGTGGAGGCTTTGGCCCTAAATCTCCATGAAATTTGATAGTGAAGTAGTCTAGATACATATAGAAGACTAGACGAGGGGCAGAAGAAAGAGGTCAGAAGTTTTCTCTAAGTGTCTAGTTCAGAGCTAGCTCAGTTTCTTGCCTTAGGCTATTATTATTATTATTATTATTATTATTATTATTATTTTCAGGGGATGATGCAGGAGAAAAGCATCTCTCAGGTGGTGGCTAAAAACAGAATATGAGAGAGAAAGAGAGAAAGAGAGAGAGAGAGAGAGAGAGACAGAGAGAGAGAGAGAGACAGAGAGAGACAGAGAGAGACAAAGGGACAGATGGAGGGCAGGCCCAAATTTCAAAAGTTGTCCATTTCAGGGCTTCAGAGAGCATCAGACATAGATTACTCTGAAACACCAGTGATTCCCAAGAAAGAATCAATCTGGGGGTTTTGCCTTACTACTTTTGAAGCACAGGGGAAGGAGTTTAAAGAGAGAGAAAAGGAAAGAAAGATTATTCTTTTTCTCGGCTTTCTGCTGTTCAGCTTTGTGCTCCTTTCTTCACATAGTGAAAGATTCTATCCACTAACAGTCTATAAAAATGTCCTTAATACTGAACAGTTCAGAGCTGCATTCATCCTTCTTGGTAGGAAAGAAAATTAGAAGACTGCCTGATAATTCTGTTTTCTGGAGGTCTCCTTGGTCCACTGGCTAGCTAGGAACATCTAGGTTGTCACGGTCATATAGTGGCACTCTACTTTTTCTGACCTCAAGCCCTTAGGAAAGAGAGAGTCAAGGGCTTGTGACCAAGGTCCCTGAGGGCTATCTCCTAATCAATGGCCCTAACAAAAGCATTTACCTGTGTTCTAAAAAATATTTCATTCTCCATCAGAGGGGTCCTAGGTTGCTGGGTTTCTCTCGCTCTCCGAGCCTGAAATTCATACAGTTATGGTGTCTATATGTCCTTTTTAAATGACAATAATACTTATAGTACATCAAAATGAAGACTGTGCTGACCATGCATTCGTGGATTAGTTGTGTTTGGATTTTAATCAGGTATAGCTGTCCTTTCTCATTTAATGGCTCCTGAGCTTAAATTTAAGAGAGAGAGAGAGAGAGAGAGAGAGAGAGAGAGAGAGAGAGAGAGAGAGAGAAAGTGATTTTTATTATTACAAATAGAATAGAACTGAATGAAGCTACAAATGTAATTTTTATATCGAACTTATTCCCTTTTATACATTTAAAATTAAGGGGAGAGGTGTTAACTAAACCCTGTTGGTGTTGATTATAGCTTCAAATTTACAGATTTTTTTCTTTTGCAAAAATAAGAGATGTGATTTTTTTTTCATTTTACTGAAATACAACTTCAATTAAACTAGTAATAACAAACTGAATTATTTTTATAAGCATAGTCAGTGAGAAATTCAAGCTTGTTGATCTCAGTAAGAATTCAATAATCAGAGACTACAAATTTGTCCAGCATGTATTAACGACTGCTTCCATTTTCAGGAGATAACTAATCATGTTACAAAAGCCTCTCCATGCTGGGTCTTTTTGTCACCATCTTGTGTTTTACTCATTCTTTTAGCCTAGTAATGCTTTCATTGGATCATTCCACCATCTCTTGACATTTTGCATCCTCTTCTGTTCCTGGCCACAGCACTAACCAAATTCAGGCTTGAAAATATCCTGCTTTTGGCATAGAGCTCATCCACAAATAAGTTTCTTATTTTCTTAATTTAGTTTTGAAGTGACAATAGATGTCTATGTCACTGGTAAAGCTATTCAAAAACAATCGTGGTATATTCTTCTCTTGCTAATTCCTTTCTCCAGAGTTTGGTGGGTACCTTTAACTTCCCTCAGAGGCCATTTTGGTTACAGCACTTTTTTCCTAAGAAAGGCAAGATGCAGGCCATCTTCATGGTTCAGAGTTAAAAAATCTCAATCTGGTTGTGTACGTTGATTTACTTCTTCCATCTGGACTCACTCTGTTCCCTCCAGATACCCTGAACAGTCTTTCAAATTCATCAACAGCTTTCCCCATTGAGTGGTGCTTTATATAGCCTTTTATGGATACAGAGCTGTCAATGTTTCTTCTGCAATATTTGTTTTGAATTCAAAGATTACCTGCTGGATATCCCTGAGATAGTTTGCTGGTGATGGAAAATAATGGTGGCAGTTTTCCAATCCCCACACTGTCCTCCATAATCCAAGTTGGCAGTACGAATACTGTAGTCTGTTTTTCCACTTGTGAGAAACCTCTTACAGACAGGCTGTAAACAGCTTGGGTGGTATTGTCATGACACTAACTTTTCTGCCTACTCTTTTTAGATTTTCTGCTTATTACTTTGTTCACATGTGTCTAAAAATGTTACTGAAGGCCTTGGAGACAGTTTTTTTTGTTTGTTCGTTTATTTGTTTGTTTGTTTTTTAGGCAAGGCAACCCTTTGTTGACCTCACAGATTGCAAGGACCCTGTCAGCTTCCAATCCATTATTTTTTATGCCTACAGCACCTGATCTTCCTAGGTGGTCTCCCATCCAAGTACTAACTAGGCCCAACCCTGCTTAGATTCCAAGATCAGATGGGATCGGGCTTGTTCAGAGTGGCATGGCCATAGATGACAGTTTCCATTCAACTTTTACACTGTCAATTTTTTTTAATTTAGGTAAAATTTGCATATAAATATATGAATGTGTACAATTCAATGAACTCCAACAAATCAAACACTCCAGTTTTAAGGTATTTTTATCATCCACAAAAAAGTTTCTTCTATTTTTTATCCAATAAGTCTACACACCTCTTAACCACTATTTTGATTTCTATCTTCACATTTTTTAACTTTATATAAATTTAATCAAAAAATATCCTTTTCTGTTTCTGGTTTCTTTTAGTTATGACAATTCTGAAATTCATCAATGTTACGGGGTTTATCAGTGGTTTATTCTTTTCTTATTTTTGAGAAGTATTCCATTTTGTGACTGTGCCATAATAATATGTTTATCAATTCTTCTGTTGATGAAAGTTTTGAGTTGTTTCCAGTTTGGGACTAGTATAAATAAAGCTGTTATAAGCATTTATATAAAAGTCTCTTCTGGACCTTTGTTTTAAATTCTCTTGGGTAAATACATAGGTGTTAGAATTGCTGGGTTTGGGTGTAAGTGTATATTTGATTTCACAAGAAACTGCCAAAGAGCTTTCAAAAAAAAATTTGTATCATTTAATACTCCTAACAGCAATACATGGAAGGTCCAATTTCTCAACATTCTCACTAATGTTTGGTATAAGCTGTCTTTATTTTACTTTTTTGGAGCAGGTATGAGGAATGTGATTATAGCAGATCTGATTTCCATTTACATTTCCCTAATGATGTTCAGAACATTTTTGTGTATATTTTTCACCAGTTGTTTATCTTCTTTTGCAAAGTGTCTAAGTCTTCTTGCTCATTTTTTGTTTTCTTTTTATTTTCATTTTTAATATTTTGTATATTATAGATAAAAATGCTTTCTCACCTTTATATATGTATTCCCAGTCAACGTCTTGTCTATTTTCTTAATGGTGTCTTTTGATGAGCATTAAGTTTTATTACATTTCAATGAAATCTAATTTATCATTTTTTTTCTTTTATGGCCATTGGTTTCTTCATGCTCCCTGAGAAATATTTGCTTACAATACTATGAAAATATCTGCCTATGTTTTTTTTTTTAAAGATTTATAGATTTAATGTTTAGATCTATAATCATTCTTGAATTATTTTTTGGTTATAGTGGAAGGTAAGATCTGTTTCATTGTTTGCATGTTTTATCCATTTTTAAAGCACTATTAAAAAGATTTTTCTATCTCTACTGGCATCTTAATAGTGAAAAACTTTACTGTATGAGTATGGGTTTATTTATAAATTTTCTTTTCAGTTCTACTGCTCTGTTAGGCTACCTGCATGTCAATGCTATACTGCCTCGATTACTGTAGCTTTAGAATTATTCTTAGAATCAGGTATCATGACTCCTGCAATCAGGTATCATGACTCCTGTTCTTTTTCAAATCTGTCTTTGCTTTTCTAGCATCTTTGCATTTTCATATACATTTTAGAACTGGCCTGTCATTGACTTTAAAAAAAAGGCTGCTGGAATTATAAATAGGATTTTTTTGAAATGAGAAATGACTGTTGAAGTTTGTTAAATATTTTTGCATCTATCTGGGATGATATTTTCATTCTATTTTGTAAACATGGAAAATTAAACTGATTATTTTTCAAATGTTAAACCAACCTTGCATTTCTGGGATTAACCTCAGTGTGTCCTAATGTACTTTTTCATATGTTACTGGAATCAATCAATATTACTAAGAGATATTATCCTGCAATTTTTTTTCTTTTTGCAATGTTTTTGCAAGGTTATGGTATCATAGTTATGCTGACCTCAAAAAACTAATAGTAAAGTAACTCCCGTTTCTCAATTTTCTAAAAAAAAATTGTATAACAGTGATATTATTTTCTGCTTAAAGATTAGATAAAATTCACTAATTAAACCATTTGCATCTGGATTTTGGGAGGGAAGGAAGAGAGATTTCTTACTACATTTTCAAGAGTCTTTGGTACATTCAGAGATATTTAAATTCCTGTTCTTCACATGTTAATATTTTTCAGGAAATTTTTCTATTTTATTTAGGTTGTAGAATTTACTACATAATGTTTATTAATATTTCCTTATTACATTATGATTTTTATGCAGTCTGACAATCTTTGCTTATTAATTGGAGTGTTTATATTTAACAAAATCTTTGTTATGGCTAAATTTAATTCTAACATTTTTATGTTTCTTAGTTTTCTAATCTGTTTTCTTTCTATTTTCTTCCTATCCTGCATATTATTTTTGTCAAAAAATTATTTAGTGTTTTATTTTGAATCTTACTTTGGCTTTCTAACACTTTATATTTTTTAGTGATTGGCCTAGAGTATAATATGCATTATTACAATTTTCCTAGAGTTAATATTGTGATTCGAACATTCACTGAAAATGTATAAATCTCTCAAAATGTAATTAACCTTTTCCTATTTTTCAAACTACTGTTGTTATTTAACTACTACATCTGTTATAAAACCCATAATACAATGTTATTTATTTTATGCTCTAAAAAGGAGATCAAAGTTCTTTAAAAATAAAATAGTAAATATTTTAAGCTTTGAGGGTTATGTGCGGTCTTCGTTGCATATTGTTTTTTGGTTGTTGTTATGTATGGTTCATACCTGTTTTTATTTTTATAATCCTTAAAAAAAAAAAAAAAACACCACATTCTTAGCTATCGGACCATAGAAAATTAAACTGTGAGCTAGATTTGGCCCATAGGTCACAAAGTTTGCCTGCTTCTCTTGACTTTCTTTAAAAGTCAGTTGTCTTTTAAAGAAATTAATGTAAGAAAAAAAAGATAGGTTTTTATATTTATCTGTTTCAATACTCTTTTCCTTCCTGCAAATATGAATTTGAGCTGCCATAATTTCCCTTCATTTTGAATAACATTCTTTAACATTTCTTAGAGTGCAGGTCTCATGAATTTTCTCTGCTTTTAGTTATCTGAAATTTTTTTGTTTTACCGTATTTCCAAAGGATATACCACTGGATAGGAAAATCTAGGTTGTAATTTTTCTATTCTTTTCCTCCTTTCTGTCTTTAAAGCATCGTTCTATTGTACACTGTCACACATTTTTCTGATAAGAAACCAAGCATCATTGTTTACCTTTATGTTACTTTTCTTCTCTGACTTCTTGCAGTAGTAGGAAGACTTCTAAAATACCACGTATCCCCCAAGATTTGCTATACTAATTCTTGGGACTATGGATATGAGATAGAGTGCCCTGATTATGTTATATTATATAGCAAAAGGAATTTTGCAGATATAATTAAGGCTACTAATAAGTTGAATTTAATCAAAGGGGAGATTATCTGGGTGAGCCGAATGTAAACATGTGAGCTCTTTAAAAGCAGAGAATTTCTCCAGATAGGCATCAAAGAGAAAATCAGAGAGATTCAATGTGAAAAGGAGTTAATGTACCACTGCTGGCACTGAAGATGGAGAAGACCACATGGAAAGAAATGCAACTGATTTTTAGGAGAAGAGGGCTGCCTCTGGCTGACAGTCCAAAAGGGAAACAAGGACCCTAGACCTACAACCATGAGGAACTGGATTCTGCCAACAACCTGAATGAGCCTGGAGTAGCTTTTCTCCCAGAGCTTCCAGATAAGCCCAGTTCAGTTCACACCTTGATTTTAAAGTTGTGAGACCCTGAGTAGAAAACCCAAGTGAGCCCACCTGGACTTCTGACCCATAGACCCGTGAGATAATAAATATTTTTTGAAGCCAGTGTGTGGTGATTTGTTACACAGTAATGGACAACTATTTGTTTTTATAGTTAGTTTTCAGGAGTTGGATTATGATATAATTAAATATGGTTTTTCTTAGTATTTTCTTGATTGGGATTCACTAAACTATTTGAATCTGTAGGTTTGTGTTTGGGGAAATTTTCAGCCATTGTTAAAAAAACAAAAACAAAAACAAAAACACACAACTTCTCCACCAGAATTCCTCTCTTTTCCTTTGAGCCTCCCATTTCATGCAGCCTAGACTGCTTGACATCGCACAGATTCCTAAGGCTCTTTTCTTTTCCTCTATTTTTTCACTCTTTTTCCTCTCTGTTTTTCAAATATGATTATTTTTATCATTTTCCCTTCTCAAGTTTACTAACCATTACTTTTGCCACATCTAATCTGGTAATTTCATTCAATGGAATTTTCATTTTAGATAATACACTAAAGTTGCAGAATTTTAGATATTACACTGAATTGCAGAATTTTCTTGGCTTTTTTTTAAGTACCTGTACATATTTATTAAAGTCCTTATCTGATCACTTCTGGGCTATTTCGTAGTCTGTTTGCATTGACTGCTTTTTCTTGATTGTGTCTTCTTCTCTATCAGCTTATTTAGTGATTTTTCTTTTTTTAAGCTTATAAATGATATACGAATGTTACATACATTTAATGTAAACACCTTGATGAGTTTGAACAATGCATAAACCCATGATTTTATCACCAAAATCAAGGTACTAAATATTTCCATCACCTACAAAAATTTCCTTTCTTTTGTGGTGTGTGTGTATGTGTGTGTTTGTGTAAAGAACACTTAACATATTTTATATCTGTCCTCTTAACATAAGTTGAATTTTATTCTGGCAAGCATTTAAATTACTACTGTATATGTAGCTATATAGTTAACAATACTGTAGTGTATATTTGAAAGTTGCTAATACAATAGATCTTAAAACTTCTCACATACAAAAAAACTATAACTATGGGAAGTGATGGATGTTAATTAAACTTATTGTGGTAATCATTTTGCAATATATACATATATAAAATCATTATGCTGTATACTTTAAACTAAAACAATATTGTATGCCAATTAAATCTCAATTAAACTGGGGGGAAAAAGTTAAATAAAAAAACTTGCAGATTACTTAGGGCACTTCAGGCTTGGTTTCATTCCTCGTTTGTGTGAAATTCTTTACATTTTACCCTTCCTTTGTCCTAGGGCATGGCCCTTACTCAAGCATACGGTTCTTACTCTTAAGACATGGCCTTTCTGGTATCTAAAAAGAATTACCAAAAAGCTCAGTGTGGTTTCTCCACTCTGGTTGGCTGGAACACTAGTGTATCTTAGATTTGCATTATTTCTGCTATCCATTCTGTCATACCTCTACTATCTCTGTTCGGCTCTTAGCCTCATAGAAACTACTTTATGAGGCCTCAAGTTGTCTGGACTCGCATATGTACAGACAAACCTTTGGCCAAAGATCCAAACGGAAGTCCCACGTGGAGTCGGGCCACCTTCTCCAAAGCTGCCTACATTTTGGTACCCTTCCCCACACATTTCTGTCACTTTAGTAGCTCTGAACTCTGATCTTTGCCCCACCTGTATTACTTTGTATTACTCCTCCAGAAATTATTCCCCAGACAAAAAAGCAGACAAATATGGAGTTTGCCAGATGCTCACAGCTTCTTTCTCTAAAAGATTACAATTTGGGGCTGCCTATTATCCAACCCCTAAAAGAAGTTGTTTTATATAGTTTTTCCAGTTTTATAGATGTGTGTAGTGGTAAGGCAAGTCTGGTACTGTTACGCTATCATGGCTAGAAGTCAAAACTGCCATACCTTTTTTAAATGATCTTTGAGCTCCTCTCAGTATATTGCCATTATTTTCCCTGCAAACTAAGAGTATCCAAACTGCAGGTCATGGAATAATGGAGCTATTAAACAGTCATAAATAAATACGTGTACGAAGAATTAACTAGTAACTGAATAAATAAAATTTCTGATCCTCTTTGTTTTTTCCACTGTTAAGTTACTCTTTTCCCCTTTTTCATACTATACTCTTTGGAAGGAAGTCACAATGCAGAGTTCACACTAAAGAATGTGGAGTCACCTCATTTGAGGCTGTGAATTTACATAAATGGCATTCATCTTCATGGGAGATTTGTCTTTTCTTCCTACATTTATTGCTATATCTGTCCTTGGTGCTAAGGCAGGGTTTGGGTGTTTCTATTTGGAAGACATGTGATAGGGACAAAGGGGAATTAAGTATATACTCATATGCTAGGTTTGCGTCCTAGCTCTCCCACATAATTGTTCTGTGGCTTGTGCCATTTATTTCATAACATTAATTCTCAATTTTTTGTTCCCATGTGAAATAGAAATAATACTATATACTCCACAGGGTATCATGAAGTTATGTACTAAATGAGGAAAAGACCTTTAAAAGAACCTTGCATTTGTACCTACCTGTATCTCCTCTAGGTACAGAGGAAATGGGACAGTTTAAAGAAGTGGTATCTGAAAAGGGATAGTGATGGCTACATATAAGATAATATTAACTTAAAGAATAACATTAAATTACTAAGATGTGTGGGTACATGTAGATGTGTGGGTGATATCTAAAAACCATTTATATTATTAGAAAAATCTAGATCATTTATTCAATTTTTACTCTTCAAATTTTTAGCACTATCCACAGCTGAAGCCGGAGAATTAGCTCTCTTCCTTCATTTAGTATCAACCATAAACTTGAAGACAATTACTAATCTAACCCTTAGCCCTGTCGTTGTTGCTAAGATAAGGCAAGTACTTCGTTTAACCATTTATCATATACTTTATATTGAAATTCTTTAATAAATATTCCTAAAATTCTCTCAAGTTTTATAAATCCCTTTAAATATTTGGAGTCTGAAATTAGCATACTTTTCTCATAGAAGTCTAATAAAAAAATGTGTTCAAAATGGTATATATAATTGGGATTTTAAAAAATTGTCAGCAACTTAAATAAATTCTACTCTGAGAAGAGTTAGAGAATTATCAGCCCAACATTGCTGATCTGTTTTGATTAACATGGAAAATGGGATGAGAAATTAAGATGCTCTAAATTTTCTTTTTGAAGAACAATAAAATGTTTCGAGCAATTATATCCTACAGGGTTATCATGGTAAAGAGAAAAAAAACACAGGACTAAGAGTAAACACACTATTGTGTCCCTTAGGCCAGGGCAAGAGGGGCCTCTCATTTTACAACCCCTCAATTCTGGCCCTAGTCTGTCTACACACCATTCTGACAAGTAGTCTACAGGGCCAATAGGATATGACCAGCCAGAGGCAGCACCCACCATACCCACCACTACCATTAGACCATGTTCTGGTTAGCTGGGATTATGAAATACTCTGAGCAACAGGTATGAGCCACCTTCCTCAGTATAAGCAGGCCTAGGTCTATGAGCCCAAAAGCAAACTCCATCTCTGGCAAGTGCTCCCTTAGGCCTTAGAGTAAGCCAAGGGCAAATGGGGAGTGTAAATGGGTCTCAAACACACCTGGACAAGAAGATTGGGCTGTCCATATGTATGCATGCAAGGCCTATCATGGTGTGGATGGAGGCAGGGTTGCAAAATGGAGGTGGGCTGCAGACTGGGGTCTGGATGCTAGGGACTGGCTCTCTTACCTTTTAGGTTATGGTGAGGTATGTTTGTCAAAGTTGAAGTACAGAACATATTTTATTTAACAATTTGTTAGCTTGGTGAATAACATTTACGTTTTTAGACAAATAACATGCAGTTTCCATATGTACTCTTTCCTTGAGCCCAGAATATATTAGGGACAGGCTGAAGTGACCCAAGCTTTACTTCTAGTCCTTCCACCAACCAGCATATGCTTGAACAAATGACTTAGAATCTTTGGGTTCTACTTTTTATATTTATAAAAGAAAGTAGCTGATTTAGTTTCAATACTATTTCTGTCACTTAACAACTATGTAACTTTGAGCATACTACACAAAACTCTGGGTCTGTCTTTTCATCTGTCAGGATTTAAGGTTTAGAACAGGTGACTATGGTCTATTTTAGTTCTACTCTATGAAGACTTATTTTTTATTAGACTAATTACAGACATTTTGTTAGAAGGAAACATATTATTAGAGTTATAGCTAAAGTTGATAAAAAGTTAATTTGCTTAAATCAAGTCTCTTCTTCCCTGTGGTTCTTTTCTGGTTCATAATCTCATGATAGCTCAGTTTTGTTCAACTTAAGTCAAAATTATAATTGAAAAATGTGGTTCAAGGTTAAAAATCAATTAAATGGAAATAACAATTATTGGTTTTAAAAGCTCAGGTAATTTTTTAGATCATGAATCTGTTGAATGACCATTGATATGGATTAATTAGCAATCTGCTTTCTCTTTGATCATGACTCAAATCTGCTCTGGCAGGAGTGATAATAAGGAAATAATTAGGAGCCATTTCCTTGGAGTGGTGTACCTGGAGGGCATGGGATAAAAAGCGTCTCTGAGTGCAAAGTGGAGCCCTTGTTGTTGTGTAGGAAAATCAGATTGTCTCATTTTGTGTCCTAGAGCATAAAGGGTGGCTCCTGATCAGTCACAACATCAATTCCCCCTCTGCCCTTTATTATGCATCAATTACCCCTAGGGCAAAGATTGATATATTATTTCTTCTTCTTGAAGGCCTGAAGAGGACAGTGAGGTTCTCTGGGCTGTGCCCTGGAGCTGAGAACATTGAAGTTATGCTCTGGCCTCTAATTTTCTTCCCAGCCCTAGGAAAATCACAGAATTTATTCTCTAATGGGACTGTGATTACTAAGGGAGAAATAGAAGGAGTTTTCTAATTGCAGCCATAGAAACCACAGGGATGGCCCATGGTGAAATCTTATCTCCTCAGCCTGAGTATTTTCTAACTATTGGCATCAACTTCAAATTTTCTTTATACTATTAATTTCACTTGTAAAATAAGCTTTTACTTCTACTTCGCTGAAGAGCTATGATGCATTAGAATGATTAACAATAGACTTTTCCCTTAATAATTCCATTCCATTTACATAAAAATGATCAGATGAGACTCTGTCTCAAATGAAGATGTAGCTCCCCTCTCCCATTTTGAACATCAAAAACAGAACTCGATATTGTTTTCTGTTTTTGATGTCCAAAATACGATGGTGACTAGAATGTCGCAATACAATCTGTGTGATTTCTGTATCTGCAGTTCTGATTTAAAAGGTGAGAAAAAATTATATGCCATATTCTACTCAAGGACAATCCTTAAAAAATGACTTTGTCACAGCTCCAGAAGCAAAGATTTATCAATTTTATTGTCCTTATGTCCATATTTAAAACCTAATGAGAGAATGTTGTTCTCCTTATCATGGAGGGTAGCAGTGGTAGAGGGGAGGGGGAGATGAATTCGATCATGTTCATTTGAAGGTAAATTCAGAAATTTTGTAGCCTACTCAAGTTTAATTAAAAATAAATGTGGAAAATTGTTTTAGAAGATTGTACATAGTGATTATCTCGAATTGCCATGGGAAATATAGAAATGCCTCATTAAAAAACATATTTAGACTTTTTTATATATAGACTCCATCACTTATATTCTAGCTTAGGAAAACCTCATTTCTAAAAAAAAATAAATAACAAGCTGAAATATGTCTTCATCATTTTTATGTATCCCAGAATATTATGCATATGTGTTCAGATGAATTTTGGTATACACTGACATAACAAAAATTATTTTAAATGGACACGGTAAAGCTTTTCAAAAATAACAAAACCACTGGACAATTAAAGGTTACTGAATTATTCAACCAGCAATAAAAGTAAGTCAAACCTGGGTAATCTTCAAAAATAAGGCTGGGTATGTATCACAATGCTGCTTCTCTGAACAATTGCCTGGCATCAGGCAGAGCTTTTACCTCTTCTCAGTTCTCAGCTATGTATGTTACTTAAATATCTTGATATTTTCATTTGAAAGATTTAATTGATCGAAAAAGACTGATTTTACTGATGTTTTTGTCATCGAGTTGAAGAATAATTTGGTATTGTATATAAACATCACAGAGCTACACAAAGTCAGGCATTCCTCAAAAGCGAAAGAGAAATGCCTAAGTACCTCATGCTTTTTCTCCCCTGATCCGAAAGAGACACAAACATCTCAAATGTAGGAGAGTGGCTGAAGACATGAGCAAGAGGTTATGAAGTAGATATGATGGGAAAAAAAATAATTAATTAATTAAATGTGTCAAAGTTTGAATGACTGATAATGTTCCACATTTTAAAGAACTTAAACTAACATAAGGGTTCTAAGCACATTGAAGGTAGGCTAGGTTAAGCTATGATGTTCAATAGGTTAAGTGCACTAAATACATTTTCAACATATTTTCAACTTACCGTGTTTATCAGGATGCACCATCATCATAAGTTGAGAAATATTTGTATTAATGGACAATTAACACCTGCCAGGCCAACATCTTATACTGCCTCTATGAACCAAGACTTTCTAAAGATGAAAGCTTAAATGGTAAAATTTGAAATCGAAGTACTTCCCTACCTTATCTATGGTGCAGGAACTTTCAGTGGGCATGATATGTTGTACTTGAGATAACGCTTTGGGCCAATCTCACTAGGGCTCCTGGCATAACATGCTTTTCAGGCACAGCTGGACAATGGGTTTAAGGGAGGGAACTGTGTGTGAATAAAGGAATATGACCCCCGCAACAAACATTTGGCTTTCTCTTTCAACTAATTCAACTACAAAATATACACTCTCTAAAGGAAAAGCAAAAGAAAACATTATTAAGATGCAATCCACTCAAAAACAGGGCATGACAAAACTCCCCAAGAGATATCTGAATAAACATCAACTTCTCAGAAGGCCTTTATGAGGAAATAATCAAATCATCAAGGCAACATAGAGACCTTTCTGTGCTTCCCTACTCTTAATAAACCTAAGTTTCATAATATACTGTGCCTACTTTACTGGTAATGGTTAAAAAAAAAATCTGACAATATCAAGCACTGGTGAGTAGGTGCGTCAATATTTTTCTCATACACAATGGTGGGAGTATAAACAGGTAGAATCACATTAAAGATCAGTTTGACATTATTTATCGAAGTTGAAGGTACAAGTAATCTTTGGATGAACAATTCTATCTATAGATAAACACCTAATAGAAATGCATATACATGTTAAAAATATGTGTGATGGTATTCACCACATTATTCGCACTAGCCTCAAATGAAAGAAAATTTAAATGTCCATCAACAATAGAATTAAAATGTGCTACTATTGATAAGATAGACTACTATAGCATTGAAATTAAAAATAAACTTACAGCATATAAAATGATAGATGAAAATTTCACACATAATACTAACCCCACATAACAAGACCTCAGATTATATAACTATATATGACTCCATTATAAAATTCAAAACAGACTAAGATTATATTATTTAGTGATGCATAAGAGAAGATACATGGCATGAAAAAAAGGAAATGTATGTTATAAACGTCAAGGAGGTGGTTATTGCTACAGATGATGCAATAGTAATTCAGTGAGTGGATATGTGAAGTTTCTGGGGCACTGGCAATGATCTATTTCTTAAACTAGGTGGTAGTATATGGGTATTCACTTTATAATTATTTTTTAACTGTATATTTATGTTTTATGCATTTATTTCTGAATGTGTACTCTTTTTCTTAGTTAAACAAAAGACTCAAAAAACTAAAAAGACGAGAAAGACTCTAAAGTGTGACTTCATTCTTTTTTGAGGAGACATTTTGTGTTCCCAGAATTCAAAACACAAGTACAATCACATCTAAGTAAAAAACATATTGCATAGTATTTTTTAAAACTAAGTTTTTATTTTAAGATGTCTGTAAACTCATGTGCAGTATATTAAGAAATAATGCAGAGAGAGTCCATGTACCTATACTCAGTTCGCCCCAACAGTAATATCTTGCAAAATTATACTACATTAAGCCAGGATTTTGACACCGATACAGTCAAGAAACAGAGCATATCCATTACCACAAGGATCCCTCACTTTGCTCTTTTATAATCACAGCCATGTCCTTCTGCTCCCACCTCCCCCGCCACCCCACCCCACCCCCCACCCCCGCCCCCGACCACCTTTTGCAACCACTGTTTTCCTTCTCTCTTTTTGATCTACATATTAAGGTGAAAGCTTAAATAATTGATTGTACATCTTTTCTTTTTAAATAATCATTTAAAGCTGTAAATTTCTTTCTAGGAAACATCCTAGCTGTGCCTCACATATTTTTTAAGTTTCAATTTCATTATTATTCAGTTAAAAATGTTCTGTTATTTTCCTTGAAATTTTTTTGACCTCTGCATTATTTAGAAGTAATTTAATTTCAAGTAGATAGAAATGTATTAGATATCTTCTTGCTACTGATACCTATTTGTGGTTAGATATCATAGTATGCATGATTTTAATTCTTTGAAATTTACTGAGATTTGTTTTTGGGGCAGCACACAGTCTATTCTGGTGAATATTCCATGGACATTTAAGAAGAACTTTATCAACTTGTGTGATAATGTTAAAATTTAAATATTTACTGATTTTTGTCTCTGTGTTCTGTTAACTTCCGAGAGAGGGGTATTAAAAAGCCAATTATGTTTGTGGATGTGTTTAGGTCTGCCAAATTTTACTTCTTGTGTTTTAAAGCTTTGTTTTTAAGTGCATATGCATTCATTGCTGTGATCTTTTTCTGGAGAATTGCTCCTTTATTATTATGAAATACTCCTTTTTTATCTCTAGCATTACTCTGGATGAACTCTTAGAGTTTACTTTATCTGATATTAATATAGCTATGGTAGCTATATTTTTCTACCTTTTAATTTGAATTTAAAGGCGATAGATTGAATATAAAAATAGGACCAAACCATTTGCTTTTAATAAGAAATGAACTTTAACTATGAAGAGGCAGATAGGTTAAAATTAAAAGAACAGACAAAGATTATACCACGAACACTAAGCCTAAGAATATTTCTGTAACTTAAATGAAAGATAAATTAATCTCTTTCATTTAAAAGACTGAGATGATATGGATGGTGCCTCTTTGGAAGGTTTGGAGGCACGGAACTAGTGTTTTCTCATTATGAAGGTAGTCAACCTTATTAATAATACCATAGGTAGAACTGTTTGACTTTCATTTTTATGTTCACGTGTAATTTCACTAATTAAAAAAAAAAAATTTAAAGAGGAAGTTGTGAATTAGTGGTTAAAATTCTGTAGCTTTCCACTTAGAATGCTGGTTCTCTAGCAAACAAGATTGTGATGTTCCCCAAGTTTCCATTTAAAAAAAATTAAATAAATACAAAAATAAAGAAATAGAAAAACAAATAAGATGGTATGAAACTGGGAAGTCAATAGAGGAAATTCTCATCAACAAAATGGCCACATCATTTAAGAGTTTGTTTCAGGATTTGCTCTCTGGAGCATGATCCAGGAGATTAAGGACTTTTCTTCCCTTTGTCCAGAAGCAAAGAGAGAGGACACACACTGTGTGCCCTTTTTAGGAGCCCAAAATAGTAAAGCAGACATTTCAGTACAATCTGTAGATAGAAATATCCTTCTTTAGAACATGCATAAAGCAATCAATACCGGGGAAATTTCAGACTCTTATAACAGGTATGGGCAGATATGATAAGACACAGCAAATATAGAGTATTTCATTTTTACAGAGTAACAGTCATTTATCAGAAGTCTCTGGTCAAACCTTGACTATCTATTGCATTTTCTGGCCCACAAATATGAAGAAAGAAAAAAAGGAAAAACATTTTTTTACCCAGTAGATGCTGTATCCAAGCCTTAATGCTTAGCTCAGTCAAGAGATCCTGAAAGAATACAAACCAGAAAGCCGGAAAGCCTCCAGAATTCCTAAGAAGAGAACAGTCATCACAGGAGGAAAGAGAGGTAGAACAGGAGGAGAGAACAGAACAGATGGAGATGGAGAATGACTTAAACAGGTCTCTTGAGATTTTTTAGAAAGTTCTGGGAAGTATCTGAAAATAATTTGTAGATCATCCTGGAGAATATCAGATACCACCTGAGGGAGACATGAGTAGCAGAAATAAGATCTGTGCAATTCTTCTTCTAGAGATTGCTATCTTTGAAGAGTTTACTAATATCTGTAAATGGTTCTTTTATTACCTTTACATTTGAATTTTAGCAGGGGCAACTTATTCTTCTGACAAGCTTGGGCATTAAATATGACATTCCTACTTTGTTCTACAATAAGACCCTAATGACTGAGTTTGGCAAAATACATCTGAACCTGTCTCACTGAATGAATGCCAACATTGGAAAAAGAAAAAGACTCACTCCTAACACTGCCGTTTCCCAATAGTCCCTTTTTACTCCCATCTCTACTTCTCCTTCCAGTACTAGAGGTTTCTAGGATAGGTAAAATAAGGCCCTGATCCAAAACCCTTGATTTTGCAACTAAGTCAAAATGCCTTAGGAATGTAAAGCTTTACTCTATCTTCCCAGAATTGTTTCTCATCATGTTCCCCATAACTCACATTCTAGGTATTCTTAACTCAGCAGCCTGGGACCAGTAGTTTCTTCTGTTTATACTATTCTCCCTTCTTTTTAAAGTCAAATTTAATATTACCTCTTTTCTTGTGATTTTCTTGACTTTCTTTGGCAGATTTCATTGCTTTTCGTGCAATGTCCCTGTAGTTGACTACAATACCACTGATTTTACAAATTTATATTGTGATTATCTGTTTATATGTATAGTTCTCTAATTTGAGCTCTTGAAAGGTAGAAATATATCCTATTTTTTTGTCCTTTGTCTCAGTATAATCCACAGTTCCTGACATAAGACATGCTTCATAAAATTTTTGTTAGTTATTAATTAATGCATGAAGAATGGAGATTTTCACGTTGCAGAGAAAGTTGCTAGAGGGCATTCTAAGTTCTTGCCTGTAAATCATAGTTAATCTGGAAAAATATTTCATTCTGTTCTGCTGTTCTTAGTCTCAATTCATTAGAAATGTGCATTTGTGTCTGTCCCAGTCATCCTCGTGCCTGGATGTCCTTTGTTTCTATTATAACCATATTGTGTTTGATAGGCAACAGCAAATATTTCCACATGTGCTTTTTAGAAAGGGATAAGTTATCCCAATAGTGAAGAACAGAACAAAATAAAGGAGAGTGGGAGAAGATAGTATTGAACCAAATATAAAGAAAATTGCCATTGTGAGCATTTTATATTAACCTCTTTAAACATTGGATTATCCATTCTGAGCACAAATATATCATTCAGAGGAAATTATAGAGGCAAGGGATATGACAGCAGCTGTGTAGTTTGCCTAATGATTCTGGACTCCCAACATTCTCAGCTTGGTAGTACAGAAGATGAGGACTAGGAATTATGTGAGGTTGTGAGAAGAATATAAATGTCTTGCAAACCAAGGAAAAAAAATAAAGACCCTAAAGATTAAGCTTTCAAAGTTGCTGGTGAAATGGTTTCTTCTGGGTTGTTGAAAAAGTTTTTTTCGGTAAGTCACTACATTTCACTGTCTGAGGCTTTCCAATTTTGGGACTTTATGACCTTTATTAAAAGAATCATGAAAATCAGCTGTTCTTAGTTCTTAGACAACAGAATCAGAGGAAAACACACACATATATATTATACCTATACATACATTTGTTGAGTGCACATATAAACATTAAGAAAACATCAAACACTGGAACTGAACATCAAGGAGACCTGAGAATTGTCTATTGTTAAATGTTTAGACAATTTTCCATCTAAGATTATATGAGCTAATTTCTGTCAGGCACAATGTTTGGTATATATCTTGTTTTTAGCAAATATTGAAATTTGTGGAATTCAGACAGAGGATTAAGCATAAGTATTAAATCTTTTAAAGTTCATATTTGGTGCTTTTTGAACCTCAAATTTGCTTTTCAACCTTTTGTTGTCTTATTTTAATAGACCTAAAGTATATTTAGCAAGATAATCTGTAATTGAAAAAATAAAATACAAAAGTTGATAATGGGATGGGCAGAGCACGAGTTCTACAAAGGAAGTGGAGGGCAGTGTGAGCCCTTCCAGATTTCCTCTCTGTTATTCTTCAAGTGTTACTGCAGGAAAATTTCAAAGAACAGAGAGATAACTAAAGTGATGACTGTTGCCCTCCCTCTTTAATAGACTGGTGATGATTTACACACAATACACAGTTGCATTCTGCTCTGATTATATAGTCATCTATTCGAGGAGCAATGTTTGAACACCTATTACATGCCAGGAATTGCTACTATAGGTACATCAGATGCATCAGCAAATAAAACAAAGACCCCTACCCACATAGAACTTACATTCTAGCAGAAAGGTCATGGTTTCTAGAGAGGCAATCTTTGAGATGCCCAGAATATGAACTTTTTTTAAAAGATCACATTGTATTCTCCTCTTTTAACAATTTATTTTCCTGAATGAGTTAAAAAATGTCAGTGGTCATATGAAATGTACATTTAACATTAAAGTTAAAATACTTTTACAAATTAAATAATGGTAATTTCTTGCCTCAAAAAGTGAAATCTGCTAAACTTATATTTGTCAAATCTCAATCATTAAGATGTGATTTATGTATATGTCTGTATTGATAAAACATCCTTCTAGGAAGGATTTTCTTTAATTTATGGGTTACAGAGCACAAGGCACTTACAAGTTCACTTCCCTTTTGGAGAGATGAAAATTCCATGAACTATTATTTGTGGTTAATACTACATGAACTTGTTCAAGGACCAGGAAAAAAAGTCATAGAAAAATAAAAGGATTTTCTATTGCAATATTGCTTCCCTGAAATATTTGGCTAGAAGACACATGACTTATAATACAAAAGCTTGTATTCATCAGTTAATGGAACCAGTGTAGAAAAAAAAAAACAACAACAAAAAAAACCCAGCTTTTAAATGTGTGACTTCTTTTCTAGACACTCATCACCAAAAACCTTTTCAAAGTCAATAACTTTTAAAAATTCTGATGGGTCATGTCCCAGTATATTGCATGACTGATTTTGTACGAACAGATGCAGTATACATAGGTCTTAGAAAAGGTCCTTATAGTAAAGCTCTAAAAATGTTAGCAATAACTACTATTGATTAAGAGCCTACTAGGTACCAGTAGTAGGCTTGTAACTGTGTATCAGTTACTTCATTTAATAATCTTCAAAAGCTTATGAAGTGAATCTTGACATATGTTTTATAGATTAAGAACTCAAGATTCTGTGAGCACCAAAGCATGATTTGAACCTCAGCCCAACTCCAAACTTCATTCACTTTCCACAATGCGATAATGCCTCTCTCAATAAGAGTTTGAATGAATGGGAAGATAAACAATTTACACTGCCTTACTGATACAGGGTTTTATGAGAGCTTCTTTACTAATACATAGTTCTTTGGTACTAAGACCAAAAAGGTGGTTGTCAAACTAAGAGTATCTATAAATTTTAATGGGACTAGAAGGCTCACTAGGTATTTTCGATTTACTTTATGAGGGTTTTTTTTTTTTCTGATAAAATAGACAAGCAAATAGAATATTCAATATATTGTTTCAAAACTATATTCTAAGCATTGAACTATAAATGACAGTACAAAAATTTCATATAAATACAAAATGAAGTTTTGTTATGTGTGTGAAATGAATTCATTTCAGGTTCACAGAAAGGCAAAATGCTCTAAAGTTAAACTCATTAAAATATTATATCTATAAAACTGATATTGTTTGGCTGATAGTGTGCATAAAATCAATGGAAGGTAGAAGAGAGTTTGGCCCAAAGGTAGGTACAGGCATGCATTTCAAGACTGCATAATTTTGTGTTTGATGGCTTAGGCTGCTACTGTATATTTTTGTTTAAAAAAAAAAATTGCATTTTCTAATATAAAACCTCAGCAGGCATGCACTTGGCTAACAGGGGTAAAACTCTGTCCCAGTTTTCCATAATGCATTCACGAAAGGATTTGAAGCAACCAACAGTTACTGCAGAAGGAAAACGAAAAAATGTTCTCTGGCATTTTTTAAACAAACACAAAAGTTCAAGCTCTAAAGCTATTAAGCTCTTTGGAGGCAACATAAACACCGGCTTATTTCTAAACCACTATAATCCCTGAATCAAACCCAACCTTCATTTTCTGTTGCAATTTTGCCTATATAATGCCCCAGACAGTGGGAGCTCATGAGGCAGGGTCACCAGCCCTGGGTCTCGGTTGGATTTCTACAGTAGCAATATCAGGGCCAAGGCCTTCATTTTCTTTCTTTTGGTTGAGAGATCTTACATAATAAGTACCTTTTTTTCTCCTCTGCTTAGTCTACAAAGACACCCTTTTTCTTGGGGGTAAAGTACTACCTCTTTTCAAGTTATTTTTCTTCAGAAAAGGGAGAAGCATTTCCAGGGAGGATGTGGTTGACATATTTGTCTTCTGCATGAGCAAGCGGAAGGAAATACTTCCCAAGAGATAGTTTGATTTATGCAGGAACTCCTGGGAAATTATAACATGTCATGTGATCACTATGCTAAGGGCAACCTCAAAGGAACAAGGTTTGCCCTCTACCTGTCGGACAGGCTGCTTACAAACCACCGAACAACAACAACAAAAAAGTGCAAATGGAGCTCCTTTTATACTTCTGGAGATAAAGTTTCCCACAACTTCTTTTAGTCCTCCACAGTCAAGATATTTTCCTATTTTCCTGGTTTTGTCTGAAATCCTTTTTGCCATCATCAATTTATTTATTTTTTTTAATCCTCCTCTCAATAGAGAGAGACCACCTGGCCATCATCACTTGAGCAATATCCCCTCGGGTTATTTTAAAATATGGTAATAGCACAATGGACATGATGCACCAGGAAGCCGCAATTCCCTAAATGGACACAGAAGTCCTGAAAAGGATGAAGTATGGGGGAATGTTACTCAACTGACTATTTACACAGCTACAACCAGGCCCAGTAATTACAGGTTAGCAGTGCACACTCACAGATCAATGCAAGGACAGTCTTTTCTCCCATCTCCAGTCCTGTACCAGCAGTCAAATGCACAACAGATGATCAATACTAGCAAAGGCTACCAACCCTGATAACACCAAGGCCCATTTGTACAGAGATAAATATTGGTAAGGTGCGCAGGAAAAGAAGGCAAAGTTAACCAGATAGACCTATAAGTAAATTTCATGAAGCAAGAATAATTTTTATGTTTTGAATTTTACTTGTGGGTGCTTAATATGTATTAAATAAGTAATGAGAATTAATATTTATTTACAGCACAATGGTGATTTGCACCTCAATTGATGATTGCAGAGCTCTGTAGATGAAAGCTGCAGTACATAATTCATGCAAATATTTTTTAAACTATACTGCTAATTAGTTAAATTTTAAGATTCACCTTTTACTACTAAGAATTCCTTTAGAGGAATTTTGAGCAAGGCATTTAATCTCCTCATTTGTAATACAAGAAAGTTGAAATAGATTATCTCTAAGGCCCTTTTAACTAATATTTTGTGTTCTAATTAACTATACAGAGGGAGAAAGAGAATTTTGAATGTAAAGATTCTGGAGTGGATTATATAGAATTGTTCAGACAATAGAGGCATTTAAAAAAAAAGATTCCATTTATTGAATACTTATCATATGCTAGGAACTATATGACCTACCTTCATATATTTTCTCATGTTTATCTCAGAAAAGTTCAATGATTTAGGCATTGATATAATCCTCATCAAAGGAAACCAATGCTCAGGAAAATTTAATAAATTGCTTAAGAACACATGGGCAAAAACTAGCAGAACAGGAACTTGAACCCAGCTCTCTTCGGTTCCAAAATCTATTTTCTTAATCATGACTAGGCTGCCTTTCACATGGCTTCTCCATAATCCCATGCTCTGAGGAAAGTCTGAACTTTTTCTTATACACTTCCTAGTCACCCCATGATCTTCCTGTTTTCCCTTGGCTCAGAGCCAAGGTTCTTTTCATCTCAGAAAACCTAGTTTCCTTTAAGTGAGAAAGGAGATCCTCATTTCTTCTCAGTGTTCATGCTCAAATATCTGTGTACACAGGATGAGACAAGTGACACACCCAAGTGTAGATCGATCGTTCGCCTGCACTATGGATAAACTAGCAAGGGTCCCTCTTTCAGGTACTTTCTTTCCTCCTCCCTTCGTTCCTTTGTCCACTATGCAAGCAATTAATGCAGTCTAATCTTTAATAAGTCAATTTAGTCCAGCCCACATAGCTATTTTGCTTCTCATAAATCAATTAATTCAGCTCACATTGAGGGGACTGTCAGGCTTATTATAGTGTCTACATTGTTCTATAAGAAATAAGATAGTAAGAAGTATTTTTAGAATAAAATCTCATCTTTCTCTTCGTAGAATGGGGGCTGGTAGTTGTGCTGCTGTTGCTAGGAGTTCCTTGTCTTAACCAGAGGCTTTGCAAGATGACTTAGTAGTCATTTACAATATTTAGTTCATGGGAGGGGAGTAAGCTGACTGAAGCCCACAGAGCTTGGCTTTTACTGGGCACAAGAGATTTGAATGAGGATGCAACAATCCTGGGGTAATAGCTCTCAACGCTTTCCCTTGCACAATTCTATAGGAACAGGTGGATCCTACTGAAGAATATAATGTCTAAAGCTTCAAATGACCTTTAGTTGGTAGGAATTATTTTTACCTATTAAAGTTCTTCAACCAGGTTAGCACGGTAAAATTTAATTTTGTTAAATTAAGACTTGAAACTTAGATCCAAATATTCCCATAGCTCTATCCGAGAATGGTAATAGAACCACACATATAAACTGAATTTAAAGAATTTCCTTAATAAATAGCACTAATGAATCAATAATATGGCATAATTGCTCACAAAACCCATTGCTGAAATACCTTAAGTGAGAGGCTGATGCTGTTGCTTTTCACTACATTTTCCAGATGATTGGGCTCAATACTAGTATACTCCTACTAAACTACTATGTTAAGGAAAATAAAATCTTTAGTGTATTCTAGGAAGAGTGTCAAAATGACACATGGATTAGAAACCCTGCCACATAGGAAGTAGTAGAAGGATACTGACTTATTTGTTTAGAAAAGGGAAGACTTCTTTGGAGGCAGGAAATCCCTGCCTTGAGAAAGGTGAGCAATGTAGGATGAACACTAAGTATTTCTGATCTCTTATGTAAGAGGGATCAATCAATATGACTCCAGGGACTGAATTAGGGTTAATGAGTAAAACCAAAAATGGCCAGAGTATAATCAAGTATAAGGAAATACTTTTTAATAGCTATAGCTATGTAAAAATGGGAGACACTAGGTTCTTCATCTTTAGAGATGTATGAACAGAAACTGAGTGTCCAGGTTGCAGTAATACTGTAGCATTGGGTTTAGAGAAAGAAGGCAGTAAATAATTCATAGTTAATGTTCCTTTCTATGAAAGACTACAATTCTATAGTTTATGTTCTCACTAGGAATATGATCTATGTTTGTTTGATTTCCTTGAAAAACAACATGAACTTAAAAAAAAAAAAAAAAGGCAGAGAAATGTGAGGGATGGCACAGTGGCAAGTACAGGTTTTCACTGCAGCAGTGGGAATTTATCCTCCACGCTGGCGTGTTGATAACAGCAATATATTTCCCTTCACTCTGAAGAAGTATCTAAAGATCAAGGCCTATGTATCTTTCATAATATCAGATACTAGACTATTATTTATTTCTCCAGAAACTGATCAGCAAATTTGCATTTGGGCTGCCAAATTGAGTAATTCAATAACATTGTGTAAGTTTGGCTAACCTGTCTGCAAAAGATACTCCTGTTGTAATACAATGAATAGCTGTGCTTTCATAACTTTTTCAACTGATTCAAAAATTGGTGTAAGGCTCCACTATTATATAAACAAATCATGTGGAATTTAAGATATAAAATTTTAAGGTACAAATTTATCCTAGAAAACACTCAACATTATGCATTCAGAATAGCAAGAAACTCCCTTTTGAGAATCCTCATTTTTTTTGCCTTTCTTCAGTTTTTGATCACTATCCTTCTTGTCTAAGAGGCAAATTAAATTGCCCCCATGTTCAGCTCTTTGTTAATGGAAAAAAAATGAAATCTCTTTGTGAATTCCATTGTTAACATAAAAATCTAATTTTGAATTCACAGTTACATCTAATCTTCTACCACAGATAATATCACAACTATCAATTAATTGTATTTCTTTTATATTTTGGTTGAAATGAAGATTTTAAAAATTGCACATGGCCAAAATGAAATTTTTGTAATCTTGGAAACATTAAGGTTTCCCTGGCATCTGAGTTTTATAAAGATCTATGGTCTTTTGTGTATAAGCAGAAAAACAGGATTGCAATCTAAATCATCTCTTTTTTCTAGATAGAGGGAATTTTCACCTCTTTGACATACTATGTATTATTTACCATATGCTAAGTTATGCTGCAGTAATAAAAGATTGTCCAAATCATCTGTTGTGTAAAACAATCTTTTTTTTTTTCTCTCATTACATACCTACTGTGGGCTGGACCATCTGGAAGACCTCTGCTCCATCTCTTATTTATTCAGTGACCTAAAGTGATTGAACAGCACCAATGTGGGATTGCTGATGTCATGGCAGAGGGAAAAGGCACACTGTCACTTCTGCTCACATTCCATTGGCCAGATCAAGTCACAATCAAGACATCAGTCAATGGGGTGGGCACGCATCCAGAAGAACTATGTCAGCTACTGGCTACTGAATGAAACACTAGAAGTATCATAAGGATACTCAAAATGGACTAAAAGTCATTGTGATTGAATATGTCCTGGAAATGTTCTATCTCATCTACTTTGCTCCTTCTCTACTATTTGACTGATATAATCAATTGAGAGACTTTTTTTTTTTTTACCAAGTTGCCAATATTTCATTATTTGTTAATCTGTCCTTAGCCTCTGCTAATCTCAGATTATTTGCCTATAAAATGACAGTTCAATAAATCTTCACTGTGAATAACAAGGGAAAGTGGTACTTAACACAAGGCTTTTTCCCCTTAAAGAGAATATAGTACTACACGAAGCTTACAAATATTTTTCTCATTAACACTTCATATAGTAAATACATATTAATTCATGTTACTATAATTTACAATGGAGTGTCTAAACTACTATGGAATTATACCTCACAGCTACATGAAGACTTGGAGAGTTGCTGGGAAGTAATGTGATTATCACAAGCAACAGCAGGGAAATAATATAATTTGTTGCCTACTATAAAATGCTACCTGATTTTTCTTAGAAGCTTGGCAGGTTGAAATAATTTTTTTTAGTCAATTTATTAGATTTTTTAAAAATATCACCAATTCCCTCTTCGCTTTCTTACATGAAGAACTTTTTAACAAGTAGGTGTAAAATAGCAGCAGGCAACTAAAGTTATGGAGAACTTTTTTGAAGAGAAATCTTACAAAATTAATTAGGATAGCTACATTCTAAAGAGCATTGATAAGATTACTGTCCTAATAATTTGTGGTTGGTTACCTTGAAGTACACTTTGAAATTTAAGTTGATACATAAAAGGAGCAAGAGAAGAAGGGAGGAAATGGAGGGAGGGTAAGAAAGAGACAGTAGGAGAGGCAGGTGAGGAGAGAGAAAAAATGTCATCAGAGAGCAACAAGATTATTTCTACTGGTAGCATAGATCTATCAAAACATGGGAGATTAAAGTGATGCCAGGTGCTGATATAAAGCTACTTTTTTTTCTCTATCACAAAGTAACACCAGATGACAATAACTTTTACTTAAAAAGTTTTCCCACTATAATCCCCCAACTAGGCATGGTCTTTTTCTTCTTCTTTGGCTGTCCTGCTAACCTTAAAACACTGTAGTTGTATGTAAGTAGGTGTGCAAGTTGCCTGGGGTTTTAACGTCAGTGGCAGCTGCACTGTTTTCTGGGTTCTTATTCTGAGCCCAGAATAGATATCTTGGCTCTCTTGAAATTATGTGTCCAAATCCTTTTTGTCCCTTAGGAGCCAGAGTGTTCATATATTATCTCTTTTTTCCATATTCCAAGGCACCACTGTGAATTTTATACTACTTAGTTATTTGCATGTTATATTCAAACATACACACAGATGCTCTTAAGAATTAAAATATAATAAAACAAAAACTAAAGATATGACAGTATTAAAAACAAGATAATACATCCATGGACTCACCACTGAATTATAATTTCACAATTATAAATGCAATTTTTGAGCTCTTTCCATATTTAATCAGTAAAACAGCCTCAGGGTGAAAAAAAAACGAAAATACATTCCGTACATTATCATTATTGTCTTTAAATATCTTACCTCAACATTCAGGTGTCTCTGTGCATGGAGCCAACCAGAAGCAAACGCCAAGGAAGGAGGTAGAAACTGAGTACGCAGTCTCGCTAGAAACCCCATAGCCAGTGTCGTGACTCACAATCAGGAGGACACCTAAAACCAGGGAATTCTCCCTGAGAGCAAAGGGTTTATACCCTGCATTAGGACCTAACTCAACACCTTCACCTCAGAGATAACACCCTAAATATCTAGCTTTGAAGACCAACATGGCTCCCTCCCGCGAGACTTGAGACCCACGAGACCCGAGACGCGCGAGACCTGAGACCCGCGGGGCCGTGCGAACCGAGGAGCAGCTCTTAAAGCGGCCCTGCGCAGATTCGCCCGCTCCGGGGCCCAGTCTCTACGTGAGATTCGTGAGACTCGTTTTATAATTTTAAAGCATTGGTCTGAGGGGCTGGGGCCTGCTGGGATCCTCTCCAGTGTCAGCGCCTGTTGGATCCCACCTTTTGGTCTCCCTCTGCCTTGCTAAAGTGGCAGGTGTCATCTTTTTTTTTTTATTTTTCCTTTTCCACAGGTGCCATCTTTGTGCTTCAGCTGACAGACGCCATCTTGCACACTCTCCTTCTGCCTTGCTATAGCTGATGGGAGGATCATCTTTCTTTTCTTTCTTTTTTCTCCTTTTTTTTTAAATTTCCCTTTTCCCTTTATTATTCTTTTCTCCTTTTTTTCACCCTATCCCTTCAGTTCCAACCAGTGAGTACCATCATCATGCTTCCCTCCCTCGCACCTCAGAGTGCCATTGTCTCCCAAAGGGGCACTTCTACACACATCTAGTGCCCCGGTTTTTACATCTGGTGGCCTGAGTTGCAGCTGCTGCCCAAAAGATGCTCCTTGATCACCTGGCTCTGGAGGCCAGGTGTGCCTGTTTTCCTAGGTCCCAAAGGACTGTAACAATCAGAGAGAGAGTTTTTGGCAGACCACCACTGCCAGGGCACTGCACAGACAACGACTGACAAACCTTCAATCTTTCTGAGAAAGAGGCCTATTTTCTTGTCCAGGAGCTTTGGCCTGATGAACAGGCATCTGGTTTGGCACACTTACAGGGACCTACAGAGGTGATCTCAGGGAATGGAGGCTGGTAGATGTAATCTTTGCATTCTCCCTGGGCCTTACTCCAGCACTCCGGTATCTTCCAGGAAGGAGCTTATACCCTTATCTGGTGCCTTGAGTTTTGCAGCTGCTGCCAGGGGACACCTTTATATTGCCTGACTATGGTGACTAGCAAGCTTATATGTGCAGGTGTCACAGGACTATAACCAACAGAGAAAGAGTTCTTAAATTGCTACCACCCCCCAGGGCATAGCAAGAGGCAACAGACCTTCCAATCTTTCTGAAAAAGAGGCCTATTAGCTTATCATCAAAGCTGTAGCCTGAGAGGCAGGCTTCTAATTAAAGACATTTTAAGGGCTGTCTTTAATCCCTTTTTAAGACGTGGAGACTAGGCACTATCTTTTCACACTCCCTCTGCCTTTCTCCAGAGCACCAGAATCTCTCAGAGGACACATATATGTCTGGTACTCAGTTTTTACATCTGGTACCCTGGTTCTAATGGATACTGCCCAGGGTATACTCCTTGATCTGCTGGTTCTGGTGGCCAGGGGTACCTGCATTCCTGAGTCCCATGGGATTGTGACAATCAGAGAGACAGTTCTTGGCAGGCTGCCACCCCCAGGGCACTACACAGGCAGCAAACTGAAACTGACCTCCAGCCTTTTTGTGAAAGAGGCCTACTTGCTAATCCTGGGGCTTCAGCCTTAGGGGCAGGCTTCAGGCTGGGCACACATCTAGAGACTACAGAGGTGGTGTTAAGACACAGGTTAGGGCATGCCGTCATCATACTCCCCCTCTGCTTCACCACAGCTCACCAGCATCTCTCAGAAAGGAGCTTGTACACTCATCTGGAGGCCTGATTTTTGTGACCGCTTCCCAGGGGACACCTCCAGATTGCCTGGCTCTTGGGGTCAGTGGGGCTTACACTTGTGGTGGTCCCAGACGACTGTTATATTTGCATTCTTTAAACTACTGCCTGAGGATCTGACTTCCAATCAGCCTAAATCTAGGTACTGACTAAGATCCTGCCATTTGGGACACTGACTGGTCTTGACACACCTTTGAGTACTGGGAACTACTAAAATTAAAATAAGCTGCTTTGATAATCACAAAGGTTCCAGAGACAACCAAGAGCTAGAGTAGAGTTGAAAGATAAGGTGCATCACCTGCACAAGGCCGAACTTCAAAACTGGGAGAAGTGGATGTTTTATCTAAAGCACAGAAACCAACACACTTAAGTAATGAAAAGATAGAGGAATATATTCCAAACAAAGAACAAGGTAAAACCTCAGAAAAACCCTTAATGAAACAGAGATAAGTAATATACTGATAAAAAAAAAAAAATCAAAGTAACAATCATAAAGATTGGATAAATACAATGAGAATTTCAACAAAAATATGGGAAATATAAGAAAGTTCCAAACAGAAGGCACAGAATTGAAGAACATAATTATTGAATTGAAGACTACACTAGAGTAGTTCAATAATAAAGGAGATAAAGCAGAAGAAAGAATCACTGAACTCAAAGGAATTCAGCTAATTGGAGCAGAAAAAAAAAGAAAAAAAAAGTAAATATAGCTTACAGGACGTAAGGGACAATATCAAGTGAGTTAACATTCACATTATAGCAGTCACAGAAGGAGAGAAAAGATCAGAAAAATTAATTTGAAGAAATAATGGCTGAAAACTTCCCTAGCATGGGGAAAGAAGCAGACATCCATATCTAAGAAGCCAGAGAGTTCCAAATAATATGAACCCAAAGAGGCCCACATCAAGACATGAGGTAATTAAAATGTCAGAAGTTAAAGGAGTGAGAGAAAAACAAATTGTTACATATAAAGAAATTCCTATAACACTATCAGCAAGTTTTTCAGCAGACATGTTGCAGGCCAGAAGGGAGGAGCACGATATATTCAAACTGCTGAAAGAAGAAAAAATTCTAACCAAGAATACCCAATTCTGATAATTATCATTCAGAATTAAAGGCAAGACTTAGAAGTTTTTTGCACAAGCAAAAGCTTAGAGTTTGTCGCCACTAAACCGGCTTTACAAGGAATATTAAATGGACTTTTTTAAGCTGAACAGATTTTGGATAGTTTTAACTCTTGGATAAAAACAGAAAAGTCAACATTTTTATTTATTCAACTATTTGATAGGCAATACAGGCCCCAAGGTTCAGAAAAAAACAAACAAACAAAAAACACTTCTTCCCTGTTAAAGTTAAAAATGGCTGGGGAGTGAAACTACAATGATTGCTGCTACAATACCATATGGATTTAAGTCTGGTCTATATTATAAAGGCTGAGGGAGCTTTAACCTCCTTCTACCATTCCCTGCCACCACTCCCTCCACCCTCCCATACACACTGTTCTTGACTTAAAGCCAAGGTTTTGCTATACATTTTGGAGAATAGTCCAAATAGTCTCCTGCTCTCTTGTCTATAAAAAAGAGTCTATCTTGGGAATCATGTCTGTGAAAGAGTCCACCCTCATCTGCAATATAATCCAGGAAAGCTATGTCACTGTATATATCCAGAGCTCTTAAAACAAAGCCATGTTGTATGCAACACTCTTCCACAGGACAAAATGTACTGGAAATTCCCATGTGCAAGATGTGGTCCTGCTATTGTGAAGATGGCTCAGGGGAGTAAGAACGGTATGAGAGGTGAGAATATGAGAACACAAGAAGAGACCGCCAAAGAGAGATGTCAGAACGGGGATGTGTCAAGCTTTGGTCCCATTTTCTGTACAGCTGTGCTATATAGGTGATGAACTAGCATTTATCGAATCATGTTCAGCCCAGGTCACAGGACAGCGAAGGTACAAATAAAAACAATAATACCTCAGGCCTGCCCTCACCCAGGACTTGTGTTTTTAAGAGTTGAAAATCACTAAGATCTGTTCTCACACTTTCAAGGACTTAGAAGAATATGAAAGAATATGCATTTTGTGACCCCTAATTACCCATAATCAAGGAGGAGGAGAATCTGTCTTCCTCTGTCTCTTGTCTCTTTCGCAATCATCTATCTCAGACTTGGTTGGAGGAGAAAGTCCTCAGACCAGCTCCATCTTCCTCCTGAGCTCAGGAAGGTAGGAGGGAGCACCAGTGGTGGTGACTTTGACATATGCCATTCATTCATTCATTCATTCATTCATTCTTTCCAACAATCATCAAATAATCTGCCTAATATTGGGGTAAGTTACTTAGTAAACTCGTCAAATAGTTATTGGGTTAGAAGAGAGCTCATAGATGTTCACAGTCCATATTTTTGGTTGTTTGAAATTAACAAAGCATATAGACATCATCTATAATGTCCATTTGTCCTGTATCCCCAACATAAACTACATATGATACCTTCCTTCATAAAACATAACTCTACAGATTATTTTATTTTTCATTTCAGAAGTCATTTTTTATAGGGACGGAGGCCAAATTGCAATGGAGAAACAGAGTATTGCAAAAGAGGTGTTAACTATAAGAGCCTCACCACAAGGCAAGGGTGAGAGCAGAGATGGACAGTGTCTACACACTGCACTGAGCTGCCTTCTCCTCCGAGAAAAACAGCACATCCTCTATTGATTTCCATGTCTTAATGAACCAGATGTAATTATAAATACTAGGGTGAGAATGACATTGAAGGAAATTGATTTTGAAAAGAAACAGACAACTATTTCCATCGGATGAAAGTTTCCCTCAGTGAAGACTGAGCAGGCAGGGAGTAGTAGCTAAAGGATAAACTTCCCATGTTTCCTGTCAGCTGCACACAAGAACATTCTCTTAGTAGAGTTAAGTTTAAAATTTACATCACTCGATGCTTGTTTGAGATTTAATGTTGAGCCTAAGTGAAAAGACTTACTCCAGGGATTAGGTAAAAATGTTCAAGTCAAATATGATAAACTTCTAACTTTCTTGTGACAGATAATGACTGAATTGGCTTAGAAATTACACTCTAGCCAAAAACACACTGCTTTAAACAAGCCTTTGGTCTGTATGATTAAATTAATAAAAACACTATGAATTTAAGCCTAATATGTGTAATATGATAAAAAGCAAGTATACAAAATTCTTGACAACCTCACCTGAAACAGCAAATGTTCTAATAACCTCCAAAATCCTTGAGATTGACAAGGTACCATCTTAATTCATGTGCCATTCCTTTAGAGTAGGGACTCTCAAAAAGGCAAGCTAAGTTGCTGGCACAGGCAGACGGCCCTTTAGCAAATAAGACTCTAATAAAGCTGGCCTATGCACATCTGTTTCACTGTGTTATAGAACCCCAGACTATGATGCCATTAACAGTTCCTGAGTTATGTAGAAAACCACACCAGTTACATATATTTTCTAAGAGAATTAAAATTCCCCCTCCAAACTAATAAACTCCAAAGTAGTTAATCCTTTAATGTTCATTACAAAATACATAAAATGAGAAGAAAACACTGTAAGAGCCACTCTACAGGGCCAGAACCCAGAAGGGCTCATGGTAAAGATATTGGAATGAAACTGAAAATCTAATGGAAATTTTCTAACGAATCTCTGTCATACACTCTCGCTCTTTGGACTTGAAAATCCATTTGACAGAGAACTGTGTGTGTGTGTATGTGAGGTTTTTTAATTCTAAAAACTATTGTAAGGAACAAAAGTAAAGAATAGAAAAATGGAGTATAACTGAAATGTGGGTTATGCTAATGGAAAACATGTCATTACAAATTTTTATAGTTTATGATTTTTAAAAATGTGCTTTTTACTCCTTCAACCTAATAGTTGAGACCCCACACAAGCAGCAAAATAATCACTTTTTTATAGTGGCCCAATATAAACTGAAACAAAGTTCATTTTAAAGCACACAGTATTTTAATAGTCTCCTCAAAACCAAGGAAATTCACCTTCCTTTTTTTTAAAGTGAACTTTATTGGGACTCTTACCCTCCAAAACAATTCAACTTTCAAAATTTACTGAGACATATTTTGGTTTTTGCCCCCACTACTTTTTCACTCTCCCAATTATTTTTTTATTCTACAACCACTGTGACTGCTCTTTTTCTTTATTATCTAGTTAAATAAATGGCTTCCTCAAACATTTTTTTACATAAAAAGGGAAGTAGAAACTCATTTCTCTTGAACTTTGCTTATCTTGATTTCTTCCAGTCCTGTAAGGCTTCTGTAAGTCTGTAAGATTCCCAAATTAATTTTTTTTCAAACTCTATCATCTGTTTTTACTACTTAATTCCAGGCACTTTGAAAATTCCAACTTTGTACTACTTACTTTTTTTTTTTTTTTGGCAGTCATTTCCTCCCTTCTTTACGCTTTCATTTATTCCTATTTTATTTTCATCATTCCTCTCTCATGGCCTAGTCTTCTACTTCTCTCTTTCCTCTTTTATTCTTATTTTTTGTCTACATGATTGAGATCCATTTTAAGCATTTCCAAAATCATTTTCACCCATAATTCTTTTCACAGGGTGTTAGCCTGTTAGAGAGGTGACAGTAAATTTTGTGGTACAAATTCATAAACAGTAAAAAAGCTTGTCAGTCTTTTTTGGATGAATGGGCTTTTTAAGTCTGAATTAAATAGTGCAATTGTTAATTATCTCTCTTGATAAGATATAACTCAAAGTAAAGCATGAGTAAATAAAGCAGTATACCCACTCTTGACAATATAGCATTCATCTCAAGATTTTTGCCCTCATTGTCAAACCCCTTATAATAACTGAATTTATTAAAATTTTAAATCTTTTTCTTTTTCGATAATCTCCTTTCTCAGAATATAGAAGTTACTGGTGACTAATGATAAAGAATATTAAGAAACTAAGGAAAAAACATTTTTATATCAAAGAATTCTAGTAGATAGAATGATTATTCTCTTAGTCTGTAACTTACACCAATACTAAGCTTCTACAAAAATAAGAAATGTGTTTCTTAACTTTAATTAATGTTCACTTGGAACTAAACAATGTAAAATACTACAGATGTCTTTAATTTTCTTTTGTTTCCTATTTCTAAGAGAAAGAAAGGAAATATTAGGATATAACATCTATACATGGAAGGGAGCTCCCTTAAAATAAAACTAGTCTTCTTAAAGAATACGTAATCGTTACTTCCCTACACTGCGAGATCACTGAGGGAAAGGCCCAAAATGTACTTGTTTTTGTGTTTGGTCTAACTGGCCTATGACATTGTAGATGCTCAGTAAATATTTGTTGAATAAATGAAGATGATTATAAGTATTAAACATTTTAAATGAACCCAATCTTAAATGGATAAATTGGGAAGATATTTGTAAGTTATTTAAGTTATATCTCAAAGTACCAATTAATACTTTGTATGCTACTGGTATTCAGGATATAAATGACTTTAGATTAATCGTCATAGAGTATACATTCAGTGTCAACTCCCATCTTTCCCTGAGGTACATGTTGAAATTCCCCTTCTTTGTTGCTTTTCAATGGGCTGCCTAAGGAAAATTGGGTTAATATCTGATCTTACATGGTGCATTTTACAATCATAGAAACTTAAGACCCATGTAATTAAATGACAACCCTTGCAGATTATCGGAAGTAAAATTAAGATCATACACAAGCTTTCTAATTCTGGGGCAGTCCTTTATGATCCAAGTCAACCCTAGATTAATGACTTGGAATCTAGGTTGGGTTGCTGAAGATCTCAGCATGTCATGTACACAGCCCAGGTTTGATTAAGCCCACACACATTTTGCCAAGTGATTAATCTTCATTAAAAGCAAAAATATCCTGAAAGTTCTAATATAATTCGAGTCATTGAAGTCATCAAGGTTAATATTTAAGAATTATAGAATCTCCAGGAAGCCTTTTCACTAGATATTTTGAGAAAATTATGATAAGAAGGACACAAAAAAAATTGAGAGAAAAACAAAAGAGGCAAATGAAGAAACATATCAAATAAAGTGTAGTCAAGTAATTTAAAAACTGCATGTATATACTCATAAAGAGGGAAAGTGAAGAAAAGTACTCCCCCAAAATTAAAATATCACTTCCCCTTAGAAGGTTACTTTTCAAGTACTAAAGGAAAAAAATCTATTTTCTGTTCCTTCCTTTCTTCCTTCCTTCCTGCTTTCCTTTGCTCCTTCCTTCCTACCGTCCTTCCTTCCTTTCATTGTGTTTTTTTTCTTCTTCCTCTCTTTCTTTTGTTTCATTATATTCTATACACTGTTTTGACACTGGTTGGAGAAGGACAAGAAGGAGACAGAAACAGACAGAGAAAGAGAGAGAGAGTTCTTCATTTTCATGTTGCTTACATTCTGGTGGCAAGGATAGTCAGCAAATACAGAAAGTTAAAAAGACAGTTGAGCATGAAGTATGTTAAACAGTAATAAGTTCTGGATGAAAAATATCAAAGAAAAGATATGGCATTTCTGGACAAGGAGGTGGGATCTAAAAAAAGTGACTTTTGAGAGGTTATTTGGGAGAAGACTTGAAGGAAAGAAAAGGACTGGCTTTCAGATTCTGAGTTATGAGCATCTCAGGTCCAAGGAACATTAGGGAGGCCAATGAGGCTGTAAGAACTGGAAAGGTACAGAGATGAGGGAAAATCATGCACAGGGATAGAATCATGGCTTTTTTCTTTGACAAAGGAGTGACTGGAAGGTTTTGAACAGAAGGGTGACATGATTGAACTTACATTTAAAATGATCACTGATTATTGTGATGAGAATATAGTTTGGAGAGGGGAAGGGCATAAATTGTAAGTACAAGTAAATGAATTCTTGATATATTTCATAGTAAGCCAATGGGATTTGCTGATGATTTGATATAGGTTGTAAGGGGTGAAAAAGAGTTAAGGAGTACCATGAGGTTTGGGGCAGAAAAACTAGAAAAATAAAGTTGCTATAAACTCAGATTGGAAAGCAGGTTTGGGGCCGATGGCTGGACATACCTGACATATTAAGCTTGAGCTACTTCTTACATATCCAAGTAGAGATAGGAGATATACAATCAATGACTCCTTCAGGTATTTCTTCTTGCCCTCATTCGAGGCACTGTAAATGTGACAGCTTATAGTTAACCTGAAAAATACTGTAAGGATGATGTTATTTAGTTCAAATACATTTAAAGATGCTGAGAAGTATATCATATGCAGTCCATTGATATTTTTCTTTGGTTTGAATTGAGGCTGACTGGCTGCAGAAAACTAAAAATACATCACGCTGAAAAATGGACACACAGAACATTGCGTGTGTGTGTGCTTTTCACAGTTTTCCATGACATTTTAGCTAAGTGTGGAGGATATTGTTTTTCTTTTCCTTACACTTGGTATGGCTAACATTGAATGCGTGGGGATTACAGTCATACCATGTGACAGATTGCAGTGTCACATACACAGGATTCTGTCTCCACTGCAGGGATGAACAGAAGGACATTGTGTCTATGAGAAACTATTCAGCTGTAAACAGTATCATAAAGCCACAGTGCAAATTAAAAAAGTTACCAGGCAAAAGTACAGCTTCCTTCAGGTTCTTTTCTTGTTACCATTACCTTAAATTATATATTTTTTTCTTCTTTAGTTCAAGCTATACACACCACTGTTGGAACAGTCAGTTATATATAAAAATATTCTATGTTATTTTGTGTTAAAGATAGCATTCAACAAAGCTTAACGTTTACTTTGGGACAAGTTGATTTGCTTGGAAAATCAAGTAATGATATCTATGAGTAGAAAAGAAGTATGGAGAATAGAAAAAAGGACACACATTGCTCAGATAAAACTGTATTTAAAATTTGGAAGCCAGATATGTCTCATTGGGGGGAAAAGCCCCAAGGCCATTATAAGATGAGAATAATCTTATCATGGAGTCCATTACGTGACATTGTGTAGAGTCTGCCCTTCTTGTTCCTCTTGGGGTACAATTGTACCTTCCTAGAGAAAGATCAAGAAAGGCAAAGAGGCCAACATTAAATGTCTTGGTTCTTCAAGTGGTATATATCACTAGCCTTGAGAAGAAAAAAGAAGTTTTAAGAGAAGAGCTAAATTTTGATCAATATGAATTATGGGATATTTTGAAGTTTATTTATGCTTTTTCTGTCACCCAGTCCGAAATTAGTATCTTAGAGCCACAGGCCAAGTGAGCAGATGACTTCACCTAGTTGTAGGGGAAAAAGCCTCTGTTTCTATTGTTCTCTCTTTCTTTCTGTCTCTTTTTCTGATTGTGTGGCTGTTTCTGTCATCTCTTCTCATGTTTCTCCTACAATAATATTGTTAACTTTAGAATTAACTGATCTATTTTCTAGATAAGATTGTTATGGTTTAAAATAAATTTTATTACTTGTTTCTCGACCTGGGTAAAGATACATTTCTTAGGCCTCATTTCATACTCAGTCAAGGGGAAGAGGAATCACATCCTGACTGATTTATGCTTTGTGCAGTAATCACTTGTCTATGTAGTATTCAAGGGATGAGATGACATTTAAATTCCAAGGTTTGGGTACACTGATCTGTAAGGTAAAAGCTAATAACTAGACCCTCTGAATCTATATCTTCAAAATTCATTGAAATGAGTTTGTGAAGAATAACATCTCTCATATTATTCTTATATATTGCTCTCGGTAGGTATTAATTAAACAATAAGAATAATTAAAACTGACTCCTTAGAGCCTCCTTCCTCTTAGGGAAATAATATGTACTAAGGGAAAGCCAAAATTAATTTAGCTTCATGTATACTCTTCCAAGCAACAAAAACGAATTAATAGCAATTTATAAGAATTAACAAGAACATCAGATTGACCTCATGAAATAAACTTTTTTGATTTTATTTAATTTTGCTTTTTTAAAGTATCTCTTTAATGCTTTAGATTCCATGATAAAATTAGGTCAATGAAGGTGATAACAGTTTAATGATGTGGTCAAAAGCATCCTAAGGAAATACAAAGTCAACAGTAATTCAACTTGTGTTCAAGATTTATAGTCACCAACTTCGTGGCACTGGAAAAAAATCCCATTAAGCATTTAGTGCATCTCTTTTTCTCCCTGGAGGAAAACAAAGTATTTATCTCCCTTTACCATGATTAGACAATTGTCACCTTTAAAAAACAATGTCCTTTTGTCCCTAAAGCAGCAACATAAAGAGAAAATCACAAAGCATTTTCTTCTGAACTTCTTGAGAATTACATTTGGTGGTCCTACCTTCACCATGGCATTTCCTGTGAGTACACAGAGATATACTTTTATTGAATGCTATTAGGTGTCGGCCACTGAGCTGTGCACTTCACCTACTTTAAACTTCTCAACAACTTCATAAGGTTATGTTTTATTACCCTCATTTTACAGATGAGAACACCAAGTTTCAGAAAATTTAAATGATGTTAAATGCTACAGTTTACAATGCTAGAGCCAGGATGTACAATTCTGAATCCAGAGATGGAGATCTATATACCATGATAAGTTATTTTGTTTTAAATTATGTGTGTGTGTGCGTGCATGTGCATACACATGCAAGCGTGTGCATATGCACGTATGTGGGGCAACCTATGCGAGCCAACCAAAAGAGCAGATGAGAGAATTGTTCTTCTGTCTTAGGTTCAGAAAATGAGATAATTGAATAGAATGCTGTTATGATTTAGGGCTGAGTTGCAACTTCGGTGTTGTGTAATCTACTGTGCACAAGGCAATTCCCTGGGTATAAGAGGGGAGCAAAATGGAAGGCTCTCAGGCCATGAAGCCTTTAAGTCATCAGCAGAGACCTGGACTTCACTTCAAAATATTTCTGAAAATGTATTTTTTTCTCCAATTTCTCTCATAACATTAGTCTAGACCATATCCTAACTAATTAAGAATTAAATAGATTAAACATTTATTAGCAGGTTAAACATTAATGATCTAAATTACAGTCAAGGAATTAGAAAAATAATAGAGTGAAACTAAAGAAAGTAAGAAAATAATAACGAATGGAAGAAAAATTAACCTAATGGGAGACAAAAAAAAAAAATGGAAGCAAAAGAAAAATAGAGAAGAGTAATGAAATAAAAACCTGGTTCTAGAAAGATACTATCAATATAGACAAAACTGCCAAGATTGATCAGGAAGAGAGAGAGAGAGAAAGGAAGATAGATATTGAAAAGAGGACCATAACTATAGATAACACTGAAGATTTTAAAAACTTGTTAAAGTATGAGAAGCTTTATAATAATGGATTTAAGGCACAAAATGTTAATTATATAGGAGCACATAAATTAATAAAATGTATTCATTATAAATAAAAGGTCTAAATAGACCAATATCAATTAAAGAGATACAATTATTACAGAAAAATCTACAGAGAAAAAGCAATAGGTCGAGGTGTTTTGCTTGGTGTGTTTTACAAAGTTATCAAGCAATAGACAAGATTTTTATTATAAAAATCTTCCAGAGTTTAGAAAATTTTCCTCTACTAATTTTATGAAACTGGTATGAGCTTGCCAACAATTCTGCAAATAAATAGAGCCAAGAAAATTATTAGCGATTATCATTTATGAAATAGACACAAAAACACTATATAAAATATTAAACTGATTCACTCTGTGTGTGTGCACAGGAAAAACAACCTCATGACCAAACACGTTTCATCCTGAGAATATTAAGATAATTTCAATTTAGGAAATAAATTAATATAATTCACCAACTTGACAAAGTGAAGGAAAAAATTATATCAATGAGTGCAGCGGTCATTTAATAAAATTCAAAACCAACTTATGAAAGAAATAACAAAGAAAGTAGTAAAAGAAGGTAAATTTCACACAATGTAATACATATACATATATATATATATGACTTACTGTTGAATCGTACACTTAAATCTTACTGGATTTCATTAACCAATGTTACCATAATAATTCTTTAAAATTAATTAATTAATTAATAATTCTCACACAAAAAAAAGAAGGTAGATTCTCCAACCTGATTGTTCATATTTACCAAAATGCAAGCAAATCTGATAACGTTGATATGTTAGAAGCATTCCCCACCTTAATTTTTCCCACAAGTCTACCTCTAAGTTTAGACTAATGAGATGTAAGTGCAAGTTTTACGTGGCAGCTTCCAAAAATCATCTTTAATAGATACCTGGCATGAGACTTTTGTCTTTTCCTTTCCTACTCTTCCAGTTTCCTGTCACTGCTGTTATAAAGGCTGCTATGAACCAAAGGTGTTAGAAGGTCTGAGTCCCCACTAACATGCAGCACCATATAAATTCCAAACTGACAGCTTCTAGACTTCTTGAAAGGGAAGAAATACACTTCTATTTTGTTTAAGCTGTTGTTACCATAACTGATTCTCAACACTGTACTAGGAGACACTAGCAAATATAATGAGAGAATAAAAAAAATAGATATAAATAAAAATACATTATAAACAAGTATACCTAAATTGAAGCTTAGAGAATTATTTAATTATATACATAGAAAATCATAGAGATTTACACTGCAACATCGATAAGCCACAATTTTAAGTCCATTAAAATTGTCAGAAATTGAAAGGTCTGATAATACAAGGTCTTGATAAAGTCATGGAAAATGTCAGCCCTCATGCATTGCTAGTGGGAGAATAAAACTTAAACTATTTCAGTGTGCATAGTTATAATTCTTTTGACTATAGGTAACAGGAATCTTGCCTCAAATTGGCTTAATTAGCATTACTTAACTTCTATTGTCACCTGAGTCCAGAGTTTAGATGAAAATCAGGGGCTCAAAAATTCTCTTTCTGCCTTTTTAAAATATATCAGCTTCTATCACAGACTAGCCTCTATCTTGGTGACAAGAACACTGCAGCTCATGCATGGATCTCCTCTAGACAGACAATATCCAGAAGAAGAAAAAGTACTCTATATTCCTGTGACCTCTTTTTAAGAGTGAGAAAACCATTTCCAGAAGTTCATGTTTCTTTAGTCAGCATTGGTCAGGTGCCCACTCTCAAATCAATAATTGGCAAAGAGAATGGAATACAATCATTGGAGCAAGATTTTTAGTAGCAAAAAGTTAGACTAAATATTCATTAATAAGAAAATGGATAAATTTCTATATTATAGCACTATAATAGAATTCTACATAATGATATTAATGATAGTAATAGGTAACATTTATTGAGGTGTTACTACATGCTAGGCATTCTTAGAACCATGTGCCCAATATGCATTCATTTTTTTCATCACAAAACCCTGTGGGGTTGAGCATTTAAATTGAGATAATTTCATACAATTTAATATTCATAACACTGGCAAAAAATTAAAAAGTCTGGTAATAAGAAGTGTTGGTAAAGATATACATTATGTGTGTATGCATATATATAAATATACACATATGATACAGAAAGCTCATATATAATTTAAGTTTAATTTTTCAGAGTAAAAAAAAAATTGAAGCATAAAGAAATTAAATCATTTACCCAGTCACAAAGCTATTAAGTGGCAGAGATAGGATTTGAATCCAGATGGTTTTTAAATAGCAGTTAAAATAAGTAAATTTGATTCATGTGTATCAACTTGGAAAATATTAAAAGTATAATCTTGAATAAACAGTAGCCCTTCAATGTAAAAGGAAATATAAGAATAGACCACGGTTATCTAGGGGGAGGGAGTCTCTGTCAGTTCATTTGATAGCAGGCTGTATTGAAGATAAGGAACAAGGATGACCCCCCATAGTCATATACACAACTATCCAGGAGACAACCAGAGACAAAGATTTCAAAAAAGGTGTTTGGATCTGCAGAATTATCAGATAGTAGTGAAGTTTGTGCAAGTGGATTTAAAGTGAAAAGAGGGAAGTAGCAAAGAAAGAATCCTGAGATTAGGGGGAAAGGAATCAGAAAAGGAGACTGAGAAAAAATATCAGAGTGGTTGTAGATGAGAATAATGTCTCAAATATGAATAAAGGATGAGCTGCAAGAACATTATGACCAATAATGTCAAATGCTGCCGAGAGTGGTGAAATAGTTAGTACATCGCTGAAGACCTTGATGAAGCCCATTTCAAACGCAGTTACAGTTAGAAATCTACAGTCGTGCTTTGAAAGTCAATAGGAGATTAATAGAAGGCTACATGAAATGCAGCCTATTTTTCAGAGGAGCTTGGTTGGTGACGGGAACAGTGAATATAAGAGCATTAGCCAGAGGGAATGAAGAGTTTTTCAATGGAGAAGACATAGGAATATTTTTAGCTTATGTAAAAAGTCAGTAGAGAGAGTTCTAAAATATTGGAAAGATAGGAAAGAATTGGATTTACTATAGGAGCAACATCTGGAAGATGGGAAGCAGTGGATCAAGAGCACAGGTGGAGAATTTAGCCTTAAACATGAGTAGTAATGGGGAAGTGAACAAGAGATCTCCCAGATGAGAAGAGAGACAGATGAAACAAAAGCAGTGGAGAAATGAGTTTTATCCTGCTGTGTTTCCAATCAGCTTTTCCCAGAAGGGATATTTGACGAGGAAAACAGGAAACAGACAAGTGTTCTATAGTCTGTTGGGTAAAGTTAATGTATAGTTGCTTGATTATTCAGTTTGAGTTTTAGGACCAAAAAAAAAAAAAAAGTAGTAGATTAAAAGCAATTACTGCAGATTTATGAATCACATCCAGTTGCCCAGACATCAATCTCTTGACCTAAATTTCTCTCTCCCTTAGTGAGTAAAGATGGAGCATCACCTAAATGGAGGCCATTCTGAATTTACACCAAAGAACTAACTGAAACCTGAAAACCAGAAAAGAGCTAAAGTCTCACTGGATGTTGGCACCAGAGGCCACTTAGGAATCATCCACATAAACCCTCTTTCATGGAGGAGAAAACTGAACCTCAAAAGTGTACATGATAGCCCCAAGGTCATCAAATTATTGATTGGTGAAGACATATGCTTCATTTTTATCAAACATATTATATATTTTACTACTTTATTTGACTTAGTATTTGCTTTCTCCCGTGAGAATGTGCTCTCCCTGAGAGTAGAAATTTTTGTCTCCTTTGCTAACTGCTGTTGGCTCAACCCTCAAAGTGTGCCTGCTGTTTAAAAGACACTTGATTATTACCTGTAGAGTGAGAGAATTACATTTAACCAGTGCACTTTCTATATTTTCCCATTACACTTTCAACGAGAGCATGTCAAAGTGAAATTGGCACTTCTAACAACCATTTCCATGCAAACAATTTTTTCATTAACTGTTTCTTCATTGGGTAGAGAAAAATTCAAATTCTAGACTGCTTGATCTCAGAGCCAAATGTTGGATGAATTTAACCCATTCAGTTTGCTCTCCCTTAGAAAAAAACTGAAGGGAATTTTGTAGCAATAGACAAAACATCAACAAGATAAATGATATCCAAATAAATATTATGAGGCAAACAATATAGAATTTACATGTGTATTGCCATGTCCTTGTCCATATTTATGCCACCCAAGAGAAATATGGTAGGAAATATTCACTGGGTCTGTTGCTAGGGGAGTGTTATGAAAATTATAACTTCTTATGACCCTTTCTCTGATAAAAATTATCTTTTTTTTTTTTTTTTTTTTTTTTTTTGCGCATGTATGTGAAAAAAAGATGAGAAACACTGTGAAGCTGACAGCTACAAAGAAGAAAGTTGGTAGGTCCTCAGTGAATTTGAAAGAGGTTTTACCTACTCTCTGAAGTGCAATACTTTTTTTTTTTTTTCTGAGTCATCTCCAGGTTTGGGAAGAAGAAACTCCCTGAATGAAGATGCATCCATCTCAGGAAAAACAAATGAAACCGTAGAAGCAGCTCGAACAATAAAATAAAATAATAAAGTGAAAAGCAGCTCACATGACGAAGTATTTGTGGAATTAGGTAAGATAATCTAGTTTTACGGTTGTGAGAAACACAATTGTGTATTTAAAGATTCACCCTGCCTGAGACTTTCCAGTATCTTTTTGTACCTCAGATTCTTAGTAGAAAATGTATCGGTTAATAGTACCAGTGTGTTAAACTTTATAATACATATAAGATGTCAAATAGGATACTTGGTTTCCAGAATTTTTGCTAAGATTAAAAGCCCAGAATATATCTCATGTTCTATGTTCAGAAAGCTCACCATCTTCCTACTAGGAATTAGTGAAAATGTCAAGCCACCAACTCTCTCTACTCCCCAGCATTATCCCAAAGTAAGAGGACAGTTGAGAGTGGAGAGAACAGAGTTCAGTTAAGAAATGAAAACACTGATTTTCCCTTTCTAAAGCTAAATGGAAGAACTCCAGGAGGTTTACACAAAGATTAACAGTGCCCGTGAGGGGAGCCTAGCAATCTGAAGATGTGTGCCAGGCTACGGAAAACAAACTCCCCTTCTGTACCACAATTAATGCTGAACATAGTCAGAAAGAGTGGAATCTGGAAGAGTGTCTCAGAGTCTGAAGCAAAGAGTCTTATCCTTTTTTGTCCTCTTTATCCACTATTAGTAAAAATGAATGTGTACCTGAAGTTTGAAAGGATATGTGGGCATGGAGCGTGGTCTTGAGCTTTCTGTAACAGAAAAATCCATAACAGTAACACTTAAAGGCATGGCGCTAGAGTGTAGCTGAGAGAAGGATGGTGCTAACTCTACTTCATCCAAATTTTCCATGATCCGTGACAAGGATGCCAGTGGTTTCCAGAGTGGCATAGATAGGATCATGAAGGGTAGTAGAAGAGAGAGCCTTGGGCTGCTAAGTGGCTGCTGAGCCAATCTTTTTAGGTTCAATTTAGAGAAAAAGTCATGGTGTCAAAACCATGGTAAAAGGGAAACACCCTGTATGTGTGTGTTGGGAGAGGGGGAGAGGTAGTAACTAGTTGAGTAAGAATGAGTCAGTCAAATTTCAGAGACAATGTCACATTACCTGCATTTCTGGCCAATTAAGAGAAACATTCATTTTCTTCTCAAGCCCTAATCAATAACTAATCCAGCATTTCTGCTTTATTTTTCCATGAATGTAGGAGAAAGCTAAGACTTTCTTTATTGCTATAATAGGTAAGAAAACACAGAACCCAGAAGCAGATAGCCAAGGGACACACGCTGCCTAAAAAAGAGGAAGATAAGAAGAACTTTAGGGTCACCAAAAAGAAATAAACAATTCTCAGCATACTGAGCAATTGATGGGAAAAAAATCTTGTCAGTTATTTGGAGAAAACAAACCTCCTAAGGAACGTTATTAGTAAAGGCTTGGCACACAAGCAGAAAAGAAGGACTATCTATAATTAACGATAAGGTCTGACATACAAGTAAGGAACTACACAGAGCACACAGGTGTGGGAAAGAATGGTGTAGGAAACACCGACAGAGGGAAAGGAGAATGTGCGTAATACAAGAAGGAAAATCAGGAAAGGTCTTATGGATTATACTTTCTGAAGATGAATATCACATTGGAATCCATCCCCCTGCTCCATTTTCAACAACATAGACAACACTTCCATCAAGTGGGAGGATCTCTGCCTCTGCCCCTTGGATCAGGCAGACTTTTGCAACTGCCTTTCTCAATAGGATATAGCAGAAGTAAGGCTATGTGACTTCCCAGTCTAGGTTATAAACCTGCCCTATTCTTCTACCTTGTTCTCTTGAGACACTTGCTCTGTAAACCCAGACAACTTGGTATGAGAAGGCCTAAAAGAAGGCTCTAGAAAGGCCCACAAGATGCAACCTATAAGTGAGGAACTGAACCTCCAGGCCCTCGGCCCTCACAGAGCTCCAGCTGACAGCATCGATTTACCAGTCATGCGAGCGAGTGAAGTAATTAGTCTGATGTCCAGTTGAGCTTGATGCCACATAAAACAGAGATAAGCCTTTCCCACTGAACCCTGCCCAGTTTGTGGATTCTGTGCTGAGTAAATGGTGGTTGTTTAAGACATTAAGTTTAGGGGAGGGGTGGTTCTTCACACAGCAATTGATAACTGGAAGAGGGCCAGAAAAATGACTATGCAGCTAGCCAGAGCTAGCTGAGTTCCTGCAGTTCCTTTAGGAGGAAGAATGGAAAGTTTTTATCTATACTCTATTTTATATTATTTGTGGTTTTCTATAATTTATCACCTCCTTCATAAAGTATGTGTAGAGAACTTTCACTTGATCGTATAGGTTTAAGTGTACTCAACAATTCTCTTGGCAATCCTTATTAAATTTTGAATTAAAAGACACTTTAAGTTGAGTTTTAGTTCACTATGTGGAATGTTCAACTTTAACAACAGTAGTTAAGAAACTGTTGCCCCAAAAGGGATATAACACATAAATAACACTCTACAAAATTCTGATTTGCCTGGGTGACTTTTTGATTAGGTGAGTAATATGCCATGTGAGAAAAAGAACATTTTCTAAAACATTTTCCCCAGAGCACAGTGGTATATTTACAAGAAGTAGTACAGGGCCTTTATGTAACAATAAATGGTATAAGGATCTATTAAGTGTGTGTGTGCAAAATACACACAGCACATAATTTATTAATGTGATGATACTTAGGCAATGATTTATAAAGTGCCACTGTGTGCCAATAGAGGACTAGACATAGGGAATATAGAGGTGAATAAAACATATCGGTCCCTTATGGAACGATAAGATGATAAATATATATATATATATATATATATATATATATATATCTTCTCGAATGTTGAGAATTATAGGGAAATTATAGAGAAAAATGAAGTAGGTAAGGAGAGATAACATGCCAAGGGTCGGGGAAGGTGGACAGTTGAGGTTGCTATTTTACATAGGATATTCAGGAAAAGCCCTCTGATAGAGTAACATATGAGTGGAGATATTCAGGAAGTGAGAGTGAATCAGGTAGCTGGCTACCTGGGAGAAGGACAGTTCAAGTAGAGGAGCAGCAAGGGTAAACACAATGAGATGAGAGCAATTGTAGTATGTTCAGAGGACTCAAGGACATCATTATAACTGAAACAACAGCAAGCAAAATGTTGAGTGGGAGGGTAGAAAGTATTGGGAGCGGGAGGCAGATCATATAGAAATAGAATGTTATAGAAACCATTGAAAAGGTTTTAGCTTGTATTGAGTGATTATAAACATACATATATGTTATTGACTGAAAGCCTGGGTCTTTCCAAATTAATATGTTTACATCTAACTTCCCGTGTGATGATATTTAGAGATGGAGCCTTCAGAGGGTAATCAGAGTTAGATTAGGTTGTGAGGGTGGGGCTCGCATGGTGGGATTACTAGTTTTATAAAAAGAGGGAGAGAGAAAGATTTCTCCTTCTCTGTACTCACATACCAAGGAAAGGCCATCTGAGGACACAGCAAGAAGGTGACCGTTAACAAGAGAACCGTCACCAAAACCTGATCATGTTGGCACCCTGCTTATAAACTTCCAGACCTCAAACTGTGAGAAATAAATCTCTGTTATTTAAGTCGCCTAGAGTATGGTACTTTGTTATGACAACCCAAGTCAGGACAACATAGCTATAACCGTATTGATACAAAGTAACTATAACGTCAACTGATTTGAATTCAACATTTAAATACAACGTTCTTTCAAAATATCTTATTTTTATTCTCCTCTGATTTCCTTGTCCACTTCTACTAGCTTTCTGGGTAATGAAGGTGCTAATTGTGCAGTTCATTGGCTGAATTGTTTAAGGACAGGTTTCAATACCAACTTTCCAGTTATAGTTCTAATATTCTATTTTTGTGAAGCATGAGCAAAAACATGAGCTTGCGAGGTGTGTCTGCTAATTGGAATGTTTTCTGTTAAAGTCTTCTGCAAACCGTCACAAAAAAAAATTCTCTAATATGCATATTACAATTTTATTGGTAGAGATTTTATAGATTGCCCTGGTTTTAAGAGTAAAGCAGTATTTTCTATTTTGAATGAGATTCTTGCCCATTAGGTAGAAATCCTTCTGTCTATAGTTATTTGTTTGTTTACTTATTAATTATTTCTCTTATTATCATATGTTTCCTATGGTTAAAACAGATGGGGTTTCTGACTGCTTTCTTTTCAGGGTTTAAGTATCTAATTTCATATATAAGCAACTCGAAGGCAGAGTTTAATTTGTCTGCCAACTCAGGCTCCCATTAGAGGATGATTGCTTTTAGACTCTCCAGTCTGCATTTGGTGCTTAGCTAGTTTCTCCTGAGCTCTTTAGAAGTCTCATGCCATCTTTGTGATTACTGCTGTGTTAATTTTCTCTGTTTCTGTCTGATTTTTGCAGGACTGTTCAGGCACCAAACAATGGTAGATTTTTTAAGGATATCTAGACTCCTCTTCCTGAAGCAGCTCATATTTTCATTTCCTTCATCCTTTTCCTTGTTTCTTTTGGCACTTCTTCCTCTCTTATCACTGTTTCTCTCTCTTCCTCTTCCCCTCCTCCTTGTCCTTCTGTCATGTCCAACATTTGTAGTCAGGCTCTTTGGCTCAAGTGTTTCTAGATTGCTACAAGATTTTCACCAATTTTCTGCACAATGGGAGGGCTGTTTATCATTTCTCGGTCAAGGCTTCTTTTTAGGAGAGGAAATGGTTGGCTTCTTGGCATTTGTCCCTAGTAAACAAACACACAAGAAGCAAGCAAACCAACAACCCCTAGCTCTGGGGGCTACTTTCTCCCCATCTTTAAGATCCATCTAATAGCAATGGGCCAGATGTCGTGAATGTGAAGTTAGGGCAGAAATGGTGCTTTGGAACTTGCTGCTTTTTAACTCAACTATCAGTATAGACTGTAAGAAATTTTAACGTCTTCGAACTTAAAGGTCAGTGAGATTATGAGTTATCATTTGGACCCACAACATGAAGGCTAAGAGTGAGAAAATGTATCATTTGGCAGGGGTGGGGGATGGGCGGGGGGGCAGAGAAGTAAACTCTTATAAAGAAAGAATGTGGCTCACCTTATGTGGTACTTACTACACAAACATAAATGTGATATGTATGTGGTATTTATGTCTTAGGGAAAATCAAGGTAAAAAAATAAAGTGAATTGACAGTTTTGTTGAAATTCAAAAACATTTTTTCCATTTTGTTTAGATTCTCTATCTTTTGTGGCAGCTTTGGTTTTTATGCTTATGAGTCATTGTAAGAAAATTTTAAAACACAGCTGACAAGATTTATGGAAATTTCATTCCATTATTTTTGAAAGAAACACTTTTACTGGAGAAAGGTAGGCATTCATCTCTCTCATATGTCATTGTCTCGATTGCATTGGGCACCACAGGAAAAATGTTCATCTGGTTGTTTACAGAGAAGCAAATGATCCTGTTAAGTTCATACTAAATAATTTTAAAAGAACTACATAATTCTGAGATTTGGAGTCAAAAAGATCTGGCTTTACCCCTTGCTCCCTGTACAGCTTTAAGCAACTTATATAATCTCATTAAGCTTCAGTTTCCCTATATGGGGGAAGGGAGGGAATTTCAGTGCCTACCTCTAAATTAAACGAGGAAGTTAAGCACATCAAGCACACTTAGCAGCATACCTGGCATGGATTAAATGCTCAGTAAATATTAATGCCACTGCTATGATGACTGTGCATTTCCTTTTTTTTGTGACTTCTGAATAGCAGTATACTGATGTATTTTTTTTTCCATTACTAACTTAGAAACTTCAGTCAAGTCACTAAGCCTTTCATAGCCCTCATATATGTCCTTAAATATGAGATTTCCTCTACATGTAGTAGATTATAATAGCTACTTAACCCTCAATAAACCATTTTTAGATCAGCATTTTGTTGTTCAAAGTATAGTATTTAATAACAGAGGTTCTATGACTTACTAGTTCTATGGTCAGAAGTCTAAATTAGAAAAGGAATTTCAGGGTTCTGTGGTTCTTCATTATTATTGTTAAGGATATCCGGGATCTATACTGAATTAATATATAATGATAATGACTCATTATGATATACAACTTTTCATGGAGGTCACATAGTTTTGATCTTGGTAACTTCCAAATAAAAATATTGCCTTTATATTCCTGTCCCTTCTATGTAATAATTAAGACCTTCGTATGCATTATATAAGGCCTTCACATGTGTTATATATGTGATATATAATTATAGAATTCAGTTATTACTATTCTGCTTACTAGAAATTAATTATGTAGGTACTATTTCTCTTAGTCTTCAGATAATAAAACTGAGACTTAGTTTAACTGAGTTTAAAATGCTTTTACCAAAATAAAAAAGCAACAAGTAGTGAAAGGTGATGTCAGGATTAAATTCTTGGTCTGGTAAGAGCAAAGGAAGTAGCCTTAGCCATCACACATGACCCTATGGCATATGGACCACTGCTAAGGACAATTTCTGAGGCAGCCATTATAGGAAAAGCTCAGCCAATGTGAACAATACCAAACTGTGGTATATGTAGTATTGCTTTCCTTTTCCCATGCATAATTCAGGTAGTTTTTTGACCCATAGGGGCTACACCTGTTACTCTACAGACAGCCTACAAATCCTACAGTATAAATAATAGAAGAGCTTGATGGATTCTTGTAAATTTACACACCATGCCAAGTTTCTAACAACCTAGCTGTACCATTTTCTGTGTTAGTTGACACAGAGTAGAATACTTACACTATGATTTCTAAGAGAAGTTATAAGAGCTGTGTGGCAATAAAGAGTCACTTAGCTCATCTATTGCCTGGACCCTATATTTTAAAAAATGTGGACTAAATATATTCTTAACAAATAATCTTTAAATCATCCAGCTGCATTTGATAAATGGAGGAACTACAAGAGGTGATATATGTCAAGTGGCTGCAGACATTTGCTGGGGGTGTTTTTTTTGTTTGTTTTGTTTGTTTGTTTGTTTGTTTGCGCATATATGTGCAAAGCTTCAGAGTAAGTATAATTTGTCTTCCAAAAATGACATTTTACAGCTTTATATGAATTTGGCATGAACTAAGGTATCTTTTGTGTTTCATGTTTAGTATTTAGATAGAGAAATTAATTGTGAAAAGTGCAAAGCAGTTATTTATAAATGACTGCTTCGTTAAAATAATTTCGGGTGCACACAGGAAAAAACTGTTTTTTCTTAATTGTGTCAGGTTTTCACTGTCTTCAGATAACTCTTTCAGAGCATAGTTCTACTGACTTACCTATGTGTGTGCTTACGTACACAGACACATGCACACACACACACTCTCTCTCTCTCCTCGGGGTCCATGGTTTAAAAGTAGAGACTAGTGACTTTGCTCTGCTGCAGCAGTAGAGCTTCCCAGCTAAAAATCTAGGATCCTACTCCTTAGGTGTCCCATTCTCAGAATTCCTTCCCAGAGCAGTTCAATCTTCTTGCCATAGTGCTAGTTGTCATGGCTTCTAGGGGACTATGTCTCACTTTGTGACATGAGTAAAATGAGACAGCCCAGTTACTAATAATACTATTAAGGCAAGTTTGTCCAGAACTTTGAAACTTTTATTTGATGCATCAAGATGACGTGATAGAATTGTGATGATTTTTTCTCTACTAGTACACACATGTACTAGAGACATAATATTCATGTCTTTATTAATATTTTGATGATTTGTTACTAAAGTTTAAATAAATGTGTTTCTTTGCATCAGAAAAAAAATCACATTGTTTTCCCCACTTAGATTTATTTGCCTATGAAAAAGCATCCATCCCAAACTATTTCTTTCCATTATTTTCTATTTCAGATCCTTTTCAATTTTGTAGCACTCATTCATCACAATTTCTAATTACGTTGTTTTATATCAACTTCTTGCCTATTTTTTTTCATTGGATCAAGCACACTGAATGACAAAGTAAAGACTCTCAAAAAGTAATTGCTGAATGAATTGGTGAAGGAATAAAATAAAAGGTAAGAATCACAATTTAAGTATTTACCTTTTTAGCTCCAAAATAATGTCTGAGAAGGCAAACAGGAAGAAGTCTCTAGAATATTTAGAACTATTTTTCAACAATGAAGCTTAGAATAGTAGACTTTGGATATAAATATCAGGAAAAGGGAGGCAGAGAGTTTTAATAAGTATGAGAATTACATTTGCTTCAATCTAAGCTTAAATTCCATACTGAGTTGAGAACAGAATAGCTCTAATTCTTTTTTAAAAAGCAGTTTTGCAATCTTTAGACCAAACTCTAGAAGTATAACCAATAGAAAAATTCTTAATCTGGAAACTGGCCTCAAGGAGGTTTCTTTGTGTTCCTGTCTACTCGTAGCAATCATTCTGAGGTTCCAAGCAGGTCTCAGCTGTCTACGTAAATGCTAATGTCCGAATCCAAAGGGTGCCTGCTGATGGTCAACTCTAGGCTATTGACTTCATAGTCAATATTGATGGAAAACAAATGGAATGAAAGCAACTGTCCAAAGTGAATAACACCAATCTTCCTTAGGGCAAATGGGAGTCTGCTCATTCGGTAAGTAAATGTTCATCTTACGAACACTACGTGAAAGGATGTTTAGTTTTTGTTTGTTTGTTCGTTTGTGTGTTTTTTGTAAGCAAGGTAGGTGAATAGATGAAATAAAAAAGAAAGAGAAAGAAAGAGGTATAAAAAGCTTTAAATTTAGCAATATATCATAGTATTATTTATGCTAAAAATATCTATAAACTGATTTTCTAAGAATCTGATAATGGCTCAGTGACAAATGTTACATCCTTATAGCAGGATATGATTGGAGAGGGGAACCCCTTCCCGTAGTCCCAGTGCTCCCACTCTCACTCCCAGAGAAGACCACTTGCCACCATTTCCATCATTTGTCTTATAAGGGTCCCTCTGCCCTCCTCTCTGCACGCTATTACTCAAGATAGGAAGGGTTGCCAGGCTTGTTAGTAAGAAGCTGATCTTCATTAGTTCACATTAACACTAGTGTGGAATTACTTTACCTCATGAGTGGGGACAGAATTTTTGGCCTTATTTTATTCTCTCTTTTCCCTGAGATGTCTTCCTTAGGGACCTGAAAGAAAGTTAGTGGAATCCTTACCTGGGTCTTTTTACCATATGAAGTCACATCTAGCTTAGGCTCCAGGGTCTGCATTTTAGAATATATGTCCTAAAATCTAGTAGGGCAAGTTCTCCCTGTTGAGTCTTCATTTTTAAGGTTGTAGTTATTTGTGGGCCTCTATAGTCCAAATAACTTTTTATTGAATTCTTTAAACATCTAAACGAATTTTCAGTTTGTGTTAAATTTATAGATGAATATATGTAACACTGTTATCTTTATAATATAAAGAACTTTTATCCGTGTTGTTCATGGGATATCTCTCCATTTGTGTTTTATTAGAGTATTAAAGTTTTCCCCCAAGGTAGTATGAGATAAGTAGTAAACCTGGGGAAGTTTGTTGGGACTCCTCTTGGAGCCTCTTTGTCTTTGGAGATAAGGTTGTTTCTTTCCTCTGGGTATAGGGAGGGTGCCTCTTACATGAGGGTTTTATAACCTGTTTCAGGGAGGAGGGGTGGGGGGAAGTCAGAGTGATCTTTTTGCCTCTGCTGTTTTCTCTGACTGCGTCAGCTTAAAATAGTCGATATGCCAAGGTGCCATTTTGGGGGGTTAGTGTGTCTTGAACCTCATCAGGTACAAAGGGAAATTCTCAAATATCAACTAAATATAAGCCTCAAGAATGCTACAGTTTCTTTTTAAAAATATTTTTAAAATAAAGGAAAATATAATTATCTCTGTAAATAACTTCTATTTTCTGGTTCAGATCTACTGATTTTTTAAAAGTAGATCTTTTTCCTAGAGTTGAACCAATAGAAAAATAAGTAAAAAAAAAAAAAAAAAAAAAAAGAAAGTATTGGTAATGGGCAAATAATTATTAGTAAAATTTCATTTACCTGGAAATTGACACTTTCTAAGGAAAACAATCTATTTCAGACTGATCACAAGGAGTAAACCCTATTAATGCTTAATTTTTTAGGAACTAAAGTTTTACTATGGAAGAATATTATAGAATTGTTATCTGATGAGAAGAGAGAGAAAAAAATGGGTTGGGAAGGTGGAGAGAGAGAGTGAGAAAAAAACACTATCTTCCTTCTCTATCTTCCTTCCTATCCACTTTCCCAAGCATTACGTGATAGCTGAGTCTTGCCAATGTAATTCTACTTCATCATTTTTATGAGAATAAAGTTGCCAAACTTTTCATCAAATAGCAACTAAATATTGGAAAAATACAGATTTTGTAATCACATTTAATTTAGTGTTCATATATATATATATATATATATATATATATGTAAAGACTGCATATATATATGCAAAGCAAGTGGAAGAAATGGGGACATTTTCCTGGTCGTTTGTGTTGACATCAAATTTAACCTTGAGATAGCGGAAATGAAATATTTTATGATGGAAGTAGTTGAGAAATTAGCCCCAATTTCTCACTTCATTTAATGTAAACAATACCTATTTCACTTAAACTTCAAGCAAAAATATTCCCCTTAGTCTTATGTTAATGAAAAAAAAAAAAAAACTACATAAGGGAAAGATAGATATTTTAGGAATTGAGGACCCTTCTAATTGTTATTTTGAAAAGGGTTTGTTAGAAATCACTTATAAATTTGAGTCACAATCTATGTTTACAGCTAGATTTATTTTCCTCTGTGATTCTAATCTGGAATAACCAGACAGTTTTACCATGGCTAAGAGATTTCTTTTCAATGGCATTTTGCTAACTATCTGCCTTTTTGAGGTAGAAAATTGAATTTGTTAATATGAACAGTCACAACATTGTAAAAGGCCTCAATCTAATTTTTATCTACTTGTCATCCTGGATAGATTCTCTGAGAGACAATAATGAAGACTTCAGAGGGAAAACTCTTACAAGATATTTTACTCTTATAACTTACAGTAAATTGTTTTCGACAGCTACTTTAGGGCTTTACCCCTCCTCTTCTAAGGAATCACACAAAGAATGTGTGAGCATAGGAGTCTAAGGCGGCATTTAAAAACAAAACAAAACAAAACAAAACAAAACAAAACAAAACAAAACAAAACAAAAACTCATAATGAACACAGAACCAAAACTGAAACCCAAGATCTCAAATAATGGAGAATACACCATAGGCACTTTAATTTCCTTTATGCTTTTAATGATATCTTTATTGTCTCTTGTTGGGTTTTGTTTTGTTTTCTTTTTACAGTTCCTTGTGCTTCCTGCTCTTTGCCGTTTGCTTTCAAGCTGGCACTAACAATTCCATAAAATATTTTAATGGCCCCCTGCAGGGCTTCTATAGTGAAGGGTCTACTAATGTTTCCATTATGACCCTGGTCTTAGAGAAATTTATAGCATAGTCATCTTAATTTGCATTAGACCATGGGGAACATGTCACATAGGTCAGTCTTGAGAGTAATATTTTTGGTATATTTGAAAAAAATTATAGGTTAAATTTTGCAGTAATTGTGTAACTCTACAGCACTGAATCTAGTTACAGTAGCATTTACTGGAAATTTAGCTGAGCAACTTCCGTAAAAGTTAATTGAAATTACCTGAATGAAGCCTCAGGCGATGCTTTGAAAATAGAGACTAACCTTGTAATTGCCTTGTTCTCCTTTCACCTTCTCTGGTCTTAAATAGTAATGCTGTAGCTGATTAGCTAGAATGTCATTTTATAGATGAAGGTGGAATGACATAATAATTAAAAACGAATTGTACCTTAATTTAATAAAGGATCCTGATCAAATACAAGACAAAGCAGTTGTTTTGAAATGCCAAGGTGACCTAGGATAGTGATAACAGAAAGATGCAAATGCCATGGCGCAGAGTCCCCAGGAACAGATACTGTCCCAGGATGGTGGTCTTGCATTTGACTTGGAAGCAAAGAATATTAGTCACTACTTTGAAAAATGTTTCAGATTCATTTTCTTGTTATAAAAATTGGAAAAAAAAATTTTTTTAGAGTTTTAAATCTTGAATTAAAGAATCACAAATGAATAGAAAAATATAACAGAAAGGATCCAGTCATACTCCCATATGTATATTATTTAAATTTTTTAAATACTTAGCATTTGATTATTCCTTGATTCTTTACAACAATCTTTCCATTTTCAAGATAAATAAGTGAATGAGTGTCTGGCAGCATGGACTTTGAAGACAGAACTGAATTTGAATCCTGCCCTACCATTTCTTTGTCAGGTTTTGAGGGAGTTACTTAATTTCTTGTTATCAACTTGCAAATGGGAAATGTAGTGTTACCTTATAGGGTTGTTGTAGGAGGCAAATGAGATTTACACATAGCCTCACATAATCCTAGCATGAAGAAGACATTTAGAACGGTCTTTCCTCTACCATATCTCTTTGAGAATATGGGGATTACTTAACTAACAACACAGATGCTTAACAGCAGAGATAAAATTAGAATGAGTATTTTGACTTTTGAACTGAATTTATTATATTCCTTGCCTTGCTCCTTACAATTAAAGATAATTCACCAAATCGTCTTACATAGCTTTAATTTATTCATTTTTCTAATTAAATTAGAAAGAATTGTAGTTGAACAAGCATAATCTAGAAAAAATTACGTGAGTAACAGAAAAATATAATCTCAAGGAAGGAATTTTTTTTTCCAAATGAATTTAGAAAATAGATGGAAAAAATCAGAAAAAGTAGTACTGTCTGCCAGAAGTCATGCAATAAAATGTGTAGAATCTACCAGAAAGCACTACAGAAAACAAAACTCAAGAATATGAAAATTGAAGGAGATAGTTAATCTGCATAGATAATAAACACATGTGACCTTTTGTTCTTGATACAGAAATCACTTTTTAGTGAGTTATGTCACTTTATTGCCCATTTTATACATAAAGCATCTCACAGAATGTGTTCTGAGAAAATGTTCAAATTATAGTGTAACTATAATTACCTGAGAAAGTCTTTGTTTAGGTCTGTTGTCCTAGTATAATTAATAGTTCTCCTTTTCATCAAAAAGTGACCATATCCGGATGATAAATTATATAGTCACCCAATCAGTTAAGGACAAAAGTCCCTGTCATGAGAATATATAGGGGTCTGTCATAATTCTTAACTCAACACGAGCAACATAATCACTTTGGCCATCTAAATTCATTACTTCTTGTCACAGCCCAACTCCTAGAGATTAGGGCTCTTGGTGAAACAGAGTGTGAAGCTGAGAATGACTATCAGCTTGATACAAAAGGATGAGTGGTCTATAGGAAGAGAAGGAGAAGAACCACAGTGGGATATACATCCACTATAACAAAATTAAACTATTCACATTTTTTAACCGATTCTAGTGAGGAAAGATAAATAGTAGAAAGCAGGACATCCAGACCGAATGTCAAGGTGCCGGAAATCATTTTCTAGTGTAGGACCCAGTTACATACTCAAAGCCTACAGTTTTGAGCATATGTGCGATTGTCGAGAGGATGGTAGCCATTGTTAACACCTATGTCACTTAGTCCTGTGGGTACTTTTCATTAAGGTTCCAGAAAGGCTTCCTGTTAGATTGGTCCTGAGAAAATGTATCATATGTTGTGTTAGTTCACTGTTCAGTTATTTGTCTTAGCTTCTTCTTGCAGTGACTAGATTAACTCTTATATACCAGTTCAATTACTAGCTTGAACAATATGAAATTGTCAATTTTTAAACATTTTGACTCAAAGCAGAATGCCAATTTAGTTTAATCTGATATAATTCTATTATGATAGGAAAAGGAAGGCAGAGAGCTTAATTTAACCTGGCAAATGATCTTGAAGCTTGACAGAGAAAGAGAGAAGATAGGGAGAAGTCACTCAACAAATGCTTATTGAGTGCCTGTTTATACATGCCAAGGGAGTGTGCCAGGTGCTTGAGATTAAACTGGAAATAAAAATAGACATTATCTTTCCCCTTGTGGCACAGTCTGTTGGGAACATAAATTAAGAGTTCATTATCTAGATATTTGTCTTGTTTTTAAAGATAAATACTGATAAAGCAGCTTCTCCTCCTCCTTTTGTTTTATATTTTTCTTTTTTTCCTTATGTGCTTTTCTTCCCTTCCAGAATAATTTTATATTAATGTGAAATCATCTTTCCTTTCTCAATCTCAAAGCTTAAGTTCACATTGCTCTAATGCATCTCTGTTGTCATGGCTCGTATTTAGTTACCTGTTTTGACATCTGTGCTTCTTCCTCCTCAAAGAACCAAAAGGTAAACTACTTGAGGACAGAGAAAGAATCTGAATTAACCTGCCTTGTATATTCCTGGCTTTAAATGTTGATCAACATATTCTCATTAAGCAAATAATATCCAATGTACATTGGTGATGATATCTGGGCTATGCCTTAGCCTCTACAAATATGATCATATTGATAATATAGAAATAACCACTGCTATTCACTACCCAGCAATTAAATGTATTCACTAGACATTATGTTTTGAGATCAATTAATTTGATTTTCTCATAAATGTGCAGCCTTAGTCTTTTTTTAAAATGGGAACATTAATGAGGATCATATTTTATTGCTCAGAATCAAAAAGAAACATTTTAACATTTGACTCTTGATGTTTGCCATTTTTTATGCAATCATATGAGATATAAAATTTACTAAATTATATTAAATATGATAAACCTCTTTTGTAAAAGCTAAAGAAATATTAAACTATCTATTTTTCTCTTACCTATTTTCCTGAGAAAAGACTTTGAATCTACAACCTATGTTGGTTGTCCTAAGATGTCAGTGGAAGATGAGGACAGCCAAGCTGGACGGTTACCAAGAAACTTAATGATGTACATCTGTCTTGCTTCCTGCATTTCACAATTTTCATAAAATCATATCCACTTAATAACATAATAAAAAATACATAGCAATTTCCTCCTTAAAACAAATAGGTATCCACCTATATGTGTACATATGGGAGGGGATTCTGTATACACACATTGTAGACATTTCATTGCATTTAGCTTTGGATTTCAAAAACATGTAAGAAAATGTCGATATATTCACTTACAACTTTGTTCCATACGTATTACATAACATATATATTATATATATGCATATATATAATATATATGTTCCGTATACCTTAAAAAGCTTATTATTTAAACTAGTTCTACTAATAAATGTATTTATTGCCCTCTGAATACACTATTTCAGACATTGCTTTTAATTACATTAAGTAGTAATTTTTGAATAGGTTTAATATGCTTAACATAGAACTTTTCCAAAAGAATCATCACAGTGCCACTCCAAAATCTAGGAAAACCAAAATCTAGAATTATGAATTGAGGAATGAAAGATTTTTAGACACTAGGTGTTCGCCCTTCGCAGAAGGCTATGCCTGATTGTTCTGGCAGATGGAGCTGTGCTGGAGAGCTGAAGGCCAGTAAGGCCAGTGTGTGCTGTCAGGTAAAGACCAAGCAAGATAACCCAGGGTTTTCCTCTGCTCTCTACTGGTATTTGGGTGAAAGGTATTGAAGTGATTAACAAAGAAATCACTTTGTTTAAAAATAACAAACTGAGTTCTGGTAATAAATTCTATTCAGGCATCTGGAGAACACCTTCTAAACGGTTCTATATTTAGAGCACCAAATACCATGATTTTAAAGGTGCTTCTCTACTCCTACATATACCGTGAGCTCAGAGGAGTCAGCAGTACATGTATATATCTTGTTCACTTCATGTCTCTTGGCATCAGGCCAGTACCAGACCCAGAGGAGGTTATCAATAATTGTTTGTGAGCTTAATTTAACTCGATGTAGAAAACGGGTCTATCTTAATTTTCATTATTATCTTAAATCATCTTTCCATTTCCCTGAAAGAAAGATTATAAATGAAGTGAATGAGTAATACGAGGGGAAATAAGACAATCAGAATTACAATTATTTCAGTCTGAACTAATATTTGCTACTTGCTTATTAATATTTCAGGCAAATTTCTAGGCAGGTATGTACTCTTGTCCCATTCGACAGGTGAAGAAACTGAGGCACAGAAAATTTAAGTGATTTGCCTAAAGTCACAATGCTAATAAGTGCCAGGTAATCTAATTACAGAATTTGCATTCTTAACTGAAGAAGAGTCAGAATATTATGACATCAAACTAAGTTATAAAGGTCACTAAGAGAAAGGAAAACATTTTTAAAGAATTTTCACAATTTTTTTTAAAATTTGTATACTATCAAAAACAAAACAGGGGAAGCTGCAATTTAATAATAGAAATTCTGCTTTAAATGCTTGTTTGCAGGGATGTTAATCAAGTATAACAAGTTCAGCACTATAGGTAAACTACATGCCAGTTAGCATTTAAAATGAGCATGAATTCATTCAACAAACAAATAGTGTGTATCCTTTCAACAAACAAATATCGATGAGTTACCATGTGCAAGGAAATGTGCTAGTGAGGTGGGCAGGATGTACAATGGCAATCAAACCACTACTACACCTGAGGGGTAATGAGAGGTACGTGAACAGCTGTGATGCAAAAGATCATGACAGTGTAATTTGAGAGAGGGAAAGAGTTGTGGGGAGCTGGATGTGTGGAGATTGGGGACAGCTTGCAGCAAAAAAGAGAGAAAAATTCAAGAGAAGTAGATGGTAGTGTGAGTCAACAGGTGCATACAGTGTATGAAAGAGATGGATTTGGTGAAAGCCTTAAATTGGAGGATAAACCAAGAAGGAGTGAGTGAGTGAGTGTGTGTGTGTGTGTGTGTGTGTGTGTGTGTGTGTGTGTTACCACCTTATCTTCTATGCATTATTCTTCTATCATTTAGCCTCCTACCAACCATCTGTTTATGGTGATGTATGCGTAAATACAAACAAATCAGGTTGTGATGGAAAGGACAAGGAATTTGCCTGAGATGGACCTGGGTATGGACCTATGTTCTTTTGCTCTCTAGCTCTGAGATCTCAGAAAAATTATTTAATATCTCTGGGTCTTCATTTCTTTATCTGTAAAATTGGGATAACAGTAACTTGCAGAATTATTTTGAGTACTAAATAAGCTCAAGCCTCAGTGTTTTGATTTATAATTATTCTTCAATATATGTCACTTATCTAAGAGTATGAATATCATCCTGTAAGCAATGTAAAACCATTCAATATTTTTAGGTAAGGGAATAGTATAGTTGATACTACATCTTGATTCTAATTTCTGTAAAGAGCAGAATAGAGTTTTTTTTTTTTAACTCAAGAATTTGTTAGTAGCTAGTGATAAATATTATTTTGTGCTTTATTTCTATCGTTGTTGCTCAGATTTAGAAACACAGGCTACTCTACAGTCATGTTCTAAGCATCAAGGGTTTAGGGGGATCTAGGGGGATCTAGTCTGATCCCCTTCAGCTGGGCACAGGATAGTCAGAGACTGCTAGTCTTCTAAGAGTTTAAGGGAAATGAATGCTGACTGGAAAATATTGTTCTGTTACTCAACTACTCTCCTCTACTTTTTACTGTTTCTTATTAGCAAAGTTGCCCATGGAAACTGAATAATAACGGAAGCAAAATACCCTTTGGCTACCTTGGTGGAGCATTCTGCTGTGCTTTTTTGGTTAACTGTTTAATGCACACATGTACAGTCACAATAGATGGATGACCATTTTCCCCCCTAACACTCACTAGACTATCTAAGATGAAAAAAAAGTAGTGACAGTCTCAACACTATGAATTGATTGCATATTAGTGATCAAAGTGGGGAATGAGAAATCAGGACACATGAATTCATAGCAAAAGTAGAATTTTCATGATACTGATACAATTTCCATATACTGAATGCCTATTTTTATATTCCCTCCCTATATTTTTACTTCTAAGCATACCTTGAAAGATTTACATCAATGTATTTCTTTCAGAGCCCAGGCCTCTAGAGACTTTAGGAGTATATATTCTTTTCTTTTTATTATAGTGTTAGGTTCCTGGAATTTTTTCTTCAGAATTGAATTGAGTAAGCCACTTATCACTCCATGCTTTTAGCCTGTCCAAGTCAGTCTAAGCACTCTTCTGTGACTGCCCCTTCAATGCCCCAATTATCCCTATGTCAGCAGATTTTATCCTCTTAATGCATATGTCCTCTTTTGGGTCACTGATGTATAAAGTGAACAAAACTTCATCTTAATATTTATCCCCATAGCAGTCCGTTAGCCTTGACCAGTTACCATTCTCAATTATCTTCAACCTTGGTTATTCAAGCTAGTTTTTCCCTCAAATATCTCATTCCCTCATACTGTAATTGCTGACCTTGTGACTCAGTTTTTCTGTACTCTATTATATTTTAAAAAGTCTTAAGTTTATAGAAAGTATGTGTTCATTGCCTCTAAATTCTCTCTAAATAAAGATGTCATGCTCCTTGTTCAAAAAAAATTTATCGGTTTTATCACGCACGGCCTCTTTTAGTAAATCGACATCATCTCTCCATTTTAATAATAGTAGTTTTTGTACATGCTCTTCATGTCTCCACTCTCCTTTAGAAAAAAAAATAGTAATGCATCAACTGTAGTGTATCTGGTTGGTTGTACATAAGCTTTAAAATTTAAAACCTAAGCATATACTTAAAATGTTTTGATATATATTTACTTTATATTTTCAAATAAAAATATGTTTTACATATTTATCATATTTGCCTGAGTTGACTGACAAGCTGTGAAAGTAAAACTTTTCTCTGAGAATCAAAACTCTTGGACTAAATGAATGCTTTTGTCAGTGAGCCGTTTCCAAAGGTGAATATATCATTTGATAACTGCCAATTGCTTAATAACCAAGAAACATTGTCTAAATTTTATTAGTGATAACTTTGAAGCATTAACTTATTTTTAAGAGATTGCACTTTACCAAGTGACTAATCCAAGACTAGAAATTTGCTGGAAATTTTTTTTATTTGAAAACCCTTTTTAGGTCTGAATAGAGCTGTCATCTATTGGTGGTTCTCTTGAATTACAGGATATACTCTTAAAGTGTGTCTTGTCTTCTTGAGTAGCAAAGTAACTTAGCTGTCATAAAACTTATTTTTGACCATTTTAATTGCTACTCAGAGAAACTGTAAAGATTATTTATATGTATTATTTAAGATATTATGTAATTATCATCACATATCGACCACAGATGACTTAGATTGAATTTAATCACTGATTCTAACTGTAAAGAAATACAAATTGCAGCAATTGCTAGAAGACCATTACATTTAAATTTTAGGTCACATCTGGAAAATGTGTACACCTGGAAACATCTAATAATACTGACAATCAAGGGCTTTTTTAAAAATTCTGATCAGATTTTTTTTTAATGACTAGAGTAAATCAACCCATTTTCAGGGTAGAGTTGTCATTTTATAACTTTAGGTTTAGATCTCCAGAAAGCCTGAAACCTAGGGCTTTTCGGGACAGTGTACTTGGAAAATGAACTTGCAGTCACTTATCTCAGTAAATACTCAGCAACATGTCTGCATCAGTAAGCTATCAGTTATTTACATCTCATAGAAAGACAGGCTGATAGCCAGATTTTCCAGTGTGGGTGAAAGAAACTAGCAATGTATTTAAATTTAAAAACCGGGATGAATTTTATAAGACTTAATGGGATCCACACCCTAATCAGGTATTGTTATTCACATGAAGACTTGTATGCCAGGGAATTAGGAACCTTAATCAGGAGTGCTGCTGTGTTCCTTGTATTGTAGGGCTGACTTCAATGCAAATTCTTTATGTTTATGGGCAGCAAAGTAAATTGTACCCTATTATCTATTTCCATTGGTTTCTTTCTGTTAACCACATTGCTATCTCCCTTGGGACAAACTTGAAAGTACTTTTCTTCCTTTTATGCAAACAAAAGCATGGAGGCATAAATGTTTTTGGCGTCATCATAAAACCAAAATCATCAGTGGCCAGCAATGGTTAGCCATTTTTCCCGTCATGACGCCTGGGAAGATATCCTAAAACTAAAGATATCCTAAACCATATGGTACCCTTGTTCTTAAACCCTATCTTTATTATTCCTGGAGGTAAGTGTAGATACTACATGGCTAAAGCTGACTCTATCTTAACTAGACAGTATGTAATCTCTTTCCCTGAAATGGCTGCAAAAATCTGTAACTGCTGAATAATTCATTTGCTGTTGGAACCAGCCATTCTCCATCAGCCATACCTTATAATTGACCACACAGATCCACCTGTCTTCTGTTAAACACCATTCCTAATACAGAAAATAAAAAAATATCACAATAATCGATACTTAACAGTCGCCAATACACCTTTTGGAATAAATGTCAATTTGTTATTATTTAAATTTGTATATTTTTGATGCTAGAGAATTCAATTTTTTATGTGTAGTTTTTGTGCTGAATATAGCAGAAACAAAGGTCCAGATTATGGTTTTTATAAGTTTCCTATTGTTTTTATGTTGTTCACTTGGAGATATCAATTACATCAAATTAAATACCTTTCTTTTTTCTTAATGTATTACATATTATAATTTCTCCTATTACTGATTTATAATAAGAATTCAATTAGCAGAAGAAAGAATTTAACATGTTTCACCTCACTAATAATAAAGAAAAATAAAAATAGCATATTTTTAAACTATCAAATTGCCAAAATTAAAAGCAAAATATTACTATCTGGTGTTGGAAAGTGGAGTAAAGAGATATTTAAATTTGCTAAAAGTAGTTATTTAAATTGATGCAAGTTTTGCAGTGTGGATTCTAACAATGTTTATCAATAACCTTAAAAATGTTCATACCATAAACTTATCCATAAATGTTCTAGGCAATTATTTTTTTTAGTTATGAGAGACCTATATATTTACATATGATTTCATTATAGTAAATTTTATACTATTTTATATAATTTGTATGTATATTATGCAATTATAATAATAACAGTCACAATCAAGATTTCTAAAGATGTCCCAGATACAGCAAAGGCAGCCTGTGATCGAATCCTTTCAATGGGTGTGGCCAACATGCTGGGAACTAGAATATTTTATATTCAGTTTTAATTTTTAAAAATTTTCTATGATATCATTTCAACATTTCGTCTTCAAGCCTAGGTATTACCTAAGCAACTGCAATCTGAGGAATAAAGAAATTTCCAAGTTCAATCTTTGGAGATAATGTTGGTCAAAGAATGTTAGTCTGGTAGAATAGCTGACGTGTGTGTGTGTGTGTGTGTGTGTGTGTGTGTGTGTGTGTGTATAATTTGAGAGATTTACTAATATATAATATTACTAATATAATATTATTTTAGTAATATAATATTACTCGGAAATACTTGGACAAGAGGTTAGTTTACCTGAAGTCATATAAGATGAGGTTTAGTTTATTTTTAAAAAGAGGAGGGTAGTTCTAGAAAGATATGTATAAATCGAACCCCACTTGGGGTATATATGTATAAATATAACCCCATCTGAATTTTCTTTCTTCTTTCTTTCTTCTTTCTTTCTTTCTTTCTTCTTTCTTTCTTTCTTTCTTTCTTTCTTCTTTCTTTCTTTCTTTCTTTCTCTTTCTTCTCTCTCTCTCTCTCTCTCTCTCTTTCTCTCTCTCTCTTCTCTCTCTTCCTCCTTCCCTCCCTCTCTCCCTCTCTCCTTTCTTTTTTTTTTTTTTTGCCAATTGCTAAACAGTTCTAGTCACACAATTTTTTAAATAGACACTTCTTCTGCTTTATTTATATACTTTCTTTTGTGTTATAGAATCCTTACGTAGCTAAATCATACTTCTTTAAATTAGGGTTTTTAATTTTTTAAAGTATTGTATTAGGTTTCTATAGTTGCTGCAATAAAATTCCATAAACTTTGTGACTTACAACTACAGAAATTTATTCTCTCACAGTTCTGGAGATAATTCTGGAGTCTGAGCTAAAATCAATGTGTGATCAGGACAGACATGCTCTCTCTGAAAGCTCCAGGGGGTGATCCTTATTCCTTCTCAATTTGTGGTGATTGTGGGTAAGTTTTGGGGTTCATTGGCTTGTGGAAGCATAACTCCAATGTTTGTCTGTCTGTGTGTTTGTCTCTGTATAAATTTCCCTTTTTTTATAAGGATAATAACCATATTGGGTTTAAGACCCTCTCCAATCTAATATGAGCTCATGTTAATTTGATCATATCTACAAAGAACTTATTTCCCAATAAGATCACCTTCACAGTTTATGGATGCATTGAAAATTTTGGAGGATACTATTCCATGTAGTACAAGTATATTCTAATACATCTCTTTATAATATTGGACTTTTTGTTATACAGACCTATGGAATCATAGAACTTATGTTATATTGTCACTAGGACTTAAGATTTAAGAAAAAAAAAAACCTTTGTTTCTTTTATTAATTAAGAAAACATTTATTAATGATTATGGACTATGTGTTTTAGACAGTAATACAGCAACTGATGTGTCTTACCTCATGGGACTTATATTCTATATTCTAGTGTGGGGGTGAGGGACACAAACAAAAATTAGTAAATAATTGGATATTGTCATTTCATATATCAGAAGAAAATAAATATGACGGGAGAGAGATTTACCAGCATGCCATCACTGGGGAGGTGACATTTGAGCAGAGACATAAAGGATGAGAAATAGCCAGTTATGCAAATTTCCAGGCAAAGATACATGAGGATGAAGTGGCAGCCAATGCAAAGACCCTAAGTTATAACACATCCATGGTATATTCAAGGGATTTCAAATAGACAAATTTATATGGAATGTATTTAACAAAGGGTTAATATAGGCTCTGAGGCCAGACAGGGAGATAGATAGGCTTCATTTTTTTCAGGGTATTTTAGACTATTCAAATAATTCAGATTTTATTTTACTTATAAGTAAAATTATGAGAAGAAACCACTGGAGGGTTATAAGTACGGAAAAGGTATGATTTAATTTACACTTTCAAAAATACTATTTCACAAGTAGTGTTCACAAACATTCTCCATGACTCTTGGAGAGTCAACACTCTCCTTGGGCTATGTTGATATAACAGATATGAACTCTGAAATTTCAGTGGTGTAATGCAATAAAGATGTATTTCTTTCTCATATAAAGTCATACTGGTCAGTCCCTCCTCCTTCCAGAAGCTGCATGACTTAGAATATGCACTTCTCAAGGAAGCCAAGGCAAGGAAAGAAAGAAGTCTGGAGGATCATGTAAGGCAATTTTAAGGGTCAGACCTACAAGTGGCTTATATTGCATCTGTCTACATCCTGTGGATCTGTACTGTGCCATATAGTACCAAACTCCCAAAAAGGGAGGGTGAGAAATTTTGTCTTCTTGTGTGTCTAACAAGGAAACAAATATCCCTGCCAAACTCCTTGAGCCAAGATAACTCTTTCTGCCTTAAGAAGCATAAGAAGCTAGTAGACATTTTATCCCCTTCTTCAGTAACAGTGACACAGGAACTTCAGGTCTTTCCAGGGTCAACTAGCAACCAGGAACTTCACTAATCTGATATAGTTCCAAACCCCCACAGACTTCCTAATTGATTTGGGTTCTTGAAACAGTGATGATTATTCTCTGGTCATTCTAGATCAGATTTGGCTTATGACACTAAACCAGAGTAGGTTAGGTCAAAGACATTTCTCTAGGACCAAAACTTATGATGATGTTCATCCTACACAACTCAGACCCGTAAAGTTAAGACACTAGGCATGGGCAGAATGAACTCTGAGCAGCTGAATCTTTTCCTCTTTTAAGTAAGAGAATGGTAGAATAAGTACCACAGAATGGAGTCATCTCCTTAACTCTTCTTAGTAGTCAGCAAAATTATACATTTCCCCCAAATTTACTTTACATGGCTCTCTTTTCTTCAAAAAGATACTAAACTTCTTATTTCAAGACCACAAAGGGAAACTTATGATTTACAAGGCATTTTCCTCTAAACAAGTAGCAAAACACAAATACTGGTGATACTGAGAGTATTTATTAATTATTTTTTTGTTTAATCAGGGATTGGAATAAATTCTTTGTAATTTCTTTTCTCTTAACCCTTACCGCAATGTACACAGTAGGAACTACTAAAAAGTTGTCAAAACTGAGGAGTAGAAAGGTTACGTCCTCTTTTCTGTGATACCTAGTAAACAGTAAGGCAAGATTCAAAGTCAGGGCTTTCTAACTCCTAATAACTATGCTCTTAATCACAAGAGAGGGATACAACAGATCCTTTGCCTATGTGGATTCCTCAAAACACAAACCTTTAGGTTAAAAATTTCATATCCATTAACTAATTTCCCTAATACCTAGAATTCTAGAATCTATAGTTTGTCTTCCATGACAAGCAAATCAAACATTTATTAACTTTTTTCACCATAGAAATATTAAACATAAATGTGCTCAAAAATTATGAGTGCTGTGAAAGCATGACAATGTGCATACCTTCTCCAATAGCATGGATTCCCTCAGCTTGCCACTGCCTGCATCAGTCCTCCCAAGACATGCTTATTGGTCTTGGAATCTCTCACATTGTTTTGCAAATAGTATGCATTCGACACATTTCGTTAAGTTAATTCATTCATATTTCTCTAAGCATTTACATGGTTGAAAATATACAGAAGAACACGGAGCATTAATAACTTTTGAAAGATAAGATGATCTGTGCTTTTGTTTGTATCAATTTTTTTTGGTTTTATTTTTTATGACATATATAATACATGATTATTGTAAAAAGACAAAGCATGATATTTTTTCTATAGAATGTGTATGTATAGTCACACAGAAAAAATGGGCTTATGCAAGTGCATTGTTTTTAAATTTCTCATTTGATATCCCATCAGGTATTATTCAACTAAATATCAACTTTCTGAACAATATCCAATATTATAAGGTTAGTCTGTAAACTTTTCATGTTTTTTTTTTTTTCTGTAGTTTTCTAGAGAGAAACAAACAAAATCAGGTCCGGATCTCCCTGTGAATAGTTTAATAGGTTTTACTAATGTGCCAATAAAATATTCTTGCCTCAAAAATCAACAAGGCAGCTCAAAAGTGAGATTCATTTTACATATAATACGTACATAGTAGATTTAAGAGAAAATTATATTGGACATTAGCCAAACAAAACAAGGTCCCTTCATTATGAATGTAGGCAAAAATAAAAAATAATAATAATAATAATTAAACAGTCATTTAAAAACCCACAAACACTGTGCTCACGTACACACACACACACACACACACACACACAGTCTCATTAACTTCAAACCATAAGAAATTAATTACAGATTCACTGCTAATGAACATATGGGGTAAGTGCTGACACTCAACTGGTTTCAGTTCAGTGATCACAGAAACAAAGTAATGCTCACAGACGGATGGTGGGGGAAACGTCAGTGAGTGGGGGCCAGGAAGCAAAATTCCTTCATAACTATGGAAAACAGTTCCAAAATATTCAGACAGAGAAAATAGGGCTCCAAAATTCATCCCATTCTGAATATGAAACAGACCTTCTTCATTACACCACCTGCTGCCTCTACTTCTGGAATAAGCCGAAATGTCTGAGGCGAGAGAAGCTTGAGCACAGGGGAGAGGGCAGGTAGAGATGTGCTGGTGAAGAAATATGGCTCAAGATCAAAGAGATACCTACCCCCTAAAAAATCGAAATGGAAAGTGAAAGAAAATATTGTGTCTAAAGAAAAGAGTCATAAACCGGAATCAGAAGGCTATCTGTACAAAGAGGTCATGAGTTAAATTGGAGAGTAAATTCACTGGAGGATCCCAAAGAAGTTAAGATGATGACATTGTATGTTCTTTACCGTTTAAACGTGCTGACAATTGGAAACATTCTCATGGAAGGTACCGATCACGAAACACTTGCCTTTTAATATGCTAAGTTACAAAGTCAAACTCAAAAGAAATCACAGCGGCAGGGTCAGCATTAGGCAGCTATTTAGGCTTCATATCTATTAGCAGGAAGTAAATGCAAGTAACACCATCTGGAGTTATAAAGTCATAAATGTTGCCTCCTATATTACTTGGCATGAATGGATTCCTCTTCTATTTCTATCACGTCCAAAATCTTCAGTTCATTGTTCAGTATCTGTGATGAATGCATTAGATATTCATGATTAAATATTTATCAATTTATATTGGTGGTTTTTCCTATTGAATCCACTCTCCTATTCTTGCTTGTCTCTGTTTGAATTCATGGAAAAGACTAAATTTATCTGTGAGATGAGACAATCCTAAACATTTTATGCATTTGCACATTATCTATCTTCTTACTTACAGTTACTTTTAAAAAATTATTCTCCAGCTCTTTTAACCACTTTTAAAATTAGGTCCCTTTAATATTCATTTTCTTAGTTCTAGAATAATTTTCCATCAGTTTATAAGACTTCTAACTCTATTGTGATGAAGATTTTTAGCTTAATATGCGTATTAATAAACTCATTTAGTTTCTGGTTAAGATTTTCATCTTCCCATCTGTTAGAACTTTACCAGTCATAAAAACAAATCATACACTGACTTTCAATTATAAACAAAGTTAGGCAATAATAGTAATTAGAGGATCTAATTTATTATACAAATCTATCATTTTTTACCATATTTTACTTTTTAAAATCGTGCCTAGAAAACCTTAATTTAAATAATGTGAATGGACACTGAATAAGAAAACATGATGAATTCCAAACTACCCTTTAAAAATTGGTTGAAAACTTTGTTTATTCTTCTAGCTGTAGAAAAGAAATATAGCTCTGGCTAATGCATTTCTCAAGTAAATCTTCCAGGGCACAGAACAGTATAATTATATAGAGAACATTATGGAACTAAATAGGTACACCTTTTATAATGTTTAGTGACTAGTTCTGATTGGAAGGATATTTAATCATTACTTTGCAGATGCTGAGAAAGTATAGTGTGATAGCTAAAGGTATTGCCTTCAAAGTTTAACTACTCACTTTCATCCCAACTTCTTTGCTTGCCAACTAAGTAACTGTGCCGTGGTATGCATTTATTGTTTGGGGGGAAAAAAGTTATTTTCAGAGCCTGTAATGTGACAAGCACTCAAGAAATGTTGGTATCATTACTTTGATAAATGATTTCAAAGAGAAACACTTTGTTCTGGAAAAGGAAGCTTGCATCTATATGGGGGGATGGTTGGGTGCCTACGACAAAAAATTGGATTTCATGGCCCCTAAGGGAGGGATGCTGTTGTCTCCCTGGTAGGCACAATTCCTGGATTTTAACATCATGTTCTGCGTGTGCATTAGAGGAACATGGGGACATGGGACTAAAGAGAACTCTTGAATTAGTGATAAGGGAATATCCCAGTCGGGTTACTTTTTCATGTGGAGACTTATTTAGACATGCTATCTAACCTAGGACTCTCATAATCATCAAAGAAGGACAATCCCAATTAATTATTTGATTATTTGCTTTATCTTTCTTCATGTCTCTTTGTTGTATCTTATGGATTTTTTAAAAACTTGTCATGAATAGTAAAACTGATCTACTTTTCCTGTTAGCTATGATGGCCCTAATGTTTCCTGGTTCTCCTCTCACCACTTCGAGTATTTCCTTTGTCTCCTACCTGGAGTCCTCTTGCACTCATCTCAGATTCTGTGCTCGATCCTTTTCTTTTTTAAATTATTTTTTTCTGAGAAATATTCACCCTCTTAACTTCACTCACCACCTAAAATTTAGATTCCAATATCACATGTCGAGTTACCTTCTTAACATCCTCTGGACATCTGGTCAAGAGTTCAAAATCAACATTTCTAAAATAGAATTTTATTTCCTCATTTTGGGTCTGTTTCTCCTTCTGAATTCTCTCTCCGAGGGATAGCCTGCCACCCACTCATCAGCCCAAGAAAGAAACCTAGTAGTTATCGTGGTTTCCTATCACTTCCTAATCCTAGTTATCTCATTGTCAATCAGGTTCTAAAAATAATGTCTTAACTCTCTCCCAGCCTGCCAGTCCTCAGTTCTCCTAACTCGAGTTTCATTATTTCTTCTTCGAATCACTAACCACATTAGTGTTTCTCTTTTCATACTGTTTTCCACTCCACAGTCTGAGAGATGAATTCCTTATTCACATCACTTCCCTGCTTAAAATCTGTTTATTTATACACTTAATTAATAAGTAGGTATTCAGCATCTACTATGTGTCAGGCCCCCACTCTAGGGCCCAAGGCGCCATAGCGACCATGTCCTCCCCTTAATGCTATATACAGATAATTTTAAATATATATACACATGCATATGTATTTATACACAAATATACACCTATATCTATGATGAAATACCTATATCTACAATATATCTACAGCTATGTATCTGTCTTATAATAAAGAAATATATATCTGTGCAAACATTTATACATTAACAAATATATGCATATAGGTATATACATATCATATTTTTATTTTATACAGATATATTTATATTATAGACATATAAAAGCATCGAACTGCCTAGATTTTAATTTCATTTTGTAAATACATTAAAAGTATTCTCATCTTACTTGCATTTTCATTCACTCATCCAGTCAGCAACTATTATTCCGTGTCTCTTTAATGCCTTCATGATAAAGTTCAAACTCATTAGTATTACATACAAATGCCTTCCTGGTCTTATATCTGCCTGTCTCTATGGCCATATTTTCTGGTACTCTTTTATATATCTTCTATGTTCCAATCACAAGTTTTGTGTGCACTATAATCTTGTGTCCTGTCTGAAAGTTGGCATTTCTCTCTATCCCTTCTACCGGGAATATTCTTTCTTGCCTTACTCAGGGAAATTGAAACTCACTTACTCAGAGAAACTAATTTTGACCCATCACAACTTTCAAACTGTCAGAGACCCCTCATTGTGCATAAATTTATCCTACCAGCTGTCCAATTGCATGTTGATTATTAATTTGCTGATCTCCACTATGAACTCCCTAACATGTCTCCATCATAGCCACTTTTTTACACAATGGCTGGCATTGTAGCGATTTGCAAATGTCTTTCCGAGGAATAGATGGCAGAATGGATGAGTAATTTAATTACTCCAGAAGCACTTGGATCACAAGCTGCAGAAGTGTTCAGGGATTTGTTGAACAAAATTCTTTTCTTCTAGAGAGTTCTGGAATGGTAGCCTAATGATACTATGAAAATGTTTCTTGAATTGAGATTCAATTTCTCAGCAAAGCCAACTAAATTCCAAAATATTTAGCATCTTTAAAGGTAACTAAAAATCTATTTAACAAAAACCCACCCAAACAGTAGGAGATGGTTAATCAATCAATCTTTTTTTTTTTCTTAGACCTATGAGACAACTTTTTGTTGTAAATGATGAGGTCCACGCCTTTGAAATCGCTTCAGTTTACTCAAAAGGCAGCATGCCTCAAGATATGCATTCCACTTTTACCTCATCTGCCTGCACAAACATGGCAGTTCTGAGAACTGATAAAATCTCTGGGGTTCTTCATGCTTACTTTCCCTCGCACTTTTCTTAAAAAACGGCAGTACAGGCATACCTTCGAAAATATGGTATGTTTTGTTCTGGACCACCAGGATCAAGTGAGTATTACAATAAAAGGAGTTGTAATATTTTTGCTGGGGGAGAGTCTTGCCTTCAATTTGTAAAAAAGCAACATCTGTGAGGTACAATAAAGCAAAGTGCAATAAAATGAAGTATGCCTCTGTCCTGAAAGTGACAAACCTTGGAAACAGGTGTAGCTGTTGGGACTAACCTCTGCCCAAACAAAGTGAACAGAGTGAATGGCACCATCTGTTTGCAGGTGATGTCACATAGCCCCCTGACTCTTCTGTCGGTTAGAGCCTTACATCACACCACAGCGATCTTCGGCTTTGAAACCTTCCTAGGGTTCCTTCTACAAATTGGATGTACCCAGTTTTCTTTCTTTGACCATTTCCCCAAAAGCATGACTTAAATTAGGATTCTTCAAACAAAGGGTCACTTAACATCACCAGCTTCTAAAAGTCTAAGTCTATTGCAAATTACACAGAAAGCTTAGTATACTGAGTGTGCTTCAAAAATGCTTTGTCGTGAGGCAATAAATATGTGAATCCTAAAATAAAGATTATTACCTCATGCAGGAAATGGAAAATTTTATACATGCATTTATACATAATTTTATGTATAAGATTGTATATATGTATTTATTTAAAGCCAGGTCAACAAATAGCATAAATAACATATGGATTAAAATTCAATTTGACTTGAAACAATTATGTAATGTTCTGAAATCTTCTAAAGTTATAAGGAAGTTAAATATCCTTTAGTAAGTCTATTCTATAATACTGCATTGTTCATTAATTGTTGCTTAAAGATTGAGGATGAAGTAATGGATTTTACGGCACTTACATAATACTTTATATATGCAAAGTGCTTTGCAATCATGCGCCAGTTAAATGTTAACTGGCCTTATATCCATAATAGATGAGAATAAGAAATTTCCATATGCAGAGGACAGATTATTGGAACTTCTTTAAATGGGACCAGAAACCTTTTCATTAATTACATATGTCCTGTAAATTATTGACCTGTCTAAATTTTTCACTTTATGAATAGTCTTTGAAGTTAAAAGTTTAAAATGCAACTAGTCATTTCTCAATTTTCATTCAGATCTTGGAACAGAAACCACACTGATTCAAACAGTCACAGATTTCTACCTAATTAATATTCATCTCCAGTTGTCAATCTACCCCGTGTTTTAGTACATGTGAGCATGAATATCCCTTTTCTTCAACTCTGTATTGAAGAAAACCTTTGTCAGTCCATAGAAATTTAATAATTTCTTATTTTTATTGATTTTCGTATTTTTTATGTCAAAGTTTTTCAGGCCCCTGCTTATTATTTAAATGTGTTCATCCTTCAATAAGATTAATTAATATTTTTTAAAAAATATATTATCTCATCCCACTTTCTATCATATCACACTTAGGAACATGGGGGCCTTTTCATAAATAATATTATTTATTCTCATTAGAGATAATGTTATTTAAAATCTTACATTAAAAATTTTGTTTTGCTTAGTTTAGTTTTAAATAAAATTAGATAAACTAAAATAGGGCATGCCAAACCTAATAAGTGAAAGAAACTCTTTAGAAGTCACACCTTGAAAAACCCTGACTCAAAGTAGTTAGTTGTTGAGAAATAATTGAACATAGAATTTATGCTATTATCCACCTAAAAGGTAGTGATTATAAAATGCACATAAAGTTTAATTATATACTAATGTGTTTGATTCTTTAATCAAAGAAACCAGAATGTTCACATCCCTGAAGCTGAGGAGAAGGCATTGGAATATAATTCAAGTGACATCCCATGAGATCTGGAAATAAGATAAAACAATTCAGATGTGAAAAGGAAGGCAAGGAATGAAGAATTTACTGTAGAATCATCACAGAGACACAATAGGAAAAAGATAAGTATTAGGGAGAGGAAGAAAGCACTACAGAAAAATCAGGCAATAGAGCAAAGATGTGAATTTAATTTTAGACATTTCAGAATTAAAGTAGAGATGTCTAAAAGTATATGGTATTGCAGGTACAGAAGGGAAATCTGGGAGAGGGAGTAAGGTGGTGATGGGGAGTAATGGATTTACAAGTCATCTGCATAATAATTTCTTGGGGTATATTTTAAAGAGATGACTTTGGGTTTACAAAGTCAAGACATGAGTTCTGCATATTTCTTTCTGAATAGTTCTTTGCTATGCTTAGGTAAAGGTATCATATCAACCACTACATTATGCAAGATTGCATGCCAGTAGAGAAAGATATAAAGAAATAAATTCATCCAAGTACAATTTAGAATTGTTTTCATTAATCCCTGTCATCAATCAGCACATATCTAACTTTAGCTTTCCACACAAAATGCCTCAAACACGACCATTTTTAGCTGGCAGAGGCCTTTCTCTTGCAGGGAAGATTGGGGCTGAGGTTAGTCTAGCCTCAGAGTCTATAGTGCTGTGGCTCTGGAACGGCGAGTTTTTTGAAGTTTTTTTTTTTTTTTTTTTTCTCATTAACCACTACCTATGAATAAGGTATTTCTAACTACCCCCTTTTACCGACCTCAGGAAAAGCACTGTTTTGTTTTTATTACCATTCTCTCTACTCTAAGAGTTCCGTCCTAGATCTTCTTCTAATCCTCAAGCTTCATGCATTTTTTGGAGAGAAAGAGAAATACAAAGAGAAAACGTTAAAACTAAAACACGTGCTACATTTTTGTGACCATGAGACCATAAAATTCTTTCTAATCAGACTAAATCATTGTTCTTGTCTACCTCAGCTTTTTGACCTTTGTAGCTAAAACTAATTACTGCTCATTTGCATTCAATAGTTCAGTTCTGACACATAACTAATTTCAGATGCAAAATTCTGACATATTCATATGTATCAATTTTACTAAACTATTTTACAATTTTAAGGTACACTTTAAATGGAGCCTTAAAACAATTTAAAAATGAAAATGAAAAGAAGTTTAACACAGGCAATAAATAGTGTATGCTATATATGTACATATATTTGTAGCACAAGTATTTTTCTAAGTAAAATACTATGATAAGTTATAAAATACATAATCTGGCTCTTTTCTGTTAGCAGACAAGTGAAAGAGGCTCTAATTTAAGTTGTAGAGATGAGCCCTAATGAATAAAAACAGTCTTAGGTTAACGTTCCAATCGATCAATCAGTCGATAAATAAATAAATAAATAAATAAATAAATAAATAAATAAATAAATAAATGTGGTTACTGATAGATTTGGGGCAATCTGAGAAATAAGAAAATAATAAATTCACATCAAATAAAAAGATTACTTAAAGATTACTTAAAATTAGGTGAAGTTGTATTTGAACTTTAAAGAGACTCATGGATGATATATTCCAAGTCATCGTAAGTAGGTATATGCATTACTCACTACAAGGTAATTAATCTCTCTTCAAATATATTTTAAAAATTTATTGGCATATTTATTAGCAGATTTGTGGTATTTTTGCCTTGTCATTTGGAAAGCATAGCTTCCAACCTACAAAGGAATGCTTCTTATTTGTCTAAGATGTACAAAGTTTCAATATCTGCTTTCCAGTTTACATTCTAGTTGCATTCTGTACTCTATAGATGATCTATGGAGTAAAGATGAAAATGTGCTGTAACACTTGATGTGTTAGCAAGAAATTTTGTATATCATGCAAGTTATTTATATAATTTACTGAGACTAAAACAGATATAATACATTGCCAATTTAAATCTTTACATAAGAGAGAAAATATGTGCAATTTGTAAGATAGTGCTTGAAAGCTGTTAAATTTGACACATTTCCATGAGTTGCATCAATCAATTGTGTATTCTTTTGTGCAAGAGTTTTCAGTTTTATACTCTCTCAGTGAGTACACAGCGATACATAAGGCTTAGTATCTTTTTTCTTCTTATAGTTCTCTCATTAAACCAGACTAAGGCAATGCATATTTGAAAACATTTCCCCCCCCCACGGTGAATATATGGGAGCAGCAACATAGCAATGTTTTCATTTTTATCTCAAGATTCTACTTAATATCCAAAGTATTTGTATGCAAAAATTACTGAGCCCAACCAAGTGGGCGATTTAACAGAGTGTTTACAGAAGATTCTGCTGAAGAACAAGAATGAAGAACGAAAACCTGCAGGATCAAACTAAGCAACTCCTTTCATGAGGACATGCACCCCCAATAAATACTGTAGGGCCCTCACTTGAACAGGTCTCCAGTGGACAGTTTTCTCACTTTTTCTAGCACTTTACTCAAACCATTAACTTAAGAGGAACACGGTTCATGCTGGAGCAGGAGGCAAGTGTAGGAATGTGAGAACTGGGCAGAAATGCACATGACAAACAACTATTTCATCAGTGAAACTGAGTCTATTAATAACCAGAGGTAGAAAGGCCAACCTGATTCATTTGGCAATGTTTTCCCTGGCCACTATTATTAATTACAATATATTTTTTTTCTGTCTGCTGTTAAGCTCCAGTGGGATGGACTGGATGGGCTACAGATAGGGTTGCCAGATTTAGCAAATAAAAATATAAGAGGCTCGGTTAAATTTGAATTTCAGATAAACTGTACATATATGTGTACATATTATAAGTATATATATTTCAATGAATAAATATTTTTTCAACAAATAAACAATGAATAAAGTTATTTGTTATGAATCCCAAGTACAAATTTAACTGGGCATTCTCTCTCTCTCTCTCTCTCTCTCTCTCTCTCTATATATATATATATATATATACACACACACACATATATATACATGTATATATATATGTATATATATATATATATGGAGAAAGCATGAAAGAAGATGAACGTGAAAAAGAAAGGAAGGGGAGAGGCATGATGGCGGAGGTCATATCACTGCTCGTACAGGAACAGACTCTCGGTAACCCGTACCTTCCGCAGTTTTCCTTCTCTACCTACATTTATGCTGAATATTCCTCATAAATTCTCTCCTATTCTCTTAGCAATGTGAAATATGTTTTGAGATAAGAGCCACAAGTATATTTTATTGCATTTTGTTTTGCAAACTGCTTCTTTGTAAGACTTTTGCCTTGCGAAAAATCATCTGATGACCACGCAGTTTGAATTCTTCATTCGACGTAGGGTTCTCTCTTGTAAACATACAGTTTGTCTCCTAAAACCTAGAAATAATTGGAACTAGTGAGAAAGGAGAGCTCCAAGGTGGCTTGAGCTCAATGTTTTTGCATTTGCCAAATGCTTTTTACCAAACAAACAAATAAATAAATAAATAAATAGATAAATAAATAAATCTTCTAGGGAATTTTAACCTTTCTCCATAAACCAACACCTTAGTTTGACTTCTATCTAAAACTTGCATCACCATTACATATTAAAGAAACCTATTTTGGACAACTCAAACAAATTCTATGGCAAGATTCGATGATATTCTTAAACTCATGAAGGTTAGCCAAACGTTATAAACCTAGAGTGCTTCAGCCACCATGGATGATAAGGTAACAGTGCACTTGGAAATTTCAGTCCAAACAACCATCTAAATTATAACTGCACATTGTTCTCCATGCATCTGTTTTATTGATCTAACTCTGCTGGGGCTGAGTAAAGTGCAGTGCTATGTCCAGGGATTTTCTAAATGATTTCTGCAGCCATGTTGGATCTGGTCGAACTCTTGGTAGCTGGAGAGTTAAGGAGAAGCACTTCGCCAATTCTTCAATGAACTCATGTTTTGGCTCTCCCCCATGCATATAGAGAGTGAGTACACGATGTTGTGATCTCATCCTGTAGTGGGACATTACTTTGTTGGCTCCCGCACTTAAAGCAATTTGAATTTCTCAGCCGTTATACATCACCAATTTTGACAGAATTTGCAGGTCTGTTCTTAACTGTAGGCCTAATGGATGAAATGAAACTTGGTGAGATCCCAGAGTTGGACAACCTTCAGAATGCTGAGACAAACCAAATGAAGGAAAAAAGTCCTTGTGTTCTCTAAAGAAAGTGTGTTCTTTCTCCAAAACTCAGCTCTCCCAGTGCCTGTAGCAGTCCTGTTGTTTCAGTGCAAAGCCACCGTACCGAACTTTGCAAACCAGCAGGTAGTCTCTAAGATGACAAAAGCTTCTGAGATTCCAGAATCTTTTGTTCAGCTCTATTGTTTCTCTAGCTAAAGAAGATGGCATTTAAAGTATGAACAATACCTGACGCTCATCATCTAGCAAAATGACTTTCACATGCAAAGTAGATTCTAAATAAATATTGGTTTATGCTTGATTATTTCCAAGAGAAAAGACACATTATGAAGTCGGTTCAAATTGTTATGGTTAAGTATTTTTGTTTCAGGTTTTGTTTTTATTTGTTTGTTTATATTAAAATTCATCTCAACTTCCTTTTATTAAGATTGGTTTCAAGATTAATAGCCCTAAATCTATTCCTATTGTACCTGTGTGTTTAGAATGATATCCAATAACATAATTTTCAATGAATGAATCTTCGGATGCATTTGTTAGATGCACTAATGCATTTTTTTCTAAATTTGTCTGAAATATACAAATTTTTTATTAGTATATTCTATTTCTTATGAGACCAGAAAAAACACTGCATATTTATTTTTATTTTACACACTATAATTTTGATATTGCCTCTGATAATGATTGGTCTATAAAAATAGATAAAAGCCATTGACCTAGATAAAACAACTTGTTTTTTAATACGAAAGTATTGTTGGATTTCAGATCCTATCTTTTACTTCCTCAAATATAAACCATAATCAGTAGGAAATCTAATAAAAAACTGAACGGGGTGAAAACATTGTTTCACATAACTGAACTTTGCTTTCTTTACTTATTAGTTGAGCTCAGCAAGGATGGAGGGCAGGGCTGGCATGGAATTGATGTAACTTGATGTATTATGAAACATTACAGCTGAGCTCTACGGCCCCCAAGCTGAGGTCAAGTGAAGGTGGAAGAGATGACTTCATACAGGTTCTTGCCAGAATCTTGATATCCAGTGTCGACTGCTGACAACAAGCCAAGTGAATTCATTGAAATTTGGCACTGTACAAGTTTGGAGTCTCATGTGACAGCATAATTGTTCTATACTCCCTAGGTTAAATTACTTATAAAAGCTGAAGAATTGTCAGGGTGATACAAATTTCACTACAAAGGAAAAGAGGTGCTACGTAGTACCCCATTGACATGACTCTGAGGTGTGCATACTAATACTAGCAAATATAATTGACCCTATGCCCTTTAATGAGGATAAATTTTAGAGCCGAACTTCTTCCTTCAGATAAAATGATCAATTCTATATAATCTTTTTTATTTGCACGTTGTCTGTCTTCTCCCACATTAGAATATAAGGTCCATGGGAATGGGAGGGGTTGTCTGTTTTGTTCATTGCTGTATGTATTCCCCAGCACATAAAAGAATCCCTGGCTGATAGATGCCAATTCAGAAATATTTATTAAATGAATGATAAATTATGGAAATAGGAAACACTAAACTCAGGTTACTATTGGATAGAGAAAGGATAGGAATTAACTGTAAAGAGTTATACAGGGGTATAACCTGCATCTTTAATATCACCTTAAGGAAATACCTGATATAAATATGCCAAAGTATTGAACTCTGTCACCCTTCAGCCACAGTTAAGGGGTTGGGTATAATAAACAGTTTTGACAATTGGTTAGAGAACCCTGCAATTAAAAATTATATATGATTTTGATTCATATAGAAAATAAGTTTAAATGTTTTTTCTTTTTGTTTTCTCTTTTAAGGTTAATTCTTTGAAAGATAGTTTTTACTTTATCAACTGTGTATATGTCTTAGTTTGGTCAGAAAAGGTCATGATAGCTACCTTTTTTTTTTTTTTTGCTTAATTTATATAAATATCTTTCAGAATGGAAACTTATAATTGATAGTTTCAAGTTGTTCATAGTTAGTCAAAGGTTTAATATTTACTAGTATACTTGACTAACTTAAATTATTCAATCCCATCATGACTTTCAAGTCCAAGTTATTTTGATGAAAAAGACTTTATTGATTAAATTAACCAAGTAATTTTAATTCTTTTATATTTAGCTTCCTTCATAGACAACATCATTTGAAGACTATAGAAAGCTTCTTAACATATATTATATTTTAAATTTTACTCATTTATAAAAATATATTTTCTGTCCCTTGGACTATAAATTAAAATCTTAAACAAATAAATAAACTTCCAACGATTTTCTGAAAACGTAAATGGCAATGCTAAACAGGTGATAAGCAGACTGAAATGCTGACATAGTCACATTAAAAGCTAAGTTATTTTACTGGCAATTGTTGGTAGTTGGAAATATTTCTTTGCTCTCTATCCTAACTTGTTCATATTTCAAGCTTCAAGTAAATTCCATGGCTTCTGTGGAAAGTAGTATGACAGATCAATGAGTACCTCAAAAACATTCTTGAAGAAATTTCATGATGTAAGAATCTAGAATATGTTATAACCCATATCTAAAAAGTTCTCCTAAACTGGATTTCATTAACCAATGTCAGTTGCCATAACATAAATCAAACAAACAAACAAACAAACAAATAAATAAATAAATGGAAGGATGGATGGATGGTATATCTTAAGTGCATACGCCTACGGGGAACATACTATGTTTTCAAAAATTTAAGCACTGTTTCAAAGTACATCAAAACTAAATTAGATAAAGTTGGTTTGGTTTTGCTATTGGTCTTAACCTTCTGGCAGAAGAAAACATAAATTCTCTATGAAGAGATCAAATCATCTCTACAGTTTTTGTCTACAATGTTCAGCACTCAATCAAAAATAATCACACATATAGAGCAAAACGATTTGATATTAGAGACAGATTCATAGGGAATCTAAAAGATGGAAGCATCGCATGTGCATTAAAAATGAAGGCTATGCTCGATATGGTAAAAAAATTAAAAGTTTAATAATTTTGGCAGAGGTATTGATCTTTCAAAGAAAACCAAATGGAGAATCAAGAGCTGAAAACTGTAAATAACAGTCATTAAGAACCTAAAGGCTCAGTTTAATACATTAGTTAAAGCTGGAAAAAAATGACAAAATGGGAATATGGGACAGAACTATTGCAGATGAAACATAAAGAGATAAAAAGAAATAAAATTTTAAAATTGTATGAGATGTAGAGAATATAGTAAAAGATATATCATGCTTGTAATTGAAGCCTCAGAGAAGGTAGAGTGAAAATATAGCAAACGCTATCTGAAAACATAATGCCATAGAATAATCAAAATTTTGCTGAGCGATATCGACTAACAACATGATGTACTCAAAACTAGACATATGAAAAGCAAACCTCAACTATGTCAAGCACAGTAATTTTGTTGAACCCCAAGGAAAAAAAAAGAAAAAAAGTCTTAAAAATCGCCAAAGAATTAAATGCAAAACGTAGACTGATAGCTAACTCTTATTTAGAAGAAATAAATATTAGAACAGTCTCTCTTTTTTATGATCTATAATGTCATTACTGTTATATTTTCATAAATAAAATGGTCCATTAATTTATACTTGAGCACTAATACCACGTTTTATTTAATACAATTTTATAACATAAAAAATTTTAAAAATTTTAAAAAATTAAAAGTTTCCCTAAGCTTCCCCTCTAGGCCATAAAAAATGATCTGCTAGTCTCTTCCCCATTCACTCATACACTCATTCATTCATTCATTCATTGATCCAAAAGTTGGGCCTAATAGTGGAATATTATGTGGGCATCATCTTTAAACTGAAACAGTATCCTTTCTACAGTCATATGGCAAGTCTAAACATATACTCTTGGAGCTTTGGGGGCTATGTTTTCCTCCAGTAGGATGATAAATGAGAAGGAAGAGATTCCCCAAAAATCATGCAGAAAAGGAATATCAAGATTCTTAGGAGGTTGTCCAACTCAAGATGTTCTTTAAGCAGTAGTTCCCAACCTTTTTGGCACCAGAAAGTTTTGAGAGCTCCTTCGAGAATCTAACACCTGATAATCTGAGGTGGAGTTGAGGTGGCGATTCCAGCACTGGAGAGCAGCTGCAAATTAAGCTGAAGGTTCGCTCACTTGCCCACTGCTCACCTCCTTCTGTGCAGCCCAGTTTCCAATAGCCCGCAGACCAGGATACTGATCAAGTTTCTAGGGAATGTGTGGAAGAGTCTGTATAAGGCTCTCCTTGAATGTTTTTGGCTAAAACTCTTCTTCCTCAAATAGGCTTGCTGTAGTTTCTAATTTTTTGCCTTTGCTCCTAATATGCCCTCTGCCAGATGGAATATGACCTGCCCATCCTCTAGGGCTCAGTATGAATGAAAACAAACCCCCTCCAAAGCTTCTCTAATTCTTCTGCTAGGTGTCATGTCTCCTTCCTCTGAATTTTCTTAGCATCTTTACTGATCTAATGACCCTTAGGCATTTTTGGCATACTTTATAGCTGTCTATGCACTTTAGACGAACTTTTGAAAAGTAGTGGGTACTACTTATCTTTGCACCCTCCACCTTACCCAGACAAATGTTTTACATGCAATAGGCTATCAATATATGTATGGTGAATACTAACTGAATAGTATCTCTTTCTTTTCTGAAGAAATAGCTGAAAAACTACACAGTTTGACAGCATCTTTTTCTATTTCTAACCAGTCTGTCTCCTTTATGAAATAAAAGGCTGAAGTTTCAGCCTATCTAAAAAAGAAATAAGAAAAAAAAAATACTTAGGAAATAAAACAAACTAATAATAGCAGCTATAAACCAGCTGCTATATGTTTTAAGTTCCAGGAATTCGGTATACTCTGATATCCCAGGAATCTCAGAGCCATTGAATGTGTGAATCCACATTAAATTATGAATATCAGTATTAAGAGGATGGTTAATTGATCATTCAGGTTTCTACTCTCTCCATAGTCTGCTCAGCTCTTAGATTAAAGGTGGCAACAAGAAAGCTGAAACTAAATCTCTGGCCAAAGAATACATAGGGAAGGAGATGGGGAGAGGGCGAATGGATAAAAGTGATATTCTCACTTTGAATTATTTGTCTTCAATTATAAATTAAAATGACAAATATCTCAGACTTTTCCCTTAAATAATATGAATATACTTATACTTTATTATTTTGATGGTTTTCTGGTCATCCTTGTCTAAAACCTGATCTAATTTAGGACTATTGATAATATTTATCTTTCTGATATACTTCAGTAGCCATTACATATTGTACTAGATAGTTTTTCTCAGAAGAAAGTTCCCTCTTTCTTATGGGATAATAATCATATCCAGGTCACACGAGTTAATAGTGACACACAGTGAGTTAGAGCTCGGCTTTGGAATCTGGGTTTTCTTTTCCTAAGTCAGAACTTTTACGTAAAATCCACATTCATTTAAATATCAAGCTTCCTTTAAAAATATAAAACATGATTCCAATAACAACTAATTCAACTCAAATGATTTTTTTTCCAGAAAACAGCTATCACATAAAGCAAGAGATGAAAGGTATAATGCAGATATAATAAAATATAAAATTAAGGTAAAGAAAACATTGAAAAATTAAAAATAAAATTACCATATGACTCAGCAATTCTACTCCTTAGATATATGCCCAAGAGAGGAATAGACAAACACATATCTAAATAAAAATCTGTATACAAATGCCCATAGTAATATTATTCATAATAGTCGAAAAAAAAATAGGATCAATTCAAATATTCATCAGCTGATGAATGGATAAACAAAGTGCTATAGCCATTCAATTGAACACTATTCACTATAAAAAGGAATGAAGTGCTGACACATGCCACAACATAGATGAATCTTGAAAACATTGTATTAAGATTGAATCATATCACAAAAAATGGATATTGAATGATTCTATTTACATGAAGTGTCTAGAATACATAAATCTATAGATTAAGAAAGCACTTAGTGCTTGTCTATGGCTGATGGTTGTGGGGAGAGAGAAGTTCAGAGGAAGTGTGGATTGACCAATCGTAGGTATGAGTTTCTCTTTGGGGTACTGAAAATATTCCGAAATTGATTGTGGTGATGGTAGCCCAACCCTAAGGCTATACGAAAAGGCCTTAAATTGTGGACTTTAAATGAGTGGGTTTTATGATATGTGAATTATATCTCAATAAAGCTGTTATTTAACTGGGGCTTAAAATTCAATTTATTCATTTATCATTCACTGTTTTATTTATTCACATATATATTCACTTTTCCAGATTAGCCTTCTCTGACATCGCTACCTCTCTACTTCCATCTTCATCTCTAGACTGACAAAGTCCTCCTAACATGCCTGAATTTCTCTTCAGAGCACATATCACATTTGTAATCACACTGTTGTTTTTATGACAGAGGCTTTGTATCTGTTCTGATCACTGATTTATCTGTAATATCTAGTGCAGTGTTTGCGGCACATGAGCACTGTTGCAACAACTGAAATGTAAAACATCACACACTAAACATCCTAACAGTGTGTGTGTGTGTGTGTGTGTGTGTGTGTGTAATTATATAAAGGTACACATTATAATAATAAAAATGAAGAAAAGACAAGATTTTCAGTTGAAATTTTAACCTCGAATCATCAGCTGTCATTTCTTACCTTCAACACTTCCCAAGCCCTCTAAATAACTCCTGATCTTCTCACTCTTAGCAGGTAATCTTCTCTCTTAGAGATCATCATTAACATTTGAAGACTCTTCTCCCAAAATGCGAACCTGTTAAGAGGGAGAATATTTAGAATAAGTTTAAAAGAAAAGGTCTTTTATATATTCAATACTTCAAGAAGTAACAGCCAAATGATATTGAGAGAATTCAGAGCTATTTACAAATGAACTAAAAATGGCTACTTTCAGAAATTTGGGTATACCTGATTATTAAAGCTGATATCGACAGAAGTTGTATCATTGCCCTCCAATGGAAAATCACTTAAAACCTCTGTTTCCAGAACATTGGCTAGATGGATATTGAGTTGACTCAAGATGGGCTTTCTATAGTCACAAAAAGGTGAAGAAAGACTATTTTATATAGTTGGGAATAGTGAATTTTCAACCTAGAATCCTAGGAATTATACAACTTCTAGGTATTATGTATTAGAATCTCATAGCTGGGGTAGGAATAGGGAGGGAGGCACTAGGGACTCTAGATCTAGTTCAAAAAAAAAAATGTTTCAAATACTATAATTATATATTACCTGTGGGAAAATATATACTTTGAAATTTAAAATACTACAGAAAGATTTTGGATTTTTATGTTTTAACAAAAGTGGTTATAAATTTTAAAAGGCTTGAGAAATATCTACATTTTCTAACATATAGGCATATTTATTTTTAAAAGAAGCTCATTGTTAAACCAACTGTTAAACATGGGATTTTTGAAAATTTCTTTAACACAAGACTACACACTGAAAAAGCAAGAGTAGTTTTATTCATGTAGAAAAACGGTATTAATCCTGATTGGAATGTAAGATTAGAAAGCTGTCTCATATTAAACTAATGTTCATAATATCATTAGTTAAAACAAAATTCCCCATATAGAGAGGTATTTACATTTTCTCCAGTGTTTTCTTGAGACTAAATCGGTGGAGGAAAGTTTCAACCACCCTGAACAGAGACCCCGAAGAAACTGTTACAATTATTTCTTAGGAGGCTCGGCAGCTATGCCTAACCTATGTTTTCATGCCTTCTGTCCAAAGAGCATAGCATGTTTTATTGCTGACTACACGATTATTGTAATTAAAGGTTTTACGCTTTTAAGTAGCTATAATGTGACCTTAATTCAAGTGATTTTAAAGCCATTACAACAAAAGCATTCCAACAAAATATCTTGGTGAGGAGATAACAGAGAAGTTTAAGTAGAGAATACAAGTAGTAGAAAGAAGTAGGCATATCTTAAAATATATATAATGAGTTCCTTAACTGTGTTAAAAATTTATAGTGGGCAGCAATGTAACTCAGATCCTGCATTTTACAATATTGTTATCCTAAGAGGACTCAAATCGAATTTTATTTTTTAAAAATCAGTATGTTTGAATTTCCTTTTTTTGGCATTGAGGACTGAATTCTTGAAAGCGTCCTTAACAGTGGGATTTCAGAATAGAATTAATTCTCAATTATCTGCACTAATGAAGAGAATAAGAATAGAAAACAAAATAGAAAGCAAAAGTAAGTAACCTTATATTAAAAGGAATTGGTAACTCCAAATGGTTTAAAATGAACTTAAGTTTAAGAGTTTAAACTATAAAACTCTCAGAAGGAAGCATAAGTATAAAATATTACCTATGATTCTGCCTTTAATAACAAAATGGGATATGATTCTTTTAAGTTACAAACTAAGTAAAACTAATAAAACTTCTGCATAGGTACTTCTGACATTATAACCTAATTATAGTTACATATTCCCTTTATGTTTGAAATAGAATGTTTCTGGATTAATTTTAGATAAACTTTTAAAGAAAGAGTGTGTTCTTAGGCCATAAATAATAGAATGAAAAAACTTACCTACATTTAACTCTGGATCTTTAAGCCAACATGAGTGCTAGCTAACACTGAGATTTTTATTTTAGCCTCTTTGAAGAATCTAAGATAATATTTTGGCCTTTTTCCTCTATAGAGTGACCTCATCTTTGGCTCATAAAGTAGGTGAAATAATGCTAATAATTCATGGAACCTATTTTAATAAAAAGTTATTTGAGTTGGAAAACATTTCAAGTAAGTACATTTCTTGTCTTTAAGCATGCAAATCTTATAACATAGCAGTATTATTATTAATACTATATTTGTTATATAATACTATATATAATATATAATATAATCTGTTGGATGATACTGTATGTTTTTATTTTATACTCTCCTAATTTCCCACTAAAAAGTAAAATTTTTAAAAGCAAAAATAAAAAGGAAAGAATACTTTTCAAAAAGATAATATGTGAGAATTACCTCAAAATGGGTTAGTAATTAATTGAAACATTTTACAAATCATTATCCACTTCTAAAATAAAAAAAAAATGAAAGTCTCTCTTAAAGTTCAAAATATAGAGAGCTATTTCTTTTATTTAACCAAAAAATGTCTAACAACTGTCCTATGAGTTTCTACAGGGCTGGGACCTTAAATGTTTCATTCATTTATTCCAGCACTAGGCTGTTCAATAAAAAAATGTGTTGAATGAATTATTAGATATAAATATTGTAAATGGGTTACAGTATTAATGAAGATATATCACTTCAAGTTCAAAATGATCTTTCTTGTTAAATGTAGTAAATTAGCATATGCTAACCTTCCCGCCAATGACAATTTTGCCTACTTTTACTTTTACACTGAGCATTTCTTTTGAAAACACAGAATTGGTCTTCTTAAAGATTATAGGTTGTTATCTCTTTGGAGAATATATATTATGTTCCTACCTGTAATATTTATGTATTATTTAATATGTCTGCATGTAGTCATTATTATCGGGACAACAGGTTAATTAATACATAAGAAAATAGACATTTAATAAGTATGAAATGGAAGAAGCACTTCTATATTCCCTTTCAGCATAAATGAGTCACTAAAACTCAGCATTAGAATCAATTTCTTTCAAAGTTCTTGCTCAATGCCATAATGGCTAGTTACTTGAGGCTTCTGTAAGCCTCTCCCCCAATGATGAGAAATTTGGTACAGAAGAATTCTTACATTTTGTCAACCCCTGCTGTTAGAAGAGAACAACTGTAAAATCAAAAGACCTTAAAATTCAATCAAACACATTCATGACAACTTTAAAAACTTATTAAATTTGCCTACCTAGCTAGCAAACACACAAAAAGAATTTGATAGACAGAAGTAGACAATGAAATTATTAAATATCAACCTGTCTTTGAGAAGATGGCTTGAAATAATTTTTTGTCAAGTTTTAGAGTTAGGTAAAATAAAACTGAGTTTTTCGACTTGAATTTGCCAATAAACGTCCCCATATACCTTACAGTATCTTCACTAGTGGTACCTATAAACCAGACTCAAAATTGAGAAGAAGAACATGACTCTATTCAGAAATGAGTAGAAAGAAAACCAAGAAAGTCTGGAATTCACCAAAATCAGTAAAAGAGAGATTTGTAAGAAAAAGTAAATTCAACAGTGTCAGTGGCTGCTGAGATGCCAAACAAAAACAGAACTGAAAAATGTCCTTTTGATTTAGCAACATGGGGATTGTTGATGACCAAAGTAAGGAGTCATTTTCAGTGTAGCTGAGAATTAATGGAAACCAGATTACTGAATTAAAGAGAAAGTGAGAGGTGAGGATGTGAAGAAAGCAAGGATTTAAAAGGATCTGTGAACTTTCAACAATGAAAAGAAGTAGACAGGTAGGATAGAAATTATGGCCCCAAATTCCTTCGACTCTTCTCTGTTGAGAGCCAAGATATATGGTTTTTCTCTAGAACTTTTCATTTGGTAAATGCTTGACCAATAAAATATGCTGTGTCTGTTTCCAGAACTGGGTCTTAAGGAAATGACAGTTTATACTTCTTATGTCTTGAAATATAGGCACCATTCTGTGAAGGAGCCAAAGCCACACTGTGGAGAGCATGATATGAAAATGAACTAAAAGACAGCGTCGTTTCTCCAGCCATTGAGGGAACAATCTTGGAAATAAATCTTCCAGCTCCAGTTGAGCTGCCCCAAGTGATCCATGGGCATGGGCGGGTAGAAGACTGCCTTCACTGAGCTCTGCCCTACTAGCAGACTTCTGAACGAAATAATTGTTGCTTAAGCCACTAAGTTTTGGGGTGGTTTGTTATGAAGCAAGACATAACTGATAGAACTGTTAGTGCTGGGAGTAATATGCTGCTATAATATTAAACTGGAAATTTGTGTCACTGACTTGAGAATTGGTAGCTATCATTGAGCTGGAAGAACACTGAGGAGTCTGTATAGGGAAGTCTAAAAAATTCAGGGAGTGTTATTAAAAGCCTCAAGGAACGAGGAAATGTTAGTGAAAGCCAAAGGGCTTTATAGTGCTGCAGTGAGAGTTTAAAATAAGTATCATTGAAAGCTGGTAGAAAGGGACTCGTTATACAGTGGTAAAAATTTGGTAACGCTGTCTCCTGCAGAAATGTAGAAATAGGAATCCACTTAGTGAATTCTTTATCTAGCCAAGGGGATTTTCCTGCCAGTGTTGAATGTCCTCCCTAGCTCCCTCTAGCTGTTTATTATAAAATTAAAGAGGAGAAAGGTGAGCTAAAAAGGAAACTATTGAGTTTTTGAGTGAAATTTACAGGAAACATAAATGGTTCAGGATCTGCTAGGCTCAAAATTGAAAGCTTCTTTTTGCCAGGCTCTCTAGATGACAAAATCTTCTCAAATTAAAACATAGCTTCCACAAAAAGGTCAAATCTATGGTGGGCCTGAGGGACCTTTTGCTAAGATGTTATGAAGATTTAAGGCAATGCCTTACAGAGTCTTTTGAACAGACAAAAGACTTTCTAAAGATGTTAAAGGCATGCATCACAGACCCTCCCTCTCTATTAAACGATAAGGCTTCTAAGAAAATTAAGAGCTTGGCTCCTCATCAGTCTGCAGTAGAGCAGGGTTTATCTCAAATAGATTTTTGGTTGTAGCTTTCGTCTAGATGAGTAAACCACAATAAAATTTATAGAAAATCTATACAGGTTTGAAGATAATTGTTCTGGAAAAAAGTACTACCAGTTTTGACAAAGACAGCACACAATGAAAAGAGGCTTTTAGACCTCAAACCTATGCCTTCTCACAGGCAAGAAGCAGCTGAGAAGGCCATTCAGTTACAAACTCTATTTTACTATAGGAAAGAAAGAGTGATTCTAAGGGAAGGACCAAGAGCTAGGAGGGTGGAACTAGGAGCCGCAGAGATTAAGTCACAGGAAGCAGGACTGGGCTCTAATCAAGGAGCTGGCAACGTGTGCCAGGAGAGCTTAAAGAATCGCTGTGGATCAACCAGTGTTGCATCCTTTTTCACTCATTTTCAATGGCAATATCTATGGTGACTCTCTGATGCATATTCCAGCACTGTGTATTGGTTGCCCGAGTGGTGGGGAAAATAACCTATCTCTTTCGTTCATGGGTCTTGAGTTGGAGAGGAGCTATACCAAGGAACCCCTTTTACGTAGAGATCTGATATCCATGATGGGATCCTGAAGCTCAAGCTCCAGCCTGATCCTATCATGGAATGAGACTGTTGGGAGTAGAGGAGTTTAGGGAGGGTGTGAGTGTATTTTGCACAGGCGTAGAATAAGAATTAATGTGTGGCCATGTGTGGACTGTGGCTTCGACCTTAAGAAACAGGAAGCCTCACTTTTGTCTCTTGGAATGCTCATTCTTGGAATCCTGCACCATGTTGTGAGGAAGCTCAAGCAGCACGTGGAGAAGAAGCTCAAGAGAAAAACAAAACCGAAACAAAACTGAAGCCGCAGGCTCACAACAGCCAGAAACCTGGAAGTCAACACGCACAGCCTCTTCCTTACCATATGCAACCACCCAAGGACTGTCAATATACTATCATAAAAATTGTTGTGAATTTTATCATACACAAGAGAATGTATATAATATTCAAGTATATAACTATGTATGGACACCTCAGCTTAAGAAATAGAACATTAGAAATACAGAAGGAACAATTTGCTGTTCATTCTACTCCCTCATTCCAAAGGTTACTACTATCCTGAAGTTGGTGTTTAAAGCTACTTCCTTTTCATTAAAGTTTTAATATCTATCTATCTATCTATCTATCTATCTATCTATCTATCTATCTATATCTTTATAGAATATTTATATTTTTCTAATTTTATACCTTATATAATAATATATTATACATCTTCTGTATTTTCTTCAAATAATTTGAGATCTTTCAATGTTGCTTTGTGTACCGTATGTTATTTATATTATAATTTGTAATACAAAATTTTTATAGTCTAGTAATATTTGTTAATAGTCTTCAATTACTGATGTAGGTCCCCAACAGATCAGATTGGTGGTTACCAGAGACAACCAAATTTTGTCTTACGTTCTTATTCACATAGGGCATCTTATCATGATCTAAAGTAATTTTGTTAATGTATTTGAACATACTGTTCTTTTATTTTATTTTTTACTGCCTTTTGTGTCTTATTTAAGAAATGTTACACCACTCTAAAAATATAAAGAAATTCCTCTCAGTCTTCCTTTAAAACTTTTATAGATTAGCTTTTTATATTAAGGCCTTAATTCTCCTGGAATTCATTTTTATATGGTATGAAATCAAAATTCACTTTTTCCAATAGTCATAACCAATGTTCCATCATCATTTATTTAGTATTCCAAACTTTCCATGTGGATACTCAATTTATCTTTCATTCAAAAATATTTATGCCAACTTCATTACAAATTAAATTTCCAGAGACATATGAATATGTTCCTGGATTCTCTATTTTGTTCCATGTTCAATGACTAACAGTGCACTGATATCAACCCGTCTTAATATAACTTTATGATATTTTGATATTTTACAGGGAAAGCCTCATTCTTGTCTCCACCTGTTCCTCTTCATAAGTGTCTTGATTATTATTGGCCCACTTTTTTTCCACATACATCTTAGAAAATCTTATTCAGATATGTAAAATAATCTTGTTGAAATGTTAATCGAAAGTCTATTTAATATATAGAATATTTTGGTAGAATTTATATATCCTTACCTACATAAATGGTATATTTCTTGAGTTATGTAACAATTCTGTACTTATTCCCCTTGAGTTGGGTGAGACCTATGAATATGAAAGACTATTACCTCCTTGATTATGTTATTATAGCAAAAGATCGTTTAGATATATAATTAATGTTCCTAATCAGTTGACTTCCATCAAAAGGGAGATTAGCTTGGTTGGCCTTAACCTAGTCAGGTAGCCATATAAAAGACCAAAAGAAACAGTAGACTCTTCTGATCCATAAGATAACAATCAGGTATGTTGTGAACTGGCTATGGAGGGATCACATGACTAGGATCTGAGGCCGACCTTTAGGTATTTGAATGGCTCCTGGCTGAAAGTCAGTAAGACAACACAGGGTTCTTAGTCCTAAAGGTGCAAGGAACTTAATTCTTCCAACCATCACAGGAATATGGATGAGGGTTCTGAACTCCAGATGAGAGCTGAGCCACAACTGAATCTTGACGTCAGCTTTGTACAACCCAGAGCAGAGGACCCAGTTACACCATGCTCAGAACTTTGACCTACAGAAACTGCGAGATAATACTAAATGAATGTGGTTTAAGCCACTAAGTTTATGGTAACTTGTCATCAGCAATAGCAAACTATTACATTCCCTCATGACTTTTTCCAATTAATTCCCTCATCCCAGAGGCTGTTCTCATTTCAATCATCATATCTTAGTTTTGCCTTTCCTAGAACTTCATAAAAATTATAACCTATATATAAATAAAATCTTTTGTGTCTGACATCTTTTATTCATTTTTTGCTTCAGTTGTTATTTTTATTATTATATGAATATATTGTAATTTGATTAGTCACCTGGTTTTGGAGATTTAAGTTGTTCCTAGATTGGAGTTATTATAAATAAAGCTGCTATTTTTAACATTCTTGCCCACAAATATTTTGTGGATATATGTTTCATTTCTTTGAAGTACCTTGAGCAGAATTGTTGAGTCATAGGTCAAGTGGATGTGTATAAGACATTGCCAAATTGTTTTCCAAAGCATTGTATCATTTTTACTCCCACTGACAATGCACGATCGTGCCAATTCCTCTCCATCTTGCCAACACTTATTATTGCCAATTATTTTAATAGAATCTGTAATAAGACTGCCAGAATTTGAATCCTGGCATTGAAACTTAGTGTATGACCTTGACCAAATTATTCTTTATGCCTCAGTCTTCTTATTTGCGAATTGAAAATAATATTAGTTCCTAATATATAGGGTTGCTTTGATGACTAAATGAGCTTATGTATGTAAAGTTTTTTAAATTGTGCTAGTCATCTAATATTATATAAATGAAAATTATTGTTATTTATGATTTTTGTATTCATATTCATGAAAATGATTGCTCTATAATTTTCCTTCCTTGTATTCGCCTTTTAAAGTTTTGCTAACTTAATAAGCACTAGCATGTGTTGTTGCCTTTTTTATTTCCTAATAAATTTCATAAAATATTAGAGCTATCTAAACCTTAAATATTGACAAAAATTACCCATAAAGCTGTGTGAGACTGTTATTTTATACTGGGAAGATTTTAACTCCTGATTCTATTTTTTAATTGTTATGGGAAAATTCTAATTTCCTATTGTCTCTGGAGTCAGATTAGTAAATTATATTTCCAGAAATTTATCAATTGTATCTAGTTATTCAGATTTATTGGCTATTTTTTTTTCAATGATCCTTTAAGTTTTTGTTGCATTTCTAAGAAAGAACTTATTTATTTCCTAATATTGTGTGTTTTCTGCTGGGCACTCTGACCCTAAGCGTACAGCTTTTTTGGGCTCTAGCTTTTTGTAGAAAAGTTCTATTAGACCACATTTTTTCAGGTTCTAGAATATATATTGTGTCTCTCACACATGCTATAGGCATTAAAACTAAAACTCAAGGTCTCTGGGGTCTGGCAGTATCATTGGAGTGGCTTAAGCCCTGGCTTAACTCCCAGAGTGCCTGCTTTTACTTCATTTTTTGACCTCTGTTGAGTCTTACTTTTTTTTTTTCCTACCTCAGTTGTATACTAAAATTTAATCTTAGATTTTTTTAAATTTAGTCCAGATTATTTGTTTTTTTTTTTTCAGTAGGGTTTTATAAAGCATCCAGTCTGCCACATTACTAGGAATATGAAACAGTTATATTTTCTTAATATTTAGAGAATCTGTCCCTTTCCTCTGTCTCACCTATAGCATCCTAAGTTTATGCCTTCATTATTTCTCACCTGGATTCTGATTTCACACTCCTCCACACTATGGTCATGTCAAATTATTACAAAGCATTTTAGTTTTGGCATAAAGTCCAAATTTTCTAGGAGAAACAGAGAAAAAATGGTCAATAATATATGACTAAAATAGTGTGCTGTGAGGAAGTAGAGCCAATTCAAGAACAGATTAACCAATAGTGTATGGTACAGGATATAAGACCATAAAGTTATCTCATTTTACTTTTTACCTTAAAAACATAGATTTCTATTTTGCTTTTAAGGAAAAAATAATTTTCTAAAATTCATCACTTGTATTTCAAGGCACATCACATTTTTTTTCTTAATCTAAAAAGATCTTTGACAGCAAGTTTCAAGTACTTAAGAATGCATAAGCCTTCTTGTCCATGAATAGAATGAACAGAGAGATGGATATATGCCTCATTACGGAAGTCTTCCTGAATGATAATTCCATTGCAGATGGATAATGATATGTTGCCTCTCCTTGCCATTGCTGAGCATTAGATCATTATTAACCCTTTGTTTCATTTTCTATTACCTAAAAAGTGGAAATGGGGAAAAGAAATAGATTCTCCTTTCCATAGTAATTTTTAAACTTTACTTTTATCAATGTCTAATATACTGTGATTTTAAAAGCATGTGATCAGTTTTTTTGCTCAATTAATTTAATACTAATTTAAAATTCTACAATCTTTAATGATAAGGATTTTGGGGAAATAATGAATTGAATAATAACTATGTTATTTTTTATTTTTCTGTACAGTATACAAGGTGCACGTGCATGTGGGCGTGCACATTACATTTTAAATGAAAATACTTTAAACTTAGCTTTTGCTAAATTGCTGTTGAATCTAGAGTTCTTTAAACTTCTACTCTAAGACATAGGACTAAGTTTGCATTTCTAACGCTACCCAGGAATTGCTTATCCTATTTGTCCAGGACCCACACTTCGAGAACAACTGCTCTATGGAATGCTGGACTGGATTCCTCAAATTGCCTGTAATTGAATTTGTCACACACACACACACACACACACACACACACACACACACACACACACATCTTTATCAGTGATCCAATTCAAAAAGTTCCTGGCACTTTAAGTCTTAGGCAGAAGGGAGAAGTTTTGTTGATAATATATCAATACATCTAATGTACTGGCAAAGTTTCATTTAGTAAAAATCTTTAGATAGTGAAAAGCAAATTTCATAAAGAATATTACCATGGTTATAAACAGATGAAGAAACACAGCTGTTAAAGTAACAGTGTTGATATAGATGTTTCAGAGAAACAACATGCAGTCAATAATTCCTTGCCAAAGGCCTGGGATGGATAGCACATACATAGATATGTAGGCACTAAACTTAGGTCAGATGAGAACTATTTTCAAAGTATGCTAAGATTAGGTGACTTTCTTTATAAAACTCACCTCTTCAGTTTTGTGTTTTTATACCTTTGCATGTACTTTCCTTATAATTGGCTAATGGTTAAAACTGGGCCACTCTAAGTCAAAATATCAGGGCCTTGCTGATTTTGTTGTCTTCCTAGTAATTGTTCCCTGTGTCACAGTCATCAGATGAAGAAGAAATCTTACAGCATTGTCCAACAAAAATGCAAGAGAAGCCAAAAGTGCAAGCCACATATGCAATTTAAAATGTATCTAGTACTACATTTTTAAAAAGAAAAATAAACAGGAAAAAATAATACAATGTTTAAAGTATCATCATTTAAAATATAATCAATTTAAAAAATATTTATCAGATGTTTTGCATTCTTTTTTCATACTAAGCCTCCAAAATCCTTTGTATATTTTAGAGTTCCAGCACATTTCCATATATACCAACCACATTTTAAGTACCTAATAGCCACATTAGGCTAGTGGCTAGTGTGCTGTCAGTGCAGTTAAAGACAAAATTTTTTTAAAAACCAGGAAAAGTAGGCTTTATGAATTTGAGTTCAGCTATCTTAACTCCCTCTCTGTGATAAAGAAAGGTTGGGAATACACTTAACTTTCATTTTTAATCCCAGAAGTTGAAATAGCTATACTAATTACAAATATTTATTCTTTATTGACTGTGTGCTTTCTAGTGAATTTGGAGTTAGGGACAGTGTCTCAAACAGTCTCTATTCTTATGGAGCTTATATTGTCATGAGAAGGATGTACAAATAAATATTTGTTGAATATGCATTTTATCCTAGATACTCTTCTAAATGTTCTCTATATCTCTGGCATGTATCAGATAAGTACTATTATTCGCTCCAATTTACAGATGAGAAAACTGTAGTCAATTAGGTTCCAATGTCCTGTCTTCATAGATCTTTTATGGTCCAAACTTAAGTTACTGATTCTCACTTAGAGAGCCCTAGGACAGTAGTTTTCAACCTTTGCAGCACATTGAAACCTTTTGGAGAGCTTCTTATAGTTACCAAAGCCTGGGATCCTCCCTGGAAATTCTGATTTAGTTGGTTTAGTTTTTTAAAAAATCTACCCCGCTGGGTTGCCTTAGGGGTAATGAGATTTTTATCCCATGGCCATGAGAAATGGCTTTAAGTCACCATTGATAGTTCCTTTCTAACATTCCTTTATCATAGAATAATTAGCTTTAGCTTTGTCCCTGATACCAAGTCTCACAATTTTTTCCAAGTTCCTTTTATCATCTGCTTATGTCAGAGATGACAAATCACTTAGCTTTTGCTAAGCTGTTGAATCTAGAGTTCTTTAAACTCCTACTCTAAGACATAGGACTAAGTTTGCATTTCTAACGCTACCCAGGAGTTGCTTATCCTATTTGTCCAGGACCCACACTTTGAGAACAACTGCTCTGTGGAATGCTGGACTGGATTCCTCAAATTGCCTGTAACTGAATTTGTCACTTCCCACATACAGCATGGTGCTGGCTTTGCTCTAGTGAATATGCCCACTTAATTGCCAGCATCTGCCAGTCTACCCTCTCTTACTGTACTTCGCATTTCTGTATTCAGCTCTGTGATGAGATATACTTATGCTCTTGCAAATGTAATGCAGTCTGAGCTTTTCAGTACCTGGACTAATGATGCTATTTTAGATTTCCAGACAAACCTTACTTATCTATGAGGACCGTATGTGAAGCATGTTCAAATAGGAACTTTTATTGTCTTAGAAATTTTGTAGTGCTTTATGGAGAACTCGAGGTATGATGTTATGCATTTAGAATGGCATGTTTGATTATGAGAACAACAGAGGATGAACGAGCAGAAATAATTTAGGGAGGGGAGAACATATCTATTGACAAAAAGAAAAAATGAAAAAAGAACTTAGGTCACCTTCATAGCATACTGCTGCTGATTATTACCCCATTAAGGAACAATATGTATGTGTTATGAAATGTCTGCTTCACAAGAACTAAGATCATGAGGCCTTCTTGGGGTTAATCAGTTCCTATTTTGTCTTACTTGGTCATCTTATGAGTTACATATAGGTTGCCCTTGATGTTCTATATTTGATATCTTCAGTTTGGCCTCCCACTCTTTATGGTTAGGTCATTCAACAACCATGTAATTTCTAATCCTTCATCTTCCTCTATGATGTATATGAGAGACATTAGCTAAATAGTTCAATTGCCAGCTTCCCTTCCCATTAAAAGTGACTTAATTCTGTGACATTATCTTGATCGAGGTGTAAGCACAAGTCCTTAAGGAGGGCTTTCTTCTCAAATAAAAAGGCAAAGTTTCACAAGAAATCTTCCACCCTTTATCCTTTACCCTTTATCTGTCCTCCTTCTCTCTAGTGGGGCACAAACATGATGCCACATAAGCTCAAATAGCCATCTGGCAAACAAAAAGATAAAAGAAATTTAGAAGGAGCCCAGGTCTTTGATAAATTTTGGAGCAATCAAACCAGTCCTGAAATGCCTACAACTGAACTTTTTGTGCCATAAGAGCTATGATCTCCAATTTTATTCACCCTGCTATTCATCAAGTTTTTTGTAAGAAAAAATTCAATCTTATTTGGTACATATATTAGACTCTTAAACTATTCTTCAAACTATTAAACTACTACTTATTTAAACATCAATTTATTAATGATAACTTTGAGCTCTCACCTTTAAGGGTGTGGTTCTAGGCAAAGATGTGCTAATGGCCAACTTCTGCTTCTGTAATCTGCTTGCTTGTTTGATGTAAACCAGGGTGTGGTTAATCTGCTTGCTTGCTTTGATGTTAACCAGGGTGTGGTTCTAGGCTTTATAAACTGCCTCTTTGGGGAGCTCGGCGCTGATTCTCTGACCCTGCATGGTAGGAAGTCAGTCACTGGCCGGCCGGCTAATAAAGGCTCATAGTTCATCTCAATTGTCTCCATGGGTCTTAGATTTGAATGCACCACAACATCACCTGCTGATATTGTCAGACATATCCTGCCCCTGAGATAAAAAGACAGACCTCCTCAGCAGGCTACAGGAATATTTGCACGTAGGAGCTGGGGTAAATTATTTTTTCCTTACCTCTCCACAACACCAACACTCAATATCTGCACCATGACGTGGCCCCAGAAGCTAAGGATTACTGGGAGCATACGGCTTGCTTGCTCATGATGGGCTACCTTCTCACTCTCCTCACCTATATCTGTTAGGTTGGTGGGGGCCTGCCTAGAAGCTTCCCAGCTTGACATCAGAATTCTGACAAGGGCCCGCCCTAAAGCGCCACTGCCCTAATCTGCCACTGCCCTAATCTGGATGCTCAACTGACATTCCCCATTCTATACCCTACCCCCACATAACCCCATAAAAACTATGCCCTCCCATCCCAGTGCGTGACTTCCCTGGCCCCTCTCCTTTCGGGACCAGTGAACCTCACCTGGGACCGCTCCCCCAATAAAGGCTTGCTTTTAATACTTCTCTCGGCGTGTCCCTCCTGACCTAACAATATCCTTTCCCAAACCGTTGGTGTGTGGAGCAAGGATCTATTGCATTTCAGCAGATAGGTAGAAGTGGGTGTTTCATTCACTCAGTCACCTATAAACATAGGTAGAAGCTGTTCTTTGGCTTCTATGGTGAAAAAAAAAAAAAAGACATCCTACTCTATCCTTTTTAGTTCCGGAACTAACAAACTAACGTGGTTTAGCTTAGACTTTTAAGCTTGAACACTGCCCAATAACCAACCATAGTCCTTCCAGAGGACTCTGGGAAAATGTGACAATCATATGAAAGAGGTCAGCAGAATGAAAGGAAGATCACACCACCTCTTATCTTAGAGTTCCTTGCAAGTCATTATCTGATTATCCTTAAAGTTTTCTTCTCCAGTCACAAAGGAACAAATATTGGCCCTGGCCACCAAATATGCAGCGATTGCTCTTTATAAACTTATCGGGCTAAAAAAAGGAAAGACATCCTGGGAAGCACAGAAACTTGCTGGTTAAGTTATTAACTAAGAAGGGCTTAGTGTCCTAAGGGGAAAATGCTGTGTTCAATATTTCAAAACCTTTTGGGTCTCTGTAGGAGTGGGCTATAGTACCTTAGTTTGAGTTAGTTTCACATAAACTTGCCAAGATAAAGAACCTTTGTTCTCACCTATTTGTTTACTATCTGCTTTATGATTAGCAATATAGCAGTCATAGAAACATAGCTTGTGGTCTCCTACCTGCTAAACTTTCACTACACCAGAATTAACATTAAATGAAAAGTGACTATTAAAATACATTTTAGTTTATGGTGATTAGGCCCCATGCAGTCTCACACCTTGAGGAGTTCGGAAATTTCTGGTGACTTACTCTTTTCATAATTTTGTTGCTGCATTTTAGCACTCTGAGCTTAAGAACACTAATTTTAGCTTTCATATCACTCATTTCTTAACAACAACAACAACAAAATGTATATCTTCTATAAAGAAAAAGTATTATGAAATTACCTAGATGCAAACATATGGTTTTCAATGCTTATCCAGGTCATATACAAAACCATTCCAATGAAAGCAAATCACTTTGGGTGGCATTCTTTACATTTTTAATTCCCTGAATTATTCCTGTAACTTCAGTGGTTTCATTATAAGTCAAAAGTAAGGCTTTGGCAGCCAAGTGCTTTGAATGATGAACAAAGCAGGTTAATTAGAAGCATTCTAACTTTTCTTAAGTTACAAATTCTCATGAGTATAAGTCTCATAATGCAAGAAGAAAAATGACATTGTTTTTATACTCTCGGATGAATAAGCTAGACTAAAAAAAAAGTATATAACAGTAGTGGGACTTTTTTTTTTTTTTTTTTTTAGGAAGATGGGCCCCATGCCGTTCTCACTGAGAATTTACTCCCTATTGGTACCAAAGCATCAGCATATTTATGTAATGCTCTCTTACTCCTTTTTTTTTTCTCTATGGTGTGAACTCCTATCTTTTATTTCTTCCCCACCTGCATTTGGACAGGAAGAGGATTATTTTGTAATCACAGGGATCTATCGATGTCTTTCAATTATCATCATGGACATTTTCCACTTCCCAGATTACCTCTGGCACTTTCTGAGCCAGCCTCTCTCACTGTGCAAGCAGCAGACTCCCAGGATAAATTCCCTGCCATCAGTTGCTGTGTGGGCAGAAAACGCAAACTAATTTTAACCTTAGCTTCACCAAAGCATTATTAGAACCTTAAAAACACAGAAAATAAAGCATATGGTATAGGCGAAGGCAAATAGGAATGGTGTCTTGGGGAAGTATGGGGCTATGTGGTGTTGGGGGTCATTCTCATCTCTGATTCTCTCAACAAATACCAATAATTGAGAACAGAGTCTCAGCTTTGCATATTTATTATTCTAAAGCACATGTCAGACAGACAATATTTATCTGGGTCAGTAAGCTCAGTTGGTGTGGAGCTAATAAGGCCAAAAGCATGGGCTCTTTCCCCATAGAAACCAGGAAAACCGACTCAGAATGAAAAACAAACCTATTCTAGATTCACAAGTCGTACCCCTAAACCTGGCCAGACATTTCGCAAATGCATGCTGTGGGTATCAAGTGGGGTGGGCGAGAGCAAATGTGCTAAATCGGAGTGTGTCTAACGCAAATGTTCTAGAGTCCATTCAAAGCTGAAGTCTTTCAGGAAACAAACCAGGATTGTGATTGATTGGGAGAGTTGGAGTTCATCTGCTAGATAAAACAGGCATAGAGACACAGGTCACTGCCACTTGCAGTAGACAACTGTAAGATAATGCTATCTATGCTGATGTACAACTTGTTTGCTTTAAAGAATTGATAATAGTGTTTGATGACTTCTATTCTTTTAGAGGTTTATCTCTTATGTGAGACTTTGCCTCGTGGCCACATAGGAAGACACTGGGCAGAAATACTATTTACTTTGGCGTCAGAGACCTGAGAGCAAATCCTACCTGCATCATTTACTTTTTACATGGCCTTGAACCAGGAACTTCACTCTCTCAATTGTGTCTTCATATCTAAGAGAGCTGTTGAGAGGATTCAGTGAGATAAGGCATGTAAAGCTATCAGCTAAGTGCTTTGGACACAGTAAATTCTCCACTGATGGTGATTTCAGTTATTATTATATCATAGAATAGCATATGAAAAGTAACTGATGTAGTGTCAGGTTCATAACCGAAAATCAGGAAAGATTAGCTGCCATCCTTTTCTTGTTTGTTCAGTTTCTATTACTTTTTGTACTATCTTCCTCTCTTCATTGTGTTACATTTCTTTTGCCTTTGCAGGGAACTCTTTTTCCCTTTTCAGAGCCTTCCTCCTCCATGATTTCACAGAACAGGTGCCTAAGAATCCTGGGGGTGCTGGCTCAGGTGTGCTGTATCCTATATCACTTCATTCCTGCGCTGACTATATCTTGAGATCCATTTTTATTTTTTATTTTTTTTTTTGAGCAGCCATCTTATTATTTAACCTTCTTTAGTTCTCTAGGGCTCACCCATTGGAAGATATATTTATCCATGCAAAAAAAATGTATATTAGTGGTGGTGTTTAGGAAGCCAGATGTGAGGAATGTCTTTGGAAGATATAGACTAATTTATTTCTAGAAGGTTAAAAACTTGCCTCTCTATAAACCTATAGAATCCAAAAGCTGGATTCTATACTGGCACTGCATTCGACCTACTAATTTGCCCCCTCTACATGAGATTGAGAGGAAGCTTGATGAAAATAAATTGGTGAGCATGGAAGAAATTTATAATAAACCTTAAGTCTAGTCTCATATGTTACATTTCTCTAAGTTTAGTGTTTGTACAGGGACTCTGCTGCTGTTTCCATATGTCAATGATCTCAGCGGTAGATATAACTGGAGTTGATTTTTCCATGTGCCTTTGGGCAGTTCTTTGGTTCACCTTTTTTAGGGGAGACAAATCTCATCTGCCTCTTTTCGATACTGCTAAATAGAGGGTGCCAGAGATCATTTCCTATAAAAAGGAAACAGATTCCTTTTTATATTCAGGAAGGTGCGTCTGTGGCTATAGTCAAAGGCCTTCGAAAGAAATCCCACCAGAGCAGCCCATGATTCAAGGAACCCTGCCTGGTTTCTCTTCACTCTCAACCAGCTCTGAGGCCAGAGCAATCCTCTCTTTTTTTCTCTTTTTTTTATGATGTACCATAATCAAATTTAATATATTCTGCTATTAATTTAATTATTGATCTCGGTTTATCTCAACTGTGATTTTTGTATACATTTTAGATTTTGAAGATCCACTCATACCTTTGTAAACATATATGACTTGCATTTACATTTTGTGTTAGTGCTAAAAACTACTTATAGAAATCACAAAGGGACAAGATGTTAGATGTGAGGATCTCTATATGGAAGGCCCAGTCAAATGAACAAAGATGAATATATTGCGTTCTTCTACAGCAGAATCCATGCAGAAGTGCATATTTCTCAGACCCCACTCTTGGATATACTATCTAACCTGGTCTAAAACATAGTATTCCTCACTCATTCTTTCATAATGTCATCCTCCAATCAAAGATTTTTTTCCCCCTCAGACATCTTCCAAAGGAGTCTTTGGAAAACTAAGCGTTGGAACATTGAAAGGAGTCTGTCTTTAGTATGGGCTGTGAGGATAATTGTTGGTCTACAATTTAGGAAGGCATTTGCAGATATTTTTTCACCCCTCTACAAAAATGTTAAGGGTGGAAAATTTTCAAGCGATCCAACTTCTGCTTCTGTAATCTGCTTGCTTGTTTGATGTTAACCAGGGTGTGGTTCTAGGCTTTATAAAATGCTTCTTTTGGGAGCTCAGGGCTGATCTCCTCTAACCCTGTGTGGTAGAGAGTCAGTCGCCTACTGGCTAATAAAGGCTCATAATTCATCTCAATTGGCTCCATGGGTCTTAGAATTGATCACCCCGCAACAGAAAAGAGTGGAAGACATATGGTCATATTTGTTCATTCATTAAACTAATGTATATTGAGCACTTAGAGGTGATTAAACAGTTAAGATACAAAGATGAAGACATTGTCTCTGCCCACTGTCTAATAGAGAGGGGTAGACAGATAAACAAAGCATAACACAAGGGCTTAATTTATGGGTAGCTGGCATATTTTTAATAATTCATTTCCTTAATTGAGAATAAATTTGCTTTTCAATACTATTGGAATATAAACCTTTTGGGGTGGAGTTAGCACCATACATCTCCTATAGTCTCACCATATTCTCTCTCCATACTGATTTCCTCTACCTCCTTTCTGTTTTTAATTTCCTGTCATTCCCTTTGGCCCTAGGCCCTTAGTCAATCAGTTTCATCAAGTATTTCTTTGATAAGCTACAGAGGCAGAGTTATAAGTCTCAGTTTCTCTGCCTCCCCTACCCTAGATTAGTGACCAAATGTATTAAGACCTAAAAATCATTTAGCAATATTGTTGGTTGAATCACCAACAAAATTATGCATTGGGATATATTTGAATCACAGGGAACCATAAAATATTTCTTATTGATATACTCCATGAGTCAAGAACTCAAATTTTAAAACCAAATATACTTATAAGGAGAGTCATTTATAATGTACTTAATCATTAATTGAAATTACCTTCACAATTTTCCCCCAAAACTAAGAGGATGCAGAATATCAGGTATTTTGCTTAAAAGGGTATATTTTAACCCAATTACAAAATGTGAAGGATCTCAATTAGTCAAACTAAACTTGTGAATATTCACAAAGATCCACATGTCATCTCTCCCACAGAATATCGGGGCCTTACGAGGCATTTTCTCTTCCCTTTCTTTGTACCAAATGAACTTATTAATAGCGATTACAATAATCAGAAGAGAAATGTTTAGCAGAGCTGACATTTAGGTGTTCATAATTAGGTTTGAAAGTTACCATGTTATTGAGATGAATAGAAGTGACTGTGTCATTTTCTCTCGTTCCAATGGGCTCAATAGTATATTACCAGAGGGAGGTTAATAAAGTTTAAAATAGGATCCAGTAGAAACCTTCACAAAGGGCCATCAATTTTCAAAATCATAAACTTTAAGCACTCTGGTTTCTGTTGTCTCTACATTATTCTTCGCCCCTAAATCTACTACATGTGTTTACGTTTCTAGGGTTTTTTTCCATTTACTACCTTAGTTACATCTGTAGCTATATTTGCCTCTACTTTTTAAATTTTACCTTTAGCCTCCAGAACAAATAGTTTCTTAAGGTACTATTATGTATCAAGTGTTTCTAATCTAGCCTCTGCCCGAATCCTGAAAGCAATTTTCAGTTATATTTTCTTGTTTAAGCTACCTATCTATACAAACAATAGAATTAATCTCTACTAAATCTGAAACCACAGAAATATAGTTGCTGAATGAGAACTTCATACATTTTACTTAGGTTTAAATGTAAATGTAACATAGTTCTAAGTTCAACATTCAATCCATCCCTTTCTTAAATTAGTGACATTAGGTAAATTCGGCTAGATTGACTTTTATGTCTTTAAATTTGGATTTTCCTCTTTGAACTAAAGTTTTCTAACATGTAAAATTATGAGATAATGCTTATCTTACAGGTTTTTCTGAAATTTAAATATGAAAATATTCATGAAGTGTTTAGTATGATATTTGGCATCTAATATATGCTCGATAAATGCTATTGGAAAAAGTAGAAGTGGTCTTATTCTCCCTTTGAGATGGAGATGTGAGCGAGTGATAATAACAAGGTTATGAAATTGCTTGGTGGCAGAGAGAGAATGTCTGGCTGGAGTCACTGACTGAGATCTTGCGTAGATGACAAAGCCTAACCAGCCATAGTATAATTAAACGGCTTATTTTGGCTTTATTTAACAATCAGTTCTGCACAATCAATTACTATCAAACTACACAAAATTAATGAAGCTCCATCTAGTGAAAAAATACTATGCAAGCTATGTCTTTATTATTTAAAATGTTATAGTATGATTTCATGCACATCGTAAACCAGGATTCCTTCCTGAATACTCGAAGTTAACATATTCGTTGAAAAAAATGACTAACCAAAGCAAGCAATATGTGTATACATGTCAATATCTTGGTCTCACTGAATTCTAGGTTTCAAGATTATTTAAATCCCAATTATTCCTAAATTATTTTCTCAGGAATGTGACACTACATGGGCATATGGAAACCAGTTCCAGAATGACCTTTGCATATTTACTCGAAGTGCTCCACATGAGGAGTGCTTCAAAGTTTCAAAAGCATGCTGGTGTCAAGTCTATGTTAATCTGAAAATTCAATTAAAAAAGAATGCTGGACAATCACAATTCCTTATTTGAAGTCCTGTCAAGTTGTATCCCACAGCTTCACTAGGTTTTAGGGAGAACACTTGGGTTTGGCAAAACTGGGTCCACATCCGCCATACTGCCCAGCTGCTAGAGTTCCATAGTGTTCCCTTCGGACATGCATGTGTTTTCAGGTCACTGCATTTCACCCCGGACCGGACCCATTCCGCCATTCTGGTTATCTTTTTTAATCCTGTGGCATTCTTTAGATTTGGAGATTCTACTTCTAGAGAGTAGACTAAAGTAACTCCATGTATAAAAGGAAGGACAACATATTCAAAAAGTGAGATTCTACAGAATTCAATGTGTGGGAGAGAATGGGGCATTTACAGAAGCTAAGTAGATAATGTAGTAGGTGAACAACTCTGTGAGATGAGCACAGGATAAGGAATCAAAGGCTGTTGGTGGCTAGAAGGGAAGTTTCAGTGCTGGCAAGGGCCGCTGGTTTCAGAGATTGATCCCTAGGATATAATTTTTCAAATTTTTTTTTATGTCTTAATGATTTGTTAAGGATAGAATTCATAAACTGAGGAGGACCACCAACTCATTTTCTTCTATTGATCGCTTATATCTAGTCCATATTTACACCTTGTATCACTGTTAGTTACTTTTGAAATGTTGCTGTTAGTTTATTAGTAGTTTTACTTGACAAATATCTATGCAGCATTTCTTGCACGCTAAGTACTACTCTCGGAATGGTAACTTAGTGGTTCCCAACCAGGGGCACCATCTGGATATAATTTGAGACCAGGTGTTGCTACTCCATCTAGAGGGTAGAAGTCGGAAATGATGCTAAACATTCTCTGATGTTTAGGACAGCCCCTCTTGGCAAACCAGGAATTTTCTGATAACAACATTATTAGCAATGGTGTTGAAAACCCCTAAGTTCATTAATCTTCATAACAATTCTATAAAGTTGAAACTGTTATTATCTTCATTTTAGAGTTAAGAAAATAGAGACACAGAGAGATTAACTAATTGAAGGTCACAGGGTTTGTGAATGGGAAGACTGGCAATCAAGATTAAGTAGTCTGTCTCTATAATCCATGCTCAACCATCACATTAGGCTACCTCTCCCACCTGGTTTACATGCAAATTATATTCCCTATTCTGAGATCTCACCAAAAAAAGGCCACTCCTCAGCTCATTCCATTTTCTTATCTCCAGAGCACAGAGCACAGACAACGCTGGTTTTATTCTCTGTTGCCCATCCTAACTCTGCGATTATTCAATCTTGTAATCTCTTCATCCTCTTCTTCAGGAATCCTAGCCTTTTGGCGATTTAAGAGTTAATTTATGTATGTTTTGGAAGGTAGGTAATGGATAATGAAATTTAAATAAATCTATTTGTAACAAGTTAGCATCCCTATAAAAGGTATGAATACACAGTTTGGAAATGAGAAATAAAATTAAAATCAACCCAATATCTGTGCATTATCTGGAAGAAGACTTCTAGGGCCTTTCACTTCCCTTTGTAACTCTAAGTTAAGTATAAATATATTATTTGACAGTTGCAGAAGATAGATGTGAATTGCATGATGAATCCACCTTTACTTGAAAAAAAAAAAAAAAAACAGAAGTAGAATGAGGCATTCATGGTATCTCCCTGCAGTACTGTGTGTGCATTCACTGGAAAACAAGATTTCTAAGCAACATGTGAATTCTGTCACATAAAAGGTCTGAAGGAAAATATACCAAAGTGTATGTTTCAAAGAAGCTACTCTTAAGTTTGCAAAACACTTGGCGTCCATCAAACGGTGTGTGGGTGGACAGCCTTGCTCTCAGTAAATCAGAAACTAGGAATAATAATTAGGTTTTTTTAAAACTTTTTCTACAGGGCTAGATTGTTGATTCTATATATATGTTTAAGAAACCATGATACTTTAACTAAAACTTCCATGTCACAGATGCCCTGTGCCCTGGAATTACCTGGTGTGACATGCTGTCCCTGAATACAATTCCCTTGTCTTTACAGACCATTAGCACCCCAGGTTGTGTGCAAGAATGCTGAAGAGACTATATACACAGGGGAACTGAAAAGAGAGGAAAGGGAAGGAAACCAATGAGAGAAAATGGGCCATGGCTTGAGTTCTCCAGCAATTAGAAAGAAGAAGGGAACCAGTAAAGAAGTAAAAGAAGTCAGTAGGATAGAAGAAAAATTAGGACACTGTTGTCTTCCAAATGCCAAGGGAAGAAGTATGTCAAAGTAGATAAAGGAAACTACTGTGTCAAATACTGTGAGAAAGGATGAATAAGATAGAGTGGGAATTGACCATTAATTTGGCAACATAGTCCAAGGACCTTTTCTGTCATGGGGAAGATAACACAGAACAAAGGAAGAGATTCAGCATTCCAGGACAGGAAGGGCATCCTTGTTCTCTCAAGTTCTTGGCCATCCTGCATCTGATATCAGCCCTTAGTCCTGGTGTCAGAGGTGATTCCAGGGTGGGAGGGTCACACGATAAGGCCAAACAAGGAGAGTTATTTACCCAAGGTGGCCAGAAGCAAAGTAATTCATGGGAAGAACTAAGTCTATGACTGGAAGGAAGATTAGGCCTGAGCACTGGTTAGAGGTGCATCGATGTGTAGATCTGTTCCCATACACTTCTTATCTCCGGTTAAAAGCAGTGAACTGTTTCGTGTTCCTCATGTCTAAGACCAAGTGCTCCAAGTTACACTGTATTCCATTATTTCTCAAGGCTTCTGCTCCTTGTTGCATTTATCACCTATTTCTCTTTCATCCATTTCTCATCTCTCACTCACGTGTGCTTGCGCGCGCGCGCTCTCTCTCTCTCTCTCTCTCTCTCTCTCTCTCATCTTTCTCATCTCTTCCAGGCTAATGCTATCAGTGTACAAACAAGCTGCATTAGCTCCAATCTAAACCATAAAACAAGCAAACTTCACTTGACCCCCCCGGGACCCTCTAACTATTGCCCATTCATTTGCTCCCCTTTACCAGAAAAATCCTCCAAAGGAGTGTCTTTGGACCTACTGTGTTTTCTTCTCCTCTCCATTTTTACTTTACCTCAGTCCAGAGTCTGTCTCCAAGACGCCACTGAAATGATTCTCGTTGAGATTTAATCACCTCTGACGCCAGAAGCAAGAACTAATATCAGTCAGATACAGGACGGCAAAGAGTGAGAGAGAACAAGGAGCCCCTTCCTGCCCAGAAATGCCCTGACTCTGTCCCCGAGTCTCTCTTTTATTCTGTGATATCCTCCCACAACAGAAAATATCCCCAAGCTATGTCTTCAGTGTTTCCTTGCTAGTCTAAGCTGATAATTTGGGAAATGGATTTTGTTTATGCTTTCCTTTGATAACTGGGACTTTGGAACCAGCCACTGTCAGTCTCTGTTCGCATTTTGCTACAAAGGAGAGAACAGAAAACACTGAATATTAAACCTTGCTACCTACAAGACCATCATTCTTCAGTGATGATGACAGAATTACTAAGTCTTTATCAACGGTGACTCTGAGGCCAAAATTTGAATTCCTCTTTGTACTGTGTATCTTAGCTAAAGGTCACGCATGTGTGCGAAAGCACCACAGCCCTCTCTCGTTTGAGTGAAGAAGATGCCAGAACACCAGGACACTGGTCTGCTTCTCTGCTGGTTGCACAAAATTTGTCTTATCCAAACTTTCCTCCAAATACAAATATCATGCCCCTTGCATCATTCTGAGTTGAAGGTCTCTATGCATTAAGTAGAAGTAGCATAAAGAATTCCATTGTCTACCTGAAAATATGCAGATAGAGAAAAAGCTTCCACCCCCTCCAATAACTAAACTCAACCTGTCTTAGGAAATGGCCCTCTAAGTCCTGGCGAGAGGACTTGTGTGGTTGCTGTTCTCATCGCTGAATTTATTTGCAAATTTAAACTTCCCCTTTGAATGAAAAGATTAACAAACAGTTTGCTAAACAAATTCTTAAATTTCAATTTACTTTCAAGAAGTGATAATAATTTCTGGTCCCCAGACAACATCGAATTGAGTTAAAGACAGAGATAGTGCCAACTAAGAGAGGCTTTGAGACCCTAGCATTGGATTTGTTCTAATGTTCTTGGGAAGAATTAAGAATGCTGTTGTGCATTGTGGAGTCTGTGAGCCACTTTGATGTCTGAGAAGTCAGCATTAGCCACACAGAATGACAAGCCTGGGCTATTACAAGCTTAATAGGGCTCACAAGTTAAAATATCCCAAAACAAAACAAAACAAAACAAAACAAAACAAAACAAAACAAAGCAAAATGAAGCGAAGCGAAGCAAAGCAAAGCAAAGCAAAACAAAACAATAAAACAAGTAGCTTGTAGGTAAGCAAGTAGAGAAGAACAGAAACAATATAGTGAAAAGAAAACTGGGCTAGAATGACCAATTTGGTCATTAACCTAGAATGACCAAATTGGTCATTCTAGGTTAAGTGACCTGGTTTAGTTCTAGCTGTACAACATGTAGCTGTGATTACAAAAACTACACTCTCTCAGCCTCAGTGCCTTGATCTCTAACCTGAGGGTAATAATATTGTGCCTGCGTACCTACCCTTGCATTTCTTTGCAAATGTAACGCAGGTTTGTGTTCCACCACAGGGAACACTTCTGCATGGTGAAACGTGGTGGCTCAGAGCCAAAGCTGTAGAGCTGCACAACCTCCCATTGCAGGATGTCAGACCAGCTACTTATCCCCTTTTGCCTCTTTTTCCTCATCCATAAAATGAGGAAAACAATAGAATCTGCCTCTTTAAATAAAACAACATGTAAGAAAACCAATTCTACCACAGGCTAATTGATATAAACAAGAGTTAATTTCCTAAGCATCTCAGCAACATTATAATGAAACGACCTTGAACGAAAAGATATTATTTGAAGACTGGTATACTTGTGTTAAGGATCAAGTGACATAATAAATGGAAAACAAAAACAAACGCACACAAAAAAAACCCTTTTAAGTTAAGTTCTTTACAAATACAAGGCATTAGTATTATTTGAATTCACCACCCCACCCCCACCCCCAGGAAGAAAAATGGCTTTAATGATGTGAATTAAACTAAATAATGCAGAATTTAATTAAACTGTGGGATTCTGTACGAAAGACTTTTTAGGTGGGCTCTAGCATTGCTTTTAGGAAATAATGAGCCCTTTTTAAGGTATTAAATGAGTTGCTAATGTCTTAAAGAATGAATGTGCCTCCTGAAGAGCCCTCCTTAGTGGTGACTTGGCACAAAGAATAGATAGCTAGCTATTCCTTTCTTCCAATAAGCATCCTGTGCTATGTAGGAATAGCCGGGCATTACGGTGAACGCTTCTTATTTGTTATTAGTTTCCATTCTATTTTTTAAATAGGTTTAACTCTTTCAATGTCTTGTTTTTTTAGGGAGTTTGTTTTCTAGTGTACTTTTAAAATAAAATTTAAGTTACTTAGACTGGCACAATAAATTATTGTTTGAACATTTAACTTGGTTCAAACAACAGTATAGTGTCTGTTAATTATTTGCCTCACAGCTGAACTCTTGCATCTCTTGACAATTTCAATATTAGTGTAGACTTCCAGTAGCATCTTATGTGTCATATCCAATACAATCAAAAGGGATATGGATGCACTCTCAATAGCTAGCATTTGACAACGTATACTTTGTGAAATGCCCAACAGAGATGTTCCCAAGTGAAAAGGGTATCTGCAGTATTTACCATAACATTTTGTCAGCCATGTGGCTTATTCCCGATTCTTAGAAAAGGTGAATCTAATAATTTTAGGGACACTCCTAGCCACTTAGTTGTTTCTAGATGTAGATAGTTTTTGATTCATGGGTAGGACTGGAAATAACCAGCCAATTTTCTTTGAAATAAAATCTCCAGCACTTCAAGAATGATGTACTTTCAGAAATTAATGGGCTCCAAGTTCATTCTGTTATCATGAAAGGTAATCTGTGGAAGGGAGCTGTTAAATCAATAACATACCTTTGATAAATGTCAAATACCCAGGTAATCTTTAAAACAAAATATACTAGGAAATATAAGCATAAGCTAATTATTGTCCATTTTTAAATCACAAGTATTAGGTAACAGTCAATGAATTTTGTATTCTACATTCTTTAATGAGGGATTTGTAGTAATAGGCTAAACCCAAAGAATTTGCAGATATGATTAAATTGGCAAAATGTAAAACAGGGATAGTTATAAAGAATAAATCCAGAGTAGAAAAGCCAGTGATGATTTAGTAATATCAAATCCGTCAAAGCTTATTTTTCTACAAAATGGTGGATCAAAAAAGTTTTTCCAAGAGAAATTTTAAGAATAAATTTGCAGTGTCATGCTTTGGGAGCCAGTTGGACCGGAGACTGAATCCTATGTCTAGTACTTATTAGTGTCAATCATGGACAATAATTCAAACATGTCTCTGTGTTTTCTCTGGAGCTAGTACATAATAACATCTACTTTTTAGAACGGAGAGGAAAGAATGTGATAATGTAATTTATAAAAAGTTTATAAAGAAAACAAAACAAAAACGTGTGTTAGCATTCAAGTGAAATAAACCATAAACCAGCACGATAGAAAACTGAGGAAATCTTCAAGATGCTAAACCTGGAAGAAAACCAACGAACTTGGAAAGCAGGTTAACTGTAAGTACAGCAGACAACCTGCTGGGTCTTTGTTTGGTATGGTTAGTGGGAGAGAAATGTCTGTGCCATTCACAGTGTACACCAAACCTTGCAAGAGACATCAAAATATTAGCATATCTAAAACTTGATTCATCGGTACAGGTTTTACTTTCCTGTCACCCATCTTTTGCTTTACTTACATGTTTCGCTAGGCAGTAATAATGATCATTGATAATGCCTATTCCTGAAATTCTTCCAGGGTTTATTTGAAACTAGCAGTCTCTGCTAAACACCAGTCCCCTTATGTGGCAATGCAAATATAGTACCATAAGGAACAGCATGGGCACACTCACTTCCAGTCCATGTAAGGGATAGACCTAATTATAATAAAATGCAATCTTCGATTTTAAGACATTCATAATATAGGTCAGGAAAAAATTAGGATTAGGTTACTTTCGGAGTGACAGAAAACGTAAAGAATAGCAGCTAAACAAGCATATTTGTTCCCTACTACTGCTGTACAAAATTACCCCAACTTTGTAACTATAAACAACAGAAATGTCTTTTCTCGCGGTTCTGAAGGCCTAAAGTCCAAATCAAGGTGTTGGCAGGGCTGTGCTCCCTCTAGAGGCTCTGACAGAGACTCTTTCCTTACCTCTTCAAACTTCCGGTGGCTTCGAGCATTCCTTGTAGCTGGATCACTCCAATCCCTGACTCTGTCTTCACATCCCCTTCTCCTCCATGTGACTGAGGCTTCTCTTCCTCTGTGTGTGTGTCTCTCCTGTGTATCTGCAATAAGAATACTTGTAATCAAATAGAGGGCCCACCTGGATAAATTGGGATGATCTAATCTTGAGATCCTTAATGACATTTGCAGACTCTCTAAAGAAGGTCACATTCACAGGTTCCGGGGGTTAGGATGTGGACATATCTTTTGGGGGAACCATAATTCAACCAACTGCAATAATATACAAGTTTATTTCTCTCATAAAATGTAGGCAATGAGCCAAAGGCTAATATGTGTGTCAGCAGCCCAGACTCCTACAATTTGGTTTCCTGCTAAAAGCAGCTTCCTTTCTAAAGGCCACCTTTATAATCTAAGCTGCTTGAGCCACCACAGCTAATTTTGAGCCAGTAGAAGGAGGAATTGGTTTCATGAGACAAGTTTCCAAACGACCTGTAGAGTTGCTCTTCCTGATATCACAAATGCCTTATTACATTAAAAAAAAAAAAAACCTATTTTTTAATACTTGATAATTTCAACTCACTTTCCTGTTATTTGCAGTAAACAGGTTCTTAAGTGAAACCAGGCTATAAGATACATATACATATTAAGGATATTAAGCCATATAAAGCAGCATATCATAGGGGGATGTGGTAGAATCTAGAGCAGAGGAGACCTCTGTTGCTTAAGTAGTCCAGGGAGAGCTGTTTCCTGATCATGATAAGGAATGGTTAGAATAAATGATATCAGAAAACGGACTTCCAGATGACGTCAAGAATTAATTGATCTTTCTTAACCATAAAATCCAACAATTGGGATTTTTGTAAGTACTTGTTACCTGTTAACACTTAGACAGCTCAGCATGGAAATGACCATTCTAAGAAGAATCCTGTGTTGCAATACTCAATCCGTAGGTTCTGTAGTGCGGATGGAGTTTAGTTTGGAAAGGAGAACCAAATGCTAAAATTTACCTGAGATAGCAAAGCAACAAGAACAATAAAAGCTAAACAGATCTAGAAGGTAAGAGGAATGAGAGGGTCAGTGTTTTGAGAGAAACAGGAAAGAGCTGAGTTTGCTGAGGCTGCTGTTATTTAAAACAGGGGTAGCAGTCTGTGGCCTACTAGGAACCAGGCCGCACAGCAGGAGGTGATCAGCGGGTGAGTGAGCGAAGCTTCTTCTGTATTCTCAGCTACTTCCCAGGACTAGCATCACCGCCTCAGCTCCACCTCAGATCATCAGGCATTAGATTCTCATAGGAGCACTTGTCCCTGGTGCCAAAAGAGTCGGGGACTGCTGAAAAAATAAATATTCCCTGCCCAATTTTGGTCTCACATTTGCTGCCACGTCAAGAGAATTCAGAATAGACTTATGTTATTGAAGGCTTTTGGAGGAGCATTGTACGGCAATTCTGAAAGCAGGGACAAAAACTAACAGGAAAAATATTTGCACCTCTAAAATTAAAAAAAAACAACAACATAAAAAAGTCAACAAAGTCAATTACGATAACTCAAAATTACCTTGAAGGTAGATAACCACTTCTGTTCCACATAGAGATTCTTGAGAAGGTGGGCACGGAGCTAGCCACAGAACGCTGACTTCCTTGAAAGCTACAGGAAATGAATAAGACAAAGAAAATACAAATATGACCTTAGATAGTTATTGTTTGCCTGTGAGTTTTAATAGAATTCTATCTTTACTGCTTTTAAAAATATTATACGTGGCATACAAATAATCATCATAAGATTTTTTTCATTAATTATATTTCTCTGTGCTGAAAGGAACACAGGAGATTGCTTACCTGTGATGTGACAGAGGCACTTGGTGTTTACTGGCTATATAGTGCCATCTGCTGGCAGATCCTGCAAATTTCAGACACAGTGTCCCTGGGTTCCAAAGCTTTCCAGGGCCATACAACTGGGAATGCCAATGCCCTGGAAAATAAGAAAATGCACTATCTTTAGAAACACTTGTCAAAACTGAATATAAAGTTGCTTGCTAGTTATTTACATTATGTAAATTAGGTATCCTAATGCACAGTTAATATATTCCCAATAAAAATCAACTGCTTTATGAACAAATTGATTCTTAATAATAACAATTATCAGTCCGTATAACAGTATAAGTTTTCAAAATCCTATTCATATGTACTAATGCATAAAATGGGTTTGAATATTATGCCTTTATCACAAGTGGAAACTGAGGATCAGGTAGATTAAAGAAATTGCTCAAGCTCCCAAAGCTAAAAAAAAAAAAAAATGGTGCTGCTGAAGCCCAAATGAAGACTCTCTATTTCTAATCTGTGTTTTCTTCACAATGATTCTGTTTCCTTCTGCTTAGAATGGAATGAAGCAATTTCAGCTGAAACTCCATTAACGTTTTAGCAGGAAGTGGACTTTTGAATTAGGTGGTCTTTAAAGTAGTGGTCACCCGCTCCCCTGGTAGAGTCTGGCGGAAGACAGCAAACCTTGGTGGAAGTTGTTGTGCCCTAAAGTTTGGCACATAATTTCTTTTTCCTGTTTTCTCCTAAAACCTTACATTTGCATGTATGCAATGTCATCTCTTTGTCTCTGAGTTTTGCTCGGCTGCCTTGTCTTGGGATTCACTCTTTATAACCTTCTTACCACCTGCTTTTCAACAGACCTTCAGGTAGCCCTTCACTTCCTACTAGTAGATGTATTTCTTTTAGAGTTAATCAAAAGATGATATTTAAGGTGGCATCTCTTATTGGGCATCTAGATGACTTATGTCATTCACATTAATGAGACCTTTTCAACCCTAATATCTTTCCCCGTGATCTATGGAGTACAGCCTTGAAATTTAATTATGGTGATGCTTCAGAGACTGACAGACAGTTTTAAGCTTCTTGCTGCAACATCATGGGACAGTCCTAAGTATCAGTACTATAAAAGATTGAAGGCTGGTCTATTGTATGTCTTACCTTCATTATGATCTGTAGATATAAGCCTACATTTTTCAGACACTGTCAGAAGATTTTTTATCTTGTGGCTGCGATATTTCACCTTGCATGAAACTATTGAAATTTAAGGCCATTTTTAAAAAAGCCTTCTTAAGCTGATGGATATTGTCCTGATGATGTCAGTAAGTGTTTTAGTCCTTGCTATATGGTTGCTAACATTCTTAGACTTGGTCAACAAGTCCTGAACCCAACCAGAAGCAACACTGAAACTTACTAATGTGTTAGTCTAAAATAAACCCCTGGGGGTGGGGGGAATGGTAAATACTCATTTTATAACGTTTAATCTTTATTAGTTCATCAAAACTACTTAAAATATATTTCAAAATTTATCTCAAAATGAAGAACATTTTCTTTCCTACAGTTACCAAACCAATGAAAGCCCCAAATTTCCTTTTTCTTTCATGCTATTTATCATGAGCAGCAATAACGATCTTGGAATGAGAATTTAGGTAGCAATTTTGGGATGATGTATTAGCCCTTCTTCAGCTATGTTTGCTCTAGAGAGCTGATTAATATAAATGTCAGTTTATTTGTAAACTAGGAATATGTAACACAGGAAAAAAAAAATAACGACGCTGAGCCTCATTTCAGACCCTAAGTGAACTCGAGTTGGGAAATGGCTGTAGCCACTGAGCACTAGAAGTAATATTGCCTAAAGTGACAGAAAATACAGTGGCCTCAATCTCTTCTCAAGGTTAAGTAGTTGCTTATGCTGTTTCGAGAGCTCAGCATATAAATACAGTGTACAAGGAATTTTAAACTGATCCCTGAAACCTGTGTATATTCAACTGTTGAATTAAAAAGAAGCCTGTGGTGTTGATCAAGCCCAATAATCACTCTTTAATATCACCAGGGAGAGAGCAGCATGATGGAAAGGATAAGGAAGGTATAAATCAAGGGAAGAAATTCTGAGCCAAAGACCTTCATTTTTAAAAGGCAGAGATTAAAATCACGAAGCTAATAAGATCTGCTCAGGGACCTAGAAATGTCAGCCAAAAATATGGAAAATGTATCCCCGAAGAGTCAGTTTTACTCAGGTTGGTTCATAAATAATAGTTATCTGTTAAAAACAGACCATTAAGCTTGCTGTTTAGCTTAAAGGTAGTATTTAGTTAGAATTCTCTATATAGGATGTCTCATTCATATATTAATGTTCATGTCTGAGGGATAGGAAAGGAAAGAAATATTACAAATAGATTTCGCATTCATTTCCTAGTTTTTTCGTACACCCAGCATTCCCTTCTCTGCTTTCACTCATTCTGCGTTGTAAACATCTCTCCCAATCCAAGACCCTCGCAGGTCCTCTTTGTCAGTGGGGTAACCCCCTCTCCTTCTTACTGCTTCTAATATCTAAGATATTTTTATTACCTATTGATTTGTAGTCATTCTCAATAGATTGGAAGTTAAAGAAAAAATAGTGCCATAGCAATTTTTATGTCTCCAGGGCCCCGTACTGTTTCTGATGAACAGCAAGTACCCAATACAAAACTGTTGATCATTATGTAATTCTCTCACTATGTCTTAACATGAGCATGTCTCCAACCCAGCTGATCAACTTATTGATCCCCAGACACTGAAAATCTCCTCCTCTGTGCCTTGGCTTATACTGTCTCCTTCCAGGATGTACTGATTCTTCTTTACTTTTTAACTCTTTTCTTTTTTATAAGATACAATCTATGAGACACTGTTCTAAAAACAAAAACAAACAAACAAAAAACATGAACTTTCTCTTCCTGCAGAATTCACTATTTCTCTCAGTTCCAGCTCTTATTAGTGCATGCTGTTTTGTGTCACTATTTATCTTTAAATTTGCAATTGAAATTGCTAAACAAGGTTAAGTCCTTTCAAGGTCAGGAGTAATATCTTGGATTTCATCACACAGCACTCACCTAGAGCATCTCATTAGCACACTCAGGTGCTCGGTAAGTTTGAGTTTAAAGAATTCTGGTTCAGTGCAAGTCTTATGATAAAATAGCATAATACAAATGAAACCCAGTGCCTGACAACACAAATATAAACCATGAACAGTCTCTTGATAAATTATGTGGAGGTGTAGGCTGAAAACACGTACTGCACAATTTGATGAAATTAATTTTTAAAGAAAATTTGAATCATTACAGCAAAAAAAAAAGAAAAAAGATTGTATAGAAAATCTTACTCATCATTCAAGATGTAGAAGAAAAATTTCACTTTCTCTAGGAGGATTTTCTCTATCCATTCCCTTCCCATGCCCAGCCAGACTGGAAGCAAATTAGAAGCAACATCCAAGACATAGCATATATTTCTCAAGTATTTATTGGTTCTCAGCCATGCTTGGGGTACTTGTCATTGCCACTTTGGAATGTACCTAATGAAACATAATGTGTTTTGTCCTAAGCCATAAAGTGTTTGAGGGAAGGAGATCAAGTTTAATTTATTTTTGAAACACTCCCAACACTTAGACTATGGGTTATAGAAGGGCCTCGATGTATGTATGCAAGCCCATGTGAATAAGCATCTATATCACCAATTTGGAGGCATTCGAGTTAAGATTCTTTATCTGGAGACTAATGATTGATTCTAAGAAGCAATTTTTTTTTTTTAAATTATAATGTTTCTGAAATCAGAATGCAGTGGAGTAATACAGTCAGTGTAATGGCTATGTGTAGAACCGGATGGGTGCCGGAGTAATCAGGGGATCACTACATAAACTATGTAAATGTCTAACCCATGTACTGTACACCTGAAACAGAATGAAAAATTATTTTAAAAGAATTCTTTTTACAAGTGACGTGTACATTTAATTTTGTTACTGTTGATTTTGTGTATGTGTGAAAAGTGATTATCGATCAATGGCACATCTTGGAATTCTCGTCTTTGAATTGAGGAATTAGAATAAGGGTCAAAAGTTCTAATGTAAGGATCAGATATTGGGTTTACGCATGTCTACAAGAGAGAATACATGGTTGAGAGTGAAAAGAAACCTCTGCCTTCCAAGAGATGTGGGGAGTTTTTTGCTCAATGAGTTGCTTTCCTGGAATGAAACTAGTAAGCGTTTCCTATGACTAGGATACATAGTGGTCTCAAAAACCTCCAAGGAATTGTTTCAAAGACGTCAGCCTCCTGTCCACTGTTCTTCCTGCATTCCTCTGTTCTCAGACATGACTCTGTTACCCATCCCCTTATTATCACAGTGATTCATGGCCATCCTTAAATACAGCTGTATCACTTAATAAGCCCTGCCATTCCTTTCTCTCTTCATTCATATTTTGCCTGAACCTTTTCATTCATGATAAAGACTAGTTACATTGGAAATGTATAGTCTTGGGTCCATAGCCAAAAAACAGTTGGCCAGTTTGCGAATTATATCCTTGGTTATAAAGAGGTCCAGGAAAGAACAGAAATAGTGCAGTACATAGTGCACCTAGATTTCTACTTCTAGAAACACATTCCCTGGCACTGGATGTGCTGACTGCATGATGTGAGCATAACTATAATCACACAGGACAACAGACTAGGCTACCAACACTGCAGGTCAGGAAGTAATCAATGAAACTCCTTTTTGATTTCCTGCTACTTACTACTTACTTTAGGACTTTCCATAAGGTTTAAAAATGTGAACGGGAAAAGAAATCTCACACACAGTATTAATTTTGGATAATGGTCAGGACAGCTATTTAAAATACAGTGTGTGTGTGTGTGTGTGTGTGTGTGTGTTTAGGAAGTCTGATAAAACAAGAAGACATTATTTCTTAGAAATATATATATGGAAAATGCTGCTGTTTATTTTTTTCTTTTTCATAACTTAGCAGTCTAACCGCTACGTTTTCATATACATGTATCTGAGTAGAGATGAGTAAGCAAATGATTTAAAAAAGTATTAAATTGAATTGTTTTTGATGTGTGATCATTGCTGTAAAAGACTGTAATTGTCCTTGTGAATCTAAAGAGTTAATTTTTTTCCTAACATGATTTCATTCTGCATCCAAAGAATCAGATTACTCCCAGAAAAATGCCACTTAAATGGGAAAAATAAAAGGAGGCAAGAAAGAAATCAACAAAAAACAGGCTTGAATGCATAATGAATGCTTTGCAACTCATTGATAGACAACCCTTAAAACAAAGCATTGTTGTGTGAAATGTTCTAGGGAAAAGAACTCAAGAGTTTATCAAATGAGTTATTGGAAAAGAATTTTTTTAAATCTGCCAGAAATGTACCAGGCCATTATTGCATCTTATAAATTATTTATTATTCTTAGATATGTCATAAAGTCCAACATAAATAAAGAAAAAATGCTGACAAGACAGAAACATCCTTTTGAATATAGAGATAGCTTCCTGAAGCCTTGCAAAAAAGTTCCAAGAATCTTTGCACCCCGCCCCACCACATTTTCACCACTTATATACTTTGCTTCTTCGTATTTGAGAGAATCAGCACTGTTCTTTAAACCCAACAAGATCACCCATTCCCATATTTCTTCATGTGACTAAGTTAACAGACCACAGACATTTTGCTGTGTATATGTGAGAGAGAGTTAACCATGAAAAATTAAGTAAATATAATAGGGAAGAGAAATCTAACTTTAAAAACATCTACTAATATGATTGCCTAGTGTATCTGCAACTCTGTAAGATTTTGCTATTGCTCGTGACTGCCTTTGCTATTCTGGAGTCTTGCTTAATAAAAGAGTCAAGTCTTCATAGTCTTTTTCACTCTTATGAAGCAGGCTAATGAAAGAAATATCATAAAAAGAGTTTTATTTGAAAACTAGAAAGACATTAAATATCTGAATGTAAAACATTTTCCTCCTTGTTCACTGTTCAGGGTCTTATGAGAAAGACTGTAGTATAAGAGCAGAAATTTTAAAGTTGCCTAGTGACATGAAGATATATCATCTTTCATGCCTTGCTTTATTCTTTGTCCTTCACTTATTTTAGATTCTGGAAGCACATTTTCTCCTCCGTGGCCTTTCCAGTGAATTGGTAGAACTAGGTCCCAAATTCCTTCATGACAGACACTGTCTTGTATTTCTTAGGATCCTCCACAGCACTTCACCAAATGTTTTGCAAGTCACAAATGTTCCAGAAATACTCATTGGTTTTAATGAGTATGTGTGTAGAGTGGGGTGCTTAGAAAAATCTGGGGGACCAAGTATCATTCCCTTCTATCTGACCTTCTTCTCCATGGCTTGTGTACAAGAGGTCACAGCTCTATTCTTTTGTATCTGAAAAATAACACTAGATAATGTAGCCATTTGCATTTAACTTCTGCTCATAAATACAACAAACCTAAGAAGAAATTTGTCTATTGCTAATTGTCAGTCAGTTGGCTCAAAGATTTCCTACTTTCATTTTCTTAATCTTATATCTAAATAAATGTATTTTTAATATAGAATTTTCCCGGAAACATTCCAATACTTTGTAAAGGATTGCTCTGTCAATATTCAGATGAGATAAACAAAACTTTGTATGTTCTAATACTGAGGAGTAAGCAAAAAATTTGAGACATTGTAGTAAGGACTGAGGTAGGAATCAAGATAAGTTTAAAAATGCTAAAGAAGGCTGAAGTATTCTGCAAAAGATGTGGCACATGGGAAATTATTTCAATTTTATACTTTTCTTTTCACCAACATTCAGGATCTTTGAACAACTAGATCATTGACTGGGACCAAATGCCTCATAAATATGCATAAATAACATATTCAGTATTAAAGCAGTGGAAAGAGTAATTGTTGGTGGTGAGGAAGCCTCACTACTAACAGGTTGAGAGACACAGTATTTCTCCTCTCAACCTCAGCTCCTTCCATTATAAAGTAAGGATATTGAACTTGATTGCTTAATTATTATCTTGTTTCTTGTGTCCTATGGAGTCAACCTTTGATTCTTCCTTCCTCCAGGCCCCCTATAGTCAGTCATTACATACTCACCCCTGATAATGTCGCTCCAGCTATTCTGGCCACTGTTTTGGTTCAGACCCTTTTCAACAGAAAGCCTTCCTAAATATTTTCCCTACTTTCGTCTTCGATGGCTAACTTGTCCTGTGCACTTAGTCTTCTCAACCATTACTTAAATTGTATCATCTCTAGCTCCAGCATCTTCAAAGGTACCCCATGGTTAGAGAACACGGTTCACCTTCTTTAGCTCAGGTCTCTCCTTAGCCAGAGTTGCATCTCTTTCTTGTTTGTTCTTTATTGAGAAGTTAGCTCTTAGCTGACTTCCTACGCCTTCTGTCTAATTAATAGCTCCAAACACTTCTCATTTCTTGATTCCAAATATAACCTTTGTACAACTTTTGGTCTACTTGTTTTCCTTGATCACTCAGCTGCACATGAGCCCTCTTAAATCCCTATGGTGCTATCTTTTCCACTCATTTGTTTTTTGCCATTTATTTCCTCAAGTATCTGAATCTGCCAGTTCGTATCTATGTGGCTTTGGGCAAATGACATAATCTCCTAAGTCTTGAGTTGTTCTGTCTGTTAAATATGAATAACAAAAATATATGTATCCACTGGTGATTTTGGATTCCCTCCCCACCCCCACCCTCAGAGAATGCACACAAAGCACTTTGCATTGGCTCAGTTCCTAATGGTGACTAATGTTATCACCTAGAAACCATGTATATTGTCCTTTTTCTTTATAAAGAGTTCACTCTTAATTACAACAGGGTACACAATAAAAAAAAAGTAAAAGTAAAGTAGATGTCTAGGTAGAAGTCTTATGTATACAAGCATATGACTGCTCTTCAATAACGAAGGAAATGACAGAGTATGCGAGAATGGGGAACCTGTGGCAGAAAAAGACTTGGGAAGATTTTCCTGGTAGAAATAGTCACAATAAAATAATATAGAAAAGAAACACTCAAGTCACAGTGCACCTCATTTCCCTATGATACAAGGATGGTCTCACGGGATCCAAGTGCAAGAGTCCAGGGACCCCATAAAAACCACCTATTTTGCAGAGCAGAGGTTGGGAAGCAAAGGTGAACTATAGGGCAAAATGGGAGTCTGACGATCCACAAAAGACAGTTGTGGCTTGAGGAATTTGAGGGAAACTAAAAGTGCATGGGCACTTACACACCGCAGGAGGATAATGGTGGGCTCTTCCAGCAGCAGCCCTGTTCTCGAAAAGACAGTGGACAAGAAACGAGCGTCCTCTCTTAGGCCACTCTGGTGCCATTAACCATTATGAAAAGATAATGCCAAACCATACTCCTTTCTGGAGATTTCCTACTACTTATACAAGGAAACATGGAAAATAAATGGTCCTTGAACCAAGACTTAAACTCAGCTCTGTTTGGCTCCAAAATGCCAAAAGAATAGATCTAAAGAATAGGAAACTAGTAGTATAATTGACTGAAAGTGTGCACTGAATCTATTTTTAAAACTCTGAATAATTGTTATGCATATGGTTGCAAAAATGACAATGTTAATTATGTAAAATAAGATATGTAATATTGTGAAAAATTTGAAATCTAGAACTCTAATCTTAGATCACATAAAAATAAAATCAGGATTTGGGTGAGAAGGTAAAGAGTGGTAATGTTTTTATCTTTCATCACAGGAAGCCCATGAAGACCATTTTGTTATTGATATTGATAAAACACTTGAAAATTAAATGCTTTTTAAGTAAACTGTGGGTTATTAAATACATCAAAACTGAATTTATCAAACGCATAGGGAATAATAATGACAACACTGCATATTAAAACTCATGGAACCTGGCCAAACCTGAAATTAAAAGCAAATTTGCATCAGGAAGTACTACGATTAAAATAAGTAGTGAAGATATGCAATGAAGAAAATTAAAAAAAAAATAGTTCAAAAGAAAGGAAAAATAGAAGGGAATAATAAAGATATATATATAAAAGTGAATAATTATAAGCAACAAAGGGTAAAAATCTGTATATAAAGGAAATTCCTTCTATTGTATCACTCAAAACTACCTGATAGATGTTTGAGATTGCCTGATTTAAAATATTGGATATGTGCACACATCAAAATTAATTTTAGAGATTTTAGGGGGCAACTCAAAGAAATAGGTATTTGCATTTTAATATAAATAAAACTGAAGATGAATTTTTCACCTAATCTTGAGGACAGCTGAGATGGTCAGCTGTCAAATAAAGGCTATAAGGCATACACAAACTTCACTTTGGGAACCCATGGGAGTAACTAAAGGAGAGAGCTGTAATCTTACAAACAACTGGAGCCGAGGCATAATGAGTGGTCCACAGACTACAAAACAGGAGACATATGCTACCTGTATTAAGACATAACAGAAGCCTTTCAGTACAAGCATAAAATCAGCATCAAGAACTATGAAGTGTGTGATTTTATTTATCATATTTTCAAATTAACAAGTTGGCCTACCACAGTTTCATGAAAACTGACAGAAGATACAAAACCCATGGGTCAGAGACAAGTCTTTATAAGTATCACGTTTGTATGAGTTCCTCTTGCACCTCATGTCCTAGGGGAGTAACGTGGAGTGGGCCAGGTAGATGCTGTACACAAAGGGCATTTGTATCACAGCTGAGAACCCAAATCTTTTATAATGAACTGTAGGCAAACCTGCATTGTGCCAAAGTGAGATAGTATCTTTATTATGTTGGGCAGTAAAAAAATCTGCTCTCTACTCCAGAGAGTGACACTATCTCTATATTTCCAGGCTGTTTGCTCCACGATATTCTTGAAAAGATAGTCCAGAAAAAAAAGTCATCCTTGCTTCTGCTCACGATTTGTGCAGAAACGAAGGAGACCTATGGAGATTTATTTTTGAATATACAGAGATGCTCTAAATTGCAAATGTGAATTTATAATTGCTCTGAATCTTACCTGTACAACTCCTTAGCAGGCTATGGAGTAAATAGGAGCCAGGATTTAAGCCACCACTCACTCTCATGGCTGTGTGAGAGCTCTGTAAGAGAAAATAGCATGACTTTAGAGACTGCAAAAAATAAATGGCCAATAGATTTGCTTTGTTATTTTATTACTGTCCATCCTGTCATGAGAGGTAGTGTAGGGCAGCATTTAAGAGTTCAGGCACTAGAGCCTGACTTCCTGGATAAGAAACCTGGCCTATCCCTAAGTAGGTGAATGATTTGGGGTATATGTTACTTAATCTTAATTTCATCCACTGTAAAATGAGGGTAACAATCATACCTACCTCTTATTAAGATTAAGCAAGTAAATGATTACAAAGGTTTAATAGTTTCTGGGACAAAGGAAACACTCAAAAAGTGTTAACTATTACTATTTCTTTTTACTATTTTTTATTTAGTATAGCAAAATATACCAAAAAAATATAGATCTAAAAAATGTAACATATCTGAGAGGCAGGGTATACAGTTTTAATTTACAAGAAACTTAAAATTTTTAATGAGAAAACAAAGACCCTAATGGAAAAATTAAGAGATATAAACAGATAATATACGTGCACTCACAAGATACAATAGAAAATAAAGTATTAAAATATTTAATACTACTAATGCTAAATAATGAAAATAGACACAACCAGAATTTTTTATCAATCTTATTGCAAAGATTAAAATAGGCAGAAAAAATTTATATAAGATCTCTCAAATACTACTAAAAGAACAAGGGTATAGCACCTTCCTGGAGGAAATACGTCCAAATGGATCACATCTTTTAGAAAGATATCTCGCTACTTTACATTGATTCTAAAGATAAAATCATATATTCCATATTGTTGCATGTACATCAGTGTTATTTATAACAGCAAAAAATTAAAAATAACCTATCTGCTCAACAGTAGAGCACTGATTATATATATATATATATATATATATATATATATATTTTAATGCATCTATAGAATGACAGGTGCAGGACTGGAGTAGGGTGAGGCAGGAGATGTGATCAGGGTACATGATTTACGCGACACTCACTCTCGTGGCTGTATGAGAGGTGACACTATCCTCAGAGTGACGACCCCCTTAAATTTTGCTTCCAAGTCACTTCTTTTGCCTCATCCAAGGCCAGATGCTAAATACGGGGGTCTTTTAAAACCATGTTACACAAGATTATCTAACAATTAAGTTCATATTTTTATATATTTCCAATGCAAAATCCAGGCTAGACATATGCATAGAAATATCGTATTAGGATAGCTACAATCTAATTCTTGTCCTATTATTTGATTTTGAATTTCTTGCTATTTTTTAGTATTTCAATAATTAAAGTATGCTGTTTTTATTATTTTGAATATATATGAATAATATGAAATATAATATAAATAATATTGTGTATATAATTCTTCCTCTATATCATGCATTATCTTTGTTTCTTAGAGATGGGATTATTGATCAAAAAGCATGAATATTTTTAAGACCCTCGATAAAAGCTGATGGTTACTTTCCAAAGACTCATTTGCATACCCTCGTGGGCAATAAAATTCTCTAAGGCCCCCTGGCATGTGTCACCTCTTCCACTGTCGCTCAAATGCATGATAAATTTGGATTATTTTTCTAAACTCACAAACTATAGAAAATTACACAAAGGCAAAAACCTGGTTGTAGAAGTTCTTGTTTTCCTTTCCATGCTTGCATGTTTAATTCAAGTTAGAAGCTTGCTAGGCACTAGATAATAATATCTCAGATACATTTTTCTACCACAGTTTTATGGACTTCTTAAGCCTGAGTTTTGGTTTTTTTTTTTTTTTAATCTTCTGGTAGCAGCGATATGAATGGAGGCTGGCCAGAAGTCAGGGGAAGATGAAGAATCCAGCTGGCGGCTGCAGCACTCCTGTAATTCTGTACAAGTCACAGTGTGGAGGATGCTGAGAAATGGTGAATTCATGCAGAAGGCCTTTGGGAGAACTTCTCCCTCCTCCGCAGACTGCTATCCTTGATTGCCACTGTGCTGATATTACATATAAACTTACTGCACAGGTAAGAATTGAGAATTTACTAAATTAAGATTTGAGTAACAGGACTTTAGAACCCGTTTGAAAAAGAACAGAAAGAAAATAGTTCTGACTCTTGTTTCTATTACCAAGGTGTTTTAGAAAAAGAGGTAGCTCTTTGAAACGTTTTTATAAAAATGACCTCAGTGTCCAAGGAGCCGTTTGTGATCAGGGTACATGATTTAAGTGACACTCACTCTCGTGGCTGTGTGAGAGGAGACATTTAAATGGGCCTAGGGCTTCTCCATTAATCTTTTTATTTTCCTGCCTATACTGATGAAAACTTTCACCTAACTGATCAGATCAGTGATCCAAGTCTGCTGTTTAGAGGAAGTGAGAACAGAGAATCAGCAGTGTCACCAGCAAGTTTTCCTTAGTCACAGGACATAGGCTGAGAAACCATATTAAGTACCTTTGGGTTTCCTATGGGTTGTGACTTGACAGCAGATGACAATGAACTCTTGCAGGAATTTGCAGTGAGGGGCAAACTGACACACCATGGAAATGGCATCATATTGTCATCTCGAATTCCTAGAAAGGAGAATTTGTTGTTAAGATTTTGACGTTTGTTTTATTTTTCTGTTCCTTCCTTTATCTCTTTCTGCCTCACTCTTACAATTATGCATTCACTAGGGAAATTCCAATTAATCCAAGGGAAGCTGTCTGTGCTTTAAAAACAACAGGAGGTCACCAATCTTATTCTTTAATGAACACTAATTAGTAGGCATAATTACAATGAGACTCAGGTTTTAGTACTAAGCACAGTGAAATTAAAAAAAAAAAATTCCATTTTCTATTTTAGCAATTGACCCAAAAGTTACTTCTATAATCTTTCAACAGGTGACATGAAGTTATATTTATGGTTATCGGTTTTGAAATTTAAGCTATCAGCTACTAAATAGCTCATTATAGAATGTTCATCACTCCTTTAGCAGTTATATTGAAAATAATAATATACACCTTAAAAATCTAAAAACTACTTTTGATAACAGAAACAAAAGGAAGCAATCTTAAGTGCATTTTCTCTTTGGCTCCTCATCACCTGATGGGTAAGGCTTTCCTGGTTCCTGCTATCCTCAGCTGTGGTGATTATAGCCCAGCTATGTGATACTAGACTGATCAGAATTGTGCATCGCCAGCTGTTCTGTGTTTCCATGTCCTGTCCTCAGGGTCCCTTTTGGAGTCTGGCTGACTCAACTGGTTGTCCTGCAAATGCTCTGATTATCAATGACATGCCTTGGCCATCTACCATCTGAACTATGCAGGCTACCTATACTTGTCAGAAGTAAGTAGGCTGCTGCTTGTAAAAGACTATAAGAGAGCACATCGGGGGAGGGGGGGGGGAAGGATGGCATTCTCTGCATTCATTTTGTTCAGTCCAGTTCTGGGCTGTCCATTTACCTGATCTTTTCAATAGAGCTTTTCTTACTTTCTGGCCAGTGAGAAAGTTTTATAGTCAGACATCTTCTGACAAACATTAAATGCAGGAGAAAAGAGTCAGAAGAAGTCTTGAGCCTGAGTTCTACTTGAGGATATGAGCACATTTATGCAATCTGGGCCTGCATATTCATCTAATGAATGCAGTTTGGAAATTTGGCTCCTATTGCTACTTCCTAAAAGAGATGGAGTGCCAAGAGGGTAGCAGCTGAGAGGGGAGGGACAGAAGGCTGGAGAGTGGGCGAGACTAATTGATCTTGTCACATAACACAGATTAGATTATGTCTGCCTAAAACTAGAAGGGGAAGGGATATTTAATCATTGTTTATACCAAAAACATATAAAGCTGAGCATCCTCATAGAACCAGATGCAGAGATAGAAGCACAAGCTTCTTGACAAGAAAACAGGGAAAACTAAGTGTAACAAGTTTTAAAAAGAAAAGTCCCTCATTTTGCTCTTCAACTACATCAGGGAATTGAGAATAGCAAAGTATAATGTGATAAGACTAATGATCATCTTTGATAATTCACTAAGGCCAGAACAGAACTTTACCTTGGTAAATAGATTTTTTAAAAGAAAGCAAGAAATTGTTGGAGCTATGGGGGGCATTCTAACTACAAAGAAAGATTGACTTTTTAAGAAATTAGAAAGAAATATTTTAATGCAAATAATTAATGAATTAACTGTTCATGATCCTTAAATGTCAATAGAGTAAGGCATCTTAGAACCTCTAATATGAAATTATTATTACAATTCAAGTTACTGTATGTAGTATAATGTAAAACTGTACTTTTTAAGACATTCCAAATCAAATTCACAGGACCCAGGCTGAGCATTCCCTCATTTGTTTTTAATATTTAATGGGCTACTGCATGTTGGGTAAATAAAGTTCCCCAAAAGCAGAAAACCAATGCATTCCTTCTCAACTCTTTCCTTCTTATCATTTTTATTTTTTCTGTCTTTCTTCCTTTCCTGAGATACTTTGTACCTTGTTAGAGAATTACAACTATTTTAATATGGAAACATGAGACACAGAAAGTGTGGACTTACGACAAAAAGTTTCCTTTAGATCATTGTTTGTTCTAGAACATAACATTTCCCCTCGACTCTGGAACTCGAATGAAATATTCATTTCCCACAGGCCTTTCTCTCTGTTGCTTCTGATCTTGGCCCACAGTTAAGTCAACCTCCCTGGGTTTGTCTTACATGCCACATCTGATATCCCCAAACCCCTCCTTATTAAACAAAGTTGTGAACTATCTAATGGTACCAATATAGATTTTTCTCTTCTTATTTTTGGGAAAATATACACCTGAGTTTTGGTTTCCTGTAAATAGCTGAGCCTGTTCTGCCACTTCAGTAAATAATCTGTGGCTTTGTTGTGGAAAATTTTTACTTAATTGGTTTGTCGTATTGCATTGTGTCAAAGAACTTAATACTTTTTTTTCTGTTTTTTAAGGCATGTTTCTGAGGGTTTTGTATACTCAATAAATTTGTTCAATCTTTTCTTTTTCTTTTCTCAGTCGCAGGACATTCGGTTATGTGAAATTATAATTAGTGGCCTTTCTAGAAAGAATAATATTGCCTTTTGTGTTGCACCTTTCCTACCTGAGTTCTCCCAAGATGTTTTTAGCAAGATGCATGATAAGGTAACATAATGAATAGGAAGGTAAAATGTACCAACTAGTGAATGTTCAGAAATGGCTCACCTACAAGCTCAAACTAGAACATTTCTTTCTGAAAGGAGATTGGCCAGGAAGCTCTAGTAAGGAGGATTATTATGTTTGCTTTTTGAAATATAAGAGGGTAACTAGCTTCTAACCTTACATTCACAGGATCACAGATGTCATAAGAATGAGGTAGGTGGGAGCATGCAGAGAGAAAGGAAGGGACTCTGAGGATAATGCAGAAGGGTATTTGGGTGAATATAAAATCATTATGAAGTGGGACAAATTTAGGGACCAAATAATTTTGGAGTAAAAGGAGATTCTGTCCCCTAGTTAATTACAGGAAAATCTTAGGCATGTCGCAATAAAAAAAGAAAGAAAGAAAATATTAAAATAATTTTTTTGTAAATTATTGGAATTACTTTTTAGACATTTTTTTATTTTAAAGGCATTAAAGTTTTCTCCAAGATCTGAGTTCAGAAGTAAGCTTCCACTTCTTTGTGGCCTTATTATCTATTAAATTTGGTGGCACTATTTTAATCGGTTGCTCTGACCGTCCTAAGTGAGTATAATATGGACGGTATTGTCAGGTTGTCACCTATATGGTCTTTTGGTCAGTAGAACTTACTTGTAGTCATCTTTGCCATTAATCATGTGGAATTGTTTATTTTATACTTCCACTTTGTACCCCAAAATGATACCTTTGGATTCCATTAAAATAAACAAAAAATGGGTTATGCCTCTTGATATTTGTAAATAATAATAATTGCTGCTAATAACGACCATTTATAATTGTGATAGTGAGATTACCTGTCTATCTATCTATCTATCTATTTATCTAATTTATCATTATCTATCTATCTATCATCCAATTTGATTTTCATAACAATTTTATGAAGGTAGGTATATTTCAATTTTACAATGAGAAAACTTACATTTAAGGCTTGAAAAATCCCCAGGGTCATCAGACAAAAAACAGAATCAAGACTTGAACCTTCATCATTTTGACTACAAAGTTCATACAACTGCCTTGCTATCCTGCCGTTTTAATTGAGTTCGTGTTATTACAGTATCACTGTTTATGTCCTAAGGCAGATGTAAGAAATGTAGGGATGAATTAAGTTATTCTTTTTTTTTTTTTTTAATTACCATTCAGTTGCTATTTCCCCATTTCTGGTCACTTACTGATGGACAGATTCTTGCCCGGGTAATTAAAGCAAATAAGGCACCAGTAGGATCGTAGGATTTTGCTTTGGTGCTATCCGTGTGTGTCAGCATTTGCATTATTCTCAGAGAAAATTTTATAAGTGCTCTGAGATCATCCTTCATAGCTGTAATTTGTACTATCGGTTCTTATTTTTTATTTGTTTGAAGACAGACAACTCTAGTTTTTATAAAACTTACAAGAGTAGCTAGCAATGTTTCTCAAAGTAACAACCTAAATGGTTGTGCTCAAAGCCTGCAAATTACAATCTTGTGATGACGCTGTGTTGCGTATTTTTCAACACTGAATCCATCTAAACCTTATTCTTTACAAAATGACTAAAGCACATTACAGAAAAGACATAATAACAAGAATAAAAATATGGCAGAAAAAAGGTTCAGCAAATAAGACATAAGGAAAAGAGAAAAATTCAGGTAATGTAAATGGCAGGATCAACTCGGTTCTACAATTGAACTCTAAGTTTGCCTCTTAGCTTCTTGGGCACTCGAACCAAAAGGAAGCCTGATAGATTGTATCGCTATTATCTCTGGAAAGCATATATTTTAGGTTACATAATTGAGTATGTGTCAACCACTCTTAGGAGCTCTTCTTTATTTTCACATTTTGATGATATCCATTCCTTTATATTAATTTTTCTAATTTTTTGAGTGGAGAGGTAAGAAATTTGTTAGATGTGGCTCCCACTTTTATAATCCCATATATTCCTGGAATTTACCTTTAAAGGAGAGTTGTTATAAAATGAATATTCAGTCTATAAATACATACATATATACATTTAAAATATAGTTACAAATTTATGATTAATTCTCTTGGACCATCAATAATAAAACTCATTAAATAAATGATTGAAGATTATGAAAGAGAAATACAGTCATCTGTAAAATGGTGCAAATAAGCTGATGAGTAAATTTTAACAAACTGAAATGTGTAAGCAATCTACATTATTCTTGTGCCTCAAAATCTGGAAAATGTTTGGCTCTGTCTCTAGATGTATAGGCTTTAAATAGAACATGTAACAGTGCTGAGAATTCTTGAAGTCACAGGATGAAAACATTGAAGAGACATCACACCAATCTTTTTTTTTTTTTCATTTAAATTATTAACCAATTTTTTAGTTTCCTTTTGGAGCAATAGGCTGTAAAATCAAACTTCACAGTTATCAAAAAATATTTATAGTTTTGAAAAATGTCTCCATCTAGAACCAGATGCCTCAGCTAGCCACTATGGACAACATAAAATGCATTTAGAAAAAGCACCTTACAGATGTTTCCTATAGTGGGTTTTTTGGTTAGAATTTTACTTGACACAGAGTTTTTACCAATTCAGATTGGCATTTTTGTAACACTTAAACCATTAAATAAGTCACAGTCTCACTAAATCTAGAACCCAGTATTCCAACAAAATGGTTTCTAGACTTTCCAGATATACATTTTTTTTTTTTACATTTAACAACAAAAAAACAATCTCTGACAATTTTCTGTTTATATCACTTTATAACTCTTCTGAAATTAAAACATGCATTAACTTGATCCTGATTTGTATTATGGATATTTTATACATAGAAAATATTGTCATTTATATTTGAGAAGAAAATGACAGGCAAGAGCAGTCCATGAAAAATCTATAAAACACCCATATTCACAAGAGTAGAGTTCATGGGACTAGATAAGCAAGTTAGTTGAAAAATTTAACTCAATGCTTGTGCTGCTCAACAGTTTTGATTAACTTGCCTCTTCATTTAGAAATAACTGATTTTAAATTAGTGTAATTTTACTTCATGTTCACTTCTTTTTAAGAACTATCCTTAAATTTATTCCCTGGAAAGTAAAGGAAATGCAACATTTGTATTGGGAAATGTTCCTCAAGTTCTGAAAGTACAAGGATTTTTCATTTATTATCAGAGATAATGCTTCATGTCTGTTCTGGGCAAGTATACCAGCAAATTAGTTGTATTTTATGGATAATATTTGCAGATAATGAAAAAGTGATACAGCAAGCACATGTATCTGTGACTTGTATTACTAACATAATTTCTTTATTGCAAATGAAGAGGATGAATGTTTAATTGGGAAAGAGAAGACTCTAAAAAACCATAAAAAATCTTTTCTGATCAGATATGCTATCATGCAGAAGACATGCTAGACTTGAACTATACTGCCCAATAAAATATATCCAGGATCAATAAGGAGCTCTTAGGGGGAGACGGCTTTCAACAACCTTCAAAAACTGCTTTCTATTTACAGCTTTATGAAGGCAGAAATTCAATTCAGGTTGGTGTGCTTTTTTTGTTTGTTTGTTTTGTTTGTTTGTTTGTTTGTTTTTAGCAGTGTATCCTAAGTATCTAGCAGAATACCTGGAAAAATATTAGTCACTCTATTAACCCTATTAGTAATAGCTAAATGAATGGAATTAGGATTTTAGAAGAAGGGAAGGGCTTCCCATTACTCTGGAGGAGTTTCTCTGCAGAAGCTATGCTCCCATTCAGAGATGAAAGTTCAGGCATGAAGTTTAGCAGAAAGATGCTTTCTAGGGAATCCCAAGATGACCATAATAATCTATACCTTGCAGTTTAGATCATCTAGTTCAATGGCTGTCAAACTTTTTCTGTAAAGGTCAGATAGTAAATGTTTTTAGGCATTGAAAGCCAGACAATCTCTCTTACAACTATACTATGCTGTTTTTAAAATCAGCCATAGGCAATAAGTAAATGAATTAGCATGGCCATAGTTTGCCAGCCCATGATCTAGTTACATATTCTCTCTCATCTTCCTTCATTTACCAATGCATTTTTTAAAAATTTAAATAGTTTTTAAATTTTTATTCTTTAATGTGGTAAAGTATGCATAACAAAAGTTTACCCTTTTAACCATTTTTAAGAGTGCAGTTATGTGGCATAAAGTGCACTGACATTTTTGTGCAAGCATCTCTACTGTCCCATCTCTGAAACTACTTTTTATCATTCCGTACTGAAGCTCCGTCCCCATTAAACGATAGCTCCTTATTCCCTCCTCCCCCTCATCCCTGACAACCACTGTTCTACTTTCTGTCTTTATAAATTTAACTGCTCTAGGCACTTCATGAGTGGATTCATACAATATTTGTTCTTTTGTGTCTGGTTTATTTCACTTATCACAATGTCTTTGTTTCATCCATGGTGTAGTATATGTTAGAGTTTTATTTCTTTTTTAAAAGACTTTATTTTTAGAGCACTCTTAGTTACAGAAAAATTAATAGGAAGGTACAGAAAGTTCCCTTATACCCCTGCCTCCGCTACCATTGTTAACATTCCCTAGCAGGGTGGTATATTTGTTACAATTGATGGACTTATATTGACACATCATTATCACCCAAAGTCCATAGTTTACAGTAGAGTTCACTCTTGGCGTTACATGTTCTACCTGTCATGACAAATGTTTGGATGGCATGTATTCATCATTTTAGTATCATATAGAGTACTTTCGTAGCCTTAAAAATTCTGTGCCCTGCCTATTCGTCCCTCCCTCTCTCACTCATTGGCGACCACCGATCGTTTTACTATATCCTTAGCTTTGTCTTTACTAGAATGCCATATAGGAGGAATCGTACAGCATGTAGCCTTTTTAGATTGGCTTCTTTCACTTAGTAATATTCATTTAAGGTTTCTCCATGTCTTTTCATGGCTTGATAGCTCATTTCTTTTTAATGCTGAATGATATTCCATTGTCTAGGTATACTAGAGTTTATTTATTCACTTCTTGAAGGACATCTTGGTTACTTCCAAGTTATGACAGTTACAAATAAACTACTATAAATATTTGTGTGCAAGTTTTTGTGTGGACATACATTTTCAACTTTTTGCTGGATTAGTAGCGTAAGAAACTGCCAAACTGCCTTTCAAAGTGGCTGTACCAGTTTGCATTCCCACTAGCAATGAAAGAAGAGTTCCTTTTGCTCCACACTCTCACCAACACTTCGTGTTGTTAGTATTGTAGATTTTGGCCATTCAATAGGTGTGTACCATCACATTCTTGTTTTAATTTGCATATCCCTAATGACATGTGATGTAGATCATCTTTTCCTATGCTTGTTTATCATCTGTATATCTTCTTTGGTGAAGGGTCTGTTAAGGTCTTTGGCCTATTTTTTAATCAGATTGTTTCCTATTGTTCAGTTTTAAGCGTTCTTTGTATATTTTGAATAACAGTTCTTATCAGATGTATCTTTTGCAAATATTTTCTCCCAGGTTGTGGCTTGTCTTTTCTTTATTTTGACCATGTAATTTTAATACAATTTTATTTAAATATTCCAATTATATCTCAAAGGTACTATAAGAAATCAAGAGAAGAATATACTTCTGGTTAAAGCTAGGGCAACTTCTCCTTAGGCAGGACAGAGATATCAGTGATAACCAAATAAAAGATTACATATGGAAACAGAAGTCATGGGATTAAACTGAAGTCCAGCCATCAAGCTTCCCTGAAGCCAGCTCTGAATATTTTTTCCCTTGGTCATTTTAGCACTTTTATGTGATTGCAAAAATTTTTTTATTAGGGTTCTGATGTCTGGCAAAATGAATTAAGCACATTCTTCTACTGAATGACACTATAAAACATTAACAGAGTGCACAAGCAGCTATTCAAAAACTCTGAAAAGTAAATAGTAGCAGACAAATTGGGAAAAAAAAATTAGAAATCTAAGTGCTACTAAACCACCAGTGACCTTGCCTTTTTTTTTTTTTTTTTGGTCTCTGATATCACCAGTTCTGGACTCAACGTAGCCCAAAACCCAGAAGTGAGCATTTCGGCAGACAGAGTTCCAGGAGAAGCTCTCAGGTTTTGGCTTGCAACATGGGAAAAGGATGTGCTCATGGTCAGAGTGGAATAACCCCGCCCCCTCCTTTTGCTGCTTTTGCTGGATTCTTCTTTCTCTCCTCCTCAGTCTTTAAGCAATCCAGTGCAATTGGTGGTGGCAGTGGACGCAACAACAACAATGATGGCTAAGAGGCACTCAGTGAGGAAGTGTAAGCTTCCTGAGGAATCAGAGGAGATCAAGCCCGGTGAGAGTGGAGCAAGCACCTGTTGCTTTTTTTTCCTCCCACTTTTCTTGTTGAATGTAGGCTCACAGAATGATCACAATTGCAGGAAGCACACAAGAGAAATGGGAAAATAAATAAAGCTCTAGTTTTCTGGCTCAACTTAAAAGAGGAGCTGCAGGGAGCCAAAAAAAAAGTTCTAGGGAGCTCACAGAGAAGAAAGAGGAGTGTGACCAAAAAAAGTAGTTTGCAAACTCCTGGAAGTGGTTCCAAGATGCACGTGTATAGCTATGACACATAATAGCATGTCATCGACTTTGAAAACAACTGCAAGATAGAGCATCTATCTTGAAGAACTCAGCTACAAGGTGGCACACAATTGCTTGCTAAAACAAAAATATCAGAATTCTCTGGAAGACTTAAGCAAGACCCAGAAAATCCTAGCTTAATATTTAAAATGTTCAGGATACAATCCAAAATTGCATGGCATATGAAGAACCAGGAAAATGTCAATTTGTGTGAAATAGCAACAAATGAATGCCAACACTGAGATGACACAGATGTTGGGTTATCTAACGAAGCCTTTAAAACAACTATTACAAAAATCCTCTGAGAAGTAAGGTCAAACACTATTTAAATGAATGGAAAGAGTTAAGAGTTAAGTTTCATCAAAGAAATAAAAGATATAAATAAGAACCAGCGAATTTTAGAACTGAAAAATAAACAATCGACATTCAAAACTAACTGGATGAACTCAATAGCAGAATGGAAATGACACACTTGAAGATAGATTAATAAAAATTATCCCATCTAAATGACAGAGGAAGATTTAAATCTAGTAAATGGATATAATAATACTTAACTCAACATTCTGAACAGCAGCGGATCTAAAATTTTTTGGTTTTGGTTTCCATTCATAGTCTTAAAAATTATTTAAAATGTCAAAAATTTTGTTTATGAGTAGTAAACAAATACTTATCATTATTTACAATAGTTTAAACAGAATAAATATAAATATTCTCATTTTAATATAACAATAACAAATTCATTACATATTAAGAAAACATTTTTAATAAAACTATTTTCCTAATTAAAGAAAACAGTGAGGAGAGTAGAATTGTTTTAAATCTTTTTAAATATCTCAATGTCCAGCTTAATGGAAGACAGCTGGGTTCGTATAGTTGTTGCTAGTCTCTGGGACCCTTGGGATCTCAGATCATGCTTTGAGAACTAGTGCTTTATGGAATAAGAGAATAAGAAAAAGAAATATTGTATATGAAATTGTCATCATCCATGAATTGTTATATACAAATCATTAATATGTTTTAAAATGGTTTGTGTTATAGATTCATAAATACATCTGAAAGATATTTGTTTCCATATATGTGAGAAAACATGAAAATTATTGCCTTAGTCAAAAGTGGAATTTACTTCTTTTGACCCCGAACCCCATATTCTTTCCTATGCCACACTGCCTCCTAAATGCCTTGCTACAGACATTACAAACCTTGCTTTCTCCTTCTGCCCCCCAACTATATTGGAAGGTATATTGAACACTCTGGAATAATTAGTTTTACCATCTCAAATTCTGTTCTGATTTAGCTTGCTTTTTTCCCCCATTTTTCCTCTTAATTTTTCTCTTTCTGAATTATGTCTTCCCAAATATTGTCTGAATTTTTCTGAATAACAACAGCTGTTCATTCCCAGGTTGGCTATGACCCCAAAGCAGCAATGGCACCAAGCCAATGTTCTCTCCTTGACAGCATCAAGAAAATTAACATTTTCTGGATTCTGTTCACTGTTAGATCCTCTTTGTATTTGAACTCACAGGAGATGTTAAGAAGAGTAAAGCCAAACGAACTTTTCATTTTGGCATATTTAAAAATACTGGGATGTTCCAAATATCATTAATAAGGAATAAATCTAGTCATTAATATATTATAAAAATAGCCTCAAGAGATCATTTTATTTTCTACCATTAATTCAGTTACATGCTGAAGTAAGAATTGCACCAAACTGCTATAGACATTTCTCATAGAAGGAAAGGAAATGAGGCTTCACAAAGTCTTAAGTAGCCCATTGTAATAGTTAGCTTTTGCTGCATAACAAACCACCTCAAACTGTACTGATTTAGCTTGTGATTCTGTGGGCCAGCACTTTGGGTAAGCTCAACTGGATGATTCTTCTGAGCTCAGTTGACCTTATGCATCTGCAGTCATCTGGGACGACTCATTTCTGCAATGCAAGGTCCTATCCTTGGGCAAGCCAGCCACATGTTGGCTAGTCAGAATTTTGCAACAGAGCAGACAGTCAAGACTCTCTTGAGGCCTAGACTTGGAATTGGCACACTGTCACTTCTGCCACATTCTATTGGCCAGAACAAGTCACAAGGCCAACCTACATTGAAGGGGTAGGAGAACAGAATCCATTTCTTGATGGAAAGAAATTCTAAGTGTCGTGGTATGAGTATATTTATAGGAAGGAGACTAATATAGCCAATTTTTCAAACAATTTACCATGCCCATTTGATGATATCCAGAAAGCTATCAGGTCAATTTTCAGCACAAGAAAGAGATTATAAAGATGTGGAAGCAGAAATAAGAAAATGTGTGGGAAATACCTAAATATACAAGAGGGGCCACTTTCGTTGGTGGTGACAGGGAGAAATGAAAAAAGCTTAGTGCTAAGATAAATAAAGAGCACTTCGATCTGCTTTGTGTAGTTAGATAGGGTATAACTAGGGGTAATGGTGAGTGAAATTGAGAAAGAGAAAACTTGGGGAAAATTCCATGAAAGTTCTTAAAGATTATTATTCAATTGCATAATCTTGCAGACAAAGCAGTTATGTTGTGCATTGCACAAGTGCTTGAAGAAAGCCTATAAAAAAACACTTTTTAATTTCATAAGGTAGAAACTTGCCTTAGACATTGGAAGGCTGGCTGGTTTTATTTAGCTTTCTTTCTTTCCTTCTATACTTTATCTGCTGATGTCACCAGTTTTTAAAGTCTATTATCCCTTCCCCCTCCATTTTCACAGTCTTTGGACCAGCTCTGATTGGATTGTGCCCAGAGTGTTATAACGAAATCCCAGCTGGCCACCCCATTTCTGTCATTCCTTCTTCCTACACAATATTGAAAACTGAATTTCAAAAGGATCATTTTAGAATTACATTCTCTTTAAAAATTTGGTGTTTTGTTTAGACTGTCATTGTCAGTCAATGGACATTCATTCAGCTCCTGTCACATGCTAGGTGCTGGATAAAAACTAGTATTTATATAAAATATCAACACTTTCAAATGAATAGTTTCTTTTTAACTGTCTCAAAGAAATTTCCCATCTACTATTTCACTGAGTCTCTATAAATTGGTTAAGCAAAATTATTTTCCCCCTTCTATAAATATGAAAGCTAAACCACAGTAAAATATATGGAAGTGACTAAGGTCGTGTAGCCAGTTATTCAATTATCCAATTTCCCAAATTAACAATAAAATAAAATAATAAAATAAAATAAAGAGACTTCAAGGCCCGAGGAAGAGATGGTAAGTATATTTTCCACTATTTGTTGTTTATATACCTTTTTATTGGAGCATGTTCTCTCACCCCGTTATAGGCTGGATTATTCTCCCAACCCCTCCTCATATGTTTAAATCCCCAAGCCTCAGTGCCTCAGCATAACTGTATTTGAAGGTAAGCTCTTTAAAGAGGTCATTAAGGTAAAATGAAATCCTTAAAGTGGATCCCTGATCCAATGTGACAGATGTCTTCAGAAGAGGAGAGACGCCAGGGATGCGCATACACAGAGTGAAGACCATGAGGGGACACAGCAAGGCGGCAGCCATCTTCAAGCCAGGGCGAGAGGCCTCAAGAAATAGGAGACCTACCAATACCCTGATCTTGAACTTCTGGCCTCTGGAACTGTGAAGAAATAAATTTCCGTTATTTAAGCTACCTATTCTATGTTATGTTGTTATAGCAGCCTGAGCGGTTTAATACACCCCCTTAAACCTCGTGCTGTGGTCATGCCTCGTACTCCTTCACTATTATTCTGCTACTCTTATAACAGTATTGTTCTTATTTCCTGGTAGTTTTTGTCTCAACATAAAGTTTCAGTTTTAGGGTTTTTTAAGGATCTTCAGAAATGAAAAAGAAAACATACAAGCCTTTGCCACGTTATTTGTTCTTCGAGATAAACCCATCAAATGATTTTTGCAGTAAAGATTGTCAGGGGTTTTCAGGTAAGGAAATGGGAAAAAAAAAAAAAAAAAAAAAGGAAATCTGATCAGGAGAGTGTTGTTTCATATTCCCTCCCTGCGGCTTAAGGCTCTCAGGTCACCAAAGATAAAATCTTAGGTGTCCTTGCAACGTATTTAAATGCTTATCAGGAGCTACAAAAGTGTTGGTGAAGAGTAATACATCTGCTGTGTGACCACAGTAACAAAGTGTGTTGCTAAAATAGGATTTGTTCCTTCCTGCCTATGTGTCTTTTCTCTTTCATCCTGGAAGCACACGATTCCACCAGCAGGTTAGTTTCCAAAACTAAAAACAGGCAGAATATGCCTGGCAAAATGCTAAACCATACTGGGTAAAGTCTATTCATTTCTCATTTTCAACCAGCGTCTTTATTGTTTCCTAATCATGTTTGAAGTGCAGTGTTGACTTCTTTTTTCCAGTCTTGGAAGGACTCTGTCATTCTCCGAGAAGAATGAGTTTTTGAAATACAAGGAAAAGATGAGACACGGTTTGACGGTTCTTACGGCATCAGACCTCCGCCAAGGGATGATAAGGGAAATAACTCAAACCAATGCCATTCACACCTGCCAGATTTTTGATCAACTAATGTACCAAATATTTGACAGGATAGTGATGAATGAACAAGGAGAACGTTTTAAAAAAATTAAAAACTGCTTTACTGAGACTGCTCAGCACAAAGACAAAATATAACTCGATAAATTAGAACCAGTTTGGAAAATGAAAAATCACATAGCAACTGTTCCTCAAGCAAATATAAGTAGTTCAAAGGATAGAAGTGTAGGTACGTTCTTCTTTAGAAACCTATCAGATTCTGGACCTGGCTTGGGCTGCGCTTCTAGTCTGGCATGATACTCAGTTCTAGGACTCTGGTGAGGAGAATGACAAGGAAACAAGAATTGCTTCAGGGGACTGATTCTATAGGAGTGCTTTTTGGAGCTAACTGTGAGAACTGGCCAAAATAAATTCTGTGCTCACTTCTCGCAACAAACAAATTTCTCGAGTTACACTGAAATTAAAATGGATTTCCAGACTGAATAGGACCCAGGAGCAGAGACAGTTATCTTCAGGACTTAGAATCAAACCCTAGGTTTTCCCAAGGACCAAACCAGCCTCTAAGGCTGCTGGGTGGAGATGGGTAGTAGGTGAAGCACACCCTTTAACCTACACTAAAGCAGGAAAAAAAATCTTTACTCAAAAATCCTTCCTACAAATACCTATAAATTTACTTGTTTATGCTACATGGCTATTAAGCCCTGGAATGGATAAACATTTGCTGGCTGAATTCACTTATTTTGCCTTTCATAGTTATCATGTGGAAGGTAACAGATAAGAGGGCATAGCATGCCCTCCACCTGAAATCTAACATTCTTCCCGCTCTATGTACCTCATCAATATGGAGAACACCATGGTGTCAGATGGAGGATAATGATTTTAAAGGTAGGAAAATATGGAGCTGCCCTCTCTGCCTTAAAGCTTCAAAGTGCATATAAATGATTCAAAACATAGATTATTAACTTGTTCATAAAGTTAACTTTTGCTAGAAATCTAGCATGCCAGTATAAATGAAAGAACTTTTTCTCAAAGAGAATCAGAAAACATGGAGAACACAAGAGTTCTATTTTCGGATTTATTTTCAGCAAAGAACTTCTATATCTGTGTAGGTGTTGTTTTTTTTTTTTTTACTATAAAAGGAATGCATACTCCTTATATATATTTTAAAAATGAGATAACACAGAAAGAGACAATAGAACATATGATACTCTTCCCTCTCTGTTTCACTCTTTTCCTCTGAGTCTAATTGTCTAGGGGTAAGGCTGCTAACAATCTGATATATAGCCTTGTGCAAATGTCTCTGTGAATTTACAAATATCCTATATCCAAATGAATTATGGTAAATAGCTTATACAATAAAGAACATCCTATTACCTTTTCATTTAGCAATTTATCATGGACTTTTTCCTAAATACTATATGTAGATCTACTTAGTTACTTTTAACTACTATATAATATTCTCATATATGCATTGTAGCAAACTTATTTAACCAGAAGATGAAAATGTAGGTTCTTCTAAATTTCTGCATTTAAAAGATCATAAATACTGTGCTTATACATCTAAGCATGCACTATAGACTGTTTCCTCTGATAGCACTTATTCCTAAAATTATAGTTAAAAGAGTACTTTCAATTAAAATATTGACATATGTTGGCAAATTACTCCCCAAAAGATTGTGCTAAACTCATTTACAATCCAATCAGTACTGTATAAGAGTGTCCAATTCCTCCACTTTCACCCAAACCAGATGGTACCTGTCATTTTGTCTTTCGCTACTGGGATAGGTAAAGAGTTATATTTCTTGGTCATTTTAATTTTTAATTGTTCAGCAAAATTGAATGTATTTTGATGTTGGGTATTTGTATCTCCTGTTCCATGAGCTGTTTTTGCATAGCCTTTGACCATGTAATAAATGTTTTCTTATTCATCATCATATTGACATGTAAGAGCTTCTTTCATTTAAAGAATATTAGCTTACTTTATGTGTTACATGCTGTGAACATATTTGGTTATTCATATTTTGGGAGTTTGTATAGAAGTTTTAAGTTGGAATACAGTAAAAATTAATCAGTTCCTTTCTTTATGACTTCTAGATTTTGTGTCAGGCTTGGAAAATTCTTCCCTAATTCAAGATTATCATAATATTCAGTTACATGTCATCTCAACAATACTATGATTGCAGTTATTAAAAAATGTTTTAACTTTTAACTTATCTGAAATTCATTCTGGTATTAAATTTGAAGTAAGGATTCAACACTATTAGTCTTTTCTAAAATGGGTATATCACTGTTCAAAACATCAGTGATTGGATCATCGTTATTTCCCCAAGGATATACAATGCCATCTTTATCGCACAGTGAATTCCAATAAAGTTTTTAAAGTATTTATTGATTATTCTGTATCACTGGGTTATCTGTTCCCTTACTGGTACCATATTATTTTAATTATAATAGCTTTATAAAAGCAACTTAAAACCTGATATGAATACTTAATCCTGATTATTCTCCCTTCCAGCATTTTCCATCCAAGTCTCAGATATTTATATTTTTAGATGAAGTTTATGAAGTTTTTTAAAAAAGCTATGTTATGATTCATATTGAGAGTTCATTTACTTTATAGATTAACTTAAGAAGAATTTATATCATTATAATAAGTCTTCCTACACAAGATTAAGGGTTGTCTCCCCTTTCAAAAAAACATTATTTCTCACACTTGTGGTTTATCATATTCTTAAAAGAAGTGCTATATATACTTCTTCTATATGCCTGGTTATTTAAATTTTTCCAACTGGAATATATTTATTCAATTATATTTGCTAACTGCTTATTGAAATTTATATAGTAATTTCCCTGCTATGCATGCAGTCATAATATAGTCTGCAAATGATCTACCCCACTTGAATGCAAACCCTAAGAGTGCAGCCAGTCCATCTTTACATAGTGGTATATCCTAAGAACCTTGTTATATGGCTGACACTTAATAGGCTCTCAATCAGTATTTGTGTAATAAATGGATGAAATCACATTTTCCCCTTTTTACCAACATTTCACATTTTTTATTAGTCTTAAACATTATCAATAATAGCAGACATCATTGTTATATTTCTGACTTTAACTGTAATACTTTTAGTTGGCATAAAGATTTTTTCATGTGAAGGGAATTTCTATTAATTTCTATTTCTCTAAGAGCTTTTCTTCTTGAATAAGGAATGGGTACTGAAATTTTTGAAATGTCATATCAGCATATGTTAAAGCCATCATTTGTTTTTTTTCTCCTTTGACTTATTAATATGCTGCATATTATTAATGCATTTTTAAACACTGAATCTGTTTGGATTTCTGGATTGAATCCCAAATGGCCCTGGTGAATTATTCTTTTAATGTACTGGTGGATTCTATTTGCTAATATTTTATTTAAGAATTGCATCAATATTTCTAAGTGAGATTGGCCTTTACATTTTTTTGTACTTTTTATATATATATATATATATATATATATATATATATATATATATATATATATATCAGCATTATGGGCTTCAGAAAAATAGAAAGTTTACTTCCTTTCTTGGTGTTAGAGAACATTTTAAGTAGTAGCTAATCATGTCTGACTTGGAGCTCTTCTTCTCTCAATTCTGCTAGTCTGAGGAAAAGTCAGCCTTGACCCTTTGAGGAAATCCTCCCTTTCCCAGGTTTGAACTCTTGTTCTGGTATCCGGACCTTTCAAGTTGGGCAGTTTTTTGTAGCTGCTGTCCCCACCCTCAACCCCCACCCCCAACAAGATCGCTTTTAAAATTACTTCCTGTGTGTCCTGAATAAACATGTACTTGTGTACTTGAGAAACTTTTCTTTCTTTGTTCATACCAAATTTGAATTTTATCATGTGATTGAGGAGTATCTGTGTACCGCATGTTTATTTTTATAACTCTTGATATAAACAAGTGTTGCATATTATTAGAGATCTTGATTAAATACTATGCTTTAGCTATAATTAAACATTTAAAGAGATATCCACTGGAGAAGATTGTTCATCATTCAAATTCACTACTTATTGCAATGATTTAGAAACATTACTGGTTATCATTTGAGGGAGAGGTACAAGGTAAAATAGGAGGTGAGCAAAAGGTGCTGATATGATGATGTTCGAAATTCTGACATTGTCACAATATCTAGAGACACTGTTAAACATAACAGCTTGTTTAAATCTATGGTTTAGGATACTCTTCCCTACAGAGAGTCATAGGTGGGGTGATGCTGGCTTCTGCTATTCTGTTATGCCAGAATAGTAAGGTACAAATAAGTGTTAAAATAACAGTATTTTGTTGCTATACCATTTTGTGTTTTTTGTTTCTTTTTTTGTTTTTGTTTTTGTTTTTGTTTTACAAATCTGAAATCTAATTACTTCTGTCTTAAAATGTCTCCAGAGATTATATGCTACATTAAATTTTCAACTGGAACAAAAGTTAATTCCTTCAAAAACATCTTTCATTGCTTAAACCACTTCCAATGTCACTCACTGTTTATTTTCCAACTGCTTGTGTTGTGAATGGGGTAGGCAGATTATAACAATTGGCTATTTGTATTTTTTTTTTGCAGAGCTAGTTTGGATTTTTTCTGTATTTGGAGGATCTGAGAGTGTTTTAAAGAAGATGAGAGAAGCCCATGGAAGGAGGATTGGGGTGGATAGTATAAATGAGGAATGATAGGAGGTACCCAGGCCCCAATTTGAGCCCTTATCCCATTGTTTGACCATCTCTTTTCCCTCAGGACTGTATTTCACTGCTCCCCGCCCTGCCTCCCCCTTAACAGCAGGTCTAATTTCTAGGCCTTTCCCTTCCTGTGATAATTTATTTTAACCAGGGACTTCTTTTTAGCGATCTGACTGAGTGAGACTCAGGCATGAAAAGCAGGAGAAATTCAGCTCTGAATTCAACTTTTCTTTGGGGGAATTGCTTCCGAAAACAATGTATGGAAGACTGTGACAATGGTATCTCATTTTTTTTAAGTATCAAAAGAATAAAAATATTTTGTTCTCATATTAAAATCACTAAAAACTCTGATGGGCAAGGTCAAATATTAAATCTGTGAATTTATCTTTCTTGCATTCTCCAAACATTATATATTAATGGGTAAAATCCTGTAGTAATTACAGTGAGTCTGGGAGCACCTTAAGAGAGTCTAAACAAGGGCCACAATATAGATATCAGATAAAATGTACTTAGCGAATGGAACACGACTCTCCTTAAATTTTATGCAAAAATGTCGCCATCTAGTCTATGACTATGCCACCCTGAACAAGCCTGATCCCGTCTGATCTTGGAAGCTAAGCAGGGTCAGGCCTGGTTAGTACTTGGATGGGAGACCACCTAGGAAGACCAGGTGCTGTAGGTATAAAAAATAAAAAATAAAGTATTGTAAGCTGACAAGGTTTTTGCAATCTGTGAGGTCAACCAAGGGTTACCTAGCCTTAAAAAAAAAAAAAAAAGGAGTCATGATCTAAATGGGAGACCTAACAGGAATTCAATAAATTCACAAACGTAAATAAAGAAACTAAATCAGAAGAATAAGACATAAAGATATAAGGAAGAGTATTATCAGAACCAGGGACCATGATGGAAAGAGATATGTGAAGGAGAGATTGAAATGACTGAATGAGAGACAGAGGGGTCGGCAAACTGGACATATCACTAGTCTGATGACCAGCCCTGGCGGCATGTTGAAACGTCACGGGATTCTAGCTGAATTTTATTTGAAGAAGAAAGCAACTGGTCGTCCATGTGTGCAGTGAATGAAGATGAGCTGACCTGAGTATGAAAGGTAAAAGTTAGTAGAGGAAAGAGTCGTATATAAATGTTAAATAGAGTGTAGGGGTAAGAGTTTGGAAATGGAAAAGGAATCAGTAAGAAATGAAACCCCATCACTTGTGACCAAAGTACGTGAGAACTGAGAGAACGAAGTGCTACCACCAGAGATATCACTGCAGAAGTTATGTCCTTGGGGTTGAGGTAGGCTCTACTAAGGCAAAAGAGAAGGAAGCATATGGAGAAATGTTTGAGATATGAAAAAAGGCTGATATCTATGGAAGGATATTTCCAGGTGACATAGAAGAAGATTTTGAGAAGGGGAAAAGTGGAGACATGAACCATAAAGCCTTACAGGGAACAGAGAGTAGCAACTAATATGGGTGTCAACTGAAAAAATTACACATAGAAAACATGGTCAATTTAGTCTTGTTTTTAAAAGGATGGAAACTGTGCTTGATGTCAGGGGCCCTGGCATTTAAAATGCTTGCGTGCCTCCCTATACAAAAACTGGTATTAAATACTAGTGCCTTAAAATCAGAAATCATATTAAAAGTTAAGTGTAATTTCAGTTTACTCCATTTTACTTATGATATAACCATCTGGTTTATAAGTCCATGGTATCATAGAAAAACATGTGGTCTTTGTCCCCAGTTCCTTTGTTCCCAGTTCCTAAAATGCTTGGAATTTCCTGAGTGATACAGGTGACAGAATTGCCTTATGTTCTAATAGGTTATCCTTGGTGGGCCTCGAGATTGCTTTAGAATGGGGTCTAGTTATCAGAAAGACCAATTCTTGATTAGAATTTGGAGCTTGCAGCTGCACCCCCCAACCTCTGGGAATGGGAGAGGGTGCTGGAGATTGAGTTAATCATGTGTGGCCAATGATTTAATCAATCATGCTTACCTAATGAAACCATCATAAAAAATTCCACATGCTAGGAGGGTGGCATATCCCAATTTCATGAGACCCTACGCTCAAGACCCAGATATGATCTTACATCACTCTTCATCTGGTTTATCTGTATTTTTTATATTAAACTAGTAAATATAACTGAAGTGTCTTCCTGAGTTCTGTGACCCATTTTGGTAATATTGAACCTGAAAAGCAGTTCATGAAAACCGCTGATTGATAGCTGATCGGTCAGGTGGCCTAAGACTTTTGACTGACATTTGAGGTCGGGGCACTTTTGTGACACTGAGTCCTTAAGCTCTGGGGTCTACTCTAATTTTAAGTAGTGTCAGAATTGAATTGGATTGTTGGACATCTAGTTGGTGTCAGAGAATTAGAGAAGTGATAGTGGGAAAAATACCACATATTTTGTGTCAGGAGGAAAAAACATCTCGCAGATACTCTTTTATTATGATTAGCCTAAACAACAGAGAATTAAGTAAAACTGAATAGAATGTGACTTATACTGAGATGAACTCTTTGATACCCCTACATGGAAATTCAGTGATGGATGCTATAGCTCCTAAGTCAAATAGTGATAATCGTAAGCACAACTGAAACCTGAATTCACGTGTGCCAAGTATTTCCTCAGAAACTGAAATTTTTCCTCCTCTGCATCATCCATATAATTTTGGTCTTATTCTCAAGATTAGAATAGAATTGTTGTATTTAGCTTGTAACTTTTAAGATCATTCTGAGGTCAAGCTTGTTAGGATGCTTCTATTGAGATGGATAACATTTCTAGACTGTGCTGTAATTCTCCAAAATATTATGTGAGCAAAAAAGGTTCAGGGTGTGTGCCAAACATATAAGCCCCACATGAAATAATGTTATTGATTTTTAGGAAAATTACAGTGTGAATTGCAACCAATCAATGAGGATAGCTGCTTGAGACCTAAATATCCTTTTGAGATGAAATTTAAAGGAATGACTTACTCATTCTGAGTCAAAAGTATGACAGTACAGAAATTGAAGTACTTTTTGCTACAGAATTCCTCTTTGTAGATTATACTGTAGGTTTTCATTGAAATACACACACACACATGTGTATATATATCTTATTGAAATATATATTTCAATGAAATATATACACATGTATGTATACATCTACTTCTATAGACTATATATACATACATATTTATTATATATATATAGACAAGTATCTGATTTTTGTTCTTTCTCAATTTGAATAAGTATTCTGAAACAAATATTCTCAGATACTTTATAGAAAAGGGTTCCAGAAATACTCATTGGTTCTTCTATCCCCCTTGAAAGTAAAGAGCATGACAGTTTTAGTCTACAGTGTTGATGTGTGATAACATTTTCCTCAATAACTTACAAATGGAGTAAGTTTGGAATAAAGAGGGCATTTTAACTTAGTATTCTCCAGTTGACAATGAATTATTAAATGTAACATACAAATACCAATGTGAATCTCTTACATTTAGTAGATGATTTTAGAGGACTTTGTAAAAAAAATAAAATGAAATCTATTACAGTCCTATTTAATCAACATACTGACAAAATGTTTCCATACAGCATGTTAAATATATATTTGAATACAGAAGTCTTTAGCATGAATACCTTTAAATTATCAAGAATATTTCTACACATGTCATTAGCTAATAACGTGTACGGAATTGTCTCGCATTTTTCAGAATTAGTGAACGTATCTTAGAAGAAAAAAAACATGCTTATTAGCTATAGTTTTACTTTGAAGAGAGCTGAGTTGCTGATGTAACTTAATAAATTATAAGATGCCTCTTCAATTCCTCTCACCTAACCATTTCTCCCTTTCTATTCTATATTGATTTTCAACCTGTAACATTGAATGAGATGCCAGAGATATGTTAATATGTGAACCGGTGTTGTTGTTAATATTAAAATAAGGAAAAAAATTTAGAAGAGTTTTAGCATATCTCAATTCACAGTAAATAACAAGTCAATTAAATTTATTTTTTATTTGAGGTGGAAGGGCTATACGTAAATTTAACCTAAGACTACTCACACCTATATGAATTAGTGGAATTAAAAATTTTAATGTGTACCAGTGAACATATATCAATTTCATTGTAAAAAAAAGAAAAGGTACTGGTGTTTTGAAAAACATACTGAAAAAAAAAAAAGAGCAAAAAAGCTAACACTGCAGCACTGCTTAAAACAGTAACTATCGCACATTAGCAATTTGTATTGTACTACATCAAGAAGTAAATTAGACTCTCTGAAGCTCTCTAACTAATTAACTTACCAATTTCAAGGTAATCCAGAAACTATTGGATATATACACAATATATGTGCTTTGGAAGGGCAGCAGAACAATAAATATAAGAAATGACATAGTAATATAAAATCCTTCGAGTTATTGGAATTTAAAATTAAATACAAAATTAAAATCAAACTAGACTTTTCCTTAAAAAATCTTTTTACAAAAAACCCCACTTTTGTATAAAAGTGTCATCTCTATGTAATATGTATGCTGCTCTAAGCAAATAAGGGGGATCTCATTTTAAAATGCCCTGTGCAAACTCGAGAAATTCTACACTTACATTGGCTTTCCTGAGGAAAATTAATAGAACAATTTTAATACACTAAGGAAACTATTTTGTTTTTCTCAAAGCATCTGATGCAATTATATAAAATATCAAGATAATAGGAATGGTCTTATCTCAATGGAAGACAGTTGTTTGTGTTTTCTTTTAATATATAGTACCTCCATTAATACCAGATCTGGTATCTTTTCAGAAATGCATGGAAAACTCAACAAATGTGGGTCAGGTTTGCATGTAGCTCTCCATCAAGCTTGGATCAATCTAATGTTAGTGAAAGAACTATACTGTACCTGACAACTGACACTTAACTCAGTCAAGCTTGCTGAATGTTTGCCTTATGTAAAATGGTAAAAATATATCTTTATATATCTTTTCAATATGCGTGCACTTCGTTGACTGACTAATTTAAGAGCAATGACTCCTCTTCCCATTCCAATCACCCAATATCTAAGTCTTGGGACTTTATCAATCATGTTGAAATGTGTTTGTTTAGAATTTTTCCAAAGAGTCATTTGTTTTCTTTTGGAAAGAGAAAGACTGAGGGTGACTATGGCATGGTGAAGAACAGGAAAAAATATTTGTATTACCATATTCTCTTTCTTTCATCAAATTTTATTAATACCTTCATGATAAGACAGTGAATAACAGATATTTTCAAAAAGTGTCATTTCCTACCGAATAAACTTAATTTAAAACAGGATATCCTGGTCTCTCAATTGCCTGACAGGAACTCTCTTTGGATGAAATAGACCATATGTTTTCCAGGATGGAAAACGAAGACATGAAGGATTTGGTGGGAACTTATCAGACATTCCCTACAAGGATGAAGGAAGGCAGGAGAAGCATCTCTGAGCTACACTCTCAAAGAGTGTATCATAACAGATTTAGGAAGTGATAATCCAAGCCACAGAGAAATATTTAGCTAGTGGAAGGGAGAATATATCTTCTAACTATGAAGCTATGAACATTTAGTTTTGTGGAGCAAAAAGTTTATAAGGGAAATTTTTTGGCTTTCCTACTAAGATAATTCCCTGAGGATGCCTCTTTAACTCGTATCTTAAAATATACCACTATATTTTGGAATAGTAATGATTTTCATTGCTTTTATGGGGATTTGTCAATCCTTTTCCAAGTTTGAGTATGTGAATTATATATTTATCTCTCCAAAATAACTAGGGAAATATTCAGACACTATTTAGCAAGTATTTATTTATTTTGAGTTCATTTAGAAATAAAATTTGCTTCATAGCATTGCATATGTAATTATGAAGAGGAAAAATATTAATAAACTTAAAATTATTTATATACCTTGAGTACAAACATTATGGATTAGTATTTTCATTTATATTGGTAATGTGCAGTGTACTGGTTATCATTACTAATCAATATCATAAGAGCTTTATTTCTGAAGTTAAGTAACAATTATCAAGTGCCTTCAACACACTATGTACTATACTAGCATTCTAAAAACAGAAAATCAAAAAAAATCTATAAAATATAGCATGTCATAACTACCTTTTTAAAGAGCTAAAGATATAAATAAGTTTTTATAAGCAGACATTTATTAAGCACCTAATATGTTCCAGAAATTATGGCTAGTTCCTGAAAATTTAAAAGTGAATAGGAAGACGTGATTGCTCCCCTCACAGGTCATACAGTATAACATAAGATGAAGTTAGTTAAAAATAATTGCAATAAAATATGATAAATTATGATAAGGAAGTAAAAATTACTAATTGGAGTATATAACTGAACAACTAAACCATTTAAGGTAATCAAGACATAAAGACTTCTAGGAAGACATGTCTAAGCTGAAACCTACAGAATTATTAGCAGTTAAAAGACCAATGCAGGGTTGGAGTAAGAAGGGAGTATTATAGGCAGAGAAAACATGTGTAAAGATCCAGGAGACAAGGAAGAAGCTTAGTATGCTGAAGTCCAGTCTTCAAGAGTGGAAGTGATAAGAATTGAAGATATGGAGAAGCAGGAGCCAGATCTTCTGGAATCCTGATCACTACTTTAATTGGATTGGTCTTCATTTTGAGATCAATGAGGAATCATTTCAGATTTTAAGTATGGGAACAATTTATCAAACTTACCCTTGGTAATATTATAGTGACTGCACCATGGATAATAGATTGAGTAGAGAGCAAGGAGATTAATTAAGCTTTTGTAAGAGTAATTCTGGTAAGAATAATGATGGTCTGCACTAAGGCAGTAGAAAAAAAAAGACAAATTCAAAAGATATTTAGAAGATATAATGGCAGTTCTCAGTGACTGGTAAATGTATAAATGTGTATTTATAGTTCGTTCACATTTGTTCACTAGTTTCATATGTAGATATGAAACTAGTTCACATTTGTTCACTAGTTTCATATGTAGATATGAAACTAGTGAACAAATGTTCCTGTGGAATTAAGGTCCAATTGCCCACCATGAACACAACCTTGTTAACTCACTCTTTACTGCTTCCTTCTCTGCCTAACTTGTTCTCCACTTCTGTTTGCTGAAAAACTATTCCCACTCAAATTCTCATTTCAGGATATGCTTCTGAAGGAACTAAAACTAAGAAAGCTGGTACAAAAATTCGTCTTAGGAAATAGTCTCTCAACATAGTATTCTGAAACCAGTCATTCATCAACCGGATGGCATTCAAGGACACCATCATTGACTGTGAAATGATTTTAACTCCTGATATTGCTGTGGTGCTATAATGACTGAGGTTCTCATGTGTAGTGAATTGAGATAGATCGATAGAAGGGAATGTACTGGCTTGTGCAATACCTCAAACCTTAATAGCTATGAAGTCTATGATAATTATAAGAATTGTAAACTAGTTTGACTAACTATTATTGAAATCCCAGCCCCAACAAGGTTCCCATGCTAAAGTCAGAATTAGAGTAGATTTCTTGAAACAGTTATTGAAATAAGAACATCTGGGAGAATATGTTTGAGAAACAAGAACCTGCATATTCCCCTAAAATCATTAGGGTGGCAGAATGTTGCCCTGACCCAATTAATCAAGCGATTTGGAAGCTTGATAATGTGGGTCCCAGGGCAGAAGAAGGTTGGCCACATGACATGGAAGATTCCATGTTATTAGAGGAGGTATCCATGATGGATAAGGATGCCATACGGATTTACCAGCAAGCTCTGATTGCAAAATCACAATGTATTTTCTAGAGCAAAGTCATATTGCCTCTACAAAAGAACTATTTAATGCTCAAAACGTGACTTTAGCATACTGTTATGCCTCCACAGAGTGACTATGTAATTGAAGCTTCCTATCGTGAGCTGCATATGACCAGACCCGTCAGGTCATCATAAGGCTGACAGGCGCAGCAGCAATTTATTATACAATAAAAATAGCATATTTAAAATTAGATTTAAACCTGGCAGGAAGGTACAAGTCAATTATGTGAACACACACTACCATGTCACCTACCTCTGTTACACCTAACTCTCTCCCTCTCAGCTCACACTTATGGCTTTGTTGAGGACTCCCTATGACCAACTGATGGAACGGAAGGGAAAAATAATAGTTAGTTTCACAGATGAGTTGGCTTGATATGCCTGGATTACCTACTAAGCAAAAACCTAGATTAGCAGAAAAGCTGGCCATAAATAAGAGATAATAAAATGGCTGGTAAAGAAGAAAATGACAAAAACCAGTTACAGACTCTGGGACAACAGCAGTAGGACAGAATGCAGCATGTTCCACTAATCTTCCTGCTAGACGCCCTTTTATTAGAAACTGTGACCAGCCGTCACCTAAAAGAATCAATGCCAAAACCGAGTGAGCTTAATTTGGAATACAAGTAAATTTGAGTGGTGTAATAAGAGAACTGTAACTGATGCTGCCAGCACCCATCTCTTACCCCATCCACACACATTTGTATGTACTGAAGCTACTTACTGCAAAGATCCGACACTGCCCGAGGAGTTTTATTATGCCCAGGCCTGAGACGGTTCTCTGTGTACTATAAGTCAGAAGTGCTAAAGAACAATTATTGCAGAATAGCAGCCTTCGATTAAGGATGCATGGACTAGGGTGAAGTCTTTTGGCAAAAATCACAATGTGATGGGTTTTACAGTCACCCAGATTTCCCCAGTGGTTTTGAGAACCATTTCTCTACATCAGCAAGTTGCTTAAAGATGCACCTTTTGTTGACTTCCTTCCCCTGCCTTATTTCTTTATTATCCTCTCAGTCTTACTTGAAATCACTTCCAAAATAAATGACTTGCCCTTGAATCCTTACCTTCGGGTTTGCTTACACTCAGTGGTAACATAGAATCAAGGACATATAGAAAAACTTCTTGTATAGATAATTCTTGTTTAAAAAGTTGCTTATAGGAAAACAGGATCTAAAAACTAGAAGACTGCAGAGAGCACAGGCAGGTGACAACTTCATGTACATGAACTGTAGTAGGAATAGGGGAAATCAGTGGGGCCGATCAGTGGTATATTGTACAATGTTATTTAAAACTAATATGTTGGGAATTTACTAATGTGCACAATCATGCATAGAAGTGTTTTTTTCTAGTAAGAGTCACAGCACAAGAAAACACATGTATAGATTATAAATTGGATATTCCCAGTGTTAATCATCCAGGGAAGAAAGCAATCTTACGTCAACAATGTAGAAATTGAAAAGAAGCCTTGCATTAGAGAGAAAAGGATTTTTTTTCCCCTTCTTTAAGTTTTAGGGATTCCAAGACACCTAGAAATGGGTGTGTCTAAGGTTCTCCTCATGACCGTTGCTACAAAGACTGGAGGCTGTCCTAGAGGCATCAAGGAAAGAAAACTAGGAGTAATTTGGGCCTTTGGGCTCTGACCATAGCTATATCCAATAGAGACATATAATAGCATTTTAAAGTTATACTTACTCTCTCTACTTTAAAGCTGAGTAAATAGTTTATGTATTATGATCTCATTTAATTTCACTGTGGGAAGTAAGGAAATGCCATTAATCTGCAATGGAAGGATAGAGTTGATGTAAGTGACCATTACAGATCAACCCATTGAACCAGAGTAAGCTACTTGAATGACTCTTGTAAAGATAATGGTATCTGGGGGACCCACATACAGGGGGTCAGAGAAGTAGTAATGGACGACAACATACTGAGTAATTCTGTGAGACGAGGGGTGGCCAACTTGAGTAGGCAAAATTATACCATAAATAAGTGGAGGTTTATGTTAATCACATTTGTTTGTAGAAATCTAACCATTCCAAAGTCACAGGCTATTAAACCCAGGGTCATTTGAGTTTTTCAACTAAATGAAAGTACACAGAATGTGGGAGTTCCGTCAACAAAACGAAAAGGCAACCCACAGAGTGGGAGAAGATTTTGCAAATTATATATCTGATAAGGGGTTAATATCCAAAATAAATGAAGAACTCATACAACTCAACATCACTTCCCCACTAACAATCCAATTAAAAAATGGGCAGAGGAGCTTAATAGACATTTCTCTAAAGAAGGGATACAGATGGCCAAAAAACACATGAAAAGATGCTCAACATAGGTAACCATGAGGAAAACAAAAATTAAAACAACAATGAGATAGTATCTCACACCTGTCAGAATGGCTATTATCAAAAAGACAACAAAGAATAAATGTCAATGAGGATGTGGAGTAAAAGGAACCCTTGTGCACTGTTGGTGGGCTTATAAATTGGTGCAGCCACTATGGAAAATAGAATAGAGTTTCCTCATAAAATTAGAAACAGAACTACCATTCGACCCAACAATCCCATTTCTGGGACTTACCTAAAGAAACTGAAAAGACTAATTCAAAAAAATATATGCACCCTTATGTTCATTGCAGCATTATCTACAAAAGCCAAGATATGGAAGAAATCTAGGTGTCTATAAATAGATGAATGGATAAAAAAGATGTGATACATATATACAATTTAATATTCGCCATAAAAAGTATGAAATCTTCCCATTCACAACACCATTAATGGACCTAGAGGGTATTATGCTAAGCGAAATAAGTCAAAGGTGAATACCATATAATTTCACTTATATGGGAAATCTAAAAATACAAAACGAAACAGAAACAGATTTAGATATAAAGAACAAGCTGATGGTTACCCAAGTGGTGGGGGTGAGCATTTAGGTGAAATAGATGAAGCAGAATAAGAATTACAAACTTCCAGTTATAAATAAGTCAGGGGGATGTAATGCACAGCATAGGGAATACAATCAATAATATTGTAATAACCATATATAGTAACAGATGGTTACAGGACTTTTTGTGGTAGCCACTTTGTAAGGTATATAAATGTCTAATCACTAAGTTGTACACCTGAAACTACTATCATATTGCATGTCAACTATAATTTAAATATAAATTTTCAAAATCTGGGAGTTACAATGAAAAGTATTCAAACTGCGTCAGAAAAGATTAATTTTATACTTTGCGAAAATTTCTGACTATACTCATGATTTATCAAAGACTTAGAATATCTCTCCCTAAAGATTTTTTGAAGCAACATATAAGTAGGATTACATTTATAGTCAAGGGGATGGGCTACTTGGCATTTTCAGTTGTCTTACAGCTTTCTACTTCAAATATTTGAGCACAGATTTCAATACATTACTCACATATAAATACTGCTCACATACATGTATTTTTTTTAAAAAAAACTTTTGTAAGAATGTGTAAATATATAAAACATTTCAATTTCCACGTTGATAAAAAATCATACTAAATTTTCAGTTAAGATTAAATAAAAGCCTGTCACTAGTATAAATTACACATTTAAAATTTTATATGGGCCAGTTGAAAGATTAAGTTGGCAGATAGATACAAATCAGCTTTCATAGCTAGACATAAGATGACAAGAAATGTTTTTATATTTTAGTATAGTGACACATATAAGAAATAAAAAAAATTACCTATTACTATTAATGCTTTAAGAATCGAAAACTTTCATTGAAATAAAATATTCAAATTACTATATTATTTTGTTTATTTCATATGAAAGTCTGAAACATCTAAAATATTTTCCTAAGAAATATGATATATATTGTGTTAAAGATGTACAGATGCATATACATATACAAACACACACGAGCACATGTATATACGTTTATACATACGCTCTTCGGTGAAAGTAATTGTTGTATGTTTTTCTTGGATAGAGAGATTCAAGAATCTTTTTGAAGTAATGCTGGGTTTCTAAAATTTTGGCTAGGATATACTCTTTTAAAGAACTGGTTAGGCCAAACATTTTTTCTTTAGTGTATGCCCTGCTATAGTATCTCTGGAATTCAAGAGTCTACAAATAGTCTCTCCATAATTCTGCCTCCATCCCCCGACCTCTGACCTCATCGCCGACTGTTTGTTCCTTCTCTTCAGGTCTGTAGGCCTCCTTACTAGACTCACCTATGCTGGCATGTTTCTGCCTTCAGGCCTTTAAACTGCCTGTTTTCTCTATCCAGAATATTCTCACCCAAATGTCTACAAAAATATCTTAGCTTTTTAAAATATCTCAATGTCACCTTCTAAATGAGTCCTAGATGATCACACAAGTGAGTACTGTCCTCAGATCATAATTCTTCTTATGGGCTATACTTTAAATCTATAGCATGTATTATTTTTGAATACTCTAAAATTTACTTTTTTATTATTTTTAGTTGCCTGTCTACTCCTACTGTAATGTAAGCTTTACAATAAAAGGGAGCATTATCTTTTGTTCATTTGTGTATTCTAAGATTCTTGACTGTGGATGGGTACATAGTAGATGCTTAATAAACATTTGCTAAATTGAAGTCAACTGACCATTTTCCAATAAAAGATTACTCAGTTTACTTACAGTGTATTATTTTTTTTTAATGCTTCAAATCATTTTGATGACAAATCTCTAGTAATAATTTCAGATTGGGCAAAATAGCTATAGAAATATGAGAAATCAGATAAACTATATAGATTTTATATCATATAATTCTGAATTTTATATGTTCAGTATATAAGCTTTTCCTGAATGTAAGTTAGTTATCTTTGAAAACTGCTTTAATATTTTCAGATGTTAAGGTGCTATTTAAAACACTGAACAGAAAAATGGTAGTTTATAAAATAGTCAACAAAAACTTGCCTTAATCTTTATATTTATACCTTAAAAGTCATATAGACAGTTTTATTGGTTTAACAATCATTAATTCCTATTGAGCCCTTATATAAAAATATCCATAAGATTTAATCTCATTTTGTCACTTAAAATCAAGTAGAATCAGATTTGACCAAACAAAATCATGTATATGAAAATGATAATGTCATTTCACTCTAGTTGAATTTTCTTTAGTCCAATTATAAATGTATTTTTTCCCTCCATGTCTTCAATACGATGCCTTCTATTAATTAAGTTCCCCATAGGAAAAATAGTACTTTAGGAAATATTTACTGAGTAAAAAGCATTGCTTAGAGAATTCTATAAAGAACTTTGTGGTTGTCCAGTAAGAGTTAATTGTAAGATAAAGTTTTTCAAACATTTTTCTTTTTATAAAGATAAAATTTGCTAATCAATGCAGAGAATCCATTGAGCTTTTGTTATCCCTGGTAGAGAAGCCGAAAATGCACAAGTTAATATACTGTGACTATTGAGTTTAGATACCATTAACAAGGGGAAAAATGAATATGATTTTAGACCATCATCCATTTTTAGTAACTATATTTCTAGCTATTATTTTCTCTATTGAAAAGGTACATTAAGATTTGATGTGCTTGGCATGGTATACAGAATGCTAGTATTTTCTAATTAAAGACTGTTTTTTGAAAATCAGGTAGATGCTTCAAATAGTGTCCAACATATCTGCACCTGAAGTACAGCACCGTTAATTCATATATCTGAGAAGGCAAGTGGTCGGTGGAAAATATCATTCAATGTGGCAATTTTATCTTATTTTTTGATTTCCTTTTAAATACAGTCTTCTGACTGAACCTTTTCAACTATTTTTCTGTCATTTCTTCAGATTCAGGTTTAAAGACCATTTGAAAATACCACAAATTAGAATCTTAGACTCTCTCTACTTGAATATAAAAAGTTTCAATGGCTGTTCATGAGAAACAAGGGTAAGGAATTTAAATCAGATTAAAGGAAGCTGCGGGTAGGCATGTTATCATGGTAGGGCGGTAATGCACACAGTAGTGAAAACGAGGAGAGGCTCTGGCGCCAGCCCAACCTCAACTCCAGTTCTGCTTTGGGTATTTTAAGTGAAGCTACGATTCCCTCATTTCATATCATATAAAAATAACCTAACCCATAGGATTTTTTTTGTGAAGAATAATGAGATATTGTAAAGCTTCCAGTATAATCTTTGCACTAGGTAAGTTCTCAATAAATAATAGCAATAATAACAATTATATAAATTATTATGTTAACTTACGTCTTTTATTTTTGAAGACAGGATCATGCTAAAATCAATAATCTGATGAGACAAAAAACATTAAAATTATACAAAGTAAACTCACTATGATATTAATAAAGGCTTTTCTTGGTTAAATAAAACAAAACACTAAGGTTTTGTTGAAATTTTCATTAAACCAAAAACTTCAAGTGAGGTATTTTTTTGTTTGTTTTTAGGTTTTGGTCTTTTCCTTCTTTCTTCTCCTCTCCTCCCCTCCCTTTCCCCTTCCGCTTCCACTTCCCTTTCCCCTTTCCTTCTTTTTTTTTTTTTTTTTTTGCCAGATATTACAAATACTATATGGCTATAGTGAAAAAATAATTCTAAAATTTTAGCCTTCAGGCAACGTGGGACTGTCACTGCAAAAAGGGAGGCGGATCATCTCATGGGGAGACATTTATTACTCCTGATTTCTCCATGGTGCAAGGGATGACCATCTAACTTTTGTGCTCAGATATAAGCTTGTTATGGCTAAAGTTTGAAAGTCACTTGATATTCTAAGCCAAGATAAGAGTAGAATATATATAAGCCTCAAATCTGTCCATGATTCTGGTCAGGCTTATTTTTCACTTACTTCTGCTCCTTTTTGTAATGGATTGATATAGAGCTGAGGCTCTCAACTGAGGGCAATTTAGCTCCCCAAGGGATATTTGGCAATGTTTGGAGATGTTTTAGATTGTTATAATTTTGGTAGTGCTATTAGGTAGAAGACAAAGATGATGCTAAACATCCTATAATGTACAGAATAACCTTGTAAACAAAGAATTATTTGGCCCAAAACGTGAACAGTGCTGAGGATGAGAAACCTTAATTTAGGACAGCCATGAAATTCCAAATACTCAAATGCTAATGACAGGATTTAAAGTTTAGACTTTCATTTACTAGCCTTCCTAAAAATCAACTATATAGTCACAAAATAGGAATTATAATATGTACCTGATACAGAATACTGTGAGGTTTCAATGAGGTAAGTTATATAAACAACTCGAAACACTGCTTGAAACATGGCAAACACTTCATACATATTCACCATTGCTATTATTAGTGTTGTATTCTTTTTACCTCTATGTAAGACAAGTGCATGTTTCTGCTTTTCTTTGAGGGATACACCCTAGCCTTGCCTCCCCAAAACAATTGCTTTCTACTCTAGGGAAAAACTGAATTTTGATGGTATGAGTACTCCTTCTTCTTTTATACCACACTATGTCTGCTCTGAAAATTGAGCATCTGTGATCACTTTACACTTTTTCTGATCCTTTCTGTGAACTAGCAGATTGATTTTTAAGCTTATCCTGTTGACATTTTCAGTTCCTAGGAAGTAAGACATTTGTTTTGCTCTAAGCTTTGTCCCTGTGGATAACTCTACCCTGATGGCACCCATCTTTTAGGGATTTCAACAATCCCCCAAATAAACCCGAGTCCATCTGTTAAAGGACCTAAAAAGAGTCAGAAGTGTGATTGAAGGAAATTGAGCCTTTTGGTCTCCTATTCCTTCCAGATTTGCTTTTTGTTTGGTTTTTATAAAACTCTAAATTTGCCAAGGAACAAATACTGTTTCTCACAGGTTAATGCCTATGTTCTCAGTAATATGAGAAATAAGGGAAAAAGGTGTTGGATAGAGAAATTTATTACTGAAGAATGTAGGAGGATTAGCTACAGTGAAAGAGAAAATATACTGCAGCCTACTGGATTTTAAAAACTTTTTTTCACACTATTATGTTTTAATGTGTGGGGAATCACATTTTCCATACAGAAAGGTGACTTGGTAGAAATTCAGGCATAGGTTAGGCTTAGGTTTAGGCACTCTTAAATTTCTTCTCTTATTCAATTTGGACTAACTGCATGATGTGAGCCTCAATTATTGTTTTCATCCATATCATGAAGATAATATATTCATAAAGTAATTTTAAGAATGAGGACCACCTACCTACAAGGGCCTGATGCATAGTAAGCATTTAACATTACTAGTATTGATTGTTCCAATACCACTCTTTGTGTTTCAGAGTTACTAACCTTCTTTGGGAAGAGGAAAGCCTAGTATACTCTAACACGGAGATTTTATCTAAAGGTTCTAATCACTTAAAATCTGATTTCCCAATTTTCTGTACTTGCTGGCTTTTCTTCTTTCTTTTCTCACAGTTTACTGATATAGAGCTAGATAAAATATTTGTTATTAATTTTAAAATTAACTCTTTGTATATGCAAATATTTAAAAAGAAAATGTGCTGCTCTTTGATCTACTTCAAGAACCAATCTTAAGCACGTATTAAACATATTCATTTGTGATTTAGAGTCCAGATAGCATTGCAAGTTCATACCGTAAATTACCCTCTAGCTGAAACACATAGAAATGACAGAATAGGTTGTGTGTGTAGCAATTAAAATATTTTTATTATTATTATTTTTAATGACAAAAACATACTCTAGAATGGAGGGGCGGTGAAAAGGAGAATTAGTGAATTGGAATATAGCCCTGAGGAAGTCTTTCAGAACATAACTTTAAGAGATAAAGCACAACAGACAGATCAAGAGACATGAAGACTAGAATGAGGCACCAGTAAACTTAAGTATAATAAGTTTCTCAAAATAGAGAATAGAGAAAATGTCAAAGAGGCAATATTTTTTTCAATATGGCTGATAATTTTCCACATTTAAAGAAAGATTTAAAATATATATTTAAAATATATGTATAAAGTCAAGCTAGATAAATGAAAACAAATTACTTTATGGATACATTCTAGAAAAATTATGGAATACCAAATAAAGAATCTTACTATCTTTGAGGAAAATAAAAATGATTACCAACAAAGGAATGACAATCAGCCTCCAACAGAATAAGTGGTAGAACATGACAGAATAAATTCCTTTAAGTATTGAAGGAAAATAACTTTCCTTTTCAAATTCTAGAGTCAGCTAAAGTACCATTCAAAAGAGAGAGAAGTAAATATATTTTCAGGTATTCAACAAGTAAGAGAATTTACTGACTGCAGAATCTCATTGAAAGAATTATTGGAGTGCAATTTAACAAGAATAAAAAGTCAATACAGAAAGAAAAATACTACAAACATTAAAAAATATTTACCAGTAAAGTTACTATTTAGGTAAAAATATGTACAAATCTATAATTCTAAAAATAAATTCTGTGCGATGAAGAGTTAACCATGGTAAATTGTGTTTCTTATTCAGGAAAAGAGAAATAATAAAAATTTTAGAACCTCAGAGAAAAATTATATTTCAGTATGTATGTTAACATTTATAAAGGTAATAAATTAGTAGAGGGGAAAAGGGAACAAAACAAATTTATTAATGCAACAGAAGGCAGATGAGGAGAAAAATAAGCAAAGGGACAGAATAGGAAATAGAAAACATACCATGTTAGAGGTAATTCCAAATTTGATTATCTAAAATGTAAAGTGAGACATTTAAAAAAATTAAATCATACAGTTGGATACTAAAACAATCTAAATGACATAAATTAAAGATTAAATAAAAATTATAAAATATTTACTATGAATGACATAAAGTATTACATATTAAATCTAATAGGATGCAGGACAAGCATTGGTTATATAGAACACCTATTTATGATAAAAGCTCTCAGAAGAGTAGGCATAGAGGTAACATACATCAACATAATAAAGGCCATGCATGACAAACTCACAGCTAACATCATATTCAACAGTGATAACCTAAAACCTCTATATTTAGGATTATAAACAAGATGAGATTGCCATTTTTACTACTTATATTCAACACAGTATTGGAAGTCCCACTCACAGCAATCATACAAGAAAGAAAATAAAAGGCATCCAAATTGGAAAGAAAGAAGTGAAACTGTCTCTATTTGCAGGTGACTTAATACTATATTTAGAAAATCCTATGGATTTCACCAAAAATAAAAAATAAATAAAACTAATAATTGAATTTAGTAAAGTCGCAGCATATAATATTAATATTCAGAAATATGTGCATTTCAACACACTAATAACAAACCATCAGAAAGAGAAATTAAGAAAACAATCTCATTTACAGTTGCATCAAAATGAATAAAATACTTAGAAATAAATTTATCCTAGGAAGTAAAAGACCTGTACTCTGAAAACTAACTGACATTGATGAAAGAAATTGACAAAGACACAAATAAATGGAAGGTATACTATGCTTATGGATTGGAAGAATTATTAGCCTGCCTTGGCTAAGGACTTTAGTACAATGATAAGTAATGATGAATGATGAGTGATACTTCAGCTTAGCAGTAAGCAGTTTCCTTGCTGCCTATCATCAATCTGATTTCAGAAATGTTTGCCTTGAAAGAACTGCTTTGTAAATCAACTTTGTGAGTCCTCTAGATTTTGAGTTCATTTTCTTTGGAATCAATATGATATCTTTACTAAATATATTTAACAAAGAAAGCTGTTGAAAATGTCATCTTGTAAAGGTCTTACTGTGTTATAATTATTGGAAAATAAAACTAATAAACAGAAAAACACTGATATTTACCAATATAAAAGCAAGAAAGGAGGTAAATAAATTAAACAAGAGCAGCTTAGATGGTATATAAGATTTAATTCTAATATTTTATCATTTCACTTTGGAATATCTTGACTAGTAGAAACACATGTCATTGGAATTTTAATATTTAATTGGATAAGTTATGTTTTTGAATCCAATGACAGTGACGATGCCTATGATTTTGCACAATCTGATGTTGATTAAACATTAAAAATAATTCTGAGAATATATTTGATATACTTTTTTCACGTGTAATGGCTTGGTGTAGAGACAGAGGAGAGAAAGAGTAATCAGAGTGATCATTTCATAAACTATATAAATGTTTAACCAATGTATGTATACTTACAACTAATAATAAAATAAAATTTAAATAGAAAAAACATATTAAAGAATGAACCCTAACTGGAGGCTAAAAGTGAATACTTGTAAAAATATTTGGATCGAAACATTTATATATGTGAATACAAAAAAAAAATTACAATTGAGAATAATCTCTGTGCAGCTCTGAGCTTACCAGATACCTTGGCACATATAGAGAATGTTTTTTTTTTTTTTTTTAATGCCAGTTTATTCATTTTTTCATACCATATATACATAATTATTTTTAACATTTTATTTTTTTATTTTTCCCCTCCCCTCTCCATCCCCACTTCTGGTAACCATAGTCCATTGTCCATGTCCATGAGTCTCTGTTTGTTTGTCCTGTTCATCTGTTGCTTTTAGGTTTATATCCCACATATGTGATATAATGTGATTTTAAACCTTTTCTGTCTGGTTTATTTCACTTAGTATGATTATTTCAAGGTCCATCCATGTTGTTGCAAATGGCATTATTTCATCTCTTCTTAAGGCTGAGTAATATTCCATTGTATATATGTACCACACCTTCTTTAGCCAATCATCTACTGTAGGGTATTTCAGTTACTTTCCATGTCCTGGTCACTGTGAATAATGCTGCTATGGACATTGGTGTGCAAATATCTTTTTGGATATGGGTTTTCAAGTCTTTGGGGTAAATACCCAGTAGAGGGATTGCTAGATCATATGGTAGGTCAATTCTAAGTGTTTTGAGGAACCTCCATACTGCTTTCCAAAGTGGTCGTACCAATTAGCAGTCCCACCAGCAGTGTACGAGGGTTCCTATTTCTCCACATCCTCTCCAACATTTGTTATTACTTGTCCTGTTAATTATAATCATTCTAATAGGTGTGAGATGGTATCTCATTGTGGTTTTGATTTGTATTTCCCTAATAGCTAGCGATGTTGAGTATCTTTTCGTATATTTATTAGTCATTTGTATGTCCTCTCGGAAGACATGTCTATTCAGGTCCTCTGCCTATTTTTTTTTTTTTGATTGGATTGCTTGTTATTTTTGTTGTTGTCATTGAGTTGTATGAGTTCTTTGTATATTTTGGATATTAGGCCCTTATTGAAGGTGTTGCTTGCAAATAAATTTTCCCATTTGGGTGGTTGTCTCTTTACCTTGTTGACAATTTCTTTTGCTGAGCAGAAGCTTTTTAGTTTAATGTAGTCCCATTTACTTATGTTTGCTCTTACGTCCTTTGCCTTTGAGGTCAAATTCATAAAATCCTCTTTAAGCCAAGGTCCTTGAGTTTAGTTCTCATGGTTTCTTCTATGCATTTTATTGTTTCAGGTCTTATTTTCAGGTCCTTAATCCATTCTGAGTTAATTTTGATGTGTGGTGATAGACAACAGTCTAGTTTCATTCTTTTGCGGGTGGCTTTTCAATTTTCCCAGCACCATTTATTGAAGAAGCTTTCTTTTCTCTACTGTATATTTTTGGCATTTTTGTCGAAAATTATTTGCCCATATAAATATGGGTTTATTTCTGGACTCTCAATTCTGTTCCACTTGTCTGTGTGTCTATTTTTCTGCCAATATCATGCCATTTTGATTACTGTCTCTTTGTAATATACTTTGAAGTCAGGCAGAGAGATGCCTCCAGCCTCGTTCTTTTTTCTCAAGATGGCTTTGGCATTTCGGGGTCTTTTGTGCTTCCATACAAATCTGATAATTTTTTGTTCTATTTAAAAAGTGTTTTCTCAATTGAAAATAATATAATCTACAGAGAAGATTTAATGGATTGTATCAATATAAATTTGTTAACTGTAAAATGTAACTCAAATGAATTCTGAAAACAACTTTATGAAAAACATAAGGAATGAGACCATATCAGAAAAAAATACCAATGGCACTGGATTAAAGAGCTACAGCTAAGTTATTTATTAAATTATGTTATTAAAGAATATTAATTACCACCAAGAACAATTTACTACTTACCTTCAATTTAATGTTCAGGTAATTATGAAAAAGATGTTTCTATATGTTACATTAAGACATACAGATGTATGTTATTTTTATTTTATCTTGAAAGTAGTTTTCAATATAATTATTTTATAGTTCCACTAATATAATAAAAGTAGTTTGTTAAAAACAAATAATTTGTTATTGCTGGTACCCCTTTTACTCTTACCATTGTCTCAATTTAGATAACACATTTTTTCATCAGCTTTTTGTGTCCTGCTAACATCTATATATTTTCAAACATTTGCTGTAGAAAGGTAGTCTGTTCTGCTTGACTGAGCAATTTCATTTAAGATCCTCTTAAGTAGGCATTTCTCAAAAAAGGTGTGCTGGGTTTAGGCATGAGTCATAATTGCTCTTGGGAATCTTTTATTTTTATTTTTTTTTCCTTTTTCCGGTGAGTTAAAAGTTATGCAAATTAAAAAAATGATTGAAAACAGTATAAATCAGTGCAAAATAACATCATCAGGAACAAAAATAAATGGTGCAAATTCACACTGGCAGATGGGGAACAAAGCACAAAGCATAACTGAGTTTTCTGGGAAAGGCTTTAAGGTAGCTCTAGGACTGGTTGCCTAGAGGATTAGTTACACTGAGCAAACAAAGAGAAAATGGGAGAGGTATTATGAACTAAAGCAGGAAGATGGCTTTTTCTGGGTGGTCAGCAGATTGAGCAATGAGGTGGAGGTATTTTGTAAGCATAGAATGTGGAGGTGTATTGCAAACAGCATAGAATGCAAGGGCAAAGATTTGAACTTTAGCTGAGGGTCTAGAAAGTCATGAATGAGTGATGTATATAAGACAGTAGGAGAGTCATACAGTGCTAGATTGATTGGAGAATGGACATTTATATTTGAGAAAATTCTGAGACTAAGACTAAAAATTCTGAGACACACCTAGATTAGAAATGATAAGGTCTTAGACTAACAGAATGAGTGAAAAAGAAAGGAACAAATCCAAGAAGTATTTTGAAGAAAGGAAAATTGGTAAATTATCTTATATAATAAACACAAGTTTTAAAAAATATAATTTGAGGATTGTTTAACTAGAGACTTTGAATTGGCTAGCCCAGCAATCAGAGTTAAACCAGGCTTTTCCCTATAGAAAATCTGAAATAATATACTGTACTGATAAAATCACTTAGTCACAAGATGTATACTAGGAGTGTCACTTAACAAAAATCATAACAAACACACAAAATTAAATTTCTACAAAGGGATATCTTTATGTTTCACTGGAATTAGTAGTCAGTGGTGGCATGGATGTAACCAGGATGCTCCTCAACAGTTTTACTCAATGTCTAATGCCCCCAGCATTAGTCACTCAGGAAGAGCAGACAAGCCTTGTTAAAAATGTAAACAAGATACTACATGAAGCCATTAGGATCCATTAACACCTTGAACCAATTTAATTGATCAAATTAGCTAACCTACTCTAAAGCATGAGGAAAAGGGATGTGCAAAAAGGGACAGCAGAGAGATTTTTTGTGTGGGAAGAGAGTTTTTCAGAGAAGTCATTATATGAGATGTGTATAGCTTCTTTGTGATGCTGTTTATTTTGGGTCTGCAATGTGGATCCTTCTTCTTTCCACTTACTCTGTCTTCTGAGGAGGTAATACAGAATAGGATAAAGAAAACTGGTTTAGACATAAGAAGATCCTATGCCAATTCTAGTTCAGGCACTGAATTACTGATTACTGTATGACCTCACTTGTCCCTTCATTTCAGCTTTTATTTTTGTAAAATGAGGGCCTTAGATTACATAAATAATGCTGGCTCCATTTATTCAATTCTGGAAAATAGTTAATCACATCTTTATTTCCACAGTTTTTTTTGTTGTTGTTGTTGGTAGTTTTCTTTTAGTCCAAGGGACTTTTATAAACAAATTCACACTTCTATCAAGAAAATCACCTATGTGACATTCTGAAGCACCAATGATGTTCCAAAGACATATATTTTCAAACTCATACAGATTATCAGGAATCATTGTTTATGTTGAAAATCTATAGGACCTAGATTTGCATAAGGCATCAATTTTTCTTATATTCATATTTCGCTTATTATAAAGTCCCAGTATTTATGTTCTATTTGTCATCTAACTATATGGGATATTTTAATTCCAGAGTAACCAATACATCATCTTTGAAACTATACTAAATTTATAAATAGCTTAGTCTTTAACACATATTGTCAAAATGCAAAAAGAAAAATTAATAAATCTTTTCTTATTGCACGTTTTTATTTTTATGGATTATAATCAACCATCAAGCCTCTGGAATTCACAGAATTATCATCCTGCTATCAAAAATAAAGTTTTCTGATATTCTCTATAATTCTATAGAGAATTACTTACAGGTATATTATTTAGGATATCAAATATGCTTTCAACTAAGATGAAACTGCAGTGATATGCAGGGAGAAAGTGGAACTGGGATTGTTTGGGACAGTATGACATGCCAGGAGATCTGATGTTTGACATTTATGTTTATGGAGAACATCAAAAGTCTTCATTTGGAAAAATTCACCTTAACTTTTAAATATCTTTATATTGTTAGAGTCTTTATTGACTAGCACTATTTGGAAAGAGAGAAGGAAGGAAGGAAGGAGAGAGGGAGGGAGGGAAGAAGAAAAAAGGGTAAGAGAGGGAGAGGGGAGGCAAGAAGGAAAATAAATGAGTCAGGATTCTCAATCGAAGACCACAGGGCAACACTACCTACATTGATCATACAGTTATTAAGCAATATAGACAACACAGAAAATGTAGAGATTGCAGAAGAAACAGATTATGGAAGGAGTTCTGTAAATTGCTCCTTCTATCACCCCGAGAACTGGCTTGCCAAAATCAGGAAGCTACCTCATAGCCACTGACTTCGGAAACATCAGACCAGGCCACTGCTGTGAGGTACTCCATCCAGGAAGTCAAATGTTCTATGCTCACCCATTATCCCTACATAACTCATTTCCAAAGCAAAGCTTTGTATGGGGGAGGCTGAAAATATAGTTTTTGCTTTATTATTATTATTATTATTATTATTATACTTTAGAAATTATGTTTTAAAATGTGGAAAATTTACAGAGACTGCTCAAAAAATTGGAGGAAACACAGATCGAAGAAGCCCAATATGGGATATATTTAACAAACCCAAAGCTTAAAAGTTTGAACATTTATCCCAGAGACAGCAGTTTTGAAAGAAGGCAACTTAAGCTTGCACGATTGTTCAAAATGTTCAGCAAACCTATTTGGAATTTTGGTCCTTTAAGTTTTCTCTTTCCCTTTCCCTTTAGTTGTTTAAAAATTATTTTTTTAAATGAGAATTTTTATTCCTCAATATTTTTCCCACTAGACTAAAATGAAGAATTACTTCTAAGATGGTATGCCAATCTTGCCTTAGTACCATTTAACCATATTCTCTTTTCTTGCTTGTATATAAAGAAAAGTTTACAATTCTGTCTCCTTTCATTGCTCTGAAAGTATTAATTTCTCATATAGTCTATTTCTCCAAACTAGAAACGAGTGGGCTTTTATATAAAAAGAATGGTTCTTATAAAACATATTGATGACATTATTTACTTGACATGATTTTTACTTGAATAACAAAACCAAAACAAAAATAAAACTCAGAGTTATTCAGTTACCAGAAAGAAAAGTACATATCTAAGAAATAAAATATAAAAATGATTTGCCTTTAAATTGATGCTAGATGTTTTCAGGATTTTTAATGAATTAATTGTACAAGAGAATTAACATCAAAATATTGGAGAAACTAAAAAAGATTGAATTAGTTGGATAGTTTTATGATAAGAACATTTAAACCAGAACGATGAAAATCCAAGTGAGGCCACTTGAAGTTTCTCTTGTTCCCTAAAATAATGAGGAATGCGATTTATATTCTATGGAAGAAAGTAGTATATTCTCTTCTTCGATGTAAAACTAAACCACATTTCCTGGTCCCTTTGAATTTAGATGGAACCAGGCGACAAGTTTTCTCCAATAGGTTGCAAGTAGAAGTGATATGTTCCAAGTTCAGAATGAAGTAAAGAATTGGCTCTGCTTTTCTCTACTTTCCTTTCTTCCTTCTTTCCTTCTTTCTTTCCTTGCTTCTTTCCTTCCTTCCTTCATTCTTTCTCTTTTCTTTTTTTTTTTCCTTTTTTGGTCTACTGCCTGGATGTAAAGACTTCAGTAAGGGCCCTAAAGAATGGCAAAGCTATTAAAGTAGAAAAGGCTTGAATCTCTATAAAACTGCATGGAGCGGAGTCCCTGTTGACTCACATTGGATTGTGAAGTGAGCAAAAAAGAAATCCTTATTTTAAGCCTATAGAATTTTCAGAATCATTTTTCAAAGCTGTTAACCTACCCTAACTGACATACTTTTCTGACCATAATATGCAATGGGAGAAAGTATTTAAAATTGGTGTACGCATTTTAAACATTTTTTTATTATTTTTATTTTTCAATTATAGTTGACACTCAATATTATTTTATGTTAGTTCCAGGTAAGCAGCATAGCAGTTAGACATTTATATGATTGATGAAGTGATCTCCCAATTAGCCTAGTATCTACCTGGCACTATGTATAGCTAGTACAATATTATTGACTATACTCCCTATGCTATCCTTTACATTTCTTTGTCTGTCTATTAATAAAATGTATTTCTAAGCTCGAGATGGAGCTGCTTCTGCCTGGAGGGACATGTCAGCAAACCAAAACTTAGATAATTTTTGTGTCCCCGTAAATGCTGCACTGGACCAGAAACACAATGTATTAGGTCTGCCAATCCTCAAACATCAAGCCAAATCTGGGCTTTAAACTTATTTTTCTGTTCTTTCTCACCCCAAACAAGGTTGACTTATGCGTCCCTAGCCAATCAGACATATATATTTTATTTTTCTTTCTTATTCTTTACTCTTCATTCTATAAAACTTTCCTGCCTTCTACCCCATTTTACTGTTCTCTGAATAGAGACTGTCCACTTCATGAAATATTAGATTTAAAGACTGTGTCACCTAAATTATCTTCTTTAATCATTTTAACATTATCAAATTTCCATAATTCATATCTACATGAAAGTATACTGCAAATTCTAAAGCATCTTATAAATTTAATATGCTATTGTTATGAACAACATTAATAAAATATTAAAAGTTACACAAAATTCAGTTATTTTGGACTAAAAGTGCAAAAGAAATGGATACAAAAAAATTCCTTTAAAAGTGAATTTTCTGAGAAGCAATCATGTTGCAGGATCATGAAAGTTTGACTTCCAACTATTCTAACAGCTACATTTATTAATACAACAAATACAGATTTATAAGGAAATGTAAAACATAAAACATAGAGAATTTAAAATATGCAACAAACCTAAAAATCCATTGTTTGTTGTTTTATTTTTTCTTAATACTTTTATTTAATTTTATTTAGCTATTTTAAAGATTATATTACTCTAGTCAGAAGCAGTGTTTTAGAACTCAGCTGGGTAGAAGGAACTTTCTCACCACTCCATTCTAATTTGCAGTTTTGCTATAATAAAAGCCCTAAATATATTGCTACTGTCTAGACATTTTATCTGAAACAAGTGTCCTTTGTAGTCTCAGAGGACTTTTCTATTTTATTTCCAGTAAATCAAAGTCTGTGAAGAGCTTTGGTTCTTATTAAGACATACCCTTCACAGTCCAGTGATTGCCAACAGTGGCAAGTCATTGACAGTTCATTTACATATAAGTGATGACTTCCATCAGGTAGTTGGCTCAAAAACACAATGGACATTTAGAGCATATCCAATATTTCTTGTTCTTTGATGAGTGCCAAGTGCCAATTTTTATATAGAAACTAACTATCGAAAAGTGCAGTCTTCTTTTCCCTGACCTTACTCTGTCTTCTACAGCTTTACAGTGACTTATTGTCACTGAACTTAATGCAGAATCATACCTCTAAAAGACAGTCCGTAACCCTACTTCAGTTTGCTAAAAAGAATAATAGTCAAATGTAGGAAATACGAGACAAGAACATTTTATTAAAAGAAAAATAATCTTTTTCTGTATTGTCCCCCTAATTGTCTTAATCACAATTTTTATATTTTGTTTTTATAAGGTATTTTTATGATTGTTTTACATTCTTTTCTGTTATAAATATATTTGCCATTTGAAATAGTGGCACTCACTACATAACACTCATTAGGAAACCCTGTATTTTGGTTTGTAAGTGCTTTTCATTATAACTCTATGCTTTGCTCTCAGTTTTTTTGTTTGTTTGTTTGGTTGGTCGGTTTTTTTTTTTGAAAGTGGTGGCAGAAATCTAGCCAAATTTTTATCTTAATAATGCTATAAAAAGAAGCAGGCTGATGATATTATCATGCTGTGACTTAACTTATGTGAGATTTTATTTTAATTGTGCATTTTTCAGCTCCTTTTGGTACTGAAAGAAAGAAAAACTTGTCTGTTTGAAATGAAATTCTTTCATTTATCAAAGGGAGAATATGAATACCTGAATTTCTCTACGCTAACATCTATGGTTTTGCTAGTAATCATCTTTTTTCCCTATCAGGTGTTTCGCTACTAACATTTCCTGGTTAGAGTAACACCATATTTTAGTGCAGCTTGTTTCTGGTTTTGGTGAGGCCCTGAGTTAACATAATTCTTGTAATTATTTTTTCTAAAGATTTTATTCCAATGACTTTTACATATATTCCACAGTAAACTCCATTGTGTGAAGTAGCCTGAGAGATTTTAAAAACCAAAGAGTCGATTACAGAAGTAATAGATTCGGGGTAAGAATTGTAAAGATGGAACACCTGTCGTGTGGTTCCTGCCACTAGTCATACTTAGCCTCTGTATTATGCTTGGATTCTTATCATTCATCCATTGCTCCTTCACTTGTTTCCAGTCCCACTCATGAAGGGAGGAATAAAGGGAGGGAAGAAGGATGTGAGGGAGGGAGTGAAAGATGATGGATGGTTGATGGATGGATGGATGAAATTAAATTCAAGATTATTAAGGAACTGGTGTTAGCCATTGTGCTTCGACCCTTTCTGAACTAAAACTGTATACTGACTCTGTTTTTCACTTCAGAGTGAGCAATAATAAGAGGAAAAAATAATACTAGGAATACACTAATAAAATTATATAGTTTAAAGGATATTTTGAGAAACGATTTCCAAAAAAGTTTAAGTGAGTTTGAAAAATAAGAATCTTAAAGTTTCTTTATGGCATTTATTGGTAATGGAACAAAACAAACGGAAGACTATCCAATGAATGGTTTATCCAAAGATATTTAGAAATTATAGGCTGACTTTTTGAAGACCTTCTTTGGATATGCAAAGATGCTTGTCATTTTCTTGTTGATACCGAATTAATCCATGGCGAAAGTTAACTTACCTCTTTGAGTAGATAGGTTCAACTCTTAAGATGACAACATTGTATTGAAAACATTATTCTACTTCTCAGATAAATAATGTTGTCTCATTTTCCTTTCTCTTATAGATCTGCACACTAACTTCCCAACAATCCGGATGTTAGCTCTTTTGAGTATTGGATGTCCAGTCACTGTAAGATGAAAGGCATAATTATATTAATAAATTTTCAATTAATATAAGAGAATGTATCATGTTTTTGACATCATAAAATATTATAGGAAATCAATTATGGTTGTGCTAGACCACACAAAAAATTTGACTTGCACACATATCCTTCAGGTGCATTGCATTGCATCACATCTCATGCCAAGAATCTCAGCAAGAGTTATTGTTGGACCAAAGAGTTGAGGAAGGGAATGGCAGAACCTGGATTCATCAATACATAGCATGGTTGAAATACATTAGATGCATATTTACTGGAAGAATAGTACTGAATTTTTTTGCTTTATGAAGTAATCAGTTTTGACACTGATACTCACATCAACATAAACCACCATTTATATAGATTGGTTGTTCTTGATCCATCTTTTGTATAAAATGACTTTCCAAGTGAGAAATAAAAGCCATAGATTTACCGTGGCTACCATTATACACAGTGCTAATTTACAGACAGGGTAGTATACTTTTAGGACCTATTGTTGTTATTAAACAAAATCATAACCAACTGCCAAAAAAAAGAAAACAGTTAAAGTTATGAGAAGAACAATGTTCATTAGTGAAAGGAAATGAATGACTTGAGTTGTACAAAAGAAGCAGGACATTGTTGCTATTTTTATGTTTATACTGTCACGAGACAAAGAGCAAGGTTTACAATAAAACTAAATGAGACTATGCATTCAGAATATTTATAAAATAATTAGTAATTATTGTACGTGTGGTCATAGAGAAAGGCAACCACCAATTGGTGTCCTAATTTAGTAGTTATACAAGATAAGCATGTTAGTTCTAAAGATGAGATCTTAGGAAAAAATTATTTCCTTCCGTGAATTTCTTTTTGATAATATATAATATCAATCATATATTTCATCAGACAGAAGAGAAATGAAATATAGGATCACTCAAAGTAGGTAAAACATTAAATCTGGATTCACTCACAAATATGTAAGAAGACTAAGATTTTGTGAGTGAATCCAGACTTAATATTCAATCTTAGTTTCTTTATTTTTTAAATGAGGGTTATATCTATCTTGACTAGTTAGTGAAAGGATCCAAAAACCATAGATCAAAAGATATGTGTGTAAAAACAATGTATTAATATTGACTCATCAATTGTAACAAATATATACACTAATGCAAGGTGTTAAAAATAGGGAACAGGAGGAGGGGGTGACAGGTGAAGGGGTATAGAATATTCTGTACTTTCCACCAATATTACTACAAACCTAAGATGCCTCAAAAAAGTCTATTAGTTAATAAAAAATATATGTCTGACACTTTGTAAGTACTCCATATATAGTTGCTATATTATTATTTACAGTATGAACTTATAATGTATATAGGCTTTAAAAAGAAATTTTACTAACAATTGTGTGAGATAATAGCAAAAATATATGTTGATCTGTGACACCAGTTCTTGGCACAGAGCTCCTAAAACCCTTGTAATTTCCTAAGTGACAAGAGCAGTAGGAGCACTTCTTGTTCCAATATTTGGTCTTTGACTCTATCTCTGATACAGCTCCTGAAACCTTTGCAAATTCCTAAATGGCAAGAGCACCTTTTGTTCTAAGGAGGTAATTCTGGATGGAATCCTGAATGTCTCCTGGATGGGGTCTGGTCATTAGATATACCAAGCTGTTACTAAAAGCTTGGAATTTTCAGCCAAGACCCCCAAGCCTCATTTTTCTAGAGAGGGGAGAGGGCCTGAAAATGATGTTAATAATTGATCATACCTACATGAGGAAGGCTCCATAAAGTCTCAATAGTAGGGGATATGAAGAGCATCCGGATGGATGAAACCGGAGGATGATGCACCATAGCCCCACAGGGACAGAAATTCAGGACCCTCCCAGATCTTGCCTGTCCTATCTCTTCATCTGGCTGCTCATCTGTAGCCTTTATTATATCCTTTAATAAACCAGTAAATGTAAATAAGTGTTTCCCTGAATTCTGTGAGCCGCTCTTACAAAGTAATCAAATCTGAGGAGGGGTTCACGGAAACCTCCGATTTGTAGCCAAGTTGGATAGAAAATACAGGTAACCTGATGACCTTGAGATTAGCATCTGAAGTTAGGGGGAGTCTCATGGGGTTGAGCCCTTAACATTTGGCTTCTGACATTATCTCCAGGTGGATAGTGTCAGAATTGAGATAAACTGTAGGAGACCTAGCTAGTGTGAGAGAATTGTTTGTTGGTATGGGTAAAAAAACCCCACACATTGGAATTGGTGACCAGAATCTTAGTTGGTGATCAGAAGTTGGATTGGCAGCAGACTCTTGTATTGTATAATCTGTTATTTAATGAATATTTCAATTAAGTAAATGATTATCTCCTTTTAAGAAGGATAAAAATATAGGTAGGTATACATGATAAATGTTTTTAATCTTTCAAAGTAAATATTCTTGATCTTTTCATTCAAAAAGTAGAACAAAGTCAAAGACTATACTTTTTTATAAAAACAAGTCAAATCTTGAATAAAATATTAAGTGTGCTTTAACTGCATTGCTAAGCTTGCAGAAAAGGAAGAAAATGCAGAGGCCAAAAACAAACTAAAAATCAGTAAACTTAGTGGATGTTTGAGTGCTAAATCCTTTGGGGTGGGGATGAACGGTCTGAAATTTTCTGCTGAGCACTGGATATCTGAACTTAGCCTTGTGAAGGGACTGGGGACAAAAAATAAAGCTTAGGATCCACCCAAAATGGGGAGTTCAGCATGAGACCACACGGTTAAACTGCAGCCTCAATGGACTTCACCATCAGAGTAGGAGGGATGATGAAAAAGGGAGAGAGAGGAGAGAGAAAGAAAGAAAGGGGAAGGAAAGGGAGGGAAGAGACTTTAAAGGAAGAGACAGCAAGAAACTTTCCTGTTCTCGTGAGGCTGGCTAGATAGAGCAGAGCACCAAAGCTGGATCTTGGTTGGGGGTTCCAGTTTATGTCACCTGTGTGGTCTAAAATATCTCAAATAAATTTGGAGTTTGTTGGGCCCCAAGAACGAATGGAAAACCTCTCTAGAAGAAAGTAACTTTAATCAAGGCATTTAAAATATGTCATAGAAACATATTTAGTTAAACTCCTGTATGTTGCAATGTGGTTTTAAATGGAAAAGTGGGTTACAAAGCCGTATCTACAATATGATCCCAGTTATTTTTAAAGTTGCATGCATAGGAAATACTCAGTGTAATAAATATCATAATATTAATAGTGGGTAGAACTATAATTTAGCATTAGTTCTTTTGTTTATATTTTCAACAAAAGATGTTATTTATATAAAAATAACAATATTAGAGATTTTCAAGTTTCTAGATCAGAATATGTGGTAGAAAGTCATTTGTATTATAGGCAATGAATAAACAATCAGAAGTTAGATATCTGTTTATATAGTACAATAATTTGAAGAAATGATATCAAATTGGGAAAAGTCATAAATAGATATTAAACTTAATCTGCATTTATAGGTTGTATTTTCAGAGAAGTGACATTAAATTTTTCTCAAAGTTTCAAAGTATGCCTTTGTCTTCTGTTTTCTTTTAAACTATCTCTAGATTTCCATGTTTGCAAGTCTATTTTATTTTTCATGCAATTTTTTTAACCTACCCAAAGTTCATATTATTCTACATTATTGGCTACTTCCTGTGAATGGTTCACAATGAATCAATTTGGAAAGAAAATGAACACAGATTGTGTTAGAAAATAAAATATACATTAGGTCACTGATTATCTATTGAGTCTTATTTGTTCAGGTTCATGGTAAGTGTTATGGGATGATACAAAGGGCACTAGCTAAGACCTTTCTGAGTCTCCATGTCCTAATCCAGAAACCAATAAAAACCAGAAACTGCAATTATTATGCTACTCATAGCATTTAGTTTAAAAAAAAAAAAAAAATGAAAGCACTTCCCTAACACAGTATCATAGACCTGCCCACTAGAAGATATTCATAGTCAGTATAAAGCAAAAATAGAGTCCTAGATGACAATTAAGAACATATTTCAGTAATCACCTTTAATGCCAGTATATAGCAGGAGACCAAGTCTGAATTCAAATTTTTTGCCCCTTAGGATTTCAAACAGGGGTAAATCCAGAAGACTGGCAGAAAAAAATCCTCTAGGAACTGCTCTGTGGGGAGGTGGGGGGGGGGGCAATAAGAAATACTCTTGGGGGAAAATTTTTAGAACAAAAAGAGAAAGCTGAGTATTTTTGTGTTGGTCGAAGAAGACAGAGGCATTTGGTGGGGATGGATGGTTTCATGTACTCTGAGCCGCCTCTTGCTAAGATGATTTTGCTCTAACTCTCCAGGGCCCTCTTTCCTGCCCTCCATGAGGGAAAGGCCCCAATGTGAAAATTAGAGCGCTGAAAAGCCGTTTTCCTACACCATGTCCTCAAGATGCTGAGAACACAGGGCATTAGTACCTGAGATTGAGGCAACTCTGGCACAAAGGCCAAGAGATGGGCTTCTCCTTTTAGCGGGTTGGCCTAAGCCCATGTGGGGTCAGCATGGCCTGGCCTGGACAGGCTCTGGTGACAATGGTTTTAGCAAGACATCTTTACCAGTCTTTCTAAGCTTCATAGTGGCAGCGGCAGATAGAATGAAAGGAGCCAGTGGGTATGGGATTCTATACTGCAGTCTAGAGTCATGTATTTGTGAGCACATGTGAGATACCCTAGGAGAATTCCTGAAACAATTGCGATTAGGGGGGATTGTGTTCAAAGAGACCAGAGGTTGCATAAGAGTAGGTAGAAAAGTCTATGCATGAATATTTTTGTGACTATATATGTATCTACATATGCATATGTGTGTATGTATATAGTTGGAAATTGTTTTGAAATATTGAAGTTTTGCTTCCACTCCTCACTGTCCCTAGTTCTAACTCTGCCATTCAGGCAATAGTAATGGCTACCTTCAGAGTGACTGAAAATAAATCACTTAATTTATGATTATTATCAATTTCAAAATAAGGAAAAAGTTATAAGTAGATAATAAATATTCTATTCTTGAGTTTTTAACTAATTCTCTCTTTTTGAAATTTGTAAAAATAGGAAGTATATAATTACTCAATAAACATAACGACTTAAAATGAGGTGAATAATTTTGTGACATGCCATGTAGAAAAATTCAAGGACAAAAAAGACAACTGGATTTCAAGAAGGAGGTTTGAAAACAAAGCAAAAACAACATTTTCTAAAGAAAGTCTTCTGCTTGGAAGAGTATGGCTTTTCTCAGAAGGTATAGGATTTTAGGGGAAATACTATACATTTCAAGAAACCAGAATCCGAAGAACTTAGTACAAGGTCATGTGATGACATGAGAACCCTCTCTAATTTACAGGGAATCAGAATTGGACTAGCAGACTGGTAGAGGAATGAAAGAGGAAATACTGGTGTGCTCATGAAAAAGGGCCAGGCACTCTATCCCCTTGTATCTTGCCCTGGGGAAATGAAAAAGAGAAATCTTAATAATAAAAAGGACATACAGTTTGTGACAAATTCCAAGAGTAAAGGGTTTTGTTGAAGGGGGCTGCAAACCCCTTAGAAAGAGCCACGTGACCAATATGGTGCTACAGGATTAGTTGTGGGCAGTGTCCAGGTGATGACTCTGTAGCCCAAGTTGGTGTGAGGAGAGCTACTGAGATTGAGCTTCCAAAGGGGTGTGGGAATTCTAAGACTGGCTGACTAGAAGAAGCCTAAGGTCAGTATCGGGAGAGAATCAGGTATTCGTAGTTCACTACTGGGCTGTGGCAGATAGTAAAACTGGATGTCAATGAATGGCTCCCAAGATTTCGGTGGCATGATTTATACGACAGGTGTCCAGCAAGGAGAGGTAATGAAACTGAGGATGGCCCTCACAAGATAAAAGGAAAAGAGAGTACAGGCCTGTTATAAATGAATGCCTGGCATTGACTAAATAAGGATAAGGGTTAAAATTAGATGGCATCTATAAACCTTAAGAACAGCATGAAAACACAAAAGTTAGAAATATAGCTCATAGAATATCGAGATGAGAGAAGTCAGTCTGATTATTAAAGAGGAAACATTTTCTATGTGAAGAACTTGACACTACATACTGTGCAACCAGGAAATACAAGTTTCGTAGAGAGTGATATCGACTCACTAAAAGGGGTAGAGAAAAGGGAGCTGACCTAGGTAATTTAGTGAAATGGTGTTTTGACTAGAAACTGAAGGCTGAAGACAAAATTCAGATGGATAGACACAGATAGATACAGAAAAAATTACAACCGTGTGTGCACACGGGTTGGTATCCATAAACATGTTTCTCAGATCTGTCCACAGAGAGAGCTTGGGACGGCGATACCTCGGTAGAATGAACACCTCCAGTGTGTACATTTTGGTTTCTGAAGACCATTCTCCAGTAAAAAGAACCAAAATTCCTTAGAGAAAAAGCTGCTTCTAGGGGTAGGGAAGGGATAATACAAGATGAGCCTGCAAAACCTTACAAGGCCAAAGTAAGGAAGCTCATAACTTTTATGATATTTATTTAAAATATGCAAAACCTCAGCATTAAAAAAAAAATGATGATGATGATGATGAAATAATAGCTACCATTTAATATATATATTCTGTGCCAGGCACTGTGCTGAGTACTTTACTTATATTATTTTAATTTCACTTTCTACCAATAACTGCTATTATTATTATTATTATTATTATTATTATTATTATTATTATTAGAAACTAAGTCTTATATCAGTGACATGTTTCATTGGGCTATGGCAATTCCTGATCCACATATGGATTTCAGAACCTTTAATAACAACTCAGTAGAAATCACAGAACTATTTATATCATTATTTAGTTTTTAAATTAAGTTTATTGGGTGTACCATTGGTTAATACCATATCACTCATTTTTAAAACAGATCTATGTTGCATTACATTGTAGTCTGTCTTTTCACATGTTTGTCCTTTAACTTCAAAATACCAGTAATTCACTTCTTTGTCTCACTGTACTAATCTCTAAAAGAGTGTCTTTCAGATAAACAAATGTTCAATAAATAGTCTTGATAATGCTTATTTTTGTTTTACAAAAACGACATCATATTATGCATATTTTGCTTTCTTTGCTCAAAAATTATTAATAGAAATTCCTCTAAGTTAACTAGTATAGTTCTAATTCATTATTTTAAGTGGTACATAGTATTCTGTGATATGACTGAGTCATAATATTTCTCTACTGGTTAATGTTTACTTTGTTCCTCAGTTTTTCCAAATAAAAATAATGGTAAAGTAAGCATGCTTATTTCTGTTTGTTTAGTAGTGCTTTTATTTTCATGTGACAAATTCCTAAAATGTAGTGCAGACTTAAAATATATATAATTTTTAAATTTTAATTGATATTGCCAAGGTGTTTTCTAAAATGCTATGAAATTCATCTATCTACCAGCAACATGTGACATACTTCTTTTCTCATATTCCAGCCAGTAATATTGTTTTGTTTTTATATTTTTGTTTTTAATTATGGCCAATCTAAAAGCTGCTAATTCTTTGGGTTTCCTCATCTACCAATAACTTTGAACTCTTTGCATATTTTCAATAGTTGTTGGACTTTTGTTTTGTGATTGGTTTCTCTACATTCTTTGTCTATTTTTTATTGGATTACCCCCTTACTCTCAATTTAAAATAGCCTATTGTATTAAACCTCTGTCTTCTAATATGCAAATCTGCTTTTAATTTTTTAAAATAGATTTGTTTCTGGTATTTTTTATGTAAAAATTTAAAAACTTTTATGAAACCAGTCATTTTTCTTCTCTTTTATATCCATCATTGAACATCTCTCCTGCTCCTAGCTTGAATGTGTAGATCTCTAGCTTTCTTTTTAGAACTGATTGATTGATTGATTGATTGATTGATTGATTTAGACTGGTTATTTAACTTTCTCAATTGTTGCTTCTGGTATCTGTGTATATTATCAAAATAATTTCTCTCCCTAAAATTGTTGATATAATAAACTGTAGGAATAGAAGTCTTAATTCCTGAAAATGGGATGGTATTACTACAATGATCTAGGAAACACATACGAAAGTGTTTCATTAGTTATTTTAGTTTACATTAGGACAACATCGCAGTGAAGATTCAAACTGCTGAATTACCTCTAAGAAAAAACAATCACAAGACTATTAAAATGTTCCAATATATATTCACAGTGGAAATGAGCCAAGGTTCAAACCATTTATATTATAATCTATTGACCTTTAATTGAAATTCAATAGATCTTAATAGGATTTAGATAAGGAAACTTAATGAACAAACTTTTCAAAGCAGAATGTTCAATATCTCACCAGGAAGTGATAATAATTCTTGTGGCATTTTTAGCTCAGAGCTAAGTGCATGAACTTCGAGATCAGAAAGACCTGAATTCAAATACTGACACTTCTAATTTAGCATCTTTTATGATCTTAGGAAAGATGAGCTCGCATTTCTTCATCTGTAAAATGATGATAATAACAGTACATACTTTAAATGAATAGTATAGAGATTTAAGGAGAAAATACACACAAAAAACACTTGCCTTAGATTTGAATGCACCATAATTTCTTAATAAATTTTAGCTATTATTATTTCTTTTCTCTTTTATTCTCTTCCACTGAGATGGAGATTATTTCATTAACTCTGCCCTAGTATGTATGTATGTATGTGTGTATGTATGTATGTATGTATGTATTTATTTGACATATTGTGTGTTTTTTAAGTATGTGAATGCACCTTCTAGAAAACAAACAACCCTCTTCCAATGGACTACCAGATCGTTTCTTGTAACCTTTTCCTATATAAATATTGTGTATCTACCACTGACGTGCCTAAATTCTGATGTGAGGACTATGAAAAAATATTATTCTCCTCCATTCTGATTGTTTTTTAACACACACTGTCTCTTCTGCCCACTCACATACTTCACGTTAAACTGTGAGGAATATAAATTCTTAAGTTGTTTTTTTTTTTTTTTTTTTTTTTTTTTTTTTTTTTTTTTTTTTTTTTAGGCGAGGCAACCCTTGATTGACCACACAGATTTTAAGGACCTTGTCAGTTTACAATCCCTTATTTTTTATTTTTTATGCCCACAGTACCTGGTCCTCCTAGGTGGTCTCCCATCCAAGTACTAACCAGGTCTGACCCTGCTTAGCTTCTAAGATTAAATTCTTAATTTTGTTCATTATTCTTAAATAAACCAGGCAGTTAAATCTATCTGTTGTATCCAAGAGCTCTACCAACACACAGCACAATCTTCTTGACCTTCCCTTTCATATGAGCATGACTCTAGGAATGTTTTAAGACTCAGTCTGGAAGAGTGCTTCAAATTTCCTTCTCTCACACCTCGAAGCTAGCCAATGATGCTTTAAGTGAGCACATTTATCAGGGTGATTATATATAATCCCTTTCCATATACTGTCCACACCTGTGGAAAGGCTTAGAATGGGGTACATTCATGGGGTAAGTATGCTCATGGTTATACTTTACCACTAGATGTCACTCTTTGTCACATCTAAGCAAATGTGGGGTCACTTCCTATTATCGAAATGCCCTGCAGTCTAGGCACCTGTCCCACCCCTGAGAAACATCCAAGAGTAGCAATAACTTGGCCACACTGGGAGCGAATAATACAGATTAATTTCCAATGTAAGACCAAGGCTGACTCTGATCATCCTCTGATCAGGATAGAAGAACCCACTCATCTCCAGCAATGAGGACCTCATTTAAGCGGTACCTAACCCCAAACGGTTAAGGCACACCTGCAGTGTTCCTGTCTCCAGGAGTATTCACCTTTCCAAGCTCAATCCTGCCAGAGACTGGTAGAATCAGTTCCTTTATTCCCTCAAATTAGTAAGAACTAGTAGGAACTCAGACGGGTCTCTGATTTTGTGATGGAAATCAAGGTTAGTCAATAAACCTGTACCACATAAACCCTTTATTCAAACATGAGCCAATTTTTCCTGATTCTCCAAGATTCGTTCCACTATTGCTAAGAGATAAATTATAGAAGTTAATTTTCAGGCTGAAAAATCTATCATTTTTCTCTTTTTCAAATATGCCCAGGAATTGAACAGATAAATTCAAATAACTGTTTCTCAGTAAGTCCATCTAAGAAACATCTCTGCAGAGCTGAGTTTATGGAAAAACTCCAAGCCTTCCAAGCCTTCTAGATTCACATTTTGCATTTTCTGTTTCCAAGGATGGCCATCTTTAGAGACCTGGAGGCCTGTTCTAACCATGACCATGTCCTTTTTCTCTCTTGTATTTCTCATGAATTTCTCGTTTCAAAAAAATGATAGCAATTAGTCTGAGTCAATGATTATAAACAACAACAACAACAATGAAATTTGATTAATTAAAAGTTTCACAGCAGTGGACACATTCTCACATTCTTGGAAGTCCAAGTTCATCTGACATAAACGTTCTCTGAACAAAATTTAAATTATTCAGAAATTAGTTTTCCATTGAGACTTTGTTAAAACTCATGTCCAGTTGGAAATTTAATAATATACTTTTTAAGATTTCTTCAATTTAATAAATTTATATAATGCTGATAGGTTTGTGTCTCTTTCTGGCCTATGTTGTCTTCAGCAGGGCATTCCAAACACACTTGTAATTATCAGATTCAATTTTGTTGAAGACCCTCTCCTTTACAGCATCCTTTGTCCAGGAAAAAATTAAAAAGGGTAAAATGTATTCTAGGGTCAAGTACAGAGTAATTTTAATGCTGAGTACAGCAAATAAAATTTAAAACTGTGAGTTATAGATCACATAATGTAACCCAAATATAAGAGAGGGAACCATGTCATCCCATTTCCAACACAATCTAAATTATTGATAAAGAATTTTAATTTTTCCTCAGTCTAATTAAAAAAAAACACAAAATGTGGCTTCTTAAAAATTCTTCTTAAAAATTATTTAAGCTCCCTTTAAAAATATTCTCTCTCTGTTACTCGACTCATCAACACTCCCCATCGTCAATCCTATGAATCTTTTTGGTCATTATTGCCAAAATTTAACCACCCATTGTAGCTGCTAAAAAAATCTTTCTCTCTCTCTTTCATCTAAACTTCAAGAAGTTCCCCATTGTCATGATCCTTCCCCACTCTCTCCTTCTATTCTCGTATTGTTAAATGCACACACTTCTAAAATGCTGCCCTCACCCTACATCTCTACCTCCTTTGTGCATCTCCCTGGAAAGACGTCTTTTTTCTATTAGGGTTGATTTTTTTCTTCTACTAGGATTGATAGGGCGAGAATCAGTTTGTGAGAATCGGTTTATTCTCACCCCTTTGAATTCTGGACAATAAATTTCACTAACATTTTAACAATATTACTATTGTAACAGTTGTATAGATATGGAAACTCAGTCTTGGAGGGGCTAGGTAACTTGTCAAGTTAAGTGGTGGACTGTGAGTGAAAACCCAAGTCAACATTACTTTAAAGTTTGGGTTAGACAGGCAGCACTACACGGTGATTATGAAGGCCAAATCTGGGCCATACTGCATAGATCTGAATCGTTACTCTGCTATTTGTCATCTATGTGACCTTGAAACAATCTCTCTAAGCCTTAGTTTTTACATTTGTAAAATAAAGATAATGACGGCATTGCTATCTATAGTGGCTGTGATGATTAAATAAGTAATATATCAGCAAAACATACACAGTATATACTATTTATTTATCATTAACCTATCCTGTTCATTATATCTTGTAGATACAGATTGCTTTATAAATTGTCTCAGACATGAAACTGTATTGCCTTTCAAATTAAAAGATTAAAAAATAAATGTAAATTTATTAGTCAAAATAATATAGATAACATCTCCAACTTGAGTTATAAATATGGAAATAATTTGGCTTATTTAACAAAGGAATAATTCACTGACCTGACTAAGCATGTCAGATACTTTATTAGTCAAACCCTTGATCAGAGTCTGAAATATGTGTAGATTCTTAATGATGATGGTGATAATGAAAACAATAATTGCTCACATTTATTGAGACTAATTGTGCACTAGGTGCTTATTTAATGAGATGATAAATACTTTAATTATCCCTTTTCACAAATGAGGAAACTGAAGCTAATTGGTTAAATAACTTGCTGAAGATCAAGAAGGTACTAAATGCCAAAATTTGGGCTTCAACCGCTGAGATGATTACAGAGCCTGCAGCGCCTAAAGCTTAATAATCAAAACTGACTGAATATTACCTAAATTTTAAGATAAATATATTTCAATTATTTGCAAATCTAGTGTATTTCTTCAGTTTATTTTTACATTATATTTACATTTGATTTTATAATCTAAAGTTGTAACATTGGTCATCTACTCATAGAATCTTTTTTGATAATAAGTTTTTGATATAAAAATAATTATTTAATATAAAATAGTCCTCGAATCTTAGAAGAAAAAGAACTCCAGAATATGTGCCTGCTAAACCCATGGGCACAGATAAATACACGTGCGCGTGCGCGCGCACAAACACACACACACACACACACACACACACATTTTTTTAAATGTAATTTTCCCAAGAACTCTGTAAGGTAGCTTCACATTAGAATGAAGAAAGCTATAGGCCAGAAAGGTTAATAAGTCTAATGTCACACAGACAGTAAGTGGCAGAAAGGGGATCTGAATGCTGGTTAGTTTTCCTGATTACAAAGTAATTTCCCCTGAACTGAGCAGTCTTCTAAAGTGAGTACTGTTTCTTAAATTTGCCGATTATGACTTTAATTTTTTTTCTTATAAACAAACCTAACTTTAATAAAATCTCTTTGTAATAATACTTTCAAAAGCATCTTTTTTTTCTTGATTTATTCTACTTTCATAGTTCCCTGGTTTTGAGAAACAAAATTAGTGATGTTACATCTTAGAATTTTTATCATTTGGCATCTACTGTATTGCTAGTGAAGATTTTACATATATTATTTATCATATCCTATCTGGATGGTACATGAATATTGTGTACCCGTCTAGACAGTTTCATGTCTGAGACAATTTATAAAGCAATCTGTGTCTACAAGATATAATAAACAGGATAGGTTTATTCTGTTTCTTCTCAGACAGACTGCAAAAACAAAGAACTTGTGTTAAATCTTCAGAAAGAAAACGTTGACTTGACTGATACTGTTAAAGCAAATTCAATAACTAAACGTAAGATGTTTTTAAAAATACCCTGGATCTTATTTTGTGTCAGACACTGTCTTAAGTACTTTATATGTATGATTTTATTTATGTCCTATCACAAGTCTATGTGACAGGTACCATCATAATCTCAATTATGTATATGAGAAAACTGAGACATAGAAATTATAAGTAAATTTCCCACAGTCACAAAATAGTAAATCCCTAACTGGACTTCAAGCCCAAGCAGTGTAGGTGAGGTGACTTACTGCAATATACAACAACAACAGTAGCAATAACAGCAATGAATTGGATGCTATATAAGCACTTTACATGTATTTTTTTTCATTTATTATTGATACCAACCCTACTAGATGTTACTATTGTAATTCTCACTTTACAGATGAGAAAATTGTGGTTCATAGAAGTTAAATAACTTGTACAATATTACATACATAATGAATGACAATATCAGAATTTGAACTGAGCCAGCCAACAGACTCTATACATTTGCCCTTTGTCTGAATATTAATTACCTGCATATATGCGTTATTGAGTTACACATATATGTACATTATGATCTTAGCTCTAGGAATTTAAATATAAAAGTTACATAAGCATTTATAAACATTTCTATTCTTGGATGTTGACTTTACACTGAATATTGTGAATTGACTCCTCCCTTAAACCTTCCTTTCAGTTCGGGCAACTGGAAATAGACTATATTTCTGAGATGCCCCTGTAAACTCTAGATGTTAATGACCTTCTATTAGCTATACTTTCATTGGATTTGGAAGGCAAAAGTGATGTGGAAATCTTTTTCCTACCCTCTACCTTAAAAAAAAAAAAATCTTTCTGCTAGCAGATGAAGTCAAGGAAAAGTTGTTTGTTCTGCTGCTGTTCCAATGACTATTATCTAGATTCCTGGGTGGTTAAAAGTATTTGCAGCAGCGGCAGCGGCAGCAGTAGCAACATCTTTCTGATTTCACATTCTGATTTCTGCATCAGCTATTAAAGTGTGTTCTTGAATTAATAGCTCCAATAGCAGTCTCCAGGTGGTGGCTTTCCTGGTAGGTCTGCATTGCTCAGAGAGTCATTCTGGAAGCCCAAACCAGAAACCATTCCCTCACTCTCCAACAATTCTTTAAAGTACTTAATTTATTGTATGAAATTTATTTTTTCTTAGCATTCCTAGTGTGGTTTTCATTTCCTGCATTGAGCCTTGGCTGATAAAGTATTCATTGTTTGAAGTGTTGTACTGCGATCTGCTAGAAGCTCTTGGAGCTGATGCCTTTTAGAGATTAGTGTTGCTGTATCTTACATCTTTGACCCTTCGTTCATTCCCATCTATCTTCCTTACCTCGTCCTCTTTTCCTGAGTAATCCTGTCCATTCACTACTTCAAAATGATTTAAGAAAACCATTTTGACAGTTAAGCCTCATATATAACCTTTGGTTTCAATTTGGAAATGTTAATATTGCTTCGAAAGAAAAAAGAAAATTCAGGAAACGGGATGTTAAGATTTTGATTTGTTTCAAGGTATTTAAAACAATGATGATCCAAATTAAAAAAAAAAAAAAAAAAACAACTCCCTTTGTTTGTTTTCTTCTTCTCTGGTGTATTTAAACTGGGAATTATGTCCTTATACCTAGCTCCCAACTACTGCCAGGTTTCATGACTGGTACTACACCTTTGCAGCTGCTAATGTTACTGCTTCATTCTTGCCCTGAAAATTTTGTTTCAAAAAAGGAGTGTAGGAACAGTACTGGATACTCAGTAATTGCCACAAAATATAACTGTCTTCAAGACATGTGTATACAAAGTAGGGGTCAAGATCATACCAAGTCCCTTCTGCCACAATTTTGCACAAAATATTTTGTATAAAATCCTAAGTTTTAAGAATCCCATCTTCTTATGTATTTATTTATTTTAGGATAGTCTTTATTAGCAAAGTTTAGCCTAGAAGTAGCCATTAAGAAATTCCCAAATCCATTCAGTTAAAAAGCTCAATAACTTCATATCAAAGGATACATATTGGTTTCAGAGCACCTTGCTGAATTTGTACTCAGATGCGCACTAAAATAAATATCACACATATTTACATGTGATGGCTGTTGGGAAGAATATCAGAAGGGTAAACAACATGTGGGAAAGCCAACAGCCATTTGTTTCTTTGTACCTGACCAAAAATATGTTCAGCTGGTATTTGTGCTACTACATAGATGGGCGCCTACAGCCCATCTGATACTTCTGCTCTCATCCTCTTTCCCTGCAGAAGAGAGGGAGGAGACAGAGCCACCAAAACTGTGCCCAAACCCCAAACTGCCAAAGCCACACCAGAGAACTATCCTAACAACAGAGGAAGTTTATGTCTCCAGGTTCTGAGTTAGTGCCTATATTTTGTTTTCTGGATGGCAATTGGGAAGGGTTTTATAGAAAATACAAATATAAAGTAAATGCAATTTCCAGTCTCAAATAGTTTTAAACGTTGGTTTGAAAGTTAATCAGGTTAATACACTTCTGTGAAAAATAAAAACTGAGAAATTTACACTCTGGTTTCTTTCCAGATTTTTTATAAAAATATAAGTCTCATTGCCATTTCTTGCTATTTTATTGTTTTTCCTATATACTGTAATACATTGATTTCCCTTCCCAGTCTGTCTCTTTAAATTCAATTGAAAGCAAATAGTATTTGATGTTGCAAGATTATTTTAATTTAAATTTATTATAAATAATCATTTGATGGAAAAATCAAATGTCTATTGCATTTTCATTGATAGGGATAGCATGAAAATATTTGAATATTTTGTTTTCAATGATTTATTATGGACATTTTCAAAGATACTAAAAAATGTGAAAAATTACACAATAAAAGCCACTTAGAGTCTATGATGATTATTTTACTGTATTTTCTTTATGATGTATCTTTCCATCTATCTGTCCTATTTGGGGATTTTGTAATAAGAGGAATCAGCTGAAAAAAACATGTTAAAAAGGGTACAATTAAATAGAAATATCCCCACCTTTAATGTTTTCCACATTTTGACTTTCCTTTTTCCTATCTAAAAATGACTATAAAAATTTGGAGAATGTTTGAAGTAAACACTGGGCTTATGACTCATATCAGTATTTTCTGCAGGTTTTCCCATGTTTTTCAATAAAGTAGGGTTTATTGAGGAGTAGAGGAGAAAGGGTTATCATCAAGTATCAGACTAATAAACAAAGCTCCTTACATGCCATCACTCTGCCCTCGATTTTTAAATAATGGGATTTTATAAAAAAGACTGAATAAAGGACTCAAAAGCGACAAACTACAGAGAGATACAAGATGCTATTGCCAAAAACAGATAGCACTCAATTAGTTTTTTTAAAGGCATTCTTATCACATCTCCTCCTAATATTAGCTTTCTCAATAAACAATAGCCTGCTGCAATATTGCCAGGGTTGCCCAGCTGAGATGACAATGTGCAATGACAGATGATCGGGACCATGAAAAATCGTCGATGTTATTTACAAATGGCACTCACTGGCCCTTTGGTTTTTAAGACTATTCTACGATTCTAACATGAAACCAGATTAATATTTATACGGTAAAAGGGATGAGAAATGCATTTTTTTGCAATAAAAAATGAACTAAAAATACTTTGTGGGTCCATTTTCAGCTACTAACTTTTATCTAATTGAGTCTGATGTGTCCATAAAAAGGAGCAAACACAAATCTTTCTTTTTTTAAAAAAAAAAGGCTTCAAATCTTGTATATCTATTCAAGACCTTAGTTAAGATTTTATTTGCTATAAATGAAGAAAAAATAGGAAAGAGAAAAAATCTCTACAATTTAATGGTATAATGCCACTATTCACACTAGATTATATCAGCCTCTGTTCTTTAAACATATGAATTAGTACATTAAATTACTAGGTCAAATTAAAGTTTAGAATAATATTTTATAATTTGTTATGTTTTCTCCAGATGAAAAAAAAAATCTAGTTTTAACCCCTTCCCCCAAAATTACTATTTTAAATCATCTAACTAAAATGTATCTTTTCAAGCAATTTTGGCATATTGGCCAATTAGATAGGATTGAATCATTTGACCTTTTGAAAAAAAAATTATTTATATGTTTGAACTAAATAAGACATATCAAAATCTTTGTAAGATTATAATATTTCCAATTCCAGACATAAAGCAATTGCTAGCTTATGATAAACAAAAAAAAATTCTTAACATTATCTGTGAGGTCCTGAAAGGTCCAGCCTCATCTGGCATGATGTTCACAGGGTTTTTAGGCAAGTTAACGCTCTAGTCTTTTAAGGGTTCTTCCTTCTTCTTGCTAACTTAGTATTGCACTTGGTGCACTTAAATACTCTTCTATCTTTATGCCTTTGCTGTCGTTATACAATCTCATGTCTTTATATATTATAAATTTGTTAATAACTATCAAGTTTATATTTCCAGCTTCAATAGCTCCCTGAGTTCCAGGTTTGGTGTGAAAAGTGGCCCTCAGGCCCACTGCATATCAGGGGGAAAAAATGAACCTTTTCAGTGATGTGCTAGACTGCCAAGAGCAGATTTTACACATCTCTTCCCAATTCTGCATTCAGCGACATCATGTTGGTAGCTTGAAATTGGCCATACTTGGAATATCTATCCCATGAAAATTATCAAATGCTATAAATTCTTGCCGCCCTCCATAGGTTAACAGTAAGTATACAACTGCCTGTAATATCCTGGAGAGGCTCAAGAAAACTAGGGTCAAGGATCCTGAGCAACTAAAGTGTTTTTGTTGTTTGTGGGAAAAGATTACTGTTTTAGTTATTTCTTGAAGATCATTTTCAAAAATCTATTGCTTCAGTTTATTTAAAGCATCTCTCCATACTAAGTTCCAAATCCTGATAAGCAGCTAGATTTGGTGGCTTTGGAAAATTTAACTTATTAATTCAGATGGAATAATCAAGTTAGGGTAATATATGAAGTCTGATAAAATCTATTTAATTACTTTAAAGAAAATTTTGCTAATGATTATTATCTAAATTAGAATCCTATTCTACTGGAGATACTTAATACAAACTGCCCAGTCACATTTTTTCTTTTGTAATTTATAGGTCATTTAGTTGTTGATAGCCAAGTTGAAAAGTCATATTTATATATTCTGACATTGCTGCTATGAAGAGCAGTGAGTTATAGAGCAGAAGAAATCAGACAGCAACAGGAGAATGAATCAGACATGTAAAGAGAAAAAATGTTAAGAGATCTTATTGCCCAGGAAAGAGGGAAAGAGGGTGAGTTGACATTCCATAATCCATAATCCCAGGGCTATACTGCCTGCAAAATTGGTTTCCATCGTGTTCTCTAAATAAATACTCTTTTTGCTTAAAAGTTATTATTTTTAAAAATCACCACTTAAGATTTAGTTGACAAAAAATATCTCATTAACATCCAGATAACAGCCTCAAAGTTACCTCCTGCAATCAACACTTAAATGGGTAATAGTCATCCCCAAATTTACATGCCTGAAACCAAACTCCTACTTTTACTCAAAACTGCTTCCTTCATTCACATTTCACGTTCAACTTTAGATCGGTAAATCTCTCCATCTTTTCTTAGGTGTCCAGGCTAAAACTATTGGACTTCAACTCCTTTGTCACAAACCTCTTCCTCTTCTCTCCTGCCTGGAATATTGCAATAGCTCTTCATAGTCCTGCTTCTGTTTCTTCCCATCTCTCCCCCTCCCCAACCCTCCCTCAAGTCTGTTTTCTGCACAGCAGCCAGAGTAAATTATGTCACTCTTCTGATCAACACTCAGTTAAGCTTCCCATTCCTCTCAGGTTAAAAGCCAAAACCTTATAATGACCCCTCTTCTTTAGCTCTGTAACCAACTATTCGCCCCTCATATATCTCCTTCCCATTGCATAGGTTCCCCCACCCCCACCCCCGCTGTCCTGAAACACTGCAGACACTCTTCTCTCAGACTCTTTGCCTTTGCTGTTCCCTTTACTTAGAACCTCTCCTCAGTTATCCACTTGGCTCTACTCTTCGCCACCTTCGGATATTTGTTCAAATGTTCCTTTCCAAATGGAGATTGTCCTGGCTAGTCAATTTAAATCACCACCTACCCCCAGAATATCCTATCCCTTTTCTAGCCCCTTTCTGACCTATAATTTACATGCATATAGCATAGTATGTATTTTATTTTTGTTTTGTTTTGTTTTTCTCCACTGAAATATAAACTATTTGCTGGCAGAAAATGTTGACTATTTAAATCTCAGCTTCATCTTCATGTGCCTAGACTGGTGACTAGCATATAGTAGATGCACAATAAAACCCTTGAATAAATGAATGTATCAATTCAGATAATAAATCGAAATACTTGTGGAGGTGAAGTTGGAGAAATGGCTGAATTGCACAAACTATTTGCCTCCACTGCCCTAATTCAATGGAATACTGCCAACTCTTTGTTTTGTTCTATTTAGATTCTGCATCTGTGTAGATTTTGTTTCCAAAATTTGGGGATGTATAGTAATTTAGTCAGGGAAAAAGTTGCTTCCATGGATGGCTGGTAAGCTGATTACAATGAAATTGGCACTGGGTCCTAGTTTTAATATGACACCATGGCATATTATCATTCTAATTTCCACTATAAAGTTTTTCTAGTGGCAGAATGGGTACTTTCCCAGGTCTTTTTTTTTTTTTTTTTTTTTAAACAGAACTTAGATAAAAAGCTTATGTTGTATTTGGCATCTGATCACTGACAGCAATCTTTTCAGATAAAAACACAATGTCAGTGAAAAGAAAGAAAATATCTCCTACAGAATAGAAGGGAATAATCCCTTGCAGAAATGTCTTGGATACTAATGAACCAACAATAAGAATAAAGGCCCTATTATGAAATTGAGTGATATTGTTCATGTTAACTTCCAGTGATGCCAAAGGCAAAATCACCCTGAGGCTTGGATACATCAGATAGGACAATGGCATATTCAGATTTATCAATCTCAGTAATGGTCGGTGCATCTAGTTTAGATCAGAATGTAAAAATAGAAACTTGAGTTTTATTTTGTCGTATTTTGACATTATCGATCATGTTCTTGAGTGGAAAAAAGAAAAATTATATCAAGTCATCAATACCTGAAATACACACAAACATATATCGTAGTGAGGTAGTAGCAGCACTGAAAGTCTGTGGAGTCCCCCTGCTCCTCCCAGGTTGCAGTTTGTGTTTGTCTTGAATTTTTTGGGTCCTCATACTCTAAGAATTCGAAATCTGGTTAGATTGGTGATTGCTTCCATTGCCAAATTTAGACACTTTAAATAATTATGTAAGTGGTACGAACTGGAGACAAAAATGCATGATCACTGCCTTTGGCCTTGTTCATAAATCAAGGAAAATTAATCTCTGGTCATTAAGTAATGTTTGAAATTATATATGGATAATGAATACCTCTATGACCCTCCAAGGATAATGCAGATTCCAAATTCGACACTAGAAATTTATATCGCATGAATGTGATACTGAAATCGGATGGTCAGCATTTTGGTATATTCGATAAACCACATTTGACATAATTCTATTTTTTAAGTGTATAATTACAAGCTACGTCACAAACTGAGCAGTTGATTTCAGAAATTTTAAAATCTTTGGCTATAAAACTGACTATTACATTTGAACAGCTGGATCTTTTTGGCCAACTGTCTACTGAAGGGATGGCGTAAGCTCCTCCAAGATTAATCCTCACATTCTCTATAGCACATTCTGGAGCATGCCCTATATTAGAAATTCTTACAAAGTTACAGTTTCGATGAATGTGAAGATCATGTAGGACAGATGATGAAAAATATGTTCTTTAATGAAATGTGAGACCTGAGAAGAATACTAGAGATCACCTTAGTTCATTTTTTTTTCATTTTATAGATAAGAAGCTCAGATCTCATAAAGCAGAGTGATATGGATCCATATTAGTAGTTATGATTGCATTTATGTGACTGAAGAGGATCCAAATATGCTATCCCAAAATATGTCACTTTGGCAAAAGAATTATTTTGAGTTGAAGGCAACTGAGAATTAGCAGATGCAGAAAGAACTCTCTGCTCTCCCACTTTCTGCCTGAAAGCAGGGCATAAATTTCCCTCGATAAAGGTTTTTCCTCTCCCCACCCCTGTAACAAGAAGAGGACTTTTCATCCCACTGAAAACTGAAGAGGGCACTGACTTGAGTCTGCATAACAAACCTTACTAAACAACACTTATGTTTTGTTAGTTTCCCCATATATTTCCCCTCTCACAATTTACTACCTCTGAAAGCCCAAACCCCTCTTCCCTTGTCTAATCACTTCTCCACAATCTATCGCCCTTTGTCCAAATGGTGTACCCAGCCTCTGGGTTTAGCCGTCTCTTTGGGGTTTTCACTTATTTTCTGTAAACCCCCCTAATGCCATACAATGCTTATAAATATATTAAAGTCAATAAATCATGTATACTTTTTCTCCTGAGAGGGAGAAGTAGGCTACTGTTTTAATTACTATATTGTTAAATGGTGTTAATCTGCCGCCTTATTAATACCCTTAATACAATTAGATCCCTACCAAGTGTCAGACACCTGCTAACAAAGGGAAAGTCACGATGTCTGTTCTTAAAGTCTTACAATCAAATATGAGGAGACAACTGAAAAGAAAGTGAGTATAACGAAGAGTCTATAAATGTCACGACAGCAGGCTGTGCCAGAATAACAGGAGAACAAAGGCAGGAGTAGACAACTGTACCGCAGCACGGTACAGTTCTACATTGTTTTTTCCATTCTTTATTTCATCATTTACTCTCTAATGTTTATTTATGTATTCATTGCCCTTCCATTTATAGATTCTTAAGATAGAAAGTTAGATTGCTGATTTGAGATCTTTTTTAAAACAAACAAACAAACAAACAAAAACATAGGCATTTGCAGGTATAAATTTCCCTCTAAACACTACTTTAGTTGCATCCCATAAGTTTCAGTATGTTATGTTTCCATTATTATTCATTACAAAGTATTTTCTAAAATTTCACTGGTGGTTTCTTCTTTGATCCATTAGGTATTTAGAAGGGTGTTGTTTATTTTCCACATATTGCAAATTTCTCAAATTTTCTTGATGTTGATTTCTAATTTAACTACTTTGTGGTCAAAAGATATACTTTGTATAATTTTAATACCTATAAATTTACTAAGTCTTGTATTATGGATTAGCATAATTTCTATCTTAGAGAATATTCTAAATGCTCTTGAGAAGAATGCATATTCCGCTGCTGTGAAGTGATGTGTTCTAAAGATGTCTGTAAAGTCTAGTTGATTTTCAGTCTTGTTTAAGTTTTCTTTTCTTTGTTGATCTTCTGCCTCGTTTTTCTATCCATTATTGAAACTGGGTAATTGAAGGTTTCAAGTATTATTTTTGAATTGTCTATTTTTCCCTTTAATTCTGTCAGTTTTTGCTTCATGCAGTTTGGGGCTCTGTTAGTAGGTGGATATGTCTTATAGATGTTTAGCAGGTATTCTTGGAAATATTTTATTAGCTATTAGTTTGTTTTATTACCTTTAAAGCAATGACTTTGAAATTCCTATGAGATTCTATTAATATTTCTGTTGACCCTGACCACTTTCTTCCCCATTAACAAAAATCAGTAAAGTTTATTACACATGTAAAATTTCTATATCCCAATGAGTTTTCTTTAGGAAATTTGTGAAATAGGCTGATTCCTGATTCCTTGTACATTGTTGTATCCTTCATGCTTTTGAGATTTATTTTTTTAAGGTTTTTAAAAAAAGATATATATTATATTATTGGTTTCTAGGTAGTGTTTTGGTTCTCTGTGTTTCTGGGCTTCATTTATGTACCTCCTTTAGTTGCTTAGTCACATCTACATCTGGGGCCTTGACCGGTTATTTTATGGAAAGCCCTGATGGGTCATCTTACTTCCTTTCATAACACAACCAGATGTCCCTTAGAGTGAGGTCTTCTTCCATAGCCTCCAGAGTGCCTACTGAGGTGGGAGTCCCTGCAAGTTGGATGCTCAAGTCCCACGCAACTAAATCCAATCACACTACTTACTTGCAAACGAACCTGATGCTCATAGGATCTGGCTTCCACAGCAGCAATTATATTACACACTCTAAACAGTTAATCTGAAAGATCTACTCTAAATAGTTTTGTATATCTAATCTCCTCATCTTGAGAAAAAACTAATTTGAATATTTTACATCATTATTCATTAACTTATGTCAGATAAAGGGACTTAAATTAATTGCTTCTAGGGAATTTGCTTGATTAAGCAATTATACTGCCTTGAGGTCCACATCTCTGCCTCCAGACAAGCTTATGTTGTTTTTTGTTGGTCTATAATTTAACTGACAGAAAACATCTTAGACAGAAACCCCGCCCAAATAAATAGGTATCTAAAGCTGCCCCAGTGAAAACTAAAAATTTAAAAGAGGCAAATACAAATGGAAAGGCTATCACAAAGCAAAACATATAAACATATCTATAGCTAACATTTATTTTGATCACATAGTCCTCTCAAAAACACATGGCAGCTAGGAAGAAAATCCTATTTTCATTGCCAGCAATTAAAGGGCTAACCTGCCTTGGAATCCAAAGTTATTAGGGGTATTGCATGTGTTTTAAAACTAGACATTTTACACAAATGGTAGAGATTGACTTTAGCAGTAGTGATAACTGTTTCTATTATATAAATATCATTGGCTAAATTTAGCTTTCAGGCAAAAAAAAACAGTATGTGAATCAATAGACTTCAGGTCTAATTAAGTGCTGCTCTTTGGCAAATGGTTTGCATGTGGGTATCATGGAATTAATGTTTTACTTAAGCGTAGTTTGTTTTGTATAACAAAGGATAGGAAATATAAAAGCATAAACTGAATGAGATCCCAAGGGATTATATATTGCTTCTCTTTAACCACTGGAGAATTGTATAACCCACCTGTCATGGGGTTGTCTGTTCTTTGCCAAAGAATAACGGTGAATCTTAAATTATTCTAAGTAGCTCACTTCAATTTCCTAAAACCATTTCTATTAGGAGACAGGAAAGTATAATGGGAACAATAAAGTGCTATGCAAATGCAAGTTTTTATAATTAGTATTAAGACCTGTTCTCTTTTCCCAGAAGGTAAAAACAACTCGATATTTTGCATCTTATAAAAATCCTTGTAGCCCTGAAAGCACTAGTTTGTTATTCTTCAGCTTTCTCTATACAAATAAAACTCACATTTTACTTAGTTCTAATTAGCCTTACCTCTCAGTCTCATTTCATTCTCCCTATCAGACAATTGCCAAAATTACCATGCCATGAATTTAAAACAACAGTAAATTAGCAAAAATTGGGGTTATTGGAGTTAAATTTTTGATACTTTTTAACGGACATGTGTCAACTTCTAATTCAAGTCATCTCTAATATTTGCATTTTAACTTTTTGCAACTTTTAATTATGAATATTTTAAAATATTAAAACTAAAAGATTGCTACAAGGGACACCTTCATTACCAGCTGATCAATTTGATTGAATTATTAGCTTTTTCTCATAGTTGATTGTTACACATCCACATATATGCATAGAAAATTTGCCAAATTATTTGAAAGTTGAAGATTCTATATAATAACACCACTGTCTCAAAAAAATAATTTTCTAGTCTCATGCAATGTCATCTGCATGATCAAATTGTCACAATTGTCCCCCAAATATCTTATCCACAATCTATAGGTAATTATTTTAATTAGTTTATGATTCAGTTCTTTAATCTTTTATTGAAAGTATGTGTGTGTTGTGTGTTCTTATGTGAAAGGAAGCATGCTGTATGCATTTCTACATCTCATTTTGTTCACTTAAAATGTATCCTAGAAATCACTTGATTAAAATCAGTGTGTAATGGTCATTTTCATTTCTCTTACTTCGTGGGGCTATTATGAGTAATATATACAAAATGCTTAGCACAATGGCTATAAAATAGCAATCTTTCTATAAATGCTAATTGTCCTTTTTTGAGAGATTATAAAGAAGTCTTGCATTAATAGAGAAAACACCTTGTTGTTTTAATGAGAAGGTATACAAAAATACACACACACACACACACACACACACACACACACACATATATGTAAATCTATCCCAAGATATTTACTGATTTAATGAAATATTATCATGGACTGGATTGGCTTCCAAAAGGCATCAGCAACATTTTTGTTGCTTATGGTCTTTAACTTTAGAGGCTGGAAACCTATAGTACTGAACAATGTTTTAAAATGTAGGTATCAAACACTGCATTGCAATGGTTAGATAAGTGTTGACTGCAAAAAGGATTAATAGAGTATAATAATTTTAGTGATGAAATTCTTTCTAAATGATTGCACTGCTAATGAAAATGATTTTTCTAATGTTTATGTCATAAAAACTGAGCATGATTTAAAGTTTTTTTTTTTTTTACAAGGGTTGATAGTTTCCAGGCAATTGAGAGCATTAGTCCATACAACTTTTACTAAATATTAATTATACTGCAATGCAAAACTATAAATGTTCAGTCGAATCATGTGGAAATGGACTTAACAAAACACCTCTGTGGAAGGGGGAGGTTGATACATTTACATAATTTGTGATTTTTAATGATAACTATATAGATAATTTGGGCTGAATGATAATGTTTTTGCAGTTATCACTGTTAACAGACACATACGTCCAGGTACAGAAAGAACAGGAAGATATCTTTGAAAGTAGGCATAAACTAATAATATCGAGGCTTTTGGGTTCCTCTTCTCCCAACGGCATTCATTTTTTTATATTCCCTCACTGAAAAACACTAATTCCTATTGTGGGGTTCTAGAAAAAGTTATTCCAATGATCTTCTACCAATATCTTTGTAGAAATTCAAAGCGGAAGAAGCAGTGAAGGAGGTCTAAGGACGCAAAATATGTGAGAACATTTATACTCAGCTGTTTTCAAGTGAAATAAGTGTGTCTGAGAAATTAGTATCTCCAGGTTTCTAAATCATTTTGGTGGACATCTATTGGTTCTGTATCATCACTGATTCCTTTGTCCATGAAGGTGAAGTGAGGAGGAGCTTGGCTTGGCTTATAGTGGGTAGAAGCAGAGTGAGAGAGGAGAGAACCGTGGGTTCCATGACATTCAATGGGCAATGTCCTTTTTCTATGAAATAACCACGTGGGTATCAATATATCATAAATAAAATTAGAAATTGTTTAACAATGCTTTAATACACATGTAGAACTATATGGTTATAACATATTTTTATATAGTTATGAGAACCTTTTTATATTCAGAGTATTCTATGTCATACAATTCTTTTAAAAAAGTATGTCTTTATTTGTATGCTGCTTCACAATTAATGAAGCATTTTCACAAACATGGTTGGTTTATTTAAACCTCTAAACTTCTTAGTAGTTACCTCCATTTTATAAATGAGAGAACGTAAGTGTTTCAATGACATATGCCTAGTAAATGGCCAAGCCAGGATACGAATCAAGATCTTTCAACTCTGTCTCATGTTATTTCCATCTCGGCAGGCTTACTTATATTTCATAATACATAAAATATATTGGTTTTTACATTTTTTATTTTGATATAATTTATTATAATCCTCAAATGCCATTCTTATTTGAAAATTCATTAAGCAATATATCCAGTATAAGCATTTTTAAGTGAATGGAATATTTTGATTATCTTAAGCATTTAAATTCTTGAGAATGAATTTAGTTGGTGTTCAATTCTCCTTAAGAGATATTTATAGATTAAAACTACCTTTCCAGACTGCCGATTTCTTTCCAAACAAAATTTCTTTTTACTTTTTTTTCCCCCTGGCATAAGTTTCTGCATGTAACAGCAGGAATACAAATTATGTCCAAAGCACTTACGTAGTTGGCAGAAGTATTTTCTCTTCTGCTATAAATTTATCAAACATTTTTCAAAACAGTAAATCCCCGAAAACAAGGGCTGAATTCCAAATAGGATCATCATAGTTATGCCACTTACAATGTTTTAGTTAAGAGAATCTTCAATTATCTATTGTAAAGATCCTAAGTTTGAGAGTAATAACAATTTGCTATGGGTCTGAATTGACAGACTAATTTTCAGCTTCAGCAACTCTATTTTTTCTTGAAACTTTAGGCCAATTTTTCACTAAGGGAAATGCATTGCTAATTAGTGATCAGTTCCTGCATGGGTCTTTTCACTCAGCCTACAAATACGCATGCCATTGCAGACAGTAGCATCATCACCAAATTGGAAGCATAATGTGACAGATGGAGGAGAAAGAAAGAGCTTACAGGAGTCAGAAGACAAAATTGAGTGCATACGGCATCATTTATAATGTCCTTATGTGTGCAAATTCAATTAGAGGTGAAATATTGATTAGGTAGTTGATGTCACAGATAATACATTGTGGAAAAGTAATTAAACATTTTCAATTTTTCATTTCTTAAATATTTACAACATTAGAGCAGAATTAAAGATGAGTAAATTAGGAAACAAATGGTGCTGATGAAGGAGAGAAGTGAGTCGACCATGGACAAACAGCCAAATGAGTATTTTTTAATCAAGTGTTCAGTAAGCATTTATTAAATGTCCGATATTTGTTAGGCACTCTGACAAGGAAAATAGATACAAAGATGGACACGGAGAGTAAGAGTTCCTTCTCTCAAAGGACTTTCACCTCTTGAGAACCATGGGCAGACACTTGTCCTTTGAAGCACCTTGTACCATTGCTCAAATTCACTCAGGTATTTGTCTGAAATTAGGAGGGTATAACTGAGTATGTTAAGGCGACTCCAACTGCCACATCTCTAATTAACCAATTGACAACAAAAATTGTCAAGATAGTTGTACAACCGGCCACCATCAAAGTATGGATTTATTAAGACCTTTCCAGACTTTGACTATTTGACCTTTGTCCTCTATTTCTAAACTATGTTTGGAAATATGAATCAGATGGAACCTCAGAGAACTGTTTATCAAGTGAAAAGATATTCTGAGAACTCGAGCACAAGTTCATTACTTAAAACACTGAAATACATGGGAGATGTTATAAAAAGTTCTAATGTTTTACTATAGAGGCAGAAGAGAATATAAGAAATGCACATAGATAGATCGTGTTTATTTCTGTGGGAGTAAAAGTCTAACAGCTGGTGAGAGTTCAAGAAAAAAAAAATCAAATCAGATACGGAACAAAAATCAGTTAGCAACCATAGACAGGAAAATGTTTGGAGTATATAAAAGAAATAAAAAAAAGAATACAGTCTCCAAGGGTAAAGAGAAAAACCAGTATAGAAAATATGTACATATAGGGCTTTCATACATTTTTTATTGAAAAAGATGAATTAACTAGCTAACAGCAACATTTCTTTCTGTAGAGAAAACAGAAATATATTTAACAGAGAGATGCAGGCATCAATCTATATTTTATATAGAATAATTTGAATAATCTAGCAAATTAAAATTCTTTGCTAAAATTTCCCAATATGAAGAAGCACTAATTCAAGAAATATGTAAATACAATCCACTTTGAGACTTGAAATTATGTTTTGGAATAAAATGACATGTCATTCCTTTAGGGGTCCCTGTCTGACAAAGTTGCATGTTCAGAAGAGGCCATAAAAAGAAAGAGGGAAGGGGATGAGAGAGAAGGCAGCTTCTAAGCAACCAAAAGGGACTGAAAGATTGAATAAAGTCATCACATACTCAACAAACGGTTCCTAGTACAGTGCCGAGACATTTGTTGATCAGTAAATTAGTCAACAAGAAACTTCCTGGGCCCTCATCCCACAGCCACTTATCTTTGTTTATTTTGAACACTCTTCTAGCTTTGCCATCTGTTTTCTCAGGCCACAAGAGATTAGAGATGGAGATATAGGTAATCTAATAAGAATAAGTAATAGCTAAGCTTCAGACATTGAAGAAGGAGACAGAAAGTAAAATTTGAAAAACTCTCAAGAAAACTCAAAATCCATTACTTAATAATGGCATATATGCCTGAAACAACTGGAGAAAATGGTGTGCAGGACAGAAATTATTGCTTACAATCATGAACTTGTTTCAATTATCCATTCTTTCAATGAATATGTTTGATAACCTACCTTTGGTGTTTCTAAACGCTTTTTTTTTTTTTTCAATTTCACCCTTTAAGGAGTCTCCTTAGAAGATTTTTTTTTTTTTTATGACTACTCCTTCATGAAAATGTAACACCACAGTTATACTATTTACTTTTTTTGTACTGTGGCCCTTTGGAGCATCTCAAATCACTATAATGTCTAAGATTTTTTTAATACCCTTCAAAACCAAGCTTTGTCCCCTCGAAGGAATATCACCCCCTTGAGCCAGGCACTGTACCAGGCACTGAGGTACTGAATGGTGAACAAAACAAACAAAGTCTCTCCCCCTGTGGTATAGTTCTGAATCCATATTACTTGGTCAGGGAGGTAAGAAAAGACTTCTTCGAAAAAATGATACTTGAAAATTAAGATCTGAAGGATGGGTAGTATTATCTAGTAAAGAACCTAATGAAAAGCATTCAAGGAAGAAAGATCAGCATATATCAAGTTTCTGTGGCAGGAGAGAATATGGCAAGAGCAAGAGACTAAAGACTACCAATATGGATAGAGCAATGAGAGCATCAGAGAACACAATGTATAATGAGACTGGAGAAAGACGCAGAAATACAGTCCACAAAAAGGATTTTAGTCACTATTCTAAGAGCCAAGTTAAAAAAATGAATGACTAAGCAGAAATAGAATCTGTGTCATGATCAGACTCATAATAAATGCTCATACACAAACTATGTTCAAAATATTCTGTTTATGAATGTCTAGAATTATGGAAGTTGTAAAATTTTTAATGCTTTCCATTAAAACAACTTTTAAAAATGGATGCTTCTATGGTAGATTTTAGTTATCTAGAATATTGGATTGCATGAAATAGTTAATTCTCAACAGTGGTTGGAAAGGCGAGTATTTTTCTATTTAAAACTGGACCCACTCATTGTAACATATGGAGTAATAAAGAAAATGAATAATGAATATATGTAAGAGATGATTATTATGTTTAAAGTATGACAAGTAGATTGGTTACAAAATAATTAATGAAGAATAAATGTAGATAAAAGATATAAGATATGCCATCCTAAAAGCCTCTCCTACATGAATATACTAAACCATCCATGCTTAGCAAACAACAGAACAACTTCCTTTGAAAGCATTTGTTTCCTATTATATAATAAATTCTCATTAGGAATCAGGAAATTTTAAGAAGTGATTTTAGTAGTCATTCAATTCCAATTCTTTGGTACTTTAACAACAGGAGGTGAAAAGAACTCAGAAATGTGTTTATATTTAAAGTCCCATTAAGTTCCAAATACATCTTTGATTATTATCCACAGAATTTCTGTGTTTGTGCATGTGTGCATGTATGTAGTATTTGCATGTATGTATTGAATACTAGGTTACAGATTTTTTTTAATTGAGAATTTTCTATATTTTAACTTCTTCAGATGATAACATTGTAGAAAAACATGATTGCTATTCTTAAAGAGTAGACTGTCTCCCAATTGATGATCTCAAGCTAACCAGGAAGAACATAACATAAAAAAAAGGCAAGAAAGTCCAGAAGTTTTTTTTCATGTTATTCAAGAAAAGCCTCACCTAGTCCAACACTTTGGTCTAGATATGTGCACACTACACAACCTTTGACACAATTACTTCCTGTGGTTACTTTTATTTTGCAAATGAGGTTAAGTTATATATATAAAGTGATCAACTTTCACAACCTTCCTGAAGATGGCAGAAATACAGCTGTAAACCATTCTGGAATACAATGATCAGCTCCCATACCGACAGAGGCCCTTGGCCGATTCCAGGGCCCTTGGAAACTATCCTGTGCGTGAAAAGTCAGTTCAAAAAATATTTACCAAGAGATTCACAAAAGGTCAGTCAGGACAGGGCCCCTGGGGTATTACAAATGATTCTAGGATGGGTCCAAGGAAGCCTGTGTGAATTAAAAAATTGAAAGTCCTGGAGAGGGTCAGACTGTCATTCATGCCTGTCCTCCCAAAGCCCAGAAATCCATGGCCCACACCAGAATGGTCTCCACTCAGACATGCTGGCACTCCTTATGGGTGCTCACTGAGTCATAGGATGTGGCAAATAGTCCAGCAATTATTGTTCTGGCATTTCACAAAGTAGAAATCATGGAGCTGCTTTTGTTCTATTTCGCGAGGGCCAAAGTGACATCCAGCAGAACAAAAGATGGCAGGAAACATTTTTCTAAGTTTCTTCACCAAATCCCTTTTTGAAATCAATTAGAAATTTGTGTGATGGCAGAGTACAGCTTTTTCATAAAGAAAAGAAAAAGAGCAGTGTACTAAAGGGCTTGTGAACAGGTCTGAAAGTTGTTTATTGATCCTGATAATATTCCTTTTTTCCCCTGGGAGGTTTCTTCCTCAATGATAAAGACCTTCCACCCTTTTTCTAAAAGAAGTACAGAGCTCTGTAGTGGAGAAGCAACACGTAAAGTGTAAGGAGGTGGAACAGTAGACTTGCATTGTGCTACACCTCCTCTGCTGGCTGGCCCTACTCACGCTGCATCCTGAAGCAAACCATGGTATTCCAAAAGAACCAATTCCACAGAGCTAAAAGGCTCCCAAATGCTCACATTTACACCCTAGCTCTCCTCAAAATCACAGTTAACTATCACAGTGCTACATTTATATAGCATATTTACATAGCATAAAAGGTGGCCTTAAATTTTTAAAATAAGCTTTCCCTCTTTTAAGTAATTTGTTCTATAAACACTTGATAGATTAGATAGATAGATAGATAGATAGATAGATAGATAGATAGATAGATAGATAGATGATAGATAGAAAGATGATAAGTAGATAAAAATACTTTCAGATAATTTTCACATTAAACATCATAGCATATGATATATATTATATAAAAATAAAATTTACATGTATATATTTTTTCATTCTGTAACTTATAAACAACTGGTTGATCACGGAAAATTTACATGTTTGTATACTGGAATTCAAGACCACGGATATTAACAGTAGCACTCACATCGTTACACTTTTTTTAAGCAGTCAAATTGTTTCTGTATTTTTACCTTAAAAGAGTTATTTCCAATGACGCTTAGGCTAAAATTAGCAAAAGCCAGAGTTCTATTTTTACCTAGTGAAATCTAATAAAGAAGAACTTTTGTGGCTTTAATTGACTGTCCTAAGACAGCTATCTTACCGCTGGACAATGGCTCCTATAGATTAAGGTCCTATTCCCAACCCCTCAACAGTGAATTGTATTAATTCATTCACTAGATTTTAATTTTTATATTGAAACTGTGTAAGTATCTGTGTGAATGAATGAGAAAAAGTCTCCTTTATTGTTGTCTTAAACTATGGGAAAAAAGAAATGAAAAAAACAATTAGTTATCTCAGTATGTTTTGAAAAAACGAAGAAGTGTCCTCCCTGTTGCCATGGATATGGGCATCCTATTTATAAAATGGTCTTTTCAAAAAAATTGAATTTCATTAAAATCACCACTTACAAAGTAGCACTCTGATTGTAATAGACAATTAAATTTATAAGATTTATGTATCCTCACTATTTCACTATTAGTAGAGTCTTTAATAGCTGTTTTTTCCAACAACATGTTTTCAAATGTCATTTTTAAATGATTAATATTTTCCTGTATTTTTAAACAAAATACAGATTCTGTTCATTACAGTTCTGTTGGTAAAAACATAATTGTTTAACAGTTCAAAATATGTTTGTATTTTTACACATATCGTGGTCATGAAAAATAGGTTAACAATCTGTCAGTAGAAAAGTCAATTACAGCTAACATTTTTTGAGTGCTCACTCTGTGTCACATCTTCTTTTAGGTGATTTGTATTTATTAACCCATATTTTGAGATGGAAATTTATTTGGCAGCTTCAACAGAAGCTGAAACAAGTAAACCACATTTTGACTATACAGAAAAATAAATTGATTAAATATTCCATTCAGAGAAAGAGAAGAAAAAGCAAAGGGAAGGAATTCCTGAGATGATTTTAACTAGGTTACTATGTTTCTAGTTCACCTTAAGATTCATTTTGTTAGGTTTAAAAAGTATTTAATGTTTACTAGTTAGTAGAATGATGCAAGTAGAGAATAATTAATGTATTTTTTTAGGCTTTATGCTACATTACTTAAATATCTCATGTTAGTCTACATGATACTCTTCTCAAAATTTTCATTTTAGAGATAAAAAAAAACTGGTGCTGAGAAAAGTAAATAAATTGTCCCAAGACACACGACTAATACTGATATAGGTGAGATTGAGCCCAGATTGTTCTATCATTTCAGATCCCGAGGTCTCAACTAACAATATCATGCTTATTATTTTATATATAATTAACCTATACAGTCTTTTCAATGATATAACTTCATATATATTTTACATGTCTTCATATATATCATAATAAACATAAAATTTAGCATGCATATATATAAAATTTAGTGTGTGTGTGTGTGTGTGTGTGTGTGTGTGTGTATGTAAATTCTTCAGCCCCTCACTCTGCAACTAGTCAGGTAATAGATTAGGAATCCAATGGAGGTGACAACAGTAAAAGTGACAGTCTAAAAGTGATGTCTTTGAGTTCTGCAAAAAAAGAAAATGCAAGCCTAGGCTAGGCTAGGTCTAAGAAATTCCTCAATACTTAAAAATAGTAAGGCTAGTGAAGTTTTCTCCTCTAGAGTGTTTAAATTAGAATATGTATTTATTTTTAGACCGTTGAAAATACAACTGTGGATATGTACAGCCCTCCCAAATGGTACCTCCCTCTTCCATTTTTGTTCTAAAATCTCTGAGTCAATGCACACTGACTACATTTAAAGCCATGTATTGATTTTCTTCAGTGTTGGTTATAATAAACAGTAGTAGGATCTCTACAATCCAGGCCCACATATCTATTTACTTATTCAAAAGTATTTATTGAACACTTGTGATGACCAGATAGTGTACAAGGTGTTATGGATGTAAAGATTAATAACAAATCCCTCCCACCTCCTATAGCTCAAAGTAGAATATGGGGGACAGATAAATAAATCTAAATTATAATGTATTGTGGCAGGTATTTTCAAAATGTCTTAACAAAGCTATGGGAATTCAGGGATGAAGTGATTGCAGAAATTTTAGTTTCATACCATGCACCATTGGATTTAGTTAATTTATGTGAAGGGGGTTTTCAATCAAGAGATCAAGGCTGTTCTAGAATTGGGAACCTGTGATGAAGCAGGTCCAGGAAAAGTTAGAAAAGTTCAGAGTGCCAAGGGATTAGGATAACGGCAGCCGATTGGTGGAGAGAAAGACGTTGGGGCCAGATTCTAAAGGAGCTTGAATTTTATTCTCGAAGCCAGTGGTCTCCATAATCTCATTATGCATCTCTATCAGCATGAATCCCCAATATATGCATATTTATCTATGTATAGAGGAATGAATATGTATGTTATAAAAAACACATTAAAAGTACTGATTTCAAAAATACAATAGAAAAAATAAAATCAAATAGAAGTCCTGAGATTTCTTCTCCCATTCCAATGGATCATTCCTTTTCTATGCTCCTAAGGTTATAAACTACTACTTTAGGCAATGAAAATTCAAAACAGACTTGGAAACAAGGGGATAATGTGATCAGCTTTGCTTTTTTAAGAGACTAACTCAGGGAGAAGTGAGGAGGACAAACTGGAAGAGGGAAACCAGGTTGGCAGAGAGATCAAGTGGAGCCTAGAATGATGGTGCAGGAGACCTGGTGGGAACCTGGGTTAAACCTGTAGCAAGGAGCAAAGGTCGTGGCTGATGAGCTCTCCTGCTGGGGAGTTAGAAGTGCCAGGACCATGCTGAGGTTCTATCTATCCATCTGCCAAGGCTACTCAGAACCAAATATACACAGCTCCTCAGGGAAGTTTTCTTCTGCATGCTTTATATCAAGACTTTGTTATGGAAAAATGAAGAAACTCAAAAGAGAAATATAAAATAAAGACAAGTATATCAACAAAATTTACTGAATAAGTGAGTGGCTCATTATGTTAGTCTATATTTCTCTATGTTTTAAAAATATTTTAAAGTAAAAATATAGATTGTTTACAAGCCTATGTTTTTAAATCAACCTCATTAACAGAGAATTTTGAAACCTATGATTATTAAACATTAAATTTTCCTTACAGAAACTAAGTTTTGTTAAATTCAGTGACATGTTGACATGTGAGAGTTTTGTACCTTAAAATGACTAAACATTTCATACATCTGCAGATAGGTGCAAAATTGCTATCAACTCCTCTCTTCTGTTACAAAATTAATGAGTGTTCAGTGAAGCCATAATAAAGAATTTTCCTCTAGGCATGTTATAAAAACATTTCCAGTTCTAGCATGAATGCAAAGTTTTGCCTGATCCAATAATTCAAAATACGCACATTTTTTGAAGATGATGAATGCCACACAAAGTAATTTTTTTTTGACTTTTCTCATATTTAAAACCCCTGTCTTACCTTATCAAGTCTTATTTTCTAATGAATGTTTCCATAAGGGGGGACCGAAGAGCAATTAATGATTAAATTCAGAGCATTCTCATTTCATCTGACTACTTAAGGATCTGGAGCTCTAATTCTGAATATCATTGAAGTACTCAACTGGTATTACTACATCTTCCTCATAAGAGATGATTTTGTCCAAAACTGATACCTCAAATTATCTCTGGAATAAGGGATTTGCTTTCACTATAATAGTTTTCCTGTGTCACATAAAAACTCTGGGGTCTGAATTTTTTCAGTCTGTGATTCATGAACAGTCATTTTACTCTCAATAGAAGGGAAATGTAGTGCTGGCAAAATGAGATACAAGCCTGCGAAAGCACGTAGATGAAGTCACGGATTCATGAAATAATCCATGATGCACTCGAATTTGTCCATTATGCTCTTTATGGTATAAATCGAATATTTTTATTTTATCTCCTCCCCCTCCCCCTTTCTATTCTCAAGCAGAATTTCTATTATAATTAATGTTTGTCATTAATCTTTATAAGTGAAAAAATAACAATCCAAAAATATTAACCAACTGTGGCCTTCTAACCTCATTTAAGAATTTTATTCACATATTTATAGCTTTAAGATGCAAAATTTATTTAAAATAGGTTAAATATGATAATAGACTCTTATAAGACACTATGTAATATAGGGAAAAAAATTTAAGAATGTCAGAATTTTTGAAGCAAGGAAAAAGCTCTCTGTTCTGTAGATTCTGAAGAAAATGATTTGCATTAAATCTAATAAGTGTATTTTATAATGTGGATTTAACTGTATGTCTGCTTTCTCTTATCATTATTTTTTCACCTATATTTTATAATAGTATTTGTACCTGACTGAAAGTAAATTCGTTTTATCTGACTTTAAAAAATGTCAATTATATTAGAAAAAGAAATGAATACTTTGACTGAAATGCCATCATGCTACATTTTCATCATATTTAAAAATGCATGCATAAAAGGACAGCCTTGAACACTTGAAGTTATGAGGTTACCTAGAAAAATTATATTGCAGTCACTGAATTTTGAAGACAGCTCAATCACCATTGCTTGCTCATCATTCTTTGTAATTGATGATACTACTACATGAAAGAAGTCTTCCATAAACTGGAATTTCAAATAAGACAATTTCCTTAAACCTTGAGTTTCTATACTGTAAAATGAAAAAAACAAAAACAAAAACAAACCTATCTGTGGTTGTCTATCTCTTACTTGCCTCAGTATTATTGAAATGGCCACAGTGGTCAGTGTGTTTTAAATTGCCTTCGTGTGACTCACATAATAAATGCAAATATTCACAAGGAAGACAACAGGAGCATGAGACCTATCCTTGCTAGAACACTGAAAGGTTATCACTCTGCTTTGTTGCTTTGTAGCCAAAGTGCTTTTCTAAATTTTCCAACTTAAAAGAAATGTTTATCCTATATCTATTCACATATTGCAACTAAGCTAGGGGAGCAAAAAAGGGTTCAGGAAAGGGATTAATGCTAGCGTACTCCATTCTGAGATGTGTATGATTATAGCTAACGTCATAGTAAAGTCTGCAAGTATAGCTGTTCATAAACTCACCTATACTGAACTGGGTAAAAGCCTGCTAGTAAAGTTAGTTTAGAAGACTTTAATCGGATGAGTACGTGGCTATGACCCACTAATAAATGATTAACACTAGCACAAGACAGATTTTTCTTCATTTGTGCATGAAAAAACATGGAACACTATCTCTCTCCTTGTCTCTCTATCTGTCTCTGGCTGTCTCTCTCTATTCCTCACTTTCTCTCTCTTTCTACCAATATGAGCTTAGAAATAAATACTGCAGAATCAAAGTAATCCTGAAGATTTAGAGGAATAACATATTCCTGACAAATTATCTATTGCTGTATTCGAAATAAAATTTTTAGAAATTTTGGCACATGGTATCTATAAAGAAAGAGCTGAGTCCTCATTCGTTTGCTTAAATAAAACGTTACTAAGTGCCTTCTATGTGCCAGGCATTTTTTATAAGGCAGTGTTTCTCAATCCCTAGTATACATTAGAATCTCATGGGAGGTCTGAAAACAAAATGAATGATACCTGGACCACATCTCTGACTGTATTCAGTATTTGCCTAGTTGGTTCTAATGAGCAGCCAGGGCTGAGAACCACTTAGCTAAAGGTAAAGGATATAGTTGTGAACATATGGACACAATTCCAGCTGCCATGCAACCATAGTTCTTGAAGTAAGAGTGGATCATACGGAGTGAAATTACTTTAGATACTGAGAAAAACTGTGATGAAAGCTGAACAGCTTGCTGTACTTGGAAAGGGAATGGAGGGGATGGAGCAGGACATTTTTGACTGGGCAATTAAGAAGACTTTATTTAAAAAGGTGACATTTGAACTTAGACCTAAATATCAAGAAATCCAGGCTTGCAAAGATCTGGAAGCAGAGTTTCATTGCAGGAGGAAACAGGTAGTGTAAAAGCTTAAGGTGAGATAACCTTGATGGAATTGAACAAAAGAAAAGAGGCCATTGAGATGAATGGTGTGATAGAGATGAGAGAGGCAGGTCAGCAATAGACCAGAAAGGCCCCCTAGGCCATGATAAATATTCTGAATTTCTAAATTAAAGGAGAGGGCATAGATAATTATAGTAGAGAAATGCCATAATTTGATTTACACAGTTATAGACCATTTTGACTTTGTGGAAAATAGACTGTTAAGTATGCAAGAGATTATTAAGAGACTTAAAGTGGTCCAGACCAGAAATGATGTGACTTGAACAAGAACGGAAGCAGTAGAGAGAGAGCAAGGAATGTTCTGAACACTGAAAAAATGCTGATAACTGTGAAGCTGGGTAATGAGCTTCACCGAGCTATTTTATTTTTATGTATGTTGAAAATTTCTGGAATAATAAGTTGTCTACATATATAAGATAACTTAGGAGTTGCTATAGGCATTTGAAGGAAAAAATTTTGACCTAGGAATTTCATATGCTTTTTAGTTTTATGAAGGGAACAGAACGACTTTCACAGATATGTGAGGAACTAAATAATTTTTGAATGATTTTAGACAGAATTTAGTAGATAGAAAGAGAAACAAAACTCAAAAATGGGAAAGTCAGGTGTAATAGTTTTTTCCTTACTCACTTTGGAGCTCGTACTTGAGGTTCGTATTGGATTACATGATGTTCAAACATTTGTGCAGCCTGATCTGACTTTGTCGTTAGCTTTTGTTGCTTTTCCTATCCCAGGAAATGTGTTTCTTATGACACATCCTGTAACTCACAATTTAGAAAGAATTTCTTGCCACATTAATGACTACTAAAATCTTTTAGGACTATCCCTAAAAGCTGGAAAACAAATCTCCTAGAAATTCATTTTTCTTAGTGTTCTCTCCTCACGATGGATTTATATCTCTACTGGTAGGATCAGAACTGTGGTGCAGCTTATATTCCAGTGGGGCTGGACCTCTGTAGCCTAGTTGTTCTGAGACACTTTGATTCCACTGGAACTGGTCCTATCAGAATGTATTTCTGGATGTTGCTTCAGTCTGTTAAAGTCCATTGAAATTTAATTTAGCAATCTTCTAATGTAATTAAATTAGAAGCATAATTCATTATTCTTTATATATTCATCATACTGGACACTTGATGGATGTGGCAGACTGGTACATAAAACCTGTTAGACTCAAAGGCCCCAACCTAACATTTAAAGTTGTATAAGTGAATCATTCTCACTCTGCTTTACAGGAGAGACATGGACTTCACTGTCTTCGTTCTGGTGATCTGCCCTGTAAACTAGATTATTCCAATCTACTGGGTATATGTTGTGATGCCAAATGTTAAGAAAGCATCGTCTATTTCCTTTTATAAAATTTTTTTATTATTATTTTTTTAGTGAAGACCACTTTGAAGTTTGCAGGAATTGAAACTTGAGGATTGTGAGAGTATATCAATAGCATTTTGGGTGTTTGGGATGATTGAAGTCATTACCTAGAGAGTTGTAAACGAAACTCTTTTGCATCTGTTAGGTTTATGTTGAATGACTCAAATTACTAATATTCAATCAAGAAAAATTACTAAGCCATCCCCTGGCTACTATTCAAACATGTAAATATTCCTGATTAACTATGATAAATATCAATATATAAAGATGTGTTTAGCTTTATTAACATATACGGTTAGCAAAATGTTTGATAATTTATCACACAACTAATAAAACATACACAAAAATTAACAGATTTTCTTTGATTTACTGATTTGCATTTTGTAAATTTTTTATAATGAACATCTATTACTTTTATAATCAGAAAAAATGATTTTAAAATCATATGTACGTATAATTTTGTGTATACTATCATTACAATTATGTTCAAAAAGCAAAGCATAAGAAAAACTGCAAAAAGTTAATGGCAGCATATTTTATAATGATATTAAACTCAATAAGTATTTGTTGAGTGAATTAATATATTTTCTTCTTTATATTTTATAATTTTGAATTATTCTTTGGTAATGAGCAAATGTTGCATTCTTCTTAGAAAAAAATCAATACAATGTAATGTTGGTGTTAGCCCATAAAAACTAATGTTGCCCTCCTCAGAAAACATATTTTATTGATTACTACAACCTAAAATTGTCAATAAAAATATTTTCTCTATTTATAATATACAAAGATTACTATCCAAATAATTGTATGTAAGTGTTGGCCTTGGTTTCGAACTATTGTTAGAATCTTTTATTCCAATCTACCTTTGTTATAGGTTATATGTTTAATCTTACATTGCTTTAAATATTTTAAAATAATGGGCTGAAAAATCAGAATATCCTGGTTTCATGTCATAGCTCAATGTTCTAGCTATGTATTTTTAGATATGTTAGCTCTCTATGGTTCAGTGTTCTTATGGTAATTGATCCATTGGTTTCTATGAGAATTAAATATGATTACTTAAATAAACTCAGGTGAATCATTTACCACAGTGCTTTGTATATAGGAAGCATTTAATATATGAAAGTGTAATTGTTTTTTATCTTTGTTTCTTAATAATATAGTATCTGGAACATAGCTCTAGTTCATTAAATAGATGTCAATTTCTTTGCCTTCAAAGGATTAACCTCAAACATAAAGCCAGAAACTGAAATCACAAATACCAGGTAGTTTTTAAACAGTGAGTATATATTGAAAAAACTCACGTGAGTGTATTCTAGAGTATAAACGAACTGTTTTACTAACATACATAGGTTGTACATTATAAAAGCAATGTTTTTAAAGATAAAAATAGTTCTCTTGACTTCTATCCATACTTAAGACAATGTGTAGTAATATTTTTGCAAATAACTAGGCACTAGCATTTGCTATAAAATTCTACTTCCCTGCCTCCCATATCTGCCATACTTTAACCTCGTAGGCCTTTAAATTTCACTCTTAAAATCTCTCATAGGTGCCCATTAGACTGTTAGATGGAGCTTGATATGCATAATTACGAAAAGTACAAGTGTTTTATAATATCAAAACTTATATACTTTGCACATGTTTAGTTCACCTGCATATCGTCAAAAAGAAATCTACTCAATGTTCAGACAGCTCTATAATTCTTTCATGTCTCCACATTGCTACAGGTTCCTGGTTCATAGTACCATAAGTACCATAATATGCACTACAGCATAGTCATTGAATTGGATGAATATATAAATAAATGAAGTTTTGAACCTTTCCTTTAAATAAAGTGAGATGGAATAATTCATTTTTACACAGACATCTATCCAACTTACTCTGAAAAAAGAAAGCAGACCACCCCACCCCAAAAGGGACAGTATATAATTGTAATGTGAATGTTTAAAAGCATATATTTGGTAGTCATGATCACTGAGCACTTCCCATGCATGGATTAAGGCAGTACGGTTAAAATTGTTGGAGGACCTCTATATTTGCAAACATATCGTAAAGATCAATTTTTCAAGAAATAAAATTATAACTTTAGTACAATCAGCTGTCAATGTATTTATCAAAGAACTCCAGTATCCAGGTGTGTACTAAATGAAACTCGGGAGCTTCTACATATTGTTTAATTCTTCAGTCACTATTTTCCCATAATATACAGTTAAAATCTAAATAATCTTACTCACTGGTTGATTTTAAGTCTAAAATATCTATACTGATATGGAATTATCTATGTTCCAAATTTTAAAGGATTTAATAGGGAGAGACAACTACAGCTTTAGTAGTATATGATTTATGTACTTGTGTAAACTGATGTTAACCTCAAGGCATTTAAAATGTTCTCTGTCCTCCAGGGTGAGTTTATTTAACAGGTTAATTTATTCTAATATTATATAATCAAAGCAGGATTCGGGCAAACTATTTTTGAACCGAGATTAACATAATGACATACCTTTATGTCTTATCAGCTCCCTACAATTATCAAATGTTCTAATTTAACTGACAGTCAAACAATACTGGGGACAATTATAACAATTCCAAAGTATTGTGAAAACATTATACTGCAATCTTGAGGGGGAAAAGTCATCATTCTCTCTTAAGGATATTAAATGATTTTCAGCTTAAAAAAACATACATCTAATAAGGATCGGTTTCTGTTTTATGTGAGGTTTCATGATGAAGTTACGATTTGCTACTATTTAATACGCATAGTTAGGAAAGAACGAAATTGAGCCTAGAATTGTCAAGCAAAGCAGGAACTGAGTGGCCAAAAATGTGTGGTCAGAGCTTTCCAAAGATGTTGGAACCCACTGCCCACAGCAGTGTGAGCTTTTGCAGGACCAGGCTGCCCCAGCCCCCCGCCTTTGCTCTACCTCCACAAACAGGGCAGAGCTAAAGAGGGAGAGTAGAATTTCTCTCAGGTTTTGCTTCAGAAAATAGTCAAAGGACAAAACTAGAAGCCAATTTTGTTTTGAGGAAAAAAAGGAAAAAAAATAACAACTAGTACAAAGACTTATGTTGCAGTACTTACTTTTTCCAGAGAATTTACTCCTCATAAAAATCCAGGATGGTATGAGGAGCATGTGTATGTATGTGGGGGTGAAAGGTCGGGGTGATGAGCCAGATGAGACTTTTAACTTGTACTTTCACCACAGTTGTAATTAAGGCCATGGCCCTGAGCAAGCTAAGGGTAGCCTCTGTGCCCTCAGCTCTTCATATCAAATGGTTATTTTTTAATATTTCCTAACTGGTTCCCTATAAAAATAAAAAGGAGGTTGAGGAAAATGACTTGTAATATCATTTCCAGGGCTTAAATATTCTTGTTACAAGTAGTTTTTAAAATACGAGAAGAAAATGCACCAAAATAATAAAAGTGATCACATTAAAGAAACTAAACCCTCTGTAATATTTTCCTTTTTAACTACTGTACAAATTTTCTGTAATTCACCTTTATATCAAGTTCATGCACAAAATATCAAGGTATAAAACACTATAATTGATTAATATTGAAGTTGTGTTTTCTCAGTAAACAAGTGCACTATTTTTAATTATTATTTTAGAAGGGATAGTTATGCATACTGTGAATGTTTTAGTTGAGGGGATTCTTTTCCTGTGAGCATAAAATAATTTAGAGGCGCCCTTACAGTCCTACAGAGACGTCTGGAGTCTGCATCAGGGTTCCTGCCCCTCTCCTGGAAAGCACTTTCTATGCCCTCCCTCTCAAGACTGCTTAGCAAAGCAACTGAGAACTCAGTATGTGCTGGTTTTATATCACCCACCACTTTGTCTTCTATTGTAATTAATTATGTATATGTATCATTTTCCCCAGCCTAAATCATAAACACAAGAACAGGAAGCTGTTTTATTATTTACTTTTGCATGTTTTTCATTTCTATCACAGAATATTGAACACAGGTATCCCATAATATAGATTTGTAAAGTAATTGAAAGATACTCATATCTCACCTTGTATTTTTCCTACATGATAGCTAAATTATATTTTATTAATTAAATTTAAATTTTAAATATTAAAGAAGTGTGCCATACTATAATATATCCATCTCATATTATAGTAATCTGAAGGGAATAAACAAAAGTAATTTTGATATATTAATGATGGAAAAAGCATTTATTTTTATGTGAAAAATAGCTTAACTGGTATAGTAATACTTCATATATACATTCATATAACAAATAGTTAATACATAATGCCTATTACATACTAAAAATTTTAGCATGGAAATAAGAGTAAGTAAATAGAATGAATTTTCAAAAGCTTATAGAACTACCAGAGAAAGAGCTATCCAAAATATCCAAAACAAATATTATATTTTCATGTGTCTGAATGTAGTTTTAAATACAAAACCATTTTTAGATAGTTTGAAAAATAAAATTATAAATAACATCATTTTTCTTTTTTGAAAAGCTATATTTTGATATGACAAATATTCTTTTCACTATAGTTTAACACAACAAAATCAAAATAAATAATATAAAGGTAAACTTATATAAAGAATGATGTAAAATATGGTAAGACTTTTTAATTTTTAAGTTAAAAAATTTGGCATACACATGGAAATTCGAAATAATAATTATCAAGTGCTAATATTTTTATATTATTATTAAATAAGAAATGTATGGTAAAATGTGTAGAATGTGTAGAAAAATTAGAAAAATCAGCCACACTAAAATGATGAAATAAATTTCACTGTATTCATACAATATAGATATTAAAATCTGTATATTCTTATATTCATTTTATGAAACTGTGAATATAGTACATACATCATGCTATTCTGTAAACTTTTTTCATTAAAAATGTATTCTTCACATTTTCTGTAAGTAAACATTCAAAAACATAATTTTAATGGTCATATAGAATTCCATGTTATGTATGAATCACAATTAATTAACCATTTCCCTATTACTGGGAATTTGCATTTTTCAACATTTGCAGTAATTACAATGCTATAAGTACCACCATACATAAATCTATAAGCATTATTTATTTAAGGTAAATTATTATATATACTTCATTGAAATCCGAAAGAATAAATTTATAAGTTATTATATTCTTGATGATTCAAAATAAATCACCATATTTATTGCAATACAGAATAAGACAGTAAGTACTTGGTCGAGTTTCAAAATATCTGAGCTGAAATCCTGGTAGCATCAACCATTAGCTGGGTGATCTCAGGCTAGTTATTTAGTATTTTTCAGACATAATAATTCCTCTGTGAAATGAGTGCAATACTAGTATCTATTATATAGTTTATGAGGATGAAATGAGAAAATCACACAAAATGTATAGCCCCCGGTCTTATAAGAGTACAAAATAAATAAATATTAACTTTACATTAATGATGTCATTTTACCATCATAACAATTATAGCAGATACCAAGCACTGCCATATAATATATAAAAATGAGATTGAAAAAATTCATGTTAAAAGTTATTTTATGTAATAAATACATATTTATATATAATGTATAAAGTATAATGTATACTTAAAATATATGCATTATATAAAAATATGTGTATGTATAATGTTGCCATAAATTATACTAAGAAATTTGAGAAGACTAAGGGCATATATTTCCAAAAGATTACTTTGTTATTCTCACCATTGTATACTATGTCACCAATTTATCACTCTTTATAAAAGCATTGTCTTAAAGAGAAGCCCCTACAAAAGACCCCAAATAACTAAAGCAATCTCGAGAAAGAACAAAGATGGAGACATCAGTCCTTCTGATTTCAAACTGTATTGTGAAGTTATAGCAATCAAAACAGTATGATATTTGGCATAAAAACAGACACATAGATCAATGAAACAGAACAGAGAAACTAGAAATAAACCCACAAATTATGGTCAATTAATTTATAACAAAGGAGAAGAATATGCAACAGGGGAAAGAATAGTGGAAAACTGGATAGCCATATGCAAAAGAATAAAGCTGGACCACTCTCTTACATAATGTACAAATGCTGACTCAAAATGTATTAATGACTTACATGTAAAACCTAAAATTCCTAGAAGAAACCATAGGCAGCAAGCTTCTAGTCATAGGTCTTGGGAATAACTTTTTGGATTTGACAGCAAAAGTAAAGGCAATGAAAGCAAAAATATACAAGTGAGACTACATCAAATTAAACAGCTCCTGCACAGAAAAGGAAACATTGACAAAATGAAAAGAAAACCTACCAACCAAATAGGAGAAATTAGTGGCAAATCATGTATCTGATAAGTGTTAATATCCAAAAATATATAAAGAATATACAACTCAATAACAAAAAATTTAAAAATATAATTTTAAAAAAAATAGGCAAATGATATGAATAGACATTTTCCCAAAGAAAACATACAAATTGGCAATAGGTAGATGAAAAGTACTCAGAATCACTAATCATCAGGGAATTCAGTTCAAAATTACAATGTATTTTTTTAAAGATCCTCATTTGGTAGCATTCTATTTGACCCATAGACCAATAGGAGTGCTCACTGGGACTGACTGAGCCAAAACTCTGATAGTGATTTGGTTTTGATAGAATATGAACACTTCTAGGGTAGAGAATAAGCTTAAGTTATTTCTTTCTTTTTGGCAAGCATATAGTAGACAATTAATACTTGTTGAATAAACAGATGCACAAGTCAAATAATAAAACATTAATTTTACAACTTTCATTTTACAAAGTTCAGCAGTAAAGTATTGAATGATAAAATGTACAAGTCACATTGCCTATAACATAGACCCGAAGCCACATTTTCTTTCTCTGTGCTTCTAACCTACTTGGTGAAACTGAGGTTGGGGAAATGAGAGATACAACTATGAATTTATTAGTGAAGTCCAAGAGAAAATAGACTTCACATTGAATACACCCAGTCTATTAAATGAGGAAGACCTAATTCATTAAAAATTTAATAGTTTGATCACAGTTGAAAAGCTTTAACCAGATACATTATATTATTCATTTTTATATTTCTGTTAAATGGCTCCTGTGAGTATACTGAATGTTGAAAGTTTTAATGAACTTAACCATTTAAAAATGAAATGACATTTTCCCACCAGCAATCATGCTTATCATGAAAACATATTCACATCATCTGCCCCTAATCAAAGGAATTGGAGACGTTAAAAAATGTGAAAGTGGAGGCTGCTGCCCATTTATATATGGTAAGAAAGAAATCATCAGGTATATGCCCAAACAACTTTTCAAGTCTAGCTGAATTTAAAACATAGTTTTCATTGACTACATTGTTCTCCTCAAGCAAGCAGATACTCCACAGGCAAAGCAAGGCATAATACATTTCAACTTGTCCAAATTATAATAGACCATAAATAAATATAAAATATATGGAGCTCCTTTCAAATCAGGATAATCCTCAAAGAAAGGGTTCAAAACACCTTAGTTTTGACAAGAATAATAAATGTCTATTTTCTAAGGAAAATCAGGACAAGTCGGGATAGAAAATTTAAAAGGGCATACATAATAAATTACACACATATCAAATAGTTACAAGAAAATATGGCTAAAAAAAAGGAGATAAAATGATGAATAGAAATTTAAGTAACTGCTGACATGTATTTAAAAAGTTTAAATACTGCAAATACTTAAGCGGAACATGTAGCAGCGAGGATTCTACCCACAATAAATCAGACCTATTTGATTATCATATCTTATTTTGAGTTCCATCACTTAAAAGAAATGAGAAATTTTAGAAAATATTTAGAGAGAAATTCCAAAACACATTAAGAATTATAAAGAGGGCTTCTGAGGAATAATATTTTAAATGGCCTATTTTAGAGTAAAGAAAATGTCTTATTAATCTATACATAACTTTTATTTTGTGGATAGTGAAAAAGTTACAACAGCAATGAAGGGTGTATAAGAAAAGAAAGTTTTATGTTGCAAAGTAGAAAATTCTAAGAGAGAAGATCATTAAAAATTAGACTTGACTGTCAAAGATGATTGCACAATTGCCAGAGTCTCTAAAGATGGGATTTTCATTTGGCTAAAGTACATCAGGTCTCACCTGAAGGCAGTGGAATAAAGTGAATGGCATACAAAGACACCTAGTACTTTTACAATGGGTAACGAAATAGAGATTAGGCTAGGAAATTGGGCTTCAGTATTAATTAATATGTGAAAGGCTGGAAATGATGTATGAAGAATACTAGAAAATTAGAGGTCTACGCTCATTACTCTGGATCTGAACAAATTCGAAACCTTACATTAATACAATAACATGATTGCAGTTAAGAATGGACCATTGGCTTGAGAAAGTAATTTGGTTATTCATTTGTATTCCCTAAATGATTTCATTGAAAGACAATGGCTGACCTACCTCTTTCAAGGTATTCCCATTAAAATTCCAGGAGTTTCTTAATATAATGTACAGCTTACAGGTTGAAAATCCACCAAAGTCACAACAGCTTAATGACAGAAAGGAACAAGTTTAGCATATTTGGGACAGCCCAGAAAGCCAGGGAAGCTCAAGGAAAGATAACTCATAAGGAAAGGTAACCAAAGACATGTTAAAAGACTAGCCTTCCAAAGTAGCCTTTTCAAAAATAAGTTTGATAAGACATATGTTCCTGGAAAAAAAATTTAGACTTTTTTTTTATACCGTTGATATTTAAAATTATAAAATCATGATTTAGAAGAAAAACTTTGTGCATATTAAGCAATTTGAAATTATGATTTATGCAGCATTCCAGTTACATTCAAGCCACTGTGCTAAGAATTATAGAATATAAAAGTACGAATATACTGAATATTTTTAGAGCAGGTATGGTCTTAAAAGTACATAATTTATTAGCAACCCATGCCATTTATAGAGTGTTCAGTAACTCTGTTAACTATCCCTCAGTTCTTGCTGATGATACATCTCTAAATCTACAGAATGAAATCAATAAACAGGAGTGCCTACATTGTGGAGTTTTAATGTTGAAACACATAATAAATTCTCAGAGCTATCTTCCCTAAAATGTTTATAGTTAAGGAGTTACCAAGTTTCAGAAACACTTCTGTAATTGACTAATCTTTTACCAAGGCAAATACTGCAGACTCTCCTGTCAGTCAATCTAATGATTGTGTTTCAAAAAGATGCCAGGCCTGGTTATTTACTGAAACAGGAAAAGATAAGCTTAAAATCTAAGAAGATAGAATCCTCAATTTACACCATAATGCCAGTTGCATATGTCCCTTCTACCTGTTTTATTTGAACCAAATGTTCACAGATGTCCTCTAAATAGTGAACACAAATTTTTAAGAATGCTATGGGTCACGTTCTGGTAATCTTCAGGTGGAAAATTGCAAAGAGGAAGAATTTGTGACAAGAGTCTTGATTCATCTTACAGAACCTAAAGAGTTCAACATTCTTTTTCAGAATTTTCTTTCTTTCCCTTCTCTCCTTCCTCTAGGCAATCAGAACTGAGCACTTAAATATACCTTTATATTCGTCAGCCCGATTGAATGACATAAAATTCGTGACTCCGTAGTAAGTTCTAAAATGTTAGTTTTAAAACTTAAAGAGAAGTTGTCCTTCAAAAAATATTACCAAAATACAAATTTCACTATCTTGATTTTTTAAATTTATTTTTATAGCAATAGTATGTTAAAGTATAGATTTTAAAACTGCACATATTTAAAGTGTACAGTTTGATGACTTTTGACAGGTATGCACATCCATGGAACCATCACCACAATCAAGACAAACATTTTCATGACCCCAAAATTTCACAATCCATCATGTGTCATTTCTACTCCCCACCTCATCTCAGATAGCCACAGATCTGCTTCTGTCATGTGGTTTAGTTTGTCTGCATTTTCTAGACTTTTATATATGGAAATAATGCTCTTGCACTTTTTAAAAATTTAATTTGGCTTCTCTCACTCAGCACAAATCTTTTGAGATTTAGCCATTTTGTTACACATATCAATATCGTCAATAGTTTGTATTCTGCATGGATATATCACAATTTATTTATCCTTTCACCTACAGATGGGCTTTTGAGTTTCTCTAGCTTGGGTTTTTTTGTTTGTTTTGTTTTGGTTTGTTTTTGTTTTTAACAAGAGGCATCCATGAATACTCGTGAAAAAGTCTTTGCATGAACAAATTATTTTCTCTTGGGCAAATGTCCAGGAGTGCTATGGCTAGTCATATAATAGATATATGTTTAACTTCTCATGAAAATGTCCAACTGTTTTTGCAAAGTGTTTTTTACCATTTGCATTTGCACTGGCAGAACATTAGTGTTCCAGTTGCTGTACATCTCTGCCAACACTTGTTATGTTGTCTTTATAATTTCAGCTAGTAGGACAAGTGTGTAGTGGTATCACATCTTTTTTGGACTTGTTTGGCATTAATATAAATCCTTTTTATTTTTTATTAAAAATTATTGGGGTGATATGATTAATGTCATCAAATAAGTTTCAAGTGTATAATTTGACAGATATCTATATATCTATATAGATATATATATACAGATATATATGTATGTATGTATGTATGTATGTATGTATGTATGTATCTATCTATCTATCTATCTATCTATCTATCTATCTATCTATCTATCATTGTGTGTTAATCACCCAGTTAGATTTCTTTTTATTTTGGGCTTTTTTTTAAAAATTGCATTTGCTATTTTTGGTACATGGTTTGTTTTCTTTAATTTTTAAAGTTATAACCACTACCATGATTAAGATACAGAACAATTCCATTACCCTAAGAACTCTCTCATGCTGCCTCTTCAAAGTCAAACCTCCCACTAGCCTTAAGCCCTGGCAATCTTGATCTCTGTCTTCGTAGTTTTGCTGTTTCCAAAATGTCATTTAAATGGAATGGACAAGTAGTTTTTGAGTCTGGCTCATTTTACTTAACATGATGCATTTGAAATTCATTTGTGTTGTATTTAGCAATAGTTCATTCATTTTTGTTGCCGAGTAATATTTCTCTTTCTACACACACACACACACACACACACACACACACACACACACACACAGCAAATTTTGATTATCCATTCACTAGTTAAAGAATTTGTGTTGTTTCCAGCTTTTGGAAATTATAACTCAAGAACTCACAATAATTAAAAATAAATCAAAATTAAATAAACAAACAAATACATACACGCAGTCAAAAGATTTGAAAGGTCACTTCACTAAAGAAGATATGCAAGCAACAAATGCACAAAAAGACAATATCAACTAGAGGAAATGCAAATTAAAGCCACAACAGACACCACTACCTATCTATCGGAATCACTAAAATTAGAAAAAGTATTGATAGAGCTATGGACCAAATGCAACTCTCATATTTCTGCTGGTGAGGGATATGGAATGATATAGCCACTTTTAAAAATAGTTTAGTCAAGAGAAAAGCAAACATATTTTTATACACAGTCCTGTACATGAATGCTCATAATGGCTTTCCTTGTAGTACTGCTTTTTGTAAAAACACCCCAAATATCCATCCTCAGATGAACAAACAACATGTGGTTCCACTATTCTAGTGGAGGCACCGGAGTATAAAATAGCCACTTTTTAAATTGTAAGTGTAATACTTAAAAACTAAAGAGAATATTCTATAGGGCCTATTATCCCACATTATCGAAGTGATGAATAAGAGTTATATTGAGTAAAGGGCCATCCCTTTTTTACTATAAAAGGAAATAAGTTTCAGCATCTTACCTATATATCTGTATCCTTCTTCACCATCTACTATGGGTCTCAGCCAAGTTGACCTAAGTCGCATATTATTCTGCACATGGGCACCTTGAGGAGGATAGAGTGTAAATAGCATTTCAATTGCATTGGACTTCTTGATGAGTTGAGAATATTTTTCATGGTCTTCTGTATAAAAGAAAGAATATCAATTTTTAAAAAATTTTAGACATTTTTACAAAATTTCTAAAATGTTTCTGTTAAGGGATGCAAATTAACAAGATTTAATAATTTGAATACTAATGGATTGATGGCATGAGTTTTCTATAGTCAAATATACTTCAACAAAAATCTTACTGTTTAGATAATTCCTAGAAATGATTAAGAAGTGAAGGCTTTACTAATAGCATCTTCAAATACTATCAGTTTAAAGCAATGTTAATAGTTATAGAAAAAAAGTAAGATAACGAATATCATTCACATTCTATGCACTATAACATAACCATAATATTTTTAAATTGCCATTAATGAAATAAAATTAACCAGGAAAATATATTGAGTAATATAGAGTTCCATAGACTAAAGTTGTTGAAAGAATTAATATTCCTAGGCTATGGTCTTTAAGAAAATATAATGCATATGCAAATGTTTATATAGTATTAACTGTATGCAAAGAGTTTCCCAAGTGCTTTGAAAACATTAACACATTTAATTTTTTAAAGTGTATTTCCATAAGGTAGATCCTATTATTATTTTCATTTCATGTGAAGAATTTGAGGCCCATATAAATTAAATAACTTGCCTAAGTCTTATAGACTGTAAATGATGCAATTAAAGTTCAGATTATCTAAGGAAGTTCTTACTTGTAAACAAAAGCTTGTTTACTAAACATGACCTGCATTAACAAGTAGATGAGACAACTGGACTTAAAAAATAATTTGAATTATAGAGTGAAAAATCTTTGGTTCCCTTGGACTTCCAGTTTGTAATTTCAGTTTTTAGATGATAAACTAGTATCATAAAATTCAATAAGGCAGTCTCTTATACAGTTCATTCAAAGTAATTATACCCAGAACCATTTTAAAGAAGAGTGAGATTCTAATGTGAATCTCCATCAATAATTCCATTACATTGTCCTTCCTTCCTCCCTGCCTTCCTTCCTCCCTCTCTTCCTTCCTTTCTCCCTTATTTTCTTTTATTTTGTTAATATATTTTGTGGTACATTATAAGACACTACGACATAATGAATAAATAATGAAGAAAGCAGATTCGTTGGTGGCCAAGGTGCCAGGTTTTAATCTATTGCCTCAGACTAAATCTATCATTTATTGTCCTGCTTGTGAGACTAGAAAAGTTCTCCTTTGCCAAATGGCACAATTTTAAGCATCTTTCATGGAGGGTAATGTAGGGAAGTAACAAATGAAAGGGCTCTTCCTAACTCTGGGTGCTTCTCCCAGTTGGCTCCTACAGTGCATTGTGGCTAGCAGTATAGGGTACCTCCTGGCATGCTCATGGTACCCCATAAGGCTCCCTGCCCAACACATACACACACACACTGGGGGCTTTCCAGTGAGTTTAGTGGTACAAACTTCCCCCTTAATGAGTTCTCAGTAGGTTCCATATTGCAACACCTACCTATGGACTGTTGCCCCAGAACTCCAGAAAGTGGCTTCCCTGTGAATTCTACTAGCATGCTATCTCAGTGAGCTTCTCTGTCGTTCACTGAGTCACAGCTATGCCCTCTCCAAGAGGATATGGATCCCAGAGGGAGGGGAGGAGGTAGGGGACACTCTTTAAAATTTGTTCTTTCCTTAGGTGCTCTGCCTCAGATGTAGGGGTAGCAGCTCCTCCCTATGTCTGCTCTTCTCAAATCTTTAGGGTTCTTTTTATCCCTTAGTTGCCAAGCAGTCACTCTAATCATCGTCATAGTTAATAATTCTCTATATTAAACTTTTCCTGCACAAATAACTGTGTAGTTTCTGTTTCCTAATTTGACCCTGACTAATAGAGACAGATCTGGGCTCTAAATCTTGAACAACCACTAACAGCCTGTGAATTATTAGACAAACCAATTTATTTCCAGGTGATAACATTCACATTTGGATTACTTTTAGGATTAAGTTATACAACATACATAAAACATCTATAGCACCACATGTATATGTACTAAGTGAGTATTATTAGTTTTTATTTAGTATTATTTCAATAATAATAAAAAGTACGAGAGTCAGGAAATAATACGTAGTTGCATCTTTTGGTAATAAACATCTTAGACAGTTTCTGCCTCTTTTTATAGGGGAAAGTTCAAAATTACTCCCTTCTAACCAAACAAAAAAAATCTTTGCATATGCTCAGATATCACACATATATATAATTCTAAATCTTCCTTTCTCATATGTCAACAGAAGAAGGGAATCTGGGAAGCTAGACTATTACAAGACAGTACGGAAGAATAAATCCTGCTTCGGTTTTTCAGGGTTATGTCCATTATTTTTAGGAAAGCACTTTATTTTCCATAAAGGTAAATATTTTCATTTCAGGGAAACTTAAGTGTTTATACTAAAATATAGGAAGTAGTAGATATCAAACTCTCTCTTACTGAAAGACTTAGTGGAATCACATGAAGTCGTTGGAGTGTTAAACACAGATAACGTGATATAGTGATAACTCTACTATCAGACACACATTGAAGGTTTTTACGTCAGAGTTTTGCTAGTGCCATTTACCATTAGGTACACAAAAGGAGCCTTGGAACTTATACAAAAAAGGCATTATGGTTTTTGAATGATTGTACCTTCCTTTATAAGATCAGAGTTGATTAGAAATAAGCATTTTTTTAATTTAATAAAACATGTGGCTTGTAAAACATGTTCTCTTCTTTTTATGTTATTACACATATCATCCCAAGATAAAAATAGAAATTTAACTTTTATTGCTGATATTGATCATTTTTGTTATTTATGGAGCACCTTCCTTTTAATACACTGCTAAGTCAATATTGCCACATTGGATTTAGATGTAATAATTCTGTTGTCAGAACTCAGAAGATTAAAAGTTCTTCCTTACCTTCTTCCTCAAGCCATATATGCAGTAAAAAATCTGAAGATCTCAGATATATGTATCTGGATCTAGTTCTGTGGCAAAAGCTCACAAGAAATTTCCATAACTCTCTAGCATGCTCTCCCGTTGAGAGTTTCTTCCAGTCTTTTTAAATCCTTCCGCTGTCCCTGTGTAACCTGATGTTTAGCATTATGTTTTCTCTCACAAAAGCAGCAACTCATACTTTTTGTGCAGGCAGTTTTCTGATGTCGGTCTTCTCTACAAGGACTTACTTTATAGAAGCTATGGAAGAGTCACCCAGGAAAACCACTATGTGTTAATTGATTATAACCTCTTAGTTTGCTGATGTTGTAAACTAGCATAAACTCTCACAGCGTGACCTCTTTAGCCATCTCGAGTTTCCCCTCCCTCTCAGATTAATGAGGCTCATTATGCTTAACATTCAGTGTAGGTGCTGAGTTTTGAGAGAGCCTGAGGCTGTTCTTCCCTTCCTCTCTCAAACAGGTAGCTATACTATTGAGAGCTCACTTCTTCCCTCTTGTGCAGCCTCAACTTGAATATGTTTAAGGCAGTGGTTCCCAGAATTGTACTTCAAAAAGTGCAGTGATTAATAAAGGTATAAATGGGGTTTTAATCATTGAGTTTATTTATGTTTGGCAAATATTTTGGTTATTTTAACAGTACTTTGTGGTTTTAAAAGCATTGCATATTTATGCTAAGAAATTTTTGAAATATAAAAAAACATAAGGAATCATTATTACTCTTAATATTTGCCAACTCTAATTCCATAGGCATGGTTTTCATTCTCCCACATTCCATAAGAAACCACTACAGAGCATAAGTAGTTAGTTAATAGGAAACTTGGTAGCAAATCGTACTCAGAACAAATAAGTATGTAAAATATTTGCTATAAAAAACAGTAGACTGAGTACCAACTTTTAAAAAATAAATAAAATATTATTAAAAATTCGGGACTAGACAAAGTTGTCAGCTTTACATTCTGATTAAAGATAATAAAAAGAAAGATTGCCTATTATTACAATTGTGTATAATTATTTTTACAGGATATTTTAACATTAAGAATGCATACGAAACAATCTCAGATGAAAGAACAGTACTTTACACTGAATGATGAGAACCTTGAGCTTCTAGGATTTTTTTAAAGTGTGAATTTCTTCCTAAGAAGCCTGCCCCCAACACAGATTCTAGCAGACACACAATACTTCCGAAGGGCATATGTGCAAATTCTTACGTTCAGTATCAAGTCTATGAGCGAGAGTTAGGTGGCTAACAAAGCTTTATTAGTGATCTTGGGGTATTAAACTGGAATGAGAGGTCTTGTTATTAAAGGCAATTATCAATAAGTATTTACACGCATGGGTAGAAATACCCTAATATTTTACCTTAGCTTGGTCTGCACTATTATGTAACTAAATATATATAGTCTCCATACAAACAAAAAGTTCACAGGCTAAAAACAATGGCGACAGGTAATGGAGGTTTTCTTCTATTGTGAATAGTATGTGTTCATTAAAATCTTCACCTATCTTTCATGGACCACCGACCAGTCACATGAAGTTTTTAGTATGGGGTTATCAAATGTGAGTTTAAACAGGTGGTCCAATAATCTATAACCTACTATAAATAACCAATTTCTAAATGTTGTACTTTTATTATCTTGTCACTGTTTAGTTACAGTAGTTTATGCTGCACTCATTTTCTTTGATTTAAAATAAGTGAATGTCATACTTTTTTGTCATGTTAATTTTATCTAAGATTTTTCTATTTATTAGTAAATTTAAAACAAGGATACCAATTTATCAGCATGAAAAATTACATGTCTTGAATAAAGCAAAGTGAATTTAGAGCATCCTCATTTGTAAGTTAGTAATATTTTCTTTTATAAAGATAATTGAAAAAGGAGGGAAACATTGAGATTCAAAATTATTGGGAACAATGATTAAGAAGGCAGTTAAACAATATGCCACTGGCTGGTATAACCAGTAAGCATAAATGCAAGGACAACTGATCTCATATTACAATTAAATACTGACATCACTTAATTTAAAGAAAAACTAAAATGCTCATTAACATTTGACCAAGAGTAAAAAATGCGAAATAAGGACATAAAAGTAAAAATTCATTAAAGTATAGCAAATATTTCTACTTTTAAATCCCCTGAATTCATGAAAACAGGTACATGTTGTAAATTTTTCCAGGATGTTCTTCACTATAATTCAAAGGTTAAGTATATGAAAATTGTGTCCTTCAAGCATACTCTTATAAGCCCAGTCAAAATTCTAATATGAAATAGAAATTTAGGGAACTGTAGCCATTTGATTGTCCAATAATTAAAGTGCAGTTATTTCAAAAGATTCACTTCTTCAGTGGAATAAATATATAGAGTTCATAAAGAAATATGCAATTATTAAAATTTTATTTCCATGTTGATTTTTTCCTTTTTATACTCATAAAAGTAAACACATTTTCAAGTGTTTGATAATGAAAGCTTAAAAGAAAAAAAAAAAGCTTAAAAGATTTTTCCTTTTTTGTCCTCATAGAATTTAGAAAAAAACACAGATCATGTTACTATACATTAAGGAAATCTTATAGCTACAGAAAACAATAAATATGTTTGGTTAATAATTCCAATATAATTATAAAAATTCCTTCGGAGAGATATTTCTTTTCTTCTAAAAACCCCTATGTGTGTGTTTATGTGTGTCTCTGTACTGGAAGCAATGCAAACATTTTCTTATAAATGATTATAGTATTATGATTGATATTAAGCACTCTACTTTAAAAAGATGCCCTTCATTTTTCTCTGAAAATCTGAGTCTCAGGACAGCCAGATTAAATCCATTAACATTATTCTACTCTGACAGACTAAAGACAAATGCTTCTTTTCATCTTACTTTAAATGCTCTCACTTTGAGAAAATACAATAGCACAAAAAATTCTTAAATCTTGAGAACACAGTGGCAACTTTTATGGGCTCGCCATACAGAATTCACAAGATATTTCTTTTCACTTTGCTTGGAAGACTATTTTAATTTTTAAAAATGAATTTTGAATTATTACCCAATCCTTCTGTTATTCTTTCTACAGATTGCCATTCTTTTGGTCATTTTCTTTTATGTATGCATATTCTTAAGGGCCAGAGGAAATCAAACCAATCTTTAGGCTATTCTTTGATAACATCAATTTTAAAAAGTATATTGTGGAGATAGTTGGAGTTATGCAGTTCAATATTTTAAGTACTACTGTTCCATGTTATCTCAATTTCTTAGCCAAAAAAAAAAAATTCCAATAATTAGTAGTTGACTATCACAAGTTTAGCTATATAGCTTTATATCTGCCTGCCATACAAAAAAAATATTATCAAAACATCCAAAGATTTACCTTCTCTTTCATGTACTAAGACTCTATATTCAGAAGGCAAAAATAATGCCATGCTGGTTTATACACTAAGAAAAAAATGAACTCCAAATAAGTGAGATTCTTTCCTGATGTGTTTTCCAAGTGAATACCAAATAAATATTTTTTAAACTATTTTATGTATTCATTTTTAAACAATAATGATGTCTTTTAGAACTGAACCATCCTCTAGCTTTTTGGAATTCATTTGCCAGACTAATTCAGATTTTTTAATACCATTAAAGAGATCTATAATTCGAGGCTTGTATGATGATTATAGAAAAGTTAAGATTAATCTAAATTCTTTCTGAAACAAGGTTGGGTAAAAGCTAATTAATAAATAGAAGAATTTACTTATTACAAATGTCCAATTTCCTGGCTTGATTTATTTATAGAGATCAATAGGTAATACTATCTCTGGTAAAAGATAGTATAAGAAATGCAAGTTTTTCTCTCCTCTTTTGATGTCCCCCCAAAAACATTGTTAAATCTATCAAAAACTAAATATAGATACATCTAGTGAAACACAAAAATCCCCACAATCTCTAATAATCTTGAAGAATACTTGACAGAAATGATAAAATTCAGACTGAAATGAGAGAGAATGCCTAGAGCTGACACAAACTTCCTCAGATCTCAGACAGGATACAGATATGTCTAAAAAGAAGAATTGCAGTTCTGAAGGACACCTTCAGAGACCTTTGGGGGGAGTAACAAGACCTGCGTATATTGATGAAACATTGGAGAAGCAGGAAATGTCACTGAGAAACCCAGTCCATACCACACCTCAGAATGGAGCCAAAGGAAGAAAGATTCATGTCTGTCTCACATGAAAAATACATTCAACCGCATCCAATGTCCCCTCTAAAGTCTCTTACAGTGTCAAGTTACAGAGTCAAGTCAAAATCCAAAAATCTCATCTGCTCAAAAGTTCCAAGTCCCATCATCTAAATCAACTAAATCTTGTATGTATAAAGCTCTCGGTATAATCCATCCTGGGGCACAATTCCTCTCTTCCTATGGATCTCTGAAACTTAGGAACCAGTGGTCTACTCCCAAAATACAACAATGTAACAAGTATAAGATAAAAGTTAAGGCATTTCCATTCAAAAGTAAGAAAATGGGAAGAAAAAAGGAGAGTATTTAAAATCCAACTAGATAAATTCCATTAGATTTCAAGGGTTGAACATAATCCTCTGTGGTTTTCAGCTCTGCCCTATGAATCATCTCTCCTTTTGTTCCTTCTATTTTCGAAAAGGGTCACATGACTTTATAGCAGAGATTTATTAGTCTGTTTCCTGCCTACACACTTTTGACCAGTACCCTTCTTTCGTTTCACACTCTCTCTATCCTTTTTGGCCCAAGCTTGAAGTATTCTGCTGCTATAAACTTCTTAAAAATCGTGCGCATTCTAAGGAGATTCACTCCATTAGACAAGAGGCTTTTCTACATATCTTTCCTGGAAAATTTCATCTCCATTCTTGACTTCTGCTTAGATGACTGGAAGGTTCTAGGAGTCACACATTTTTTTTTCTCTCCATTAAAAACAAAAACAAACAAACACAAAAACTTTTGTGTTACTGAATTCTCTTTTTATTTTCTGTCTGACACGTTAGTAAAATGTTGTCTAGCCACACTCTCAGCTTCTTCTCTGCAGGGCTCCCCAGTCCCCTGGCTGCATACCAGTATCTGTCTGTGGCCTGTTAGGAACCTGGCTGCACAGCAGGAGATGAGCTGCAGGCAAGTAAGCAAAGCTTCATCTGTATTCGCAGCCGCTCCCCAGCACTAGCATCACCACCTCAGCTCCACTTCAGATCATCAGGCATTAGATTCTCATAGGAGTACCGGTCCCTGGTACCAAAAAAGGTGGGGGACTGCTGCTCTATAGCATGTTCTCCTGATAGTGGACATTTTAATTTTAGTATCTCTCGCAATCTGAATCAGTGAGAATTTCCCAAATCATCTAGTTCTGGTTCCTTTTTGTTTAGCATGTCTTCTCTCAATTTATTCTCTTGCATTTTACTAGAGCAAAAGTAGGCTGCATAGTCAACTCTTTGCTTGGAAATCGCCTCAGCTAAATATATTCATGGTCAAAGGTTACAAATTCTACTTCCTGCATAACTGTAGGACACACTTCCACCAAGCTTTTGGCCACCATAGAACAAGGCTTTCTTTTCTCTTAGTTTCTAATAACATAATTTTATTTCCTTCTGAGCCTTGAATAGCAGTATCTTTAACTTTCATATTTCTACTAACAGCCTCTTTGTGATTTAGGTTTTCTCTGCCATGTTCCCTACTTCCTTCTGAGACCTTATTGGCAGAATCATTAATGTCCATAATTCTACTAATGGTCTGTTCAAGGCAATCCTGGCTTTTTCTATTAAAGTCCACAATACCCTCCAAAACTTCACATACAATCCAATTCTACACTTTTAGATAACTTTTATTAGTCAGTGCTCAACTAGAGAGACAGTATCAGTAGGAAATACATATTAAGAGATATATTGCCAGAATTGACTTATACAATTGTGAAGACTGGTTAGGCAAGTCCAAAATCCACAGAGGAAGGCATCGGGAAAGGCAAGCTGGAATTTTGAGGCATAGTCTGAAGTTACTCTGCAAGAAGAATTTTTCTTTTTCAGGGAAGCCTCAGCTCTGTTTTAAAGCCTGTCAATGAATTGCATCAGATCTGCATGATTATCTAGGATATCGCCTTTACTTCAGTCAATATACTATGCACTTCAGTCACATCTAAAAAATACCTTTGCAGCAACATGTAGATTATCCTAGCATGGTAGCCTCATAGAGCTTATACATCCGAAAGACCATGACAAGCTTACTAAACTTAAAGATATAGAATGTATTCTTTGGGAACTCAAATCACTTCCACCAGGTAGTAATAGCTGGCTTAAGTTTTTCTAAAACAACATTGGACAAAAGAAGAAAAATTCTCATAAAATTCTGAGAAAAGGTGTGAGCCAAGAGATTTAAATAAAGCCGAGTATAAAGACACCAAAATACATTCTTGAGAAATAAAGCACCTACAATCTTTTCCTGAAATACAACAAAACAAAATAATATATTCTTAAAAAAAATACAGAATAATCTCTGAAAAAAGCTAACCTCTCAATGGGTAACATACATGGTATTTTAGCCAGACATACTGCTGCCTCTAACAATTTAGAAATTGTTTTCATTGGTTACCAATGAAAAGGGGAACGATCAAACATGTATGTATTTATATTGTCTTCCCCCATTCTTCAAATGAATTAATGGCATTTGGAAAGGAACTCTCATGGGATACTTTTTCTATAAATGTATAAGTAGCATACTTTTTCTATAATATGTAAACATATCAGTTTATGCTTTTTTCTAGATCTAAGTAAACATTTATGAGTTAAGTCATCTAATACTTGTATTTGAGAGAAAAGTAATGTTTAAATGATATAATCCTGACACTTGAGATCAGGTTAGCAGCAAAATTCCAGTGTTTTGTGCATGTTGTTTCTTGAAATATAAGACAACATGGATTATTTCCCCTTGGGTTTTTTTTTTTTTCTTTCAAAAGAGCAAGATTAATTGCTTAAATAAAGATAGGCTTACATAATTTATAAATGTATTTAATTTCTTTCATAGAACAGCAAGCTTAACAGATAAAGTAAGTTAGAGACCTGCTATCTCTCTGTTTTAATTGGGCTTTAAATAAAATTTTGTTTAAAATAATTATATGGAAACTAAGGAAAAACAGAATAGTAGGCATTAAGATCAAATGGATTGGCAGAAATAAAAGACAGATTGTTTTTAGTGGTCTATGGCAAATTGACAGAAGATATTAGTTAAATTGATAACAAACATGAGCTTAACATATTATATTATCCTGAGGAAAAAGAAAAAAATTATATGATGTAGTTCAGAAAATACACTGAGATAATCTTCAGGAAGAGTAAATATGAGGTAAAGAAGAAATGACAGGTGAATTTGACAACTGTACACTAAAGTTAAGAATTATTGTTTATCAAAATGCCACTTTTCCCTTCAATTTCTACTTTCTTTTGGGTTGAAAATACACTATACAGGCACTGCATGCTAATATAATTTATGATACACTGTCTTTATCACAGTCACAATGTTCAGTTTTCACCTTTTACCCTGAAGCTGCAAGAAGCATTTTATTGACAACCATTTCCTCCTTTCAAAGTGTATAGACCTTGTAGACAGGCCTGCAGAAGCACTTCTTTCCTGCGCTTCAATGCAGTCTTCTTCGCAGCTCAAAAATTGGCATTAATTAATTGTAAGTGACTGTGAGAATGGTGGCTAAATGGTCAACATGACTGTGAAGGTCCAGAAACGATTGAATTTTATCAAAACTTGGATTAGTCCCAATAGAAATATCTTGTCTTGTATCACTTCATGAGGTTGCTTAGTACACTGTCAAGGAAAAGAAGTGATGAATGACTATAGATTGAACAGAGATTTTGGAGAAACCATACGTTCAATATATAAATGCTGTGGCATGGGTAGATGATAGATATGAGTTCCTTTACAACTACTTGAAGAAACCCAGAGCTAAGCAAGAAGGGATAGATAGAAGCCTGAGAACTGTTAAGAAGCAAACTTCTATTCCTCAAGAGCCTGCTTTTAAAATAAAATGTTAGAAAATGGGAAAGTAAAAATCCTACACTATAAAAAACAGTTGCTTTTACAGACTTTATCTACTATGCATCTCTAGATAAATTGTACCAAAAAGAGAGTGTATGTAATATCAATTAAATCATTTATGAATCCTTTGAAGATCATGTTAATGCTTATGTTCTATATCTGTGCTGCCCATGCATCATGATTTGGTAGTTCTTGGGTGGAGCCTAGAGATTCTGCATTTCTAACATAAGCTAAGTGACATCAACGTTGCTGATATCAACGAGTATTGAGTGGAAAGGTTTTCACAGGCTGACTAGCTGATGCCAAGGAAGGCTTATCAGGAACAGACCAAAATCAGACTGGCAGTTCTTCAGAAAGAAAATGATTCCATCAAAAGTGACAAATAATAATACAGAACTGCAGGAAATCTTCATTGTCTCATGATCCATATGCTTCTTTGAAGGTTCTAAACACATGGGCGGAGAAGTCGCATTAGAGAGACAGATGCAAATGGGAAAAAGCTCATTTTTTCCCATCTCCACAATAGCACCTACCACCCACATACAGTTAATTTTCAATAAAGCAACAAAACTGTTTCCCACTGTCTGAATTTCTGATTTTTCTTCTTTATCTTACATGTGCCTTTTCCTTCATTTTCTACTCAGAGCTCATTAGTTATCATGGAAACAATGACTGGTGTGCATGAGAAATAGACATAAGTATTTTCAATTGAGGCAAAGTGCCACAAGTTACATTTAATTCTCAGAGCTGGGTTTATACCACAGTTGGAGAGCAACAAAATTAAATCAGAAATTAGACTGCTGAATTATTCTGCATTCAACTCTAGAAGGCAGGCAGCTAGTCTCTGCAGGAGAACATATGAATCTGAACTGTAGAGAATGATTAGGCAATGAACACCACACTGCGATAAAATGGATTTGTAGGAGGAAGGGATAAATAGAAGTTCTCCATTTCCTTTCTACAAATTTCAAAATATTCCTTTGGTGTGAGGTGTAGGAATGACTGCATTTAAAAAACTGTTAGTAGAAACTGAGAAAAATAGCACGATTTCCATTATTTAGGGAACAGCCTCTAGTTAGAAAAAAATCATAAAAGATCTTGTATAAGATTATATATCATTACATTACATAAGATTTTCATTTACATATGTGCAAGCAAGGTGAAGATGTTAACTGGAAGTGTCTTGTGAAAATCTGAATCTGATTCATTAAGTCATGAAGACAAATGACGATCAAACAGAGCACTTTAAAATGAACCACCATAAACAACAGGAGTACAGCTTACTGCTACTATTAGCCATAATTGGGTTTTGGAAGGAAACAGAAGCCGGATGCAATATAGGTAATTAAAGAACAAGCTTTTGTTAACACTAGCAATCAAGGGGTTGTGATTTTACAGACATGGAACCTATTATGGCGCTCTGAAAGTAGTCTATTTTTAAATAGGTAGTATATTTCTTTTTCTTACAACACTAAAGTATAATCATGGCTAACAGGTCATTTTCTATTCAAACTATTTACTATCCATTTATGGCAAAGATGAACATTTTTAGAATCCTGAATTACCACAGAAACCGTATGCTTAATTTCTGAGGACTAGGGAAAAATTGGTTATGAACTTGTGATGGCTAAATTACAAGTCTCTAGATAGCGCATTTTTGTAACTATCATCTCAAAACTAAGCATATTGGTTTTTATTTTGTTTCTCTTTAAAATAAACTCATTGTGGGTTTTTTTGTAAGATGCTTATAACATTTTGATGAGACTACTTAAAGCAAATATGGTATTTCAAAATATGATGGCTGAGAATCAAAATTAAACTCATAATGAATATAAACAATAATTACAATTGTCATACCAGATGTCTAGCATTTCTGGAAAAATAACATAGACTTAACATTTAAAAAAGTTCAAAAGTAAAACATGAAAGTAACACCAGTAGACCTGATAAGTAGGAATCTTTTTTCAAAAGTACCTAATCATGCTACTTGGAAAGAAAATTTAAGTCTCAAAGAAGTAGCTTTTCAGATAAGAAACAAGAGTAAACTGCATATTTTCTTCTGGGTACAAAGGTAGAATTATAAAGCTTTGTGGTATTCATCTTTTTCCTCTTTTACTGTACATGTAATATTGCTACTCAGCTAATTAAATTAACTATTGATCTCAGACTGTCCATGCCTATATTACCCCAGAAAGGACATTTAACCCTACCCAAGGGTTTTGCTCTGTACCACATTCTTGATTAGTGGGAGCTTAATTACTTTTGAATCAGCATTACTCTGAGCTGATTCAAAAGTGGAATTATATTTAATTCCACTAATTGTTTTCTAGACTAAGTTGGCATGAGTAAATTTTAATCTTCACCTTAATATCAGTTTAGATCCAGCAACCACATCTTTCATGCTCCCTGAATTAAATTTTTGACATAGTATCTTATATATTTCTAGTTCCACCTAGGATTAGAAACTATCCTACTTTGACCTTGTTAGAACTCTCTGGACTAGGCACACAGCCCCTGAAGCTTCTCTCTTGCCAGATTTGTCTGATTTCCCTGTTTTGACATCTATCTATTGCCTGTGCTCATAATCTCAGATTCAATATCTTCATTTCTTATGGAAAACTGCTGAGCCTTTCTCGTGCAGCCTTGTCTAATGGTACCTCCAACTATTGTTTTTGATGAGAACTTTTGATACTGCCTTACCTGATCTAGGAGTTCTGTGTCTTCTCTAGGTTCTAGTTCTATATGCTATTTAATATAACTTCCTAGAATGATGAACATGTTCTGTATTTGTATTGCCCAGTATGGTAGCCACTAGCAAACAGTGGTTCCTGAATGCTTGAAATGTGATGTGACTAAAGAATTGAATTTTTAATTTTTAAATTTTTCATCAATTGGATACCATATTGGATAGCTCAAGACCAAGTCCTCCCCTAACTTTTTGGTAGTTTACAAATAAAAGTTATAGTATAAAGTTAAATAGTATAAAGTCTAGATGTAGAGCATGTACATAGAGACATAAATAGAAAAAAATCATATTATTTTGTTTTTGTCTTTTCCCCATTTTAATTGTATCCATGAAACTAACCAGCACATGCAAGTATTCAAGCCATTAATATAAGAACTGATAACATATTCAAGATAATATATAAGAAAAAAGAAAAAGGATATTTAAATGCTCATTTTTGTGCACTTTTTCATATGCTATTGGAATAAGAAAAAAATTTTAATAGAGAGAAAGATAGTTTTACATTTTGAATTTTTTCATCAATTAAACATGTGGTCTGATTAACACAGTTCATAGAAATAAATACATAAGCTTTTCATTGGTCCTCAGGCTCCATATAAAACTTGTGACATAGCCATTAAAAGCGTAGTGTTTCTCTACATACTAGGGTGATAATAGTAGCCGAGGGATAAAACTTGTAACTAAGACTCCCAGATGAGTACAGACAAGAAGATGATATACTATGTTTGAAGTCCACAAAGTTCCCAGCTGTTGAGACTCTCTCTCCATGGGCTTTGATGAGGAACCAGTTCTAAGCCCCCTCCATGCTCACCTCACTATGCAACCATCACCACCACTGGGAAAAATGAAGATGCCTTTGAGAGAAAGCCACCATAGAAAAATTTTCCTTCTCTTCCTCTCCTTGCGGGAACTTCCCCAGAGCCAGATGAGAAAAACAGAATGATTCTCAAGAATAGGTTGCAAATAATGGGTCTCTCTTTAAAAGGGGGGAACTGATTTTTTGGTCCCTAGCCTGCCATCCATTAGGCACTGTGTTTACAAACTTGCCTCTGTGCTTCTGGATCAAGAGAAAAGAATAATGGGGAAAAATGCAAGACTATATAGTAGATAACTGCCAGGTGGCCAAGAACAGCTGCCCCCTTATGTTCCCAGTTTCCATGAGATAAAGTCAGGTAGATAAATTCAGGGATGGGGTGGGAATACATGGCCAACTTTTGCCCCAGACCTTAAAAGAATCATGCAAAGAGATTTGAGCATTACAGAAATTTATCAAGACACCAACAACTGGGAGATCTCCAGGAAATGTAGTCTAGCCTAGCGAAGGGCCATTAATGTCTGTGGGGGCTTCTTGGATGTGACTCCTTCTCCAGCAAGTCTTTTTGAAGCTCTCAGCGTAGACACTGAATCTATATACAAGTTAGAACAACAGATACCGCTAACCTTAATGCAGGAAGCCAAATAAGAATATCGCTGCTTTTTTTTTTAGCCCTACTCCTGTCCAGCGTTAGGACAGTAATTTCCCAGAAGAAGAAATGGAGGGATGAAAGAGAAAACCATGTATTTTTACCAACTTTCATTCCAAGCTATTGAAACTGCAGTCAAGATCGTGCAAGAAAAGAGAAGGCCTTAGTTTTTGAGATTGAAAATATAAAATTAGTTTGGCAGAGTCTTACTAATCCAAAATGAGAGTTGTTTAATAACTGGAAGGAGAAGTTTAATTATACTGAGAAATCAATATAAATGGATTCCTAGCATAAAAGGGTTGGTAGTGATTGACACAAGACAGCTGGAGGTTTTCATTCAAATAAAATTATTTTATTTCATTATGAGATGGCATCATTATGCAAATCACCAGAACTGAAATATATATATATAGGTAAAGGGGTGTGTGTGCAGGTGTGTGTGTACATGTGTATGTCACAGAAAATATGTGCCCAGAGAGCATAAGTAAAAAAACAATACAATTTATAGAAAAGAGTATAAGGATATTTGGGGAAAATAGAATGTAAAGATCTAATATATACCTAATGAAATCTCAGAAGAAGAGACAGAATAAGATAAAACTCAAAAACTTTCCAAACGTGATATTAAAAAATCAAACCAGAAATCCATGAATCACCAGGAAACCCAAGCAGTAGAAATACAAAGAAAATTATAGATAAGCATAGACAACAAGTTTTCTAAAAATCAAGACAAACATGTTAGAAGAATACAGGGAAAAAAAAGCTCCTTTTCTTAAAGAAAGAAAAAAAATAAGACTGACCTGACTTCCTAACAAACCTAAAGCTAATGAAATTACTTTATCAAAATACTTTAAGCAAATAATTATCAATCTAAAATTTTATACTTAGCTAAATTATCTTTCAAAATTGAAGAAAAAAAATCTATTCAAAGGAAAAAAAAATGAGAAAATTCTTCACAAGCTGACCCACAGTAAAAGGAAGTTATTCAAGTAAAAGTTTATATGCCATCAGCATTGTCCTATGTTATCTTCATTTTTATTTAATCACATATCAAAGACAAGAAATTCAGGGGGAAATAGGTCATACGCCTTTCAAAAGATATCATTTTTGTAAAATATGGCTGTGCTCATGAAGTTAAAAATGAGGGCCTCAGTGTCCTTCCTGCCATCTTTGATAAATCAATTGTTTAAGTTCGTTCAGGCTTTATTTTAGATTACTGTATAGTGAAGTTATTTTTTCCTGTCTCAGCTAAACCTAAGCCGGGAATGACCTTCTGTCATTTTCTGATGATCTAGTAAGCTGTGATCTCCCAGGGGTCTGTTAACAAGAGATAATATGCACAAGGATAAGGGAGCCTCTACAGAAGTAATTCCTCTGTGCTGAGAAGGGGAAGACATGTGAAAAATCAGGAGGTGGATATTTACTTTGTACCTTACACCGTGCTAGGAAATTGGGATATGTAAGAAAGTAAAAATTGGCCTTTGAAGGGCTTACTATGCATTGAGGGCTGGAAGAAACAGGCATGAAATCAAATAGTCTGACAGATAAACACAGAAATGGGGCAATTATGATAGAAGGCAGCAGTTGTGATTTTTGAATGGGTAGCTAACAGGGAGTGAAGGATAAGGTTATTGTACATGAAAGTCAAAGAATGCCATAACCATGTAGATGTTAAAATGCCCAGTATGGAGTGACTGGATATAAAGATAGGAAGGGGGTATACTGGCAAAGAGAAAAAAAAGTTTCGTGCGTTGAGGGGTATAAAAAAGAGCTGGGTGGTGTGAGCAATATCGTCAAATGGCAAAGATCTCTTAAAGCAAAATCTTTTACAATAAGAATTTATGGTCTGCAAGCAAAAGTAGGATATCAGAACCATCCCAACCCCATATTCTACTCTGAGGCTTGTGGATCTTGAGAAAACAAAGAATATTTGAAAGGGCTATAACTGAGCTGCCATCTTCAGGGGAGAGCCATATTTACAAGAAGGCCAGGAGCTGATGAAACCTCATATAAGAATGAGGATGTTGCAGGGCTGGAAGGTTGGGAAGCAGCAGTTCCAACCATCACAGGGGAATAATTTAGGCTATTAGAAAGTGAGAGGAGATGGGTCAGGGAAAGAGAAGGAAAATATTATTGTGATAAGATTTTATATTTTGGATGTTGACTGATGAAAAGATGGATTAATTCATTTATTAAACAGTTTACTTACTAAACATTTACTAAGCATCCGTGGGTTTCAGGGATGAGGATCCAGGTGGGACATTAAAGGAGTAGGTCCGTTCCTTAACTGAGAGGCAGTAGAAGTTGAATGTTGAGTGGTTAGCAGCAGTGACTCTGGAACCAGCCTGCATGGGTTTAAATTCTGGCTACAACAGTTATTAGCTGTGTGACCTTGGGCTAGTTACTTGACATTCTGGAACTGGAGTCAGGGTAGATAGACTCAGATAATTCTCAAGAAAAAGTAATAGCAGACACTTTTTCTCAAAAGGTAACATTAGCTGATAAGGACTCTGGAAATTTGAAAGTACGAGTAGTCGTTTCCATAGGACAATGGAAGGGTGGACCTTTTGATGGCATGAATGGTTATGTACAAAAATAGTATTAAAAATATTTTTACTAAAACTATAGATCAAACAATTTTTAGTGATTTATAATGAATGGCTCAAGATTTCATACAGCTAAAAGACTCCTAGATGATCTAGCCTTCTCCAAATACATTTGGAATGGAGATCAAACTGGGCATTCTATTTAGTCTTTGCTTTTTAAATAGGCTTTCATCAACATCAAATGGGCAAAGTGACATAATTCAACAAGCAAGCAAGTAATGGAATGGAATTAAACAAAGGGAAATATACACCCACAAAGATGAACTTAGCGTTGGAGGGTTTCAACTGCACTTTTTTTGAAAATTCTGAATTAAACATAAAATGTCCAGCATAGTCTTCCCTGCAAGTACATTATTTGTTGGAAGCCAGAATGCTGCTTCAATGCATTCTGATTCCTTACTTTGTTACATAATAATATGCTTAAAAAGCAACACATTGTGAGCTTGGGAGCTGTTAGGCATTTATTTACCATGGTGGGTTAATCTCATTCAGTGAGGTATAGAAACTCAATAATGAGTGCTACAGTATATAAGCTAATTGCTAGGATAAAACCAAATGAATAATTACTTAACTCCAGAATGAGGCCTGCGGGAATTTTTCTTTAATAAAGGTTTAATTCACCAGTGATAATGAATGCAATCTCACATACTACTGAATAACACCATTAGCATAATGGCTGTGATACAAAAACTATAATTAGAACTAAACAGAAACGTTAATTACAACCACCAAGGTACTGAATGAAATACTGTTTAAGAAATTGACCTGCTTTGCTGTCATGCTTTATGGGCTCAGGGACATCTCTGCAATTAAATATATAAGTATACAAATATACAAAAAGAGAAGAGGGTTTTATCATTTACTAGAATGTTCTGAAATGCAATAAATATATTAATGATAAGTTTTTCAGAATTTAAAATACAAGCTAAGCATAAATTGATTTTCTGTTCTTTTTATCTTGGTTAAATGCAAACATCAATATTTGTATTAAAAGAATTCAATGTTTACTGGTGTTAGATCTATGAACATGACAAAAGTAGTGACTAAAAATGAACAAATTAATAAAGTATAAAATATTACTATAATAAGTTGGGAAAATAAGTTGTATAATCAATGAAAAAAGTCAAAGTACTAATGATGCTTCTAAAAAGATTCAGCTGTAATTCTTAAAGTTCTTTGAATTTCAATGAACAGATATTGAAATATGTATATAATATTCAACTGTACAAATAATATTCAACTGTACAAATAAATAGATTTCTGTATCTAAATAGATATATATTGATAAGCATTTTGAAACCAAAAGTCATATTCTATTAAGCATCAAAAAGAATAACAACAACCACCCTTTACTATTATAGAGATATTTTCAGTGCTTAGATATGTTTAGAAATATTACAGTATGTGAGTAGAACTGATTGTTCTTTGAAAGTTTCTCTTTTGCCATTTACCATCTTATGGAATGTGCCTAAAACAATTAGATGGAAATAGCCAACTCTGACTTTTGAATTCCAGACTCATGTTGGAGGTTCTAATAGGTAACTATAAACTCCTAAGGAAAGCTTTTCTTGTATTAGGGAATGTCATCCTCTTGCACAACTTTGGATAGGTTATATCAGGGGTCCCCAAACTCTGGGCTGCAGACTGGTACGGAGCCATGCCCTGTTAGGAACCGGGCTGTATGGCAGGCAAGCAAAGCTTCATCTGTATTTGCAGCTGCTCCCCAGCACTAGCATCACCTGCCTCAGCTCCACCTCAGATCATCAGGCATTAGAATCTCACAGGAGCAGTGGTCCCTGGTGCCAAAAATGTTGGTGACTGCTAGTTATAAAATGTAGAGTGGAAAAAGAGGAAGAGATTATGATCTAGCAAATTAGATGGGCCAAATCAAATCTGGAGCCAAAAAGTTAAGCCACCATCCTTATTACATATATGCTTAGCTAATCACCTGGTGGGTACCGCCAACCCAATGATTTCCAAACTAACCCCTGCTGGTACTGATCTTCACAAGTCTTCTTCCTTTTATATCCCCTACCTCAGTTGATGATAACACTATCAGTCAACCACCCAAGTAGAAAATCTAGAACACATTCTCTACATCCTTATATTTAATTGGATAACGATCTTTAAATACTTTAATTTTTAAAAAAGTTTTCTTGTCATTCCCAATAATTTTCTCATTTTTATCTCATTCAGAAGTGGGGGATATAGAAAATAATTTTCCTACAACAAAAACCTGAATGACCTTTAATTTACCTTGAATTAGAAAAAGAACTATTTTTACACTCATAAGTTAACACTAGGATTTGAAAATAATACTTTAATTTGGACAGCACAATGTTAAGCATTTTTGGAAAATGTGTCACTAACTGATGATCATAAATCTGGATTAAATACTATTAGTACACTCAAGCAAATATAGAAATGCTTATTGTACTATATTAACTATCTCAAAACATATATGATGAAATGACTCCTAACCAAATAGTTAGAAAGAGATCTCATATTTCCTGCATGAAGGAACTTGGTGACTTGCCTGTTTTTGAAAGGAGGAGGAGAAGGAAGACCCTAATGGCTCCCAGCAATCAGTACTTTTACCCTTGGGTGATCTCTGCAGTTAGAGATTGCGTGCATTGTCTGAGAAAGATTCACCTTGCTATGGACCTTGAACCATTCTGCAAACACACAGAAAAATAAATTAAGTTAATTCAAGTGCTGTTGCTGCTGCTAAACCCTGTCCTTCACTGAGGAGAAAAAAAAATCGGCGGGTGCAGGCAACGGGGAGGACTATCGAGAAGGAAATTTGGAAGTGGCACAGAAATCTACATTCTGCCTACAGCTCACAGGTATATAAATATCTGAAAAGAAGAATGCAAACCAAACACAAACCATCCCTTTTGTTGTCTAAAAATTAGCAACCATGGTTATAGTATGTGGCTCTATCTAGATAAAACGCTTTTCTTCTTCTTTTATTTTTTGCATTTTCCACCTCATAATACATAAAACCTCCTGTCCAAACAGAGCCTGATACTATAACCACAATAAAATTCAAACTCCTCTGTATTTTTAATTAACTCAGGCCCAGCAGTCGTTTTTAACAGCTAACATTTTGTGTGAGTTATAGTACGCACACTGCTGAGACATAAACGCAAAGTAATCATTCTAATAAGTAGATATAAACATTTACAACAATTGCAACAAGTCTCTGCAACAAATAAGGGGATATAAAGAAAAATAACCAGCAGCAAGCCAGGAAATAAGTCTTAATACAACTGCATGAGTATGAATGTCATTCAAAGCTCTGGTCTTTTGTTGCCTTTAGTAATTACAATACCCAAAGTCACTAATGAGCTTGTACTTTCAATGCCCCAAAAATGAGAACCTTGATTAAAAAACAAAAACAAAAGCCAAGACTTCAGTTTTCATGTTTGTGCCAAAGACACCAGCAGAGAACTGTAGGCACTTGGGTGACTGTATCATTTCCATAATGGAAAGAAATTATAATACCTCAGTCCGGAACAAAACAGGGCAAGCATTCTTCAGCACTCTACCCACAAAGAACCATGGGCCCTAAGGTGGGAAGAAACTGGATAAATGTGAAGAGCATAAGAATGCCTATGAACCTGGAGCTGAGTGAGGCAGACCAGAGTGGAACAGTATGAGGAGAAGCAGGCTACAATCATGGTGTGAAAAGCCTGGTAGGTCAAGATCAGGAGAACAGATGTTAATCTTAGCACAATGACCTAAGAGAATTTTAAGCAAAGTAGTACTGTGAGCTTACTTATGTGTCTTAAAGGTTACTTTGGGTGCTGGTTAGAGGCGGGATTGTATGAGTTGAGAGTGAAACCAAGAAAAACACCTATGGACTATTTTAGTGGGTGATTTGGTATTCAGGGGACTACGAATAGAGGCAGAAAAAAACAGACAAACCAAGGACAGACGTTAGAGGAGAGAGTAACAAAATGTAAGAGATAAAGAATGACTCCCAGATTGAAACTCAGGCCTATGGGAGAGTAATGCCATTCAAAGACAGGGCATAGGTATAGGGAAATGGAAAGAATGAAAACATACAGAATTTAAGTAAACAATTTTCAGTTTTCTGAGCTATATCAATGGTAGAAGCTGTCACCATTTCCATTGTGTAGAGAGCAAAGATTTCACGTTTATAGCAGATCATATTTACCAGGGAATATAGTCAGGCTTGGGCTGCTTTATGAGTATTTCAACCTACAAGACACCTTCTGAGCAAAAGGATCACAACAGCCAGAGGCTCTGAGCAGCGTCACAAGGCAGGGCAGAGGCTAAGAGGAGGCTGTGCTGCAATCGTCTCCCCTATCAGGAAACCTCAAGACGGGTGACCTCGTGGGGCTCTGGGAGGAACACACACAGTTCATGAGAGAGCAAGCAATTGGGAGTAAAAATATCTTTATGCCTTTTTATTAGTCCTTTCACAAGTTCTCCCTACGCCACACTCCAAGCCCCAACTCTGGTCCAGCTAGAAGTGGACGAGAAGAGAGCACGATTGGGAGGATGAAGGAAGATGCAGGCCATGCTCACTTCTCACCCATGTTTCCAGCCAATGCCTTCCTAGCTATGTTGAAAAACAATGAGACACATGGAGGAAACAAAACTGGTTTTGCACTGGAATAAACAGTACTTAAAATATATATATATATATATATATATATATATATATATATATGTGAGAAGACAAATCTATAAGTATGCTGAGAAAATGTTTAAAGATAGAAAGGTAGCATATTTCGAGGTGGTGAATAAAAAAAAAAAAACTAATAAAAATAGAGGTTCCCCACAAAGTTTAAACTGTTCAATAACTGATGTTTACCAGCATAGTCGGGTATTTAGAGACTAGCTTTTACAAGTGATATCTGGATATAAACAAAGGTTTGAGACATGATTTATCCCTTTATATGAGTAAAGAAAAACACATATTTAATTCCCTCTAAGTCCCAAAACACAAACACTATGTTCTGGTTCCTGGGAAACAGAATGAGGGGAGGGAAGATATTATGCAGAAAACACAAAATGTTAGGTGCACATGTGTATCTGATTATCATAGAGTACTCTGTAAGTTAAAAACACATATACACATGGGCATATATCTGCTAGTTTTTCTAGAAACAAAATAGTACAATCACAATTATATTTAGCTTCTTTAATTTCCTGAAAACAATATTTTTTTCATCAAAATATCAGAAAAATCAATTTGCCTTAGTAAAAGAGAATGTAAGCATAGTAACTTTAACTTAGAAAGATATTGAACCTATATTTATTGGTTAAACAAATATATTGTAAAACCAGAAAGACAACAATATTTAAAATCTAGCTAAATACCCTTTGGAGGCAAATGACTAACAGTTTACCTTAGCAAAGCAAAAATTGCTACTACTTTTTATTTTTTTAAGGAAATTTTCTTTATTTATTATCTAACAGCTGTATACCCCCTGGCAAGAAATGAAAGCTCATAAAGGCATAATTTTTAAAACTTCAAACTTTATGTTACAGTAATATGATGCTAATTAAATGGGTTGTTTTGAAATAAATTTGAGCTGTCTACTCCACAATCCACAGTAACAAAGAAAGGAAATGTAGATTGACTAAAATAGAGGACAATGAGTCAGTTGTATTTAATTTTGGATTTAATTTTTATTCAAATATTCAAGTTAGGAGAATTTTTTTTTAAAGCTCCAGGATTTGCCTTAAGATTGTGAAAGTTCTTCTATCAGACCCTTCCTTTCTCAACAATTTCCTGTAACTCTTTCCATCCTGAGAACACACTGTTTGGCTTTTTTTCCCAGCTAACCCTTGGTAACAGCCTAAGCTTAGCAGACCTTCCGAACTCTTTCTGGGGAAGAGTAGTTCAAATGAAAAACCAGTTAATAAGCTTCTGTTTATCCAAATACAATTTAGTTAAGAAATTTTGTTTCAATGAACTTTTTTTCAATATTTTCAAAGGTAAAGAATCCAAGAGAAAATAGAGCATGATTAGGTTAGAAAGGTCACAACCATCAGTAATGGGAGACATACCTGTGGAATGAACACTCGATTTTGCCTTTCCAGCAGCCCGAATGCTTATTTATGACTTAGGCCAGCAAAGTACCAAATGACTTGCAGGCTTAAGTTGGTACCTTTTAGATAAAGTAAAGCTTTTCTCTATATTCATGTAGGAAGGAGTGAAAACAATTTTTTGTTGTTGTTGTTATAAATAGTGAACTGAACCTTCAGATAACTGAGAAGCAATTAAGAGATTATTTAAGTGCGTAAAGAATTCAAATTTCAGACCTAGATAACTGAATCAGAAATGGCTGAAAGCATTTTCAGATGTGAGCACATACTACCTTGAATTAACTTAGAAGCCATACAAACTAGAAAAGGTACCAAAAGGCTAAGACGGGCAAAGGGTGTCTTATCCCTTTTCTTTTAAAGATTTTATGGTTCCAGAAACTATAAAAATGTCAAAAATCTTGAGAGAAATCTGCATATCTAAAAGGCTTCCTAAACCCCAGAAAACCAATGCAGGAAAAAATATGGCAATGAAAATTTTAAATTTCAAAGACAAATAAACTTTCTTAACCATCTAAGTTGAAGTAGTTTAAAGAAAGAGGAGAATCAGGTGACTTCAGAATTTTTCCACAAAATATTAAAAGCTAAAATGAAATTAAATGACATCTAAACAAGTTTTAAAGAAAATAACTGTAACCCAAGATTTTGATGCGCAGCTAAATCATAGGTCATGTGTCAATGCAAAAGAAAGGTTCTCTAAATGTTGGAGCTCAGAATCTAGGATATTAGGTGTTTTTTTTCTATAAATCTTATTTGAAGGTGAATAAATTAGATGTATAAGAAGGTGTATAATACCAATCAAGAGGTGAACCACGGGAAAAACTAAATAATAAACTGAAATGACCAAAAATACCAAAAAACAAAATATATAAAAAAGAATCTGTCAGGGCAGAAACATTGAGGATCTCCAAAATATCATATGGATTGCAGGGAACCAAGGGACATGCCCATTTGAAACCATTTACAGTTAAAAAATATATACTATCTAAATAAAAGACAAACCTTAAATTGGGAAGAAAATGCATCTGAAATTTTAACAGAAAAAGAGCTATTATTTTTAGTATATAAAGAACATTCCCAAATTATCAAGAAAAAAACAACCATACCAATTAAACAAATGAACAAAAGACCCAAATGGACCCCAAAGAGAAATTTCAAGTGGCATAAAAGCTTATGGGAAAAGATTCAGTTTTACTAGAAATTGAATAAGACAATTCAAAATACTGTGAAATCACTTTTCACCTATCAGATTAGAAATAATGAAAAAATATGATACTACCCCAAGATGGCCAGGGTAAGAAGAAATGGATATTCCCACACACAGCTGGTGATAATATATGATTTTTTTTTTTTTTTGGAGAGACAGACATTTGACAACAAGAATTAAAAACCTAAAAATGACTTACTCTGATATTCAAAAATTCCACATTAAAATTAATGAAAAAAATGTATGCACAACTGAATGTAAGAGTGATATAGAAAAATGATCCACTTATTGATTCAACAAATATTTATTGATTACCTATTATGTGCCAGGTACTATTCTAAATGAGGCCATTGTAATAAAAATGGCCACTCAGATCCCCAATCTCATGGAGTTATTACATTGTAATGGGGGAAATGGGACAATAGGTACATCACTGAAATTTCTAAATATATTATCTTAAAAGTACATAAGAAAGAATATAGGAATTCCTGAAGTCACAGAACACCAATGATTTACATATAATTTGAAAATAATCTTTCTTTAACACATCTTTTGAGAAAGCATTTCTTAAAGATGTGCCATAATAACAAAAAGGGGGGGGGGAAGGGGGGTCACATTGTATAGGCAAATAGTTTTGGAGATTCCTAATATATATTACCAAACTGAAGGTTCTGAAAAGTAATAAAAATAAGACGTCCGTTTCATTTTCTTTAAGTTTGTCAGAACTTGTACATTTTGAGAAGTAGCTCTGTAGTTTTTACCAGATCATCTAAAAATGCATTTGAAATATCAGAAAGAATAGTATAAAGAAGCAAATATAAATCATCTGCAATCCTAGCATCCGGAGATAACCACCAGAAACATTTTGCTGCTGACCTTCCTTTCTTTCATCTCTCCATGTCCACTTAAACACGACCTCAAAGCGTGTATTTAGAGATGTTCAAAGTACTGTCACTATTGTAGATATATTTGTTTTCCCTTCCTTTTTTCTTTTCTCTCCATCTTCTATCCTGAAAATCATTATTAAGGACCTGGTTGTAAATTTATTTTTTTGCAAATTCACATAATTGTTTGCAATTTCTTATGTGAAGGATATTAAATGGGATTGTTTCTGTAGTTGGAATGGGCTAAAACCTTAAACAGAAGATAATCAGTGATAGGTGTCCAAAACATTCTAAAAATTCTAAAAAGAGGCTCTAGACATATTTTACTAAGATGGAAACAAAACTGGCCCTGTGAATCTTAATCACACTCCAACTTGAGCCTACATAGAAATATTTATTTATATGAAGAGGCTTTAGCCTAACAGGGAGGGAGCTGGCATTTCTTCTTCCTAACAAAGGAGCGGGTGCTATCTTCCTGTTTACCAAGCCAAATGCAGGAATGGGGAGTGAGGAGGGCAGCAGTAAAAATCCTTGGAAAGATTAAAGGAGGCTTGCATAAGAAGATTCTGCCGTGTTATTTTCTGATTAAATGTTTATTTACTTAAGAAAACTCATCAGCCCAATCAATACTACATCTACTTCTCTTACAAAATAATTACTGGCGAATGTGGTGCAACACTACCAGGCTTTGGGGGAAATACATCATAGAAACAGGAGCTGTTAGAATTCCCTTGACATCAGAACAAGGAGAGAAGACTGGAACATAAGTACATTTCCATAGATGTGGGGCAAGAAGGTGAGTTTTCCATAAAGTCAAGTGATACCATAAATGTAAGTAGGCTAAAGCTGCCTTGAAAGGATCCCCTTTTGGGGTGCCTGGCAGAAGGAGAGAACCTAAAATAAACATCCTTTGGAAAGGAACTAAGAGAAAATTATAAAAGGATAGACCAAAAGTACAGTACCCATAATAAGAAAAGGTAGAATATAAAAGGCGACAACACCAGGGTGCTTGGAGTTGGGTGTCAGTGAAGAATCCACAAATTCAGTTCCAAGAGAAGGAGCTAGCAGCAATTAGACATAACAGACAGCATATAACAGCTATGAAAGGGCTCCAAATAGCATCGGTCTTTGCCTGGTTACTTCTCAACTCTCTTCCCTGGTCTGAGATGATACTGCATCACTACTCACCCCTTTCTTCTCATCTTCCTTACTGCTCCTTTGCAAAATCAAGGATCCAGCCTGAGCTAGATGTGAGAGGGAAGATTTAAATTGGTAGAGAAACTGAAATTTTGATGTTAGTCTAGATTAAATTTTTTATTATCCGAAAAAAAAAAATGATTGGAGCAGTCACGAGATCTAAGATCAAGATATAATCCAGGGGGAAGGAAAGAATTTCTGAGAATCTGTTTGATTATCAGTGGAGAACAGTAAAAATTATTTCCTTATTGCATTACCTTGAGACTATCATATTTAATAAATGAGAGATAGATGATGGACAATAGACAGACAGACATATATGTCTGTATATAATATATATTTTTTCACATATATATCTTGTGTGTCATTACTAAATTGACAAAATTCAATCATATTTTATGAATTTCTTCCTTCCTCTTTTTATTTATACTATACTCTGGAAAGCCTCCCAAACTTAGTTCAAATTCATTGATAATGGTTGTTTTTGAGTCCTTGCTATTGACACACTCCAGTTTGTTAATCATTCTCATATTGTAGACTTTCATTTCATTTCAACATATTTCACTGCTAAAATAACCTTGCAATATTCATTCTTATTTTATAATGAGTTTTATTTTCACACAATTATTTTCCAGGAGTTTGCTAGCTAGGAAAATCTATGCATATTATATCCTAATATATTGTTAAGATGAATTCCACAAAGAATATACCAAAATTCCCACCAGCAATACATAAGAATGCTATGTTCTTGGAATCCCAACTAGCACCAGATATTACTACTCTTTTTAATTTTTAACAACCTAATAGGCAAAAAGAGATAGTTTGTTGTTATTTTAATTTGCAATTCCCTGACTACATGTTTATTGGTCATGTGAATTTGCCTATTTTTCTATTCAGTTCTTTGTCTTTTCCTTATCTATTTAAAGAACTCTTTGTATGGTATAGAATTTAAATATTTATGTCCCAAATATTGCAAGTGTTATTTGCAAATCAATCATATCTTAGGCATACATTTTTTACTCTTTTAAAAATAAACCTCTTTTTTTTAATTTTGCAACAATTTTAGATTTATAGAAATGTTACAAAAAAAGTAAAGAGAATTCCTGAACGTCCGTCATCTAGTTTTTATTTCTTCTGATGTTATAATTTTCTGTCATCACAGTACATTTGTCAAATCTAAGAAAACAATATTGGTATATTACCAATAACTAAATTTTAGACTTTATTCTAAGTTCGCCAGTTTTTTTCCATTAGTTCCCTCTTTCTGTTTCAGGATCCCATCCAGGATACCACATTGTATTTATTGTTATATCTTTTTTTTATATCCTCTTGTGTGTGATAGTTTGTAATTCTTGTTTTTTTATTATCTTGAGAGATTTGAGTACTAGTCAAGAGGTATATAGAATATTTCTCAATTTACATCTGTTTGATCTTTTTCTAATGATTAGACTGTGTGATGGGTTTTTATCATCACATAGGATCAGGCAGTACCTGGTACTGCATAACATCACTGGTGGTGGTACCTAACCATCACTCGGGTACCACCATATTTTCCAGGTATCCTCACTGTTAAGTTAACATTTTTCCCTTTCCAAATTCCATTCTTTATAAGCAAGTCCTTAAATCCATACACTTTTATAAGCAAATACATAATTTCATTTAAACTCCTAAGCTTCCTACCTAGAACATTTCCTCATAGTTCATGGAATGAAGCCCAGCCTCCTCAACATGACCCATAAATCCATGGAGAACGTGATCCTCAGTACCTTCGTCAGCCTCATTCAGACTTGCCTGTCTTATTCTTCCTTTCTCTCCTCTGGTTCCACAGAGCTGAATCACATTCTTTCTTCAGTTATCAACTTGCACATCACTTTTTCATCAATTTATTTCATAAGCTCTCCACTTTGGGTCTGGTGACACATCTCTGTGCTCCCATGGCACATTGTCCGCCCCTGTCACAGACCTTATTATCGTGTTTTATATTCTCTGTATATTGCACTGGGTTATACATTATATTAGGGCAGTGGTAGTGTCTTTCCTCTTTCTTTTGTGTCTCTAGGGGCTAGCACAGTGCCTAACGTATACTCAATAAATATTTAATGAATAAATAAATGCTGTTTCAGAATACTATCGTCTTTACTATAGTAGCCCTCAGAGATATTTGTTTATTGCTCCTAATATTTATTTATCCCGCCATGTATTTATTCATTCAGCCAATATGTATGACATACCTTTATGCCAGATACATGTGCTAGGTGCCTAGTGAGTAAGAAGGAGATAGCCTTTGCTCTTATGACTTTATAAACATGTACTACATAAAGTCATAAAACTTTTTAAAAAGTTAAGGCTATTCCCAAAGGTCACTCATTCACATCGTGGTTGTAAACACTCAATGACTGACTCCTTAGTTTTGGGGGAACATGAGCTCTATTTAACAGAAAATATAAATCAAGTTATCTTATTTCAATTGATCAACTTCTCTTAGAAAACACAAGTAAGTAGTCTGTGGGAGTTGCGGAGGTGGGGTGGGATTGAGAGTAGAAATGTAGATGGAAGGAGGAAAATGGTTTAGAAGTTGGAGATTTCCTCAGTGTTTTGCCACAATATGATACAAAACCTAGATCTGCAACTTATATTTCAAATGCTAACCTAAGAAATGTAACAACAGGAATGGAAATGGCACTTTTAAATCCTTTATTATAGATATTTATTTAGTTTAACTTGAGAAAATTCACAAATATAAATTTTAATGGAGAGCTTTTGACCTTTCCTATCAGGTTTAATTTATTTCTCTTTTAAGTTGTTTTAATATTTTCATTTGATTCTGTGTTGTCAGTTGAATTATTCTACTAAGTCAGAGGTAAAGCTTACAATTATGAAATCCAAGCATACTTGTGACTTATGACCCAACCACTTCATATTATTGCTGACTGGGTGAACCCAGACCTCCTAAAATATTAATTGTGTAATTTCTGCCGAGGCCCTTGCTCTTTCTCATAAATATGTGTTTCAAAAAAAATAATAAAGTCACTATAGGCATAACTTTTATCTCATAAAGCTGAAGTGTTTTTAATAAAAAGATAGCCTGAGCTTCCTACAGTATGATTGCTTGGATTGCTATGTGAATATAACCAACAGGGATTTAATCTAAGTTTTAAATACTTTGTTTAGGTTTTTATTTCCCAGACTATGAAATAGCTCCAGTTTTTTTGTTACATAAATAATCCAAGCATGTCCTGAATGACATGTTCAACTACAGTGCTAATGGAGACTAATGAACTACCTGCATTTCAAATCCACATTAGCTAATTAGTGGACGATAAGTCCAAAGTTAGTAGAGAAAGTATATCTGGTCTCTTTATTCCAAAGAGAATCTTTGAAATATTTACAATTGTATTTTACTCATAAAAGGTATAGAATATTTTAAAACTCAAAACATACTCAGTGAGGAGAGGGGGTTCCATATTTTTTAGTATAATGAGCCAATTCCTGAAGGTGAATAAGGCTACGCAGTTACTGCAGTCATCTTATGTACGGTGCCCAAGTCGTCCTTATGTTCTTGTCAACACAAATTTAAGAGCTATTATTCATTCCCTTAAAATGTAAATATACAAAACAAATATTCTGTCCTAAAGAATAAGTGTGAAATAAAAAGAGAGAAAATAAGGGCCACATTTACTCATTTAGTTGTAACAAATAATGTGAGCTTTCCAAATGGAAGTACCAGAATAATTAAACTAATTTTCCAAAATTATTCTAGTGTATTCAATTATGGATTTTAATTATTTTAGAGAAGCAACTCACAGTGTTAATGAAAGAGACAGTAGTAAAAATCATGATGGAGTTAGGTTTCATGTTTCTGCATTCTATAAGCTCTATTAGACAATGTTAATCAAATATTTGATGAATACTAAGAGCCTTTTGGGATAGTAAAATGAATATTACCATCATGACTCTGAGAACTAGGTTGAAGTATAATCACAGTCAGTTAAGGTAAATGGATTTCACTGCCAAAAGGAACATTGATTGTTGAAAAGAGGCCTCTGGAGAACTCTTGGGTATTAAATAGAAATAGTACTAAAATAAAAATTAAAGCATACTGAATTTATAATGTAAACTACAGGAAACCAAAAAATAATAGGATAATATTACTCTTCAAGCTTCAACTCGTAATGAATGAAAATATTCAGTAAAGTATAAGAGAATAGATTAGAATAGATCTCTTATCATTTCATTTTCTATATTATTTTTGTTTTGTGTGTTACCCAAATACATCTTATACTTTTTCTCTATGGTATCTTGAAAAGGAAACAGAGAGGGCTCTGGTCAAGATGGAGGAGTAGGTAAACGCTGTGCTCTCCTCCAATCACGATCACATAAAAATTACAACTAAACTACAGAACAACCATCATTGAGAATTGCCTGAAATTTAGCTAAATAGAAGACATACAATTAGAGACATACAGAAGAGTCCACCTCAAGACTGGTAGGAGGAACAAAAACACAGTATGGGCTGGTGTCATACCTGTGTGGTGGTTGAGAATCAGGAGGGATATCTCAGCACAGAAATCTCCCCAAGAGAATATGGAATCCTGATCCTACACTAGGCTCTCCATCTCAGGGTTCCAGTGTTGAGAAGAAAAATCCCTGCAATTTCTGACTTTAAAAACCAGGAGATTGTGGCTGAGTGAGACAGAGGGCTGCAGGAGTCACACATGGTCATCTTACAGGATCTGAGCATGGACTTACCCGCCGACAGACTCACTTGCTCTGAGTTCCAGCACTGGGGCAGCTGCTCAAACAACACCAGAGACATACAGGGAGTTATCTGGCTTCAGGGCAAGGGCTGGAGGGGCAGCTGAACCCAGCCTGTGATGGGGCCCCACCTAGGATGCTCCAGCCTGCAGGCCCAGTGGCCAGCTTCGGTCTGAACTGAAGTGCCACCCAGGGCCATATTCAAGGATGACACATCCACAGGGCAGACTAGACATGCACCAGAGCCCTGATAAAGTGGATCCTGTTCCATAGGGTAAGTCCCTGCACAATAGCTCCTCTACTATAATCATGGCAAGTCCTCACAACTGATTAGCCTGAAAGTCAGTCGCTCTCACTGATATGTAAACAGCAACCAAGGCCTAATTACAACTGAAAGGCACCCACAATCATACAAGGAGCACACCTGCAACACCAGGTTCAGAAGACCAGGGAGACTGCATCATCAGGGTCCAAAGGACACCTATTACATAAGGCCACTCTACTAAAACCAAGAGACACAGTGGCCCTATCTAATACATAGAAATAAACACAGGGTGACAGCGAAAACAGGGTGACAAAGAAACATGTTCCAAATGAAAGAACAGAACAAAGCTCCAGAAAAAGAACTAAACATAATGGATACAAGCAATCTACCAGATGCAGAGTTCAAAATACTGGTCAATGAAATTAGAGTGAGAGTAGATGAACTCACTGAGAACTTTAATGAAGAGACAGAAAACATAAAAATATAGATAGAAAACATAAAAAAGAACCAGTCAGAAATGAAGAATACAATAATGAAATGAAGAATGCCTAAGGAGGAATCAGCAGTAGATTAGATGAAGCAGAAGATCAAATCAGCAATTTAGAAAATCAGGTAGCAGAAAAAACCCAATCAGAACAGCAATTAGAATCGAAGTATAAAGGGTTTCCCAGACAAGAAAAAGTAAAGGAGTCCATCACCACCAAATTATTATTACAAGAATGTTAAAGGGACTTCTTTAAGAAGAAGAAAACATCAAAACTATGAATAATAAAATGGCAATAACTACATATCTATCAACAATAACTTTAAATGTAAATGGATTCAATGTTCCAATCAAAAGAAAGTGTGGCTGAACAGATAAGAAAACAAGACATGTACATGTTACCTATAAAAAAATCACTTCATATCAAAAGACACATAGAGACTGAAAGTAAAGGGATAGAAAAAAGATGTTTCATAAAAATAGAAACAAACAAAAGCTTAGGTAGCAATACTTGTACCAGAAAAAAATAGATTTTAAAACAAAGGCTATAAGAAGAGATAAATTGACAACAAAATAATATAAACAATCCAATTGAAAAATGGGCAGAAGACCTGAACAGATATTTCTCCAAAGATGAAATACAGATGGCCAATAGGCATATGAAAAGATGCTCAAGGTCACTAATTATCAGAGAAATGCAAATTAAAACCACAATGAGATATCACCTCACACCTGTCAGAATGGCTATCATCAATAAATCAAAGAACAACAAGTATTGGATAGGATGTAGAGAAAAGGGAAATCTCATACACTGTTGGTAGGATTGCAAATTGATACAGCCACTATGGAAAACAGTCTGGCAGTCTCTCAAAATGTTAAAAAATGGATATATCTTTTGACCCAGCAATTGCACTTCTGAGTATGTATCCAAAGGAAACCAAAACAATAATTCATAAAAATCTATGTTCATGGCAGCGCAATTTACAACAGCCAAGATATAGAAGCAACTTAAATGCCTATCAAAAGATGATTGAATAAAGAAGTTAAAGTTCATATATACAATGGAATATAATATTACTCAGCCATTAAAAAAATGAAATCCTACAATTTGTAATGACATGGACAGACCTAGAGTTTATTATGCTGAGCGATATAAGTTAGAGAAAGAAAAATACCACATGATTTCACTTACATATGGAATCTAAGGAACAAAGAGAACAAACTAATCAAAAACAGTTTCACGAATACAGGGGACAATCTGGTGATAGCCAGAGGGGCAGAGGGTTGGGAGGCTAGGAGAAAGGGGTGAGGGGTTAAAGAAGTACAAATTGGTAGTTGATAGGCAGTCATGGGGATGGGGAGCACGGCATAGGGAATGCAGTTAGTATTAATGTAATGGCTAGGTGGAGAGCCAGAGGAGAGAAAGGGCAATTAGGGGGATTGTTTTAAAAATGATATAAATATCTAAACAATGTACTGTATACTTGAAACTCATAATAAAATTAAATTTTAAAAAACCCAGAAAAAAAATAAGAGACAAAGAAAGACCCAGTAATCCCATTCTGGGTATTTATACGAAAAACCCAAAACACTACTTTGAAGGAACATGTGATTCCATATGTTCATTGCAGCATTATTTACAGTAGTCAAAATATGGGGATGACCTGGGTGTCTGTCAATGGATGAGTGGATAAAGAAGAGGTGGTACATATATACAGTGGAATATTACTCAGCCATTTAAAAGAATAAAATCTTGCCATCTGAACAACATGGGTGGAGTTACAGGGTACCATGCTGAATGGAGTGTCAGAGAAAGACAAACACCATATCCTTTCACTTCCATATAGAATCTAAAAACCAAAATAAATGAACAAACAAAACAGAAACAAACTTATAGATAGAACATTTTGATGGTTGCCAGATGGGATGGGGTTCGAGGGCTAGATGAAAAAGAGATTAAGAAGTACAAATTGGTAGTTACAAAATAATCATGATGATGTAAAGAATAGCATAAAGAATACAGTCAATAATATTGTAATAACTATGTGTGGTGTTATATGAGTACTAGATTTATCAAAGTGATCTCTTCGTAAGTTGTATAAATGTCTAATCACTATGTTGTATGCTGGAAACTAATAATATCATATGTCAACTATAACTAAAAAATAAATTTAAAAAAAGAAAGAAACAGAGGGAAAAAAGGATGGGGAAAAACAAAATAAATGAAACTAATGTTTCTTGGACTACCTACATCACAACTACCTGGAAGTAATAGTTAAAAATTAGCATCTTGGCAGTCACCCCAAGTCTAATTAATTAATTGCTAGAGTTAGAGCTAGGGATTTGCTCTTTAAATAAACTACCCAAGTGATTCTTTATCACATTAAGATTTAAGATCCACTGATTTAGATTGTTGAGTGCAAGGATATGTTTAATATCTGACTAATAGGATTTTGCTCTTTTTCCCAACATTATCATGACAATCTTTATAAAGTAAGTATATGGATTTATTTTAGCTCTCTTAATGAATATTACATACTGAAACACTTTGCTTACTTAAAGTTTAAAAAAATCTCCTGGAAACTCTATCAGGGAACTATTGCTGTGAAACAAATAGCATAAAATATTAGGGATGTATAAAAAGTATTTATTTAGCTCAGATGTCTTTATTATTATCAATGACAAACATTTAGTTAGCTCATGTAAGGGAGCTAGGCTTATCTGTTTTTTCAGTTTGCTCCTTGTCTTTTATTCTCCTTGGACCAGAGGGCTAGTTGGGACATGTCATTTTCATAGAAATGACATGGGCACAAGACTAGCCCAAATATGTAAGCACATGTCAAGTCTTTGCTAGTGTTAGATCAACTAACATACAATTGGCCAAAACAAGTTACATGGCCAAGTCCAAAGCCAAACAATGAGGAAGCACATTCCATCCACCATGGAGTTACACACCCAAGCCCAATACCAAGAATGTAGAGAAATCTACTTCTACCATGAAGGTAGTAGGAAGTAAATGACTACTTAGAAGCTTAAAAGTCAAGATTTATTTTAATTAAATTACAGTAGATCTCTGCTAACTTAGTGTTAAATGGGTAGATGAGAGAGACATGGGAAGTAGTCTGCTACCCACCATCACCTAACTCAAATGTTACTATTAAGTCTATTCCTTTCAGTTAAGTCTCTGTGCTATGTAGACATCCTCTGGTATAACTCAAGAATACCAGAAAGGAAGTAATAAGTTTTGAACAAAGCAATGAATTTATATCTTTTTTTTTTCAAATAAGAGAATATTTTAGGGACTCTCTCAGTAGCATATTTATGTTATACGGGTCAGCTATAAGGTAGCAGCCAAGAAAACATAAAGGGAGAAAGTCAGAATGTCACGAAAAAAATTCAAGAGAGCTTAACAACTGAATGGTGTGAAACGAGTGGAAAGAATATCAGGTTCCAGTGGATATTGAAAGGGAAATGACCCACAGAATATTAGAAATATGAGAACAGAGCTCAGCAAAGAAGTCAGGCCAGAGAGGAAGGGAGAAGAAAGGGAAGGAGGGAGAGAGAGAGCACATGAGAGAGACAGACAGACAGACAGACAGACAGAGGCAGAGAGACAGAGAGAAAGAGAGACAGAGAGGTATGGAAATCTTGGATATAGAAATGACAATGAAAGTTGAGAAAAATAATGAAATTACCTAAGGAAAGCACTGAAGGAAAGTATAGAAAGCAATTAAAGAAAGGCTCTTGGGGAGTTTCTGCATTTAGGGAGGAGCTAGAAAAGGAAACAAACAAGGAGAACACCTGAATAAAACTTTTTTTTCCAGGACAAGTTAATCACATAATAAATTATAGATAACAGATCCCATTTGAACTGGAGAAGATAGCAGAAAGATGACACTAAATCCCTATGTTGTGATTTCTTGTCACACAGTGCAACTGATCATTTATTTACTAGACATTAGTGCTCTTTTCCTAGATTGAAATCACCTTCCTAAAACCCATAAAATAAACAAGAGCAAATTAATGCTATTTGATTCTGTATCATTTTGGAAAATTGGAAAATGCATTCTAATTATTTTTCACACAAAAGGAATGATATTCGCTTTTCTTTGAATCAGATCATACAATTAGTCTGTCACCTCGATTTTCCTATTTGTCATCTTTCTCAGCACCTATGCATTAAAAAGAGGTAGAGGAGAATGCGAATGAGAACAAAAAATGGCAGGGAAAAAAGGAGGGAGAGAAGAAAAAAAAATGTACCTCTCATTTTTCTACCATTAAAAATATTACCCCACAATGCTCAAAATTTCCATAAAGAATGACTCCGTTTCGATCTCAAAGGCAACAAGAAAAATTATCCTACTTTTTGTAATTGTGTAATTTTATTTAAATGTTTGGATTTTTCGAGGTCCCTCAAGGAAAGTCAGAATGCATTCATATGTCATTGAGTTGCAGAGTCTCTAAGTCACTTGACACTACACAATGATTTGACCAAGTTTTTGCCAAAGATAGCTATTACTTAAATATCTTTAAAAAAAAAAAAAAAACACATAGAAGGTTCCACTGAATTAACTGCATGTTACCGAGACAAACACTAAATTCCCAGTGTCTCCTTTTTCCCATTTGCGAGATGAGGATAACAGCTCCTGATTAATCAATAAGGTTAAATTAGTCCTTTAGACTCACACTTGACACCCTCCTCTCTCACTGCAGTCCAATTGTGTGGAGCACTTGCTTTGGTCTCCAACCTGGATGGTCATGGAGGGTCTGAGCAATACCAAGAATGCTCAGGGGTTGCCAGGGGTCAGTAGACCTAAGTTGCTCTGGACTGCAAAGAGATTGGAGAATAAAGTGGAGAGTCCTGCAGCAAGGATCAAAACAGCACCTCTTTTTCTGAGATAGCTTGGACCAGGAGTGATAAGACCCTTGGAAACAAAGGGCTGCCTCTTCCAGAGAGAATATACTAACCTTTCTTTCATTGGAAGTGTTGCAGGGGAACAGAGCTTCTGACTTGAGAAGCTAAGAGAACATCTATTGTTGAGATCACCAGGGAGCAGACGGGGTTCTTCCAGTTCTTTCTTGTGCCTTGACAGCTACTGCCAACATGCCAGTAAGTCCCTGCCAAACCAATGGGCAGGACAGCTGCTCCCCACAACACTAGCCAGACTGTCATAATTTCAGGTAACGAGCAGCTGGCTCTGGCTACCAAGATATAAAGAGCCATATGTATGTAAAAGAAAATAACTACATTCCAGGAATTCAAGAGCCAGGTAGAAGAAGAAGAAATAAAACTCCCAGATGAACAACTCCTACTAGAATAGAATTACTGATGAAAATAGAAAACCACTTGAACAAAATATCATAAGAAACTGTAAGTAAAATTAAAAACAAATGAAAGATACTTTTTATAACAACAAAAATAGCATTCTCTACTTTCATAATTCACCCAAAAAGAGGATAATAACTACTGAAGCTTGATTCAGTTACCTAGAAGATAGTGTATGAAATGAATTCAAGACATAGGAAGGAGAGAAAAAAAAAGAGTGCAATATTTCCAGAGAAAAGATAAGCAACATGTCAGACCCCAAAAGTATAACATGCAAATAGAAGTTTTAGAAGAAGAAAGTAATTGGGAGTGGGAGGAGGGTAATCAATCAAGTGACAGAAAATAATTTTACTTGAATAAATCCAGATTTGGCTCTACACGTTGAAAGGGTTTACCAAATTCTATAATCCCAACCAAGATTATAAAAAAAAGACTCAAAAATAGCTATGTCCTGGCAAAATTCCTGAACTCCAAAGATAAACAAAAGAACTTCCGTAATTCCAGACTGGAAAATGCAATTACTTACAACGGAAAAAGAATCAAGTAGGCATTGCACTTTTTGTTACCAATATAGGAAGATAGAAGACAGTAGTATAAAATCCTCAAACTGCCAAAGGAAAGTAATGTAATCGAACACATTTATATATAAAGGATGGTTCACATATAAGAACATGTAAGAAAAAAATATATATGCAAGAAAAAGTATATATTTTTTGAGACTACATTGATGATATATTCCATCTGAGGATAATGACCAACAAAAAATTAATCAGAAGAAACCACAAACTAGAGGCAGATGAAGAGGACAGTAGAGTGGTAAGCAATAACCTTGAATCATCTACATCAGTAGTTCTATTTTGATGGATGGACAGATGGATCGATCAATAGATAGATTTAAATAAAAAAGGATGATAAGAAAGACCAGGATTGTGCACAAAATGAATACTAAATAAGAATCCTGGAAAGAAATATTAATACCACAGGAGGAATTAAATAATGTGGAAGTAAAAATACTTAAATATGGCAAAACCAAAGAGTTAGAAAGAGAGCAGAGTAAAAGCATTCTAGATTGAATAGAGTGGGAGGAAATAGTATCTTGTCCATACATAGTTGCAGACAAATTTATGTTGGATTCTGAATAAATAGAAAATAGTCCTTAAAATTGATTAAATGGAATTTTGTAGTAGAACTGGCAGTAAACAGAAGAAAAGAAAGAAATGGCTTGATTGAACCAGAAAAAAATATAGAGAAAAAGGAAAGAAGGAAACAACTTAGATAAATAATAAATATGACCTGATTAAAAACACAAAATACAGTTATATGTAATTTACAAAAACTAAATTTAAAGAGTGATTGAGGAATATTGAAAATAAAGTTTTGGATAGAGAGATACAATGAAAACACAAAAAGGAATATGAGTGGCAATTAATTTTTGGTGGTGACACTTAAGATTAAACCTAAAAAATTAGTAATTTTCTAAAACTACTATAAATTAACAGCATTAATCCCAATAATGGAAAATTATGAAAATAATTATTTTCAAGTGATTGAAACAATGATTGATAATTTTTTAAAGAGGGACCTAAACCAAATGTTCCATAACTAAGAAGTACTTAACTTTTAAAGAACAAATAATTTGATTATTGTCACTGTGTAGTATAATTTAAAGTTAGGCAGTATAATACCTCCAGCCTTGCTCTTTTTCCACAGAATTGCTTTGGCCATTTGGGATGTTTTATGGTTCCATACAAATCTGATAATTTTTTATTCCATTTCTTTAAAAAATGCCAATGGGATTTTGATGGGGATTACATTAGATCTGTATATTGCTTTGAGTGATATAGTCATTTTAACTATGTTGAGTCTTCCAATCTATGAATACAGAATATCTTTCCATTTCTTTGTGTCTTCTTCTATTTCTTTTAATAATATCTCATAGTTTTCATTATATAGGTTCTTGGCATCCAATAGCATGGCATTTGCAGAAAAAGAGACACATGCAGACCAATGGAACAGAATTGAGAGCCCAGAAATAAACTCTGTGTATATATATATAGGCAAATAATTTTTGACAAAGGAGCCAAGAACACACAATAGAGAAAGGAAAGTCTCTTCGATAAATGGTGCTGGGAAAATTGGAAAGCCACATGCAAAAGAATAAAACTAGACTGCTATTTGTTATCATACTCCAACATTAATTCGAAATGGATTAAAGACCTACATATAAGACCTTAAACAATAAACTGCATAGAAGAAAACATAGGTACTAAATTTATGAACATTGGTTTTAGAGAGGATTTTTCAAATTTGACTCAAAGTTGAGGGAAGTAAAAGCAAAAATAAATAAATGGAACTATGTGAAAACTAAAATCTCTGCATAGCCAAATAAATAAATAGGTAGGTAGGTAGGTAGGTAGGTAGATAGATAGATAGATAGATAGATAGATAGATAGATAGATAGATAAAACAAAGAAGCAACCAATTGAATGGGAGAAGATATTTGCAAACAACGCTTTCAATAAGGGGCTAATATCCAAAATATATAAATAATGTATAAAACTCAACAAAAACAATGAAATGATCTAATTAAAAATGGGAAGAGGACCTGAACAGATATTTCTCCCAAGAAGCCATACCAATGGCCAATAGACATATGAAAAACTGCTCAGCTTCACTAACTATCAGGGAAATGCAAATCGAAACTATAATGACATAACTACCTCACACCAGTTAGAATAGCTATTATCAACAGGACAATAACAAGTTGAAGAGATTATGGGGAAAAGGGAACCCTCATACATTGCTGGTGGGAATGTAAACTGGTACAGCCACCATGGAAAACAGTATGGAGGTGCCTCAAAAAATTAAGAATTACCATATAACCTAGCAATCCCTCTTCTGAGTATCTACCCAAAAAGTTTGAAAATATTTATTCATAAAGATGTATGCACCCAGATGTTCACTGCAGTATTATTCACGGTGGATAAGACATAGAAATAACCAAAGCGTCCTTCTATAGATGACTGAATAAAAAAAGATGTGGTATATATACACAATAGAATATTACTCAGCCATAAGAATAAATGAAATACAACCATTTGCAACAACATGGATAGATCCTGAGATTATCATGCTAAGCTAAATAAGTCAGACAGAAAAAGTTGAAAACCATATGATTTGTCTCATATGTGGGATATAAAACAGATAGCGACAAAGGAACAAGACAAATAAAAACTCATAGACACAGACAACAGTTTAGTGGTTACCAGAGGAAAAGGGGGGAGGGAGAGAGGTAGATAAGAATGAAGAGAGTCAAATATGTGGTTATGGAAAGAGATTTGACTTTGGGTGGTGAACACACAATGCAATATACAAATAATGCATTATTGTACACTCGAAACCTTTATAATTTCATTAATCAATGTCACCTCAATAAATTTACAAAAAAATAAAATAAACTCAAAAAATAAAAAAACAAGTAATTTCAACATTTTAATTATTAAACTTTCCTAAACCATAGAACATTAGAGAAAAATATTTATTTTTAAAACCAATAAGACCTAAACTGAAAAATTTTTTAAAGCTATTAATAAAAATTTTGAATAAAGTTATTCTTAAATATCTACAGACTAGTCTTATTTATAAAAATAGCTAAAATATCCTAAGTAAAATATTACCAAATAGAACCAGCTTGATTCTCACTATTAAAAATGTATGGTTCCTCTAAGAAAGTCACTATTATGCCAGCAAATCTATCAATAAAATATATTGAATCAAATATCTATAGATATCAAACTGGCAATAGATTGAATGAAACAGCCGTTCCCAACAAAAACTTTAATACACCAGATACAAAAATCAATAAGATAGAACAAAAAGTTTTTAATTAAATGAAGGTATCTGGAAATTTAATATACAAAAAAGTATTTTCATTTAGTGGCCAAACAATAATTAACCTAATAAATGGAACTGATATAATGAATATCAATATGGAAGAAAGTTAGACCTCTACTTACATCATATCCAGATGTAAATTTTAAATAATTAAAGGTATGTAAAATATAATAATTTTAAAAGAAAATTATTATTACAGTAGACTCTATGTGTAACTTAGAGTTTAAAAAAAATTTTAACTGAAAAAGCTAAACCAAAGATGTAATGTTATATATCACCAGAAATAGAAAGTTTTTATATTAAAAAAGACATTAAAATCAATAAGACAAAGAAAAATAACCAAAATGGGCAAAATTTATAAATAGGCAAATCATAGAAGATAACTCAAATATGAAAAGCAGTAACTGTCAAGGTAGAAAAATGTAAATTAAGTTTCGATCATTTTTCACTCACCAAATTGGCAAGTACACCTGTCACTGGGAATTGAGATCAGAAGGATATACTTGAACTATCCTGGTGAAAATTTAAATTGTTACAGCTTTCTTGAAAATTATTCTTTAATTATCAATCAAATTTACAATATTTATCTTTTTGGTTCAATAATCTCACTATTGGGAATCTATCCCATAGAAATAAAAGGACCAATATAAAAAGGTGTTTGTAATGGCCCCAAAATATAAAAAAGTTAATTCTTAACAACAGGGGAATGACTGAATAAACTGGAGTATATTCATGTCACCAAATATAACGAAAGCATTAAAAAGAGTTAGAGGGTTCTCATGATGTATTGCTAAGTAAAAAAAAAAGATTAAAAAATTCACATGATTCGTCTGCAAAATAAACAATAGCCATAAACGTACTTTCATATACATATATAAGTGAGAAGAAGAACATGGAGGTATTTTTTTAAAGTTTTTATGATAAGAATATATCATTCATATCATCAAAAGGTTTTTTTCACTGTGAAAAAGTTTATAGAGCCATACAAATATGAAAATGACTTCTCTTCAAATACTTTGCAGCCTGCTTACATTAAATAAATGAAAATAAAATCTACACAAATGAAAGTTACTTCTCTGTGTAATCATAAACATTAATGTTTAATTTATAAATAAATAATATAATGATGAAATGGTCTAAATAGAACTTTAACAATTTGATACAGTGTTTGATGATTAAACCCATCTGTAAACATTGGAACTAGAAAATTCTATGAAAAAATATTTTATGGCAATATTTTAAATAGATAAACTGTGAACATGAAGAATTGATATCCAGAACAAAAATGTCACCCTGGCATGCTTTTAATCTCATTTATTTTTGTTATTTCGTATACATTTTGCTTATTGCTGAATGTTACATTCTATCAAAGGAAATCATTTATACAAATTTACAAGTAATCATTTTAATTATTTACTTTCATAACTTCTCAGAAAAAGTAATCACACATAACGTAGATTGCAGAACATTTACACAGGTCAGTACAGCAATAAGAATTCTAGTTACATGCCAAAATACTTTCCTATCTGATGTCTGGAATTATGATCTCAGCAAGAACTAAATTATAATAGTGATACCAAAATGAAAATACTAAACTATAAAAAGATCATGATTGTCAGTCCCCACAAATAGGAAGCACTAAATAAGTATGACTTGGCCATGTCAACCAAAGTAGGTTTAAGAGTTGAATCCTTTCCCCAGAACAGGAAGAAGAAATGATATAAAACTGACATATTTCTGAACCTACAGATACGTTGCTTTATATACAACATATATTTTCCTATTGTTATGGGCTAAATGTTTGTGTGATCCCAAAATTCATATGTTGAAGCTCTAACCCCCAATATTATAGTTTAGGAAGTTGGGCCTTTAGGAGGTAACTAGGTTTAGATGAGGTCATGAGGGGGAGCCCGTATGATGAAGATGATGTTCTTATGAGAATGGGAACAGACACCAGAGCTGCCTTTTACTGCCGTGTGATGACTGATCACCTTCAAGCCAGGAAAAGGGTCCTCATTAAGAACCAAATCTGCCAACACTTTAATTTTGAGCTTCCCAGCCTCTGGAACTGTGAGAAACAAATGTCTGTTGTTCATATGGTATTTTGTTATCGTAGCCAGAGCTTACTAAAACGTTAGATATATTGGTGAAATAAATCTATATTTTTAATCCCGATGTGTTTGTCTTCCAAAACTGTTACAAATAATAATTTCTTGGATGTCAGCTGGTAGTTACCAGTTTTTAAAATTCATTATACGCAGCATTAACAGAACTGGGCCCCACAAAGAAGACGACAAACTAATTATCATTCTGTTTTATTTTTATTTTAACAATAAGAATAATGTCCCTTTTTAATATTTAAACATTTGCTCTGATTAAACAGACCACTTCTGCTGACTCATAACAGACACTGGCCTGGTCCTGTTTATTAACTTTCCTATGAACATATTGTTTACAGCAGGTGTCTGATTAACATAACGTAACTGAAGGCTCATTGTTGGCGACATAAGAGAGTAGCAATGCCTGGCAGAAGTGCCAGCTCCTTTATAACCTCACGTATTTGAATCCTAATCATGTTTAATCCCCTCCTAACTTCCCCTTTTGTTGAATGACTCATACTTGGCTGGCTATGCAAGTGTGTCCTAAGTTCACCAGATCACTGCAAAAAACTATTTAAATATGCCTGAATAGATATGGCCTCAGGATACACTAGAGCTGTTTTCACCTTAGAAACCTGAGTAATAAAACATAAAGTAAATAAATACAAGAACAACAGATGCCCTTTCGGGAGCCTGATAAACAAAGACGATGTCAGTTACAATGCCAGGGACCTGGATGTTCTCAATACATATAAAGTGACCTATTTTCAATAGACCTACAAGAGATGTCTCTTGCTTAAAATCATATCCCCCAACAAACCAAACAGAATATTCATAAATAAGAAGTTATCACCTGGGAAAAACTATAGGATTTCCACAGGCTTGCATGGAAAAGGATTTTGGATAGTTCCGAGAGGAGCAGACTTTTTCTGAAGGGTAACTTTCCTTCTCAGCCCCAAGACAAAAGATAAGGCAACTGAATAATCTACTTTTTATCATTTCTAGAATGAGCTATGGGCATCTGCTACCTGTTTCATGTTTCTCTACTCCATTAATTTTAAAAGAAAGTAGGGAAGATGTTCCTTTTTTGTCTCTTACCTTAGTACTGGCCTGTGTCCTTCAATCTGCTGTGGCTGGTGACACCATCTCTCCCCTCTTTGCTGTATACAAGATTCTATCCTATGAGCTGCATCATAGCAGTGAAGAGATATAAGACCCCCTACCATATTGGAAACCAATGGGCAAGTGGAGATGGACAATAAACAACTATATGCATCATATAAAATCAGAGAGATGTGGAATGAAGAAAAGTAAATATTGAAGAGACAAAAGACGATAGAGGGCAAAGGACAGTGGGAGGAAAGTGGGGGTAATTCAGAGAGAAAAGCGAGGAAAGGCCTTTCTGAAGAAATGATACTTGAGCAGAGCTGTACATCAACCTCTTGCAAAGTGATCCATGAGGAAAAAGAATTCTAAATAGAAGAAATAGCAAGTTCAAAGAGTATAGTGTATTAAAAAAAAAAAAAAAAAAAAAAAAAGTGAAGTCATCGGCCTGACTGAAGTAGCATGAGCAAGAGGGAGAGAGGTCAGGAAGGTAGAAAACATATCATTTGCTGGATGTTTAAAGTTTATTCTACATGTGATAGGAAGAAACTGGAAATGTTTTTAGATTTCATTTATAAGTATTTCAGACATAAAAAGAAACAACTACAACAACAAAAAAATGAGCATCTGTGTACCCAACACCCACCTTAAGAAACATTATAAGAGAATTAAATCTTTTTCATATCCCAACAGCAACAAAGGAAATGAGGTTTATAGAAATAAGTCTATTAAGCAAAATGAATAAGCTCTAGAGATCTGTTGTATAACATTTTACCTACAGTAAACGTACTGTATTGTACACTTATAAAAAAATTAAGAGGGTAAATCACATATTATGTGTTCTAACTACAATAACATAAAATAAAATTTAAAAAAAGAAAGATAAGAAAAATTTATAAGATCTTTAGGAAGAAAATTTAAGAAAAACATTGAAGAATATAAAAGCTGTAAATATAAAAGTATAATATAAATATATAAAACCACCTATTGATACATAGAAATATTAAATATCAGAAAGAAGTCAATTTTCTATAAATTATTCTAATATTAACTGCAATTTTAACAGAACTAGAAACCTTATTCTCATTTTTGTAATATAGTGGTAGAAGAGTCCAAGAAGTGCCAAGGCAAAAAAATATGGTGGAACTTTTACTGTCAGGTGCAATGACTCACTATAAAACTATGCAAATTAGAGTATTAGTGAAGGAATATATTGAGATATAAAAAAAAACAGAACTGAAAATCCAGAAACAGACTCAAATTTAGATGAAAATTTGCTATCTAGTAAAAGTAGCACTGCAAATGCTGCATCTACCAGGCATCGTCCCCCATATCTTTTTCTCTCCTTGTTCCACCCCAGACTCAGAACTTTATATGGAGCTGTGCCAGATAGCTCTTCTTTTATGCAAAAATCTAATTATTCCACCAGAAGCTGCCAGAGGTTTTGCCTTGGCTAAACTCCACAGCATTTCTGCTAGGTTTTAGTTTTGCACTTGGCTTTTGGTAATGCTAGATTCTTGCCCTGTATCAACCTTAGCCTCTTTTCTCCGAAACTGACAAGAGTTCTGTGACATGCGTAGATGCCTAATAAAGCTGTTTCTTCCTGAGCGGTGGGTTGGGGTCGGTGGGGGAGAGGGGTGTGGGTAAGGGAGAAAGGAGTTAATCACTATTCTGAATTTGCAGTTTTCCTTTACTACTCACTCCTTTATGTTTCTGCTGCGCGCGCACACACACACACACACACACACACACACATACTCTTAAACAATATAAAATTTCATGTTGAATACCTAAATTATTTATATAACATGCCCTTTTGAAACTTTTTCTTCATACATTATTTTTTTTAAATATCCATGTTGATGGATAAAAATTAACTCATGACCTGAGTAGTGTTTCTATTTAATTCAATGATTCTTTTTATAGGTCTGGAGCATCTCATAATATGTCTTTAAAAAGGAAAAAAGTATGGGAGATAAGGAAGCAGACGTGGCAAATAGACTCACCATTTTTGAGGAGTTGCTTACAGAGAAAAGCAAAAACAAACAAACAAAAGGAATGATAACTGAAGAAGAAAAAACTAAAAGATTATGTGGCAGCTAGGGAGAGTGTCCATAAGATGGGAAATAGTCCAGGTGAGAAGATATAAATAATAAAGAAGAGACGGGAAATAATCAAGAGTAAAGAAAGTAGAGACAGGATTAAAATCCTTGGGTAGGCCAGACGGAATGAGATACTAAAAGGTCAGTAAGGGATAAAAGGGAAAGTCCATTCATTGCAAGAGGAAGAAGTTGCAGATGCTAGTAAATTGATAGACTGAGAAGTTGGAAGATAAGGTAGTCTTTTCTAATTGTGTCTACAATATCAATTTCATTAGCAGTAAGGTCATTGTAGAGAGGATAAAGGTGTATAAAGTTTGAAGAAGGCTAAGATCATGTGGAATATTAATGTGAGAGAGGAAGAGGCTGAATTAACTGGTAGTTCTGAGGGTCCACTTGATATTTGTGATCAGAAAATGAAAGTGAAATAAATAAGCATGATGTGTTTTTCTCCAGCCATGCCAGGTTCATCTAGGAAGAAAGTTGGTTCTATTAGATTCACCCTCTTGGAAAGTAAGTCCAAGGAGAGTAAGGGAATTTAAAATGTATGCAGGGGTCCCATGGAGTGAACCTAAGCTGAGCAAGGTGAAAGGTAAAAATCCTGAGGGGTTATAAATACTGTATATATAGTAGTTAATGAATTAAAAGTCCCCATGTAGTTACAGATTTATCAAAGGAGGAAACCTAGAAAAAAAAAGAGCCAGAAAGATATGAGGAGGTGGTCACAGAGTAAAAGGCTTAGAAGAAAGATGCTGGAGGCTTACTGTTATTGGTAATGACAAAACCTAGTTACAACCAAGGAAGAAAGCAGTTATAAGAATATGGTCACTGGAAATGAGGACTCCAGAAAAGGACAGCCTGGGTTGCACTGAAAACTGCTATCTGAAAGCACCTCTAGAAGATGGAAGAGACACAATATACTATGAGTAAAAAGAAAAAAAAACCCTACGGTACCAAAAATACTACAGTCCTGCAAACGTTACAATTAGGGAGCTAGTAGTTATTTATCATTGACAGACTAACCAGTTTAGAATATGGTAGAATAGGGTGATCTTTCACCCTAACCAAAAATATCATGAAGAACACGGAATTAGGAGTGTTTCTAATAATGATTCGTTTTAAGCATCTATAGAAAACACAAAAGTATGGCAGAAGCAAGAGGTATGCAGTAGTATATTAGCAATCATCTCATCCGTGAAGAATAGAACTACTCTCTACTCCACACAATCATCGGAATTTTTCTCCAAGGGAAGATTAAGAAGATTAAGATTTACCTGCTGGAATTAGTTAGTTGATATGGGGCATTAATGCAAGAACAGGGGTTCTTTCTGCTTCTGACGGTAACCATGCGGCAGTAAGGTTTACCTGCACGGGTAGGCACGAAGGCTCCACATGGGTGGAGTTCCCGGTGCTCTGGTGATAGTTCCATCCTCTCTCCTCAGTGAAGTCTTTATATTTTTAGCAAAAGTGATGGTATAGGGATTATCTTTTAATCCATTCAAATTTCTCACTTTAATTGTCGGGGTACATTAACTTTCTTAGAATCAAAGTATTTGGAACACATGTTGCAACTTATTTAAATACATAAATATGTTATGAAACCGTGGTTAAGAGTCACTGGTTTAAGTGATTGTTTAATATTGAACATAAATCTCAATGCTAGAAGATATGCATAATAAATTGTAGGTGTGCATTAGATTAGTACTATGAATTAAATGCCACAAAAAATAGAAAAAGATTATATGTTTTATTATAGACAGTTATTAGTGCTGATGAGATTTACTACTAACTACAATACATGTGCTATGCAAATGTGGTTATATGTTTTTAGCTCAAAAGATGACAAGTACACATGAGGATGTATATGTAAATCAAGTCCTCTAATGTCCAAACAATATCTAAATCTGAACATCATCAGCTGAAATGATGTCTGATCCTTCATCACACTAAAAATATATATATATATATATATATATATATATATATATGTATTAGTAGACAAAGAATCATTGCAGGAATACTTCTAAAGAATAGAAACCTAACATCTTCATGGTAGAAATATGAGGCATTTATATTAAAATGCCTGAAAAACTATACCCTAAAAGAAGCTTACATCTCTTTGCATTACAGGGCAACTATCTACACAATAGTATTACCATATTGATTTCAATGTGGAAACAGAGAATTTAAAATTTTGAAATTAAAATACCTAAATGAAACTCATATGGGCTCCTAGATCTAGAGGTAAACTTTAAGGAAATAAGCTTTCAGCATGAACAATTGGACTCTACACTGCCAAACTGGCAGGCAGCATGCTGCAAGGGGTTGGTTTAACCAATTTGAAATGTAAGCTTTCATTTCAATACTACTTATAATTTATACAGTGTATGAGGGACTTTACAGCATGTGATTTAAGAAGTAGATTAAGTAAGAAGTGCAACATTTATTTGACTATAAAGGGCTAAAAACTACTTTAAATCCTTTGGAAGTTTTCACTTCACTGTGAGAATTAACAGGACTCTGGATTAAGTGAAATGCCAGAAAAAAGGTTGGAATAAGTATGTCATAAAAATGTTGCATTTTATAAAAATTTCTGATGAAATATTTTTCATTTATCAGAGACTTGCATAGCGAAGTTGTTCTCACCAGTGAGTTTATATTCTAATATTATAGTAATTTAATCATGTAAAATAAAGACTTGCTAGTAGGTCTCTGCATGTTAGGAGTGCTGGTATGTAATCTTAATAAACAGGGATCTAACGAAAGGAGCCTAAAGCTTTGCTCTCTAACAGACTTATGAAAGTAATTATACCTTTATTGAAGTTACACCATTCTCAAACTCCTGCTGTTCCTGCTGTTTCTTAAAGATGGTTATTTTCTACTTAAAGAAAACAGACAGGCTTTAGAAGAATAGCTGGTGTTAAGTAATATTACAAAATTTAATCAGATTGTCTGTGCAGCTTATGTAACAATAGTACAAATAAGTCAACCCAAACAATAAAGGACTCAAAGATTAAAAAAAAAAAAGAATGGCTAATTAGAGTAACTCACTAATTGCAGTAACAGCTCACATGACTGTAAGAGGACAGGATAGAGGGGAAAGGGGAAAGTCTCACTGGAGGAGATCATTCCCAGAACACATCATACACATAGGCTTTCACAGGCTTTGCACAGCCATGGCTAGGGTAAGAGAAGGCATTAACGAAGTTAAACAATGTAAGACGAGAACAAATGTCAAGAACCATCTTTTAAAAAGTGTTAGGGGAGGAAGTGGACTGAATTGTAGGAGCAGCTGCTTGGATTAGGTAGCTGAAGCAAGGTGATGATAGAAAGATCTTTCAAGGTTGCTCTGTGCCCCTAGGGTTTGATCTCTAGCTTATCCAGGGATATTAAAGCTCTAGAGAAAAGTGTTTAAATAGCTCTTACTGACACAAACATGATTTATATCCAAAATCTAATTTGTGTTGTGCATTTGGAAACATCCATTACCAATAGGCAGGTGACAGGTGAATAAGGAACTCAAAACAGAAGAATCCTATAGGGAAAATCAACCATAGATCACAATGAATGATCTGGCATCTTTTACTAAGCAGTTTTAGTAACATCATGCCCTTTCCAGGTACCCACCAGAAAAACGCAGATTTTCCACTATTCAGTGTTACCAGCTGCCATGAAAATTAAAATTTGCTTTGCCTGAAATGTCTTATCTATCAAACTCTTGTCTTTCTTTTATTATCTAGTTAATTCATATTACAATGATTGACTCAAGTCTTAAACATTTCCTACAATCTTTTCTGATTTTCAAACTTAAGATGATTAATATCTGTGTCATCTCAGCACTTCATACATGTGTAAATGTATAAGCATTTATAACACTCTATTTTTCTAGTTATATATGTGCATGTCCCTCCACTTATTATAAGAACTCAAAGACCTTTGAACACATTATATAACATAGCACATAGTAAGTGCTCCAAAGATATTCATTGAATATATTCACAATGATAATTTATCATAAAAAAATTCTGAATTGCCACAATGAAGGAAGGCACCCATATAGTATATCTAATGAATTTCCTTTAACTTTATGACTTATACCTGAAATTATCAGAGAAGAGAATGTGCTTTTACCTCTCACATGGCAAAAAAGTATTAGAGAATAACTATTAAAATACCAGGAAAAAAAGTGGCATCCTGCTATACAAGGGCTATAGACACCACTGACAAAACCTTTATATCTTTATAATATTTAGAAAGAGTCTCCGACTCATGGGACATTTAGCAGTAGACCCATCAGAGCAGGCAGACAACCATCAAACACTTTTTAAATGAACTAGTGTTATATAAGACGAATAACACAAATCCTGCTAAAGAACTTTATGTTGGTACAGTTCAGGGACCCTTTCACTAGTGAGGTACAGGGGATAGTTGGAGGAATATTCTCATTATTTAATCATTGAGATAGGTGCCAGACTTTCCTAACGCTGACTGCATCCTAAATCATCTTCATTGTTTTATTTTCGATAACCTGATTTTGTGCCAAGAATTCTACTCATTTACTTGCCTCCATATTTTTTAGTATTCTGTCCTTCTCTGGTGAACAAATGTTGACCACCATGTCATAGTCTCTACTGAACTGGATCATGACAAGAGTATGGAGACCTGAGCCAATATCGATATGCCTAAAATGAGGATTACTATTTTCTCCCCATAACCAGCTATCATAGGAAGCTAAATTGATTTGAAGAGGTGGGGAAAAATTCACACCATTGGCATTAACAATATACATAACACATTTTATAAGAAATAAATGGAGAAAACCTGCAGCTCTGTTAACATGAGGTTCATTCTGAGTTGGGGCAAGCCAGCCTGAAATTTAATAGGCAGATTCTGGAAATGAGAAGGCAATAGAAAGCTTCATAACTCCTACCCAAATCCCAAGCTAACTGGGAAACAATATGAATAAACAGAGAAGAGAGTACCAGTGAAAAGTAAAATATTAGGCAGACAAAGCTGAACATTGAATGTGCTCCCCAGCCTACATGCAGATACATAGGCAGAGGGATCAAGGTCTTTGAGTAAATACTCTTTTCAATCATAGGCTGACAACTAAGTTATGCAGATCAGAAATGCCTTTTTGAGAAGCCACTCTAAAAAAAATTAAATTAAAACAGTAACTGAGCAGAAAAATAAATGATAGAACACCATGAGGGAGACAGATTAGATTTCACTTATTAAGTCCAGGCAAGTTACTAAATAAACAAATAAACCTTTGGAGTTGCAGAGGTTAAAATCTATAGTGGCAACAACATATTGTTGAAAATATCCCATTTTCAACAATAACAACAACAAAAGAGTCATTCAAATAAATAGGAAAGTGTAACCCATACTCAGGGAGAAAAGTAGTCAATAAAAACTGACTCTGAGTGGACTCAGATGTAAATTTAGCAGATAAAGACCTCAAAGAGGCATTTATAAATATACTCAAATAATTGAACTACTTTATATTTTAAAATTTAAGAAAAATATGTAAATTATCCAAAAATGAGGATTATCAAGAGAAAAATAGAAGCTGTGAAAAGTAACTAGATACCATAGAAAAATATAAGAATAAAATAAAAAATTTATAAAATGGGCTCAGCAACAGATTTAAGAAGATAAAAGAGAAATAGGGAAATTTGAAGACAGAAAAATAGATATCTACTTTTAAGAGTAGAACAAAGATTGAAAATATAAATAAATAGCCTCAGAGACCTCTAGGATAACATTAAGTGTACTAAGATAAGTTTAATAGGAATTCTAGAAAGAAGAGATAAAAATGTGCAAAAATAAAATTTAGCTAAAAAATTGCCGAATTTGATGAAAAACTAATCTACCAATTCAAAACGTTCATTGAACCCTATGTATGATAGATACTAAATAAATAAATAAACCTTTGGAGGTGCAGAGGTCAATGATCCATATCTATTTCTGTTATTTAAACCACTTAGTTAGTGGTACTAATGGCAGCCCTAGCAAACTAATGCGCCAGAAAATGCCTATGTTGACATAATATTGCACATCAAATGGACACTCCACATAGTACGTCACTACATAAATGCCCTCCATCTTTATTTAGCCACAATCATGAGAGAGAGAGAGAGATGAAAAGCCAAAGCCAAACTGGACTGAGATTTCTACCAATATAAATATATAATGTGATCACATTTTTATTATATAAAAACATAGACAGGTTGCCACTTTCCCCAAATATTAATGGTGGTACCTAGAGATCCTTATAAGACCTGGTGCCTATTCTAATTGATTCCCTAACCAGTCAATAGCCACATATTCTGGAACATAAAATTGCCAGTATTCGTTTTTAGTGTGTTTTTTTCAAAATTTTTATAAGAATGTTTTAATTTCTTTTTTAGAAGTTATTTAAAATAAGGGCTTTATAACATGTTACCTCTAATACTTTCACATTTTTTACCATCAGAATTTGCCTGTCTCACATTTCTTATACCCCAGAATACTCTACTATCTTTTTAAAATCCTCTATAATCTCTTTTCTACATAATTAAATTTTTATAGTTGGAGTACTTGTCCATATGAAAAAAGTTTTAAAGGAAAACTCATCATACACTTCTTATTTAATAACCTAAAGCCACATCCTGAGAAAACAGAGAATGCAGTGCCGTCTGTCTGTGGTAAAGAAAGCTGTGCTCCAAGGAGCAGGAGGCTCAGGGTAGAGTCACAACTTGCCACTAACAAGTCAGGGAATCTGAAATATTTCACATCCTATCTCAGGCCATACTTTCTTCAGGTGCACAGGAAATGTCAGGTTAAATATCATACATGTCTCTTCTATGTTTTTGATGTTAAGATTCTTGCCTCGGGCTCCACAGTGAAAATGGACTTGTCTTTAGAGTTGTTTTCCATTCCTTTTAATTTCAGAAAATAAACTAAAAGTTCTATTTAGATGTTAGAACAATACTGGAAAACTTTCGAAGTTTAAATTTTTAAAAATTAGACGATAGGAGAATAAATAATATAGAACCATAATATATTATTTTCCTTACTTTCAGATACGTTATTCTATTGTTATTTACTTCATTCATTGTCATTAAATTGATATCAAGTAAAAGTTCTCATGTTTTCATAGCTTTTGGCTTTTAATATCAGCCTACGCATGCAGCCTAAAGTTGCTTCATCCTCCCAAAAGATTTTCAGACGAAAATCATGTCCTCAGTCACAAATTTTTTTTGTTACCATAGTGATAAGAATAAAATTAAAAAAATAAAAAGCTAAAAATATCTGAACACATACAGTTTTAGGAATTTGACCTACTTGGTGTCGTACATGAGGAAGTTAATCAACTGAATTAACTTCATATGCGTTAGGTGAAATATTCTACCGCGTGAAAAAATGCGTGGGTTGCACATCTGGAGCTATTACACACAATCAAAGAAGTCAGTCTGAATGAAGATGACTGACACTCTAAATGTATAAAATCAGATTCTCTTAAAAATGGAATATATTCCAGGAGCAAGTAGAAAACCATTAAATTGGCTCTATTCTCCATAATTTTTACCTTCTTTTCATTATTTAGAATATTTTCATTTTAAATGCACCAAAAGAAGTTTTCTAACTGGATGGAACACTATAATTGGACATATATTTAAAATTATGTTGGAGCGCTTCCTCTCTATAATGGAAAGCTTCCCAATTTTAAGGATTATAATAAAATTATGTTTTAAAATTATTTTCTTTTGAAGCCCATAGATTTTATAAGAAATTGAATAGACTCAATCATTTACAGAAAATCTACTATACTGCAAGACATTATTAAGCTAGTCTATGAAAGATAAATAAAAGGCAATACTTGCTTTAAAAATGTTGCAATCATCCATCTAATTGTTTTCCTAACATTGACTTTTAAATGTTTCCCATAGTAAAATGGAAAGAGCATTGAAGTTAACTTGAAGATCCAGGGATAAAGTTCCAGCTCTACTAATGAGCTTAGAAAAGTCCCTTTTCAAGTCTCAGTTCTCTAATCTATAAATTGAACATAAATGGGCATATCACTGCCTCTAGAACACAGGTCAGTATCATAATCAAAAGAGATGACATTACTGGAAACCAATGGATGGTATTTAATAAATAATCTATATAAAAATGAGTCATTATATAATTACATTCAGTATTAAAACATTTCAAAGTAAAACATAATTATGAAAATTTATTTTCATAATTATTTAAGTATACTTAAGAATTATTTACTAATAGTAAGCATTTATTGTGCACTTATAATGGAACATATCTTACATGAATTATTTTATTTAAACCTCACAAAAGTCTAATGATTTAGATAGTATTATCTTCCTTTTATAGTTGAGAAAAATGAGGAATATCAGAGATAAATTATCCAAAGACATACATCTAGTAAATGGTGGAGTCAGGAATTAAACCCCGGCAACCTAATTCTGTAGCTATGTTCTAAAGCTAATCCTTTATGATACACTCCAAAATAATTAGAGAAAAATATCTCTGCAAAACTGTTAATTTGAAAAAAAAACCTTAAATTTTAAATCACAAACAATAATTGGTAAATGCTTCTGAAATGCTTAATTGATTCTATTTTGATACATCTAATTTTTCCATTTTATTATATATTGTAAAGAAAAGTAAAAACAATTAAATGTACAACAGTAAATATATTAGAGATTACCCATATGACAGATTACTCAGTCATAAATAATGTTGTAATAGGTATTTATGTAGGTTTTCAAACATGTACAAAATAATCTCAATTTTCATAAAAATGTCATTATGCACAGAAAAAAAATGAAAAGGTAAACAAAGTGTTACTAATTGCTTTTTCTTAGTAATTTTATATTTCTATATTTTGGAAATATATTTTTGTATTTTGGAAATATATTTCTTTATTTCCAAATTTTCTAAACATTCAATGTTTTTGTCAAAAGGAAAAAAACGGACCACCTAGTTGTGACCACTGAAGCTCAGAGTGATTTGGATGCTTCTGCAAATCTGTAAATAATATTTGAGAGTCTAGGAAAGTATTCTAGGTACTAGGGATGCAGCAGTGGTAAAACAAAGTCCACAAATAAAGAATTAGATAAATTTATACTAAGAATTAACAGAGGAAGAGTCCTTCAAATCTGTAATGAATCCTCAACCTTGTCACTCTGATCGTAATCACAGATCCTACTGGCATGTGGGCCCCATTCTTCTATCTAAGAAAGTCCTCATATATTTTGTTTTGTTTCCCTTTCTTCTCAATTAAATTGTGGCTACATCCACCCATCATCTCTAAACATGGCAGCAAGTCATAACAGTAATATAAACATCACATCAGTATTTAAAATACAGTGGTTTAAAATATACTGAGCTATAACATATCAAAAAGTATATTAAAAGCTTAAAAAGCTAAAATCATCTCCTCCATCCACCTAAAAAAAACTTACTGTATGAATTTATTGTAACCTTTAAATCCTTCTTCATATATGCAAAATTCACACAAAAAATTTTGAGGAAAATGATTTATAAGACACGTTTAATAAAAGTTAGAAAAGGAAGGAAACAAAAAAAAAGGAAAATAGGCAGGAAAGAAAGAAAGGAAAACGAAAAAAGAGGGATGAGAAAAAAAGTGAAAAACTACTCACCTCTGTGGACCAGGTCCCACACCTGATCAATCTGCTGCTGGATTGGAAAGTGGCCACAGTCACTGAAGTACTTAAGGAGCTCACTTCTTTCCAATCCTTGCCAGTCTTCTCTCTTGGCAAACATTGTTTCATAGACTAAAAGGAGGAAAAAAGATGCAAAGAATATTTGCTTTATAAATAATATATCAAGTACAAACCACCTAAACTTTCATTTGGATTTGAAGAAACTTTAACCCCAGTTTTGTTTTTATGTCTAACAATAAGCCTCCATGCTTAGAGTAGATCTATGTCAACCTCCTGTGGAAGATTAGAAGGAAATGAGCAGGCTTCTCCCTCCCACATTCTGCAGGAGTAAAACTTGGACTTGCTTCCCCAAAGAGAACACCACAACAGCATCTTCTGCCCTGGTTTACATGACACTTGCCCATAGACTTTACATACATAAACGCTCACTGCATCAGAAGACATAGCTTTATGTCAGGATTTCTGGGGACCTGGCTTCTGCCGATTCATTTCAGTATTTGTTTTTTTATTAATTTCTGTAATTTCCATCTCTTTCTGACATCTAACTATTTGAACGGCTGATTCCACTTTGAATTGATTGTTCTACTTCTGATTTTACTCCTTAACGGAACAATATTTACTTTTCGTTCACTGGCTTTACATATTCCTACCTCCTACACCTGGCTTAAGGCTTCCACAGAAACCATTCAGTTATGCCATCCTTCACCTTTCTCCCATACTTGGCATTAGACAGGGGTTAGACAATGACCCAGAGAATTGATGCATAAATTTTGTAAGTGTAGTTCTCCATAAACATTTTATTGTTTTTTAATTTTTTTCATTTTAATTATTTATTTTTTTCATTTAAAAAAGGAGACATTGAGTTTCCATTCATAAGCATAAGGAGTAGCCCTGTGAGACTTTGAAATATGGACTCGCAGTGGCAAAGGGCACCAAAGTGGCTTCTAACAGAAGTTAATGTATCATTCTGACACTCAAACATATGGACTTCAACTTTCCATCCATCCCTCCATCCACCCATCCATCCATCCATTCATTTATTCATTCGGTTTAAATGGATCGTCATGAGACATCAATCCAAGCAATATTGAGTGACTATCTAAATATGAGTAGCTATTCTAGATCCTGAAACACAGCAGTATAAGTTCATGACTTTTTCTCTTTTCAAATAAGCAAACTAGAGCAGTTACTGTTAGCATCCGCATGCTTGTTCCTTACATTTCTATGCTTGCTGACCTGACTTTCGATTGCTGGCACCTACATTTTATTGCCTAAGGGCTCCACCTCTAGCTGTAGAACTTGACTCTTCTGACCTGTGCAGCAGCCAGAAGTGCCAGGGGACCCCACTAGAGCGGCCCTGAACTGCTGACTGGGGGGAGTTGGTGAATAAAGACCCAATGCTTGAGGCAAGCTAGCTGCACTGTTCCCTAGAGGAATTAACCTCCAGTTGCCCAGATGGTAATCCGCTTGATAATACACTCTTTTTTGACTTCCATCCCTTCCCTGTCGCACTTCTCCATTCTCCTAACGGCAGTTCTTGGAATCAACTCACAAATAAGTTAATTATACTTGAATTCTTGTCCCAGGGTCTGGTTCTTGAGAAACCTAAGCTAATATACAAAATACATCACATTTTTATTTTTATGTTGAAATAAATATAGTTCTCCTTGAAAAAGTTTTTCCTTGAATTGATCAGTTTTAGGTGTTTCTCAGTTGATCACACTGATGCACATATTGACATTATGGCTTTATAACTAAAAAAAAAAATTATATTAATAAATAGCAATGCCCTTGACTTGCATATTATTCCCTAAAAACATATGTTTAGCAACACACCAACAGAATTAATATTCTAGGCCAGTGCAACTAGGGTCAACATAAAACCTAAATCATGAAAATTAATGAAATTTTCTGGTCATTAAAGGATGTTTTAAAAGGTGCATAGATTTCTGCCAGGTATCAAGTATCACTCAATTAGCAATCAAAATATGGAAAGAATGGAGACTTTTCTAAGGAACATGAAAACAAATAACCTGCAAATTCTGTGAATTCTAGAGTTACTTTAGACCTCAATGCAAGTGGATGCCTTGGTTTGTAATTCGTTAAATCATTCATTTGGCTAATCTTCTTGCACTGTTCAGATCCTACATTGACAGAGCCGTGTTTGTCCTAAACGGACTCCTTTATGTCAGCCTTCTTTCAAAAAACCTGCCATAACGATGTGCTCAAATACACACTGCATCATAGCCCTAGGTTCACAGCCTTCCACAGGATTCCCAACACTGTCAAGGTAAAATCCAATGGCCTCTATGGCCCCACTCCCATCTCATTTTGCTCTGCTCTGGCTCACAAACTTCATTCCAGTGCCATCGGTCTCCTAGTTTCCTCCAACTTCTGCCTCTGTGCAGAACATTGTGCTTGCTGCTGCCTCTGTGCAGAACATTCTTCCTCCCTGTGTTCACTGGATTCCTCACTTCCTTTAAGACTTATTCAAAATGCTTCTCAGCTAGAAACCACCAGAGTCCACGTTCATGTTTCGTTTTGTTTTGCCTTGCTTTGTTTTGTTTTGTTTTAACTGAGAGGTTATTTTTTTATATGCCAAAATAGTGAAATCTGTAATTACAAATTAAGAAGTCATAAAAAAAAAAGTAAAACTAGGAAAAATATGCACAATTCTATAAGGTTGAAAATGACATTTAGTGGTAGAGTTTTGGGGATGAAGATAAGATAGGAAAAAGTAATGAGAGTATTTTGGAAATGATACATGATTTGGAATTTGGTAGCTAAAAATAGAGTAAAAATGCAAAGGCAGTCATTGTAATAACTATAAGGTTCTAGAGTGCATATTTTAATCAATATTAATATATCTGTACATTCATGCTAGATTATGAAATATATAATTATTATTAATAAAGAAGTATTAAGAGTAGCTTTCTGATTATTAACTAGAATTAATACCGTATTTCATATTTGAAAGTTGCTAAGAGAGCAGATCTTAAAAGTTTTCATATAAAAAAATTTTGTACCTATGTATGGTGACATATGTGGACTTACTGTGATCATTTGGCAATATAATCAAATATCAAATTATCATGCTGTACATTTGAAACTAATATAATGTTATAAGGTTATATGTCAATTATATCTTAATTTCAAAAAGACTGCAAAAAATAAAAGAATATCTTTCTGAATTTTGTGTTAGTGGGTGAAGAGTTTATGTATGAAAGTCTTAAAATCTGAGTGCATGTGGGTGTGCTATCTACTTACCTATCATCTATCTACTTATCATCTATCTATCTATCTATCTATCTATCTATCTATCTATCTATCATCTATCTCCTCTCTCACTTTTTAAAGGATGTTTAAGTAAAAGGATTGCCAGCAGCTTCCTAACATGAGAAGGGTTTTCTGTTTCTCTGACTCACTCACTTTTTCTTTTTCCTTTCTTTTTCCTATGCTAACACTTCGTTCATATATAATCATACATAAACTAAATACATATCCATGGGTTTCTGAGTATATTATTAGTATTATTTTGAACAAATTGTTATCTGTTAGATCACTTAGTAATTAAAATAAAGTTTTGGGTTTTTTTTACTCTCTTATTTCTTCTTCGGTGCTCTTCTTTACTTTATATAAAACTGATTTCTGACCTATATTCTTTACTTCTCTCTAAAGAATTTCTTTTTAACAGTTTTTGCAAGGCAGGTCTACTGGTGACAAGTTGCTTGTTTGAAAAAGTCTTTCATTTTTGAAGGTCAATTCCACAGGATACAGAAATGTAGGTTGGTTGGTTGTTTTCTTTCGGCACTTAAAATATCTCACTCCATTCTTGCTTGCATGGTTTCTGATAAGTCAAATACAATTCTTATCTTTCTTTATAGGCAAGGTGTTTTATTCTGTCTTTCAGGATTTTTTCTTTATCTTTGGTTTTCTGTAGTTTGAAGATGATATGTGTAGGTGTCATTGTTTTGGAATTTATCCTATGGTGTTTTCTGAGCTTCTTGGATCTGCAGTTTGGTATCTGATATTAATTTAAAGAAATTATTGTTCCAAATATTTTTTTCCATTTCTTTCTTTCTTCTCCTTCTGATATTCCCATTATGCATATGTTACTTCTTTTGTAGTTGTCCCATAGCCCCTGGATATTTTGTTCTATTTTTTTCAGTCTTTGTTCTCTTTGCTTTTCAATTTTCAATGATTCAACTGATACAGCCCCTAGCTCATAAATTCTTTTCTCGGTCATGTCCAGTCTACTAATAAGTCCATCAAAGACATTCTTCACTTATGTTACAATGTTTGTTATCTCTCGCATTTCTTTGGGTTCTTTCTTAGGGCTTCCACATCTCTGCTCACATTGCCATCTGTTCTCACATGCTGTCTACTGTATCCATTAGAGCCCTTGGCATATTTATTATAGTCATTTTATATTCTCAGCCTGATAATTCCAACGCCCCTGCCATGTCTGGTTCTGATGCTTGTTTTGTCTCCTCTAATCGTGTTTTCTTGCATTTTTGTATATTTTTTAATTTTTTCTTGATAGCCAGACATAATATATTGGGTAAAACAAAGTGATGTAAGAGGACTTTAGTAATGTGCTGGTAAGATTGGGGAGAGGGGAAGTGTCCTACAGTTCTATAATTATATCTCAGTCTCTTATTAAGCCTATGTCTCTCAACTATGAACTTTGAGCATTTCTCAATATTTTTTTCTCTCCACTTATGTGGGGTGGAATGACTAGGGTGGACTGGCGTTCAGTATTTTCCAGTTAGACTCTGATAATCCCCCAACAAGTTAGGCTCTTGTTAACTAGTTTCCCTTGAAGGTAGACCTTGTTAAGAATAACAGAGAGCTCTATCATATTTCAAAATAGTTCTTCTTCTCTGAGATTTATTGGGGGAATCTAGTCAAGCTCCTGAAGGTAAAAACCACAATGCTGTGGTGCCCCCCACCTTTCCTGGGTTCTCCTGGAAATTTTAACTCTAGGAGTTGTCCACACTGAGCCTCCTGTCATTCATCAGCTACTGTCTATTTTTCCTACCCTGGACCAGGTTCCCACATAGGTTTCTGCAAATGAGTCTCTGCTCTGATAAACCGGGACTCCCTGTATTCATATGTTTGTCTCTCCAGTCTGGGGGCAGCAGTAGTTTGCCCTGTGTCCTTCCCTCTCTCACAGATATGAGTTGTTAATATTTTAGTGTGTTCAGTTTTTGTTTACTTGTTGTTAAGACGGAGTGGTGATTCTACTCCATCTACATGTGAAACCAGAAACCAGAAGTCCTCATTTAATTTTTTTAATCAAGAAACTATAATATCCATCCTAATTTTAAGCAATATCAAATTTATGAAATACAATAAACATAAGAATCTCTGAAAGTTAACATATTAATTGGGGAATTTATTCTGTGGATAGAATTTCACCACTAATAAGCAACACATAATGGATACGCGCTGTTTAGACTGCTTAGTGTCCGCGTATTGCTATTCTGTTATCAATATATAGTTTTACTTTGGGGAGCTACCCCTACCCCAATAGATACAATTTCTGTGTAATTCAAGATAAGTTCTCTGCCCTCCCACTGCAAAGTGTTGGGCTCATGATTCAAGCTCAACCAATCAGGTGCTCTCCCTCTGGAATTTGAATTTAAAGCATAGGAACAAAAAGCCTTAAAATGATAGTGGCTTACCCAGCTCTCATAGGAAAATAGAGACCGCTCTTCATTTTTTGCTACCTAGATCTCTGGTATAGCTGTGTTTCGTGATCTGTCTGAAATTTAACTCTTCAGCTATCTTTCCTATGTTTTTCCTTTAAATATTCTTTTTGCTCTGGATAGCCAGAATGAGTTTTCTATTGCTTATAAACACAAGAACCTAATAAATTAATCCAAATATACTATATATCACCTCAAAATGAAAATAGCTTACAACATTATAAAATACAGTCTACCTTTGCTATTTATGGGCAATTTACATATAAATTGTATGTAAAATTTCAATGATTAAATTAATTTCAAACCTAAAATCAGATCAGAAACAACTGCTTCACTTACATTTTTTTCTGTCCATCCATTCCTCTAGCTCTGTAAAGTTTATAATTTGTCTTGTCCTCCGAAGACCAAGTCGGTATTTAACACGATGGATTAGTCTGCAATACATGTTTATAACTGCTTTCAAACTTGGTCCATGATACGAAGCCTATAAAAGAGCCATATAGATAGTGAAACTCCTTATATATTTCTACTATTTACATTTAATCTCGTTTTGTCCCTTCCATTTCATCGATCTCTCCCAGTTTCTTAGATTATGGCTGTATTAACATTTCTTGCTCAGGTTGGCTAAATACATGCATTATACAGGAAGATAGTTTCCCTGAAGTTCAGTTCATTTCATTATGAGTTGCTTTATCATCAGATACTCATATTTCCCATAGAATAAAGGTTTTAATGATAGATACTTTCACAGGAGCTTTCTAGGGTGGTGCTTAGATTTCTATAATAAGTAGCCTACTCAGCCAAAATAATAAATAAATAAAAGTTTTACTCAAGCATTATTGTGTAATAGATGAGTCTTGCCTAAGTTTCCATTCTGGGTCCTCAAATCTTTGTATTTTCTTCCTTTGTTTTCCCTAGACTTCCTTAGGTTTTCTCTTTGATTTCTAAAAACTCTGAATATTAAAACAATTAACTATTTAGCATATGTGTAAGTTTTATCAGTTTATATTTCATCTGTAACTATGGTTCTGTATATAAATTTTCTACATTCTAATAGACTTTAAAAATTTTTTAAATATTGATTCATTTTGTGGTTTTCTTTTGTAAGTAGACAGTTTCATTTTATTTATCAATTCTATTATCTTTACACTTTCTAGCTTATTAATAGTTGTACTTATGTTCATTAATTCCTTCTAAGCTCCCCCCATTCTTGACTTCCTGAATTAAAGACTCAATTCATCTATTATCATTATTTTTTAAAGAATGTATTTAAAGTTCATGAATTTTTATGAGTCAGCTTTCTTTTGATGTGCTTTGCATACCTTTTCACAAGTGCAAAAAAATTGAAGCATAAAATCTTTAAATAACTTTCCCAAGGTCCCATAGCTAGTAAGTTGCAGAATTGGTTTTGAAACCAAAACAGAAACACTCCAGAGCCCACACTTTCAATTATACATACAATATATTCTTCTTAATTTACTTGAATTTAGTATTTTTCACCCATTCTGTGAATTTTTGTTTTGTTTTTCCTTAGTGTGTGTGTGTGTGTGTGTATATATATATATATATATATTTATATTTACATAAGATTTATGATTATTCTTGCTTTTATCACTTATTTTCCATTTTTGTTTGACTCCTTAAAGATTATTTTTAATTTTTTTATCTTCACTTAATTTTATGATACTTTTCTAAATTTTTTAAATACTATGTTCAATGCTGTGTTTCTTAATTTATCAATATTGTCAATGAAATATTTCTTAATTTGTCTGAATGAAAAATTAATGTCGCTACTTTTCTTTCTCTCTTCTCATTGCATCTGAATGCCATCAAAATTCAGGCATATTCTGAATCTTTGCTGATGTCTTTCACATTTTAATAACATTTTCCAAGGTATATTTTTAATCTGCCTTTTGTTCAATAGGCTCTTGTCTCTTTTTTTTATTTGTTTGTTTGTTTTTAATTACGAATTGTTCACACTTTTGAAGTATTCCCCATCAAATGAATCTTAGTGGGAGGCAGAACTCACGTCCTACAATTTGAAGCTATAAATCAGACGCTCATGACCCAAGCCTCCTCTGTTGCTAGGATGCAGACACAGGACGAAGTTTCATCCATTATCTACACCAGCCTCAGGTTTTGAATCAAAACTAATAATGCTTTTAAAAGCCAAATAGTGGGAAATCTATTTGTGTGGTAGAATAACCATGGCAGCAATATCCATTTTTCAAGGGCAGCATTCATGGAGGCAAGAATATCCAGAATTCAATATCTACTTCAGACTCCATGCAGGATTTGGCTGGAGTCCTGGGAGCTATCTGTGTTCATCATTCCTTCTTATTTTTGAACCTCTCATTCCTTAGCCCAATATTCTATTCAATACCTTCCTGTTAAAATCTTTCCATAGGTTTCCTTTGCTTATAATTGAGAATAAAACAATGTTTTAATTGTATCCTTAAAACATGAGCCAAAGGGTCCCTGCTCGGTATTTGCTGCTCAGATAGATGCTGACATTTACTAAGAGAGCAGGAGCTTTGGGCAGCCACCAAAGCCAATTTGAGTGTCTTTCCTTCTAAATTTAATAAGTATTCTTTTGGAGACACAACTTAACTTATGAGGGAATCTTTCTCAATCTGAGACATTCAGAAGGTTATGAAGGAGGTTTTCATGGTTAAGAAATTATGGTTCTTATTACAGCGTGCTCCTCTGCCAGGCTTAGGTTTGGAAATATGCCTCTGCTATGATACCTTGTATACCTCAGTATGTAACTCTTTACCACATTTCTAAGCATTTTTAAAGAAAAAAATGTGCAAATTGATATTTATAATAGCAATATTAAAATGTAAAAGACTCATTGCAAATTGCTAATTATAATTTTCCAACCTCTTTAGGAGAAATTTATCATACTTGTCACACATCAACATTTATAAGAAAGTTTTTTCAGTATGTGTTTTCAGGCTGCATTTTGTTTGATATGGTCACGTCTTTTTAAAGAAATGTCTAAACTTGTCTAAAAAGTTACATAGGACGATATCCAAAGTGTCTTTATTCAAAAATCTTATAAAAGTGAAAAGGAAAAAAGTTTTTAAATGACTAAGCCTATATACAATAAAATAAAAATAGAATATTTTGAATAGTTATCTTAAATATGCACACATAAACACATACTTACAAATAAATAAGCCACAAATAACATTAAGCATGATTGTTGTATTCAATTCCCCACCCCCTTAAAGAATTAATGAAACCCTTAGCCACACACAAGTAGCTAAAGGTCATGTTTATCTCCTGGGTTTTGTTCTCTTTTGTAGGCCTCTTCTCTGTGTTCCCTGTAGTTGTCCCCCATTTTGACATACGTCAGAATGATTATTTTTATTACCACCTGAAGCACATGCTCAATCATTCTATATCTAATTACTTAATGAGGAGTCTATGTACACATGCTTGGTCAACTCTATCACTGAATCTTGTGCTCTTCCATGCACTCTGCAAAACCTTGATAGTCTTCCTCGATTGCCACAGAATTAGTGTCTCTCTATATAAATGTATCCGTGGCTCTCCCCATCATCTCCCTGATATGAGCACATCCCGCTGGGTATATACTATCAGAACGGAGTTTCACCCGGCCTCAGCTTTGGGTAGGAGGCGTCAATGTCCATGTTGAGCCTGATTCGAGAAAACACATCACCATTTTTCAATGATTACCGCATACTATTGTTACCAGAATGGCCTAATGTTTTAAAGAGTCTGGAGCCATATAGATTTAGGTTTGATTCTCAGAATTTGAGTGTGCCATTAGCTAGATGTGTAACTTTAGATGAGTTACGTTACCTCTCTCTGCCTTACTTTTTATAACTACTAAAGGTAATTATACAACCAGGAGGAATGTCACCAATTTAATTCTTGATCACCACCTTCATCTGAGTTCTTAAAGTGGCCTGGAAATTCACCCATATTTTACTCGTCATCTCTCTTTCTTCCATTTTCCATAGAAACTCGATCTCCTCAAACATTCAAACTCACTATCTAAATGCTTGGTGTAAGCAAATGACCTTCTCATTTGCTTTACATAGAGAATAAACAGCAAAGGAGAAGCAAAGTTAACACAAACCTAGGTGATCCTGACCTTGTGGCAAAAGTAGGCCTAGAACTGTTGTTGGCTTAAGGATAAACCAGGCCTTTTGCCCAGAGTTTCTAGCTTGATACAGTCAGCAAAGTAGATTATTCATATCATTTTCTTAATCCAAAGAAGGTCGACAGACTTTATTTAGAATAATCGTAGATTTATTGACAAGGTGACAGACTATTCAAAATTCTACTTAATTGAATCTACGTTAGAAATTGTAAACACATTATAATATTTAACATATGCTTTACCTTGATCTTTATTCTTTGGAGTCTTCTGCGTTCGAGCCACCCTCTGATATGTGCCTGCATGAGAGCGATCATTCTGATTGTGCGTTTGGTAACTATGAATCTGTGCCTTTCCCGGAACACTTGGAAGATTTCTATGTGTGGTCCAATTCTTTTAACTTTATTGTCAAGATTACTTACTTTACCTAGAATAGGTTTTAGTCTAAAAATAAAACATAAAACTTTTTTTATTATAGTTAATAAAAATAAACATTTTTGAAATGTCTTAAATTTTTTTCAATGAAGTATATTATAATTTACACTCAGACTTCATATACATTACCTGAATATGTAAATAGGGTTCTCCAAAGAAGGTCAAACATCAGAATCAATAAAACTTATATAAAATTAACCTTCTGAAGTAAGACAATCCCAAAGAAAGTGAAACTTGTCAAAGCTTATTCACAACTATTCAAAAGAAAAATGTAGTATCTAAGAAACAAAGTATTTTTATATGACAGAGCGAGTCAGCCAAAATAACTTTCCTGCCCCAGAAGTTATTAAACTAAAGACTACTTCAAAATTATTTGGCACTGATACTCTGCTTACTAAAGATCTTCTGAAAATTAATTTTATTTTCCAAATGCTCTCAATTGAGAAGCATGGTAATGTACTGATAGGGTTGAAGACTACGGGATCAGAAGTGATGGATCATACTGGAAACTATGACAAGCCTTGCAACACTGATATGGATGGTCCTTGCAGTGAAGATAAACATGTAAGAAAACTGCAGACTTTCTACCATGAACAGACTCTCTGCAACCCTGGTAACCTTTCATCGGCTTTTTTCCTCTATATATCTGTTGTTTTTTATATGGTAGTCAATTTTTTCAAAGTCTTCCAAAGTCCAAAGTCTACTTTCCTTATAATGTTTGGCATACAAAAATCCTTTTATTCTTCTTAATTGCTTTTGTTTCTGCATTTTTCACAGCTGAAATTCCAATGAGATACCCAAGTCAATTCACACGCCAGAGCTCATTCTTGCCCTAAAAGTAAACTGTATAGAGAAACCTCTGAGTCTCACATCCAACTTTCCTGATTCCCAGGAATGGATAACACTAATTCTGTTTCTGCATTTTTATTTCCTCTCTGAGTCTGTTTTGATGTTTGCATTAACCTGGTTCTTGCTGGGTCTCGTTTTATTTTTTTTTAAAGGCCATTATTTTTCTTCCCTTGGTGACTGAAATGTTCAAAATCTGATCTTGATTATTTGACTCAGCCATCTAGTCTTGGTTAAGTAACAGTTGGAAGATGACAGAGAATCCCAGCTCAATCTTTTTCATTTGTCTTTTCTATTGATTTGTCTTGAAGTTTATGGTATCTTCTGAAATACAGAGACAGGAACAGAGACAGAGAGAGACAGAGAGAGAGACAGACTGAGAGAGAAAGAGAAGAAATAAATTAAAATTCGTTGTTTTGGTTAAAAGTTATAGTTAATATGAATGATTGGAACTCTATTAAGTAAAAGAATTATGAAGAAAAGCAAATATGTTTACAAAATGATGGATGTGTGTTATCTGTTGTTGTTTTTTTATCACCTGAAAAAGCATTTTATCCTAGGCTTTTGACTTATGGATTTTGATCAACAGTACATCTCTAAATAATCCGAAAGTTAAAAATAAAGAAAGGTGAAATTTGAAGATTAAGAATAATTTATAGAAGGCTTGATGAAAAGTGAACTATTTGCACATAATGAGCTTGAAAAGAAAATAAAAAATATACCTAATTTTGACAAAGCTAAGTCAATTGTGATGAGCTTAGTCATAATATAGAGGAGTGCTTGTGAATCCTTGATTATACAATATTTCATATGTGGTATACAAAAAAGTAAAATTAGAATTTGATTTACTTTCTGTTACAATGAAAAACTGATTTTTTGAATACACAAGCTGCTCTTAATTTGACAGAGAAAAATCAGTACCTTCAATATAGTTTGCCTAGAACATAAAAGTTCCTTATATCACAAAATACTCTTTTCAGCATTCTTATTTTTTCTTCTTTGTCATCTACTTCTTGTAAAAGCTGCAATTACTAATATTTAGTTACTTGTGGCTATGTTACTTTTTTTTTACTCTAAAGACATCTATGACTTTTGCTCATGCTTTGCATCCTCTGACAATTCTTTCCAATATTGTTTTCTTAAATTCAAACTCCAAAATTAAAAACAGTCACAATATCTTTCCAACCTATCTGCTGGCTATGCCACATGGCTGTAAGACCATACCAAATATTCTTTTTCACTATTTAAAAGGAGGAATGATAGAAATGGCAAGGTAAATATACATGGTTATTATATAAAATGAACCAAAGACAGCCCTTGTATATTGGCCCAGGTGTTTACTTCTTACATCAGTCTAGAACTATTAGCCAAAAGCCTGCTGGCTCCAAACACAATTCTTAGACATTCAGTTATTTTAAAAATTGCCCAAATAGGTATATTTTTAGCCATTTAGAGCCTGCCTGCTTGGCATATCCCCCAAAATTACAACCAACATCTGTGATCATAGATACAAAACCCAAGGGCTAAAAAGACCCCATGCCACGGTTGCCCTTTGGAGCTCTCTTAACTAAAGACTCCCCATCTTACTGCTGAATGGTATCACCTAGACACATAAGCCCCTCTCTGGCTCCCCTCTCCCCTGGGGGTTCCCTTACTCTCTTCCCCTTCTGAGTGGTGGCTCTATTGTCTCTAGAAGGTATTCTGCTGTGAGGAACTTCCCTTTTCTTGCAAAACTGTCCATGTGATGCCCAAATAAAACTTTGTATGTGCTAATGCCACATCCTAGCTATGTCATTTTTTTTTAGTCCTTAGTTGATTCTTGAATTCATTACAATGGTCCATACTTTTATTTAACTCAGTAGGATATTGAGCACTGTCCTAATTATCAAAGTCCGAGATAGGAAAAGAGGTGAGTGATCAAAGAAAACTGCTGCCTCTTTAAGTCAAATATATAACTAAAATGTTATTAATATAAAGGTATTAGAAGCATGTTGTGGTAAATTGATTGCACTGATGGCCCATTAATGCTTCCTTATATCTCTGTATTTGCGATGTGATTTTATAGCTCCACCCCTAAAGAGATGGAAGTCTATTTACCCACCTACGAGACTGGGCTGGCCTTGTGAATGCTTTAACAATAGAATTCTATGGAAATGATGCTGTGACAATTCTTAGCATGTGCCCCAAGAGGCTTTACATAGGTCTGTTCTTTTGGAGTCATATATCATTATGAGAACAAGCTGGCAGTCCTCTAAAGGATGAGAGACCACATGGAGAAGAGACAAGTCGTATGCGACTCGAGTGAGTTGTACCCGCTGAGTGATAGCTGAGCCTGGACTAGAGCACCAAAATTACCTCAGATGAATAATAGTAGTTGTTTTAAGTCACTAAATTTCATGATATTATTGTAGCAATAGATAACATATACTTATGTCGATAGCCAAAGGCTAATAAAATAACTGTCAAATTTATTTTTAAAAATATTTTTATCTCAGAGGTAAATTATCTCTGTCAATTAGTGACACTCATGTCACACACTTTATAAGATATATAGATATATATATTTTAAAACTTAAGGTTCGTAAATGACCTGTGTAATATGTTCTTATTTCAAGGTGATCAATGACTAAATCCTTGTGGGATGAATATGCATGTCCTTAGTAGAGGACTCCATTTCTCTCCACTCTGATGTTATTTGTTATTATACCAAATACATATTATTAAATATATATTATGCCATTCAGTCATATCTAAAACAGGTGGCTTCTGCCTTTCTCACACTTGCCCAAAATTCTTGATACAAGTTACAGCTCATAAATTTTGTCTTCTGAAATAAACATAAAAAGAATAATAGCCTTATAGAGAAATGCACCTCCTTAACAATTTATAGTAGAAAGAAAGACTTATTACTACAGGCTTCTCAGTTTAAATTGATATAACCATAAACCTGCTACAACTCTAACTTCATGTCTGTTTAATCCATGATCCAAACAGAAAAAGAATTAATTACCTAGGATTGAATAAATTAAGACTAATATTAATTTTTTAATTAAAAATATGAGAAAATTCCATTTATTTGTGAGAAACTATTTATTTTATTTTACTTGAACTCGCTAGAATGAAACATCCCTTAATTGGCATAGAAATGGTTCCAATTCACCCATTAGAATTCTAGGAAAAACATCCTAATGAAAAATTTTAATACAGATCATAAGTTAAAAAATTATCAGAAGTAATATCTTTATAGAAATAAAGAGCATGTATTATTATATTTACAAAATAATGTAGTATAATAGTATACAGAATGGCTTTATTGAATTCTTTATATAAGTATTTATTTACAAAGTTTTAAGAAAAATCAATATTTTTTTCTCCCATGATATAACTGAAAATCTAGTTTGTATTCATTTTCCATAAAGATATTGTGTTTAAAGGCAAGTCATTTAACTAGATGTGGTAACTCCTTTTCAGGAACATAGATTCACTTATTATGTGAAAAGGATGACTGCTAAATACTAGATAAACAACCTGGTTTCTCCTCTATTGCTTAGGAATTCCCACCTGATAGAATGTCTCTTCCTGACAAATAAGGAATATTGGGGAAATAGAGGATATTAAAAAGAAAAAGAGGATGCTTACACCATTGTATATAATGTAGGTAAAACCTGGAAGAGGAAAATAGAATGATTCTTAACTCCTAACTTCAATAGAGCTTACAAGAGCAATAAAAATGCCTCTGCCACATAAAATCATTTTAAACAATATGACAACAGGGAATTTATTAATCTAAACAGAAGTTACTAATGTCTTCATATGAAATGATTCTAATTTTGCTAACCAAACAATAAGGATATTTTTATATTTTGATCACCACCTCTTATTCCATTTATACTAATAAAACTGGCCCGATAAAATACCAAGCTACAATAATATTGAATCCAAAGTTGCTAAACCAACCAATTCAGTCAAAACTGTGCCCTATGAGTGCAACTTAATTGCAAGGTAGAGCTGAGAAAACAAACTGACAGCTTGTCTTACCTCTCACAAGTAAGTATACACATAATATCTCACAGTCAGGGGAAGAAAGACATCTTTTATCCTATAATAAACAAACACAGGTAATTCTCTCTAGAACTAATCTCCAAAAGAATTAAGATCTCCAAATAAAGCCACATGTACAAAGATATTCTTTATAGTTTCATTTATAATGGGAGAAATTCTGTATAAATAGCTAAGGAGTGTTATATCCAATGAATAAATTATTGCGAAGTTATAAAAATGATACTCATGAAAATTACATAATGAGAAAATGCTTATGATTTCAAAAATGATATGTAAAATGAAGATATTAAATTATATGCACTATATGATTGCAACATTATTTTTTAATGATATATATAAATAAGGCCAGAAAGAAGCATGCCAAATATTACTTGTGACTGTGTTAATGCAGTGCTTCTGAATCAAGGGTGGTATCAGAAACACCTGAGAAGTATTTCCAAGGCACTCTTGCTCAGGTGCAGCCCTCGTAAGAATCCCATTCATGAAATTCTAATAAAATAGATGCAAATCCCTGATTGAACACTAGGTTGTAGAGAAAACTTTAGGTGGAAAGAAAAAAATATTATTTGCTTCTTGTTTTCTATTTTGTTCAGATTTTCTGAAACAGATGAATATATATTGTGTAATATAAAAGAAAAATAAGTAAATCCATTAGTAGTAGTAGTAGTAATTTAATTCTGATGCACTTTCTCCTTCGATCCTCGAAATAATTTTATTGAACAAATGTTGCTATTCTGATTTTATATACTGATGCCAAGATAAATTAGGTGACTTCCCAAGATCATGAAGGTATAATCAGCACAGTAAGAATTCAAAACCCTCCTTGTTATGTGTGTGATAAAATCAAAAAGGAAAAAATTATGTCATGACTTCAGAAAGGCTGGTATTGGCAGTCCCCATTCCTCAATGATTAGGATAATTTGAGTGACAGGTTTTAGGTTTTTGTTCTTTTTCTGAGCAGATACAGCCAGACCATTTATACTGACTCTATTACACAAATGTTCAACTTCATGAAAGGTACAAGAATGGGTTGTAAATAGATGAGATTTGGGAAATATAGTACTGCTATAAAATCTATGGAGGCCAAGTAACCTCCTCTTAGAGAATAATTAGGAACTATCTTTTGTTTACCCTTCCAAATGTAATTTTTAAATTTACCTTCCTTCACAATGTCTTACTATAATTCTAATATGGAGAGAATTATCATTTTTATAGATTCTTAGCCATTGAAGAGTCTCTATAAAATTCTTTTAGAAAATATTAATGAAGATAAAAATGTGAGTCATTAGAGGCTAGACATAAAACCAGTTTTCGCCAGAGAAGAGCCCATCCCCTTTGTCATCAAGCCACATTCTACAAAAGTCATTCTAAGAAAGACTGAGAGAACGACTGAGGCTGAATACCTGAATTTGACAAATCTACGATGGAGGTTTCAAATTAAATAGTTTTCAGTGAGAAAAGAAATCATTAAGCAAGATTATATGTGAGAAAAGATGCGATAAGTTAATTAATAAGTTAATCATGTCTAAACATTAGACACTGAGCTTGGCAAACATTTGAACAGGGAATTTCCTTTCAGCAGCTAATGCTTATATGGTAATATACATTAAACACTAAATCAGTTTGTAGAGTTTGGTTCAGATATTGCTACTAATTAGTTTTGGCTGATATTGAAGTATTTTGTATGCTCCATTTATAAAAGCAGTTTGCCCATCTGTTCATAGGTTGAAAGTGATTAAAGGATACTTATTTTGGCTGTTGTAAAAGCCAAATACTTTTTAAGCTGCAAATATGTGACAAAACCAGTTCGGGTTGCCAAGTTCAGAAATACATTAAAAGGGATTTGTGATGCTTCCCTCCCTCAATTCCTCTTCCAACCTGCATTATCGAAAAGTAAATATCACTGCTTCCCTGATTAGACTGGCATGCCCGCTTTGTCCACATGCTTTGCAATTTAGTTATAATTTACACAATTTACTCTGATTTGGATCTTCTGCTACCAAGCTGTGTCGAGTGCTTTCGTTTCCTGTATGTGTGGCCTTGAAGTAGAAACATGTGATGCCCTCGTGCTTTGAATGCAGGATTGGAAAGTAACTTGGGTAGCGCGCGAAACAAGTTTGTGGCCTACTTTAACCCCCTATATGAGGTCTGTTCAGTTTGAAAGCAAGGCATTAAATTCAGCGTGGGTGCTATAGATTTTTAGGAATAGGGCTGTAATACATTTCTATGCATAATATTGTCTCAATATTATTTAATACTCCATTTCCAAATCTTCCCAAGAGTTTAGTACTTCCTGCTAGCAAAACCTGTTCACTTCAAAAATCAAAGTGGAAAATCCTCCTGAAGTGGAAGATAATACCACTTTAATTTAGCAAAATTTTTAAATAGTTTAAACATCTAAATGACATGTGTTCTCTTCTGTGCTTTCTACACTCTTTTTTGTATCCTGATCATTCCTCACAATGCTAGTCTGCCACAACACCCACACCTATGGCCCCAATCCCCCACACAAAAAAAGAACAAAGCAACAAAAAAAGAGACTTCCTATGTTTGACTGCTCCTAGTTCCACAGCAATCTTTTATTTTAAACTAGATCATATTAATGGGTGGAGGCTGACATTCTATTTATAATCTCTAAGAGTATTTGCCTTAAACAGTTTATTACCTGAAGTGCTCTAACTAGTACTTATCCAGAAATGTAAATGATGTAAGGGACTGAGAGGATTTCTTCTTCCTGGCCCACACCTGATTTTCTTCCAAAGAAATTCTCCCAGCCCACTATGTCATATCTACAGAAATATGGGTTCCCCAACCACTGTCTTCTTAAAACAAAATAGAGATTTTAAAATTCCAAATTCAGTTCAAAAAAACAGTTACTCTTCCTCTCACTAATGTAAAGAAACATTTTGGAGAAGCACTATTTACTAGGAATTAAACCGAAATGATCATTTCACATAATAGAAAAGCAAAAGCAGAAAGGAAATACTATTTTTGTTCAAATTTAAATGATTCTGACTTTATGGTAACCTATGACGTACTTTCAGGGAATTATCTTTAATTCAAACATTTAAAACTCCTTTTTATTATACCTACGTTTTATCAATAGGACACTGAAAAAAAATTACTTTTGAAGACATTTAAAGTGACTAGGGTGTTTATGCCAAAGGTGTAATGAAAGCTGATGTTTCTATGGCACAGTGACCAGAATTGTCAATATTTATGAGCTTATATATGGAATAGATATGGAATATAGGGAACATGATGAGTTATCTACTTTTCCTCCCAATATACCAATTTATTTCTCTTGGGGAACCTTCTGCTCTCAACCCAAACTTCAGTAAGTTATGGAGGATTCTATCAGTTATCAGTTGGATGGTATGTGAAGAATTAAAGAAATTAATAGTGGTGCCAAGAGTCAGAATATATGCAGAAAGAATGTCATACCATCCAGAACTCATTTCCTTTATTTTAATTTTTTATTATTATTGTTTTGTTTTAGTGTACTAGATTGCTATACCAGAAAATGATACATAATATTTCTGAATTTCAGAAAGTCAATTTTCAAGGTTCTCATAAAATCCCTGTAAGCAAAGTGGAGAAATATGGGCTGATAGGGTAGTCTTAGCTGATTGGGTGGATAATATTACTAGCCGAAATAAGAAATATAAGAGAGAAGATTTGGGGAGGGGGATATATAATTATTTTAATTTTGAGAAATGATTATGGGATGGATATACCAGTGAAGTTACCCACAAAGCAGTAGAAAGTTTGAGATAGGAGCTTTAAATGGCTAGAAAGAAAAGTCATTACAAGGCAGGAAAAAGACCCTGAAAAATCTTAATTCATGCATTGAACAAATATTCATTCATTTATTCACTCATACATTCACTCACTCATTCATTCAGTCAGTCATTCAATGTAAGATGATCTTGCAGCACTGAGGATATGCTAGTAAATAAAACAGAAAATCTCCTGTCCTCATTGAACATATATTCTAATGAGAGAAACAGACAGTGATCTCAGTAAACAAGTACAGAATATATTAGAAGGCAATGTGTGCTATGGTAAAAAAATAAATGGTTAGTTGGGGAGTGCTAGCAGGGTTGGAAGATGAAATTTTAAAGCACATCATGGGAGATGTGAAATTATTGAAAAGGTAACCCGTGAGCTAATTTATCTGAGGTAAATATCACAAGGAGCTAAATCCAATGGTGAAATGTGATAGCTTTACTTGAAAAGTTCTGCCGTTGGTTAATATATAGGATTGTACAAATAATTTCTCAGACCCATGAGGATGATTAGGTACAGTTCCTCCTATAGGATTGTACAAATAATTTCTCAGACCCATGAGGATGATTAGGCACAGTTCCTCCGTCATTGTAGTTAGCACGTCACTTTATAATTATCTCTGAGTGTATCTCCCCTCCACACTCTAAATCCTCTGAGGTCAACGACTTTTCTTTGTACGCTTGACAATGGGTCATGCCTAAAGAAGTCAAGTACAATAGATGAAGGTAATAAAGGGAATAAAGAAAAAGAAAAGGGGGAGATGAGAGAAGAGAATGAGGACACATTAAACTAGATGAGATGGTATCAGGGTTTGCTACTTTTGAGTTTTATTTATTTGCACTCCAGTTACGTGACTCTTTCAGGATTTGCCTTGGGCTGGTCATATTACCTGAGCTGGAAGATCAGCCAGAATAATTCTCCAGGGGTGTGTGTGTGTGTGTGTGTGTGTGTGTATGTGTGTGTGTGTGTGGAAGTCAGCCATTTTTCTTCACCACATAGAGAAAAAGTCTGTAGTAAGAGGTATTAACCAAGTAGGGGCAAGCAGAGAATAAAAAGGAATGGAGAATATATCCTGAAGATATTATTTGAGTCTGCTGAATCTGTTGAGCTGAGATGTTAAATGGACATGAAGCACAGATGTCCACCATACTCTACGTGACTGGACTCTCCACTTATGTGGGCAAACCGGTCTAAGTACCACTTTGCTCAAGCTAATTTGAATTACCATTCTAATGAAATGTAAACTATATATATATATATATATATATATATATGTATGTATATAATCATGAATTTTTTATATAATTATATACATTAGTGGAAATAAATTGAGGGGCTCAGTCTAAAAAGGGAAAATTGGTAACTAGGATGACTTCAAAAAGGCAGAATTAGAACTAATGGGTACCAGCTCAAGAGAGACAGGTGTTGAACTTCACACAGGAAACTATCTAAAAATCAAGGCAGTCCTTAGGATTCAATGGGATGCTACCTGAAGTAGAGGCTATGTGAATACCGTGTTATAGAGGTGATTCACCCTTTGGATATAGGGTTTTAATAAAAATCTCTAAGGTTCATAAAATCTTGAGAATCTATAATTTTCCCAAGGCGAACACACAAGCAGAAGTGTCACTGGAGAAGTATTATCCACTATAAATTTATTTTCAAAAACTGCTTAGGCTAGGTACTGACTCAGAAACTGTTCATACAAGAAATCTAACAATAAACGAGCTAAAGTTCTATTAATAGGTAACAAAACTTTAGAAGAGACCAAAGAAAAGTAATTAGGTGGTAAATTGTAAAACTGTTTTGAGATCAAATAAGAGAATTTGCCACCTTCTCAGGAAAAGGTGGTGATAAACAAATACAGCGATTTTAGAGATACAAAGGAAACATTGAAGTACTTTCCTAAATCTCCGGACTGAAATGCGAACTTCATACTTAGATATACCAATAAATGTACTATATTCCATTATTTCGAAAAAGAAAAACTTTAGAATTGATAGTGTAGTTTTGCCTTCCAGTAATATATTAGTGAATCATAAACTGTTACTACTACCCTTTTAGTTCCATAATACTACAAAATAGAAAGAAGAAAGTATATAATTATTCTTCATCTGCATATTTATACAAACTATCTGGATGCTTGGAATCTTAAAGAACCTTTTAAAAAATAAAAAAGAAGGAACTTAAGTATTTCAAGATGATACACTTTACTTCACAGATGTTATATTTAAATAACATTTTTAACATCCAGAATCGAAACCATTAACTATCAAAAAGGTGAACGGCTGATGATCAGCCTCAGAAATTATTACAACTACAAATTTAATATTATGAATCAGCAATAGAAAGTTTTTTCTCTATAAATTAAAGACCCATTGGTTGTGCTATACTTCAAAATCAGTTGGTCGTTTTAAAAAAAGAAATATATATGCTTTAGGAACACAACAAAAGAAAAACTTATCACTGAAGTCATACTAGTCTGCAAGAGATTAACAGCTGACTGCAGAAACAGATCAAAAGAGAAAAAGTGTTTTAATAAAGGAATGCAGTAGGTTACCTAAAAGAAAAAAAAAAGAGATATTTGCACTATAGTTAGAGGCACCAAATTCAAGTAGATCTCAAGGAAGACTGTTTATATAAAAATAAAATCTTTCTAACAGAAAATAAAAGTATAGTGTCATAGTTAATAATGCAGTGGATCGCAGTGAATACAGCTCCTTGCTCAAAGTCTTCTCTTAAATATGAAGAATGAACTCTGTATGAGCTAATGCATTACTTTTCTTTACCCAATAATATAAACCACTTTTGAGACTTTATAGTAAAGGTAGCATAACAAAACAAGAGGAAAATGGGTCAGGCCTAAAGAAGTTAATGAAGAGATTTTAAAAAATGATGCTAGCAAAAGACAAGATCTCACCTAACTGTAAAATATCATTCAATATTTACCTTTATGATGGTCAAAAAATAAATATATATACTATAATTTATGTACACATTATATTCTTTAAAAATTAAGTGCTATATATTTGGTTTAATTCTTTCTGGTTTAAAAGTTTTATATTAGGTATTTTACTATAAAACACATAAAACTCAGAAAAATATTCCTTTACCAATTCTAATTGAACTAAGATTGCTTGGCCTTTTCGAGCCAATTAACAAAACCCTCCTTTTCCTTAAAAAAATTTTAGGCTTTCATGACTATATTTTAATCTTAGAATGTCTAACGATCCTCTGAAACTCATGGAGTTCTAACAATTTCAAAATGTATTATTTAAATTGAAATGTTAAGGAAGTATAACCTTTACTCGGAAATCAAAAAATTTTGTTTTATAAATGTTTACCCTATGAAAATTATATTCTATAAATGTTGGACAAGAGTGTGTATAAAATATTTACAGCAGAATTAGAAAATCAAGGCAATAAGTTCATCTCTCATAAAAATACTCATATACATATAAGAATAGAAAATAAAATCATCTAGCCATTATTGGGATTTTCAACATAGCAAATTCATCGTAAATATGCTGGATTTGAGAATATAGGGCTTTATTTGATAATGCTGCTAATAAAAACTCATATGCACATTTCTGCATATATTTGTACATATTTGCACATATTTCTACACACCACTATACCAGCATTTCCTCTCTTTCTAAATTCTGAGATCTTCACAGGTGAAAAAACAGGAAGATGAACCAATAAAAAAAAAGAAAAATTTGCCTTTTAAGTTTATGATCATTGAAGATTAGGATAGAAATAATCATGACTCTGCCTTATCTACCTCTGCTTATCCACATAAGGCAATAAGTTCCATTCTCTATCAAGAATAGGAGTAGGTGCTCAAATCTGAAGTAATTCCAAATGAAGTGCAGCAGCAACATTTTTTTAGTTGGCTTAACTTCCCATCCCCACCTTCTAACAGCCAAGTGACCGCCTCCTTAAAAAACACTGCTGAGTGGGTGCATGAACCAGTCCTATTTGCCAACTGAAGAGGGTTCCCGCAATGCTGTGGGTACATGTAAATGAATTCCAACATCTTTTTTTTTTTTTTCCTTTTCTATAACTAAGAACAGAGGGGGGAAAACAAACTTTTGTATTTACTGTAGTCAGGCAATGGTAATCTGTGTGTGACATTTTTATCCTCGAAATGCAGAAGTACATCAGAATTGGCCAGTACCCTATTGAAGTTGACTGCTGACTTGATGGAAGGTTATAGTATACTCTGCCTAATGCAGAATCTAAAGAAACCTCTAGCTGAAAATATACAGGAAATTCTTCTCTAACAAGAAAAATCCTTCAGGCCAACCTTTAAAGATTACCAGCATTTGGATTCTAAAGTATCATGGAATTTCTATGTTAGAAATAGTGCAGGATTTTAAGAAATAAGAAAATCATAATATTGTTTCATTTAAATATTTTCAATGAAATGCATCCATATATAACACATATAGAGTTTTTTTTATTGTTCACTACTTTGCTTTATTTTCACATTGTTTTCCTTTCTTCTAAATTTCCCTCTCTTTCTCCAGGATTCTATTCTAGAAACACTTTTTTAATCAGTAGAGCGATTCTTAGATTTACTAATTCATTAAGTTTCAGTCTACTTCTTTTAAGTAATTATCAGAAAGGCTGTTAAATTTAAGTTACAAACAGCTTAAAAGGAGCATGACTGGAGTTGAGGGTTGGATTCTAATCAAGTTCTCCTTTTTTTCTTTCTTTGTGACCTTGAGGAAGTCACTTTATCTTTTTGAATCTGTTTTCTCAAGGAGAGTTTTAAAAGATGGAATCACGTTAACTCTAAACTTCCTTTGAGCCATCATTCTCTAGCATATTTAAGATCTCCCTGGAAAAATTAGCTAGATATCCCTACAAAACTTTCCCACACCTCTTTATGCTGCAACAGATGGTAGACTGTAGAGGAAAATGTTTAGCATTAAACCTAGCAGTCAGCCTGGCTCCAAGAAAATAACTATAATAAACACTCATCTTTTAGACTATACGATTTTTTATCACTGAAAAGGGCTGCACTAAATTTTAATTCAGTAACATCTATGAGAAAAAAAATATTTCTCAATCAAATAAAGCAGGTAAAGAATATTTACAGAAAAAAAAATACACAAGAAGATAAGCTGCTTTTCACACAATCAAATACTTTGGAAAAAGTTTACATGTGACAGTTGCTTTTTTTTTTTCTTTAAGGTCTTTTTGTGGGAAGATTTTTGATAACAAATTCATTTCCTTAATACACAGGTGCTATTCAGATTTTCTATTTATTCCTGTATCACTTTTGGTATGTTGTATTTTTTTTTTTAAGAATTTGTTCACCTCATCTTAATTGTTGAATGTAGTTGGCTGAAAGTTATTCACATATTCTCTTATCTTTTTAATGTCCATATGATATACTGTAATGCCATCTCTCATTTTCGATATTGGTAACTTGTATTTTATCTCTTTTATATTCAGTCTTGTTAGGAACTTACAAATTTTACTAATCTTTTCAAAGAACCAATTTTCGGCTTTATGAATTTGCTTTATTGTTTCTCATTTGTATTAAATTGCTTTTTGTTCTTATTTTTATAATGAATATTACAGGTGCACTTAAAATATATTTTACAGTTGTTGGACATAATCTTCTATAAATGTTGGTTAGGTCAAATTAATTCATGGTTTGTTCAAATTTGCTGTATAGTATTTCTTCTTTTTCTTAAACTAATTTTCCTATTACTAAAAGAGGCATGTTAAAAATGTTCAGTAATAATTATGGACTTATTCATTTCATTCTTCAATCCTGTCAGTTTGTGATTTATGTTAAAGTTCTATTACTAACACATACATATTTAGGATTATTATCTAATTCTAATTGACCCTTTTATAATTATGAAATGTCTTCTTTATCTCTTTGATGATAATATAATCACTCTACTACCCTTCTGCTACCTTTTTTCATTATCATTCTCTATTATTGTACTTCCGATTAATGTCTTTTTATATGCACCTCTTATAGATGTCATAGTGTTGATTCTTGCCTTTTTATCAATTATGAAAAGCTCTTACTTTTAATGTTTACTCTATATATTTAATATAGATGTTAATACAGTTCAGTTTAAGTCTACTATTTTTCTGTCACTTCTTATTCAAACCATATAACCCTCTTTTCCTGTCTTTTTTTGAGTCAACCAAATCATTTCTGGTATTACATTTTTAGTATTTCTATTATTTTTCAGGTTTACCTTTTTATATTAGTGGTTGTTCTGGGAATTACGATATGCATTCTGAAATTAACAAACTTTACTTAGAATTAATACTATTACACATAAAATGAAAGAAACTTGCAAGACTATAACTATTTCTTTTGCTATTGCTGTCATATATATTTGCATCTCTTTAACTTATAAGTACATAATAATGTCATAATTTTGTTTTAAATGGTTGATTTTAAAGAAATTTTTAAAATAGACATTCTCTTATATTGATCAACATATATTTTTCTATTTTCAGTATTCTTTCTTCTGTAGATTTGTTTCGATCAGATTTCATTTCATTTCAGTGTAAAGAGCTTCCTTTAACATTTGTGAAGATCAGCTGTCAATAAATTCTCATTTCTTTAATTTAGCTGAAAATGTCTTTTTTTCATCCTTAATGTTGTGGGATAGTTTCACTAGATATCGAATTATCAATTGATTTTTTTCTTTCAGTACTTTAAATATATAATTTTATTGCCTTCTGGTTTCCACCATTTCTGATGGAAAGACATCCATCATTCTTAGAAATGTAATCCTCTGTACAATGCATATTTTTGCCCTCTAGTTATTTCCAAGGTTTTTTCTTTTCTTTCAGCTCTCTACTCTTAGACTTTGATGTGCCTTTGTTTGTGCGTATATGTATTTACCTTGCTTAGAATGTGATGGTCTTGCATATGTAAAGATGTTTTTCAGTAAATCTGGGGGAAATGCAGGCACTATTTCCTCGACTACTTTTTTTTTGCCTCACTCTATTTTTATTTTTTTACTTCTGAAATTCCAATTCACATATGATAGGCCACTTGATATTAACTTACAAGTCACTCAGACTCTGTTCAACTTTTTCTCAATTATTGTTTTCTCTTCTTCAGATTGGTCTCTTTTGACCTATAAGTTTAATGACTTTTTCTACTGCCTTCTCCAATATGTTATTCAACTCAGCCAATGAAATTTTCATGTCAGATATTATGTTTCTTAGTTCTAGAATCTTCATTTGATTTTTAAAATAGTTTCTATTTCTACACTGGGATTCCCTGTTATTATGAACATCTTTTTTTTTATTTTTTAAGTACTTTAACTTTTATACTTACTGCTTTAAAACACTTGTCTGCTAATTTCAACATCTAGATAATTCTTTCTTTGATGTAAGCCAGATTTTCCTTTTTTTAAACATGTCTAGCCTTTTACTCATTATAGACTAAACAATGTACATTGCAGATACTCTGGATTCTGCTATTGTCCATGAAGGAAATTTTATACTTTTATTCTAGGTAATAGCTAAATTACTGCTTTATCGTCTTGAAGTTGTGAAACCTGGGTTTATGTTTTTGTTAAGATAAATCAGTTTGTTTTTAACTTATTACTAAGGTGAATCCCTTAGTCCTGCGATATAGTCTCTATTCTGTAGGTGCTAGCCTTCTAAACTTTCCATGGAAAGACTGACATGTTTACTAAGTCCCTGTCATTTGCATATAAACTCCAATTTTTATCTCCCTCCATGGCGAATAGCCACTGAAAACTCTGCCAAGGCTTTATGTTTCATAAATGTAAGGAGATGTTCCATAAATATACAGAGACTATCTTTTTCATTCTGTCCTTAGCCCCTATATAGCAGGTGCTTAATGTTTGTTGTTAGATGAATCCACTATGAAAGACTGAAAGAAAATATTCCAAATGGTACAAGATACATATCTGTTTTTCTTTTTCCTCTGGAAACTGTTCATTTATTCAGTTATATTTTCTGAATATCTACTATATCGTAGGGATTTTCCAGGAACTATAAATAGAAGTGTAGACAGAATCAAGAATCCCTTCTCTCATGGAGCTTAAAATTTTAGTCGGGAATCATTCTTACACAATTTTGCTTATTGTATACAGTAATGACTCTGTAATTAAAAGACCTAAGTCTGAATATAGCTTCATTACCACTTAGCTGGATGACCCTAAGTAAAATATTCAGCCTTAGTTTTCTCATTAGTAATATGGTGATAATAAAATGCTTACATCATTATGCAGTTATGGGAGTTAAATGAAAGTACCTAATACAAAGTAAAGCACATAATAAGCACAGAATGAGTGCTATTACTACATTTATTATGAGACTAGCTCTTAGATAATATTCAATCTTAACTTAGATATTTATTTATTAGCCATTTAAATAATTGCTTTGCATTGTTTCATAGTCATATTTGGCCTAGGTTCACCATGGACTGCAATTCTACAGTATGTGAATCTTAAAGTTTAATGGATTTGGGAATTTGGATCTTTTTTAAAATTTTAGGAAATTAAGATAGTATGTATACCACATATTATGTAAAACTTGAGCAGGATCTGGGACAGTGTTCTGCCATCAAACACATTAACATCAGTTAATGTGTATGTGAAACATGAATATTCACATAAAGTGGGAAAAGCAAAAACTATGAATAATCATAATCACTTGTCACCTGAGGTCAGATTTTGATGCTAAATTTTAACATCACCTTAAGTGTTATCGACTTTTAGTTTTTGGAGCTTTCTGGATTTTGGACTTGAGGATGAAGGATATGGACCTTATACAGCTACACATTTTAAGAAATTAAGAAGAGAAAAAAGAAGAATTTCAGGTAAGAAAAGGTAGCCTAGGAAATACATTTAAAGAAACCTGTATTTATTGGTGAGTGAGGTTTCCAAACTTTTGACAAACTTCAGTCTCCAAGATTTACCCTTTTGCCATTTGCATCTGTATGGCCTGACACAGTGCTTTGATGAATTAATGAATGGATATATTACTTGCGTAAGAAAACACAAATGTGAAAGCTGTTCTTTTCGGACACTTCACTGTTAACTTCCCATAATCTCTTCTTTCCATCTAACTCTCCAATCTATCTCACAAAGTCAGCAATTTCTCACGAAAGTTTCTTGACAAATTTGTTTCATAAAGTAGCAAAGTAATCTTAAGAATTCTTCATAGAGTTATTGAAAGGCACTTACCATAGAGAAATGTGGTACATAGTTTCTTATAAACAAAAACAAAGTCACGCAATATTGTTTACACTACTTTTCCTAGCTACTATATAGTAAACTATATAGTATACTTCCCAGTAGATTAATTATTAATATATCGGAAAAAAAATAAGAGTGTTTTTCTCCTTGTCTTAGTCAAAGTAAATGGTAACATTGAAAAAGATATGTTAAAAACCTACACTTCTTTAAACCTAGAGACTTAAGTTAGAATAAAACTAAAGCATATTAATTTATACTTTACTGCTATTATATAAAAGATATACCTGGGTGGTGGCTCTGGTTCTGTCTGGGGAGATTTCTTCTCTTTTTTCATGAAAGTTTTCTACAATAAGAGAAAGAAGAGTTGACATAAGAAAACAACTTTTTTGTCTGTGAAATTTTAATTTATTGATGTTCTGTTATATTATCAAAGGAAGAAGAAACCATTCCATTATAATATATATTATAAGCCTAAACAATAAGATAAAGTTGTAAGTATACTCAGAGAAGTATGATGATGGAACGGCCTCCAGCATCTTGTGATTCTCAGGAATACAATTACTACTGATCATTTCAGCGAGCAAATACCATAAAAATCTATTACCGATAAGAATTTATTTATTACTTAGTTGTCCTATCTTATAAAAAAGCTTACAAAATATGCAGTACATATGAAAGAGGAAAACATGAATATTAAGTTAAAGGGAAAATATATACAGAACAATGTCAAATGTTTTCTAATATTTTTGATTGATACATGTTTATTTAATGTTTTGACGTTTATATCAAGCAAGAAATTTTTTTCACATTTTATTTTATTATTATTTTCAAGTATATAGTACAGCGGTTAGACATTCATATAGTTTATAAAATGACTTCCCCAATTACTCTTTCTCTCCTCTGGCCCTCCACCTAGCCATTATATTAATGATAACTGCATTCTCTATACCACGCTCCCATCCCTGTGACCACCTATCAACTACCAATTTGTACTTCTTTAACCTTTCACCCCTTCTCCCAGCTCCCCAAACCTCCCTTCCCTTTGGCCATCACCAGATTGTCCTATATATTTGAGAGCCTGTTTTTGTTCTTTTAGTTTGTTCTTTTTGTTCCTTAGATGCCACATATAAGTAAAACCAGATGGTATTTATCTTTCTCTGTCTGACTTGTTTCACTCAGCATAATAACCTCTAGGTCCTTCTATATTGTCGCAAATGGTAGGATTTGATTTTTTTAATTGCTAAGTAATATTCCATTGTATATGTGAACCATAATTTCTTTATCCAATCATCTACTGATGGGCATTTAGGTCACTTCCATATCTTGGCTATTGTAAATTGTGCTGCCATAAATATCAGGGTGCATATATCTTTATGAACTATTGTTTTAGTTTTCTTTGAATAAATACCCAGAAGGGCAATTCCTGGGCCAAAAGGTATATCCATGTTTAAATTTTTGAGAAACCTCCATACTGTTTTCCATAGCAGCTGTACCAATTTACAATCCCACCAACAATGTATAAGAGTTTCCTTTTCTCCACATCTTCGCCAACACTTGCTCTTTGATTTGTTGATGATAGCCATTCTGACAAGAGTGAGGTGACCTCTCACGGTGGTTTTAATTTGTATTTCTCTGATGATCAGTGACCTTGAGCATATTTTCATGTCTGTTAGCCATCCATATTTCCTCTTTAGAGTAGTATCTGTTCAGGTCTTCTGCCCATTTTTTATTTGGATTGTTTTTTTTGTGGTTGAGCTGTATGAGTTCTCTGTATATTTTGGATATTAACCCCTTATCAGATGTAGCATTGGCGAATATCTGCTTCCATTCAGTCAGTGTCTTTTTGTTTTGTTGGTGGTTTCCTTTGCTATACAAAAACTTGTTAGTTTGATGTAGTCCCATTTGTTTATTTTTTTCTTTGGTTTCTCTTGCCCGGGGAGATATATCCAAAAATAAACCTCTTCTAGACGTTTTATGGCTTTGGTTTTTACAATTATATCTTTAATCCATTTTGAGTCTATTCTTGGATACAGTGTAAGAAGGTGGTCCAGCTTTTTTTTTTTTTTCCATGTATCTGTCCAATTTTCCCAGCACCATTTATTGAAGAGACTGTCTTTACCCCACTGTATATTCTTGCCTTCTGTGTCATGTATTAAGCTAGAGTATAAGTGTGGATTTATTTCTGGGCCCTCTATTCAGTCCCATTGATCAATATATCTGTTTTTATGCCACTATCATGCTGTTTGATTATGGTAGCCTTTTAGTATAGTTTGATATCAGGTAGTGTGATACCTCCAACTTTGTTCTTTCTCAAGATTGCCATGGTTATTCAGGGTCTTTTATGATTCCATATAAGTTTTAAGATTATTGGTTCCATCTCTCTGAAAAATTCCATTGGTATTTTGATAGATTGCATTGAACCTATAGATTGCTTTGGGCAATATGGCCATTTTAATGAAGCTGATTCTTCCTACCCATGAGCACCAAATACACTTCCATTTATTTGTATCTTCTTCAGTTTCCTTTTCCAATGACTTATAATTTTCTGAGAACAGGTGTTTTACCTCCTTGGTTAATTTGATTCCCAGGTATTTCGTTGTTTTGATGTAATTATAAAGGAGATGGTTTTCTTAATTTCTCCCTCTGAGTGTTCATCATTGGTGTATAAAATTGCCACTGAGTTCTGAATATTAATTTTGTATCTGGCTCCTTTACTGAATTCATTGATCAGTTCTAACAGTTTTTTGGTGGAATCTTTAGGGTTCTCTATGTATAGTATCATGTCTTTCTGTATTTCTTAATTTGTCACACAGATTTGGCTCTCTGATTCCTAGCTATCAAAGCACTATGAACTGAACTGTGTTCCTCAAAATTCATATGTGACTGTATTTGGAGATAAGGGTTTTTAGGGAGCAATTAAGGTTAAATGAGGTCATAGGATAGAGGCCCTACCCAAAAGGACTGGGGGCCTTATAAGAAGAGGAAGAGATGCCAGGGGCATATGTGAACAGAGAAAAGGCCAAGTGAGGACAGAGAAAGAAGCAGCCATCTATAAGCCAAAGAGAGAGGCCTCAGGAGAAACTAACTTTGCCAGCATCTTGATCTTGGACTTCCAGTCCCTAGTACTGAGAAAATTAAATTCTACTGTATATGTCACACATTCTATGTTATTCCACAATGGCAGGCCTACAAAGTAACACATAAAGTAATGAAGAAAACATAGTAGTTCTAACATTTATAATGTCTATAACAGAAGCAAACTTATTTTTTCTGAAAAATTTCTTCCATGAATTCTTCAAAAGAAATCTGGTATAATGTAATGGTAAGCTTTAAGAGCATCTCTTCAAAATCACATCATAGTGCTTAATGTGGATTTTAAAGTACAGTCCTTCAACATTAGTCAACAGTAGAAAGAAAAATTCAGGAAGATAATTCTACAAGATTTTAGAATAACTAGATCATTGCATCTCTGTGGCCAGAGGTGATCCGAAGGTTAAACTGATACCTAGAGGCACTGATGGATTGCATATCCTCTTTGAAATCTGTCAAGACAAGTATTTAGCACAAAATAGGTTTGGAGAAATATGGTCTCAAAACAGAGGAATTTGAGGTAATCTTAATAAATCAATAAAAGGTTAATGGATTTTGTATTCTTGTTGCTGTCTTCTCCCTCAGAATGTATAAGAAGTCACTAACAGAAAGTGTCTTGGATATTGGTATATGATGCGCTGATGATACCCAAGGAAAATGTTTACTTTAATTTTGTTTTTTAACTTGCAATTATGCTTTTAACCACTATTTGACAATTGAAGCCAAAGAAGTCTCTTACATAAAATTTCAGAATATATAAAGACTTATTTTGTATATGATAATTTATATTTCATGCCATTTATTTTTAAGATCAAAGATTAACTTTTCTTCTATAGTTATGTTAGAATGTAACAACAGCCTTGAGAATCAGTACACATTATCTCTCAAGTATCATGTCCCAGATCATGTGTTTTTTAAAGTAAACGAATATCCTCAATAATAAGGTTGCATCTTTTAAAATTTATGTGCAACATATAGGTGATGATAAAACATGAAGCAGGACCTTTATTTTAAACATTGTTCTCAAGATGTTCCGCAACACAGATATATGACTACAAAAATACTAATGGCTACGAAACCTAATTTTTAACCTGTATATTTCATTCTTTTGCACAAAACAATGTGCTTGGCTTGAAACCCACTGTCCTTATGTGATACTATATTTACCCTTGCCAACTTAATTTTTTTAAACTGCTTCCTTCTTGGCCAGACTAACTGAATTGGTATGTTCTCCATGATGAAGGGTGTCAAATGTGAAGGCTGCTAAGTAAAACAGTCTCAGATAGACATTCCTGAGGACTTTGCTTACTAATATGTTCTGATTTTTTTCAGTTACCCTCTTAAAACTTCATTGCCTTTGCAACCTCCATTGCATTTCTTTCTTCCTAAGTAACAGAATTAGAAACTTTTCCTTTTTTTTTATCTCTCTTTAAAAAATTCAATAGCCATTTTTTTAAGGGTTCCTAGGTTTTTTTTTTTTTTAATTCCTAGCTTTCTACATACTTATATAAACAAATCTTAAGTCCATTGTAGCTTGGTGTTTCAACTCCATTTTCTCTCAAAAATCTTTCCTCTCGGCTGGCATCTACTTCTTAAACTTCTTCAAGATCCTGGTCTGTCCGTTACAATGCATTTGAAGTGACACATTCTAAATACTAGGCTGAAGATATAAGTCATTTATTAAAATCCTGTATAAAAAAATTTCAAATTTTTTAACAACCTCCATGGAATTATTTCAGACCACTTTTCAGATTCCTTTCCCTCATATCTTTGATCAAATTCTACAATTTAACTGGTACTAAGGGTACCCTTGATAATTCACACAATATTATCACAATTCAAGTTTCTTTTTAGAAGCAACTGTCTAATCCATCAATTCCCCTCTTCTTTCCAAATCTCATTTAGAATTTTTTTTTGTTTTGATAATGCTGCAAATTTCTTTCATAGTCTAATGATTAAATTCTCTCAGTGATTAACCACAGATGAACTATGCAAGAACGCCTTTAATTTTGTCTTAAAGCAAGATACATTTCTATGTAACTACTATTAGTGTGAAATTCTGGAAAACGTTTGCTATAAATAGGTAATCTACACTTGGCATGTTACACCCCCAATACTTATTACCAAATTCAGTTAAAGGGTATTTTCTAAGCTGCAATGAATTTTCATAGTTTTAAACAGCTTTGTAACCCTATCAGAAGCATATAGAAACACACCATTAAAAGTAAAATGAAAGGTTTGTTTAAAAATAGGTAACTGTGAAGAGAAAATCATTAACAGCATATATATGTAAACTTACAAATTACACATTAAAACATGTGAAATAAACTGAAATGCTTTTACTGCCAGGCTTACATTTTAACACTTGTGCTTCCTTAGCAGAAGTCAGTCATGTTACTAGCACCTTCTGTGAAACAGCAGTGAGCTGCATTCCTTACACTACTACTGGTTTTTTTTTTTTTTTGTAAAGAAATGGTTTAAACAAACAAACAAAAAATGTTAATAATGTGCACACATGCAGAACCAGGAGACATCAAATGCACCATTCTGGAATTTTTCACAAGTCAAAATCTGCATTATTGAATCTTAGAGCTTCCAAGATTACCTGTAAACCATGGGAGGGTTTGCAAGACATAGAACCACCCCTAGGAAGTTGCGATAGGCCCAGGAAACCTATAGTTTCCAAAAATCTCCTCATGGAGCCAAGAAGTCTCTATTTTGGAAGATGCTCTCTAGGGTGGTATTTCCTTTACATTTCCTAAGAGAAGTGGATGGATCCCAAAGGTAATGTTGGCCCACCAGAAATGGCCATAATCTCGGAGAGCCATTCGATTTTCGGATAAGGGAAGATTGAGAAGGCAACCCAACAAAACATAGATTGTTCATTTATCAGTCACTAGATGAAGCTTATTTTAACCTCTAAGGGAAATCAAAACTATAGAAATTTTATATGTAGAAATTTAAGCATAACACAGGAGATGATGCAAAGACTGACGAGGAGGGAGCTCGATAGAGAAGTTTCCATCCCAGTATAAGTTCCTCTGAGTGTTGAAATCTATTTGAAAAAGGTTTAATAAGGCTGTTCTTTCCACAAATACGTCCATGGTAACAAATCATAGCATAATACTACAATAAATTTTATAAACAATAATGAAAGATATTTTAAATGCGTGGCTGAGCTTTCAGGTCAGAAGTGGCAAGAGATGCTGAATTTACTGCTCTATGAGCTCTGGAGCTCGTCTTTGCCTTGGGGATCACGTGGGAATTCCCAATAACCCAGAGCCTTGGTTTCGATGGACTATGAGCTGTACAGCTGGGAGACAAACACTAGAACACAGACTATGAAGGAATGTCAGCGTTGCGAACACCCCTCAAAGAACCTGGGTACTGGAAGCACAATATCCCCAGAGGATAAGGCAGGATTTTAAGTTGTCCCTGGAACTTATTATTGCATTGCACACCTGAAACACTGGATTTTGTTAACCAATGTTACCATAAAAAAAATAATAATAATAATAAAAATAAATAAAAATAAAAAAAAATGAATGAATTGTCCCTGGAGAAAGAAAGAAATACAGAAAAAAAGAGACACTGTGAAACCACGTATGTCATGGCTTTGGCTTTAGGGTGGAGAGGGACAAAAATCCCCCCCTAGTAATTTTTGATAGCAAGATCTCATTTACTACATGGATTTGGGGGTCTCAGTTCATACCATCTGCAATGCTCCACAGCTCCCTCCCCAAAAGAAAGGCAAAAGAAATTTTAGACTAATGTGGATCCACGTTAGTAGTGCTCTAGAGTACCTGGCAAAAGCAATTATCAATCATTTTTTGAAAAATACAGTTTAAATTTAGACAATTATTACAAAAAAAAATACCAAGAAAAATGAGCTCATCGTCAGAAAAGTCATTAAAGTACATAAATAATAAGTACATATTCAGAATCTCGAAGATGGCAATCCTATAATTAAGATATGCAGAATGTTAAATAAGAATGAGTTTTCATTTTTATATGTTTAGGAAAATACATTGAAGGAACTAAAAATTATCAAAATTGACTAACTTGATTTGGAAAATAATGACTAAACATTCTAAAAATAAAAATATGATATCTGAAATTGGAAACTCAGGATGGCTTTGGCAATTTGGGGTCTTTTGTGCTTCCATACAAATCTGATGATGTTTTTGTTCTATTTTTTTTTTTTTAAAACGCCGATGGGATTTTGATGGGAATTGCATTAAATCTCTATAACGCTTTAGGTAATATGGTCATTTTAACTATGTTGATTCTTCCAATCCAAGAACACAAAATATCTTTCCATTTCTTTGAATCTTCTTCAATTTCTTTTAATAGGATCTTATAGTTTTCATCATATAGGTCCTTCACATGTTAAGTTAAAGATAATCCTAAGTATTTTATTCTTTTTGTTGCAATTGCAAAGAAATTATTTTTTCCACTTCTTTTTCTGACACTTCACAATTAGAGTATAGAAACTCTATGGATTTTTGAACATTAATTTTGTATCCAGAAGTTTATTGTATTTGCTTATTGTTTCTAGTAGTGTTCGGTGGAGTCCTTAGGATTTTCTATATAGGGAATCATGTCATCTGTATATAGTGACAGTTTGACTTCTTCATTTTCATTTTGGATGCCTTTTATCTCTTTCTCTTGCCTAACTGCACTCTCTAGGAACTCCAATGTTTATGGAGGTTCCTCAAAAAAACTGAGAATTGATCTACTACATGATCCAGCAATCCCTCTACGAGTATTTACTCCAAAGACTTGAAAACCCACATCCAAAAAGATATTTGCACACTGATATTCATAGCAGCATTATTCACGGAGGCCAGGACATAGAAGCAACTGAAATGTCCTATGATAGATAATTTAATAAACTGTGGTACATATATACAATGGAATATCACTCAGCCATAAGAAGAAATGAAATACTGCCGTTTGTGACAATGTGGATGGACCTCGAGATTATCATGCTGAGAGAAATAAGCAGACAGAAAAAGTTGAAATCAGAGGGTAGCAGGGAAGGGAGGAGGAGGGAAGTAGATGGGGTAAAAGGGGTCATATATGTGATAACAGAAAGAAATCTAACTATGGGAGAGGAATGTACAATACAAATTAGACTGTTAAATTGTCTAAATAAATAAATGTTAAAAGAAATTAGAAACTCAATTAATAGCAAAAGAAAAGATTAGATACACAAATAAAGAGAGAACCAATAATCTAAAAGATAAATTGGAGGAGGGAGGAAAGACCCAGAATATAGCAATGAGAAACAAAGAGATGACAAATATGAAAAGAAAGGAAAAAAAAGACAAAGAATGAGAATTAAACGGAAGACTCACATATGTTTAAGTAGAGTTTTATAAAGAGTTTTAATTAGAGTTTATAAATAAAAAATGGATGACAGGCAGCATTTTGCAGAGATTTTTTTCAGAATGTTGAAAGGTATTGATTTTCATATTTTAGGAAGACCAAAAAAAAACTAAGCAGAATAAATAAAAACAAAGCCACATTTACACAGGTCATAATAAAACAGAACAACAAAAAGGAATCCTTAGAAGTAGACAGAACAGAGACAAATTACTTACAAAGGAAAGACAAATGAACAAGTATCTGATTTTTCACAATAATAGTGGCAGCCAGAAAACAGGGGAATGATAAATTCAAAATGCTGAGAATATATGATTAAAAAGGAGGAAACATACACTATAAGCAGAAGTATTCTGCTAACCGATCCTTACTAAAGATACTTCTAAAAGATATATACTATTCAAGAAGGAGAATTATCCTATAGGTCTATGATGCTAGTAAAAAAATATGACACACACACACACACACACACACACACACACACACACACACATATACACCCCTAAACAAACAATAAAGTATAAAACAAAATAACTCTAATTTCTAAGGTCAAAAAAAAAAGAGTGAGAACTAAACTCTAGAAGTTAGGGCAATCTAAGATTTCAGTATGGGGTAGAAAGAGGGTAAAGATACCTTAAGTTAAATGTAGAATTAAAACCTACAAGTTAACCACTTATAAAAAGTTCAAACAAGAATATAAATGCTAAGCTAATACAAGGACAACTAGTAAAATGCCAAACTAGTACTAGGAAAAATGGAACAAGAGGGGAAAATGTGTCAATTAATTTCCAAAAAAGACAACAAAGGAGGAAAAAAAATAGATAAAATAGAAAGAACAAATAAAGAGTACAAAATAAAAAGGGCAGAAATGCATCTAAACACATTTTTTAAATGTAACTCTATAATGGTCACAAAGAAGAAGTAATGGTGCCCTGGGAATATGTGAACAAAATTCTTAGCCTTATTTGTCATTAGGAAAATACAAATTAAAATCAGAAAGAAATATTTCATACCCACCAAGTTGGCAAAGGTTAAAATTTTGACATATTTAGTGTTGCCAAATATATAAAGCAATGGGGACTCTCAAAACTGCTGCTGGGAATTGAAAACTGCTATCGCCTGGTAAAATTGAACTTATGCCCGTTGGCCAGCGTATCCATTCTACTCCAGGCTGCTTGTGGCTAGAGGCAATCAATTATTCAGGCAGTCAGTGATCCGTTACTGAGCTCCCATGCCCAGGCCTTGCCTACCTGCCTACAGGGCTGAAGTGACCAATATTCTGGCATCTATATAACCTGTTCTTGGTACAACAGGATGCAGTTTTATATGGCTGCTAGGAATTCTTGCCCTAGAGAAACTCTCACACCTACACTTTAGAGGACATGTAAAAGAATTATCAGAATTGTTTATAGTAAGATAATTTTTAAAAAGTCAAATCTTTCTCAGCAAATAGATAATTAAATTATAGTGTAATCATTCTATGGGATGTTGTGCATCACTGAAATAAATAAATCGTGAGGGACCACATCAACATTTATGAAGATTGATGGATCTAGAACATACATTGTTGAGCAGAAAGAGAGAGAAGACATTATGATTCCATATAGATAAAATTAAAAACAAGTAAAGTGAAAAAAATACTAATTAGGGATATGTGTACATGTGTTAAAATTATAAAGAGAAGCAAGAAAAGAAAAAAACACAATAGAGTTCTATTCCTAAAGTCTTGTATTTGTTTTAGTATTATTCTTTAATATATAGATGCATAGATGTAAAATATACTGTTTTGCATAATTGCTATGTAAATATAGAAATTTTAAAAATAAGGTAGAAAAATTCCTTAGCTTGCAATAACTGCCTCTCTCCTCCAGAAAGAGAAGAATGCAAAGATTTCTGTTGAACCTTTGGGTTTCCAGGTATATCACAACTTCCTAGAAGGTTACACGGTTTCAAATCTCTCCTGTGGTTTGTGCATGTTCTTGAAAATTCTAAAATTCAAGAATGCTAACAGCAGGTATGAGCTTTTTTATTCTGAAATTTTAAAGTGTATGAATCTGTAAATGCATATGGCTGATTTTTTTTAATCAGCTAGTATTAAAAGTTCAAATATAGAAAATGAGTTTCTGTTTTACAATTTGGAGACATTTTAATCTCTTGTGTTTATGTTAATGTTGAAGTTGATACTTAACTATACACAAGGTGCTTATTTGATTTTGAATATGCATTTGTATTTAGGGGAACCTCCCAGCTAGTTAATTTATTACTAAATAATTCAAGTATAAACTCAAAAATATTTTAAAAATTTTAGTTCAGTCCTTTTTAATTGTATATTAGTTTGGGATTTATTTGAATGTGAAACAACTGTTAATGGTGAATTCGTCATCATTAAATTTATATACTGTGTGGTAGATTGGAAATTGCATTATAGAACTAAGTTCTTTTGACTAATAATTAGAATCTAGTATGTGCTTTATGTATTTTTTTCCTCTCTTAACCAAGACTCTGTAAAATAGGTATTTTAATTCCCATTTTTTCTAAAAAAGTTGAGAAATTTAATATCTTTACCTTGATTACACAAGTAGGAGGTAGTTGGGATTCAGACTTCATACACTATTTTGTTCAGGTGAAATTGGTAATACACAGAAAATTTTTAATCTATGATTATAGAACACGGTGAACAAGACAGTATCATGGTTGACTTTAGCTATTTAATTGATCACCACTCAACAATATTGTTTCCACTTTTATTTCTTTAGAAAAAAGCCAATGATTTTGTAGGAAGTCAGTAGGAACTACTCAATTTAGAACTACCAATCAAATGTATCAGGATAAAAGGGTGCCCAGCCCCTACCTACAACTTGACTAGCACTCCTTGTTTGAAGGACTTTCGTAAGGAATTAGATAAAATAGTGCTTCTTAAACTTTAATGTGCTTATAAATCACTAAGACCTAATTCTTAGAGACTCAGAATGTACTTGGATGGATATGTCAGCTTACTGAAATTGTCCAGATTAATCCATTTGAGTGGAAGCTTTGTTATCAAAATATCTGGCATATTTCCCAGGCCAATTTTGACATTCACTGTAATTCTATTTCATTATCTGAGAATGTGTTTCTGATATCTTTGATTGATTGTAATCTCATTCAATTTTCACACACACAAAAAAGTGTTCCCATCTCACTACATAACTCTAACACAGAATATCTGCTTCAGGTATTTGTCAGAAAAAAAAAAAAATTTACCTTGTATACCTTGTCACTTTTTATTAAAAGTTCACTTAAAAGGTAAAATATTATGAGGAATTATCTAAAACAGTATTCTTCAAACTTCAATATGCTTATAAATTACTACTGAGCTTGTTCAAATACAGATTCTGATTCAATAGATTTGGGGTGGGTCCTGAGAGTCCACATTTGTAACAAGATTCCAGATGATAATGCCTGTGATTCATACAGTGTGAGGGGCCTGAAGGATATTCCCCAACTCCTCAAGATATCCCAAAACTTGTCTCCGATTTAAACTAAACCTGCAGAGAACTGAACACTAGAACCATATTGCTTCCACATCACCTCCACCACAACAACCCACACACCTCCCCAAATCCTCCAACCCATAAAAGTACTTTCACCAAATTGTGTTTTGGTCTTATAATTAAAATGAGGGTCAATATGTACAGTTGCCCCTTGAACAATACCAGTCTAATCTGTATAGGTCCACTTACACACAGATTTTATTCAATACTGTAAATGTATTTTATCTTCCCTATGATTTTCTTAATAATATTTTTTTCTCTAGCTTAGTTTATTATAAGAATGCATATATATAATACATATAACATATTAATTATGTGCTAATTTACCATTTAAGTTATTGGTGAAGCTTCCAGTCAATGGTAGGGTATTAGTAGTTAAGTTTTTGTGGAGTCAAAAGTTATACTTGGACTTTTGACTGCTTGAAGGTCTAACCCCATGTTGTTTAGGGTCAACTGTAGTTTTCTGAAAGTATCTTTTTAGTACATTATATACCATATTTATTTTACAGTAACCTCTCTATAATCATCTGCTTTGTATATTTTTCTAGTTATCGTTTATATTATGGAAATACTCTGAATCGAGTGACAACAATTATATCATCTTTTATTAGCTGCTAAGACAACCACAGATGAATCTGTGGCTTTCTTATGAATTCGAATACCTAACTAAATTTTAACTTTATCTTTTCTACTCTCTTTTCCATAAATGCTGATTTCTTAACTTATATAATATTTTATGTTGTATATATTTTATAACCTATCATAAATTCTTCATGAAAAGATTTTAATGAATTCTTTAACAATAAAGATATTAATTATAGGTATAATTATTTGTATGTATATAATACTATAAATTGCTATAATCAGCTCTTACTATAATCCGGTTATATTATACCAAACCTATTCCATATATGATTATCTAATTTTAGTTGGTTATTAGTTTGTTTTTTCTTTGTGTACTTCTATTTGAGGTAGAAGAAGCAATAAAAATCTATGAAAAAATCCAAAACCAACACTTCTTTGGAAGATATTTTAACAATATTTAATAAAAGGGGGGGAGGCATACAAACAGTTTCACTTCAAGGAATTTTTCCTAAGGAAATTAAGAATATGCATGAACATTAAACTACAAATATAGTACACCATATTTCATTAAAGCTTTGTTCGATGGCCAAAATAACCAAAAAATGAGTTATATTCATAGATGAAATATTGCTGCCATTGATTCGATGCTAAATGTATTAATCAATAAGGAAAAATGTTCAGAATGTATTTTGAAAAGAAAAAATAAGGTTATAAAGATTTGTTGTTATAATAAGTATGATTGATTTCCTCCTTATTTTTGGCTCATCCAAGTTTTTTTCAAAATGTATGCATTGATTGCAAGCATAATTTAAAAAAAGTATGTTAACACTGGTAAAAGACAAACATTGTAGGACTGTGAGATTATCATAAATATATGGTAACAGGTATAGGAAGAATTGAGGAAGTAAAATACAAAAACCTAAAAAAATTTGAGATTTAAAAAGTTACTCCTACATTTGGTTCAAGTATAAAATCAGAATCAGATTATGACTCAATCACTGAAGACAGAATTCAGAAACTGTCTCTTGTCACTGATAGAATCTCTGTTATCTGATAACTCTCTAAACCATAACTGAATGAGAGTGGGCGTAGCCTCCTGATTATTACCAACCAGGTTTTACCATCTGTAACCTAGTCATCAATACCAGGATCCACTATGACTCAAAGTTTTGGGTATGTGTCCCTGGGATGGGTTATTCCTCTGCGGCTAGCCAATGAAAGTTGCCCTGCCTGCAGTCTCAAACGGGTCTTCTAATGAGAGTGTTGGAGGTGGTTAGAAAAAAGAAAAAGCGAAATCAACAAGAGAACTAACTGGCTGAAAAAATGAGAGTGGTCAGTAATTCCAGATAAGAAGAATGGAGAAAAAGTCTATTTCAGAATAAATAATTAAAGACTGGACAGCTCTTTTTGGTCAATATAGAAACAAATTAATTATAACAATGTTTATGCAGCATCCTTATTTTTTTTTCTTCTTCCAAATAATATCATGGCTGTGTTTTTCACTGCTTTGAGAACTTGAATCTCTTTTGTGTTCATTTTAGAGGAAATGTCAAGCAGCCTCTTATTCAGCAACATTTTCTGAACCTCTACTTTATGATAGAAATTATTCTAGGCACTGGGGCTGTATCAGTGATCTAAAACACCTTCAGCCTGTGGAGCTGACATTTTAGTGAGGAAGGACAGGAATAAACCAATAAAGGGCTACATAATGTACTGTCAAGTTAGAATATATGATAAAGTGGTGCTTTTTTAGGTCTCTCACAGGAGGCAACATCCTTCAGAGATGTATTATCACATCTGCCTGCTTCTGCCACTGGGAATCACATAAACACGGACCTTCCACAATTCCAGGATATCTTGCACCAGAAATCAAGAACAATGAATATACAATCATGATGTTTTCCTGTGCAACCAGCAATATGTGTGTGTGTGTCCTTAACTCCGTATCTTCCCCACCATTATTACTAATGCTAGTTCTACTTGTGGCTTAGAAATCCAAAAAGCTTTGAAAATCAACAAATTGTCCTTAATGCATATGGAGGCAAAATTTAATTCACCTGACCTTAGGTAGAAAAACCCAAGTTGAACCAACCAACAGAGGCCTATATAGTGGATCTTATTCTCGCACTTTTTGAAAATATTCTTACACTTTACTGCATAATATTAACATGTTTCAATTACAAGTTTGATTGCAGACCCACTTATCTTCTTATCTTTCTAAGTTGCAAATTTTCTGAATTCCAAAATACATCTGGCCACACGAATTTTGAATAAAGTATTATGGGTCTGCACAACTACTATAAAGTACAAGTATTACTACTGTTGCTTCTACTACAAAATGTTGCCTTTGAGTAGCTCTTTATTGTTATTCTGAATACATCTAATATCTTAGTAGCCTAAAGTTATATAACTAAAGAGAAAACTGTACCTAATCCATCTACTGTTTAATGAATATACATGACTTTTTAAACATTATTTAAAGGTCATTTAAAAAAACCAAATTGCAGCACATCTAAGTCAATACAATATTAATAGGCACAGCAATATCCAAAGCCTCGACCATAATCTTGCATACCAGCATTTCCTATGTCCACTGGCATTTTCTATGTCTACTTATTATCACTACTAAAGTTTTCATTCATATTCAACATCTTTGGTGCATTTTGTTTGATGAAAACAAGCTAATTAGTGGTGAACCTTCCCTAGTTCATAAATTTATTCCTAAGAACATTAAAAGGAAGTCAAGGGAGACATGTTCAGTAACAGATGTTTGCCTTTTCTGGCTGCCTTTTTACAGTTTGTTCTCTTTCATTACTTTTTAAGAAATTAGTTAATGTTCCCTTTACTAGAGAACAAGCGGACCTAGCTTCCCAGGAGGTTGGGGAAGGGGGGATTCCCCAGGGCGGACACAGCCTGTTCACTCCTTGTACCTAATATCTGCTCAAATACTCTCTGTATTCAACTTTTCATTCTTTCATCCAGGTTTTGGTAACAATCACCCTCCAGCTTATCTCAAAAAGAATGCTTAGGCTGACTGGCAACTGTAGAACTAGAACTGTCGTGGGTACTACTACTAATGCAGATGGGCCTCGCGCCCCTCAAATATCTTCCTCAGATGAGAACACCTTAGAATAAAGGGTCAATATGATTCGGTAAAGAAAGACAATGAAGTAGCTTCCGAAAGGAAATCCAGCAGGTCTTTTATAATAAAATAAATGAGAAGTGTAGGTTAAGATTTTTCTCTGTAAAAGTAAATTTGATCCAAAACCACAAATTTAAAAGTACCCTATTTATTAACCTAACCCTCCACTTTTGAATATGACTTCGTGTGGGTGGGACTGTGATGTGGTCACAGATTCCCTTATCCCAGTTTAGAGGAACCTCATTCACAGAGCCATCAACGTACGGTCACAAAATTGCCCTTGGACTTTTTAGTCCTCTGATTGTCACACTCCTAACAGATGTCTTCATTCTCCACTGGTCTCCATTATATTTTCTTGATAGTCTAGGCACGATTAAAAAAAATTGCAATCACATTTGGGGCAAAGCATTGTGATGATTATTTGGGCTATTGATGCTCTTCAAATAAAAATTAATATGTATATTTAAAAGTAAAAGTGATCAGCAAGTTTTACATAGGATATAACAGAATGAAAGCACTGCTTAAGAACAGAGGGAAGAATTTCAATCAAGAATCGTTTAAGGAATAAAGTAGGTCTAAAGTAAAATCGCACATGTGATATCAAAATTAACCCAATAATCCGCCCGAAAAAATGATACTTCAACTCTATGTCCAGTTTTAAAAATACTTACAGTACAATATTCCCGAAATGATGATCCAGAGAAACTGTGGAAGCTGGATTCATGAGCCAAACGGGCAGACTTTAATGGCACAATTTTTCTCCAATCATAGAATGCTTTGTCTGTTAGAAATATCAGTATAGGTTAAAACAATATTTATCCAGAAAAAGTACACTGATCATACTGCTTAATGTTACAAAGAGGGAAGTAAATCATTTTTATAGCCCAATTATTCTGTATCAAACCTCATCTTGTCATCTAATCAGAGAGAAATGAAGAAGCGATAGCATCGCAGAGAGAGCCTTCCATTAATTGGCTTCATCATAAAATAAAGCTACGATGTTTTTATTGCGGACAGAATGCCCATCAGAAAACTAATAGCTTCCTTCTTTCGACCCCCTTTTTTTCGAGAACATTGACTTCTTTCTTTAAAGGAGGCTTAAAGCAAAATCATAGAAAAACCTGCTCTCCCTGTTACATAAGTACTTGAAAAGAAAATTCAGAATTATTATGAAGGCACAAGTTTTGAAATCACAAAGTACTTAAGGTAAATAGGTTGAAAGAGAAAAAGGTTAGCCAGCATATACCCATATATTTCTTCTGTCTCAGGCTGTTGTTAAAGAGAATTTCTGTAGAAAACTTTTTTTTAATGATGAGGAGGAGATTTAAGATTTGTTTATTTCTTAGCAATATCATTTTTAAAAGGGAAAATTTCAGTTTAATCTTGTCATCCAAATGAATCAAACTATTTTTACATTTCTATTTTTCTTTCTAGTAAATAATATACATGTATTCTTTCCTGAAATTTTCATTTTAATAGAGTTATCCATGGACTGGTTTATTTCATATAAATTTGGAGAAAACTAAAAAGCAATAAATTATTTTATTTCATTGCTTCAACTTATTTACAGGATCATCAGTTAAGTGCCCTAGAAAGAGGCAGAGTAATAATATAAAATAATAAAAAAATTGATACTATCTCAGAGACATCCTAATCAAATTATATGTACAACCTACCCCATTTTAATTTTATATGTATTTTTTCCATTTCTCAAAAAGAGTCCCTGCTCTCTATCAAATAGGGAATATCTCTAGAAGCGGTTACATGATAAATTGTATATTTCAATCACAATTCAATAAACAAATGGAATTCTTTAATGGAAGCAAATGTCAATAATAGAACATAAAAGAGAAACTGAAAATATCAGTATTCAAGATGAGAATAGCAAACAGCCATACATGTTACACTTTAATTGAGGACTTTTATAAACTCAGGGACATATAAAAGGATAGCATAAGAGTACTTAGAGAACTGTAAGCCCTCACATTTCTTATGAAGCTTTTAAACTAATTTGAAGCACTCATTGACTCACTAGCACTGTCTCTATCTGGCCCACCCATTTTTCTTAATTAACTTCTACAATAAGTAGTCTCAGATATTTTAAATAATTGGCTTCTTTTTCCAAACTCTTTTATAAATGTATGAACTCTTCCAGGATAAGGACAATGTCTTATGAGGAACTGCCCTGTGTTTCTAGTTCATTTGCAATTCGATCAAGGTAGTTACATAAACACTGTTGAACAAGAATTAGCTTCAGGCAAAAGGGACTCTTCCTGATCACTGAAGAGCCCAACCCAAAATGAAACTAAATTCTATACAACTTATTTTACCAGGAGAGCCCAGAGTATTTCAAGTATTTTATCTTGTTTACCCACAAAACAAGACTCATGTAGTGGAGAAGGCCATGCATTATTTTCTGCAGTATATAGGTATCAGACTGGAAAATATAGCTATAACTTTTCCACTTCAGGAAGCAGTAAAGCCTCCACTAAAATCCTCAAGGTAATCATTCACACACTGATGTTATGCTAATGACTCCTCCTGAGAAGCCAGGCACAGAAGGTGACATGCCACAAATTCTGGTTTATTCTTCAAAGTCAGTCGAAAGTTATAAGCTGATAGTTTGAGGAAGACTGAAGTCATACATCAAACTAAATCTTAACAAAACCATCGTGGAGCCAACAACCTTCACAGATAATGCCACAGAGAAACGCTTCTGAATTCTAGGGATGTATTGGTGTGAGAGAGAGGGAGAGGCGGGGTGGGGGGGGGGGGCAGAAACAAGAGTAGGCTGTATAATGATAGATGAAAAAATAAGAAATTGTTTCAGTAATTCCAGTTTATCAGCCAGCAGTATGGAATAAAATACTCTGAGATTAAACAAATCTGGTAAAAATGCAGTATCGAAATTTAGAAAGAAACCAAAATGGTTCCATCAGGTCAAGAAGGAGTTATTAGCTAAATAGCAGCTAACTTTGAAAATAAAAAAATTCTCTTAAATAATTACCCATACTGATGTCTTCCTGCTTTTCATTTTCTCGATTCTTATTTAGACGGTTTTTGAAGGATAGTACTATACCACTAGTTCATGATATTTGTTGTCTTCTGTGTATCTTACCTCCCTGCCCTCCCCATCTAGACTTGAAAGTCTTTCACTTGTTTTGTATTCTCTGCAAAAACTGAATACAATGCTGTGCCCCAAGCATATGTCCAATGTATGCTCCTGGACTAATGTGGCATTGATTGAAAGGCCAATGAGTGAACCCGTTAAGAGCAAAAGACCTCATCCATTGCAAGTGACATAAATATCTAAAGGAATGGAAAAGCTTTAAAAACTGATTTTTAAACTCCACTTTTTTTTTTTTAGACCAAATATTTTCCACCAGACCATCTTCCCTCACTTTCTAGCATTATCTTAATGTTTTATACTGGTAATAGTTTCTAGATTCATTTCATGAACATGACTTTTTATTTTATTTCCTTTTTTAAAAAAACAATGTGTTTAGTTAACAATGAGCCAATTATTACACAGGTGAGAGATATTTCTAAAGTCTAATAAACATACTTGTTTCAGAAACTTGAATTACTCAGATGACACAGAAAACTGATAAGGTTGTATACTATTGTGATATTGCCAAGAGAATAAGGAAAGAAAGAAGGGAAAGAGGAAGAAAGGAAAAATTCATCTTTCTGCAATCTTTGTAGTGACAAAAATTTTCTCCATATTGCAAATGCATATACATTTGTTCAAGTCACCTGAGTATCAGCAAAAGATGCAAAAACAATAGAAGTTCAAACTTCTCAAATGTTCTATTTCAGAAACAAAATGTTCATGAGAAATAGTCTATGCAACTGCCTCCGACAGAGCTGAAGAAATCCAAATACAAGTACAATGTCTCTTTATCAGGACGTGATAGAGCCCAAGACACCGCTGGGTTCAGTGGTCCTCTGTCCCTAGGGCCTCTTTTATGCCAAGTTTATTCTGTTTCTCTTTTATCAATTCCCTTGTAACAATTAATTCTTTGAGTTAATTGCACATGCAGTTTTAATCTGTAGGTAATTACAAACAATTAATAGTTAGGAGACAGAATTAGCAGTTCTTGGTTTGATTATCTATATAATTAAAAGGGGTGGTAAACTAGAGTTGACAAATAGCATCTTAATCACTTGAATAATCAAATCCCAGAAGCTTGCTGGGGCAGCTGAATTCCATCTGTTATATTAGTTCAAATTTTAGAATCAATGACTGAAATGTCCATTTAAATAAACTCATATTGATAATTTAGTTAAAAATGAACAATATGTATTTAAAAAATTACTTAAACTATTTACCTTCTTTCATTTGTTTATAATGACCTGTTTCCAAAAGGATCCAATAAAAAATATTCAACAGACTAATGTATTATATCCATCAGTTAATATTCATGGCTCCCAAATATTATAAAACATCTAAGAAATATGAATAACTCCTTTTGTGCTCAGCCTATTTAATACTTTTATTTAAGTGTGTGCTGAGTGACAGCAAATAAGACATATAGTTAATCCTTTATCTGACTATCTGGTGGGATCAGTTGTTTGTAGATATAGAACAAATATTAAGAAGCAGGATAAGCTTAATGTGAGTTAAAAAAAAAAACATATAAGAACTTCATTCTGTTTAGGATATAACACAGATCAGTTGCAGCATTGTTGCATAACATCTTTCTGAATTGCTAAGTATTTGGACAAGTTTGTCAGATGCTTCCAAGCTAATAGTGAATAAAAAGCATTCTTAAAATGGCTCAATACAGCTTGTTACCTTCAATTGGAAGGCAGCTCCCTTGACAGCCCCACTAAAATACTCTGTAAAGGAAAAGATGAAAATCTCAAGGTCATTAAAGATGAAGTCTAACCATTCGCCAATTTGCAGATGAGAAAAAAATGCACTTTTATTAGGATGTTGAAAGTGAATTGAGGAAAGCAATCAATGACCTTTACATAATAATAAAACCCCCAGCCCACCTGAAGGATGTTAGAAAGAGACTTAATACCTCCCCAGGAAAATGTAAGGAAAAAAGAACAAATAACATTTCTCCAAAGTGCGGGTGCTATTTTTAAAAAGCCACTTCCTTCTCCAAACCTTCATCTATCACAGTCTACTTGGACACTACGACTCCAGGAAAACAGCTAAGAAAGGAAGTAACCCTGACTGTCGTGCCGAGATTTGATATGGTCCCATTACTGTAAGCAAAGAGCTCTGAGCAGAGGGTAGGACTGGTAGGTCTCAAAAACAATGCACGATGGGGATTGTAATTTTTATGTGCTGAATAGCTAAAAATAATAAAGAATGAAGGGGTAGAATTACAAAGCCCTGCCTCAACAGAGCCGAATTCTTCCACATGGATGTCTGTAGGTTACTGGAGATTAAGCGGATAAGTGGGCATTGACACCAGCTCATCAACTATAGAACCAAAAAAAAGTTAAGAGACGTACCCAAGTAAACACAGCAGGATTGAGAAAAATCCACGTTCTATTTTTAATTACTCACTTTGCATACACCGATTTCTCCCAGAGTAGACACACTGGGGCTTACATTCGTCATGGCTATGCTGGTGAAAATTTTTGAGGACCTAGATTGCTAAATATTTTACATACACTACCTGATCAAATCAGCACAATAACCCTATGAGGTGGATGCTGAGTGTATCCCCAGTTTAACAGAAGAGGAAACAAATTAAATTGCACAAGCCCATGTCATGCTGAATTTGAAGGCCATGTGACTGCGACACAAAAGGAAATGTCCCTGTGATAGACTGAAGAAACAGTGGCCCCCAAAATACTCAAGTGCCAAACACTGGAACCTGTAAATATTGTTATGTGACAATAGGAGCTTTGCAGATGTGATTAGATTAAGAATTCTGAGAAGAGACGATTATTCTGGATTATCCTGGTGGATCCTCTCAAGTATTCCTGAGAGAAGGAAACAAGGAGATTTGACTACAGAAGAAAAGAAAAAAAAAAAATGTGATGACAGAAGCAAGAGATTGGAGTGATTTGAGGAAGAAGTCATGAGCCAAGGAATGCAAGCAGCCTTCCTTCAGAAGCTAGAAAAGACAAGAAAATAGATCCTTCTCTAGAGTCTGAAGAAGGAATCAGTCCTGTGGACACCTTGACTTAGTCCAGTGAAATTGATTTTGGATTTCTGGCCTCTAGAACTATAAGAGAATAAATCTACATTGTTTTAAGCTACCAGGTTTGCAGTAAATTGTTAAAGCAGTCATGGGAAACTAATATTGTCTTCAATTCTGAAAATCAAGTAAAAGACTGTAAGTATTCTACTAGACCCAGGAAAAAGTTTTAGGAAAATATTGGCATTCTCACTTTGTTATAACAAGTTAACTCTTTAAAACAGAGGCTAAAAGCAATAAGGAGAAAACAAACTAAGATTTTAAAAAATAATAATATTTGTAAGGTAAATAAAAATTGAAATGAGAGTTTTTAAAAAGGCAAGAAACATAAGGAAACAAAAAACAATGGCAGAATTAAAATGTACTTCAGCATTAGCAGGGATGTTAGAGACAGTACAGAATATCAAATGACTGGACTTGGCAAGCACTCCTAGAATGCAGAATAAAGTATCCAAAGATGGAAATTATGAGAGAGAAGATTATAGATTAAAGAAGAGAAAAAAATAAATACCCATCAAATGAATCATACACATTAATGAAGATGAAACCAGAACAATTAGAAATAAAGAGAATGTACAATATTGAAAAATAATTTTCTGAGCTTAAAAAATGATACGTCTTCTCAGTATTGGGCCTCACTGAATTTTAGGGAAAATTCATTAAGAGAGAGTTGTATGCAAGTACATTCTGCAAAATTACAGGAATAATAAAATTTAAATTATAAGACTATGGAAAATTCATACATATTTAGAAAGAAAAAAATCTCAAAGGCATAAAACTCAAATTTCTTTTAAGAAACAACAGGAAAAAAAAAAAAACATTAGATAATAGAATGTCACCAACAGAATTTCCAGGGAAAAGAAAAGTTGTGAAACAGAAATTTTTTAACCAAATTGTCTTCAATGTATAAAGGCCAGACCAAAAAATCAATGCCCTACGATCTCAGAGAAATCATGAGTTTTTGTTTAACAAACACTTATCTGAAGACCAAGATGAATCAAAATTAAGTATAAAAGAATTTAGAAATCATGATATGAGTACTAACATTCCTCCAGGAACCAGTGTACTCAATTCTAGTAGGACCACATGAAGTCATGTGGGTCCTGTAGCTGGGACTTAAAGCTTGGTCCTGCCAGGCTTTATGTCATAATTTCTTTTCCGCTTATTTTATTTTCTCAGGGACCAAGCTAGTTGTTTACTAGGGTATAAACGAACTCACTCATAGTCAGATGGAATGGAATCTTGTCCTATGATTACCAAAAACAATAATCAATAATCAGTATTTTTTTCTCATGCAGTTACAATAGCTAAATGTTTGGAACATGTACCCAGAGACCCAGTAAACAAGACAAAAATAATGAAGAGTAATATAACACCTATTTCATTTTCACAGAACTTAAATAATGACTTTTCTCCTTTTAAAAAATTCAAATTGAATCACCAGAATCATGAGTTGGCCCCCACAAAGTTTCTCTTTACATCCTAGTAAGCACCTCTGAGTGTTTCTTTGGAATTCTATTGTTTAACTAAGGAAAAAAATATACCTGAAAATAGATTGTAGGAAATACACCATAATTTTAACAGGGAGTATCTCTGGGTAATGCAATAGTAAAGGATTACCTTTTTTTGTGATAATGTTCTGTATTTTTTTTAATGTTCTGCAATTACTTATAACAATTACAGTTTTAGAGAAAACACGTTTAAAATAAGACTACATACTTTTAGGTAAAAATAGGCAAAATTATGTAAAAAAAAAAAAAAACCCTTTAAATTTGTACTCCATGACTGTAACGTTTCTGGGGACGGACTGGGGGAACCACAAAATCTTTAGAGTCAAAACGGATATTCCCTTCTCAGGAAGTAAGAGAGAGAGTGTTCTGGCCATAGCAACTTTGGAAAACATTGCCCTCAAGCTTAGACAGTAAAGGCTCATGATCAGAGCAGGAGCTCAGGTACCTGGGCTATCACAGATTCAATTCTACAATGCAGGAGCAGCTGTCAGAATACATGATCTGAAAATGCCCCTTGATGGAGCTCACCTGCCATCTTTGCCAAGAAGCACTTTGACAAATAAGGCTTATGCTGACGGCAGACCACAGACTCTAGAAGGGCAGGGACTGTGCCCATTGCACTGTTTTATCCTCTGCACAACCACAATGTCTAGTACAGAATATGTGCTAATAGTTTTGAACAAATGAATATTAAAATGAACTAGATGATGTGTATTTTAGAGATGAAAATGATGTGGGAGTGGAGTGGGGAGAGGGGGAGAAAGAGAGAGAGAGAGAGAGAGAGAGAAAGAGAGAGAGAGAGAGGAAGAGAGATCCATGAGAAAAATGGATATCGAGTGATAATTCAATGGGAGTGTTCTTAGTGCCCCGCTACCACTACAAAAGGAAGCAACAATTAACTAGTTTTTTTGTTTGTCTCATATAATTTAATTCTAAATTTAAATAATAATAATAATAATAATAATGACTTTTCAGGTTTGTTATGTATTGATCTTTGGGCCTTATGGATCTTACTTATTTCAGTCACGGTTTTGGTGTCCACACTCATACATGCTCAGTGAATGAAAATATGAAAAAGATTTCTGGGTATGCAATTTGTCAGTAAAAGAAGTCTTTTAAATATTCTTATTTTTATATAATATCAATTTCTAGGATCTTTCATAAGGAAATAATCTGAAATATGCCAAAAGATTCTTTAGCGGAGATATTTATCATAGCACTATTTATAATTGTGCAGAAAAGAGCTGACATAGCGAACTTGAGACTGCTATTCTTAGGAAGACAGTCTTGGAAAGCTGACCCTTGGCTGATATCTTGGAACTTGGCAGGTAAATAGTTCACTACATTGATGGGAAACTTTCCCTAAAAGATAAGGGCATCTCACTATGCCCAGACTGTGCCAACAATATGGTTCATGCAGAATACTTGCTCTCCTCTTAGAAATCGGAAATATTGGTACATGCTAAGCAAAGATTACTTTTGTGACCATGCCCCAAACAAAGCCTTGGGTGTTGAGTTCCTAATGAGTTCCCCCAATATACAACATTTTACACATGCCATGATTCATCACTAGAGGAATTAACACACATCCATGTGATGCCACTGGAAGAGGACTTTTGGAAGCTTGCTCCTGGTTTGTTCTGGACTTCCCTCTCTGTGCTTTTTCCCTTTGCTGATTCTGCTTTGTATCCTTTCACTATAATAAATCCTGGCTGTGAATAAGACTGGATACTGAATCCCATGGGCCCTCCTAGCAAATCACTGAAACTGGGTGTGGTCTTTTTCTATGGGACCCATGCACAATAATAACATTGGAAATAATGTAAATGTCCAGTGATGGGGTATTGGTTAAGCAAATTATAATATATACATAAATTGAATTATTTTATAACAACAAAAATTTTATTTATGAATTTCTTCATATAACTATAATATGGATAATTATAAATATTATATTCCTTATACTTTTTAATTATAAACAAAAATACATAAACAAAGGACCAAATAAAAATACATCAAAATCCTGAAAGTGATAGCTTCTGGTTTTGATCAAATTTCTGTCTGTATTCTATTTTTTCCTTTTGTTCCTAATGGGCGGAGTATGTGGTTCACAAACTCCGAGTACCAGACACACCTACGGCCGCCTTTAGAGGAAGCTATCCTGATTGTTTTTTCCTTGTACCACTTGCCATAGAACCTAACCCATGGCTTGCTTGTGAAACCCGGCTCGGTGCCTGAGCTCTAGAGGACGAAGGTGGGAAGCAGTCCACGAAGCTGGAGCAAACACATCTGAGTTGGGCATAAGCGAGCAGTTAAGTGCACTAAACATGTTTGACTCACACTCAGCCCGGTTTGGTCTCTACACTACACGAAAATAATCTGACACAATCAAACCTTATATTTTAATAGTTTAAATGTTAATGATTGAAGAGAAGCGGGCTGTAGCGGAGAGGTTCAGCAACTTCTACATTTTCTCCGCAATAGGCTGATGATCCAGGTGTTGGGAAATCTGGATCCTAGAATGATTGCTGGGGCAAGGGGCTGGTTCTCCACAATGCCTTCACTTACACACTCGGTCCCTAAAGGAAATATGCACATGCCACCCTCTTTCAGTTATAAGAAGCCAAACATGAACATTCGACTTTCCAGAAGTTCTATAATGAAGATATATTTGTTTTGTAATATAAAAGGATAACTAAACTTTAGAAAACAAATCCTATCTACAAAATATTTCATCACAATTCTTTGGTGTTGTATTCACAGGTTATGCATGAGCGAGAATTATTGTGCAAATTCTGGAATCAGCTGGCCTTTTTAGAAAATAAAAACAAGACTCTAATTCCCTAAGAAAGATTGTTAATTTTTAGTTATTTCCATCTGTCTTTGATGATTGGCTTGTCAGAAGATTGAAGTTCATTAATGTATCATTATCTTTAGTAAAAGCTCATTAAAGCAATACATTCATGGGAGGAAATAAGACTCCAGTGATAAAAACAAAAGGATAATTACAGAACAGATTTCAGCCCTGCTTATGTCTGTGTATTTATTCCAAATGTTTCATTCCACTCTTTTCTACTCCCCTAGTCATAGCTGACAGAGAGCTAGCTTGTCACCTTGCAAGGTATAGACTATAGATAATTGCTGGGAACTTAATAAAATTACAGGCAGAATACAATAGAGAATTATTTAAAAAAAAAATAATGTAAGTTTAAAGAGATTCACAGAGACCTATAAAGCTACAGGGAATTTCACAAACAAGATTAGTAAAATAAGCTAATGACAAGAACATCCCATTATCATGATCAACAGTCTTTTCATTCATCCTCATAAAGGAAGTGAAGATAAAACGTAAATCAATGCTTCTTCTTGTGAAAAATAGAAGTAAAAGTCTGAGTGAATGATGAAAATTCTGAATATTAATGTGTTAAATGTTATCAATTAAGCTCAGTAGCCATGTGGACCCTGTTGCCATTATTACTAATAAATGAGAATTGACTGTACTAATAAAATAATTCGCAGATGCTCTGTCTTCTTACTCCTACACATTGACAGATCAAATTCAAGAAAACTGGTTCTTTCTAGAGACATAATATGTATTATTTTAGCAGCAACTTTAAGAATAATTGAGAACAAAATTAAGTTCATTTCTTAATTTATCTTGCTGATTTTACTAACTACTATGTCTATATATGAGTCTCTTCTCTAGTTAAAATTTTCTACTTACCTTAACCTAAAATATTTCATCTCCACGCATTTGCCTATACCATGGACTCTACCTCTGATGGTTAATTTTATATGTCAACTTCTCTAGGGCAAAGCGCCCACATATTTGGTCAAGATATCTGGATGTTGCTGTGCAGATATTTTTAGATTGGATTAATATTTGAATCTGCTTTGAGTAAAGCGGATCGCCCTCCATAATATGGGTGGGCCTCACCCAATCAGTTGAAGGTCTTAAAAATAAAAAATAAAAAATTGACATTCCCCGAAGAAGAAATAATTATGCCAGCAGACTACCTTCAATTTAAGTTGCAACATCAACTTTTCCCTGGTCACCAGCCTTCCAGCCCACACTACAAATTTGAACTTGCTAGCCTCTACAATTGCATGAGTTATGCCTTAAAATAAATCTCTCTATACATTGTGCGGCAAGGAGGGAGAGGGAGAAGGAGGGAGGGAGAGAGAAAGAGAGAGATTTTAAGGAATCGTATATGGAGAGAGACAGAGAAGAAAAAATCTATTTAGATCTCTATATAAATATATAAAATGATAAATATATACATATAGGTGAATCTATATCTATCTATATCTATATCTATAAATAGGTATGTATCCAAACATATCTATAATGAGAAAGACGGAGAGACAGAGAGAGAAAGAGAGATCTTATTGGTTCTGTTTCTCTGGAGAAACCTGACTACTGTACCTTCAAAACACATCCCAAAGTGCACCAACCTTTCAGGACCAAGCTGTAACTTCTTCATCTTTTCCTCTTCACTCATAAAAGCATATTGGAATTAAAAAGAATGTGATTGGCATGAATACAAAAATAATTGTGAATCTACTCTATTTATTAAGTTAAAGAATTTTCAAAGTTTTGTATTTGCAGTGTTAAAAATAATATGCCTTGCAATCACCTCACTGATATGATATGCCAGCCTGAGAACTACTTGTTTCCACCACTGGGACAGAACACAACTCATGCCTGTGTTGTGGGTTACCTTTTGTGTGTTTTAACTGTACTACAAGACTATAACTTATTTATAAGACATGGCTGATGTCTAAACTTTGTTTGTATTCGTATACACCTAGCATAAGCAATTTTTATGCTCAGTTTTCAAAATATTAAAAAAAAAAACAACAACTTTAATTATCATCTCCTTGCTTTCGAAATTCAAATGACATTGCCACTTCCATTATGGACACTTATTACAAATGTCTTTATCCCTATAAAAGATAACAACTCTATCTTCATGTGAATGAAGACTCTATCAAAATATAATGAAAAATGAGGAATTTAAACAATTATTGGATATTGGTTAATAATAATAATTATTAATTTTTAGATGAGATAGTGATATTAAACAGAGATTCCTTAGATTGTATAACAAAATGGAAAAACATATTTATGACTGGATATCAAGGAATTTGTTTCAAATAATCTAACCTGAGAAGAGAACTGAAATAATACTGGCCATGAGTTCATAATTGTTGAAACTGGGTGACGGGTACATGTGTATTATTTATTTTTGTATGTATTTATATTTTTCATAATAAAATGGTTTTTATCTATTTATTCCAAAATGCATAAACTCTTCCAATGCCAAGAAAAGTTTGAATTAAATAGCTAAACATTAGGAAAACAGAGCAGGCCACAGAGCAAAACATGAATAACAATACTTTTCTATCTGGCAAGTTCTCTTTTGAAAAAGGAAGAATAGAACTGGACATAAAGTAAAGGAATCTCAGCTAAGCAAAATCCCCACCAAGACTTCACGCTGTAGCTCTGCAGAAAATATTGTAAAACCCTAGGTCAGAACCTTCCTCTGTTAGAGCAGAGCATCAGAAATTGTTTGTTATCTTCTCCACTAGAATAGAAGCATGACGAAGTCAACAACTTCTGTTATGTTTACCAGTGTCTCTCTAGCAACAATCCAAGTATGCATAGTAGGTGCTCAAAAAATATTTGTCAGTGATTCCTGTGTATAAAATATGCTGTCACCTGAACTACCAACAGAAAAAACAGAAATAATTATAACTGAAAAGAATAAAACTACTGTAATTTCCTTTATTTACTTATTATTTTCTTCTACATCGATTTAATTCTAATGTAAATTGTTTTTAAAAGACCTGTGGTATGAGAATTATAAACAAAATCTTATCTATTTTTAATTATGTGCTGTTTCAGAAACATTGAAAATTTTAAAAATAAATAAATACCATTTTAAAAATTCATGTTCTACAGATTAATTTTAGAAAAACTTTCATTCAGATACAATTAGATAAAAATTAGGGTAATTAAAATCATGAAAAACATAAGAATTCTTTTTAAAAGTCTGTTTTCTCTTTATAAATGAGAAATAGTCTCATTTTTTTAAAACGCAATAAGAGAAAATGCATGTCATTTAAATATTTCTCCATTTTTAACAAAATTTTTTCACAACAGAATAATTTTATTCAAAAATTAGAAATCCAGAAAAAGAAAACTTTCCATTCAATCATCCTTATTTCTATGCTTTAGACTTGTATTCCTTAAGTCAGATAAGCTTGCAAAATATTCTACAATATATGTTTAATTTACTATGGTCATGAATTATTAATTCCAATTCTTAAAACTTATGCCAGAGAAACTACCTTAGGTATAAAAAGAGATTGTGAGTCTAGTTGGAATAGCCTTTTTTAAAAAGCAAATTTAAGAATAAGTTCTTGCTTTTTATGGTCTAAAAATTAGTGCAAAAGTCACTGTAAGTAAATTAACCAACATTAAAACTTGGACTACCTATGGACAAAGATAAATTTCAATGTGTATACTCAAGAAGAAATATTCCAAGCAGTGAGCACAGAGAAAAAAAAACACCCTCATAAAATGCTCTCTCAGAGATTTGCTTTATAGAACTTATGGTATTAGTAATTACCATGACATTTAATAAATGGCACTTTGAAGAACTGCTTAAGTCCCAATGAGTCTTCAAGTCAAACCACCTTGGCATTTATTTGTTTATAAGCAATAGAATTATAGCATATTTTGCCTGCATAGTTTTGCTACCTCATGTTTAAAAGATCCATATGTATGAAATGCTTGAAAGAAACATCCCTTATATACACTGTATTTCTCAGTGGACATAGCTTAGCACAAACTGATAAAAATGAAGGGTCATAAAATAGGAAATCGATTTTCATACCCACTGGTGTGTAATTTAATAGATTCTTTGAATAGATGTTAAAAATTAATTCCAACTTAAAAGCAATGAAATATTTTACCTTTTGCAAAGCAGTCAGGAGTGACAAAAGTATTCTTTTCTCCCTTCAGCAAGGAAGGAAAATTCTGTGATCTCAACAGTTATTGCCTTCATCTATCTAAACTATAAAGCCATCTCAGGTACTGCACAGGAAAATTTGGACCTCCTTCAAAGCTCAATCATCCAAATACATCAGAGATTCTCATTGGTTTTAAGTATATTTTAGAACACTAGAATATTGTTCCAGGATATTAAATTTGAAAAATGACTGACTTTGGTTTCCCTATGAGTTAGGACACAGTAATAAATAGTTCTCCTTGATTTAGGATAGATTCAAAAATATATTCAGGGCACACAAACATGTCTACTGGTCCATAAAATTTGTATCACACTTTGCTATATCTATTCTTAATTAGGAATAATTAATGTGGTGGTTACCTAGCAAAATTTATAAACAATATAGTACTAGCCCTTGAAGAGTTTATATTCAAGACATTGGCATTCACTAAGAGTAACTACTGATAAGTGTTTACTTTTTTTTTCTTTTTTTCTCTTTTTTTTAACTTTTTTTTTTTTTTTTTGATAAAAGGTGTTATTTACCACAGTGATACTCGATCAGGCAAGCTATGCTTACTAAAACATAGGGATAATAACATATCATGGTTTTCTTCAGAGCCAAAGCAATTATTACACCTAGTATTTTAGTTCAATACATGGTTTTGGTTTTATTATCTACAAGCCCAACAGGTATTTATTTCATATTTACTAGGTACAGCTAAATACAGAATGCTTACTATGTGCCAGGTATGTGCTTAGTCCTGAGAATACTAGATGAACAAGGCATAGTCCCAGCCTTTGAGAAATGCATAGTCTAATAGGGAAAAGTAAATAAACACAATTCACTACTACTTTGTGGTAAGTGTTTAACAGATGCATGTCATGGAGGCTCACTCAGAGATGAAGCAACTTTACCAGAGGGAGTTCAGGGATAGCTTCCCAGGTGACGAGCACTTGAACTAGATACTGAAGGATGATAGGTCTAGCGATGGGTGGAAGAGTCTCTTCCTCAGAGGCAGGCAGTAACAACAAAAGCGAGGAGTTAGGGCCCCGAGTCCCACATTCTCAGGGCACTCAAAGCCTCTTTGGAGATCCCTGAGACTTGAGTATGAAGCATTGTTTAGCCAGACAGAAGGGTGTAAACAGGAGAATCCAGCCAAAATTTAGAAGTTTTGCATGATAATCCAGAGAGGCTGGTCAGGCAGGACAAAACTGGGTAGTCAGGAGCTTCTCAAGAAACCTAACAAACTTTTTAACACTGTGGTCTCTTCATTGCAGCTATAATTAGAAATGCCAAGTTATCTAGTGAGTTATTAGCCTTTATATTTTTCCTCTAAACCCTGAGTTTAAAGACTCTGCTTTCTGAGTGTTGTATTTCCTAGCGTAATTTTATGATGATTCGTGAGATGTTCAGGACTTATCCTTTGTATTTAATGGCCTCTCTGATGGTAAAGTGGTCTAGCAACTATGTTCCTAATTTTTCTTATAAACATCTCTTAGTCTTTTAAAAAAAAATTTACTAATAGTATTAAACTATAAAGTTTAGTTTCATCTTTTTATTTGAACTCAATCTACCAAAACACTTGTGTTTTGCTTTTAGTGCTCAACATTATTTTTATCAAACTTATCCATGCTATCATTGCATGCAGATGTAGCTTGTCCACTTTCTTGCTATATAGTCTTCCCTTGGATGCGTTTACTACGATTCATTCATTATCTTACTGTTCATGGCATTTGAATTATTTCAAGTTTGAGGTTACTCTAGACTACGCTGCTATGAACATGCTTGTATGCGCATCCCCGTGCTCGTGTGCCGGAGGTTCTCGAGGTCTGGGCTAATGGAAGTTGTGTTCCATGGATTAGCAGAACCTCATCACCTGAAAGCTTGATGGGACTGCAGCTGCTCAGGTCTCAAATCAGACCTGCGAAATCACAGTCTCCGCTTTTAGCGAGATTCATTTGCACATTACAGTCTGTGTGAGTAATATGAAGTACGAGGCGGGAAGCGGTGCTCTAGAACGCATGCTAAGGTGCAGAATCACTGCAGTTACGCTCCACTTGACGGCGGCAGGGAAGGAGAGCTCCTAGCCTTCCACAGCCTCAACGGCACTTCGCACTGTCGATCTTTTACACCGGTAACAATCTGGTGGGTGTAGTCGGGAACGTTTTAGATTTTCTTCACATATTCCTAATCGCTAATACAGATGAGCTTCTTTTTGTAAGTTTATAAGAGATTTCGATGCCCTTGTTTTAAATTTCCTTTTCTAGCCTTTTGTCTAGTTTTCTATTAAGTTGGTTTTTATTTTCTCTTTTGTTTGGAGAAATTTGTTGTGTACACCAGGATTCGGAGAATTGTTGGCTATAGGTATTAGAATTGTTTCTCCCACTCTGTGACTTGTCTTTTTACTCTTTATGGTGCATTTGATGAACAGAAGTTCTTCATTTTGATATAGGTGAGCTATTCGGTTTTTTCGTTTATGTTTGGTAATATTGTGTCTTAAGAAATATTTTCATACTCCAAAGTACTGGGTATATTTTTCTATATTGTCTACTAAATTAAAAGACTCACATTATTAGCTTTTTAATTAAAATATAATTTATGCAGGAAATTGAACATAGAAATTCAGCTTAGTAAATTTTCACTAATGTCCTGGTAAACTACAACGGGATTAAGAACCAAAACATTTCTAGCAACCAGAAGCCCCTCTGATATTTCAGTCTAGTCACTAACTCCCCAAGACGGAGCTCGTGTGAGAAAGTTGTCCAATTTTCTTTCACTATGGAGATAATTAATTTTTATAGTATAATGTATTGAAAATTTCTTTTTTCCTACTCATGTAGTGCCACTTCTTTAGCATATCAAACATATAATACATGTAAAGTACAGAATCCTTGGCAAACTCACAGCCCCAGCCTGACCTGGTGATCACCTTCTCATAGCCCTTACAGTAGGGATGTCACCCTTCAGGCTTCCTGCCAGCACTGCTAGCAACACCCTCTGCTCATCTATCCTTTTTCAATGTGGACACCAGGCATTGCAGACCTCCCACCCACAGTAATATGCCCATTCACCCTACACACCCTCATGCCTGTGTGCCTGCCCCTGGCTGGGGTTCCTGTGCAACCCAGAAGGTTGCTTCTCACTTACCCAGTGACTATGGACGGGCTCTGGCCCTGTCACACAGTGAAATTCTCTGCCTTCAGCAGGCTACAGTTATACCTCCTCGAGTGAGGTCTGAATCCTAGCCCTCTGGTGAGAGGCCCCCTCCAAGTTTTCCCATTCCTGGATAATCTCCCTCAGCCTTAGAGTGCCCTGTAGAATTATCTTACAACTCTTCTGATGACTTAATGACTATATTAAACTTCCCTTGTTTAAATCACTATGTAGTATATGTCTCCTACCACAAACCTAGTAATGCCTCAAGCTATCAGAAGCTGGAACAGACAAGAAAGGATCACCTCTCGAGAATTCAGAGAGAGCCTGGCCGTATAACCGTTTTGGGAAATGTTTTGGAATTCTAGCCTCCAGAACTGTGAGACAATAAATGTCTGTTGTTTTAAACTACTCGATTGTGGTAATATGTATGGAAGCCCTACAAACTAATAAACCCTACTATAATGTTATTTCTAATTTTATGTCTTATTAGTAACTTTTGAAGAAGTTATAAGACTATCACTTCACATAAAAGTACATATGGGTAATAATCAGCTTTGTGTTAAACATGAATGTATGGGATGTAATTCTTTCAGGAAGTCTTGCTTCCTGGCATTTGCTTTAGTTCCTCCAAATATTAGCGTGCCTTCTCATTTGTAATATCTGGAGTAAAAAATACAGTGGTTGCCCCTTCTTTTGGAAATAGTCCAAAATCAATATTAAATATGAAAAATCAGAAAAACAAATAAAGGCACAACTATAACTCTGAAGCACATTATATGAGAAAGAGCTTCCACATAGAAATGAAAGTTAAATGAGACTGGAAGAAGAATTTAAAGATGCCTGCAGTTGCAGATCTCAGACAAGGCAGAGAACAGCTCTCTAAAATAAGTAGCTACAACCTGAGGGCAAATCTCTTTGGGGGGGGGGGGGCAGGGGAGGGCGTGGAATGGAACTATGATGCTTATTCTGATGGCAAAAGCACCCTGGACCACCTTTTCACAAGGTCCCAAGAAGCTGGGAATGTGGGACTCAATGAGAAATCACACAGATGAGGTATATTTTCAAGAGTCAACCTCCTTGATGAGGGGATAAATAAAGACAGATCGTCAGGAATGTGAGCTGTCCTTCAGAGTAGAAATAAAATGGCTGAGGAGAAGTAAAGGCAGAGAGAATTCACGCATGCACACAGCCCTGTGCCATTAACCTGGAGCACCATCCTGCAAGGGTCTGGTCCAGGAAGAGTCATCATATTCAAAATGAGCAAGAAAAACATTTTTAAAAAATAACTGGCATAAAAGACTCACAAAACTTCCAGACTCAAGTAAAATAAAATGGAAAAGATGATAAATATAAAGGGATGAATACCAAAAGAAAAATATTGCCAGAAAAAAAATGAAAAATATTGCCACAGACAATATAAGCATTTTGACCAAACATATTGTCTCAATGTTTTTGGAGGAGGAGAAAAGGTAATTGCTTCTATAAAAAAGATCCCCAATAAAGAGATATAAAAGCTGAAGAAAAATATAGTGAGACAATAGAAATAATCATTTGAGCTGACAGATAAAAAAATTAAATCATTTGGAGAAATGAAGACAGACTATGGATTAGTCAGTGAAAACAGGATTGATAGATATGGACGATATTAAACACAATAAAGAAATAGTTTAAAAGAATTAAAAGAAAAATGATAGACACAGGAAATAGGCAAATGAAGAAAAGAAACAAATAGAACAAAAACATATTAAAGACATAGTTTAAGAAGCAATTACTGAAATAAAATAGAATTAAAATCTTCAAATTGAAGGACATACTTTATATCAGGAAAGAATTTGTCACAGTATGATGTTCACTAAAACACATCTCAGAAATATTATTATAATTCAAAAATAGGGAATCCTTTGAATAGTCAAGAAAAAAGAACAATATATAAGAAGTAAAGCCCTAAGTTACAATGTAATGGAGAAATGCCTACAAAATACTCAAGAAAAATGACTGTGACACAAAAGTTTTATTCTAGTCTAAATGATACAAATAATAAATAACAAAGCTAACTAAAAATTTAAGAGGAAAATAAAGTTGTAAATTATGTAAGTAGCTGATTTCAACATCTTTTATAGTCAAAGGGAAAGGTATCATTTGGAATTAGTAAATCACATGATCAAAAATAAGTATATTCAAAGTATGAAGGTACACACTAAGAGAAAAAACATAGTTAATAAAAGTTTGATGGTGGATAAAGGAAAAGGGAGGGAAAATTATACATATTCTATTATCGTGCTTGGGAGGGAGTCAGTCATAGTTATAAAGAAAATATATTTTCTCTTTATGAAGTACTAACTGCTATGGGAATTGGCCTCCTGTCACAAATAACTAGAAAAGCAGATAAAAGATTTATTATAAACATATGGTAATTAGGAGAATGTGGTATTCTTCCAAGGCTACACAAGCAGATCCATGGAATGAAACAAGAGCACAGAAACAGACCTATGCATATGTGGCATTTACCATAAGACGGAAGACAGCTGTGGCCCTGAAGACCATTGGGCAAAGCAGGGACTTTTCAGTCAATATTTCTAGGACAATTGAGTGTCTCTGTGACAGGGAAGGGGTGGGAGGAGGCAGAATGGGGAGGGAAAGAAACTGGACCCTTCTCTTCCACCTCGTATAAAAATCAACTCCAATAAGATTAAAAACCTAAAAATAGACACAGAAACTATAATAATTTAGAAGACAATCATGGACATTGGTTCAATGACCTCTAGGTGGCCAATAAGTTCATGTTTTACAAACAAGATAAAAAAGAAATAGTCATAAAGGAAACATTGATAAATTCAATTGCTACGTATTTAACAACACCATAGAAAACTTTATAAAGAAAAGCCATGATGCTGGAAAAAATTGATTCAACACATGCAATTGACTAAGATGCAGTTTATGAAATTTTATAAAGAATTTTTACAACTCAATGAGAAAAAGGAGACAACTCAAAAGAAAATTGGGAAAAAAAAATATTTAAACGGATTTTTAAAAAGAGGAAATCCAACTGGCTAAGAAACGTGATTGAGAATGCTCAATCTCATCAATAATCAGAGGAATGCAAATTAAAATTTAAGAATTTTTAAAACAGTGAATCCTCACTGATTGGTACAAGTTTATGAGTTTAAAAATTCCAAGAGCTGAAAAGGATGGATGGGAAACAATGGGAGTGTTCATTCTCCGTAAATTAGTACCACCCTAGGGATACTGTTTGGCATTCCTGAGAAGGTGAAGGTCCACCTAACCCACGAACTAGAAAAGTCTCTACTTGGCATGTACCCTAGAGAACTCTTTACACATACACACCAGGAGACATGCACGGTATGCTTCATAACAGTCCTAAAGTGAAAACAGTTCAAACGTCCATCAAGAATAAGCTAAAAACTTCATCATACGTTCCTAAAATGGTATACTGTACAACAGTGGACATGAACAAGTTGCAGTAGTCTGTAACTGCATGGACAAACTTTACAAGCAACATTGAGCAAAAACAGTAAGGCACAGAAAATAACACGCGGCACAATTTTGTTTATGTAAATTTTAAGAATAGGTACAAATAATTCACCATCGTTCTAGGTGGTAAAACTAGAAAGAAGAGCATGGAAATTGTTAACACAAAACTAAAGCTAGTAGATAACTCTGAGAGGGAAATAAGAGCGATCTAATTGGAAAGAGCCAAGCTGAGAGGTTAGGGTGACAACTGGGTGCCCCCCGATTTTATGACCTGCACAGTATTTACACAAAGTTAGCTTTATAATTATTCATCACATCATACGAGGTTTTCATTTATTCAGTGATCTCTCTCAGTCTGTCATGATTTTTTTATTTACTGTTTAATGTTGAGCTCCCTTGAGCATGAGGACATTGGCTAGCCTAGTGCCAAAGCTCGCAGGTATGTGGGCCGTGTGCACCACACAGATCTTTGCTTCTGCACCTAAGCCGTACCCGGAGCAGGGGGCAGCTGCAGTCACCAGGCAGTAGGTGAAGACCCCATCCCAGCGAGCAGGGAGGGGGACAGGAGGTAAGACCAATGAAGAACCAAAGCCTCCAAGCTGTTATCCTATCAGACTCAATTACAAATCACAAATTTAAAGGTAAAATTATTAAGAATTTCAAGATGGTGACCGCAGAGCATAAAACCGCAAGTCCTGATCCCCTTCTGAGGGTGCTATCCTTTGTGACTGTGGCGTTGCAGGCCCATAAGGCCAGCCCTGCACCATACATGAATGTTTTCTGCACATTTCTGCATGTATATTATATTATGTAGGTGTATGTGTGGGGTAGAAGAGAAGAGAACAGATCCCACTGTTATTTCCTCTGCAAGTTCTTGAGCCACGGTTCAGGTCTAAGCACAAGCGAAGTGAGAAGATAGTAAGTGATTGTGCCGTTAACATTTTAAATTGAATATCAGATGGAAACTTATTTACCAAAATGTTCATATATCTGAATGCAGACCTGAGTGTTTAGTTGCTGTTTTATAAATTAAGTATTTATAATTAAGATCATGGGCAATTAATTCCACAGCACGCTAAGCAATTTGACATAATTGTCCTTGGCTATAATCCTGATACCAAGAACCTCCTACACACTGATAAAGGTTCCTTCCTTTCCAGTCACTTGTAACTGAAAAAAAATGCACTATGTTTGGTACTTTTTTTTTTAGATCTAATAAAAGTAGCTATAAATAGATTAAGCAATTTAATATATGATTTCATTCAGAAAGGAAATGGGATGGAAGCAAACCAAGTAGGTACTATGTTACCCTCATTTAATTCTTTCGTAGTAGTTATGAAAGGCAGATACAAATATCATATTCCTACTAAAAAACAAAAACAAAAACACATTGAGGTTAGGAAGGATAAATATTGTAACCAGGGTCATCCAGCTAGTAAGCTGATATAAAGTTCTATTGGACTATAAACTTCTCCTACAACCTTTCTTAGCTACTTCTTTTTCTTCTTCTTTAAACATTACTGTCTATTGACCATGTGCCAAGGATTATCACAGAAACGAGTGACTGAAGTGTAGCGGACCCCAAAATCTCAGGCAGTGCTGTCAGCAGGGTGACATGTGGTTAGGAGCATTTGAAATGTAGCTAATGTGAATCATATTATACCCCACATTTTGAAGATTCAGTAAAAATATGTTACTACTACTTTTTCATACATAATTATATGTTGAAATGATAAGCAGTATATATACATATATATATATTAGGTTACATAAAAAGTATTTTTAAAATGTATTTCATCTGTTTTTCTTTACTCATTTAATGTGACTTAGAAATTTTAAAACGGTAATGTGTCTCACATTTTATTTCAATTTTATATCACTGATGTCCTGTTAATCTTACTTCAGGATATAAAAATGAATTATCCACCTGTAATTTTAAAATGTCATGTTTCATGGTTATTTTGGATAAAAAACATCTACAATCTGTGATGGAATGAATCCTCCTGCCACTATCAATATTTATTGACTATATATAGACAATCTCTTATGAAATTTCAGAAATCGGCTTAACTAAAATAGCTAAACTCTGTTCTTCTTCTTATTTTTTTCCCTGACAGAGAACAATGAAAAGAGAAGTGTCTGGATTCAAGATGCGGGTATTCTCGTCTTAAAAACAGCTTTTTTTTTTTTTTTTAACATCTTAACAGTATCTTCTTAGAGACTTGCTGAACACTTTTAATATAACATGTATTTCTTCAAGCATGAAAATTTTATTATTTAGAATTTGGTACATTAAATATACTTTTCACATTTTCCTAAGGAAGGTCACACAAGATGTATTTTTAAGCAATAAAACACTTATGTTTTTATGAAATGTTTATTAACGTGAGCCATAGGAAATTATGTAAGAAAGCTATCTTTCCTATTATAGTGTTAGAATGATACAAACTAATTTATAATTCGGCATATAGGATAATGCTCTAAAATTACATAGGATACAATGATATTATTGATAAACTTGTAAGGCCGATTAAAAATGTAATTCTAAAAAAAAAGTACAGTAGTGAATAACACCATATTTAGAGCATATGGAATCAGATGGACCAAAACTCAAAAATCACACAAATGTAAACTGCCCTTTAGTTCGTAACATTGTACATACCACAAAATACTCCTTTTATGAGCCCATTCTATATTGGATCACTCTTTTTTACTCTGAAATATGGCCTTAAAATATCCAAATAGTATAGTTAAGGAGCAAAATATGTATAGATACATGTAAGACAATATGAACACATATAAAGCAATACAATAAAATGGAACCAAAATAAGAATCAGAAGTCTGATACTTGTGAAGCTTGAGCTAGCTGCCAACTTTTTGATATTTAGTTTCTTTATCTGAAAGATAGAAAAAGTTTGACTAGCCATGCCTAAGAATCCCATGAGAATCAAGGAGACAACATATAAAAAAGAAACTTATTACCAGTAAAGTGTGATACAAGTTATGCTATTATATTAAAAACAAATTTATTCTGTTATTTTATTGTAAAAAACAACACTCCGATTAATACTTTGAGTAGCCATTGGGGCAAAAAGTAGCAAGAAATATTTTTGATATCTTAAGTTTTAGCTTTTTCAAATCATTTTTGGAAACACCTGATATAAAATAATGACTGAAATTAATTCAGTAAATGAAAATATTTAAAAGGAAGTACTTGATGATTACAGTAGATCTGGGGAAACAGGTGACCATAAAATTACAAGGGCAAATAGTAATAGTCTAAATGTACACAAGGCAAGTATCATCTACCTCCCACTCCAGCTGTTGAGATATAGGAGATTTCTGCATAAAACTCAATGTTATTTAGAATGTTTAGATTTATTATATTTAAAAGTCTGTTTTCTTCTTCCAAAATGTGTTGAGAATTTATCTCTCCCTCCCTTCCCTCATCTACCTTGACATAGTGTCAGAAGGAAGGAACAAAAATCATGGATTTTCCTCCCCAGATATTGTTAGGAACTACACTGTGTACCTCCAAAATTCATGTTGAAGCCCTGCTCATAGTGTGGTCGTCTTTGGAGAGGGAACCTTTGAGAGGTAATTAGACTGAGATGAGCTCATGAGGGTGAGGCCCTCATGATGGGATTAGTACACTTCTAAGAAAAGGCCAGAGATGGAGTTCTCCTTTCTACCTTCTATCCTCTCCCTTCTCCCCTGTCTCTCTCTCTCTCTCTCTATCTCTCTCTCTCTCTCTCTCTCTCTCTCTCTCTCTCTCTCTCTCTCTCTCTTTCTGTCTGAATGCAACTGCTCAAGAAAGGCCATGTGAAAAAAACAGCTAGAAGGCAGCTATCTGCAAGCCAAGAAGAAAGCTCTCTCAGAACTTGCTCTTGCTAGCACCAGATCATGCTGATCTGACTTTCAGCCTCCAGAATTGTGAGGAAATATTTCTGTTGCTTAAGCCGACTAATCTAATGTGTTTTTTATGGCTGCCCTAGCTGGCTAAGTCACTGAATAACCCCTGCTGAGGCAGGCAGGCCAAGAAGCTGAAGAGTTTGCCGCACTGGTACATGGGGGAGAATTCTCCTACAATCATGGACAGAAAATGAAATGAACATTTATGTCCAAGTAATGAAATGAAACTATTATATAAGACTTAACTATAAAAAAAGCTAAAATTTCTATAGCCGTTAACATTTAAAAAATAGGCAAAGGGAGTAAACCTGGAAGGAAATAAACCAAGTCGTCAGTCGTGGCTGTGAGAAGATGGTGGTATTAACGGACACATTTTTCTTTTCTCCAAATGTTCTCTAATATGATTATAGGTATTTTATAGAAGAAAAAAGCCATACTTAAAAATTTGGTATTGATTTTAATACAATATGAGTCTAATGGCAAGAGTTTTGTTTATTCTAAGCGGTCTTCGAAGAGGAACAAAAGCTATATATAAAGTATTTTGGGGGATCCCATATATACACCATTCTAATGGGGACTGCTTTCCTCAAACAACTCTAATTAGATAGTAATACCATATATAACAGTAGTTAGAAAATCTTTTTTATAAATAAATGCTAAAGTAAAATCAAATAACGAATATCAAGGTCTCAAAGTGCTCAGTCAGAGCAGGAAAATAGAATAATTCATAGAAATTCATGAACTAGAAAGTAATGCATATAGAGAAAATCAGTAAAACTGAAAGTTGATTTAGAAAAAAGGAAACAAAGTTTACAGACTTTTAGCAGAACTGACCAAAGAAAAAGAGGGAGAGAGAAAAAAGAGGAATTAAAAGATGAAATGAGGAACAGAGAGCCTAAATAACATTGAATATTAAAACAAAGACCAGTATAAATGTTATTAGGGACAACTTTATGGGAATACTTTTTGACAATTTAGATGAAGATAAAAATAGTTTCATTAGTCCTAATTTTATTAAAGACATTTAATCTATGATTTTAAAATTTCCCTATAATTTCCAGGCCAACTGGCTTCACTAGTGACTTTCCCCCAACATTAAAAAAAAAAAAAGCACAACCTTACACAAATTATTCCAGACAACAGTAAAACAGGAAATTATTTGTGTTCATTATAATGTTAAATAATACAAAAAATAAACAAAATAGAATAAAATAAGGCAATTCGTGAAAAAGTGATGATTATGCATCATGAAATAAGGTTTTCTATTAATCTGATTCTGGATACCTGGGACCTGACGATAAATGTATTCATGCATGTATACAGGAAGAAAGGAAAAGATGGAAGGAAGGAAAGCAGAGAGGGAGGAAGGGGGAGATAAGTGTTGCCGATTTTTTGCTGTTTCTTTTTCTTTTCTTTTTTTTAACTAGGAAAGTTCTAAGCCACCAGGAACAGGTATGAGCCTTTAAAACAAACTACTCTAAAGAATATTAAACAGCTATAGAATCAGGCTTACTTATATTTTCTGGTTTTATTCTTTTTATGCTTTCTTGCCAGTTCAGCCAGGTTTTTAATATTTAACTAGCTTTTTTAGGTGTTCTGTACCCCAAATTCTTTCCTTACGTACTGTTCACCATATTTTCAGAAACACACATGCACACCCACACACACACACGTTTTCATTCTGTATTTAAAATGAAAACAGTGCATTTGAACTCCATGCCTGAAAATATTCTAATAAATTAGATAACTTTATCTATCAAATAGATAAACTAAATATGAAAATTGGTAAAACCCTTTTAAAAAATGAAATAGTTGCATATTCATTCATCCAACAAAATACAGTGAGCACCTCCTACATGCCAGGAATGAGTCTGGGTCCAAGGGATCTGGTAGTAAAAAAAGGAAAAGAAAAGAAAAAACTACCTGCCTTCATGGAGACTACATTCCAGCAGGAAGAGACAGACTAAAACAGGTGCATAAAATAGACACTATGTCCTGAGTCTTTAAGTGTTAGAAATGCAATAAAGCAGGAGAGGTAAATGGTGGGGGGAGGTTGCGCTGCTATTATAACAGGCTGGTCAGGGATGACCTCACTAATAAGAAGGCAATCGAACTAAGTCCAGAGTGAAGAAGTGACGCCTGTGACATCTAAGGGAAAGGGCTTTCCAGACAAAAAGAACATGTAAAAAGTTCCTGAGTCGGACACATTAGGTTTGAAGCGTCTATTAAAAATCCAGGCAGAAATGCTGATGAAGCAATCGAAAGTGAGATGGAATTCAGGAAAATAACCACAAGAGATATAAATCTGGAGTCGTCAGCATATGAATGGTACTTAAAGCTATAGATTGGATAAAATTACCACAGGAATGAATATAGCTAGAGAGGAAATCAAAAAATTGATCACCAGGTCTTCAATAAACTCCCAATGGAAGTTTAAATTGTTGGAGTTCAGAAGGTAATCTGATTGAATGGTGGTGCTCTCCAAAGTGAGATTTTGGAAATATTCCAAAGGTCTTTAGGCCTTAACTATCAGAGAATATATGTAGTACAAGGGAAATCAAAATCATTGGGAAAAAAGAGCTCAAGGAATTGAGAAACCAATGTATTAGAGAGCTTATTCATTTGGATACCAAAATCACAGTAACTGTAAGACTAGTGCTCGACAAAGTTGCAAGGATCTCGGGGAAGAATTCTTTAAGATATTACAGAATAGATACAAATCAATAAATCGTTGTAAGAAGGAGAGGTAATAGAGGATATCATTTGAATATATGAGATTTAAAGCTTGGAGTTTTAGGGATGAGAAAGGAGAATGGCCTGGAAACAGCATGAGGACTAAGGGGGCCACACACACAGCGCTGGTCCCAGGGATGCGAGGCAGGGGAAGGAAGACCTCTTGAGAGAGGAAGAAATGTCCCCATAATTGGGACAGAGCACAGATTTCAATTCATCCGAAAAGGAGAAGGGAACACTTAGAAGAGGTTAAGGATTTAGGATTTTTGCTGGTTACTGACTATGAGCTCAGTAAATGGGATTCAGGAGTGGAAATGGTGAGGGATGAAGTCAGAAAAAATGACACAGAAGTATAAAGAGAGTGGGGTTCGGGTGATAAAAGACAACCTGGAAGTCCTAGGTTTCTTCTGGAGATTGATGTATGATCAAGTTAAAGGACATACTTAGTGAGATTCCTCCTGAGGTTCTCAAGGCTATGAGTTCAGTAGACAGAGATAAAAATCTTGCCAGAGGCTGTGGTCTGGTCCTCTTCTCTCTAGCCAATGAATATGTAGAGAGGTTTTAATACCTGAGAAAAACCCCTAGGGATAAAGAAAATTTTCTAACCTTTCATACCTTCATTGAGGGCAGTTTTATTCTGTCCTTGAGGATTACAGATGATGAAACCAAAGCCCAGAAAATTGAAGAGATTTGCAACAGGCTACACAGAGAGTTGGTTCTTACGCAGAGCAATGTGGATTTCTTTGACACATCACCCTTCGTCCCAGAACTTTCTTTTGAAAAAGTCTGTTAAAGGGTTTCCTCTACCACGAGCCTATTCTCTTAGAACCCTGAAGATGAAGAGAAAGCTTTGTAATTACTGGTGAAAAGGTCACCTGAGGAATATAACTTTAAGAGCGACCTACCAAATTTATTGAAATAGAAGGTAAACACGCAAATTCAAGGTCTAAAATACAATGCTAACAATGATAATGGCAAAATTGCAGAATCCAGGAAAGGTCAAGGTGACCGTGTTTATAAAATAACAAACCACGCTTCCTGAGTCTGTTACTGTGACACTGTAAATCAGTGTTGTAATAAGGTGTGTCTTGTGCTTCTGGCAGTATATACCCTTTAAGATGGGGTCAAAGCTAGACAGATCTCCAACACTGTTTTCAAATCTGTTATGCTTTACTATTTATATTGAGGTTTGAAATGTAGCTAATAATCATAGGTCAATTTTACTGAGCACCAGGATGTATGTTATATACTTTGCAAGCAATATCTAAAATCTTAGAGGTTGGTATTATTATTCCCCAATTAACTAATGAGTCACAGAGTGATTCAGTAACTTGAATGAGGTTTCTAAGCTAGAAACTGCCAGAGCCAAATTCTAATCTCACTAGAGTAACTAGAATAACTCTAGTGTCTTCGCCCTTAATCACTGGGCTATACTGCTTTAAAAGGCAAAGCTTCAAACAATGTAAGATACATATGTATATATATGTAACATATATATTATTATGTGCTATGTATAGTAATATATGTCAAATGAAAAAAAATGACTTCGTCTTAATTCCTATGTGTTAATTCCCTTTCTTTTTCCTCTTAATAAGAATAATTTATTTATTTTAAGAAAGAATTAGGCAATTTTAATTTAAGAGCTCAGTAAATTAACATACAACCCAAAGAAAACCACAAGTTCTATATTCTCACAATTTAAGCTACATTCTGTTATTAAATAGACCTCAGTGACTGTATCAGACATTCAGTGAAGCTGTAACTTACTAAACAGTTATAACAATGATGTGGAGAAAAAACTTTGTTGTGCAAATTCTTAAACTATAGTCTTTAAATAAACTAAAAGATTAATAAGCCTATAAAAAGTATTTTTTACCTAAGACACAAAGCCAGGTTACAAAAAAAAAATTAAAAATTTTCACATTTTACTAATCATTTACATAAAATAAGTTGCTGGCCACAAGCCATCAGATATTTCTGCCTTTACAGAAAAATATTCCAATTATAAAAGAAGTGGTTTGTTTAAAAAAAAAAAAAAAACAAAAGCTTCACATACAACAAAGAAGTGATGAAATTCCCACTCTACTTGACTAAAAACACATTTCATTTTAAGGAAAAATAGAATAATTACCCTATAGTATTTGGAAATAATGATTTTTATTGTAATTTTTTATACCTTCAGCAAGTTCAACCTTCCAACTCCCCATGAAGTTACATGAGCATTGAGAGACTTATATCTTAAACTAATAAGCTTCCCAACAAGTTGGTTTTAAAACATATAAACTAAACTGTGTAACATTTTCCTTATTTTTATGATATCTCTGAAGTCTATATATAATCAAAAAGCAAGAACTAAAAAATAGTGTCTGGAGCTATTTTGCATATTTACATTCATTGCTGTTATTACTATATTTTACTTTCCCAAATTCTTTTTTTTCTTTAAGCAGTTATCATGTTTTAGCTTGCTATGAAGAAACAGACACACAAATACATATAAAAGTATATTCTATCTAGATAGTTACTCCTTTTAATTTACATTCATTTATTCATTCATTCATTCAACAAATGTTTATTAATGCCTAATATGTGCCAGTTACTGTTTATAGGGAGTCTTTAATTTAAATGAAGTTATGGTGCTATTGGTAAATATTTCAGATATTTCAGAAGAACATTTTTGCACAGATAGAACTTTTAGCAAATCTCAAAACATATCACGTAAGTGAATTTCCATTCCTCCAGCCTGTCACTCACAATTTCACAATAATATGTAGCTAGTAACTTGGATTATCTCAACAAATATTTTAGAAAGGTCTCCTTTCTTTTCTTTGGGTCTAAACAAACGGTGGTCAAGCTCCTGTATAGTAAATTCTGGATAGATGAAAAAGGAAGGCTTAAATAAATTTCTACATTCAGACTAAAGCCATGAGAATTCCTGAACCCTTCAATGAGCTAAGAAGCTTCTCCAAAAGAGGAAGACATGTGTGATTTATCTGAGTTAGACTGTATTTTAAAATAGGGGTTTCCATCAACCCTTGGGATGATTCTGCAGAAACACTAACTGTCACAGAATTTGTAGAACTTTTATTCATGAGGTAGTTAAGGGATGGAAATGTCAGCTTTCAGAGTTATTAGATTTCAAGATTATTCTCTATTAAAATTATTTTATCCATTTGACTTATGCCTTCTGAAGAATTTCTGACAGCATTTACTTCTTCACATACATATTAGATTTGAGACTAAATTGAGACCTTCACATTATTCTACTATCCTAGGAGTCTCAAATTATCAGATTGAGCCTTAAAATAATTTAAGTTATGGAGCAATACAACAATCAACATTTTTAAACATACCTATTGCATGTGTTTAAGCTTCTAACATTATATTCACAAATATTAAAAGTTTTGGTGAATATTGGTTGGATTAATGAAAATATGTTTCATGAGCCTCCACTTGATGTTTGAATTCTTTAATAATCCAAACAAATAAAGTCTGGTAAAATTGTAGTTGGATGAAGGAAATTTTATTCAAGAGTGTCTTGAGAATCCAAGGCAAATTTCATTCTGCAAATTTTCAACCATTTCTTTTAAAATTAAAGTCCCACTCTATAAGGAGAGTTTTCTCTTAGTAACAGCCTGAAGCTCAAAAACATCAGTAATGAGTAAAAAGGGAAAAGTACAAAATAGTTTCTTTGAATCAATATCCCCCTAGATTTTCAAGAAACTCTCTCTTCCAAAGAGCTTCTCAATCACACTTAAGGGACTTTGTAAATAATTGTTTATATTTTATTTTGAAGAATATATATTTTTAAAAATAATAACTGAATTATTGAGAAAATTTTAAAATTATAAGAATTTATTTTTATAATCTCCTAGTACCTTCAACATCCACACACACATCAAAAATGTTCAGTCACATAACAGACGATTGGATAAAGAAATTATGGTTCATATATACAATGGAATATTATTCAGCTATTAAAAAAATGAAATTCTACTATTTGCAATGACATGAATAGACCTAGAGGTTATTATGCTGAGTGAAATTAGTCAAAGATAAATACCATATTATTTCATTTATATGCAGAATCTAAGGAACAAAAAGAACAAACTAATTAAAAATAGACTCACAAATATAGTGGACAATTTGGTGACAGATGGGAGATGGGTTGGGGGGCTGGGAGAAGGAGGTGAAGGGTTAAAAAAGTACAAATTAGTAGTTGATAGTCACAGGTATGGGGCGTAGTACAGAGGGAATGTGGTTAGTATTAATAGGATGGCTAGGTGGAGGGCCAGGGGAAGGAGGGAGCAAATGGGGAGACCGTTTGATAAACTATATAGATGTCTAATCAGTGCACTGTATACTTGAAACTAATTTAAATAAATAAATTTTAAAAATATGTCCAGTCTCTCAAGTTCAAATGAAGAAGCTAAACATTATTAGTATTTCTTTCTGAAATCTCTTTATCTTTTGACACAGCATCTAAAATGAAACATAAGGGAAGTGACTGTTCAATACTAGCTGCTTCACTTTGCTTTTTAAATGAATGTAAAACAATGAAAATCACAGCGTTGCTACCAACATTTATGCAGTAAGACTCACCACTTTCTTTCAGAAACCTCATGGAAGAGGCCATGGATGGTAAAGGGAAGCCAATGTTGGTGATGGAGAAGGCATATGAGTCCAACACTCTGTTGCAAAAACATAAAGTTAGAGCTTTGAGTGATTTAATGGTCCCTATTTTGAAATACAAACTTTCAAGACTAATCTTACAGTATTAGACACTATTCATGGAGCAAAAACTGGTCTCCTATCAACAGAGACAACACCTGTTGCCCTGCAGAGTCAAGCACACATTGCAGGCCCTCTATAAATACTTATTATTCAGTGAAGACAAAATAATACCAAATATTTTGCTGGCTCTGAGCATGTATAACAAATAGGAACATTTGCTTTCTGAATGAAAAAAATTTACAAAAATAAGAGAAATTAACATGCATCATATTTATTTCATCTGTTTTGTAAAAAGATTTTAAAGTATCATGCTTTCCTATTGTAACTTGGAGAGCTTCAACCAAGTTAGCTGAATCAAAAGCCATATAATATGTAGAAACTTTGGAAAATATAAATAAGCAAAAAGAAGAAAATAAATTCCCCCAATTCACTACTCTGCAAACCTTAAATGTTTCTTGTCACCCAGGCACTATTTTAAACCCTTTATCTGTCTCAGCACATTTAATCCTCATGACACGTGTCTGGGTATTTACTAATATTATATCTATTTTATAAATGGAGAAACTAAGATATTTAGGGATTAAGTAGTATACAGTTCATATTATCCCAAGTTCTTATTACTACTGTATACCATTTGTCATGATTAACATGTGCAAACACAGTCCACACCTTTTCTATCTTTATGTATACATAAATGTACATAAACTTTTTAGCTTATTTTTGCATTTTATAGCGGAATACCTTTCTTTATAAATGTACAAAAATGTACATGGTTATTTTGGCCCATTACATAGCATTCCATTGTATGGATTTAACATGCTGATGGTTTATTTACCAATCTTCTGTTACTGAATATTTGAATTGCTACCATTCTTTTTGTTATTTACACAATGATAAAATTCTTTGAGAATTCATATTTGTGTACATGTTCAATTATTTTCTTTTTTATTATTAATGCAAATGCCTAGAAATGAAATCGCTAATTCAGATGTTAGAGAAATATTTAGAATTTTAAGATACTTTGCCCATCAAAAAGTAGGGTCTATGAGGGAAGAAAGTGTGACTGTCCTGTTCAGAGTTTTACATTAGGCACACAGAAAGCACTCTATAAATAGTAAATAAATAACTGACTTATAAGATCCATTAGTCTAGCTGTCATTCACATGGCCATGCCCTTGCAGGTAGCCAAATAATTGAGGTATCCTAATATGATAAAATCATACTGCCAAGGGAAAGTATGAGAGGCTTAAGGATTCAGGCAGATTTGTGCAACTCCATTTGAAATTCTAGAATTTATTTATATGTCACCAAGAATTGGGCCAAGATACACTGATAAGTTTTACTTTATTTTACTTTTCTCTATCTGATCCATGGTTAAATATTATATAAATCTCCACCCTGAACTCTTAATAGCATTTTAAAGGATTCCTTGTTAATGAAAGTGGACCACCATTCATCCACTTAAGCAAAATATTTTACAAACATTAAGGTGAAATGGCAGAGTCATTTCAACACAGATGTGAAATGTCATGAGGGATTCTAACATTATTTTATAATATCTTCATTCTGTTATTAAATTGATCAGAATAACCTAAATACAAATTGTTGTGTAACACATAGGAAACTCCCCTGGATCACAAAACTAGGGGAAGAAGTCTGGGCTCTCCTGCCTGAATCACAGAGTGCATTTACAGAAACACAGCTGTCATACCTCCAAATGCACCAAATATACACACCAAATATTACCAAATATTATCACCAAATATTAAAAACCCACTTTAATAAATGACTGAATAATAAGTAAATTTCCTTGATGGAAAATTAACAATTAGAATACACTCAAAATTATCATTATTGTCATGAAGAGTATGTTAATATATGATAATCTTTGAAGTTAAAACTCAAAGGTACATTGAAGAACTTTACTTCCTTAAAGTTAACTTTGATGATGCAGAAATATTCAATTTTGTTTTTCATCTGCAGTTCAAACATAGAGAGATGTGGGGCAGGGGGCAGGAAGAGAAATCATACATTTATGAGATTCTATCACATTTCTTCATATACTGTCCAAGGAAATTTCTTTCATTTGGCCAATATTTTTATGGCCTAAGAATATTGGGTCATGTTAAGAATTAGTATCTCCCAAGGCCTCTTTAGGGGAATTTTAAGTAGCTTATACACAGCTTCTTTCACAGGGGTCTATTTGTCTTGAACAGAATCTTCTGAGAGTTTCACAAAGAGTTGGCCAGTTCGTGCTAATTAGCCTTAGAGTCCTCCCTGCATTGTTAGCCATCTCACTTGATTCCCGATTGACTCTATTTTCCTTTCTGTTGCTTATATCCTCATTGCTAAGTTTCCCTATCTCAATTATGCAGTGAACTAGATTTCAATAAAAAATTCCGTCTAATGACATTTATCTGTCTAATTAAGCATGGGTTTTCTAAAATCCTGAGTCACCATGTCCCAGAACACTTATTTGTCTTTTCCTCTGCATTCCCATCACACTTCTAAAATTAATGAAATGGAGCTAAAGGATATGGTAGAAAACAAGTTATTGCTGTAAAGTAGCTATAAAGACATGGCCACCCAGGTGGATTGAAGTTCAGGCTTTATGTACCCCTGGCTGTCTCTAAAAGTACACTTATTTGCTCTTTTTTAATTTCAAAGGGTGTTGATCGTCCTCATTAAGCAAGACATGTTTTCATTAAAAAAAAAAAAGGGAGGTGAGATGTTAGATTATAGAGAGACCTTTACTTCTACCAGTCACAGAAAAAAAAATTATTTGGTAAATATTTAACTCTATTAAGATAGACATACTAAAAGATATTATACTTGATCAGATTTATTAATAATAAGTTTCCACTTGTCCCTAAGTCATTATTATTATTCTTCCTTGGATTACTAGGCCCATCTAGATATACTGAAAATGGCAAGTTTTCAAATTAAATTTTCTAGCTATTAAAAGCTTATTGAAATTCTAAATTATTTTGGTTAAGTTGCTATATTAATTGCTCTTTTAACAGCTACCACTCCACTAGACCAACCTGGGTCTTGGATTAAATTAAGTAAAAGCAGAAAGGAAATTTTTATAAACTGGTAAATTACCAATACAATCATTTCTTTTCCTTTGCATTTCATCTCATCCCCTACCATGGATAAAACCAAACCCTTGGTATTAAAACTCTACATATATGCCACTCTTCCAAACTCAATTATCATATTACACTTAGGCCAAGAAAGTGGTTACTTCTGAGCATGAATCTTCTAATGTTAACCACAATTTGCAGCATAAATGTTGGAAAGTCAATGACATTCTGTATAGCTATGGCAACATTTTCTCAAATTGTTCTTATTTATAATTGTGCAATTACCCCTAATTTCTGACCATGTTATAATAATGAATTTATGTAAAACAAGGCACTGAAACAAATACATGTTAACAGAACAGTATTTACATTCTGTAAGTATAAATGTTCCTACGAAATATGCTGACAGGTCTTTGGAGGGTCTGTCTATAGCTTTAGAGCCAACAATTATGTACACAATTGTAAAATTATCTTGAAGAGGATGATGCTATTTAGTGGAATAATTTAGCAAATTAACTGACCCATCTCCCCCCGCCTTTGGAAAGCAGAAGCTTTCCAAAATTCCTGATCAAAATTCCTGCCTTCCAACTACGTTCTGTAGGATCAGCCTCATCATTCATTAGGAAAAAAAAAAAAAAAAGATTAATTTTAAATTATTAAATTAAAAAAGAAAAATTATAACTCAAGTCTGCTTCATAATTGCTACAGATGAGTTATTAAAATCCCAAACTTATGTAATATTATCATAAAATATGGCATTTTTCTCAAGAAAGCCACAAATTGGATTTGAGCTTATGCACTGTAAAACCCAGATGGTTTGCTTAACTACTCAGACATCCTCCAGTTCAAAAGTTAATTGAACTGAGAACTGAAATTTTGATAATTGATATGCTTTGAGGGACTCAAGCTGAAGGATAAATTAGCCTTATGCATAGGGTGTTAATAGCCTTGAGAAACCACAGCAATTGGTCAGAAAATGTTGTCCAAGTAGAAAATACATATATTTTTCTATAGGTTAGCTTGTTGTACATTACCTGGACTTGCTCCTATGGTACTGTTGCTTTTCTTTCTCCATTTTTTTACTCACTGATTCAATATTAGTCACTATTTTACCCAGTTTAACTTGTTCTGAAATTTTAAAAAACAAAGCTTTAATTGTTTACTCTTAGTTTTCAAGTTATAAGTGCATTTTCCAAACTAAATTGAAAATCACAGACTTTTTAATAACAAATATTACAATATTTTTTCAGAAAACTACTAACACTAAGGTACTCTAAAAACACATTTGAGTGTTTTTTGTTTTTTGTTTTTTTTTACCCCATGTTCCTCAGATATTTTGCAATTACTAAAATTTAGGACCAAAAGTACAGAGTAAATGAACTGCATACATCAAGGAGAAGATAGCTCCCAGAGAAATGCCTGCAAAAACACAGCACATACCAATGAGTACAAACGGCCTCATTTACACACATCAGCACTATTGTCATCACTATCATCATAAAGTTCAGTTTTTATAGGGGAGTCTGCTATTTTAAAATAATTGAGCAATCATTAGTTAGAAATAGCAACATGGAGTACTCCCGAAAACTCGCCCATTTGATAGAAAGACAACTCCAGAAAAGGCAAAGGTTCTGCTAAAAAAAAAAAAAAAAAAAAAAAAAAAAAAAAAAAAAAAAAAAAAGGCTAGTTCTTAGAGTCTAAAGAGAGATACATATTTTTTAAAAATACCTATTACTTTCTATTTTTGTATAGGTAATGGGACTAACATATAGTTTAAAACATTACAATAAAATCTTGTTTATTAAGCACCTTCTAGCTACTAGCTCAGGTATATTAAAGATATATTGCAGATACATAGAACATATGAAATGAAACCCTATCTTTGAGAATTATTTACAAACCAATAGTGTCTCAATGCTAACAGATGGAAAAGCACAGTTGACTGTATTATGCAATTTAGATTTAAAACATATCGAATATTAAAATTTTGTAGAAATAGAAAACAGAACATTAATAATTGTAGGCTCTTACCAGGTGTGCTAGCATTTCCTAGGTATCATCTTACAGTTAAGCCTCATAACTATTTTTGTTTTGTTTTGTTTTTTAGCGAAGCACTGTGACTATTTCCTTTCATACATAAGGAAAGCAGATTACCCAAGATCCTATAAGTCAAAAGGTGCAGAACCCAGGCGTGAACCTGTATGCCTCTGACTGTAGGTTCACACTTCATCACTCTGCCTTCCTGCACCGAACACCTTCCCCTTCCCCGGAGTTCATGGTGACTCATGTACCCAATCAGGGAAAGAGAATAACCTGCCTTGCTTATTTTGGAAGGTGGCTATAGAGTTCAAAAGACGTAATTTATGTAAAGACACATAATAAGCTGAGAAATATCATATTAAGGTGAAGTAGAAAAAGAATTTATAAACTTGAGTCTAAAAAAAATCTTTTGAAAATATTTGCCATATGCCTAGTATGCTAATTGCTGTATATGGATTATATTTTATTCTCACAACCACCTCATAAATTAGGTACTATTTTTATCTCTATTTTACAGATGAGGACACTGAAGCAGAAAAATAGAAGTTAACTTTCTCAAGATTATATAGGTAGCAGCAGGCAGAATCAGTCTTCAAACATAGGCAGGCCATCCCTAAAGCTTGCATTCTTAATCACGATGACACTCAATATTCATATCTGTTTGTTTAAGGACTATTTACTTAGTAAAAATAACTATGCTAACTTCTAGAGAGAAGATGTGTAGGAAATAATCCATTCTTTGTTTTACTCAGTGTGTTATACTCCACCTCCATCATTATTCTTTTTGACGCTCATAATGCCAAAATTGGCCAGTCAGCTCCTGTATCATTTTGACATATCTCCATTATTTTTGAACACTCCTTTCTTTCTGCCACAATAAGAGTTCTAGGCTTGCTTTGTCCTTTCCTTGTCCCAGAGCTGGAATCAGGTCTTCAAGAAGTGGTGGTAATTATCACTTCTAAAATTACCTTTATTCCCATTCTCTAGTGTTTCCTAATCAGTAGATTCTAGCTAGATTTATGTTAAAAATTCCCAATATTCTCTCCAGAGCTCTTAATCGTTCATATGTTCCATCTCTTTGTGTTTTATAAATTTCTTAAGATAAACTTTCTAGTTTACTAATTCTATCGTCAGCTCCATTAAATCAGTTTTTAAAATGTATTTAAATTATTATATATTTAAATTATTATATATTTATTTCTGGAAGTTCCTTTGGTTCTTTATTAAATCTTCCTGAACATTTTTATAGTATCTAGTTTATTCATAAATATATATTTTTTACTTTTACTTTTTAAATATATTAAGCGCACTTCTATATCAGAAAATTCTAATTTCTATGGTCTTTGTAAATCTAATTTCATTTTGGGGAAGCTAAATTGCTTAAATCTTTCACTCACAGTGGCTAATTTCTTTTTGACTTCTTTAAAACTGTAAAGTCATATTCCAGAAGAATAAGAATTATTTGCAAATCGAGATTAAGATCCATTCCTCAAGAAATACTGTGTTTTTCCTCCAGGCAGTTGAGAAAACTTTCAACTCATAATAACATTAAACTAATTTCCCACTTAGAGATTTTTGACACACCAGTGATATGGATCCTTGCGGTTATTAATTTTAACAAGAATTTTTTTTTTTTTTTCTCTCAGGGCCAAGGCTGACATACTCAGGTTTCTTTGCCATGTCTTTACAAAGAAAGTCTTTATATTTTTCTGGTTTAGTCTTTCATTGCTGGCATGAGCTTTTGCGGGGACCCAGATATGGGGAGTTTCAGACCTGATTTCCTATCTTGAATGTGTAAGGCCCAATAAAAATGAAAGCTCAAGGCCACCAGAAATATGCAGAAACTTCCAGGAACAGAAGCTGAGCTCTGCTCTGAGTCTTTCTTTAGATTTATTCTGTGTTTTCCATTTTGGATTTTCAGGTCTCCATAAAAATATGTTGAATGAAGGAATGCTTGAAATGTTTTCCACTATTTTGCTAGTCATTCACATGTCAAGACTCAACTTAGGGGATAATATTTGATCTAAACATTGAAACAATTTCCAACACTCATAATACCTAACACATTCATCAAATATCTGTCATATACATGAAAAAATAAAATATTTAACACCTCTTATTCAGTTACAAAACACTTTTAATATCACTATGTGTGCTAGTGACATGGATTACTTTCTTTCAATATTTTTTCAGATATGATAGACATATATTCCTTCTTCAGCTGACCCCCAATTCTTCCCCAACCTTCATAAAGAACTCTTCTTTCTCCCCTCCTCGCCGCTCCCCCACCAAAAACCCACAGTAGTTCTAAATCAGGTGTCCAAAAGCAGCCAATCTTAGATACAGTAGTTAAACTGAACCAATGTAAGTTATTAGGAAGAAGTTTTCTAGAATTTAGGGGGGTTGTTTAAAATATAGTTAGATTGCAATTTTATATTAGTTTCAGGTCTACGATACAGTGATTCAGCATTTACATGCCTTACAATGTGATCACCATACTAAACCTAATAATCATCTGCCACAGTGCTAACTTATCACAATATTATTGACTATATTCCCCTTTACCTTTTTCACCTATTTCCACACATCCCTCTCCTCTGGCCACCATCAGTTTGATCTCTGTTTTATGAGTGTATTTTTCTTGTGTTTCGTTTGTTTGTTTGCTTTGGGTTTTTAGATTCCACGTTTAAGTTAGGCCATATGGTATTTGTCTTTCTCTGTCTGACTTATTCCACTTAAGACCTGGAAGGTATTATGTTAAGTAGAATTTAGAATTTTAATAATTCAGAAATTGGATAACATACAAGGGAGTATGTTCCCTGTAACAGGTATTTCCTGAGAGAGATTGGATAGGAACTTTCTAGAGAGCATCATAGAGAGGAATTTATATCATGAAAATAGTCAGGCTAGAATAGCTTTAAGGTCTCTTCTACACAGAGAAAATGATACTATATAAGTGCTTCATGGGGGTTAAATCCAGATCCTTTACATACAAAAAAGTAATATTTTAGAATTTGTAGGTTATGTGATCATAAAATACTTTTTTCCCACATTTTTCTCTTTTTAAGACACACTATTTAAATTGTATTCAAAATTTCATATGAATTACAACAAAATTTAAAACTTAATGTTTCCAATTTATAGACAGATTCATTAGTCAAGAATGACAGATTGTAATTTACTGACATTTCACATTCTAGTGTGTGGGCTGGGTAGATGTCAGATGATTTTCTACTGTTGGAATTTCCAGCACATGGTTGTTATATAGAATGCCAATTCCTCACTAGATTGTGAACTCTTTCATGGTCTCTTGAGGACAAGGATTGTGTTTTTATCTGTCATCCACTTATTCAATCATTCATTCAACAAATATTTACTGAATGCCTATAATATGACAGGTAGTCTGCTAGGCTCCAGGGCTGTGAAAAATAACTTGGGGGTTATGACGGCTATATTCTCGGAAATAAAATTAACCAAATAATGAAATAATCATACAAATTGAATAATTCCAGTTGCATCGCTATGAAAATTTATTTCCATTACCTCATAAATTTAAGAGAAGGAATGAAATGCAGTCTTTAGCCCTTGTAATCAGGAGGCATTGCTGGACAATTTAGCGGGAAAATGGAAGTGGGAGCGAGATTTCTCTGGTCTGAAGGAATAAAGTAGAGATAATCGGTGTAGACTCTCTTTCAAGAGGAGTAGTTTGAATGGAAGGAAAGAGATGAAATGATCACTATCAGAACATAAATTGGAAAAAAAATGTTTTTGTCTCGATACATTTTAAGATGGGAAAGCGTTTAGGATTCTTATATATTATCAGAAAAGTGAATGAAAACTGGGGTGGGGGGAAGCAAATAACACATAAATAAGAGAGGTTCCTGGCAAAAAAGGGTAAGGGATAGAATAAAATTTTAGCCATGACCGAGAGAAAAGAGGCATTATCTTCTAAAAGCAAAAAGTAGATGTTTTCAGGTGGCTATTTATAAATTTCCAGTGAGTTCACCACGAACACCTTTATCTTCTCCATGAAGTAGGAGGTGAGGTCATCCACTGAGAGAAGGAAATAGAAGTTTGCTAAGGGTTTCCAGGAGAGTGGCAGAGATTTGAAATAGAGAGGTGGGTAAAAGACTGAACCAAGGTCAAATGAAAGGTTTTACCTTTGATTACCTCTTAATGCAGTGATCATTACAGCTAACACTTAACAACAAAACAAAACCTACTTTTGCTACTGTTCAATTTCTCTTCATTTTATAGCAAAATGTTGACACTGGTTGCCTACGAGACTGTTGTACTTCTTCACCCCCTTTAATCGTCACCCCAGCTTGCACTCTGATCAAGGATACAGTGACTCCCATGGCATCACACCTAGTGGACAAGTCCCTGTCTGCTTTGTATTGTGCCTTCAGCAATGCTCAATAATAATGGCGATTCTCTTGTAGAGGCATTATGTGACAACTTTCTCTTGGTTTTTCTCCTATGAAAACCGGGATGCTCATTTTCCATCTCCTTTGCTGACTCTCCCTCTTCTTTTAGACTTCTAAAGGATGACAGGCCTTGGGCCTATATCATAAGTTTTTTTCAGTTAACTTCACTTGCTCCTTAGAACATTTCATCCAGTTTCTTGGATAAATTATGTCCGTATACCAATGACCCGAATTTTATTCTCCAGCCTACACTTGTCCTTAAAATTTCAGACTCATGTATACAATTGTCTTACATGTGAACTTGCATGTTAATAAGTATCTCAAATATAATATATTTAAAGAGACTCTTGACTTTCTTTTCCAAAAGCTATTCTTTCATGTCTTTCTCATATTGGTAAATGATATCACCATACAGACACTCGTTCAAACCAGAAACTCATTACTTATCACCAAAAGAAATCTCAACTTTATCCATTTATTCCCATTTTCACTAATACCACAATAGCCACAATAGTGGTGCATAACAAACCCAACCAAAACTCAAAACTGTGGCTACATTTCAATGATTCTCACAAAACTAAGCCTTTTTTCCTCAGGTTTACTAGGCCCTGGTCCACCTGATGGCAAAACACTGGTGTGTATCCCTAGTCAGCCAGTCTTAATCTTTCCCTTAAACGAAATTAAAACAGGTGTCTGGAGATAATTCTCCATGAATATTTTCATGTTTCTTCATTGTCAGGGATTTCTAAGCAAGGAATTCTGGCACATGGGTTAAGGATATTTGAATGGCAAACAAACCATGGAAATTACAGACCCCAGGAGAGCTTTAGAGGCACCTTCCCTGGAGCCATCTATTTACATTCCGAAGAAAAATAGACATCAGGACCTTCATTTTACCTCCTCTTCCCAATGCGTTTGCTTACATTTATAAAGCACTTGTTCTCCGTCCCCTCATTCTCATTCTCTTTTTCCCCATCTCTCTAGCCCTCCTTTCCCCTCAGCCTCTCCTCTCCTTTCTCTCTCCCTTTCCCTTCTCCCTCTGGAGGGAAAAACAGGAAAATGTATCAAAAGTCCTACATAAACTCCAGAATTGAATATTTCAGAGTTCCTCTTCTGTAGTTCTAACTTCCTGTACGTAGGTAACATCTGCCCTCACTGTGTTTCCCCAAGGGGAATCAAATCATAAGGAAAACCAAAGATGCTCTCTGAATAATTAAAAACCTGTATCTGACCCAGAAACCTCATGCTTCCTGTCAGAATAAATATGTATGGGTGGATGAATAGATAAATACATACATAAATACACACATACACACATTCATAAATATATAAAATTTAACATAAGAACAGACACACTCCTTTTCTTTCATAGATGACCCACATGGAGGTGAGTAAAGACCTGATTCCAGATGCTTGAGTCTTGTTTATCTGGCCCCTCACAGTTGCTTTCCAAACTTAAGCATTTTTGACTTCTCACCCTCTTCTCTGGGCAACTCCTGATGTCTCAAACGCATTGCTTTTGTCACAGCTCTGTAAGTCTAGCTCTATCCAGTCACCACCCTCCACACCTGTTCCCCATGATCCCCTCGTACTGTGGAAAGAAGACCATCTTCTGCACTATTCTCCTCTAGCTCATAGCTGAGAACTTACAAAATCCTCTCATACTAACCATGCTGTTGGCTATCTCTCGGGACAAGGGGTTTCAGAAACGACTTACTGAAAACACTTATTCCTTCTGGAGAAGCATCATACCAGAGAGTGTGGCGTACTTAACGGTGAGCAGCGAGGGCGACCGGGTCAACAGCCTGAGCTTGCTGCTCCACTTCAGGCCTTGAGTAAACCACTTAGCCTCTCTGAGCGGTAGTTTCCTCATTCTTAAAACTGGGGGATGAAACTTCTAAGCTTTACACATTAGACTGTAATATTTTAAGTAAGTTACAAACTAACCGCAGAAAGCACTGAGTTTATAAGCACTCAGGAAATAGGGAACTGTTGCTGTTATCATTGATATTTTCATTGTTTCTTTTGCTTTTCACTGAGACACAACATAAATTCATAAGCACCCTCTTTATGTAGCAGGACTTTTGTATTCACTAAAGACATCACCGGGACTCATCTTTCCTTTCCATTGTCTTTTCTAGAGAATCAAGGAAATTTGGTAATAACTCCAAATCCCTCTGAACATGCTTCCCAAAAGTGAGGTATACAAATATCTAAACTGAGTTTCAGATGCAAGTAAACACATTAGGACACTCAAACCTCAAACATAGTCTCTGAATCAGATTTTGAAAACTCAGAAAACTCATTCGACCTTAGCTGGGGTACTGTCTGAAAAAACCTAGGAATGGAGCAATCCTCCGAGGTGGGTGACAGATACAAATGCAAACCAATGTAAAACTAAGTATATTCACATATTATGGGGAGGAGGATACCAGCATTCATGCGGAAGCCTGAAATAACCACAGCCCTTTATCAGAACCATTTAGTAATCTTGATATATCGAGGAGGATTTTCATGTATAATTTTATTTCTCTTAGCAGATATTCATGGAGTGAGAAGGGTGCAATCATAAGGGCAGGGCTGCTAAACATAGAAGGGAGTAACTTTAAGGCATTAGAAGCGACTGCAAAGAAAGACTTTTTATTATGAATCTTTTTGTAGCATTAATCATGTTACATCTTGCAGTGGTGGTGTCATTTTTCTTGCGTGCACAGACTGAATTACTGAACAGTGCTATGCAATGTGTCTCACACACTCTGGCACTTCCATTTCATACTTCACAGTTTTAGTGTCACTTTGAGGTTTGAAATGTTTCACAGTTATTTGCTATATGTGGGCGCCAAAAAAAAATAAATAAAATAAAAGTCAGTCTATATCACTGAAAAAGATAGTGTAAGAATAGAAAATAGTTAGAATCAGATGGGAATTGCTGTCCCATTAACATTCAGAATTTTATCAAGAATCAATTTATTTTTTATCGAAATCTAATATGTTTTATAGACACATGGGTGAGCACTATTATTTTGCTCACCACATACAGTTCTTATAAAGTTAAATATAAACTTTTATTGATGTAGATAAGATTCTATAATTAGAATGAAATTGAAAACAGCATACATCTTTTCTAGCCTATAACTTCCCATATGGTCTAACATAACAAACCCAAAAGCCTCAGTCCAATCACCTGATCTAATCCAGTATAAATATTGAGTGAATGTCTATGTATATATCTTGACAAATGGTTCAGTTTAATGTGTTTAAGTCAATCTATTTAAAGATAGAATAACTTAGATTTGCTATAAATATAATATAAATGCATTAAGCTTGATCATGCATTGAACAATATATTGATCTGCATCTACAAATAATGACAGGCATTTTACCATCAATTTTTGTAAAGCATTAACACAAGATAACTTTTTATTTCTGACTATAAATTCTTATTGATGACCCCCTTACTTTATACAAACCCACGGTATTACGGCATTTGACCACCAAAACTCTACAGGTATTTTTTTATTGACATAATTTCTCCAGTAGTCAACTAAAGATTAAATAAATAAATAATGATAAACATGCTAAGATGCAAAAATAAAGGAAGCTTTTCACACAAGTGCAGTATCTAGAATAAGCACTTGGCACAAATTAAGCATTAAGTAAAGATTTATAATCTTCCTCTCTTTGTCTTTCCAACTGCACAAGATGCCTCCTCAACTTTAAACGTCTGGTTTGTTTCATTACAAATAGAAACTGAGAGTCACTGGTAAGCACAGAAAGAAAGCAAAAAAAAAAAAAAAAAAAAAAAAAAAAAACTAAGGAAATGCAAATGGAAATTCAAGTAGTGACATGTTTAGGTATGCTCTAGTTTTTAATATCTAAAATTATTTTCTACTGACACTTTAAAATAATTTTTCTCTGGTAGGAAAAGGGAATTTATGTTTACAATGTAACAGTCTGGAAGATTACAAGTAACTGCTAGACAGTAAGAGAGTAACTATTTCATCTAGCACTTAATAGAAAAACAAATAATAACTAATTATGCTGAAATGTTGCCCATGCTACTAAAAGTTCAAAGGGCCTACTCTGGTTTTAAATATTCCAACAGGCATCCAAGGTAATCCAGAAAGTGGGTGTGCAAAGGCAGGACCAGCCTCCACAAAATGGACAATAGACACAAAAAAGGCTGATCAAGACAGAATGCTAGCATGATCTGTTTTGTCTTCCCAACTTATAAACTCTAGCTTGATAAGGACACACTAAAAATGCAAACTGTCTCTATTTATTACATTTTATATTCTCGGCTTTCTCTTGAACACACAATTACACCCTTAGCACACACACAAAAAAGTTAAACACACAACTTCTTTATTGCTAAGTTAAAAGCAAGCTACTAGAAAACAATACTGTTACACTATTAATTTGGTTACTTATATTAGCTAGCCATATGGGACATTTTGATATGGATTTACCATAGTCCCGAAGTACCAAAACTTTATTAGTCTCATGAAATTAACAACAAATTCTCAAATTAACTGTAATTCATGTTACAGTTAACATTAACACGTCCCAGTGGTATGTTTACAAGTACATGAAGTGAGGAAGGGCGTGGAGGTAGAAGAAATGGATCACAAAATACATGCAAAACTTCATTACTATCACGACTTCCAAAAAAAGGTAGCGAGTATTGGTTTAGACAGTAGGCCAAGGTCTCTATTATCTCTAAATTGAGGATAGGACCATCAGTCAATTGTGTTTCGTTTATATTTCATTTGGTTATAAACATGTTGCTCTGTTTATCCTTTCTCTTAGATGCTTTGGGGTTAACAAAAGCTATAAAAAGTTGCTCTGGGACAACAATAGAATTAGTGAATACTACCTTATGCAAAGTAATCATTAGAAATATTTTTGTGAATGCCAAAGGCAAAGTAAGTTAAAGGGAAAATTGGACTAATGATCAACTGTGGAGTAGCTGAGACAGTTCCAATTAAAATGTTAGGATATGAGAGAATTCATGAGATTCTAACATCTCTAGAACCTTTTCTCTGTATCTCATCTCCCCTCACTACTTTCTATAATAAAAATGCTTTCCTCATGTGTAAGCACATTTTTCAAATGTGAAAAGTTAGAGTCTTTGATTTTCCATTTTTTTTTGCATACCATTACTACTATAAAAAATTGGGGGCAGGTATTCTAATATATATATAGTTGTTTATAAATTATATTCTACTTTATTAAAATATCTTATATAGTACACTATAACATATAGTACATTATAAAATAAACAAAAATAGACATATAATTAGAAGATAGAAAATATATATATATAGGAGCTTCTTCTTATGTGATTAGATATCATCTCTCTTAACCCAATGGATTAGATCAGTGTTGGCAAGCCATCATGGCCAGGACCAAAGTCAGCCCATCCAGTACATGTTTCTGTAAATAAAGTTTTACTGGAGCACAGCCATGCCCACATGTTCATTCACTGTCTGGCTGCTTTCGCCCTATAAAAGCAGAGATGTGACAGAGACCATACAGCCCCCAAAGCCAAAATTATTTACTATAGGACCCTTCACAGAAAAAATTTTCCAACCCTAAGGTTAGGATTAATTTCAAAGTACCTAAGAAGGGATAGTTCTGCAGACAGCAATAAGACTGAGCATGTGAGATGGAGATAAAGAAAAAAGGCAGAAGCGACAAATCAGCTAGGGATGCCCACCAAGTTGCAAAACAGGCGCAGGGCAGGAATTCCCTAGCAGGATAAAACTATTACAGGCTGACTACAGTGTTGTGGAGTATGAGAACAGAACTTAACCACTGGTGAAAATGAAACAGAAATCAAAAGGCATAGAGGACCACAGATTGTTAACTGGTTTGTTTTTTAACTGAAATTTCTCATGACACCTCAGTCAGAGGATAGATATTTCTCTCAACGTCAGCATATCTTTAGTTGGCATACCTTTTATATCTATTTCAGTACTTTCCTTAAATCAAAAAAGAGGCCGAGGAAATAGTTAAGATATCAATGGGAAAAAAAAATATTTAACATGAAAAACGAATAGCACAGACTCCGTCTCAGTATCTCTCTCTCAAACACACACATGCACAAACACAGAATTCTAGTATTGGTACCCTCTAGCAAATATAATAATATTCTTTTTAGCTATGACAGAGGGTTTGCTTAAATATGCTACTAAAAATAATTGTTGGAATATAGAGAATTGAGGCTGTCGAGTCTCCAATAATCTCTTTTTTTCTGAACTTTTATTATACTTAAAGTCAATACCAAAGATGCTAGCAATTAGTTATTCTCCAATATTAGTTTTGACTTTTTTGAGTGGAGAGGAGAGAAATTAATAAAAGTGTCTGATACATTTTTGTATGCCTCATGTCAATTGGCATGGGCACGTGGTAATATGCTCAATAAATAATTATCGAAATCTGAGAGGTTATCTGCAAAATTAGTGAATACTATCTTATGCAGCATAAGATGTTATTCTTATCTGCTGTCACATGTCACATTTGACTTTCCCATAGCTTTTTATTGTAAAATTGAATATTCTTTTAAAAATGTTTCAAGATGAAAGAGAAAACAGGACTAGGAGCTTGTAAATTTGGTTCTAGTCACCGCTGATGGACAAACTAGCTTTTACTGACGAGCAAATCACTGGATTTCCTGTTACTCTTTCTGCATAATGATGACTTAGAGCAACTGACAGCTAATATCCTATTTAGCTCTAAAAGCCTATGTGACAAAATCACATTAAGGGTATATCGAATCTTTTTAAACTATGTTATATGAGTCAGAGATTGCAAAATGGCAGCTGGAGGACCAAATCCAGAGGCAGACACACAGATTTGGGGGGATTACAGTGTTCAAGAAATGTCGAATCAATGTGTATCTATGTGGTGTGCTTTCTCTAGTTTCGCACAGATGGGATTCTTCTCATTTATGACACTAGCGATTGCAAAGTTACCTGCTGATCTTAGATTAGCATTTAAAGGAATTATAATTCTATTGAAGTTTCAATATCTAGATTGATTATCCTGTACATGAAAAACAAAAGTACTATTGTTACTAAACAGAACTTTAGGACACATGAGAAGGTACTAAGCTGCTACCAATATCCTTGAATTCCTTTTTTTTCAGTGACAAAAATCACTAAATTTTAGATTTAAAAAAACAAACAAACTTGGGTTCTGGTCTTCTCTTTACCGCTAATAAGACCTCTGACCTTTGATGGCAGTTCACTAAGGCTCTCTAGACCTTTGCTTCCTTATTCATGAAATGGAAATGGGTGGTTAAACTAAATTGTTTCTGATGTACATTTTATCTCTAGGACTCGGCAATCTATGACAACAGGCAATTTCATTGTTTTGACCCTGTTTCATAGAACTCTGTGACAGCTACAGGCCTTTAGAAATAAGCAGACGCCTTTAAGCTAAAGGGGGGAAAAGAAATAGGAACACATTAGACCAACAGAATCGAAATGTAGCATTAGATGAGCAAAAGGAGTGTCCACTTCCTGAAATGTGCGAGGCATTAAATTAAATAACGGAAAAGCCCAAACGAAAATAGAGCCAACATGGACTTAAAATTCTTTAGCAGTGATGCAAAACAGTCTAATGGTAATAACATTATACTATGAAATTAAAACGCCGTGTTGTGGCGCCTGCTGTGTCATTTATCTGTGATTTTAGTTTCTTATTTAACGACATTGAGCCTCAAATTCTTCACTTGCTGAAAAGAGGGAATAACAATGCTCCGAAACTACAAGTACATGTGCATAGAGTTTATGCATTTACACTTATTATTTATGCGTAGACACTTATGGTTTGCAAGATGATTGTCCTGAGTTCCTCACTGCTGAAGAGGCAATGCACAACAGGTCCTGAAAGCCCGCCCTGACCACTGTATCGGTTCCGAAAATGCCAGGCTCTGGGCGCTCTTTGCTCTTTACCCAGTCTGTTTTTCAGGGCTGTCTTTGCAGCAAGCAACCTTGAGAAGTAAAGTAACGCCACCACCTCGTGCCTCATCGCACCCAAGACGGAGAGCACACTTACTCTAAACACCTTCTATTGCCCAAGCTCAAATCTCTCAGCTGTAACACAAAGCCACTACACACACAGGATCCACTCGAGCCTTTCCACATGGCCCCCATGGGACGTGGAACAAAGAGAACTGACAGGGACATACAGCTCAGCCCGCATGCTACCCAGTGAGTAATGAAGTCCTTGTCCTGTGTCTTCTGCTTGCATCCATGAAATTGTGGTAGGCTAGCTTTATAGCTTGTAAATAGGGAGAAATCTCAGAACCTTCACAGGCCCTGTGAAGATGCTTAGTATATGTATGATTGTTCATGAAAGCCATTTTGGGTATCTTATGTATTTCATTACCTTTTCTTAGTAGAAATCAAAGATAAGTGCTTTACCTATTCTTTGTAGAATAAATAGTCCTATATTTTAATCTAGAACCAGGAAAATAATTTGTGGGGTGTTTGTGATCCTCTTTCTTCCTGGTTCTCACAAATGGCCGTCTGTTAATCAACTCACATTTTCATCAGCATCCAATCCAGGCAACCACTCAACATTACTGATGACAAATGCCAGCACCTCACCCCTTTTTTCTTTCCTCACACAGGCAGAAATTTTCCCACATTCAAAGCTAAGATCCTATGGCCTCACTACTAAGGTTCTCAATCTTAGATCTGCCACACTAATATAAAGCAAGTTATTACAATATTATCTAGGACCAAAACCCAAAATGTTTTCTTTGTGAAAACTTTGCAGATGATACTTCTGTGTCTTAATTGCATTTAAAATTGTTACAGAAAATAAGTAGAGCTGAAAAGACCGTAAAATTGCTTAGGATTGTAGACGAAACTTGGAAGATTTAAGTGCCACCTCCACCATATTTTGTCAGAATGTAAATATAATTGCAGGTGCTTAGAAAAAAGAGATAAGTACAACAATAAAAATCTTACAAGCTGAACGCCAGGAAAGCAATAACACTTCTATTATAAGCCATTTTATGTGATAATTGCCTTTTGAGAAATAGGGATAGGGATATTATCACTAACAGAAAGGCTTTAAAGAAATGCAAATTCCTGATTAGGATCATTTTCAAATGAAGTAAACAGCTATTTGTAAATGATTACTTCTTTCTTTGTTTTCTCACCAGCTCTTAGCTCTCCTCGTTTCGTACAATTATTTGTCTTAGGTAAGATATCTCAAATGTCTTGACATTCTTTCTCACCTTGCATTAGCAGTCATATTTTTCCCATGCCTAAGTCTACGTGAAAGGACAAAGGATGTTCACCAAACCATGTTGTTTGTCCTCCAGTGGATTTGGCATTCTTTTTGTTGTTTACCCACATAGACTTGCCAAAGGTATTAACCACCAGACAGAACAGGAATCTGACTCATTTGCATTCAATCACAAAGCTCTGGGCTGCAAAGCTGACCAGTTTTGTGACTCCTCGCAGAAGCAGAAACCAAGGTGAAATAGAGGATGGAAACTGGCCCAGCTTCTAATTAAGACACTTCTGCTGAAAACCCTATTTTAGTATATTTGATGCCAACAATGTTTGTCACAGTTGTTCCCATAGCAATTTATTAAGAAGTTAATGTTTTATTAACTCTTTAAAACCAGATGATACACTCAGGCACCAACATAGCTTGAACACTTTCATATAAAACTAGAACATTAGTTTTCAGGTAACTATCAGGTAAATACATCATACTGTTTTAGATTCCATACCAAATGTAATGTTTGGATATGATCTGTTGACTGAAGAAGAGAGAAATAAGGGAGGGAACACAGTCGATCCACTCATATTTCTAAGAAAATATACTTTTTGCAAAAATAGTTTGTAACTGTTTTACACTGATAGACAATCATTAGCTTTTCTGTATTGGCATATACGTTCTCATGAGTCTTTCAATGAGTCACTAATAATGTGCCTAGTAGTTTATAGTTCATATCATGTTTGTACACAAAAATTTTATTTGGTCTTCCAGCAATAGAGTCCACAGGTATTTTTATCATCTCCATTCTCCAAAATAAGAAACCGAGGATCCAATATGTTAAATACTTTGGCCAGGATCATGTAGCAAGGGAAACAGAACTTGATTTTTTTATTTTTGTTTCTAAATCTCAGATTATTGCTCAAGCAGATGTAGAGGATTTATCAAGTGTGACAAGTTTATTAGCCTCTCATTATCATTCAGGCACAGCCCACTATTCTGGACCACATGCGTAGTATGGATTCACAAATGCAAGGTGTTCTTGTTAGCCATCCTCTCCGGCCACGGAAGCTGCTCCTTTAAGCAGTGAAAATATTTCTTCATAGACAGGATGTTTATATCAGGGCTACAGACACAGGAACAAATCTAGGAAGATGTGAACTCCACTCCAGTTTCAAGAAAATAAAATTTGGAGGCCAACCAAAAAAGGAGTGCAGCCTCTAGTTACAGTGAAAATCAACACTTGAAAAACATTCTTTTTTTAAAGGAAAGAGTGACTCAAATCTGTAGATCTGGATGATTAAAATTAGTATAGGAAATAAATGATTAGAAAAGTCATACACTCATTTGATTTTACTGCTGATGCAATAAAACTTTTTTTAAGTATAATTATGCCTATAAGTAAATAAAATCAGGTTTGAGCAAGTTGAAGTTCCAGCTATTGTGATTTTCTTTTTTTTTTTTTCAAAAGGCAAAAGCATGTGTCCAAATTAAAATCAGGCTTTATGTAAAAGCCAGGCAAAGAAATGCCTTGGGCGGTATGAACCCAAGGCCTGGTAATTCTATCATTGGATTCTAGAATTGTAAACACATAGTGTAATTGCTTAATTCTAACTACTCACGTAATTTTATCTGAGAAACTTTGTGTCTGGGAACACAAAGAATACCTTTATGGCCATTTTAGGCCAATTCATTATTGTTGGTCCAGTAGAGCAATCATTCCCTCACCTCTTTTCTACAGAAACAGTCATTCCTTCCCCACGTTCTTTTTGCTCTTCACATTCAAGGAAACCACCGTGCCCCAACTAATGAATGTGGTTATGATTTGAAAGGATTTTCTGGATCGATGTAGGAAGTCATCATTTTTCACAATAAAAAAGAAAAGAAAAATAAGCAGCTGCCAAAGCTCATTCCAGACTCTAACCTTTAAAATGTCCGTGTCACACTCACTGTCTTTTCCTTTTTAGTAGCAAAAATATATCCATTTCCTGGTATTTCTTGAGCTTTCCGATCCATAGCACAATAGCGCCCCCTCAGGTGTCATTTCTTTTCTGGTAAAATTTCCAAAGTGCATCAGGTCTTTGCGGCTTTGGTCAGGCAGGAACATAAAAGCAGTAGCCATAGTCAAATATTTCATGACTGATCCAGACAAGCAATCGGTGGCGAATTACCTAGATGCCACCACTTCCTGCCATTCTTTGTCTTCACTCACAGGATGCATCTGTGAGGACCTACTGAAAATGCCAGTCACTTAGAAATGCCTTCGAAGGCACCACGGAGGCAAGTTCTCGCTACATGACATAAATGACAATGGCATCGTTTTTGTTAGCATCTAAGAATGAGGCTGGACCCTTTTAATGATACCTTTTTTTTTCTGAAAAATTATAGTTCTTCATGAAAATAGAACTACCCCCCACAGCAGCAAGGATTAGATCAGTTTTATGAGGCCTAGTGAGATATAGAGAAGAAAAGGGACTTGCTCGAGGTACACGATAATTTAGGGAAAGATTTAGTATCACTTCCACACGCTCAGAGCACTTGGAAGCTCCTCGTTCCTCCATGCATCCTGAAGTGCTCCTAGTGCCGTTGAGTAAAAGGAAGTAGCACAGTGCATGGGTGGATAGAGTGTCGGCTTTAGAGTTAAAGAGACCTTAATCCTGGTCCTGCCGTTTACTCCCCATGACAGCAACTTGGGCATGTCTCTCTGAGCCTGGTTTGCTTACCTGTAGAATGCCACCAACAGTCTCTCTATCTTGTAAGACTTTGGATAATGTGGTTTAACATGGTGCCTAATAAGTAGTAGATATTCAATATGCGCTTTTCTTTTCTTTCCTATCTTTTTTTTCCCCTCCTCTAGTCTATTCTCCATTAATTGACTTCCAATAGAAGGACAGCAGAAGCATTTTCAGTTTCTTAAAACCAAAAATCTGCTTGTAGGGCTGTATAGAGATTTCCAAACTTTCACTGAGGGAAAAAAAAAAAAAAACAGTAAAGGGCATTTATTTACAGAGCTACAACCATGTATCTCAGCCTATTTTGAATTCTACTTAACAGCCAGGCTTAGTAGCTTAGTGTAGCTGGAAATCAAGAACTTAAATAGAAACTACCATCAACTCAATCCCATGGGAAGTACTTATGAGTACCTATTAAATGTGCAATGATTACATGTTATACGTCTTCATAAATGTCTCCACAGTGACTACATGTAGCATTGTTTATTTTTTTTAATTCATCCTTAGTATAGTCAGAGTGCTCACTAAACTTTTGGAATGGTTAAAAAATAAAATGTCTCTAAACTAATGTTTTGATTCATTAAGTGCACTGGGATCAAAACCAGATGGATTTGGCAACGGGCTTGTTCCCCTGGTTCTCAGGCTGCTTCAGAGCAGTGCCAGCTCAGAGAGGGGATGATCAATGTCACACATTCTACACTTCAGGCACTAATAGATCCTTGGCTCCAGGTTTCTCAGTGTTCGGAGAGAATGCCAGAACACACATGCTGTGACAGAATCATTTTAGATGCATCCATGCAGGCCAGAAAAATGAGTAACTGCCTTGGGCACTGACTAGCTCAGGCAACAGCTGTTTTACACCGGACAGTAATTATAATTGATCTCTTTATTCTGTACAGTAACTGTCACAGCACACACACACACACACACACACGCACGCACACACAGAGTCTTAAGGAGTAACACAAAGATCGACACCTTATAACAAAAGTGTCCACTCAATGGTACATGAAATAGTTCAAAAAACCACCAGGCTTGCTTAAATCTAATTAGTAACGTACGCACACACACTTACACTCACAGTCCCTTCATTCTATTCATTATTCAACCAATATTTATAGAATATCTTTCAGGTTCTAAATGAGCCCATCATTTTGCTGTTTAGGCACATATGGATATGAGCAAGATAAGACTCCTGCCTCTAAAAGTTTGTCTTCTAACAGGGAATACAGATCAATACACAGGCAAACCAATCTGATGGAAAATGTTCTTGGAGCTACAAATAGTAGAAGTACCAATCATCCCTCTAAAATTGTAATAAGAACATGGTCCACTCATCTTGAAAGACTGCTGAAGTCTCAGGAAGCTACCGTCCGAGCTATCCTTTAGGTGCCTGCTTATTCAATATCTCTGTAGTAGAGAGCTATGGAGAAGGTTTTCTGTTTTTAAAATATTTGGCCTGAAAAACAACTTATCCTGGTATGTTCCAGTACAAACCAACTGACTAGGTCAGAGAACAAATAAGTGGCCTCATCGGAGGAAACAGAAATTTTTGACAATATTGACCAGCCAAATCTTTCTAATAATCATAGTAACTAGCAAAATAACTGAAATTAACTAGTTGATAATACGATTATCTTCTACTGAATTTCACTAAAACAAAAGACAAAATTATAGAAGCTAGAATATATATTGTTCTTATAAATACAAGAATATTTTTTGCTTACTACAGTAGGTCCTGCCTTTTTTCTACCTGATTCTTTCCCTCACAAAAAAAGATGACTTATTCAGGGTCACCTGTCCTATGCGGCCTCCCTTTCCCCAGACCATTTTTGTCTGTAGATTCTGCTGAGAGGTTGGGCTTAAATGGCCATTACAGTGTCTTATCACCATCACTCCTGTCCTGACTGTGGCTTTGGGATTGCCTAACCCAACCTCGGCCCATCATATTCTTCTCCCAGAAATATAAATACTGAGAAAATTAGATATGTGAAGTCAAACGTTCACGTCAACTTAGAAATCAAGGTGACCGTGCCAGTCTGTGTGTAAGATGACGAGAAGATACCAATGTGGGAGGAAAGGCAGGGGAGAGCAGTGGCATCGGAGAACAGGGATGAGAGACCCAGTGGTCTTCAAAAGAACGAGAGAGCAGCCTCAACTCAGCTTCTAGTGGACTTTCAGTTCTTACGAGAACCAGCTGCTTTTTATGTCCCTATTCTTTGTACTAGGTGAGGTCTGAAACTTAAGTTCCCTTTCCTTTGAGCTAGACTGAGTGGGTCATTGTCCTGTGCACTCCGCCAACATAAAAGGACAAATGTGGTTCCTAATTTTATAACAAACTAACTCGAAGTGACCTACTTTCATCACCTTCCCTCCATTCTGATAGTCAACTTTTCCTCTGAATTCATTCAGAAACATTTATTGAATATCTGCCAGGCCAAAGTATAGGTTATAGAAAGCTGAATGAAGCTAGTCTCCCCCTGAGGAGCTATTTGTGATCACGTTCACACCCTGGTCCCGTTCACTACCAATAGCTGCTACTCGATGAGCTCAACTTGAAACATCTTACTCTCTAATATCCACCTTCTATTTCCTCAGGTCCTTCGCCGTCACTAACAATTTTTGAACCCTACCAGGACCTGTAACGTATTGATACTACCACCTTTTCACTCTCATGTGCCACCTTAATATCTTAGCCAGCTTAAATTCCAAAGCCAACTCTTATGATCTCTCTCCTTTATAGACTATCGATTCCACTGTCCCACCCTTATTTTGTCATTTTCATTTGAGAAAACACAAAACCCTAGCTGAATCTAAGTCTCCGCCTATTCTGTGGTAATTTGCATCCCACAAAACTAATGTCATGGGAGAAAACAAAAACGTGACTGGCCTTATTTGACATTCATCAGCACGAACCCAAGCAGACCTTAAAGTTATCTCGTAATCATAGGACAGACAGCTCCTTAGTCTGTTTACTTTCCCCTATTTATTTCATATCTTCTACTCTCTCTTCAAACCTTGGACTCCTCCCCTGTTCTTACTGTCAGCTAATATTCTTACTTTCAATTTCACTGAGAAAACAAAACAATCAAAAGAGGCTGCCAAAGCTACCCTACTGATAGCATCTGTATCTATATACTCTGTGTGCCCTCTCATTATTTCAGGTGGAAATAATCCACATTCCAATCTAAGGCTAACTCCTCTACTTGTGCAATAGTTCTCATCCACTCTCACCTTAAGATATTGTTCTCCCACAATTCTCCCCTCTCCTTCCTTTATTAGTGATTTTCCCCTCTCCTCCTGATTGTTCTGATCAGAAATGTTATCATTTTTCCCATCTTAAAACAAACCAACAAAAGAAAACTACTGTCTGATCTCATCTTCTCCAATAGGCCCCCAATTTCTGTGTTCGCCTATATAACACCCTGAAATAGTTCTTATCCTTGTCTAATTTCTCTATGCCCTTTCTCTTTGAATCGACCACTCTACCAAAACAGCACTTGTGAAATCATCATTGACCTTCACATTGCAAAGTCCAGTGTCAATTTTCAGTATTCCTCTTACTTGATCTATAAGCAGAATTTGACTCAGTTAATCAGTCATTCCTTCGTCCTTGAAATACCCTCTTTACTCAGTTTCCAGAACATCTCCATCTCCTGTTTGGGGTTTTGTTTTTCCTTCCTCACTTACTGCTTCTTTTTCAGTCATCTTTCCTAGATTCTCTTCATTTCCCTTACCTCTATATACTCCAAGGCCTGGTTCTTTGATTTCTCTAACTCCTATGGCCGTATTACATAGCCTCTGGGCATTAAATACTATCTATAAGCTGAGGCATCACAAAGTGATATCTGAGCCCAGTCCTCTGCCCTAAACTCCAAACCCAGATGCCAACTTTCTATTCACTATCTCACCGAGATGTCTAACAGACATCTCAGACTTTATGTGACTATAGCTGAACTCCTGGTCATAAAAATCAAATCTATTCCTCCTGTAGACATCCCCACATCGGTTAATGCTAATTCCATTCTCAGTAACTTGGGGCAAAAGCATTTAAGTTTTGAATTTTTGTTCAGCATAACCTTCGACAGTATTTGCTGAGGAATTGATCATCTTTTACTCTTCTCTTTCTCTCCAATAACATCTAATAACCAACTCATCAGCAAATCCTGTTGAAAGTTCTACCTTCAAAACAAACTCAAAACCCACATATTTGCCATCGCCCTAACCCAAGCCACCATCCTACTGTGACAGGAGCCTCTGATTTCCCTGCTTCCAACTTTGCCTCTCTACCAGTAGTGAATCCAGATATTGTGGGAACTAAAACTTCTAAAACTTGTGGAACCATACTAAAGTAGTATCTATAAAAACATTAATGCAAAATGAAATGTGAATGTGAACATTTAGAATTAGAGATTATCATCATAAATTACAAATTCTAAAAACCTGACAATCACATTACAAAATGTAGAAAAAAATAAATGTTTTGTTAACTATCGGACACACCTCTATAATCCCTTTTCCTACTTGTTTGTCTGTATACTTTTTGGTTACCTCTTCATGCAACAAGGATTTCATATTTTCCAAAAATAGAATAGAAAGATAATTTAGTCCTTTTTCTTCAATAGTAAATAGTTGAGATGCATAAAACACCTAACTTTACCTCCTTTATCCTATAAGCCCTGGGAAAACAGTGAGGAATTTTAGGGCAAAAAAGAAAGTGTAGTATTCACAAAAATCCTACAAAAATCACTCTTACACAACTTTATTTAAAGACTAAGTCAGGTTGAGACCAAAAGCAGGGGGACAAGTTAGGGGAGCACACAAATAATGTAGTCTCAAAATGACAGGACTTTCTCTTACTAGAAACAAGTTTCGTTTAACAATATTTTTTAGCTGGAAGTCAATGAAAACTCCATTTCAAAATAGTAAATAGATAAGTCAATGAAGTTAGCTTCTGCTTATTTCTTTTATATAAACATATCAGTCTCAGAAATGTGTTGTCTCAGAAGTTCAGCCTCAAACATATAAAATGAACATTATTTGATTCACTAATTAGCACATGATGATTGTATTTGTGCCTGAAAACAGTTAAATTATCACAAATGTTAGTGGTCAGGGTTAACCAACTTCTACACAGTAGGACAAACATAATTATGGGTTCCTTGGCTACATATAAATTGCTGAGAGGAAGGAAGTGTTCTATGGCTTTCACTTTTGTTTAATGTCCCAAAGCGCCTAGTATTGCTAGGAGGAAAGTACATGCCACTCAATAAAACATTTAATTACCTTAATACCTAACTTAAGGTTTTCTTTTCAAACCCTCCGAAAAGGTATAGGCAAACCCTTTAAGTAGTTTGTAACATCCACTCTTAGTGGCCTCTGATAGAATTTACATCATTGGGGAGCACACATATTTATATTTTCTCTTAGTTCGGAGACACAGGATACACGAGGGTATGGCTAGAGAGAGAAGTTCTCGGCTTTCCTTTGTGAAAGAAAAAGGCCTGCCTCACTCCACCCCTTTCATCCCTCTGGTTAGGAGAGTCAGGCTGGACTTAGTTTCTCCAGCAGCCAGCATGGAACGAGCAGGTACACTCTCTTCTACTCTACGAGGTTTAGTTCCAGGGCATGGGCTGCTTTGTTCAGAGGGCAAGACTAGGAGGGCTGCTGCTGGCAAGTTCCGCCTACGACTGGGAGAACAAGCTTAATTCTGGGAGAGGATTAACAAGCCACAGGGCTACTTTTCCAGAGCAATACCTTCATATCAGCTTTCTCTACTACAAGATGAATGTTTGACTCTCATTTACCCAATTCCTGTGTCTTATTTCTCAATTCAATTGACTCCAAACTCAGAAGGGAAAAGGCAGTGTTACTTATTAACCCCGGTCCTCACCACCACCAAAAAACAAAACAAATAAAAACAAAGAACCTAAAATATCTATAACTTCTGCTAAACTGAAAGTCAGGAACCACAGTACACAGTACCTCTGGTTCAAGTTGGAGCTTAATATAACTGCTGAATATATCAATGAGGAAATGAAAATTGAAACAATTAGCCTATTGATCACACTGCGGCACTCGTTATAAGAAGGAAGAATATTTTTAATATAATGTCTACAATTGAAACTTACTTTTAGAAGTACACGGTATTCGTTTTTATCATAACAAATTACCAAAAACTTGATGACTTGAAACAACAAAAATTTATCGTTTCACAGTTTTAGAGGCCAGAAGTCCAAAATCAAGGTGTCAGCAGGACACCGTAAGTAAAAATTTTCCTGCAATTACTGGATAAGGAATATGTTTCCATCAAACTACCAGTGAAAACCAAAAGAACTAAATTAGTTTAAAGAAATAGAAGCAACTAAGGAATAAGAAAACTGGTACTTGAATCTAGGGAGTGGAACTCCCATGTTTCGAGTCATGCTGTCTTCTCAAATGGGGGGAATCCGCAGGTTTTCATACACTGGAAAGTCCAGGTAAATTTGTCTTCAGCAAAGCTTCAATCAGAGATTTAAATCATGTCCTCAACACTTGATTTCTCTGCATCATTCAGCTCACCCTTTCTTCAGCTCACTGTTGACTTTATTCTAGAATTCTGTGCTGAATTCTCTGCTACTTCCAAGTTCTCATCATCCTTTCTGGTTTAAACCCATTCTTTCCACCTATAACTATGGCCAAGAAAATAAGCTCTTTTCATTGGCTGTGCCTGAATCACATGCCAACCCTGAAGCTAGGGACTGGGGTGACAGCCCTCCCCAAACTGCACAAACTCAAAGTAGGAGGACTGTTCCTCCAAAGTCAAATACTTTGACTTAAGCAGAGGTAAGGTTAAAGGAAAATGAGAAGCCAAAAACAACAAATGTCCACTGAAGAAGGTTTTCACTATATATAGGAAACGATTTCTAGGAAGTGACTGCTCTCACTTTACTTTTTCATAGATGTTGGCATTACTTACTTGTACATAAAGCTTATGTATAAATGACCTCAGAAAGACCCTAGCCCACCATAAAATATTTCATTAACCTCTTAACTCTTCTCTGCCTATGTTCTTCATCAACAGCAAAACATGTAACAAATGTACTTAATTAGAAAATTCACTACTCTAAATTTAAAATTTTCGTTATTCCCTAAATTGTCCTTGGGGCTAATAATAGAGTTAGTAAAAGGCAGATAGTAAAAACATTGCCTTTCAACTGTCTCTAAATCCTTTATAATATTTTAATAATTTCCATATTTTAGATACTATCAGTTTATTAAAAGTTAATGAACTTGGTGGCTGCTTCAAAGTACTAAACCAGGTTACTTTGAGTCTCTACCCTGCATCTTTCTATTTCAGAGTTTACCAGGTCAGTAGAAAAAGAGGAAAAGCATAAAAAAGAGATGATTGTGTTCAAGACATTTGTCACTCAGATATTCCATTAACTTGCTAATTTTAAAAATTGTTCCCTTTCTTTCTTTAAGAGTACAGGCAAATAAAAGAAAATTCCTGACAAGAAATTGAAAGAAACAGCAATCTGAAACGGGAAGAAACAGAGAAGCAGAGAAGCAGTTGAAAAACATTCTGTGTGATGATCTCTAAAGACATTTTCCCAAATTTATTCCCTCACTTAGAAATTCCTCAATTAGAGTCTGCTTTTATACATGGAGGAAGATTAGTATGTTCCAAGTTTCAAAGCTTCAAAAATCAAATTATTTTGTAATACCAAATTCAATATAATTTCCTTTTTCTTTAAAAAATAAAATCCTAAAAACATAATAAAAATAAAATTCTAGTTTTCACGTCTCATAAATTGTTACGAACCCTGGTTTTAAATTCTTATGCATAATATTGTGGAAATGTGTAAAAACAGTTTTAATATGGTTTTTAGCATTATATGTACATTTAAAATAATTAAAATATAAAACAGAAGATTTTATAAACATTTTTGATCAAAATACTATTTGGGAGGTTGTCACCACTGTAAGCCAAAAAATAAACAGGAAAGTTATTTTTCCTCATAGATTTCTCCAGTGCTTTCTAGCCACATACTTATTTTAAAGCATTACTAAACTTCATTATGCTTTCAGTTTATATTTAAAGAAAAAGATTTGTGATTTGGGGACCAAGGAATCCACACATACACACATACACAACATACTTTCCAAACTTGTTAAGGAAAAATCCAATATCAACCCCAAATGTATTTGCTTGACATGAATCTTCTAAAATCTCATGGAGTTTAATTAAAATATGTTTTCAAATATAAATAAATTGAGACCAAAGTACGTTTTGTTCCAAAGAGAATGCATAAGTAGATGAATACTAAACATTATATAGAAACTATAAACTAATATTTAATATACATTACAAAAAATGATTTTTATATGTGATTTCTAGTCATCAATTTTCATAAACTGTCATCAGCTGACCATGGAAACAGGTTAAGCAGTACTGAAGAATATCTATACATCTATACTCAAAGAGGAAATCATTTCATATTTTTTCTGATTTTGCTCTGTTAAGGAAAATATGAATGTGCATTATATGCAAACACAAAATAAACATATTTACTAAAGATGTTTAATATTATTATTGTTACAGTGTATTTTTAAAGTTGATATCCTTGGATCAAATTTAAGAAATGTTTGACCTGTTCTCACATAAAATATTCAGCCTTCGGAAGATGGTTAATGCAACCGAATTTGCCAATGCAGCATGAGCAAAAGGTACATATACCACACATGCAGGACTCACTTTCCATTCTAATCTCACAAACTTTAATCAAGTTCTGGAATTAATGCCGCTGATATCTTAGATCATGCTTTCATTCACACTCAAGTGAATATTGGGAATACGTTTAAAAAATCGATCCAAGTTACAGACTTAATCTATACTTTTTTGAGATAAGAACTTTGAAAAATAAATTGCAATTTTAATTCAAATATAAACTCTAAGATCAGCACTTTGCAGCTGTCTGGTGGGACACATGCAAAGTCTCCTAGTAAAACATCTCTGAGTTCAACGGAGCCTATAGCAGGATTTTCAGGAGGACCACCATCCTCCCTGCTGTCTTGATAAAACCTTACTCCCCACCCCCAACATCCCTGGCCTTGCAGTTACAAACTGCTGAAGAGAACAATCCTAAAAAAGAAACTATCACTAGAACAGATGACCCACCTTCTCTCAGAGACTCTCAAATAGTTTTATTTTATATTTAATATCATATAGAAACTATAAACTAATATTTAATATACATTACAAAAACTGATTTTTATATGTGATTTCTAGTCATCAATTTCCATAAATTGTCATCAGCTGGCCATGGAAACAGGTTAAGCAGTACTGAAGAATATCTATACATCTATACTCAAAGAGGAAATCATTTCATATTTTTTCTGATTTTGCTCTGTTAAGGAAAATATGAGTGTGCATTAAATGCAATTACAAAATAAACATATTTACTAAAGATATTTAATATTATTATTGTTACAGTGTATTTTTAAAGTTGGTATCCTTGGATCAAATTTAAGAAATGTTTGACCTGTTGTCACATAAAATGTTCTCCCTTTCTGACGTCTACCATAACCTCCATAGACCCTCAATCATTCATCCTTTCTGGAATCACCTCCCCAAACTCTTCACTGTGCTCTAAGACAACCCCCAGGCAACGGACTGGACCAGTACAGGTCCATGGCCTAATGGCAACTGGGCCACACAGCAGGAGTTGAGCGGCGGGCAAGTGAGCAAAGTTTCATCTGCATTTGCAGCCGCTCCCCAGCACCTGCAGCGCCACCCCAGCTCCTTCTCAGATCATCAGACATTAGATTCTCATAGCAGCACCGGTCCCTGGTACCAAAATGGATGGGGACCGCTGCTCTAAGAAGCTGCAGATCTTTCATCAGCTAAATTGATATTCTAGCGATGTTTTCTATATGTTCCCCCTACCTTCATGTTCTAACAACCCTACCATCTGAAGGACACAGCTTCTTCAGTAGCTCTCTCAAGGGGTAACTATTTTTCTTTTTCGCCCTTCCCATGCTCTAGGGTTAAAGATAAAGCCAATTTCTTCTTTCATTCTTATTGACACTTCCCCACCATTTCTCTTTTCTCTGAAAAAAGAGGAGGGCATTTTGTTTTCCACAGCAAACCATTATATTTTCATATTCCATGCATTCCCACACTTTCCAAAATGGTTATTTTCACCTTTCTCCTCACTCCTCAAAATACCAATACTTCCCACTCTCTCCTCAAGTAAAGACTTCACTTCTAATTTCACTAAAAAAATAGAAACAATCCTACCATCTAATCTACCAAATGGACTGTGTCTATGCCCATGTCCCCGCCTCCCTCCGGAGACAACAGGTGAGCTTTCCTTGCTCCTAAAAGGTCCCTCCTCCTGGAATGAAGAATGTGTAACATATTTCCCACTCTCCTGATTTCTCTTCAACTGTTCATTTTCTACCTCCTTTGCTGGGTGCTTCTTTTCTTGCCCTCTAAAGGTTGGAAACCCTGAGTCCTTAGATATTTTTTTTTTTTAATCCCCATCTACATTTACTACATAGATTATCTTATCTAAGTCTATGATTGTACATAAAATATACAATAGCCACTCACCAATTGCAGCTACTGAGCACATGAAATGTGGCTAGATCAATTTCTAAAAATACACACTGGATTTTGGAAACTTAGTACAAAAGAATGTAAAATATCTCATTAATTTTTATATTGATGAAATGACATTTTAGATTTATCAGGTGAAATACAGCTATTATTTAAGTTGATTTTAGCTGTTTTGTTTGTTTGTTTGTTTAAATTGAATGTGGCTAGCAGAACAATATCCAGTGACAACCTTTGTGGCTTATACTATATTTCTATTGGACAATACCGATCTGTACATTAATAACTGCAGCCTTTCCTACAAGACCACTTTTATAACAGACTACCCCAATCAGACATTTTTATTTGTATGTATAGTAGGCACCTCAAAAACATTGTATCCAAATATCAGCTCTGGATTTGTGCCCATTCACAACTGCATCTCCCTTTCTTCTCTGTCTCAGAGAACGGCAATTCTCATCTTCCAGTTCATCAGGTCTAAAATTCAGAATCATCTTCCTTTCCCTCGTGCTCCATGCCAGATCTATCAGCAAGTACGGACAACTGGCCATCAAAATATTTTTAAGGGAGTATTTTAAGGAAGTGAGCTCTGGGGACAAGAATGAGTGGGGAAAATAAAATAAGGAAGGGAGAACTAGTGTAAGAATCCCTTGGGGGTTGGCCATCACTACATGAACTAGTTGTTCAACTGTTTGGGACCTTCTGAGAAGCATTTAGAATGTAAATGAGACCCTTCTACCCAGGTAAAGAGTGGAGGAGACATTTATTCATCACCTTTCATCTTCCCCTTCCAGTAGCTCAAGTGTGATGCTAAGCCTATTCCTCTGGGTGTCCCAAACCAGAAAGGAGTTGGGGGATGCCTGGAGCAAAAACAGCAGAAACTAAAGTAAAAAGTGAAGATTTCAGATAGAGTATGAAAGGTGTTTGCCACGTTGCTCAGGAAAGTAGACTGTGCATATCTCTTCCCAACTTCTGTAATAAATAAATGTTGGTTGGACAAATGCATGAACACAATTTCAGTATGACAATGATTCCCAACAGCAATTTTCACGCACCTTTCTCGGAAATGCCAGATCTCCATTTCCAAACTCCTAATGGTTATTATCTCCATCTACATGTGTACTTAACAGATCTAAATTCATTATTTTCCCCATCTCTTTCTCCATCTGCCTCAAATCTGCTTCTCCCTCACATTTATATCTCTACCTAATGATATCTGTTCAGTTTTTCAGTCTAAAAACATCAATATTGTTCTTTAGGAATTCTTTGATCAGCTAAATTGAGGATAACTTGGTTAAAGACTGTAGACCGATTTCTGCAGCATTTCTCAGAGCTTTTAATATATTAAAGCTCAATATAAATTAAGATATGAATGCATTTTTTCAAATTTATCTAACCAAAAACACTTTTGTCAAGATGAATCACTCAGGATCAGTGTTCTGAAGACAACACTTTGAGAAGTGCCACTGCAACATCCTTCCTCCACACTTCGGGTTCACCACTGCTCTGACTTAGGCCCCTGCCATCTCTTACGTGGACCATCTTTTTGCTGTAAAGACTCCCACTTATCTCTGCCGCCGTTCTCTCCATGGCCTCTGCTGCCAGTTTTACTTTTCTAACAGAAATATTTGGTCACACCTCACCCCTTTCCTCCCTCAGATTTAAAATCTCTGTAGGCTTTCCAGTTTACACATAAACACAAGTCCTAGGCCTCATGTTATATTTCCTTCGAAATCTAGCTACACTCATCCTCTCAACTTTGTCTTATCACACCTCTCCCTGCCCCCAAACCTATCACATTCTCTTGCACTTTTAATATTTTGCTGCTACTTATCAAAATGGCCTCCCTGGTTCCCACCCCACCTCTAACAAATGTCTCCTTAAAACCAGTTTCTAATAAGATCTCTTCTATGAAATTTTTGTTCTGCCACTTGGTGGGTTACTTCTCACAGTTTCTTAATGCTTTGGATTTAACCTCTAATACAGCCATCATCACGTTGTAAGATAAGAAACTACCCAGGTGTTTGTCCCCACCATTGCTCTCTGAGCAGTTTTAATCTTTGTTTCTCCAACTTCTAACATAGTGCCTGGCACAGAGCAGTCATTGAATGAAAAAAAAAAAAAATCAAATCAATATGTAACATAGCGATCAATAACAAGAGTATAAATGTCGATGAAGTTACAAAAGCTATAACAAGAAATGTTGTTTGATTTCAGCCATTAATCTCAGGAAAACAATACCACTTTGCTTAAATAGACCTCCTTGCTCTACCTTACCAAGTTCCAGATAGAGAATAATCCTTTACAACAATTTCTCTCAAAGGAAAACTCTATGGCTTCCAAAAATCCTTTTAGGGTTTTGGGGGAACACACTCAGAAATAGCTTGCCTACCCTACCTACCCTACCTACACTCAGGGCATGAACTTTTGATTAGTAACAGTGAACTAAACAGTCTCTGAGGACTTGTTCCAGAAGGAATATCACTCTTTTAGAAGACATGTCTAATCAATTTTGTTCTTTTAAATTCTTATTTCCCATTAAGATGATCTCTTCATTTTCCAGTGGCCCTAGAAGTCAGCAGCCCTTTCAATCATGTTCTTCTACCTTTCATTATCAAATTTTTAAATTTAGCGTTTTCTCTAAACAAGGAGATTCCATTACAAGCACACCAGACTCACACAGTTTTCCCTGTTTGTTTTCTGAACTTCTTTGCTCCATCTAAAACGTACCTTTTGCAAGTAGATCCGTTGATTCCTTGAATTTCTCTTTCACATTAAACATGTGTGGCTCCTTGAAAGAAGCTCGTTGTGGAGGCTCCTCAAAATGTTCACTTTTGGAACCATCTTTGGGGGAACAAATGCTTTTGTGTACTGTCTGAAGTTTTTGGATGACATCAAGTGTTTCTTTTTTTTTAATCTCCAAAGGTATGTATTTGCTAGTTTTTGGTTTTTGATGTTTATTTCTAAAAACATTTACAGAAGTACCTTGAACCTTGTTCTGTAAATAATACAAAAATAAATTTAATTAAATTTAATTGTCAGACTGTCAAATAAAATTATATCCACTAAATACATTTTACAAAGTACCTTACATCGTAAGACGTTTACCATAAAGCACAAAACAATACTCAAATAAAACAGATGCTATCCTATATAGTTCTTAAAAAGCCCTTCATAAGAATGAAGGTTACATTCCATTTCAAAAAATTTAAATTTTAAAATAGCAATTTTCTCATGTGTGATATTTCCAAATACAGCTTTAACGTATATCTCAAATTAGAAGTTTTTCAATAGATATACAAGAATTTAATTATTTTCAACTATATTTGAAGAATTTTCAAATGTTAATAAATGCTAACACCCCTAAAACTCTTTCTTTGTTGAACCACAAACAACTGCTCATGCATGGATTTAGGTTCTCAAAAAAAAAAAAGGATATTAATAATCAAATATGTATTTCAGATCATTTCAATCATTTAAAGGCTTCTTAATTCTGACTACTTTGAACAACAGAAATGTCATAGAGTTCCAGATCTCTGACAGGTAATTGTCCAAACAATTATACTTGTTCTAGCCTAGTCATTCTCTGGCCCATAGATAGAGCTATTTTTCCCTCCCCACTTTCCCCCTACCTCAAAAAAAAGTTTAGACATATTCAAATTGTTTGCAACTCAAGAGGCCAATAAGGAGGTTGTAGTGTGCTAATATCAGGTTTTGTCAAGCAACCAAAGATGAAACATTATGTTGTTATTAGATTAAATTCAAAAAGCAAGTCAAGATTCTAAAGCACATCTATCTAAATCTGAAGGCTGTGAAATTTTCTTCTCGTGTGTCTACTAGTAAAATCAATATAATTTTAATGTATTTTTTGGTTAGAGGAAAAAATTAGTTAAGCAATGTTAATAATGTTGATTATAGAATAAAAAAACCTGTAGCCAATCTCAGCATAGTGGGCCATTCAAAAGAAATATAGGCATAAAAATTATAACCCCCTTTTTTCCCTCAGTAAGCATTGAAAAATATTTAAAATCTTCATTTAAAATTCTGGGGGTTTCCCCCCCCAAAGGGAATAGGATAGTGTGGCACACAGTAAACCATCCTAAGATTCCCTTCTCTTACCTGTCACCTCCAAGTCTCATTTGTCACAATAATCGTTGCTACCCCAAATTCCCCATCTCCTCTGTAGATGCTATTCTCCAAAATTTCATCCCCTGGTGGCATTCCTCTTTCCCTCCTTTTCCTTTTCACTCCTTCTGCTCGCACCTTCGAACTCTGTGCCATTCAGCAAATATTTATTGAGCCAGGCACAATGGTTGTTGCCAAAGACACAACATTCCAAAAAGACAGTTTCTGCCCTCCAAGAGCTATGAGACTGGGAAAACAGTTCTAATGCAAAGCGATGCGAAAGAAGATATAGGTGAGCATGTCATGCTGGGGGCAGAGAGGAGACATCTCGCAGCACATTTTCTACTTTAGCTTTGCCTAATAGTGTTTAAAGAAGGATATTCACTTGAGATATTTAATCCAAATATTCCTGCTATCATTAATCAAAAGAAAACATTAAAATTTGGATTAAGTGTGGAAATTAAATATATGTATCATTAAATAATCTGTATAGCAGAAAAATCTTATTTTTAAATGCAATCTGAAATCAATTGTTATAGCTAGTAAGGATTTTATTTTCTCTCTATTCTATTTAAAATCTATTAGGGTTCATGCAATCTTTTGGAACAATCATTGTAGTATGTAAAAATAGTTATTAGTTTACTGAAAAAATAGATAAATGAAAGCATTAACCTCGTTTATCTTCTCATAATGTTGGGCAATGAGAGTTTTTGCTTCTTGAAAAAAATCTTGCTTGGTGGTCTCTAATATAGGATCTAAAAGAAAAAAAGAAATTTTTTTTATGTGGTTAATGTACTTTCTTAATTAAAACTGTTAAAACTATGCAATTAAAATTTGAGGGCAGTTATTAAACTTGCAGGACATTATAAAAGTGAATTTTATAAGTGCACATAATAAATGAATCCAAAATAAATTAATGCAATGCTCCTTTAATGTAATACTTTGCTTCATAAAACATCATCTTACAATGGTCAGAGTGATAGATTATCCTAAATTGTTAAAGTCCGGGGACACCAAAGAAAACACACAAAATCGAAATCTCTGAAAGTGCTTTAAATGTTACTGTGCAGAAGACACAACAATGTGATATGGGCACAAAATTATTAACAAATCTATCTGTGTTGTCTATACTTGATGACTAATCTATATGGCTGCACATTTCTTTAAGAATTATTTATCTTATAACTTGTTTATAACTAAGATAAAACTCAATAGGTTTATTAAATAGAAATAGCATTCCGATTCCTACTTAACAAAAATATACAAACCTACAAATTAGTAATATAATATCTCATTTATGTTTTCCTAAGACTCTTACTCTTTTAATCCAGAGCTATGTACAGAATTCTATAGCACATACATAAAATACATCATCCTCATGTAGTCTTGTCTAGGATTTCCTCTTTATGTATTTCCTTTATTAGTAGCTGATTCTGACATTTATAAGTGTTTTTTGGCTTTCTCCTCTTAACTTGGACTCAGTAAAACTAAAATATATAACCTATTTAAATTAGCTTTTTATTCTGGCCAGTGTGCTCCCCATTTCTATAACTCTATCTTCTTTAGTACTCTTAGGATCAAGATTTTCTCTCCTTTTCACCCACTCAAATTTTAAGCAATTTAAAACTCCATCTTCCCAAGAATCAAATCCATAATGACCATCCATTTGGGTGCTATAACAAAATACCACGGACTGGGTAGCTTATAAACAACAAGAATTTATTTCTCACAATTCTTAAGTCTGGAAGTCTGAGATCAGGGTGTCAGCATAATCAGGTGAGGTCCTTCTCCTGGGTTACAGACTTTAGTTGTACCTTGATGTGGTAGAAGGGATTAGGGAGCTTTGCAGGACCTCTTTTATAAGAGCACTAATCCTATCATTAGGGCTCCACCCTCATGACCTAACCACCTCTCAAAGGCCCCCACCTCCTAATGTCGTTATTGCTTTTAAGGGTTAGGATTTCAACATACAAATTATGGAGGAACACAAACATTTAGACCATAGCAGATACCACCACGTACCCATCATAATAGCTACAATTAAAAAGACTAATAATGGGCATCATTGGTGAGGCTGTGGAGCTACCGGGAACCTTGATGTATTGTTAGTGGAAATGTAAAATAGGATAATCAGTTTGGAAAAGAGAGGTAGCATTCTTATAAAAGTAAATATACACTAAGTATCCTGTAACCCAGCTATTCCACTATTCCACTCCTGGATATTTACCAAAAAGAATGAAACATATATTTATAAAAGACTTGTACAAGAATATTCATAGCAATTTTACTCATAAGAGTTTCAAATTGGAAACAGCCCAGATGCGTATCAACAAGGGAATGGTTAAAAAAAACTTCAGTATAGCATTTATACAATGCAATACTACTTGGCGACGAAAAAAAAAAGCTAAATGTTTACATGCACAACGTGGATGATTCTCAAAAGCATTATGTCAAACATTCTTACACAAAAATTCACATACTGTATGGTTCCACTTATATCAAGTTCTAGAGCAAACAAAGGTAATACATGGGACAAAAATAATAATAAAACAGCAGCGATTCTTTTTTGCTGAGAGATGGCATAGACTGACTAAGAAGAGACAAGAAGATAATTTCTAGGGTGATGATAATGTTCTATAACTTGGTATGCAGTGGATTGCACAGGTATATATAATTATCACAAATCCACAAATGTACACCTAATATTTATGCATTCCATTGTAGTACTTTTTACATCAAAAGAAGAAAAACTACAAATGCTGAACTCTGACTACTGATATTCATGTTGCTTAATGGATGAATATGAGATAAATTAAGTATAGCAAAATATTAATGGTAAAAACTGGGTAGTAGGTGTTTGGGTATTGATGAATTTTTTCAAGCTTGTTGTATGTTTGGAAATTTCAAAATAAAATATAGGAGAAAACTCTCTCTTTCTCTTCATTCCTTCACAAAATGTCTGCTTGCTTTTTACCCTATAGACTTGTGAGCCCAGGTAGCTGTTACTTTGGGGCAATGATGTCTTAAGGAATGAAGTCTGGGGGAGACAGTAGCAATAAAGGAGAGGACCATTGGACTCTAGCCCACCTTAAAAGTTCTTGGTTAGGGGAGGAAGCATCTACTAAAGGTATGCCATCACTGGACATTGGAACTGTTCCTCTGCAGTTATTCTAGAAATAACAACATCTCTTGTTCTCCAGCATCATCCTTCCACACTTAGCTGTGGGAAGGGCCGTAACTCATTACCAAACTCCAATCTCCCTGTCCTCCCATATTTGCCACAGTATCTCCCTACAGTGAGGGCTGTCCCATATTTCTAGGGATACCACTTGGTGGCTTTTTCTTCTTTCCAGTAAAAAATCATTGTCAAGACTTGATGCACATGCTTCCAGAGAAGCATACATATTCTTTGCACAGATTGGAGCACAGTCACTTGTGAATCATAAAGAAGTTCCTATAAATTTCACTACTTAGAGCTATTAAATGCACTGTCCTCACATGGAAGAGACAGAAGTTCAGGGTTTAAAATTGTCTGTTTCGTCAAGTTTCGACTAAAATCTAAATCTGCCGTGTGGAGTCACTAACCAGACCACTGACTTCCTAGAGAAAAGTTCCTGAGCTATTCCACAGTGTGACTCCACAACTTATCTTTGTTTTCCTCCTTTCTCTTGACTAATCAAATGTCTTTTATAATGACTTATAATCGTTATAATCTTATAATCATTAGACACATGGCAATCAATATAATTGATTAGTATATGAAATGATTGTTACTGGTTTTTGATAAAAATGTAGCTTTATAAAAAATCACCCCATCTTCATTCCAGACAAGACCTTAGAGATGATCCAACCTTTATTTACAGCAGAGCTCTGAGTTGCAGAGAGCCCAAGGGCCTTCTAAAATCACACAGCCATGCTGGGAGACAGCACAAATGATGGACTCCTGAATCACTTACTGCTTTTTTCTGAACATCTGCTTCTTTTCCTGATGCCATGTACTCCCTGTAAATACTGGATACTCCTCTGTTTGGTTGATTACCCTAGTGAATTACTCGTATTTCATCGACATTTTCTGCTATGGACTGAATATATGTTACCCTAAAATTCGTATGTTGAAACCTAATGCCCAAAGTGATATTATTGGGGGGAGGGGGGGGGCTTTGGGAGGTGATTAGGTCATGATTGGAATTAGTGACCTTATAAAAGAGACCCCAGAAACCTAACCTAAGTGGTCCCTTCCACTAATGTGAGCCTACTGTGAGAAGAACCCATTAATAAGGATTCAGGGCTTCACCAGACACCAAATATCAGAATGGCTGCCATGACCTTTAATTTCCAAGCCTCCAGAATTGTGAGAATTAAATTTCTGTTGTTTACAAACCATCCAGATTACACTTTGATAGTCACCTGAAAGGACTAAGGAAGGTACTTTCATTTCAAGCCAGCAATCCCACACTCTAGGTATAATTTAATATGCTAATGAAGCCGTTCTCATTTTCCACTCCATAACTAAAAATTACCTTTGACAGAGGATCTAAATTTCTGAGATAGCATATTCTTCCTAGCTGGACTCTTGTTGATCAGTATATCTGATTTCCCCCATCCCCAAAAGCCATTTGTCACCTGTGAACTGTGAAGGAGCTACTATACACTCTGACAGTACTGTCTTCTTGGGGCCTGTAAGTATATTCCAACATGTGTACAGTGAACCCACAGACTCAGGTCACAGTGTTCCTGAATAAATCAAGGCCTGGAATTATATTAAAGGGGTAAAGAAAGGCAGCCACCACTAGAAGAGAACAATCACACATGATCCTGAAATGGCTCCACTGAAGGCATGTTGACATATTGACTCCCAGACAGCAGACCTGAGCACTCATTGTCCTTGCAGGTGCTGAGGCAGCCATTCTGATATTCTCCTATAACTAAAAATCAGCCTTGGAACAAAAGAGTTAAATTCTTCAAGTAGCACATATTAATTCATATCTCAATGCCTTAGCAAAGACAAAGCTAGAGTCTATTCTTTATTTTTATAATTTCGAAGAATATATATACATATATATATTTCAAGAAATGAGTCTAAAATGACAAGAAATTAAACAACTTTGACATTAAGATTGCATCTATTTAATAATCTTTGAGGCTTCTGTTTCTTTGTTTGCAACAGGTTAAGCATATAAGCATGCAGCTTTTATACATTTAAGTTCACCTTATAATTTCAATTATGAAGAGGAAATTGTCAAGGTCTGTTCTTTCTCTGTTAAAAAAACAATAATTAAGACTTTGTTTTATTTGCAAATATGGTATCTATAGCCTATAGAGTGACTTTTAAGAACTCTCATTTCTAAGTTACACTGTTTTGGTCTTGAATTCCAATTTGTTTATGAGTCGTATTTTATTGTCATAAGCCTTTATTTATTTGTAAAATGAGGATAATAATAATAACCTATCTCACACAGAGGTGTTGTAAGGATGGAATCAAACTTGTTTATAAAGCACAACACCTATCACATAATAAACTTTTAATAAATGTGAGCAATTATTATTACTATGGATATTATTTATGACTATCATTGGGTTAACAGTGTTTATATAATTGATTCATTAGTCAATCCTCATTTCTTCAATAGCACAAAGATAAATTTCAACTGCCTAAATTAGTTTAAATGAATCTGGTCTTATTATAGTTCTTTTTATCAGAAATGAATTAATTAATAGGTTTGCAAGTAATAAAATCTCTTCAAATCTGGAGTTCTTTCAAATTATTAACTCCCCCAAAATCAATAAAATATAATTATAAGCAATAACAAATATTCTATAATAGTTTATGAAAAGGTTGAAATAGTCATATTAAATTTATCTAAAACATGAGTGCAACTATTAGCATTTGGAGGGGGGAATGAAAATGAATTTCTAATGCCAAATAATTTCACTAGCCTATAACATTTTATTATATTTTGTATATTTTTTAAAAACTCTATCTTCACATATCATTGTTTTGATGTTATTATATTTGATATTTAATAAAACTTGAGATTTCTCTGAGTGCTTTAGAAATTTTATATAACTGCTCTAATAAACCTCTAAACTGAAGACACCAGAAGATGATCTAATTATGGAAACTGTGACAGGAAATGAGCCATTGGCCATCTCTTGACTGGAACCACTGAGCAAGTCTTTAATGTATCTAAAAAGTCCTAGGGGCTAACAAACATTTTTTGTTTGTTTGTTTGTTTGTTTTTATAATCATAACAAAAATAACTGGCCTTACTCAGAGTGTTTCAATCCTTCCTACAAACAGACTACATTCTTCAGAGACTTGACAAAAATGTACCAAGATGATATCCTGAACAAAGATCTATGGCCACACAGCTAAGGCCATTCTTGTCCATATAAATTAGAGTAAGTGCCTAACTGACTGCTTGCTTGATTTCACAGGTGTCAGAAGAGCCCTCCCTCAAAACTCAATGACACAGTTCAGTGTGTGTTCATTAAGCATCTACTAAGTCCCAGATGCTGTTTTGGTGCTAAATGTGCTGAAATAAATAAAACACTCAGTATTCTTGTCTTCCCGTTGCTTAGAGCTTAGTGCCAGGAAGGAAAAAAAAAAAAAAACCCATAAACAAATGCCATGATATTCGGTAAGATTCCTGCTGTGACAGAGGCCAAAATAAATCACCAACACCCTCTACTGCCAACTCACTGATGTATGAATTTCCTGTCTAAGATATAAGGCTTCATACTGTATTATTAGAGATAAGATTTGAAACAGAAATATCCCCAGAGAAATAACATAGTGAATTGAATCCAGACTAACACAGTGGTTTAAAAATTGGGCATCATCAATTCCCCTTGCCTTGGGGGCACTTCCTTCTTTCAATCAGAGCAGCTCAGACCTTATCTGATTTCCACATTTGAGGTCTTCCTAAGTGTTATTTTGTAGGAAAAATTCCTTGGCTAAAAATAACACACACACACACACACACACACACACACACACACACACTCAAACAAGTTAAAAGCAAATAAGCAAAGATTTGCATATTAGTGCTTATGCAGAAAAATTTAAAAGCAGGTTCAGATGAAGGGAAGGGTTAAGGAGACTGGGAAGGCTGAGAGGGAAGAAGCAGGAGAGGGAAGCTGGAACTAAGATCATTGTGGGAGTGGGAAAGAGAATGGAAAGCTCTTTGAACAAAAACCTCAAATAAAATAGTTTATGTTCAATTGCATTACATGTCAGCGAAGAAAACAATTTATTTCTAATTTCTTTTCAAAGAGAAAGAAACAAGCAAACTTTAAATTTCAAGCGGTATATTCCTATCATCTACTAAAATCTAAACTCAACATTTTTTTTCCACAACACATTCTGCGTTAAGACCCAACTCTTCACTTCCAACTTAAAGGCATTCTGTTGACTGGTCTCTTATAGACACACTTTTCCTCACTTCCCCATTGGTCCTCTTTAGCAAAATATTTTGTCCTCTTTGCAACGATAAATGATGAATGGGTTTCCTACATATCTCAAGGACATTTTACAGTATACTCCTCCCAAAATCTCTCTATGTTAATATTTCTCAGACTGGGCCTAGGTTTCTAAAGGAGAAATAGGGGAATTCCAGGCTCATAGTATCAAGACTTCAGAGATAATTTAAGTAATTATGGGCATAATCCAAAGGCAAAATGAAACTAGAGAACGTTCCTTCTTCACTTTACAGATCTTCTTCCCTTTCTACCCTCTCCATCTGAAAAAAATTAAAGTGACCCACGCAGTGCTCTATTAGTAGTCCTGGACAAAAGTCAGATAGTCTGTACCTTGAACTGCCTGGGGTCGCAAGAGCTAAGGGGAGGCAGCACAACAGGAAATCTTAATAACTCCAGCTCTTCATGAAATACTATGTTTCTCAATCATGCTGCCTAAGTCTAAATTTAAGATTACCTGTACTATTGGCAAGTCTGGATGAGCTCTAAAAGAAATATAAAGTGAACTTCATATACAAAATTTTCTAGTAGTCATATTTTAAAAGTGAAAAAAGGTGAAATTAATTTCAATAACATAACGATAGCCACGGAATACTTTATTTAAACAAAATATATCCAAGTATCATTTCAATATTAATATTAAAAATTAATGAGATATTTTGCATTTTTTTTGTTCTGTCTTCAAAAATCTTCTATGTATTTTGTACTCATAGACATCTCAATTAAGATGTTAAATTTTTATCAGAAATAATTGGTTGGTATTTTATAAAATGTCCACCTGAAAAAATAGATTCGCATACCCAAGTTGCTCCAAACATGTTTAAAAGTTTTCTAATAACTAAATTATCCATTTTTATATTGAAATTTAAATACATTAAAATTAGAGATTCAGTTCCTTAGTTTCATTAGCCACATTTTGAGCACTGAATCACCATAAACGGCTGGTGGATACCATATTGGACGGCACAGTAAGTTAAAAGTTGGTGTAGATCTCTCTGAAGTTGGTTATATTTAAATAAAAGGAATGAGATAAATTCTGACAAGGTATGCCAATAAATTTAATGCTCTGAGGATGAATAATTAAGAGAAAAGTCTCTTTCTGCCCGCTGAAGCGTTGTGCATTGTGCATTAAGTTGCTGGCTGGTGCAGATACTCACATTCTGCTTTATCGGGCATCGCCTCAGCAGCGGCAATGATGCGCGGTTAGGCTGATCTTCTATGTTGAAGGCTTGGCTCCAAATCCCTAAACATAATTATATTAATTCAGTTATTATTTATTTTCAGCTATTTCTTTAACACATTCATATAGAAATAAGATGAATGATTAACACTTTTTTATACATCGCTCCTCCACTCTAAAACCTTCAATGTCTTCCCTCCAAAAAACTAAAAAAACTGTAATGACAACTAGCACTCGCTAGGTCTGTGTGTTTTAACAAGTACTTGTATAAATATTATCTTACTGGTTCCAAACAACTGGACAGAAATTATCGCCCCACCTTTGGCAGGTGTGGAAACTGAACCTTGAGGAAGTGAAATAACTTGTTAAGGTAACCAATTTAGTGGCACGTACAGAACTCAGATTCAGATCTTTGGGCCCAAGTCCCCACACAGGCCCTTCTGATTTCAGTTTCCCCACTAATATCCAACTCATACCTGGCACCTACCTCACACATTGATATCGTTTATTCTGGCCATCTACTCAGAGTGCCCTGTTCTCACATCTATGTTTATTAATATCTTATTTGTCCTAAAAGCATAGGTTCAAATCCTACCTCCTCAGTTTTTTGCTAAGTAATTTGTTCCTACCTTAAATACAGTAGTTATTTCGTCCATGCTTCTCACTTGAAACTTATATGCTTCTGCATAAAAAAAACTAAAAGATGGAGTGATAGATATAAGTAGAAGTCCTACATTCCCAATTAGACTCCAAGTACCTTGAAAACCAAACTATATACCAGTGGTTCCTAACCCTGGATGACTATGGGAATTGCCGCGGTGGGGGAATTAGAGTGGGAACTAGGCATCTACATTTTTTTAAGTTTCCCCAAATACTTAAATGTTTCGATAGAGAAGTGAACCCCTGCCTTTTATCTCGAACTTCATGATTCCCAGCTCAGTGCATTGCATTTTGGAGGTGCTTGACAAAGGGCTGATTAACAGGTTGGTTGAGCTGAGCTCTTCTTCCCCATTTGACATTGTGATTACATCCAGCTGTACCAATGCACACTACTGTGTGGTCACGCAGCTTTATGACTGGAAATGGAATATTAAATGATATTCAAAGCCCCCATGGAGCCTCTTATTCAAACACTCTAAGTATAATTGTTTGATTAGCTGACTAGACCATCACACTGTGGTATTCAAGATCTGTTAAAAATTTTGAGGATTATTTAAGTAAATTCACAAGCCAGCTTTGCACTATGAAAGTCATGAGTCTGTAGCCATACACTCTTAAATAAAAGGCTATAACACTTATCCTAGGTCTTCATCCAGAGAAGGGGAAAACTACTGCAGTTACAATTTTAAAATAACAAATCTGAAACATTTAAAAATGATTAATTCTCAAATTGTCAGCTTTATTCCATTTAAATGGAAAGAAGACAGTAATTAAGCCAGACCAGAAGATAAGTTCTGATTGTTAATTGCTAAGGGAGGTGCAGTATTTTAATTTATCCTAGGTCATTTGTAGAACTAGGCAGATGAGATACATATTCTATGCTCTTTCCATTTAAATGTAAGAAAATAAATAAATAAAGATGTTGTGTGCTCCATCATTTTCTTTAATCTCCATAAAAAAAATGGACTCTTCTCTGAGCTACTTGGCTCCTCCACCTTAATTCAGTCTGCCAGGAGTATCAGGCTGCATTAAACTGGCTGGCAAACAAGACATTCCACTGTCCTTTTAATACAGAAAACTAGCCAAGTATCCTATGGGGTACTGGCATGGTAATGCCCCTGCAAAGCGGAGGTGATGGGGACGATTCTGAGACAGGAACTGGGGGTGGAAGAAGGCCCTGGAGGATGGAATTGCTCAGAGATGAGCACTCTGACACAAAATATCAGCAGATAGGGTCCTTCTCCACTTTAAGTCCCCAGCAGACAGTTATAGATGCTGAGTCCCTCCTGGTGCATCTATCAATTGACAAGGGTATATATGGTCTCTGAATTGTATAAGGAGCATACCATATTATTTTGGAAGAAAAAAAACAAAAGCATAAGACAATTTTTCAATAAAACGCAAACAACTACATATGAGATGTCATAAGAAAGTCTGTGAGCTTTGTGAAGTAAGTGGCAGAAACCCATGAGTTCAAATAAAGAAGAGATTACTGAGGGCTGATCAAATGACCTAGAAAAGGGTTCAGGAGAGACTGATGTATATGTACCTGGAATGGTGGGTGCCATAGTAACAGTGAAATTTCCAATAACTGGTTCAGCACGGGCATCAACCAGTTAGAACTGGATGCTGGCCAGCACACCCCTTTAGTATTGAATATCAGTCCTGAATGGGTCAGATCGACTGATTTAAGAGGAACAGAGAAGCAGGCAGGCGAGAGAAGCGAATGCAAGGCGGTGAGAACACATGGGATGTGAGAGACAGCAAGCAGTGGCTCTCCTGGATTCAAACGGAGGAGTGGATTTTACACTGCAAAAACCACTAAAAGGTTCTGAAAAGGGCACTGACTGATATAACCAGTGCCTGGAATGTAACTAGCATAGAGGCAAGGACTTTGGTTTTTTGTATTCTCAGAGCCTAGCATGGGAAGTATTTCAAAAAAAAAATCTGTGGAATGAGTAATTATGGCAATAGCATCTGGGCAGGGATGCCCTACCTTCCCATGTCTCCATGGGCACATTTGCGAAAAAGTTCTTTCACCTTGTCTCCTTCGATAGATGCACTTTAAGGCTCTTGTAAATCAGGTTACAGGAATGCTAAGGATTTCTAATTCTGTTTCTATACAAATAAAAGGGAAACAAAAGTGGTAACAGTATTCTCCTACTTTATCTCCTTAGCTTGTCCTTCCTAAGGCAGGTGACTGATAAGACTATCATGGTCTCCTACATAATTTAGCATCCTGGCGAGAAATAACTGTCCTATGCTGTTGAGCAGGACTTAGGGAAACAGGTCATAGTCCAGGGACCTAGACAAAGAATTAAGCAGTTTATATAAGAGAGAATGAGAGAAAATTTTCATTTTTCTACCCCAATTTTTTTACCCACTGTACATTCACCCAAATCCTCCTAACTTTCAGTCACACAGTAACCTCCTCACCGTATACTGTATTAAAAACTTTACCTATATCCACCAAGTTGCTCAAGCCATAAGTTTTTGAATCCATCTGTATTGTTACCTGCCAAATCCAATCCAAGAAGTTTTATACACTTTAACTTCAAAATACATCTGCTCCTTCTCATCTTGTCTCTCCTAGCCATACTCATTTCATTCATGGAATGCTGAAATAGTCTGCTAACTGCTCTCTTGGTTTCTGCTCTTACTCTGTTCTGTTTTATTCTCTGTACAGCAGAAGGAGTCATCTTGTTAAATGTGAATCAGATAATATAATTTCTCTTCCATGACTTCCAACTGCATTTAGAATAAAACTTAGCCTCTCGTCCTGGGCTCTACTCTCTCCCACAACTGAGTGCAAATGGATGAAAGTAGAGGGCTTGTGCGTCTCGGCTCCACCCAGAACTGAGCCAAGGTGCTTGCTTTGACTTCTCGTCATCTTAGTGTCCTCATTTATAAAATAAAATTGTTGAGCAAAAAGACCTCAAAGACCCCATCAGTTTCTAAAACTCTATTATTCCATTGAGTTTGGATGAAATGCTAACTGGCTCTAAATCGCAAAAGTCAACTGCATGCATGGTTAAGAGTTCTTGCCTCTTTCCTGTTCCTTTCTACTCTCCACCAAGGAGGAGAATATCCTAACCCTGACTTCTTCCAGTTATGTTCCTAGTTACAACGCTCCTTATGTGATTCTCAATCCTTAGCCACCAGGGCCTCCCTCTCAGGATTTGTCCTTGTGCTATTTCCATTCTCTGATAAGTGTGAGTTCTCTTCCATTTTTTCTCCTCTAAGTCAACAAGTACCTTTAAGTCATTTTCCAGATTTGCTTCCTGACTAATTTCTCTCTGTCAAGTCTCTTGTCACTCTGGCCATAGCAGATATGCTGGCACTAAACGATAAGAATGAGAAGAGAAAAGGTAGAGCAGGTAAAGAAAACAAGACAGAGCAAGTCCTAACTAGGTCCAATATAACAGGGCCAAAATTAGGCATCTATTAATTGCTACAAAGGTATACCAGATGACAGAGGAATAAAATATTTAAAACTGCATATAATTAAAATTGTAAATCAAATTAGTCAGAGGGCCATAAAAGAGTTGGAAAGAAGATCGTCCATGAATTCATGAGCATCAGTATCAGGTAAGCTGGGACCCTGTGGCCATGTGCAACACGGCAAGCAAATGCAGCAGCACTCCTCTCCTGATGCAAGAACCTCCCTCTGATTCTCTAATTAACTTGTGTTGATACATTCCTCAGAGCTGGGAAGTGGGAAGGAAAGAACATAATTGAATCATTAGGCTATTCCTCCAGCAGACACAAACATCGGAGTCTCAGAGCACCATGGAGAGCGTTAACTTGGATATCAGTCCTGATTCTGCCATTGCCGAAGCGTGTGACCTGGGCCAAACCACTTAACCTCATTGAATCCCACCTCCTCATCTTCAAGTGAAGGATTTTAGAAGGACAAACAATTTTTTAAAAAGAAGCTTCTGTTATGTTTAAAGGAATTCTTTCTCAGAGCTCGATGAGAACAACAGATGAAGCCTGGCTGTTCCCTGAACCATTATGCCATGCCCATCCACCCCAACCCCAACACTCCAGGCTCAGAGAAGCCCAGTTCATATTCTCACAGTCGCTCTCTGGATGTAAAATTCTACTATTTCATAAAATAAATGTTATATTCTATTTCCTTGTGGATTTGCATGGACACTAATACTAATGAAGAGATCCCAAATATCCCTTGTGTTACATTTAAATCACAAAAGAAAGCTGTTAATTTTATTTCGGTTCTCAGGCCATTAAAAAAAAAGATGCTAAACTGAGAAGACTCTCACATTATACTTCCAAATTCTTTCAAATACTTTTTAGCTAACCTATACTGATTTTTTTTTCACCTTTGTCTCAATGTGTAAAAGAAAACTGGTCCTTCTGAGAAATATTCAATTAGCAATGGGGTTTTTCTGTGATCTTTGTTGTAGAGATATATGAACTAGGACTTGGCAATATGTGAACATGTGCATTGAAGGCCACTGAGAACCAACGGTTATCAATGAGAGATGACAGGCTGGTGTTGGTGAGATGAGACTATCACTCCACAGTGGTTAAATGGAGTAACTTGGGGGGAAAGGAAAGCAATCCATGTCACATGGAGCCAGATCTCAGTAAAGATATCACCTACTAGAGAGCACTGAAATACTGATTTTAGTCTCTATATTTTCTAAAATTACAAGTACAAACATAACATATACAATATGAATAACTTCTACAAATCCATGAAAAATAAAAGTAGGCAAATAATTTCAATAGACACTTTGCAAAGGGGATTTCCAGATGACAAATCAGCCTGTGAAAGGACACTCAAATATCTATCATTGGTCATCAAGAAAACAAAACCACAACCACCACAGACCCAAACAAATGGCTTTAACATAATACTAAGTGCTGATGAGGATTTAGAGCTACTGAAACATTCATACACTGCCCGCTGGAGCGTACACTGGTAATCCTTGGGAAACTATTTGGCAGTCTTGTCAAAAACTAAAGCTATACCTATGACCCAACCCTTCCACTCCCAACAAACAGACACTTTATAATACATACTGAAATACACACACAAGAATGATTATAGCAGCACTATTTTGCAACAGCTAAAAACTAGAAGCAACCCAAGTACTTACTGACAATAGGATAAATCAATACATAGCAGTTTCACATCAGTGAGAATGAACCGTTATAAAAAAAAAAAAAGACATAACTGATTCTCTCATATACACAATCTTGAGAGAAAGAAGCCAGCATTAAGAAGACATACTGTATGCTTTTATTGATATAAGATTCAAAAACAGACAAACGCATTAATGGCAATAGAAAACAAGGTAATGGTGACCTTTGGGGAAGGGATCAGTGTCTGAGAGGGGCACAAGGAAAGGCTCGCAGTATTTCGGTAATGTTCTAATTCTTTTTTGGATGATGGTTAAACAGGCATGTTCACTCTGAATATTCAGAAAGCTGTACACTTGTGAGTTATTCAACTTTCTAGTTCTCTGTAATACATTTATTTATTTATATTTAACAATAAATTTTAATTTTTAATTGTTAGTTTTCAAAGTAACAAAATCTAAAAATACTACCCTCATAATTACAGTTTCATTTCTGTTTTTTTTTTTTTTTCACTGTTCCTCAAAAGAAACATGAAGCACAGAGTTTTGCTAAGTCTAACAATATCTGTGCTAGATCGCAAGCCCCACTAGGGAAGGAACTCATTTTTTAAATTTCTTTTATGTCTTCCATAAGACTGAGCACATGGCTAGCCAAGCAATTAGTACCCCATAAAAAGCATGTGATTTGAATTCCTGCAAGGAAGTCCTGAATTAATACAATCTGCTTAGTTTTCACAGAGTTCCTAATATTTATTTAGAAATCTCGTTACTACTAAATTTTCCATGTAACTTGTCATTTTTTCAGTGTGGCTAATGAACTTTGCTCATTTAATTTTGTGCACCTAGTTATCTTGATAGAAAAACCATAATTATCCAAATGAGAAAAGGAGCTAATTACTTTGGCCCAAAAGCGGTGGTAATCACACACGTGCACACAAACACACACACACGCACACACACGCAAACACAGTTTCAGAAAAACCACATTTTTCTAGTCTATTTCTATTTTTATTCCACATTTTTCTCACCTCAAATACCCCTTCAGCTTTTGAATTCAATCATAAGATGCTGATAGAAAAGGGAAGCAATGGAAGTAATAGCAAGAATGAGGCTTTTCGTGAATAAAATGTTAAAAATATTTAAATATCATAAATTTATCTTGGGGAAATTTTGGCTAGAAACATATTAGTTAGAACACATGTGTCTAAGAACAAAAAAGGCAATAGGGGCTTATTTCTTAAGCACTCTATTAAATTAGAAATACTCTCAAAATATCTTATGGAGATTCCCATATCAATACACGGAGTTATATCTTCAATGATAATTGTGGCATGTTGTGACTCTGTTTTTCTTGTGATTTTTCACAGATTAAAACAATGTTGTTATAAAAGCACATTCAGCTATTAATCACACATGCCTTAAATAGAAGCTATTAACATTTATAAATAACAATAGAGTGAAAACTTGATTTATAAAGCAGTTCCTGCTGAGATGTTTGAGATATTATATAAACAGTTAAAGACAACAATGAAATACCATAAAGTTAATTACCACACAGTTAATAAAACAAATTAAAGGCCAAAATTGTTACTGTTGCAATGGAATTTTGCTGTGCTCAGAAATACTAATTGATATTAAAGAACTAGATCTAGGAATTTGAGCAAAATCATGAAATATTGTATATCCTGGCATCTATTTTAAGATTTCTCATTTCTGAATGACCTTGTAAAAACTAGCTAATATTTATAGGCTATGAAATTGTTTTTGAAAGTTTATAATTAAGAAAAAGTTTCAAATAATATAATTTTTTTAATTAAAATTAGAAATAATCACAGAAATTGTTTCCTTGTTAGCCCCTCATTTTGCAGATGAGGAAACAGCAACATGGATGGGATGTAAGTGATTTGTTCAACTCAGCACTGGGTCTGTGTATGAACTGGAACCAGACTAAGGTCTCCTGACTCCTAATAAAGCATAATTTCCTCTGACAAAGTGCCTTTCAGGAAACAGTATTTCCCCTCCATGAAATCTTTCATGCTTTTACCTTCTACCTCCTCTCTGAATTAGTCCTTTTTTTCCTCATGTGTTCTAATGGAGACAAATTAAAATCATGGCAAAAAGCAGTGGGAAACCTCATGCGGGCCTGGGTTTGAGCCCAAGCTTCTCCACTCCCTAGCCATTGATCTTAGGATTTAGGGAATCAATTGGTCTCAGTTCACCTGCTTTTAAAACTGAAGATCCTGACTTCCTGCAGCCACCTCAGTCCCCGACAAATTAGGACAGCTTAAGCTTGGGCAATTTTGTCTGTAAGATATGGATAATAATCATCCTTACACCTCGTAGTGCTGCTCCTCCAAGACCGATAGAATGAATGTATAAAAACACTTAGCATAGTGCTTAAGCCTCACCTAGAGTAAGCATTCATTGCCATATTTGTCACTTCCTTCTGGGTCTCTTTCCATGTTGGAGATTTGAAAGTTCTTTAAAGCAGATGTGACATGAAAAGTTGAGAGAGAATGAGTTTTCTTAGAAACGGGGCAAGTGGCAGACTTGAAGAGGGTGGAAACACCATAGAAAGAAAGAATATTGACACACAGATAAACATAATCGAACGAGAAATGAGGGAATTCCAGGGCCATAACTTATATGGAAGGAGTCAGTAATAAATTATACTTTTGAGTCTACAAATATACGTGGATTCTTTTTACTGTATGTAAAGTAAAAAGAGGAAGTAAGAGTAAGGAATAATAGATATAATATCTTGTCCACTATGTGAGATAACTTTAGAAACATGGAGAATCCTCAAAATAACTCAAAATGTCTACAATTACCACATCATTGATGCGTGCAGTACCACATCTAGCACTCATATATTTCTGGGGGGGGGGGGGGAATCCCTGAAAGGAATAATACATTGAACAACAAACAACAAAGCAACTATCTTTTTCTCACCCACATCTGGTTGAAAGCTTTTCCCTAAGAAATGAGATGGGCATAAATAAGAGCGAGAGAGATACTTTCAGTCATGACCGAGAATGAGAAAAAGAAAATAAATGCAGAGTGGTGCTGGGACTAAAGCTGTGTGCACTGTCCCAGCTTTCAGATGCTGCCAGAGGCAACCTGGAGTTCAGTTCCAGTGGGAAACCCAGAACTCAGCATAATCCTCCTGTGAGGGGCAGGCACTGCTAAAAACCGTTGAATGAGAGAAGGCAATAAAAACAGCTTTCAATGTCTCTTAGGGTCACACGAGCTTGCCATAAGTTGCATACACTGGGAGGCAGAAATGTCTCAACCAGAACCTTCCCACACCAGCCACTAGTTCAGAGACAGGACTTGAAATATCATTATCGCAGGCATAGGAGCCCCAGGGAACTAATATAGCATCTATTACTGGAATGGTAAACCCTATGGGAACTACAATACTATGAATCACAAAGCAGCAGTCCGACCAACAACTGTTTGCAAAACTAACAGGAAAGCAGACATCCTGAACACAAGGACTGCTGATTATGGTAAATAAGATAGAAGATAGAATCGGTCACCAATCACATATAGCTAAAGGGTAACTCAGCTAACACCAATGGAAATTCCTTTCTTCTATTCATGTAATGATTTCCCTTCCTTTTCTCATAAATATCCCTTGCCTTCACCCTGTAATCAGGACATTATTTGGATTTTTGTCTGAATCCGTGCTCCACAAATCACAATTCTTTTGGATCTCAAATAAATGCTTGTTGCTCTCATTTTGGCTTTTTATTTTCAGGTTAACAAAATCGATAATAAAGATTTTTTAACAGTGTGCTCCTGAATAACTCAGTGATTATGGGTAAATAGAAATGGAAATTATGAAATATTTACAATGGGGAGTAATTAAAAAACAATAAATTAAACCTGTGGGATACAGGCAAGGTAGTAGGGAGAAGTAAATTTATTGCCTTACAAGTATTTATTAAAACAAAATAATAGTATATTAAAGTAAACATTTAACTTTAACAAATATGAAGAAAAAATTATTAAATTTGAAGAAAGTAGAAGAAACTAACAGCAATACAAGCAAAAATGAATGGAATTGAAAACAACTGCAAAAAAAGTGAAACAGTAGAGACTGTCCACAAAATCAAAAGCAAACCTTTTATAAATATTGACAAAATATACAAGCCTCTAGGTACCACAAGGAAGAAAAAAGAAAAAAAAAGAAAAAGAAAAAAAGATGGAGGGGAGGAACGAGGGAGAAACAAATAAGCAATATTATGAACAAAAAAAGTGCTGAAGAGGATGGGGAGAGAAGTCTAGATTGGTTAGGGCACTGGATGGACTGAACAGGCCCAGGTAAGGCAAGACAATGAGGAAGGCTAGAACATTCGAGAGCAGAATGAAGGCACTGAGTCCTACATGGAAGAAGGAATCACAGAGAACGAGAAGAAAGAGAAGAGTGTGAATCATACTAAAGTGAGAGGCAAGTGAAGAGCAGCATAAGGTAAGCATATGCTAGCTCTTCACGTATTTTCCTTTCTAAATAAAAAGATAGCATTACATAAAATAAAATCAATTTAGACTAAAATGATTTTATTAAGAACTATTACACAAGATTAAAATAATGTAACAGAAGGCTGAAAATGACTTCATTGTTCTTTTATACATCCAAATAGCTCATTAACAGAAATCAAGGTATTCATTAAGAAAGTACAGCTGATCTTCCTCCAGAGAAGAACCCCTAATGAAACCTAAGATCTGGTTCCAGAGATAAGTATAAAACACTGATTATTTCATTTTTATTAAATAAAAATCATATAAAAACTACCAAGGAACTGAGTGTGTTGTTTCTATATATCTTTGTATGAATGCATTTATTTATATTGGACATGTTTCTGAGATATATCAAAACAGGATTAAGTAAAATCGTGAAGCCAAAATAATAAAAATCAGTGCATGCCTAGATATTCTCCCAGAAATGTCCATCCCCTCGGAGATATCTTTTTCTTCACAGTGATCTCAGACTAGGCCCAAAGGCCTCTCTTGGTATTTTAACAAGAGAAAATACATCAAGGTATTGATCACTTTGCCTTTACATAATAATACGACTTTAAGGATATTAGCAGACAAACAATTTCGTTAAGCCTTTGTAAAACAATCTTGCCTAGTTTCCCTAAAATTACAAAATATAAAACCACTATTGCTTTGTCCATTTCTGGGGCCAACAATGCCTATATATAGGCCAGGATGTGGAAATTAGTGTTTGGAGCCAAACGAATAATATATATAATTTAGCTCTTTTTTCACATACAACGTTAATGCTCAACATAAAAAAAAAAAAAAAATCATAACAATCTTCCTTAACCATGGGTCTAGTCACCTTCTTCTTTTAATTAAAGGGTCAGTGCTTATGAAATAATATAATACTAAATAACCCGAATCCACAAGTCTAACTCTAAGTTCCAATGCTCTCATTTATGCATGGTAAGCAAGCTTCTCATTTCCTTTTCCCACCACCAACACCCTGCACTCTCCTCCTTCCTCAGTTTTGTGTATACTTATGTTGAATCTAAAACAAAAACAAACTCTAGATACAAATTGGTGGTTGCCAGAGATGTGGGGCGAGGTGGTGGTGGTGGAGTGCACCATATGAATGAAGGCGGTCAAAAGGTACAAACTTCCAGTTATAAAATAAATAAGTCACGGGGATATAATGCACAGCATGTAACTATTGTTAATAATACTGTATTGTAGATTTAAAAGCTGTTGAGAGAGTAGATCTTAAAAGTTCTCATCATGAGAAAAAATGTGTAACTATGTATGTTGATGGATGTTAACTAGATTTATCATGATCATTTCACGATATACAAATATTGAATCGTTATACTGTACATCTGAAACTAATATAATGTTACATGTTAATTAAATCTCAATTTTTTTAAAAAAAGAATTAATAGTGTTAAGATAGAGTTAAGACAATTTTAAGTAAAATATAAAAAAATCTTCAAGGTTTTTTTAAAAAACTATATCAAATAGCTTAAACAACATGACAGAAGACATTGGTCATTGATGGGGAAATTTAGATCTATGTGAGTTACAAAGTAATGAACAGAACAAGATCACAGTTAGAGAACAATCCTTCTAAGTTCGCCTCACAAGCTTCTCCTCGATGACAAGGTGGATGGAGGAAGGGGACTTAAGTAACACCAGGGTCCATTCTGGAGAAAATAGTCATCATCCAGTCTTCATATACAAATCACCGGTTAATCATAGCATTGTGCTTCATGACAAACTGTAGCAAGCTTCTAATAAAAGGAGTTATCAAGCAGTTTATTTTACCTTCTGTGAGTAGCACTACAGAGCTAATTGAAAACAACATTCATACTTGCACAGTCCCTTCATAAAACATGAGCACTGAAGACAAAGGTTGCAATTTCTCTATATTTTAAAGCCATCTTGTGTAGCCTCTGCTCATCTGGCCCTCTCTATTAGGCAGTCAACTCCAGTGCGATAATTATATTTAATTGCTTTGTTATTTTACAAATTTTAGGTAGTTTCACATGAAGAATTAGAAAAAATGCTTTACAATAATAAGCCTATTCAACTGTAATTCAGGGATAAGGCTCTTCATAGATCTATACAACCTGTAACAGACAAATCCTCAAATACTATTTTATTTAAATAACCTTGCCTAATTACTGTTATTAGGGGTTCCCAGGAATGTTAACCCCTTTGCCATGTAGCAATTTTCAGTAGCAGCTTTAGTAAAAATGTTAAATTAATATACATTTGTACATAAAGTATGCACGTGTGCACACACACACGGCCAGGTCCATTTTTTGGTATCACTATCTTGAAATGGAATAACAAAGGTTATTGAGTATATTCTGTGTCTGAGATTTAAATATAACATCATCAAATCTAATATCAGCCTCTATCCTAAAAATATGCTTTCTATTTATACAGAGTTTATCATTATCACCGTCATCATCGGAAAGCAATAACATGAACAATATACTATGCTGCTGGTGTGCAGTATAGATAGCATGACTGACAAGACTTCAGAAAGAACAAATGGAAAACATTGCAATCTCTGCAGAGTGTTATATTTTTACATGTTGAGTTGAGGGTGTGTATGAAAATATATGGAAGAGGTGGGATCGTTAAGAGGCTTCTAAAGGAAGGAAAGAGGCTTGGAAAAGATGTGATGCTCCTCCCCTAAACAGGCGCATCAGAGAAAAACTAAGAAAGGTCATGAAAAATCTATATAAAATAAGTGTCACTATTAGTCCCAAATCTCAAGGAAAGTTACAGCCCTGGTATAGGCAATCTTATCACCTCTCTAAGTTCCTAGAAAGATAACTCAACAGGAGATGAGGTTCCTTTTATGCATCTTGCATTTTTTTTTTCAAATTAAACCTTTATTTCATGCAAAATAAATGTGATCGGTAGATTAAACTGTTAGTAACCATGCCTTCAGCAGAAACATAATTCCACAATAATAATTTCTACAATTTGGAAAATGGAGTAATTGAAACACCAGAAGGCAGTGAGTGACCTTGCCTACTTCATGATCTCTGTAGTAACAAAACTGAAAAATTTACTCTAAATAAATCATTTATAATGAATCATTTGATTTTCTAGCCTGTCTTTAGATTATTACAGGCATGATAAATTATACCAGTAACAATCAACAGTTAACAAGAAAAAAATTCTAAGTAGAGATATTATACCAATATCATTGCATCATTTTAAAAATTTCTGGACAAGTAAATTTTAAAGTTAAAATAAAATCTTATTTAAGATCAGTGTTCTGAACAGCCATATACCCCTTGGGAACTTGAATATCAGCTGCCAAGAATTCCAACATGTAGAATTCAGACTGTGATGGGATTATCCCAATATTTTCTCCGCCCCAAATCAGGCTAAGGTTACTCCCACAATAGGGGCACTTAAACAGAGACCAAGGATCACTAAGGAAACACTCGTGAGATTTAGCAATTGAATCACTTATTTACTTATTTACTGAAGACTTAAGGTTTGTGAATCTTCTGTGGTATTACTTGGCACTAAGAGTTAGGAACAAAATAGCTGACAGACTTGAGCATTGGAGTGCTTTATGTAACTTACCAGGACAATTGAATTCTTTGTAGCATCTGAGATTAAATTTAGAAAAGCATTTATAGATAATTTAAACTATTTAGGGTATTACATTTAGATCAACACTTTAGAAGGGATCAATTAAAGAGTACCTAACTGTACTGAAGGTTTATGCACCTAATGACAGAACTTCAAACTACAAAGCACGGCAGAGAGAAATAAAAAAAAAATCTACAATTATGGTTGAAGACCAATATTCCTCTCAATAATTGATAGACAAAGTAGACAGAATCAGGAAGGAGAAAGGAAGCAGATAATACAATCAAACAACTTGATCTGATTAACATTTATAGAATAAAAAAAATAGCATATTAAACCTAAAGTAAACGAAATAAAAGACAGGACAGAATAGAAATCAACTGAAGAGAAAACAAAAGAAATAGAAAAAAATAAACTCAAAAGCTAGTTCTTTGAGGAAATCAATAAAATTGTAAACTTCTGGCCAGATGAGGAAAAAAAAAGAATGGAGATACAAATTAGAAACATCAGTATTTAAAGAAACCAACATTAATATATATTCTACAGAAAGTAAAATAATAAGGGTATATCATTCGCAATTATATGCACATAATTCAACAACTTAGATAAAATGGTATCCTTGAAAGACACAAACTACCAAAGCTCACTCAAGAAGAAATTGATAACCTGAAAACCTTTATATATATATTTTCAAAATTGAATGAGTACTTAGAACTTTACCACAAAGAAAACTCCAGGCCCAGATGGCTTCCCTGGAAAATTCTACCAAATTTTTAAGGAAGATATATCAAATCTACACCAACTCTTTCAGCGAACTGCAAAAAGTAAAAATATCTTCAAACTTCTCTATGAGTCAAGACTTAAGAGAAAACCAGGCAGATACATTCCAAGAAAAATAAAATAAAACCTACAGAAAATATCCCTTACAAACACAGATGTCAAAATTCTCCACAAAACTTTAGTAAATTACACTCAATAATATCTAAAAAGAATAATACATCATGACAAAGTGAGGTTTATCCCAGTAATACAAGATTAGTTTAACAATCAAATATTAATAAATATAATTAACCAATCAACAAACTAAAAGAGGAAAACCATGATTATTTCAATAGATTCTTTAAAATTTTTTGACAAAATCCAACATTCATTTTTAGTAGTAATCATAATAGTAATAATAATAATAATAATAATATCACTCATCTATAAATGGAATGAGATTTTTGACCCAACAAAAAGTTTCTATGAAAAATCTATAGCTGAATGACAGAAGACTGAACAATTTTTACCCAAGTTCAGGAACAAGGTGCGAATTCCTGCTTTCATCACTCCTCTACTGCATTGTACTGAAGGTTCTAGTCAGTGCAATAAGGTCAAATAAAGTGAAATGAAAGTCATCCAGATTGGAAAAGAAGAAAAATTGCCTTTGCTTGTCCAATGCTCTTTCTACCATACCTCTAACTATATAATTTATATTTTCTCTCTTAACATATATTAAATATATAATTGTAAAAGAATTCTATAATTAAGTTAAAATTAGAACAAGAATATTCATCAGTAATTATATATTTTATACAAAGAACACCGTTGTTTTTGTCAGATGACCAATGGGAACTTCTGTTAAATACATTGCGCATCACTGTGTCCTAAGAACGCTCAAAGCCACCACTTTGAAATTTGCTGTTTTTAAAAATGTCCTATTCAATTTTCATCTCAGAATTATCATTGAAATATATGGCCCTGTCAAACATTAATGCCTTATCAAAGGAGGCAAGTAACATGCAGGCAAAGAAAAAGGTTAAAGACAAAGACTGCCTTAAAATAATTACGTCACGCTTAAATGTCATACTGTCTCTGACTGAAAGTTTCCTCTTATTACAAGCTAATTAATTTATTCACTTTCGTTGTGAAAGTTTTCTCTTCAAAGTACTCCACTGAAGAGTAGAATTCCTTTCTTATTTTATTTGGCAGACAAGACTTATAGACTAAAAAAATCCTTTAATTCTTCTATATTTATTTACTGGTTGGTTGATTACTTGATTCAGGCTTCCTCTTATAGCAATGGTCTGAAACATATTATGTTGAAATCTATTTATAATTTTATAATGAGTTACACTGTCTGTCCTAAATTGTGCATGTGTGTGTGTGTGATTTCTAGAGCTCAATGTAGCTTCACATTTGCTCATAAATATACCTCTGATGAATAGGAAGGTACAAATTCTTGAGATTGATAATGAATTATTATGACAATATAGTTGTACTGCCTTTATTAAAAGTCAGTCACGCTAAGAGATTTTTTAACCTCTAATGGAGTAGCATTGGAGGAATCTTAATTTAAAAGGGAAATAATCATATTTTCTTTCAGAAGGATGATCACATGTTCCATTTCAATGAATTCAGGCTTTGTTTGCACCTATTATTTCAATTCTGTCCAGTTTAGAATTTGTTCTGATAAAAGTATCCTGGTTTGGATGATCTACTACATGGTCAACCTATCTTTTAGAGAGTTTACTCTGAAATTTAGAAAACATTCATATCTTTTTATTTAATAATCCTTCAAGAAATCTATTCAAAGGAAATATTCACAGACATAGAGATGTGCATTTATATACAAATATGTCCATTATGGGTTTACTTATAATTACAAAAATGTAAACAACTTAAAGGAATAATTGTTAAATAAGCAATGAATGTTAAATTGCATATTATGTAGCACTTAAACATTGTTTCTATAAATCATTGATGTAGAAATGATCAAAATATAATTTTGATAGAAAAAATAAAGTACAAAATGTATTTATTGTACAATCCCTACTCTATTACACATATATATTTTATATGTCTACACATACCATTCAAAAAAATGAAAATATACAAAATGATGAACAGTTATCTGGATAATGATTATGAATAATATTTCCCTTCAAATTTTTCTGTATGTTTTCAAGTTTTCTTTAATAATGTGTCACTTTTATAATCAGAAAAAAAGTAAACATTAATACAAGAACATAAAGGAGAGACTCAGAATGAGGAAAGACCCACCACTTTGGAGTTTTGATGGTAGAAAGACAAGTTTGGGTAAATAAATGAAGCATGAAGCAAGAGGCATCTTTAAAAATAACATAACATTGGCTAGTAACATAGGTCATTTTCTGTGCTATTTTCCTTTTCAGGTGTTACTAATTTAAACCATAATTCCAACAGAAAAAGTATCTAAAACTGACACAGTATATAGTCTTACATAAACTTAAAACAGCCCTCTGTCACCTTAAATACTACACTGCAGGCACTTTAAAAAGGAAACATTTTTTTAATGAAATATATTTTTAAAATAGCAACTAAGATTAAGAAAATAATCTTGAATGTTAAGTGAAGAACACATAAAGACACTAGGAGTGTTTATCCTAGGGAAGTGAAGGTTTTGCTTCATCTAGTGAAGACATAGCTAATGATCAGAGCTAAGCAAGGATGAAGTGGGGTCTCTCATCAGGCAGGGAGTCTCCCTTCCAAACCACATAGAAATCACTATCCGCTAAATTCGTGAAAGGTCACTGTGAAAAAGAATCCACGACTATGATTTTGGAATCTACTGTTGCTCGTGAAGATAGCCTTCTTAATCCTAGAGAGAGATGCTAGGTATTAGATGGATATTTAGACTAACTTTTCTCTAACGACCCCTCTGAATTTGGCATGATGTGTCAATATTTCTGAGATATGATCCACATTGCTCACATTTAGTTTTACATTAAACTGTAGGACAAACCTGATCTTCCAGTCAATGATTCTTAGCTACTTCACTGTTTATTATCACTCATGCTAGAGAAGGAGAGAGTAGTTTATTTAAATGAGTTGACTCTTACACATATTAAAAAATTAAAGACTACATGTAAGAGTTTAATACTGCTGGCCAAAGTGGTAAACTGATATTATGTATGTGCTCCCTTACTCACTTTATCCCTATTATCTATTTCCCTCTGCATTAGGTATTTTCTGTTTGTTAACTAAACATATTATTAAGCACTTATAATATAATTGTCATCTCAGCTTCTCTGAAATACCAAATCTGTAGCATGATAATGCTGAGCTTATCTATCCTGACTTTGGATTTTATCACTATTGAATATGTATTTTACAAATGACTATTTCTTTGCCTTGTTCTATCATGACTTCTAAGATAAATTTCATTCATGCTAAGAGATTGAACCATAAATATATCTAGGCTTCATTACTGTAGAATTCTGTTTAAGTTCTTCATTCAGAAAATTTATTTATAGAAAATAGACTTTGCTGATCAGGTAAGAATTTGCTTTTTTTGTTATTATAATTCTGGTAAAAAGAAAGAAAGAAGAAAGAAAAGGAAGGAAGGAAGGAAGGAAGGAAGGAAGGAAGGAAGGAAGGAAGGAAGGAAGGAAGGAAGGAAACATATAATATAAAATTTACCATCTCAACCAGTTTTAAGTGTACACAGTTCACTAGTGTTAAGTATATTCACATTATTATGAAACAGATCTCCAAAACTTTTTCATCTTAGAAAGCTAAAACTCTATACCCATTAAGCAACAATTTCCCCTTTCCCTCTCCCCAACTATCTCTGACAACTACCATTCTACTTTATTTTCAAGAATTGTCTTTTTGTATATATTTTCCCTAATTTTCTTTTATTTCTAATATATTTGTGAAAACAGGAAGAAAACGTAGACTAATATTTCAGCTCACATCTGTTTTTTAAAACATCATAGTCATTCTTCAAATAATAGGTTACCCTGAATGTCATAGTATATATTATTTTAATGCTACTGCAACTATAAAAGCAATTTGAACAGTAATGGGCATATTTTCCTATCATATCTAGAAAGCGATTGTTAGAAAACAAATCTAAGAGGCCTTTAAGCAGTTTTTCTCCTCAGTTTTGTTCAAATATAGCAAGAGTATAATTAGCAGGACAAGCTGCCTAACTCTGCAATATATGTCACCTCCTCACGTTACAAAAATGCAGTAGCGACAAGCTTTGCAGTAAAATAAAAATCTCTACTAAATTATGTCCAGAAAGATGAAGTAAAGGACATCCAATTTTCTTTTTCCCAGGAGGAAAGTATGTATAAAAGAGAGGTTAGGGAAAAAAAAAAATCTTTAAATTAGCAAGTTAAGATGCTACAATAATGAGACATTTATTTTTCTCACCACTAAGTAATCACTTTCACATTATTGGACAGCTTCATAGGTTTGACTGCTTCACTGCCACTTAATGATCCTGAAAATAAGCCAAGATGTTTCTTAGGCTCTTTCTGTACACACACGCGCGCGTACACACACACACACACACACACACACACACACACACCCCACAAAGAAGTCACTTTGTTAATGCAGCAACTCAAGTATTTCACTTTATTTTTCTGTCTTTGTGAGTGTTTAAGAAATTATTCTACCCCTAAATTCAAAGTTTCTGAGAGATAGACCCCTTGATATTATCCATGTTTTTGAAATGGTTAAATGCAAATTCTTCTCTGAAATAGTTATCTGATTGAAAATTGCATCTCCAAAAACAAATGCCTCAAGATATGACCCAGAATACATATTTCTCAGACCAAGAAGTAATACCTGAAGTTTTTAAGATCCAAAGAGAGAAAGCTAGTAATAGCATAGTAAGCCATGCATCATAGCTCAGCAGACCCTCAAACCTGTTGATACAGAGACAATAAGAAAAGGGATCTCCAAAACTACTAAAACCAATAAATCAAAAATAAAACCGTCATTTCTTCATCCCTAATCTCATAGTGTTCTTTTCGGGAGTTCCATTTGTCAGCACAGACCATAGACTTAGTTTATGTTATACAGGGCTTTTAAGCAAGTTAATGATTCCAAGTGCATATTTTCCAATTCATTGCAGTTACATCTTAAATAACACTTTACTTGCACAAGTTGAAAAAGTAGTATATTATATAGCTACAAGTTTCTCTCACTCAACCTATTTTAAGCTCTGATATCAGCCAAGATTATGTTGTTCATCACAAAACAGTATCTCTCATAGTTTTAAATATTTGTTTAAAATATTCATTAATTGAAGGTTTAAAAGCACCCTAAGTGAAGGCACCGGTCTAGGTGGTGCAGGTGATGCAAAGATGATGACTATCCCCACCCTCAGTCAGTTTTCAATCAACTGTGAATGACAGGTATAAAGAAAATGACTACATTTGGGGTGCCAAATCTATTATTCGAACTAGGGCACTTTGAGAGTTAGAGGGGTGCTCTTAAAAATTAAGCCAGAATAATAGACCTAAACAAGTCTGTTCCAGGAAAACTGAAACAAATAGTCACCTTAGCTGTGTTTTTCGAAATAATTTATTTTTCCCCCTAAAAACCTAGCTATGAGATAAAAAAAAAAAAACACTGTTCCCATTTTAGATGGGAAAGATTAAGGCCCAGAGAAACTAAATGATTTACCTAAGGTCACTTGGCTAACAAATGATGGGTACAAGTGAGCTGAGGTTTTCTCATTTCAAATCTATCGTCTTTCCACTATAACACACTCCCTCTCATCAATAACTGTAATCAAGAGATACATAGCTAAATTCTATAATCATGAATTGTGGAAAGCATGGTTCTTCTGATTATAATACACATATAGAGATTTAGGGAGAAAATATTGATAAGTGTGACGGTACTATTGTTTTCACAATAAAATTTATATTGATAAATGAGAGCAGATTACTAAAACTACATGACATAAAGTTGACATGCAAAAATAAAAACTAAAACAATTTCAAATAAAATCATAATGTGAAGGGGGACGTTTTCATCATCATTATTATTCCAAATTGTCTTGTAAGTTGTAACGAATAAATACTGGATAAGAAGAGAGCAAATTTTCTTTTTTTGGTATTAAGATTGTGCAATAATAGTTATTATGACCGGAATTTTAAAAAATTGGTAAGATGGCTAGATTTAAGATAAATGTTTTAAAACGCAATAATATTTCTGAATTCTGGCAATAAGCTCCCCTTGCTATCAGTCCCAGGCTCCTCCAGACCCTTTTTCATTCTGTATATATTTCTCCCCAGTTATATGAGATTTTTACAGTCTTGAACAAAATACCTACCATCCCAGTCTGAAGTTTCTGGTTGTTCTCCAAACTCCAGAGCTATCATCAGAACAATAATCTACCTTATATTTATGACAAATAGGACTTAGTAAAATCTTCTCTTTCAGGAAGAGAGACTGCCTCTAAGACAAAATTCTACCCCCACTTTTGGATCCATTGGCAGCAAATTCATGGAAATTTGAAAACTGCAAATTTGTCTGTTTCTAGTCTTCAAATATGTATAACTTCTGACATCCAATACCAGAGTATTCAACGCAGATAACAAAAGAATGTTCATGATGAAAAGACTTTCATGTGAGTTGTTTCTTTTTTTTTTCAATTGTGCAGTTCAATATTAGCTCCCTAACACCCCAATAGAACCTTTTTTATATGCCTCTTTTTCAGCCTTTATAATCTCTTTATTTCTAAAAACATCGGTTTCTATAATACTCAAAAATCAGATGACCTATCAAAAGAGATTTACATGTCATCCTTTACAAGAATTCTGGTAACAGCATTACATGAATTTTTATCTCATTGCTATGTTGTGATTTATTCCCTGAGACTTTTTTCTTTTTTCTTTTCTTTCTTTTCTTTTCTTTTCTTTTCTTTTCTTTTCTTTTCTTTTCTTTTCTTTTCTTTTCCCTTTCCTTTCCTTTCCTTTCCTTTCCTTTCCTTTCCTTTCCTTTCCTTTCCCTTCCCTTCCCTTCCCTTCCCTTTCCTTTTCTCTTTCTTTCTTTTTCTTTCTTTCCTTCATTCTTTCTTTGTCCGCAGTAGGTATTTGGGACTCTCCTTCTGAGCTTAATGAAGTGAGCAGATATCGAGAAGCCCACATGGCAAAGAACTACAACAGCCTCTAGAAACTGCATGTGGCCTCTAGAACCTGAGGTGATCTCCAGCAGAAATTCAGCAAAAAGTTGGACCTCTCAGTTATGCAACTACAAGGAAATGGATTCTGCTAACAACCTGAATGAACTTAGAAGTGGATTCTTCATCATTCAATCCTTCTATTGAGAATGCAGCCTGGCCAATACAGTGAATGAAGCCTTGCGAGACCTTGAAGCGCAAACACATTCAAGTCATGTCCAGAATCCTGGCCCACAGATACTGTGATAATAATTGTGTATGTTGTTTTAAGTCATTTGTGATAATGTGTTATACAGCAATAGGAAACTAAGATACCTTCTAATGGTTTTCTGTCTTAGAGCAAAAATCCCAAGTCATTTCCACAATCGGCCCCTTGCTTCCCCCTTTAAATGCACCATCTTCCACTTTCACCGTTGTACACTTTACTCATTTTGTTTTAGCTACAATGGCCTCTTGTCAAATATGACAAACATGCCACTGACTCAGGGCCTTCAAATATTCTGCTTAGAAGGCTGTTCGCAGACATCTGTTTAGCTCACAGTTCACCTTCTTCAGGTACCTACGAAGATTACTTTGTTAGAGATACCTTCCCTAAAAATAAAAAAAATTAAAAATTAAAAAAAGGAATTTTTACCCCCCCCACCCAACATGGATTGCAAAGATTTAACTGCTTTATTTTCTCATGACACTCACATATTGCCACCTAATACATATTTTTTTATTTATCTGTTTATTGTATTTCCAAGGGGGCAGAGACTGTTTTGTTAACTGTTGTTAACTTATATATGTGGAACATTGGTTAAATGAATAAATGGCTAGATACGTTAATGAATTAGTTAATCAAAGTGCATACACTAAAATATTGAAAAATTAGAGGAGAATTAATAGATATGAAGAGTAAATAAAATGATTTAATGTGGAGATAAATTTTATCTAAAAACAGAACAGAGAAAGCATTCAGAGCTATAATAAATGATAATTTTCCAATTACTTATTATCCAGGTAGGAAAATAATATAATAATTATTCTGATCATGGTAATAAACTAACATCATACTTTTTTTCACAGCAACAGCCAGAAGACAATGGGCTAAAGAATAGCTTTTCTAAGAGAAAAAGAATATGACCTTAAGATTTTTATGCTCATTCAACTTTTTCTTCGAGATTTAGGCAACTAACTTTATTAAGCACACAAAATCATATGAAATATAATTTCTACAATAGCTTCATGCAAATTGAAATCCTGCCAATTAAGAAATGGATAAAATAAGGGACTCAGAAATGGAAAGCAAGAATGTACAGATAAATGTTGGTGGACACTGAATCATTTTAAATAAATCTATTTAAACGACTAATATAATTTGTTAGAAAGTATAATTTGAATGTTTTAAACTTTGACAAAGGAAAATAATATAACCACTAAAGTGGAAAGATTTGTGGAGAGTTGGAAGTAAAACAGTAATTATTTACTCATAAATCACAGAAGGGAGAGAATTTATATTATCTTGAAAATTGAAATTAAATTTTTAAATAACCCAAAAAACTTATTTATCCTTCATAATAATTTTTCTAACCTTAGATCTTTTAGAAAAATTTTTTACAAAATTTTTTTCTGTAATTGCTAGGAAGTATATATTTAGGCTTTGTAGGCCATGTACAATCTCTTTTGTATTTGTACTTCCTTGTTTCTTTTCTAAATTTTAAAAATGTAAAAACAAATCTTAGCACTCAAGCTGTACAAAAACAGGCCATCGGCTGAGTTTAGCACGCTTGCTGTTCATAGTTTGTTGACTCCTAGCTAATAGTGATGTAACACTGAGCAAAATTTCCATTGTTCTTTCATTTTCATTCTAGAACCTTTTGATTCTATTAAATTTAAGTAAAATTGTGGTATTTTAAATTTCAAAATTACATAATAATATATAGGACTTCCACATTTGACAAAGATGTACCCAACAGGTATAATTAACATTGTTTGACATCCAATCAAATATTATCAAGCATGCAAAGAACTAGGCCACTATGATCCATAATGGAAAAAAAAAAAAAAGGCAGAATCAAAACCAACCCAGAAGTTACACACATGATAAAATTTGTAGACAAGAACATTAGAATAGTTATGATGACTATATTCCATATGTTCAAATAGCTAGTTGAAAGATTGGGCATGTTAAGCAAAAATGTGGAAGATATTTAAAAGACTCAAATCTAACTTCTAGAGTTGAAAACTATAATAGCTAAGGTAAAAAAAGTATATACTATATGGAATTAACAAAGATAATAAACACTGTAAGAAGAAAATTAGTAAACTTGAAAATATACTAATAAAAGTTATACAAAATGAAACACAGAAAGAAAAAGACTGGAAAAAATAAAGTACCAGTGAGTTGTGGGAATGCTCAAAGTGGACCTACGACTTATTGATGTTCTGTTAATCATCTGTTTAATTGAATCCTTGGAAAAGAGAGAGAAAAATATTTTAAGACATGATAGCCAAAAGGTTTCCAAATTTGATGAAAACTATATAACCACAGATCCAAGAAGTTCAGTAAATCCCAAGCATCTAAACAAATAAATAAACAAACAAATAACTGCAACCAGTGATAAAGAGAAAAATTTTAAAAGCAGCCAAGGGAAAAAAACACATTACATGCAGGAAAACAAATTTATAAATTGAACCAAAAAATAAAAAAATAAGAAAGCCAAAAGTGAGTGGAGTCACATTTTTAAAATATTGAAAGAAAAGGACTGTCAACCTAGAATTCTAAACCCAGGGAAAATGTCTTTCAAAAGCAAAGGTATACAACTATTAGAATGGCTAAAATCCAGAATACCGACAACACCAAATGCTGGCTAGGGCATGGAGCAACAGAAACACTCATACATTGCTGGCGAGAATGCAAAATGGTACAGCCACTTCGGAAAACAATTTTGCAGTTTCTTACAAAATTAAATATACTCTTACCATATGACCTAGTCATCATGCTCTTTATTATGTACTTAAAGAAGTTCAAAACTTATGTGCATACAAAAATCTACACAAGAATGTTTATAGCAGCTTTATTCATAATTGCCACAATTTGGAAGCAATCAAGGGATCCCTCAGTACATGGCAGGGTAAGTACAAATGGTACCTCTAAACGATGAAATATTACTCAGTGCTAAAGTGAGCTACTGAGTGATAAAAATGAAAGAACCTTAAATACATATTACTACTGCATGATTCCAACTATATGAAAAAGACAAAACTATGGAGACAATAAAGATCAGTGGTTGCCGGAGTGTCAGGGGGCAGGGGGAGAGGAGTAGGCAAGAATAAATGAATAGGCAGAGCACAGAGAATTTTTTTTAGGGCAGTGAGAATGCTCTTTATGATATAATAACATTAATAGATATTGTTATACATTTTTCCAAATCCATAGAATATATAATCCAAGAGTGAACTGTAAGATAAACTGTGGACTTTGGGTGATTGTGATGTATCAATGTACATTCATCCTTAGTAAAATAAATAAATACATACATGCATACATACATACAAAAACAAAAATGTACCACTGGTAAGTGATGCTTATAGTAAGGAACAGCTATGCATGTGTGAGTGCAGAAGGTATACAGGAAATAAGTCTCTTCCTCTCAGTTTTAGTATTAATGTAAACTGCTCTAAAAAAAAAAAAAGGCATTATTTACTAATGGCCAACAAACACATAAGAAGATGCTCAACATCATTAGTCATTAGGGAAATGCAAATCAAAACCATAACAGATGCCACTTCACACCCACTAGAACAGCTATAATCAAAGAAACAGACAATAAAAATGGTTGGTGAGGGTGTGGAGAAATAGGAACCCTCATACACTGCTAGTAGTACTGTGAAATGTTGTACCTACTTTGGAAAATCATTTATCAGTTTCTCAAAATGTTAAACATAAAATAACCACTTCATCCAGCAATTTAACTCCTAGATATCTACCCAGGTGAAATGAAAATATGTTCACATGAAGACTTATGTACAAGTGTCCATAGAAGCATTATTTGCAATAACAAAAATGTGAGGGAAAAAATGTTCATCAACTGATGAACAGATAAACAAAACGTGCTTATACCCATATAATAGAATTCTACTTAGTATTAAAATGAGAAACAAAGTACTAAAATTTGCCACATGGAAATATGTCAAAAACATTATTGAGTGGAAGAAGCCAGACACAAATGAACACATTATATGATCCCAGCTATGTGAAACGTTCAGAAAGAAACAAATCTATAGTGACAGAAAGTAAATGTAGTGGTTACATATGGCTGGAGGCGCTGCAAATGGGCATAGTAGTTCTTTTCTGGGGTGATGAAAATGTTCTAAAATTAGACGGTGGGAATGGCTCCACAACTCTGTAAATATACTAAAAGTCATTAAATTGTATACTTAAAATGGATTGATTTTATGGTATCTTAACTGAACCTTACTAAAGCTGTTTAAAAATATAAAAATAAAATAAAAACCTCTTCAGACATGTAAACACAGAAAGAATTTATCACCAGCAAATCTGCACTGTAACAAATCTTAAAGGAAAGCCTTCAGGCAGATTGAAAGCAATACCATATAGAAACATGAATTCAAATACAGGAATGAAGAGCACAGAAAATGGTAACTATGTGAGTAAATATAAAAGACTCTTTAATCTTTATTAAAATCTCCTCAAAAGGTAATTGTTTAAAGCAAAAATAATAATATACTGTGGCATATAAAACATACTATAGAAGTAAAATTTATGACAATAGCACAAAAGCCAGGAGACAAGAACTAGAAGCAAAGTTATAAGTTACCTGTCTTATTCATGAAGTAGTATGCTATCTTGGAAAGGAAGAATGTGCTAAGTTAAAGGGGTATACTATAAACCTAAAGCAATAACTAGAATAACACAACAGAGAGGTATAGCTGATAAACCAATAAAGGAGGAAAATGGAATAAAACTCAAAATTAATTAAAAACACAGTAGAAACAAAGAAAAATAGAACAAAAATATATGGAAAAGATAGGAAACAACATGATGGTAGAGTTAAACCCAGACATATCAATAACAACATTAAGTGTAAATGATATCAATATTCCCAATTTAAAGGCAGAGATTGGCCTATTGAGTAAAAACCAAAAAAAACACAACCATATGCTACCTATAAGAAACCCATTTAAAATATAAAAACAAATAAATTAAAAGAAAAAGGGAAAAAAGATATACCATGCTAACACTAATCAAAATAATGCTGAAATAGTTATGTTAATATCAGACAATGTAGATTTTATAGGAAAAAATTTAGCAGAGATAAAGTCATTTCATAGTAATAAATAAGTCAATTTATCAAGAGGACTTACCAGTCCTTAACACTTATGTACCTAATAACACAACTTCAAAATAATTAAGCAAGAACTAATAGAACTAGAAGGAAAAATCAATAAAATCAAAACTACAGTTAGAGATTTCAACACATATGTATTAGTAATTAATAGAATTCATAAAATGGTAGAAAAGGATATAGAACACTTGAACAATACTATCAGCAAACAATCTAATTGACATTTATATATATACTGTTTCAGGCTGAACAATTATTGAGGTAGGTCACATTTTGGGGGATACAACAATTATCAATAGATTCAAAAGAATACAAATTATATAAGGTATGCTCTCTGACAAAAATAGTTCTAAATCAGAAAGCAATTCTCTCGAAACTTAGAACACAATGACAAAAATACAGAAAACTCACAAATGTTTGGAAACTAAGCAACACTCTTCTAAATACTCAAGGGTCAAATAAGAAATCAAGAGAAAAAATTATAAAACATTCTGAACTGAATAAAGATGACAACATACTATACCAAAATTTGTGAGATTTAGTTAAAGTAGGACTTATGGAGAAATATATAGCACTAAATGCATATATATTAGGTAAAAACAAAGTTCTCAAAACAATGACCTCAGTTTCCACCGTTAAAAAAAAATTTAGAAAAGCAATAATGACTTAAGTCCACAGTAAGCAAGAGAAAATAATAAAAATCAAAGTAAAAATCAGTGATACAGAAAACTGAAAAAATAAAATAAAAATTAATGAAATCTGAAGCTGGTTCTTTGAGAAGATCAATGAAATTGATAAACTTCTAGCTAGACCGATTAGCAAAAAAACAAGATAAGACACAATTAATTTACTAATATCAGAATTGAGGGACGTGACATCACTAAAGTTTCTACAGAAAATAAAAGAATAAGAGACTATTATCAAAAACTTTATGCCAATAAATTAAACAATTTAGATAAAATAGACAAATTCTTTGAAAGACAGAAACTACTAAAATTTCCCCAAGGAAAAAATTGCCAAGTCAATGGGATAAAAGTGTATTAAAGAAGTCAAATTTATAGTTAAAAAATTTCCCCAAACTCTTGGCTCAGATGACTTCACTGCTGGGGTGTGCGAATACCAGGAAGTAGGGACCATCTTAGAGTCTGTCAAATGGTATAGCGTATGATCCCATTTTAATAAAATTATTTCTCTCTGAACATCTGTCACTCAATCTAGCTATCCATCCATCTGTAATGCAGAGAATGACCATTTATTAATGGAGGCTATTTCTGAGTGGGGATTTGGGGCAATTTTTTGAAGTTTTTTTCTTTGTAACTTTATATGGAATGAGTAGGTATCATTCTTATAAAACATTCTGTTAGAATAATAAAATCTTTTTTTTTTAGGAAATAATATAGGTTGAAAACTCAAATTAGTGTAATGTTACAAAGGTCAATGAACAAGAATATTTCAAGAAGGAATATGTGATCAACAGTGATAAATTCAGCAGAAAGTTCAATAGGCCAGAATGCTGAGAAAAGGCTACTTGGTTTAGTAATTGGTAGACCAGTATAGCTTCCACAAAGTACAGATGGAAAAGCCAGATTACAAGATGTTAAGCAGTGATTGAGTTGGTGAGACAGTGGAGAAAAATGGGTTAAAAGATTTATTTGAGAAATTGGGGTCTAAAAGGATGGTATCTATCTATACCCCAGTGTAGCTGTGGAGAAACTGGAAAACAGTTACAACTTTTGTCTGAAAAAAAAAAAAAAACAGATATTTAAAGAAAGCCAGCTAATCAATTCATATAATTGTTAGAGAATATTGATGGAGAGGATAATATCAGGCCAACATTCACAAAAGGAGAGAATGGATTTGTGTCCTTACGAGATATTAGACAATTCTGGCTTCAAGAAGACAACTGGGATTATACTTGTCCTGAAAGTGAGTGAAGTATTTTTTCCTACAAAATAAAGTTGCTAAAATGGACAAGAAAAAAAGACATCTTAAAAGCTGTCAAACATAAAGAATAATGTGATCAAATTAGCCTTACTGTATCATTAAGACTATATTCTTTACAAGAGTGCTTTGCATACATTACCCAAATAACTTAAATCTGCTTTCCAAAATCTATCTATAGAATTTTAAATTGTTCTTTAAATATGTTAGTGTAGATGCAATGGAAATCATATCCCCCACCATCCTTAAGAATATTTCTCCTCTGGTTTCACTTTTTAAACAAGGAAATTAGTAAGCTGATTTCAGTAAGTGTAAAAAATTCTCAGGTGTATCAGATTAAAATTCATAACTTCTAGACATTTTTAAGATAATTTTTAAATCACCAAGCTATATTTAGACTCCTTTAATATAAACAAAACTCCTGAATGACTAGTAAATTTATATTATTTATCAATGAAGATACCCACTGTCATATTATTATTTACCTGTTTGAATAAATTGACTTACCAGTTATATTTTTCGCAAGGAAATTTTTCAATATAAGCATACCTTGGAGCTGAACGGAAAAGCAGCAGAGGATTCCAATGGTTTTGTCTACTGTTTTTCTGCTGGAAACTGAAGGAAGAGAGCCAATTGAATCCTTTGAGTCTTCTCTTTATTCTCCATATTGTTCACTGGCAAACCTTCCATCCGATCCTTGGGCTCTTAGCGCCAACCTGGCATGTGTCAGCATATTTATCTGGGTTCATCCCTTAGTATGCCTAGTTTTAAAATTCAGAGATGAATCATTGTATCAGTATATATATATATATATATATATATATATATATATATATATATATATATATCTTCATTAAAGAGATGGCTGTAGTGATCAGCATTTTAGTCAGCAGGTCATGATATATTGCTTTCTGGTAATCGATACCTCTCAAGCAAATATCTGCTCAAATTTATCAATCACATGATGCAGAAAAGGGCAAGAATTTGATCAAGAAATAAACATTTTAATTACATGAATGTTAGAAAGTGTCTTTTTATTACTAAAAAGCAAAAAAAAAAAGGTACTGTAAAAAAGAGCCATTGATTAAAAAAAATACCTCATCAAACCAATATGGCTCTTTGTACTAATTATTTCTATATAACTACATTACCTTAGACTACTCATCCTAACAGTGCCAATTTAATCATTCAGGAAATGCATAATTTGATATTTGGTAAAATTTAATTTTTATTTCATCTATCACATTTAATATTCTAATATGAGTAATTTTGTATTGCCTGCCTTCAATAGACAAAAAAAAAAAAAAAATTGCATCTCTTTCTCCAGCAAGTTGAAGAACATAAAGTACAACTTCAGATCAACAAAAGGGGAATATAGAGGCGCATGCAATAAAATGTCCAAAGTAAAACATTTCAGGTATAGCTAAATGTAGGGGCTTGAAAATTTCATCAGGACTCCTTATCTTTCTTTCCATCTCTCAGCCTTTATCTGTTATCTCCAACCCCAGCAAGATTCCTATATACAATGAAAAGATAGCTTCCGACAATTCGAGGTTCACATTGTCAGAACTCAGTATACTCTGATTGCCTTAATTTTAGCAAAGGCCCATGGATAAAATATCACTGGATCTGAGGTCTTGAGTTGGCCCACATGCCCATCCCTGAACAAAATCACAATGTTCTCTTTGGTCAGAAGTAGGTTGTATCCTTACTCTTATATCCTGAAGATATACCCAAACCACCTGGACTTAAAATATATGTCATGTAGTTCTTTAAGGAACAACAGAGAAATTGTAATGAAAGATGATAAAAAGAATATTTGGTACTCGAAAACTGGATTTTCATTATCCAAGGCTAACAGGCACGTCATACATAGATCAAAGTATAGTATCTACAAAACCACTGTGATACTACTATCCTTTAATTTTGGAGTATCTGGAATTCATGTGCTAAAATACTCATCAGAGACTACTATGTTCCTATTTGATAAAACCTGTCAGAATAAAGAAACCAGGTTCCTTACCAAAACCTCTGTGCTAAACATTATGAACCTGAAGGATATGAAGAAAAAAAGAGAGAGAGAAACGCTTGTTCAGCTTCACACCTATTTGCTGCACTAGCCTAATGAATAGAATGTACAGCAGATATAAAAGTATTAATACAAGCAAAAAGTAATACAAAATACATAAAGTCAAATTTCCTTGCATCACCATATATTTGACCCCTTTTATCTTTAGTAACCTCCCTCCCTCCCTGTCTTTGCCTTTGGTTGGTGAATACACAATGCAATATACATATGATGTATTATTAAACTATACACCTGAAACCTATATAATTTTATTAGCCAATGTCACCCCAATAAAGTTAATAAAAAAGATACATTTTAAGGGTTCACTCAAAAGGATAAATCTAGAAATGTAATATATTTTTAGTGTATGTGTAAATGTGCATATAAAAGTTGTATACTCAAAAAAAAAAAGTAACAAAACAAAGAAAAAAGAAAAATAATAACTCTTGCTGATTAAACCAGAAAATCAGTTTAGGAAGAGGTTTGCTACTATGATGACTCACTCCTTCACCCCTCCAATTCTTAAATCTTAGAACTCTGATTCCCCAACTACGAGTTGAGCCAGCACCCAGATTTCAAATCCTGAAGAATTTAAGGTCTCTAGATCAACAATTCTGTATTAATTCAGACGTGCTGCTGGCCCCTTATTGACTTTGTTCCGTGAACCTAATAACTGAATTCCTGCTGCATTCTTCAAAATAAAAACCACATTGTATTGCAGTTCCAAGTCTTTCTTACTCCTGAGTTTCTTTTTTCTGTATGACCCGAACCCTGAACCACTGCTCTTTCATCCATTCATTCTTTCAACAAATTTTCATTGAATCCTGGCTAGTTTCTACACTTGTGCTCAGTGCCATGAATACAGACATCATCATTGTCCTCAACTTGCAACTATTGCCTATCCCCAGACTCCTGTGATCCCATACTTTCCTTACCCACTGGGTGGTAAGAGTATATACCTCTTGACACATGCCCTCTAAATGCCTGCCTTCACAAGTAGCCTAGGGTAACATAAGTAATAACCAGGGACAATGTATTGTGTTTCTGCCCTCCTCTCTACATACCATAATAGAATCTATCTAGAAATTAATAAATAATTGTGTTCGTGCATTCTTTGTTTAACACCCCAGGGCAAAGTTGAGAATAAAAATTACCCAGCTATTACTCTAAGGCGGGGGAACTCCAACCCCTGGCCATGGACCAGTACCAGCCTGTGGGCTGTTAGGAATTGGGCCTTGCAGCAGGAAGTGAGCAATAGGCAAGTGAGAGAAGCTTCATCTGTATTTGCAGCTGCTCCCCAGTGCTAGCATCATCACCTTAGCTCCACCTCACATCATCAGGCATTAGATTCTCAAGAGTATCAGTTCCTGGTGCCAAAAAGGTCAGGGACCACTGGTGTAATATGCTTTTGACTAATGCCAGAAGATCCATGGCTTCCTCTTATTCCCTTTGGTATGTTTCTGATGTTCATATAGCTCCCTCTGATAATTTCCCTTCAACCTTCTAGACTTGGGCCTCACTCCTACCACTGAGGATGCCTTTTTGGTATTCAAATTCCAGTCCTCACTCACCCAGTCAGTTCTGCAACTAAAAAATGAACACTGTGCTCTTTACCATAAGGGAATTTAGGATGTTAGAAAGAAGAAAGCTATCTATTGTCCATGCAAGTGGGTGGGAATAGCCTAGTTACACTCAATTGATACTGAATACCAAGCTACAACTTATAATAATACCTGATATACAGTACTTTAAAGATCTAGACAGGACATTCACACATATTATCTCAGCTGGAAATCTTAAAGAACCTCACTAAAGTGTTAGCAAGTTGCAAGCGAAGAGGAAACAGAAACCCAACTAGAGGGTTTATGCAAACATATTCAAAAAAATTGATAATGGCAAGGTCTACCATATCTTTGGAGGCTACTAAAGAGCTTAACTGCATGATATTCTCATAAACACCTCCCCCCATTAATTACAAATATCATGTCATTATTCTTCGTATAAAGAGGAAAACACATTAAAAAGGCCAGCTTTACCTTGTACCTCTCCCCTGACTCCCAAAACTATACCCTCCCCCTAGTTTTCTTCTTCACTTCACTGTCTTGCCCTACATTTTTATCTCTAAAGCGTCATGTGTTCTCCTTCCACAGGGTCTCTGCACTTGCTCTTTCTTCCGCAAAACTCCTTCCTGAATGCTCAACGGTTAATCCCTACTCTACCTTCCCGAATCTCAGCTCAGGCTTCTTCAGTCAACATTGCTAGAGCCCATAGAACTGTGTTTTCTTCCTTCAGAGCATTTATCACAGTTGCAGCCGTACTTTCAATATGAATATATATTTTAAAAACTATCCATGTTTCCTAATGAGACTGTAAATTTATCAAGAGGACAGACTATTTTTACTGAATCTACTTACTGCTTACATAAACTATCTCCCAGGAACCCATTGCCTTTTCAGGGGTTAACATTTGTTAGTTGGTGAGAGCAAAGTCTCTGCAGTCAGAAAGACCTAGCTTCAGATCCCATCTCTAATATTTACTACCCAGTATAACTTTGGGTTGGTCACCTACCTTAAGTCTTTAGTAATTAAATCTTAAATCTTAGTCTCTTCATAGTTATATTAGGAATAATCACTTAACCTAATTATACCATAAATTAATTGTGGAGATTTAAAAAGCACATAGTAGGCAAACATACATGTGCATTTCTTTCTTAAGGCCCACCACCATTCAAGTATTCATTTTATATTTGGGAAAAAGTGAATGATACTTTGACTTAAAGAGTCTAGCCAATAAAACCACTTAAGTATAACCTCTCCTATGAATCAGGTACATAAAAGGATAAACTAAAATATAATGTGTTCTCTGATGCTAGAAACCCTGAAGTGTTAGAAGAGTGATTAACTCATATGATATAACTTATTAGGGTAATTGGGCAATGATAGTCTGGTACCTAATTTAAAGGATAAATTAAGATTAAGTGGGAGGGTCCTTTCATAATTAAGAATGGAATTCTCCCTGGAATATAGGCTGAAATAATAATATCATATCAAAAATAGCAGTGAAACAGCACATCTCAGCAACTATAAATTCCACTCTGAGATAAAGCAGGGGTCAGGCTATATGCCAAGGAAAAACATACACTCGTGCACACCCTGTAATATCAATTAAACAGATGCCAATTCTAGCATTGATGCTAATAAAGTCTGATGACTTGAGGTAAGTAACTCAGCTGTCTAATTTTAATGGTCTTTATCTTTTAAATTAATCATCTCAATGTTAAAATGAAGACAAATATTGTGAATTTATACTAAATATTCTCTTATATGTTATATCATTGACTTTATTTTAGAAAGAGCAATGGTTATTTTAGATCATCAAACCTTCAGTAATTAAAAAGCAAAGCAATATATAAAGTGCAAATAAGTTTGTTTAGACACCAAAAATTTCAATAAAAGGATTGGTAATGAGATGTATGCTTCATATTTCATTGCATAGAAATAGCTTTTGCAGGTAACACTATTGACTAAATTTTATCACTGTCTTTTGTTATTTTTCTCCATCTGTCTTTCATTGACTCTAATTATCTTCTTTTTCAAACCTAGAAAAAAAATTTAATGTGCATTTTGCAGTCATGCTATTGAATTCCTGAGAATTCTAGAAGGTTCATTGCACATCAGAAACATAACCATAATATATATGATGTCCTTATTTCACACCACAGGGATGTTTAGATGAAGAGCCAATAATAAAATAAGAAGCAAAACTCAAGAATCCCATTAGATCACTTGGAAACTGTCATTACTGCAAACAGTACATATTTAAACTATCACACTGGAATCCTAAACCTTAAACTCAACACAGAGATTAAACACCAGTAGAAAAATAGATATGGGTTGAGAACTAAAGTTGTTTTTCTTTCCACAATGTGAAGAGAGTGTGTATACACCGACATCAAGAACAAGCTAACCAGAGACTAAACTGATGCAAATAGGATGCCAACCAAAACTCAACTTTCTGCCAAGGGTTTTCCCCAAGAGGTGAATAACATTTTCCATAAGTCTGGATATTGCAGAATTGGTTTGGTAATGAAATACTCTTAGCAATTTTTAATGCATGATTTAACATTTCAGTTCTCTACTGAATAGTATGGGTTGCATTAACATCAGAGGGAAGGCCACAGTTATTATTCAATTAAAAGATTAACTTTTTTTTAATTACTTGAGAAAATTTAGCCATATGTAATTATGAAAATATGCATTTTTAAACATTTGATAATGTAAGCTATTAATACAATTATGTTGTAATTCCACGAAAATTAAAATTAAATATAATGTATTATGTAGTGCTAATTGGAGAGTATTATAATTAAAAAGGATACTATAATGTTCATAAAATTAGAGGTTTGGGCCAGTTCATCACTGGAAGGTTAGAGAACTATAGGAAGGAAATAGATTTTTAAAAATATTTTTGTTTAATTGTTCCCAAAATGCATCGTAGGTGAATTTCAAATGATAGAAAATTTTAACGTATCAGTACTCTCTGCTTTAATCTTTAATACGTCATCAGTTTCTTTCTTTTTTATTATTATTGGTACACAACGTATTTATAAACAGAAGCTATAACTGTCTGCCATGCTCACTGTTTTTATTTCATTAGATCATTTCCAGGGATTAGAAAGCAAACAATCAAACCAAATTATGGACAATGCAAATGATGCTGCAAAATCACAGTAAGTCAGGCAGTAACACAACTGACTGGTCTCCAAGGCGTTCAGGGGAACACAGGCTTTCAGAAGTTTCAGCCCTGGCGTAAAAACAGGCTGTACACTGGGCCCCATGCATTTCAGTCCTGAAGCAATGTTCATATGCAGGAGACTATCCCAAACAGATACATAAATTTTCTGTATCCTTGACTGGGCATCTGTGACTTTGGAAAATTAAATTTCACATTCATTACTTATGAGGTCAGCACAAATCCCTTGATGGAATTTCAGCCTAATGAAGACGTGTTAAGAGAGGTTTGCATTTCCTTACTAGTTCACAGAAACACTTCCCCAGTATAAAAAGTAGATACCCAGTATAAAAAGCTTGTATAAAAAGAAACTGATATAAAATGCTACCTTCTAATTGAGGACGGCATTTATACCCTAGATCACCTAGAAAAATTCAAATTTGTTTTTCTTTTATAGTTTTGAGTTCTTAGTGTTCAAGCTCAGAGCTATGTCAAAGTTTCTTCCGTGCCAAAAACAGAAGCAAGAGACAATACAGTTTCCTTTTTTACCCTTTACCCTGAGGCACCTCCTTCCCCACTGCCAGTTCTTTTGCTTTACTCCTTCTAGTGCCTCTTCCTTCTAAGGTCAGCAGCTTCTAACTCACTCCTACCCTTTTCTATTTCATAACTATAAAAATCGGGCACAATTGTTTTAAGCGAAATTCACTTAATGCATGTATTGCTTTAAATGTGGATATTACAATTTGGTTTTTAGTTTTTCCACTTTTGCCAGAACACAAATTTACCACAAAACTTTCACATGCTCGGTTATAATACTTGCAGTTATGGTTTCACGCTAATGGGTTTTAAGATGTAGTCCTTCAACAGGTATTGACTGGGACTGTCCAGTATTCAGTCTATGGCAGAATCTATAAGGGATAAGAAGGGGCGGGGGGGGCTATAAAATATTAAAACCTGCTTTCAATGCTCCTAAAATTCTTTAAACACCCCAAACAGGCAAAAGCCTAAACATTTAAATAACAAGACAACATTCAAAATGCAAGCTATTAAGGCTGGATAGCAGCTGAGCAAGAACATTTACCTTTCTTTCTCTCAAATCACATTGAAATGACATCTTAAAATCTAGAAAGGGAGTATAACAAAAACTGAATGAGGTAGAAAAACAGAGTTCAAGGGATTTAGAGAAGACAGGACAAAGATTGAATTATTGCGATGACAATATGTGAAGACAAAACCTGGGATGGCAGATGAGGGCTACACAAAACATGGGTCTGTTTTGCCCATGGGAGAACTGAGACAGTTTCTAACAACTTGGCTAGAGGTGTGGAAGGCAAGAATAGGCTGTATAGCTCTATTGAGGACATCTGAATAAAGAACCGAGTAGTCAACAGCTGAGTAAGTCCCTCCCACTTTCACTTTCAGACAACTGGCAGAAATACCATATGTCACAGCCCATCTCTAAAGAATTTAAATGATTTTTCTTGGAAGGGCTATTCTCCAAAGGAAAACACCAGACTGTCTACTATTTAGTGCACATCTTAAATTCAAGCCTATCTACCAGTCAACATGTCTACTCAAGTACACACACATAGTTTATCCAGAACTCTCTCATTCATGGAAAACAGAGGTACACAATGGCAAAGGAAAGCTATGCCAATGAGTTATAATAACCAAACTTCCTCATTAATAAGTAAAAATGAATAACAACATATTACCATACATTTGAGGAAAATCAATAGCACAAGAAAAAAATCTAAGAAACATTGCATCTGTATAATAAAAACAAGCTTCCAGGGAGTAGGGGAGTAATTAGAAAATAAGATTTTAAGAAAAATTAAAAATTTTAATTATTACAATTAAAATTCAATGAAAGAGCTATAAGATAAAGTCAAGAGAATAATGGAGTAAAAAGATAAATTAAAAAGTTAAGATACATATAGCTAGATATAGATTAAATGTAGACATTTTAGCCTTTATTGTTCTTTAGTAAACAATGTACAGGATACAACTTTTTTAACTGCAAAATCTACGAAGAGGCACACAACTTATAATCAAAAGAATATGTATTCAATAGAAGCAAGAGAAAATAGCTGAAGAGACGGAGTATTTTAAAGATAAATGGAAACTAAAAAAGAACTAAAGAAAAATTCTAAAACTGAAAAAAAGTTTCTGAAATTTAAAAATTCTTTAGATGGACTTAACTTCAGATTGCACGCTATAGGAAGAAAGAGCACTGAACTGAAAGGCCAGAAGTGATAACGTTTAAACTGGGCATAGATACAGAACAGATGGATAACATTTGAATATATTTTGAACATGACCTTTTACTCTCGAAACGATCTAGTTTTGGATTTTGATAAATTATATTGTCGCTGTAGCTACTACATATGAAGCTGTAGCTTCTGACCTTCCAGATTTGATTTTGAAAAACTGGCATGAATGAGATCATTTATTTCCTCATAGATAATACATCTATAATTAAGATAAAACCTCAAAAGTGGTAGGCGGCGTCTGGACTCTTGTATAACTGTCAGTAACCCATGGGTGTGATTAACCACGAATACGTTAGCTTGCTTTTCTACTCACATATGCTGTTCTATAAGCAGAATAAGCCTAACAATTCCTAAAATAAATAGATTGTATTTCAGAGGCTTTACAATCTAGAACAAGCTTTAAAAAAAAAAAAAATAGAAACACTTGCTTAAACTAAAATATTTTTCAAGCCTACCAAGGACACAACTACATTGCATTATCCCTGCCACATAGCAAAACAAAGAGAAAAAATATATCTCTGAAATATCTCTTTCAATTGACAGTTATAGAATTTCTTTACTTAATGATTCTGAGATCTCCCCTTTGCTTCTGACAATAATTAGTCTCATAACACTAATTATTTATTCCTTGAAGTTTAAAATACAAATAGTTTAATTAAATTGCTTTCCTCTAATTAATGGAAGTTTAATGAATGATGTTTAATTGAATTAAGCATGTGTTTAATTGTTTAAACAACTATTTAATGAATAAAATATAATAGTAGTATATATGTTTTACAGTATTATTCTAATACAGCTTGTCTGATTTTAAGGGTCTATATTTTCTTTTCCAAAATATTAAGATATATATTACCCAAAAACTAACACAAATTACAAGCAAAAATACAAAGCCATTTCTCCTTGCTACTCAATAATATTAACATAAAGCTCTTTATTATAGGAAAAGAACTGGCCTACAATGTCTAGTTTGTCTTTGTCATTCTCCACGTTTCTTTCTTCACTCTTCTACCTCCTGCATCTCTTCTTCACAATCACAGGCATTCGGTGCCCTCATGCCGCCTTTGGATGTCACAGGTGAGCCCATTTTAGTGACTTCTGCTCAGGTTTGCCTTACACTGGCCTCACACTGAACCCCAGGGGCTGCACTTCCCTTTTCTCTCTTTCTGTCCCCCAATAAACCATCCATGAGCTAGAGAAAAGCAATTTTATTAAACTAAGTTGGATTATAAATGATTAATTAATAGACTACTTAACCCTCCCTGGGATGTTTTTATTTTAAAAGAAGACACTGTAGTCTAAGAGAATTTGTAATGGGCAGATTTTGAAACAGTTCAAAAAAGTAGGGAGAACTATTTAGGCTATTTTCACAGAGATATATTTTGATAGATAGGCTTTCTGAGTGTCCCTTAAGTTATCCCTGTTGGTGGCCCCCTACTCGGCCTCCGTTCCTGATTAGAATAAAATGTCGGTTGAAATGTGCTTTTCCAGTTTAATCAATGAGCAGCAAAGTAGTCTCAAAGGAGAGCATTTGACTCTGAAACAGACTGCAAAAGTTGAAGGATAGTTTACTGCTCTTCTGGGTGAACTGAGAAATACAAATGCTGCTTTTAACTTGGAGTCAGATTCCCAAGGGCCGTTCTTGAACGCCAAAGATCACCATGACAAATGTCAAATCCTTTGCCATTTGGAAATGACCTCACCGATACTCTTTTTAGATGTGTTTTTTTTTTTTAACTTTTAATTGGAGGATGGGAATGAGCACCTGAAATATATGATATAACTTCATATTGTAAAGATGCGAATGAGAACATAATGGCAGAGGAGCCTCTAAAAACTTCATGGTAAAATTCAGCTTCCCATCTCATTTGTCCTACCTTCTAGATCATCTACACACACACGTGCACACACACACACACACACAGACACACACACACACACACACACACTCACACACACCCCTCAAGTGATAGTTAAAACTTCTATTCTCCAAATATGATTTATAGAGCATCCTCTTAAAGTGTAACTACATATTATCTAAAAATTTTGGAATAGCACTAATAATTAAAATGCTGACATATCTTCATTGTTGATAAAATAGTTCAGAAGTAATTATAACTCCTTTTATGCTTTGATTTATACATAACCAGGTATGAAATGCACAGAGAAGAAATTGTTTATTCTGTGCCTCGGTTTGACTGATGTAAACTGAAGCTGGTCCTCCACTCTGGCTAACTATAAACTTTGCCTTCCCCTATAGCAAGGTGGCAACTCAGACCTCTCTCTGGTCATGATAGAAGCCTCTAGCATTTTACTTTGCCCTAAGAGTTGAACAATCAGCAACTTGATCCTGGTTATGGGTCAACTGCATTAATGTTTCAGAATGCCAAGCATCTTTCTACAGAAATCTCAGGCAATACTTAGCCCTTTGTAAACTTTTTCACTGTATTAAAATATTATACCTTGTCTTAATTTTCAAAATTCATCAAGGTGGTTAGATTGAAAAGTACCACACAAGAAAGACATGATTGTAATATCTACAGGAAAAACAATAAATTCTAATTGATATATTTTTCCTTTTAACCCCTCACTAAAAAAAAATCCCTCTTCACAGCTAAGGAAGCTTTCTACACCAGAGCCTGTGTAGTTTAAGATCTATCTTCTAAAAGTATCCCATTCGAAAGTATAGCTTTCCATTCAAAGGTACATTTGAATAGAGTGTTTTAGGGCAAGATGACATATTGAACAAATGTGTCTAATTTGGCCTCTTTTTAAAGACATGAATCCACAAAAATGGAAAGAAACAAAGAGGAGACAATGGCAACTAAATTTTAGAAGGTGGCAAGCAGCTGCACAAGTAGTAATTGAATTGCCACACTCAGTAATGCTCAATCTGACGTGAGCAGTGGGAAAAGCCAAAAACTAACTAGTTATACAACAGATTCCCCGAAATGTTCAGCAACTGGTAGCACCAGTTTCTCTAGAAGTGGGTATGAGGGGAGTGGCCAGGTGAGAACCTGAAATGAAAAGAACTGGATAAAAGCTATTTGAGAATTGGTTAAATTCCCCTTCTCTACTTGGTGAGTATTGTCTCTCACCCCTGCCCCCTTCCACCTCCGCCATTCCCACTGAAATCTGAAAAGGGTAAAACAAAGTCTTTAAAGTGGGGGTACAGGAAGCAATTAAGGATGTGAGAACCCTCCTGAAAATGAGGGGATTAAGTATTTGTACATATAGAATGTCAAGTATTGAGCTATCCTCTTTCTACCTCATGCAGCCTCCTAGAACCAGAAGATTGACACCTAGAACTTTTCCCACCAGAAAGGAAATTAGAACACATTTCTCTAGGGAATTTGACAAACCTAATCAACAGCCCTCTGAGGGCTTTCACAGTAAAGCTCAAATTTGACTTTGCTGAAATGCTCATAGCTTCCAATCAGCTTTTTTATTCGCCTATTTAGGAAAGATAGGCCAAAACAAACAACTTATTTAAAAAGCAACTTGAAGGACACAGAGATCATCAGGAAGAACATAACTTTAAAAAAAAAAAAACAAAACAGAGCAATAAACCAAGATAGCTATGATACGACAGACTACAAATGCCACAAATAAGGAACTTTTGAAAAACAACCAAAAAAAGAACTTTTAGGAACTAAACAAGCATAATAGAAGAAATTTAAAAATCAACATAAGAGTTAGAAGATAAAAATCACAGAAATCTCTCAGAAAGTGGATTAAAAGGACAAAGAGATTTAGAGAGAGAGGGTGAGAAAATGAGAGAGAGAGAGAGAGAGAGAGAGAGAGAGCGAGCGCGAGAGAGAGATGAAGGTAGGAGACCAGTTTAGGAGGTTTGACAACTGGAAAGCAGATTTCAAGGCAGAGAAAACAGGAGAAAAAATCATCGGTAATATAATTCAAGAATATTTCTCCATCTTACCAACCAAATCTATGGAAGTTTGAGAAAGAAATGAGTTTGGCGTGCTTCAGGATGGTTTCTCTGCATGTTTAATTTTATGTAGAACACACATCTAGATAGTACCAAATCTCTGAGCCGAATAGAGGGTTTTTTACTTTAATTACTAGAATCTTGTCCGAATCACCTTTATACTGAGCTGGAGCTAAATGATCCATCTCTCAATAAGAAATACCTTTAAATAACTCTTTCATTGGTTAGTCCTCAATAATGTTTTTCTCTCCTTAGAAAACAACAAAGAAACCAGCAGGTGTCAAAATTATTATTCTAGAGTCTTTAGCACAGATTGCCTCTTGAATTTCTTACAACCTGACAAAGTACAAAATCTGCTCTGACCCATTTAGAACCCCAAAACTTCATTACAAACCTCCCAGGAATTGAAAATCTGCAATTCATTAGGAACATGCTGGGGTCCACAGGCTTCACAAGCACATGAAAGAGTCGCCTTCATGGTAGGAGGCAGCTGAAAAGAACCTTCTAAATTCAGATTGACATTTCTAAAAATAAACAGGAGACCCTTTTGATAAACTGAAGATACAGAAAATGAGACAGAGCCTAGGTCCTAGGTTCTTTAATACTCATCAGAATAAAATCGTTTGCATATTAACCAAACTTCTCAAATAGAATTGTTTTAAAATCACAAAACATTCTAAGAGGAAATACTGAAGTGCACATTACCATCAGATTCTGATCAAATAATTTCACTCAAAAATGATAATGTTATTTTCATATGAGAAATTACATGGGAAACCTATAACTTCCTCCACTTGAAAACATGTAATTAGCAATTCTATACTGGAAACGGCTCTAGAAAATGATGATCTCTCATTACCAGAATTGTATTCACAACCTGTTCTGAAAGAATAACCCAATCTTTATCAAGCGAATTATCTTAAGGTTAAAGCGTAATTAATCGAGATGGACAAAGTGATGTTTTTACATTTAATCAGTCCAAAAGAATAGATTGATAATATTTTTGAGTTATGTTTTTAGAACTCCATGACAGCTTTTTTTTGTAACAAATCACAGGTATGAACCAGGTGTCCAGAATAGTTATTCTAACAATCACTATCTGCCTCTCTTCCATCTCACTTAGGAACAGTTAAAAATTATTTCTCTGAATTTCTTTGATATATCTCTTTGGTCTATCATTAGCATTTGATTCAACAGACAGAGACCATCCAATATAAAAAATATAGAATGCTCACGTACATCCTATATATTACCACTTTAAAATCTGAATCATATTACTACAATTTAAAACTGGGACTTTTCTCATGCCTCATTCAATATGCATCTTTCAAGAAATTAAATATGTCTGTGACCAACTACACTCTAAAATTCCGTATCTAAAAACATGATTTAGAGATAGAGTTGATTTTTAAAAGAAAGCAACAAAAACAATAGTGTCCTACTTTTGGAAAATAGCATATATATATATACTTTTCTCTTTGTAAGAAGCCTCTCAAAGAAGCATTGGTCTCTGTTGATAGTAATATTTACAGCTCAGCATTAACACTAAATATATTTAATTTGGCAAAATGCTTCAACTTTTAAAGAGAAATTTTTAAATAGCCCAAATAAGTGAGTCAACTTACAAAGGTACATGGGAAAGTCATTTATAATTGAAGTGGCATGAGGATGCAATAGTACTTAAAATCAGACACTGACCAGGGTGACTTAATTGTTTTTTATACACAATATGGTATATTCAGAACGTACATCTTAATTTTTTTTTTCTTCTGAGGTCATTTGCTCTCTTTCCTACAAGGCAAAGAACTCTAAGAAGAACTAAGAACATTCTCCTCTCTTATAAAACAGAAAACATTGTTGACTATATACCTCAATTTCTCTAAGCAAAAAATAAAAAAAAATTACTATAATTTTATCAAATACTGATAAAATTTGTTTGGATGAATTCCATGAGAGAAAAAAAAATGTATCTTGCAGAATAAGTTAAAAGCTTTAAGAAAATGAATTGATACTATTTAACTACTATTTAAGCACCAAAAAACTTCTAAAAAATTTACTGCCACAAAGTTATAATGATCTTGGTTGTTTAATAATAGTTAATCCCTGTATACTTCCTTTATTTAATCTTTATCCAGCTTTACATTGTTTTAAATTATTAAAATCAATTCCAAGTAAGTAAAGAATAACCAATAGTTCTCTAGATCCTATCGACCCTGTGATTATTTCCTACTTCTTGCATATGCCTGTCTTCATTAGACAACAAAAGAATTCAGGAGTCAGAATATTTCTTTGTGATGTACTAGATGGTTATTGTCTACTACTGTCACACTGCTTATGCCAAGTTGAGCTTTTCTAGTTTAAACAGGAGCACAGACTAAGCTCCTTCGTAAAGAACACCAAATCTGACCACAGAAGATAGTAAAAGGATTCATAAAAAGATTCTACTTTTAACATGTTAGATTTAAAAGAATCAATACAAGTTGACTGAAGGATGAACATTCCTTATTTTTTCATTTCCTAAAATATTTAACATCGTATAACAGTATAAAAATAGTTGTCTATGATTAAAACTCTAGTGTTTATAAATGCCAAGTATTAAACTACATCAAAAGACTTTATCATTCTCAGTGTTGTATTCAAATGCAACATCAAATGCAAAACTATCAAATGTTGCACAGTTGCCAGACCTAGAATACCAAAATAATGTTGTAGCTATTTCTGATGGGTTATCTCAGTTTGGCTGGGCTTAATGGCAAATAGACTATATACTGTGATTTGTACCTTATTTTAATACACATGTTATTATATCTTCAGGATGGGGACCTTATCTTAGGTCGTTCTCCTCTCCTGTATCATCGATGTCAAATAGCAGTCCTAAATCAGGAGTAATTCTTACCCCCTGGGGATCTTTGGCAATTCCGGAGACATTTTTTGGTTGTCACGACTGGGAGGGGTGGGAGGTAGTTGCTACTGGCTACCTCCAATGCACAATAGTGCCCTCTAACCACCCCCCCCATGACAAAGAATTATTCAGCCCAAAATGACAATACTATGGAAGTTGAGAGAGTCACTTCAAGGACTAATGTTCAAAAACTCCTACTGATATGCTATGCCTCAGTTGCAATAAGGAAACTCAATAAGCAAGGAGAAAAGAAAACTTGGGCTGACACAGAACTGATTCTATGGTAAATTCAACTCTGGAATTTATCTTACATTTTGGTATTCAAAATTCATATTCATTAAGTTCTCATTCTAGTCACATCCTTTCATTCATTTAAGAATCTTCTTCAAGCCACTCCAGATAAATGCCAGAATATTCCTCTGGATAATTAAAATTAAGTACAATTTTTACTCAGGATCATGTCTATACTAAACAAAAGCTCAAAGAGAAGCTAAACTGAATACATTTTATCAATCACTAATTCTTCAATGTTGTCCCATTAGACTATTTAACATTCACTCCCCAAATGAAGGTGGTTGTACACCTGTAATTTTCATGTTTTTATTATAGTTCTTGCAATTTTTGAAACTTCTGCACTGATCTATGAAGAGAGATGTTTAAAAATAAAAATCAGATGCCCTCACTATGTTAAAACAGTGTCACAGTAGAAATTACAGAAATTGAATTTCTTCAATCAGATGCTTTCTACAAAGTACTAAATAGCTAGACAAATTTTAAGCTATGCCTCAAATTTATATGCTTCAAAGCTATTCGATTATAAAATAAGCACTAACAAATGAAAACCTTGTCCATTGCAAGGCTTATAAATTAAAGTCACCAAAGTAAGTAAACTGCATTTCTAGTGGGTGCAGATTTATCAGCAGAATTCTGATAATCATGCAACCACTGGAAAAAGCAATGTGCTTTCCATGACCTTGGATATAATTCACCAGCAACACTGACTTGTAACTTTTACTATTAGGTCATGCTAGGCATGCTCTAAGAAAGATTTCAGGATTTTTGGACTTCTGAATGAACATGTATGTGTTCATCTGGTGATTTTTTTTTTTACATTAGAATTTAGTATAAAAGCTATAAGCATCTGATGCATGAAAAATAAAACAGTGGTTAAGAAAATTGAAGAAAGGCAGGACTTTAAACTGTCTTTGATTTTTTTTTTTAATGCAAAGCTGGCTAGAAGCCTCCAAACTTTTACCTTTTCAGCTATTACTATATCTCTTACATCTGGCAATTTCTTTTAGATTAATTCCCCACACCAAACTGGTGATAAAGCAAGCAAGAATGTCATCAAAGTTGAGATAAAGTCAGAGAAGTTTCAAGTATTACTTTCTGTAAGTAGTTTTTTGTTGTTTTTTGTTTGTTTGTTTGTTTTGTTTTGTTTTGTTTTGTTTTTATCTCCGCAAGTGGAGAAAGGCCGGGCTCTTACAAAGGTCTCCAAGAAGGGGAAAGTGGTTGAGATGCTGATATCATTCTAGGCTTTTCAAAGATTAATGGAAAGTATATCAAATCCCTTCAAGGACGTAAGATGGATGGCATAGAATAGTTGTTGCAATGATTGGCAACAATTCAAGGTATATTCACCAAACTTGCGCCTTGGCTTACAAGTTTAGAATGACAGAGAATAGAAATGATTAGATTTTAAAAAATATTTAGAGATTTTTTTTTGTCTTATGACAATAGGCCAAGTATACAGAAGATAAAATGCCAAAAAAATGTACTAGTTGAGGAATTGTTTAAAATCGAAAGAATGGATTGGAATTATGATTGGATTCCTTCCCGGCCTCTTTTATGATCATGAAATTTCTGTATTATTGCAATAAAATAGAATTTGGAGTTCTCTTCTATCTCAATCACACATAATCTTTTCTGGAGAGGGAAACCCTTCTCAGAATTGGCAAGCCCTTGAACAGGCAATTCTTTTGGGACAACTAGGAGGAAAACCAGGTGCAACACAGGCTATGTGTGAATGAAAGGAGGCAAACACACCCAGAGCTCTACCAATCTGATGACCAAGAATTGTCAAATGCCATCAGAGCCCAGGCCTGATGCCTCCCAGTTTGCAAAAAGTCTAGGCAAAGAAACTGCAACAGTATGAGTTAGATCAGGCTTCCTCTGGCCTCATAGCACCTTGTCCTTCTGCTGAGTGGCCTGAAGAACCTCTCGCTAAATAGAACAAGCATCCCTCAGTGCTGTTCAATAGCAGCAGCAGACTTGGTAGCAACAGAAGATGGATAAACTTTCTCAGGTCAAGAAGAATTCTACTTCCTTGAAGTTGTCCAGCCAGAGGATTCTCTGATGGATCTGAACTCTGGCATCTGTGATTCTGGAAGAGAATACTGGCATGAGAACCATGCTCTCCTAAGTATATATTTTGCTTGTTTATACCTGCTGCAAAGATATGTTATATATATCTTTATAAATTTCCTCAAAGGCAATAAAGCACTTATCAATTTTTAAGCATTTTAAAGTATTTATTATGCTTTAATATCTTTGAGGTAATTTATAGAGATCTATATGGTAGAATACAAAAAAGAGGAAATTATAATAGAGGGTAAACTGGGAAACAATAATAAGGCAAAACAAAAATTTAATTCCTAGTGGTTTACTTAAAAATAACATCAAAAACATGTAGTCTTTACATAAAGACTATAAAAAAGGTTGAACACAAGGGTATCTATCAATAGAAGTCATTATAGTAAGAGACTGAATGAGAACAACAATTGAATTATTCCATCGATCCTGAAAAATGCATTTAAAAAATGGCATCCATGATGATATATATTTTTAAAGCTTTTAGTAAACTAAGAATAAAAAGAAATGTCCTCACATGATCAAAATATGTTTCAAATGAACACAAAGCAAATGTTTTTAATAATGAAATACCATACTCATTCTCATAAAAAATGGTAGTTATTAAATCTTTCCTATTCTTTTGTAAAAATAATAATTTCAAATAAAATAGAAAAACTGAATTAAAAATAAATATAATTGAATAATAACTTTTTAAGTATATGACAAAAAAGAAGTTTTACTTCACACATACACACAAAAAAGTTCAGAAGCAATAAAGTTTTATATGTAGAGATTCAATAACATTTTAAAAATTATAATATTTTTATCTTGAGATTGTTCTTTCTAAACATGAACTGAAGAAATCGAAGAAAGTACAAAGAAATGGAAAGCTAGTCCATGTTCTTGGATTGGAAGAATCAACATATTTAAAATGATTGTATTACCTAAAGCACTATATAGATTTAATGCAATCCCCATTAAAATCCCATCGGCATTTTTTAAAGAAACAGAACAAAAAATCTTTAGATTTGTATGGAAGCACAAAAGACCCCAAACTACCAAAGTCATCCTGAGAAAAAAGAAAGAGGCTGGAGGCATCACTCTGCCTGACTTCAAAGTATATTACAAAGAGACAGTAATTAAAACAACATGGTATTGACAGCAAAACAGACACATGGACAAGTGGAACAGAATCAAGAGTCCAGAAGTAAACCCATATTTATATGGGCAAATAACTTATGACAAAAAAGCCGAAAACGTACAGTGGAGAAAGAAAAGCCTGTTCAATAAATGGTGCTGGGAAAACTGGAAAGCCACATGCAAAAGATTGAAACTAGACTGTTGTATGTCACTACACATCAAAATTAACTCAAAATGGATTAAGGACTTGAATATAAGACCTGAAGCAATAAAATGCTTAGAAGAAAACATAGGAATTAAACTCAAGGACCGTGGACTTAAAAAGGATTTTGTGAATTTGACCTCAAAAGCAAAGGAAGCAAAAGCTAAAATAGATGAATGGGACTACATCAAACTAAAAATGTTTTGCTCAGCAAAAGAAACCATCAACAAGGTAAAGAGACAACCATTCACATGAGAAAATATATTTGCAAGCAATGCCTCCGATAAGGGCTTAATATCCAAAAAACTCATACGACTCAATAACAACAAAAAAGTAAATGATCCATTCAAAAAATGGGCAGAGGACCTGAACAGACACTTCTCCCTAGAGGACATAAGGAGAAATAGGACATGTGGAGAAAAAGAAACCCTCATACACTGCTTGTGAGACTGCTAATTGGTACAGCCACTATGGAAAACAGTATGGAGGTTCTTCAAAAAACTAAGAACTTATTTATGATACAATCCATCAATCTCCCTACTGGGTATTTACCCCGAAGACTTGAAAATCCGTATCTGAAAAGATATTCACACACCGATGTCCATAGCAGCATTATTCACAGTGGCCAGGACATGGAAGCAACCAAAATGTCCTACAATAGATGATTGGCTAAAGAAAGTGTGGTACATATCTACAATGGAACATTACTCAGCCATAAGAAGAGATGGAATACCACCATTTGCGACAACATGGATGGACCTTGAGATAATTGTGCTAAGTGAAATAAGTCAGACAAAAAAAGTTGTAAATCACATGATATCACTTATACGTGGGATATAAACCTAAAAGCAACAAATGAACAGGACAAACAGAGATTCATAACATGGACTATAGACTAGTGGTTACCAGAAGGTAGAGAGTGGAGTGCGGGGGAAGGTAGATGGGGTAAAGGGAGTCAAATATGTGGTGACAGAAAGAAATCTAACTACGGGAGGTGAACACACAGTGTAAACATGTATATGCCTTACTGTTAAAGAAAACAGCTGAAACTTATTGGATTTTGTTAACCGATGTCACCATAAAAAAATAAATAAATTTAAATAAATAAATAATGAAAAGATGATACAACTTAAATCTTTAATTGCAACTACTAGAAACCATATTTTAATATTTTAGAAGAATATTTACTGATGTAGAAAATACATATTACAATAAAAAGAAATTATGTCTAATATAAAAATTTTTGTATAAATGATCATAAACTGAAACTGAGAAACATAAAGAATACTATTTGAAGATTTTACAAGTAAAAATTATAACTTTTTTCAGGAAAATACACCATAAATAAAATTAAAACAACTAGAAATTTTTGAGAAACACATTTGTAGTATAGATGACAGAGGGTTAATATCTTTAGCCAATATAATATACTTTATATCAATTTAAAAAGATGAACCAGTTTTTTAAAAAATCAGAAAAAAAAACAAAAAAATCAAAAAACACAGAGACAATTCATAAAAGAAATGTGAATGGCCATAACCATAAGAAAAGATGTTCCTTGGATCTCACTAATGATCAAAAGATAACAATCAAAATGACAATCTGATAATCATGTATCTGTCAAAAAATAGTATAATATGGGGATATAAAATGGAACTTTTCTGGAAAGGAAACTAGCATTCTATATCAAATTCAAAATATGCATGCTTTCCAAACATCACAATGCTTCTGCTAGGAATGTTTCTAACAAACAAATGTAACAAGCATTCTAAGAGAGATATTCCTGGAAGAATTAGTTAAAACATGACATTTTTAAAAATTCTGCTTTATTTTTCTCAGTTTTTTGAAGATATTGACATACAACATGTATAAGTTTAATGTGTACAATGATTAGACACATGTACATATTGCAAAATGATAATCATGATAAGGTTAGTTAATATCTCCTATCTGTTCACATAATTACAATTTGTGTGTGTGTGGTGATAACATTTAAGATCTACTCTCTTAAAAACTTTCAAGTATATAACACAGTATTGTTAATCATGGTCATCGTGTTATGTGAAACAATGGCATATTTAAAACAAGATAAATGCCCTTCAATTTATTTGTCAAATTATGATGTTTCCATAGAATAAAGTGTTATTTGTTTAGAAAATTAAGTGGGTCAACATTTAGAAAGCTGTCACTTGATTAACGTATGCTACAAAATAATTATGAATAATATAATATAATTTATGTCACTAAATGCCTTTTATTTGTTTGGGATTTTTTTAAATGTATTTTTTAAGTCTGGAAAAGTGTAACAAAAAAAAAGAAGAGGAGGAAAAAAATGAGTTAGGATATATAAAAATCCATGCTTATAAACATGGTTGTCTATGAATGGCTGGATTATGAATATTTTTTAATTTTCTTTTTGTTTCCATATTTCCTGATTTTTCTTTAATGGATGTAATTTATTTAAATTTAAATTTCTCATAATGAAAGAATCTATATTAAAATATCTATCTTTTTTAATAGACTCAAACATTAAATATAGAAAACTGATTTGTTTTTATAGCATAATACTGTTTTTTGCTGTTATAACGAAATATATCAACCTTCCTGGAATTATTTTTTCATGTTTAGATAATTGATTAGTCATGTCTAATAATCTAAAATTAAAGGATACAACTAACACAAAATACTTGATCTAGGCTTATAATTTCAGCTTTTTCAAAGTAAAATTATAAGTTTCTTTGCAGGTCAATTTGTTTTTAAAGTAACACAAATGACTCATTGTTAGTATGCAACACATGACTCGTTTTCTACCAATGTGGAAAAATGCCGTGTCTACTGACACTGAAATATGATGACAGATTACTTATTTCCTGAGTGAATTATAACTATAGAAAAAGAAAATAAACCGGAGAAAAAGGAAGGACCTTGAAGTTGTCCATATCAAGAATTTTGTGTAAATTTGGAAGATAACAGGTTCTTCTGTCCATAGATGATAGTTGGATATTTCTGCAATTCATTTTTAAAGTCTTAAATCATGTTCTGGTAGCACTGCCTCAAAACAAGTTTGTTATTTTAGTCTCCATATTCATTGAGTCTTTCTTTAAAGAAACTGCCAAATCCAGCACCAGCTGGCCCATTGGGAACAACACTAGGCTAATAACAGATATTTCTTTTTTGAACTGTTCACAGATACTAAAAGGATTGAGTTGAACTTATCTAACCCTGTTAAGTTCGAATAAAGGATTACCATCAAAAGTTTTAATTGTACAGTAAAAATTTAAAATGTTCCCATTTTCTTTCCCATAAATGCTTATCTCTTTTAAGTGTTCCAGTTTTTCCTAAACATTAATTGTAGATATTGTGCCTAGCAATTCTACTGTTCCCTTCTTCCTGGCTCTTTCTCTTATTGTCTAGACTGGTCCTTGAAAACATTAGTGAAACATGATAAAAATAGGTACAGCAGCCTCACTTCCCAAGCCTTGTGGTACCCAAGCCTCACTTCCTTACCTATCTTCCTGGACTCCCACAATATTAAAGAAATTCATAAAGATTCAAGTTGACAGGGAGAAAAAAGTAAATACATATGATTGTTAGATTTCTAAGAAGAAAATAAATTAGCCCAACCACTCTACAGAGCAATACATGCCAACACTCTTTAAAATCGTCATGCCCTTTGATCGAGTAATTCCCCAGAACTATTCATATTCAACGAGGTTCAGCACAACATTATTTGAGTCATAATAGACTCATTCCTTTGCTAGATCTTTTCTAACTTTGATCAGGTGGTACTCTCAGCCAGAAACGATAGTGTTAGACCCAGAGTAGCAAACACTTCAGCCTAACGATTTCCAATAGTTCTCAATCATGGTCCCAAGGGTCGTTTGGAAATGTGATGGTCCTAATGGGGAGTGCAAGGAAGCTGCATGCCTTCAATGCCTGAATTACCTTCACATAACAAAGATTTGCACAAAATACCAGTAGTAGAAATTGGTGCTCTGCCAGATGCCCTCTTCAAGGCCAACATTTCCCACCCCACAGTTGCTGGCAATATCGTGTGCTTATGTTTCACAGTTATGTACCTCATTGGGCATTGCCTTCTGCTATAAAGAACCACCCTGCCTAAGGTTAATCAATCTCCCAGAAGGAACTCATAGGTGATGTCTGGCTGATGAAGGATACAAAGCCCTGACTCAACTTGGAACAACGTGGAACAACTGTAGAGGACCTTCTTATTCTAGTAGCTCACTACAGGATTGGCTGAGAGGACCAGTTGCTATCCTACTGCAGGTCAGCTGCTCCCTCCGTCCAACCTTGCCTTTCTAACTTCTTCATAGGAGTGCATCTTTTGAACACATACCAGTAAAACTTCTGCACTCAGCTCTCCCTCTCAGAGTCTGTTTCCGCAGAACCTGAAAATGACAATCTCCACTGCTTTAGCCACCCCCTCATTTTCTAGATGAGTAAAGAGGGCCTAGAAAAGGTAAAAATCATGTTCAAGATAGAGAGATAGCTAGTTCAGCACTCATTGCACACAACTATGTCTATTAAAAACTGAGTAGCTTGAGAAAATGAAAGAAGATGGAAAATATGTTAAAATATTCATTGTGGAAAATAATAAGTGCCCAAGTAGAAAAAAGAATATCAAAAGGCATTTAGATTTGACAATATGAAGAAATTTTAAATAATGTTAGAGCCTGGGAATCAGTATTATTAGTTCATTGCAATGACAGAAATCAAAAGAAGACTGCTAAAATATTTTGTTTTGGGGAAGATTAATTCTGGATTTCCTAACTACTATCAAGCTGCCTAGACTATTTGTATTTTGTCTTCATCATCATGATATAGTCGACAATAATCATTAGAAATTTTCATCTTAAAAGCGAACAGCTGTTAGGATACAGAGATTATTCTTTGCGGTAAAAGTGAATAAACATAAACCAATAAATTGAATCTTCTTAATTTACAGCCCTTGTTTCTCTTTTCTCAGAAAAAGTAGCTAGTTCTAGACACTCATTGTTCACCAAAGAAATCTTCTTATCCCCAGTATTCTCTTCTAAGCCATTTGTCAATCTTGAAAGACAGCTCTCTACCATGGCCAATTCTCCCACTATTATTTTAGCATAGTACTTAAGTATGGTATTATATTTTTAACCTGAAACTTTTCTACTTACAACATCTTTATTGTATCTCAAGAGTAGAAATTTCTCCTATTATTGTCAAGAGTCATGCAGAAAGAATGATGAAATTGCTAAAAGTTCCAATTATGATGTTAACCACATCTTTCCTCCACACACACAAAAATGAAAACAAAATATACAGATTTTTTTAAATGTAACCCCATACTCAGAATGCATAAGTTGTAATTTACTGACTTTTTATCATTTGCATAAAAGAAAACTTGCCTGTATCACACTGGCTTTCTTAATTTTCTCAGACTCGAAATTAGAATTTAAAAAGGCAGGGAATACAGCAGATTGAATGAATGGAATTATTACCAAATGAATGTGATCAAGATAATTTTCCCCGAAGTCTCATTGAAAAGAATTTGATATTTTAATGTGAAAACTCACGGAAGTCCTTTGCATTTTACTAAGCATCTCAAATATTTAACATCTATTTTAAAACATTTTGAGTAGGACTTTTACTCTATATATGTCCAAAAACAATCCTGAAAAGAAAATTTTTTCTAACTTAAAGAACTTCCTGCTCTTTAAAGATTGAGCGGTAACATGAATAAAAGAGTAGGTTCCTGTTTATTAGCTCATGATATAAAAGAATTTCGTCAGGAGAATTAGCTTCAGGAGAAGTACTGACTAGAATCTACTATTAATGATTTTCTCATTGTCTTGGTCTTCTACATGAAGTACAGTAGAAAAGAGTCAAACGTTAGGACTTACTCTTTGAAAGTTGAACAATGTCGGGAGTCATTACCAGATACCGCCTTGTTACATAAACTCTGGTTTTCATCAAAGAGCACCATGATATTACTTTGTTCATCCTCTGATTTAGAGGCCACACTCTCTTCATATTGCATAGAACAATCATATGCTTCGTTAAATCTGGAAAAAGTAATAAGCATTCCACATTTTGGGGATAGCAATATGGGCCTCCTCCTGTGTTAAACATGTCCCAGTTTATAGCTAAGTTGACAATTGAAAGGCTAAACGAGAGAAGTCAGGACAGCTTGACTTTGTTGGTTTCCCAATTATACAGCTTGCAATCTCTCTATTTCATCGAGGTAACAGGGCACCATAACAGGAACAGATTGTTCCATCAGCAGAACAAAAATTGAACCAGCAGCAGCTTTCTCCAAAACTATGACTGTTTTCCAAATGTGTATGCTCTAGTTAGGGCTAAGGTTACTTATTCAAATTCTAATAGAATTATTGTGGTCACTTTCTAAGTTGCTGTTCTTTTCTCTCCTGTCTAAAATATCTGGTCATATTCCTATATCTTTTTTTCTTGAGTGTTAGGTTCTGAACCAAATATCATTTTGTATCTGTGTGAATTTATCACTCTGTTTAGCTTGGCATCATTCCACAAACACTCACACATTTAGAAAATAACATTTCCTCGATATCCTTAAAATTATGATTTAGTTCTTCTCTACTAGGTCACTTTTAAGTCCAGTTCTATGATCAAGGTAACAAAAAGACTAGAAGTCCTTAAATCATAGAATTAGCTGTCTGGTAGATTTTTTCTATTAAATCTCTATTAAATCATCTCTGGCTTTCCATTGTCCTCGCGATGAAATCAAAACTAATTTGGCTTACAAGCTCTCTACCATCTGCCTTCTGCTTACTCTTCCAAAGCCTCATTTCCCCCTTGAACTCTAGTCTCAACTTCAGTAAACTTCTGCCCATTCTGAAGGCATCATGCTCCTTTCTGCCTTGGAGTCTGCAATACACTTCTCTCTGTCTAAGAATTCTTGCTAGAAGCACTCCCATACCTTTGGCCCACCTCCTTCTCCTTCTCCTTCTCCTCCGTCTCCTTTTTCTTCTCTCTCTCTCTCTCTCTCTCTCTCTCTCTCTCTGATTTAGTGTGAAAAGAGGTGAATGCTTTACATGTCACTGTTTCAAGGAAGATGATCGGTGGTCTCAAAAGGTTTAATGGAAGAGACCAATAAAAAGATTTGCATATTTTTCAATTTCCTACTAATATAATATTGTAACCCAGACTGCGACAGAAAGAAATCTCCCTGAAGAGAGTTTATATTTATTAAGTGGATGAATTTTGCTCTTGGTAAGTCCCTTGGTTTGGAAAACTATTCTTATTTTCAAGACTGTTTCAAAAGAAATAGAAGTAAACAAAACTAAACAAGAAGACAGCAGAAAGATAGGCAGATCTGAGTGAAAGATCTGCATGGGATAGAGTGATCATAGGTGGAGAGAGAGGAAAAGTATGTACTGTGAAGAAAAAAATATATATATATATGTATATATATGTGTGTATATATATATATACACACAAACACATATATACATATATATACACATATATATATATATATCATTTCTAGACATTTGTCAATGTCAATGTCTAATAGATAGAATTAGTGTTGCCATCAAAAACCTTATCTGTCCTAAAACATCTCCTTTATGAGAACATTCTTGTGAAGGTGCAAATATAAATTTTAAGAGAACTGACAAAGAATTATTTGCATGTAATGAACTTAGTAGTGAAGTTTATAATATGACTTGCTTTGTGAATATTCCAGGCAGGGAACAGAGCCCTAATGTAAGAAATGGAGGTCTAAATGGCAAATCCCCTTAGAGGCCATGATCACCTGCACTAGAGCTACCAAACAGGGGACCACAGATAAGTACTTGTTTGCGAACTCTTTGTTATAGGATAGCAAAGAGATGGGAGCTCACACTAGAAAGTAAATTGATGTGGCTTCTTTCATTGATAAAGTCTTGCTGTCGAAAAAAAAAGTTAGTTGAATTAAACAGCATGTTTAGTGACTTTGCATAGCACTAATCTAGAGCACAGTCTATAAACCCTAGAAAAAGAACTAAACATAATAGAAAGGACTATAAAAGCAAGAAGATGATTACTAAATTAAAATTTTGTGTCTGTCAATTCTATTTAAGGTCAGGCTGGCCTTAAATTATATGCATAACTGCATTCTTTATTTATTCTCGCTTACCTCTGGCATACTAGACCTATGTATAAACGAATTAGGTAAATGAGGAAAAGTCTCTTCATTCAAAAAACATAGATAATATTAACATTATTTTACAATGAAGTGGTTGCAGTAGGTTTAGTGGTTCTCAACTGAAGGTGATTTTACCCACTAGGCATTTGGCTATATCAAGAAGTTTTCGATTGTCACAGCGAGGACCAGGTAAATACTACTGAAATGTGGGGAGTAGAGACCAGCGATACATGGTCAGCATCCTACGATGCACAGGACTGCCCATGCTATCCTGCCCCACCCCAAACCAAGAATTATTCAGTCCAAAATGTCAATAGAGTTGAAGCTGAGAAACCCTTAGATGATCTCTAAGGTCCCTTTCATCTTTAACACTCTTTGATTCTTTGTTTTGATGTTCACAAGAATTGTATTCATTTTAGTAATGATGACAAGTGGACGAAAGTGACATTTTTATCTAATGTCAATTTTTGCAGTGAAATATATTTAAGCTATGATGAGAACAGGGAATATAATTTCAGTACAAATTCAAAAATTGAAATGTTTATAATGCTCAGAAAAGTTCCATAATGTTGATTATTTATTCTAATTAATTTTTAAAAAATTAACAAGGGGAAAATTGCCAGAATCTCCTGCCTAAAAGGACTTATTTTTATCTATCAGCTATTTGTTTAGTCCAGTTGTATAAGAAGTTAAGAAACATTCAAGAAATCGAGATTCAGTCATTTCCTCTGTCCTCATCTATTACAGAGCCTTAAGCAGGATTCTATACTCTGGGCTTTCAAGATTTTTATTTGTTTATTTTCACTAGAAAATAGAAATACCAATTGAAGGCTACAGCCAAAAATGTTTGGCATAAAAAACAAATAGTTTAGTATATTTTTTGAGGCCTTTAAACTTTTCTGCAGTTAAAAAAAATTACTATTATGAAATCAGTTTTACTGACATTCTATATGAGTACTCTGCAAATTCTTTAACTCTAAACAGAATGAATATTCTTTTGAGATGTTTTATACTATATGGCAAATTTTCTTTTTTATTAAGTTAAAACACTAATTCAAAGGAATATATATATCTTATTACATATAAAAATTATACCCTGATGATTTCTACTGCTCACTTGCTTAATGATATTATTGTGCTTGTAAGATTCACCAGAAGTCAGATTTGGGGCCACTCTGCTTCAGTGAAAGAAAAGGCTGCAGATTCTCACAAAAGATGTCAATTGTGTCCCTGAAATTACATCTTTCTATTTGATCTGTTCCAGCTTTCTCAGCTGGCACGTGCGATCTTGAAAAACAAAAAAACAAAAAAAACCCCTCAAGTTCCCAGGATGGTCTTTTGTCTTCAGCCCTGATATGCAGAAAGAAGTGATCTTGTTTCTGCACCTTCCACTCCAGTTTTGTCGAGTGGCTCCAAAAGCACTTATTACCAAATATTTGGATATCACTCTTAAGTACTCTTCAAAGGCAAAAGATCTTTTACGTCCATAGACATAAACAAATAGGGTTTTGTAAGCCTCACATAAATATTAATGACTACATGGTAAGCATCAGAGGCAAATGCACAATCAGAATTATTATCTAAATTTAAAGGTGCACAATAGAAATGTCAAGGCCATCTGTAGAAATTGCAGACTAGATCTCAAAAGGCAATATAGATAACTGAAATGGGAATAGACATTTTCCAAACGTATGAGGATGAGTAATGAAATCAAAATAAAACAATACTGGCATACTTACAAAGTAAGTAACCTTATTTTGACTCATTAGTAGAATATACTGTGGTAAGAGCAAAGTCTCTAAAGTCCCAGGTATGCCTATGATATATGTCAGTAATTAATCTGCACATTTTGATTTCCTCATCTGTAAAACAGGATTTTAAAAGTACTGTACTGAATGTAGGGAATACAGTCAATAATATTTTAATAACTATGTGTGGTATCAGGGGAAATTAGACTTATTGGGGGATCCTTTTGTAACTTAAATAAATGTCTAATCGCTATACTGTACCTGAAACTAACATAATACATTGTGTTTGTCTAGTGCCTGATACAGAACATACACTTAATATATATTAACTATTACTCAGAAAATTATATAGAAATTATTCAGAGGTCTAGACCAGAGGTTGACCAACCCACAAGACAAATTCAGCTGACTGCCTGTTTTATAAACTGCTTTCCTGAAACACAGCTATGACCCTTTTATGTATGTATTGTCCAGGGCTGCTCTCACCCTATAAAAGCAAGACTGAGTTCTTGTGTCGGAGACCATGTGGCCTAAAAGTCTAAAATACTATCTAGACCTTTACTGTTTCTGAGAATCTGTCGCACCAGGAACAAAGACAATGAACACGCTGGTAATCAGAGAGAAGCGGAGCACAAGTCCCCTCTGCTTATACATGCGAAAGCTTTTTGCAAGTTATTCCCCTAAAGGGCTTTGATTTGAAAGAGAAAGCGGGGACCAGACCGCTGAGGGAGAGAGAGCAAACACATCCTACAAGGATAAGGGGAGAAAAGCTGTTCTTCTTCAAAACTGGTTTCTTGCAATTGAAAGCCACTATCATGGTCGTAGTCTCTTTCAGAGGTTTAAAATAGGATCATTTTGAAAGCATTCTTGAGAGACAATATAGAGTTGTAGTTACAAGCACAAACACTGAAGCTAGGTTTCTTGGGTGCAAGTCCTGGTTCTGCGGTGTGGACTTAACTAGCAGTGTGGACTTGACAAATTAATTAATCTCTATAGTAAGGATTAAATAAATTACTAAAAGAATCTCCTACTTAACATCAGTAAACTATTTCTAAAAACTAAATGTTGTATGCATAAATGTTCACCAGACCTCATTATTTTTAAATCAGAAAATCCCTATGTGTGTTCCACCTCACACACCTTATCCACTACTTACACATACCTGCAAACTGCTATATCCTGACTCCACAGTAACCAGTTACCTTCCTTTCCTGTTCCATACTGATTTTTATGTGGTATTTTTTTTTTCTTAAAGGAACTAAACTACAATGCATATCTTTTTAAAATCTAAGTTCTTTTTATTCCTTCAGGCAGGCACATTTTCTAGGTCCCTGGTTTCATTTTCTAAATCTCTCAATTTACTTAAGGGGAAGAATATCAAGAAAAGGTATTATAAATTACAAGAGACAGGATTACTCCTTGCATATAACTAGAATGTGGGATTGTTTTGTCACTTATGACAATCAATCTGAATTACCAAATTAAAACAATGTTATGATGCCGAAAGCTGATTTTAGAATTCTATCGTAGCTTATTTTGAATAGAATCATGAAAGTAAAATAAATATATGAACATATTCACTATTCTGAATTATATACATCCTTAATTCATAAGCAATTATGTGAGTTTGACCCTCTTATACACAAAAAGAAAAGATCATATTTATTTTAAATCATAACTCAGAATATATCATGCAATAGCTCTTTATTGTAATTATTCACATATTCAGAAAAATATATTACTCCTTTTCAGAGACAAGCATATTTAAATTAATTGTCTACATTACAACTAGAGCATTTGTAGCAAATACAAAGCTGAGTCATAAGTAATTAAAAGAAGGGCTAAGTTTCTTGTTTCTGAGTTGTTTCAAACTGTGCTAAAGGGCTTTTATTACTTTTCATTTCTCCAAATAATCTTTTGACGCATCTGCCGATTGATATAGCAAACATATTTTATATTTCTAATTTCACTTCAGGCTTGACCATGATTTTCTTTTTTCTCTTTACTCTTGAATATTACTCTAACGCACTGGTACTAATTCTTTGAACAGTAATCCAATTATGCAATTATCATTTTTTTTTAATGAGTAGAAAAATGTAATGGGATGTAGTTAGTCTAACTGTATGCATTTGCAAAACCTGACATTTCACAATGTCTCTGTAGCAGGGTTTGCTCTGCTCCTCTTCAGAGTAATAGTTCCCCTCTATATTTGGTAGAAGCTCCTTTTCTTACAGGTGAGAAGTCTCTCACATATGTTCAAGATCAGAGGATGTTGGATAAGACATACAAAGTTGCACAGGCCAACTTTCCAGGACGAGATGTCAGTGGTCCCGTCCTCATCCCCTCAATCCCTCTTTCACTGTCCCCTCTCTCTTTCCCATGGGATCAGGAGTACTGCCCATCAACTCTTACCTGGGTAGGCGCCTTTTTCTTCAGCTCTGATTTCTATCAGTCAAGACAGGTAGTCAACAGTTGGTAGTAATCATTTTAGCAACTCACCTAGATTAATCACAATGCTGTCATTCCCATTCTTACAGCTATTAGCAAGGCACCTTCATATCTGAGCAGGGTTTTGCCGGTGTCTATGACTGTGAGAAACCCAGTGGTTCTCAAACATCTGGTTTTAAGAGCCTTTTATGCTCTCTAAAATTATCACACACCCCAAAGACTTCTGTTTCTCTGAGTCATATCTATGGATATTTATCCTACTAAAAATTAAAACTGAGAATATTTTAAAACACAATAAAATACAAGTATAAATTCCATTAATCACCACAGCAATAGTATTGTCACTGTGCACTTATAAAGAAAGATTACTAGAAGCTTTAAAAATGCTCTCATATCTAAAGATTTTGACACATCCCTCATCATGCACAAAGGGGGTCATTTTTTTTTTAAAGAAATTCTCATGACTAAACATAAACACTAAAATTACTTTCTACATACCCTTCTTTTCCTAATGTATCTTGAGGAGCTACAGGGAAATTATGATGTTTGAAAAATCCTAGTAAGGCTGTAAACTAAAACACTTCCCTCATGAGTAGCTACTTCCCAAGAGTTTAAAGGCCACCTGCAAAAATCTCTCCAATCCAGCTCTAATTCAAGTCGCTAATATCCATCAAGACAGACATTTCTGAAAATCCTCATCCATGTTCTACGTGACAATTCTCTAACAAAGGCATCTGCCATTGACCCTAAGTTTAGGCCTGCTCCCAATACTCTCATGTCTGGGGTAACAGTATATCTGGAGACAGTAATTACTTGGCCTGCCACCTTCTCTTCCCACTCACTGCTTTTTCTTGTTATGTATGGGGCCTTGAAAACATTCATATACATACTCCAACTCACAAAGCCAACCTTCATTTGCACCTCTCCAGACAACCACCCTGTAATCACCCCCCTTGGACCTAGGGGAGCACATACCAGTAGCATAATCTTCCCTTAGGACACTCAGGGTGAAGATGATCATGCTGACTCTGGGAGCAGGCTCCCAGTCATTTGGACAAGGAGCTCCAGGATAACCTAAGCGCAGTCTAGACTAGAGGGCACAGGCTCTGGTTAGGCACATGCCCTGGTTCTGCAGCCTTCTTACTCTGTGGGAAGGGCCCACAGGGGAGGACCAGAGAGGAGTCTTGCAAACCTTGAAGCCCTAAGTATGTGCCTGATTGCCCACCTTCAAGAATACTCCTGCTAAAGAGCAGTGGCTCTGCTTCCATGCGTGGGATAGTGGTTGTACATATATACTGCATAAGGACCGTGAAAGTCCTGGAGAAGTTTCCCCAAATTAATCAAAACATCCTTAAAGCCTTGGTCACTTTTAAAGACCATATTTTTGTAATTATAGCTCTTGACAAACTAATTAGTGGACACTAGTTATTCCCAAAATTTCCTTCAGTTTTTCTGAGGTTCACTGAAAGGTTGCCCCACAAATGCCCATGAATTCATTTATCATTGGGATCACCTCTCTGACTCCAACTGATCAGTATCCACTACCCCGGAAGCCATGAAGAGGTGCTCTGCTCTTCATACTGTTATGTCATTGGAACACCAAGGTTCAAAACAAGGGCACTGACTGCAGAGTCCTAATACGTTCAACCTTTGGGCTCTAAGATTTATTCTGAGGTCCTTGTGGAACAGAATGACATCCTAGCCAATTCTGTGTCACATTTGTCACCCGAGTCCCCAAACAGTTCTGTCTATGCCTCAAATTTCTGGGAAAAAAAAAAAGTTAATTTTTATAGTTCCACAAATTTCTGGGTTACACTTTTCTGGCTACAAAGTTCAAACTCAACACCACACATTGAAATGGGGCAGACATCATGCCACCAATCCATTCATTCAAACCGCTCATGTATCTTAAAAGACAAAATCTGCACACATGTTGGATGTACATAGATATAAGGGTTCAAGGGATGACATAAATAAAAGATATGTGTTCTGTTACAAAGGTATTAATGAGCACAGTTTGAAGCTTGGTTATTTAAATAATTTAACATGTGTTGGGTAAAAATAAACAAAAACCTTTTCTACATATATTATAGAAAAAATAAAAGTCTAATATAATATATGAGTTTGTAAGTCGTAAAAATACTAAACTTTAGTGAAATAGTGAAATTAAAAAATAGTTTAATTTTTTTCCTGAGGAATTGGTTATATAATGAAATGATAAAACTGCTAGATATACTGAGTAGATTCAATGCTTATATTTTAAGAATTTGAAAATGGTTCATGAAAATTTACTTTTTATTAAAACATTAAATTATTTTAAATGCAAAGATTGAATTGACAGACATTATGTAGTATTATTTCTTATTGTTAAAGACAATATATTAAAAGTGGTACAAAAATAACAATGGCAATATCCAGACCAAGAAAACATATGTGCCTCAACATGTGAGTAAATACAAGAATCTTTTCTTTCTGTTGTAAAATGCATTAAGCACCTGTTTTCTGCACCGCATATTTTACAAAACTAAAGTTTTCACTTTGGTTTTTCTTTTTACTTTGTAAAATAAAACAGTGACTTTACTACATCCAAAATAAAGTTTAAAAAATTTTTATGGCTTTTAAAATTGTGTGGCTATTTCATCTTTCATTTTTCTTGTATAGACACTGTGAGAGAAGTGATTTTTCAATGTGCACTTATGGTAATAGGCAAATTGTACAGTTTAACACAAATTTTTCATTTTTCCTCTTCCTCATGGTCATTTAAGCCATTTTAATCCATTTTCTTTTAATGAGCTCCACAAGTTCATATAAAAGAAGTAGATCCAAAACAATTATGGCTAGGACTTTTCTGGAATTTCTGAGCTGTTCTCTGGATGATAGCTTGGCTTTTCTAATAGTGAAAGTGGCTGACCTGTTAAAAGGTGACCAACTGCTGTAATCTATTTGTCATTTCACCATAAATGACACTGTTGAATTTTTGACCCTAGTCAAAGGGCCAAAAGTTAATCAGTGTTGTAATTTAGTTTTCTCTGATTCAGAACTGGTGATTTATTGCTGATAACTGTACTTACCCTGACACACATTATATGAAATGGCTCTAGGTTTTAATTACCATATTGATTCCAATGTACTAACTATCAGGAGTCATCCTATAAAGAGCATTCAGTCTAGTACATCTAATGTAAAAGAGACTCAAAACTTTATTATATTTTCTTCTAATTAACTGGGTTTTGTTTGTTTGTTTATTTTTTTAATTGTAAATATGGGAAGGAGATGGAGCCTTGCATAATCTGAATCAGAGAACCGTCCAAAAGTGATTTAAATTGGTATTAGTAAGTTGTATGTCATTTTATGGTTATAGATGCTAATGTATCTGTTTCATTCTATTTTACTGTATTGAAAATATCAAATTTTGTCCTCCCCTGCTGCAAGGAAGGATCTGCAGGATTTCTTTACATCCTAGCCAAGAATCAGGAGAGTGACAAGAGTAAAAGTTCTAGAAGAAAAAATGGATGCTAGGGCATGGATACGAGAGAATTCATCTACAGAGACAAGATTGAATAAAAAAAAAAAATGGCCAGGCTCCACTGGTAATATATGCCCATGGGGCTAGGAAGGCAAGTAGATTAATTCTTTCATTCCTTCCTGCTCTCCTTAACAGCAGTGAGATCTATATCAACATCGAAAATTTCCTAGTCTCCTTGGGTCCCTCTCCAATTTTTACCTCACAGCGTTTTCCCCAGTATATGTAATCTTGCCTCAGCATGTCCTTCTGAAGGTTTTGGCTACATGTGGGCCAAAGCGTTTGCAGGGGAAGTTTATACCCCTAGATCTATGGTGTCTGGAGCACAAAAATAAGTAGAAGAGGAAGAGATTCTCTCCTTATCACAGGTTTCAAGTAATTTGGTAGTGCTATGCCTTGGTATTATTTTCTTTGTGTTTCTTGATCTTGGGGTTCATTGAACTTGGTTCTATGAATTTATAGTTTTTATCAAAATTGGAAAAGTTTAGACCATTGTTTCTGTGTCCCTTTCTTCTTTTCAGAGTCTGACTTCATTTGCATTATACTAGTTAAAATTGCCTTCAGCCCAGTGATGCTATTTCTATCTTTTTTGGTGGTAAATTTTGGGTAGTGTGGGTGGTTAGTCTTTTTTCTCTCTGTATTTCATCTTGGATAGTTTCTATTGCTATGTCTTCAAGTCCACTAATCTTTTCTTTTGAAAATTCCAAATCATTGTTTTATCTCATATACTATATATATTTTTTTTCATTTTGGATATGTTATATTTTATGTATAGAAATCCAATTTGAATCTTTTTTATATTTTATATCTACCTAGTGAGTTCAATTTTTATGTAGCTTCTTGAATATATGCAATACAGCTATAATAACTGTTTTTAACATGTTTATCTACCACTAATTTATTGTCTGGGTCATTTCTGAGTCAGTTTGATTCACTGACTTTTCTCTTTATTACGGGCTATATTTTCCTGCTTCTTTGCATGCCTGGAATTTTTGATTGGATAAATAGGGATTGTGAAGTTTACCTTCCTGGCCCTACTCAAAGGGCTAAAAAAGGGTGCTGTATATATTTGTGTTCCTTTAAACAAACATAAGTTTTGTTTAAAATGCAGTAGAATTGCTGGGAAACTGACCCTTTCATGCATTCTTTTAAGTTTTGTTAGGCATCACCAGAATAAACTTTCATCTAGGGCAAGAGTCAACAAATTATGGCCTGTAGGCCAAAGACAGGACCCAGACTATTTTTGTATAACCCATGAGCTAAGAATACTTTTTTAATTTTTAAAGGGTTGGAAAGGAAAAGAAGAAAAAGGAGGCAAAGGAGGAGGAACAGACAAAAATAAGAAGAAAAAGAAGAAGAGGGGGAATGGGAGGAGGAGAAAGAGGAGGGGAAATGAGAAGAATCAACAGAAGCCCTATGTCATATACAAACTCTAAAATATTCACTATCCGGCCCTTTATAGAAAAAGTTTGCCAATCTCTAGTCTAGGACTAACCTTGCTCCATTCTTGAGGCCATACCTTGATGCATTTACAAGAATTACAAGGCTTTCTCTGCTGGCTGGTAAGAACATAAACTACTCCTGTCCTGTACAATATGCGCAAATTGTTTTCTCTTCTCCCCTTGGTCGTTTTTTCCCCTGGCCTTGACTAGTCCTATCATGTACACATTCTGGTACTACTCAGCGGAAAACTCAAGGGGGACCCGCCACACATCTCTGGAGCTATCTCTCAGTACAGCCCTCTGTATTCCAGTGCTCTGTTTTATTAATTCTAGCCTCGTTGGCCTTCTCTGAATCTCAGCTACACTCCTTAACTCAAGGAGACTGCTGGACTCCCCTTCTCAGCACTGCAGCCAAGAAATTCTCTCCAGACAGTGAATTGCGTGTACTGTAGTTTTTTCATAGCTGTCTCATCCTATAGTCTCTCAAAGCTCACAGTTCTGCACTGCCTGACGTCCAGTGTCTGAAAGCCACTGTTTCGTATGTTTCCTCTGGTCACCCCATCGTGGCTACAAGTGAAAGTCTCTATTACTCTCCTTCAAAACTATGATTCTCCTAGTTGAAGAATATTCAGAGATTGCAAGTCGAATGCTAAAGAGAAAAGAGTAGTTTCTACTTTATTCTTTGTAACTACTTATTTGTGTACCATTATTTTCTCAGTACTGTGAAGTCAAAAAACAAAAATCAATTGACTGATGATATCTGTAACTTTTATCTAAAATGTTCAATTTTAAATTTCCTGTTTGTCAAAGTAGCATTAACATTCTTACTGAATTCTTTTCTAAGTAAACATCATAAAATTTGATCTTAAAAAAGAAATGTATTCTAATAAAATATTTTTTATATATTGGTGTTCTGTGAAAATTTTTAAGTAAAAAGAAGGTTCTGATGCAAAACAAAATTTTGAAAACAGTTGAAGTAGAAATAATTTTAGTTTTGTGGTGTTAATACCTAAAAAGATCTCCAAAGACACAAAGTAGCAAAGCCCAGCTCAAAGTTCACCAAATGGGTGAAAAACTCTAAATTCCAACACTAAAACAGAAATTACTATAGCTTATTATCTTTCAAGTACAAATATCCTTATTTCCAGAACTGTTGTTTGGTTTAAAAATTCTTGATAGTGTTTCTTCTGGCTACTCAATATCTTAACATGTTTAATTATATGCAATACATGGTATTCTTTGACATGGTTTTTGAAAATATCTAAATATTCTTGATCTTCTGCAGGATTTCATGCATTTGGCCTCCTAGCCCAACCTTTTTACTATTTTTTTTTCAAGATAGGCCTAGACCACTAAAGACTTGATCTTTACCAGAATTAACATTTGTTCCGTACTCTTTGTGGCCTTTCTGTCCACCAACAATGAAATGAACAGCATGCAATTACACACAGAGGTTGATTTACAGTGTCGATAAATTTACTATCTCCAGGGAACTCCTGACTACAAAATTATTATCTAATTAAATTAAAGGGTGAAAGTACAAGAGCCTTCCTAATTCGGTTCACAATAAACGCAGCAAAGAACAGAGCAATGGCAGTCCATGAAATATCTCATCAGACCAAAAAATATATATATATCCTTAGGTCCCTGGCTTCTCTTATTACATAGCCCTATGGCCCTTAGTGCATTCTGGGTTTATAATTTTTACTTTCTTACTATAAAGATGTTATGTCCAAAACAATTCATCAAAACATGAATCATTAAATTTCCATATGAAAAGTCTATTCAAAATAGTTTTGATGCCTGTCACTATAGAAGAACATTTCTTCAGATATGGAAATTCTGAAAGCTCTGTTTTAAAATGTTAATTTAAAAACTTAAAATCTAAACCTTCAACTATGTACATCAATTTATATGCTTTATAGTCTCTAAGTATGAGGTATATTTACAAAGAAGCCTTGTTCTTGACTTGTTTTACAACATAGATATTGCAAAGATGCAATATACTGTTCTGATAAAAATCACAAACACAATTTTCATAAGGAAATACATGCAAATCTAATCAAGTATTAACAAAGGAGAGACAAAATATAAAGTGAAGTAATGTATTTAAAGGAAAGACAAAATTATAAATTATTTAAAACTTAACACATGGAATGAACCTAATTCTATGAGGAATTTTCACTTTAAAGCTTTGCTGCTACATGCTAATGAAGCAAAGCAATACAAAGCCAAGGAAATTGCAGTACTACTATGCACATAATACAGGTTTGTATCACTAACAAAATTTAATATATATGTAGTATATACACATTTATGTATGTATGTATGCATGTGTGTATATATATATACATATATGTATATGTGTGTGCATGTGTGTATCTCTCTCTCTCTCTCTCTCTCTCTCTCTCTCTATATATATATATATATATATATATATATATCAGAATGATAAACAGTTTACTTGCTGAAAGCAGCCAAATTTTTCCACGATGTTGAGTTCTCAAAAATTACCAGAGACATCAAGCAGAGGAAATTTTGGAAAATTAATCACAACATGTAACTCAGAACCTGTGTCATTTACGGTCTTTAACAAATAAAAAAGAAAGAACAGAATGAATTTGTCAGTTGTGCTAGAAAAAAAATTGACAACATTCTCTTTCATCGGGGTTATCACTAATAGTTACCTAGAACATCTTTATTATCAGGTGAGATTTTTCTGAAAAGCATGCATGAGTATGCTACATTTTTGAAGTTGAACAGCTTCTAGCAATCAATTTTGTAAACAGGTTTAATGGCTCTATGTTTGTTTGTCTGCTTGTGATTTTAAAAGCATATAGCCCAATTCCAAGTAGAATAGAGTATTTATAAATGTTCTTGAGAGAATTTGTCTGGCAACAATTTTTAACATCTTGAAAAAGAGAAATAACTGACTCAGGCAGTCTTCCTCAGGATCATCATAATCATAAACCACTCATAAGAAGTACCGAGATCAGAGCCTAGTAGAAAAGAGATACTCAATAAATGCAGTTTTCACCCCCTTGCTCCTTCCCTACCATACCCTGTGCAGTAGTTTCCCTGTGGTATTTCAGGAGCCTCAGCCAGAGACGAAGTAGGATGAGGAGGAGGTCAATCAGACTGGCCTTGTGTGTGAGCAGTTCTATTTTTATCTGCCTTACACATTGGCAGCCAGTTAAGAGTTTGTTTGAATAAAAGGTTCTAATTCCACTACCAGGAGAAAAAGATAATCTCTGTCATTCAGAAGTAAAATTCTGTCCCAGTGTTCTCTTTTCAGGGTGATCTCATGTCTTCCTATAGCTCCTGTTACCTTCTATACAATGAATGATGCCCAGATCTCTATTTCAACTCCTTCGGCTCCGTTATTCTCAGTATCCAATCAGTCACATGAATCATAAATAGTTCTACCTCTATTCCCACTCCACTCCACTCCTACAGCCCCTGCTTTAGTTCAGGTGAAGATTATTTTTTGTGTTGACAAGTAGAAGAGGATACAGTAGAGAGTAGAGCAGAGCAGAGCCTAACAGAACATAATAGAACAGAATAGAAGGTCATTTCAGCAGTGATGTAGGTTAGTGCCAAGGGCAGTAGTCCAAATAGGAGGTGATAAAGACTTAAATTTCAAGATGGCAACGAAAGGGAAAGGGCGAATGTGAAAGAAAGACACTGCATGGGAAGATCCAAAAGATTTTTTAACTGACTAATCACGACGGGAAGAGAGAAAGCAAGGAGTCAAACTGACTCCAAATTTCTAGGCTAAGTAACTTAGAAAATATCTGCAGAGAGGAGATTGCAGAATAAAGTCAAGTCATTAAAGAAGATGCAGAAGATGAAATGAGAAAAACCAGAACTTCGCAGCAATAAAAATCAAAATAGCAATGAATATTATTATGAAGATATATTGTAGAATTTATAATTATATTTATTATTAATAAAATTAAGTTAATATTTACTATTATATTATTTATGCAAAAAAATATATAATGTCCATTGGGGAATGAGTAATAACATGAAATAATGTAGACATTGAAAAGGCATAAAAACAGAGGAATTTTCACCAGATTTTTCAGTGAGGATACCATCAGGGACTCAGAGAGGGAAGTGGGAATGAAAGCAAGTCTATAAGAAACTGACGGCATGAAAAGGTGGTCAGAAAGGCAAGCAATAATAAATTATAAAAACTATGACAGAGAAAGGAAGATTAGGGAAGGAAAATATTAGGATAAGATTCTTGTTTAAAAGGATTATGAGCCATGTAAATTTTATGACATTTTAGAATACAGTGAGTAGAAAAGAACCATCCATTTTGTAAAGCAGAAAAATTTGCCTTCAGTGTTTTCTTTATAAACAAGTCACAATATAAGACAGTAAGCTCCTATATCCAAGGAGATATTTTGAGAAATTTGCACTAATGTGACACAACCATATCGCAGCTACTTGGAGCTTGTGGATATCTGTTTCTAAGTCACTAGCCAAGAAGGCGAGGGCAGGGAATCGAAATGATATCTACCACCTTACTAAACAACACAAATAATGTCACAAGTCTGCTACCTTTCAAGGTAATGTTTTCTTTCATACTTTAAACTTAACATTTTAACATCTTTTAAAAAAATAGATTCTATACGAAGTTATTTGATGACATCAAATATTTAGAATATAGCATCCATCAAACAATCTATATTAAGTCAAATGTCAGCACAAACTTTAATTACCAAAATGGCCAAATGACGGACGGCATATCTGATGTTCAACATTTATGAAGTTATCTCCTAAAACAATTTACACTCTAAAAATCAGCAAAAGTCTAAATGAAATTAGAACAAAGAGCAATAATCCCAAACACATGCGGTTTACCAACTCGACCTCACCATTTCATAAGTAGAGGGTGCTTGAAACCTGTCCTTTGGTTCATAATAATAGCCTGCCAAGAGCTTGTAAAGCAAGTAGGAAGGAGTGGGAGAGTGAATTTGTGATCTGAGGAGGAGATACTGTATATTTGGAAAATTCCATTTAAATAACCCAGTTGTAACAAATCCCCTTCCCAGTTCCCCATTTTAGGAGACTCAAAAGCTGTAATTAGAATGGGTGGGCTGAGAAAGTCAACTAAACACAGATTGACAGATAGGCCTACAAGAAGAGGCATCCCATGAACTTCATTATTCCAACAATAATGTCTCTATTTACATAGCAAAGTGGGTATATTATGTTCAGCAAAGCTTTTCAACAAGCAGAAACATGCTGCTAAAAGAATAGCCCACTACCACAAAGAACTTCTAATTTAAAGATACAAAAACCAGTACGGCAATTATTTCTATAATCCCCACAGAAAACAGTGAAATAGTTTTTTTCACGAGCCTTGCAAATCACAACCATAGCGACTTAACATGTATAGTCCTATATGCATTGACCATTTCTCAGAACAAGGCCAGGAACTTGGAAATTCAAGCTCTTACATTAGAGCTAAAGAAAACTGAACGTGGAATAGCTTTGCATGGAAGTAAAATTCCTTAGAAATTCTAAAAGCAGATCTCAAGGATTAACCATATATATCCCCGCATTTTGTTATACTGTTCATATGAGTATTCTTAGAATTTCCTTGCCTGTTCCACATCCCTACAATGATCAAAGAGACTCAATGATTAAGAATGATCACTGTAACATAACAAACAGAGACTCATGGACATGGACAGTGGATTAGTGGTTACCAGAGGGAAGGGGGGGGGGTGGGAGGAGGTAGATAGGGGTAAAGGGCATCAAATATTTGGTGACAGAAAGAAATCTAACTTTAGATGATGAACACACAATATATATATAGGTGGGTATATATATATATATATATATATATATATATATATATATATATGAATGACACACTGTCACCCAGATAATTTTTAATAAAAAAAGAATGATCATTGTAAGTGTATATATGTGTGTATATATTCTTTATTTATTTATTTTTTCTGATTCTGAACTGAAGAGAATTCTCAAAAGAAAATTTTGCTCTCTATAAACGGTCACTGAATAAGGTTAACACTGGCTATGTAATTGCACTATTCCCAACAGTTAGCTACCAATTTGTAACACATATCCTTAATTTATCAAAAATTTTGAATGTACTGTCTGAAGCCAAAAATGTAGGCATAGGTACCTTGCAATTAAGCATGCCCCTTTGATGGGTGTTAGTTTTCTCATATGTCAAACAAACTTTGAACCAGACAGGTTCAAATTCTGGCTCTACTACTTTATTTTCATAATCTTGAACAAATGACTTAACTTCTCTATGCCTCATTTTTCTCATCTGTAAAATGAAGAATGATAATAGTACCTACCTCATGAAATGAATTAATACATGAAAGCAGCTAAAATTGTACCTACCTGTCTGGTAGTAGCTGCTCAATAAATGTTCTCTATAATGATCAAGAGAACACGTGAAAATTCCTCTGAGCTCCCAGACCTGTGATTGTATGAAAAATATATGCCAGATGTGCCATGTTGGCTTTACTTAAGAATTAAAGATTAGAATCAAAGAGAAAATAATTTTGATGAAAAATCACTTTCTAAATATTTGGTGCCATTCTATGGAAAAGACCAAACAAATGAGAGTGTCTATAAGGTATTTTTAATCAGTACCTTCTGATCATAATTATACTCTTAAAATCAAATATTATTTCCATCAGAAAAAAAAAAGTATTCAGACTCATATCTGGGGTTTTGTTTTCTGCCTCATCACTCTACTCTTTGTGGTTTCTGTTTTCCGAGCGTCCATAACTGTGGATTACCAGAGTGATTCAAAAGAGTATAAAATGGTAGGTTCTATAAATGGTTATTAATGAAGAGGTCTTCATTAAGAATGTCTATAAAGGAATTAAGATAAAGAAACTATAAGGGCTCCAGCATTTTTAGGGGAAAAAAAAGTTTTAATGCATTTCAAATTAACTCAAATTAATATTCAATAATAAATATCTGTGAAAAATTAAGCAGGTTCTAGAAACCACAGATACATAAATAAATATACAGTCTCCTCCCTCAAGAGGCTTAGAGTTTAGTGAGAAGACAGTTTATGTGACAATTATAATAAAGTGACAAGAGAGGTATTAGAAATATATAGGGGTAAAATGGGGACATGAAAGAAAGGAACCAATGTCTGCCTGGAAATGTCAGGCAGAAAATTCACAAGAGAAAAATAATGGAAAAGAGAATTTCTCAGCCTGGGCAGGATGAGAGGGCATCCCAGGCAAAGGGAAAGGTATCTGCCCAAACCTGGAGGCATGAAAGAGCACTGCCTGTTTGACATACTACGGAGACTGATATTGCTAAAAGGTGAAATACAGATGGAGAGTCAGTGCTGGGGACAAAACTGATGTGGTTTGTGGGAAACAGATCAATCATGCCTGGCTACAGAATTCCGTCTTTATTCGTCTACAGGTGATATACAAAGAACTATGATAAAGGACCAATACTAAATGATTTCAAGTTTGGAAAGGTCACTTTAGCCACAGAACAAGCCTGGATCAGAGGACAGGCGGAGTGAGAATCCCAGGCTGGAGGTGATGAGTGCCTAAAATAAAGCAGTAGTCACAGGAAATAGAAATGAGGGAATGCTTCAACACTTATTTAGGGACACAAATTTACAGAATTTGGTAATTTGATGTAGATCTGAGAAAGAGGCAGGAAACAAGAATAATGCCAAAGTTTCTATCTTGATTAAACCGAGTGAAAGTGCAGGGCAGGAAGAGGAAGTGTATGACTTTGGGTTAGGGCACGTGAGGTGTTTGTAGAATTTCCAGGTGCAGATGTTGAATCTGCAGGTCGGCAGTGAGGTTTGGACTAAAAGATCTAGACGTGAAAAGACAAAAAAAAAAAAAAAAAAAAAATGGGTTTGCCCAGCTAGAATGTAGATGATATGAGAGGGGACCAAGAAGTCAGTCATATAAGTGGTAAGCAGAGGCAGCAGAGTTCTTAAGGAGAAGCTAAAAGTCACAGAGACCATGGCGAGGAGGAGTGAATGGTCATGGATTTGATAAATAAAGAGTCATTAGTGAGTCTGAGGAAAGTAGGGCGAGGTAGAAGCTGGGTTTCACAGGAAGTGAGCAAGTAAGCGAGAGTAAGCAGACCCAGCTCTCTATGACTAGCATATGTAGCTTATTTTATACAAATTGCAAATAAACAGCCACAGGTTGAGCCCACTTGTTAAAACCATGCTGGTCCTGAGTAGATGTTTAAAGTAAGCTACTATGTATGTGGTGTGGCATTAAAGATGACAGGAAGCTCCCTATTTCCCTGCAAAGACCTTTCCATCAATTGACTAATGCCTGAAAAGCTGATAGAAGACCAAGTCTTCCATAAAATAATTATAAACCAACTCAAAATGTAAATTCTTCTATTAGATGTAAAACATGGACAAATTCAATTTTATCTGAAAATTACCCTACCCGACTCTCTGAGAAGAGGTTTGGGCAGAGCAAGGTGTCAGGGAGAATCTCAGAGAGTAGACAGAAATAAGGGCTTGAAAGGATTAAAAACAAATTTTACCTGGTCCAAAATCATATTTAGTGCTACTCCCATCTTCCATGGTGTTAGAAGTCATATTGTCATAATACAGTCAGATTCTAAACATTGGGAGAAGAATTATCTCCCCTGGTTGCAGAAGGAGAGAATTACCCTGATTAATAAATTTGCATTGTCTAAATGCTAGGTAGCTTTAAATAAAAAGTCTACCCTTATTCCCCAACCCACATAATCATTTTTAGCTTCTATCTAATCATCTTGATACTTCATTTGGTTTTAAGGTTGTTTTTTTTTTTTAATATATCTTTAGCATTAGTTAATTTTTTAATTGCCAAGAAACATTTTTAAAATCTATTATGGGTATTATCATATGGAACTATTAAGCTTGAACATATATATTAAGTTTCAGATATTTTTGAAACCTGTCATAGTCTTAACTTTTTAAAATACTCCACTACTTTCATGAGCCTTCTTAAAAAACCACTTATCAGAGCCATTTAGAAAGAAATATGACATTTAAAGGGGGTAAAATTTTTTCCATACATTATACTATGATTTAGTAGCGCTCTCCCATTAAGTCTAAATCGGTCTTCCAACGAGTATGAAATAGCTGTGATTTATCTGAGCCTGATGGTAAAGATCTATTAAAACAATAACTTGAAAATAGTCTTCATAGGTAACTTGGCACTCATCAAAGAGATTAGGACAAGAAATTCACAGAAGGCTGTGTGACTATCTGTATCAGCTATCTAATTCTTCAGGTACAGAGAGGTCCACTCTCAGAGGGCCTTTAAGAACTATGGGAATTTGGAAACAGCCCATTGGAAGGGAACGTCTCAAAGCCTATGCCTGATGCAGACCATGAACTGTCATCATAGGGCAGCTCTGCATTTAAAAAATGAAATGTTATGGTTGGACAAGGAAAATGAAAATAACAGCTTTAAATTCTTTAAAATGATATAGAGCAAAGTTGCTTATAACACAGCTTGCTGGTAAACAGATTTAGACATTCTGAGGATTAAACTGATGTCCCCTAAGCCATAACAAACACATTAATTAAAGCCCAGGAAGACACAAGCTGTAAGGAGAAATTTCCCTAAGACTACACCTACCATACTCTCTCACAGTTATCTTCGGTACTTGAATCCAGCAATGACTTCCATCAGAGGTCCTCCCTTTCAGTTGTTGTACGCCTACCTTATGACCAAACTTCTCAAAGGTGAGTTCTATCCTCACTGTCTACTTTTTTTTTTTCAGCCCCAAAACATTCTTCAATTCACTGCCTCAACAACCCTTGAAACTGCTCTAGTTAAAACAGCAACAATCTTCCAATTGCTAAATCCAACTCTATTTTTAGTCTTCACTTTTCCTGGCCTTCTGCAACGTTTCCTGTCCGATGGTATTACTGCTGACTGTCTCCTTCATTGCTCTTCAGAGACCCCATAATTCCCGCTCGTCCTCCCTCTCTGACCATATTCCCTCATACTTCCTAACTGACCTCCACCTCTTCTCCTAGCAGTTCCCATGGTAACGCATTGGCCCTCTTCTCCATTCACACCATCTTCTCTCCCTTTATGGTGTCAGGTACCATCTGCAAGCCCGTGAGTTTTAAATCTTCAACTCCAGCCCCAGTCTCTACCCAGATCCAGACAAATGTCCACCTTTATGTTTCACAGGTTCTTTTTACATTCCAGGACAAAAATTCATTTTAATTTTGCCCTATCCCATCTCATTTTAAAAAACTAGTCTAATTTTCTTATTTCGATTAATACTCCAATGTTAATGATAGTCCGAATGTAAAAACCTTGGAATTTCTGTGCTTCCTCCCTCTGTCTCACCCCTAACAGCCTGATGAGTCACCAAACCTTATTATCTCTATCACAGAGATGCTTCACAAATAGAACTTCTCTCCTCTGCCTTAGACCAACCGCTCCTTATCTGTCAAATGGATTGATGAATTAACCTCTTAACTGGTCTTCCAGCCAGCAATTTCCCCCCACTCTGCAAGCATTCTCATACTCAATCCTAAAAGCAACTGCTGATCCTGTCACTCCCCAAGGTAAGAACCTCCATTGCTCCACCTCAACTGCCTTCAGATGAAACTTCCTAAATAGGGGTACAAGACCCTCAATCTGGCCCCAACCTACTCTCCAGTCTTAACCAATGAAGCTCTTCTCAGAAAGGATATACATGTAGTCATCTAGGATTTCTCATTTATTCCCTCTGAAATCTTTAATGTCCTCACTGAATGAACAACTCACTACCTTAATTCGACATTTTCTAATTCCTCACCTCACTAAAACTTCTAATCCCTCCATAAAAACCCCTCCTTACTTATTTCCAATCTAGTAGCTGCCTTTGAGTCAAAGGTCTGTCCTTCCACTCCTGTTACGTTCTCAATATTTCATCGTGCCCCTTGCCCTCCTACTCTTCTTACCTATCCTACAAAACCCAACTCTGTATCAATCCAAATATAAGAATTCTTCACAACTATCCATCAGGGGTAATCGCCTTTATCAATTCTTCTCTCAGAAATAAGCCCATGCAATTTTATGAAAATAGTTTCTAATAGCAGTAGGTGTCATTCTGCTCCATGAGAAGTTGATGAAAAGAATGGCACTCAGAATATTCTCTAATGCTGCCACAGATTTAGAGCTTTTAGGTGGAAAATTTTGCAGATAATTCTTTGTCCAGGAAAAGCTTTGTCTTGATCAATTTGGAGCCCCAAATCAGGATTGTGGCAGAGTAGGAGCATAATCTGTGGCTCTCTTTCCAGTCAGACTACATGCAAGTCTCATTGGATCAAATCCCATTTACTGGCCTTCTCAGATAAGTTTCTGACTAATTAACTGATTGAAACTGAGAGTGACTGAATAATTGCAGAAAGTTATATTCTTCTTTTGATTTTCTGGTATGAATAGGAAAAACACTATTTTCTGAATAAAATAACAAATTAACATACAGAGAGGGAGGACTGGGTTACTTTCTATTTTGTGGAATTGTATTCTGCTTTTAAAATCCAGGAATAACTTCACCCAACATGCAACAGGCCAACCTGGGTTCCAAGCGGGGATCCTAAAAGTTGCTGATGAGCAACTCTTAGAGAAAAAGGCGGAGAAGAACCTGGGTTCAGATTGGAACCTTTCTTGAAGTGAACCAAAAACCAAAAAGTGTTAGTACATTCAGGATTCTGTTCAAATAAGAACAGAAAAAGCCTCAGAGTAAGCACAAGGAATAATAAAGAGAACAAGCCCTTGATACAAAACACTTCAGGGACAAAACAGAAGCAAACCTGTTGTAAGCAATAGGAAACAAATGTCAAGAAGGAAGCTGGGCCCTCCAACCCAAGTTTGAACAACTGGGATTCAAGAGTCAGAATCAGGCAGTGGGAAGACCCTATCCCTTTTTTAGGTAGGCAGCTTGGACAATTCAAGTGTGGCCTCAGAAACTGTCTTATATTTTTATATTCACTGTACCATGCAACCTCTGCTTGACAACTGTCCTGACAAGGGCTTAGCAGTTCTCAGTCATCCATATTTGTGTGGATTACCGTAAAGACCATTTCCTTGCCTCCTCTGAGGATGTCAAGATTTGTTGTGGTGGTTGTTGTTGTTGTTGTTGTTTTTCCCTAGCAAATAGTACATGAATCCCAAATCACAGTCACCAAAGGACTCTTAGTTTTCTTTGTCCTGCCAACATCTTTATTAGCCTGTTGGCCAATACAAAAAAAAAAAAAAAAAAGAAAAGAAAAGAAAAAAGAGAAGAGAAGAGAAGAGAAAAGAAAAAAGAAAAGAAAAGAAAAAGGAAATAAAAGAAAAGAAAAGAAGTCTTACTTTCATTTAGAAATATTTTGAAAGGTCCAGTTGTAGTCTCCCTTTAGAAGGCTTAAGATGCATCCTTCTGAAGAGAGAGAAAAAGGGGAGGTAGGGTAACAGAGGGACCACCATCATGCCAGAGGAGGAGGAAAAAAGGAAGTCATTTATTTGACTCATTTTCCTGGCAGCATTAAATTATGATTCTTGTAAACTTTTGGCAGGAAAGTGGGAGGAAGGATTTCAAGAATTCACAGAATTATTACTTAAAAAAAAAAAAGCAGGGGAAGGGAGACGGATGTACAGTGCATCTTGTCCAGTTCTACCATTTCATAGATTTGTAAAATGAAGAAAAGGGGAAAGAGGATAATATTGACTGCAACCTCGGTATGTGCCAATTACTTTATTCATCACTTCATTTATTCTTTTAAAAAGCATGAAGTCATGATAGATCTATTTACAAAGATGGAAATTAAGATCAGCAAGGTTATAAGTTTTCTAAGGGCAACAGCTAGTAAATAAAAGTGTCAAGATTCAATCCAAATTTTTCTGGATCCAGAGCCTCTTTCCACAAAGAGGTACTGGAAGATTAAAAGATTGTTCTGGGCCATGTAACCAGTTAAGGGAAGGCAGCTAAGTCTCCTGACTCCCAGCCTATTAGTTGCTGTAACACTGAAATTTCATTTTTTTTTTTTAACTGAAGACAGATGACACTGTGAATTAAATTCCCTATTCATTCAACATAGGAAACAGCTGTCATTTTTGCCTGCCAAGCACTATTCTTCCCCACCTTCCCTCCAGCCCGTGCTTCACATCTGTCCCAAATTCACCATTGTAATGGACTGGTCACTGGTGCTCACTTCACAATTTCACTTCTCATTTCCTCCCTGCAGAAAGTATCCGTCCTTTCTTTTCTACCCTGAGGACTTAGTTCTTATGGAACTGATACATTCATTTAAGGAATGTTAACTAATAAAGGCATAGTGCTTTAATGTACTTTAACCACCCGATCAATGGGAATTTCACGAGCACCTACAAAGTACTCAGCACTGTGTTAGGGCTCAGGAGAGATGAAAGTTGAAAATGAAAGAACACTGTTCCTCACTTGAAGTTGCTTGCCTAATAATATTCATGAAGTCAGACACACTGGCATCCAATAACCTACTAGATATTCACTCCTCGATGACCTCCTAGAAATGCCTCAGACTCAACGTTTTGTCCTTTCCTCAGGAAAGCCCACTGCTCCTTCTGCGTACCTGAAGACCTACATATTTGTTTTGTTAATGAACACCATCCTACCAATAACCTGGACACAACACCTCCACCCTTCACTCAACCAATCGGTTGTCTAGTCCTGTCAATTCCAGCTCAGCCATGGCAATTAACCATCCCAGGCTTCCTTTTCTCACTGCTGCTACGACAGCCATGCTTCGATCATCTATCTGGCCATCTGATGGCTACAGCCATCTCCTCCACTACAGTCTCCTTGCCCTCTGAGCCATCCTACAGGTGCATGGGTTTAGTTTAATCTTCCTTATGGACATCTCTGTCCATATTGCTCCGCTGTCAAAAACATTAATGGTTCTCCATTTCCCAAAGAAGACTAAATTCCTTGGCCTGGCACTCAAAGTCCTTCATAATTGGCCAGTCCCACCTTCCCAGTCCTAGCTCCAATTAAACTGCCTTTGATAGACTTTGTTAGACTGCGTTCACTGAACCAATTACTGTCTCTTATAAGACTGCCTGCTCCCATGCCTCTCCCTGTCCCTTACCCTGGCAAGTCTTTTATTTCTCCTCCTCCCAGCCCTCCAAATGGTATCCATTCCTCAAGGGTCCAAGACTACCTCTACCATAAAACTGTGAGAGGCCACTGCTCTGTCTCTAAATGCTCATATGACTTTATCTGATTATCTAAAAAGATATTGAATTCAACCTCTACCTTGTGGTAAAGTTATTAGTGTATATGTCTCATCCTTCTGCTGGCCTGTAAACTCTTTAAAATACAAGACTAACATCTAACAAAGAGATAGTCAAAGTGCTTTGGTGGCAGAGAGAAATTAAATATCCCTTTCTATCTGGGAAAGTCAGGGACAAAAACAAAAAAAGGAGTGATCTTTGAACTGAACCTTAAAAAATGGAGAAACCTGAATGTATGAAAATTAAAAGGTCTGTTCATGACAAAAGGGAATCTTGGAATAAGGCCAACTTATGAATGGTATTTATGAGGAAAAGAAAGTTGACCGGTTTGGTTTTGAATTCAGAGTGTCCGATAAAGCACCATCAGAATACTTTTAAGTGCAAATGTTTAACTTGCATAGCCCTTATGCACATAACTTAGACAAGCACCTCAGAGGAAGCACACTTTGACCAGTCGTCTATAGTATATTTGCAGTGCTTCTTGCACTTTTCAAGTTTTGTCAGAAGAGGGAAAGAAAGGCAGTGAAAATGACCAGTACCTCCTGACATTGTTACCTAGTAACCTGGCAGCCAAAGAATCATTGTAGCCTGCTAGAGGGAATACTGAACAAAGAATAATAATCTCATTGATGAAAAGATGCAAAAAGACCTAAGCTGATCTTAATCTATACCTGAAAATGAATCTATTATTAAGCCTATACAGTAGGATATAAAGTCAATGCTTATACTGCCATATAACACACACACACACACACACGCACACACACACATACACACACATATATATGTGTGTGCGCGCGCGCGCGTGTGTGTGTGTGTGTATTATATGGCAGTATAAGCATTGACTTTATATCCTACTGTATAGGCTTAATATATGTGTGTGTATGTGTGTGCGTGCGTGTGTGTGTGTGTATATATATATTTACTAGGCAAATAATTTAATGATACAGAACACTAGAATTGGCTTTGGTTGCATTATGAATATTGGGAATCTTTACAAAATAGTTTTAAAATGTCTGTCATGCTTTAAAAGCATGCATGCTGCCTCATTGCATTTTGCACTCCTTCTATAATTTCAAAGAAAATGAATAAAGAAGAAAAGTTTTCTAATGACTTGGAAAATTCCATTAAGGAAATTCAATCCTATTTTCATCCAACAAATATTTATTACATCTTTCTGTCTGACAGGCATTTCTTCTAGGCACTGTAAATGCAACAATGAACAAAATAGACAAAATTTCCTGCCCTCATAGGGTTTGCATTATAGTGTAGGGAGACAAACAATAAACAAAATTAAAACAATAAACAAAATTAATACAATGTTTGTAGTTGTTAGATGGTGGTAAGTGCTACAGAGGAAACTAAAATGGAAAAGGGGAAAGGTATAGTAATTCCAAACAGGATAATCGGGGAAGCCCTCACAGAGAAAGAGACAGTAGAATAAAAAAGATTTGGAAACACAAAGCAAAACACTCATGTGATTATCAGAGGGAAAAACATTCCAGACAGAACCAACAGCAACTATAAAAATCCTGAAGTGGGAGCAGGTAATTGAGGAAGGGCAAGGACTCCAGCCCTCCGGCAGAAAAAGCTACAGCAACTGGGAAGCAGGTTGACCACTGGGGAGGGGGGCAGCCCCAGCAGTGTGAGGACTGGAGGCTTTGACTATCACAACTAGAGAGCCCCCCGCCCCACTCTCCCACACCAGTTTCTTCCTACTGCCTGTGGACCTCATGAAAATGACACAAACCCAAACAAACAAGGGTTTGTAAGAGGTCAACACTAACATGTAATCTGCATGCTTCATCTTTGGAATGGCTGGTTTTATTTTTTTCTGTTAAAACTTTCCCAAACTTTCTACAGAAGGACAGAAAGACAATTTGAGTTGGAAGATTATCTGTTCCATATAGCAGATATTTCCAGAAATCCTAAGGGAGAAGGAGTATACCAATAAAAAGCAATAAACCTAATTTAGGAACCTGCAGGATTCTGAGTGAAGGCTCTACCTGACCCAAGTAAGATATATTTAAAAAGTCTAAACAAACTCTGATTTAACAAATACTTTTATAATTAGTTGCTTTATTGAATGATATTCTTCTTGTATGTCCTGATAAACAAATAATAGATCATAAATTTAACTTCATATCTTAACCTCACTATAAGCATTTAACTCATTAAATATTTTTAAGACAGAGAACAAAGACAGAATTATTAAATTCCATTACTGAGTGTTAAAGATAAGCTGTCTAAAGCCCATTAAAACACATATGCTTGAGTGCTTCTTCATTTCAAAAAGTTGGAAAACAAAAAATGAAAAACTTTGCCTCACTAAAAATATCCATGCCAAACTGCAAATATGTACAGGGAAATCATCATTTAAAAACCAGGCAAATTCTTTTAGAATACCTGAGACCAATAATAACAATGATTATTATTCACTTGAAAGCTCTGAGCTTAGCATGACTTCTATATTTATGTGAGCTTAAGTGATCCTATTTGATTGTCTCATTTCACAGTCAAGCAATGTCATATACAGTGATGTTATCAACCTCAGGAAAACATATAACTGCTGTAACAGGATATCTTAATCCTGCTAAATTAGTGGTTTGTCACTAATTTGCTATAGTACTAATTTTATCAAAGTACAAATGCCTTGTAGCAATCCACCTGAATATACCGGGATTAAAATCTAGGCCTTTTCTTCAGCAACACTGCCACCTTCTGTTCAGTATGGAATGTACTTTTATTTCTATGGCTTCAAGAATGATGAACTTGGATTCGTGTATACTTAAAATTGAAAGAAATATTCTATAGATGAAAAACCTGAAGCCAAAAGGGATTAAGCCACTTGCCCAATGTCCTACAGCAATGTTCCCCACATCAGAACTCACAAATTATCGATTCTCTTCTGTTCTCTTTCCATCAACATATCTATCATCCTGAGTAGAGATGGTTTTATCAAGAGCTTGATAATGGTTTCCTCCAGTCATGGGATTTGCTTATTTACATTGCATAAATTGTTCCCCATGAACAAACACTATAATTTTAATTTTAAAATACATGTGTCCGTTCAGTGTGTGACCTTAAATTGAAAAATTATTCAGTTTTAAAAAGTCTATATTTTTCAGTATGTGCCTCGAATAAAAAAATTTTCTGAGGCCAGAAAGCAGGTGACAGCTTAAAACTTTTCTTTTACTCTCCTCCATTTTCTTCTCCATAGTTATTAAATCTTTTGTCAAATAGGGCACAAAACCAATGCTAAATGAAAGGTTCTAGGAAAAACAAGGGACAAGAAATACATCATATATATTTAGGAGTAATTAAACAAGAATTGTGTCTGTGAAACTTTATAAGTTTATTAAACCTATAGATATACTTAAAAGCGAACAATTTTAAACTTACACTTTCATTTATTATTTTTTTTTTGAAGTTTTCTACCAACTTAAATGTCTCCTTTAGCTAGGTTAGATATAAGGAGAATTAGCATTTCTGCTATAAACACCACTCAGTGATTCTAACATATATCTGTTCACATTTTGTTAAGGACTTTTGAATATATCCTCATGAAGGATATTGATCTGTAGTGTTTTTGTAATGTTGTCTAGATTTGATATTAGGGTAATGTTGGCCTCATAAAATGAGTTTAGCCTCATTAGGAATATTCCCTTCTTATATGTTTTATAGAATTTGCCAGTAAAATTATCTGGGCCTGAAGTTATCTTTGAAGCAGGGTTTCCATTTATGAATTCAAGTTCTTTAATATAGATCTATTCTTATTTTCAATTTCTTTTTTAGTTCATTTTAGTAATTAATGTCTTTCAAGAATTTGTACATTTCATCTAAGTTGCCACATTTATTAGCATAAAGTTGTTTACAAATATCCTCTATTATCTTCTCATAGTCTACAGGACCTGTAGCAATATCCCTTCTTTCAATTTTGATATTGGTGATTTATCCTGCTTTTTAATGACTGATCTGGTCAGATTTTAATCAATGATATCAGTCTTTTCCAAGAACCACTCTTTGGTTTTATCTATTTTATCTAATGTTTGTCTGATTTTTATGTTGCCAATTTCTTCTATTTATTATTTTCTTTCTTCTACTCATTTTAATTGTTCTTTTTCTAGCTTTGAATGGTGGAGGTAGAGATCAATGAATTTAGACATTTCTTTTGTAATATAGGTATTAAAAGATATGTTTTTTAGAGCATATTGTTTAATTTCCCAATGTTTCAGGATTCTCAAGATTCTTTTGTTAATAATAACTTATTTAATTCAGTTGTGATCATAAAACTGCATGATTTTAATTTTTAAAAACAGTCGAGGAGTGTCTTATAGTTTAGCATATGATCTATCTTAGAGACTGTTCCATGTGCTCTTGAAAAAAATGGATATTTAGATGAATTTCTAATAATGATATTTATATCAAGTCTGTTTACTTATTTTTTTTTATATCTACCAATTCCATATTCAAGCATACGTTTACTTTTTTTCAAGAATTTTTATATCATTGGACTCACTCCGGGATGTTACCAAATTACAGCTGAATATCATTGGAAATTTGTTCTAAAATATAAGATCAGTAAAAAATAAAACATAAAACTAAAAATTATTCATACTTTTAGAAAGTAGTATAAAATTGAACTTGTATAGTGGTCAATGCATTTAGCCTTAAAAGTTTAATTAACCTAAATTTCATGAAAAAAAAAAATTAAAGAGGCTTTGCCCCGAAACCATGGATGATTATGATACTTTGCTTCATTTTCCTAAAGGCTGTTGATCCTTAACATCTTTATTTATGCTTTGTTTTTTTTTTTTTTCATAGTATACTCCATAAAATCGAGACTGTCAATAAGGTTTAGAAATTGGTGGGCTGCTCTGAGATAGTATAGAAACTGAGCCAGGTATCCCACTGAAAACCTGTCTTCATTTCTCCATCACAAGCTTTGCTCAACTACCCTCCCATTCTACCCAACAATCATAGCAGGAGGGCCTAGAAATAGTGCCAAATACGCATTCTCCTTTCCTAGTATTTAAAGCTAAAAGCTTTGAGAGTTCTTAACAGTCCAGAAGTCTACAGCTAAGTTACTTTTCCATCTCATCCTTCCTCACCAGTGCACACTGACTATACCTGCTAGAATATTGAATTTATCATTAAATAGCTGAAGAAACCATCATTAATTGAGAAACATATCAGAAAGGAGTCAAAGTAAAGCAGCAGCAACTCATCAATAAATTATGAACTCTGGACATGGACAAAAGAATCGTGCCTGGATTTGCATCCTAGGCCCTTCATTTAAGAACTGTGTGGCATGATATAGTATTTAAGCCAACTTTCTCATTATAAATTAAGCAGTATAAATATTTCATAGACACGTATAGCACAATGCATGGTACATAACAGACGATTAATAGTAATTCTCTTCTAACCACCCTCTGGCCCACCAGTCCAATCCTCCAAATGGATATAATTTGTTGACGTTTAAGGACATCTCTGTCATATAATTCATCTTTCAGAGTATAAAAATAAACATCAGAAAGAGTAACTATATTTCCCGGATTTAAGCAATGCTTTGTGACCATCTCACAGTACCTAAAGGCACTTGAACTATCTGAATTCCATAATCCGTGCTCCTGGGCTCTATAGTCTTCATTGCTCCTTCAGCAGCCAATCGGATTGTTCACTGAGCAATTTAAACTTACCACAGTAGCAAAAGTGACAGTATTCTGTGAATATAAATGAAGGCTCAGAAGACAAATGTTCTTCATAGTAGTAAGAACCGGAAAGTGTTTATTTCTAGAACTTTAATGACATTATAACCAGATCGTTGACACACGAATGAATCCTTACTAAACTGAGGTATAAGAATATTCCAGATATACCTCGTGTGATCACACCTACTGGCATGACTTTATTTCTAATGGAAAGTTTACCACTGCTTAATAGATCTAACATTTTGCCAAGAAGATTTTACCTCCTAATATATAATGAGAGATATATTTTTGACAACTGATTAGAGATTAATAGAAATTGTGATTGATTCTTACCAAAAATTTAAAGGAAAAAACGTACACAGTAAAGATCCATAAGATAATTTGCCACAGTTTTTTGCCATCCACTATTTCACAGCTGAGGGAAAATAAAAAAACTTCTTTCTAAAACTTCAAGATTTCTCAGTATAGAGATCATTGCTTTTTGTTGAAATTGGCATGTCCTAATAAATAGAAATAGTTTGGGGTAATTATGACTTACCATATAAAGCTATAGAGAAATTATCAGCTTTCAAACTATTAAAATATACTAAAATACACTTAACACCAAAACTCTACTGAATATAATTTGTTTTCTGGATGTTGAGGAGCTTCAGAATCGGGAGCTTTTAGGTCATTGTTATGAAAGCAATGGGAATTAGATTATTCATAAAGAAAAAACTGAAGACTGTACAAGTAGCTCCATTTGTTAATCATGGTGCCTGCCTGTCAGCAGTCCCTAATACTAAAACTGCCCAGGCCTACAGCCTCTGCACAGTGGCAGCCCAAGGAAGCTACATTTTGAAGTTAAGGCAGTACCTGCTGACTGGACCAGTGATCATTTGACCTATAAGAAGTCGACCCACAGTCTAGCCAGCAATCTATAATGTGCTTTGACATGAATAAAAAATCAGCCTCTATCTTAGGAAATTTAAACTTGTTTAAAAACAAAACAAAACAAAACAACAAAAAACCACTATTACAGCTGTCAGAGAAAGCCATTGAAGTTTCATAGAAAAATGTGGGATGGAGGAAACTGTGACAGCCAAATCCATAAGTATGCCAAAATTATGAGTAAGTAGAATGTAAAAGGTAGAGAAAAGATATATAAGAGAATGGAGGGTGAAGAATACAGTCAACAGAGGAGAATGAAGCAGACGTATGAAAAGTAGCTACATTAATAGCAGAGCTCTTGACTCAAAATCAATAGACTCCATTGTCCAAATCTCTGGAGCTACTTGAGATTCTGAGCCAACATATAGTTCTGGTTTCCTCTTGATTCTCATACCTTGCTTGTGTCTTCCCCTCACCCTAAATTACCTGATGCAAATTAATTGAGTGTCAAATATTTTCAATCAAATCATTGTATGAGATTAAAAAGATTGCAATGTCTACTGTATGAGAATAAAAAGATTGCTATTTTTAATTGTCTTGAATAAACCTCTGATGGTAATTTATTTCTCATTGATCTTTTCCTCATAAAAGATTAGTAAAGTAATAGTAATAAAGTTTAATTACCGGTTTTTTGGATTTCATTTCAAGTAGCATGTAGATGCTCTGTGATGTATCTTTTAGGAGAAGGGCAGATTGAATCGGAAATATAGAATTTAGATTGAGATGAAGGCTAAACTGTCCATGTAGAACAAAACCAGCTTCACAAATGTACTATTGCTATAACTATTTTGAGAAATTCAGGTACTATTCAGGTCATATATCCCCAAGAAAGAAAAAAAAGAAAGAAAAGAAAAGAAAAGAAGAGAAAGAAAGGAAAAAAGAAAGAAAGAAAATTTGCATTGACTTTTTTACATAACTGTATATTAACTTCACAAATCCCTAACTCCAATGTACAAAATAAAAATAGAGAAACCTAATTAAATTATATACAGACATAATACTCAGACAGCCAATTTTAACAAATAAATCAAGTAAAATAAATAAAACAGAATGCCAAGACAAGAGAAGAGCAGGAGAGAAAGAAAGAACTGTAGAGAGGAAATTCTAGAGATTAAAGTTTAATGATCCCAAATCTCGATACAGATACACTTTAGACTCCACAAGGAAAATGGGGTAAGCAGACCTAGAGAAAAGGCAGGCTGAAAAATAAAAAAAAACGAATACTCCATTTATCCTTTACTCTCTCAGATTTCTTTATGAATGAGGCAATAAAAAATTGTGTTCTTTAGTCCAATGTTATAACAGATTGCCTATAAAAAGAAATCAAAGGAGAATTTGTGGTCAACGTTGAAAATAGAAATATTTCACTCAGGAAATCCTAATTACATTTTTGTTAAATTATGTTATACACTTATGTGTTTGTTTATGGTATTATTATTATTATTATTATTATTATTATTATTATGACATGGGTTAATGAAATCCCGTAAGTTTCAGCTGTACAATTCAACAGTAAGGCAAATTTACTGCATTCACTGTCCATAGTTAGATTTCTTTCTGTCATAACATATTTGACCCCTTTTAACCCATCTTCCTACAGTATACTAATTGTTAAAATAAAATTTTCACTACAACTGGAGGTTCCCATGTGGATTTGGTTTTTTTCAGATTATCGTATTTCCCCAAAATATGTGATGTTTAATACTAGATGTTAATACCAAGTGAAAGCACCTCAAGGTTATATGTAGCTAGTTGTGACTAACTCAGATTTTGACTCTAGCCTGTCTTCACCACTCTCTTTTCACACTGGAGTCCAAGGTCATTCCATAGGAAGATGTCACTGACAGGCCTTGCCCACCCCATTTCCATAACCATCATTACTACCAAATCTCAAAATGTGGTGTTAGGAAACATAAATGGATGTTAGACACAGTGATACAATAATGATATTTGGGCTGAATAGGCTTTAGCGGAACATAACCACCCCCCATCTTGTGGTTATTATAAGGAAATGTATTCTACAGTCTAGTAAATGAGTCAACATATTAACTTTTGGAAGGTGCAAGTTGGGGGCCACACGCATATGTGCATGTGTGTGTAATACTTAAAGAAGACTTCAAGATCTTCCCTGGGAATATACACAGAGCTTCTAAAAGCCTAAAGCAGGGGGAAAGTGAACTTAAAACTTCTCTTCATGTAGAAACATTGCATTATTACATTTGTTTTGAGAAGTCAAAGATTTTACCACAGTTAGAGAAACATTATTTTTATGCATTGCCTAAAGGTGACTCTATAAAGTGCCAAGTGTTCGTGTCATTTTAAAAGTTAAAAGTTTCTGTAATCTATTATAAAGTTTAAATGACGGGGCAAATAAAATTTTTAATGGCAAAGGAGAGAAAAACTGAATTCACTTTTTTTTGGAACCTATTAAGTTAAAGTGATTTTTAGCACACTCTGCATTCTCCTTGCTTCAAAGAGAAATAATAATTCAGAGACCAGCCCTTTTTTATTCCTCAGAGAGGCATAAAGAACAATGACTGAAATGACTTTGAGAGGAGAAAAATAACTGACAGCCAGCCAAGAGAATGGATACTGCTGTGAAGAAAGAACTTGGATAAAATATATCTTGGGAAAAGGACATAAAAGTGTAGTGGAAAATGAGGAAACAAGCACAGAAGAATGAATGTGTCTGGGGAAATCAGAAATACTACAAAAGTTTTGCATTCAAAACATAAAATATAATGGGCACAATATTGGCCAGATATAAACTCTCAGGAAAAAAACTTACATTACTTCCAGTGCCTATAAAATATGTTCATATTATGAAATTCTATTTATTAGTCTACTCATTATTTCCAAATCTAGCATGGCTAAATAAATTGTCACACTTGTTCTATTTATCACTAATCCTTAGTTACTAAAAACTCCAATTTGCATTTTATTAAGAAAAAATAATTAAATGGAGAACTAAGTCTGGACTCCTTTAATAAAATGCCCTTGCTTCCTTTTTCCATTGCATTGCAAGATTTCTTTCAGGAGCAAATTATCAAGCCTTGTGAGCTTTTTTTTTTTTTTTTTTTAATTTCTGTCTTTAATATAATAGCCAATGCTCAATTAAAAAATTAGAGGTTAATTAGCTACACTTATCTGAAACATATTTCTCCTTTTTTCATGAGTTAATAAACTGAGAACAGCAAATATCGAGCACAAGTTTTGTAAAATACAATCTTAACAAGCTTTATTACATACACTAACAGGAACCGCAAAACTCAGCCCAATAATACAGTTAATCTTTTACTAATTGCAAAGTAAGTATACCCTCATTGGAATGGTTTCTTTTTTTACTCAAAACCTTGCAGTGCAGGTGCCTATTTGCAGTATTAAAAGCCAGCACACTGCATAAATCCTGAGAGGCACCATTCACTTTGGGGCCCACATAAATGTACCCCCTGGAGTTGCGCAGTATATAGGCTATTTGGCAATATATGAGACCCTAGCAGTATTTATATTCACCATAGTCAGTTTTCCTACAGGCCTATATCACACGTGTCAGTTTCAAAGAATAACAGCAATAAAATTTATTACTTATCATCAAACCTGATTCTGTCTTTGTCATCCATGTCCCGGTAAGATGCTATGAAAACACACCAGCTTTTCTTCAGACGCATTGAGTTTAAATCTCAAACCTGCCACTCACTGGCCATGAGACTTTATGGAAGTCATCTAGCCCCACCCAAGGCCCTATTCATGTCTCACAGCGTAGCCATCTCTCACAGGATTGTTATAGGTACTGAATATAAAAACACAGGTAAACTTCCTAACATAGGAAACATACCCAGTACATATGAGCTGTTGTTATCATGCCACCAACATATTTAAACATATACACTTGGAATATAAAAAAATTCCAAAAGCTAAGGGATTCAGGATTTGCACAAGGACTCAGTTAAAAATTATGCCCTGATTAGATAATTGTCATAATAGCATACATGGTATTACATATTTTTATATATTCACATTAAAGTTATGTCATAGACTGGTGCATTTTCATACGCACCTACACAAATCATTCTCTATAACACATAAATTTAAATAGAGACATTAATAAATGTGACAATAGTTTTTAAAAGGTTATATTCAATTGTAAAAATACAACCAGAGGCCCAGATGCCTATACAATGGAGAGGTAAGTTCCACCAGTCAGAAAACAGATATTCTAATCTTATGCAAATTGTTTTACTAACTTAAAAGGGAAGTGGTGGTGCTCAACTCATTTAATGAAGTTGATGATAACCTTGTTACAAAAATTAAGATATTTTAAGATAGGAAATTATAGATTAATCTCACTTATGAGCATGGATACAAAATTCTAAGCAAAATATTATCATTTCATTATAGCAGTGTGTTTTTTTAAAAAAGATGTGACCATGTTTTATTTATAACAGTAATACAAGGATGAATAAGTGTGATAAAAATATTTTTATGATTTTAGCCACATTAATTAATAGATTTAAAAAGTTACGTGATCATCTCAACAGACAAAAGGGGGGGAAGCATTAGATAACATCTTACCCATGACCAAAAACAACAACAAAACAAAAACAAAAGTCTTAGAAAAATAGCTCTAGAAAAAGTAGTTCATTAACCTAAAAAGGATATGTAGCAAAAACTTAAGAGTTGATATTATATCGACCAAGGGGAAGTCTGAAGCATTCCCTTAAAAGTCAAACATAAGACAAGGATATTATTACCACTGGTTCTGTTCAGCCATGTCCTGAAAGTCCTAAACAATGCAATAAAGGAAAAATAAAACAAAAGATTTAAGGATTGGAAGAGAGTAAGCATAAGTGTCATTACATTATAATTAACATGATTTTGAGCCTAGAAAACCCTAAAAGAATCTATAGACAAATTATAAGAGTTCAGCAGAATTGTGAGGTGAAGAAAAGAGTAATATATAAAATCTATAGTATTCCCACATACCAGAAACAATTAGAAAATATAGTTTTCAACAGACCCCATTTACAATAGTAATAAAAATTAAAAATTCATAGAAATTTTTTAAATTAGGTTGCCCTTATATGGATAAAATCTAAAAAAAAACCCCACATTATTTAAAGGTAGAAAAGGATGGCAAAAATAAAAGAATTAAACAAGAATGATTTTCATTTTGCTCAAATTTATACATAAATTAATGTAATTCCAATTAAAATTCCAAAAGAGATTTCTGTGGAACTTGAAAACCTTATCTAAAACTTACTTAGAAAAGCAGTGGGACGATAAAAGCTGAGGAGGTTCTGAAAACTAAAAACAACCTGGAATGACTTGACAGAGTAGCAAGAAAACAACACATTATAAAACTCTAATAATTAAGACAATGGGATCTTGGCAAATTAGTGCAATGGGGAAAAAAGAAGAACTCAGTAAAAGACTATTCAATAAACAATTGTGGACGATTGTTTAAATGTATGGAAAATTAAGAAGTTTTGGCTCCCATATGCAAAAATCTCTGTGGTTTAAAATATTTAATAAAATTGACAAAAAAATTGAAAAACAACTTAAAACATTTATAAGAAGGAGTGGCAATCTTTATGTCTTTAGGGTAGAAAAAGATTTCTAAAACAGGGTACCAAAACAATAAAAAAATATTTACACTACAGACTACATTTAAAAAATAAAACAAGTGCAACAAAAGACAGCTAAACATGAAAAGAAAATCTATAAACTAGAATATATAACAGATAGAGTCACCAATGGATGGTATTCATAATTTACCAAGAACTCTGAAAAATAAGAGAAAAAAAGCTAAAAAAAAAAATAGCCAAAGGGTAGAAAGATATAAATCAAAGAGAAGGAAACATAAATGGCTAATGAACAAATTAAAAGATGTTCATCTCAATCAGTAAACTAGAAAATATAAATTAAAACCACAATGCAAGACCATTTCACACCCATCGGGTTAGCAATAAATTTAAGTATGACAGTACCAGGCAAGAATTCTCATAAACTGTTGTTGGAGTTATAAATTGGCACATCTTAAAGAAAAATTTGATAATATTTAATAAAATTGACTATAAATATGTTTTTTAATCTCAGCAATTTCCATTCCTGGGGATATATCCTAGAGAAATTGTTACAGGGGGATAGCCAAAGACACCTATATGCAATGTCCTCTGTATGCTATTTATGATAGCAAAATATTAAAAAATAACCCATATGTCTATCAACAGAAGAATGAATTTTAAAATTGTTACGTAGTTAAACTGGAACAATATTTTTATTTTATTAGTCTTTATGTTTTTCTGTATATGTTTGATATTTCTATTTTTAAAAACAAACAGGGATAGGATAAATAGAGTGACCACATTTGCAAAAGGAAATACTTCTAGATATTTCAAATCTATGAGCCATGCTAGAAATTGCCCAAAAAAGTCATCATATGATAAATTCACAAACACCTCAAAGGCATCAGAATGCATGATTTACAAGGAACAGTTCTAATTGAACTCACCTATTTTTGTAACACGACAAAATAATAGATCTGGGGGGTCAGGAGGAAGAGATAAATGCAAGGCCCCAACTTTAACAAGACTGTGCCATAATGTATTCTCATCAAAAAATAGGAGGGGGTGGTAAATGAAAGGGGGATAGAACAATCTAGACCTAGACTTGAGCCAGTAGAATAAAATTATATAGCACACAAGAAGATTGACAACTATTCTTCCTTAAAGACCATTATAAACCTCTGGGTACAAAAATAGAGGCAATTCTAGGTTCACATGTCTCTCAGCTTCAGTGGTAAAATAAAGACCCAAAGACCTTAAATGTGCAGTTGACATCTATCCAAGAAGGCGTGAAAAGAGTTCTGTCATATGGGGATGCGTTTATTAAATTAAGAAACCAGTCAAAACCAATCTAATATTTTAAGAGAGTGCACTAAAAGAGGAGTATATCTAACGATGAAAATTAATGTTCTATATGTCAATGATAAAAATAGCTGAAGCTCTAACAAAGAAGCACAGTTCAGAGTGCATCATATGAAAAACCAGCTTTGGCAAGGAAAGTGATGATTTTCCATGAAGCAATTAATTCTATGAGAGACAGTTAAGATAGCGAGGGACAAACCAGCTTCCCACAGCTGCATCTCCAATGCAGTATGAGGAGGCAAATCCACTCTAGTGGCCAATCATGTGGGTGACCAGCCAGATGGTCTCACATGCTGGGACTGATCAGTTGAGAGCAGAAATCAATTTAGAGGTCAGCTTGGACATCAAATTGATGTTTAAACATCAACATGCCATTGTGATCTAAAAATCAATTACAATAACAGGATACAGAACTAGGAGCCCTGTTCCAGTGTGTCCACCTCCACCTCCACCACTTAAAAGACATGTGGAGGTATGAAGATGGGCAGAGAGATTATTCCAAATCAAGAAAGTATGCCTATAAAAAAAATTATTTTAAAATCCATATTATGAGAGAATTTCAGCTAGACATTTCCTACGTGTGAAAGGCCTTCCCCAGAATGTGGTTCCTACTGCTCTCCATCTTAGGAAAAAGAAAATGAGTTTAGCTGTGAAACATGCAATGTTTAGAACAAAAATTAAAATTAACTGTCTCACAGAGAGCAGCTGATAAACTTTAGAATGGGTCTGTATGAGAAACCATAGAATTTGCTTTTAAGGAAGCATTCTTTAACAAAAAAAAATTTTATATTGCTCTGGATAATTTTCTCAAGATTTTCCTAGGTCTTGAAATAAGAATCTTCTAGAAACACCCCCTCCTCCACTTATAAAAAATTACTAAAAACTATTTGAGAAAATATTTTAAGAGAAAAAAAGTCATTATAAATTAAGTACTTGGCAAAGTAAACTGCATTGTGCAATGAAAGTGTTTTACCTTAAATTATACACCCACATTTTAAAAGATCAGCATTAATGCTTTTAAAATAACTAATGCTTCACAAATATATATATATGTACGTATGTATATATATACATATATGTGTGTGTATATATATACACATATATATATATAAAATTTCAGAAACCATCTGCCCACCAGTCATACTTCCTTTGTTACTTCCCTGTGTTTTCTTAACTACTTCATTAATATTTGCATCAGAGTAGGATCTTACTTTCAATTGATGTTTGTAATATTACATAATTGTTGAAATTGCACTGAACGAAAAACACGTAAGTACTTCTGAGGAGTTTGCATGCTGAAGGTGTAAGCATTCCCAGAATCATAAATAAGTGTGTATTCAACACTGTAATTGCTGATATTTCTCTATCCTCAGGTATCTGCCTTTTATCTGAGGGAGGAATGGGCTCAATTCTTCCCCCTTCTCAAGTAAAGTAGCAAAGAGAAGGAGGAGATATGTGTATGTAAAGGGTGAGATGGTGCCCCTCTGTGTGATCCTATTCTTGGGCTCTTAAAGGAACCAGGGCAGGTCACCACTGCATATATATACTCAAATTGCAATGGAGGGGTTTTTCCCAGCTGAGATTGTGGTAGAGCACAGAGCATCACGATACCATAGACTAAGAATAAATGAAAATAGGAAAAGTGCTCTGAGTATAGGAGTTCATCTATCTTTGTAACTTGAAGAGATAAAAAGCAAGAAGACTAAATTTCACCTTTAATCCAAACAGAAAAAAGAATAGGAATTCTGATTGGCTTCCTCTCCTTTCCTCCCTGCCAAGGCTGAGCCTGGGCTGAAGAACAACTCTCCCCACTGGGGTAAGACTGAGAAAATGAACCTGTATCGCTTAGATTTTGTCAACGGCAAACAAAAGAAACCGACTCTAGCTAGCTTAGGAGGAAAAAAAATGGAATGTTTAGCCATAACATGAGGTTACTACTAGAATTAAAGAAAAAACAAGGGGGAAGAAAGATTTTTATTAAAAACAAACAAACTAAAATCCAGGAAGCTCTAGGAATTTAGGAACAGATAATTCCTTCACAACTACCACAACCACCAACCCCCTATTATAAAGAACAAGTTCCAGTTCTACTCAGTTGTCCTGTGTCACTCAGGAAAAAAATGCAAATCAAGGAGAAAGAACCCAATCTTGAGTTCGTGCTCACCCCCTCAGACAAGAGTTGAATAGGAACGTTACTTGACAGTCTACTAATATTGAGTTCATCATGGTAGGGGTCCTTCACCCAAAGAAAACTTAAGTTGTTGTTAGGAGAAGTAGGAATGAATAATAGGTGGACGAAATCAAAGTATAAGCACTAATTAACCAGAGCGGGGGGCTAGCTAACAAGATGGGGAGGATTAGGGGCATGTGCATAAATTCACCAGTTCCAGAGACAGTAGGTTTACTTGACCCCTTTCTGATGACTCTTAGCAATCTAGAACATTCTTTAGAATGCAAAAAATTTGCTTGTCTATCATTCTGCTTTCGGCTACTTATATTTCGGCTACCTATCACCCTCCTGCCAAAAATCTCACTTCAATGATAGATTAAGAGAGATTTCTTCATCCCACACTCTCCCTCCAATGAAAGCATGCATACCATTTTAAATATTATCTCCTCATAAATTCACTCATTTATTCATTTGGCAACATCTGTCTTTGGCTAGGAATTGCCACTTAGAAGCACAATTATTTGGGCCTATAGCAACCATATCCTTGAGGCATAACTCAGGTAGCTAAATAAGCTATTGACACAAATATGCATACAAAGCCATGTCTAAAAACTCCTTGAAGTTAAACGTGGTTATGTTAGACTTGGAGGTACTTCATCACCTCAAGACCCAACCAAACATCACACCAAAAGTGAGAGTTGTAAGGTATTCAAAACAATAAAACACTTGAAAATTTTAAAGATGACAACTCTATAGATTAATACACGTTTATGACACTTTCAAATGTGCCCCAAATTAAATATCTTCATAAAAGGTGCATTATTAGGTCATTGTTTGTATGTAAGTATAGATGTCAGCACTATTTATACAGTCATTTGGTTTCAAGTGGCACCTACCTCACACAGACCACCCCACTCTTATTTTTTCTGGCTCCCGTTTCTTCATAGGAAGTGAATGGAGATGGACGCCTACACAAACACGTATAGGTATTTATACATTCACCTACATAACAGCCAGCATGTTCCTACACTTGAGGTGGAGACCCCATACATGCAGCAGATAAAGTGACTCACTTAGTAATAAAATCCTCCTTACCTTTTCTGAGCATAAAGAGCATAAAGCAGTCAAAGAAAAAAAAAAAAGAACAAAAACATGCAGGGACTTGGCAAAGAGCTAAAAATAACAAGGGCTAAAAATAACAGGGAAAATGTTGAAGAGAAAATTATAAAAGTGTTGTTCAAAGGGAGTAAAATTTTCCAACACCAGAGGAAAGACACATTTCTTCCTTAGGTGTCCAAATCTGAGTGAGGTAGCCAAGCAAATATGATGAGCTATACCCTCAGCTTGTAGCAGCTGAGAATGCAGTGAAATCTGGGCAGACGGCCAGCTAGAAGGTCCACTCTGGACTAGGAAAATAGATGTTTTTAATTAAACTGTGATACTTTTAAATACCTACAATAATCCAAAGAAGATAACAAATGGTTAATATGGAGAACATGGATTTAATGAAAAGATAGGCAGAATTTCTTATCTAACACTCAAATATTCTTATTGCATATAAAAGCGTATCAAATTTAAATTAGATTTTTTTAAAAAGTATAATCTGCTGCACTGTTATTTTTTAAGCTTAATCACAGAAAATCTATAGCGTGAATGCTTTAGATTCCACATTCTAATGTATTCAGACATTTAGAGTCGCAAATGTTTCAAAACTGTGCCAAAAAGATACCAGCTATTTTTAATTTGGAAGAGCTATGAAGCTTTACATTTCCTTAGCCTCAGACTCTTGACCACCATGAATAAAAATTGTCTGAAAACATTAGAGTAGTTGCAGGAAGGATGTCAAAGGTCAACCCCTCCCTTCCGAAGAGATGATGCTATTGACTTAGGTGTAGGAAGAACAGGGAGCGTAGTGGTCCTACTGTGAGGATGTAATTTACCCTAAGTGAGGAGAGCATGTTGGGAGACCAAAGCGGACAACATTTGTACTTTAATTCATATTAAGGACCTGTTTCACGGCTCAAATAATTGCTTTCTCCAGAACCTCTTTTACACCTGAAATTTTTTTTTTCTGGAGAATGTTGATGGTTTGCTCCCTGACACTGGGTTGAATTAGTAAAATCCACTAAGAATGTGGCTCCCAATGTAAGGAGCTGGCTTTAACTAGGTAATATGCAGAAATACTATACGTCACTCAAATCTATGCTTTTCTACTTTTCCTTCTTTGTTTTATTTTCTTTTTATTGTAATAAAATATGAAATTATCATTTTAATCATTTATAAGTCTATAATTCAGTGGCAATAATTACAACACCCAGTGTGGTACAACCACCACCATATCAATTTCCAAAACTTTTTCATTGCCCTAACCAGGAACTCTGTACTCATTAAGCAATACCTTCCTCCTCATTTCCCTTTCCCCAGCCCCTGGTAGCCTCTAATTCATGTCTGTTTATAAATTTTCCTGCTCTATATATTTCACATAAGTGGGACCATTACAATATTTGTCCCTTAGTGCCTGGCTTATTTCATTTACTGTGTAATGTTTTTAAGATTTGTCCATGCTGTAGCATGTAAAACAATTCCATTCTTTTTTATGCCTGAATAATGTTCTAATGTATGAATATACCACATTTTGTTGATTGTTTCATTGGTTGATATATATTTGAGTTGTTTCCATTTTTTGCCTCTCGGGAATAATGCTACAATAAACATCGGTGTACATGTGTCCGTTTGAGTTCCTGTATTCAATTCATTTGGCTTTATACCTAGGAGTAAAACTGCTGGGTCATATAGTCATATAGTAATTCTGTATAACTTTTTGAGGGCCTACCAAAGTGTTTTCCACAGCAGCTGTACCATTTACATTCCCATAAGCACTTTTTTTTCCTTTTTTAAGTAACTTTTTTTTTTTTTAAGCCTTAGAATAGCCCAAAAGAGAAGGAAGGAATAAGGAACTGGCTTGTAGCTCAAAGAGCCAGCCCGTGTAATCCTTCATCTGTCATGCTGTACTGCTGACTTTTATAAATGGGCTGCAAAATGGCCCTCATTCTAACACTTGGCTTTATTTTTATTTATTTTTTTTTATTACGCAGATGTATAATTAAGTACATATTTCTTCTTTTGGTTCACTAGTCCTTATTATTTCTATTTTCCATGCTAGGGTTGTGGGAAAGCATTATTTTGGTTGGATGGAAAGAAACAAGTCCAAGGCCTATTATTAGTTACCCTACATACATTTCAGGAGTTGTCCTCTGTTCCCCTAAATACCCAGATCCTTCCACCTCACAGGACTGTGGTTACCCTTTCTAGTCTTTTTCCTCCTTTAACAAGTTTTCCCATGTCATTCCCCAGAGCAATTGCAGGCTGCTCTTACTGCTTGTGGCAGATTGATTGTCTCATTTAGTGATGTGGTTTTCCTTTGCCTGTAGAAAGAATTTCTTCTGCATTAATCTTTTGTCTTAAAATTTCAGGAATAATTCCAGTACATATACAACTTAATGGTTACTAGAAATGTGAACTGCACATGATTACAATCAAAAGCACCACAGATGACATTTTCGAAAACTGCACTCGATACGTCTTTTTTTGGCCTGCTACGTGCCCCCAAGTAAAAGAGTTTCAGCTGAGTTTTTTAAAGTCCTCAGAGAGCAAGAACCTTGCTAGAGGACACATTCTCAATGTGCAGCCAAAAGTAAATCCTTTTCTCATATCACCAACCTGGTCAAGGGGCAGATGGGAATCACGAAGTTTTTCTTGAAGATGAAGAAAACGAGGTATTCTCCTTGGGTGAAAAATTTAACAGGTTCCAAACTATCTCGGTAATCAGTCAAGATAAATAATGTCTTAATACAATACTTTCTTAAAAATAAGAATGCAAAAATATGCATAAACAATATATCAAATTTTTAAATAAAGATAGGATTAGTATTACTGTTTTTCCTTTTGCCTCTAGCTTCAAATGGTTCAATACAGTACTAGTGGCTAGAAAGGTTTTTATTATGGCAAAAGAAAAGCAGAATGACTTTAACATTTCTTTGGTTCCATTATCGCACTTCCTCAAATTTCTGTCCCACAGAAATCACTCACACAAGAGTCCTGGACAAAACTTGTGACCCAAGTAAAGTTTATCCTCAATGGATTCCATCTCTTCCTTTTTCCTCACTTCTCCCACCCTAAGTACTCAATGATCTCACACTGCCCTTCTGATTTACAAGGGCCTCTCACTCGGGCACTGTAGCGAGACCTGCTGGCCCCTAAAATAGGCCAAACTGCACCTCTCATAGCCTTTGTGGAGCCCCAAAGCAAAAGGAAGCTACCTCAAAAGAAAAAAAAAGTTTGACATCAAAAAAGGGCCAAAGATTATTGAAAGAGAAATTAGTCTGAAATAGAATCATATAATTTCACAATAAGACTACAGCAAATCACCTAACCAATTCCTATTATTTTACTAATAAAGGAACAAGCCCAATAAGGTTAAAAATGACTGTGCAACAAGTTACATTAGAAGTACAGCAAAGACTAGATCTAGCAGGTCCATGCGCCTGCCTACAAAATTGAAAGAATTAATCTTTACATTTTTGATATTTGTAGCAGAACGTAAAAAAATTCAGACACCATAGAGATGTTAAACTACTCAATTCTTTGAGTTTACTGCACTCAATCATTAATGGTCTCAAATATTTATCCAGGGATGATTTTGTGTCTGGAGTACTATGCTAAAAACTTGAAGTCTAGATGTAGGAGGTGAAACTTCAAATAATCATTCAAAATAAAAAAGAAGAGAGCCTTGAAGAAAATAAAATGGGCAAATACAAATGGGGAGAATGAGCAAAATAAGCAATATGCAGGTTCACTACAATAAAAAATTTTTAAAGAGCCAGCATTGAAGTGGGTTCCAAAATTTGATTTTAGAAAACTTTTTCAAATATTGCATTAATCAGGCTATCATCAAGGTCTGGCCTAGGAATGTAAGTGTATTTTCTAACAAGTACAGCAGTCCTCCCTTATCCTCAGGCAGTACATTCCAAGATCCCCACTGAATATCTGAAACCACAGATAGTACCGAGCCCCATGTATACGTTTTTTCGTATACACGCATATCTGCGGTAAAGTTTAATTTATAAATTAGGCACAGTAAGAGATTAACAACAATAACTAAAAGTAAAATGGAACAAATATAACAATACATTGTAATAAAAGTAATGTAATTGTGGTCTCTTTCTCTCTCTCAAAATATTTTATTGTACCGTACTCACCTTTTCACTCAAAAGAAGTACCTTTCAGCTTCTCTTTGTCATATCTGAAGTGTCGGCATTACTATTTTTGTGCTTTGGGGCTATTATTATGTAAAACAAGGGTCACCATGACAATACCATGACAATCTGATAACCAGCCAGCTATGAAGTGACTAATGGCCACGGAGCGTCCATGGGCGGTCACTGAGCGTCCACCGAGCATCCATGTGCAGTCGCAAAGCATTTTGGGTTGTGGAGCGTAGAGCGTCTGTGGCGTAAAGACGTAAAGGGTTGAGTCGCATCGTTGGGTGGGACTGAGCAGAGCTTACGAGAATTCATCATGTTACTCAGAATGGCGTATAATTTAAAACTTATGAGTTGTTTATTTCTGGAATTTTCTCATTTAATATTTTTTGAACACGCTTGACCGTGGGTAATTGAAACTGAAAAAAGAGAAACGGCGAAAAGGAAAACTGCGGTTAAGGTATGTTCCATGCACCGAAAAAGTATCATTGCTTCAGACTATTTTCCCTTCTAAGCGGTTTCTTATTACTTTCTAATATGATATATAAAATATGTTTATGTACGTCAAAGTCAACTAAAAAATAAACACCCACCATGATCTAGAAAACGTGTGTCACTTCACTGGACTACAATACATTTGGCGGGAAAAAATGAAGTAGCCCCAATTCTGTGTGGTGAAAAACATGCCAAATGCAGTTTACGAATTAAATATTCTTTAACAATCAGACATTTTCTATTTTAAAAAGCTTAAAACATTTAGAAGTAAACACTTTATATTCTTGTCCCAAATTATACTTCTAAATTTAATATGATGATAATCGTTGAAGTTGTCTCGTGATATGTAATAAACTAAAACAACGCCATGATCTGTGGAGAACTCTAAACCAAGAAATGATACATACTTTGAACTCCACCTCTGCACCCTCACCCTCATCCTTATTCCCACCCCAACTCCTCACACCCCCTTCAAAATTCGCCAAGATAGGTTCTTCCCACTCTGTTGATTCACCACATTTTCAAAGTTCCCAGAAAGTCTCCATTTCTTTCCAGAATTCAGCCAATGAATTACAAAGCAATTGTCATGTCACCAAACACTTTGTTTTACAGTTTTATGCAGCTCATTTGTCCTAGCTGCTACTTAGTGGTTTCTTTGCTTCCTCAATTGCAGGTCTAACATTATTTACGCTTATCTATGTCCAGTTTCCACATTCTTAATAGAAAAATGACACCACCAGGTAGATGCTACATAGCAAGGACTGTTTGAGCCTTTTTAGCAGAGGATATCACATTAAACTTGGACATAAATACTATCATTCAACTTAACTTGCAAATATTTGATTTTTCACTTGGTGGGCAGGCATTACTAATTAATATTATTGGTAAACACTAGGCAGGTGGTGAGGTGGAGCTAAATGTACTATAGCTACACAAAACAGTGCTTCAACAACAAGAGTACCTGAGATATTAATGCAAAATTGCTTCACATTTCATTGCTCATTTAAAGCAAAAATGTTAAAAGATGGCTCAGTGATGGTTCATTCACAATCAATATTCGCTTGTGTATACTCTAATAAACACAAATTGTGAGGCCAGGTCAATCATAAATTAAATGGACTAAAAGCATTCTATAAAATTAAAATAAAAAGTTTTATACCATGGCTGATATGCTGGATAATTCTTATGCAAACAAAGTGTTCCTGAAAGTGTTCTTCTAGATACTTAGTTTAGAAAATAAATATTGGAGCATTTAAGTGGTCCTTTCTGATAACATTTATTCATGCTTATATAAAATGAGGATAGGTAAATCAAATAAGAAAACACTTGGACATAAAGGATTTAGTTTTTCAATCTTTGAATCCAGCATATTGTAAATATATTGGTCTCCATTCTAACCAAAGCTTAAGAAATGTTAAATGAAGTGAAAGTAATACTAATCCTGTAATTATGATTATCATGCTTGAGTTTATGAATGCTAAAAGTAGATATTAGGATATTGATCCTAAATATTTTAAATTTATTAATGGTACTCTTACTCATTAACTTACTTTCTTCAAAAAAAAAAAAATATGGTGAGTTGGACAAGAACTTACATAGCAACTTTCACAAAATTAAGTAAAATGATAGGAACTATAGTGCTATTAAAGTTTTACTTTACCAGCAGGAAACTTACCCAGGAGAACCTATCTTCTCAGCCACATCTGACCCAATAGATGCCAACTGCAGCCTGGCCCAGAACTTATATATGAGGATCTGAGAAAAGACCTCTGGCCTGTAACAATGTTTTGTCCTAGACAGAGACTGATTAAGCCAATCAGACCTCACTCAGGAATCTGAATACAAGACACGTATACAGTGTCGATAACTGATTGTTGAGGGCAAAACCCAAGAGACAAATATTAAACCAAAATTATAGGGCAGTAAGTCATGCATTAGTAATTCAAGTAATTTCATTTAATGCCAAATAAAATGATTCCACCTAGTTCCATCACCCACACCCCACAATAATCTTGTCACTTTTTTCTAGTATATTGTAGGAAATTGAATTTTCTCACATCTTTGTCTGTTTCAGTCATCCTCACTTGCCACCTGGCTTCTAACCATTGCTTTCAGCTAAATGCCTTTATGCCACCAAACACCCTTAACCTAAGTTTAATACATATAACATATTTACTGAAGACTGAAGATAATGGAGGGTAATTACAATTGTAAGCAAGTTTAAACCGAGTGTTAAGTACCAATTTCTCTAGCAATTCGTTGGCCATTTCTGCTCTCGGTAATGTCATTAGCCATTTCTCTAGGTAAGCCTTGTCTCTTCACCATTCTGCAGAGGCCCCTTTCTCTTCAGTCTCATGTTCTTAAGAGTGCAAAGCAGGTAAAGTAAAAGAAGGAAAGCAAGTATAGGAGTAACTTCTACTTTCACAAAGAAATTTTTCTTTAAGCACATGGCTTTGTCAGTTTTTCATTTCTCATTTTTTTCATTGTTGAAGCTACTGTTAAGAAATATTATATATGTGTATGTGTAAGCGTGCGATGTGAACTGGTAACTGATTTTGTCCTTGTCTTCCAGTAGATATGGGACTGTGAGCACTAAAACAAAACAGGAAGTGTCTCCGTCTTCCAAAGCAGACGACTGATCTCTTGTTCTAGCCTCTGTTGCCAGGTAGGATGTCAGCCTAGTACTGTTAGATCCCCTGACCTTTCAAGAAAGCCAGAAATCCAGTGTGTGAAAATTTTCCAAATTTTTAAAATTCTGGATACTACTTTAATTTTTCTTTAAATACCATGTAAGCTAAATAAAATTCATGCAGTGTCAAATCCAGCCACAAGTAGACCCTGTATTTCATCTTCCATTCTAGGGTTCCTATCCACTATTTTAGTTGCCAATGGACGACTCTAAAATTCCAATTTTGAATGTTGAACTAACAGTTTTAAGTAGGTTAGGAAAGGAGAATTTACTAAATGCATCTTATGGGTCCTGAGCTAAGGAATGTGGCTGGGTCTTGAGAACTTTGGGTCAGGGAACTCAAATCCCATCAGAACCTTTCAGGTGTAGCGGCTACTTTTCTCTGTACAGCTGCTTCATCTCTCTGTCTCTGTCTGTCTCATTCCCACTCTGATGGATTTACTCATACCTTCTGCTTACACAGAAGCAGCCATGGAAAACACCAAGCTTTTAATTTCACAAGATTAGGCTCCTAAATAGACCTAGCTTTTTCTTTCTCAATTTCCAAAATTCTCAGGGAAGAATTCTGATTGTTCCAGGTTGGGTCAAGTGACCAGCCTTGAATCAATCAAATGTGACCACCAAAATGGGATCTCATTACAAGTGATATGTAATGTGTAGAGAACATCATACAGGGGGAAAAAAAAAAAAAAGACGAAAGAAAAAGAACAATAGGTGTTGTTATGCAAGCACATACACACAAACACACACCTACCCGTATAAACCTTTAGATAACAGCACAAAGGAGCCTATAATTACATGCTCAAATGTGTGATACAAGCAACTTAAGCTGTAAGACCTACTTAAAGATTTAGTGTCGCTCGAAGTTAGTAGAGGAAAATTTTCTGAAGGCTGAGTGATATGAGTTGTCCTCTGAGGAGAACTCATATCACTCAGCCTTCAGAGAGCCAAAGACTCAAAATGCTGACCAGTCACAAATGGAGACATTCAAATCAATTCAACAAAACTTTGCCAGAGGCCTGCGCTGTATAAAGGCAAAGGACCGAAGGTGATCATGAGGGTTAGGGAATAGTATGACCATTCTGACTCGTGCCTGGTTGAAAAATGAGCTCGAATAATAAATGTTCATCAATATTGAGGAAGTATCGTATAGAACATTATTATACTCAGCTCTGACTCTTACACATTTTATCAACTTGAATAAAAGCATTTAAAGTATGCTTACGAACTCTACCAAGTATACAAATTCAGAAAGGTTAATAAATCAAAAATATTTCCAAAGATTAAAATAATAGATCAAAACTGGCATAATAAATTTAATAGGACTTGATATGAAGTACTGCACTAAGAATCGAAATGAAAACTGGTTTGAGGCTCAGCATGTGGCAGATCTGGCAAAAAAAAAAAAAAACAGTCATGTTGGGGCAAAAAAATTGATCTTTTGTTAACTATAGCATTGCTATATGCCAATATCTGACAAGGCCTAACATATCAGATGCAATTTTAGCAGAATTAATAGAATTATGGTATACAGAACACAAGTAGTGCCACCGCTGGATCTGATGACATTCAGATGATCCCATTCAGTTCTGGATTCCACATTTAAAGAACACATCGGCAAATATTTCCAAGAAAGGGGATGAAAAAGTGGGAGGGTCTGGAAACCATCTCATAAAGAATAACCGAAGAGATCTAGAGGGGGCAGGGGGAAAGCAAGAAAAGAATTTAACGAGAAGAGCCACTTCGACTAACTCTGAGGGTCTGTAGCAGTTGGAATAAGTACCAATGGAAGGAAGTTACTAAGAGGCAGTGTTGGGTTTGCTTTGAAAAAGAAGCCAACAACGTCTGTCGTCCCGCAAAGAAGAAAATCGGATTACCTTTTAAAATACTGACCTGGATAAATATCTGCCAGTGACCTGTGGATCATATCCCTACAGTGAGAAGGAGGTTGGGCTCAATGACGTAATAATCTCTTCCAATATTCTAGATTCCATTTTTTTTCGTTACATATTTACTTATAAAAGTGAGGGGAGAGGGATCCTTTAGCCAAGCTGAAGAAAGAGGCATCCCACACCCTTCTTCTTCGACTCATTTAAAATTTGAAAACTACCATCAGCTTGGACAAGACGTTTGGCAAAGTTATTTTCTTCTAAAACCCTCAAATTAAATTTATCCAGAAAATAGACATAACAGTATCAGTTCATGGGCTATTTACTGCGTTAGGTTGGAATGAACCTGGGGGAGCCAAATGTAAACAACTTTTGCCTGAAGATCAAAACAGGAGCAGTGTCTGCAGCTCATTTCAGGACCCTCCTACATGCTCCTCTATAGAACTTTCATATGCTGCTGATGAGACAGGTCTTCGAGTAGAAACAGGACTTGAGTACCACTTATGTTGTTTGCTGGTTGCTATTAAATTAATTTGGACCAGTCATTAGAGTGTCTGAAGCTCAATTTTTTATTTTGAAAGTGAACCTATTATTGCAATAATACTTTTTAGAAATGTATAGAGATTAAGCTAGATAATACATATGAAAATATTCATAAAACTATAAATATTAGCTATTACATACAGAGGAAAAACAGTATACCATCAATTACAAATTTCTGCAGCTGAGATTTCTTGCACTGAAACCTTAATGCTCCATAAAATTCCTGCTTCCTCTTGCAAGGTTGCCTGGTTTTACTACACTGAGTCTCATTTTAAAGATGTAACCATTCCTTAATTATAGTTGTTTTCTATATTATAAGATTAACTGTTACACTTTAGCACTGAGTTTAGCAGCTGACTCAGCTTTAATACTTGTTTACTCAGACCACACACTATGACATAATATCTTTTCATTTTATCTCAGTGTTTCACACTAATTTTATAATTCTTAATTCTTAATTGTCCCAGTATTTCTGTCTTTTTTTTTTTTTAATTATGGGATCAAATAAAATATATTCTAGAACCAGGGTCAGAACTTCAGCTTCTGCTAATGAGTCACTCAACAATTTTATAAAAGGTAAACTTTTATAAAATCGAATAAAATCGTTCAACACCAAAGCTGACGTTTTAATCTAAATTATTTGTAAACCAGAAGGGAAGGATTAGGTATCGCTGAAACAAAAGGATTTTTCGCTTGCAACATTTTAAATAATTTTACATGGCAGTATGTTTTTAAAAGTTTACCGATTCCCACATTTAGTAATAAACTTCATAGGATGTCTGGCAGAAATTCCCTGCCACAACAGTTTACATCGACCATCTGTGTCTGCAAGAAGCTTCCAGATATGCTGCCACCTGATTCACTGTCCCAGCTCTTCTCACTTCTATTCACAGGCTTCTTTTTATTTTCATCATATACCATATCTGCCCTGAGAGGAAGAAAATATTACCAAAACAGTACAGTGCTACATATTTCTGAAATCAAAATAAGATTGAAGAACTTTGAATGACCCAGTCGATGTGCAATAGATGGACCAAGCTCTCGCTCTTAGCAATGAGGATACGTTAGCACCAGAAAACATTTACAGACGGTGGTGGGGGCGGGGGTGGTCTTTACAGATGGTTCAGTTCACTGACTTCCTGAGACAAACAAGGACACTGAGGCCCAAAAAGTCAGAGGCTTGCCTGAGGCGCCGCAGACTAATGTCAGTGAGCAGGGAAGGGAACTTGGAGTGCTTCTGAGTTCCTGCTGGTGCCCTTCTCAACACACCACTCAGATTCAGCAGCCCTACGTGACCAGCGACTTCCTCAGTTCTGGACCCAAAGAGCAGCCTCTCGATTAGCATTGTTGCTTTGGAGATCAGACCTACGTGATGAGGAGAAAATTTCCAAATAGTTAAATGTTGGCTGCCCTCAGCCAGTGTCCCTAAACTCTTTTTTTAATTTAATCGAGATATAATTGACATATACCATTATATTAGTTTCAGGCGTATAACATGATGATTCAATATTTGTATATATTGCAAAATGATTACCACAATAAATCTAGTTAACATTGTTTGCCACACATAGTTACAATTTTTTCTTGTGATGAGAAATTTTAAGATTTACTCTCTTAGTAACTTTTAAAGACACAATCAATACAGCATTAACTATAGTCACTTCATGGTACATTATTATATTTCCAGGACTTAGTTTTATAACCGGAAGTTTGTACCTTTGATCCCCTTCACCCTTTTCGCCCTCCCCTCCCCTCCCCCACCTCTGGCAACTACCCCCAGTTACGTTACCAGTGGATTGAGGAAAGAGCAAAATGTGTGACGGAGATCAATTGTATAATGATGGGTGGTAATTAGCTTACAGTGGTGGACAATATTATGTAGTGTGTACAAATATCAAAATATACACCTGACATATATATAATCTTGTATACCCATTTTACCATACTAAAAAGAGATTATACGGAAGAGAGAAGACCAAAAAAAAAAAAAAAAAAAAATTTCAGCCACAATGAAAAAAAAATGCAGCAATTGTTGTAATAATTCCAAATTAAATGAATACAAACACAGTAAAGAAAATTGGGGAAAGTGCTAGTTAGCTAATGAATAATTTTATAAAGTGTCAAAAGCAACTGACAAGAAAATAGTAATATTAATTAATACCAACTGGCTTCTCAAAAATTAACTAGCAGCCCCTCTGAGGAAATGTGATTTCTGGGTCACAGTTCACAGATTCATGTGGCATTTGGAGTAAGTCCTGCATCTCTCGACAGTCTGGACTGTGAAGAGCCCTCAGATGTAGCAGTGATCTCACTGAGCATAAATCGTGCCGGGCCTTGGTTAACTTCCCCGTCTTGTACCATCTCCCAAAAACTGTGGATTATAACACATTAATGTCTCAGGAGGCAGTGGTAGGGGCAACCTTAGCTTTTCTGTGTTAAAATGTTAACGTGAGTACGTGAGTGTAAATGTTAAAAAGAGGACAATCGGGACTTTTCAGAGCAAAGTGATTATCTTTTTCAATAACTTCTTTAATTATAAAAGTAATGCCTATTTATTTCATAGATTGTGGAGATGGTAGACAAGCACCTAGAAAAGAAATTAAATCCACCAATAATCTCCTTCTTCCTGAAATGACTACTATAACAATGGATCATGAATTTTGCAATATGGATATTGTACCAGGACCGTGATGACAGAACTAGTGGGAAAGGGGGAACTGGCTGAGCCAGATGTACCATGACAGTTAGGGCAAGAATAAAAAGGGTAAAAAAAAAAAATTAAGAAAACTTTATGGATTATTTTGACAAAAACTATATAGAACACTGTAAGAGATTTTCACACCCTTACTGTCACACTCATCCAGCTCAGAGGGGCAAAAACTGAGATGTTTAGCTTTGCATTCTTGGCACCCAGCACACCTAAAAGGAAGGATAAAAGGAAATCCTTGCGGTTTCTCACCTAGAGGACTCGCTTGTGTGAGAAACAGCTTGAATGCATGTCAGCGAAGCAGAATGTCTATCCTTGGAGCTTTTCCACTTAAGATTCATATTCTATATCATTTTTGTTTTTTCAGTCCAAGGCATCTTAATACATGTCTGCCTTTAAAGCCCTCAGTTTCAGATGACACCTCTGTCTTTGAGGTATTCCGCAGAGTCCTCCCTGCGACTGAATGTCATATCCATCACACACCCCCTATTCTAAGTCAGAAAATCACAAACATACTCAGACATATGCGTTCCACCATTTTCTCACGATATATTAACACACAGTGAGAAAATAATAGTGGTCAAGTTCAGTTTAATGAAGTGAACTTGTATGTTATATGCCAGCAACTGTCCTAAGTATGAGTGTATAAAACTAAAGACATTCTCCCAGCTCTTGAAAATCTCAGTCTAAACAGGAAGATAGGCACAGAAATTATTTTTGTACAACATGTTAAGTGCGAGTAACTCTGGTACGTGGAAGACAAAAGAAAGACACTGTACTAACTTCCTTCAATGAACTTACCCTTATTTACAAAACTTATTCATCAGTTTCTTTGGTTTTGGAGTTTTGGGTTAGGAATTATTTTTAATTCAATTAGCGCTTCTTTTGTATAATAGGCATGTGTTAAGTACTTTACAGATATTGTCTCAATTCTCAACAACCCTGTGAGATTATCATTACTTCCACATTTTAAGGATGAAGAAACTGAAACCCAGACATTAACTTGCCCCAAATCATAGAACTAGTAAGATGACAAAGTTAATAGTCAAATAATAATCTGTCTCCAAAATTCATTCTCTTTCCCCAGAAACCTAATGCTCTCAGATAAATGCAGTGGACCATGATTAGAATGGCAATCACCACTGTTTGAAAAAGTGGTAAGTATGAATTCGAATACAATATCATATTCCTTAAACAATGTTCTTTTTCCTTGGGATTATCTTTATCTGGGACCAATTGAGTGCTCACTATTAATTCAGTCTCTTGCATTCCATTTTTTAATATGTACCCATGTTACAAAGGTAGTTCGCTTTTGGGATATAAAAATCAGATAATTACAGAAATATGCTGTTTGTGTTGATTATCTCTCTTAATTAACCATCTCCAATGATTTATCATTACCTTTAAGAAAGATTTCTATCCAAAACATAAACCCTGGCATTCAAGGCCCTGTCATAATTTCTCTCACCTTCACTATATGAAGTCTGTCTTTATAAAGCCCATTTGGAGCCCACTTTATCCTTAGCTAAAATTATTTATCAAGAACATCTCACTTACCATACACTTCCCAATAAGAACAAAGTTCCAAAATATGAACATTTGAACTATTGCTGACAATATGGGGGAACAATTTTATTTGATGTTACCAAATGACAAAAATGCTTGTCATTTTCATTTGAGCCTTCTAATTTAACTAATTTAAGAGGGAGAAAAAATGAAACTTTATTTAAAATTTAATTGTGTTGTATTCTGTCTCCAGACTGAAGAATTTTTAAGTTTCTATCTCTTAGGATCAAGTCAAAATTATATAACTTTTTTATTTGGATAAAACAATAATGTTACAGCTACTATGATTTTGAGTTGATCTACAGTTTAATTATTAAAAAAACTTTTTACAAAGCCTTATATGTTTACCATAGAACATTAGAAAATACAGATAAACAAAATTCAAGTTGACATACCATGTTTCTACCACCAAGAAATCACTAGTCTTAACCTTTTAGTGTGTATCCATGTTTTGTGTGAGGATATTTTTCTCTAAATTTATTTTTTGACTATTCAGATGCAAGAAACAGTTGTCTTTTTACTACTAAATGAAATCTATTAACCATATTTTGTGCCTCTGTTGTAAAGAGAGCGCACAAGATTGAGCAGATGAGCAAAGGAGATCAAGCCTTAAACTTCTCAGGAAGTAAGGTCATTCCAGGGTGAATTGCTCTCTTAGAGATAACTTCATGACCATCCAGGGACTCCTAGCTACGAAGTTGCAGATTATTACTCCAGATAGGCTAGAAAAAAAAAATGTCCAAATTTCTTCTCAACCAAAATGGAAATGTTTTTCCAAACACTGGAGAACAGGAAGAAGCACGGAAAAAAATTGGGAGCAATGAGTCTAAAGTAGAAAAGTAGCTTTAGTTTTTAAATGGCAATGAAATTGGCATTTCTCTTTTTGCCTGATCCTCTTCTAAGCACCTTACATGTATTAATGGATTTTACATTCACATAAACCCTATGAGATCAATACTGTCATGTGTCCTTTCACAGATGAGGAAAATGAGGCACAGAAAAGCTAAGTAACTTGCCCAAGTTCACACAGCTAGTTAATAAAGGAATCAGTGATCAAATTCTGGCCTTCTAGCTCCATAGCCAGATCTCTAACAACTACTCTATTCTGCCTCTCAGAAGGTCAGAGGAATGGGAAGAAAAAAATGCCTACAGGAAAGTATCTTAGATGTAGCCAGTGAAGTATAATTCCCCAGACTAAGCAGGCAACTTAAAAGGGCAAAGTCTACAATAATTTATTAGGAGGCTTCCCTCAATAATTTTACAGATAATGTCATCTTTGCAAGCCTGCTCCTCTGAAACACAGCCCTGACTTTTCCATAGTACAAATCTCCCACAAACATTTGGTCCAAGAAAAGCCTTCTTCATTTAAATATTATCAATAATTAAAATGTGCCACCATTAGGTCATTTCTAAGGTACTGTATTTAAAAAGAGGAGGGACGGGAGGAAATGACAGGGGCAAAAAAGTTACATGAAACTCAAACAACAGATAAATGTAACCACGGAGCCAATGAAAATTATGACCAAAACTCTCTGTGGCATCAAAAAATACATATTAAGAAAGTTATAAAGATTTTTATACAATAGGAATTCAAAGAAAAGATGTAAAAGTTTAGAAAAGTTGGCAAGATACCAGAAAGAGATGACCTTAGTAAAGAAATAAACAAAAAAATAAACCACGCAGAAACAAAGACTCATTCTGAGGCAATAAGCATGCTCCTGGAAACACAGTAAGGGACATGAAAGACAGGAATAAGATAAGTGGGGAAAAAATGAAAATAAAGAATAGAAAGTAAATGGCTAATAGTAAAGATGAAGGAGATCCACAATAGGTGTTTGATGTTTCTAAATAAGACAAATAAAGTAAAAATCTAAACAGTTGTTAGTCAAAAAGAACAAAGAATAACTCAAAGAAGATTTAAAACTAAAGATTTAAAAGATACACTCTGTTTAGGAAAATTAACACACAAAGCTTATCACTCAAACATACCCGAGTAAAATTAAAGGACTTCATATAAGGACTTCATATAAAGAATCTTTAGGCATTGAAGCAGGAAAGATCAAGCCAGACAGATAAAAGGGGAAAATTCAGAATCAGCTTAGACTTCTCAGCAACATTCAACACAAATACATAATTGGGAAATACCTGAAAAATCTTGAAGAAAGCAGAAGTAACCCAAGGATTTAATCCCAAACTAAATAAGCCTTAAAAATAAATATAACAGAAAACATTTTTGGACTTTCAAAAACATGAAGAATACATTTCTTCCTGAATCTTTCTGGAATATGTTATTAGAGAACAAACTGCAACCAACCAAGAGATGAATAGAGAACCTCCGATAAAAAGAGCTGACCATAAGCACTGACTCTGGTCATAGGACTAAAACTAAAATAAGTCTAAAACTGGGGGCTGGTATAATTAGCTGATGGACAGACATCATGCAATGTCCCCTGCTTCCTCTGTCACAAGATCCCTGAGTTTTAGCTGGGCCTATGGCTTCATTTCCCTGACACCCTCGCAGTTTATCATGGCCTTATAATTTAAGTACTAGGCCATAGGATATACACAGAATTAGTATGGGAAGCTTCCAAAAAGTGTCCTTAAAGGGAAAGGTTAAGCTTTTCTTTGTTTTTTGTTTTTTGTTTTTTTTTTTTCCCTCCCTGTTGGCTGGAATCCAGTGTTTTGGCTGGAGCTCCAACAGTCATCTTAAGACTCTAAAGTAACCTTGGAAATGGAAAGTCATAGGGAAGCAATGAGGTGGAAAGAGCACGAATCACTCATATCATAGAATATTATACACGCTCTGGACCTGCTGCCTCCATGAGAGAGAGACATAAACCTCAATTCTGTTTAGCATGTCACTGCTTTCTGTTTATTATTGTCAGCTCAACTTAGTTCTCATCAATACAGTTTGCTTTGTGCTAGTATTATATCTTACACCAAAATAAATTCCAGAGGTCTTGAATATTTAAATGCTAAAAACAAAATGAAAACAAAGTATGAAGAGAAAAAAACGAGAGAATTGTTTTTTATAATTTTGAAGGCCTTTCTAAATATAACACAAAACCTAGAGAACAGAATATGAAAGATTTATAAATTCAACTACATAAAAATGCTGCACAGAAAAAAACAAAACACCATAACAAGGTTAAAAGATAAACCGGGTAAAATATTTGCAACATGTTTTGCATTAGACTAGGGCTAAATTCTACTCTATACATTTGTCAATAACACCAAACAACAACGCTGTAGAGAAGCTGGCAATGATTATAAACAGTTTTTACAAAAGGAAATGAATAACTTAAACATATGAAAAGATGCCCAGTCTTATTTACACGAGAAATACAAGTTAAAGCTACTAAGAAATATTATTTCCTACCTATTAGATTGACAGAAATATAAAACTTTGATAATATATTCTTTTAGCAAGGTTTTGAAAAAAAGGTAGTTACCTATTACTAAGTGTACATTGATACAATTTATACTGAGAACGGTTTGACAATATATATCAAAATTACAAGTGCACATACCTTTGACCCAGAAATTCCACTTCAGAAATGTATCTTAACAACAATACATGGGAATATTTGTCAAATAATGCATGTCCAAGGATGTTCATTGCTGCATTATTTGGAAAGATTGGAAAGGACCTAAGTGTTTGTCAATAGGAACTTGCTAAATACAATACGATATATTTATATACCAGAAACCTATGCATCTCTGAGAAGGAGATTTCTATGAACTGATATGAAATGAAAAGAGATGCATTGTCAGGTGAGGGAATGCAGAAAAATGTGTATTATAGGTCCTTTTGTGTTTGAAAAGCTATATATATATATATATATATATATATATATATATAGTGTGTGTGTGTGTGTGTATATATATATATGTTTAAATAATAAATATCTTTTAAAATATATATAAGAAACCCATAATAGAAGTTGCCTTCAGGGAGAAAAATCTGGAAGAATCTGGCTAGGAGAGAAATAGACAAGGCTTGCTCTTAAAATTCACATTTCTGCACATGTTTTTAATATTGCAAAATGTCCATATATTATCTATTCAAATTAATTATTTAACTAGTTTTATATAAAATAGAAGGAAAAGGAAAGTCTCATGCAATAAAAGTCATAAAAATTATAGTTTATAATCTCCATTTATACATGCCATCCAAGCCTAACATAAATTTTTGAAAATGATATTTAAACTTTCAATCTCAGGTGGCATTCCAGATAAAAGTCAAAAGATTTATATTAGGTAGCTCTATAGAAGACAAAATATTAAAATAATTTGTTAATCATTGAAACTTGAAATAAAGGATGATGTTTATTTTATTCCATAGAAGCAATAGTTACAGCTATCTCAAAATAGGCTCAGTGTTGTTATGCTTAAAGAAAATCAGTTAATTCTATGAGAGCCAATTCTTTGTCTTGTTGCTGACCATCCCTGGAGCCTGTGACAGGACCTAACACAGAATAGGGCCACAACAAATATTTACAGAATAAATTAAAGTATTAAATGGAATTATAACAGCAACAACAAAAATGTAATGTTATCACGTACCATTGAAATTCACTGTAAATGGCCTTGCCTTAATTAGAATGAATCCAAGTTTCTGCCGTTCTGACTTTTATGCTGTCTAGGGTCTCATGACTTTTTACCTGTCGCATTTACTGTGCTCTGAAGAACAAACTGCAAGATTTACAATTTCTGGGGCAAATTTTCACGTTGTGGCACTTGCTCTCTTTTCACACACACATACACACACGCTCACTCACACTCTTCTCAATTTTACTCTTGTTAGGCTGCTCATTTTTCATACCAGCTGCTCCTCCCACCTGCTCCCCCAAAACATAATGTAAAGCCTCCATCTGACGCACAGAAGGGACACCAACTAAGATAAGGGTGAATTTCCGAGGATGGTTCTGTTCTCGAGTGAGGCAGAGGGTGTTGAAAGAGCTCAAAGCTAGGTAGCGAGCCGATAATATGATTTCAATTCAGACACAAAAATAGAAATGCTCTGGCATCAATCAAAAAGAAGAGGAAGTTTTGATCTTCAGGGAGGATTTTTCCTTTAGGCCGAAGTTCAAAATCCAAGTCCTTCCTTAGAATGAAGGCATTTATTAGGTGAAGACTTCAGTGTCTTCTCAGAAAGCCAGGAGAGTCCTGATAAGATATTTTCCCTTAATCTCAGTAACTTAATTTTCAACTTGTGATGAGGTTTAATACGGACATTACATGCATATTTCTCATCACGTAAATTGACTCGAAGAAATTGGGCACTCTGAGGTCCTTAGAAAATATCATGGAAACGTACTTACTTTTTCTAGAGAAACCTGCAAAAGTTGCCCACAGTAAAGTATATTTGTTAAATTTCAAACTGAAGTATGGAACTGAAAAATGTAATTCATGTATTTTTTTTTTAATTTTTAATTAAGATGAGTTACTGATATAAAATTATGCTGGGATCTGCTTCTTGTTTTTCTTTCCTGGGAGTATAGCTTACTTTTGTTGAATTAAATTATTTTTTATTTTAATTGGGAATTTAAAGCAGAAGAGAAGAAGGGAGACCAGTCAAGTCAAGCGACAAGGGCAGGAGGAGCCACTGCTAAAAATGAAAGCAGAAGCTGGGAGAGACCAGATTAAGTCCTGAGAACCAGAAGCAAAAGCCGTGGTAGAAAACCTGGTTGCCATGGAGTGAGTAGAGTAAGCTTCTCCAGAGCCTGAAGCCTAGCGCCCAGCCAAATGAAATGAATTCTAGTAAAAAGCGAAGTGGATATAAGCATCGAGATGTTTATTCAAGTGCAGCACTGCCAAGTGGAAGAAAAAGGAACTACGATGGTACATCCAAGCCTGACTCCTGAGAGCTTTATCCATACATTATCCAATTAACGTTAATAATATTCTCTGTGCAAAACCCTTCTCTGAGTGCTAGAGTGAACGAAACAAACATGGTCTCTAACCTCAGGGAGCTTACATTATGGCAAGGTCAGGGGGAAGAGCGAATAAACAAATAAGTGCCTGAGTAAAAGTAAGCGGAAAAAATATTTAAGATGATAATAGCACAATAGAGGAAACAACAAGGAGGCTGAGAGGTAGAACGGGAGACGGGACTTATTTTAGAAAGTGGCCCGGAAAGGCTGCCTGAAGCGACATTGAACTGAGGTGTGAAGGATGAGAAGAAGCCAGCCATGAAAAAAATGGAGGAAGAGATTTCTAGGCAAAGATCCAGAGATAAGAAACACTGAACACTATTCAAAGAACTGCAAGAAAATCCATGTGGCTGCAAACTGGTCCTCCTCCTGCAGGCACCCTCTCCATCATGGTTTATCCCACAGCTCACAAGCATCCTGAAATCATAGCCACCCAGAGTATCAAAATTATTTCTCCTCTTTCATTTCTCTTGAGAAACACTGTCTAAACCATGACCTCAAGCTGGTGACAAAGAAAAAGGAAATTTTTTTCAAAAGTTGTTTTTTGTTTTGTTTGTTTTAGCATAATGATATACTTTGAATACTGAAAAACACTGAGAGGTTGTCTTATGAATGCATATGCATGTGTATGTGTCTATACAAAGGCTCAGCCACCTAACTCAGAATCACTGGCCCTGTTTACGAGGTTACCATGGCATCCATCTGCAGAGCGCACAGCTCACTTACCATCTGGCTGGGTTTCCCTGGTAGGTCTCAGCGGGGAGAGGTCTCTTTAGGGAACTGCACGGCTAGAGAGAGTCGGCAGGCAGCCTAGAGCTGATGAGGGAACAGAAAGTGCAAGATTAAATCCATCGTGGTCTGAAGTCTGCTCCTTCCTTGTATTCATTGGTCATAAGGCTAATATTTGGAGAATAAGTTATTTTCTATATGAAGAATGTTTGAGCCTTGGTCCACAAAACAGGAGTATAAGAAATGTCGCATTTCTTTCTTCTCTTTCTATAAACCTAAATAAACCTCAATCTCTGTCTCACCAGGTGGTAGGAAATTCAATTTCATTCATTATAGGTTTCTTTTCTTCCTACTCACTTCTACTTCAAACTCAAGGTCATGCAAAGGTCTCCATACTGAGCTCATTTAGAAAGGTCAGAAATGACTTTTTTGTTTTTTTTTGGAGGGCTCTGAAACAGCATTACCTAGATTTTCATCTTGATTCTGTCACTTAGTGGTGTGTGACATTGGTTGACTTAAGCTTTCTGTTGATTAATGGAGATAATGATAGTAACTTCCCTCATACGGTTATTGGATGGTCAGAAGAGTTAATATATACAAGGTTCTTAGGATAATGTCTGGCCCTGAAGCATGCAGAAAGTATTTATCACCATCATTGTTATCATTTTTACATAATATGAAAGTTTCTGGGACTCTCCTGCAGTAACTGATTCACTCTGGTTATCAGAGATGCCCACCATCCTAGCCCAGAAGGTTTCCTCGGATCACAAGGCTCTGCTGCTTCCTGCTGAAAGCACCTAAGCCTCTGAAACGTTGTCCTCACCCAGGGCAACACCTTAGAGCCACAAGCCCCTACCGATGTTTCCGCCATTCCCTAGGAATCTCTGCAATCACCTCCCCATTTTCCCGCTTAGGATCCTTGAAAGCCTCTTCTCCCCCAGAGAACACCAGCAAAATGTCTTCAGTAGTTTTAGTCTTAACAGCCACAATAAAACTAAGCTTCAGAAATGAGCAGAAACCTCAAGCAATTGTTGCTGCTTGAAAAAAAAAAAAAAAAAAAACAACTAGCTAGCAACTTGAGAAGGGGTCAGAGAAATGGGATAATACAGAAAGAATAAACAGGAATCTTCCTGCCACACTGATTCTGTAATGTTTGCTTGGGTGAATTAGATCCACTATTTTCTTTCTCTTTTACTTTACAAAGGTTACTTGACCTCCTTAAATCTCAGTTTCCTCATATAAAATCAGGATAGTAACAGAACCTATCTCTTCACAGGGATGGTGTGTAGGTTAACTGAAACATATACAGCTTGGCAAAATGCCCAGCACAGAATAAGCTCTCAGCAAATACTAGTCCCCTCCCTTCACTTTCCCTTTTCTGTAAAGAGACCACCACCTTTCTCTCTTTCTGACTCGTAAGTCTCATGAAAAATCACTCCTTTGAGCTTAGGCAAAGGTGTGGTCTCAAGAAGACAACAATTAAACATAATTCAGTTACTGAGGAAGAAAGGGGGTTGAGGTTTTAACCTTTCCCACAGAACACATTAGTCTGGATTTGATTTTATTACACAAATGGTTTGTCTACTATTCATCTTATTAGTCAGTTTTGAGGAAGTAGCAAGAATTGCCTGGGGACTATAGAGCTTCAAACCTGAACATTTGTCAACTTAGAAGTGGGGGAAGGGGGAAGGAACATTGGTCTCTAACCAAAGGATAAGTATCAGGCCACAAGGAAAAGAAAATGCACGGTTTTCTATATTCAAAATTCTGCCTGGAATTAGCCCTGGTCCAGCATGAGAAAACAAAGTAAAATAACGCATATCATTAATAGTGTCAACAATTCAATAGATATTTCAATCTACTCTGCTTGACTATGTCAATAAGAACTTGCAAGTAATACTTCTTGCCTTATGATAATTAACTATATCTTTCAATGACAGGATTTATGTAAAACTAGAGAGTTCAATTCAACCAGTATCCATCATGCCCCTGTTACATGTCTTCATACTACAAGTTCTTGCAATGACAAGGAATCAGTCTTCTCTCCACTAAAAGTTAACTCTGAAAGATCCACTCTACATAACCAAACGAGGGTTCGGGAATAATGTGCTATTCACATAACTTTAGTGATATTACACAGAATTCATCGTTTCTGTTCCACTTACAGCTGGTTTGAGACTGTTGCACTGATGAGCGAGAAGATGGCTGATGAGGTCATGATGCTCAAAAGCCTAAAAGGCTCTTCAAAGGAAGAGCCAACACTGTGAAAACCCAAGCTCAGGCAACAAAAGGGCTGTGGAAGCTTAGAGTACGTAGAGGACTGAAGACAGGCATGAACTGAAGACTTCAAGAAACAGGTAACTGGTAACCTGTGTGATAACAAATGCTGAGGGAAAACCAAGGTCTTATTGACCTTGAGAGTCTAGGTAGCAGAGCAGAGAAGGAACTACTGTAAATGGTACTGTTTAATTTGGGTTTCCATTTGTTTGTTGTCACTATGTAGAAAAGCCGTTGGTTGCTCTGTGCTGATCTTGTATTCTGTGGTCAGACCAAGAGTGGTTGGTTGGTTGGTTGATTTCAGATTTCTTGGGATTTTTCTACATAGACAATCATGTCATCTGCAGTTAAAGATGGTGGTTTTATTTCTCCTTACATAATCTGCATGTCTTTTATTTAGTTTTCTAGCCTTATTTCACTAACTAGGACTTCAGACACCATATTAATAAAAATAGGATGAGCAGACATCTTTAACTTGTTCCTGATCCTAGAGGGAAAGTATTTTGTCTTTCACCATTAAGTCTGATGATAGCTGTAGGTTTTTGTTGATGCTCTTTTTGGGTTTAATGAAGTTCTGTATTCCTTATGTACTAAGAGTTTTATCATGAATGAGTGCTGAATTTTGCCAAATGCTTTTTCTGTAAATTGGTATAGTCATGTAGTTTTTCTTCTTTAGTCAGTTGATATAGTTTCTTACATTGATTGAGTTTCAAATGTTGAACCAACCTAGTGTATCTGGAAAAAATCCTACTTGGATGTAACACATTGTTCCTTTCACACATGGTTGTATTTAATTTGCCAAAATTTTGTTGAAGATTTTTACACTTAAGTTCATGAGAGTTACTTGTCTGTAGTCTTCGTTTGGGGACATTCGTCTAGTTTTTGTTATCAGGGTAAAACTAGCCTTATAAAATGAGGTGGGGCTTCTTTCCTTCTCTGCTATTTTCTGGAAGATATTGTATAAAATTTGTGTTATTAATTTTTTGAATGTCTGATAAAAGTCTCTAATAAAGCCATCTGGCCATGATATCTATTTATTTATTTATTTATTTATTTAAGTACTTTAAAATAATCAGTTTCTTTAATTGTATGTCTATTCAGGTTATCTATTGCCTCTTGGCTGAGTTTTTGGTAGATTGTTAAATTTATGAATACAAAGGTATTCATATTTGTCCCTTATTAGTCTTTTAATGATACAAGATCTATAAGTATATTTCATTAAAAATATTGGTGACTTAGCTTAAAGTATATTATTTTTAGAACTCTATAGGGGTACATTTTTTTTTATTTTCAGTAACAATAATGACTTAGTTTAGTTAGCTTTAAAAATCCTCATTTCCTTCTTTAATTTGTATTTCTTGTCAATATATGAAATTCCTTAGAATTCTTTCTTAGAAGATTTCTGATACAACTGTAGAGATGCTTATCACGAGATGTCTCCCTTGGCCTGTAATAACACCAAGAGGTGGGAAAGGCTGAGTTTCTTATCACTGGGAATCACTTTTATATTCTTGCAAATATTTCAGAATCTGATTTCTATTTGGAGAAGAAAAATCAATTCAGATGTAATCTTGTGGGGACTACTCTGGTTTTTCTGAATATTTAACATATGCCTCCATTTAATATGTAGATTACAATACTCCTATGAAAAGAATTTAAACAAATTGCCATTTAGTAGGTAATTACTAAAAATGTAGTTGAAGTTGTAGCATTAGTAGCCTGGAATTAATAAGTCTATTTCTTGATCAAGTCATTATAGTTTAGTTAAATAAAATATATTTCTTTAACTCAAAAAAAAAATATATTGGTGACTTGTTTCATCTCTATTTTTTTCTTTCCAGAAGTTTATCGGTTTTATCAATTTTTTTCAAAGAACCAGTTTTTTGCTTTATCAATTTTCTCCAGTGTTTTATTTTGAATTCTACTTATTTCTGCTACCGTGATACCTGCTCTCCATTCCTCTGCTTTTTTTTATTTTATTTTTATCTTATCTTTCTGATTTATTGTGATAGGAACTTAGGATTATTAATTCGAGCTTTTTCCTCTTCTCTAATGTAAGCATTGAGTCCTCTCAGCACTGCTTTAGCTATATCCCATGAATTTTGATATACTATGCTTTTACTTTCATTCAGTTTTATGTATTTTTAAATTTCCTCTGAGATTTTCTCTTTGATCCATGTATTATTTAGAAGTATATTCTTTCATTTCTAAGTGCTTGAAGATATTCTTGTTGTCCTTCTGTTAGTGATCTCTAACATTATATATTAGGTCAGAGAGCATATTCTGTGTGATTTCAATTCTTTAAATTGCTTAACGTTTATTTTATGGTCCAGGATATGGTCTATGGTCTATCCATAGTGCTTGAAAAGAATGTATAATCTTTTTGTTGAATGGGTTGTTCGGTAAATGTCAACTGGACCTTCTTGTTTGATGGTGTTGTTCAGTTCTATATCCTTGATAACATCCTGTCTAGTTCTTGCATTAGTTGTTGAGAGTGTGATGTTGGTGTCCCCAATTATAAGCAATCTATGTTTTAACAAGCCCTCCAAGTGATTCTGAGAACCACTGGCCCAGAGCAGAGTAACTCAATAAAGTTAGCTGAGTTGAATAAAACATCACACTCTTATTAACTATAAATTAGAAATTTTTAATGAACTTGATACTGTTTTTTTAGTGAGTACAAAAAAATTGTTACATGTTAGAAAGGTGGGATACAAAGTAAACTCTCGCCCCAATTATTTTTCCATATATAATTAAAGTAGGCAATTAGTTGTGCCACAACTACCCCCACTGGGGACAGGTTAACCACAGCAGTACTGTACATAGGAATAGTATACAGGAAACTCTGGCGTTTTAAATAAAAGCCAACTTTTATTTCTAAAGCAAAATTTTAAACTGAAGTGAAAATCAGCTTAATACATTAATTCATCATTTCTGATATTGGTCAGTTTATGTGTGCATTCAATTAATGCATATTTATTGATCTCCTCTTATGATCCAAGAATGATATCAGGCACTAAAAATAGAGCCGAGAACGAGACATAGAGTTCACTATATATACAAGTAATTATTTTAATTATAATTATAATAGATATTAGCAAAAAGAGAACCACGATACTAAGATAGCACAAAATAGTAGGCCTAGCCTGGTCCAAGGAGATAAAAGAAGTTTTCCTGATAAACTGAAGGGTATTCTGAGATTTAAAGGATGAGTTAGCTTTGGCCTAATTAAGAGGAAGGAAACGAGCTTGAAAAATCAAGGAAACTCAATTTACCAAAAACTAAAATAGATATTTTGGCCTTATACTGGAGTTAGAAGTAAAGACACACTCACAATAAAATCCAGGGTGATGAAAAGGACTAAAATAAGTAGCCATCAACCTGGCTTCTAGCCAATTCAAGTGCATCTCAACAAGTCAAGGAGACTGCGATTCTATGAAATCACAATAGCTTCCTTTTTTACCAAATCCTACTATGCTCTGGGAACAATACCAGGAACCTTCTGAATATTTACTCCTGTAATTTCTTGGATCTGCATCAACAAAGGTTTGTTCTACTACGATTATGGCCATGTGGGGCCAAATATATTTAAAAGGTGAATGAGAAACAATCAAATTCTGCATTTGGAGATCCTTTATTAACTCCTGGGCATTGGGGAGGATGAGAAAATAACCCAGAGATAGGAAAGAAAATTAACATTTATTAAGTGCCAAGGAAAAATAAACATATGTACCAGGCACTAGACTGAGAGTTGTCTCTCTTCTAAACTTCACAATAACCCTAGGAAATGGGCTTTAATTTTCTCATTTTAAGATGTAGAAAGCAAGACTCAGAAAGGTAAAGTAACTTTCTCATGGTAAAGTTGGTAAATAGCCAAGTCAAAAGCTGAATCCACGGTCTTTTGAGAAAAGCTGGGCCGATTTGCACTTGAGAGCTGTGCTCCATCCCAGGGACACTTGTCTCATTTTTCTTCTTTTCTCATTGCTTATTTTCCTTGACATCCTAGTCAGCCCCGAGGTTTACTGTAATCCTCCCACCCCCGTCCCTGCTTCTCTCTGGCTCTCATTATCTCCACCAAACTCCTTCTGGAATACTCAATAACCAAAGCAAAAATTCCCCTTCAATCTGAAAAACCTGAAAGGCTACTTAATAAGTCTAATGTCAAGAATTCATAATGCCAGGGAAGTCCAAATCCATTATTTCACCTTCCTTTCTTTATTATAGTGATGTAGACAGAATTTTAGGACTTGGAGTCTACAGGAAACATTTTTAGCTCTGCTACTGATATATTACTCTGTTTCAAGATCTTATTGCTATTGTATCAGTATGATTTTATTTAGATTTTAATATGACTTTGGGGGAATGTGAGGTCTGTAAAATATATTTATGTAACTGCAATAAAAGAATTGAGATGTCTGTGAAGGGAACAAATGAGAACAAAACACTGAAAGATTCTGGGAATTACTGTGTATATTCTATTTCTGTTACCTAGTATGAAATTCATTTAGGAACAATTTCCTAAAGTATACAGATAAAAATTGAAAAGCCACAATATAATTTCAGTGGAGAATAAGATTGTGTGTTATGGGTTTTTTTCTATTCTGGACAAATAAGATATATAAATGCTCCAGAAAACTATGCTTTTTCAGGTTCTAATTTACACATTAACAGTGACTTTAGATTTTAATCAGTTGTGAAACACACAACCATAATTCATCTAGGTTGTAATGAGAACCATCAGGTAGAATGAATGTAAAAACATGTGAATATCATTTTCAAGGTGAGTAGTTTAGTTCGATAAAAAAAAAATACTGAAAGTCTGTGAAGCTTGTGTATTTCTTTTTCATCTCTGGAACAAAGCACCAATCAACATTAGTTTTAAAATTATTGGATTTTCAATGTTGTTTCAAACAAATTATTTTTTTATTCTTCAGATGAACAAATATTCTACAGACATTAGCACTAGGTTGGTCACTGCCCAGGCAAGCAGAGAATCCTGGAGGGTTTGAGTAGAAGAAATAGAACACCAGCCACACTTACTCTGATAGCTGCCTTGCAATGCTAGTAGAGCCTTATATTGTTGAGAAGTAGAGTGAAGTGTCTGGTTTCCTGTGTAGCATATAGTTTTGTATCTCTACCTTGTACTTAGGACATAGATTTGTATCCTTAGACAGAAAAAGCTGCCAACAGAAATATTAGCCTGATTCCTCATAAACAGCCTAAATTCAAAAGCTCACTCAGTGAGAACGAACAGATTAGGGAATATCCTCTATTTCCGGATTAGGAAAACCACAGGAGAAAGGCTATTCACTGCTCTTAGAAAAAACTCTAAGATTTGCCTCTTTTTCTCTTGTACCAACTTCAGGCAGATATTCAAACGGATGGACCTAAACTGAACAATTAATTCAGTTACTACCCTAGCCTCCTGAATGTGCATGTTTGTATATGTGCATGTGCATGTGTGTCTGTTTCAATACTTAAGCAGGGCAGGATTCTTGTTACCCTTAATCAAGTGGCAGACATGCTCAAAGCCAGATCCTGATATCCATAAACCGTGTCAGTACCCACCTCCTCCCACCAACTCTCAGATGTGTTTATCTTGATAACCACCTCAATGTCCACACACGTATCCAATCAACATGGGAACAAATATGTAAAGCCAGTGTGATTCAGCAAATATGTACTGACCACTTATACTCTATGAGCCACACATGTCCTAGACATCAGCCCTGGAGATACAAAGATGAATGAAACACAAGCTATAACTTTAGGAGTTCATAATGAATCTAGAGCTTAAAATATTTCACCAGCTAAGGAATAAGGAAAGAAATACGGAGGACACTTCAGGTGGCGTAAACCACATGAGTCACGGAAGCAAGAGTGTCATAGGAAAATGGTAAAGCACGTAATAGTCAAATTGGTCTTACTTTATCAATGAGCAATTAGGAGTCATTTAAAAGCTTTTGTGGTTTTTGTTCAGGCAGAAGAAATGAAAGCACCAGATCCATGTTTTAGAGATACAACTCTAGCAGCACTGTGGAAAAAGGACTGTTGTGGAGAGGTAAATGGGAAGCAGAGGGAGAAGTTAGAAGGCTATTTTCATAGTGAAGACATAATATAAAAGGGAATCACAGGTGGAAATTAGGCAATTTTTAAGAAATGTAATTTACAAAACCAATTCTAAAAGAGATAGAAAACCTAGAAAAAAAAATTAAGATAGAATAGAAAACATTGTCTAAGAGTCACGACTATTCCTGCATCAGCGCGCACACGCACGTGCACACCACCACCACACGCAAAACCACCGCCTACGAAACACCTTATTCAGGTTATTTCATAGGAGAAATCTATCAAATTTTTAAAGACAATTCCAGTGCTACTTAAACTATTTTAGAGTATAGCCATAAGGCACACATAAATAAAACATTGCAGTAATACCTAAACCTGACCGAGATAGCACACAAAAAAATATAAAACTACAGATGAACATTTTAAGAATGTCGGATGTAAATTACCTAATTAAAATATCAGCAAAGAGAATCCAGAATTATATTAAATGAACATGTAGAATTCTAGAAATAAAATGTATATAGTTAGTCATATATATGTTTACTATTAGGAAATTATCAAGGATCATCTCCAAATATGCTGCAAAGGCATTTAATAAAATTTGGCATCCACCTGTTTATGAATATTATGAATTGCCTATTTTTCTATTGGGTTATAAGTCTTTTTCAAATTAATTTGTAGAGTTCATATGGGAAAAATATTCACTTGTAGGAGTGCTTTCTATATTCTAATGCAGTTCCTCTGCAGCAAATGTTTTTTTTTCCTAGTGTGTGATTTGTCTTTTAATTCTTTTTATGATTTCTTTTGAAGAACAGAGGTTTTTAATTTCAGTCTAATCAAATATATTAATATTTTCCATTTAGTTTCTTATTTAATCTAAGCATCATTCTCTAAAACCTCTGAAAAAGTTTTATGCTTCAACATGTGATCTTAATAAAATTAAGCTTTTAATAAAATATGTGGATGCTTTCTTAACATAATAAAATATATATACCCAGTTTCAAAGCTAATATCATGCTTAATGAGGAAACACAAGAAGCATCTCATTAGAGACAAAAACAAGACAAAGATGTCCTTCAACCCACCACTGTTCAACATTTTTCTGTACATATTAGCCAAAGTAATTAGAGAAGAGAAAGATAAATAAAGTATATATATTGGAAAGGAAGAGGTTAAATTACTTTGTATATGGTAGAATCATATGCCTGGAGAACCTAGGAGAATTCACTAAAAAGCAATCATGAATAAGAAAATTCATGAAAGTGATTAAATGCAATAGTAACATTCAGAAGTCAATAGCCCATTTACAATACCAATAACAATTAGAAAGCCTAGCCATTTTAATATAAAAGTGTGTTTTTTTTAAAGTGCAAAATCTTCATGATTAATTGTTTTAAATGCTTTGAAGTCCTAAAAAAGGCTTGAACAACTGGAAAGTCATATTGTATTCTTTGACAGCAAGATTCAATATCGTGAAGATGATATAACTATAAATATAACATAATCCTTCTAAAATATCAAAACAATTGTTTTAAACTAGATAGGCTGACTCTAAAGTTCAGATGGGAAATATACACAAAAATAGGATAATTCTGAAAAAGAAGAAGAAAATACTAAGACTAGCGCTAAAGATATTAAAATGCACATATATAATAATGTAAAGATAATTAAAAGTAAGATATTGAAATATAACCAAGCAGACATAGCAACTGAACAGAAAAGAAATGTCAGAAAGAGGTCCAAACATATGTAAAAATTTCTTATTTAATAAAGTCATTATTTCAAATTGGCAAGGAAAAGATAGCAGTGAAAAAACTGGGGGAAATGGCCAACAGAGGTGATGTCACCAAAATGGCAAAGTAGGAGACCCCAGCCTCTGTTCTCTGACAAAGACCAATAATTAGACAGATTTACATGAATAAAAACAGCTCTGGGAGAGCTCTAGAGTCCACTCAACACTGTGGAACCTGATAATAGCCACACATTAAGGGAAGAAAGATGCCTCATATGTCTGCCTCCTCCCATCCCCCAAGCTTGCATTCCTCAGCACTGAAAGAAAAAAAACTCTTCAGCTAGAAAGAGTTCCCCTTGCTGGGTAAGATGAGTAGAATGAATCAGCTTCCCCAGCATTTCAAGGCACTATACAAAAGTCCTACTTTGGTTTCACCCAGACCAGCAAAGCTAAGATGTATAGAGAAAGGAACAAGAAAGGAAAGCAGGGATACCAATAGCATCCACACAGCAGAAACAATCACAATTCCCAGTGATAGGATCTGCAGACAAACCCAGCAGCTTTTGCCACTGAAGCTTACAATAGCATGCTGCCAGCGTGATACATTTCACTGGCCTCCACTGCTGTGTACACACCAGGAGGAGATTATGAAGTCATGGGAGAGCAGGTCAACATCCAGGGTCACTGTAGCTGTTTGCGGGCCTGGATCAGGACCTGTCTGCTGTCACTGGCCTGAAACTTTGCACTCACTTACAGCTCTTCCCTCCGGCTATGTACCTGCGTACACGTGCCAGACCCTGTCACCAGCCTCCACTGCCATATGCTGATGGCGAGACCCAGCAGCCACAGGAATACTTGCCAACATTAGTGTGTCTGAAGCTGACCCTGGCTACCTGCTCTGGACCCCACCACTACATGTGTGTCTGCAGCCAGCCCCTGCCACTACACAGACACCTGTAGCTGGCCCCTGCAACTAAGTAGGCACACATCACTGGCTCCAACCACCACTGCAGCCTTGACCTTAGGTGCTGGACCTGAAGGCAATACCAAGGACCCTCATAGCCTTGCAGCCACTGCAAATCAGCTCTAAGGACCACACAGTTATGGATGCTATGGACCCCAGCAGTCTGAGTCAAAAAGATATCACGTCTCCTCAGATCCAGTGCCACCACACATCCCTGCAGCACTGGACCCAGGGTCACAGCACATTCCAACATGCCCAACCTGCAGGTGAAAGTCTTCCCTTACCAAAGTCAATCCATGAAGTCTAGAAGAGCTGATTGCTTCTTCAAATATGCAGAAACCTTGCCAAGTTTGCAGGGAAATGTGACTTCACAAAAGCAATACAGAAACCTCTCATAACTGGCCCCAAAGAATTGGAGATCTGGGAATTGCCTGACTAAGAATTCAAAATAATTATGTGAAAGATGCTCAGAGAGCTATAAGGGAACACAGATAAACAATTTAATGATATCAGGAATTGATACAAGAACAAAATTTTAAAAATATCAACAAAAAGAAAACATTTTTAAAAAATCAAACAGAAATTTTGGAGCTGAAAAATACAATGACTGAATTGAATAATTTAATAGAGAGCTTCAAAAGCCAACTCGATCAAGCAAGAAGAAAAAAAAATGGTGAGCTCAAAGACAGACCCATTGAAATGATCAACCAGAGGAGCAGAAAGAAAACAACAAAAAGGAATGAAGAAAGTCTATGAGATTCATGGGACAACATTAAAAGAAACAAAGAATCAATCGCTGAAGTCCCAGAAGGAAAAGAAGAAAAGGGTAGAAAGCTTATTTAAAAAAAATAATGGCTGGAAACTTTCCAAACCTAAGAAGAAATTCGGACATCTAAGTTTACGAAGCTCATAAGTTACCATGAAATTTAAGTCCAAAACAATGTTTCCCAAGTCATAATAAAAATGTCTAAAATCAAAGACAAAGAAAAAATTTTAAAAGCAGCAAGAAGGGGAAAAATTCTCTTGTACAGGGAACCCCCATAAGACTCTCAGCAGAGATATCGCAGGCAAGAGATACGAGATGAAACAGTTAAATTGCTGAAAGTGAGAAACTGCCAACCAAGAGAATACTACAAAACTTGAGGGAATTCTTTGCCATTGGGCCTACCTTACAAGAAATGCTGAAAGAGTTCTTTAAACTGTAATGACAGGGCGCTTGTTTGTTTTTGTTTTTTGCCTCACCACAGAAACTTTAATAGGTAAACATATCTTGTAATGTTATAGTTCGGGGGAATACAAAGTGCTGGTTGCCAGCTGAAAATATGTGAAAACACACAACACAGTGGTAAAGGCAGGTATACTTTTATATACCTAGATAGTCAGATTCAGAATGGTTTAATACTGTAACATGGCAACGTGTTAACTACTTAACTCTAGTATAAAGGTTAAAGGACAAAAGAATTAAAAATAGCTACAGCTATAATAATTTGTTAATGAGTATACAATATTAAAAGATGTAAATTATAACATCAAAGACACAAAAGGGAAGAGTAAAAACATAATTTTTGTGCAGTCAGAGTTAAATAGTTATCAATATAAAATAGACCATTATATTTATGAAATGTTTTACATAAGCTTTATGGTAACCAGAAAGCAAAAATCTACAGTAGATTCACAGATAATAAAGAGAAAGGAATCAAAGCATATCATTATGGAGAATTATCAATTGACAAAGGGAGGCAGCAAGAGGGAAAGAAATAAGAAAATTACAGAACGTCTAGAAAACAATCATATGGCATTATTAGCAAGTTCTTACCTACCAATAATTACTCTAAAAGTAAATAGAATTAATTCTCTAATCAAAAGACACAGAGTAGTCGGATGGATTAAAAAAAATAAATAAGACGCAACTCTATGCTGCCTACAAGAGACTCATTTCAGCACATGACCCCAATAAACTTAATTTTTTTTAAAAAAAAGAAAGAAAAAAAAAGAATGCACACAGTCTCAAATTGAAAGGATGGAAACATTTCACACAAGTGGAAACCAAAAAAAGGCAGGAGTAACTATACTTACATCAGACAAAGTGGACTTTAAGCCAAACTGATAACAAAGGCAAAGTAGGTCAATAAATAATGAGAAAGGGGTCAATTCATCAAAAGATAAAACAATCATAAATATATATGCACCCAACTTTGGAAAAACTAAACATATTGAACAAATATAGAACTGAAGGGACAAAAAGAAAAAAAAAACAACAACAATAATGATAGGGAATTTAAATACTATCATTTTCAAAACTATATAGATCGTCCAGACAGAAAATAAATACAGAAATGTTTGACCTGAACCATGCTGTAGACCAAGTAGACCTTAAAAGACACATAAAGAAAATCTGTCCAAGGTAACATAATTCACATTCTTCTCAAGTGCACACAGAACATTCTCCAGTGTAGTACACATGATAGTTAACAAAACAAGTCTAAAAAAAAATAAAATAAAAAGACACAAGTCTTAGTAAGTTTAAGAAGACAGAAATCATACTGAGTATCTTTTCTTGCCACGATGGCATGAAACTAGAAATTGGTAACAAGAAGAATGCTGGAAAAATCACAAATGTGTGACAATAAACAGCATAATCCTAAACAAAAAATGGGTCAAAGAAGAACTCAAAACAGAAATCAAAATATATCTTGAAACAAATGAAAATGGAACCACAACATACCAAAAGCAATGGAATACTGCAAAAGCAGTTCCAAGAGGAACTGTTACAATAAATGTGTGTATTAAGAAAAAAAGAGAGAGAGAGAGGAGAGAGAGAGAGAGAAAGATCTCAATTAGACAACTTAACCTGACACCTGAAGGAACTAGACAAAGAACAAACTGAGCCCAAAATTAGCAGAAGGCATGAAATAACAAAGATTAGAGCCAAAATAAATGAAACAGAAACCAGAGAAACAATAGAAAAGACCAATGAAACTAAGAGCTAGTTTTTTGAAAAGGTAAACAAAATTGATAAATCTGTAGCTAGACTAAGAAAGAGAAGACTCAAATAAAATCAGGAATGAAAGCAGTGACATTACGATGGCTACCACAGAAACACAAAGATTATACATAGTAGTTTTAAAAAACTACTATGAACAATTGTACACCAACAAATTGGATAATCTAGAAGAAATAGAAGAATTCCTAAAAACATACAACCTACCAAGGAAGAGAAAATATGAAGGGATCAATAACAAAGAGATTAAATAAATAATCAGAAATTTCCCAAGAAAGGCAAGTCAAGGACCAGATTGCTTCTCTGGTGAATTCTACCAAACGTTTAAAGAGTTAGTGTCAGTTTTTCTCAAACTCTGTCAAAAAAACTGAAGAGAATACTACCAAAATCATTTTATGAGGCCAGTGTTATCCTAACAACAATGCCAGATAAGGAGACTACAAAAAAAACTACAGACCAATATCCTTGATGAATATAGATGGAAAATTTCTCAACAAAATATTAGCAAACCAAATTCAACAATACATTAAAAGGAGCATACAGCATGATCAAGTGAGATTTATCCCCGGGATTCAAGGCTGGTTCGATATATGCGAATCAATAAATGTGATACACTGCATTGATAGGATGAAATATAAATATCATATGATCATCTCAGTAAATGTAGAAAAAGCACTTGACAAACTATAGCATCTTTTTATAAAAACAGTCAACAAATTGGGTATAGAAGAAACGTATTTCAACATAATAAAGGCCATATATGACACCTTCCTGGCTAACATCATACTCAACAGTAAAAGGCTAAAAGTTTCTCCTTTAAATAAATAAGACAACAATACTTATTCTTACAACTCCTTTTTTGTCATAGTGCTGGAAGTCCTTAACCAGAGAAATTAGGCAGGAAATAAATAAATAAATAAATAAATAAATAAATAAATAAATAAATAAAGGATCTCAGAATTGTAAAGAAAGAGATAAAGTTGTTTGGTGTTTTTTTTTTGTTTTTTTTTTGTTTGTTTTCTTTTTTTTTTTTTTTACAGATGACATGATTTTATATTAGGAAATTCTAAAGACTGCCAAAAAAAAGGTCAAATCAACAAATTCAGAAAAGTTGCAGTATATAAAATTAACATAGAAAAGTCAGTAGCATATTTGTACACAAACAACAAATTATCTGAAAAATAAATTTAAAATATCTCACTCACAATAGCATCAACTACAATAAAATACTTAAGAATAAACTTAACCACGGAGGTGAAAGATTTGTGCACTGAAAACTAGAAGACTTTGATGAAAGAAATTAAAGAAGACATAAACAAATGGAAAAATAAGAATTATATTTTGTAAACTGAAAGTATTAATATTGTTAAAATATGTATGGAACTACCAAAATAAAGACCCCTCCAATAGCCAAAGCAATCCTGAGAAAGTGAACAAAGCTGGAAGAATCATACTTCCTGATTTCAAACTATACTGCAAAGCTATAGTAATCAAAACAGTATGGTAGCAACATAAAAATAGACAAATAGACTAATGGAAAAGAATTGAGAGCCCATAAATAAGCCCCTAAATGTACAGTCAACTAATATTTGACAAGGAAGCCAAGAATCCTCAGTGGAAAAAGGATAGTCTCTTTAATAAATGGTACTAGGAAAATTGGATATTCATATGCAAAAGAATGAAATTAGACCCCTATTTTATACTACACCTAAAAATTAACTCTAAATGGATTAAAGACTTAAATGAATTAAAGAACTGAAACAATGCAACTCCTAGAAGAAGACTTGGGGGGAAATGTCTTTAACATTGGTCTTAGCAATGTTTTTTTTTTTATATATGACGCCTAAAGCACAAGCAACAAAAGCAAAAATAAACAAGTGGAATAAATCAAACTAAAAAGCTTCACAGCAAAAGGAACAATAAGAAAATGAAAAAGCAAATAATTCAATTTAAAAATGGGAAAAGAAATGAATAGACATTTTTTCAAAGAAGACATGCAGATGACCAACAGGTACATGAAAAGATGTTCAGTATCACTAATCATCAAGGAAATGCAAATCAAAATTCAACTGTAAAAAACTGAAATCAAAATGTATAAAAATACTTTGTATAATATAAATTAAAATTTAAAATGTATAAGAAATATTAGAATGAGGAAAGCCTTTTTAAGTATAACTATAACCCAGAACTAATTTTTAAAATGACTAAAAGATTCAAATGCATAAAAATTAAAAACTTCTTAAGAAAAAAAAAACACTATAACTAAGACCAAAGTAAAAAGTTTGCGACAACTAAAACCAGGCAAAGGGCTAATTTTCTTATTTAAAACATCAACAAACAGAAGAAAGAAATGGGCAAAGAAGGAGCACAAAGAATTCTTTTTTAAAAAGTAATACAAATAATTCTTAAATATAGTTGAATGCAAAATATCACACACTGTACTTTAAGAAGATATTAAATTAAAATTACACTGGAGAGCTTCAAAATACATGAAGCAAAAACTAACAACTAAAAACAGAAATAGACAGATGTACAATTTATAATTAGAGATGTAAACACATCTTTCGCAATATTTGCTAGAACACTACACAGAAGACTGGTAAAGATATAGGTTTGAACAACACTATCAACCGGTGTGCATTAATTGATGTTTATAAACTTCTATACTGAAAACCAGCAGAATAGACACTCTTTTCAAGTGCACTTGGAATATTCACCAAAATATACCACATATTGAGCCACAGAACAAGTCTCAAAAAATTTCTATGGAAATTATACACATTTTCTGACTAAAAATGCATTAACTTAAAAATCAAAAATCAGATATTTGGGAAAATCCCTAAATATTTGGAAATTAAACAACACACTTATGAATCACCAAAGGGCCAAAGAAGAAATCACGAGGGGAATTAGAAAACATATTTAACATAATAAAAATAAAACTATAGTTCATCAAGATTTGTGGTAGGTAGCTAAAGTAGTGCTTAGAGGGAAAATTATAGGTATTTTAAATGCTTATATCATAAAAAGGAAAGTACAAAAGCCTAAAATTACTATATAAGTATCCATCATAAGATGCTAGAAAAGGAAGAGCATATTAAGCCCAAAGTAAGTAGATGGAAGGAAATAATAAAAAATAAAAATATTAATCATAGTGTAGAAAAAAGGAAAACAATAGAAAAAAATCAATATTTCTAAAATTTGACTCTCCAGAAAAATAATAAAAATTACTAAATTTTTAGTTAAACTGTTCAAAAAAAAGAGAGAAAACACAAATTACCAATATCAGAAATTAAATGTTCTATAGACATTAAACAAGTAATAAGGGAATACTGCTAACAACTTAGGCCAAAAAATTCAACAACTTAGATGAGATGGAGAAATTCTTTGAAGGTTACAAACTACTAAAGCTCACTGGTATGTCAAAGCTTAATGGCCTAGATTGTTTCACTAATTGTATGAAACAGTTAAGGCAGAAATGATACCAATTCTCTACAAACTCTTCCAGAATATGAAAGAATGCAGTCAGCACCAGATTCTCTGAATAGAAAGTGTACCTCCAGCTTCCCACTGTTTCAGAAAGTGGCTCTCTCATACTCTTATGAAAGCTAACAGATCTAACTGACAGTGAACATAAATTAAGGGAAAAGAAAGAATAGAAAATACTTACAAATATCCTCTGCCTGTTTTGCCTTATACAGTTTGAAATCACCACTTCCAAACAGCTTCTTCACTGTGTGCTTTGGTAAATGTTTTTTAAGGTACCTCATTTGAGATTCTGACCTCAGGTGACCTACTATCCCAGCTCCAGGGGACTTTCCCTGGCGTAGAACTGAAAAGTCCTGCATCCTGGAATACTTCTCAGTCCCAGGAAAACCGAAATGATGGCCACCCTTTACTGACCCTAAGTTACATTGCTCTGTAAACCCATACTTTACTCTAAGCTCTCAAGGAAATTCTGCTTCTTTCACTTTGCTTCTTCCTTCATTCCTACAATTTCCAATCAAAAGAGAATTTAATTTTAAAGAATAAAATATGAGCATAATGGTATCATTCTTATCCTTGTTTTACAGCTCCAGCTCCTTTTGTTTTCAAGTACTATTAAACATAAATTTACAAAACAAAGAAAAAGAACTTACGAGGGTGATTTTTACATCACAAAATTTAGAATTCAAGGATTTTTTTTTTCTTTTTTTGGCCTGTGAATTTAAGAAATTAACAAAAGGCATCAGGAAGATTGTAATTACAAGGTAATTGCATTCAGTTGCATTCAGTCCTGAAGGTATGGCTGTATTTACCTCTCATTTACACCAGATGGCAGACATGAGCACTATGTCTTTGCTTCTGCCTTGGTAAGATTCTGAATTGAGTTAGGTTTTTCTCAGTTCAAAGTCATAAATCAGAAATGTCCTTAGAGTGACCTATGGATGTAAATTACCAGAATTTATCATCTGCTGTTACATATGTGGGATCTTACCTGATGTCCTGCCTCAGAGAGTCATTTATTAAGTGTGTTCAAAAGGAACTTTTTCCTTTGAGGCCCCACAATGTGGTCACTGCAGTAGAAAGCCTGTTTCCCATACTTAATGACATACCACTCTCTGGGTAAGGAACAAAGATGAAGAACACTTGAGAGATATGAGAAGGAGCAAAAGGAACGGGCTGGATAATACTTTCCATGTCTTAATATCTGTTACAATCTCCACAATGAATATATAAATTGAAAGATACAAAAAATACAGCATTTTAAGAAGTTCCCATCTTTCTTGACTTTCTAAGTCATCAACTTTGAGTAATATTGATCTTTATCTGTTCTTGGAACAAATTTGCTCCTTTCTCGTGGTTATATTATAGGGCTGTAGTGTTATGTAGCTATAGCATAATTTATTCACACTACCCTGAGAAATACAAAGAAAACATAGCTTTTTTATTTTTCTATTACCTAGCTAATCTCACTTACCAACATTTCACCCACCTTGTGGGCAAAGGAAAACTTTAAACTTGCTGGGAAATAATACCTAGTCACTTCTTATTAAGCAGTCAGCTTTCGGTTTGCAATAGTTCTCAAGTTAAACTCAGTCTTTCAGAATTTTCCCCCTCCCTCCCCTTCTTTCACCTCCCCAACATGGCATCATGGGATGGGATAAAGAAAACTTCACCCTTCAAGACCTTGGAGTGTGACAAGAGAAAAATTCTGAGATGTCCTAAATTAAATGACAGCAGCCCAGAGAGTGAGAGAGAAAGACAAGGATAATTAGCCAGTTAACAGCTGTGTGCCAACTAACAAAACGCTAAATGTATATTGGAGCTCTCAATCAATTTCCAGCCGGCTCTCTAGAGAAATGACTGACCACCAGACCACTGCATCCTGCTTATGCATGAACTTTCAGGATTGTTGCCCCAAACAAATCATAAATATTTCTTCCTCATGGACTGCGCATCTATCTTAGAACTGGCCCCACTTCACCTTTCCCCACCACTCTTGTCCATAACCTAGGTAAATGCTTTCAAACCAGCATAAAATATATGTATGAGAGCACGTCAACTTCAGGATGGCAGATGTGTTGTCTTTCCCATCCAGCCCTCCTGTTGGTGGTTTAGACTCCCTGCCCCAGGACCTGATCCTTTTTCTGGCTAGCATATGTCTCAATAAACCCTATCTTTCAGGAAAGCTTTCAACTGTGAAAGTTTTTGTTTAACAGATGTTCCCCCAGTCCTTGCTGGCCCCAAAGATAAGGGTGTGTTTTATGCACCTGGTTGAACTCACCCAGCTGACATCCAAAGCTAACATTCGTTCTCCCTCCATTCCCTTGGGGAATCAGCAGCCCTCTCTCCTGAGTTAGCAACACCAGCCCCCAGCTCCTTTCTCGGCTGAACATCCTTCCAGAGATGGTGCTTTGATTCCCAGGCCGAAGAGTCCACTCTGCAGTCTTTGGTTCAAGATGCCCTCACCCCCATTGCAGCTACATTCCTAGTAAGATTACCAGCCATCCTCATCCTCTACAGGACAAGCCAGGACATCTAGATGCCGTCCACTCATATCAGAGGGAAGGGAGTCTCTAAGAAGCCAAAATCAGGTTCTTCCTCTGCCTAACTAAGTCATGCCCTGAATTTTACTAGGCTGTAGCTGCTCTTTAGGTACCAAAATGGGAAAAAAGCCAAGGGCCCCACTGAACTTGACTTCAACTTCTGTAGTATTCTCTCTCTCTCTCTCTCTCTCTCTCTCTCTCTCTCTCTCTCTCTCTCTCTCTCTCTCCCCCTCTATCCCCTTCTTTCTCAGGTTTTAGAAGGACTCAGAGAACTCACGCCACATCCTGGATGTTTGACTGCTTCCCTGACTCCCTCCTCCTTGCCTCTTCCACATATGAAAGGACAGGCCTACACCTCCTTGTCTCCCTGCCTTGGACTTCCAGCTGCCACATATGAAAGGACAGGCTTACACCTCCTTGTCTCCCTGCCTTGGACTTCCCAGTATCATTTACAATTGTGAGGGCCATTAAGCCTCAGTGCTCAGCCATTAGGTGTAATTCTAACTTTAGAGCTACTTTTTTCTAAAAGTCCTGAGCCTTGATATACAACGGTAAGGTCTTTGAAATTTAGAAATCCCATCTCACTGTCCAAAAAGCCTTTGCCCCTTGACCTATTGTAGTAAAAACTTGTAGTGTTACCTCTTGGTTCTATCTGATATCACGTTCCTCTCCCTGGGGCACTAAACCTCATAGTTTAGCCTACCCTCTTGGTCGAGGTTAAAAGGGAATAATATTTAGAAATAAATAATAATCATTTTTCAAATATTATTACTGAAATAGGGGCTAAGGACTCCATGTGCAAAATGTTTAAAATAGGACTTGGCTCATAAGCACAGCTATTACTGTGACCATGGAGGCGATCCATACTCTGATGGTGCCCTGGTAACACGTGGTTCTCTGTTCTTTTCACTAACACAGAGATAATTCCATCACAATGAGATTTAGAAGAAGTAAGAAGAATATTTTAGAAAGAAATGGGCCACTCTAAGGAAAGCTGTAGCCCTATGGAATTTGGGAGGTGAAAAGATAAATGATAGAGTGCGCTCCAAGAGAAGAGTGGGTTTTCAGCAAAGGAGGCTGTAACAGTGCAGAAGTGGGAAGGCCTATATTATATTAGAGCCACAATGGATAGTTACAAAGGTGTTCCCAGGTGATTGGCACGTGAGGTCATTTTGATTGACATTTGGCTGTTATATAGCTCCCTGCCTAATTCACATGTGCTTAACCAGAATTCAGACTGTTATACTTAGATTCATGAACTTCCAGGTATAGGCATGATATTATAATGATGGTATAATGAGGTTGAGGTTATGGGCAGGTTAAGGTAGTACTTTCTGCACGTTTTGTGGTCTGTTTAGTCAGGAGCTTTGATGGTCTTTGTGCTCTAGGATTTGGGTTAATTTATAACATTAAAGGGGGTAGTGTTTCTGGGAGGTCTTTAAGGAAGGTCTTCAAGGGAGTTTTCTATGGTTACAGAGCTGGGCTTTCATGCATGTCACTCATGCCTGCTTAACTACCTAACAACATCATTATCGATATTATTACTGAATGTAAATTAAAAATAGACCCGTATACCAGAAATATAGAAACAAAGCAAATTATCATGGTGGGATCGATTATTATAAAAATGCCCTACTATGACACAAAATACATTTGAATTTCCATGTTTAAAAATGTTAAAGATATAGGAGTTGAGAGAAAAACTTAAACATAAAATTAGAATATACTTTGTGTTGGGCTTATGAAAGAAGGTTGATGGCCCGATTTAACATCTAAAACAAGTAACCTTCTGTTTTTCTGTTTTATTTTGATTGGATGGTTAATGAATGTTGTACTTCAAAATGATACCAACACATCTTTTTCCCAAATCAACCTGAACGCAGTCAGTTGCCTGACCTCAGAAAATAAGGGACAATATGGAACATGAAGGATGTTAAAGTAGCAACAACTGGCAGCTAAACCAAAATCATTGTAAAAGAAAATTCTCAACAGGAAATCATTGGCTTCTCATGGTGGAGCAATTTTGGTGGGAAGAACAAACAGTAGCTACACTGTTAATTATGGTTAATAGTTAAGTTGCTTCAGCTACAAGTTTCATGGTCAAACATGTGCATTGTTTCTGTTTTCTCTCACTGTGACAGTGTTAGCGCTGGTCCATTAAGCAGACAGGCCCATGTGTGAATCTGCTGGGTGAGGCAATGTTAACCTCTTTGACATTGGTTTTACTAACCCAGTGGCTCTTGTGTCTTCAGTTAATGTGGATTTGGTGTTAATATTTTTAACCTTCCAAAGGACACGCTTATAGGTGCCATCTAACCTTTGAGAATAATTACACTCTTTGCTACAAAGTACCTGGTGTCCTAGAAAATCAATAGGACAATCCAAATGTATAAGATTAAAGTAAAAAAAATCAATATAGTAGGAGGAAAAAGTATAGTCTCCGGCCATTTAGATATTCCAAAGTTATATCATTTTAAAATAACATAACCATTTGGGGCCTACTTTTTCAAGGTTTGGATTTCATAAAAGCCCTCATGGTTTCATTGTTATGACATCTTTAGTCATCACTTAACAAACTCGAATGTCTCAAAGGACTTCTTGGAGCCACAAAGTATAAAACAGGATCAAGAACCATAGCAGTGGCCAATAATTTATCACCTGCAGGACTCTCCCAGAAGCGTGGCCAGACGCCCTTGGAAGGCAAAATACACAGGAAGTGCTATTTCCCACGGCCTGTGGCTCTTCACAGAAGAGGATTCTAGTCAGGCCTCAATGCTTTCTGTGTCTCTAGCTGTTACCTTCAAACAGAGGTTTCAAGGTGTGCTCCACAGGGCACAGACATTCTCCCGCAGTGGCTCATCAGCCACTGCGAGGAGCCAGAATGGCTAGGTTTATAGATCAGGCTTCCAGTTATTCTGAGAAATGGGCTTTTCTGTTTCAAAAACATTTCTAAAGCCACTATCTCAAGCAAGTTTCTCCCCAGAGCTTTCTAATTAGTGTGAACCAGGAGTGCATGTGTTGATATTGGGGTATGAAAACAACCAGAAGAGATCACATGCAAAATATCTTAATAAAGTTTATTTGGAAAATAAAAATTATAACTAGAATACACACAAGGTGCTTGGTGTAGTAATTCTTCATCCTGGACACACATTTGAATGACCGGGAAACAAAAAACAAAACAAAACAAAAAGCAAAGGACTCAACTGAAAAGTTTCCAATTTAATTGGTCTGGAATGGAGTCCAAGAATTAGTACTTTTTAAAGTTTCCCAGGTGATTCTAATATGCAGTGGGGATCGATAACCACAGTATTACAAATATGCAAAGAAAGATAATACACATAGATGCAAAGAGCAGAGTAGCAAAGGTAACTCATACCGAAGCCTGCAGCTCCCAGATATGCAGAAGGGCCTCCAAGCACCGGCTTCACATGAAGCCCACTGAAGCAGCAGCCCTTATTCCTAAATGTTAATGGAGGCACTTTTTATCCCTGTGTCTCTGTCCGAATATATTATCATTCTCTTTGCCATAGTATTTTCAGAATTTAAAATCTTAAGACACTACAGTCTGGAATCTTTAGACTCCAATAGATCTATACTACAGCCTAGAAATCTGTATATTCAAAACCACCCCAGGTGATGCTTACGATTTGGCTGGCAGGAAATACCTGCTCTAGAATCAAAATTACTAAAGCAGACTCTTAGTGCCAATCTTACAATTTCACCCAGTTTCAATCCATCACACACATCATTTCTAGAACAATCTCGTCATTTCCTGTATCCACGATGCCATTCTATGCTGCCTAGAATAGCCTGTCTACATGATCTTAAGTCATTTGATTAATTAATTAATTAACTAATTAGTTAGTTAGTTAATGTGTTTTTGTTTGAGCTCCCTTCCCCACTAGGAGTACAGGAACTAGGACTAGAAATAGAGGGGATCTGTCTGGTCTTGAGACCACAGAACATGGAGGTTAGGAAAATCCAAAAACAGTAACAAAACCATGATAATGAAAGGACTAAGCCATATTCAGAAGCAAAGCAGACAATATAACTAAAAAATCCTATTCGCAGCATCCTGGACTATGAGGCCTGCTTGTGTACCTACTGGGAAGAAGAAACCACAACAAACAGTAACAAGAGCTGACATTTTTGTGTGCTTGCTGCTGAGTGCTTTACATATATTATTTTATTTAATGCACATAGTATATGAGGTATATACTACTGTCGACCCAGTTTACATGGGAGAAGACATAGATATGAAAATAAGTAACTTGTCCAAAAGACACATAATAGTGCAAGAATATAGGCCCAGGCCAGGCAGGCTTTGAACCACTGAGCAAAGAACTAGCAAGCAGGTTCGAAAAGGAATCTGAGGTCCTTTATCAAGTCCTCCCCTGCTTCCAAGGATCAAGCGACCTACAAAAATGCCTATACTTAGACTAGAATCTAGTGTCCCAGGGAGATACCCTAGGTATCCTCTCATGCTTGTTCCCGAACCCATTTGTTGGGAATTCTTACTTAATGTTGTTGATTGATTGATTGATTTTTTTTAAATCTGGTGAACAGAAGTGTCTGTTAACTGGATACAATTTACTCAGAAGTGACTATTGCCAGGTATGAGATGTTTATTAGAATCATCTTCATCGCCTGACAAGTACAAGACCGAATTCTACTACCTAATTGAGATTCTGTGTTCTGTTTCACATTAGTTTTTCATCACGATTCTGAGAAATGAGGCCATTTTCTTGGGTGTATATCTTATAGTAAGAGGTTCAAAAAAATGATAATAAAACCCCAAACCAAACCAAAACAAAACAAAACAAAAACCCTGTCGTCTATTTTTCTGAGGAATGTAAAAGGAAACCCTTTAAGAAATACACCAAAACATAAGGCATAGAGGAAAAGAAGTGTATGGGGAGCTGAACACTAACATTTACGTCATTGCAAGCTGAGTGACTCAGATTAATGACTCCCCTCTCTGAACTATGTTGCTTGATCCTTAAAGTATTTAGTATTACCTAAAACAGGGGTCAACAAACCATAACCACAGGCCAAGTCTAACCCCCCCCCCTTGGACTGTTTTTTAAGGCCCTCCTTCCAACAGGAGTAATTTTTTTTAGAGGTTGTAAAACAAACAAACGAAAAACAGAATAAGAGGCAGAAGATTCAACAGAGATCCGATGTGGCCTGTGAAACCTAGTACACCTACTATCTTACCCTTTATAGAAAACCTTTGCTAACCCCTGAACTAAAACCAAGATGATACTATCTTACCCAGTTTATCATAAACAACAAACCCAAGATGAGGTGCAGAATCTATATTTTAAAGCAGGCCTCTCACTAGCTAATTGATTAACTCCCAAGCAGCCTCACCACACTTTAAATTCAAATTTGCACTTCAGCAAAATTCCAAATACCTATAGGGTCCCTAACAAATGGGAAAAATGTCAAAGATTCATTCTGCGAAGGGCAGAGGTTGACTCCATGAAGAAACTATGTAAATTATTGCTAAGCACGGTATAGCACAGAAGTCTTAAAAAGACTTAAAGTCTTAAAAAAGGGAAAGAGAGGGGACGTGGAATCTATTGTCCTTCAAAATGTCACACAGAAGGATAAACACAGAAAACAAGTTAAACCTTGTGTTATTCTGAAGGGGAGGGGTTAAGATGGGGTGAGCTGAACCCTCACTTGAACTTCCCCAGACAGAGCAACCCCAAGAGTTCCTTGGAAGCCAGTTTAAGAACCACTGATGAGGAGAAAAGAAATGGACTTGGATTTTGAGGGTCTTCATAGAATCCCAGCTTAGCCAGGTACTACTCATAAACTTAAGCAGGTCTTATTCCCTCTTTAAACCAGTTCTCAGTTTTAAAAGGCGATCTACGTATCTTCTAGAATTATTTTAGACTAGCGTTCATGTATATAAAATAATGTATATATGACCACAAAGAATATTCTTTGTACATGCATATATCATATTGAGTATACATACCTTTATTTGTTGAAACTTTTAAATATGTGTTTTATAGTTTTGCATAACTTCACATAAATACAAATAATTTATATACATTGCATATATTTCAAAATTTGAATGAAATTAAATTAGTTTACAATAATATGGTAAAAAGCATGATAGAAATGCTGTATAAGGAAGCAGCTCTATTATAAAGTCTGAAATAGTGCCTCCACCCACCTCCTCACACCTTCCAGTTCAGGGGTTCATATCAGCCACAGAGAAATTGGCTTCCTTCCAAGAGGAGGGGGAAGACAACAAAAACAATTCCACCGTAAAACAGAAAGGAAAATGAGTCTGACAGATTTATTTCTTTCCGCATTTCCTGTTGCTGCTTCCCAAGGCTGGCTTTCAAAAGCAAGACTTTGTCCCAAGAGAATCACTCCTACAGTGGGGCAGCCCTCTCTGAGAAAAATCTGCCTCTCCCTCTTCATTTCTCGATTTTTTTTTTTTTTCAATTCTGGAGCCAAAACAAGTCCCAGGTGTCCTTTGTGTCCAATACTAACATGTAATAGTCTTTTTCCTCTGTTTGTATAAGACTTTTAAAAGAAAGAAGTGAAAGATGTCTAAGTCCCAAGGATAGCGAAGGAAACCCAGAGGCACTCCCAGAGGGACGAAGAGAGCCACGTGATGTTTTCAGAACAAACAGAAATAATGACAGACTAACACTTCCAGAAAACTAGAACTGTTTTCATTCATATGTCTGTTTAAAAATGTATGTTTTGTAAGTACATGTAAGTGATACCCCAAAGAGAGATTCAAGAGATTGGAGATAGGCATGCACATAAGTACAGACTCAAGCAAAGGATGAAATAAATGATTCCATGGGGGCGGAAGGGTGAACTAATGTATATTACATGTCAAAGTGTCTGCCAATTGGGTATGCTCTTATGAAGAATTAATGTTTCACTCACATTCAATACAGTTGACTTGCTCCAGCTGAAATGGACCTAGATAGCTATTTATTATCTGAATGGCTTTAACACAGTGTTCTCTACCCTGCAGCTGAAGTTATTGAGTCTAACATGTGGTATTCATTAGTTGAAATCCTGGAGTGTAATTGTCTAGATTTTAGGCATAAAGCTTTGCAATAAAATTTTGCATTAAATTAAAAAAAAAAAAAAACATTTATTTTGAATATATGTTCTGCCACCAACATAGTCAACAATGTCAATTTTCTTTTTTTCTAGCCTAAAATCTACATTTCATTTGCTTCTCGATAGGCAATTACATTCAGAAAAATTAGAATCACTTTTGCAAATAAATTTTAAATAATATTTAGGATATCCTTCTGGAAAATTATTTAAGAAAAGAACTCAAGGCCTCTTCAAGTATGAAATAGTAATTTCTATGCCTTAAGCATTTAATTCCCTCCCACTTTTTTCTTCCTCTTCCTCTTTCCAAATTCCCTACCTCTCACCCTCTTATTTGAGAATTATAATTATATAGGGAGAAAACAATGTTAAAAAGCTGTAAAATAACTTGTTAAACTTTGTTAATTAGCAGAATATTTTATCTTTTTCATATAACTTAGGTTTTACAATGTTTTTATTTATTTCTTATTTATTTTCACAGCGATGAAATTATAATGTCAAGGGCCTAAGAAAAATCTAGAAACATTTTTAAGAGGGAGGTGTAAGGAACTATTTTCTTTCTTCCCTAAGCACTTTTACTTCCAAAACAGAAAAGTTTTGGATTCTCAATTTTTTTATGACAAACAAAATATTTAAAATAAGACCTTCAATATTTGAAGACCTTATTTAAAACTTTACTACCACCAACTCCACAATAATCTAAAGAAGATGTCATAGGAAATAACCTAGAGTTTCAAATAATGACACATATCTATATGTTGACTAAAAATAAGACATTGTTTTCTCTTTTTTAATCTGTTTTTTTTTCAAGTAAACTAACACATACACACTTTGAAAAGTAAAATAGTACATGTAAAATAATGAAGTTAGACCCTTACCTTATACAATATACAAAAATTAGCCCAAAATGTATCTAAGATCTAAAGTAAGAAATAAAACTATAAAACTCTCAGAAAAAATAAAATAAAATAAAATAAAATAAAATAAAATAAAACAGGCAAAAACCTTCATGGTATTGGATTTTGCAATGATTTCTTTGATATGACACCAAAACAGACTACAAAAAGGTAAATAGATCAAAATGAATTACATCAAAATAAAAAACTTATGTGCATCAAAGCTCATGATCAATAAAGTTAATTCATGGTATGGGAAAAAATATTTGCCTGATAAGGAGTTAATGTCTATAATACATAATGAGCTCCTATATCTCAACAATAACAGCAATATTATCTGATTAAAAATGGGCAAAGGACTTGAACTGATATTTTACCAAAGAAGATACACAAATTGCCAACAAGCATATGAAAGATATCCAACATAGCTAATCATTAGGGAAATGCAAATCAAAACTACAACGAAATATCACCTCATAATCATTAGGATGGACTATTAAAAACAAACAAAAAAACCCATAAAATATTAGAAAGGATGTTAGCAAGAGCAATTGGAACTCCTATGCACTATCGGTGGGAGTATAAAATGTTACAGCTGCCATGGAAAATAGTGCGGCAAGTCTTCAAAAAATTAAAAATAGAATTACCATACCATTCAGCAATATATATTCACTTTTGGGTATAGATCCAGAAGACTGGAAAGCAGAGACTCAAAGAGATATTTGTATACCCATATTCATAAGCAGCATATTTCATAATAACCAAGAGCAGGAAACAACCCAAATATCTGAAATATCCAAACAATAGATGAATGGATAAACAAAATGTGGTAGATACGCACTGTGGAATATTATTCAGTCTTAAAAAGGAAAGAAATTCTTCCACTTGCTACAACATAGATGAATCTTGTAGACATTATGCTAAGTAAAATAAGCCAGACACGAAAGGACAAATATTGTATGATTCCATTTATATCAAGCACCTCGGGTCATCATATACATAGAGACAAAGTAGAACGGTGGTTGTTAGGACTGGAGGTAGGGAGAAATGGAGACTTATTGTTTAACACATAGAGAGTTTCAGTTTGGGAAGATAAAAAAATTCTGGAAAAGGGTGGTAGTGATGGTTGGTCACACAACAATGTGAGTGTACTTAATGTCACTAATTGTGCACTAAAAAATGGTTAAAATGGTAAATTTTGTTATATTTACACAACAACACATAGATACACACACAAACATACACATATTTATACTCTATCCCGTCATCTTCGTAAAATAGATCGCACAATTTTTTACTGAATCAATATTTTATCATGAGTATGTGAATGTTGTCCAGAGATGAGTCTTATGGTATATGATTATGCTCCCTGTTACATACAGCCTTTTGGGTTTTCCTAGAGTTGACAATTGCCTCAGAGTTTTGTTTAGGGAGGTTTATCGGGGGGCTGAGGAGGTCTTTTTCTATGTAATTCTTTTATTTATGAAATTCCTTTTGCATTTAATTCATCTTGAAAATTCCCCAGCAGAGCTGTAAAATTCCCTTTAATATAATAAAAACATTAAGCAATCTGTCAGTTTTATTTTTTTTCTTGGAGATATTTGTCCTAGAATCCACTGTCCTCCCACTCCAATCTGGACTTGTCTCAGCCTACTGCACAGCCATCATATTAGGACATCAGTTCACTATCATCCTAGAAATTTCGTTCACCTCCAAGATTCTATATTGTTGCTTCTCTTTCTCGTATCTCACATCTTTATATTTCTTGATTATTTTCTTCTTTGGGTGGGACACATTTTCAAAAGCTTCCTGAGAAAGGATACATAGGAGGTTAATATTTTTTAAACTTCCTTATAAAAAATGACTTTAACCATTCTTAGGAAAATATAAGTGGGTGACTCTAGATATTAACATTGGGAATAACTTTTACTCAGAATGTTGAAGCCATTTCTCATTGTTTCTTAGATTTAAGAGTTACTGTTGCAAAATCTAATATCATTTGAATCCTAATCCTTCATATATGACTTTATTTTATTCCTAGATATTTTAAGGATCTTCTCTTTATTCAGAGTTTCAAAATGATGTGCTTTGTTTTAAGTCTCCCATTAATGTGTTGGAAAATTTTCTTGCTTTATTTATTTTTAATTTTCTCACTCTTGAAGCTGGAAAAGTCAAGGAAATGGATTCTCCTCTAGAATCTTCAAAAGGAACACAGCTCTACTGACCCATTGTGGACTTCTGATCTCCAAAACAGTAAGATGATAAATCTATGTTGTTTTAAGCCATTAAATTTGTAGTAGTTTGTTACAGCAGCCATAGGAAATAAATACATAGGGTTAATTGGATAAGGTTAAAAACACACACAATCAAATAGTAATTTTAAAAAGCAGAAAGAAAAACTGTTTCCTCACCTATTACTACAAATTTTCTTTGTGGGGTTATATACTTGGTGGAGATGAGGAACCAAGCAAAAAAGAGGCTAATAGGCTGGCCAGAATAAACAGATCCATAGGAAAACAGTATTCTCTATTTCAAAGATCATTGGCAATTATTCTTAAATTATAATATCTACAAGTTACTGACTGGTAATGTACTGCAGATATGATTTTTATGCAGAGGTCCTCAGAGACCTGAAAATTATTTTAAAGGTTCATTGAGGTAAAAAGATTGAGGAATGCTATACTACATATTTACATGCTTATTTGCTCATTGTCTATCCTGGCACTCCCGACGGGACAGTGTTTGCTCGCCGCCATATCCCTAGTGCCTAGAACAGTTCCTGACACATAGTTGGCTAACAGTATGTATTAAATGAATGCATGATGACCATGTTTTCTGAACGAAATATCAGAAACCTATTCTGATGAAGGTCTGAAATGAGGCCCGATAAAAGTTGTGTCTCCAAGAACATGAGGCTATCCGTAGAGACTAATAAGGAAGGCTGCTCCTCCTACAGAGGTTCGTCCATTGTATTTTAACACTAACTTTCTGTTAGCAATTTTGTTGACTCTAGCTACAGCATTCCATATTTGCTCATCTGTGATATTTGTAGTCTTGAGTTTTCTTGTTTTTGTTTTTATTAAAGTATATTTATTATACACTATTATATTAGTTTTAAGTGTACAACATAGTGATTCAACATTTGTATATCTTATGATGTGATCATCATAATAAGTCTAGTAACCATCTCTCATTACACAAAGTTATTGCCATATTATTGGCTATATTCTCTATAGAATACATTATATCCCCATGGCTCGTTTATTTTATAACTGGAAGTTTGTACCTCTTATTACCCTTCACCTTTCTTTCACTTCTCTCATACCCCCTCCCCCTCTGGCAACCATCAGATTGTTCTGTATATCTATGATTCTGTTTCTAGTACCATCCTTGTTATGGCTCATAGCAAGACAGTGTTTTTTTATGGCTGGGTAATATTCCATTCCATTCCAGTACCTATTGATGGACACTTAGGTTGCTTCTATAACTTGGCTATTATAAATAATGCTGCGATGAACATAAGGGTGCATATTTCTTCAAAATAGTGTTTTTATTTTCTTCAGATAAATACTCAGAAGTGGAATTTCTAGTTTTTATAGTGGTTCTATTTTTAATTTTCTGAGGAACCTATATACTGTTTTCCATACCGGCTACATCAATTTGCAACCTTACCAACAGTGAATAAGAGTTCCCTTTTCTCCACTTTCTCGCCAACACCTGTTATTTGTTGACTTTTCAATACTAGCCATTCTGACAAGTATGATGTGATATCTCATTGTGGTTTTGATTTGCAATTTCCTGATGATTAATAATGTTGAGAATCTTTTCATATGTCTGTTGGCCATCTGTGTGTCCTCTTTGGAGAAAAGTCTGTTGAGGTCCTCTGCCCATTTTTTAATTGGATGTTTTTGATTTTCAGTTGTATGAGTTCTTTATGTATTTTGACTATTAACCCCTTACCGCAGTGGTCTCCAACTTTTTGGTTCCAGGGACTGGTGCTCCTATGAGAATCTAATGTCTGATGATCTGAGGTAGAGCTGAGGTGGTGATGCTAGCGCTGGGGAGTGGCTGCAAATACCGGTGAAGCTTCTCTTGCTCCCTGCCACTTACCTCCTGCTGTATGTCCTGGTTCCTAGAAGGCCATGAACTGGTACCAGTCTGTGGCCTGTATTAGAAGAGAATTGACCTTCCTTCTGCTGGAACAGACTGTTCCTTCCTAATTGGAGTAAAATTGAAACTATTCCTTTATTTGTATAGCACAAAGACATCTGCTATATAACAGCCTCACAAACCATTACTAAACCCCATTAGTGTCTTGGGATATTATTGTTTATTCACATGATGCACAATAATATACAGATTATGATAACTTTTTAAAAGTAATATACAAAGAAAAGATTTCATTATCAGATAAAATGAATATTTTGCGTTGCCTGGTTAAGCATGAACATACATATGTGTACATATATAGAAAGAAGCATCTATTTTATTTTTATTCTAGGTGAAAGACTTCATTGATTTGCAGAACTTCTGATTAAATATTTTCAGAAATACTAGGGCTCAAACTATGCTTTTCATAATAGCTATTCTTGATAGTGTCAATGAGAATTCTACTCAAAAAGCTGCTTTCTCATAGCAAATACCTATGTATCCTTTCATAATAACTAGAGAATTTTTGTAATAACTAATTTTTAAACCTATGCACAATGCCATTGAATCAATAAGACAAAAATCCTAAATCTTCTCTCTTGTCTGAAACCTTGTGTCTTAGTTACTGAATCTACAGAAATTTTGTTCACTATCATCAGCATTATTTATATTTGCCCATAATGAAAAATTTTAAAGCTCATTATTTTAACATTTTTGAAATACCTAATTAATTTTATAGTATGAAGAACTGTTTGAGTATCAAATCCAGATTCTCAGAATGTAAATGATCTGAGCATATTTCTCTGCCTGTCAGAAGGTGGCACTAGAGTTATGCTTGCAAAACCACTGCTAAATGTCTATCTAGAGTGTTTGATTAGCCAGCCCGCAAACAGCTTGCTAGAATGGGAATCATGATAAGCAATTCAGTTTGTAGACTTCAAATATATTAACCAGAATCAAGGCCATGCCGATCAAACTTCTCAGAATCCTACTCCAAAACCTTTAAACAAGTGTTGTGAAATAGTCCTTCTACAAATATTTATTGAGTCCCTACTATGCACAAAGCAGTCTGTTTGTATGTTTGTGTGCATATATATTTGTAAATGACATACATATTGAAACATCTTCTAATAGGAGAGACAAATATTAAATAAGCCCTAGACAACTACCTACTTAATGACAATTGTCATAAGTATTATAAAACAGATGTACGAAACGCTGTGACAGGATATTAAAGGGATCCTGACCCAGCTGTGGGGCTGAGTGAAAGTGCTTATTCTTCATTCCTAAAATGTCATCCTTTCTAGACCCTATTTTTATTTCTCCTCTTAAATACCACTCAATAGTTAATTACATTATTAAAGTTCTGTCCCATATTCCATTAGCTCATCGCACGATGTAATTTCCCTTGATTTGGCAATGCTGGTTTATTTTGATCATTCAGTAGAGCAGTAATTCTCGCCTGGTCATGACCACCCTCATAAGCAATTCAGAACTTGTGTTTTTGTGGATTTCATGATGACTTAAAGGATGCTCCTGGTATTAATTAGTGAGGGTCAGGATTCGTGCTCATTATTTTAGGCATCCCACCAAGTGCAACACCATCCTGCACAAGAAAACCTTACTCTTCACCCATCATAACTTTACAATGTCCCACTGTCCCTTCATGAACGTGAATAGTCTGCTTAAGACTATCTCACGTCTTACATATAAACAGAGTCTTTCTCATGGTTTTTACATAAACTGAATTTCCCAGAAATACAACATGAATATAAATAGAAAGAATACTGTGTTTTGTTTAATTTGAACCTTTACCAAAACTTCTTAACCATTTTGGGAAAATCTTTTGACTAATGACAATGCCACGGCTGAGTTACCGATATGCCGCTTCAGTACCATTCTGCTTTTATTGTTTACACATTCACGAATGTTCTACAGATGGGTGTAAGCATCTGACCATGTCATGATGTCTTCCAGTGTAATCAAGTCAGAGCATTTACATATCGAAATACATATTTCATTAAAAATTACTTTTCTTGAATTTCTCTTTTGTATTAAAGCAAGAAATCATTATTATTATTATATGTGTAGGGAGATTATATTATCTGTGAATTTCATTTCAGAGTAGAAAGAAGATATTACATAATATTTGTTTTTAAAAGAGAGCAATGTTTCTAAACAGGGGAGAACCACTGAAGCAGGGCCTGAGAGTTAGGGAACCTGGAGACAGCCAGGCCTAGGATAAATACCTGTTCCCCCAACCTGAATATTGCCTGTGCATCCTTGGGTAAGTTCTTAAAAAGCTATCATTTTAGTGTCTTTATCTATGTAATGGGACACAAATAGAATCTATCACACAGATATACTGCTGTTCCTATAAGGATTAATTGATAACCTTCAGAAAATGTGTAGCACAGTAGTACCAAGCACATCATAAAAATTCATTAAATGTTATTTTATTATTTTAACAGTCTAAGTACCAACCAATAATGCTTGAGGGATTATTTTCCTAGTCAGTCGAAGTGTACTTATATCTATCCTCTGATTGTTACACTCTCAACTTCTGATTAAGGGTTCATATGGTACGCACAATTTCTAAAAAAAAGTTTTTAATTATTGTTGTTTTAGGTTTTAATCCTTTAAGATTAAAGCCATATGTCTTCCGCTCTCTGGATCCAGCTACACACGGCCCCATCATGTTAATTTGCATTTCTGTTGCATCGCCCTATAATCAGGGAGAATACATAAAGGTTCCGGTAATCAAAAATGGTAAATAAAAGTCAATTTCTTGAATTTGATGAGGAAATATTCTTGGTCCCACTTCCTCTGTAACCCCCAAACCTGTATAACCCCAAACATTGATCAGAACCAAGTATATCATTGTCCAAATGGAAATCATTGTCAAATAAATCAGATTGAAAAAACTATTAATATTATCCCTAAATAAACTAGTAACATTTTATAACTGAATAATTTATTTATTCGATATTTGTTTGGAACTCACTTTGAACAAAAAGATGTGCTGGGAGCTGGAGTGAATAATGAACTATAGAATTATAAGTTAGTATTCACTGATTTATACTTTCAACAAATATACTTTGGCATGACAGGCTCTGGGCCAGGTGCTAGGGATACAAAGATGAATAGGAACTATCTGTGCTCCAAAAATCCAAATCCTTATAAAATAAACCAGCAGAATTTACAATGTAGACTATCTTAATTTGTCTCAGGGAAAGTTTATAAGATAGTAAGTATACTAATTATTGAGTAGCCACCATGACCAATGTCTTATAGAGTACTAGTATAGGGCCCAGGCCATCTGCTTCCCAAAACAGTACTCCCAACCACTGCATGACTGTTATCCACAGTCCCAGCAGATGAATAAGAGAGTCAGGAAGAGGACTCTAGCTTGCCTGACTTCAGACTCCGTACAGTTTCTATCAGAGTCCATTTCTTCTAGCTCTGGTCCATGTCTGATGACCACAAAGGAGGTGTACTTCCAGACTTTTTGATCCATTAATGAAATGAGATCAAAAGGGATTTGGATGGAATCGAATGGAATAGTCAAAGGCAAGCCAATGGTCCTACCAAAATTAATCAGAAAAGTCAGATAAAATGCAAAACTCATACCTTTTTAAAGCATATAAGAGTTTCAGAAGTAAGGGAAACTCAAGAACTAAAATTCTGGAGAGTACAGAGGCTCTTAGAGGTGAGCTGAGGGTCTAAAACTCTTTGGCCTGAGGGCATTCACTAATTCTTGATGGGGCTAGAGACTGGGATTTGGTGGAGAAAATGGCACACTGTTGACATTGCTCCATGATTGGAATGACAAAAAGTGGAGACTTCAGGAGTCTTGAACACACAGTTTACCATCTAAGACTTTACTAATGCTGAAGTTACATGATACAAGAACTTAAAAATCTAAATCTAAAGTCTCTTAAAAGCAGAGCTGACTTTCTCATTATCTCTCTTGACACTAAGGAAACAAATATGTGCCATGCTCTGAATTAAAACACTAGAGGGTCATGTCCTAGGAAAAGGGACAATCAGAAGTAGCTTGGTCTTACTGTCTTAATCGGCTTGGGCTGCCATGACAAAATACCATAAATAGGTGGCTTAAACAGCAGAAATTTATTTCTTGAAATTTAAGAAGCTGCAAAGTCCAAGATCAAAGTTGCTGGCTGAATTGGTTTCTGGTGAAAGCCCTCTTCCTCGCCTGCAGATGGCCACCTTCTCGCATGTCCTTACATGGTGCAGAGAGAGATCTCTTCAGGTTGCGATCTTATGAGATGTGGGCTCCACCCTTACGAACTTGTTTACAATTAATCACCTCCTACAGACCCCATCTCCAAATATAGTCACATTAAGGGTTAAAGCTTAGACATGTAAATTTTAGGGTGACACAATTCAGTCCACAGCATTTGTCAAAATGCAGCCTGGCCTCAAAACACCTAAATGTAGTAAAGTAAAATAAATAGAATTTTCTAACAATGTTAAGCAAAGGTTGTAGTCTATATTTGTATAAATTTAGACTCCGAATGTGAACTATCTACCAAAAAGAAAAAAAACAGGTGAATGTATTTTTTCTCTTTGCTAAACCTACTATCTCAAGTTGTAGAACTCTGAAAATACAAGCAATTAGAAATGAGAAATAAGCTTTCATAACAACTGATTCTATTTTATAGCATTCTTTTAAATACCAACTTGTTATCCAGGGAAGTTAGCTCTTGACACACAGCTAAGTGTTTGCTCAATTCGAAATTTCCAAGTCTGTCATTTGTGACATCATTTAATGATTTATTGAAAATACTTCTTCAGACTATGGGTCCGTTTCATCAGACAACTCTTTGGGGTCCTATTCTTTCATTTGTTCTTAGAAAATATGTCAATGCCTTATTATTGTAAGGGAAATTTTAAATGTTATAGCTAACAGGGACTCTTAACTGGTTCTAAAGTTGTGCTGAAGTCAGGGGCATTTCTTCCTAATTTGGAGTCAGCTAAGTTCAGACTCCAGACACAGGGAAAATAAAGGACAGGACTATCAGTCTTCTTTGTTCAAAACAGATGACTCCGCAAGTGTTTGCCTAGTTAAAAATAACAGCATTCCTTCCTCAAGTTATCAGCTGGACAGTCTAGCCTGCTCATATTTTTTTAACCCAGTCAGAGGAATTGAGGTCAAAAGGCTATGTACTCAAAATTAAATTTTTTCACAATAGATTATACTGAAAAATTTATCTACCTTTGATATTTTTCTTTAATAATATTCCTACTTCTTTTTGTGAAAAATGTAAATTTACCTTAAATTGACACTGAACTGCTTCTCTTTCATGAATGTTCATGTCATCAACAGAAAAGCTAATTCGTTTTCATCAAATTGTTGGTTTTCTTTATAAAAGTTTCTAGTCATTCCAATAAAAAAACCTTGATTGAATAATTCATTTCTTGATGACTATTTGGAGTACTATATATCAATGAAACAGGATTGATATTTTCATTCTGTTGTTTTGTTTGCATAATACCCATCCCAAAATAAATATATTCTTTTATCTGATTGAGATAGAAACTTGTCACAAGTCCCACTTTTCTTTTTGTACTTTCTCATATCTACTCCTTATTCCATCTCAAAAATGTCATACAAACGTAAATAAGTATATTTTATTTTAAAATAACATATTTTAGAATAACATATCAGTGCAATATCCCAGACTCTCATATCCCCTTGCCATTAATCTATGCTCTGCCCAAACCCCACCACCCAAAAAAGAGAAATCACCCAAAGCAAAATAAAGTTATATGAACTTATAAAATAAATGCCTAAGTTCTCTTTTAATATTCAGATATGATTTATTGCATTATAAAAGAGTTACAATGAAAGAGTAGTTGGTACATGACTTTGGCTATTAAAACATTGTGAGTACTGAGGAGGTATTTATATTCCAGCTGAGATTTCAGAGCCTTCAAGAAGCCCGCATGTGGTGTTTTTATTTTGATAGTTCATTAGATAGGCTGATTTAATCAAATGTCGAGTGATCCAGCTCTGCTTTTCACATCATTTGGAAAGAAAATATGTTGTTAGATAATCCACATCCCCTGCAGGATTCCTATCACTTCCCCATCTTAATGCCCAGGAGATGTGGTACAAAAGGCAGCACCGAATGATATATGTCAGTGTGGTTCCTGATCCCACAGATAAAGATCACACAGTTGGTACTGCATGTAAATAATCAGCACCGTTGATTGTGATCTCAACAATTTTGCACAGTTTGAGTCTTGCCTACCTGATATCATCTTTCTCCCCTGGGTGATTCACAATAACCACAAAGGGCAATGGAAGGCTGTAAACTTGGTTGAAGACACATGGAGCCACAGGGAGCTTTTAGGGTCACTGAAGGGCAAGTATGCTTTGTGCACCATTTGTACTCCCTCCTCTGTGATCACTGGTGATGAACTAGGGCATACTTCCTCTAATGATTCCCCAAAGGAGGTTTTTTTTCCCCATCAAGTTCATGCCCTTGACCTTCAGATCAAGCAATGAAATTAGGATGTTCAAGAGCAGCAAGGCTAGGGAAGTTTATGCATCCCTAAATAACCAGAATGTAACATCCATTGTATGATTCCGAGCTAATATTGCTAATATAAAATTTTTAATTTAACTTAATGAATTTTTAATTAAGACATAGAGGTGAGATGGCCCTTCATCTAGGCAAGAACATGTCAGCCTTTTGAACTTTCAATAGAACATTAAGCTTGCCTTCTGCATTCTGATATCCAAATCATGGGAATCTTCCTCAAACAGTTATGCCTGATATTTTGCACTCTAAAATTTTTGCCAGAATTTAACTTGAACAGACAGCTCCACAGCTTCTGCCAAAAGGTGACAGAGAGAAGCAACATTTGAGCAAGATAGTTTATCCATTCATCTCTTTAGGTATTCTAAACTGTCTTTATCAAAATAGATCTACAGAAAGCTATTTACTAAGTATATTGCATATCCTTAGGCCCTTGAAAATCTATCTTCGCTGAATTTACATTTTATTGTTATACAGTTGGCAATTACTAAAGGTCAGTTCAAGAAATACCTACCTGAAAAACATTTCCAGCAACCTCATATGGTATAAAGAAGAATTAAAAGGTGTTAGAAGTCACAAGTTAGGGGCACCCTGATTTTAAGGCTTGATAATTCCTCTACACTAACTGATATATCTAAAGCTCAGTTTTCTCATATTAATAAGGGAACAAAATACCTATATTAGGTAATGATTAAAGTAAATGAGATAACAGAGGTCTGACACTAAGTAGATGCTATATATCGTGCATAAAATTTGTTCCTGTTGTTATTCATCGTCTTTTAAATAAGAAACCACTCCCCAGAAAATATTCTTTTTTGAAAATCATTATATTTCTTTATAAAGATAAAAAGAAATATCCAATTTGTGTCTTTTTAGACTTGGCTGACAGGAGGGAATAGCTAAATTTAATGCTTAAAAAGTGATATTTACCTAAGTATTTTTTATTGTTCCATGTGGTCTTTTTTATTTTCTATTCTTATTTAATCACCCTATTACAGCTTTGAAGGCTCAGGAAATATTCAGCTAGCCTCTTGCTAGATTTTAATCAGCTCCCTTTGTCTTTCCTCACAGTGGTTCTTCTATTCCTTCATCACTGTCCTGAAGCCAGTATTATACTCCACCACTCTCAGAAAAAGATCATAAATTGATATTGGATTCCTAGGGTTGTAATAAGTTACCATAAACTGGGGTACCTAGAATAGCAGAAATTTATTCTCTCACATTTCCAGAGGCTAGATATCCAAGAACGAGGTGCCAGCAGGGCCTTGCTCTTCCTTTGGGACTCTGAACTGAATTCTTCCTTGCCTTTCCCTTGCTTCTAGTGGTAAGTGTCAATCCTTAGGGTCCCATGGCTTGCAGGTGCATTACTCCAACCTCTGCCTCTGTTGTCACACGGTGTTTTTCCTCTTCTTATAAGGCCATTATTCATATCAGATTAAGGGCGACTAAATGACCTTATCTTAACCTGATCACATCTACAAAGACCCTATTTCCAAATTAGGTCATGTTAACAGGTTTCGAAGTTTCAGACTTTAACAAATCTTTTGATGGGGACACAATTCAACCCGTAGCAAAGAGAAAACAGATATTGTGACTTCAATCTTTTGTACTCCCTGTAGTATCAGAAGATACTTCTCTCCTTTTCACAACTGGAACTCTCACCTGATCTTTGGGGCCCTCTCCTCCTCTGCCTCACTGATTCCTCCCTCTCCCAGTCTCTACCTCAAAATTTCACTTTGCCTCCTATTGAATTATTTTGCTTTATTCTGCAAATATATGCAGGCCTCCTTGATTTATCAAAAAAAAAAATCTTTATTTTAAATCTATTTGCTGCTTCAAACCTAATTTTGCCATTACTGTTATTCTCTTTACATTTGGCATCCAAGGTTATGGAAAACTTATTTAACCCCAAATGTATAGAACCCACCATCTCTGCATTCCTGCCACATATGTTCATTCCATAACGAATTATTGAATGAAGGGTACTGTCTGTTCCTGGCACTGGGGTCACAGCACTGAGCCAGATAGATATAGCTCCTGATTTCAAGAAAACAGACACCAAACAATACCTATACATTTTTCATCGAGGAGAAGCTCTACAGCTATGAGAGCATGATAAATGACCACACTAGACTGAGGAATTACAGGTTTCCTTGAAGAAGTAGAATAACTTTGTAAAGAATTACAAGAAACTGAAAGAGGACCAGTATGACTTTATTGTAGAGACTTAGGGAAAATGGTACAAAATAATGTTGGTGGAACATAGAATGGACAAATCATGGGGGTCTATGGGCCATGCTGAGGATGCGAACTTTACTTTCAAGTCAATGGGGAAAAGGCTTTTAAAAGGATATGACCTGATCAGACTCGCTTTTAAAAGAATTACTTTGGCTGCAGGTAGAGTGTAAATTGGAGAAGAGAGGACAGATGGGAAAGATCAGTTAAGATGCAGTTATAGGAGTCCAGTCAAGAGACACCATTGCTGCATTATAGTTTTGCCAGTGCGAAGAGAGTAATGCAAATATTGAAGAAATATTAAGGATATAGAATCAACATGGCTTGGTGATCGGCTGGCTACCTAAGGTGAAGAATGAGGACGTGTCCGGCCTGACCCTCAGGTTTCTCGCTAGACGGCTGAATGATAGGTAGGTGATGGCGGCATCACTGAAAGAAGAAACACTGATTTCAATGATGGAGTGTCAGATTCAGGAAAACGATGTGTTCCAATTAGAATATGTTGACTTTGAGGTACCCAAGATACTTGCAAGTGGAAATAATAAGTAGGCAATCCTCAACTTTAGTAAAACTGCTTAATACTGGCAATAACAAGCCAACTGCTAAATGTAATAAGTCCGTTTCAGTATTTAGCTCATTGAACACTCTGCAGCATTTGACACTTAGTCATTCCTTCCTTAAAGCAAGAGCTCTTCATCTTTGATTTCTATGTAGATCTCTGTCTTCCACTGAGTCTGTTCATTCACTTGTTTGTTTCCTCTGTCTAATCTTAAAATGTCTGATATTTCAGAGTGACTGCCTCAGCCTTTATCTCTTCTTATTTACCTTCTGTCTCTTTAAGTCAACTCCTTCTCTCTCTGTACTACCCCTGAAAGCGTTTCAAATAAGATCTTAAAATAACAAATCCAAGATCTATCTCCCTAGCCCCAATAGTCATACATATGAGATTCCTCTACTTAGATTTTCCACAGGTAGCTCAGATTCAATAAGCCTAGCCCAGATTATTTTCTATCACTTCTATCTTGCCAGATTATTTCTTCTCCCGAATACTCTTCCTCATTTAATAACATCACAAGATAAATGAGAAGGAAGAGCCTCTCTTTTATCATCGAAATTTCAGACATTTCTCAGTCCTTCTAATTCCAGCTGGGAAGCACCTCTCCCCACTTCCTCACCACCACACCTATTATGTCTTACGTGGACGATGGCAACCACCGTCTAACTTAAAGACCAGCAAGCATTTTCTGTAAAGGGCTATATAGCAAACATTTTAGGGTTTGCAAGCTATACAGTTCCTGTGACTACTGTTCAACTCTACCATTATAGTACAGAGCAGCAATGGGCAATACGTAAGTGAATGGACATGGCTGTGATCCAATAAGACTTTGTTTATGGACACTAGAATTTAAATTTCGTATAGCTCTCAGGCTGTACTAGAACAGGTGGTAGGCAAGGGTTGGCCTGTGGGTCATAGTTTGTGAACCCCTAGTTACTGCTACCTGGCAGCTAGAGATGACTCTCTAAACATAAGTCTGAACATATGTTATTCTCCTTCTAAAGAACCTCTAACGTTTCCATTGCACTCTTGGTAGACTGAAATACAAAGCTTTTCCACCAGGTGGCCCCAAACTTACTTCCCAAAATCATTTTTTTACTACTATTCTCCCCTCACACAATGCTCCCAAGCTCCAGACAGACTAAACCTCAGAGCATCCCCTGAGCCTCCTGTGCTCTCTCACCTCTTTGTTCTTACATCAGGTCCAAGTTGACCTAAGCCAATTTGTTTATGCTCAATTCTTAGATGCTTTTCGATAGAGAACAATAGCCCCAGAAAACATTTGCAGTAGGTGAACTACTCCTCCACAAGCTGACTACTTAGTTTTAATGGAAGCAAATCTCAGACCAAATAAATTCTACCACAACAGACATTGATTAGTAAGCAATGATAAAACAGTAAAACAATGTATTAACTTGAACTTCAGTGAATATGCGCTCTTTGTCCATATTATCCCACCTGGAAGTTCCCCTAAGGCAAAAGAGACAACCCCAGTGGCAAGATTCAGCAAACTGAATCATTCTGGCGATGAGAATCAGGGAATATGCAATTAGATGTAGAACCGATTGAAGATCAAATCCAGGGTGCATTTCTTAAATATAAAAAAGACCTAGCTAATTTTCTATACTCATTTAGGCAAGGTAGAAACATCTCTAAAATGTATTTTTCAATCCACCTATGTTGAAGACCACTAATTTAACCACTGAAAGCCTCTTTCTAATATTCTTTATGTTAATTAAATAGCCACTAATTTCACCAATGAAAGTCACATAACAAACATTTATTATGATATATATAATTATTGACATGTATTTATATGTATTTAATACTATTTAAATGTATATACATATATATTTTTTTCATCCTTGGTCATTAAAGCTTATATTGATGATCAGGGATGAAAATCGCTGAAGTCCTTGCAGTAGACTTGTGATTAAATGGCAGCATGTGCACACCCCATTGGCTGCACATAATCCAAATTAAATACACTAATGATCCATAAAGCATAGTTTTAACTAATAAATATTATACTGTCTATATACAGAACATCATGTGACATTTCCTCCACCTGAAATAGTCTTTCTTCTTAGCCTAGAAAAAGCCTATCCTTTAAAACCCAGTTGAAAGACTGCCTATTATTATCGTAAAGAATTCTCACCAACTCACAGGTATTACTTTTGGTGGTATTGATTTACCCATTTTGCATATGAGGAAACTGAGGCTCAGGACGATTAAGTGGTCAGCCTAGATTAGGTGACAGAGCAAGAATTCATATCCAGAACAATCATGCTGAATCTTGTGAATGAAATTGCGGGGATATGCTGAACAATAAAAACCCTAACAAGTTCAGTCCAAACCTACCTTAGAATTTGTGCTGTATTTTGTGTGTCTGTTTGCTTGAAGATGATTGAACTGGGATGAAATATATAGAATTATGAGATAAAAATGAATCTGACATACCTGGTTCGAAGCTGTGATTTTATTGCATAGGTGTGAGATGAAACTAGCAGTATTTTATGTCTCTTTTATTTGATTATTCGCTGCAATAATCAAGATGCTTGGGTCTCTTATTGCCTAAAATAAATGCATTGATGACTTATGTCAAGTAGCCTGGCATATAATGGGTTCTTGTTAAATATTGAATAAATGAGCTACATGGCTTACCATTTATTTCACAGTCTGACTCAATGCCAAGCTATCAGACATAAGTTCTGCTAATGCTCTCAAAGAAACAATTTCTTTGATATACATCTTATTATTTGGCAGAGGTAATATGAAGTTCCCCTTTAGAATTCACTTAGTCAACTGTTACTGAACCCTTACAGGCACTAAGAAACAATGTAATTTTCCCACATAAGGCATCTTTTAGAGAGGATAACTCATGCATATGGTTATTTAAACTTTTTAGGCTCCTCAGGCATCCTATGTACGTCTAATGTAAGACAGAGATAGTGTGAAAAACTCACAATTATCTATTTAGTAATTTGGGGAAAGATGAGTCAGAACAGTTATAAAATGCCAGAATTTTTAGCCACTGTAGCAAAGCATAATCCGACTTTCCCTAGGGCAAAAGGGTCAGGGCTTCAGTATTTAAAGTAACTCTCTCTACTTACAGACAAGCCTGAGGACATAACTCAACAAAAGACTCCAGAGCTCCTTGGTGACCCCATTAAGGTTATGTTATTATCCTTAGAAAAGGGTCACCATAGAGGCACTTGGTCAATACAAAAGAAAAGGCATGACCATAGAGGTGGTTGTAGTTTCTTGACCCTGCTGATAACGGTAAAGATTTCTTTGTTGGCCTTATATTCTATGGATGACACAGGTTTTAATTAGTAAGCAACTGAGAACTCAGTGTCCTCTCACATTTTGTGTCTTAGCACTACTCTAGTTCTGTAGCAGCAATGATAAGAAACAGGTTTATGCTCATAATGTACCATCTTTGACTCAGACCAATAATAACTGGTGATTATGGTTACATAATTCTACTCAAAGCTCAACACCATAGACAGTCTTTGTAGAATGCGTGATAAAATGGCACCTTTTGGAGGAGATGAAAAAAAAATGTTAGAAACTAAATAATCCTAGATATTTGCAAGATTTTTTGTTTTGTTTTGTTTTGTTTTGTTTTTAAGAAAACTGTCTGTGAGTTCATCTTTAGGATACTGATACCCATCCATGTTCATATTACAAACAAAATCGGAATTAATTCTTAGAATTCTAGAAGCTACAATCTAACTTAAAACACACACACACACACACACACACACACACACACACACACACACACACACACACAGAATATCCCAGCTACAAAAGAAATTTCTGGTATTTGACCCCAGAAGCTCCTTGTTGAATACTCTGTTAGCTCTGGTAGCATTGTCGATGAGCCGCTGTTGATAAGCAATAAAGGCTAAGTTTTGCAAAGGCCACTACCTCTGGTGGATGGTGGGAGGAAGTCACAGTTTATTGACAGCATCCTCTGAATAGGGTGCTTCTTAAGTGCCTTATTCAAACACAGTCCTAACTTATGGGACTTTGGTGCTAGCATAATTGATACATCTCCTAGGCTTGTGAAACGGGATGGGAAACATATGCCTATATGTTGAGGATCTTACCTTGTGCATGATACTGAATTTTTCTATACTTCCTTTTCTTCATCTATGAAAAGACTAGTAGCACTACCATCCCTGCAAAATGCTTATACTAGTTCCTGCACACAGTAAATGTTCGATAAATGGTGACTCTTACTGTATTTTTTTCTGACTTTCAGTAAAGTGAGGGAATGGTTTACCAAAAACAATCTCACTGCGTCCCTCTAGTTCTTGAGAAAACTGCTTTTAAGCTTCCCATTCTTATAAAATCTAAAGACAACTTCATGTCACTTAAGAAATTCTCAAAATGAGAATGTGCTAGAAGATAATGCAGTTTTACAAAATAAAACAGTGATACCTTTACCAGTTTGATGATTTTATTTGTGAAATTCAAACCTTTGAAGAATTACTAATGGTATTATACAAGCTATGCTTCTGATTTTCTCACAAAACTATTTCTACAGTTCCATTTTATGTATTTTAAGTGAAACAGGAGTAGGAATAGACCCTATTATGCCTTGATATTCGCACCTATAGGTTGCCTAAGACACAGCATATTTATGTCCTTCATTCTCTATTTTGTTTACTTCTGGGGAAAAAAAAATGAAGGTGTCAAGGCTATCAACCGCAGAAAATAAGCTGATCAATATCTAAACCATTAACGTGCTCCTAAAACAGTCCTTTACATTGTTTCACTTAAGTAATGTATACTCGGTATGAAAATTTTAAAAAATTATTTCTATATCAAAAGAAAAATAAAATTCTCTTAATTCAAGTACACAGAGATAATCACTGTTAATATTTTGATGTATATAATTCCACTCTTCATGCCCACCAAGAATACATACACACGCACAATAAAATATGGATTATACATGACATCCCATTCGATAACACACACTTTATTTTCATTTAATATATCATGAATCTTCCTTGCTCAAAGTGAGTATCATAAACAGATAAATCTTGAGAAAAAAAAAATAGATGGATCCTGGCAAACAGGCCACAGGTTATGGGGAATTTCTCAAAGGAATGGTCAGAGGAAGGCAGGATGCTACGCAGAATGAGCAGAGATAATGGGCCAGGACTGCAAGGTAGAGAATCAGAGCTCAGGGAACAAAACAGTGACAAGATTGTCCTGATGTTTGGATGCTACTGTGGTGGGCAACCAGGTCAGACTGACAGACTTGAGGATTTGGGGCCAGTTCCCACACTGCAATGTTGGATCAGCTTTGGGATAAAGGCTGCTATGGCTGTGGCAGCAGATTCTTCCTGACCTCTAGATTTCAGTTATGGTGTTGAGAACTTGAAACCTAAAGTTCAATGGCAGCCACCAACTTTCACTCTGTCTTTCCTAAAATCCTATAAGCATCTCATCTCTTGGATTAAATCACTTTCTAGGAGACTTCTGGTTTCCAGTTTGACATGGAAAGAGTTTGGAATCTATCACTCTATCCTTACACACACACAAAAAAAGCTGAACAAACTGAAAAATCAACAACTCTTCTTTGATCCGTCAGAGAATGAGTTCACAGGGCAAACTGCTGCCCCCCGAAACCAGAGAAACAGGCAATACAGAGAATCACAGCTCATTAGAAGCAGAAGCCCAAAGCAAGAGTCAATATGCAGCCCATACATGGAACCAATATTGACAGGAATGCTTCAAATTATAACTGAGGAATTGCTGGAGTCTCAGTGTAGATTAGCTTGAGAGTTGAAAATTCCAAGGAGTCCAGTCTTGGGGAGCAGGGAGCAGCTTTTACACTTTTATACGTTTTACCTCTTTGAACCCCACAAGATTTCTCACTGTGATCATCAGAGATAAATCCTCTAGTGCTTCCCACATAAGGAACAGTCACCATTTTATAACTTGCTGAGAGAGTTCTGTTATTTTTAATAAGGCCCATCCTCAAGGGAAACTTACAAGAGCCTGATGGACCAGGGTTTTTACCAAAGCCTAACCAACCTGGGGAAAAGGAAATACCCACCTCCAGCTCCCTCTCTGCCACCCCGCTTACCTAATGCAGGGCGTGGGGAGGAACTGAGAAGCACACATGAAGGTGACAGCCCAGGGACATAGGTTCACTTAATGACAGACCGAATCACAGGTCTATCGAGTGTTTCCTTCCTCACACGCCTCACCAACATCAGTAAGATTCCCATGAAGAAATGAGCGATTACAGCTGGAAGAACTGCAAGCCTCAGACCCTGTTTTAGCAGTCTCTAACAGAACATAAAGACAACAAGAGACAAAAACAAGGACTAGAGATCATTTCAGCCTCTGATACCACAGCTACAGCAAACTGTAAGCCCAGCTTAACACCAAGACAAATTAACATAAAATCTCAGACTAAAGACTTATTTATGTGTATGTATACCAAATTACTTTAATGTTCACTTTAAATGTCTTGAAATTCTATTGTCAGTTATACCTCGGTAAAGCTGAAAATTGTTAAAAGGCTTATTTAATTCAGTTTTTTACCTGATGCATCATGTCCAGGTAAAAAAAAATTGCAAAGCAAAGGCAAACAACAACAACAACAACAACAACAACAACAATAAACACAGTCTAGAGAGACAAAACAAAGATTAAAACCAAACTTAGATTTGACAGAGATTTGGGGATTATCAGAGCAAGAATTTAAAATAATTACGATGAATATGCTAAGGATTTAATTAAAAAGTGGACAACATGCCAACAAAGATGTGAGTAACACAAACAGAGATACAGAAACGCTAATAGAGAATCTAAAGGAAATGTTAAACATCAAAAATACTGTAACGGAAATGAAGAATGCCTTAATGGGCTCGTCAGTGGACTAGATATAGACAAGAAAAGAATCAGCGAGCTTTAAGAATTGTCAACAGAATCATCTAAAACAGAATACAAAGAGAAAAAAAAAGAATGAAAAAGACAGTACAGAATAACCAGGAACTGTGAGACAATCACAAAAGAGAACACACGTGATGGGAACGCCAGAAAGAGAAGAGAGAAAGGAATAGAAGAAGGAGTTGAAGTTAATGACTGAGAATTTTCCAAAGTTAATGACAAACACCAAACTTCAGAAGACAACGAGCAAGATAAATAACAGAAAATCTACACCTAGGTATCTTGTAGTTAAACTGCAAAAAAATTGAACCCCTTCCTATTGAAAGCCATCAAAATCATTTCAGCTTTGTGGCATTTTCACTTACCCTCCTAAGCCTCAGTTTCTTATATAAAATGAGGGTGGTAATATCTGACTCAAGAGAGATGTCATGAGAATTAAGTTAGATATTGCATTTAAAGTGTTGAGTATGGCAAGAGATAGATTGCTAGATCTATATTTATATATAAGTTTATACATACGTACATACATATACATACATACTCAATATGTGTTAGTTATAATCACTATTGTTACAGATGAAGAGGCACCAGCCCAGGAATTTTTTCATTTTTTTGGCTCCTGGCCTGAGCCAAGCCTTATGAGGAGCTACACGACCCCCAGGTGCGAGGGCAAACAGTTGCCTGGGCAGGAAGCCAGAGAGAGCATTCTATTAACCTCCTTCGCTCTAAGAAACATCCTCTCCTGGGTACCCCTCTGAGGCACTTACTGCTTCTTTGCCAGCTTCCGGCACCATGTGGCCCACTCCTATACCACTCGTCATCCATTCTTCCTAACTTGTAATGCCACAAGTTCCTTTAACTCGATTCCAAAGCTCCTTCTGAAAGGGTCCTTACACTCTTGGAATTTTTCTGTTTTCTAACTCCAGGTTTTCGACATTTTTGCTATTCTTACATTCTCCATCCATAGGAGCTGAAGCAGTTATAAGTACAACAGGTTCCCATATGCATACCGTAGTCTCTGGAACACAGGTGGTTTCATCCACCACCGAGCTGATGTGGTACGCTGTAACCGCACAGCTATCCCCTGGGGCATTCTGGAGCCCTACATGGCTCATCTTGCTGAAAGGTGCATGTGAAGCAGCACGGTCCCCTTGCCAAGAGAAACTGAAGAGCACCCCCATTCTTTATTTGGCCTCTTGAATGGCGTTTAGAGACTGGGACTCAGTGCACAGCGACGTTTCGCACAGCTCTTCTCCCCAGTGTTCTCGCATGTCTCGGTTGTTCCTCAGCTTCTCCTCATTCAGCACCCTCCAAAGAACTTCTGCCAGGCTACCTAGTGTCAGTTTTCTGTCCTTCTGTTTTTCCCTCTATTTTCTATCGTAAGTCTCTTTATTATGTTGGTTGAATCAACCTCTCAGCTCAGCCAGGTTTCTCTTTCCCTGGTAACCCATTTCTTCTGATTCTACATCACAAAACATTCCAGGACCTAGCTGAAAACAAGAACACGAAGAATCAGAAGTGTTCTTGCATTTCACAAAAGGAAGGGACCTAAACAGGCAGAGATGAAAGAGTACTTGCCTATAAAGAAATCTCAGCCCCATCATGGACAAGTTGAGGGAGTTCCTTCTGCTGGGGCGGGCTGAGTGCCCTGTCCTGCCTCACCTCACCTGTGTTGTGGAGAGGTTTCGACTCTGGGTTTCTGCCAGCTCGTGAGGCAGCCAAGCCGGGCTCAGCAGCAGAAGGTCACCCTCCCTCCGGCCCCTATAGCCCAGGGTTCGTCCAGCTCCGTTCCCCTCTTGCTTTCCTCTGGGGCCTGCCCTGACTGTTTCTGGCATTAGAAAAATAAAAATGCCCACCAAAAAAGGAAAAATGAGGCCCCTAAATGCACCTCTTCAGTGTCCCTAAAAATGAACTGAGTATTTATGACCCCTTCTCTCCTCCTCTGGAAGTGTTAAGTAATTTTCCTGGGAGAAGGAAAAGGGAAAAGAAGAAGGACTTTGATATCACAAAGTGGATTGTCAGGGGCAGATAGCACTTAGCATCACTATAATAAATAGTAACATCTTTAAAGTGCTATTCAGTGCTTACTCTGTGCTGATCATTTCAAGACCACTTTACATGTAAGTGTTTAATCCTAACAATTACCTCTGTAGTGAATTGTTCCCAATTTAAAAACAAAGAAATGGATCCCTAGAGAAGAACTACATCACAGTTTCCCTGGTGAGAACATCTGAACCCCAGCAACTGACTCCAGAACGTGAAATCCCTCCTCACACTTTCCTTCAGCCCTGCTCTTCTACCCAACTCCGTTCCCCAACCCGCTTGTCCAAGTTCACTATTTGCAAAGCCATGTGGCGATACCTCAGTAGTGCCCCAGCCCTGCACAAGAATATCACTGCCCGAGCTGCAGGTGTTTTCGTCAGACGTTCCCCAGCACAGTAGCAGGACGCTAGGGTGGGACTCTCCCTGCCCCAAGGTGACAGCTCTCGGGACCCAAATCGAACAGAGACCCCACTACGGCAGATTTTAAAACCAAATGGTCCTGAGAAACTATTCCATAATTTGTGGAGGCTTCAGTCAGAACAAGAGTATTAAAAGGGGTGGAGGAGGGAGCTTCTTGTATTGGCAAGATTGGCAGCCTACCTCTCTTACTGACTAAAACTTAAATCTCTGGATATGATACAAAAAAGAACTGCTTTAAGACTTTGAAAAGTAAACAATAGCAGGGAGATTGGGGAAGAAAGACAAAACAAGGTGACTGGCAGTGAATTTCTTAAAGCCCCTCCCTGCTCCCCTCACCTCTCATTTTTCTTGTGACTTTGACTATAGGGCAAGCTGAATCAGGGAATTACTTGCTGAGTGCAGCTAGCAAAAATTCCAAGAAAAGCTCAACTCTCCAGCTAAAAGACCAAAAAAGGTGGGCCCCTGAAAGCCAGATGAACCCACACGGCTCCCTTAGGGATTGGTAACCACTTGCAAAGCTGGCCACATCTTCCTGCTGACACTTGCCGGTTGCCACATTTTCTAGCCAATACCTGCTAGAAGCCAAATCCCTGTGGCCATCACCTCTTTGCCCACACTTCTATTGCCATGATCCCTGAGAGCAAGGGTCACGGGTCCTAACCTCATCTAACTTTGATAGCCATTTCCAGACCTATGAATTCTACCTTCCATACCTCTCAGCAACTAAGAATCAGGGCCAGAGGACAGATGGCAATCCATCCACAGTACCTTCCTCCCAGTTTCTCTTTACCCCAGTTCCAGTACGTCAAGGACAGGTCAGCAAGTCTGTTTATAAGTTGAGCAATGTGGGAAAGAGACATTTATCTTCCCTTCCTGCACACATCTCCAAATCTTTATAAGTGATTCTCTAGAATCTTTTCTTGGTTGCATATAAGGAGAAGCATCTTCTTCTCTCCTCCATGGGGTGGGGAATGGCATTCAGTGAACATTACAACACCCTCATGAAAACATCTGCTCTTCTGCTTTTCTGTTGATTCAGGGTGTGGGAGCTGGAGCGGTAGATGGATCAGGCCTGGAGCATCTGGGGAAAACTTGTGGTTGGGAGGCTGTTCCTAACTGTGAGTGTAGATGGAATACTTGATAGCTTTTGTCTTCAACTTTTGGTCTTAGTCACAATTTGAGGACAACAGGAAAATCATACCAGATATTTTCATGCAGAACCAATTATCGGAATAGGAAAAGAACTAGTCCCAGTATACCAAAAAAAAAAAAAAAAAGAGCAAAATTTCAAATGATTCCACATCCATCTCAGGTTGACTTTCTCTAACCCAGTGTTAGATCGTAATCAAGTGTTTTCAAAACAGGCTTGAGACCCATAAGTGGGGTGCAAAGTTGATTACGTTGGTCAAGTGAATCTTACCGGCACTATTTAAATAAAATAGAACAGAATATATCGGCATATTTTGTGAAATTTTGGTTTGGAAAGCATGGCTCTAAGTGGTAGGGCGAAGAAAGTAGATGGTCAGCTATGCACCCATGGTAGGAAATCTGTCGTGCTGAGAGTCCCACAGTGAGAAAAAAATAAATAAAAGACATATTTTTCTTTCCTCTAATGAGTGTTGGCTCCAACCAAAGAGAATGTAGAAAACATAAAGAGTGTCAGGCTTTGGCATTTAAATATTTTGAAGATAGAATATACCATTTCCTCAAATCTATTTATGTCCTACCCAAGTATAGAAACTTCCTGGAATTCTTATTAGAAATCTCAACTATAACCGCAATAGTTTTCAGGTAACCCTACTTTGACTATAAAGACGTCTAGTTCCCAACTGTCAGTTATATAAATTGCTCAACTAGATTCTGAACAGAAAGATGTATATCTTTTCAAAGTTAAAAGCCAAAAATCAAGAAAGGCCATTTTGGAAATTGTTTCCATGTACAGAATCATGCCCAATTTAACAAATATTTCTTGAGTGCTATCAATATAGGTCACTGTTGGGAACAAAAATAAAATAAATATGATATATTTTCTATTAAAAAGAAAAATATACCTGAATTTCTCAGGGGAAAAAAAGTTATTTATGATTGCAATTCAAGTCAATTAAAGAAGTTTAAGCTTGACTTTTTAAAATTTTATGTTTAGATATAGCTGGAGTTCAAAGCAAAATTCAAATGGGGCGATCCCCTAGAACCGCGTAGGAGAATTCCATTTAATAAACATGTACACACAAAAACCAAAATGTTTACTCAGTGCTACATTTAGAATTTTATTAATCAAAAGAAGTGTTTTGTACCTAGCGATGTACCTGGTGAATTCACTTTTGTTTACTTCAAATAGCCTAGGGATTCAGGTGGGGAAGCCCCGAGAGTTCGGGACATATCTACCATTTCACTTTTTCATAAAATCTGGTATCTCATGGAGGCCATGCTGAGTCATACTTTCAGAGAATCGAAGTGAGAAATTTTGTTACCTTTGGCTTAAAGGAAAAATGAACCCAAATGACCAAAGCAATATAAGATAAAATTATATTATTAAATAATCGTGAACAGTAACTAAAGTAAATGGAAAAAGAAAAAAAAAAGTCCAACTCACTGTTTTAAGGGCAAGAGACATTAGTAAAATACTTGTTGAATTATATGAATTTGATTATATCTTCACCTCTGGCTTCCCAAGTTTATTTTCAGCCCCACTGGTTACGAGTTTTATTATTCTTGGGCATTACTTTCTTCATTTCTCTAAGTCTTAATTCTTTATCCATAAGATCTTGTGTGAAGAGTAACTGAGGTAGATAACCTATGTAAAGCTCTAAGCACAGTGATTAACATACTTTAAGTACTTTTGAAGGTTATTATTATTATTATTATTATTACTACTTAATCTATTTCCTGAAAGTTCTACTAGTTATGCACTATCTGCTAATCCTAAGGTGATGCCACACTGTTAAAATATAGTGTGGGGGAGAGGGAAACAGCCTACATGTTAGAAGTATTTTTTAACATTAGTCTTGTCATTTCTTTTGCTTAAAACCAGTGTTCAGGATGACTTAATTTTAGAAGCAAGTGAACTTAACATTTATTTTCATCACAATCAGAATGATTTGTTCTGCCCTTTCTGTAGGCAGAAACTTAAATCCAAATGAGATTCTGAAGTGGAAAATAACACTCACAAGTAAGTACTGTCAAGGCTCATTCTAGATGCTACTCTTAGTTTCTAATGCATTCATTTCAGCATCGTTACATCCTAATATTAGCTGACACCACGGAGGCTCGAGGCTACCAAGACTCTTGTTTCTCTTCACTTGTGCTCCCTCCCCTCACCCTTCTTTCACTTCTGGGATCCACTCCATGTTATGACTAAGTTTACAAATTTATCTAGCCCACTATCTGCACCCAGGACTAATTCTCCTCTGAGGAGTGTAGCTTTTTGTTTAGTATCAAACCTCCGTTTCTTTACCTGTAACATGGTCATGGTCATAGTATCTTCTTAGCACAGAGTCTCACAAATAAAAAAGAACTTAATAATTTTTATTATTGGTAGTTGAGACATTATTTTTTTTAACAAACTCTATCCTGATATTTATGCCTTTTCTCAAAAGATACTGGCTTCTTATTTTCCCTTCTGGAGTTTCCCAAATCAACTAACTAGGCCGCTGTCCATATATTATAGTCTACATATCATATATATTATATATAGTCTGCATATAATATAGTCTTCTTTTATATATAAAATAATATATATATTTATGTAAGTCTTCTTGTATATATATATCAAATCTATATATAAAATATATATATGAATACTACAGAAACTACCACAACTATTAACAAAGCTTATCATTTCCTTGCATTTAAATTCATCCAAAGTCACAGAATAAATTTTCGGAAGTTGCTTTTTCCTTTTTTGTTTGTATCATTTTAAGTTGTGATAAAATAATGTAGATTCTCTATTAGAAAAAAAAAGCAGAGCGAGAAAGTCAGTAAAAGAAGAAATTTTTAAAAAGAAGTTTTTAGCCCTAGATTAAGGACATGTGTGAGGGGAAATAAAACCTTAAACCAGAACAGTTCTCAAAATAATAATTTCCTCCGTGCTCAGTGATTCTGAAAACACTTGGAAATGATTAGGGACTTTTAAAGTTTGTTTTGAAAGTATATAGCAAACAAAAGTCAGTAATAGATGTTTTTAAGTTCAAATGAAATCAATTTGAATCCATAATAATATTTATTCAAAATCTATGACATTGAGAAAAATACTTGCTTTAATAACACACTTGTCCATTTATAGTTCTTGAGGAGGCCAATTTTTTTTTCTTTTAATGTGGAGTTCTGTCAAAACCACTTAGAACCACAGATCTAAGCTAATGGATTTTGAGATAGGATCCTACCATTATATCACCAGAAACACTTGGAACTCATGTTACCACATAAGAAGAAGCGGTAGAGAACCACCACTATAAAGTTCAGCTCTTCATGTTTCCCACCATGCTTTCTGCTGTCAGTTCCTGGGTGATTCTGCCTCTACAGGGAAGTCCAGCCATCACGCAAAGTCAAAGAAACCAATCATTTCCTTGCCAAGAGTAGTGGTTAAGACATTAAGTCTCAGTCTATATCCTGGCTTAGTTATTTTACTAGACCTGTGGCTTTAGGTAAGTTACCATTGAGCACATTTCACGTAGTCAATCATTCAGTAAATGTTTTTAAGCACCTACAATGTGTCGGGCACTGTGCTGGTTGGTCATGGAGGATGTGATCAATGGTGTGTAAACATAAACAGAGGTTTTCAGGTAGACGCCATAGGTTGGCTAACCAGTACCCATTGTTAGCCATCTTCACTGCTACTGTGCCACAGCTAGCTGCACCCATAAAATGGCTAGCTTGCTCTATATTTATTCTGTGATCTCATTCAGCTCTGCAATTATATCTGCCTGAATTCTAGGTGTTCTTAGTTAACCTACCTTGTGCAAGCACTGAAAAAACTGAGCGAGAGAGGAAAGATAAAACATGAAGGCAGGCTGGGGCCTACAGAAGCCATGAGAGGAGTATGCCATCGTCTTATAACATGTCCATGACAGAACTACAAGTAGTCTTGGCCCAAAACACATTCCCTACTGAAGCATCTGTCAGTGGAGGGAGCACAGAACCTTAGAAATCACAGCATGTTCTTCTTAACCCCCAACAGTCTTATACTCATAAAACTGGGTAGAACAAACGTCAAGGGCAGAAAGAATCACGAAAGAGTGATTCTTCCTTCCTCTGTCCTGAGGAAGGAAGAATGGCATGTTCACATAGTTTGCCTTGGAAATAGACTGCACATAATACTTACAACATGTTTGTGGGAAAGGAAATTTGCTACCGAAGGTGTAGATTTTGTTATTTGTGATAGTTGTGCATTGCTTTGGTTACCCTGTTGCATTCTCTAAGCCTACGTCATACCTGGGTGAGAAACCATTTCTCTCTTGAAGGCTATTGGACCTTCTGATGTCATCCAGGGTAGAAGGTAAACCCTAAAGAGGACGTAGGAATACTGGGAGCAGACCTTAAGCAGGCAGGAAGGAGGATTCAAGCTTTCTCTCTTGTCTTCCTCTTTTTAATCCATACTTTGATGAATAAATGTAGCTGGTAACAGTCCTCCCGGTAGAAGGAAAAAAAGAAGGTCTCCATAAGGGGATTTAGGAAGGGGGCTATGCCGGGAGAATTAGAGTTACAAAATAAAAACAAAACAAAACAAAACAAAAACATAATTTTCTCATGTTATCTGGATTCGTATTATTCTAGTTTTACTTTCCTTTTATTATTTTCCATCACTGGATTTTAAAATAGAGAGCCATTTATATATGGACAATTGATTTTCAACATATGTATCAGTGCAATGCAGTGGGAAAGAAGCATTTTTACAACAAACTAGATCAATCAAATATCCATAGGAGAAAACATTGAACCTAGACTCCTGCTTCATTCTATGTTTAAAAATTAATCTAAGGTGGATTATATGCCTAAATATAAAGCTTAGAACAATAATATTTCTTGAAAAAAAAAAGAAAAACAGGTGAATAATTTCATGACCTATCCTAAAATTCCTTAGGGCGCCAAAAATACTATAAATTAAAAAAATATATAATAAAAAATATATAAAAATTTTAATCAAAATTAAAATTTTCTGCTAATCAAAAGGCACTGCTAAGCAAAAGAATAGGCCAGACACAATCTGGGAGGTAATATTCACAATATACATATATGACTATAAACTTATAGTGAGATTTATAAAGAACTACAAATTAATGAGAAAATTACAACCAATTTAAAAATAACAAAGTATTTAAATAGATACTTGAAAAGATATACCAATGACCAACAAGCACATAAAAAGTTACTCAATATCATCAATCATCAGGGAAATATAAATTAAAACCATAATTTCATACCCACTAAATGGCTGATATGAGAAAGACTGACAATAAATTAATATTAACAAGATGTGGAAAACCATTTTGGAAAACTATTTGACAATTTCTTAAAGAAATCCATAAACCTTCCCTCTAACCAAGTAATTCCACTTCATGATATTTACCCAAGGAAAATTAAAACTGTGTCCATAAAAAATACTTTTACTGGAAAGTTCATAGAATTCTTGTTTTTGGTATGCGAAAACTTGAAATGAATCAAATGTCCATTGACTAGGGGATGGAATACTATTCAGCAATAAAAAGAAATAAAATACTGCTAAATTAACAATACGGATGCAATTTCACAAACATAATATTGAGCAAATGAAGCCTGACACAAAAGAATATATATTATATGACTTCAGTTTTAAGAAGTCCAAGACCCATGGCCACTACCATGTCCATAGTGATAGAAGTCAGAAAGTGGTTTCCAGGAACAGAAAAAAGTAACTGGAAAGGATGAGAGGTGATATTCCGGGGTGACAGGAATATTCTAGATCTCATTTTGGGTAGTGTTTACATGAGTATACAAAATTTTAAAACTTATGAGACTATACACTTAATAGTTGTGTATTCTATAGTATATAAATTATCTATCTCAACAAAAAAAGAAAAATTTATATATATATTAAAACTATATGGATAGTTGGAAGAATTTTACCACTTTCTATTCTAACCCACCTGTATAATAATAAGCAAACACTAAGATCAAGGGAATATCCATATTTTACCTGAGAAAATGTCTTTGACACCTAAAGGCTTGTTAACACATAAACAAGGATAAATATATCAGTTTCCTTAGCTATTACCTTGAAGTTAGCTCAGGACCATCATCTTTACTACCAGTCTGTAGACTCATTGATTGCAATAACCTCCTAAAGGTGCACTCTGCCTCTATCCTTGTCTACCTCCAACCTATTCCTAAATTTACAGTCAGTGATTAAAAATAAAAATATAGCAAAGACTCCCTATTGACTACAAATAAAATAGATACTTGGTTGTATTGTGGCATGTATGATACCATATAACCTCATCTTTGTATCCCACTCTAGCCTCATCTCCTACCACTCCTTGCTTTGTACCTTAAAGTCTTGTAAAACCCAATTGTTAAAATGTCCTCACATACACGGCATGGCCTACAGTCTCCATGCCTTTGCTCAAACTCCTCTTTTTCCAAAGTGTCTTTTCAGCCTATCTCGTTCTGAATAACTTACTCATCCTTTCAGACTTAACTCAGATGTCATTCGTTCCAGATGTTTCTTGAGATGTCACAGTCCGTAGCACCCAGTATAGAACTCTAGTTTAGCATTTAGAATATTTTTATTTCACCAACAAATACTTATTTTCTCTTATGCACCATGCACTGTTTTAGCTCTTAGAATATATCAATTACTAGACAAGATTTTAACTTCATGTAATGAAATTTGTTGCTTTGTCTGGTCCAGCCATGGTTTTTTCAAGTTTGTGCCTGTAGCACCAAGCACCATGCCTGGCACATAGTAGCTGCTCAGCATCAATTCTTGTACATTAATATGAACCAAATGATGAGATAGGACATGAGTCGGCTACAGGTTGCTTAGTAGGAACTAAGATGAGAAAGACTGATTCAGAACAGTCTGTGAGGTACAAGCCACAAGGAGGACCCTGTGGGGAACAGCAGCACAGCTCCGGAAGCCAAAGGGGATGAAGTGCAGAAACTGGACTTCGCTGACTGCATGATTTTGCCTAGAGCTACCCCAACATGAAACAGCCAAAAATAATTTCAAGACCACATAAGTGCTGAGTTTTTAGTGGTGGCAGATCCCTGCTGACATCCCACCCGAGGATGTTTGATTGCCCCCCTATATTCCAAACCAGATGTCTTTGGATGGCAATCTACTTTCTCTCACCTCAGGGTGGCCAGAGGGGAAGTTGGATTAGAAATAGGTGGGCAATAGGGTGAGGGTTTTAAAAATTATATTCTATGACTGATTGCCTAAGATTATGTATGAGGTGTGATTATAAAGTAATGAGAGTCATTTTCATGTGTGACTTGTCTTATGTTTTAATCACACCTCATATATGGAATGTGTGTCATTTTCTACAATGTTTGAAAATTACCACAACCCAGGGTATTTGGCAGGAAATGTTAAATTGTTATTGAGTGCTCTTTTGCCAGGTAACTATACTCTGGTTTCTCTTCGGAGTGTGTAAGTAATTGCAAGACTATGAAGAGACTTTCTTATGAAAATATGTAATTCCAGATGTGTGGTCATCTAAGCATGCCGCGACTTTTTGACAATTGTTATAAAATACTTAAAGTTAAAGATAAAACTTTTAATAAATATATAATGCACATACATTTGGAAAAGAGGGAAGTCAAGTAAAATTATGAAAGTGAGAATAGTAAAGGATTTCTATACTGAATAATTATCGTAATTCTTGCAAGCATTTACCATTATTATCAAGAAGTCTTCTAACGCATTTGGGGTGGGGATTGGACAGACATTAAAACAATAACATTAAAACATTCAGAGTTTTTTTTTTAAGAGTTCTTGCTGTTTCTAAAAGAAAACTATGATTGACTAAGCAAGAGAATAACCATGTTTTAAGAATCTAAGATTTTAACTTAAAGATTTAAAACTTAAAAGAAATAATAAAAAGAAAAACAGCCCGTTATGAGGTTAATAATAAATGAGTTCTGTCTTTGGCCACATGGAATTAAATCCCTGACTATTAATATTAGGTCTTGAGGAACAAATATGACCAACCCAGCATGAGAAGTAAAAATGCCAGCAGAAACTAGAGTTGTACCCACAAACTATCCAAAGGGAAATTCAAAGAGCCATTTTATCTGGAGTACATAATTTTCAAAATGACTGAGAGCAGTTCTCAAACTTTATTGTTTATAGAAATCATCTGGAGTACAAATTACTAATTAAGTTGGAATAAGAATCTGTATTTTATTCTGATACAGGTGGTCTGATCACATTTTTAAAATAGAGTATAGAAAGTAGGAATTCTTATATAATTATGGTTTTTCCTTACAAATCACTATATAAAATCTCATAGTGATCAGACTGAGATAAAGATTCAGGAAAATTATTTTATAAATAAATCTATTTAAGTATATTTTTCCTAAGTTTCATTATTGGCGGGGTCTAAATCCCCCAGGGTATATAAAAGAAAGCAATGAGAACTTAATTTTCACTAGACTGTTATTAATGACTTGCAAATCATGGAGAAATAGGGGAAATAACATAATATAAAATTTAAGGTTAAATTTCTAAAGCTAGAGGTTATAACAATCAAGATAGGTAGATTAGTGTTGCAAGATGGTGATGATTTGACATGGAAACCAGGTTAGAAGTATTCATATTTGTACTCATCTCCTATGAGTATGCAAATACAGACTCTTTGCTGAGAAGTCATTTTGCAAATTTTGCCCAGAATTGCAAATGCGAGCTCAGAATGTTCTCCTCCCACAGCCTCCAAAGTGTCCAAGGCTAAGCCAGTGCCGTCTGCCAGGGGAGGGAGTCTACCGCTTGTAAAAGCAGCAGCTGCCACTTCTCTGGTTTATGTTGATATGAAACTCCAGAGCAAAATAAAAGGTTGGCATCTGGGCTTAATTCAGCTTTGATAGAAACTTTATCATGCTATCTGTGTAGTGATTCCAAGGGGGATTTTTTAAATAACTAATGAGAAAGATATATTTCTCAAAATTCCCAATTGATTTCTCATATATGTTTCATTAATTATGTCTATCACACACACACACACAACAGGATCTTATTACTTATATAATATAAAATGGGATTGATGGATAAGGTACTATATAAACAAATATAGATAAAAATCTTTTACTCTGGTTTCAGGGTATTTCCACATGATGGTAGCTGTGAATGCATGGTTTTAAAATTATTGAAAATATATTTTTTAAAATAACATGAGAAAGATGGTTTCCTTTTTCAACGTCATTATTTGTGAGGGGAAGGGAGGAACATGTTTTAAAAAAATGGACGGTTGCTACAATATAGGACATACTTATCAGAGGTGGGTCAAAAGGAGAGAATAGACAATTTTACATGTAAAAGACTGAAAATTCTTTCTAGAAAAGGTGAATCGATACTTTAAAAAGTGCATGGACAAGGAAGGAAAGTACATTGCATGCAGGACATCATGGGAGAATCAGGGGAATCTGAAGATCACCCAGCGGTTTGACAGGGTACACACTGGAGCGTAATCAATGTCAAAACTAGGCGGGTGTGAAACAGAAACAGGGATGGCACTTCAGGAAGCTCTGTCTGATTGAGAATTAAATCAGAATCACTGTGGATAAGTCTACTGCATCAGGACCTTTTAATAGCCGTATAGGTAATTAGTATGTGTTGTCAAGATTAATAGCTACTGCTCTAGTCCACCTGTTTCAATTTTAACATATGCAATATATGGAAATTCAACATTTTAATATGGGGTTTATATAGTATATATAATACACTATATAATCTACTATTGTCACTGTAGTTAGGATGGCCCGTGTGGAAGGGTTAGGGGAAAGGTCTAGGTAGGCGACTATTCCAGTACTCCTGGTGATAAGCCTGAAATAAGGCAATATAATGGACAATGAATGTAAGAAATAGAGAAAGACATGACAAGACTTGATCACAGATGCAGGAATAAAGAGAAGGAGAAATTAAGAATGGCTCTGAGGTCTCTAGTTTGGGTGACCTTAACAAATTTTCCCACTTAAAAATATTCAGATCAAACTCATCCTGTCAAAAGCAGCAGAAATACCACTTTTTGCATGTGTTCTCTGCTATTCGTAGTGACGTGTGATCTCTCTTTCTTCTGACTATCCTTAAAATTTTGCCCGTATTTCTCTGTGGTGCTAGTCATTTCTAACCATTTTCTGAAATAACGCATACATGATTTGTATAGTAGGTGTCCTACTCAAAGTCCTTTTCATATCTAAAGCCCTACAATTCCATAGAGTGCATAAATGAAAATTTGCTTATTATGTATCCTAGAAGTTTCTACTTTCAGATGCAGATCCAAAGCTTGTGTTTCTAACCTTCGTGTGTATCATGGACCTTTTGGCAATCTACTGGCAATCTAAAAAAGCTATAGATCCATTTCAAAATAATGTTTTTCAATGCAAAAAAATAAAATACATAGAATTACACTGAAACCAATTACACTAAAATATAGTTATCAAGAATTTTGAAAAACAAATATATAATACTATGTTTTTATTAATGCATTAAATAAAATATATATTAAAATATAAAAAAGTTATAAAGAAATTTATCTTTAAAAGTATATCAGAGGGAAAGTTTTGCTAGTTTAAAGAAGAGCAGTAGCTATGGAGAGGTCTCTGAAAAAAACTGTAGGGACATCATGTTGGATAAACAACTGATTTCAGAGGCTTGTTATTACTTGCTACAGGTGTTGAAAATGCTGAGTTATAAAGATAAATTCTTACAGATAGATTAAAGCTTTTGTGGCTACTTTACAAGACAAGAATAGCTTCTATCAAGTAATACCTGTGTTCTGTAGTTTGGTTCTTAAACCTAGACTAATGAATTCCTCTTTGGCTAGATCATCATCTTAATACACTTTATGTCAAAAATAAAAAGCAATGATGGTCCATGGTTGAACTTTGACTCCTTCAAAATAAAATAACTTGAAACACTTTCTGAAATGTTTGCAGATATTTGCAAATTTCTCTTTTCGAAAAAAAAAAAATCACAGAGTATTTCATATCTCATCTTCATGGAGTAAAGCATCCCCTCCAGCATTAGCAACATAGGCCAAAAAGTTGTAGATTTCCAAGAGTGCTCAGTAAGGTGACATTAGACCCCATGCTCTGTGTTCGAAAGACCCTGTTACCTTACAGAGAGTAAAGCATTCTTATTTAAACTATCTAGTTTTGCAGTATTTTAAAAAATAATTTCTCGTATTGATTAACAAGCAGTCGTGGATGGAGAATCCTATAAAGTAGCATAAATATCTGGAACACTGACATAAGAATGCATGATCTCATGTTTGGTAAGGTACAGAGTTGATGCATAGTTGGCCAGCAACATTGTACAATATCTATGATCATGAAGATTATGATTTCATGTGAGCTTTCTAATTAAGAAACAATAATGAGTATGAGCGATATTTTATAGTATCTGCACTAGCTAAAATGTGATATGAAAATGTCTATTTTTTTTTTTTTTGGGAAACAAAGTAAAAGGTCTACTAATATTGCTGTGGTTTGTTACCTACACTCATAACTGAAAGGCAGTCAGTGTTAGATATAGTAAAGACTTAATTTTTTTCTATGCAAATTCATCAACTCCCCAAATTTTGACTTCTACCTACAGAACTCTTCCTACTCTAAAGATAAAACTGAGCCTACTGTTTACTTCTGAAATTCCAAAGGAAAAATATCAACCGTAATGCTCTAAGGTTAGTGTACTCACGAAATTTTATTGCCCAAACTATCTTTGGGAGAGAAAGGGGATATAGCAATAATTACATCAGAACAAGGGTCTCCAAACAAGGTCATCCTGAGCAAAATGATATGTTTGGTCATGCTACCCAAGATAGAAAGATTAAAATGGGGGAAAAAATATTGCAGAAGTCAAAGGTGGCTTTATTTTGACAGCACTTCAGTTCTCCCCTATCACAAAGAATCATAGAACCTGAGAGAATAGTGACTGCAACCCAAATTAATAGTATAATAAGCCATAACCATTCAATAAAGTAATTTTCTTGTGTGTTCAAACAAAGGTTTTCGGCAGGATGAAAAATTTGCATTTGTCTAATATTCACTTTCTATTAAAAATCTATTCTGGTTTGGACAAATTATCTTAATATATGTCTAAATTATTACTAAAGTATTTAAATTATGTTCTTTTTGCTCAATTAGTGAATCATCATCACCTCTTATAATCCATGAGCTTGTGGGCTCCTCATACAAGAAAAGTGAAATAAGAATCAAAATGATTGACATTTTGCTTATAACTTAGTATTAAAGTGCGTGAGTAAGAAAGGTCGTTAGAGATTTCTGAGCTTAACATTTTCCCTGGAAACTCATAAAGCTGTGGAGAACCAGTGTTCTTGGAGACACAGTTTCAGAGAAGAGGTAATCCTCTTCAGTCTCTGGAATTCTTCCCAAGAGCCAAAGGAAAATATTCTTTCAGTGGAAAATATCAGAAGGTATAATGAATTCACAGACTCTCCTTCATGGAGGTATAAATTTGAATGAGGAGAGAGACTGGGAAAGGAAAGAGGAAAGCACTGCTTTTTGGCGATCTACTACGTGTCAGGTATCTAACATATTACCTAATTAAACAATAAGCCTGCAAAGGTGCCATTATTCATGTTTTACAGTTGAGGAAATTTAGGATCAGAAGAACTGATTAACTAGCCAAAGGTCACAGAGCTCGGAAGTACCAGAGTTAGGTTTTGAACCCTGGTCTTTCAGTCCAGAGCATTGTCTACCCTATACCGACACCTCAACCCAGTCTGAGATATCAAAGACCCCATGCTTACTGTGACTCCTTCCTGCCCTTGCAATGTCTTCTGAATCCCAAATCTAAGAGTGATAGGAGAGAGAAACAGAAAGGTCTGAGTTCCTGGGAGAAAACAATTAGGTCCTTTGGGAGGACAAGTCAGGAAGGTGTTTCATTGAATAATAAGGTAGCCATTAAAGTGAAGTTGCTTCTGCTACAAATGTCGTTGGGCTATAAGAGCAGGATATCAAGGTTTTTCAAATCTCAAGGCAGGTTTTTGTTTGTTTGTTTTTGTTTTTACAGCCCAGTGCAATGAGTGTGACACAACACATTCATTGGGCTTTCAGCCAAGTCAATTATGATTTATATTCATCATAATACAAATGTGGATTCATTTCAACATATGTAGGAAACATGGCTTGAAATATTGTTTCATCAACCTTTCCCCATGTCTATAGGCCATCCCATATTTTTAGGCCTCAGCTATGTAAATAGAGCTGTTTCTGATTAGCAAAATTAGCTTCCGCTCTCTTTTGTGTTAACATGTAACACAAAAGTCTTAACTTGAAGATAAGACTGATTGCCCTCTTGGAGTAGACAGCTTTCAACAGAAATCATAGCTAATTGGAAAAGTTTCTCTTGAGATATAAACCACAGGGAAGAAATAAAAAAGGAACAATAATGAAAAATTATCATAAATTTAATATTTTATACCAAAAGGCAGCAAAAATTTAACAGCAATGCTAATTACAAAGTTTATATTTATCTATTGTATTTTTCTATCAAGATACTCCACAAATATAAATAGTAAATAAGATTGCAATATTCTTTTAAATAACTGAAGATGGAGGTTTTGTTCATTCTCTCATTCATTCATCAACTTCTTAGCATGAACAATTTTTCACACATCGACAATGTACTAGGCATAGAAAATATGGAGGTGAACAAGACATGCACAGTGCCTGTGCTCATGGAACTCATAGACAAGTCAGAAATACAAAACTCTTTCAAAAGTACCCAGCCTTTGATCCTCTATTCTCTGGCAGTAGAAATCTATGCAGACACAACTAGGATGTGCAGAAAGAACAATAGACTTTAAATCAAAAGGCCAGACTTCTCGCCTCAATTCTGCCAGTATCTCCATGAACATATTACTCCAAACTCTTTGTCAGAAATAATAGAAACCAGCTCATACTATTTTAGGAAAAAGGAAAATTTATTATAAACACGTGTGGCAGGGGTGAGATATATGTATTTCATTTCTCTCAAAACTTCTTTAATTTCTTACTCCCTCCCAAGGTTTTAGGTTTTTGTGATGAGCAATAAAAATAACAAGAAAAATGAACAAGAGAGGTGAGACAGGGGGAAAGAGTGGAATAAGGAGAGGTAAATTCATGTGTGTGGAAGGGTAAGGGAGACTTTCTGAATTTGTCTTGCAAGTGGACTCAAAATAGGCACCAGGAACTAGGAATCAGATGAAAGTGGCTTTGTAAAAAATGTTATTATGGGTTGTGGATTGATCCTCGAGAGACCCAAGGTAACACTGAGATTCCTTTTAAATTATCTTTTATATGCTATTTTATGAATCTTGCAAACACTAGATCAAGTAGGAGCCCTACTTCCATCGGAGTTATGTTCAAAAAGATTTTCACTTCATTTTAAAGCATTAATTCTAATAAAAATTAGAAATGTCTTTTCTAGTCTCTATGAGTTTGTTTCTGCTTTATTTGTTTATTTTGTCTGTTCAGATTCCAAATATAAGTGAAATCATATGGTGTTCGTTTTTCTCTGTCTTATCTCACTTAGTGTAATACCCTCTAGGTCCGTCCATGTTATTCCAAATAGCAAGATTTCATTCTTTTTTATAGACAAGTAATAATCTTTAAATACATTATTTACAGTAAATGTCAATGAAGAATCTCTAGACCTATAGAAGACTCTTATAAAAACTGATTTGAGCCAAACTTCTGAGGACACACCCAGAAGCAATATCTCAATGGATTGGGAAAATGCTTTGAAACATGTCAATTTTTTAGTTAATTTTGTGCATTTAGAATCAAAGGACAAAACATAAGAAAGGTATATGAAGTCCATTGGTGGTAAATTAAGGAAGGAGGAAGAGAGCAAAGCTGAAAATCTCTAGGACATGATTAAAAAGTGAAATGGAGAGATGCATAGTTCTTTTACATTGGCAGGTACAGGATACATTTTCAGTAAGTAGAGATGGTATGTGGGCAACAAGATAACAATGAGGAATGCATGTAAGGGTAGCTATGCCTCTAACGGGTCTGGAAAAATTATTGTGTGTTTCAGTTTATTCTAGAGGCAATGAGTAGGTCCCCCTTACATCAAAGATTAACCTTTACTAAGGAAGCTATAGGCCTAGGACATGACTACTCACCATCACATGCCTAGTTAAGAATTTATGATCTGATTATCCTGTATGGTTACTTTTAGTCACTGAGCTTGTCAGGCCTGCCAAGTAGCACCCCCTGAATGTGTCGTGTTTGCTACAAAGCCCCTCTGTGTTCATGTAAAGTACTTAAAAGCAATGTGTTTGTTATTTGTTATAACAAGTAATACCATGCTGACGTCAACTCTGCACCTAGCCTTAAACAACTCTCTTGCCTTAGAGCTAAGGTGTCTGCTTTGGTGTTCAGTGACAGGATTACCACCCAGCAGCAGTGTCTGTTACGCTTTTGGGGGCCACAGCCCCTTCTGAGTTAGTAATTAAAACTCGGCCACCTCCTCCCACAAAAACACACTCACGCATTCCTAAATGCACCTTTTGTATATGACTTCAGGGACTCCATAAACCGACGCCCCCACAGGCGACAAGCGAAGAACCTCTTCTCTAGCTAAGACATAGAGAAGCACTTTTAGTGACTTAGCAACCTGCCCCTCTTCTTTCCATTTTGACAAGAAAGAAAAAAAGTCGCTTTCAATAGATTTTGCTGTCACAACCAAATAAGAAGAAAATCAGAAGCAGAGAGAAAAAGAGAGAAAAAGGAACTACATTCTCTTAAAAGGTTACAAATTCCATCTTTATCTCTTCAAAGACCATTTCTTTTCAGTATATCAAACAGTAAGCACTCCCACTTGTGTCATTATGGAATGGGAATTAATATACTGTCTTATTTATTTCCTTTAGTAGAAACTGTTTTTATAATTCAGGAGGATAACACTATTCAATATAATAATTCATATTATCACATTCTGCTATAAGACAAAATATAAACATAAAGTTTCCATAATATTTACAATCAGAACTACATATGCAAAATGAGATATCAATGTGTCCACTCAATTTCATTTAAATATGACTAATTTCTAGTCAGTTTTGGTCTTAGTATGTTTGAATAATGTTCTAATTAAATTGGAAGCTAGATTATTTATTCTACTAATTGTTTGACCCACTAATAAAGTAAGTAGATAAATTTTGATGAGCATAAACATACAATCTAGATCATTTGGGCCAAACCCATTTTTCATAAATACTTCAGCTTGAAGTATATGGAAATTGTCATATCTACCAACATACAGCTGAAGTAAAGACAAACTGTCAAGTCATATTTGTTGTTTATCATCATATGCCATCTAACAAACTAAATCATGTGGACATGTACATAAATCATGTAGAAATCTAGCTAGCATCTAGTGTCTCCCAATTTAATATATAAATTGGGATTATCCTTGAAGTGAATTAACCTAGATAAGACTAGAGCTCCTTAAGTGCCGTATAGCATTCATTTGCTAAATTGTATCCAAGTTTTGCCTTTATTAAACCTAAATTAAAATCCTAGTTATGTCATGTACTAACTAGCTGAATGAACTTTAGCAAGATACTTGGCTTCTCTGCACCTAAATTTTCTTATCTGTAGAGTGAGGATGACTTAAAGGGTCGCTGTGAGGATAATATAAGAAAATGTGTGTACCCCGTACAGTGCCAAACACATAGTAAGCACTCAATAAATGGTAAATTGTTAATGCTGGAAAAGTTTACAAAAATAATAGACAAATTTCCCTGCTGTGGATATTACCCGGCACTCAAAAGGCATGAACGAGTACTCTCTAGTCTTATAAAATTAAAATTTAAATAACCCTGTTTTTCTAAGAATCCAATCAAATGGCCTGTAAGGCTTTTTGCGGTGTGCACCCTGCCTGCCCCTCTGCCCCAGCTCATCCCCCCCTCTCCCTCTCTTGCTGCTCTCGAGCCACACTGAGCTTCTTTCTCTTACGTCGACATCAGGCTCATGTTTGTTTCAGGCCCCTTGCAGTGGCTGTTCCATCTGTCTACAGTATTGTTCCCTCCAAGTATCATCCAGTTGGCTCCTTCAGCCATTTATGTCAAATGCCACTGTCTCAAAGATCCTCCCCTAATGCCTTATCTAATACTGTACTACACTCACTCACCTGGCCTCTTTTCCTCTACATAGCTGCTGCTGCTTCTTGAAAAAAAAAAAAAAAAGTCAATATGCTATCTATCTGAAAGTCCAGGTATCTGTGCATTTACTTATTGTCTTTCTCCACATTTAGAATGTCTGCTCCATTAGAGCATAGAGCTTCTCTGTGTTGTGTCATCGTATCCTAGGTCTATCTAGGGTAAATATTTGTTAGCTGGACACATGCATGTTTGCAGGAGCACAGTGAGAGAGAGCAGGAGGAGGAGAGACTCTGAGATGGAGGGTCCTAACAGTCATATCAGAAGAGGCTTTTATGCAAGCCACTTTGATAAAAGAAGTGTAAGAGAAGGAGAAACCAGATTAGGTCCCCTGGAACCCGTGTTCTGACAGTTCCAGGCATCATGAAAGGCTGAAAATGGGAAAACGAGCAATTTGGTCAGAAGGCAAGCTGGTATAGAATGGGATAGAGAGTAACCTGAAGGGAAGGGCGTGGCAAGTGGTTAAACACCAAGCAATGAACAGCCTGAGTATATTTAAGTTTTATTATGTATGTGAATTCTGAGTTGTGGGGCAGGATTGGGGCTAATCTCACTTAAGAACTAGAGAGGCATCAGAACCCAGAAGAAACAATCCCCAGGAGGAAAAGCATGTATGCATCAGACAGGCGGTGCCACTTAGCCAGTAAAGGTCACATGACATTGAAAACAGTAAAACTGGAAAATGATCCATTGCTGCAAGTGTGTGAAACTTCTCCTGAAAATATTAATATGCTGCCTCTTTCTCCAAAACAAACGAAATCATATTAGCACTTTTTTTTTTTACCAGTATAACTGTTGCTGCTTAGATTAAGTTTAATGTTAATGATAAATGTAGTCCTGCTACAGGATTATAAATTTCCCTCAAAATGTTGGGGCACTGGAAAACATGTCTACATGTGGAAATATAAACTAAATAAAATATATATCTTCTAAGTCATTCAAAGAGCAAGAGTTATAAGAATTTTTTATCCATAATCTCACTCTTAGTAAGTATATTCTTGGTGAATATATCTACAGAAGAAAAAATTAAACCGTGACACCTATGAGCCATTTTTCCACCCTCCACCCATTCAGACCCCAAAGTAAGCTCGGCAGTGAGGGTGAAAATTAGCCCCTTCCCAAGAAAGGTGGGGCGCTAGAGAATCACAGCGTTAAGAATCGAATGTTTGAGATTTTGCATGAAAAATCTTATATAATTTAAGATTGCCGTTACCCTGTGTTAATCTGCATACTGTAGTCACCTTTATGTGGCTGCTAGAAAAGACCCAAATGTCAGGTTTACGCCTGAGGGTATAAATAGACTGATAATAGAAGCATTTTTTTTTCTTAAGCAAGAAAACCTAGGTAAGAAACATTGTAATTATAATGTACACAGTAATTACAGATGTTCTAAAAGCGCATGGGTGTTATACTCCTCAAAATCTATTATTGCTTGGTCTTCAGAGCAACCATTATGATACCATGATGGTGAAGCTGTAATTAGAAATGTCGTACCAACACTTTTTTTTTTTTTTTTTTTTTTTTTTTTGCAAATCAGAGTGAAAAATCTTACCCTCTTCTTCTCTAGGGGAAGGAATAAAAAGATTTCACCCACAATGTTAAAAATTAACAGTTGTTCGGAATAAATAGTAAAGGCAACTCTCTTTCTCACTTTATGGGCCTCTGGCATGCGGTTCTGTTAAATTTCCCTCCTTGGGACTGCCCCGTGACACCAGGAAAAAGATACAACAGAATATGAGGTAAGCAGAAGGAGTTAATAAGCTGCCATTTATCACTATTTTAAACAACAACAACAACAACAACAAAACATTATCCTTTAGACTTTATTTGTAAAAGGGATTTTTAAGTGAACTCTCAGGGAGTAAAGCTTTTGCCTCCCCAAAACCTATAGATGAAACAGAATGCTATGGTCTGCTGTAGGTGGCGGGATGCGATGAGGTTGGTGGAATACTGTCTACAAGGTGTGTATGTCTCCCCACCCCCTCCAAGGACGAGGCTTTGGGCACGGAGCCAGAGGCCCTCACTGGCTCCATCCCATCCTGGGGAAAAACATAGCTGCAAGCTCACCCCCAGTTTCTTAGGGCATCAGTAGATGATGGGTGCTTCCATCTTAGCCTTCCACCCAAGGCTGGCAGGTGACTAGTTCTCTGAAGCTAGGCTAGTCTTTGGTGCCCCGAACTGTCTTAAAAGTAGCTCTTACAAAAAGGTGGAAACAACTCTAATGTCCATTGATGGATGAATGGATAAACAAAGTGTAGTATGTATACGTATATACACACACACAATGGAATATCATTCAATCTTAACAGGGAAGGAAATTCTGGTACATGTTACAACATGGATCGGTTTAGAAGACAGTACGCTAGAATAAGCTAGACACAAAAGGACAAATGCTGTACGATGTCGTTTATATGAGGTACCTAGAGTAGACAAATTCATAGAGACAGAAGTAGATCAGTGGTTGCCAGGGGCTGGGATGGGAGAGATAATGGGGAGTTATTGCTTAATTGCACAGTGTTCTCAGTTTTGAATGATGAAAAAGTTCTGGAGATGGTTGGGGATGATAGTTGCATACATCGTGCATGTATTTAATGCCACTAAACTGTACACTTAAAAATGGTCAAAATGGTAAATTTTTAATGTATATTTTACCACAATTTTTAAAAAGTAGCTCCTAAAATTTGTTAGCCTCTTAATAGTTAAGTTTGAAGTGTGTTCCATTACCACCTTTTCTCATCATTATCTTAAATTTTTATTCAAAGTAGAATGCTAATGAATAATGGGACTTAGTTCTTTGGGGGATCTCACTATTCTCACCATAGACATGCATTTCTCACCTTCCCTTCTAAAATTGGTCCTGTCTCTTTAACTCAATTAACATACCATTAGAACTTCCACAATAAATGCACCAAATTCACTTGTTTGCAGCTTCTTTTCTAAGAGACCAGTGGACTAGGTCACTGGCCCAGAACACTGGACAATGCCTTCTGTAAGCTTCTACCTTCTAAGATCGACATGTCACTTTCCTGGCAGTTTTAGGCGCTGGTAAACCCCACCTATTCCACAAATTTTCCCCATAACTTCCTCATCAGAAGTAGCCTTTCTTTCTCTTTCCCCCCACATAGCGCTTGGTGTGCATCTGCTGTAGCATCCCCGAAGGCACATGTGCATCCCTGGAGTGTGGGCACTGCAACAGTAGATAAGTTCGACCGTGGGATATTGAAATAATTTGACCGTTTTTGGCCAAAAAAGCAATTTCATATCATTCAACTATATGCCATTGCAGTTATTATCATATTAAAAATAAATACTTAGGTATTATTTACTTTTGTGTACCCCATAGCGTCTATCTCAATATTTTGCAATAGTAGGTGCTTAATGAATAATCTCATACGGATGACATACTGCACAAAACAATGAGATGAGGTTCAGGGAAACATTAAAGATTCTCAGAGAGGAGGAGGAGAAGAGCACAAATTACTGGGTTCGTTTTTAAGCAGAAGACAAGGAAGAGCTTGTGCTTTGCATACATTAATTTAATCTTCACAGCTACCTGGTGACCATTACCTTCCCTATTTGGCACATAGGGCCCTGAAGCTTAGAAAAGTCTGATAACTTACCCAATTTATATGTCTAGTAGGAGATCCATTTATTTGCCATATTCCATATCCTTACTCTACATCATGCTGGGAAGCTATTTTAGTTGATGAAAAATATTTTGACGCTTTAGAATAATTTGCATGACTGGGCAGTGGCAATCAGGTGGTCAGCAGATACAAAAATACTCCTCTCACCAAGGAATGAAAATATTGTATTTTTCCAGAACTAGGCTGGCAGAAGAACCACATATCTGATTGCTCATAACCTCCATGTAAATACAAATGGGTGTGTTAGGCCCAGTATTTACATACCCTTAGATTCATTTTGCTCTACCTGCTTGCTAATTGAAGAGCTCCAGCCATTGCCATTCATCTCCAAACTCCCTGAGCTCTCTCAGACATCCCTTGATAGAAGACCAGGCTTAGACACAATTTCCATTATACCCATAATGGCGGGCCCAACAGCAGCCCTGGGACCCACGCCTACCCTGCCTGGATCCACAGAAGTTCTGTCCCTGGTAAAGTACAGTACCACCAAGCAGGTAGTCTGGCTTCCCCCCAGGGCCATATAGCTCAATTAATAAGTGTTAGAGGAGAAAATTACATTAATTAATTTAAAAGAAATGTATTATAAGGGTCAGTTTTGTGCCAGGCACTCTTCTAGAAACTGGGTAATCCATGGTGAACCAAAGTTCTAGATTTCGACAAGTTCTTATTCTATCGGGGAACCTCAGGTTGTCTGACTTGGAGCCTATGCTCTTAACCCCTACAACAAATTGCCAGTTTCAGTGACCACTTTATATATATATATATATATATATATATATATATATATATATATATATATACACACACACACACAAATATCTCTGTGTGTGTACACACACACACAAACACACACACACACATATGTATAATTTTTTATTGGAATATTTTGTAAGAAAAGAGAAACTAAATATACAAGAATCTGTTATAAGGAAAATAGCTCCAAATGCTGCATCTCCACGAATTCTAATATTATCCCTAAGTAACATTGGAGGATGTGTTAGGCATGATTCAGTAGAAGAAACAGAAACCACTCTTTATATTTTAAACAGAAAATAACAACACATGTAATTAGGTGCTAATAAAATGCTTGGCACAGCTTGATCTGTAGAAATATACTCTAGAACCACTCCTTAGAACCAACTTACTGGGAAGCTATTCCTCTGAAGCTACCCTTGGAATAATTGGGTTTAAAAACACGTGGTCAGAGCTGTCATGGAGAAATTAGGAAGTAGAAATCAAGAAGCTGAACGTGGCATTCAGCTTCCTCTCCACAGTAACGCCTCTCAACGTACAGAAAGCTGCATAATGGATCTGGTAGCATTGCAAATGTTCAGAAAACTGAACATTTCAGTGGATTAAGGTGAGAGTCAGGAAAATGGTCTCCACTTCACTTCTGCCTCCCAAATCTCATGCTAGTGCACCAAAGTGGAGGAACCTATTATGGGAAATGGGATTTTCAGTTTTCCAAACTCCGCAGTCAAGAAAAACATACTATCCTAGAAGAATGATTAAACACAAACTGAATTAGCCAGTCCACAATGCCCACCACACAGATGGAAAGACTGCACTTACCATGTTAAGTGATCACATTGGAATTACTAGTTAAGTCACATCTCCAGTTTGTTGCCTTATATAATTAATATCTGACACGTATTAGATGCTCAACAAATATTTCACAAATAAAAGAATGAATTAATGAATAAAAGCATTGTTGATGTTATAAAAATGACCCACAATGACTTTTTCTTTCGTTATTTTCTAAAAATTATTCTTAAATGATGCAGTGATGATTAGTGAGTCACTTATTTCAAATACAAACTGAAATATTCTTTACTCATTTCCCTTTTGTTTCTACCTAAGGAAATTTTAGAAAACTCAGCAAATAAAATGTTTTTAAAAATAGAACAAAGCTAGATTTTTCTCCTTCCTTTTGTTGGACAATGAGTTTCCCTTTTAAACTTTTGTGGTTGTTGTTGCTAAATGTTTCCTCTGAGGAGAAGTCTTCCAATTTTATTTTTAGAAACAAAAAGAGAACATTTTTGAAAACTGGAATCTCAAAAGGGAACTTCTAGGCGATGGCTCTTTATTTAGCCCAGAACAACAGCAACTTTGAGTAGGTTATAAGAATATAGCCCTGCAGTGGTTCAACCTCTGATTCTCTTTGTTCTGACCGATACCCATTAAATAGCATTTTTCAAGACTATATTTCACTCTCTTTCCTATGACAGATAGAAAATCAAATTCTTTTACCCCCAATAAAAAGTCATCCACATGTGTTTCCTGCTTGAATTGGAATCAGTTAGGATTGGCATCAAGTTATATAAATTGTTACCCTAGAATATTAAAACCCAAAGGAATTTTATGAGTCATATCATTCTACCCTCTTGTTTGTAGGTGAGGGAACTGAGATACAGAGAAGTTGAAGTTGAGTCTTGTTCTGCATTTTCAGCATCTACTCCTTACTTTGGTGACATCCTCTCACGCATTTGTTCATTCAGTAAATATCGAGCATGTAGGGGACACCATGCTCTGTGAGAGGTCTTGCATAAAAATACTAGAGTGTTTTAGACACATGCTCCAAGACTGTATTCAATAAGCCACACACAAATTCAGCCACACAGAACTGATATCCACTTTGCAAAATGGCGTGCTACTTTTCATGATTGCTCATGTCTTACTTGAAATTTTCTCAACCAGATTCAACTCCTCTTTCTCTTTGTGTCAAAATCCTATCCATCCTTAAAAGGCTAATTCAATTGTTAATTACTGCTATAGTCTGAATGTTTGTGTCCCCCCTAAAAGTCAAATGTCAAAATCCTAATGCCTAATATGATGCTATTAAGAGGTGGGGCCTTTGGAAGGTGCTTAAGTCATGAGGGTGGAACCCTCATCAATAGGATTGATGCTCTTATAGAAGAGATCTCATAGAGCTCCCTTGCCTTCCCACTGTGTGAAAATAAAATAAGAAGTCTGCAACCTGGAAGACAACCCTCACCCAACCATGATGTCACCCTGATCTGACTTCCAGCCTCCAGAACTGTGAGCAATAAATGTCTACTGTTCGTAAGTTCCCCAGCTGTGGTATTTTGTTATAGCTGCTCATCTGGACTAAGACAGCTACTCAATTAAGACTTTCTCAAATCCTTCAATCACAATTATATACTACTTCTTATGAATTTCCGTAGGATTTCCTTCACTTCTCTATGGCATGTATGGGCTGTCTTCTTGTCAGGTAGGTATTATGTGGTTGGATATATATCCTTTTTTTTTTTTCGGTAGTTTCAGCAATATGGTGGACTAAGCTAACATGGAAGCCCTCTAGCTATAAGTCCTTAGGAATACAGGTTAAAAAAATAACATAAGGGAAGGAAGGAAGGAAGGAAGGAAGGAAGGAAGGAAGGAAGGAAGAGAAATTTTTAGCTGATATTTCCACACAAAGAAGGAGAATCTTCATGTGCCAGAAACACAGAGGGAACTAAAGGCCATACTGATAAAAATGAGGCTTGAGGCTGCAACAACCTTGGGAGGCTGATGGAAGCAGCAGTATTGATTTGGTCACGACCAGGGTTTTGAAGCTAATCAGGAATAGAAGCCCTCTTTGGCCCACCTGAGGGGGAAGGCAGGGAGGAAGGCTAGGACTCTCAAGAGCCACAATCTCAGCCTAAGAGGACTAAAAAGCTCAGCCAACAAGGTAAGAAAGGGAATTAACTCTGTTCAGAGAAAAACAAGGCTAATATGAGAAAAATTTCAAGGCTTTCCTTGGTGTGAGTCTAAATTTACTTTACCTGGGCCCACAGGAAACCTCAAGCCTAGAAATTATCATGGTCCTAAGCCTGACGTTGCCTACAGGGCCACCTGGAGGATGTTAATATTAAACTGTGCTACTCATGCAGCATGGGATGACCACAGGCAAAAATGAGCCTCACTGAAGGGGGACTAGTAAAAAAAATTCACAAAAAATGCATAAAAATGAATTAAGGATAAAATAGATTTTTTTTAATCTCAAAATTTGATATATAGAAAAACTATATTAAAAAGACTATAATCTAAGTGTTTTAAGTTTTGAAAATATAAAAGGCATTGAAAAAAACATATGGCAATTCACTATGAGACAAAAGACAAAATTTTTTAAAGAACAAATTAGAATGTCTAGAAATGAATAGTCATTTAAATTTGCTGCTAGATAAGTGAGTTAGGCAGCAGATTAGACCCAGTTAAAGAAGGAATTAATAAACTCATAGATCTGAAGAAATTTTTCTGAACGTAGGACAGAGATAAAGAAAATATGAAAAGAACTAGAGAATAAACTTTAAAGTCTATTTAATGAGAATTCCAGAAGAAAGGAATTGAAAAATTATGGGAAGCGAAATATTTGGAGAGATAATGACTGATTGATAAAATCAATTGATAAAAGATATATTTTTCTCTTTTACCAGATAATTGACTTCTTTGGGAGCATAAACTAATTATTCACATTTACATGTTTAGAACATCATTAGAATGCATCAAATATCAATTTGATTAATATAAATGTACAAATCTCAGTAAAGGACAGATAATAATAAGCAAGATGTGACAGGTGTCATTAGAGAAGTACAAAGAAAATGCTCACTGCTGAAGAATTTTTAGTGAGAAATTACTTCCAGCTGGAATTATTAGAGAAAAAAAATCATGGAATAGATAAATGAGTACAGTTTGACAAGAAGGGGCTGAGCATTCCAAACAGAATGACCTAACAAAGGCACAGAATGCCTTTGAGAAAAAGCAAGTCATCCATTTTGGTTAAAGTTTATATCTAACAATTACATAGTTGTAGGAGATCGAGAAAATTAGAGCCAGATGACACCGGCCTTGAACCTCCGACTAAATATTCTGAACTAGTAGATAAAGAAAAAAACCTACGTAACTGATTGCTGAAGGTTTTTCAACAGTGGGGTGATAAGAATAGAACTGATATTTTAGGAAGATTGATCCAGATGACAATTATATGCAATATGAATTTGAGGGAAGACATAAGAGTCAGGAAAGTCCATTGATTTGTATGTCACGAAAAACTCTTGATAGTGACATAAAATGCAACTCAACCTGGCTTGAGCAAATAAGAGTTGTATTAGATCATGTAACCAACGTCCAGTTAGGTATGTTTTTACCCAGTGTTGTATAATAAAGAATGCGGTTGGCCCTTGTCCCTGGCTCCTGGAAGTAACCTCTAAATCTTTGGAATTTCCTGAGTAATGGAATATTTTTGTTATTCATGGTGGACCCTCATAGTTTATGCTAATGAAGTGACTCATGTTGGGCTTTAGGTAGTTTATGCTAAGGAGATGGTACATGAGGGGTGCCATTCATGCCCAAAAGATCAACCATGTGATTAGAGTTGGAAATTTCAGTTATGTAATTTTGGCCTGATGTCCCCAGAGAAGAGAGGGGCTAGAGATTGCATTCAATTACACGACTAATGATGCAATCAGTCATACTGACATAATGAAATCCCGGTAAAAACTGGAGACAAGCTGGAGTTGGTATCCCTGGTTAACAGCACTGGCGTGCCGGAGGGCCAACTGTCCTGACTGTGTAGGAAGAGCACACAGAAGCTCGCATTTTAGACTCTCCCAGACCTCACCCTAGGTGTCTCTTCTTTCAGCTAATACCCATTGTATCCTTTTTGCTGCAATAAAACTATAACTACAAGTATGGTGCTTTCCTGAGTTTTGTGAGTCATTCCAGTGAATTATCAAACCTGAAAGAGTAGTGTGACCCCTGTATCTTTAGCCAGTCGATCAAAAGGGTAGGTGGCCTGGGAACCCTTGAGTTTGCTACTATCTGAAGTGGGGGCTGACTTGTAGTGGACTACACCCTGAACCTGTGAAGTCTGGCTTAACTCTGGGCAGTTAGTTTCAGAAGTCATTGCATCCAGCAACGCAAAGACCATGAGATAGGATCATGCTTGGCCCACTCAAGGAACAGCAGAGAGGCCCAGGTGGCTGGAGTGCATGGTGGCAACAGTGAGAACATGAAGTGTGACAGGTCGTCAGAGCTAGATCATGCAGGCAGCAGTTCTTAGCTATGGCTGTGTGTTAGAACCAAATGTCCAGGCCACTGCCCCAGGTCGGTTACATCAGAATCTCTTTGGCTTAGCACAGGCATCTGTAGTTTTATAAGTTCTTTTGGTGAGGTAGGTCTTGATGTAGGCCCTGGTTGATCATAGTGTGAGGACATTAGATTTTGTTCTGAGAGTAAGAGGAAGTCATCGAAGCCTGTTGAGCAGGGGAATGACATCATCTACTTTAAATCCTGTCTTAAAGTTTTAAAAGATCTTCTCTGGCTGCTGTGTGAAGAATACTCTATATAACGGAACAAAGTGGAGGTGGAAGGTCAGGTGAGAGAGGAAGGTGGCTTGAAATAGGGCACCTCTGTAAGTGACAGTGGTAGAGAGAAATAGTTATGTCTGGGGTGTGTTTTGAAGGAAGATAGTTTGCTCATGAATTGGATGTGGGGCATAAGAGAATGAAAGAAGCCATGGATAAAACATGTTTGTTTTTTTGTTTTTGTTTTTGTTTGTTTTTTGGTCTAAGCGACAGGTAAAAGGTAATGCTAGCCCCTAGAGCCAATAGAATGTAGTCAACTAGCCAGGACTGAGTCACACGCCCACCCCTGGAGGGAGCGGTGAAGTCATTGTTGTCTAAGTCACTTGTACTGAGAATGAAAGAGGCTATTTCATCAAAGTAAAAATCAGGGTGTGCCACCAAAAGCAGGGAGAAAAGATGTTGGTGACCAAGAAAACTGGTTCATTGAGATCCGTTGGTTACAGACCTCACAAGTGCAAAACAAATTTTAATACAGAAATTTAGTTCTTACTCTTTCTCTTTTCCTTTCCAAAGACTTCAGTCCTGAAGCTATTAGGAGGGGCTGAGGGGGTAGCAATGGTGGACCAGAGCAGGGTGAGAAAGGCATTCAGCTAAGGAGGCAGCAGAGGCAGCCAGGCATGGGATGTTGGAGCCTGGGTGGAGTAAGAAGGGCAACACACAGGAGGACTGGCCTGTGAGGCACGCCAGAGCCTAAGCTGGGGATGAGCTTCTGCAGAGGAGGGTCACCCAACGAGTTTCCAAGTCAGAGTGGGTTGAGTAGAGCACCATGCAGAGCTTGGTCCAACACAGTGTGCTGGGGTCTGAGTGGGCTGAGGAGGGCATTTGTGGGGGTCAGAGGGGGCTGTCATACATACTGATGATTTACAAGATACGAGTGTGTTGATATGTATGCGTATTCCCGAGCTCTGTCCACTGAAGGGCTTGGAAGCAGATAAAACCCAGTAGCAATGAGCATACCTATTGCCCAAGTCTGGGCCCCTAAACAGCATTTTCCACTAAAAAAAAGAGAAATAACCAATTCCAGGGTGGAGGCAGAGAGTGTCACAGGAGTCCAGGACATGTAACCAAAAATAAAACAGTGCTCATTATTCCCACTAATAAGGTAAATATATTGTTTAACATTTGAATATTTCAAATATGTGTATAGGGTACAGAACATTTGTCCTAAAATAACCAGTTAATTTGCATTATAAACCTACTGCGAGTATAAAAATCATTAATTTTTAACTATAAATTCCTAAAGAAACAGACCGCTTTTTGATTAATGAATTTTGAAAGCTCGGAATGAACATTTTCTAGAGTTAGCATACCCCGGAGTCAATTTCTCTCTCTGCTGCTTGATCTTTTCTATTTCCTCAACTATAATCTGTTTCTTTAACTAGGTCATACCTACTCATTAATCATTATAAAAGCTTTATTATCTTTTAAATACTCATTACCATCATCATTTTAGTCTAGCATGTAGAGTGATGTGAATGGAGTTTGTCACATTCAGTCTTTATATAAGCATGGAATGCACTGCTGAGCTCAGGAAACTACTAAAAGCATGATCAATTTTAAAATAATTCTTTTTTAATTTTAAATGAAGCAAAAAGCCTAGATTCAAGGAGTAAATTTTATATCGGGTTTGAGAAATTCGATTCTACAGAAACAAGAGTGTTATAATAGCATGTCCCTATGGTCCTTCACTTTTGATGCTATTGAAATAATTGTTGGAAGTCACTCAGCTGTGCCTCTCTTCCTCAAAAGTAGGAATGGTGCTACCTGCCTAGATTTTCTTCTTAGGGAGATTAAAGAGAAAAAAAAAATCAAAATTTTAAGGAAAATAGTTGCTATTGAGAGTTTTTGTTACTTTCATTTTAGCAGTTATTGCCTCCGAAATAACAAATCACAAAATAACTGAGTATAATTTTGAATATATGGAATTTACCTGAAAAATAGGAGTATCTGTCCTAAACACTTTGTAAAAGTGAAATATACCAATAGGGAGAACTATTCACAGTTTTCTCATGAAAAAGTGCTTGTGTGCTAGATACATTTAAAGTAGGCATATTTGAAGTTTTCTTCAATTCATCTGATATTTTTTTATTAAAAAATAAGCTTGAATTTTTTAAACAACCAGTGATTGAATGATTGATTGATTGATTTTTTATTTTTATTTTTTATGCGAGACAACCCTTGGTATACCTCACAGATTGCAAAAACCTTGTCAACTTACAATCTCTTATTTTTTATTTTTTTACATCTACAGCACCCAGTCTTCCTAGGTGGTCTCCCATCCAAGTACTAACCAGACCTGACCCTGGTTAGCTTCCAAGATCAAACGAGATCGGGCTTGTTCAGGGTGGTATGGCCATAGACTTAACCAGTGATTTAAATTTGAATTTTCTGAAACTAAAAGGGTAGTTTGAAGAATTCCCTCATATGTATATTTGCAAGAAGTCAGTATATTTGTCAACTGCTATAAAGGTCATCTTTGTTAAAGACAGCAAAGCTCCCCTGGTGAAGCATCAAATGAAAGAACGGTTTGCCTGAATCTTTTTTCCAATCTGTGTACAGGTTATGTGGATGGTAGAGAGTCTCTGAACAGTTTTGTTTTATACCCTTTCCTGTTAAACTTGACAGAAAACACTAGAACTTATCATCATTAAAGATTATGAAATAAAAAATAATGCTCAGTTTCAAAAATTCAAGTTCACAGTCAACAGTCCCTCTCACTGAAAATAGTTGTTTTATCACTCTGGCTTCTGGGAGAAATGCTTGGCATGCCCTGAACAGGAACAAAAACATGAGACAGCAGAAAGTCAGCACAGTGCAGTCTAAAAGGTTAGTCAGCATCCTTTATGTAACACATAATGGAGTAGCTGGAAAACTGCCTTTAAAAGCAAAAGTTTTGGGCCAAAATTGAAGACTGGCCAATGCATTTGAAAAGTAAAGTAGCATGAAGCAAAACCAGGAGATGTTCAAGGCAAGTTTCTTATGTAAAGCTCCACAAGGCAGTACATAATGAAATGTATTTTAAACAAATTATGCTAAATAAATATTTGCATTGTATTTCTCAGTAAAGGTAGCGGTGGAGAGGTTAGCAGAGGGAGAGGAAGTTACCACTTGACTAAAAGCAGCTCTAAAACTATTGCTAATCTGTGTGATCAAAAGAGAAGTGTAGAGAGCAACAAATAAAGACCCTGACCTCATGTCTGGTTGAGTTTTTCTGCCTCCTGTGAATTTTAGAAGATCCCTCTTGGATATCGCCTACAAAATTTTCACATCTGCTAAATGTGAAATTTAAAATTATTATCTATCAAGAGCAGAAAGAGAAAAATTCTAATCATGCAAAAAAAAGAAGAGAATTTTGGATTGAAATTTTTAGATACTTTGTAGCATGGAAATGAAGCCATTTTTAAAGTACTCTGAACAAAAGTTTTTATTAAGACAAGTGTTTGATTAAGAGAGGTTAGTTAACGGTATAGAGACTTCACAGCCAATGAAGAGCTAAGGTCAAGATAGGCTTCTACGTGGTGAAGAGTCAGGGCCAGCCCCTCCTAATGAAATCCCTTTACACCAGGACCTAGCAGACAGAGTGGGTAGACTTTGCACCAAGGAGAATTAGTTGTCTTCTGGAAGGACGACTGATTAGCAAATCAAATATTGTTCGTTCCTTGGTCAGAAAAAAAAGTGCATCTCGACAAAGGAAATGCCAGTTGAAATATTTTATTCTGCAAATTCTGCAACCTCTTGAAAGGGGAAAATCTTAAATCATAAAGTAACCCCAATTAATTAATAGTTGTCTACATAGAGCCCATCAATTTTATTTGCTTTATAATCATAAAGCTAAGACTAATTCTTTCCACCTCAATAAATCTTTAAACTTTTGCCAACTGCATCTCGATATATACTATATTCACTAAGTAAATATCTTATGAAAAGTGCCTCTTAATTCTTATAGTAAGGTCAGGGATAACACTCTTCAAAGAAATTAATGCAAAGGGCAAGAGCAAAATATATATTTTTTCAACTAAGTAACAGCTATGAAAATACTTTCCCTTCTTCCCCTACCCCTGTTGAAAAGCAGTAACCTTTGTTTAACTGAAGGATATAATATTAGAGAATAATGTTAAAATATTGGCATATTATATCATTGTATTCACTATTTAAGAAGGACCAAATATTTCTTTAAAGATCTTTGAGAAAACGTGTTTATGTGGGTGTACTAAAGATTTAATGGTTGAACCCTGTGTTACGAGCCTGCATCATACCCCCAATGATCCCTGACTCCTGGTGGCCATACATCCATGTAGTCTCCTCTCACATTAAGTAGGCTGACCTGTGTAATCTACAGGCTATTTTGGGAACACCACTGTATAACTTCCAAAGGTATATCATAAAAGACATTGTGGTTTTCACCTTGTTCTCTCTTAGTTGCCTTGCTCTGGAGAAAGTCAGCTGACATGTTGTGACAACACTCAAAGAAATTATAGAGAGGTCCTCACGACAGGGAACTGACGCCTCCTACCAACATCTATGTGAGTGAGCCATCTTGGAAGTGGTTGTTGTGTCAGTCAAATCTTCAGATGACTGCAGCCCCAATCAACATCTTGATTGCAATTTTATGAGATGTGGAGGAAAGCTATTTCTGGACTCCTGACCCACAGAAGCTGCTGAAATCATACCTGTTTATTGTTGTAAATCACTAAGTTTGAGATCATCATCGATTACTTCAGTAATAGATTACAAATTCTTTTTTTCCCAAGAAACTCATAGCAAAACAAGTGAACACTTCTATTAAAAGCTATTTACAAAGCTGATAAATCCTGTTTTTATTAATACTTAATAGGGCGTTATCTCAAGTTCCTTGTTTCTCTAAGTGTTGTACCAGACCAGCAGTGTGGGCATCACCTAAGAGCTTGTTAGAAATATAGAATTTCAAATTCTACCCCAGACCTACTGGGGTAGAATTTGCATTTTATGAGATTCTCCAACTACACATAAGTGCATCAAAGTTTAAGAATCACTGATCTACTTGACTCCTAATGTTACAGCCTTGGTTGGACACCCTACCTATACGTTAAGGAGCACTTTCCTAAATACTATTGGAGAAACCCATCCCCAGAAATTGTGATTTAATTGGTCTGGGTTGAGGTCTATCATGGTGGTGGACCTAATTACACTTCAGAATTTTCCCCCTTGGAAAACTACATTGAAGTCTCAGATCAGCTCTGACTTCCCAGCATGCTCCAATCCTGGTTTTAGAAGCCAGGTATGCCCAGGTATACCTGAGACTACCCCGAGGGAAAGGTGCACTGAGCAGGAATCCTCTGGGGCATTGCCCCAGTTTCACAGCTGCTGAAATACTACTGCGTACGTTCCCTCCTTCTCTGATGCTCTTCTAGGACTCGGTTCATTGAAAGAAACGCATCATGCTTTCCTGCTCCATAGGTCAGTTTGGATTTGCTGTCTAGGGCCACTCAGAGAAGCAGGTGCTGAATAGCCTAAGGTTTCAGGGTAGCTTACCCACTATCGGATTGGGACCAATTTTTATTTATTTATTTTTTAGTTTCATTGTTCCTCGATGGCAAAAATGGAATTAACTAATGGTTCTCACAAGCCTTTGGAAAATACACTTTTGCTATTGACCAGACACTACTAAATTAAGAATTCCAGTATGATGGGCGCTTAAGAAAGTTCAACTTATTACTTAATAAGTGGCTCAAGGAGACAACATTAGAGACCACTTGAATATAGGTGGTGAGGGAAGAGGGTGCAAGAACTGTCCATTTCCTTTACTAATGCACCCCCAGTGACAGAAATCATACCTTGGCACAAGGCACGCTCGGAATAAGTACTTGTGGGTTGAATAGTCTCTCAAAACCCAGTAACTTCTGACCATTCACTCAAAGTTACTGAACGTGTCTGCAATGCAAACTGTGGAGGCTGTTTTACCAAAGGATTTCTAAATAAAGCTCCAAATCTGCTCTTAGAAATTAAAATTTGTGCCTAAATTCAATGCCATGTTTCAAATTTCTGTCCTAGTTTGGTCTCGATTCCTCATTTGGAGGCTTGCTAAAGGATGTGATCCCTGCCCTTGAATCTCCTTCCTTTGTGGGGTTTTTTTTTTTTTTTTTTTTTGGCTTGCCGCGGCTGCGCTGCCTAGCGCGCCGCACGGGTGTGTAGCTGTCAGCGGCCGGGGCTGCCTAGGACCCAGGGGGAGCCGCTGCTCTCGCGCTGCAGCGTCTCCGCGCCTCGGTGCCGACCCGCCCGGCCCGCTCGCCGTCGCCCAGCTCCCTCTCACCCTCCCTCCGGGGTTTTGGTAACCTCTGCGGGGCAGGGAGCCCCCTCCAGCCCTGACAGCCGGCCCGGCGCGGATGCTCGCGGGTGGGCTGGCAGGGCCGGCCGCTAGGGAGCCGGGCTGCATCATTTCCCGCTAGGGCCGGGCTCTGCAGGAGGAAAGGGCTCCGCTCGGCCCTCCCCAACCGGCCCCTCCCGCAGCGCCCGGGGGCGAGGGCGGCGGCGCGGCGGGGCCCGGGCCGCGCTGGGCTGGGCTGGGCGGGGCGCAGCGCCCCCACGGCCCGCGACGCGGCTCCCACGCGCCCAGCCCCGCCCCTCCCCCTCCCCGGCCGTCCGTGCCCCGCAGCGCCCCGGGGAGCCGCCGGCGAACGCGAGCCGCGCGGGCCGCCGAGCTTTGTGTGCGCCGCGGGCCCGGGGCGAGCCTGGGGCGGCGCCGCGCGGAGGCTCCGGCCGGCGCTCAGGCGGGAGTTGTAAGGCGTGGCGGGGCGGAGGAGGCGCTTGGGGGGGCGTGGGACTCGCCGGCAGGCGGGAGGGGCCGAGCCAGCCGCGCCGGACAATGAGCCGGGCAGCTCGACGCTGCGGCCACTTTTAGGCCGGGCGCCGGCGGGCGGGAGCATCCGCGGCTCAGCGGCCCCACCTGCGAGCAGGGGGCGGGATGCCAGAGCCAGGTGTCCTGGCGCGTTGAAAAGGCCCTTCACAGCCCGGCGTCCCTGAGCTGCCTCTCGCGCTGACCCTGGCTGCCTGCACGCTTTGGCTGGGACGGTTTTCTTGCGGACAGCGCTCGGAGCGGCCGCGATGGCCAGCACCAGGAGCATTGAACTGGAGCACTTCGAGGAACGGGACAAAAGGCCGCGGCCGGGGTCGCGGAGAGGAGCGCCCAGCTCCTCTGGGGGTAGCAGCAGCTCTGGCCCCAAGGGGAACGGGCTCATCCCCAGCCCGGCGCACAGTGCCCACTGCAGCTTCTACCGCACGCGGACGCTGCAGGCCCTGAGCTCGGAGAAGAAGGCCAAGAAGGCGCGCTTCTACCGGAATGGGGACCGCTACTTCAAGGGCCTGGTCTTTGCCATCTCCAGCGACCGCTTCCGGTCCTTCGATGCGCTGCTTATGGAGCTCACCCGCTCCCTGTCGGACAACGTGAACCTGCCTCAGGGCGTCCGCACCATCTACACCATTGACGGCAGCAGGAAAGTCACCAGCCTGGACGACCTCCTCGAAGGTAGGAGGGGAGAGCCCGGCGCGGCAGGTGCGGCCCAGCAGGTGCAGTGGCCGCGGGCCCACGTGCGCCCGCCTGACCTGCGCTGGGGAGGGGGAGAGCTTGCGGGGTTTCTTCTAGGCGACCACAGGGAATTGTATGGTTCTCTCTGCTTTTCTCTAGGCTCTATGTGTGGAACGCACTTCCACCTATATTCTCACTGCCCTTCCCTAGAGATTTGCCGGGAAAAAAAAAAAAAAAAGAAAAAAAGAAAAAGAATGAAAGGAAAAGAAAAATCGTAACAGGCTTTGGTGTCATGTCTTAAAATTGGCGAAATCCCCACCCCCACCCCGTTTTTTGTTTTTGAAATACAGACTATTTGCAAAATTGGTGAGGATTCTGGTAACCCTTTAGCTAATAAGTGGTCTGTTCAGCCTTGTAAAGGACCTCAGTGCAGGCACCTGTGTTTTATTCAGAAGCTGTGGTGAAACACTCTGGTTTGGCTTCTCTGCTTTGGCTTGCAGCAGAAGTTACATGCGGTCAGGAGGGGTGATCCTAGGGAATGGTTCTCAATCTTGGCTGCATCTTGGGTCACTGGGGACTTAAAAAAAAAAAAAATCCACCCCCATGTTAGGATGTAGTTGGTTTGGTGTGTGATTTGTGCATCCAGAGTTTTTAAAGCTCCCCAGGTGATTCGAATGTGCAGCCAAGATTGAAAACCACTGTGCTAAAGAGATTTCCACATTTGGTTGGTAATGAGGAGAATCAAGGTCAATCCCTTGCCTCTTCTCCCAGTGAAATTAGCTGGTTAGGATGAGAGCTGGAGGTCACTGGAATCAGCAGTTGGTACCTATAATAAATCAGTAATCCTAGACCGTCAGCCATACTTCACTCAAAGGGACTGATTGGCTGTGGGTTGTGTCATCCTCGAATTCCTGCAATATTTACTTGTTCCATTTAGGGAAAAAAACATTATTAAGTATAAGCATACCTAGGAGATGTTGCGGGTTTGGTTCCAGAACACTGCAATAAAGCAAGTATCGCAATAAAGCAAGTTGTAATCTTTTTTGCTGGTGGAGGGTCTTGCCTTTGATTTGTAAAAAATGCAACATCTGCTAAGTGTAAGAAAGCGAAGCGCCAGCACAAGAGGTATACCTGTGGTTAAGAACCTATTTCCAGATCTAAGCTGCACCTGTAAAGATCAGACCAAACGCAACTGTTTGCCAACCGTATTTACATACAATTTGCTCTCATGCATCTTGTGCATCTACATGGCACATTCCATGTAGTCAGAGCAATATTGGTTTGGCAGGGAAAGGAAACTGAACTTTGAGCCAACTGTTTTTCTTACCTTATATCATCACATTCTTCCATTCTGAAAGCATTATGCCCACTTTACATATGAGGAAACTTAGGCAACATGCCTTGTTCTGCAGCACCCACAGTACATGGTCTTATATCTATAGTTCACTTTTAATAAATCGATGTAGCCACACTGAGAAGTCCTGGAAGTGGTTGAGTTTCTCTATGTAGTTACCATTACCAGTTTTCCCGCCCCTGGCTAGATGGCGACCCAACCAACATTAAGTTGTCTCTTCAATCTATGTGTCTGTTAGCAACTTCACACATTCTCTTGGTCAGTTGTGTGTTTTGCTTTTAAAGGCTTCCTGAAAAAGTGATGACAACCAGAGTATAGTAGTAAAATAAAGATACACTGTTTAAAGGATTTTATCACTTTATGGTGTAACTTAAAAGCAACATTTGCTATGTATTTCAAAATTGAATAACACATTTTCTGACTGACCTAATACTGGATTAGCAACCCTATGGAAGGATCAAGATAATGCCTGTTGATTAAGCACTCATTACTCACACGCTCTTGGGATACTGTGGCTGGTGTGGTCCGGGAAGGGACAGCAATTTTAATAGCTTTCTCTTAAGTAATTCTAACAGTGTATTTGCTACATGAAATTAATATAATCAAAAGATTCATATAATGAGGGAGATGGTCAAGATCACCATTATGCACGTTAATGAGGACACTTATTGTCCACTGAATTTGTCATTGCTCAGGCAGTACATGGTTCACTGAGTCAGACTACCTTCAAATATAAATAGAAGGTTGCCATATTTTCTTCTAATCATTCATTCACTGATTTTTGGAGGGTGGGGAACCATAAGAATATGTAGGGTTCAAATTACACCATCATATGATAAATAATGCTATAATACAAACACTTGCACAACAGAAACATTTTCCTAGTCTAGCCAATTGCCCACTTGTTTCAAGCGGTATTCAGTTACTGCAAAAGAAGAAAATTTGTTCACTTCTTTTGTCATAGTGGCATTCTCTCTGACAAGGGATCTTTGTTTAAGTCTTGAATTTTCCAGAAAATGAGTGGAATATCCTATTTCAAGAGAGTTTTTAAGAAAGAACCATTAATGCTTAATATCAATCATTTGATAGTTTAAATAGTTTCAACATTTAATTAAAATTGTGTTCAAATGTTCAGATTTATCATGCAGAGACACCAGCCGTGAAGTTTTTATTTGCATCAGTAAAAATAGGGGTATAGAAGTATTGTCCATGTTGTCAAAATGAACTGTTTCATCTTAGTTCATCTTCTTAAATCAAGATTCTCTTGTATTTTTTACACCATTATGTTTGACTTCTCCTCCACCTCTTCCATCTCATGAAATTTGTAGTTGAGGAGATATTGTATTTCCGAAAATGTTTTTTAGCGAAGAATGGAAAGTGATGACTTGAGACCACAGGGCTCGGATACTCATTCAGAAGTCCAATCTCACTGAACTTGGGTGACGAAAGAAATTCGTATGGCCTAGATTTTTTTCTGCCCTTGACCTTGAGAATTTGGCAACTAACAACAGGGTTCAGGTGTTGGCTGGCACTCCTCCTGTGCTTCACTAAATCAGCAGGCATCTTCAGGATATTGGTTTACCTCACCTTGCTGAACTGGTCCCATGTATCCCTGTAACCCTGTTTATCCTTTAAAACTGAATGGGGACCTTCTTGCAGAAGAGGACTACTACTCATAACTGTCCATACTGGGTCGAGCTGTCTGAAGCCATGAGCAGGCCAAATCTGTAGCATCTGTGGTGGATAACCGAGGATCTCCAGATGACTCATTCTTTTAAATTCTCACATTTCTGAGTAAGTCAGAACTCCTTGTTTTAGTTTTATTCCATGAGTGTTCTCCCCTTTTAAACATTTTGTGTGTATTTGTAAAGTTTTGCTGTCCTAGAGAGAAGTACCCAAGGATAGTTGAAACTAACATGTCAGGATTCTGGATTCTGTTGACAGAAAAAATCACCGCAGTTCTCTGGGCCTCAGTGTCCTTTTCTGTTGAGTGAAAAGTGGGCAAGTTAAATCCCCTCTAGTCTAAGAGTTTGTGGTCTCCCTTTTCCTAAGAGGCTATTTTCTGAGTGTATGGTGGCCCGGGCTGCCTTTTCCTACCCAGGATTTGTCTTCCAGAAAATTGACAAAACTGCAGATGTCATACCAAGTAGGGAGTGGGTGTATGGCTCAGATGAAGTGTTCGTTAGGAGCCAAGATAATTAATAGCTACCAGTCTCTGCCTCTCTCATTCCAAAGTGAAATGTCATTTTGTTATTTCTGCCTATTATTCTTTAATCTACAATAAATAGCTGATTGAATTTTGGGGGTATGCGAGAGCATTTTTATAATTTTAATAAATGATACTTCCATGCTTCCATTAAGTTAACTTGAAGATAAGCTTGAATTAAATTGAAGAAAAATAAGGTTTCAAAGAAATCAACACCTCAAGTTTCTGAAGTTTTCTTACTAAGCCAGGTTTATTGAATCCGTTTGGTTAGGTCAATGTCTTTGAAGGTGTAAAACCAAAATACATTTACTGAGAGAGTTTTTAGTTAAGTAAAAACAAATTTCCATAAAAATTTATAATATTTTTTCATTTTGAAAAAGATATTTTACAGTAATAATAGAAACTGAGCTCTTGGAACCTGTTATGGGCTTACGTTTCTTTCCTCACAGTGATTTTTAAGATATTTTCACATAGAAGTCAAAAGCAGCACATATTAAAGGAATATGTGATGAATGGACATGAAAGTTTAACATTGACTAAGGCTGGCAAAGCCTTCTCTATGTGGCAGACTTCTAGATTCTTCAAGACCTTCGAATATCATCTCTCTCTGAGGTCTATTCCTAGACCTCAGGAATAATGGTCTCAAGCACATTTGTTTTTCAGCTGCTAGGGATACAGTGTCTTCCCTCAAGATGCTGACATTCTAGAGGGAGAGAGATAGTGAACACTTAAACACACACGTCCCAACTAAAGTGCTGCATTGACCAGGATGATGGAAAAATCTTCCCAGAGGAACAGATGTTGGAGCTAAGGCCTGAGGTCAAGCTTATAACTCTTCCCTCTACTAATAACATTTTTTTTTACCTCTATTATAAATCGCTTTGTAATTAGTGGTATATTGAATCTGTCTTTTGCACTAGACTAAAAGCATTGTGAGATCACACAATAAATTCATTGAATACATAAACCAGGAAATGACTTTACTTCTAAGTAAATAATAAGGCCCACTTATAAATAAGTAATAAATTTTACTGCTAAATAAATAGCCTAGAAAATGATTTTATTTCCCCTGGCTGTCAAGGGAAGTTTTATGTGAATAAAGTTTAAATAGGGTTGTTCCTATATTATTTGTGAAAATATTTTGAAAAATTGGCTTATATTTCAGGTAAACCAGAGGTGCTGTGCTCCGTATTCGTTGTGGGGAAAATGACTCTTTCATAATATCTGGTTCTATAAATTTGATTCTTTATCTCATTTCCTTAAAAAAGGGAAGTTCAGATGTGTGATGATACAACTGCAAATAAACTTTCCAGAGGTAATGGGAAGAGAAATTTTAATTTGGAGAATTCTACGGGGTTGGGGACAGAAAAGGAATATTTAAGAGAGCATTTATAAGATTAGAGTATGCCAAAAGGATACTCTGGTAGTTATAAGAAAAGATAGATATTTTGTGAGGTTGTAGGCAGTGGAAATGGATATTTTATGGTCCTGTGATGTGAAATGAAGGCATCTAGATTCCCCTGGGCAGTGCCTGTCAAACGTCTTTCTTCATGGCTGGCAGAGCCAGGGAAGATGCTGCGGGTTTGTATCTCTTCTGGGTGTCTTTATCCTCATCCCGCCTGCTCATGCGCCCACCACCTCTGTTTTTATCTCTTCTGCTCAAATAGCTACCCAAAGGATTAGAGATTCTTTTCTTCTCAGCATTACTATCATTTATCAGATGTTTTATATGCAGCCATCATGTGAAGTACTTTAGTGTTTTATTGCGCTTAACTCTTATTCTATCTTGTGAAATGTGGCTGCATTGTCCTCATTTTACAGATGGGGAAGCCAAGGATCAGAGAGGATAAAGAAATTGTCCCCTTGCACCAGGTGGGACTGGAAGTTGAGGCCTTTCTTCCTGGCTTTGAACTTCTGTATTCTTACTATGTTCTACCACCTGCGAGGAAATAGTGTCCATTTCGACCCCAGAAGTTTTCATAGGTCATAATCTATTGGTAATCCAAAGCGCTCCATCACTGTGCAGCCAAACCCATTAATCATTTATATTTGGGAGATGAACGTTGCAGTAGTCCATCAGTTGCTGTTGATGTAAAGACACGTTTAGGATGTTTCCAGTATGATTCCTGAAATAAAATACATCATTCTATGCACCTGCAAAGTAATGTTCTGCATTCAGGTTCTGTAGAGTTGCCTTGCTCGACCTCAGCTCTCTTATCTGGAAAATGAAAGACAAGTTAGGTAGTTGCTAAGGGCCTTTTCTCCTTTAAAGTTCAATAATCTTGATAAATACTTCTGGGAGTGGGAAAGAAATGATCCTAGCTCTGCCTGGCTCCATGTTCCTCTTCAAAAATTGACCAGGTTTTATGGTCCGATGTGGTTATCCAGGTTTAGATGGAGTTCTTAGAACCCTCAGTAATCCATAGGAGAATAGTCTCAAGAAAGGGACAATTACAAGACTGGCACCACAGTCTTGTTCATTTCTTTATCCCATGCAACAAATACTTCTGGTGCATAATGTCTGGTGATTCATTTTATTTTTGTGCTATATATAAGAAGTAGAACTAGGTGGCTATAGGTGTTTTTAAAAATCTTAGTTAAGACAGCCAACTGGATAATTGGCCAGATTTGCAGAGGTAGAATACGTTCATGCAAAATTGAAATATCCTTTGCTCCTTCATACATCAGTTTTTAAATAAGTTTTCAATAAAAAAAGGTGCAATATGTTGATGTTTTAACAATTTGTCAATATCACTAGTGTTCAAAATGCCTGACTTGATTTTTCTCCTTAGACAACTATCAGAACCACATTGTTCCACCTTTATTTCGTGTGTGTGTGTGTGTGTGTGTGTGTGTGTGTGTGTGTGTGTGTGTTTAAATTCCAGGGATATTCTAACTCCCCTAATATTTTTGGTGTCTGTTTTGGAGTTCTCTGACATAGGTAGGACTTAGTTTTGTTCACCTTCTGCATTTATTTTTAAGCATTGTTAGGAAATGTATTTACATACAGTTTTATTACAATCTGACACCTTTTAATTTTGAGTTGGAAATATTTTAAGGCTAGAATTTTCATTCCATAAGACATGCTATAATTTTTTTTTTCTAATCCAGGGTTTTAATCCTGTTTTCAATGTCTTCTGCAGCCTAAAGCAGTAGGCTAGTCATATTGTAACTTTTTAGAAGTTACTACTACCTTATAGACTGAAGGATGGGAAAATATCGGTTTGTAAAATCAGTACTTTTCATTATACTACAACATTTACTAACATTTTAAACAAAGTGAGTCAAATATTCTATAGTTATGGCCTACCATGCTACCTTTTGGTTAAATATTGATTACATTATAATCACTTACAACCAAAATATATCACAATAGAAGTTTTAAAATATTGTCATTGGTTTATCTCTTCCTTCACATTGTATGTTTACAAACTTGAGATTTTGTTAATTTTTAAATAATAACTATGTAATTATTCTTAAAAGCAGTGATTGATGCTCCTTTCCCCAGTACCCTTTCTTGACCATCATCTAGGTCTTCTTACTTAACAGTATTTTGCCTCATCTGTTAAAGCAGTGGTCCCCAACTTTTTGGCACCAGGGGCCAGTGCTCCAATGAGAATCTAATGCCTGATGATCTGACGTGGAGCTGAGGCAGTGAGGCTGGTGCTGGGGAGTGGCTGCTGGTAGCCCAGTTCCTAATAGGCCATGGACTGGTACCAGTCTGCGACTTGTAACAAAAAAAGTTACAGAAACTTACTACTGGCTGTACTCATGTTCATTAAGCCTCTGTGCCAGAAAGAACTTGAGAAATAGCCCAATGTAAACTCATCTCTTACTAGTTTTTGTTTTTGTTTTTGTTTTTTGTTTTTGTTTTTTTTTTTTTTAGTGGACAGTTGCAGAGCCATCTTTTTTTTTTTTGTTAAAGCAAAAAATTTCATACTTCATACCCCACTCAGGCATGAAGGCCACCTGAACCTCGTAATGTATGTAAAACACTGAGCAGAGTCCTAACATGCAGTGGCTCTTTGATAAATAGTAGCAGTCCTCAGCATCTTAAACTAAAATCTGTGCCCTTGTAACTGCCCCTGTCCCCACAATTCTAGAGCCACTACTTGGAACTACATAAGTAAGGCTCATCCTACATGGTAGCCCTTCAGATGTTTTGAGACAGTGGTCATAGTTTCCTTTTTCTCCCTAAATAGCACCTTGTTTTTGGACAAACATCTGATTTTGAATCCTTCATCACTTTGCACTGAATCTTTTCAAGTATCTTCATGACCAATCACTTAGTTAAAACTGGGGCCAGTTGCCCTCTTAGAGTGAGATTTAAGGGAGAAGGGTGTTAGCAAAGGTCTCTAGAAGTTTGAGAAATTCTCTTTATCTCTGTGTAGCTGATGATCTGAAAGACTGACCCTATTTCATCATGCCCCAGTTCATTTACAAATGTTATTAGATGGGCACATTTTGGTTTGAAACTCACGGTGTGTGTGTGTGTGTGTGTGTGTGTGTGTGTGTGTGTGTGTGTGTGTGTGTGTGTCTTTAAGATCAGAGTGTTTCTCAAACTTTAGAAATATATGGAATGAAAACAATGTAAAAACCTAACAGCCAGAATGCAGGAGCACAATATTGCCTCAATTACTGTAATTACATTGTTACTTAAATATAAGGTAGGTGTACTTATGTAGGTCTTACCGATATAACCCAAACAAATTGATAATGTAAATACCAGTAAAACTATATAAAGAATAAAAATGCAAAATACCAACATAAAGCTATAGGTACTATTTGCTCAAATTAAATTGTTGTTTCCTATGTGACCACAGTGCTGAATGCTGAGTTCGGCAGGCTGTATTTCAGAATGCCAGGTAATGAGTCAGTTTTGCACTGCTGATGAGTCTTCATTCCTGCAGAGTAAATTATGTCCTCTGGCCTTAACTTGGTGTGCAGATGTCTTTTACATGTGCCAGGTCCACTTTTTCCTTTACTACCAACAAAGTTAAACCACTTGATGCCAAAAGCATTGAGGCTGTGGACACAGAATGGGCCGGCTATACCTGATTTAGAAGCAGTCATTCAGATAGTTCAGAATAGGATGATATAAGCATTTTAATTCTTATCAAAATATGCACATAATTAAAATGGCCATAGTGAACTCTTGTAGATTGTGGGATGTTGGCTCAGTTGTGAGGGGCAAAAAGACAGATAATGGATCTGGTCTGTAGGTTCTGGCCTATCAGGAGATTAGATATAATTACTTTTTTGAGTGGGTAAGTGTTAAAGCTTTTTGATTAGTAAGTAGGATTATTTTTTTTTCTCTTACATAATTTCTTTGGTCTTAAACTCCTCCCAAATTTCAGTGCTAAAACATGGATTCGTGGGCATCCTTCTTCATAGATACTCAGATGTTCAAAGTAGCTGTCGTAGCCCTTTCTTAGTGGATGGTATAGTCTGTAGAGCTGGATGTTACACTAGGAAATGACTTGCCACTTCCTTGTCACTTGTGTTTAAATGCATTGAAAGAGCATCTAAACACAAGTCTTAACAGGGAAAGATCTCATGTTGTGCCCTGAGCCGTACCCTGCAGGAAAGGAAAGGCCATTATATTTATTTCGTTGACGGTGACAGCATAGGACTAGGGCACAGCAGGTGAGTGCGGAGTGGGCACAGTGTCCACGCCAGAGCAGTGTGCTTTGTGTTTACTGAGTCCCAGAAGTTTAAATTCTGGGCACTGTACACTTTGGGTAGAAAGCCCAGTTAAACCAGTTTGCCACGACAGAATAAATCAGTCTTTTTCCTCACACTGTCTGTTTCTTAACCAGCTAGGCTTGGCAACTTGTCTCCGATGGCCTTTCGATGGAGCTCTGCATGGTGTAAGCCACCTGGTAGGACAACCTCACAAATGCTGTGCTCGGTGAAGGACATCAAACCATCTTGTAGGAGCAACGTATCCAACTTGATTTCCCTGGTTACGTTACTGTAGAAGTAAATTTGCTGTTCTTACTTTTGGAAGTTAGGGGAGAATTTAGGTCCCTAAGATTTTTACAGATGTTAGAACTCATGTCAGCCATGCTTTATTTTCCTTCCTCTTTGTCCGTTCTATGCTACCATGTTTAAATTGGGAGGTGGGTTTTTTTTTTCTTCTAACTTTGAAAAGCTCTTATACTATAGACTTGTAAACAAGTTTTCATTTTCATCACAAAATTCAGTACTTCCATTCCAAGAGTTAGGTAGTCTCAATGTCCAAATTTTGTGTAACCGATTCTCTGCCATGAATGGGAAAATAGTTTATAATTTCAAACTATTAGTATTATTAGGCAATTGTATCTATTTTTACAAAGGTGGGTAAGAGACTTCATAGTAACTGATAGAAAAATAGGCTAAAATATACTGTTGTTGAATTTCCAACTGAATAAGTTTGCATGTAGCTATTGTAATTTCTAGCAGTAAGTTGACCTTTCAGATGTGAGGGTTTACTGTGGTTTAGCTATTAAAACATATATATGATTTAAAAACAATATCAAATACAAATATATTAAAATTTATGTGTGTGTGTGTTTGTGTGTATATATGTTAGCTATGTATACACTCGTACATGGGCACATACATTCCATTAATTGAAAGACACATTACATTTATTGAACTAAAAAAGTGCCTTGGACTCTTGACACTTTGATGGCCTGAAGTGAAGAATAACTGTTAGTAGGTACTAGGTAGGTGGCCCTCATATCCTTATTTTTTTATATGCCTTCTGTTGCCTTTTGATGAACTGGCATGACCTGTGACTCAGACCATGCATGATGCCTCTCAGGAGGCTGACCCTCATTCTTTGTAGATAGCTACATTGAGCAAATATTTTACCCAGAAGTAATACAAATCTGAACCAGGAGATGTGTGAGTTTGTTTTAGAAATATACATTTTTGTTAAAATTTAGACATATTTTTAATACTTGTTATGTATCAGGGTACTATTAAGCTAGGTGTGGGTAAAGTGAAGGTACAGTCAGTTTTTTTCAAGAAGCTTCCAGTCTAGGCAGTGGTTTGTAATGAGAGATTGTTTTTGGAGTGACTTGTGAAATTTTTAAAAACCTACCCACATATTCTGGTATCACCTTCCAGCGATTCTGGTTCTGTTGAACTGTGGTGAGGAGTGGGTATCTGTACTTACACAACAAAATCACCTGATTTAAAAAAAAAATTTCTCCATTTGTAACCCCTGGAAGAGATAAAGAATAAATGATTATGAGAAATTAACACTTCATAAGCTCAAGGTATAAGAGTACCCAAGAGTGACATAATTTTTTAAAATTTTATTTTAAAATTATGAAGTATACATACAGAAACTTTATAAACACATGCATAGCCTAGTGAGCTATTATGAAGCGAACACCTTTACGATTACTAGCCATGTCAAGAACAGTACTGCCAGCCTCTCAGATGCTCTCAGTGTGTCCCTTTCCAGTTATAAATCTTCCAAGGTAATAGTAGCCTGACTCTTGCTTTTCTTTACATATTTGGCACCAATGAAGACGTCCCTAATCAATATAGTTTAATTTTGTCTACTTTGAACTCGACAGGAATTCCATCATACTGCATGTATTCTTTTGCCATCTTTGCTCACCATCGTTTGTGAAATTCATCTAAGTTCTTGCATACAGGTTACTTGTTCATTTTCATTACCGTATAGTAGTATATGACCACACCCCAGTCTTTGATGGATAAGCGGATTGATTCTCGTCTTTGGCTATTGAGCTTTACTTCTGTGAACACGCATGTATAGCTGTGTTTGTATGTGTTGTGTAGAGAGAGAATGAAGCGAGTGAATATATATTCTCCTCATTCGTATCAGTTTCTCCAGGGTACTTTCCTGGGGTGGATTTCAGGGTCACTTGTATATGTTTTCTTAGTAATAGATAATGCCAACCTGTTTTCTTGCTAAGCAATTGAACCAATTTAAAAACCTTCCAGCATACATGAAAGGTCTGCTTTACTTCCTTGCCAGTGGCAATTAATCTTTAATGGAACAGTAAAAAAGAGGCAGGGCAGGGGGAGGAGGAAGGTTATTTTAGATACATAAGAAGGAATGAGAATAAGAGGTATGATGAGTTTGGAAGGAAATTGCAAATATACTGTTATGACACTAACTTAGAAACCTGCGGGAAAGTAGTGGGAGATGAGGCTCAAAGTGTGGTGTGCTGCGGAGTTTGTCCTGTAGTCTAAAGGCAACGAAGCAGGCAAGAGACATCAGATGTACATTTTAGAAAACTTGCTGTGACATCTATGTGGAGGATGAGGGGGTGAGGCCTGATGCAGGGAGTTTATTCTAATCCAAGGGAGAAATGAGGGGAGGAAGGCTTGAGGAGGACAGAGCCCAGAAGTGCTTGGATCAAAGTCAGTGGTGTTCCCAATTCTGCTGAATGTGGGGAAAGGGAGAAGAGAAGTGGAACCTTGGTTTTTGCTTAGGTGACTGTACAGGTGGTGATTTCATTCAGTAAGTTGTAGAATTCAGGGAGAGGAGAGTTTGAGGTCAGGATGGCAACGATGGGATGTGCAGTTACTTTTAGACATGTAACGTGTGAGATATCCATAGGTTATCTAGTAGAGAGGTTATGTAAGTGCTTTGAACTCAAAAGAAAGGACTAGGTTGGGGGTGTCCTCAATGTTTGAGTCCTCAGGGTATAGCTGGTGGTTGAAGCCGGGGGCTAGGGTGGGGGTGGAGACTCTGAGGGGAATAAGGGATGCCTGGATGGGTGTGAGTCAAGGATCCTGGAAAGCAGACCAGGAAGGAGCAATCAAAAAAGAGGTAAATCAAAAGAAATTAGATCATGGAGCTAAGGAGGAAAGGGTCTGCAGGAAGAGGATCATGACTGGTGACCAATGCCCTCAGAAAACGATTGGAATTAGAAAGATGTGCTTTGTATTTAGCCGCTGAGAAAGAAGTCCCTGGGGATCGAGGCAAATAGCGTTTCAGCCAGCGGGGTGCAGGGAGCAAAAGCCATGCTGCAGTGGCCTAGGAGCACGCACTGGGTGAGGAAGAAGAAAAACGGATGAGTGCTTTTATGTTTCAGTTGTAGTTGGCATTCAATATTAGTTTCCAGGTGTATAGCGTAATGGTCAGACATTTATATAACTTACAAAGTGATCCCCCCAATAAGTCTAGTACCCACCTTGAATAGGAGGCGATTAATTTGGTTAAGGGTAAAAATGAATAGTTAACAAATACCTACATTGTATTACACAGTTGTGGACACTTAGTGTGTTAACCTGCTAAATATGAAGTAATACCAATGTCTTAGAACAATACCACTGAAATTCCCTTTCGTTGAGTCTTAAAGGAAGTTGAAAGACTTTTTGTTCCGTACAATGCTTGGAAATAAATTGTATAATCAGCTTATGATTCTTCCCATCCCCCGTGTACAGAAAGGAAATCCTCTCTGTATGTAGTATTCACGTGGTCATAATTTTCAAAATGATTTCCTCTTAATGTCTCATGGTCAAAGAATTATTAGAGAGTGGCAGGGCACATGTTCACATGTGTGCATGGTAGTGGGAGAGAGAATAAATATGCAAATGAGAATGAATGTATTTCAGTCTGTTCAGCCAAAGACCAGGAACATAGCTATAGTTGAGTAGGTTGGGCTTAGTACTCATATTACGCATCGCAGCAAGGAATAGTGGCCATACTGTGAGACCATGGGGTGTCTCAGCAAGTGAGTGTTATACCTGTCGGAGAATTTGAGCTTGGGTTGGGTAATTTCAGGGAGGACCTTAGGAAGCAGGGACTCGTTCTGTCTTTGGGTGCTGTCAGAAGGTTGGATAATTCTATGGTTGGGTTTCATTAAGTCTTCTAGGGAGGGCAAACTAGATTGAGGAGGAAGCTACAGGTGGTGAAGAAGTAGCTAGCAGTCACCCGTTGAGTATGAGAGGGGGATGTTCGGCGTTGCATAGGTTGCACAGTGACCTTGTTTTTGTGTCACTTTATCATAGTCTCAGAGTGACTTTGACATAGATATTCTGTGAGATATTTCCCACAGGAGAACCCAGGTCTGACTGTGTCAGATCCGCTTGTAATGACGTTGAGTCTAGCCGTGAATGTCAGATCATTTCTTGACTTCAGACTGCTTTATTATTTTATCCATATATCTCACATGTGTATATACAAACACATTTAAATCCTAGTTTCACTCTAACTTTTAATGAGATCATGTCCTTTTCTTGCTTTGGCAATTATGGTATTTACATGTATTGGTTAGAGTTTTAAAATAATTCTCTCCTAATGTTTTATATCAATATAGCAAGACTCATTACCTTAGGATATACTTTTTCAGCTGAATTAGTAGCATAAAATGCACTTCCACTTGGAAAAAGTGTTATATTTCTGGGGAATGAACAGAAAACAGATGGAAAGTGGGTGGTGATGGGGACTGACAGGTGGGGCATTTTCAGAAATAATTAAAGGATAGAGTGGACAGAAATTAATGTCGGGATATAGGATGTAGGGAAGCCAGAAGAGTGAAGGATGACGCCTAGCTTTCTGGGAGGAAAGGAGGAGTGACAAGTTGGCGGGGGAGTAATAATCTTACACAAGAGTCCCTACAATAGTATGAATCGGGTTAGGGGGAGGCTGATTGCTTGTAGTCAATTTGTAGATGCCTGGTATCTAAGAGAATGATATTTATTGTTTGGTTAACAGCAGGAGCTGTAACTGCCCAAAGAACCAAAATCTTAAATTCTTTTGTTGGCATGTACTCTCTCCCTGTCGGCAAACATATACAAGTGACAAAATTGCAATCAGGTATTTGATCTGGGCGAGACTATATAACAAGGCGGCTGTTGTTACAAAGTCTGATATCTGTATTATAGGAGTTTATGTGTCCAATGTACAGAAACACAAGTCTGACATCAAACCGTGTCCTGAAGTTCTGTGCTGAAATGCTAAATGCCAGTGATGCCAAAGTCAGTTTCGTGCCATGTCAGTCAGTACCTAGCAGGTGAGCTGGCACATAGTAGGTATTCAGTGCATATTGTGAAGAGGACTCTAGGCTTAACAGAAAAGTACTCTATGAACTATTGTTTGCATCTCCTGTGGATGCATGGTGAGGCTGGTTCAAAACTTTATACATTACAGAACTGATCTATGAGTTTTTAATAGAAACATTATGAAGGGAGGAAGGGAAAGATGGAAGGAATTAAACTCTACCTGTAACCACACAAACAAATCAAAAGACAGACTTCCTTTGCCTGTTGTCATTCTGACATTCCGAACTTGTGTAAAGAGGCAAAATCGAGACAAATTTAGAAGGCAGTTCTCCTGATTAATATGTTGACTGTGCCAGGACTAGGTTGATACAGAATTCTGACATAGTAAATTTCTCTTGTTTTCTTTTTGCCATTGTCTTTTCTTTCTATTTTGGAAGGCTTTTCCCCAGCTGACTTCTCTCCGCTCTTAAAAAAAAAAAAAAAAAAGTCACCTTTTCTTGCTTTAAGGTCCTTTATTTTCTGCCATTTTAATATTTTGGATCAGAACATAGAATTAAATGTTTATCATAAGTAAAAATAGGAACAGCTTTTCAATGTGAGAGTTGCTTTCTTTATAAAGTTAAAGCACAATCATAATTGTTTACTTTTGCACATTAATACATGCATGTAATGTATATTTCTACTTTATTAAATTTATAACTATTTTTGAAATTATGTGACATTGCCAGATCATTACCCTATGAAAAGTGATTTAAATAAATCTACAGAAATGAAAACATCTCTCAGTGGTGATGGTTGAGCTAGGTTTCAGGTTACTGGTATAGATGCTGAGTTAAAGCCTGTGACTGGCTCCGTAGTTTTTTTGGACAGGGGCCCTATTATACTTTTAAATAAAAGATATTACTCCTCTTTTTAGACCCTTCTTGTATGCTTGATCTATTTCTGAATTCTTTGTGTGCCATTTGGAGTCTTTAAGTTCTTCAATAATCAGTTTCAAGAAATACTGATAATAGTAAAATATAATAGGTTTTCCTCAGGAATTCTCTTTCACTTTTTTTTTTTTAAATTTAAGCAGCCACAGCATTTGAGGCTTGTATCACATAATTACAATATTAAGAATGGGACATACAGAATAGGGGAAAAATAATGGATTCTTTTCAAATTAAAAAAATCCGAGAGAAAATCTTAAGAGTATAAACCCTCTTGTATGCCAAAAAGTTGAAACTAAAAGAATTATAATTTAAAAACATTAACTATAATTTTTCAATGAAAAATTATGTTTCAACATACGATTTTGAGGCTTAAAATTAACACTGAATTGGTAAATCACTTGACAAATAGTATGTTTTTATGTTTTAATAAAAATTGAGCTAAAGGCTACATGAGTAATGAACATATCATTTTAACTGCTTAATATCCTTTTCCATTTCAGCAGATATAGGAAAGATTACCTATTAAAACTAATTATTTTAAATTCACATTTTTTAATTAAGAAAAAATGCCCGAGGTATGTTTCTTCGAGCTGTCAAAACTCTCCTTTACAGTGCTTTGTTAGTTGAGCAAATGATCCTATAATCGAATATAATTTAGTCAGCTATGTGAGGATGTGATCATTCTTTGATTAAGACTGAAATCTATAATTGAAGGAGGAAACTACTTTGTTATATATGACTATATTATTTTGTGATATAATTCTTTCTGCCAGATGAAAAAATTTTAAAACAATTAAATTAGTTAATAGACTTTTGAAACTAGGAAGTACTTTAGAATTCGCTTCAACACATTCACTTTATAGATAATGATATTGAGGACCAAATTGTAGCAGAATTATCCAGTGTAAAGTAGTGATAAATAAAACCCAGATCTCTCTTCTTTCTTTATCCAGTGCATTTCATTCTATGATGCATGTTACCGTCTCAAAACCAATCTAGATGCTCTTGAAAATGAAGGGAGGGTGGGGAGTGCCAGTGGTAAAGGATGTTAATCACCTTCAGTGAACCTGCTGAGTTTAGTCTACTTAATGGGTCTTCAGTGTTTGTTCTCCCACGGTAGGAATAATCATGCTAATTAAGCCGATTTTTGTTTTTTAGGTGAGAGTTATGTGTGTGCATCAAACGAACCGTTTCGTAAAGTCGATTACACCAAAAACATTAATCCAAACTGGTCTGTGAACATCAAGGGTGGAACGACTCGAGCCTTGGCTGCTCCCTCCTCGGTGAAAAGTAAAGTGAAGGAAAGCAAAGATTTCATCAAACCCAAGTTAGTGACTGTGATTCGAAGTGGAGTGAAGCCTAGAAAAGCTGTGCGCATCCTTCTGAATAAGAAGACTGCTCATTCCTTTGAACAGGTCTTAACAGATATCACCGAAGCCATTAAGCTAGACTCGGGAGTGGTCAAGAGGCTCTGCACGCTGGACGGGAAGCAGGTAAGACGTTTCGAGCCCCCAGCTCTCTTTCTTTTAAACTCTCCTTGTACTGTGGTGGTAAAATGTGTGACGATATGATTTTTGTAGTCTATTGGATGTTATTTTACTAGCCGTGTTTGAGAGGTGTAAGTGTGTGCATTAGTTTTTATCATGAAAAATGTAAGTGTATGTATAGAGAAATCTGTCTGTGTTTCTGACAGTCACTAGAAGAGAAATGTAAACATCTGAGGGAAAAGTGTGCATCCAAGAGCCTTCCTACATTAGGTGGTATGTTGTCTATTTAAGAATAAAGATATCTGTTGACTAGTAAAGTCATTATGGGTTTGAGTAAATCACAAGTGTCGAAATGAAAAATATTTAACATTTTTAGAAAAGTTCCTCCCCACTTACATATAATGGAAAATACATTGCAAAGAAAGTACTTTTAGGGGAATGTTCATGTGAATTTCATAGGGAAGGATGGAGGTAATTAATCAGCATTTCTGAAAAGTATACACAAATTACACAGGAAAATGCAAGCCAAGTTATGGTAACGATATACCAGGAAAAGGGGGGGGGGCAGATTGCAAGAATGCATGAATAGCAGTTACACAAATATTGAGTTTTGCCACAATCAGATTATCATTCCTAAAGAGGAAACATGTGGCTTCTGAGGTGTATTTTTTCCTAATTTAAATAAGGTCAAATTGTTTACATTACGTAAACATTATAGTTTCCAACATTCAATTTGTTTCTTCATTCCATTTTGTTTCTTCCCTTGAAAATAATTTAATTTGAAGTGTTTGGCTCATGTGCTGAGAATGAATAATGTGAAACACTGGAACAGTGTCTTCTGGGGAAAAAAGTAGTTTTCTAATTTTGTGAAAATGGATTTAGTTACTAAGTTGTTTTCTGAAACATTATCAAAAAGTTTAAGTTTTAAAATTTCAGTAGATTATATATAGGTTAAATTACTTCTTAAATTAATGATTAGAAGGTTGTCTAACACCACAACAATCTACCGCAACACAGTTCCTAGTATGACTGGAAATAAACACTTTACAAATTGAATTAATAGCACACCACAACACAGAACACCTTAAGATTTATTCTGAAAGTATGTGAAAATAAATTAGACCATAAGACACAAAGATGAGATAAGTCATATAACTAATTCTTTGTGGACACAGTAAAGACAAAAACAGAGAGACAAATATTTAAGATACCTAACAAAAGGAAAAATGAAAATTATGAGTGAGCCAAATTAGAAAACCTAAATGGCATATAAACAGTAAGTGCAAATAAGATTTAAAAAATTGAAACTCAGATTTGTAAATCTCCAAATGAATGTTCTTCTGGGAGAAATTTAAATAAATTGAACATCTAATTGAAATAATCATAGCAATTTTAGTCATTATCCAAAAAATTATTCTCAAAAAGGCTCCAGATTAGAAATAGTTATATGTAAAGATGTTAAGCACAAGCAACCACATATCATCAACATATTAAAGAATAATACACTGCTATCGGTAGGATTTCTGATAGAAATTAAAGCATGGTTTACTATTAAGAAACCTGTTACTACCTGGAATCTAGAAGATAAAGCGTAATAGCACATGTAATCCCAAAAAGATGTCAAAAAAACATTTGACAAAATACAAAATCTGTGTCCAGTTAGAGGTTTAGTAACAAAAACGGAAGGTGAATTCTCTAAGACTAAAAAGAAAAATCCCCATCTGAAACAATAAATGTATGTATTAGTAAACAAATGCCATACTAGAAGTATTACTATGACAGGTCCAAGGTTAGGATGCCTGACAGCACCAGTATTCAACATTCTTCTATACATTGTTCCTGATTTTTATTTATAGTTTAATTGCAATTTTAATAAGAATCTAAATGAATTTTTGGGGGGAGTGGGGGAGAGAGACATCTGACAAAGTGATTTTAAAAGTTAATCTGGAAAAATAAGGCAGAACATTTTTGGAAATAATGATGAATGGGCTCTCATGCAATCAGATATTAAATCACCATCCTCATACCATACCAAAAATAAATTCCAGGTGTTTTAAAAATAGATGTCAAAATGAAACAAAAGAACTAAAAGAAAAGATATGTCAATAGTTATGTTGAGATGGGAAAAGACTTTCTAAGCCTGAAAGTAGTGGGACGATCACACAGGGAAAGGCTGGTCAGACAACATAAAAGTTAGAACTTTCTAGATGCCGTAAGCAAGGGTTATATGCTTTTATATTGAGCTATCGTAGCTTAATAAAAAAAAAAAAATACTGCAATGGCAAGATGGGTAAAAGACCAAACAATTTGAAAAGGTATATTTATAAATACTAAGCATAAAAATTGCTCAATCTAAGTAAGTCTAAACTAAAGCAATGATATATATTTTTAGTATTTCAAATTGACATGATTTTGAAAAAGAAAATGTCCATTCTTTTTTAATATGAAGTGAATTGACATTCTCAAAGAATGATGGAAATGTAAAGTTCACAATCTTTATGGAAAGCACTTTGTTTTGTACAACTATACAAACATTCTTACTATTTGAACTAGTAAGTTAACTTTTAGGACTTTATCTTGACTAGCCTGAGATACAAACATAATTATGCAGAGAAATTTCATCCCAGCAGCAAGAGCAAAAGATTGGAAACAATTTAAAATCCCTAAAGTAGAAAACACTTAAATGATATCACCATAGAATTAATAGTATTAGCCATTGAAAATTATGTTTGGGGAAATTTTTTAAGACAAGGGAAAATATTAAGTGGAAAAAGCAAGAAAAAAACCTCTATAGGATGTTTTCGATTTCGTTTTAAGAAAAAAAGTAGAGGAATGTTTTTTTAAACGAATTCAGAAGGAAGCACAATTATAGTTGCCATCAGAATCCAGTATTTACTCTTCTGATTTCTACTACTTCTTCCTCATGTTTCTTTAGAAGCAAAAACTCAAGCACTGAGAAAGAAAACAAAGACTGATTTCAATCAAATTGTGGAAATGGAAACATTCTGAGTTAATCCTTGAAATTTTGGCACGTGGCTATAAATGTTACAGGTATCACTTTGGTCACTGTTTATAACTTATAGAACTTAAACATCATTTGCCATGTGCAAAACAAGAAATACTTTTAAACTTCCAAATACAATATTTCTTTGGAAAAATTATAGACTTTATTTTTGATAGACAGAACTTTGGATATGGTATTTTCCATATCCAGGTATCTTTAAAAGCTGTAACTTTCTTGGTGCCAATTCAACATCTGTGCTATAGGCAGACTTGCTGTTTAAAACTTCAAGTCTGTTTTTTGATTGATATATGTTATAAATATAAAAAGAACATTAAATCTTGCTTTGAAGTAGCATAAAATATTTGTCTTATGCTTAAGATTAATGTAAACCTTTTAATGGGCAGTGTTCATTTTGACTTTATTTTCTAAATTTTTTTTTATGGGTATGTAAAACTATCTGCTTTCTGAAAATTCTCAAGAAAAAGACACCTTTGATTAGGTAAAGAAAAAGGAATGAGAAAGGAACTAAGATCTGTTAATGAGTTGTCCCTGCACAAAATTTTAGCTCTCTGCCTTAACTTTTATATTCTTTTCTGGTTATTTCCTACTGACATCTGTTGTTTTCATCTTAAATTAATATTATCTTCGACACAAGGATAGAGATTAATTTATAGGCAGTTCATCATGAACAGTCACTGATTCCCCACTGACACCTACGTTAGTATTTTAAGGGGCCCTGGTTATCTTTCATGGGCTTAAAGCTTTTCTGATTGAGGAGGCAATGATGCGGCATGTACTACTAGCATTTATGTTGTTAAAACCCTGTCCCCAGAATCTTCCGTCAAAATGAATGATCACATCTTCCTAGTAGTTATTGACTTCATTTATGAGGTGTGACTTTCTTAGTACAACTAAATCATGTACTTTATATCGAATAAAATCAAATTTTAGGCTTCTATCCATGGTTAACTTTTGGATTTTCTTTAGTGTAGAGCAGTGGTTCTCAACTGGGACATTTTTGCCCCAGAGGACATTTAGCAGTGTCTCGAGTCATTTTTTGATGTCATGACTGGGGACAGGGATTCTACTGATATGTAATAGGTAGAGGCTAGGGATGCTGCTAACCATTCCATAAAAACTAAAGAACAGACACAACATAATTTTTTGAGGTCTAAAGTGTGCATAGCACTGAGATTTAGAAATCCTGGTATAAAGTGAGATGATTCAAAGGGAAATGATACTTGTTTGAATATTGACTTAATCAGTCAGACCACATGCAAAACTTTATTTCAGAACTTATAGATTTTCACTTAGCCTGTCTGTCTACTTTTTATCTAACTGAGGCGACTGTGCTGGAATGTCATAGTTTATCGTCTTTTTTTGTCCTGGATTTCCATCTGTTTGTCTTTGTTGTGTGAGGCTGACATGCAGTTGGGGAGTACAGCTTCACAGGGGATTAAATAAAGATATCCCAAGTGGTTTTACATATATTTAAAGAGAAGTCTAAGAAATTTAATCTCGTGGGGTTTTAAGTATTAAATGCTTAAAAGCAGTGTGATGATGATCATTTTTTAAAAATAGCATATTTGTAGATGGGATGACTAGAAAAATGTTCTGTAAATAGATGTCATGCCTATTAAATAATTTTTAAACTCACAACTAATTGAGGTTAAATGCTTTATTTTTGTTTTCAAATGAAAGCTGCTTGAACTTTTAAGGAAATGTTTAGGACAGCAAGGTTTACTTTAAAATATTTTCAAAAGTCAGTGACTTTCTTATAATAAACTGCAACAATGGAGTTCTTTAAAAAATGTCTTTATTCTTTTAAGGGACTGAAAGATCCAAATATAGCTTTAGTCCACATGTGTAAAAAATCCTAACTCTTAACTTTCCCAGAAACAGCAGAGTTTTAACATAAAAGAAACATATTTAGTGGAATTTTGGAACAAGTTGATTCTTGTCATGGGCAGAGGCAAAACAGACTCAGAAATTGCTAGCAGTTGATGCTTTGTGGGTAAAATACTTCCAGACTTTGGGACCACTGCCAGCCTTAGGATGCCCACGTGCAGTGGGTTCTCCTTGGGGAGCATGGAGTGCCTCCATCTTATCAGTCATCTTAGGGTTTATGAAGGTTTCCATCCTCACTTTCAAAGAAATATTTCATGGTTAGCATAGTATTAATAATATTCATCTTGTACCTTTAACTTTTCTGGTATTACAGTTTCTAGTGAAGGTTTATTTCTTGGTAATGACCTAACCATTCTTATTTAAAGCAATCTTTCCAAAAGCTGCTACATCAAATGATTGATATCTATTCATAACTATTTTCTACAATTTAATCCTGATGTAATTTTTCCTTGAAGTAGTCAGGGCAGAGTTTGGTTTTAATTCTCACATTGTTCCAAATGCGTGCATTTTCTTTTGTAGATAATAGAAATCCAGACAACTGTGTTTTGTCTTACTAGATATACCTCTGTAGTGGGGTAACCCTGATGTGTCTCAAGTAATGGAAAATTATCCCAATTAGTAATCAACAGACTGAAGAGTAGTGGGATTTTTCAACACAGCAGGAAGCTCAAGTATATAGAAAGGAAGAAAATGTTCATTTGTTCTTTGAGCCCTGATCTGAGCAGATTTTTTTAAAAAGCAGGTTGTAGGTGGAGGCTTAATCTTTGTTTCTGATGTTACGAACCCCTCTTTTCAAAGAGTGATCTCACAGGTGGGAAGAAAGGAGGAAGCACTTTGCGGAAGTAGAGTTTGTGTTTTGCCATCCTGGTATCTGTTGTATAAGTAATTTCTCCTGACCTTAAAGAATATTTTCTCCCTTTTAATGGGAAACCGAAGGAAAACACTTCAATCCTGTTAGTAGTTACTGCAGTAACAAATTAAGAGATGTGGAAGAAGAACGATTTTAGCTCACAATAAATTATGCAAAGTAAAGTGTAGATGAGATAAAAATGACGTCACTGCACGCTCGTTTGTCTCCTTATCCTTTTGATATCTAAACTGGAGTAATGCATGGAGCATAAAAGATTGTGTTAAATGCATTTCGTCTTTGTTCTAAGTGTATTTTTCATTGTTTATAATAATCGATTATTAAACTATATTTTGTTAACATATGTGTTTTACAATGCTTATAATAGCTAACGACTTAATTAGCTAATATATAAAAGCTAATAGCTTGATGTGTCAGGCATATGATAATGCTTTCTATTAATCTTCTCCATTAATAGTCACAACAACCTTGTGAGTTAGGTATTATAATTCCTATTTTACTTTGGGGAAATCGAAACCAAGAGAAATCAAGGAACCTATTCAAAACCATACAGCCAGTGGTGGAGCTGGATTCATAGCCAAGAAGTGTGATTCTAGACCGGTACTCTTGACAAACGTGCTGTGAGCCCTCTGTGGACAGGCTCTGTGGAGGTCATCAGTGGTAACGATGAGGGACAGGAAACCGAACTAATAAGCTACTCAGATTATTTAAAACATTTTTTTAGGTTTTAGAGTGATACAATTTTACCTGGGGTTTATCTAAATCTGTGTAATAATAGGTTGTCAAAATAGTGGTCAAACTATTGTTTGAGAAGGATTTGAAAAATGAAAAAGTAGGTTGAGTGATTATATGCTTGACAAAAAGACAACTCTTAAAGTTATTTTACAGATTTAATTTTTAAAAATTAAAGAATGTAGCATTGCAGGAAATTTAGAAAATATAGGAAAAATGCACAGTCCTTCTGTTTTAACAGTCTTATAATTGAGTATTTCTATCCATATTTTCATATTCACTTTTTTTAAGACATAACTACCCATGTAAAACTTGTACATTTCTACTGTAAAAATTCCGATGATTCAGAGAAACACAGAGTGAAAGTTTCTTTTCACGTCTGCCCTTCTTCCCTAACTTTATTCTACTTCTTAAAAGGAACCACTAATAACAGTTTTGTTAATGCAATTTAAATACATATGTACACACAGTTTTTATATAAAGTGGTTTTAATATGTAATCCTGTATCCTGTTCTTTCTCACTTATTAATCATATTCTTCTATGTTACATGGTCTTCAGATTTCATGCTTAAGTGACCGAATAATGTTCCATTGGTGAGGTATGTTATAATTTAACCTATGGTTGGACATTTTGGTTATTTCCAGTTTTTCATTCTTTTATTCTCCAATCATTTTGTTGCCCATAGATTTTAATATGCTTTGGATCATTTCCTTTCCTTAGAATGGATTCCTAGAGGTTGATTTCTAGAAGAGATTTAAGTTTTGGGGGCTTGAGAGATACCATCAAAGCTGTAGATGAAAAGTTGTCCTAGTTGACAGTACTACTGGCAAGTGCCCCAGAATTTCTGTAGCTGGGAGAGACTTCAGAAAGGATTAGATGTGACAGCCAGGCACAATGTGCATAATTATTCTGTTGCGTGGAGAAACACATTCTGTGCAGTTGTAGCCCACCTGCATTCCTCTTACCATTTCTGCCTTTGCTACTTTTGGTTCTAGAAAATAGTTTGAGAAAAGCCAGTTGACCTGTGTAATGCCTACCAACTTCAGTTGATAACGTTAAGCTTAATAGGGAGAACAAAAAGGAAATTAAAAAAAAAATGCAAATAGTACACATTATGAAACTATGTGGCCTTAATCTTGAATTGAAAGACCTATCACTTCATACAGTGTTTGCTTTATAATCTTTGTAGATGCCAAAAATTCCTGAGTGTGTCTCTGGTATTTAGTGAATTCAGGTAACTTTTGCTTTGGGATATTTTGACTCAGAATCGAGTCCAGATTACTTGAAAGAGATGCTTTGCAAAGTTAATTGATGGATTTTGGTGGGCGGCTAATTTTTGGATTTGTTGTGTTGTTTTCATAATACATCACTAATGTCTGCTAATCACAATTTCTACCAATATATAGTATTATTTTACAACTCTTATTAGATTTCATGAAAGGGTCATTAATTCATCATGCCTTATGGTAAAAACAAGGATGGCTGCCAAGTCAGTATAGTATTTTAGAGTGTATAACTGATATAGGACATTATTTAGTTCAGCTTGCTAATTTTATAGGCAAGAAATCTTTAGGAATTTACAATAGTTTTTGAGAACCTGTTGAAATCTGTACTTCTTCTCATGCAAGCAAAGCCTGACTCAGTTTTATGTATGATTAGCTTGTTTGCTGATCACAGTTCAAATTTAAAAACCTGTGCTTTGGCCCATTTTCCTCTGTTCCCTTTAGTAGGGGGAGGTGTTTCTTTTCAGCCTTATGGTCATTGACTTTTCTCGAGAGCAAAAGTGAAGCTTGACCGTGCTCATTCACATTCTAGGGGTGATGCCTCACAGAAAGGGACTTGGCTCTGAACTAAAAATTTCTTTGTGAAGAAAAATGGTGCTGGAGTCCATGTTTGCTTTTTCAGTAACCCTGCGCAATTTCCCGGATTTAAAAATTAATCCTTTTTTAAGTAGGGAAGAACACCATGCTGCAGTGAGACTAGCTTTCATGAATATTCTCTTGGTATATTTTTAGAACTGTTTAATTGTGGTGCGATGCAGCTGCCAGACTCCCAGCATAAAGTGTTGGAAAGCTCCTAAGTCATTAGAGGTTCGCCTCCACGCATGTTTCATTCTCTGTGCCTAAAGATTTAGAAGTGAAGCAGCATTTACCTGAAAAGAGCGTTCTATTTTTCCTTATATATAAGACTAAAATAGTGAAAGTTTAATTTAAATTTTTCTTTTTTCTTTTTTGTAATGGTTTATGGTAAGCTTCTCTACATGTGGGCATAAAGGCATTTGATTATATTTGAAACCACACGCTAAGTCATTAAAATGCCATTTTAAGTATGATTTATGGAAGATATTTAAATACCTGTGTTAGTACTTATTAAGACTAACATTAGTTATATGTTTGTGTTTCTGAAGGATTAAGTTTATACAATACCTAATCTTTAGTATCCCTTACGTTATATATTTTTAGTGGTAAAATATTATGGCTGACACATGCCATTGTGAAAATGCAAATTTAAAAGACAGTTTTTCTTTTTATAAGTGAAAGTGTAAGTGGAAACATGTAGAAGCCCAGTTAGGTAACTCGATCCAAATTTTAACATTTTATGCCTTTTCATTTAATCTAATAGTCCAGATCTTAACATGTAGATAGGGGATAAAAGTTTTAACTTATTAAGAAGTTTTAAGAATGATTTTTCTCTTCCAGAGGATTCCTACCTAGGCAAATACCTAGGTCACTGTCTTAATCAGTTCTTGAAATTCTAGGAGTTAAAAGTGTTGTCAGTGTGATTCGTTCTCTAAGGAACTAATTATATGCTTTAGAGTCAGAAAATACAACTTGAAATTTGATTTAAATAGATTCATTTTCTGTGGTACAGAATACCGTTATAATATGGAATGAGGCAAGGTTCATGCTTATGCAACAAGAAGTGTCGTTAAAGTTTTTTCATGATGGGGAAGCACGTCCTCAGTGCCGGCTATTGTGGCAGACTGTTTACACATGTCGTCATTTATACCCTAAGGTACAAATGGCAAGATCTTTATGCAAGGAATGTTACAGAGCACATAAAAGAACTTTTGTCCTTTGGTTTCAGTTAGACTTCTTGGATATGACTGTGCACTTTTATCCCAAGAGTCTGCCTTTGCCCAGACATTTAAAAATTTGCTCTTAGAGCTAGTGTTCAAGATTCAAAGGAAGATCAGTTCCAGTGCTTTATAATGATTCATAATTGTTTTCCAGAACTTTTTCTATAACATGATTATTTAGTCTTTAGGCTTGGCTCTGAATAGCTTTCTAGTCTGTTCCCAAAACTTATATCCACCCTCAAATGATGAAGAGTTTATTTATTTTATTCTATTGGTTATAATTCCTTACTGTCATTTATTTTGTGGCTCACCATATCCTAGATTTGGTCAATGAAACCTTTTTCAAGTTGGATCCTAAGTCTTTTTGACATATTTAAACACATAAGAGAGTAAGGTTGTAGAGAACCCCATCAGGTTCGTAACTCGACCTGTGGTAAATAAAAATACAACAGTAATTCTGCATCCCGATGAGTGCACAAGATCCACTGTGCTCAAGTGTGTTAAAATGCCGCACATTCTCTCCATGTGTCTACAGCATGTGATTTCTATTCATTGCACACCAGTTACGGTTTCTGTGCGGCACTCTTTGTCTCTCTTAACATGGTTGTCATTAAACCCCTAGAAACGAGAACCTGGGGTATGTCCGATTGAGCCGTTTGGTGGCCATCCAATATAAGAGCGCCATCATAGGCCATTAGCCTCCCCATTCTTGAGCTATAATGGCTGCTTTTAGGGAAGCACTCATGATTTGTTTTAAAGAGTTGCTGTGGTTTTAGTCATGTGACCTTGTAACCTATGTGCAATGAATTTGGCTCACAAGGGGCTTTGAGTATTGGGGGCATCTAGGAATTCAGTGACTATCTGATTCAGGAGATCTTGGTTGGAGGTAATTTGCCCCTGATGGGACATTTGCAGGTGGGGTGGAGTGTACTACTGGAAAGTAATGGAAAGGGGCTAGGGATGCTGCTTAATACCTTGCAGTGCACAGGACAGCCTTCCACAACGAAGGATGGTCTGGTCCAAAACATCAGTAGTGCTGATGTTGAGAAATCATGGCCTAATTCAAGACCATAAAGAGGGAAGATATGGGGGTATTGAGGGAAATGCAGGTGGTTTACAAATGGCCGACATGAAGGATGTAGGTACATATGTATGGTCAAGTGTAGATTTTTGAAATTAAAAGGTTAGGCAAGGGTGAGATTATGCACAGCGTACATTGCATTTTCAAGCAATATAAGCTTTATCCATTAGGCTTGGGATTGCCACTGAAAAAATTTAAGAGGATCAGATATGCATTTTAGAAAGTTTACTCTGAGAGTATGAAATGAGTTCACAAAGATGATCAATCCTGAAGGATTGACTTGCCCAGGGTGTGAGAAGCTGTTTTAGATAAATTATTTCAAAGTAGCAATGTGTTTTACAGTTTCCTAAATGCTTATGGGAAGTGGTTCCTAAACTCTATTCCAGATAGGAAGCAAACATTCTTAGAGAAATTTTAGTGGTTTCAGAGGGTAAAGATTTGGCTTTAGCAGGAAATGAGAAAGATAGAGTGAGTCAAGGTGATGGGTCTAAGTTTATGGACAGAAAGTGTCATTTGGTTGGAGATTATACCGGATCTTTATAGTGACTAGAAAGCATTGGTATTTTATTTTAATTTTAGTGTTTAAAAAGAGCATTATACTCTTATTAGGTGAGGAAATTGAAAACACATGACGTAATTAGACAATGACAAGAGGCTAATAGATATTGCTATTCAGGTAGAAAACAGAAGTGTGAACCAGTGGCGTTGGGAAGAGTTCATGAAGAAATGAGAAATGGAATGCAAACCGGGCTGCAGCCGGGGAGTCTGACTTAGAGAGGTTGTTCCCACCCGCCACCGCCCACCTCCACCCTCCCAACCACGCAGCAGCAGCAGAGAGAAAACATACAGTAATGCCAAGGGGAATAAGACTATCAGGGCATAGAAAGAAATGAGTTTGGAGAAATTTGGAGGGGGCATACGCATAAGTTTGAACAGAAGGCTATGTGGAGAGAGAAGGTCAGCTTTTGATGAAACAAAATATAATACATTTGTGCTTCGGGGTCAGTCGGCCACTGAGCAGGTAGGTGCTACCATGGAAGGAGGGGGACAGCATAGGCAGTCAGGAGACCCTCTCAGCAGTCCAGGTATGGGCCAGAGCAGCACGGCAGTAGCTGGACAGAGGCAAAAGACTGAGGCAGGGAACTGGGCTGAGTGCAAGGTCTACAACTCGGACCCTTGGGAAAATCGGAGAGTGCCAAGAGCAACACAGCGTTTGAAACGCTGTTCCAGTGCCCTCTATACAATCGTCAGGCCACAGAACCGGCTACAAGTCCTACCATGGAAATGCTTTCCAGTCCTGGTTCCCTAAGGGACCAGTAAATGTTGGACACAGAACTCCTGAGGACCGAAAGTATGGCTTCTACGCAATTATTTTATTCAGGTGGCATGGCAGTTCATTATATTTGACTTAGAAAAAAAAGCCTAGTCCGTTTTCATCTAGGAATAACTTAAATTTATTTTTAAACGACTCTCTTCATTTTAATGTTGGCCTAATGAGGTATAAATAATATTTTGTTGATTTACATGTCACAGATTGCTTGTGTTGGTTTTTTAAAGAAGTAATGTTCTTTGTGTGAAGAAAAACAAACTATTGTTTTTTACCTAAGTAAAATTTAAACCTAGTATATGTTCCATATATCTTTATTCTACTGTTGGGCTGATATGACCCCAGAAAACACATGACAATGAACCACATGGTGATTGGAGCAAATTTTGCAGAATATGTGTGAGAGCCTCTTAGTCTATCCTGTGAGAAAATAGCTGAGGTCCCCTCTTCATGTTTCTCTGGGCCCCTTATCTGAGCCTGTGACCATCCTAGGTTACCATAGGGACTGGGTCCTGGAGTCTCTGGTCGTTGTCAAAGCCTTGTTACAGGTAGAAATGCTACAGGAGTGTGCGGGATACATTCCTCGTTGCAATTTGACAGGCTTCTCTGTGTCTTCTCTAGGTGACATGTGCTGTCCCTCCCTCCTGGGCAGAGGTGAGCTTCCCTTTCTTGGGACTCACCCCCTGAGTAGCAGTGTAGGATCCCGTGGGCAGGACCAGCCACATAATTTGTAGAGCCCAGTGCAAAATGAAAATGCAGGGCTCCTTTTTGAAAAATTAAGAATTTTAAGACAGCAGTATCAGAATATTAAAGCATGCATGGGGCTCTGTGCACCTGTCCAGGCCACACACTGTAGGATGAGCTGTGGCGTCCTTGACCTCTCAAGGTTATATGAGGCGTTGATGGGGTGCCCGGCCTGCCATCTAGATGAGAGAAAGGGCACTGAGATTGGCTGCTGCTTCCACCATCTTCACACCCCCAGGCCACGATCCAGCGTTAAGGACAGCGGCCGCTCCCTCCATCCCCTCTGCACTCACGTCGGTTTTGTTAATAGGAACAATGTTCCTAGAAGATTCGTTGATTTCTGACATTCAAGTGCTAGACTGTATGCTGCAAAATACAGGAAAAAACTCAAGACTTAATGAGGGCTGTGAATCAAGGCACGAGGGTGAGTGTGAACTTCGTGTGGGAAACAGTGTTAGAGCAGAGGCCCTGTATTAAGGAATAGTTGCGAGGTCGGAGAGCTTTCAATGCCAGAGAATCACGTTGATTCTCACTGTTCGTTGTAGTTCATAAAGTGGCTGCACACACTGAATTGGCAAATACTGATTCGTTGCTCCCAGGGGAAAGACATGGCTAGGTTCCTTTGAGTCATGGTCACAATTTTAATGAACCAGTCAATACATAGTCTTGTTTTACGTGTTTCTGTTTAAAGACCCCTTATCGAATGTACACTGTTGATTCGTGTGCACCGAACTCTGGGCCAGCAGCACTGTGACCCACACCTGAAGGAAGTGGACCTGACACAATGTTGTTTTCTCTGTTAAGCACACCACAGCCTTCTTCAGCTTAGGAACACTGGACGGCACTTCAGCACTATGCTCGGGGATCATTTAAAGCAGAGAACCAGCAAAAAGTACACACATGCAAAAAGTGTGGCCCTGAGTACCCTGCAAAACAGTGCAAGAGCTGAGTAGTGCATTGTTCCACCGCAGCTGGGAATGTGCTCATTGGGTGACTCAATTTTTTTTTTTTTTTTTTTTTTTGCCACTGTGAGCCTATCAGCAAATGACCACAGAAGTGCCACAGGTATGGATTTGGGGGTCTAAAAATAAATTTAAGCAAGGAGATGAATTTGCAAATAGAGAATCTGCAGTTGAGGATTAAGTGTACTTTGAATTTCAGCTCTATGTCATTCCAAGTAGGTCTGTAATGTCCAACCATCTATCAACATGACAAAAAGAGTTTACTGTTTGTTTTTAAAGGGATGATACAGCAGAATGTAATACACTCATCATATACCATAAACCACAGAATTTTTTTTTTTTTGTAATTTGAGAGAGCTGATTCAGAGGATGGAAAAATTTATTGTGTCATATTTTCCAAATTAAACCTGAAATGCATGTTTTTCTCTCTGATAAGAGAATGTGAAGAAGGTATTGTGGGTTTGATAACCAACTGTGCTAATAATAATCATTAAGTGTCAGCTAATTACAATGTTTAAAAATAAAATGTCCAAATAATAGTAGGTTACATTAGTTTCAGTGTGAATCATCTTACGTAAACAAGGGCTGTAACAAAGATGAAAAGAGTTCAGACAGGAATAGAGTAGTATAAGGACTTTGCATGCCTTTAAAGGAAACTGGTATGGAACATTGTCCAGTCTCTAATTATTTCATGATTAAAGGAATTACTTGGGAAAACAGGGAGCAGTGAGTATTTGTGATACAATGTTGAAATTTAGGAGATGAGATCACACATTTTGAAAGCGTTCTCTTCTGTCACTTTTGTGTTCAAGATATTTTGAGAGGTTCCTATGGTGGAAATTATTATGTGAAATAAACAAATAAGATAAGGCAGTGCTTGCGATGTTGACAAGATAACTGCATATCCTGAAGAAATTTTTAGCCACTCATAAGAGGCAGTTTTTATTGTCTATTTTGTGAGTGTGTGTAGCAAGGGCTCATGTCGGTGTTGTCTTTTTGGTCTAAGTTGCTTTATCAATTCTGATACAATTCTGTATAGTGATGGCATAGTAACTGAGCGCCTAGGTATCATCTGTGATTGTTTCCTTGCTGCAAAGGTTTGAAAATATATGTATTTTTGTTTTCCTGTCTTCTAAAAATTCAGTCTGTTTTCCGCAGCCTGGTGTGCTATAGGACTACAGTTTGGGGTAGCAATTGTTCTTTACAGAAGTTCCCTCAAATCGTGTGTTCTTTCTCCTTTCAGCCTTGCATTTCACTAAAGAAACGAAGTTATCAACTACCCTGCTCTCCCTTTTGATACTGTTTGCTCTTTAAATGAATACATCTTTCTAAATAACTGTTTACCACTTGCCTAAACCAGATAATAATGTTATACTGTTGACAATGAGGAAATCCCAATTTCATTCATTTTATAATGAAATGGATGCCTAGAATTCTTTCAAACAATTTATGGACTAAATTTTAGAAGATTGTTTTCTAAATCATTTTTCTCTATTCTCTGGAGAAGTGGTTCCAAAAAAAAATCTAACTATCAAGTTATATTTGGAAAAAGCTTATTAATTCTTAGATATTCACACTGCATATTAGCATATTAAAGGCTTTGAGACATCCTGCAGTGAAGAAATCTCTTAGAACATTTCCCAAATTATTTGGTCATGGAACCCTTTCATACAGAACACCTTATTATATCCCCCTTGGACTAGTGTTCTGCAAAACACTACCCTGAAGACAAACAAGCACTTAAATGTTATCATTTAGTCAAATATAGTGAACCAGGAACTGAGCTAAATGCAAGGCATATAACTGTTGAATAAGTCTCGTCACTGTCCTCAAGAGGACAGCAGTGAAGGATGATTAAAATACAATGTTATAAATATCTAATAAGTACAAGGTACCACTGTGAAAGAATATAAGAGGGACACTTAACCCATCCTTGGAAAACTACCCGAAGGAAGCATAAGGGTTTATTCATTCATTTTGCAAAAATGAGTGTCTTCTAGAATGGAGAATTAAACTATGAACAAGGCAAGGTCTCTGCTTTTATGAAGGTTAAATCCCATTGGGGAAAGCAGATAATAAGCAAGGAAATAATTGAGCATTTTTGATAGTGGAAAGCACTATGCAGAGAGAAAGGCTTGAACTAGCCGCTGTATAACTGGAGGACAGTTCTAGGTAAGGGAGCAGCTTTGACGTGGCACAAGGTTGAAACCCTGGACATCATGGCATCTTGAATATACAGAGCCTGTGGGTTTTCTCCAGCCACATCTGTTGACCCAGGTAAGGTACAGATAAAGTAGAGAGTTGAGTTGACCAAAAATTTGAGATTTTCTTAGTTGTGGGCACTGGGAGGATTATCAAGTCATGGAGTTCTGACCCCATCTGGTATGGACCGTAGGCCGAGCTGGATGGAGCAGGAAGCCAAGTCAAGCGGAATCTGATGAGGAGGAAGGAGTGTGATTAAGGGACAAAAATTCCAGAGATCGATGAGTATATAGTAGGGGTGAGAAAGAGGAACAGGAAGCTTGTGGTCATGGGGGATATTTTATTTTAAGAATTCAGAAGTGGGGTCCCTCTGAATAATGAAGTCTAGAATGTAGCGATGGGCTACCGTGGTCCTGAGGAATTGGCCCCACAGGAGCTGAGGAGATTGTCCTGACCATCAACATGGTCTATGATGGCGGTCCCCAACCTTTTTGGCACCAGGGACCAGTACTCCTAAGAATCTAATGCCTGATAATCCGAGGTGGAGCTGAGGTAGTGATGCTAGCGCTGGGAAGCAGCTGAAAATACACATGAAGCTTGGCTCACTAGCCTGCTGCTCATGGTGCTGGTCCATGGCCTGGGGGTTGGGGACCCCTGGTCTATGATATTCCCCAAGGTAATAGAAGTACTTGGATAGGGAGGCCATGAACCAAGTTCTGAAGGCTTAGAGAGAGACGAGGGAATGTCAGAAACAGAAAATACAAAGTGTTATAATTAGATAGTGTGGGATTCTAGGGAATAGGGAATTTCCTATAAATAAAAGTGGAAAAGTGATTGGAAAAGTCTCTCTGAGCATGTAGCAGGTACTTACTTCTACCCTAGCTCCTGAGGTAACGGTGTAGGAAAAGGAGCAGCCTCTACATCCCTGGAATGTGGTTCCGCAGATCAACCTGGGTTCTGAGAAGGTTGTGACTTTTCCATGTACTTAGCAACTGGCAGACACCAAACTTCACACCAGGTTTTCTGGCTAGTACTTCTTCGATCAGCGCTGTGAGTACTGCATTTACTGTGCGAAGTTTTGTACATCATGGACCAAGCGTCTGGATTTTTATGCAGACAAGTTTTGAATTTTGGACATCCAATATTTGAGAAATTGCCTTATTCGCCAAATGACTGCTTCCAGATCTCCATCTGTGATCACGTTTCCCTCCCCACACCCACTTCTCATACCCCTGCCACGTCCCTCCGTCCGTTCCATCCCACTTTGGTCCTGAGAATGAGTAGACTTTTTACTGGAAACGTAAGTTTGCCCGTCATCCCTGGAGACCTTTGAGAGGTCATGACTTCATGTACGTTTTCTCTGAAGCCTTTGTGAGAGGCACTGGTGCTGGAATGGTTTCCTTTAGAGGTTAAGAGTGAGGATTTTGCATTTGGCCAGACCTGAATTTGATTCCTGGATCCACCATTTATTACTTGTAACCTTTGTCAAAGTACTTATTAGCCTTAAGTAGAAGGAGTGTCTGTTTAAACTGCTGGGCAGGTCCCAGTGAGATGATATCCTAACTCGATAGCATGGATTCAGATGGCGGCTCGGTGGTTAGCCACAGCACAGTGTGGTTATGTCCTCACACAGGAACACAGAATTAAATCAGGGTCTCTACCAGGTGTATTTGTGATTGAATCGCCAATCCACAGAGGGAAAAGGGGAGTCTTGTAGTTGATTTTGCAGTACTTCTGAAGACTCTAAAAGGGCCTCTCCTTTCCAGGAGATAGCAGAAAAAGCCAAGTCAGCACATGCTGTGGGTCTCCTTACAGAGGGGTTGTTTCATGTATCATTAATGATGAAGTGGTGATGGCTGCTTCCGGAAGAGGCAGAAACTGGCTTATTCGGGGTACAGTGACTCTGCGGCGCCAAGGCGAATGCCATTTTGAGCCAAGAGTATATTTGAGCATAATTGTCCTAGCGATGCCTTTTTTAAAGTATAATTTCAAAGTTTATATGAAATTGATTTTGTCTGCCTATTTACTATCCAGGTGATGTGGTTTGTTATGTTTTAGCAACTATCACAGGCAAAATGTGCCTCTAGAATGTCACTACTGAAAGTTTAGCCTTGTATGGTCTATAAAGGTGGGTGTAGGTCTGTTGGGAAGGAAGTTTTAATGAACCGTTGTTTCTGTTGGACTCAGAGACTCCAGCATTAAGTCAAAGAGAGGAACCTAGAATATAGTTTTCCCTTCACAAAAACTATATACATAAGAGATTTTTTTTCATAAAGTGAATTAAAGTAAATCAAAGGATATTCTAGAGCTATACAAAAAGGTGATTAATTTGCTAGTTCTTATTCTGTTTGCTATATTGTAGTGCCTTATTTCTTAGAATTTAAGCTCCTGCGGAAGAAATTAGCTACCTTTCACCTTGTTCTCTCCAACTGAGCAAGGCCGAAGAAATAAATATGTAGAAGACCTCTCCTCCAACACGAAGGGAGGTCCCTCCTGCAGCCTCATGGGACTCTAGGGGCTGTGACAGTCCTGGGAAGGGGGTCCACGTGGTTGAGATCAGCAGTGGTATTGCTGTGTGACAGGCAGGGAAGAGTGGCAGAGTCGCTCACGAAGACACTGCTTGGGAGAAACGAACTTTTTCACAAAATGCTTTGCAGTGTCAATGGACTACGTACTGCCTGTGCTGAAGGGCTGAAGTCAGTGCGCTAGTGAGAAATTTAATACATTCTGTTTATCCTTCCTGTTCATTTCTTGTTTAATTTACACAGGAATCAACAAAAGTGCTGCTGCTTTATTTTTATTTTTTAAAAATGGTTTTTGTTGTTAGCACATCCCTTTAGATATTAAAATGAGGAATACCGTAAAGAGGTTAATATAATTTGCTGATAACAATGAAATGATTGGAACTAGTAAATAAAATAACTGTACTAGGTTATAACAAGCATGCTCATATTTGCGTACCTAGTAATTTTCAAAACTTTTGTAGAACATGTAGAGAAATGGTTGGGAAATTTACGTATTCAGATTTTTTAAAGTGTTTATCTACAAAACTGTTTAATCAAGAGAAAGAGTAATGCCACTTCATTCTAATTCATTGTTTTTCTTCAGTCATACAGATTCAGCTAATCAGCTATTTTATTTACAGTTTTGAAACCAAACTATAAACTGTGTGACTTTGGATGGATGATCTGGTCTTAGGCAGAAGTTGGCAGGGCCTTTCCTTAGCCTAACAGTTTTAAGTCCGTTTCCCAATTCTTAACACTGGACAATATTTCATTAAATTCTCTGAAATTTAACCTTATAAAAATTCTAAGATGACTCATGCTAGCCTTCCTTCCCCAGATCATGACTCATTTTCAAAGTCGTATTTGAAAAGCTTTGTAAGTTAAAGTGAGATATTTAGAGTTTGGCACTTGGCTCTTTTCCTGAATACTCAGTTGGTCTCTGCCAGCAGTGAGTGTGATGACAGGGTTAGGTTTTATTTCTCAGGTGTTGCTGTTGGTGTTTCATTTTGCAGATCTAAATAGGGGGTTCCAAGGGAGTGCTGAAGCAGAATAAACCCTTTAAGTTTAAGTTCTTTGAGATGGATACCATTCAAGACACCTGGTCCATAGGGGCTTTGTTATTTTCTAGCATTTGGCTCTTACTATTTTATCAGCATCTTTACAAGACCAGTCTACTGGGAAAATTGCCTCCCCCCCACCCCCACCACCACAAAGTTCCCATTGAAAGTATCTAAACAGGTCATGGCACAAAAGAGAATTTTTAAGATATTAAGAATTAAAGAGTGGTAAACTCGAGGTACAGATCCATTTCCCGGCAGAAAGATGTGAAGGAAAATGTGACTTCAGAGTATATGCAAAGTACTTTACAAAGGTTCAGAAATATTTTTTGTTTGTGTGGTTTGTTTTCCCAGACAAGGAATCTTTCCTCATGAGAGTAGCATGGCTTCATGCTGTGGACTGTGACCGTTGTGGTGCAGCATACAGCTGTACTTACAACACATGAAGTTGGCTCGAACCCTAGTTTGAGGTTTGATGCTTGACCTGTTACATGGTTCAGTCCTCTTGTCGGAAAGATTTCTGTAACAATGAAATCATGCTATGTTAAGTTATGCTACTTTAGTTTCCTTTAGAAAGAGGATCATGAAATCTCTGAATTTTTTTCCCATTAGTAATGAAAAAAGCTTATGGAACTGTCATGAATAAAATATTTAGTGTAGTTTCTATTTAATTCCCTGCATTGCCACATATTCTTCTGTGAATCTTTCTTTCATCACTCCCCTCTGACTCCCTCTTTAAATCTGCGGTAAGTTTTCAGGAGCACATCTGTCATCATTTTTTTGTATATGAACACAGTTTCTTAGGTGGTGTCCTCTGAATTACTCAACAGGGATAATGATTAGGTAATTTGAGATGTCCTAATGGACCCCAGATCTTACTGTTCTGACAGGTAATAGTAAGATAATGGTTTCTAAACCATTGCACTCTTTCAGTTGAATAGAATGTAGAGAGAGAAAGAGAAAGAGAGAGAGAGAGAGGGAGGGAGGGAAGGAGGGAGGGAGGGAGGAAAAGAGAGAGAGAGAGAAAGGTGGGAAGGAAAGAAGAGAGAAAGGGAGATGAAGGAAGGAAAAGGAGGAGAAAAGGAATGAAAGGAGAAAAAGAAAGAAGGAGATAAAGACAGGAAGAGAGGAAGAAAGAAAGGAAAGAAAGAAAGAGAGAGAGAAAGAAAGAGTAAGACTGTTTTCCTGGATGTTTTTAGTTTCTGTTATTTCCTTTATTATTTAACATTGCTATACCATTTTTTCCTCACTCATGCTCCAAATTAGAGTCAATTTGATCCGGTATTTGTTGACAACAGAATTGACTTCAAGTGTTTTATTTGTGATCCAAGCTTCAGGGAAAATATTATACTAAATCAAGTATTTGAGCACTCCTGAATTCAAGATTCCATGCTTAACCAACACAAAAGATGTGATTCATAACTTTAGTGAACTTATGTTTGAATGATCAACATAAGTATAAATAAGCAACCTCAATAAGAAAAACTAAAATCCTCAATTCTGGGTAAGGTTTTTTTCTTAAGAAGAGCCTGAGAAGGAAGTGTTCTAGACAGTGAGATAAGATGTTTCAAGGAATGCTAAGATTCTCACTCGTCCTTGGTCGCCTCTGATTTCCTCTGCATCATCAAGCACCAGCCTCATAGGTTCCTGGGAGGCAAGTGGTTAGTGGTTATGGGAGCCAACTACGGAGCCTCAGTGTTGGGATCTTGGGCTGTAAAGGGGATGATAATAAAAATGAACCCAAGAGTTACCAGGTGTTTGCAAAAATAGTATGTTGTTCTTATTCACTTTTGTCAATTGAGACAGACTGATGTTATAGGAAATAATTTTTGTCTTTTCTTTTTTCTCTTCTCCCCTCCCTCCCTTCCTCCCTCCCTTCCTTCAATTACAGTTGACATTCAATATTATATTAGTTTTAAATGTACAGCATAGTGGTTAGACATTTATATAATTTATGAAGTGATCCCCTGATAAGTGTAGTACCCACCTGGCACCATACCTAGATCTTACAGTATTATTGACTATATTCCCTATGCTGTACTTAACATTGCTATGACTCTTCTGTAACTGCGAGTTTGTACTTAATCCCTTCACCTTTTTCACCCAGCCCCCCAACCTCTTATCTGGCAACTGTCTGCTTATTCTATGGATCTATGAATTTCTGGTTTGTTTGCTTATTTTTTAGATTCCACATATATGTGAATTCATATGGCATTTGCCTCACCTGTTTCACTTAGCATAATACCCTCTGGGTCCGTCAATGTTGTCGCAAATGGTAAGATTCTTTTTTTTGGCTGAGTAATATTCTATTGTATATGTGTACTACCTCTTCTTTAGCTAGTCATCTGTTGATGGACATTTAGGTTGCTTCCATATTTTGGTTACTATAAATAATGTTACAAAGAACACAAGAAGCATATATCTTTCTGAATCAGTATTTTGAATTTCTTCAAATATCCATACGTGGAATTGCTGGGTCATAAGGTAGTTCTATTTTTAATTTCCTGAGGCTCCTCCATACTGTTTTCCATAGTGGCTGCACCAATTTGTAATCCCATCAACAGTGCATAAGTGTCTCTTCAATCCACGTCCTCGCCACCGCTTGTTTGTTGATTTTTTGATGGTAGCTGTTCTGACATGTGTGAGGTGGTATCTCATGGTGGTTTTAATTTGCGTTTCTCTGATAAGTCGTGATGGATGAGCATCTGTTCATGTCTCTTGGCCTTCTGTATGTCCTCTTTGGAGAAATGTCCATTCAGGTCCTCTGCTCATTTTTCATTGGATTGTTTGAGTTTTCGGTACTAAATTGTGTGAGTTCGTTAAAATTTTAAATCTTACCCCTTTTTTGGATGTGTCATTTTCAAATACCTTCTCCCTTTTCATTGTGTTGATAGGTCCCTTCACTACGCAGAGTGTTTCGTTTGATATATTCCCATTTGGGAATAATTTTTCTTGATAAAACAGTTATTGAGTACCTAGCATGTGTCAGACACTGTAGAAATTGGTTTAGCTATATTATTTCACTGAATTCTCATGACAGATGTAAGGAGGTGGGTAGCCTTCACCCACTTTTATTGATAGCAGGATAGCTTACCTCTGTGCAGACCAGTTTCTCTGAGGCCACTCAACTAATACATGATCTTTTGACTCTAAAAGTTGCTTTTTTTCTTCTCTAGTACCTCACAGAAATAGTTACGAAATGGCTCTCAAATATGTCAAGTGCAAAGACTTTCTATCAAAAGAGAATTTACTATCACAAATGCAGAGTATCAAAGTTTCTAAGGCTTCTGATCCTGTAGAGCATGTACAACATCATGAGATAAATTGGTTTATTCAAATAATATTTGAAGATAAAATTTTGAGCAAAACAGATTTCTACTACCTTGCCTTCTGTTCATCTTCAAATGATGAAGGCCCTCTGATTTCTTGCCATCAACGATGCCAAGGGCACTTGACCCATGCTGAGATAAAAAGGTTAAATACCAAACCTGATAAAGTCTTCACTTATGACAAGATTCTTTATTTTTTTGGCAAGGCAACCCTTGGTTGACCTCACAGATTGCAAGGACTTTGTCAGCTTACAGTCCTTTATTTTTTTTATTTTTTATGCCTACAGCACCTGGGCTTCCTAGGTAGTCTCCCATCCAAGTACTAACCAGGCCCAACCCTGCTTAGCTTCCGAGATCAGACGGGATTGGGCTTGTTCAGGGTGGCATGGCCATAGAGCACTTATGACAAGATTTACAGAAGAAAAAGTAGCATGTGTTTTAGATTCTTATCACTAAAGTTGTGGTGCAAGGACCAGTACCAGCATTGCTTGGAAGTTTTCACAAATGCAGAATCTTGAATTCGGCCTCGGGTCTTTCGCATCATACTCCGCCGTTTCACAGTCTTCAGCTGATTTGTACACACACATTTCAGACTCGCTGCTTTAGAAAGCAATGAAAGAGAAAACTGTCTACATGTTACCTGGACAATTGTACTAATTATAAATCTTTAGAAGACAAGAATACAAAACATAGTTTATTTCCTAGATGAATTTATAAACTAGTTGGCCAGCACTGCGGCATAGTACTTGAAAGCTCAGTCATTCATTTGAAAGCTGGGTTGTTGGAATTAGACTACATAGGTCAAGTCCCAGCTCTCCTCCTGGGATGTGTGAGCTTGGGCAAGTCCCTAGCGAAGGTCTGTAATGACAATAAAATGCTGTTATATAGTCAGTGCTTAGCATAGTGCCTGCCACATAGTGAGCTTCCCATATTTGTTGGTTATTTACTATTAAAGCAGCCTTGGATATATGTAAGGGTTTGTAACTTGATTAAAGTTTATACAGTTAGAATATAGCATAATTTGATATATTTTGGAAGACTAGTCATAGTGAAAATAAGGTTTTAAGACTTGAGTATTAGATCTGGCTGCATCACCAACTGGCTGCATAACTTTGAACAAGTTACTTAAGGCCCAGCTACCCCACCTGTAAAATGTAGAAGGTGCTACATGACTTGCCTACCTGATAGACTTTTCTGAGGGTCAGTTGAAATAATAAATGTAAAAGTTGGTTGTACACTATAAGGCAGCAGGCGAGAATTGATATTCTGAAGGTCCTTTTTGTATAGAGAGCTGGAGCTGTTACCTACTTAAAGCTAAGTGAAAGGTCAGACCCAAAGAATTATTTCTATACTATTGTTATGATAAACAAACTGAAATGAAATGATAAAAAAGCATAAGTATCAAAATTGATTGCATAGTCACTTTGTCCCATGTGACTGGTGCTTGCTGGCTCCTGATCTGGTCATAATTGGGTTTATTTCTCATATTGCAAATTGTATATCCTTGTTATTCAACCCCATTAGGTACAGTTGTGCTGGAAGAGTGGGCTATAGAGGAGGCACCTGTGCTTCATGTAAAGTCGCCTGCCTCTGGAGCAGGCGATGGTCATACGCAAGGTCAGAGGCGCTACCTGTTGTATACTCAGTGGCAGGTATGGCCAGTTTGGGGAGAACATTGCCGTTGCCAGTGCCCTTCTTTCTAGCAATGACATTTTTATATTTCATGGAGAGTTATCATAAACAGGTAAAGTGAAATACCATTACAGGCAATATTTATCGGAAAGTGTTGAAAAAATATTTTGTCAAACGATGAATACAGTAGATGTTGAGATAAGGGTTGCCCTGGAAGGTGAATGTTGAAAGGTCGCTTACAATAAGAACTGCAGTAGAAATCCTCTTATTTTAATGTTTTGACCTAGTAATTTATTGGTTGATCAAAAGTCTTACCTGAATCATTTAAAATTACATGTACTTTTTAAAGTAGATTTAACATAACTATAAGTATTCTTTGACCAAATATTTGATGTAGAGCCAAGGCTTTTGGTTGGAGTGTGATCGATTGAATCAAGTTCTGCCTGGTGCCTCTTATGTAAACCACATCTGCAGTATAGAGTTCATAATTGCTAGTTTCAGTTCTTTGGAGTGAGACCTTAGATGCCCATGAACCAATCTGAGGGCAGGAACCATTTAAATTTTTATCAGACCTCATCCCCCCAAATCCAAAGACATTTAATGCAAAAGCAGCTTGTTTTAGCATCCTCTCTTTATGGCACATTTTCAATATCATTCATATTAATTTCCATTGAAAACCTTTGTTTTCATACTTGTATTTCTTTAATTTATGTACTATTTCATTAAACTCTAGAATTTTACCAAGCGCAACTGGCATACACAGGTTTGAGAAGTAACACAACTGACTCTAAGGATGTAGTAAACTCAGCCCACGTGTTTGCTCTATCAGAGGGCACTGTGGAGAGAGCATCAGCAGCTCTTTATTGTCGTATGCATTTTGGCAACTGGCTGTAAGATGCCTAGCATGAAGTAAAATGTTTCGTGTTTTGGAAGTTCCCACCCCCCCCCGCCCCCCCTTAACATTTAGTGAAGGTCAAGATCATTTGGCAACAGTGTGCTGTTTCACAACGTAAAAGCTGCTTTTCTCATGGGGGCAAGAAGGAAGAACACATTTTTCTTTACTATTGGAACTGTCTCTCATTCTAAGCTTTGGAATTGCATCTCTCATACAAAAACTGTACTGATTCTGGACTTGAGTGGAAGAAATCTTGACAGTGGAAATGAGCTGATCCAGTGACTTTTAAAATGCTACTGAATTGTGCATCTCATTTTTATGAAACTAGAACCAAATTTTAGTCCAGAAAAACTACATTTTAAAATCACTCGTGTTTTTAAATGAATGTTTTTTGCTTTATTAAGAGCATCTGACAAAGAACATGTTGAAGTTTATGTGAGTGTTTATATAATATGCTGACTTCTCTTAAATAGTGAGATTTTTTCACTCACCTAGAGTTCCATTATTTAATTGGAGGTTTAACAAAATGTTTTTATCTTTTTTAAAAAATGAGAGAACAGTTTATATCCTGTATGACATACATGTTCCTACTATTTTAGAAAGATCAATACAGGTGCTCCTTGACTTATGATGGGGTTATGTCCTGATAAACCCATTGTAAGTTGAAAATATCATTAAGTCAAAAATGCACTTAATGAACTGAATCTACCAAACATTATAGCTTAGCCTAGCCGGTTCTACTACTGTATAGTACACTTTCACTTCCTCTGTAATGAAGACACACAGTACTTTCACAGAAAGAGCACTGGGACTGGAGCCAGAAGCCGAGATTTCAAACCCTAGTCTGCATGACGTCTTTAGTGACATTTAACCACTCTGGGCCTTAGTTTCTTCATCTGTAAAATGATGTCAGTAAGACCTCTTTCATCTGCATCTGCAGAGCAGGAATGATTATACCAACTCACCAGACTGTTGTCCGGATTAAGTGAGATATAATGTATTAAAAGCATTTAGCACTGTGTTTGGCACAGAGTAAGTGCTTGATAAATGTGGCATTTATGATTTAAAAAATACAGAGGCGATTGATTTAGGCCTTTACCCTTGAGCCTGACACTTCTATTTATGTAGGGCTTAATGCCCTCTTGCTGAATAATAGCACTTCTGGACACATTGTTCAGGCCTGTTTCTTCCCATCTCCTGCCTGATGCCCCCAAATAGAGTAAAATGCTAGCTAAGGGACTGAGAGCCAATTGCCTGCTACATCTTGGCCTTTGTTGTCTGGTGAGCGGCTGGCCATTAATGAGCTGTGAATTTCTCTCCGTCTGTCCTGTGGAGCCCCATGTGGGAACTTTCCCCACTGAGATGAAGGCGGACAAAGCCGAAAAGGCTGGCCAGACGCCCTTCCGCATCACCTCTCTCCCGTCCCAGCGGTGAGATTGTGGCTGCAGTCTTCCCGGCTCTGGCAGCCCTTTCTGGGAAGGGCTCTCAGGGTGGGCGAGGCCCCAGCACCCACTGCCCTGCTTGTCTTCTGCTGCTTCCTGAGTAGTTTTTATTTTGTTCTGTTTTCACTGTGGCTAATTATATCACAAAGAAACTGTCCTCAAAGGAGTTTTTTTTTGCTGATCTTTTCTCATCCCTCCTAGATCACATCCCGCATGTGTTTAGGAAGGAGGGAAAACATTGTGCACACCCATGCAAGCTTCATTTCTGGAAAGGGCAGCCAACAAAGAACGTGCAGAGGACCGGATGACTTGGGGGCCTGGGATAGCACCCTGGTCAACATATCTGAGCCCATGGCAGAGTCGAGATCTTTAAGTGGATGTTGGGAGGGTCACTTAGAACCTCTACAAGCCCCAGAAAGGAATACGCTGGAGTGAGGACGGGCTAGCTCCTGCTGTCTTTCCTCTGCCTCTGGTATTTTCCTGCAGATAAGGAACATCGAATGACTTTGGTGGTCTCAGAAAATACCATTTTTAATGTCTTATTCCTCAAGAAGCTTGGAATGGAAAATGCATCTCTAGATAAGACCTAGAAGTTTTCCCAGTAATTATTAAAACATTTTTTTTATAATGTGGCCCTGGTTAAAATGTATAGATAATGAACTGAGGTGCTATGTGTAATGTTAGTGTTGTTATAATATCACCTCACTCAACTCACATTCTATGTTAATTTGAATCATGTATTAAATTGTTCAATGAAGTATTTAAGGGATTTGTATATACTATGTGCATTTTATATGTAAATATATGTATACTTCATACATATATAAATTTAAAATATTTTTATATATGAATATGAGTATGCCTCTCTATAGATATATATACACACACACAGATACAGGAGGGAAAACTTAGGGAACAGCGAGGTTAGCAACCATAAGATTTGAATTCCATGTCTTCAAGATCTCAGCCTTTGTTAAATAACAAAACTGAGTGGGAAATGCATACATAATTTGAAAGCATTAGTGTGATATAAATGATTTTTTTTTTTACCCTACATGCACATCAGAGACATGAATGCCCCATAACTGGTTCAAAACAATGAGTTTCCCCATATATGGCCTTCAAAATAACTGAATGGAGACTTAGATTGAATTTTCGAAAATGATTATAATCAGTGGTTAAGGTAAGACTAAAAATAGGGATTATCACTGCTCAAAGATAAATTTAAAAAATAAAACATCTCTTTTTATTTAAAAAGAAAGAAAAAGCTGTCATCCTGGTGTTTGAATATTTAGAGCAGAGCTTTAAATGCTATGAGAGGTGAACACACAATGCAAATACACACACACACACACACACACACACACGCACACACGCCTTACTGTTAAATGCAACAAGCTCTCAGAGCAACTTCAAGGCCAATCTTAGCCATTCGTGGTGGAGCTAAGTAACAGCTTGGTAAATTCTTCAAGGTATTAAAATACTACAAGAACAAAGAAATGACTCATTCTGACTAAGAGGATCTTCCCTCTTTGCAGAGGTTGGAATATTTGCATAGATCTTTGATGAATAAGATTTCCACTGATAGGGGAGTAGAAGAGGATTTTAGATGGCGTAAGTCCATGGAGCACTTGGCAACTGGTTGAAGTGTCCACCATTACTGTGTGTGCTTCTCTTCTTATGGCCCCTGGCAGCTTCAGGGCTGTTCTAACATAGTCCCAGGTTCCGCTCCATTCTCCCAATGAGCCTCTCTGAAGAAACTCTGACCTCATGGCATAATTTCAGAATCAAAATCTAATTGGAGACTTGGTGCTCTGATTGTTCTGATCAAAGACCATCTCAGATTGAGTGGGGAGAGATGGTTCCCTGAGGAAGAAGTGTGTTCTCTTATCACAAAAGAGGGGATGTAGAGGCTGGGTGACAAAACCCAACTTGTTACACAGGCTTGGCTCAAGCTCTCCTTGTCTGGTCATCCAGTAATCCATCTGTCAGTTTTTCTCTTCGTTTGCTAATGGACACTAATCAAAGGGTCTTTTAATTATATTTTCTCTCAACTAGACTAGAAGCTCCTTGAAATCAGGATTCATTTATTCAGTTCAACAGTGTTAACACCCATTTTGTATCAGAAATCTTGCTATGTGTTAGAGATGCAAAGACAAACAAGTTTGAACCGATTTTCTTAGGGTACTTACCATGAAAAGGGACTGAGGAGAGAAGGGTGATTTAAAAAGTCCATGTTACTGGTGGGTCTTCATATCGGTACACTTCATTTCTGTAGAGATTCAAATTTCAGATCAACCTTGAATTTTTATGTGGAATAATGGCATGTACTTTATTGTTTTGATTTTTTTTTTAGAAGTAAGCATTCATATTATTACCATGTGTTTTAACATTTAAAGGAGGCTAATCAACTGATTGTAGAAGCCTCTACTAGATTAGTGCACAGAAACAAGTGGAGTGATGAGATTTTATCTATTTATTTTTTTGTCTTTGTTGTGCTAGAAAGATTATAAGCAAAAAACAATGTGTATGAATGCACATTCTCACTTAAATAGAAAAAGTGAATTCAGAAGGTTGAACTCACCAGCAGCAGCGGCATAAAGATAAGTATATGCATAAAAAAGACATTTATTTTTCATCCCGTATAGCAGCTGAAGTATAAAATTAGTCCATATCAACTTTAGAGCTGGAATCGATTTTTCAAGAGGCTCAGTCTTTATAGTAAAGCGGTACTTTATGAAAGGAAGAGAATGGCTATACTGATGTGAGAGAAGTGAATAAACTTTCTTACAGCCTGTCTGGAAATGTGCTGGATGGTGACTATGGTTACCTGAGCCGTGGGGATGCCGCTTCGAGGGTAAGGAATGATGAGGGGGAGATAGAGGGTTACTGACAAGCAAGTAAAGAGAAAAAGCTTCTAGGTATCAGAGGGAAAAATCGTCAGGGCTCCATGGGAGTAGATTATGCTGGGCATTGTACATAAGCTTGAGGATTTTGAGTTTTTACCCCAGGAGTGATGAGACAAGGGCTGAGTCAAGATATTGCCAGTGGTTGGATAGAGGTGCATTCAGGAACGCAGGCAGCCCTTAAGGAGGGTTAGATGTGTAGTTGACGTCATGAGCAAAATCATCTGTGCAGAGTGTAGAGCCAGAAGACAGAAGGGCCCTAGGACTGAGCCTTGAAGAATTCCAGCAGTAATGGACAGAGGGAGGAGGCTAGAGAGAGTGCCCTGGAGGCTGGGGAAAAACAGGTGAGGGCGGGTAAAAGCAAAGGGGTAAAAGAGCCTTTCAGAAAGGAGGTCAGTGGACAAATGCTTTCAAGAAATCGTTGGGAGGTGACTTTAATTGTGGGGGGGAGGGTGTGTGCAGGGAGCTTTCAGAATAGTTTTTCTTTTCCCACTGATAATCATGTTTGTTATTTCTGCAGCTTTTATTATTCACATTCAGTATTCTAGCACCATTTTGATCAGGAGGGCCCTGAGGATGGCAGTGAACTTTATTCAGGTATTTTAGGATTGTCGACGTCCCTGGGAAATTATAAACCCAGAACTCAAGGACATTAGATAGCTTGCTCCAGCTTCTGCAGGGGTATTGTGAGGCTGAGGGAATGGCAGTTAAAGTGACTTGTTTCACAGTGGTTTGGGATAGAGCCAAGACTGATGTTCCCTGGTGAGTTCAAAGACTCCAGCTGAAGCTGGACAAGCACGGATGGGACAGACCATTCCGTCCAACTGGAAAATGTGTTCCCCCTGGACTTGGTTCCGAGAGAAGGAAAGGAAAGGGGACGTTTGTGTTATCTGGCTGTAGGTAGGAGGACACTTAGAGATCCTCAGTACAGTGTGCTCATTTTCGTGGTGAGATGATGAAGCTCCAGAGAGGCTGTGACTTCACTGGAAGAACACAGCTATTTGATGACTCCAAATTCAGTTTTTTGTTTGTTTGTCTTTTAAATTGTTTTTAGTGCTTTAAGCTTAAAAAAAAAACAAAACCAACAACAACATAAAAAAAACTCACTGAGCTAGTTAAAACCTAAATAAGGAGGGAAGCAATATTTAGGTCAAACATCTGATCACTTTGTAGGAACTTTAAATCATATAGGTTGTGAATGGGAGCTATGAAAATAGTCGCGGAGGATGTAGAAAACTTTGTTTAAGGGCCAGTGGGGAAGCTTCTCTTTTGTGATGTAAATTAGCATAGAAATACCTAGATGTAGGCTGTCTTTTAACTCATAAGGGTCTTGTAAAAACAGTAATAAATGTGCTTTCTATTTGCAGTTACAGCCAACTGCCATAAATTAGAAAAATTAATGGATACTGGTGAATCTGAAGCCTAGAAAGCCATTTGATAGGTCTTCCCTCAAGAGCTAGCTATCAGTCTGTGTTTGTGTGTTTGGAGGGTAATATATCTAGGATGTGCATTACAAAGAAACAAAATACAAATTTTTTAGTTCCCAGAGGTCCAGGATCTTTTCTACTTCTTTAGATTATATCAGATAATTTATAAGATGTGAAACTGATAAAAGGCAATGTAACACCCCATAATTCACTACAGTAACTCACAAAAGATCTCTGGAATCAGTTTAGTTTTCTAATATATTAACAGTTTGTGAGGAAAGGAAGGAAACCAGATCACATACATTTAAAAGTGTGCACAGATGGGCCTGGAATCCACAGAGAGGTGCTTCTACTTGTAAGTATTTTATTCCATTGGCAAATTACAAAGGGCTGGGAAAAATGGGAGATGAGAGATCATGATTTGTGAAATTGTTATTTTAGAGCTGAATTGTCCAGGGAACTTAAATTAAAAAGAAAATCATCAGGTGTTGTGTCTGACTTCTTACATCTACTGTGGGGCGTCGCTGCCTCAGGTTCGGGTCCTGTGTATTGCAGGGGCTTATGGTTTGTGATTCTTCCCAGGTCAGTCAGTCCTCAGCAGAGTCATGAACGTTTTTCCTACTGTGACTTTCTTCATGTCACCACCTTCTTTTTTTTTTTTTATTTCGATTTATTTTTAATAATATTAAAAGTAGAATTATTAGGGACAGAGCAAGTCCAAACTCTGCATTTTTTTTTTAATGGTAGGGACTTAGGAGTCACCTAAATCAGTTAAATAGTATTTCCTATTTATTCAATATATATTTATGTGCCCTCTTCTAAAATTTTAGACCTATATTATGAAAGATAAGAATGTTAATTTTAGTTAACATGATAAATATCTAGATATTTTAAGGCATTTTAGTGGATATAATTTTAAACCAAATGTTTACAGATAATTCGTAATGTTTTCTGAGCTACTTCTCCCTAAGGCTATTATTTTTAAAGGCTTTGCTTGCCGTAGATACTTCTGATTCCCAAGGTATTGATGTAAGTTTAACCTGAAAGTAGTTGTAACATTAAGGGCAATAACTCAGACCCAGACTCTTCTTTTTCACTCCCTTATTCTAGCTCTCATTTCCATCATTCAGATTTATAGTTATTATGACAGTAGAATTGTCTGTGGTACTGAGAGTGAACTATGGACAGGTGACACATCTTCCTTTCTTGCAAAATTGGCAAAATAACAATTGTTTAATCATTCTGTAGGACAGACACCTCATCAAATGGAGTCCTTTCTTTTGAAACCAGACATTTAAATCATTCATTCTCTTTTTTTGTTCAATAACAGCTAGATCACATACTAGTGCGGAGCCCAGAACCCTAGCTCCCTCCTACCTTCATGCTGTGTGACTATGTAACTTAATATATGTGAGTCCCTTTCTTTATCTATCCAACGAGGATAACTACAGCGCCCACCTTGCAAGGTGGTCATGTGGATTAAGTAAGAGGACATTCAGGAAGTGTTTTCTCTGGTCTGGGGCAGGGAGCCATGGAATCAGCATTTAAAAGCAGCTGGCTGTGGTGGAAACCAACTGCTCCAAGGAATATTCGTTTCAGTGTATACACTTTCCCCACTTCCTGCTACTCATCCCCTAAATTAAAAGCCTGTATAAATCATCAGCAAATTGCAACAATTCTAGACACTCTAGAGATTTACAGTTGTTAATTAAAAGGCAAAAAGCATATTTTGTCTTAAAAGTATTATTGAAACCTGCTATAGCAAGTGTAGATTAACCATAAAATGTCTCTTTGGGTAGTAATGATTTATTTTGAGTTTCAGTAATATTATACAGAAATGAAAATTTTGTTGATTCTTCTTACTCTATAAGACCTACTGTTCTCATTTAAAGATTTTGATCACCCTGATTTATGAAAACACTTGTTTTGGTTTACTTGAGTAATCTCTGATTTTGTAAACAAGAAATAGGTTCAGTCATCCTCAGAAAAGTTCATTTATAACCTTTAGAGAAGATTTTCTGAAGGCATGAATATTCCTTCTGTCTGTAATGATGGAATATATTTTCTGGGAAGGAACTTTTTGTTTAAAAACACAATTTTTAACAACTTTGGACTATAGGGTTTTATAATAAACAGAGAAAGGTCATGGAGCTGTGTTTATGCTGTGGTTTCTTCTGATCTTTGTCTGCCTTTGGGTGCATTAGCACTATTTCTGCTCTGTAGGTCTCACAGCTGTTAGAGATACTACTATGGGTGTTTGCCGAAATTAGGTTGTAATTTTATATACAATCTCTGCTGATTGAATTGCTCAGGGCTTTTTTTTTTTTTTTTTTTTAATTTGTCTTCCTTCCCATGTAAAGTTGTTTAGATGGGGAATTTGCTCCAGTTGCTTTTAAACACGCAGCATGTGAGCCACAGTTGTTGCCATAAACAGCTGCACACTGTGTATTAGCTTGAACACATGGTAAACATTTTATGAATGAATTAGTGAACGTTGCTTGGAGGAGAGAACCTATTTCAGAGGGAACATATATTGACCTATAAAAAAAAAATGAGTGGAAGCCTTGAACCTTAGAATATTATATTTATGAGTCGGTCTCCTGTTTAGATCCAACAGAGGGGGCTACCCTTAATCCTTCGGTTGCATTTATAGTGTTATTTGCGTTCATTTTAATTGGCTCACCCAGTGCCTGAGTCTGGATTCTAATCATTGCAATTAATCATTGCTAATCCCAACACAATTTTTGTTTAAAAATCTCACCCGAGTTCCACTTATTTCTAGCATTCTTGGTTATGTGTGAAATGGTGAGTACATTTCCCTGGTGTTTTATCTCTGAAGGGGTGAAGTTCTGGTTGCCGACTTGCATGAAGAGTAAACATTTCCCTGTTTTCTTTTTGTGACAGATGACTACCTAAGATGCTCATGTTAATGCATATTTTATCTGAGTTTGTAATTAGAGCAAGGCCCTGAGCGATGATTAAAAGTCCTCTCTGCTCTGCGGCCTTCATGCACTGTCATGAAGAGGTGGGGTCTTGCTGGGCTGATTACTGGTCCTTTTCTGATGGAGACAACCCTCAAAAAGCAACACTGGTGACTTTTATCAGATCCCCCTGAATGGCAGGGAGCCTTGCCTCCTTTTCATTTCTTCCATGTCACAGGGATAAATGGTGGGCGGACACTGTCTAATGATGACTATGATCATGTAAAATAGCCTCTGATTAAAGAGTAGCTCAGCGGGCCGGTCTGGGTGCATTATTCTCTTGGGAGGCACATTACTGGGGTGGGGTTGAGGGATTCTCTTTCATATTCAGGAGATAAATTGCACTCATCAGAGCACTATCCGTTCGTTAAAGGCAATTTAGAACGTGCTTTTCTCATTTCAAGGAAAAAAAAAATGCCAAAAATTATCTATTTCAACTGGTAGGAGGAGAGAGGAACAAACATCTCAGAAGCCTGGCATGAGGCCTACAGACAGGCAGCTCTCTGGGCCTTTGCAAGATTTATGTACTTGGTTGTATGAAGGGCAGACTCTCTTTGTGGCTACACCAGTGACTGAAAGAGATTCTTTTCATGTATTTAATATTTATGGAAGGTTTCCTATGAAGATGCAGAAGAAACAATAGTACAGACCTCAGTTTAAGACGTAGCAGAATTAACTTTTGAGACTTAAGTCTAATACCTGTGTGGAAAGGCTAGAATCTAGGCATTACATCTTGCGGTTTCCTCATCCCCTCCCCTGAAAGGGAGGGGGCTGTACTCCTGTGCAGTGCTCCCATTAGTTCATGAGTTGATTAGACAGGAACCAAAATCTGTATTTGTATGTGTGGCAGCTGTTGCAGCCTTAAGACTGTAATAGCCTTCTGTTAATACTTACAGATTAATAACCTTGTAGCAAGATGGCAATATGACACATCTAGTACAGCATGTGTCTTCGTGTAGCCAGTCGGTGCTTTAGAAATGGCTAATCCACATTTCTCTCCGATTGACTGTAGATTTTAGCTTCTTCTGACGATCGAACTGATTACCATGCTGAGCTGTTTCCTCAAGGAGATATTGCTTTTGAAGGTCAGGGATAGATGAGCCGGTTGGATGTGGAGACGTAATGTTTAATAGATACTATGAGCTTCCTGGGGCTCAGTAAGAGCATGATCTGCTGTCTGCACATAGGGAGCAAGAGCCTCCGCCTCTGCAAGTCAGTTGTGTTTGTGTTGGTCAGATTTCACACATCTTTGTTTTTAGCTTCTGACTTAAGCGAAGACTCTTGGCTCCTACGTGCCCTACCCAGCTCCCTTCCCCTGCTGTTCCAGTGGTCATTCGCATCCAAGACTGCTAGCTCTGACTGGAGAAACCGCCCATCCCACACAAGAAGGACCTTTCCTTCTGTAAAACTACTAAAACATTTCCAACATAAAAATTAATTACTAAAGGTATCTGCACAGGACTGAAGAATGATATTCATTGATGTTGGTAGAGTTGTCAGATTTAATGAAAAAAATTGTATAGGACATACCTAGTCCTAAGAAACGATTCATTGCTTATCTGAAATTTAGTTGACCGTATGAAGAGTAAACAGAATACATCAAGAAACTAGAAATTTTCAAAGTTAGGCTAGAAATGAGAAAAAGCAAATGGGTAGAAAATACATAGAGTAGCAGCATGACTCATAGGAAATGATGGTGTTCCCTCTGATCTTGGGAAATGAATAGTATATTACAGTGCAGACATCCTTTAGAGATTCCTTGATCTGATATCTTCATTCCCCCTAGAAGGAAACTGGAACTGAAATCATAAGAGGCTAAGTTACATCCTCACATTTTTATGGTCATTAGAGGCAGAACCAGGACCCAACCATGGTCTCTGGCCCTTCCTTTCTGAAAACCTGTATAGTAAGACTTTGACATGCCGTATGTTTAGAGTCGCTCTATGTAAGATCAAATACTTCTAATAAGGGAGATATCTAAAGACCTCTCTTGTGCAAAAGTGATTATTACAGAAATTGAAGCAGCAATTTCCAAAATATCATCTCAGTTTTAATAACTATGCTCTCCCTCCTCCAGTGGCCAGATTCACAATGTCCTCAGCATCTGTTTGTGACTTATTTGGGCTCCTATAAGTAGCATCCCAGTCTCCTTACTTAGAAACTAAGGGAGTGTGGGTTAAATGATCTCAGTGGTGACTTGTAAGTCTATGATCAAAAATCTATGTTGTCTGAATTTCTCTTAAGGATTTTATATCCATATAAAATAGAGATTATTATAAAATTGGTCAAAAATTAATTTTAGTTAACTAAAATTTAATGTTTGATGTCGAAAGTAAGTGTTATCAGAAATAGCAGTATTCACTGGATTGAATCTTCCTGAAGAATGAGTTGAACTCAACCTTGAGAGGGCAGAAGAGTTTGAGGACTAGGGTTGGGGGAGAGGAGGTGCCAAAGTGGGAAAAACGTGAACAAGGTAAAGGAATAAAAATGATCATGGAATATTCTAGAAAATCAAACACTGGCGATAGCATAAAATTTACCCTTGGAAAGAGTGTCAAATGGCATTACCACAGCCTGCATTGTCCTGGCCCTTCTTGCCCCTAGTTCTTTTATAACTATAATTAAACCCCTCACTTCGGCTAGTCTGGTCTACCCATGCCATCTCCTCTCCAAGGAAGCTTTTTCAGAGTCTTCCAGGCCACATTCTGACTGGATAGAAGATAAGTTAGCGAATAAGTCCATCTTGTGACATGCCTGGAATATGGCTCAGTAATGTGTTTTCACTTCTCACGTGCACGCGTCTCATCTCCTGCTTCAAGAGACCGTCATCCGTTTGTGACTCTTAGTTGTTGCGTCTCCAGTACCAAGCACAGTGATCTGTGCATGGCCAGTGTTCCGTAACGTAGTTTGTTCCGAGTTGTTTGCTGTTCCTTGCCGAAAGCTTGGGTTGACTTAACAGATAACTAGGGAAGAAAGGCGAATGCTCTTTGATGGAAGGGACCTCCTCTTATTCGTGTTTTATTAAATGCACCTTGCGTGTAATGCAGTGCCAGGACCACGTAGCTGATCCCAGCAAACGCCGAGTGGGGAAACAAGCGCACGTGTGCCTGGAAGGAATCGACAGGTCGTGCATCCCCAAGCCCCTCGTTTTATGAGTGAGAACGGAGACCTGGAACGGTCCGTGATGTTCTCGAGGTTACCAAACGCATTTCAGGCATTAGAATCCAGGTCTCCTCACTCTAGTGAGTGCTCTTTTTTTGGGGGGGGGGGTGGGGAGGGTGTGGAACATCTCATTCTTTCTCATCTTTGCCTGATAGTACAAGGAAAATTAGCTGGATCGAAGGTGTTCAATTATCTATTTATGGCATGTCTCTCTCCTCTGTCTGTTATGGGAGTGAAGTAGAAGGTGTCCTTACGAGTCAGGGGACCTGGCTTCCTAACCCAGCATTTGTGCCTTAGAGAATTTACTAACCTTCTGTTACATCTGTAAATGGGGTGAGCGTGCAGGTTAGCAACACATAAACATTAAGTCCCTTCTGGTTACATTCAGTAATTCAGCGACGGTTCTGAATTAGAATAACTTTTCGAGGATTTAGGAATGTACTTTTCTTCTCTTCCCTCCCGCTTATAAAGTCTTTCCACGACTTGTGCCGAAAGTAGAAGAGTGTGAGTGTGTGTGGGCGTGAGGGGGAGGGGAAAGGAAGGTTAGGAAGATGGGTCTGAGCTGTCCTACGAAACAGACCTGCTGGTTTCCACTCTCCTGCCTTTCACTCTCCAGGTAGCACAGGATGAAAAAGTCCAACCCACTCAACAGGACGACTGTGGACTTGGGGATGTTAAGGATCCTTTGGGTGGCTGATAGGTGGTCTGTCTTTAGTTCCTCTTTTGTTGTGGTTCAGGTTGGTGTCTCAGTGTCTGTGAAGCATAATAACAAAAAGAGTACAAAGACAGGCTCTTCCAAAGAGTTGCCAATGACAAAACAAGGGTCCTGGAGGTGTCGTTGAGGAACCGTGGCAGCTCCCTGCTGAGGGAGGGAAGTGTGCCCTCTTCACCTCTTCTGGAGTGCTGAGCCTACCCAGAAGGATTTTTTCCCCCTAGAAGGAAAAGCCTACACTTTTGGCAGCAGAACTGAAATAGAAAAATTGAACTTGACCTATTTCCTTAGCAGTGCAAACCTTACATTGTCCTCTCAGGCAGTATGAAAATCCTGGGAAACTGACAGCTGCAATCAGACACTTGCTTGCATTGAGGCAAACATCATGAATTTTAATAGGTGTGCTGCTCCTAAGTGAGGCTGGGAGAGGAAAGGGAGCCAAGCCAATTTCAAACAAAGGTGGGGGGTGGGGGAGGGGGGTGGGGCGTAGGACACATGTACAGCTCATGGCAGTGATGAGAGTAATATTCAAATTATTTACCCCACCATGATGTTGATGATTTAAGAAGGGAGAGTTGCTGGATTCTCGAAGTGGAAAGGGCTATGAATCTTCATGACAGTTCATCCCACTGTACTGAAGGCAAAGAAGGCAGGTAAAACAAAACATGGCTTGGTAGCGGTAAGTCCTCAAACACGGTGCTTCAGCAATGCCCAGGAAATGAGCCCTGGGAATCACAGTCACCCCTACACAGATGAAAGGGCTCCCCTCAGGGACGCACCACAGACAGGCACAGACAGCCCTGCGCACGCACGGCGGAGCCAGGCTCAGGACGTCCTTCCCAGCAGCCCTCTTCGTTGTGCATAGCGCTTCCCCTTCTGCTAGCCCCCGGGATCCCGTTTGTCCTGGGGCGGATGTGTCGGACTCTCTTCCCGCCGTCAGACCTCTTCATGAGGCGGTGACTCATCGCTGCTAATGTTCCCAGAGTGGCCTCCTCAGTAGTAAGGGATGTAGAGCCAGTGCCTCTCTTGTTATAGCACGGTCCGTCCACTGTCCACGTCTTTAACACTGTGCCCGCCGGGCCACACCCAGACCCGTGTGTTTACGGGAGCTGAGACTGCTTTCGGAAATTAATGTAACTGTGAGCAACTTATTTTTAAAATTTATTTTTCGGTTACAGTTGATATACCATGTTACATGAGTGTCAGGCGTACAACATTAGTGATTAGATATTTACATACCTTATGACGTGATCAGCGTGGTAAGTCTGGTACCCACCCGGCACCGGGTATAGTTATTACAATATCCCTGGCTATATTCCCTACGCCGTGCTCTACATTCCTGTGACTAACTTTTATAACTGGAAGTTTGCGCGCCTTCATCCCCTTCACCTTTTTCACCCACCCGCCCCCACTTTCTCCTGATTTGTTTATATGGCTCTGCTTCATTTTAAAAGAGGGAAGGTGATCATTTTAAAATAGGAAGGTGATCATTTCAGAACCCCCGTTTTCTGAACAAATCATGAAATAATGCTTTTTGAAGGTGAAGATGACACTTAGAAAAAGACACTACAAACCTTGTTATCAAGTTCCTATGTGGGTGAGATTACTTAGCCCGGGAAGATTTCGGCCGAAGACGGTAACCTGAATCGGCATTCTGAGTGCTATTTGAGAAGTACTGAAGAAACTGCCACTGAGCAGAAGCAGCAACTGTCGTCTCAAAATGGGATGTCGAAGATGGAACTAATTTCTTTCTCTGTGAGCTGGTCCTTCCGTGGCTGGAGGGGAATGAGATGAGTATTACTCTGGTGGGGAATTGGGACACAAGCCAGATCAGGGCAGACAGAACATGTGAGAAATGGAGGTGAGGGACAGGACTGTCCTTTGCCACAGAGGTCCCCAACCCCCAGGCCGTGGACCGGAACCGGTCCATGGCCTGTTGGGAACCGAGCCGCACAGCAGGAGATGAACAGTGGGTGAGCAAAGCTTCATCTGTGTTCGCAGCCGCTCCCCAGCGCTAGCATCACCGCCTCAGCTCCACCTCAGGTCATCAGGCGTTGGGTTCTCTTAGGAGCACTGGCCCCTGTTGCCAAAAAGGTTGACGACTGCTGCTTTACCAGACTGAGGAAAGAGCTCGCCCTTGGTCCCCTGCCAAGGCTGGTCACCAGCTAGTGGAGGTGATGGTGAGGACTTTGTAGACCATTTCACCCAAGCCTCCCATTTGTGAAGCTTTCACATTCAGTCTTTAAAAATCATCACCTAACGAATGTATGTAGCTGTAACTTATGTGTATTTAAATAATTCGTTGCACTACATGCAGAATATATCACGATTGCCGCAGCCCGTTTGGGTGTTTCTTCGTGCTTCAGTGAGGCGGAAGAGGCTCTGCCTCTCAGCATCCAGAAGCCCTTTCCCTCCTCAGCTCCTTCCCCGTTCCCGGAGTGTTTTCTTCCTGTCCATAGCATTCCTGATACTGAAGTCTACCCGGGGTCCCGTTTATTTTTGTCCTTACTGTAAGCTGGGAGTACTTCTCTTCAAGTTGTTTAAGTTGCTAGAGACAAGCCAGCTATGGTGGTAGAGGATAGGTGGATGGGGTTTATTGTGGTAATAACATTTACTTAACATTTGGGATCCTGCTGGTGTTTAAATCTTTACACTGTGCAGTCAGGCCTTCCTCTCATGTCTGCTTTCTGCCTGAGCCCTCTGGTTCTCCATAGCCATCTCCATGTGTCCGCTAGTAGTAAAAGGTGTCCTGTCCCATGAGTCTAACACTATGAGCCACTGAACCTGGAGTCCCCTGCCCCTGTGCTATTCAACCACTCATTCATTCAATAAATAGTCCCTGAGTGTCCACCCTCGAGCACGGAGCCAGGCACTCTGGCTACAGTCGTGACACAGACGGAGTCTCCAGGTGCTGGATGTTTTCCTCATCCTTTTCGGCTGGTACAAGCTCGTGCTGACCTGCCTCAGCCCTCATGATATGTCATCTAGTCGTAGCTGCCTGCCTAGATTCTCAAGGTACCTTGCTATGCCTTAAGAATCCAAGAGTAACTTCATATCAATGGAGAAAATGTATAAAAACGTCTTCCTGGAGAGAGGCTCAGAGTCTTAAAGCCGCGGCGAGGCAGGGTGTCCTCTCTAGGTCATTCAGGTGCCACGATGGATTGGCAAACAGCCAAGCAGGAAAGAGGCTCCTCTTTTCAGGCTAAATAACAGCCTCCTTGTTGGAAAGGGAATAATCAATCCCAGCTGGAGAAAAGAGACCGTGTTCCCTTTGCTTTTCCATTCAAATCTAATCTCACGACATGAGTTTCTGACATGAGCAGCATTCTTGCCCAGACTTGGGGCCCCAGGGAGGGGATGGTTATTCGAGGCAGCTGGCTCCCCAAGCAAGGCATATAACTTGTTGATAAATGCTTACAGACAGCTCCCCCTCCTCACGGGTCCCAGTCCCAGTTTAACTGACACCCCTGGAGATTTGCAAAAAAATAAATAGATGTTTCTCTGAAAGAATATCATGCCTCTGGATGCAAGAAAAAGATAAGGAATTCTGCATGCATAGAGTTCATCAGTACTTCCCAGCTTACAGGATTCTTCAGGGAGGGTTCCCTTTTATGCATTCCCTTTGACATAGAAGTTTCCTGTGTCAAAAAACTTGCCTTGTGTTGTAGTATAAAATAAATCCGACATATGATTTTGTTTATTCTTCCTTTGCTTTGTCTTTAGAAGGGAACTATTTCTATGAATTAGTAATTTTAAATCATCTCGTAGGTTTTTTTTTTTTCCCTTGAAATCTTAGCTATAGCTCTATTGTGGATAATTTTTAGTAATTTAAAAATTCTTTCTTCCAGAGTTTATACTCCTTTTGGTCAGTAAACCCTGTTCTTTGGAATAAGTTATGCCTAAATCTCTAGACCTCAATGTCAGGCGTGTGCCGCACATTCTTTTCTGGTATTTGGAGATGAAGTCTGTGGGCAGTGAATTCATTCACAGATTTTTCTTTCATCTGAGAACTTACATAGTCATTGCAGTGATTATAATACAGAAACTAAAATGAACATCCTGAGAAAATAGCATTTATTTGAAAGAATTTGCAAGTATTGAGGGTATGTAGAATTTGTTTTGTACTTTATCAAAAAAGTGTGGGTTGTGGGGAATTCATAAGAAAAACTAAGATTCAGTCAGGTTTTAAAATCAATACCGAGCAAGAGAAGCAAATTGCAGGATATGATATATTTATTATGATAGAATTTATATAAAATTTTTACAACGTACTGAATAATATTTCTAGTTGTCTGTGGATATATACATTCATAATACAAGATCTCAAAATATGGCTGGGAAGGACCCAAGAAAATACTTGGTAGTATTTTCCTGGGGTGATGGAGAAGGAAGGCAGGCATGAGGGGAGGGGGAACTGAGCAGGGGGCCAGCGACAAAAGAGATTTTAACTTGTATTTCTTTTCCATATATTAAAGGGATCCGAGGTAAATATGACAAAATAATATGTGTTAATTCTGGGGCTGGGCATTATTTGCTGTACTCTTTGTTCCTAAAGTATTTAACTATGTAAATTCCCTTAAACTAAAAAAGATTTTTCTACCTTCATCCTAAAGTTCCACATAAATGTAAGTGGAGTGCACAGTCAATAGACACAACCCTTCTATGAATATTTGCATTTTCAGAGGGGCGTTTGATAAGCCAGCAAATCTATCTTGCTCAGGCATCTAGCTTCGAAGTGAATCTATCTTGCTCAGGCATCTAGCTTTGAAGTATCTTAAACTAAGTACTTATTCTAACAACGTGCAAATCAGTTATGTTAGGGTAGCAAGTTTTGGTTGTGTTTCAGGAACAGGTGCCTTTAAAACAGAAAAATCTAATTGTGGAATTTGCCTCAGCCAACATCAAATTCATTTTTCAGGAAGTCGTCATAAATAATTCAAATGGATGGCATGCTTTCTGTTTCCCAATAGCCACGAGCACGTAACTCATTCAGAAGATTTCTTGGGCTGTAGAGGTGAGACCTTCATCTGCTAAGAAGTCTACACTGGGAAAAAATTCTCTCATTGCTTTTCATGTAGGATTTATGTTGGGTTGAAAATGAAAATTTTAATTTCTTGTCATGTGAAAACAGATGCAGCTGTAGAAACCAAAATCTTATATTTTCTGCAATACAGAACTGCCCCATTTATTTTGGCCTCCACTCTAGCTTACTCACTAGGCTGAACCACGGCTTAAAACTAGGGAATTCACAGAGGGAACTTTGTTATTAGGCAGTGTGGAATTTGGGCACTAAAGTTTATTTCTTTCCTTCCAATTAAAGTCTTTAACCTTCACGCAGTTTGCTCTTGGTTTACACTTAAGTTTTCTAAACTTGAACTATCTCTTCCTAATCCCGCCAAATGTTAAGTGCAGAGAATTAGAAGTGGGGAGAGGGCTGCTAAAAGGGTAATAGGGGTGATCTTTTCGATATAAGAGGTGAAAGGTCAAAGTGCAATGGCAAGGGAGGAGGAAAATGATTTTATTGAGATGAAAAATACAAAAAAAGACTTTTTTTAAAAAATAGGCATAATCTTTCTATGAACCTCAATAGCCCTACTCTATTAGAGCATAGAAACGGCGTTTGTACTGATAGTGCTGAGGGGCTGGTGTCTTCCAAAACAAACGTAGAATTAAGTGACCACGTTTTTCATACCCTCTTAACTGAAGGTTCTCCTCGTTCCTAGCCCACGGTCTTCACTCTCAGGATGCACTCACGAGACACTAAAGTGATGCCAAAAGGGTAGGCTAATCCGGCGATGGATCTTTGTATGCAGAGAGTGTATTTCTAGAAAATGTTTCAGACTTTGCCTTTATATTAAAATTCGAAAGATAATGTTTATTAATACATATATGCATGTGTGCGCGTGTGCGTGTGTGTGTGTGTATGTGTGCGTGTGCGTGTGTGTATATATACACACACGCACACGCACACACACACACTCTTAAAATTTCCAGTTTGGCAGCAAACCATACGACTCTAGCTTGTGCTTTTAACTTGTTTTTAGAAAGAGTTAGCTAATTTGTCTGAAGGTATCAATTTCAGAACATATTCAGTAATCCCTAAAATGTAGGAAGTTAGCCCAAACTTGGACTGATCTTACGACATTACTTAGAAGTTGATCCTTAAGAAAAACATATTCAAGATATAAGCTTACATACTTGCCATTCATTTACTTCATAAAAGGAAGACATAGAAAGATGGTCTGGTTATTTGGGTTTTAGACAAGTATGAAAACCCTGAGCTCCCTGTAAGCTCTCTTGTTGTTTTTCATAGATTGTAAATCACACAGTTTTCTTCTTTAGGGAGACAAAGTGTGGTCAATAATAATGTCGACCTCACATGGTTGTTCTGAAGGGTAAATGAAAGTCATGGATAAATGGGACTCATGGCATGCAGAATGTGTTAGGCATTCCTCGGTGGTTCCCACTCTGTTTGAAACAGAAAAATTTGGATTAGAAAATTGCCGCCTTTAACTTTGGTTCTCAGTTGCCTCTTTTGTAACACTTATGTTTTCCTTTTTGTTTGTTTGTTATTTGGAGATGACCGCATCCTAGAGAACATTGACCCAAGTTCTAGTCACATCTGCTTGAAAAATTTAGTTCTAGCTTCTTTAGAATTAGAGGAAAGCTCAGGACGGTTGGCTTAATAGGTTTCCTCTGACTTCCTCACCTGAATTCTTCTAAAATTTTGCTCCAGCCTCCCTCCTTTGATGGAAAGCTCTAGAAAAGATTTTAAACTTTTTCCTCTAGCAATTAAGTGGATGGGGGCCTAATGAGGGCAGTCAGAGGGTCAGCTTAGAAATTACCTCCTTTATAGCAAGAGTGATCATTGTCTCTCCTCTCAAAATACATTTGGTAGCTGAATATCTGTGAAATTGTCAAGCTCTTTCCATCCTGTTGATAGAGGTATTTCCTGAAACCAAATCTTTGGTGTCAAGATTCTATGATTAGTCTTGACTGGTGAATAGTCATTATGAGGAGGCTACAGTAGGAAAAAGAAGATTGGATCTAGTATTTTTTTAATGCAAGCAAACCAAATGTAGGGAGTTCTCACAGATGCAATTAAGAAGCCCTTTACTGTAAGTATTGTCATCTTTTAGCTTCAGTTCTGTTTCCATAGCAACCACATGATGCCTGGCTGAATGGTTTTACAGGAAGCTGAAAAAAATTGCTATTCTAAGTAGCTTGCTTTTTGCTGTAGAAAGAGATCCTTCCCTTACAGTAGGCTAGCCAACATTAACTGGGAACAAAGCAAGCTATTTATTCTAATTGTGCTCTCTGTAGAGGGTAAAGAGGTAGAGAGAGAGTTCCAGCCCCTGCTTACTGATCTGTGAATTTGTTTTTCTAGCTGCTGTTCCTAGCAGTTTGAAAGAACCAAATGACTTACCTTCTCTTTATTTATGCTTTCCCTGTTTAAGCATAACTTATATTCTAGAGATAGAGCTAGTTAAAAAAAGGGTGGTGGTGTGTGTTTGCGATAACATTAGTTATGGTAAGGTCAGTCTGCTGAATTTATAGCTTTCAACTATCTACAATGGCAGTTTATTTAAAAAAAAAAAAAAAAGCGTCCCTTGCTAGAATAGCAACTGTTAGGCTTATCTTTTATTCTATGTTAAAATTGCCTTTCAGTTTTTCTTTACATCTTAAAAAACTTGTATTTCTATTCATTTACATGATAGAAAAATTACATAGAGTAATTACATAGGGTAGAAAAGTCTTTGGAGTTTCAAAATTAAATGCAGTTTTGTTGTGACAATTTATGACTTGTGCTCATTTTTTAGGGGGAAAAAATAAGGGTATCGATGCAGTTCCATTAAAAGCCTGTATAATAATTTTGGTTTCAAATATAAGCCATTACCAGACTTCCTTTCTGAGCTTCAGATCCTCTTTAGAAGTGAGCTGGAAAGGATTTTTTTGTTGTTGTTTACTCTTCAGAGAGACTGCCTTTTAAAACTGAATAATGAAAGCATTTAATTTCAGCAGGAGGTGTGGACTTTTGTTCTCAATCTCTCTCCCTCCCTTCCTCTTCCTTACACACACACACACACACACACACACACACACACACACACACATTTAAAATTCATAAAAAATCCCAAGATGTATTTTATGCTCCTGGTAACCATCGTAACATTTTATCTAAAAATGTGACCCTTGTTCTGAGATAAGACATTTCAAGGATGCTAAAATTTTGACCCTGACTCTATTTAGATAAGTTGATGCTGGTTTAAACTAGTCTTTCGCTGAGATCCAGTGATGTTGCTTTTGCATCTTTATCAAGTCATAGAAATTTTCAACAAAATAGGTTGGGAAAGTATCTCAGGAGCCTGTTATTTAGTACAACCTTAAGTCTTTGATTAGCACCAAATGGCCGATTGAATAGCAATTTTCTTTGCTTTGACTCTCCTCTCTGAAATAGTTATAGTAGTAGGTTTCACAAGTAAATTTTTTCAAATCACCCTGAAATAACGTTGAAAGAAATTTAATTCTTCAAAGAACTTATTTGATCGAAGATGACTTTTTTGGAAAGTTAAAGTGTCTAGAGCCAAAATTTGATCAACCAAATAATTGCTAAATACTTTCTGTAAAAAGCTATAGGATTTGACTGGTGTGTTTAAGGAGTTTATAGGTTATCTTGACATAGAAAGCTAACATACTTTTGGAAACAAGGACTACCTTGCATAATACTGAGTTGAAAGGAATTCATAGAAAGAGTGTGAGAAGGAACCTCTAGAGAAGCTATCTGAGGGAAGTGGGACTTGCAGGCATTTTTTTTTTGTTTAAGTTACCAGAAATGTATTGAACAAACCCTATATGCTATATACTGTGCTGGATATAATAGCGATGAGCTAGACAGTGATCCTGTGTGTATGCAGATCAGTCTGATGAGAGGTCCAGACGTGAAACCAGGCAGTTACCTCAAAGATAATGTCTATGTTTGGTGAATTACAGAGTATCAAGGAAAACACCTGGATTTGAAGGGCATGAAGATGCCATTGAGGATTTCCTGAGGACATATGAGGCTGAAACTTGAACAGAAAGAAATCCTGAGTGGACATTGCTATTTACCCATTTTAATAGTGTTCTTTTCTTTTCCGCTCTCAAAAATGTACTCCACTTTTCTGAAAGCAGTATTCTAAAATGTGAATATGTAGTTTCAGACTTTAGAATTTTGTAGGAAGAAGAGATCTTAGAGAAATCCAACCTGCTTTACTCTGGAAAGGAAAAGAAATAGACCATTTCCAAAGAATGCGAATGGGCTGGTTCAAATGCGTGTCCAGGGAAGATGATACCTCTGTGTCATCTGCTCTTCTGCTTTTGAGGAAAGGGTTAGACTCCTAGTTTGTGCACAGTATTTTTATCAGATCTCGAGCTTTTGTATCTGTTTCTATACCCATTAGCAGAGACCAAATAGAGAAAAAAAGAGAAGTGGTTTTGGCAATCTATTAAGAACTAGCTCTGAAATTATGGCTTCCACCTATTCACCCTGACTTAATTAATCTGTCTACTGAAGGACAGAAAAATTACTGTTTTTAAGTGGCCCACATTCATTTGGAAAGCTTAGATATATGCTCCCATAGATACATTATTTCTCAGTTGGATATTTCCCCATTAGATCCTGCTGATTGCTTTAATTTTGTACCTTGGCAGAAATATTACTTTCCCTTCATTGTGTAACTTTCTTTTATATGCCACATAACATCCATTATTCCTGAAGAGCTTCTTGCATTGAAGAAAGAATTAGAATCAAACAGTAAGAGGTCTTCTAAACGGATACATTTTTCCTCACCCTTGTTAAGAATGACTTTGAGACATGATTCATGGTGTTGATAATGTTTCTTTCTGAGTCAGGTTCAGTGACATGACCTATAACTCAATGTTAAATCCTAGTTTTAAAAACATGATAAAAGGAACAAACTACCAGAGTTAAAAAAAAAAAAAAAAGAAACATGTTAAAAAAAAAAAAAAGAATGGTCTAAGGTCCAAACATATGATATATTCTAAAGGTATTGAATATTTTATTTTATGGGATGCTGTTTTCATTGAGTTCTTTGTAGTTATTTCCATAACAGGTTTTCTATTACAGCATTCATCTAGTGTAACATTTTGAACTGTAATTATTAAGTTTTCTTGTCCATTTCCACCACTAGACTGCATGTTTCTTGTCTTTTGTTTATGTTCGGCATATAGCTGGTACTTGAGTAAAGTTAGGATGAATGTACAGTAGTAAGTTAAGATGGCTTCCATTGGTGAGAGAGAGTTATTTTAGCATGCATCAGACCCTGAGCATTTTATCAGAGGTTTCACTTTAAAAAGTTTCAACTGAGTTTGGGGCACTGCTAGGAACAATGAGATATGTCATCCCATATACTTGTGAAATATAAGTGAGGGCAAATAATGACCGCATTACATGGAGGCCTAGTATTATGCAAATATAATTATAGCATAATATTAGATTGGTATGTTTATAGTTCTGTTTATCTACATTGTCTACAAATGTTGATATTTATGCATATAGCTTACATACATACATAAAACCAATGTTCTGCTTTGATATACTACATTTAAATCAAATCTATCCTTTCTCTTTTATATTCCAGGGGGCTGTTGTTAGAAACTGTTCTTTAATATAATATATGCATATAAACATTTCGCATGTATATGATATGTATACATATGTGTATATTATGTGAATCACATTTCTGTATGGAATTTCTGGGAGCTTAAGGTATCTTAATTTTTTAGCTATAATTTTCTGTAAGTGAAAGCTATCCATGAATTATTTCCAAATTGTCAGTTATATTTTCTGGGAAAAAAATTTTAATTTATCGAACTTGTAGGAAATACTTATTTTTTTTTTTACATACTTACAGAAAAGATTATCCATTAAGTTAAATTTTTAAAACATATTTGAGGCCCGAATTAATGAAAATGAAGAAATGACATGTACCGAATGCTTTCACGTGCTAACGTATTTAATCCTTAAGATTATAGGACATGTTCACCCCTCCCGCCCACCCCCCTCCATGTTGTAGAGAAACTGAGCCTTAGAAAGGGCATCTTGCCAAAGATTCTGCATGTATAAACAGGAAGAGATGGTCTGGTGCAGCAGTGGGCTCACGCTTCGTGGGCCGACACCTGCTTTTAGATGACACCGTGCGAGAGCTGTTCCGTTTAAGCAAAGTGCAAGCAGAGCTGGAGTCTGCTCACGCCCTGCTGTGGGTGGTGGTTTTGGTTCACCTTTCACTCACGCTCATTAGCGTGTATCTCTGCCGGCTGGTGTTCTGTTTATAGTGTTCTAAGTTTACAGTTCAGTAAAACACAGCGATGACAATCCATAACAGTCCATGTCTACATTGTAAAAAATATGAACCAAGACTTGTATTTTAAGTCGGCAGCGGGAGAGGGAGAGAATTTTCCAATTATTCCTCATTTACTCACTGTCGGTACAGTCTAGCGTTTGTATCTCGTGTGTGCATATCAGTTTTCTTCTATTGACTGGTCAGATGCAACCCCATGGAACACTAATAATTCTAGCTTAATAGGTTTTGATTTTTCTAAAATACTATATAATAGGCTAGACAACTTCTTTCTAGTTTTAGAACCGAGGATTTGTGTCGCGCAGTGTGTGGGATCCCAAGTGGCCCCGTGATGCCTCCTGCAGGCACCATTCCCTCCTCACTTACTCTTCCCACAATCCCATACTGCAATTTCACTCCTTTTCTCTTGGCTCAAACCTGCTTGTCCCCCTTCCCCCAGCCTCACTTTCAGCAGATGCCTTTGTTTCAGTTTTCTCGGTGAAGTCGGAGGCCGTCAGCAAACACCCACCAGCGCTGCCACTGTGCGTCCCCGCCTTGCAGCTTCCACCTCGCCGCCTTTACTGGCCAAGAGTGGCCGAGGTCCCCTGCCCGGTCAGTCCCTCAACCTGCCCCCTGAGCCCATTCCTTCTCACTTAGGAAGGGGCATGGCACCAGCAATTCTCTTTTTCTTTCTTGCTTCATTAGTTCTTTTTTTTTCCCCCTGTGTACTAAATCATTCATTATTCTCAACCTAAAAAATAAGCTCACTTCACCGTGGACGCCACGTTCTCTTGTTGCCACTGTCCCATTCTGCTGCCCCACCTTTCCAGTCAAAACTCTTTGAAAGTGTTGTCTGTCCTCAATATCTCCAGTTCTCTTATGCTGTGTTAAAAATGCTCATTTAGACGTTCTTTTCAACCACTTCACCAAAACTACTTTTGATTTTCAAGATCCTAGTAATCTCCATGTTATTAAATTCGGTGATCACTTCCGAATCATCTCGTTAGGCCTGTCAGTAACATTGACCCAGTCGATTGCTTCCTCTCCCTTGAGTCCCTTTCTTAACTTGGTTTCCAGCATAGGACAAATTCTCACTTCCTTTCATCCTCGCTGGCTGCTCCTTCTCAATCTTCCTCGCTGGTTTTGCTTCTTGATCCTGACCTCGTAATGGTACTGTGATGAACTTTGATCTCAGGCCTTGGACCTCTTTCCTATGTGCATTCACTGCTGTAGTTTATGTCAAGATTTCACATACCATCATGTGCACTAGCGCATCCCCAATTTATATCTTCTCGGATCTCTTCCCTGAAATTTAGATTTGTACAGGTCCAGCTTTCCACCCAGTATCTCCACCTGGATGTTTAACAGGCACTTCAGAGTTAACGTTCCAAACCTGAATTCATGAGGATCTTCTCCACAACTAAACTTGTCCATTATGCTGTCTTCCCTGTAAGAGTTAATGGCAACCCCATTCTCTTAATGGCTCAAGCCAAAATCCCTGAGCCATCATATTCTTCTCTCTCCGCTCATGTCTCTTTATCCAAGGAGTAGTGCGACCCTTTTTTCACCATCTCCACATCTAACACCTTAGCACAAGCCACTCTCCTCTCTCGGCTGAAGAAGCAGTAGCCTTCGACTGCACCACTGCCTGTCCTTTCCCTTCTGCATCCCGAACACATTGTAATCCTGTTAAAACTGAGTCACGCGTGACTGTCCTCTGCTCAGAAGCCTCCAGTGGTTTCCCGTATCGCTCAGAGTAAAGCCAAAGGCCTTACCAGTGGCTGACGAGGCCCTGAACCACTTCAGCATCTCCCCTTAACTTTTCGATCTCCTCTCCCACAGTGACTCTTCCCCTTCACTTATTCTGTTCCAGGACTGTTTCCTGTGGGCATGCCAAGCCGGGTCTCTGCATGGGGCTTTGGCGTATTCTCTTCTCTCTGTCCGGCATGCTTTCCCACCAGGTAACCCTGCAGCTTGCTCCCCAGCCTCTCTTAACATGATGTTCAAACGCCACCTTTGCAGTGAGGCCTCCCCTGGCCACCCTGTTAAGTAGCGCAGTGCCCGTCCCCTGCATCCACCGTTCTCCTTCCTTGCTTTATCTTTCTCCATCACCTTTTAACATCGCATAAATTTACTTCTGCATTTTTATCGTCATCTCTTCACTCCTGCTTCATAAGGGCAAGGGTTTTTGTCTCTTTTTCTTCTTTACTGATGTTTCCGTAGCACCTAGAATAGTGCCTGGCACGTAATAAATGCGTAATACGAATTTGCTGACTGAATCGAGATGGGAGTCTTTTGCTATTTAATGAGCTATGTCAGTGTGCTGAGTACACTTTAATAAAATTAGTCAAAATGCATGTTTGTTTCTCTCAGTTGTATCATTTATTCATTTGATACCTAGCATTTCTCGAGAGTAGCGATGACTTATTTGAGGCAAATCTGAACCTAACTGATAAGTATCTGACCAAATACGCATTCAGTGGCCAGAACCTGAATCAAAGGGAGGCAAACATCTTATGTAAACCATGTTTAGAAAACCAGACATGTGCGCCCTGTAATGGAGCATTATCTCGTCAGGATAGAAGCCACTGAGCCTTGAAAGTGGTGCATAATCACCCTGTGAGAACCTGAACATACCAGGGCGATCTTCATGTATTTCGACACCTGTGAGAACAGTGATGCCTAGAACTAGGGGAGCGATGAAGACTGGAGGTTAGAAAAACTGTTACTAGACAACCGTAGGCGTCCAGGCAAGAGCAAGTGAGAACCGAAACAAGGAGTAGGTATCGGAATGCCGGAGAGCTGTGTCAGAAGTAAAAATCATGTGAGAGGTTGAGAAAGAAAGAAAGGGCTGACTCCCAGGATCCTTGCATGGATGAAAGGGCATATGGTATTGCCTAATGGGGTGAAGAGAAGCAAGTTTAACGGAAAAGGTGAAGAAAGTGATCCTTCTGTTATGGACTGTATGTTTGTGTCTCTCTAAGATCCATGTGTCCATTGTCCGTATCCACGAGTCTCTGTCCTGTTCATTTGTTGCTTTTAGGTTTATATCCCACATATAAGTGACATCATGTGATTTTCATAGATGGAGGAAAAAATTTAAATCATGTCTTCAATTAAAAAATAATAATAATAAAATAAAATTTATGTGTCGAAACCCTGTTCTTCAATGTGTTGGAGTTCGGAGGTGGAGCCTTTGGGAGGTAAAGAGGGTTAGATGAGGTCGTGCAGGTGGGGCTCTATGACGGGATTAGATAGGGAGGTAGCCTGCTTCCTCTCCACCTCTCCCTCAGTGAGGAAACCAGGACAGGTCCCCTCGCTAGAATCTAACCATGCTAGCAGCCACCCCGATCTTGCATTTCCACCATCCAGAGCTATGAGAAATAAATTTCTGTTGTTTCAGCCACCCAGCCCATGGTAATTTATTATAGCAACTCAGACTGACTACAAACACTCTTGAAAGCCTCAGACTCTGTGGCCTGAGCTGAGTTTCAGTGAAGTACAAAAGCTACATCTTGCTTGATGAGAACTGGAATGAACGAGCAGAGTCTATGCCTGCCCTGCTTCTTGTATGTAGGTCATTGTCCTCTCTCTAGAGCATTGTTGACTCTCCAGTGAGTCCCCCCCACCATAAAAATTTACATAGTGATCAGGAAGACTTAAGGAATTACTGAGATCGCTCAAGTCTTCCAGGTACTGGAGCACTGATTAAAAGAAAAAAAAATCAACTGTTCTTATTATTATTGGGAAAGTAGTACTCTAAAAAAAAAAAAAAAAAACTTGTACAGCCCATTGAAAACCAGGTAAAAGTGGATCCCGTCTATGTCCGCAGTTCTGGAAGATGGTTCTTGTCGCTGCTGGGATGAATGGGTGGGTGTGCTGCCCCAGTGGATCCAGGTTGTGGAATCTGAAACTAATACAGTGTGGGGGACCCTTTTTTGAGAAAAGAATATGAAATTAAGACTGCACAGCCTTGGGAAGACCCTGAAGCTTAAGCCTTATCACCTCTGATCTTCGCGATGGTGGTGGTTGTAGAGATGAGCATTTGTATATTGAATATAGCAGTCTCACTTATCCATGGGTTTACTTTTTGCAGTTTGTTACCTGTGGTGAGCCACAGTCCAAAAATCTTAAATGGGAAATTCCAGAAATGTTTCCTAAGTTTTAAATCGTACACCGTTCTGAGTAGCACGACAAAATCCTGTGCTGTCCTGTCCCATGTCGCTTGGGACGTGAACCATCCCCTTGTCCGGAGTCTCCGCACTGTGTGTGCTGCCCTCCCTCTAATCACTTGGTGGCCATCTCAGTTATCAGATCTACTGTTCTGGTATCACAGTGCTTGTGTTCAAGGAACCCCTATTCTACTTACTAATGGTCCCAAAGTGCAAGAGTAGTGTTGCGGGCAATTTGGATGCTCCAAACAGAAGCCAGAGTGCTTCCTTTAAGTGAAAAGGTATGTATGTATAGGATAAAACATATAGGAGTTTTGGTCCTATCCATGGTTTTCAGGTATTGACTGGAGGTCTTGGAATCTATCTCCCAAGGATGAGGAAGAATTACTGTACTTACATGGCTGGCACTCATTCCAAGTAGTTTTCACACATTCATCCCCAAAACAACCAAAGATGAGCTGTACCACAGGTACAGAGAAATCATGCCCAAGGTGACCAGGCTGGGAGTGGGGTTGTTAGGAGAGTGAGGAGGTTAGAAAAGTAAAGAACATTCAACTGAGCAGAGATCACCATCAACCTCAGCTTTGCCACCCATTAATCCGAAACCTGGAAAAGATCACTGTACCTTTCCTGCAGGTCCTTGACTTTCCCTGTAAAACAGGAATGTTGATACCAGCTATATGTATGTGCCTTATTCTGTTGTTCTGAGGTCAGGAGAAACTGCGTAAAAGTGCTTTGCTTGAAAATGTGATACCAAACAACTTTTTTATTCCAACTGAGTATTATAAGTGAGGCTTGAAGATACGATTTTGCTTACTTTCAATTTTACTTCTAATGTTTCTGATTTATTTCTTAGATGTGATTTTTTTTTTTTTTAGGTTACTTGTCTGCAAGACTTTTTTGGTGACGATGATGTTTTTATTGCATGCGGACCTGAAAAATTCCGTTATGCCCAAGATGACTTTGTCCTGGATCACAGTGGTAAGGCAGTCCATTGACCATCCTTGTAACCGTGTAATGGAGATGTGGGATGTAGTGCATGTCGAGCGGTCTGACGTGTTGAAGAAGGATGGCATTGACAGTACTCTTTTTACCTAGTTGTGGAAAAAAACCCTCATTCTGTAGTTAAGTAGTTTTTTATGTTTTAGCAATTAGAGTCTCTTTTTATACCATATTGCTTTGCCTCTGAGATGAATTTCCTGCTCTCTTTCAGAATGGAGGCTGGCTATGCCACCTTAATGGTATGGATGGTGTTGAACCCAAAACAGTTAGTTGTACATTTTCCATGTCTATAAAGAAATGTATAAAATGATGATAACTAAATTGTTAATAGTGATGATCTCAGGTCTCTTTTTATTTTATTGTTCTCTTTGCAACTGAAAAAAAAAAGCAGCAAGCATTTATATGTGCAGAAAAAAGTAAAGCTATTTTCATTGATGGGATAATAAAATCGATTTTATTTATTTATTTATTTATTTATTTATTTATTTGATTTTTTTTTTTTAAGCGGGCAGCCCTTGGTTGACCTCACAGATTGTGAGGACCTTGTCAGCTTACAATACCTTATTTTTTATTTTTTACATATACAGCACCTAGTCTTCCTAGGTGGTCTCCCATCCAAGGACTAACCAGGCCTGACCCTGCTTAGCTTCCGAGATCAGACAGTATCAGCCTTGTTCAGGGTGGCATGGCTGTAGACTAAATCATTTTTCTTGATTTTATCCAGTGTATAGAGTTTTCAGTTATTCAGCAATGACCTCTGATTATTGCTTTACACTGGAATATTGCTTTACACTGTTGTCTTAAGTTAATTTAAACCTATTATAGTGATTATTTTAACTGATACAGTCAACTTCATCTTTAAATGAGGTAAAATCATAGACATATTTCACAGAGGAGAGGAATGTTTGAAATACAAGCTCACTCTTTAATTTCATGAATAAGGAAAGTTAGTTTTTCAGAAATTAGACTGAAACTACAACCCTTCCAGTTATAGTGATTCTAACGGTCCAGAATTAGAGAAACGTATCATCAAATAAATACCATGATCCATACACTTTTAAAAAGTCAAGATGATACACTCTGTGGTACCCAATTCCCTTGTGTAATCCTTTCCTGTTACACTCAGTTGCCTTGGGATAATTTATGTACTTGGTGCTGGGGTCTCATTTATCTACTCTTTTTTTTTTTCTATTTTGTTTTTCACTGCTGCCAAATTTGAGTGTTTCTGTACTGTCTTATAGTCTGTTGGACCAGTCCTGCTTTAAATAGGTAATATCACTGGAAAGTCTCTTAAGAATTGCAGGTGGTGTTCTTTTGTATTGCCTGTGTAATGTTCTTCCCTATTCGAATGGATGACTAAGGTTGACTGACATGCATTAACCTATCATCTGTATTTTACATCTTTCTTGATTTCAGTGTAATTTCATTTCATAGTATTTCTTTAATGTCAACCTTGGTCATTTTGAAAGTTGAGACACTGAAACTCGATACGTTCTAGGCTGTAAAGTTAATTTGGGTAACAACAACAATAATGAAACACTTATTTCTTTCTATGTATGTGCCAGACATTGTGCTTAGTTCACATGTATGTCATAAACTTGCCTTAACTAGTTGGATCATTCATATATTTTTGTTGTTGTTGGTTACAAAGAGACTCCAGTAGTTAGAGATAGGTGAAAGCTACTGATTTCTTCCCTCTCAATTATTAATTACTTAACCTTCTGCAAACTGGGGGTAATAATAGTGGCTGTTTCATAAGGTTTCGTGAGTATTGGACAAGTTAATATATGTAAAGCAGTTGTAAGGATGCCTTTTTCATTGGATATGCCATTGTTGATATTATTATACCACCACCATCAGGTCATAACAATTTCCAATGAAAGTCAGCCTCAGACTTAATCTTGCCATAGGTACAGTTATTGGGATGCAAAGTTTTTTTTTTTTTTTTAAAATCAGTTACTTGTGTTATAATTTTGATGACGCTCCAACTTTGTCCTTTTAGATTTCTGATATATTGCGTTAAAGATCCATTAAAATCAACTAGCTTAATCTTAGTCAAGTAACAAAACCCTCCACTAAGAACTGGATGAAGAACTGGCTCAGAGTCCTAAAGCCAGGATGTAGTTCCGAAGTTCTAGTATTGGCCCTCTTGATTCACGTGTCCCGCTCATGAAAGAGTGGGTTGCCTTCAGAACATTCCTAACTAATCCACACATCACTCCTTTCAACAATGGAATACTTTGTAATATCCATAATGATAATCAACTAAGCTGAGGTTGCTATAGCCCCTCCGTTTAAGATTTTGATGAGAGTCTTTTAAATGCTAACAGTCCCTCCCCCCAGTGTGTATTTAGTGTACTTTACATGTTATTTTATTGCCCCTAGAGTATACCTTAAAACCAATCCACATTCTAATCTCCTTGCATAAATTGAAGTATTTTAATATAATTTAAACAGACAATATGTTATCTAATTTAATTCTTACAACAAGCCTATGAAGATTTTGTTATCTCACTTTCATAGGAGAAAACCTGAGGATGGGAGCCTAACCAACATCCCCCAGTTAGCAAAGTCAAATCCGTGATTCAGCCAAAATCTACATGATTTTTAAACTCATGTTCTTCATTATTTCAAATTAGAGATGATTATTTTAGCTGCAGTTAGCTCTGATACTCTAAATGTTATTTTGTTTGGCGATTTATGAAAAGACCAAAATTATTATTTAAAGCTCGTTTCCTCATTTTTGATGCTCCACACTTTGGAAAGATGGAAAATAAGACAGTGAGGGCCTCATAAATTAGAGCCCTACATACCCTTTCAACATATGATAAAGAGTTAGGGAACATAATGAAAGTGTAGCCTTTGCCTATCAATGCCACTGACTAAGGAAAGCTGGCCAAGTTTAGCTTAGGGTGTGCGTGTGCACATGCATCTAGTTACGACATGAGGAATAAAGCAGTGGCACAAGATGTGTAGCCTAATTAAAGGTAACCTTGGGTGAACTTTCGGGATGGTTTTGTATATTAGAGTTTCATCACATAATAGAAAAAAGATCAGGTAATGATTCTATTCTAGGCAGTAAACTAATTTTCTGTGTGATCTTCCTTTGGCTAGTATTAAAACCAGATCTATTTAACATACTTTCCTTCCTTTCTAGAATGCCACGTCTTAAAGTCATATTATTCTCGCTCGTCAGCCAAGTATTCTGGCTTCAAAAGCTCTGGGCCCTCTCGACGCAGCAAGTCACCAGCTTCAGGTAGTTAATGGAAAAGGAGTGGATGGGCACGGGGGGACCTAACATTGCACTTCACTTTGCTTTCATTCTTGTAGGCTAGTAGTATTCCCATGTTTGTACGCAGCCAGGTTCCAGAACAGCATATAGAGACATGATTTTTAAAACTTAAATTGAAGTTTCTTTCTCAAAGTCATTACAAGTTGCCTAAGAAGCTAGTTTGTTTTGTTCTGACACATTTTCTTGAACAGTCTTACTACATTATTCTCCTGATACTTACATGGAAGTGTGGCACGTTTTGACCACTGTGTACTGAATTTTAAATTTTGAGCTATATGGTTGTGGATATTTTCTTTTATTGGTTTAAAACATACACATGTACCTAACACATACACCTGACACAACAATGAATTTACTCGATAGGTTTCCACAGGCCTTTCCTTCATCAAACAATTTAATAGTAGCAGTTATTATTGTTAGAAAAAAATGCTTGTTTAAAAGTCAGACTGACCTGTAATTGAGTTTCTTCCAGGTCCTAAGCCTAAAATTTGTCATAATTTTGACTGTTTTGGGCATTTAAAAATTTTACAACATTCATAAATACCTTGATATATCGATTCTACAAGGTTTGTTTATAGTATAATAAATAAGTTTGCTGACATCATTACCCATTAAGGAAAGGATAGTGAAAACCAATTTTACATGTGGAAAATCTGGAACATGTGAGAACAGTATAAATAAGAACCGTCTCAAGCATCAAACTCTTTCAGAAAGCCTGAGTTTGGGGGCCGTTCTGCTTTCACCGCTTGCCCTTCAGCACCTGCCTTACTTTCTTTAGGTCGGGTCGTTTGACCCTTCTTGTTGTAGATACATTTAGACCTGCTGAATAATCACTGTCCTTGCTGTCTCCTCCTTTGTATATACTGACTGTGTACAGTAAAGAGGGGTGCCCACTACTCCAGTGCCTATTCTACAGCCAGATCCCCAGGTGAGCCATGCTTACTATGGCTTTGTCGCTCTGCTGGGTTTTTGTTTTCGTCTTTTGCCACGTTTCTGTCTCCTTCGCTCCATTTCCATGAATGTCTCTGGCTTGCACCCGTGTACATCTGTGCGGGTGCACAAGCGCTGTGGTCCCCCTGATTTATCAGAGAACCGGTTGTTGTTAGAAGATTGCCAAGTGCCTGTCCGTGTGTAGTCACAGTACTGAGTGATTGCGGAGACACATGGTTAGGGATGTATTTTCTAGTTAATTTTAGAAAATATTCTATTATTGACAAAGGCTAAAGTTTGTTGGAAATACAAAAATGGCCTTAGAAGCAATTAAGCTCTTCTGTTCTTGCCTTTCTCCCCTTTCTGGGGTAAATAGGCCCAATACTTTCTCAATGTATTGACAAGGTGAATATTTTTAACTGAAAGCATCTCTCTGTTGTTCGGCTTATCTCAAATTGTACTGTGCTTTCTGTAAAGTATCTCAAACTCTGGCAAAGCTAATGTAATATGAAATTTGCACAAAGACGCTGAACTGAGCTTACTTTATGGAAGATGTAGGTTTTGTTTTAGTGGTAGGTTTACAGATACTTATAGTAAAGTAAATAAAAGTGGGGAGAACGGGTCAAGAAGCAGGTAGTAAGATGATGCCAATTTTGTCTCCATGAAATCGAAAGAGGGAAATTAACATACTGAACTCAAAACATATTTCTTAGCCACATTTGTCTTCCAGACCAGCCTAATAAATGTGTAACTATTTTTATCTTGAATTTGGCATGCTTGGAAACCGATTCAAGAAAATCTTCACATTGCAGTACCCCCAATTCTTAACTGAGTCCATATTTGGATTTGGGTTGATCAAGTAGACCTTAAACTCATCAGTGAACATTGTGAGATATTTAACCTTTCAGAAGGCAGATGGCTTTTTTTTTTTTTTTTGAAAGATTAACTAAGAAATGTGTTCAGCACAAACTGTAGTTATGGAAAGCTGAGGCCTGAGTCAATTGCTGGGATTTCACTGTGGTTCTGAATTAAGTTACTATATTTATTCATCGTGTCTTCTCCCCACTGCTGGGAAGGGAAGAGTTTTGTATTATTAAAAGCCACAATTCCCAGAAGTATAACTTGCTTTAACAGACTGCTTTAGCTGTGGTTTACCTTTTACCATTTTAAAAATTACATGGGACTAAATTGGAATTTAACAGAGCTAGTCACTTTGTAAATGTAATATTGTACTTTTTAAATCTTGGGACAGAAATGCTCCTGTAAGTGAAGCCTTCTGGTTGACTAAGTTCCCCCAACAAAACTAATTTATTGTAATAGCTAAATAATGTGTAATCAGCACAGAGAGATTAATCCGGACAACATCAGTGGGTTAACAGCGACCATAATTCTCACCTTAGGTTTCTAGCTTGTGAATCTTTCATAGTCCACTAAGATGAAAAGTATTCAGAGCAAATCAACAAGCAAGCAGAAAAGTTCCCAAGTTTATTTCTTACCTTAGAGTTGAGGGGAAGGATGGATAAAAGCCTTATTTTGGGACAGAAAATCCGGGGTGTAGTGAAGAAGTGGGAGCATCACAAAGGATGTGGGCTGGTGGTCACACACCTTCCAGCTGGTGGCAGCAGTGTCGGCAGATGGGGTACAATGTGGCACTGTCCCAGGCCCCACTTCCCCTCCCAGAGACTAGGAAAATGCGCAAATACATGGTATTAAGGACTCATTAAAGAGCACTTTTTAGAAGCTTCCAAATGCTATTGGAAATTTAGAGGGCTACTGGTGACTTCATATCTCTTTAGGATGAGTTATTTGAGGGGGAATATGGATATGTAGTTAGACAGCAGTTAAGTCCCTGGCAGTGAGTTTTGTTAAGAAACTATGTTTAGGCAGGGGCTGCATCCTTAGGGAGATTGGTCTCCTACGCAGATCAGCAGATCGCACGCAGATCGCCATTTGCAGGAATTTATCTCCTTTAGTCCCCACCCCCCACCCCCTTTTTAAAATCACCTTTTCAGGAAGCCTTTGATGTCAGCATGGTGTCTGAATGAATATTAATTAGTGAAAGCTAACAGTACTTACCGAGGAGGGACTTGTGACCTATACAAGTTGCTGTGGGACAGAGAGATGAAGGTCTCAGCTCACAGCACATTTACTAGTTCATTGCCCATCATTCTTTGATGTGAATTCCTACCACCAGTTTTCTTTAAAGAGAATTTTTTAAAGATATAGGATCAACTGAAATTTAACTTAATTGAGAAATAATCAGGGCCGTCGAATGTTCTTAGAAGTTTGGAGTGAGTTGAATAGTCGTTTGTGTTGTACCTGCATTCTAAATACCCAGGTATATTTGTTAAGAAAATCTAAGTAACTGCTAGTTATTGTCGAATGAGTGGTTTTGAATTTGTAAAATTAAAGTTTTATAATTTAAAAATAACTGGAAAAATTTTCATCTTTACCGAATTTTTTAAGTGAGCAACACAGTAAACAAACATGACTTAATAGACCCAGATGCACCTGTTTACAGGTGATCAATCACAAACACTTGAGGCAGGATTTCTGAATCTACTCAAGGACTGCTACCCACCTATTTAGGAGATGGGAGGGGAGGTAGATTGGGGGGGGGGAGGGGGATTTAAATAATTTCTTCAATTAAAAAAATAAATAGATTTGCTTTTTTTTCTATAGAGATGAATGACAGTTTTCATCTATTTTAGGCAAAAGCATTGAAGATTCATGATAAAAAGGGTTACAAATACTCTTTAGAAGAGAAAAAATATTACATCAATTCTAGATGTGAAATTAAAGCAGAAATGGGTCCAGGTGATACAGTTAGGAATAAACATGGGTTATACTGAAATGTTTGACAAGCATCTGTAATATAGAATCTGCAGATTAACTGTCATCTCAAAACAGCGATGGCCATACTCTTACCAGGATAGGCGCTAAAAGTGAACCTTCAACCTAAGAACTGTATGAAAGTATGAAGGAGAGTATATAGAAAACCATCAAGCATTGCTAAATAATGGGGAAATTAAGCTGTGAAGAAAAGAAAATAGAAGGAATTAGAAATAACTAGATAAAAAGAAAGTTGAAGAGTATCTTTTATGGCTTTTAGACAAATAAGTAGATATTACAAAGAAAATGACCATTCATTTTTCCCACTCTGTAAGAATGTACTTAGAAAATGTATTTGGGTTATGGTAGAATTGATTTGGGAGAGCCATAGAATGTCTTGATTTTTCAGGTTGGTGTATACTAAGATAATAGATATCGGAGATTATGGGACGATCTTTGTAGTAAACCTTTACAAACACCATAGCCATTCATTTTGCTACCCTTGCTGGCAGACAGGATATATGGACAAGTCCCAATGTACATCTTTAGTTCCATAATGTTTTAGATTTTTGTTTAAGTCACTGTTGGAAAGCTATTACTGAAAATAATCCTAGTTTCACTCCTTATTTGTCTAATACTGTGTGTATAATGCAATGAGATACATTATTTTTTCTTTTTGCTGATTTGCCATCTGCTTTGAGCTTTAAATGAAGCTTTTGGGGGGCTATGTTGTGCATGTGCTGAGTGTTTTGACACAATCTGGTTGTTTTGGGTTTTAATGACCTCTGTCTCCTTTGTTGTCTCATGGTCAGTTAATGGAACTCCCAGCAGCCAGCTTTCCACTCCTAAATCTACGAAATCCTCCAGTTCTTCTCCAACTAGTCCAGGAAGTTTCAGAGGATTAAAGGTATGAAATGGCATATGCGGCATGTTTGCGTGATTGTTATTTTGAGTGGCATAGCTTAGTAGTTTAATTCGTTCAGGGGACTGGGTACAGTAACAAATCAAAAAGGAAAGAGGTCAGGATTTGGAGCCAGGAAAACCTGGCTTTTGAATCCTGTATCCTGTTTCATCTTGTGATTTTGGCTAATGGGCTTCATTAACTCTTCTGAGCTGAAGTGTTTCATCTCTAAAATGGGAATATAAGGATGTGGCTAGAGTTGAGAAGAACGTGGTAAAATACTATCAGTAGTAGTTTTCTTGTTATTAGCAGAGTGATTTGCAGTGACAGAGTCTTGGAGAACTCTATGATTCTTTGAAACATGACTTTACTATTGCTAACATAATTCGACTTTGTGAAAGTCTAAAAAAGAGTGAATTACTTATACAATACTTATATACACAAGCAGTAACACAAGAACAATATGTTAATTTTGGTGAAGAACTTAGAAATAAATCTTAGGTTTTGAATGTGATGTCCTAAAAATCTAAGCAATAACTTAACAGGACTGGCAGTCGGTTTAATAAACACTTTAGCTAATAAGTAGGAGAAGGATGAGTGATACGAAATTTGCAAAAATTTCAACAAGCTTAATTTGATTTAGTAGCTCTCAATAATTTACAAGAGAAAAAAAAAATGTGCCTGCTAAAATAACAGTCAATGATTGGAGTTAAAGATCGAGAGTTTCCTTCCGTAGAAACCACCAGACTGTCTTTATGGTAACGTGGCCTCAGAATGCTGAAGCGCTGAAGTAGGCACAGTGCCGTCCATGTACTTACATGCACGTTAACTTTCATTGGTGTGTTTGGTTGACAGTGGAGATACCTTCATTAGCAATGCACTCTCTAAAGTTGGTTGCCTGTACACTTCAGGTATCATCTAACTGGTTTTCATTACCTTATGGGTGTCAAAAAATATTTTCCTTAGTAAAACGAATTGTCAGAGCCCTACCACCCTTGAGTGAGACTGGCAAGCTGTGCGTCTGAGCCCTGCAGAGCCTTGCGGTCTGTGGTCCCCACTCCTCACAGGGTCCCATTCTCTACGTGACTCTTAAGATTTGCTCGTGTGTCTACTCAGAGTGAACTTGCATGGTTCTAATCTAAGTGCCTGAGATCAAAAAGAGAAATTCCCTCGGAAAAGGACAATCGTTTCTGTGCCTCTGTGATTATACAGACTGGCAGGCTTTGGACCGAGGCTACTAGCAGTGAGTGTAGGATTTAGAGTACATAGTTCTCTCCTACCTCTGACCGCTGGTAACTCCTTATATTTATAAGGACCAGGCATTTTCTAAAGTGCTAAATGGACTTAGGTTAATTCATAATATGATTTTAGTAGAATCCTTAATTGTCAATTCCAAAAAAAGTTAAATAAATTAAAATTCACTCATGAGCTAAGTGTTTTCAAGTTCTCCCCGACCCCCCCACAAAAATCTGATTTCCCCCAGAATAGATAGGAGGTGTACTGTTTTTAATTTTACTTTCAAGAGAACTAAAGTAAAAAATAATTCAAATTGGTTCACCTCTTTTCTAGTTTCAGTTGTTTCATCATTTGTTAAAGCAAAGGAAGCAGCTCCTAGGTGCTGGTAATTATTAACCTAGGACAAACCGTCTTGAGCTCTTCAGTGAGCCAAGTGCCAGGGCCATTCGGATTTCTCCTGCAGGCCATTGCTCCAGGCAGGGCTAGGGTCCCTGACCTAGGGCTGCACGTGGCCATCCAGGCAGGTACTTTAGTCCCTGCTCATCAAGGCCTTGGTCATCCCTACCTCCATTGGTAACCTGGGCTCCCATCTTTCTTCCTAGTCCATCTTCAGCTCTAAACCCTCGATTCCCCGTCTTCGTTCTTGCCACCTGGTCAGCAAATGCTGCCTAATGCTCGGAGCGCACACCGGGTCCCTCACACACGCCGACAGGCTCGCACGAGATCACTCACATCTCTAGAGTGAAGATTTCTAAAATTTCATAATGATAATTTTAAATATGTGATAATTTTTACTATTACTAAACATCAGATTAATTGTTCTCACTATGCTAAGTGTGTCTTAATTATTATAGTAACACCAGCATTTAGCACACAGTTTTGTGGCACACAGTAAATTTTGAAGGATTACTTATTGCCAAAAGAGATAAAAAGAGATGTTGATTCCCTGAGGTAAAATGAGATTACCAGTAAAATAAGGAGTAGTCAGCCATCTTTCCAGGACCTCACCCCACTGTCTCCGCCACACCTGGGCTTTGCTAGCCGCTGTGAGACCTCCTTTGAATTTTCTTTTTCTTGTCTGTTAAATAAGGACACTTGATTTTAAATTACCTCTAAAAATGCTAGGATTATACCTTAAGTTGCAAAAAAAAAAAAAAAAAAAAAACTTATCAAGGAGGCTAGGGGGTCTATTTCTCTTCTTCTCATTTTAAAGCTGATATAGAATCACTGAATTTTACATTAAGTATGAGCAACTAAACAAGTCCCTGCCACACTGATCGATCTTCAGTGCACAATATTTAATCTCATTACATTTGCCAGCAATCCGTGGCATACACCGTCGTTGGGATGAAAACCTGCCTTTGAAATACTGCGACTTGGTCACGTTACTTACTGTACAGAATACGCTGATTTCGATGTCATTGTGAAACTCTAGTCAGCATCTGTCCACATTTGCATCATTTTCTCTATTCAGCGACATTACAAATGGAGAATTACGGATAATTACCAAGTGTTAGTGCTGTGCTTTTCTCTTCCCCTTCATTTAAAATAGCTTATTAAGATCAATTAAGAGGGAATGTCTGACAATGGAGGGCTGTTTTTCATGGGCAGGAACTTTTTACCACTATTTATCCTAGTAAGAAGCTTAATAGCTTTGGGGATCTTTTTTTTTTTTTTTCTTCCCCCCCCCCAGAGAAGCAGAGAATTGACAAAAGTGAGCAAACCAAGCCAGGAGAGCATGTGCAGGAGCCAACATTCGTGTCCGGGCGGATATTTTTTCTTTTTGTTTCTGTGCGTGCACGTGTGTGCGTGTGCATGTGTGTGCGTGTGCGTTTTACTATCTGGGCTCTACTGGTTGGGAATGAAGCAAAATTAAGTGAAAGGTCATGAGAATACGATATTCTGTCACAGCCACCGCCAACACCCTGTGCCAATCTCTGGGAATCCCTTCCGCGTTTTAACGTGGAAAGACCTGAAAATGGACGTAGAGTGATGTCATGATGTTTACTCTCTGACCACATGGCATCAGTGGCATTTTCGTTTGCTCGCTAAAAAAGAAATGAGAGGCACAGAAGCAGCCGTCCTCCCACAAAGAGGACTCGGAATTTTCTCCGTAGTAGCCGTGCAAGGAAGGCAGCTCCGCTCCAGTCCTGTGCTTTCATAAAAGGTCACGCTTTCCGAGGGCCTGGACCAAAGCCCAGAGAGGAGGCAAAGCTTTCTCCAAGTCGTGAAGAATTTTTGCAAGGCAGGAGTGTAAGAAATATGGTGGGGAATAGGAACCAAGACAGGGTCTCTGGCCCAGGGAAGCCAGAGGGTTAAGGCGGACACGATGCCCCCTACTATGCGGTTGCACAGAAAGCGAGAGCCTCGAAGGGAGTGAAGCCCAGAGCCCCCTCCATGCTCAGATGCCTCCTCCCTGTGGGGCTGAGACAAGACTGTGTAGTGGTTAAGAGCATGAGCTCTGAGGCTGGAGTGCCTGGGGTTAGTCTTTGCTTGGCTACTCATTTAGCTGTGTGACCTTGGACAAGTCACGCCACCCTTATCTGTCAAAGGAAATTAGGACCTATAGCGCAGGGTTGAGATTAATTCATTAAATACAGAGAAAGCCTTAGAACAGTTTTGTTCTTCTTCTTGTACGCCTTGGAGTTCCCAGGTTCAGTTTTCACATGCGGGAATTTTTATTTAACAACAACAAAAATGACAGGTAATAGTGTAGGAGGGAGAAAGCGAGAGAAGTCAGACTCTATATATTTTATTACTTCTGCTTTTCTGTTATGACTTTCCTCCCCAACTCTATTCTTTATCTCTGTTTTCCTGCCCTGTCTACATATTTTAACTCTATTAGTAGTAATACTTCTGTTAGTAACAAGTTACCCCAAAACTCAGCAGCTTAAAAAAAAAATTAAAAAAAAACTATATTCTCAGACAGATCTTGTGGGTCAGAGATTCAGGAGCAGCTTAACTGGGTGATTCTGGCTTAAGATCTTTGATGAGGCTGTCGTCACATGTATGCCAGACCTCTAGTCACCAGGATGCTTGGCTGGGAATGGAGGGTCCCCTTCCAAAGTGACTCTCTCACATGGTGGCAAGTTGGTGCTGGCTCTTGGCAGGAGGCCTCAGGTCCTCGATGTTTGAATCTTTCCACAAATCGGAGTGCGTTTCCCCAGAGCACGAGATCTGAAGGAGCGAGTGCCATGCAGAAGCTCTTCTTTTTATGACCCAGCCTTGAGAGTCAGGCAGCATCATCTCGTTCCTGTCTTAGTACTCACGTACGACAGCTCAGTTCAGCATGGGAAGAGACAACTCAGGGCATGAAAATCAGGAGGTGAGGCTCGTGGGAACCATTTTGGAGGCTGGCTACCACACACCCCTTTCTCTCTGCTTTCACCTCTTTATCAGCCACTCAGAGTTTCTTCCTTAGACTGCCCCTGCTCCTTCAATGGCCTTTTGCACAATGTCCTTTTTGAGGGCTATAAAAATCTCTCTCCCCATCAATCTTACTGCTTTATTCTTCTTCCCGTCCTTTTGTTCTCCAGACCCATCACTCCCTGCCCATTCTTTTCTCTCCCCTTCAAATTCTAGAATCCCACCTCCACTGATGGTTTTTTCTTCTTAATCCCCATCTTCCTGACCCTCTTTTTTTCTCCTTGACCTCAGCCCATGATCTCTTGTTTCTTCTGACCAAGCTCCTAGGAGTCCCTTCAATCTAGTTGATAATGTTCCTTGTGGGAATATTTACTCTGCTTAAATCGCAGCATTTTCTTTGGGACAGATAGGCCATAAAGAGTACTAAATGTGTCATCAACTGCTAGGTAGACGAAGAAAGCATTTCCCTGGAATTTAATTCATCATCCACGTCCCAGTGTCAGACTTTCAAGGTTGTAGTAACTTAAGGTTTTCAGAGTCAGGGGCTCATCTGTGGACATTGAAGGATAAAATGTCTCAGGTTTTGATGCTGAAGTATATGCCCGGAGGCTGTCTGCAGTGGGCGTTCTTGTTGGCTGAAGAGAAGAAACAAAAATGTACGTTTAGAACATTATCCAACATCTTGAGATTATAAACTGTCTGATGTGCTGATATTTCATCCGATGATGTCTCCTGGGTCGGCTGGTGGTGAAAGATTTTCCAGATTTGTGAAGTGCGATGAAAGGGCTGGTAGTATCTCATCCTGACTGGCAGAGCTAAAATGTAAGTCCATGACCTTCTGAACTTCAAAACTTCTTTTCGAAGCTGTGAGATGTAAATCCACAGTAGCTGCCGACCTTAGACATTTTTTCGCTTTTCCCTGGAGCTTTGGCTTTTCTTTGGCATTTAAAACTAGTTAATAATCTTCAGGACTAAGAGCCTGACTACTTTTATATCCTTTTTTATTACCCCAGAAATGTTGCGCGGTGGCTTCATCTTTGAATGTAATTGATTTTATTGACAGAAACAAAAACCAAAGAGGGACTAAGCAGTGTTGAAGCCCTCGGCGCTCTAACAAAATAAATCATCTTAATGAATCTCAGACTCTGTTTGAAGACAGTGATTTGCACATTGTAGTTGCTCAGTAAATTGAGGCATTTGGTGGGTAAATGACTCAGCTGGGCCGAAGGCACCTTTGTGTGGATCGGGAGGAGAGTTTGCTAAGGCAGTGGGTGTAAAAATAGGATCAATCGTAGAAACTGCATTTAAATATAACCCACGAGCATTAATCTTAAATGCTCCCTCATTCATGACAGTGGTCATATCAAGAAAGTCTTCTTTGTGTCGCATTAGAAATAGTTGGATGAAGTTAAGACTTAGAGTTTATTGTAGTGAACTGGCCCGTGCCAGCAACCGACACTGGTAGCCCCTATAGTTGGTACTAAAGAGACAGGCACCTCTCCTACCACCCAGGTATCCTAGAACTCAGTGATCCTTCACAGTGAAAGCATGCAGATATTTGTAGCAGGTAGGCATGGCCATACAGCCTGTCTGTTGCTCAGGATCCAGTAAGCTGACACTTTGCTCCGAAGGCTCATTATAGGGAAGTGATGAGATTCTGTGCTGGCCTTAGGGGGCCATGTACTCAACTGAGGTGGCAGCACTTCTCACAGGAACAGAAAAGCACGAGTCAGCAGGTTCCACACAGCCCCTTTTGCAGATTCTTGAGCTGGCTGCATAAACCTTGTCAGCGCAGAGGTAGCGGGTTCTGTTTATCACTGTTCACCGCCATTAACCAATCACAAATCTCAAGAGCCTAATTTTGCCAAATGAAACCAAGTCTAAGGTGTGTCTACAGATAAGAATATTTTCTATGTTATCAGTCCCTAGGTGCTGATTCAGATTAGTTGTTCACATATCTCAATACTAATACTAAAATATTTCAGGGGAAATTATCACAAATGCAATATAAATATGACAGCAATTGTAGTAATTTACACTGGCTTTCCTTTGAATGGATGGAATTCATGTTTCTGATACTTTTTAAAAAATGATAATCTAAGCAAATCTATGTACAACAAATATCTAGTATACTGATTTAAAAAAAAAACTTTAGTACATTTCAGAGGTCTTTAGTGTTCTTTTGAATAGGATTTGCCATCACCCACTGTTTCTGATGTTAGTGATTTCCTAGCTGTATTCAGAGATCTTTTTAAAGAAAAAAATTTTCTGAAGCTCTCTTTATGTGAGGAAAGGCTATAAATTTGTCAATTTGTATATTATGTGACTAAATTACAGGAATGTGACTATAGTTCTGTAACCTAAAAGCATGCTCTAAATATCCCACAGTGACTATTCTGATGAGTGAGTCAGGGACCAGGTAGCATTTCTTAGTTTAATAGCCTTGCAAGACTTCTCTCCTGTTCCTAGAGGAGGGGAGAGTGTGAGACTAGCCAAACAGCCCCTGGGCCCTGCATTCAGACTTGGGTTTAGATTCTGACTCGGTTTAGATTCTGACTCTGCATTCGCTGTGGTATTTGGGCAAGTTATATAACCTCTCTGAGCTATGGTTTCATCACAGATCAATGGAGATGATGATGATATTTAATTCATAAGATATAAAGGACACATTTTAGGACTTGGCACAAAGTAGGAATTCAATAAATTGTAATGAGCGTTGTCTCCTCTTTTCTTACCAAGTCGTCATTTGGCCATAGATGACTTGCAGTGGTTAGAGTATTGGGTGAGTGTCAGAGAACTTGAATTAAGATAGCTGAACAATTAATTACAGTTGCTGCCAGAAATTTCCTCCACAGAGATTCTCAACCTTGACTACACATTAAATCTTCTATGGGGCTTAAAAAATACTGATACCTAGGCCCTACATCCAAGGAACCATTAATCTGAGGTGCAACTTGGCAATAGTTTTCAAGTCTTTTCAATATGTACAGTATTTCCTAATGTATGGCCAAGGGCAGAGAACTACTGCTACATAGCAACAACGATATCCTGAGGGTAATTTTGTTATAGAGTTTAAAACTGTAAGAGTTATATTGGAGGAAATGCTTTCCCAAGCAAGTTCTTACAGACCAGGGGTTTGCCTATGACCAAATTTGGCCCATCGCCTGTTTTTCTAAATAAAGCTTTATTGGAACACAGCCATGCTCATTTGTTTACATATGATCTATGGCTGCTTCGTGTTATAACAGCAGAGTTGAGTAGTGGTGACAGACCATAGGACCCACAAAGGCTAAAATATTCCTTTCTGGCTCTTTATAGAACATGTGTCTGATCCCTGCAGTAGGCCACTTAAAAATTGAATCAGAGTTATATTTTCCAAGACGCGTTCAAGAAAGTCAACTCACTACACAGCAATATCTCCCAGATTCTGTTCAAGTTCTTCCTTTCTCGAAAAATCTAAATATTGTCCAGGTTTTCTTCAAAAGTCAATAGTAATGTGATTGATATAGCCATTTTTTGCTGATTTTTTAAAAGAATGGCCCATTTCTGAACAAAACTTTGCATGTTTAGTTTAGTACTTAACATTTCTCTTTAAGTTTGGTTTGTAAAAATTGTACTAATCCACTTATCAAAGAAACTTAATGTAGGGCACTCTTAACTTCCTGGCTAAAAATGCAGAAATGTTACCTGTTATCAGGTGTGCTCAGTCACCCATGAATGCCTTCTTAAATGATACTAGCAGATGAGAGCACTTTTTAGCCTTTTCCGCTCTGTTGCTCTGTATTCAAACTTTTTTTTTTTTTTTAAGTTCTTAGCAGAAGCAGATTTGTGTGCATTTCCCTCCCTTGCTGAGAAATGTGGAGTTGCCGCCGCCTGTGGAGTGGGCGGGCGAGGCAGCGGCACAGGTCACAGAGGACGTGCCCCGTATCTCCATCGTCTTCTCACATCACCTTCCCTCCTTGGCCAGTCAGGACCTCATCGGGAAATATGTTCCCCTCCCCTCCCCACGCCTCAGCACAATTGCATCTTTCTGAACCAGTCAGTAATTATGGAAGCTCTCTTGAAAGAGCCCAGATGCTGTCATCCATTTATGCTTTATTGAGGAGGACTCAGGCACTTTCTTTGTGCTGTCTCAGCATCAAAGTTGCTGATGGAAGCATGAGAACTCATTAGCATTTTAAGAGATTTTAATAACAGTTCTTAGTGGGACAATAGAAATGGGACAGGTTTCATCAGGAATGCCAAATTTGAATCTCTCTGGTGCTAATTCAATCCGTGCTTCAATAAGAGAATGATTCTCTTACAAGGGACAGGGAAATGCTTACATTGTGTCTGGTAAATGGAAAGAATTTCATAGTCATCGCGTCGTTATCCTCTGGGCTTTCATTGCTCTTTGTCTGCATGCCGCTCAGGGCGCTGGGAATGCTCTGCTTTATAGTGCACAATGGACGCTTCGCACTGGCCAGGGGTCTGTCCAGAGGTCTTGGTGAATACCCAGCTTTTCTTGCGCCCTTGGAGCACCGAGCTACATTCCTGGGAGGTCAAGTGAACTTAATCACTGGCTGTGTGAGTCAAGTGTTACAAGTGCAGATCCGCGCCTTAGCAAAATGGTTTCCTCACTGATCTTCAGAGTCGCTGGGAACCATCCGAACCCTAGAGACCATAGCCTGGAATGTACGGTTTCTCGGACTGATTTTAAGTACGCACAGATGCCTCTTTGTAAGATTGTAAACTTCTGGGCGGTGATGAGCATGTCCATTTACCTTTGTATCCTGGAAAAATCCATCACAGGTTGTTGAGGGAGGAAGGAAAGCTGTCCATGTGTCTGATCATGCCCCTGTCTGTCCTGCAGCACTGGAAAAAAACGATCCCCTTTGTTGATTCATGTTTTCATTTTTTCAAGAAAGCTTTATTTTTGAATAAAGGAGAATATCTGAATAGAGATAAGTCACTTCTGTTAACTCAGTATAGGTTTTATTTTTAAAAAATGATTGAGGTTTAACATTTAAAAAAAAATCATTCCATTTGACAGTTCTGAGAAATGTTCTTGCCATCATTTTTGGCTAAGAAGGCTGCATTTCCTGGTGACACAGTGAAACCTTTGTCAGGTACACACGAAGTGGCCTTCGGCTTGGGCCTTGCACCCCGCCCTCTCCGCGAGGCCACCCCCTCTTCTGAGGCTCCAGGCCGCAGCCCAGTCACTGTTCTCTCTCAGTTTCCAGGGAACCAGCTTCCACCAGCTGCTCTGTCTCTTGGTCTCTTTCCATGTTCCTTGTTGCCTCTGCATCTCAACAAAACTGGGTTTTGATTGCTGGACTGTGCATGGAATCAGGGTAGATGGGAGTGGGGTTTAATCAAACTAAACAGTAGGGAAATCACAGTGGTTCACAAGTGCTCAGTAAGCACTCTGAGGAGCCATCCATCCATGTGAATGAAAATGAGCAAGGAGGTAAAAATGCCTATATTTTAGCCCCGTTCAAGACTTCCTTCTTAGAGAGCCCTTGACTCAGAACACTTGCAGTGAACTATAACTTACTCAAATTAGCTCAAGGGAAGGACTTGTTAGAAGAATGTTGCCCCCTCCCTGGATTGCTGAGCAAGCAAGCCTAAGGGAACGTGACGACAAAGGCCGGTAGGTCTTAGGACCTCAGCGGAGGGCATGGGGCCTGCACGCTGCACACTTCTCCAGGCCGAGCGTTCGGAGGTAAGATGGTTACTGCCCAGCCAGCTGCAGCCTGAGGGTGTGGGGCTGCCTCGTTCTGGGCTGTGAGATGTGGACATGCACGTCAGCTGGTCACTTACCCTCTGTCATTCCCGGGCATTGACAGTCCACCTCCGTATCACATATCCAGGGGCCAGCAATGATCAAAAGAGATCTTTCTATTTATCTTTTGAGGTGTAATTTTTAACTTTCAAAAAAAAAAAAAAAAAAGACATTCCTCTTCTTATCTTTATTCCATTAAGAATTTGGCTGATATGAATTTAATTTGAATCTCTTGTTCCCTTGACTGACAATTTTTAGTCTGGGAAGGGTTGAATTAGAAGAGGAACAGACTCGGAATGAATTATTTAGTAAAAGATTTCTTCTAGCCATTGTACATTTGGCAATTCAAAAACACTTGTCAGTCCCTCATTTCAAGACTTTATGCTAAACGTTTTAAGGAAAGATACGAATATATTGAGTTAGTGTTACATGTCAGTGACTATGCTAAATGATTTTACATGTAAGAGCTAATTTTAATTCTTTAGCAAATCTTTGAGCTAGGTGCTGCTACTATCCTATAGTCAGAGCAAAAAGTAAGCCTTGGAAAGTTTAAGCAACTTAAAAAAAAAAAAAAGATATGAGTTAATGCAAGTAAAATGTGTGGGGGAAAAAAGTGGTGGGAAACAAATTGGGCAGGTGGGTAGGGGGCAACCCATGGCCTGAATGCCGTGCTGGAGGTGTGGGGTTATTCTGTTGCTAACAAAGACTCACTGAGGTTTTCACATCCTAGGGCTGACACTAGTACCATCTTGTGGAAGTTTCCTTGGCAATAATGTGTGCAGTGGGTGAAAGTAACTAAGGGGGCCTTTGAGGAGGTGCCAGGAGAGACCGGAGGAGCCGGGCGCTGGGTGGGAGCCGTGGAAACGGAACAGAGTGGAGAATGGTGTGGTTTTCTTGTCCGCTTCCTTTTAAGTCCCCTCTCTGGGCTTTGGTTTTAAACAATCTAGCTTTCAAACATTCGGGCATAGACTCTTGCTTATTCTGAAGTTGCCTTGATTTCAGTGATGGGGAAAAAATAAAATAAATTTTAAAAACTGTCCACCAATTACCTTGTATTGAGGAAGCAAAGTCATTGAATTCCAAGGAGCTGGGGATTTGGGTGAGTGCAGCCTTTCCATCAGATCGGGGATGGCAGGAAGGGGACACACACACACACACACACACACACACACACACACACACATGTTCCTTCTCAGCTACTCACTATGGCAGAGTGAAGGAGAAAAAGCAAACCTATGAGAAGCGTTTGCCACTCAGGACAGGAGCTGACTCCACGGCTCTCAGCAGTGCTTGTCCGTGGCCTTGGGTTTCTTAACAGGACACCCTGCTGCTGGTTTTACGGTCCACACACGGTGCTGTTACTTGGGATCTGAGAAAACAGCACCCAGTTCTTACATGTCTCTTCTTGAGGGTCATGTTTTATTTCAGAAGAACTTCTGGATGATCTTGTTTGAAAGAATGTTTGTGAGTGTGTGGCTGTGCTAGCGTTTGAACCAAACTCAGAACCTGCGAAGTTCTCCACTTCACCTGGAAGAAGGGAGTAGATCCAGTGTCTCTAACCGATGGGCACTCTGGGAAGGGTCGTTCCCTGCCTTGAACCTGTGTCTTCATGCTTTCGTTTAGCAAGTATAAATTAAGTACTGTGTGTCCAGTCACTGTGCTACGTATGGTGGATGTAGTGGTAGTGAAGACAGCCCTTGTGGGGCAGGAGCAGCCAGGATAGTTTTGACAAAGAAACAAGTGTGTAAGCATTCCAGTACACAAAACATTGAAGATACTTTTCAGTGTTTGGTAGATCCTTTGGCCTTATAAGCTCTTGGAAGGAATAATTGAAAGGTGGGAGGAAAGGGAAGGGAAGAAAAAGGGAAAGGAAGGATCAAAAAGTGGGGTTGAAAGCCTAAGAGCCCTTGGTGATTAAAAAAAACTTCCATAAGCATACAGAACAATAAACTTCATATGAATATGAAGTTAATTTCCCTAAGAACTAGAGCTATTTCCATGTTAGAAGGGAAACTTTAGCTTTTTATTAAGTTAGTACCTACCTTGTAAGTTTTATCTTTAATTTCCCTCTGGCTGCTGGTAATGAAAATCCTTACAATGCTCAAAAGGAATTTCTGCTGTCTTAGGGTCAGTAAAGAAGAGGGTTGAGCCCAGGCTGCACTCTGGACCCTGAGTCCACAGGTGGGTGTGGAAGGTGATGCGTCTTGGGCGTGCGGGTAGAGTTCTGAGAAGGCCTTGACCTTAGCAGGGACTCTCCAAGGTCAGCCACAGCGGTGGCTATGGGATCTGTGGACCAATTGCTGGCTTTCTTGGGATTATCTATGGTTCTGAGCCTCATTCTGTCAACTTGTAAGTACCTTGTACAGCTGCAATGCCATATAAGTCTCTTTTACTTTATTTCATTGAGGTCAAAAGTAACACAATATCAAAGAGAGTAACATACTATCAATTTCCTGATAGGAAATATTATATCTACAGGAAAAAAAAATCATTAATGTGGTGTATATTGGGAGAAAGGTGAAAGGAAAGGCAATGCTTCCTCTATTTCTGTATCATTGTATCTTTATATTCTATAAGCATTTTCTATTATCTAAGGATTACTTTGCTAAAGATCGGTCAATTTTTTTCCTGATATATAGTGGTTACTCTCCTCTTTTAGCAGGTTTCTGCACATGGCAGGTCTTCTTCCAACATAAATGGTGGACCCGAACTTGATCGCTGCCTGAGTCCTGAAGGTAGTTATCAACCTGATGATGACTTTCACAAAAGAGGTCATCCATGTGAACTTGGTGGCCACCCCAAATCCACTTGAGCTGCGTTATGACCTCCTAAACGGGGATGTGATCATGTCACCAATTAGGCTATTCATCCTTAGTTGATGGGCCACATCAAGATATATAAAATCTAGTCATTAATCAAGCTATCCCAATTTCAAATTTTAGACTTAGGCTTTCTTTCTTTTTCCTTAGTGGCAATCTGATCACAATTGCTAAATGTAGATTTTCATTTCTATCAATTAGTTATCAAAAATGTGTTTCTATATTTAATGTCTGCAGTGTACCTGAAACTGGACATACATTGTGAAAAGCAGTTGATCTTAACTACTTTCTCTTCCTGTCTCCTGCCCCTCCCCCACTACCACCACCTTTTTGAGAAGACTTAGAGCTAGGAATTAATCTGAACAAGGCATCCTAGAGGGCTAGAACTTTCTTTATGAGAAAATCTTGAGAAAATTTTTAAAATTAAATCCCAACATCATCCCCTTTTTCTTTCCCAAGAGTTGATAAAAAAAAAAGTTTAAAGTTTTAGTTAGACTTCTTTTTTTACCAAAGTTAATCACTTATTTTAGCTGATATTTCAGGGATTATTGTGTTTATTGGTTATGCTGGTGTCTAATTTCAACCAAGAAAGTTGTTGATTCAAATGTGCTATTCAGAAAATATGCTCAGAGACTTTCTGTAGTTTCACCATAGACTTAGAAATAAATGCACGGCAATTTATTATTTTACAAGTAGATAGGAATCAAGATGAGATGCTGACATTTTCTTTCGACTTTGCGTTTATCCTTTTTTTACAGGCGTGAATGGAAACAGGTGCTCTGAATCATCTACTCTTCTTGAGAAATACAAAATTGGAAAAGTTATTGGCGATGGCAATTTTGCAGTAGTCAAAGAGTGCACGGACAGGTGAGTGGATAGTGAGGATAATCATTTGTTCACTTACACAGACATTTCTCCTTTGAAAGAGTCCATCCTGGGGACCAGCTGATTTGAATGCCCACAAGCAATTTGACAGGGAAAAATATATGTATACACATAGAGTATAAACCTGCTTTGTATTTGGATTGTGCACTATATCAGTTCTTACCCATGAACCAGAGAAAAATGGGAAAGAGTAAGATTTATTTATTTTTAAAATCTCCTATAGTATTACCTGCACCAGGACAGTGCTATACTTATATTAACATATTTAATTCCCACAATAACCCTCTCAGTTAAAACTTAATTGCATATGCCAGTAGTTCAGGATACATGAGCTCTGACTCCTTTTAAGATCAGTATCTTAAATTTCTACCTATAGTAAATTGTGTAAGGTCCTAAATTCTCAAATGGAAAGAAAGCCATTCTTTTAAATTCCAGGCTTTTTGTAAACAATATTAAAATTGGAAATGACACAGATTAGAAAGTCTTTGTGTTCATACACTCCTTCCCTACTTGTTCTAAGTGGTAATTTTTATCATGTGTGGGAAATTTTGCAGAAAGTTCTGGTAATTACAGTTTTTCCAGTCTGCTGCATCTCCAGTGAGGCTTTATTGCTCCTTATCCTGGTGTACAAAGTAGCTGTCTGTCCTCTGTGTCTTTGTACTTAACTCTGGTACACAGATTGCTGCCCAGGTAACTAATTAAGCATCTAAAATATGACTTCTGAAAACTCATTAGAAATCAGAGGCAGGGTTTGGTTTATGTTATGGAGAAGTAATTTAAATAAAAGTTGTTTTTCCAAAGTAGGCCTCATCAGTGCGTACCGTGAGCACCTGGCAAAGATGGCTGTGCTTGGGAGAACTCTGATCTTCCAAGAATACTGCAGTGTTCTTTGCTGAACTGGTTTCCTATACTAAAACATATTTTTTGGCATGTTCTGATTAAAATATGTTAAAGGTGATTAAACGTTAAACAACAACATCAAGATTCTATGTCCAAGTAAATGATCTCTTTAGTATCAGACACGGGCATTTAAAGGTATGGGTAAGATGGAACTTTGGCCGAGGAACAGATATTGAAAGTCTAGGGACTTTTCAGTTTTAAATTATGGACTAATTATTGACGAATGGATTAATGTCAAGATATATTAATAACAGGTAATTTTCAGTTATTTGATTCATTTTTCTTAATTTGCCTCCTAGGAGAACTAATTTGAGATTTAAGTAAGGGAAAAACAGTTTCTTGTTCAGTTTTGATAAAACAGACTTTAAGTACTTTTAATATGCGAGTTATAAAATAATATAATTATTAATATTTATAAAATCAGATTAACAGTGTAGCTTTGGATTTTTTTTGGGGGGGGGGCGTGGAGAAGTTCCTTGCCCCTTGACCACATGCAGCATTATCTCTGATGTACAGAGGAGGAGGCCAGTCTTTCTTCCCCAAGTCAGGAATGACGATGGTACCTGTGATTTATGTCTTTAAATGGCCTTCCTCTGATCATTCCACAGGTCCACTGGGAAGGAGTTCGCCCTAAAGATTATAGACAAAGCCAAGTGTTGCGGAAAGGTACAGTATACATAAGTGCTTCATGAAAGAAATGGAAGCTTGGCGAGATGTTTACAGGGCTAGAGGAATTTAAGGGGGAGTTGACAAGCAGGAATAGACCGTTGATAATAGTGGGGGAAACACTACCAAGCCCCCCCTTGCCATTTTTCAGAAACCTTAATCCTAAAACAGGAAATTGATTTGATCTTCGTCCTAACTACCAAATATCAAATAAAATAACAAGTTCTCTTCTCTGGGAGATGCCTATTTCAAAACCTAGCAACACACAAAAGGTTGTGTCAAAAGTTGTGATGAGTTTGAGACTTTACCCTACTTTCAAACAAATATGTTAGCCTTTCAGCTTTATAGATTCTGGCAGAAGATGCGAGATTCCTGGGTCAGAGACAAAAATCTTTGTTACTCGTGGCACAGCAGGTAGCCTGGGCTGCGTGTTTGTACTGGGTCCCCTTAACTCCCAGGCCCCACAGGAAGGGATGCAGAGGGGCCCAGCTCGATGTGTGCACACGGTGGTTTCTGTCACAGCAGAGCATCTCCAAGCTTAGGAAGCCCTCAGTCTTATGAGGGAGCTGTTAGCAAACCTGCCTCACCTTTGCCCCAGAGGAGAACATTATTTTTATTATCATGATCAGAACACAAATCTGCTCTCTGCCTTGAGGGAGATCCTGTCTCTGTGCTTCAAGGATATTTGTAATATGTACAAACATCCTTGAAAGGAAAGCTGGTAACAAGAGCTGTGCAGAAGCACCATAAAGAATTATCTCCCCAACCAGATGAGATGTTTTCTTCCGTCCTGCTCTCCAGCTGAGACTGAGAAAAGATCAAATGATGAAACGCTGCTAGAGTACTGATATTTTAACTATGCTTAAAAAGGTAAATATGACAGTGACGAGAAAGACCTTTTTAGACTCCTGTGAATTAGCATGGCAGTTAAGAGAGCAGGCTCTAGAATTCACTGTCCGACACTGGAGCTACGAGCCACCTGTGGCTCCTGATCCCTTGAAATGTGGCTATTCTGGATTGAAATGCACTGTAAGTGTAAAAAACACAACAGATTTGAAGACTTAGTATTAGACAGTGTAAGATACCTCATTAATATCTTTTGTATTTGATTACGTGTCGAAATGATTATCTTTTGGGTATATCGAGTTAAATAAGTTATATTATTAATTTTACTTTCCTTTTTCTTAATGTGGCTACTAGAAAAGTTAGCTTTCCACATGTGGATCATAATTATATTTCTGTTGAACAATGCTGCTCTAGAACTAGTTTCATCCTGACTGTGGGATCTTGGAAAAATTACTTAACCTGTCTGCACCTCTGTTTCTCCCTCTAAAATATGGTTATTCACAATATCTAAGACAAAGTTATTGTGAAGGTTAATTGAATTAAAGTATAGAAAACATGTAGAAAAGTACTAGTATGTAACAAGAACTTAACCCATGTTAATTATAATATTACTATGCCTGAGGAGTTGAGGATTTATAATTACGAAGATTTGATTTGATGGTAGTGATTTTATATTTATGAAACTCCTAAACTGGTCTTCATTGGACTTTTACAAAATTGTGTATTTTAAATAGAAAACTTAAAGTATTATGGTAAAGTTTTAGAAAAATCTTCTTAATTCCCCAGAATGGAAAATTCAAGAGGCAAAATCGTCATATACTTTTTTTTTTTTTTTTTTTTACTACACTGTGACAGCTACTAAAGTGGAGACTGCAAAATGCCCCTCTTTTCTTTGAATGAATAAGGTTTTCTGTATTTTCTTTAATTCTATGGCTTTTACTTATTCTAACAATAGTCTTAAATTTTTCAATGCAGAGCCTTTTTTCCAGGTATGTGGTACTCTCTATTAGATACCGTGTAATTTAAGCAGAATGTATCATAATTTTGGGAGCCAAGTTCTAAACAACTATATTTTTTTTTAAAAAATGCCATGGTGGGGATATTATTTACCTGATTAAAATTTAAGCAGCTGTTTCAGTAGTTAAAAAAGATCTTTTTATGCAAAAAAAAAAAAAATCAGTCTAATACACTAAATGCTGAGGCAAAGGAATAGGTCACTTCAAACATTGGATCTTGTTTTTCCTTGTTATTGAATATCATTTGATTTTTATAATTTATGATCACATACTTATTTTTATCTTCACATTTGGTTTATTTGGATAAGTATTTCTACATTGACTGTATAAAATTATACTTTCAAAACTCGATTTATTCCAAATAAGTTGATTTTCCTGTTATAGTTTGTTTTGAGAAAAAAAATGGTATAGGGAATTTGTTTTTTAACCCATTTCCCATTTAGTAAAAAAAAAAGTGCAGCTCACTGCCAATGTTTATTTTACATAAACACGCTCTTTGAGGCTGAAGCAAATTTGACTGGTTTTCACTGTGAAAATAAAATATAAAAACTGTTCTTAGAGTTATTTCTAAACAGAACTTGTCTAATCCTAATGTAACAGAAATGTACACATAAGTCAGATTTATCAAATAACTCTTTGGCTAACAACGGAGAACAATGTTAACATCATGGTAGGAATACTATGTTTTCGAGGATTTGACGTTTTTAGCGGTCGAGAATGATTATATTTTGTAAATGGAAATACCACTACTAAAAACAGAATGCTATAAATAGAACGATATCATTTGTTTCCAGTGGCTATCAATATATTAGAACGATGCAAAAATAATAATACAAGTGAGCTATTTCGTGGAAAACTTGGGGGGTAAGGTTAGGATTGTAATCTGCGCGTTATCTTGCGGTAAATGCTTCAATAGCGAGCACTATGGGCGAGTAGTCCCTGGGCAAAAGGAAAATGGGTTAAAACAAAATTTATGGGGAATCATTCAACCACTGTTCTGGAGTGTTGTTGGTCACATCTGCTCTGTGAGTTTTACACAGAAAATTAATGATCTTGAAGATAATATCTGCCGCTTATTCCAATGTATTATCTAGCCAGGCTTGGGCATATAGAAACTTCTCGCATTATGTTTAATCACTTGCAAAACAGATGTACCAGTTTTACAGATAAAGATTCAGATTAAATAGCTTCCCACAAATCACACAGAGGCAGAGCAGTGATTGGAATTGGGGTCTCGTTGGTTACTCAGCCTATGCCTTGGCCAACCTACTGTGCTCCCTCTCGAAGTCCGAGTTCACGAATAAGCACCTGGGGAAAAAATTCTTCACCTCTCCGGTCTTCCGTTTGCTCTTCTGTACTACACATCAGATTATTAGTTAAACTTACTTATTCACCTAAAATTCAATATGTGTCCAAGATGCTATGTTGGGAATAGGGCATTTTAACTTATATTTTAATACCAGTTCTGCAAAGAGTATTATGAGAGTTTGGAGGGAAGTATAGGAGAGAGAAGTAAGTCATCAGTGAAAACTCCATAGAGCAAGAAGCATTCGAGCTGGACCTCCCGCAGTGGGTAGGATGGGGCGGGGGAGCCTTCCACGTGGCCAGCACAGGCTGAGCAAAGGCGCAGGGGATGGAAAGCATGTTAGTGATTCTAAGTAGGAGATTATTACAAGATCTGCCTTGGGGCCAAGTTTATGGAGGCTGTTGAGAAGGCTATGGTGTTTCTAAATGTAAGAATTCTTCCATGTCTAATATTCTAAATAATATTCATTCTAAATAAATATTTATTGAATTCCCAGAGTGTCTGAAGCTCTGAGCATTCTGTTATGATGCTTAGAAGTTGATCCTTCTCTTCCCACAGTTTTGCATTTATTATCTATGCATCACGGGCCCAGACAGGACATAAATCCAAATGTATGCTGTAGTAGTTTCCTGAGGCTGTTAGAATAAATTGCCACAAACTTGGTGGCTCACCGCAAGAGAAGTTTATTCTCTCACAGTTCTGGAGGCCAGAAGCCTGAAATCCATGCTCCCTCTGGAGCCCGTAGGGGGAGAATCTGTTCCTTGCCTCTAACGAAATCGCTTCTGGTGGCCGGTAGTGTTCCTTGGCTTCTGCCATATCACTCCGACCTCTGTTTCCATCTTTACGTCACTTTCTATTCTGTGTGTTTATTTTTCCTCTTCTGTCTGCGAAGTCTCCTTATGCTGTTTATCTCGTAAGGACAGTTGTGATGGCACCCGGATAATCCAGAGTAATTTCTTTGCAGAATCCTAAATCACATCTGCAAAGACCCCTTTTCCAAATAAGGTGATATTTACATGCCTCGGGGACTTGATATTTTTGGGCAGCCACAATTCAGGCCATGATATATGTCTACCACAGACATCACATATAGTGATTTAAACATTTTATCTCTGACCGTATGAGCCTCAGCAGTACTCATAAGCAACAGAGATACTGGCTGTTAAGTCAGTGTTGACCGAGAGCAATCAATGTATGATGTGTTTTTCATTCGCTCAAGCACTTCAGGACTCACTGTGCCAGTTGGTGGAGAGCAAGGTAAACCGCACAAACTCCAGGACGGCGGGGTGAGAGCTGTGGCTGGAGTAAGTACAGACGGTAACGAGAGCAAATAAAAGGAGCACCTAGCCCAGCGCGGCTGAGTAGGGGAGGCTGTTTAGAGGAGGTGAGATCTAAGCTGGTCCTGAGGAACAAATAAGAGTTCGCTGAGAAGTGGGGAAAGAAAACTCCAAACAGAGAAGCTCCCTGCGCGAATGCCTAGAGGTCTAGGTGAGAGACCAGCCGTGGAGATGAGTGAATGGATGGGTTCAGAGGCTGTTGAGGAGAGAGGCCTGGCAGGCTGGTAGTAGACTGGCTGTGCTAGAGGAGGAGAGGAGGAGGAGGGGGGCGGGGTGTCCCCGTCTGCTCTGGGCGGCCAGGTTCATTCAATGAGATAGAGGACACAGGAGGAGACGACTGTTTTTGTGGGCCTGGGGAGGGTGCAGACGAGATGGTTGGTTTGGTTTGGGGTAAATGTTTATTCCCTAATCCACCCCTCTTTCCCTCTCTGCCCTCTCTTTCCTCCTCCTTTTTCTTCATCTTCTCTTCTTCCTTTCCCTCTCTCTCTCTCTCTCTCTCTTTGTCTCTAGATCTGTCTATATGTATTTTGTACGTTGAAAACCACATAGCCAAAGATAAGGCAATATCCTTTGCTGAATCAGCAGTTTTCTTTGTCATTTTCTCTCACACAGAACCATGGAACACTGCCATGGAATGATTCATTTGTAAATTATTTGGACTCAGAATCCTGAATCACTTAACATAAATAATGGTAGATGATCGAATAACGTTAAGTTCATTGTGGTTCAAGACAAAGGTGATGTTCGTGTTGTATTTAGAGATATTTTCCTGGAAAATGTGATCTAGAGATGGTTTTTACGTATTACAAAGATTAAAATACGGATTGCACAAGAAATAGGAAGGTAACATTTATAAAGATTTTTATGCACTGCTTTCCTTTTGCTTCTGAGGACGGTTAGTTTAAAGAGCGGATTTTTGTTTCTTCATAGACAATTGTGCAGGCACAGCCAGAGGTTGGCCGACAGCTCCCCCATCCCAGCAACAATTCGCCGTGTGCTTGGAATGCTAGTCGTTGTTGAGTAGCTAACAGCAAGCTGAGATCACACGTGGTGGTGGGGGAAAGTTTGCTGCAATACTCACTCAACATTTGAAATGTCACACTGCACGCAAGTGGTCTGGGGAAAGTTCCGCAATACATCCCAGAAGGCTTTCTGCCGTGCCTTTGATTGGAAAAGATAACTTTGGGGAGGTGTAGTCTCCTTAGGTGGTGGACATCTTATTTTAACTCCAATTTGAGAGCGTTCTTGAGGTACTGGTAACGGGGATTGTAGGATTGTTTTACGGGTGTCACTCTAAATTAGCATCACAGACAGAGCCTCTAAACGAAGAGAGGTAAATTTACAGACTGCCGTGGTGGGGAGGAGAGAGGAGAACTCACATGTTGGATCTATTCAGCTTCACAATAAAATGCGTCTGTCACTACAGTGGTAGTAACTACCGTTGTCCTGGCTTCGCATAGGGCGAAACACCTCCCTTTGCCGGCCTCTCTGCTGTTCACAGAGGTACATCTAACTCTGCACTTGAGTGTGATGAAGGGAATGCTGGGCACAGATGATGCGAAGGCATCTAAATGCATGAACAGATGTGGCGCGTTTGTGAAGGCGGCGTCCCTGGACCGCCGCTTCCCTCAGGAGGGATCGGGGCGCTCTCTGCTGCTGCGTCCTGCCGCTCTGTAACTTAGACATGTGGGCTCGGGAACAGGTAGGAGACCCTGTCCCCAGCCTGCCAGGCGTGGTGCGTGAAGGTCTGAAGACCACCGTTCTTCTGGGAGATGCAGAAGCGTTCGCTGAGCACTCAGCTGGGCAGACATCAGTCCTGCTCATCAAGGGCAGAGGTCTTCCCTGCACAGAGCCCGGCGTGGTTCTGCCTGGACGCCCCCCTCAGCGTGGTACAAACTCTAGTTCCTGTCTTTTCAGGGAATTAAATCTTTTCAGCTTTGCAGCTATCATTTTCATTTTGAAAAATTCCAGCTTGACTTTTAATGAAGCATTCCCCTTTGAAAGGTGACGTGTAGCACAAATAGTGGGGGCTTCGATGTCAGAAAGCTAGGTTTGCATCCCTCCCCCCCGAAAGCACTGTTTTAAGGGAAAAGTGTTAAAATATTACACAAGTACTTTGCATGGCAACTGACAAGTAGTGACTAGATTCCTAGTCAGTGTTGTTTTCTTTCCCCGACCTCTGTTGAGCATTTGCACTGTCATTTGCCAGCGCTTACTAATTACTTGGACAAATATAATGCATGCAATGCTCAAAAAACACAGCCCACTGCATGTAGGATCGTGCAACAGATTTTCTCTGGCTGTTATTTATTTGTTATCATTTATACCTCCAACTCTTGTCAAAAAGCACTTGAGACGGCTTAGGGTAAAAATACATGTATATATGGATGTGTGAATTTAAGAGGGGAACCATAAATAGTATCCAGATCTAGAAATAAGATAATTGTCTTCCTACTGCAGTAGAACACTAAATTTAGTTCTGAAATTCATGTTAGCAAAGCGAAAGGACAATGTGAGGGACACACACTCGTGTGTGTGTGTGTGTGTGTAGATAGATATGGATATATACATATGTGTTTAGGTAGTAAGTGATGTCTCTAATAAGGCAAATTTTATATAAAAGCTATCTTTGAATACCTAGAATGTGTTAGAGGGCATTTAGTTCATTTTACAGAGTGTATAAACTCAATTATTATAGTTGATGAGGATCAACAAATGTGACAGAATTGAAAAGTTCTCATATCTCATGATGAAATAAAGCAGTGGTCATTATGATTCATGATTGGTATATTGAGAATCATGTCTTAATGCTGTGAGTGCTGATCCCAACTGTATGTCCCACCAGGACCGAGATCGAGTGGTATTTTCAGAGGAGAAGTGCTTAGTGGTCCCTACAGCACTGTACGTTTCCTGATTTCTGAAATATAAGATGATAAGGAACATCCTCTGGTGAATGATTTCACACCCAGTCGTAGAGGAAGAAAGTTTCTTTTTCATGAGCTTCAACATAGAATTCAAATTCATATAGTCATGGTTTAAACACAACAAAAAATGTCGATGCCGGAGTCGTATGCCACCAGCATGCCAGGTTTCCTCATGGAGGCTTCGTTTCCGAGAATGTGCTGAAATTAAGAAGTGGTTCCAGCTGAATCACAAGGCTCAGCGCCACAGCCTCTGGAGGTGTTGAAAGTAACGGAGACACGAGGCAACGTGTTTTATGTACCAGGATGCCTGTTTCTTTCTGTTACTGACAATGAGATGTCACACTGCTTTGTCCTGTTTCTATGGAAACCGAGTGGGCCGGGGTTTGGTTTGTCTTTGTGCCAAAGGAGACGCTTCCTTCAGCATCAGATCTACAGACTGCGTTCTCCAGGACACAGGGGTGGAACAGAGGGCTCTGTGGTTTCTGATCCACCTCTCTAAACCCTTTGTTTGACAGGAACACCTGATTGAGAACGAAGTGTCAATACTGCGCCGAGTGAAACATCCAAATATCATCATGCTGGTGGAGGAGATGGAAACAGCGACCGAGCTCTTTCTGGTGATGGAATTGGTCAAAGTAAGAGGGCAGAGAGATTGCCAGAGATTTCATTGGTGCCAAATTCCCAAACCTCCTGTGTTCATGAAGGACCTAATCAGAGAAGTGTTTTGCTGCCAGGAAACTTCATTTACTTACAGTCATCAATTTTAGTGGCATTTGTGTTATTTTTTAAAAGTCTGCTCCAGGCCTATGACCCGTTTTTGTCACCTTCGTGGGATTGCCACTGTTGATGTTTTGATACGCTCTTTTGTGTCCTTCAGGGTGGAGATCTCTTCGATGCCATTACCTCTTCCACCAAGTACACGGAGAGGGATGGCAGTGCCATGGTGTACAACCTGGCCAACGCCCTCAGGTACCTCCACGGCCTCAGCATTGTGCACAGAGACATCAAGCCAGAGAACCTCTTGGTACGTCAGTTCTGCTTGTTCTGTTCCCACCCCTGCTTCTGTTCCTTTAAATGGCCATAATCAAATGCAAAGAGTGACATGTTAGGGTCTGTACTGGTCCTGCTACAGGGGACTAAGAGAGTTTGAATTTAGAAAACCAGCCCGGCGCAAGTCAATGGCCATAAAATATTAATGAATTTCTTGAATTGGTCTGCATTTATCATGTACCAGACATTAGAAAACGTGTTTTCACTTTACATTTTGATGGATGGTATTGAGCGAAGAAAGGCGAGCAGGAAAGTTACGGGGCAGAAAATTCTGAAGACGAAATTGGAGGCAGAATTAGAGGCTTGTGGGAGACGGAAGTGGAACTTAAGGTTCACTTATGGGCAGGATGGAGCTGTGAAGATCTAGTCCATTCCTCTCAGCTCCCCAGGTATGGAAATGGAGACCCAGAGAGGCCAGTTTTCCTTTCAATGCTCTCGTTTGTCCCATTGTTCTACAATAGAAAGAAAGTTTTGTTCTACACCTGTGCTCGGAGAGGGCTCCATGATCTGCAGCCTCCTCTCCTGTCACTGGCCCTTCCCGTCCCATCTGGTCAGTGTGGCCCTCACCTCCGAGCAGCATCGCACACGCCCTCCAGGCCTTAACGAAGCATGGCTTCCTGATTGGTCCATCCCGGGTCTGCATGGTAAAGGAATTTTGGAGAAGCTGATGGGGGAGTTTTGCATGCGCATATCCCTCCAAATATACATAAGATGTTTGGTTTATGTAGTTCTTCCTTTTAGGGCTGAGGTAGCACCCTCATTACTGCTTGGGAGGTGAAGTTGTCTGAGTCTTCTATATTATGTGAGCCCCAGCGCACGTTTCCCCATCCCTAACAGTCAGTGAAGACTTTATCAACAGCGTTACACCTCATTTGCTTATGCCCATGCCGGTTTCTGTTTGCGATGGCCTGACTCCCAGCAGCTTGGAAAACACATTGATCTTGTAAGACTGTGAACAGGAGGAGTTATCTTCTTTGACTCTGAGCAGAGTCAGTTGTAGCCAGCACTGGCTTCTGCTGTGCTTGCCTTGGCGTGCTGATTTTATCCGTTACTGGTCTGTCTCCTTCTCTAGACTGTAAGCACCACTGGGGACAAGGTTTGTATCTCAATCGCTTTGGTATCCCCAGGGCCTTGAACAGTGCCAAGTAACAACAGTGGCTCCAGAGTAAATGTTCGGTGATTAACCACTGACAGTCGCTCAGCTAACTAGGGACCGGCCCTGGAACATAAGTCTTTGCAGCTTGTGTCATGCTTGCATTGCACAGATAATCGTTGAAAGGAACACGCATTGATGGGCAGGCTTTGAGGCCATCCTGGGCACTTTCTGCTTATCTGCAGTATCCATTTTTTCCTCTTGGTAATACTATTTGGTGATTTCTGAGTGTGTTTCTGAAAGTGTGTGAGTTTTTTTTTTCCTTACTGTTTTTTGTCTGGAGGGAATTATGTTTCATTTCTATTTTTCCTATTAGGAAAATAAATATCCCTGCCCTGTAAAACAAGATGTAGTATAGTTTCAGTTTTACGAACCCGAAGGAAGAATGGAGGTCAAATTGTAAACTGGGCCTTGGGTTGGAAGGGAGTATATATCGTCCTCTCTTCCATAGTGGCCGCCATCCCTGATGACCTCGCACTGTCCTTCAGGCCCAGGCTCCTCCCGCCACTGACTGAGGTTAGCCAGGCTTTACAAGCGAAGGTGACAGGACTTTCCTGGGTATGACCAGACACAAATACCGCAGTGTTAATGAGGGCACCCCCTTGATTTCTCCCGTCTCTCCATGGCCCAGCCCACCTCACCGTGGCGGCTGAAATTATTGATGTTCTCTGGCAATAACGAAGCAGTAGGTCCCCGGGACCCGTTGGCTGCTGCGGGGTGGCCCGGGCCGCAGCTCGGAGGCCCTGTGAGGAAGGGGCCTGAGACATTAGTGACCTGGCCCGTAAACCACAGGGCGACGCTGTCCAGCTCGCTGATTCCGCTCTCTTTTCTTTCCACGCACGATGTGCAGTGTTTGTAGAACCTCGGTGTCCGATACCTCGTTCTTTCCCCGGGATGCATCGAGGGGAGGATGCTGTGAAGTGGACAGATGTCGCTCTCGTGTGCCCAGAACCTAACCAGGAGATAGGAATCAAGTTCCTCAGCTGCCTGAGCTGAGTATTCACCCCTTCTCCACGGCCTGCACCAGCCCGTTGTGTTACCCACAGGGGTGGAGAAGGAAAAAGAGGAAAAAACTGGTGTCTAGATGAAGCTAATGTGTGACACAGAAGGGCCGTTGGGTCCGCCTCTAGAAACCCTTCACTGCGACTATCTAAGTAAAAATGCGTGTCTGCCCTTGGAAAGCTGACTAGACCACCACTCAGCCGATTCTAGATGTAGTCAGCCAGCAGGTTGGCACTGGCCTTGGGCACTAAAAGTCAACACACAGAGTGACTGTCAGTCAGCCTCTTCTTACTCTAAAACTCAGTTTTTAGGCACCAGGGCACTCAGACGTCTGATTTGCATCCTTCCTTCTGGCTGCAGCGTTATGATTTAAAACCCTGCCGTCGCAGAGGTATGGGTCGCTATGTCAGGGAGCACACGGGTGGCCATTACTGCTGTGAGTTACAGCCCGGTGGTGCCCCGTCAGAGCTTATGAGAGACCCGTGATAAATTCTGCTTTTCCCGGAGTTCTGGGGACTGGGGAGAGAAGCGGGCTGGTTTCTCGTGTTTGAAGTCCTTCTAAATCATTCCGTTGGCGTTTTATTTGGAGAACACGCAGCGTTCACTTTGTGGGATCTGCATTCCTCACATTTTTTACCTTTGCGTTCTGAGACCAGCTTCTCACAGAGTGCTGCTCAGCTCGCGGCCGGGCGTCTCAGCCCCGCAGGGCTGGCGGGCTCGCCGCGGGGACTGCCTCCGCCCGCGTCGGCACGTGGGGGCGGCCCGCGGCAACGCCGGCTCGGCGCCTCGCTTTCGGGCCAGGCTCTGGTGCAAGGCGCGGCCGCGGGGCGGTGACGGTGTTGGTGGGCCTGCCTGCTTGGCCATCTACTAGTCAGTCACTAGAGTTCTCTGTGACTCAGTTTCCTCATCTGTAGAACGGAAGCGACAGTTCTCCTCCTAATTGCCCAGTGGGGTGACTATGGAAGCCCAGCGAGATAATATCGGGGAGAATTTTGAACTCTCCAAAGGCCTGCGAGAATGTCAGTTACTGGGGAGAACTGAGCCCTTGGCCAGAACAGCGGGCCTTCGGAGTCCCTCTGTGTTTATTCACCTCTTTCCTAAAACCAGCCCCTTAAAGCAATGCCATGTGTGTGTGTGTGTGTCAGTCTTAAAGCGATGTCATAAATGTGCGTGTATTTAGATTTATAGATGAGTAGATATTTTTTTTTCTGCTTTGAAGAGAATCTCCAACTGAGACTTGAAATATACTCATATTATCATTCACATATTTGCCTCTGTCTAGCATTGGGAAGAGATGAATCAGATAAAATATTGTTATTTCAGCTTGTCTGCCCCATACGACACTTCCCGTTTGATGTTGAGCCATGGGAGCACTACTCGCTCAGACATAACTCGGTGATTATAGACTGTTCACTCCCTTTCTGTTTATGCTCCTGCATATGACTCTGAATTCCTTATAGGGGCCGTGAAAAACAGGGCTTCTGGGACTTCTGAGTATTTGACAACAACTGTTAAATACCCCTAGGCATCTCTAAGTTGAATGTCTAAAACAAACACTATTTTTCAAAAATGTACCTAATGAGTATATTTTAAAGTTATAAAAACAAAATAACAATGACATTAATAAAACTTTTTTTTTTTACTCTTATATCTTTAGAATTATAATGTTGCTTATAATGTTCTTATCACTGGAGTTACTTAGGGAATTTCTGAAGTCTGGGTTCCAGTAAATGTGTCATAAATTCTAACTGTAATTCCCTATATTGGATTGTTCTCGTTAATGTTTACATTAAATGTAATGGATGGGAAGTTGTCCTAAGACTGCAGCATGACTAAGAACCTGGTTTCTGTTGCTTTAGGCTAAATCATTAGCAGCTTTGAGTATGTTCCTGCTGAGTTGTGGGCTGACTCAGAATGATAAATATCTAGGAGGGACTCAGAATCCTCACAGTTATTCTATGAAACTTGAAAGCCATAAAGTCATATGCTGTGTGTGTGTGTTTTAAGTACATAAGCACAGAAGCAGTTATTAAAATACAAAGGAGAAAAATATTCTTAAACTGATGAGCACATCACAAGTATTAGAGGTATTTCAGTGCCATCCTTTTTTAAATGCCTGTGAAGATTGGGGGTCATTAGCATGGGGGGCCCTGAGGTCCTTGATGTTTTTATTGACGATGGTATAAATCACTCCCCTCTTTAAGTATTGGACTAATGGCTGATGTTGTTAACATGCTTATCTTGAAAAAACATAATTTTCTAATTTTTTCACCTCCCGTAGTAGTGATTGAGGCTCAGTTCATAGTAAAATATGAGGAAAAGCAAACTAAGTAAGTTTAAAGTATAAAAATAGAAAAAAAAAAGGCATTAGATGAGTACAGATTAAGTCTCTGCAGTTATTCTCTGAAATTTGTTGTTTTCAAAGTGGACATCTAGGAGATGGATAGACAAGCAATTAAAGATTACAGTCAAACCTATATTATGTTCTCATACACACTTGATTGCTTCCCAAACCATCCGGTAAGAATGTGACTTTCATATTTGCATCCTATAAAGAAAATTTGCTTATATATAAAATTAATTTTTCCTAATTATAGGAACATTTGGAAACATTTTGGAAACAACTAAAAAGGATAAAGAAAAAAGTTATCCTCAAGGTTAAGACCTAGAGATAAACTTAACATTTTGGTGCATTAGAATATAATTCCAAATATTCCTTCTTGTTTTATGTAACATAGCAGACGTTATTCACATGATTCCCATTTATTTGAAATTGCTTATTAGTGACTGTGTAATGTTTTATGGCAGAGATGTACCACAGCTTGCAAAGTCATTGCCCCATTAACCACTTACATCACTTCCAGTTTTTAAAAACATAGATAAATTCTGAGATTGGTGTCCTTGCGCATACAACCTTCGGATCCACGTCCATTCCCTTAGGGTTGGTTCTTAGCATTAGATTTACTGGGTCAAGGGTATTAAGTGATGTTCAGAAATGTACACATTGCTGAAAGGCTTTCTAGAAACGTTGCTACCGTTGAAGCCAGAACATTCCCATTTCACCTGCACTGTTACTACACCTCGTCCAGTGTGGTGGTTATCAGACCTGATCAGCCAGGCCTTCCAGGAAGGGGAAGGGACAGTCACCGGGCCCTGGTCTGAGCTCGGTCTCGTTCCATCCTCATGCCAACCCCACAGTGTTTCACAGGGGAGGAGACATGCTCAGAGAGGACGAGTGAATTTCACCGGTCACGCAACCAGAACACCGGGGGAGCGGTCGGTCATTCAAGTTCCGGCAGTCTGATCCCAAAGTTCATTTTCTTTCTCGACTCCCAAGGGTTTCCCCTCTGTAATATTTATATTCATCATTGGCAGTCCAGAGAATAGGTCTGAATTTTAATGTCTAAACTAAGCGTGCAAGTCTTAGAACACCTAGTGCCTTAGTGGGCATGTACTGAACACCATTTCTGAGGCTCTCCAGTGCCTCACACAGTCAGTTTTCTGCTTCCAGCTTTAGGGTCCTCTCGAGTCACGTCAGGTAAGCCGCCATCTACATCCCGAACTGTTGTGTCAGCATTCCCGCCTGTTCATTATACTCCTTCCTACGTAAGGACCTTTTCGCAAAGGTGGAAAATACTGTTTCTTTCAAATTCTACGTGATGACTCTGAAGAGAAATCAATTAGAACTCTAAAACATCACAGATAAACCATGGGTTTAATGTTACAAGGAGAGATTTCTTAGTTTATTAGTAAATGTATCTGTATCTTATTCCCGAATTCCAAGAGACCTCTTGGAATCACTGAGGGAAAAAAACAGCTTCTGATTGTCGGCCGGTTTCTGTTGCAGGTGTGTGAATATCCTGATGGAACCAAGTCTTTGAAACTGGGAGACTTCGGGCTGGCCACTGTGGTGGAAGGGCCTCTGTACACAGTGTGCGGCACACCGACTTACGTGGCTCCCGAAATCATTGCTGAAACCGGGTAAGACTCGCCGTGGTTTTGGTTAGTACCTTGCCTCTGGTGGGGAAAGGCGTGTTCTGCTCCTCCTGCTGTGTGTTCAGATGCCTCCTGGGACGCGGGAGGGCAGGAGAGACCGTTCTCTGCATCGTTACTTTGGCCTTAGGAACTTAAGTTTGTGCTCCTACCTTCAAGGGTGCTGGTCTTGGGACTGTGGCGGTAGCCCCGAAGATTGTGGTGAGATCGAGAGAAAAGTAGATGCTTTTGTCCAAAGAGCAATTAATTCCTCTACATGGAATGAGCAATTTGACGCTGAAAAGACCCTTTTTCTTCACTAAGGCACGTGGAGGGTTCTGGGAGTAATACCGTCTTTCTCTCCTTTCACCCGCTGTTTCTCTAGCTATGGCCTGAAGGTGGACGTGTGGGCAGCAGGCGTGATCACGTACATACTTCTCTGTGGATTCCCACCGTTCCGAAGGTCAGTGGCTCTTTGAGTGACAATGCATGATGTGAGGCCAAGACCTTTGCTTGGTGTCGGGCCCTCTGGGCTTCTTAGGGTCCTTCTTCTGTAAAGCACACCCATCGTCCCATGTCTGCAGTTGCCATGCTCAGCCTTTTTCCAAGGGAATGAGATTTAAATATCCTGTGACGGAATCTGATCCTTCTAGATAAACCTTTTTCTGGTTTTTAACGGCCGTCTCTTAATTTTTTAACAACCTGCTTTCCAAAGCATTTAGCCTAGTTCGCATAGAAACAAGAAATTCTCTTTATTTTAGTTTAACTTTATTTTATCTGTTCACGTATTATTTAATAAAGTAGAATTACAAGTACTTTCAGCACAGATAGGCCTGGGAGCAAAGATGGTCGACACTTGGCGACCGAGTACCTCACCTAGCGGGAGCAGAGGTGGCCACACAGGGGGTCAGGTGTGTCACGGAGGGCACATGCCACACTTCAGTGTCGGTTGCACATGGGGTGAGTGAGGGGCTTTTTTGATCAGTCCCATCTCCCTGTTTGAAGCAAATGAATGATTTGGAGCAGAAGTAGATGTTCATCTAATTTGATGATTTTCTTCTGAGTCTTCTTGAGCTCTCTTTTCATTTTAATCTCTTCTTTTGTTCACTTTACAACTGTTCATCAAGCAGCTGCTGTGTCCCAGGCACTGAGTACTGGGAATCAAATGCTAAAACTTATTCTCTGAGGTTATGATATTTATAGTGCAGTATTCGGTCAGTAAGTGAAAAATATGTTCGTTTCACTCCCCTCCCAATGTTTTATTATGAAAGCTTTCAAATGTACAGAACAGTTGAAAGTTTTATCTTTTAAAAATTATCAGTGTTCGGTTGAGTTGCATATTTTTACTGACTTTACAGTAAATATAAGACATTCAGTCATCATAAGATGTCATTCTCTAATTTTGAGAGTCTCAGGGTATGAAGACATCACAAGAATATCGATCAAGAAAAATAAACTAACTGAACATGAGAGCTTGGTTGAGGGCTGGAAATCACAAACATTTAACGAGAGACAGAGTGAGTGAGTGAGACCTTGTCCTCATGGCGTGGGTTGGGTTTCTATAAGTGGAAAGTTCTGTCTGGCTGTCAATATCTGGCTATTCCATCAAGGTCATTGCCTCGGGTAGGGTGCTCAGACTGTAAGATCACTGCACATGGCAGTTAACATTTCCTGAATAACAAACGCCCCCAAAAGTTAGGGCTGTCAGTTAGTTCTGTACATCAGTTGGGCAGGTCTTCTGTTCTGGGCTGGCTCCGTGAGGGCTTGGTGGCCCAGTGTACCTCACTCACATGCCTGATAGTTGGCTCAGTGTCCACTGGGACAACAGATATGACTCAGCCATGTGCCTTTCAGCTTCCAGTGGGCTAACCTGGGTTTCACATGATAGAGGATACAGGATTTTAAAAAGCAGCTGGAGAGAGGGCACATTCCTCTGCTTGAGCGTTTTCCAAGTCTCTGTTTGCCTCACCTTTGTTGATTGACGTCCCATTTGACCAAATGAAGTCAGATAGAGTAAATGTGGGAGAAGGTGAGGTGCGTACGTAGCAGATGGAGAATGGTTTGTGGTCAGTTTCTTAGTCACACTGCTCCCTGGCTGGTTTCAGTGATGACCTGTTTTGAGGACTGGTCACTCACAGAGGGTAGTGTATTTTGATAGCTGGTGATCTTGGGGCCAGTTATGACGTAGTTTGCTTCCATGGTTAACCCAAGTTGAGACCAGGGACCAAATTTCGAGGAATGTGTGCTCACAACTCCCTCTAGCGTCTCCACTTGCCAGTGCAGCTTGTGAGTCTTTTCTTTGACTTGGCTTTTTCCTTTTTAACACAAGTGAGACTCAGATGGAACAGATATGTAGCTATCGCGACTTGTTACCCAGTGGACTGCCGCTTCTTTGTGGGATCTGGAGATAAGCGTAGCTAATCGGAAGCAGTAAAGCTACGTTCTGAAATGTTTTGCCTTTTTATGTTATATTCAGAAACTGGTCCAGGTAGCTCACTTGACTGAAATTTACGAACATGCTTTCCTCTTTCATATGTTGTGGTGAAAGAGAATCTGTAATGTTAAATACTAGATACAGAGGCATCTTTACAACAGAGGCACTATGGAGAGATTTCAGAACCTACTATAACAAAAAGTATTTATAACAAATTATGGAAATGGTACCTTAAATAATGATAAATGTCAAGTAGGATTACATCTATATAAATTTGCACCTAAAATGAAAATACTTTAAACAGATATTTCAAAACATTTTCTTTGTTTTATACAAAAGATGATTTTTAACCCAAAGCTTTTTAATTGAAATCGTTACTTTTTAATTGAAATTGTTTTATCTTCTTTAAAGCTAGTATCATTTTTTTTTTTCTTTAAGGCTTTGGTTTTACCTTTCCATGTAGTCTTCATTCAATCTTTTCAACATCAGATTCATTGTTGCTAAGAAAGATATTGTTTTTCCAGAGGCAATCAACATCTTGGTTATTGCCTAAGCAAGTGTGTTCTTAGGGCCACTGCCAAAAAAAAAAAAAAAAAAAAATAGTATTTGCATGACTATATTGAGATTTTTTCTTATACACACCCCGTGAAATGTTTGAACATCATTTGTAAAATAGCTTACATTTGCAGGTTACTTTGCCTGATATTTGCCTTGCTTTGACTTACCATAGAAAAGAGAGAATACGTGCAAATTCTTTTGTTGTTTTTAAGGTTTTTCTTAATGGACGTTTTTAGACTCGGAGCACCTTGATCCAGAAGCTATAATATTTTAGAACGAAAAAGTGTCCTGAAACATCTCAGCCAGATTTTAGAGTACAAATGTGTTAATAAATCCAGTATAGATTTAATCAGAGTGGCTTTTAGTAAGTGTCTACTAAGAAGGATGAATTATCTTTAGCTTTCTGTTCTTTTCTTGAGGGCAGCCTGAAACTCTTTCAGCTCACAGTATGGATCCTTTGCGGTGCATCCTAATTGCCACTAGATCCTAGGGTTTTGTTTGTTGACTCAGGCTATTTTGCCAAAAACTGGAATGAATGCTGCAGACTCGCTTCCAACTTTTTAGCTGTTTAATAACAAAATAAAAGCCATATATATTGGCAAAATGTAAACCATGTGATTCCAGAAAAAATAATAATAAAAAAAATAGAAAAAAATAATTTAAAAAAATTAGTGGAATAAGAGAGAGGAATGGCTAACAGGAACAATTCTGGAAGTGGGAGATTTGTTTTCTACCTTCTAACATTGTCTCCTGGGCTCCTCTAGTTCCTTAAAGGTTTCTGTAAAATCTCATTGTGTTCTTAGGTGTGTCCTTCAATCATTTCGAAGGACAATTGAGCTGAGTTCAATCAGCAGAGAAATAATGAAAAGGAAAGAAAACATTTAGACATTTAGAAAGAAATGGTTGGTACACACTCAAAAAAAAAAAAAAACAACAAAAAAAAAACACTGTTTCGGAGAGCAGTGAGGCTCTCTCGCCTTGCCTAGTTATCTGGCCTGACTTTTGCTTCTCCGTGTGCCCTTTGACCCAGGCTCCAAGGACCAGCAGATGTGGCTTCGGCCGGGCTTATGTAGAGGCTGTGGATACTCGCAAATCTCACACACTCTACTCTTTCATAGAATTGGAATGAGGCAGCCACACTGTCCTATAGTCCTCAGAATTTGTCTCTAGACACTGCCCTCAGTGACCTATTTCTAGAGATAATACATGTGTCCTTGCCCAACCTGGGGGCAGGCGGCATGACCAGGCTCCTCCCAGATGGCTGGGCCTCAGGTGAGCACCCGAGCAGTGGGGCGGGAACTCCAAGGGAAATGCTGAACACTTGCCAGGTGAGGCTGAGCTCCCACTCCTGGACTTTAATCTTGACTCCTGCAGTCCACCTGAGTTTCCTGCTACAGCTCAAAAGCTAACGACTTCGCTCTCAGCCTTGACGCACCCGCCCGGGGCGGCGGGGCCCGTGGCTGTGCCGACGCAGCTTTCTGGGGGGGGGGCGGGGAGGGGGGCGCTGAGGACGTCCAGCTTTCTGGAATTTTCCCAGCAGTGTTTTCACATTTCCACGTCACAGTCCATCAACAGTCCAATCGTCATGTGTTCGTTAGGCACCGGCTCTGTTGCGAGTGAGTGCACCTTTCGAGGGTGGGACAGTTGGGCACAGGCCGGGGGTGGGGACGCCCACCGCAGGATGGGGAGGCACGTTTGCCTCAGCCTTTGCAGTTCTAGTCGATGTCCTTGCACCTGGGCTCTTTCTCTCAGGCTGAGGTTAGCTGAACGTCAGGTTCCGACGGAGCGCTCACCGTGTCATGGATGTTTTATCCAGATTCCGAACGCCTTGTGACCCTCTCACATGTCGGCTGCTTCACGAATCTCTGGCTGTTTTATTGCAAAGTTGGAAAGGGGAAAGGCACGGAGAGCCGACGCAGATTTGCTGCTTTTCTACTCTTATCACCGTGAGAGATTCAGCGAGGGCAGAGGCTGTGGTAGTTTTTTTTTTTTTTTTTTTTTTTTTAAATGAGGGTTGATCTTATTTGTGGAGTCCATTTCTCCTTGGGTCTTTTTATCGCGGCAAAATATACGTGACACGAAACGCATCGTGAGCCATTTTCAGTGTTCAGTAGCATCGGCAGGTTCACGAGGTCGTGCGGACGTCGTGCCAGCCGTCTGCAAACTGTGTCATCTCCCCACGCCGAAGCCCTGGACCCACTCGACAGATTCTTGCATCTGTGTCTCCTCTCTCTCCCTCGTCTGTCCCCTCCCTCCCTCCCTCTCATTCCCAGGCCTATGGAAATGGTTTTGGTAGTTCATTGTCTAAAGGGGAAAAGGTGTCATCGCAGATGCAGCGGAGGCGTGACGTGCCCACGCCGACGAGACCGGACCGCGCTCCCCACTCTTCCCGTGAGCATTTCGTTGAACAAGAACTGTCTGCTGACTCTGCCTCTTCTTCCGTGTCTTTGTCACTGACAGTGAGAACAATCTCCAGGAAGATCTCTTCGATCAGATCCTGGCTGGGAAGCTTGAGTTTCCAGCGCCCTACTGGGATAATATCACGGATTCGGCAAAGGTACCGTGCCTGGTGTCCAGGGGCCCTTGCCTCGCGTGGGGCCGGAGCCACTCTTGGTGTTGAGCTCCAAGTCTGTCTGGACTTTCAATGTGTGGTTCTTTTTTTTTTTTTTCTTCATTCCATTACGCAGTCTCTGAAACTCTTAACTAAATTCCGAAAGCCGGACTGGCTGTCGTCCCAGTTTGCCGCTACATCCTCCTTTGCTCCTCTAAGCCCTGAACATTTGTTCTGTCATTTATTCAAGAACTATGTCTTGGACAGACATCAGAACGTAGGAATTCACTTGTGACATAACCCGAATTGCCAAAAGGAGTAATTCCACGGTGTTACACTGTGGAAGGATGAAAATGACCAGAGCTCTTAGGAGGGAACATCTCATTTAACGAAGACTCAGGAGACGCCTTCCTGTCTCTCCCGCTGGGTGCGATTGCCTCATAGGCACTGGGAGTGTCACTGATAATAGCTTTTCAGTTCAGATGGCTGAGCGGTGTTGGCCGTTCTTTGAAGCACTTGGTGCAAACTCCGCTTTCTGTGTGTATGCTGGAATTACCTCCTTTCTTCTCCTTTAGGACATTAAGCCTTTGTTTCTTTCCAGGAATTAATCAGCCAAATGCTTCAGGTAAACGTGGAAGCTCGGTGTACTGCGGGACAAATCCTGAGTCACCCCTGGGTGTCAGTAAGTACCCACATCCCTTGGGGAATGCGCACCTGTGTGCTCTGGGGCCAGCAGCAAGCATCCTTGCTGTGGCTCTTTGCACATGCAGAGCTCGGCACCCAAACTCCGCGGCAGGGAGAAGGTCTCCTCTATGGATCGAGTGGCGTGAAGCTGGGGCTCTAGGGGACGGCAGCTGGCGCCGGGCCCCCGTAGTGTTCAGTTCTGCTCTGGGAGTGACCTGGGCGTGACTCGTGACTGCCCGTCTCTGGGCCTCAGTTCCTCCACTGCAAAAGGAAAGGGTTGGCTGGGATGTTCTCTGAGGAGCCTTTCGGCTTCCGCCTTCTGTAGTTCTGGGGTTTGAGGGTTTTCAGGATCTGCCCAGATAGGAGCACGTTTCAGACTCGGATCTCTGTCTCCGTGGCACGTGGCCAGGGGAGACCTCCTGCTGTGGGCGGGGAATCTGACACAGTCCCTTCTGGAGCTGGGCACAGGACATGGCGTGTTGACTACGGTTCCTTTGTGCTCCGTGGTGCCTCTGGGTTTAGGATAAACACAGCCCTATAGATGGCGGCCGCAGGAACGTTTGCGAGTCCCTCCTTCCCAGAGGCTCCAGGAAGGTGAGGCTAAGGGGCTGCGCCCAGGGTTGTCGCCCACAGCCCCTTGTGCACCTCCACCACCTCCGCTGTCCCAGACGCCCGGTGTCTGGGCTCAGCCTCTCTGGACCCTGCAAAATGACTTGGCTCTTGGGCCAACTAGCTTAGATTCTACATTATTTTATAAACAATAAAGACTAACAGCTAGCTGGGTTCTTGATTAAAATGACAAACTGTCCCTTAATGTCGGGGTTTCCGGGAGAAGGATCTGTACTGTTTTATGTGGTGTTTGTATTGGGGGACGGGTCTCAGAACCCCGAGGAACGTCTTCTTTGTGCCACTGGAGACCTGTGCTCACCCTCGGCCTCAGCCTACTCTGGGCCGCAGGAGCGGGGTGAATGGTGGGGGGGGGGGGTCTGTCGGAGGACCTGGGGCTGTGGGATGACAGGAATCGTTTTTAGAAGGTCATCGTTGCCCTAACCTCCAGTAAATGGGCCCGTTTGGGAAGAGGTGGAGGTGGCGGCGGTGATGGTGGTGGTGGGTGCCTTCTAAGGAATAGACAGTTAGTTACCCGTGAGAACCAAATCCGCTGTGCTTGATTCTCTTCTGTAGGACGATGCCTCCCAGGAGAATAATATGCAGGCCGAAGTAACAGGTAAACTAAAACAGCACTTTAATAATGCGCTCCCCAAACAGAACAGCACCACGACCGGGGTCTCCGTCATCATGGTAAGTGGAGTGTGCGGCTCTGCCGTGGGCAAGCCGAGGTGTCTGGCCTGCCCGCTCAGCCGGCACTGACTCTGCCGTGGGCAAGCCGAGGTGTCTGGCCTGCCCGCTCAGCCAGCATTGACGCTTCTAATGTAAGCAGCCAAGTGCCCCCCATGCTCCTCTTTTCGAGGTTGGCTTGGCTCGGGAAGTGCTCCCATCATCCTGTCCCAGGCCAAGTCCTGGGGCAGGGGATCGTGCAGGCGCCAGCAAGGCCAGGCCCAGGCACCGAGGAGCCGCTGGCCCCTTCTGGGCTGGTGGCCTCCAGGGCAGCTGCCTCTGCCCTCCTCTGCTTCCTCATCTGGAGAGGGATTCTCAAGCCTGGCTGGGATTTACAGCATAAAGGAATATAAACCCTGAATACTCGAGGCTGCAAAAATAGGTTATTTGAGGCATGAATTATTCTTTCTTTGAGACTTGGGATAAGAAACAACCAAAGTTGAACAAATGCCATTTAAAAAAAAAAAATCAGTGTTTTGTGGCTCTTAAAAGCACAAAACAATGTAAAAAAAAAAAAAGTTCAGACTTGGTAAAAGGTTATGAGAAATCAGTAACAATGATCCCCATATTCTTTCAGACTTTGCTTCTTCCACAGTATTTTTAAGGCAGTGTACCTAAATCCACAAACTCACCAAATTACAAGTGACATTAAAGAAAGTGGAGTAACGTTAAAGTGAGCTCAGCAAAAGGGAAAAGACGGGCAGGACAAGTAAGCCAAAAGCGTGATCAGCATGCGGGACCCGGCCGTCCAGACTCGATCCTTGCCGAGGCTGAGCTGAGCCTGAGCCGAGCCGAGCAGCAGAGCAGCTCCGCTTCTCCCCAGCTGCTACGGGGCCGCGTCGGACCCCCTGCTCGGCCGACACCACTCACAGCGTTGGGGGGCAGGCGAGGGGGCACCTTCCTCAGAGCCAGAGTCAGATGGGGTGCCTTCAGAATCAGACTTTGGAAGGAGGTGGGCGGCTGAGCTGTCAGCATCTGGCCCACCCTGACAGCATGGGGCCTTAGCAGCTCCAGAGCCACCCGGGGGCCCGACAGCTCATCATGGGCTCTCCCTACGTCTCCGTCAGTCTCACCTGGCACAGACCCCCTCACCTTCTGGAAAAGGCTTGACTTGTTTCCTACCCAGCTGGAAGGAAAGCAGGCGCTTATTCTCATGGCACTTTATAGTCTGGGAACCTGAGGAGATCCAGATCGACCCTGGAGGGAAAGCACCTCCCCCACCCGCCCCTCCCGGGAGGCCTGAGCCTCCGGATGTCCTTGCAACTCCCTCCCCACGCCCCTCTGCTGCCGGGAAGTGTGCTCTCACCAGCTCTGCCCTTCCCCAGACAAAGCATGCAAACGGGCTCTTCCGACATGTTGCAGGACTTCAGGGTGCTCTGTGCCAAAATCATGGGAAGGCCTCTTGAGTTGTGGTTTTCCTGGCATTTCGGCAGCGTTCTGCAGAAAGCCTGAGCAAGGGTTGTCACAGAACTACAGCTTAGACACTTTGAAAACAGCCAGCTTGACTGAGCCAACAGCATGAGGATGTTTTCAGGTGATTCGCTTGGGAGGCAGGCACTGACGAGAGACTGTTCAGCCCGGCCACCTGCTACAGTGTTAGGCAGCTTCTGGGGAAATTTAGAAAAATAAAGACAGTATAGATTGGCACACTTGACATAGTGAAAAATCTTAAGAGTGATTTGTTAGAATCAAAATTTAATGATTGTATTCTTTAAGTTTCATAGTCTCCCAGAGGAAGAACCTTTACCTGTGCTCAGGGCTTATGAGAGTTCCACACTGGTCTCCTGGATCACCTGTTGACTCGGGCCCGGATAGGAATTGCTGGCCTAAGGCCTGTGGCCTGCCGAGGTTCCGGAATGGCCTGGCCCTCTGCCCTCTGGCCCAGTATAGGGTCTATTCTGAATAGTGACATTTATACCCCTCCAAACCTATATCTCATGGTTGACAAATAGACTGTTTCCACTTGCTGATGGGAGTTCCACAGTCACATTTCAAACTCGGCTTTAACTGGGTTGTTTCCATGAATGAACAGCCCGTTATCGTTCATAATTCAACGGCGATTGTAAATGTTGCGTGTTTACATGTGTGTTCAGCTGCCACTGTGAGCATGCGGGTGGGGCTCCATGTCACCCCATGTTCCCTACACAACTCTGCAGGTCGTTAGCTCTGAGGAACTGCTGAGTGACAGTACCATGTTCAGTACCTTCAGGAGAAATCAGTCAAGCTGGTCTCTGGAGGTACCAATTCTCGGTGGCCAAAAAGCCGGCCTGCACATTTTGGCTTTCCCCCGCAAGCAGGGGCGAAAAGGGCTCCGCGGGGACTTGGCGCTAATCCTCGGCCAGCTGAGGACCTGACCCGGGGCACGGTTGTGTGGGGGCAGCTTGCGGTGCTTCCGTGTTGTTATCCTCCCCTCCCCGTCACTGTGTGTGCGTTCCGCCCTTGGGAATGGTTTTAAATGTTTTGTTTTTTAATATTAGAAAGAATCACAAATGGCTCTCCCTGGTATTACATGTTCTCATAACTGGATTAAGTATGTGAGGCTCATATGGTTTCCTACCGATGCAAATAGTAGTGGAAATAGTGCATCAGAGTTTGCGGTGGAACCCTCAGGTGGCCGTTGTGTAACCTGTCGGCTGTCACCCCAGTGCTTTTTTTCGCCTTCGCCCCCCCAAAGTTGGTGCTTGAGGTGAGAGAAATCAGAGGATAAGAATGGCAAATAACAGTGGAGGAAAGTAACGTTGATGCCGTTGTCTGCGTTTTATTTGACAGTTTGATTTGAGAGTTTGAGAGACACTTCCGAGTTTCACTCTTGACCCAGTTCAGACTGTGGGGAACCCCGAAGCAGAATTCTGGTATTCGACACACTTCGCTTAATCCGAGCGACTTCTGATTTCTCGGCCCCTCTCAGGTCTGCATGCTTGTCTCCGACTTCTGACACCGGCGTCCAGCTCTTAGCTTCCTGTCGGTGTGCGCCTCCTGTACCTACTGACATCCTTTTTGGCCAGCCAAGCACACCCTGGGAAAACTTTATTTTAAAACTTCTCCGCTTGCCACCTTGCCTTCCTTCGCAGGTCAAAAGCTGGCAAATGCACAGGAGGAGGACTCCAGTAGTTCTCCCGAGAAATGCTGGTTTTCACTTAGATGGAAAGGCATCTTTTAGTGACTGACCGCATCAGATGGGTACCTTCGTGAAGGCTTTTGTTCTCTTTTTCCAACTACATTTCCAAAGATGCATTTTTCTCAGTAAGACAGTGTAGAGGCAGCTAGCCTTTGGGATAGGAGAAGAGAATTATACTAGATAAGATTTTGATTTAGGACGGGCCTGTGGTGTTGGGTTGCACCGCATTTTCTCTCACTTGTCCATAGTATGCTGAGAAAGGACACAGTGCATTTGCAGAGAGCGCTTATCATCCTTCCCAGTGGGCTCATCCCAGCCACAGGGACTAGAAAGCGCCCTCTTGTGGCAGAAAAGGGAATTATCAGGACCCCGGGTCTCGCCCCGCATCTTGACCTCAGAAGCGATGAATTCAAATGGCGTGTGCTTTCCCCGCTCAGCGGGGGATTGCGCTTCTTTCAGGGGGGGAGGTTTGGGAATGATCGGGGCTTAATTTGAGAGAAAGGAAACTGTTTCGATCGTGTTGCTTCTGTTTAAAGTAAGTCTAGTTTCTGTCCCTGCTTCTCTCCCCGCGCCTCCTGCCTCTCCCGCTGCCTGCATTGCTTGCCTCTGCCTAGGTCCAAGGCCACGGTACGTACTAACTGCACCGCGCTGCTTTGTTCGGCTGCACACATGCGTGTCCTCTTCACGGAAAGAGGAGAGGAGAAATAACTGGAGAAGTGTTGGTTTCCTTCACGCAGGATAGATTTTGTGGCAGAAAGAGGGTGGCTGGGCCGTCTCTCGTACTACGGCCCGGGACGCTCGATGAGAGCGATGCTCAGCGTCTGCTCTGGCTTTTTTCAGTTACCTCTTCTGCAGGTAATTGAAATTGCCCTGGGAAATTGCCAGATGTTCAGCCTGAGCTGGGAAGGAAGGGCCTCTGGAAAACACGTATTCGAGGGTTGACACCAAGTGCCCTGTAGGCAGCCGCACCAGTCTATCTGAGAAATCACTGTAGTTTATTCGTATCCGCCACCCCACCCACAGGGAAGTTAGACCATAAACCGCCTTCGCCTTCGGACGGTGTACCTTTTAGCTAAAGGTGCCTGAGAGCTGAAAGCTCCCCCACGTTTGCAAAGCCCGGTGAGATGGCAGCTGTCTGGACAAGCTCACTGGACAAGCAAGAAATATTCACACCGAGTCAGTGGAGGAGAAAAGTAGACTAGACCCATCTCCCAGGCCAGGGTCAGGAAGGAAGGCAGTTTCCTCATGTTCGTGGCTATTTCTGTGCTCCCTGACAAGCTGAGTGGATTAAAAACTTTGGGGCTGTGATGAGGTCAAGAAGAGCCGGTGAGGGGATTGTGGAGGGCCATTGGATCCCCAGGGCTTTTACAGATTGTGCAGCCACGTGGGTCGTAAGGGGATTCCTTATTTATACGACACATGAGAATCTTTTCCATTTGTGACAGAGAACTTCCTTTGGAACCGTTGACTGTCAGAGCCCCAGCATTCTCCCAGGGTTTGCTTACTGTCCAGGATTCTTTGGGCTCCAGGTGTGGGTGTGGGAAGACGCACTCAGAAGTGAGGCGCAGCTCAGAGCTAGAAGCGGCCCGCCCCAGGCTGCCACTGAGGGCCGGCACACGCTCAGCCACAGGAGCGGAGGCCACGGGCCGCCCGTGGCCCGGGCGGGGGCCCTAAGCCTGCGTCGCTCCGTGGCTGCTGTCGGAAGGGAGGCCGAGGTTATTTCTCCTCTTCTGTTTCTGAGTCCCGTGCATGCTCTGTGGTGCGCTCCGTCGTGGCGGCGTTGCCCCGGGCCCCGGCCAGGCTAACCTGTCGTCTCTGCTGCTCTCTCCTCAGAACACGGCTCTAGATAAGGAGGGGCAGATCTTCTGCGGCAAACACTGTCAGGACAGCGGCCGGCCCGGGACGGAGCCCGCATCTCCAGTTCCTCCCTCCGCCGAGGAGAGCCCCGTGTCCGGGGCGGCAGCCTCGGCCCCTGCCCCTCTGGAACCCCCCACACCCCCCTCCCCTCCTGCTGCCACGGGCTGTGAGCGGGCAGGGACCTGGCGCCGCCACCGCGACTGACCGACTGACCGACCGGGGCGGACAGGCCTGAGCCGCGCCGCCCTCGGACGCCGAGCCCCCCTTGCTGACCGCCGGCTGCCAGGAGCCCAGGGCCCTGGGCTCGGCCTCGCTTCGCGTCTGGGCTCTGCCTTCCGGTGCCTGGAGGTGTCGAATGCCGCGTCAGCTCGGGTGGCAGGTATTCAGAGTGGCTTGTTTTAAATTATCTGAGTTTCAGTTCAGTGGACATTTTACAGCGTCACCAGGAGAATGTGAACCTTTTTTCCAGCATTTAATGCATTTTTATAGAAACACTTCGGATGAGCCATGACCCCTCGTTTCAGTAAACTCGGAGTGCTCCTTTTTTCTTACAAAGAACTTAGAACTGCGTTTGTCCCTGGGTGGGTGTCCTGTGAGAGGTGGCATGGCACCTTCCTCTGCTGATGGGGGCTGGAGGACTGGCTTCCCCGGGGAAGAAACGAGCACGTAAGAGGACAGTCTGGTCATCGGACTCCAATCCCAGACCGCCAGACGTGCGTCCAGGTGCCCGGGGAGCAGCCGCGAGTGCTGGGCTCCCTTAAGAAAACACTGGATATTTATTTCTACACAGACCATAGGGGAAGGTCACTTTCTTCCCTAAATAAACATCGTGTGTTTCCCCCCAACTCTTCCCACATACGATTTAAAACTGCTAACGAAGTTGCCCTTTGGGCTTTTTAATGAAAGGCCTGACGCCTGTGGCATCTCGGGCGAAGGCGGTTTGGTTTCTTCTCAGCAAGCCGGCTACCAGCAGAGCAGGATACACGAGGCGTCCTGAGCAGCCACCGGTCTCCTCTCGTCATCTGCTTTTTATCCAGAGCCGGCAGAAACAGCCAGGAAACGCGGGAGCACGGGCTGGCCGGCCGGGGCGGGAGGTGCTCTGCAGACGCGCCCTGTTACCCACCTTCTGGAAGGCTGCGGGCAGTTTTCCCTTGTTTTCCACCCCCCCGCCCCCCCCCCCCCGCTCTTTTTAATAATTGTACATAATCTGTGTATTTGTTTTACCTGCTCATCTTCTAAACCGGTGGGCCCTGTAGTTCGTTCTCATTGTTAGATTTCTGCCTCCTACAAGTGTACCCAACCTGCAATAAACTTTTCCTTATTGAAAAAAAAACGAAGGAATCGGGGCGGGCAGAGGTTTCTGTGTTGTCGTTTTGGGAAGATGTGCGGCCAAAGGCCCAGGGCCCGGTAGGTGCCGGTGTCTGTTTTTCATGACGTCTCGGGCCCGTGAAGGGAAAGAGCGATGCTTGGGACGAACAGGTAGGGATGCGCTTCGGTGAACGTCGATGTGACCACAGGTCCAGAAGCTCATGCAACAAAAGCTCAAGGATAAACAGAGATCGTTGCTAAACAGCAGAGAAATCACAGAACCAACAGCAGGAAGGTGAGGCTTTGTGGGAAATGGGGATCAAGGCATCCGTTCCGGCCTGCCTCTCTGTCTCTCTGTCTCTCGCCATCTCTGCCTCTTTCTCTGAAATCGTGTGATCTCCTGTCTCTGCTTTCGGTGCATTTTGGCTCCTGCTTTCTGTTCCCTCGTCATGTCTGCTTGCCTGGGGCTCTGACCACGGGTACTGTGTCTGTCCCCAACTTCTCAAGGCTAGACAACTCCAGGGCTTGAAACCATATGCTTTGACCCTAGATCCCTCAGTTCAAATAGCCGTCCGAATGTGGTGATTAGGCGACGATTTCTCTCCAGACTGACACGGACTCATGATCCAGAGTCTGGTTACAAAATGTAGCTGGGCGTCCTGGACCCACAGCCGCAGCAGGTGCCAGCTTCGGGAGGAGGGCAGATTCAAAAGAGCCATGATGGACAGCTCTGGGCAATGCTGCTCATCTCGCTCCTTACCAACTGTTCAGAGCCAAAACTTTCATGGCTCCCAGTGGAAATGAAATCGTTAATGGAGGACGTAAAGGAAGGAGCATAAAGACGAAAACAGTGGTGGAGCAAGGCCCTCTGGTGCTGGTCAGAGCCCGAACCCTGACAGCCCTCCCCTGAACTGGAAGTTCAAAGACATTTGCTAAAGACTTAAGAAAACGCATGGCCAGGGCAGTGCCAGTCACTGGTGATGGGATGGAGGAGCACCTTCTGTCCGGCACATGCTCCCGTCCTCTGCGCCACACTTGGGGTGGCTTGGGACATGGTGAGGGGTGGGGGGTGGCCTAGAGAAAGGAAGGGCCTGGTTAGTACTTAGATGGGAGACCACCTAGGAAGACCAGGTGCTGTAGGCGTCAAAAAAAAAAAAAAATGATCTCAGCAGTGAAAACACTAGTCCAAACCTGCGGTGTGGAATCTAAGTGTAAAGTCCTGTGATTCTGTTACAGAGCTGTCCGAGGCCTGGCTGGGCACTGCTTCACGTGAGAGAGGTAGGAGTGGAGAATTTCACTGATCACTGTTTCATTAGATGCCAAGAGAGCTGCTTACATGTCGGCATGACCTTCAAGTGCCTCGTGAGAAGTCTGTGCGTGGGGTAGCTGAGCCCTCCCAGGCATGGAGCTGTTCCGGGACCCTCAAGAATTGCAGTGCAGGTAAAGCAGTTGTCACCCAGAGGAGGCTGTCCTTGTAACTGAGCTGCCCCCTCTAGGTGGTCAGAGATGCTTTAGAAGGGACGTGTGTGTCACAAGGTGGCAGTCAGCGGGTGAAGGGGAGGCTCCTGGCAAAGTAGAAGACTGAGAATAAGGTTATCAGAGCAGGAGTGTGTGTGTTTTGTGAGAGGAAGAAAGAGAGTCATTGCTTTGGAGGGAGGCTGATGCGTATTCAACTTCGGTTGGTTTTAGCCAGTGGATTTTAAGTGACTATCAGATGATAAAACCCACAGCCTTGAACTCAGAGGCAGGTAGCTGTAGGGAGGAGTTGCCACCATTATATAGCTGAGAGGGACAACGGGTATGTTCGGTATAGTGACCGTCATTTGCTCCTGTCATTGCCCCTTCCCAAACACAAGCCCTTTCCTTTGGGGTGGAGCTGGTGCCTTCACCCCAGCGGGTGAGCTGGGAGGGCTGGGCACCTGTCTGTGCTGAGGCTGAAGTTAGGGTCTGGAGAATGTCAAATTATCCAAGTCCAGAGCTGCAGAGCAGCTGGCTGCTTCCTGCCAGGTCTGAGGAAGGAGCGAGCCTGCCCAGCTCCCTCCAGATCTCGGTTTTGGCAAGGGAAAGTGTTCCTGAACCTCAGGCAGAAAAATAATTCATGTTTCTGGCATAGGACGGCGGAGGCCTCAGAATTCACAGGAATATAGCTCGCCTAGAGGCCAGACCACCTCGGTTTCATGAGCAAAATGCGATGCCCCTGCTGAGAGCACTCTGTTCTTCTGGTTTGCAACAATGAGGACGGGCAGTGAGTGTCAGTGTCATGAATAGGAGCCTTGGATTTTTAAAATTTTATGACCGGGGATCCAAGAAATGCATCAGGGACTCTGCTTTTCAGATCTAAAACAAAACAAAACAAAACGAAAGGTGTTTGTCCCACTTGTCTGAGAGGGTGTAGAAATTATTATTTTGTTACTTCACTGATTTGCCAGGTACGGTCTCGTCCTCCCTTTTTTCCCGTTAGGACGTTTGGAGACTTCCCGGCTGCCTTGCTTCCCCTGCGGTGAGAGCTGGCGATGCCTGCGTGGCCGACGCTAGGACACGGCACGTGCCACCCGGGAAGTCGCTGAGCAGGCTGCTCTCCCGCTGCAGCAGGAAGCTCTCGCCTTCGTCAGGGCAGCGAGGGGGCGGGGACAGCCCGGAGGAGGCGTGGGTGCGGGTGCTGATACGCATGGCTCGCATGGCTCGTGCAGGTTTCGAGATTTCAGTCCCGCCCCCTTTTCTGTTTGCGATGTCGCATGGCCTCACTTGATGACGGGAGGCTACTCCGCCATCTGAGCAGACACCTGGAGCTGGCGGAGCTTCTCTGCCGTGCTCCGCGGGGGGCCCTTCCGGATGTTTAGAGACGCTTCTGCGGCTTGGTGCGGAGGGATCGGTCCCTTTGGCCCGCTGTGTCTCCAGCAGTGATGGACAGTGGGGCAGGACTGACGCAGAAGGACCAAACCGGGCCCACGGTTTGCATGGCCAGGAGCTCTTGACATCGTACGGGAGGTACCTAGTGAAAGTCTCTCCCCTCACACTCCCATCTTGATGCATCTAATTGTTGTCTGCTGTTTGCACTCAATTCTAGTTGCCGAAAATTCAGGGTACAAAGTGGACGTGCAGTCTGGCTGCAGCCGGGGTTCCCTGGCCATCTCCTGTGGACCTGACCTGCACGACCTCCGCATCCCACCGGCCGTCTCACAGCGAGGTGGGAGGACCCATGGCGCCAGGTATGTGTGAGCAGCCCTGGCCTTTCGCCCGACTCTGCTCTTAGAGCCGAACGGAAAAGGGCCGGGTTGTCAGTGACTCACCTCACGTCCCACAGCTTCTCGTGTTCCCGTGCAGGGTATTTCGAATCTTCCTGTCTGGTATGCTGAGACGTAGGACTGAAGGGCGACGTTTTTTTCAGGAGGCAGAACCGTTTGTTTTTACCGAATTGATCTGTGAAAGCATTTACTTACGGAGGTCGGCCGTGCTTGGGGACTGAGATGCTCATCCGAGTGACTGGTCCGCCAGTCCGTATCGGTGTGCTCGGCAGGATTTCGTCGTCTCTGCTCTCTAAGCCCTCATCCTTTCCTCCGGAGATCCTAGTGGTATTTCTGGAATTACAGAGCCTCAGGGACTTGACTGGTGATAGTTCAGAAAGAATGCATATGGTCAGGGAGAAAAAATCTTAATTTCTCGAGGCGACGCATCTGAAAGCCAGGCGTAAGTCACTGCATGTGACTGAGCTGTTGTCCACTTACTGCATGCGCCGCCGTGTTTCCTGTCTGATGTGGTTCATCCACTTTCATCCCAAACCATGTTAACTTTCTCCCCTAATTGGTTTACATTTAAAGTAATGCTTTTTTTTTTTTTTTTTTTTTTTTGAGTTAGAACTGGATAAATGTTTGACTGTCAGGTGAATCCTGACAGATACTGTACTAAATAGATCCTGTCCTTAAGAAGCCCTTGCGTTGATGCCGGCTACATTTGTTAACTGCAAATTCAGTTAATTTTCCATGGTTCTAAATTTTAAACACAATCAGAGTGATAGAGGCACTGGTTTTCTTCTCGGGCTTCAAGAGGAAGCTGCTCTATTTGTTAACTTTGCTTCAGGAGTTTCGAAGCAATGTGGCCGAAGTGTCACAGGCATCCCTGTCTTCTGCCATTTCTCTAAGATTTCCAAAGCACGGATCGTAGGTTAATACCAGTGAGGGCGTTTAGCTAACGTCACCAGTCACAGGGGTGTTTCCTGGGTTCTAAGATATACTTTCCCTCTCCCACATTTTACCGTCTGTTATCTTCTTTAATGGTTTATAAAGCGATTGTGGATCGTAAATGACGCAGTACATAAAGTTCCTCGTTTGGTCATTTGATAGATGCAGGTTTAGTGTTCTCATTCGTGTATGTCTCAGTGAGAGGGAGCTATCTGGACAGAGAAGGCCCGTGTTCTGGTTTTCATTCAAGAGAGTTTCTCATTGGTGGTTGTTCAAAATCTATAATTTAACCAGTTTGGCTTTTTTTTTTTTTTTAAACTTGCAAACAATTGTTTTATCAGTATTTTAAAATTAGGAGTGAAAAGGTATTGCCAAAACTTCAGTTATAAATGTCATTTAATTTTTTTTTTTTTTTTTTTTTTTTAATCAAACTGTGTTGTTCCACTCTAAATCTTAGGTTTTAGAGAAGAGCTGAATGTGTAGAAAAGTATAAGGGGACCCTTGTAGGTAAGCCGCAAGAGAACAGAGATGGAATGTCAAAGCTCACAACTTACAAAGAATTTATTTATGCAATACAGATCTTTTCTCAAATATTTTTCACAGAATTCCATACAGCAATCTACTAGAAAAGTAGGATTATACAACACCAAAATAACATTGTTTCTTAGTACAAATTGCTAATCAAAAGGAAGGTGCAGATAGTTTGGTAACAAATAGAAGGTAAGAGGGGGTGTTGCTTAATACAGCACCTGGAGCCTCCCTTCCCAGACCCAGGGTGGGAGAGGGGGAGCCCCCAAAGGCCCTGCCTCAGCTCGGGCCCAGTCACACCTCAGGGCTGAGCTTTGGTACTTGCAACTTTAAAACAGACGCTGTGAGCCCAGTAACATTTCCATCATTTCATTTTGGTATGCGATGAGGATGACAAATCACAAAAACATTGTAAATATTTCACACTTGCTATAACATTACATCTTTTATGTTAACCACACAATAAAATAGCCCTCCCAAAACCACAATTTCCTAGGTCTAAAACATGCTTGAAGAAGAATATGGATAGAAATAATTCACTGAGATGTTTTAAATTACATTTACCATAATTTAAACATTACTATTTAAATCCCAGAAATTTCAGCACTTAAGAAGCACAATTGTTTGGAAAAAATACAGGACCCAAAGTACAGCATAAAATTCCCCTATCCCAGTATTATAACACACTTCCCTACTAAAATCATATATTTGTCAAGATTACAGATAAATGGGAAGTGTTTTTTTTTTCATAATATAGCTAGAATAAGTGGGTTTATTCACTCCACTGTAAGTTTCCATAATTGGTGAAAATAGACTTCTCGATATGACTAAAAATATAGATTTTTTTTTAAACTACAGAACCCAGCAGCCAGTTTTCTGCTTTGCTATACCCACCCCCAAAGTCGAGCAAAGTCTACAAAAATAGCAATTAACTTTAAAAAATATTTTGCTTAAGAGCAAATTTAAGTTACATTCATATGTGATAGCTACTTCTAAAAGATGCTCCAGGGAACCCCGCCCGCCCCGGTTGGGGGCAAGGCTGATGTGTAGCTGTCACCATCAGTAGCGGGTTTGGTATTCATGATGCCACCGGTTAAAGTCGTTGTAGAACAGGACGATGCTTCCTGAGGCCATGCCAGCAATGATGCACCTGGGAGAAGCACAGAGCGAGGGTTTATAAACCTATTTATTTCTTAGGGCTCCGTTACTAAAAGAGCTGCCCTCCCTAAATCCACAAGGAGAAGATGGAAGATGGCAGCCCTTCAATTTATGAGAAGTAAGGTACGCTTTTCGATGACTAAAATGTAGCCCCAAGTAAGCTTAGAGTGCCACTTCCGACACTCTACAAGGATTCAGGCCATAGCTTATTTTTTTTTTTTTTTTTTATTGAAAATACAGCCAGTCCACGTAGATGAGGCACTAAAACCTGAGCAGGCTGATAACTTCCACGCAGGGGCTGGGCTGGAGAGCCTTATCTTTTAGGTTAGGTATCAGAATCGAAAGAAAGGATCACCAGCTCAAAGTCACTGCTGGTGGAGGATGCAGCCAATAGTCCAGTGGCAGATCTGTGACAGGCAGATAATGAGTGCAGAGTAAGGAAGCGGAGCGCTGACCGTAATCTGGGCTGGGCGCTGCTCGGCAGAACAGTCCATGTCCGTCATGCTCTAGGGAGAGCGAGGCCTAGTTCTCATAACAGCAGTTTCTGAAGCGGTCACTAAAGGCGGGAGCTGCTGCCGCTTGTTCCGTCCCCGAGACGGTGGTGCGGGGAGGGGACGGGGAGACGAGCTTCCCTCAGAGCTGTCGGGCTCAGCCTGTTATCTTAGATCTTCCTCTGTACGGTTTGGTTAAGACCAGTCCTTAGAAGTCATGTTCAGTATCTTTCTTACCTCTTACAAATGTAGGAACTGAAATGTGTCACTACACATAATCAACTCAACACAAAAAGAGGCGGAAATGAAGGACACACAAAAGCTCTAAGACTTAGAAAACACACAGGAAAATGGCAAAAGTCTTTCCTTATCTGTAATTACTTTAAATGCGAAGAGATTAAACACTCTGAACAAAAGGTAGAAACTGGTAGAATGGCTAAAAAACATGATCAAATATATGCTGACAAGAGACTTTAGATCTAAAGACATAAACGGGTTGAGAGCGAAGGGTGGGAAAAGATATTCCCTGCAAAGAGCAACGAAAAGAGGCGGGCGGCTGCGCTAACACAGACAGCACGGGCTTTACGGCAACAGCTGCGGTGAGAGAGACACTGAGTGTCAGTGTGAAGGTCAGAAAGGTCAGTTCATCCAGGAAACAACGAAGCCAGTGGACGGGTCTATTCCCTGATCGCAGTGGTGATGACTGCAATGTGAATTTACTTAATGCTACTGACTTGTATACCAAAAAGTGGCTTAAAAGGTAAATTTTGTTACCACACACACAAAAAAAATAGGAACTAAAATAAGTGACTGGATATTAAGAGGAAATAACACTCTAGATACAGAGTTTAAGGCACCGTAAGAAACAGCGATGTGTAACTGGAGCTTTTGTGGCTTAAGTCTTGTCCAGTCCTGGAGACTTCACCTTTGTCCACAGTGGCAATGCCATCAGAGAGAAAATCACAGCTTTTAGAAGCATCTCGGAAACCCCGATATTGATTGGCTTTTTTCACTGCATAGGTGGCTGCCACAACTCAGCCCATTTAAATGCATTCCCTCTGCGGTCTGTACTGCCACCGCCAGCAGACCATGATGCCGTGTTACCTCTGGTCGTAGGACAGGGCCAGGGCCCGGACTCCAGCGTCGCAGCCCGGATAGGCAAAGAGCTGCTTGAGGTCCGACACCTGCCGGAGCATGACCACACCACTGTCTCCTCCTGTGAGCAGGTACTGCCCGTCGCGGCTCAGCTGGATGGCCTGTGAGACAAAGCAACATTCAGCAGAGGTGTGGCTCTAGGGGAACTGGGCCCCGGCCCCCGGACATGATGGCACAGGGAGAAGGGAGGGGCAGTGCGTATGTGCTCCTGAGGGGTTGTCAGGCAACCAGGAGTCGTGGAAGACTTTTGCCATTTCTCAAAATCAAATGGACAGTTAGGCCATGCTTGAGTTTTTTGTTTCTTCAAATATTTTTTTTCAATTATAGTTGACATACAATATTATTAGTTTCAGGTGTACAATAGTGATTTGATATTTATATGAAACAATCACCTGGGTAAATCCAGTACCCACTTGATACCATACATATTACAATACTACTGATTTTATTCCTCATGCTATACCCTACATCTCTATGACTATTTTGTAAATACCAATTTGTACCTCTTAATCCCCTCCCCTTTACCCATACCCCCACTCCTCCCAACACAGCAACCATCTGAATGTTCTGTATCTCTGAGGCTGTCTCTATTTTGCTTGTTTATCTTGTCCTCTAGCTTCTACATCTGTCTAGGTCTGTCTGACGCACTCCACTCAGCACAGCACCCTCTAGTTCCACTCATGTTGTTGCAGATGCCAAGATTCCATTCTTTTTCATGGCTAAGTAGTATTCCGCTGTATATGTGTGCCACCTTTTCTCCATCCATTCATCCACTGATGGACACCCAGGCTGCCTCCATATCTATCTTGGCTATTGTAAAGGATGCTGCAATGAACACATGGGTGCACCTGTCCCTTCGAAGTAATGGTTTGGGTTTCTTTGGATAAATACCCAGAAGTAGGATTACAGGGTCCTCCTTTGTCTCTTGTTATAGCCTGTAAAGTCCATTTTGTCTGGTATAAGCATTGCTACTCCAGCTTTTTTGTTTCCATTTTCGTGAAATACTGTTTTTCCATCTCTGTTAGTCTGTCGCATGTCTTTTGATTTGAAGTGAGTCTCTTGTAGGTGGCATGTGTTGTAAGGATTTTATTTTCTTACTCGTTCAACTGCCGTTGTGTTTTGATTACAGCACTTAATCCATTTACAAGTATTGTTGATGGATATGTAGTTATTGCCATTTTGTTCTTCATATTTAAAAAAATTTTTTTTTCTTAAACATTTCTTGTAATACTGGTTGGTGGTGATGAACGCCTTAAGCTTTTCTTGTCTGAGAAGTTCTGTATCTGTCCTTTGATTCTAAATAATAGCTTTGCTGGGTAGAGTAATCTTGGTTGTAGGTCCCTGCCTTTCATCACTTTGAACATTTCATGCCAGTTCCTACTGTCCTGCAAAGTTTCTGCTGAGCTCCCTTGTAGGTAACTGCTTTTCAAGATTTTTCTTTTTGTCTTTAACCTTTGGCATTTTAATTATGATGTGTCTTGGTGTGGGACTCTTTGGGTTCTTCTTGTTAGGAACACTTAGCACTTCCTGGACTTGTATGTCTATTTCCTTCGCCAAGTTAAGGACATTTTCCATCATCAAGGTTTCCAATTCCTTGCTTTCCTCCTGGTATCCCTATGATCCAAATGTTGTTACGCTCGATGTTATCCCAGAGGTGTCTTAAACTATTTTTTTTTGGGGGGGGGCATTTTTTCTCATTGTGGTTTTGATTGGGTGTTCTATACTTCCTTATCTTCCAAATCACTGAGTTGATCCTCTGCTTTATCTAATCTACTGTCGATTCCTTCTAATGTATTTTTTTTTTTTAATTTCAGTTACTGTATTCTTCATTTCTGACTGGTGGTTTTCTGTCCTCATTTTTGTTTCCTATCTCTTTGTTGACATTTGCACTGAGATTGAGCATCCTTATAACCAGTGTTTTAAACTATGCATCTGGTAGATTGCTTGTCTCCATTTTGTTCTTTTCTGAGCTTTGTTCTTTCATTTGGGACATGCTTGTCTCCCCATTTTGGCTGCCTCCCTGTGTTTGTTTCTATGTATTAGGTAAAGCTGCCGGGTCTCCTAGTTTTAGCAGAGTGGCCTTATGTAATAAGCGTCCTGTGGGGCTCAGTGGTGCAGTCTCCGTCACCTGAGCCAGGTGCTCCAGGTATGTCCTTGGTGTGGGCTTGCCTGTTATAGTTGAACCTTGGTTGCTGATTGCATGTCAGACTGATTGGTCGTGGGGACTGGTTGTGACTACAGTGGAGAATCTGTTCTGCAGGGGCTGACCCGACAGAGCGTGATTCATTTGAGATGGCTCTGGTGCCTGCCCAGTCTTCCCTGTGGGTGTCTCCTTTGTGAAGGTGGTTAGGTGGTGCTCTTGTGTGGTCTGAAGCTGGGCCTCTTTGGATGGGCTCTGTGGCAGGCCAAGTTTAGCTGCTGCCCATGCCCTGCTTGGAGCCACTACAAAGTGATCTGCAGGTAGTTGCCACTTGTGCTGGGCTTAGAGGTGCCTGGGAGAGGCTAAGCTGCGAACCGAGGCTGGCTGCTGCTAGTGCCGCTGCTCGTGCTGGATTTGGGGCTATTTAGCAAGAGGTAGAGAGCATACTGGAGCCAGATGCTGCTTGTCTGTGGTTTGCAATCCCTTAAGAGATTTTTTAGAAATGTCTGCGTCATGAGCCAAGAAAGGCCTTTTGTATGGAAGAGCCACTGGCTTGGGAAGGCCCACAAATTGGGTGAGGCCTCAGGGAATCACCAGGGCAGAGTGAATGGTGTTAGCTAGGTTGGAGACTCAGACATGGCATCCGCTGGAGTCTGCACCCTGGGACAGAGGAGGGCTCAACAAAAGAACAGTGGCTTCGGTCAGCACTGCAGTCTGGGAGAAAGCTGCCCCTCTAGCCCTTGCCCTGAAGCGCCACATGTCCCTGGTGCCTTTCGGGCTGCGGTCCCAGAGCTAGAGCGCAGAGTGAGTGAGTCCACGCACAGGCCCTTTCAGGAGACGTCCGGACTTCAGCTGCCCTCTGTCTCACTCAGCCACAATCTCTCCTGGTTTCCACAGCCAGAAGTCACAGGGACTTCTCTTCCCGGCACCGGAGCCCTGGGCTGTTGAGCCTGTTGTGAGGCTGGGACCCCTCACTCCTTGGGAAAGGGGGAGCGCTGCAGCTGAGCTGTCCCTCCCAAGTCTCAACTGGCTTCTTTCGTATGTCCCCAGTTGTAGAACTTCAATGTGGTTAGGCTTTGGGCAATTCTCAGTGGTTGTTCTGTAGTTGCAAGTTTGATGTGGTCGCGAGAGAAGCCAAGCACAGCATTTACTTGCTCCGCCATCTTGACCAGAACACACTCTTTTTCTTTTTTCTTAAATTCTTTTTAAGGATGAGGTGGCAGACTTACAGTTTTATGAATGCTGTTTACAGGATGTGTGTTGTGGACTGGGACCGGCACTCTAAAACGAGGCGGCTCCTGGCACCAGTTCCGTTGTGCAGGGCATGGGCTAAGCCCTTTTTGTACTGAGGCCAGGCAGACGGTGTTAGCTGACCTCATATCCCCCAAAACACACTGCTGCATTTGGGGCTGTAGCTCCATGAGAGACCAACAGCAGTAGCATCTTCACCAGACTTGTGGGACTTTTAGAGCAGATGGGAAGACAGCTTGGTAGAGAATCCCAACTTCTAGGGTAAGTAAACCCCAGGTGAGCGTTTTCTTCTTGCCCCGGGACTGGCTTCAGGCTTGCCAGTGCTGAACAGGAAGTGTGGACAGGGAATTTGCTCTTCAGCCATGTAGAACAGGCCAAATGTAGTCCATTGCCTATTTTTATGTAGCTTTCTACATTTTTAATGGTTAAAAAAAAATCTAAAGATTTCATTGCATGTGAAAATGATATGAATTCCAAATTTCGGTGCCCACAGACACGGGTTATTGGAGTGCAGCCACACCCATTTGTTTATGGCTACTTTTACAAGGAAATGCAACAGAACAGAGCCTGCAAAGCCTAAAACATTTACTGTTTGTCTCTTTATGGCAAAAGTATGCCAACTGATATAAAAGTGACACCTCCCCCACCCCAAGAGCTAATCCTATTACCCCTTCCTGCTCCCTTCCCTCCAAACCTTCTTTTCCTAACTTAACACATTTCCTTTCTTTAGCTAGGTGGCACTGAAAGTTCTAAAGTTACAGCAAACACCAGTAATCTTATGTCCACCTGGACACAGTGAGCGTGGGAACAGACTGTGCTAGCAAGCCAGAGAGAACGAACTTAACTTCTGAAAAATTTATGCTGTTTCCACCTTCCACCAAGTTTTGGTACAGTTGCCTTAAGGCTTTCACTATTCTTTAATAGTCTCATACCCTTTCAATTCACATTCACATGCATGCCAACTTTTAGGGGACTCTTAAATATAGCTTAATTTTAAGAACACAAAAATACATCTAAGTAAAAACCCATGTGTGGAAGGTAGTTACATGTAAGTATTTTCTAAATCTTAACCAAATACAAGCACTAAGATTTTTCAATATAGGTAAAAACCAATACCCTATTCCTCCATGCATTTCACAAATGGCCACCACGGGGGGGCAGAATCTGGGAACGGTAATGAAGACTAGGACCAATAATTATTTGCTACACTTATAAAATTCAGCTGATAAAAATCCATTAACCTCATGATTGTGGTTCACTTGAGTTTTATACTTGAGGTTTTTACTGGATAAGTGCTATATTAAAACCATTAATCTTTAACTTCCTGTTCTAGTAAAGAATCTCTAATCCTAGTTCTGTTTGGAATTACATAAAACATGGAACTTTTAAGACTATACATTTATCATCATCCAAAAACATTTTTATAAGACAGATGGCCACCAAGGGGAAAAAATATTTTCTCAGCGTTTCTCGTAAAGGACTCGTCAAATTCCCCTGAAGGTAAGAGCCGGGGCCCCGTTTCCTAGACAGCATCCTACCTTCCACCCAAACTGGCATGATTGTCATGTGCCTCCTCAACACGCAGGCTGGGCTGAGACTGGAGTTTGAGAGAACCCCAGAGGCACGTTACTCTCCACCTCTGAAATCCCGAGTGCTGCCCTGGTTCTGCGAGGAGCTCAGGCACCAGCAGGCCACAGCGCCGGGGAAGGACTCATCACTCCGCAGGTACGTGAGAGGTTCTCCGTCAGGCTGCTTCGCTGTCTGGGTCCCCTCCTCTGCCTGCCACTCTCCTTTCTCTTCTCACTTTTCCTCTCTCATTGCACCTTTCACCTGTCTCCTTCCTCACCATAATCCTCTCATCTCTGTCTCTCCTACTTTCTCCTCTCCCTTTTCCCCTCCTCGCAAGCTCACTAACCACTCAGGTACTTACCAGTTGGTATGATTATGTGCTGGAAAAAAGCAGTGGATTGTTTAGGCCTAAAGTCCAGTGGGAAATACTACAGAGCGGGGAAAACGAGCGTGCATGAACAGTCCGCAGAAAGCCTTCCACTACTGCCTCGAGGAACTTCCCTGAGCCTTTGGTACTGACGGGCCACAGAAATTGATTTAGCCAGCAAGGGATTTCGAATTATTTTACAGATTTATTAGCGTGGCTGACAACATAAGCACAACTCAGTGACAGATTATCAACATTATTATTGTAAATAAAGGAGGAAAAGCCTCTGCTGTGCACTTGGTTTAAATGAAGTATTACGGGGAGGGAGGGGGAGGCGAAAGCAGAGGGGGTCTGCCTTTGCGGTGGAGGCCGTCACAGTGCAATGGGGAGAACTCACGGAAACGCGTGAAGAGAAGGGAGCCACTTACTCAGTTAAACCGATCCTAGGATAGAGAAGCAGTGAGTACCCTGGACTCGAAGGTAATCTCGATTTAGGGTTTTTGTTCCTTAATACTGCCTGGCCCCAGGATTTACTTCAGACTAGATTTGGGAGAATTTGTCATCTAAGCTGGCTGGGGTCACGAATAGCAATAGATAAAACGCCTAAGCCAGCTTAAAGCCACCCCGTGGCAAGCAGAGGCCTCTTCCCACTCCCATGATAGTGCTGGGCCCCCCTCACTGACACGATGCACATGCACGCCCAGCTCTGTTCTGGAAAATGACAGGAACACCACAGCTTCCCTTTTACCTTAAGCTGCACCTAGCGAACACAGCCTCTCCAAGGAGCAGCCCTCACTCCTGTCTCTACCCTCCAATGCTTATGGAGCCCAGTCTTGAAAAGCTCTGAAGCACGACTCCGCAAGACCCATTAGCATTACCGTTCCTTGTATGCCAAAGGGAAAATGCCCAATTTGCATCATAACATGAAGCCCGCCTTTCTAAACTTGCCAAGTTTGGGTCTTGTTAGTCACACAAAAGTGAAGTCTGAAGCTAATCCAAAATAGTCATAATCCCTACCACTCCCACTGTCAACCTCTAAAGAGGAAACAGACTTTATAAGGAGACAGTTTTTGGTGTACTCTATTGCATTATTTTAGATTTGATACTCAGAAAACAATGTGCATCTTTCTTTAAAAGCCATTCAGAGTGGCTTCACAAGACCTTAAAAGCAAAACTACTCTGCTAAAGGCTCACCTGGGCTTCACTGGGTGACCTCGTGAATGGCACATTCCAGCTGAGCAATGCAGTCAGCACAGCTGGGACATGTCATGGTCGGTGAGGTCTACAAGCCTCGTCCAAGCGCTACCTATTTTTTTTTTTTTTTTTGGCCTGAAGAGACTCAGCAACACATCAGAAGTTTCTTTATCAAACCCTCTCCCTCCTCACTTGCCACACTTAGAGGTAAAAATCTCAAATGCTAGAAAGTCTGTAACGTACTCACCCTTATGTTATCATCTGTCTCCACAGTGGCCTGGAGTTTTCCATTCACGCTGAATGTGCAGAAGCCGCCGTTTTCATAGAATATGACACAATGACCCTCTCTTGAAGCCTGAATGAGTTTTGGTTTCAGACAGTTTTCAGGACCCTCCAAAGTTCTTAACAAGTCTCCATTCATGGAATGTATGAGACATGGTCCTTCTGAGAAAACAGAGGAGACAAAAGGCACAATTCATTTTTGTAATGAGAACAGACATGTGATCTGAATCGCAAGCACAGATGAAACAGGATTATAATACCACACTACAGTTGTAGAAAGCCTTCAAAATTATGCTGCTTATGTTATTTGCAAAATTTCCTCTGCATGCTTGCTGGGTCTCACCTTTCACTTGGGAGAGGAGCAAGCTGTCATATACATTCACGTTCACTTCTCAAGATACAAAGTTACTTGATGAAATTCATCATGCCTAGAGGTGACTAAAAACTAGAGGAATTCAAAAAGGAATAGCACAAATTTCAAATCCTAGAAGAGCTCCCAGAAAGGCTGGGCTTCAGTCATACATGGGCTGGTGTCAGGCACACTGTGACCCTCTCTCACTGGGGTCCTGACGGTCCTGGGGTCCTCGTTAGGGCAGCTTTCGAAGGCCTAAGCGTCCCTCCCTCTCGCTGCTTGCTACTGTACAATGAAAGAAGGTCTGTAGTCCACCTCCCCACCCCCTCCCCAGATGAGTCCAGAGATCCTTTTACCACTTCTTGAAGACTGAGTCCACTTCCTAGATGCTCCCCCAAAGCAAACAGCAGCACCCACCTCCCCCAGCGCCTCAGGCTGAGATGCTTGAGGAAGACGGGAACTGCTGGTGTGATGAGCAGGTTCTAAGAGGTGTGAGTCCGACAAAAGGAGTAAAGGGAGTCCACGTGCCTTACTGCTCTCCAGGCTAAATCACCCGGGGCTACGTGGAATCTCTACCCGCCCCCCACAGGACTCCTAAAAGCATGCCCTTCTCAAAATGAGGCTCTCGGCTGTTTCCTGACCACTCAGTAAACTTACACGTCTTTCGCGTTCTCAAATACATACAGGCCGTCTTTGCTCCGCACGGTCCCAGCACGCGTCAGGTTCAGTTAGCACAGTAACTGCGCACGGCACGCACCCGTGGCTCTTCAGCACACAGCCACGTAAACAGCTGTGCAGCGTGAGTGGTGGCCAGCCACGTCGCTTCTTTCAAAGTTGGTCAGTGAGTGGCCGCTGTGTGTCTGTCACTCAGTTCACGCAAACTGAGTAGTTGTGCTGCCTCCCTGTCCCCAGTGATAAACCTACGTGACATCTCACAAGAATGGACAAGAGGGAGCTGGCCAGCAAAGATGAAGCTGCAGCGAGGGCACGAGAGGCGACCGCACTGAGGGCGCGGAGGGGGGGCCGGCGCGCAGCCAGGGGGCGTCGCGGAGCTGAGCTTACTGACGTGAGTTAGGAAAGTGGTCGCAACAAAAATGGTGACGTCCCAGAAAAAGTGATGCCGCCAAAACCTGCACATTAAAGGAACCCTCGGGGATAAAGCCCAGAAGATAAGATGTTGGCAGCTGATTCAAAGGAGTATGACAACTGGTCAAGGTGCGGGAAACTTGAGCTGCACACAGAGAAGGCAGCAAGCACTGTTCAGAGTGCTCTCGGTAAGGTTCTCGCAAAGAAATAAAATACTTTAATTCCCAATGTTTCTAATGTTTTAAATCACAGTGTACTAAGTAAATGAGCTTTACTATTTTTTCATGTCCATATATATCTGTGTTACATGTAAAGAATTTTTAAAGTCCATGGACCAATAAAAAATTTCCATTGATTATTAAAATCATTTTGCATGGTTTCAGCTTGTATGGTCATTTTTATGGTCCCACACCACCATGGAAAGCTAAGATGGCCCATAATATGGTAAATTCATTTTACATATCTAATTTGGGTCGCATGTATTATAATCTAAGAACTCAGGATAGCTCAGGATAGAGGCAATTATTAGCTCTAACAAGGCAAAAATTCCAGCTGGTATAGAATTTTTGCTATAGGTATTACTATTTCATTGTTTTGACCAACTAAAGTTTTAAACACAATCCTTTGAATATTTAATACATCTTGTTAGCTAGACTAAATATTATATAGTTTAAGACACAGATAACATTACTGAAATACTCTAGGCTTCCCCACCAGGTAAGCCTAAAACACATGAGACCACCATGGTGAGACCCCGGCTTAGAGCACAGGGACAGAGAGGGGGACGGACTGTCGTGATGGAATAAGCAATGGAAAGGAAACAGCCCCACTCCTGGTCAGTCCCTGATTTGCTGTGTGAGTTCCTGGAAAGCTCACTTAGTGTCTTTGACTTAAATATATGATGATGCTACGAAGACAAAGCTCCAGGCGAGACCAGTTTATGTATCTTTCCACTCCATTCTCAGTGCTGTTCTGGCTCCTGCTTAGTCCTGAGATTAGGAAGTTAAAACAGACTGACTGGGTCAGGAGTGTCCACTCAGGTATGAGATGGAAGCCAGCGCCGCCAGAGTCCAGAATGAACAAATGTACAACGATACCCCTTGTTCCTGCTGCTCGCGCTCTTTAGAGCAATGCTGTGGAAAAGGCGCTTCCGCAGTGATGGAAATGTTCGGATCTGTGCTGTCTACCATGGTAGCCACTCGTCCCATGTGAATACCGAGCACCTGAAATGCACCTAGTGCCACTGTGGAACTGAATTTTTAATTTTATTTCATGAGTTAAAAGCCTTACGTGGCTAATGGCTACCAAAGCAAATAGCACAGCTTTTGAGAAAAAGGTACCAAATTCATCTTTGGTAATCTGCTACTAGAAGGCACCCCACAGTACATACATTTTATAAAAGTACCACAGACTTACCTTTAGAACCACTTAACACCAGGCCCAACTCGGCGCAGACCGCGGCACAAGTGATCTCATCGTCATGGCCTGTCAAAATGGCCCGAGGAGTAGTGGTCCCACCTTTGGGGAAAAAACAGATAAAAAAACTTATTTCAAGGCCATATAAGGGTTACCTCCCTCTACTCAGATTAAATAATCAACAACTTGTTCTTAAATTCCCATAATGCCTACATCTTTTATTTATAGCTTGGGAATGTGTCCAAAAATCCTATCTTGGGACTAGATCCAAACTATATGCTATAGTTGTAGGACCACATGTTATTAAACTTCTAATCCTTATGTGATTATCAAGCAGCAATGGTTGAACCTCAGTAAAATAAGCCAGAAATCTAGATTTTAAAATGCCTCAGATACTTTCCAAATACAAATATAAGCCCCTTGATTAGATGATTTATGGATGGGTGAATATAAAAGTAGAGACTTAGGCTTGATTCACATTTCAAAGAGAAGCAGCTGCCTTCTCTCCTGCCTCCCCCAACCCCCTCCTCCTCTGTGGGCCACTGAGACCCCTTGTCATAATTAAGAGTCTGAAGTAGGATTCACGATATCTCAAAGCAGCCCCCTCTTACATGTCCATTATCTTTACTAAGCTCATATATTTTCCTGATACACAAATCTTAGTATATTTCTCTATGATTCACTCAAAGAACAAAGAGGAAAAAAATGATTCTTACATGTAGTTCTACTAAATACTGCTTGAAAATTAGGGGAGGGGCAGGAGGGAGGACAGAGGAGAAATACCCAAACAATGGGAGCTGTTTCAGAGCACTTTCGCAGGTAGAAGTCAGCCTGTATCTTGTTGCAAACCAGAGAGAAAACTGGCTGGCCAAGAAGGAACCCAAACCATGAACAGGCCTAGTAATTATAAATGAAACGATAATCAGCTTGATTTCTGCTGAGCCACAAGGATAAACTGAATTCCATATTTGGCATGAAGGTTACTATTTTAAGACTAAATTAGTCCTCTACTTTTACAGTCACTAAGGACAAAGACACAGAAAGCCTTTTCATAAATGGGACTGGAGCAGGATTCTGTTAGCATTCTGATTTCCTTGATTTGGATTGGTTTTATAGTATTATTGATAAATGATACTGTGTAATCCAAAAAGGGGAAATTTGCCTGGAGAGTAGGTCACTACCACCAGCTGTAGAACTCTGAGGAAAAGAATAATTTGTCATCCTAACCCCAGACACTTGGCTATCCTCGGAACAAGTCCTGTGGAGGGAGATCTGGTAGGTCGGAGGAAATCCAACAGAAACCTACTGTCCTTGAAAAGGCCAAAAAAAATTAACTTCAGTGGTTTTTACAATGGGTCAATGGGTTCTCTGAAATTTCATGCCAAATATATGTCCATGCCTATGTTTTGCTGGGGCAGGGGTGGGGAGCTGAGGAGGGGAGGAAGGAAAGTAGGTTTTCTGAATGCACAGAGATCCACGACCAAAAACAGGTGAGGAGCCTCAACTATGAAGACAGGGGCCTAGTCTGTGCCTCCGGACCCACTCCCCCCGGAGCCTGCAGTCACTTCACGTCTGGCCTCGACATGTAACTACTGCAACGTGTCGCTGGAGTACACGATGCACGGCTGTGTCCCCACAGTGTCCCTCACGGCTTTCGGCGAGTGAGATTTAAGTCGAGTGGCATCACAGCAGACTGTGCATCACGCCGGAGATGCTCCACGCTGCCTGACCCTGGAAGGGGCCTACCTGCTTGGTGACAGGGGAGACCTCAAAAGACCTAGGAAAACACACAGGGATGAGGGGAGCCAGGGGGGCGTGGCTCCATTTGATCCGGTTTAAAAACAACTTTGGGGAGGAAACCTACCTTAATCACAAAGTTTACTTGATATCTCCCAAACAAGAAAGAATGTGTTATAAGAGCAATTTTTTCCCTTAAAAAATACACAAATTTGGGGAAAATTTTAAGAAAACAAACACATAGTTTAAGCCAATCTGAACTATTTACTTTTTTGTTAGAGATAAGCCTTGCCACAAAAATTAGAAATAGATGTTATAGTCTTAAAAGTTACCAATAACTTTACTCTCACTCATGGTTTCGCCCTTTCCCAAGATGCTCTATATTCCACAAAAATAACTACAATGTTATTTTTGAAATAATGTCTAATTATATCTATTGGCAACTTTTTTTAAAATCGTGAGTTAAAATCATTAAGATCTAAGGCGTACATTTTAGTTAAGTTACCATTTAATGGGAGGGTGAGATTTGTATTTTAACTGGAATTGTCTTGGAATTCCTCAGTGGAAAATGCAGGTTTGAAGGAAAACTGATGGCAACTGAAAATCTTACGTGTAAGCCAAAGAAAACACAGGACAGACGGACAGTGGCAGACCCAGAGGACACTGTCACTTAAGCATGTCAGCACTAACTTTCTGTTTTCTAGATCTAAGAAAATTTTCTCGGGAACATGGGAAGGAGGTGATAATATTGCTGTCAACTGTATTTCTTTAATGTACAAGAACTGAAATACTGAGAATTTTCTATGACTATAAAGTTAGATTTTAGGAAGCCTCACTTTAATCCCATAAAGAGGGTTAACATATAAGCATTATTTTTTTTGAAAATTCAATTAAAATCTTTATAAATATGCTTTACTTGCAAAATACTAGTTTCCAATAATCCACGTTACGTCAATAATTTTTCCCTTCACAAGTCAGAAGACACGTACATGTAGACTATGTAATTTCAAAAGTGAAAAAAAGATTTTTTCTTTTCCTTGGGCCTGCTCTCTAAATAAAGAACTGTTCAATACTAGGGCTTGGCTTCAAAGTTTGGCAAAATGTTCTCTAACCCAGGAAGCAGGTTAGACACTTCAGGAAATACCGGGGGGCGGGGGGTGAGGGGAATGGAGAAAAAGGGAAAAAGGAACAAATTAAAAGCATTATTTGTGATCACTGGACTCTTCAGGTAACTGGTTTTAAACACTCATTGGATTCCTAGTAAAAAGGTTGCGCTGCTGAACTCCCCTCCCCTCAAGGAAAAACATTAATCACCTTTAAAAATCCACGTACAACAGCATAAGATCTCCTTTCCTCTAGAAAAGCTGTTTCTAGTCTTGTTTAAACACTGACCTCTGTATCCCTTTATGATCTGCTGTGTAAATTGAGCATTCCTTTTATTTTCTCATCAAAAAATCTGTTCAGAAGACTTGAATTTTTATAAACAGAAACCGTTTCAAATATTAATATTTCACTATAACGAACAGAATTATATGGGATTTAAACCCAATAGGTCCAAACCATAAGTTCTACAGATATTTTGGGAACCACTTAGAAATAAATTGCTAAGAGTGGAGGGCATAATCGGAGGCAAAACCCAGACTCTCATGCAGCTCACAGAATCTATTTCTCTATAGCACTACTGTTACACATCACCCCGAATCACAGAGCCCAAGCAGTAACCCCCACAGAAAGGAAAGGCAAAACCCCTATATATCTGTGTATACTTCTGTCCGGAAAGCCTAGAAACAAAATCTAGGACCCACACAGCTCATTCTCACTGCCCTTCCCAACAACTTGTCAGCCCACGAAGTTAATACCTGCAGAGGGGAAATCGACTCAAAGAAGACAATACTGGCCATATATTACTTTTTCAAAGACCCCACAACTATCATCAGCTCTCACTGGAGTCTCTAAAGCAAATAAAGAGCAGGGAAAAAAGTCCTCTCAAAAATACCAGGTTAATTCTTTGATAAAAATTTGCAGTAGTTAATGGATACAAAAAGTCTTTACGTTTGCTTTCTGAGACAGTGGGATCTACCAAAAGCTAGATCATAAAGCAGAACAGATTCCCTTAAGAACCTTTCAAAGTGTTAGTGCTTGAGAAATTGTCATGGCTCTCAATAAAGCTGAGAGAAAAATTTATCTTGCTGCTAGTTTAAGGGGCTACACTTCAAACCCATCTTAAAACAAAATAAAAAGAGAAAGAGGATAGACTCTTGGACTGCTTTGAAAAGCTTGAGCAATTACTTCAAAGGAAAGGGTGTCTTTGTGTGGAGAACAGGTTTATGACTACTGATGCAAATCCTCACTGAAGGCTGAAAAGGATACTCAGTGCATCTTTATGGATGGCCTTAAAGAAAGATGAACAAGTCAAAGGAGATTAAAGACAGTCCAAATCCCACCACAAATAACAGGACACACCAGTTTTCCTTTTCTCAATACGTAATACCGAATGAATATCAGTACTAACTTACAGACACTATTATAACAACCCAACCTGCATTTAAGCAGCACAAGATCTTCATGATACCATTTAGTATTCATATTAGACCTGTCTTTTAAAATATTAGGTAAAATGTTTTACACCATTAGAATAACAAATGTTTTTATTAAATGTGTTTCTTTGGTGCCCTCAAAACACTAAGTGTATTTCTCCATCAAATGGACTCTGAAATACTTAAAAGTTATTCCTGAAAAAAAGAGATGAGGAAACAATAATTTTTCTAGTACCCTGCTCATAAATATCCAATGAGAAAAATACTTCAAAAGACCTTTCTTCGTTAAGGCAAAGGGGATTAATAATCCAGGTAAAAATAGACCTGACACATATTTCTGGCAAACTTTGAGTTACATTTAAAAAAATAAAGTTCTTGGTATTTTTGGCGTCTCCTAGTCTTATGAAAACTAAATTACCTTAAAATGCACTGCAAAGTTCTTTGGGCAGTTTAAAACGTTATTAGCAGAGAGAGAATCCCCTTGGTTCATTCACCATTTTCTTTTCATACCATCTATTATGAAACAAAGTGTGGTTCAACATTTCCCTATACTTAGTTTTGCAGCAATAAAATTCTTGCAGTTAATACTTAATTTAGAAGACTCCTGGGCTGGGAGCTAACATCTTCCATTTGTTTACTCATTCATTCCTTCACTTGTTCATTCACTGCACATTTATTGGGTATATATTATGTACAATGCACTGTGGAAACAAGGAGGGGAATTAAATATGGCCTGTATTTACAAATGACTTGATTTTAAATGGTCATTGGATCAGGTTTTGTTGACCTTCCTATGAACCTGCAAATTATAAATATAACAGCGAAGGTTAAAAAAGCTGTGCTATTTATTACAGAAATCCAAACTACTTATTACAACTGAATTCAATGCAAAATAAATATATAACATCAAATAAAGCCCTCAGATAGAAACAATATATAATTTTTCACATTAGTAAAATCTAATACAATCTGACCTCTTAGGTAAAACGAAATATGAAACCTGGCTTTGTTAAAAAAATAATAATAATTATAAAAGAGTACTCATTTTGAAGAAAATATAAATTTAAGAACCTAAATACATAATTAAGTTACTAAGTATAGATTTTTTAAAAAAATCTAAGTATTGTGCATTATATGCCAGTCGTTTCTTAAAGATGGATACTTCTATTTTGCACGTGCCTTTTGTTTCATTTTAATTACGTTTTGATTGATACAAAACATTCACTGAGAGAAAAAATTCATGCAAAAATTGATTACTAAGCTTTCTCTTCTGGCTCACCATAATGGTAAATTAAGAAAGAACTTTTCTGGCTCACCATAATGGTAAATCAAGAAAGAACATTATGAAAATAAGGTTAGCTGCTAAATGTTTCTCAAACCTATCCCATTAACTTTGTCATTTGTTAGTGGGAATTATAACACTATGTTTTAACTGTGCAACGAGAAACTATCTGAAATTTGTTCTATTCATTCTATCTCCACCAACCCTTCCCTCGCCTCTCCATTCATCGTCTCTTTGGTGAAAAACGTGTTAATTTAGTTAAATGTATAGACTACAATAAACAAGCCAACTGCAGTCAGGGTGTGGTAATCATTACATAGTAAATTTTGGTAACTTTTTCTTGTAAATAATATTGGAATTATTAATGCAAGACAAGATAATGTTGACATAAAAATCAATTTTAAGTTCTTTGTTTATAATCTTTCTCCTCCTCTGTGATATAGTTACATATATTATATATGATATATAGTTTATGACAATGGAAACATCCCCTAAAACTACATTAAAAAATGGGTTTGTGTAGGTATGTACCTATAATTATATACTTAAAATGTAACCTTACTATGTGTGATATTTAAAAAATACAAAATCCTATCATGACATATACTTTCACAAGAACTCAGTATAACAAAGTTATCTCTACATTGTTCTTTGCAAATACTGAGAGCTCTAGTGTATCAAATTCTCTACAGCTGATAGTCCAATGAAATTAAATCGACAATGCAGAGCAGTTTGGTGAAGGATGTGGCCTCTGGTCTAGAGAGCCTGAGTCCGAATCCAGGCTCCAGCACTGCTAGCTATGTGACTTCCCTTGGCCAAGTTCTCATAGTTCTAGTAAGATCTAGACTCTTCAAGGTCCAGGGTAGAAAGTAAAGGCTTATTTAAAATCTCTCCGTGCCTCAGCTATAAAACAAAGATAATAGTAATTACCATACAGGACTACTATGCAGATTAATGCGCTACTGTGCAAAGTGCTGAGACTGGTGCCCGGCAGGTAGTGAGCACTCAGCGAGCATTGCGTTGCCGTTGTAGTAGTAGTAGTAGTAGAATGATGAACATTTTCATGCTCTGTTGTAGATATTTCTTTCAGCAAAAGTATGTCTGATTATATGCTGCATAAATGCCAATTAGAGATGATCCTCTGGAGATTATTTTTATTTCTTGTCAAAAAGAAAATATATCTTAATATCTAGAAATTATACTTTGATTTCTCCCTTTCTTCCTTGTCTTAGACTTTGCAACTTTCCCTAATGATTCACATAAATTCTAATAAAACTACTAATATCTAGAAGCCTGGAGCAGAAAGTGAAGTAAAGGTACATTATGAAAATTAGGTATTTTCCCCCCAAATAAAATATTTTTATTTCTTCGATTATCAAAGTAATACATGTTTATTATAACATGTTAAGATAATTTATAAATAAAATGAAAAACTGCCTCCAAATTCCACTATCTATAACTATTGCTAACATTTTACTGGCTATCATTACAGACATAAATATACCTAGAATACAAAGTATATACTTACAGATATAGATATGTAGTTTTCTCATCTTTATGTTTAACAATACAGAGAGCATATCCTTCAATGTCAATATCACAAATCTAAATACGTCAATGGTTGTACAGTATCTTGTGATGTGGACCTATCATGCTCAAGCAATGTACTTCTTTCTTCCTACTTTCTTGAGACTTCATTTTCAATTCCCCACACAGGGATTTGTCTTTGGCCCTAATTCGTTGATAGGTCCTCCAGCTGCATATGGGTGTCTAGTAACGTAAACGTTATAAAATTCTGCCTCCAATAAAGAATGCAGATAGGACATTACTGAAATGAAATCTTACTCATATTTGTTTATATGCAACAGTAAGATTATTTTTATGAATGGTAATTAAAAACTAATCTTATCTATCTTAAATACCTAACTCACATAAAATTATCAGTATGTCCTCTTTAACATTTTTAAGGTTCCTTTGTAAAAATACATAAGTAAGGCACTAGTGAAAACTATAAAGAGTTTTCACATCTTTAGTTATCAGAAACATCCTGGATTTGACACCAAAAGCATAGGCAAGACAATAAAAAAATAAACAATTGGGGCTAAATCGAACAGAAAAGCTCCCACACAGCAAAGGAAACCATCAACAAAATGAATAAGTAACCTATGGAATGGGAGACAATATTTGCAGATCATATATATCTGATAAGGGGTTAGTATCCATAATAGATAAAGAACTAGTACAACTCAATAGCAAATAGTAATAATAATAGTCTGATTAAAAAATGAGCAGAAGATCTGAATAGACATTTTCCCAAAGAAGATATATAGATGGCCATGAGGTACATGAAAAAGCATTTAATCATCAGGGAAACGCAAATCAAAACCACAATGATGTCGCCTCACACTTGTTAGAATGGCTATTATCAGAAAAACGAGATAACAAGTAGTTGCAAGGATGTGGAGGAAAGAACTCTTGTGGACTCTTGGTGGGAATGCAAACTGCTTCAGCCACTATGGAAAACAGAACAGAGGTTCCTCAAAAAATTAAAAACAGAACTACCATGTGATCCAGCAATTCTACCTCTGGGTATTTATCCAAAGGAAACAAAGACTATTTGAAAAGGTTATCTGCACCCCCATGTTCAATGCAGAATTAAGTACAATAGCCAAGACATGGAAACAATCTAAGTCTCTATTGACGGCTGAATGGATAAAGAAAATGTGGTGTATCATATACAATGGAATATTGTCCAGCCATTAAAAAAAAAAAGGAAACCTGCCATTTGAGACAATGTGAATGGACCAAGAGGGCATTATGTTAAGTGAGATCAGTCAGACAGAGAGAAAGACAAGTACTGTATGATCACACTTATTGGTGGGTGCTAAAGGCAGGTGTGGGGAAACAGGTGAAGGTGGTCAAAAGATACAAATTTCCACTCATAAAACAAATCCTGGGGATGTAATATACAGCATGGTGACTATAGTTGATATAGCTGAAAGTTCCTGAGAGAGTAGATCTTAAAAGTTCTCATGATAAGAAAAAGTTTGTAACTGTGTGGTAATGGATGTTGACTAGATATATTACTATGGTGGTCATTTTGGAACATATACATATATCAGATCATTATGTTGCACTACTAAAACTAATACAAAGTTATACGTTCTCGATTAAAATAATATATATATCCTGACCCCACTCACCCCAAGGAAACAAAGCAATCTCTCAGTTGTAGAAAGATACAAACTGTAAGAATAAAAGCTAAAAAAGCTCAATAGTCATGAAGCCATGAGCCATGAGAGACAGTGAGACTTCTAAGGGTTTTTATCTGACATAAAAACCTTTCAAATCAAAAACAAAGTCTGACTGAACCTATTTGAATGTTAAAAAAATACTTTAAAAGATAGGACAATTCTTACTTTGTAAAAGAAATCAACAGAAGCATTTAAATATTTAATTTCATATAAAAACAGCTCTCTCTTCATAAATTCTAATAGAATTCCTTAAATTCTATTTAAGGAATACCTAAAGTACAATATCAGGTACAGATGCACAAAGCTGTCATAGAACTTCTCTAACAAAACCAACTTTTTGGAAGGTGGTAAAGTCAGTCCTATATGTTTTTCCAGGAGGTCTTAATTAAATGTTTCCTTAGTAGTGCTACAATAATGTCACACACACATGCGTGCGCATGTGCACACACGCACTCCTATGCAATATTCTAAAAGCAAAAAATCCTGCTTTTAGGCTTAAAAAGGGGGAGGGAGTAGCTTATAATTTGAGTATATTTGAGTATATTCAGTCTCAATTTATTGAAAGAAGACATTTAAAATTTTCTTTGAGAGCCTATACAACGATACTTAGTTGACTAAAGGGAATCTGTTGTACCTTCTTAGATTAATTCCAGCACTTGTCTAAAATTAAATTTCCTATCTGAGCATAAAATACTAGAGAAACAACTTTCTTTGGTGTGGTTCTATGAAAGTCTACATATGAAGACGCTCAGTTTCAGTTTGAGGGCATAAATCATCAGTTCTGTTCTCATATTTATATGGCCATAGCCTACAGGCTGAATGGTATAGTCATTTTTCTCTGCAACTAAACAAGGTAAATAAATGTGATATATTGGCACATCACCCCACCACTCTGCATATGGTGCGCATTAAGGTTGTATTCATTTGCCATATGAATATAATTCCTTTTACCACATCGACTATTAGTTACAAGCAGTAAATACAGAGTTGTTTTGCTGGAACTTGAGGGCCTGCATTACATCATGGAGCACTAAACATCCTGGACCTTCTGGAGAATTTCATAGATGTAGTTTTAATGTCACCTGAACTCGAACACTGCCAACATATTGTTTCAAACCCTACTTGATGAATTCTTCAAGGGGAAAAAAATACAGGGCAGTCTTAGTGTTAGTATAGCAGTGCACACCAAAAATAGGGCCATAGGGAAAGCTCTTGATGACATACATACAAGAACTCATGTTCTTGATGAAGAATCAGATCGAGTCATACCCCAGGTATAAACAGGCTACCTGCGGCAAGCATTGGTTTCATATTTAGAATCCAGAGAACATAAGGAACCTAAAGTTAATGTATCACCCAAACAATTTTCTCCAGGTGGAGGTTGCCGAAGACCTGCGATCAATACAGGAAGAGTTTATCTCATAACGGACTGTGATCCTTTTTTCATTAGATATATTTTTTGCTATGTTTCCTTAAATATTTACTATGACGTTCCAAATCCAGGCTATTATCGGGCAAAGGAAGGAAGGAAGGAAGGAAGGAAGGAAGGAAGGAAGTGTGTGTGTGTGTGTGTGTGTGTTTTACAAACTCTTACGGTTCAACCCATATCTTGACATATCTTGACATCTGTGACCTGTAAATAATACATCACAGGCAATTCAAAACAAAGTACACCTGTCTTATCAAGTACTGATTTTCAAATTTACCAACATTAAGTCCCCAAATGCATCCAGCAGATGGTGCTCTAGGACACATACTCACAGAAAGTATTGCTGTTTGTGTTACATCCGCCTTATTTTGGCAAGACAAAGAATAAGGATTTATCAGGCTCTTCACAAAAACATGTTAGGCTATATGATAAAAAGAACATAATTCCTAAATATGTACACCAAAATATACATATGCATAAGACAAGTGCGCAGGGGCAATCAGTAAATAATTCACACCTGGACATATTACAATACTACTTTTCTTAGGGACTTGATGAGTAGTCTATGTATATCAGTGATATTTACAGTTATATGGCAAGATCATTCTAAATTCATTAAAAAAAAATTTAGAATGCCTTAAAGTTAGAATTCATTTTTAATTATAGCAGGAATGTCTCATTAGGGTGATACTAGTAAAATTAACAACAGTAGGATTTACGGTAATGACTTACGTGATTGATGAGAGTGTAACAAAATGAAGTTTTAGACAGAGAAGAAAAGCAGGGCAGCTATGGCATACAGTACTTTAAAAAACAGCTCTGTGGGCTGTTAGTGCGAGCCTCATGGTCAATAAAACCTTCTTTCTAATTAACGGTGCTGAAATATTCTTAAAGAACAGAATCCTGGTGTTATGAAAAAAAACTTAGTTTTTTTTTTTTTTTCAGTAGACGCCATTCCCATAAAGGAGAAAGCTGACATAGATTAGCATGTCTGATTGCAAAGAGGGGGGGAAAAATGCCACCTTTCAATCAAATCAAAACCAGAATGTGAGAATGGAAAACCACTTTCCTGAAACACCCTGCACACAAATCTATGCTGCACCCTCGCCGTCAGCGGCCATTCGCTTCTAAAGCTAATTAACTGCGGCTTTAAAAAAATTACTCAGGTACCTAAAAATACTTTAGTACTTACTTTTAAAGGCTTAATAAGCATTTAATTTTATATTTATGATCTATTAGTATAATATTAAAATAGTGAATAATAACTATTTTGTAAAATTTAATCTTGCTTATAAGATCATTTCAAAGTTTTCAAAGTATTTAAATGTCAATTGAATGCATTGGGAAACATTTTCTCTAGAATTTGGAAATGCACAATCTGGATAGCCTTATTCTGAAGGAAAAATGAGTATTTTAGGAAAAGCATTTTGGTGTATAAGATTCAATTCTAAAACAGATATATATATATATATATATATATATATATAGATAGATATACATATACAGATATAGATATATAGATATAGATATATATACATACACACACACATACACTTCCATGCAGAAAATATCTTTCATTGAAACATTCTTAGTTATTTAAAAAAATGTACAAGTACATGGAATTGTATCTTAAATTTCTTCTCATTGAGAAAATTGCATTCCACAGGAGCTAACTCTCGCAAGACAACAGAGCCAAAGATAAAAACCTATCTGTTTTACAAGAAAACAAGGATTTTCCCATGTAATCTAGGCAGATTTCATAGAACGTGTGCATCCTTTTATAAGCCCTGAGTTATACGGTATATAGATTTCATCCAGTTAGAATTAGCCTGATTTTGCCCTAGCAATGCGCATATTATTATTGGATAACCTGATCGAAAAAAATAGTAATAAAGCTATCGACTTTATATATTTACGTATATAAAAGCCTGACCATTTCTTAAAGGTCATTTATAGTACATCCAAGAGGTATAATATAGGAATAAGCATAGCATAAAATTCCTCATCTGAAAAGCTCTGACTTCAGCGACTGCATCGTGGAGCCATCTATGAGCCACAGGGTTATAAAATCCAAACCAGCTTGCATGAATGTTTAAAACACACGGTAAAAATATCTTTGGTTTTTTTTTTTTTTTTTTGCCATTTTGCTTTAAAAAGCTTAGACTGGCTTGTTCATTTTTCTATTCTAGCGTGCAGAAATTTTCATTATATGAAAAAGTGCCTATTTGTCTTTCTCCCAGATTCACCCTTCAAAGCTAAAGCAAAATTAAATTGGGACATCAGACATTAGAAAAGGGCCAGAGAGGACGGGGTTCACTTTGAGAAAGGCAATTTAATTTTGTCAAGATACATTACAATTTTCTAAAGTTTTTATTAGATATTATGTTATTCTTTTATTTTTTTTCCCATTACTAGCATTGCTAGGAGTTAATGCCTAGCACACTGCAGACAATGAGAGGGTAGAGACGAAGTGCTTTATGAAAAATATAACATTATAATATATACTCTAATGCCAACGAGATGGTGTTTCTGTGGTGATTCATTTGCTCTAAGCACCCAGTGCTTCTGATAATACCTTAAGTCACTTATTTTTGTTGCTTTCATTTTGCAGACAAGATAGAAGATCCATAGTAAAGCTTAGAACTTAGATTTGTGTTACTCCAAACTCCAGAATTTGATCAATCCTACTTGATTCACTTTTTTTAGAGGCTGTGTATGTAAAAATTATCTAGGGTGATTCATAAGGTATTTGAGAGAGAGAGAGAGAGAGAGAGAGAGAGACACACGGAGAGAGAGAGAGATGGAAGGATGGAAGGAGGGAAGGAGGGAGGAGGGAGGGGGAAGAGAGAGAGAGAGAGAGAGAGAGAGAGAGAGAGAGAGAGAGAGAGAGAGAGAGAGAGAGAGAGAGAGAATGTGTGTGTGTGTGTGTGTGTTACCCTTCTGGAAAAGCTGAATATTTCTAGTTTTAAAATATATTTAGAGCAATCTGTGAAATGTAACAACAATTACATATAAGTGTAGCTAATAAGCCTTGAGCTATTTCTCAGAATACTCGTTGGTAACGACATACAGAACATGATTTAGTTAAACAAAAATTTCTTTTTCTTGCGCTTGGATTGCAATATATTCATGAAACATCATACACTATTTTAAGGCAAGAGAAAGTTCTTCCTAAATATTTTCAGCTAAATAACAAAATGATATATTTATTATCTATGTCAAATCTAGGTTTGTCTGAGATAAGTTAGTGAATCCCGATAACTGAATTTACAGACATAAGAAAAAAAGAAACTGAAAGTAATCGCTCATCCTAAAAGGCCAGAAAGGAAAATAAACAAAATGCAAGAGTCCATAATAAAAAGAACGTAAAGTATTTTTCAGAAGAATGTGAAAAACAAAATCTCTGACGTTTACATATTTGAAAAATTTATAATTATATATAGGTATTCTGTATAAATATGTGAAATATACACATGTACCCACTATCCCCCCATAAAACAAACACTAAAGTTTGATCTGATCAGACACTAGACTATCCATAGCACTGCAGCCTTAAAGTCATTTTTCATATTTTAATATTTGTATAAGGAATTATCCATGTTTTGACTAAAATAAGAAATCTTTTAGTCAAAATATTAAAATTATAATTTGCAGAAGGCAAAAAAAGAGAGTCACTGAATAAAAACTTTGCTTACAAAATATAAACAAAGATAAAACAGCTTTGATAAAATGCGTATACTTTTTAAAATTGTGCTTTTAACTAAATTTTAAAAAAATGTTTCGCTTTCATATAAATATTATACATTTAATAAGCACAACTTTAAGAAGTTAATCCAAAACACGACAGATTTAAACATATTTAGACTGTTTCATAATCTGGGGCTGAGTGACAGGGCATACCATAGGATTCAGGTAAAGTAACCAGGAACAACATGATCCTTCCTTAAGCAAATACATTGCAACTTGCTTTAAATTAAGAAACTGTAAATATTTAAGAGCAGTGAAAATGCTCTACCTTATGAAGTAAAAATCTAAAGCTGTTCTTGCAGGAACTCTTCGGTGTTGTCATAATCATTTTAATTAAATTCTCATTTTTCAGGTGGTCCCTTTAATTGTTTTTTCCTACTTTTTAATGTGTTTTTCTAAAGCCATTTCTTTTCTGCAGCTGTGTGCGATTGGTTTTAATGGTAGCTGCTTCCTTTTTTGCCTTCTGTGAATTACAATTTTAAATGGTTACACATTTTTTGTTTTACTGCCTTCAGCATAGTTTCATAAAGATGTTTAAGGCTGTTGGTGAACATTTTCATTTCCTATCTGAAAAACCAAGAGCCAATTTGAATATTCCATATTGGCCTTTTATGAACTGCTGTATCTTTTAATATGTAAATGAAAGCATACTTTTTATAAAGACTGGTTTGTTTCCATGAAATTATAATTTTTTGCTCTTTTAAAATATGAATTCAATAAACAAGGTAATAGTGATTGTTCTTTTATGTTATATCTTATTGTTTGTGAATGAAACACCTCTATTTTATGTGATGACAGCCATTTCCAATGAAGAACTAGCGTTTTCAGATCGTAAGAATAACCTATAACATGAAAAATGAGATTTTGTGCTTGTATTTGGTCACAAAATGTCAATAGTGAGGCTATTTAGACTTTTCTTAAATTATAAATAAGAAATGAAAACTACTTGATAATTCAGTTTCACTTTCGCCATGGTGAAAAAGATAACTTGACTGCAAAATGCTGTTGCATATCATTTGTAAAAGTTTACGTACAAAATAAATTGTACTTACTGCCTGGATTATCTCCAATCCCACTGGTTTTTCCATTCCAGTACCAGAGCAGAAGGGTGGCATCACGTGACCCTGAGAGAATGTAGCAATTTCCCCCAATATATGACTCGGAACGAGTGAGGCAAGTGACAACATCCCAATGGCCGAACACCACTTGGATCAATTTTCCTGAAACACAAAACAATTTTCTTTAAAATTGCCATTAAAAAAAATTAAAAAAAAAATTCCTGTGACCATTTAACTTATAGTAAATCTGTGTTAACTTATATTCTGATAATTCTGATATTACAATAAAATTTGATCTGATCCAACTTCAAAGTTCTCTTTGAATAGTAACACATGCAAAAAAAAAAAAAATCAATTGAATAGTGATAACATTTTTAAAGGGCAAATACCATTTCGACTCAAATAACAATATTTAAAGACCAGAACACCATCTCATCAGATATGGCTACTGTAAATCACAAGTGAATCCCATCTACTGATGTAAGCGGGCATAGGACAACCCTTATTTGGAACGGTTTCAACATTTTCTTAAGTTACGCAAAACAAAGCAAAATTTAGTTGCCTTTCTGTAAGAACTCTATAATTCAGACTTCTCTGAATTAGTAAGGATTTAATATTTTTTTCTTCTCCTTTTTTAAGTGATCTATATAAGGAAAACATAAGTCACTTTGGAAAGCTCCTGTTTTTTGTTTTTAAAATCAGAATTACATGAAAAGGACTAATAATACATTGTGATTGCCATTTGAGCCAGGTCATTCCTTTTTTGTCTTAATTGTTTGAAGAAAACTCTCTTGGGGGGGGGGTAATGATGAAGTTTAGATTATGGCAGTTTATCTAATGATAACGACTGGAGGTGGTAGAGAGGCACCCAATAAACTTACTATATATATTTAGGGCTTTGGACACAGGATGAATTGTTCATATAATGGTGTCAAAAAAAAAAAAGAGTAAAACTCTACCTTTTAGAATCTTTTTAAATCAAATATAGTGTTTATAATTCATGTGAACTTGTCCAAAGAATTAAATATCTGTAATAGTCCTTCCATCACATCCTTATAGTTTCTAGCTAAAATTTTTCTTTGAAATGTCCACAGACTCTAAAAATGAATGTCATAGAATGCCCACCTTTAATATTAATCATGAGTTTTTTTTTTTTTTTTTGGTAAGTGCTGCAGTGGGGTCATAAAAAATATAATTCAAATGTTCAAGGGAAAAAAAACGATGAGGCTGAAAAAAATTATGTCTAAAACGTTTCTGTGTTTAACTTGTAACACATCATAACCTATTCAAAAGCTTAGGTTCTCAATTAAGTATTGGCATCTAAGTGTATTTGATTTTTCAAGATAATAACTAAACATTTATATTGTTTTAATTTTTAATTTTAATAAACCCAAAGCTTATTATAAATGCTATAAATTTAGAAATGAAATACTGAAATATACTTTATTGAAATCAGATGGAAAGTAAAATATAATATTTTCATTCTTGCAAGGAGACGACTATTAGTAACTTTAAAACCAGATTTCATTTCAATCTCAAATTGCAAAATTAATAAAGTACATTTTCCCTCCTCTGAATAAAGACTTTAGTCAAAGCGGGTGTTTTAACTGCAAAATGTTAAAAATGTTCACTGAAGTTCTTCAGCCTTATAAACTGACTTCGAAATGTTTCATTTTAGAAATTAGCAATATCAATAAATACGGTAAGAATTCAAGACTTTCTAGAACAAAAATGAAAAAAGAAAAGGCAAATTAAATGTAAAAATGTATAACTTTCACTTCATTTCCAATTTACATGCACTTAACAAAGCGGTGAAGTTTAGTGGTAAAACGGTGGGGTTAAATTAGAGGAAGGTTATTAAAGATAAGACAAAAGTTAGATGCACTCTTATTACAAATGAGAAAAATAAAGGTTGAATCAGCTTTAACTACTGAGGAAATGGAGCCGCCATCTTGTGATTGTTTTTCATCACAAGAGTACGCGCAGTGACTTCCGACTCTGCCTGAACCTAAATGCTGAGAGCATGTAAACTAGAGGATAGGTTATTTAGAGTAAGCCTATTCAAGATTTGATACCCATCAACTCAGTAGGTTTTTGGACTGAGGATGAGTGAAATAATAACTAGATATGTGAGTAAGGTTTATGGCCCAGAGTGTTTCACGTGCACAAGGAGGCTTGCAAAAGAGCATTCACTTGGTAACTTGCTTAATTTCCAGCTGATGTGAGGGCAAAGTGGAAAGATTTATCTGTAAAAGTGAAATGGATTAAATACAGTGCAAAATTATCCAAGATCATTTATTAATTAGTTAAATCATCAATTAATCATAAGTTAAGTCGTCACACTGTATCGAGAATGTCTGTGTCTGGATAATGTATACACAATCACTGTGGTTTCTCTTTTTGACAAAAATTTCCTAGCATTCTAAATTTTGCTCCAAAAGTCATCACAATTATTTTCCATTCAACAAATATTTACTGAGCATCTAAGTACCAAGCACAAGGCCTTTTTACATCTACGCAGTAGTAAACAGACACGGCAAATAGACATGGTCCCTGTCGCCACAATATTTACTATCTGTTGGGCAAACAGACATTAAACAAATACAAACAGATATATAATTAGGAACAGTGCTAAGTATTACAAAATAAAAGTACAAAGTAAGATCAGTGAGAGTAATAAGGTAGAACGAATGGAGACTGGGCGTCTAGGAAGATTGAAATAAGGGAGTGGCATTTAAATACTTACCATCTAAAGGGTTTCATATTTTAATACAAATTAATTCATTCTCTACAATTTATACTTTGGGCACAACTCTGGAAAACATTATTTTTTTTAAGTTTACTTTTCCCTCTTCTGGCAGCTTCCCTCGGCAATATTTGTTATCGCTGTGAGGTTGAGGTTCACTCCTCCTAAATAAATCACAGCATATAAATACCTGCTGCTCTTTTGGTAAATTATTTTCTGATAATCTCATAAGTGTTCCTCAACCTTTATTTTTTGTTTCCTTTAATACCAGTCCACCTCTCCACACACTAATATCAAATATTACCACAAGCACTAGAATATCCCTTTTTTGACAGAACAAATTTTCTAGTTAATGTTTTATTTGACAGCTGTGCTACAAATAAAAAAAATTCAAGCTCAGGACTCTGCACCACTGAATCTAAAATGTGGCCTGAAAATAATTCCCACTGCCGAGGGAAGGTTTTATTGTTGCCTCTGCTGTTCTGCTTGTGTCCCGAAAACATGATTTATGTTAAAAGAATTTCCTGTTACAACCGTGTTTCTTCCCTTCCCCCTCCCAAACCTAATAAGAAGAGGATTTTTCTTTTTTTTTAGGTGGGGGGGAGCTTATGTGCTAAAATATAATTGAATTCTACACTTGTGATGGCTTTACCATTATATATTATTAATCGTACAATTTTTCCTTTGCTTCTCTCCCAAAATTAGAATATATTTAATATTCCTACTGCCATAAAAACATAAACACATACTTACTCTAACTGAAATTATTTTACATAAAACTAGCATGAGTGTTTGTTTGTATACAAGACAGTAAGAAAGATATTAGGACTAGCATTTGAGATTTTTTTCACAACTTTTCTGGCAAGCGTAAATATATTATTGTGCAAGCCAAGTCAGTCTCATTAAAATAAAGTTCCAAAAAAGGCTACTTCGTATGAAATGTTTTATATACACAAATCTACACATACATATTTCAAAAAACAGTAAAGTGGAAGGTTTTTGGAAAGAGAAGAAATGTTATCTAGTTTATTATTAAGTCTAATGTAACATGGCAGATGTACTAGGCACTTAGGGTTATAAATTAGTATTTTCCAAATTAACCAATGATTGGCAGGTAACACCTATATGAGATGACATGGTACAACTACGAAGAATGCTACATTTGAAATCAGAAGAGCTGGCTCCTATGCCCAGTTCTGTGGCCATTATCTACACAAATATGAGCAAGTCAATCTTCCTCAACCTTAGTTTCATCATCTGAAAAATGGGGATAAGGCACCTATTCTATCTCACAGAATTACTGTGAGGCTGAAACGGTATTATGTATGTGGAAAAACGTCTGTAATTTTAAAGAGCTGTGAATGTAAGAACTATTTTAATTATTAGTATATATAAAAGTGAGGTTAGCTTTACAAATATTAATATTCAATGCTTTTTAAAAATGACATAATATGGAAAGACAACAAACTTAAAAATCCTCGAACATCAAAACCAAAGACTGACATAATATATAATTCCACTTATATGACATCCTGGAAAAAGAATATGGAGATGAAGAATAGAGCAGCAGTTGCTGAGAGGTTGAGGTGGGAGAAGATGAATTTTGGGGATGATACGGTTGCTCTGTATCTTAATCGTGGTGGTAGTTACGTAACCGTATGTAGTGCCAAAACTACTGGAACTTTAAAGCAAAAGAATGAATTTTAATGTTTATAAATTTAAAAATAATTTTCAAAAATGTGTAAAAATCAATATGCAATCTAAAGAATGTTAAGGAAATCTTGTGAGAGTATGAAACAATTTTAATCTGAAAATTTGTGCAACAAGGAAGTAAAATTTGAGGTCAAATAATGCTAAGTTAATAATTGCCATAATAAAGAAAGAAAATGTTAAAATTTTAATTTGATTACTAAATCAGATTTATTATGATTATAAACGTACTTTAGAAAAATAACAATCCACACTGTATTTTTAAAGAATTCTAGAAGAGTTTTAGGTTCAGTAGTAATCAACCTAAGAGGCCTGAAGATGTAGTAAAAGCCCAATTAATCAGAAAGACTTGAATGATGATGTTTTCTTTCTGAATCTACAGAATAAAGATGCAAATTATAGAAAACTAGATCATCTACTCCACAAAACAAAAAAATAAACGCTATCATGCCTAAAAATAACTTCCAGGGTTTACCGTAGGAACGATCCACACCCACCTATTTTCCCCACTCTCTCACAGCCGTCACGACACTGCCATCTAAATGCTCTGAGGACAGACTCCGTGAGCAACCAGCGATTAATTTTCAGTACACTCTACTTAGGAAGGCAGGAGCATGGACTCTTACGTTTCATAGAGATTATTAACAAGACTGAAAGATGATTTACTATAATAAGTTCCTATTCCGGTATTTAAAATATTTTTTCTACTCCCACGACATTTAACCGAGATATTTGTAGAACCTTACTTTAGTTGAAATACCTACTTCCATAGTATCTAGCAAGTTTTGATGCATTAATATCTAATGTAGTTTAAATATTCAGCTACATATTTACTCTAAGTGTATTTAATAATCCTCTAATGGTTTCTAAAACACTTTACAGGAACTCCATTAAATTTTTCAACGTTTCTCAATTTCTTGCATGTAAAAACTTATAAACAATTACTAGATTGGATCTCCTATAATAACACTGAGTTGAGCATGGTTTGTCCTTAGGGACATTCATGCAAATGGAATATACAGACTTAATTTTTATATTTTAACAAGAGCTTTCACACATAATATCAGAAGTCAGCTACTTTTCCTCGTGATGGTGTAGCTTTCTGCAAGATTCTATGCAGAACTGGGCAGAGGCAAGACTATCTACTCCCAGGAAATACCCTTCACGAGAATTTCCAGTAAGGAAAAAAAATCCTTTAAATAATACAACGGTGGGAAGATACACCTGTATGCATGCACATTTGTCGTAAGAGTATGCACATAAATGTGCACAGGGTATCTGCATACAAGCATATGTTTTCAACACGGGTCATTCATGCTGTAAGCGTGAGGCTTGGATGACAAATCTGCTATGAAAAAACTGCCTCTTAAAAATGCGCTGAAGTTAACAGTAGACTATGTAGATTATTACTTGAAATAGAAAAGTGTCTTTTCGTTATTTTACAACTTTTAGACATATGTAACTTTTTAAAAAAAGAAGATGAGAAAACATTCTAAGTCAACGCCACTTGTAAACTTTAGTTCACTGATGAAGAAAATAACAGTTACCTGTGTCTGTAGAATAGACTCGGAAACTCTTATCCCAGAAGCCACAAACGAGAATATAACGGTTGTCGGAAGTGATGACGAAGCACTGGGAATGGACTTGAATACTTTGGTCTAGAAGGTCCGTGATTTGCCTCCTGTGCATTCCTGTATTGCTGGCTGTTGAGAATAGAGGAAGAAAGAAAAAGCTTACTAAACCCACATGTGCAAAGAAATCCTACAGTTTGCCATCCTGTGGGTGGGGGATGAGGGACGAGAGGTGACACATTCCAGGAAAAGAATATCTGATCTTTAATTTTCAATATAGTAATATTTGAAAAACCAAATAGAAAAATACATCTGATTGTTGGAAGAACGTGGGTAGCTAAATTCAACATCTCAGTGAGGAATTTTGCCTAGAGGAAAGAAATAATAACATATTACAATTTAAAAATTGTATACACTTCTCAGAACATGCTTTCTAGCTCTTGGGCAGGACCAAACTAGATTACGATCTCCAGACTGCATCACAGTTAGGTTTGTGTTTCTGACAATCTCATTACATCTATTGCCATGAGGACGGATTCGTGTTGTGACAATCTATTACCTTTAACTTTTTGTCACAGGAAGAGATATTAGAATTTAAATGTCATATATTTGAAATATTGTAGCATCTTGTACTACTTTGGCTTTCACAGGTCTTTAATTTGACTAGATGTGAACTCCCATTTCCCCTGTTTACAGCTGCACTTGCATGTAAGGAAAGGGTGGAACCACTATTTATTAAAGATACTTGTAATTGAAAAAGTCAAAGCACAGCACACTGCCACTTTCTTACTCCTTATGTAAGCAATAAAACAAGACAGCTGGCAGTGTGTTTTCAAAGTGCTACAGAGCACCTGAGATCAGGTTTGTCACAAGGCACAAGGTCAGACACACACCGACATCAAGCACGTGGGAAGAGTAATAATCCTCCAGAAATACATTATCAAGTATGTTATTATCAGAAAAGGAATTTTCACTGAGATGCCTTTTTTGGCATCATGAGGCCGACCAAATATAAAGCTTTGCTTCTAGTCATCCAAAGGGTATTTCACATCAACTTTCTAATATGAATAAATGCTTCTTATGTTCCTAAAGAATCTTGACTGTACCAGAAACTGTATGGAATGAACAAAATTTCTGCATCTGATTATTATATACTTTGTACCACAGTCTTCAATTTAAAAAATACTGTAAGTGCATTGATAAAAATAAAAAATAAGAAAATGTCTGTAATATATTTATTGTATATAACTAAGTTAATGTGGCTAATTTAATAGAAGGCTCAGAAAGTAATACAGACAAAAAAAGTGTTCAAAATACTCTCCAGCGTTCTGCTAGGCATTAGTGGGGACATAGAAGAATAAAATACTCCCTGTCCTCAGGATATACACAACATAGCAAACGTGTGTGTGTGTGTGTGTGTGTGTGTGTGTGTGTGTGTGTGTACGAAATACTGCAAAATGCTGCTAGTGACTGACTATATAACTTAACCATATACTTTTGGGTGATTAATGGGCTAGAAAGTGACGGCAATAGGAAAAAGGGCAGAATTCTAGTTTGGGGTCATTTACCCTGTCTTTTCACACAAAGGGAAGTTGCTGGCAGATGAAAAAAAAAACTTTTGTAAACTGGGGGAGGGAAAAAAAGAGAAAAAAAAGAAGAAAAAGAAGAAAAAAATTTAATCACTTATTCAATAAAAAAATAAATTAAAAAAAAACTTTTATGGGTATCACAGTGTATCATAGGGAGACAATAGTACCCCACTGCAGTGAGGCTGTGTGATACAAAATTCAGGTCCCCCCCTCAATTCCAAGGAACCTAGCAATTAAAAACAAATCATACAGTACTTTATATGCTGGTTATTACAGTAATTTATTCCACATGAAAACTGCAAAAATGTTAGTTTTTGTATGATTTGTGCTCCTATGATATAAACTTTCATATTGGTCTTTTTTTCTTTTTTTCTGGTGTGATCTTTTGGGAAGACCTAGCTTCACAGATCTGGGCATGCATGTAAGTTTGAACTACGTGCACAAAGTACCTATGGGTAAAGGCGGATGCCCCTTCGGCGTTTGGGTGAACTATTTTCTAAGTAACTGCTTACTTGTAATTTAACACTGTAACATCTGTCTGTCTGTCTATCTTATCTATCTGATCGAATCTATACAATCTACCTATCTCACAACTGTCTTTCTTTTATCTTACTGTGTTCTCTGGTAAATTTCCTGAGATTCACTACTGAAATAATTTTTATTTAATAAAAATTAGGTATATTTGTCTAAATAAGTAGTCTTCGAACTGGGGTAAACATACCTCTGGGGTTTAAAACTTCCCAAGGGATACACAGACACAGATGGTTTTAAGGGAATCAATTTCTAGTTCCTCAACTTTCATATGTTCCCTGCCTGAAACAGATTTGTCTGAGAACTCTCCTGTGAGTTTTCCTTTCTAACCTCCCCTCTCACAAGCTCTTCTTCCACTAGATAAAATAAAGGCATATTTCTCTCCTGTCCAGAATCTTACTATGGTGCTTTACCTCAGGATATAAAACATCTCTTGAGAGCCAAATAAAGAGACAATTCAAAGTACTAAGGTGATGCTGAAAAGTGAATGCCTAGGTACCAAATCATTCTGCAAGGCAGGTGGTTTCCAAATCACTACTTTCGATAAAATGGAAGGAGGGTCTAATCAGGCTGTCATTTGATAAGATTATTAAAAGTAAGTTTCAATGATAGATTGTTAAAATGATCACTGAATGACAGACCATAAAAAAATTCTTAATAACAGTTCACTATAGAAATTTTGTCACATAACCCAGAAAGAGTTCAAAGATTTGAGTGACACTGTTACAACAAAACTCTTTTCTTTCCCATTTATTTTCTTATGTGAATGACATTCCTCAGAACTGCCATCTATAAATAATAATAGAACTGTTGACAAATCCTGTCTCATTTAGCAGGAAATAATGTTCATCCATGACTACAGGAGCTGTTTCATTAAAGATTTTTTTCTGATTGTACTTTATGTTTAATAATGTTTATTTAAATTTATAATTTTAACCAATATTCAAAAGAAATAAAACTGTGTAGGGGAAGTAGAATGAAAAAAAATATGAATTCAAGATGAAAAAGGAATAATATAAAATTTTCAAACTGTTAAGAGCTTTTTAATGCATTTTTTAAAAACAAAATATTGAGTATCAATTCCCTTGGATATTTAGATTCCACTGAATATATTTAAAATTTTATATAATATGCCAGAAATTGTAAATTTTGCACCTATTTAAACCTGTGATGAAAATATTCAAATATCAACTTAAAAATGTGGGGAAGGTACATAGTTTTAAACAATTACATTAGGAAATATAAGAGCAATCAATCCAATGCCCAGTGATCTAGAGCAGGGAAGAAAACTATGCTGTAGGCCAAATCTGGCCCATGCAAGGTTTTATATATGAAGTTTTATTGGAACACAGCAAAGCTCATTTGTTTATATATTGTCTATGGCTGCTTTTGTGCTATGACAGCAGAGTTAAGTAGTTGTGTGTGACACCTAATGGCTCACAAAATCTACAATATTTACTACCTGGCTCTTTACCAAAAAATGTTTACCCATGCCTGGTCTAAAAGGTTACAATGGCTGAATTCGTTTAATTACTTCATACTATAGGATATTCGCTGACAAGTTTTAAGGCAAACAATAAGTCCATCATGTTTTAAATGACTTAACAAATAGGCTTTATAATTTTCCCTTTTAAAACTTTACAAAAGTGAGTACTTTTAAAAATATATGGTAAATCATATCTAGCCAAAGCAAAACAAGATTTAGGAAAAAGAGTAATATTTATCCTACGTATGGACAGTTACTTCCTAGATTGCTGCTTATATCTGAGGAAATGATAAATGAATTCGTTTTGAGCTTAAGGTTATTTTAGTTCATCTTGATAGTTCATCTGCAAATGGTGGCCATGTAGCTGTCTACTGAAACAATGGTTTTAAAGATAAAAAGGAATGACACACACATAAGGAACATCTTGAATTTTAAAATAATAAGTCAGCTTACTCATAGGCTTTATTTAAAAACTTTAAAATTCTAATAAATTTATTTTTGACGGGGAAATTTGACAAAATTATAAGCCAAATACTCGCGCTAGTAGCATATCCCTGCAGCTGTGCAATTCAGTTTTTTATTCTAAAAGTTATTGAATAGCATCTTTAATACCGAGGCTTAACATTTTTAGTGGAGACACATTTGAAATCCCGACCCATAAGGATGAAAATGCTGAACTAGAGATTTCAACGAAACTACTCAAAAAGACTAACGGCAATTAAATATTCTAAATCACCTGCTGCAGATGTTCATTTCATCCCAATGGCTCTTTCTGGTCTCTTCCCTTTTCCTTTCCACCCCCCTGAACAAATTTAACCTCCAATGGCAATTTATTGGGCTGCAGGACCCTAGGAAAATGAATACAAATATCTTAACACTGCCATTGGCCAGGCAATATATTTCAACTTTGAAACTGCTCTGCAATTGCACATTAATCCCCTCAGACTGAACAGAGGGTCCAGGAAGAAAGGATTGATCTCCTTTAATGATGAAACCCTGGCACTACAGTTTTATTTTTCACAACACAGTGCTAAGAACCCCACTGTTATTATGAAAATTTCCCTAGCAAAAAAAGCTCCATCACATTACTGGTGCACCAATTCATCATAACGTGCCTCGCTCCTGCTCATCAACAAGTCTGAGTGATGAAAAGATCCAATATTATCCTGACAGTACTTCATGCGCATTCTCAATCACACATTATTACAGCATCCATATTAATTTTCAGTGACACGCGTCCTAGGCCTGTTCAAATTAGGCAAACCAACGAGGGGGAGTTGATGAAATACCAGCATAGCCACAGCTCATTGCATTCCAATTTGCATGCAAATGGTTTATCAGGAAAATTCCATTCCCAGCAACCAGCAAGTGAAAAACAACTGTAATCTACACTTCAGGGCCACCATACAGAGCTTAATGAATCGCAAAGAGAGAAGGAAGTGACAGACCTATGAGAGGATCGATTTCCACTGGCAGCTGGTATGGCTGGTCTTGTACAGCACCTTGATGAGCTGGAATTCACAAAAGATTTTTAAAAAAGCATTATTTTTCATATACAAACCACATGAAAATGCATAAGTCAAATCTTATGTAGAACTGTTTCCAACCCCCAAATCTCTCATAGTTTTGTGAAATTTAAAGAAAAAAAAAAATCCAGGTGCTTTTATGGCTGGCTTATTAAACATTTATTTTAGATTAGTGCTGTTCTGAACATGTGCCATCAGCAGTGGCTCCAGTCCTAGGCCATAAGCTATAGCAGATGCCTGACTGGCAAACTCTGATGCTGCAACAAAACAAAATTAAGTGGTAAAGCGCGCTGAAAACAAAATGTGACAACCATCTGCTGACTGTAGCAAATACTGTTTTTTTGGGTACTTCTTTAAAAGGCAGTTTTGAATGCTGCAGCACAAAGGATCCACAAAAACGTCAATTTATGATGGAGAAAGGGAAGGCTCTAAGTCAGGGAACATTTAATGTTTCATCCATCACTTAAAATAAATCAATTGAAAGTTTGAATAAAAATAAAGAAAGCTACCCACAGATAAATGTTTTAGTTAAATGCATTTGACTGAAACATTCTCCTAAAGGTTTGATTGAGGTTTTTAGAAAGTTTTATTAATATTTAATATATCCATGGTTTCTATTTAAAAATACCCCGAGAAGCAAATGAGTAACAAAAATCAATCCATACTAAGAATAGTTTGTTCAATTCTCAAAATGGTTCTAAAGATTAAGGCGTACCTATCTTCTGTACCTGAAGAGATTTTGTAGTCCACTGACTGCCCTGTGCAAGGCTGAGGACAGCCATGTAACCTTAGGTAAATCATAAACCTCAAAATGAAGGGCTTGGAATAAATGATCTTTTCTGCTTTATAATTCTGATAGTTACATTCTGGGCCCTTTTCCAAATCATTTTCCCCAAATGACTCAGCCCTTGATCCTGGTCAGTATCTGCCTTTTTATAGACTCATAAGCATTTAAACTGCATGGTCAGTGTTAGAGTTCTGCTTAATACCTTCAGATTTTAGGAAATCTTTCTGACTGTCCTTGAGGGGCTGGCAATAAAAATGGGGTACTTTCGAATGCATTCATTAGATTATTTTAAAATGTATTATGTCATCATTTCCTCTGTCAGTAAATAAAAACTTTTCAAGGATGTTTAGAAAACAAAATAACTGATAAAATAACTGAGTAAGTACAACGTTAATATGAAAAATTATAGTTGAGTATTTATAAGAAAGTAGTGAAGAAAGGAAGCCATAGGACTCAACTCTTTTTTTACTGAAGGTACTGTCTTTGCTGATCACTGGCTCTGCCAGTAAAGTGATCACAGGACATAGGGAATGATCAGGAAAAACGTACCACAGGTTCTGATTTACCCGACAGTGCCATTTACTGCCAGGAATACCAGTGCCCACCAACACTAATACCATAAGGATTTTTTCTCTACTTCTCTGAGAATCTTGGATCACAGCAGCACTGAAACCAAACTGTCAGGGAAAGAGGTTGAGGAGGTATAACTATCTTTGGTCCTGCCTCAAATCCCGGTTCTGCCTCTGGCTGCCTGCGGGACCCTGTGCAGGCTATGTGGGTTCTGTGTTTTAGTTTCCTGATCTGTATAATGGGATAGAGGGTCAGGTTAAACCGTATGAAATTACCAGTATCTGACACTTTGATGAAAATGGCAATTTCATGTGGCTCAGCCTAAATATAAGGTCTATATCCTAAGACTGTTGAGAGGATTCAATGAGTTAATACATGTAAAGTGATTAAACTGTATGCAGAACCTAGAAAAGGCTGTATATTTTTTCCCCTGGAGGTTCTGCAAGGGCCTTTGAAGGAGAAGAGTAAAAATGATTCCCCCCACCCCCAAATCAGGACTCAGATACTCATGAAGAAAATGACAGGAGCTAGCTGTCTAATGAACAAGCTATGGAAATCAGAAGACTCAGAAAAGAACCAGAATCTAAACTGAAAAAAAAAAAAAAAAAGTGTAACATGAACTTGATATACACTGGAGAAAAGAATGTTAAGAGATTTTTGACATTTGTTTTAAATCAAGGCATACTGACAGGTAACGGTAGCAAAGATAGGATGAAAGATCAGATTTATGTAAATATACCTTAAATGAGGCATAGATTTAATAAAACGGATGCTTGATATTTTTAGGTGTAGGTGTAGCTCAGAATTGGAGATCACATTGTAGAAAGACAACCTTACTTGTGTATAACCATGTTATTATTCTTGGCATTTATCTGGTGAAAAGTTGCTGTCATACTGTGAAGCCAGAGGGTGGGGTCAGAAACCACTAGCGACACAGGGTACAGACAGAGAGAAGCCTCACTGGGGAGAATTATAAGAAAGAACTGGGAAAACACATGCAGCCCCCCAAGCTCTTATCTTACTGAAAGGTGAGCCTGGGCTGGGAACAGTGGATGTAACACGAATGCCCTGCAGCAGAGGGATGCTTCCTCTAATCGCTTTACATATCTATAAAAAATTGGAAATGGGGGGAGAGCACTGACAACCAAGCACTAAGGGAAGGGAAGCACGCTTTCCGGGGCAGGAAGATGAGCTTGCTCACCAGGGAGGGTCAGAAGCTGCGGCATCGGTGCTTAGAGTGCCTAACAACTTGAGCTTCAGCTGTAGACCTAGCAGCGCTTTGGTTGAGCCTGTTCAGTTCCTGCTGGCTTTCTGCTAAGCTAAAGACAGGGGCGGAGAGGGGTCACGGATTTCCAACAGTTGAAAGGTTTGTCTCTCCTCACATATGATGTCACTGTTTAAATTGAGTAAGTTCTCAGCCCTGCCACAAACAGCCACCTGGGATAAGCATCATGGTGGCCCTGATGTGATACACACTGGTGCTTTTGCCAAACTCTAAGGGTAACTGCACACAGAGTGGGCAAATTCTCTAGTACATTTGACAGAACATGGCACCAGCACATTTTTCTTCTAATGAGTAGTATTTAGAGAATCCAAAAACCGCATTTATTAATTAAATTATAATCTTAAATTCCAAAATAAAAGTACATCACTTGAATACGGTTACCTCTAAAAGTTAGTTCACTTGAAGAAAAAGGAATAAAAGAACCTAATAATAGAGACATTATATACCTGCCTCAATTTTAACCTTCTCTACCTTTTCTAAAATCTATTGTCTAATCAGATATTGGCATCCACCTCATATCTAATGGCCAGAAAAATGGCTATCTGTAATAAATTTTGATACCAACCACAGATTCTTCATCATAGTGCCTTATTGAGCATAGTCAGTACACGAGTTTTTGGTTGAATGTCAGTTCAATTCTGTTCCATTCTAAAATCTCTTGCAAGACTGTAGGTAATTAATAAATCATAAAAAGAAAATATAACCGTTTCGGGTTTTAAAACAGGCAGTGCTTCATGCACACTTTACAAATTTAATGAGAAGTTAACAGACTATTAAAATCTATTTTTTAAAAAAATTCCCCACTTAAAACAATGGCTTGAAAAAAAAAAGTCTCTAATCTCCTGGAGTTTAAAAGATTTTCCTTCTTAAAAAAGGATTTCATACAGTGTCCAAAAGGAACAGCGCTAAATCCAGAGGCCAACATTCCCGTTCTAATGAGCGTCCATAAACCACAGAGGAGGGTCATAAAATGTGAGTCAGAAAACTTGGGTTCTAACCTGCTCAGCCACTGGCTGGGTCAAACTCAAGACCGACCAAGGCGAGCTCCTTGGGGTTCAGTGTCTTCACTGGTAAAACGTGGGGCTGGACTAGATGAATTCTCATGTCTCTTCAAACTTTAATGGTTAAGGATTCTAATGGTTATTTCAGTATCTTGCCATTAATTACCATAACTATTCAGCACTTAATGGAAGAAGAGAAATGTACTAATAGATTTGTAGTATTTTGGATGTAGAGTTTAAGTTTCCTTTTTCTATTATCCACAATAAATAGTATCATGTCATGCATCAAAAGGCATACGGCAGACAATGAGAAGTGTTTACTGATTAAATAAATAAGTGGAAAAAGGGGAACATCTGATAAATAGACATCATTTATAGATACAATACAAAATATCATATTAAAATATTATATTAAAATATTTATCTCCTAGGAATAAAGACAAAACCACCAAATACCAAAGAATACTTTAACGTTTGTATCATATGCCTTGTATGGGACTTTTTCTAGCCTTTCAAGCTATTACATATTTTGATTCAGATTAATGCTTGAAAATTAAAAAGCTTAATTGTTGAGATATATTTACATGGATATTACACTGTTTTCACACAATGTTTAGCAGTTACTATGCCTTTTAATGCTTATTTCTTTTACTTACCAGGTAGGTTGTGCCACTTGTTCACGGCAAACAGCCTGTTAGCAGTGACTGTGATCACAGCAGGAGTCACCAGGCCAGGCTGCGTGTTGGCTGCCACGTGAGTGACAGGGGAGTTGGAAGGGAACTTGAGGACCATGATAACATCCTGCTGGGCTTGGTCTGTGAACATCAATGGGCTCTGCAGGAGGAGATACTATTGAGTGGGCATGACAAGACCCAAAGAGATAAACAAGAAGGAAAAGACAAAGGAAGACAAGAAAGAGAGAGGGTGCAGGAGAAGAAGAGGAAGACATGTTAACACGAGTTGCAAGTGAGAGCACAGTGAGCAGAAAGACTCAAAAGAGATAGCGGTTAGGGTCTGCTTGCTTTTCATGTCTGTCATTAGTTGAATTTTTTGGTGACCGAAGAATACATTAATGAAAACGCTTTAAAAATCAATAATTTTTATTGGCTCCCACCCTCCCTCATTCCTATGAAGAGCTAAAGAAATGATTTGATTTAGATTCTAAATAGGCAAAGTATTGGGAGGGCTGCATTAAACCATTTCAATTGCTTTTATGTGTCAAATAGGAAAAAATAAGAAAGAATGAGAATAGGCAACAGGCACGAAAGCAAGCCGAGGTAATTATTAAAGATCATCAAAAGTTGTGATGAGTTAACACAAAGATTCTGGCAACTAAAGAGATAATTAAAACAAATATATTTATAAGCAATAGTTATACGACATGCATGTATTATTACAATAGGGAAATAACTTATGAACGTAATATACAAACTTAATTATGAAGGCGTTTCGAAGCAATGCATAATTAAATGTACTTGTAAAAACAATATATTTATATAGTGTACCAAGTCATAAACACTGCCCTATTATAATGCAAATGCCACCGCTTTCTGCTGTAGCAAAGGATAATGAGAAATATCTAGATGCCCCTTGTCCCTCTTAGTAAAAAACTTAAAGCTCAAGACTTTTGATTTCTTTTGAAAAGCAGAAAGTAATTACAAATGTTAAACAAAACACTGTCTGTTCTATTAACCGGCAACAAATCTTGAAGACTACTAAGGATTTAAAACATTCCTACAACCCCATATGTCATAATCCTAGACAAATATAACACTGCTCTGATTTATTGGCTTTATTTATACTTCGTGGTAGTGTGCTACCATACCGTAATTGCAGTGTACGTTTTCAGCAATTCTCTTCTACCATGTCTATTTTCTAATAGCTGATTAGTATCATTCAGAATTGAAACACTTTGATGAAGTGCTTCTGGCTGCTTTCCTACTGCCATATTTCAAAACGCCAGGTATATGTAAATGTGTAAGCACATATATTTAACACGTATTTATTCAGAACTGCTAATAAAAAATTAAATACATTTGCATTTTTATTATCAGTCCTTTTAAAAAAGTTATTAAGAGTACTTAGAAAAACATATTGCACTAAGAATTCCTATTTGCACTCTTTGCATAAAGGTGTAAATAAAGGCAACTAATAAGCTACCCAGACACCCTTCTGAGCAAGTGGCTAAAAGCCAATCAATATTATGAGTTAATCCTCCCTGGATGCTCATTCAATTAAAGGTGTCAGTAATGCCTCATCTGATGTGGCCTCAATTAAATCCAACTATCTGATGGTGTGAAAACACAGGGGGATACAGCAACAGCAGCAAAACCAGACAAATAGGCAGCCTTCGTGTGCCTGCTAATTACTACACCTGGTGTATATTATGGCTCATGCACTTAACGCAGCACGAGGTGGCTTTAATTTCTGTTATGTTCGTGTGTGTGTGTGTGTGCGTGTGTGGGTGCGTGTGTGTGCGTGTGTGTGTGTGCGTGCGTACGTGTGGGGGGGTGCACTGATGGCTGATGGGGGAACTCATGTGAATGGTAGTAAAAACAACCAACATTTAGGCCTTTTATTTTTAAAACCTCTGATACCAGTAAGTAATCTTTGTCATACAAAGGACCTTTGATGGGTAAAACTGAGAAACAATGAGCAACATCAAACAAAATATCCTATAAGCTAGTTATGAAGAAGTCCTGGGAAAAGGAAATGAACATAATTTCAGAGTACTAAGCTTTATTTTTCAATTATGTAGTTTTTTAAAATAATATTTACTAAAGTCAATTTATACACTCTGAGAAAGTCAGAATTATAACATACATCACAGTCTTACTGCAAAGAAGTTGATATATATTTTTGAGCTTACCAACTCATATAGCAAATACCGTTAGACTCAAATTGAATAATTTCAATGTTTATGCCCTTAAAAAAAGCAGGAAAAAGTCTAATGTGTAAGAAGAATGTCTTGTTTACACAGTGACTCTAGTGGGCCAACTCTTAGCTACAAGGCGAGGACAAGACACTTTCCACAGAAAGCCGCCGACCCCACATCCAAAACTGCCCTCTGCATTCTTCCATCAAGCTGTCCCTCCAGCCTGCTCCTACACATCCCAGTCCGACCTGAGCTCCCAGTGCAGGCAAGAAACAGGAAACACTCTTGTACTCGGCTAGTAAGCACGAAACAGGAGCACCAGAAATAAGCAAAAGCATATCCGGCTAGTCTGCGGTGATGGCAAGTGCTGAAGATGAGCAGCGCAGCTGGTAAAAAGGGGGTAAGAGAAACAGACCCTTATCTAGGAACCTCTGTGAGCCAAGTCTGAGGCAGAAGTAGGAAACTGCTAGCCAAATTTCGTTCGGTTTTTCCAGATTAAGTGTACACTTGTTGACATCTCTGGTTTCTTTCTAACACACTTTTCTTCCCCTCCCATTTATGTATAAGATGCAAACCACAATTTACGTAAGTCTGAAAGTTCAGGTTTTCAATTCGGTGCATAAAGATAAAGAGAAAGACAGTTTCCTATCTTCATAGGAGTTTGTGCCTTCCCTGCCTTCCCACCCTAGGGGACAGCAAAGCAGACCTGCCTCGATGCACCGGTAATCCTTTTGCTGGGGAGGGAGGCTTGGCGGTGGGAACCCCCTCAGTGCCCCAGTGACCAAGGCTGTGCAGTGACCCAGGTAGAAAGCCAGTGGAGCAGCAGAGGGGCTTCCATCAGCCCGCACCACGACAGCCGGGGTCTCACTGACAAGCTATTACTAAAGCTAATTCCAAACCCCAAACATTAATCATTCTTACTATTTTTATGGCATTATCTTCCATTGTTCTGGCTAAATGTTCCCTTTTTGTGTAGTTTTCTGCTCACTCAAGTTACCCTTTAGATGTTCATTTAAATCTGATTTTGCTTGTTTAAAAACACTTGGAAAAGATGATGCAAATAATTTAGAAAATGCTTGTAGTTTATTATGAAAAAGAAGGTAAAAAAAGGCTCGGAGTAAGAAAGAAAATGACACAGAGGGCGAAAGGGAAAAGACACAAAGAAGAGAAGGGAAAAAAGAAAAGAGCCAGAGGCAGGAAGGGCCACATCGTGCGCTCTCGCCCTCGTTGCTGCTCCTCTGCTTACCAGCACCTGGCAAAACTCTGCCATCTCTAAACTACAACACAGAATCAGAATCTACTTCAAATTATTCATTACATTTATGGAAAAAGAATTTATTTTTCTTATTCTTATTTTAAAATAGTAAGGAGCAACTCGTTTTCATTGAGGGACAATTTAAGAAAAAAAAATATAATACCTACAGTCTGTTCTTTAAAGAAATTTTTATCATGCCTTTCAATATTTGTTACTGTGCTGAATCCTTTTTTAATCATTGATTAATCCCTCCACCCCCTGAAATTTCAGGAACTATAAAGGAGAATGGCAACATTATTTTGCAACCCGAGTCTATTTTCCTACTCTTGATTTCGGACTGGCCTCTGAGTTGCTCTGACCAATAGAATGTAGCGTCAATGATGTGCAAGTTCCAAAGCAAGCCCCAAGAAGTCTTACGGAAACGTTCTCTTGGAACGCTGCGCCCACCATGGAGATGCCCTCGGCTAGCTTCCTTGAGGATCAAAGCCCACACGGAAAGAAGGGTCCGGCCATCTCAGCCTACCCCTAGCAGTGTGTGAGGGAGCCAGGGTGAGCAGAAGAAAGGCTGTTTAACCCTCAGAATCACGAGAAATATCAATCACTGTTTTATGCCACTAAACTTTAGGTGGTTTCATACACCAAACTACCATTTTTTTTTCTCCCTGATGTCTCTGACCCTCAGAAACAGTATCTTACGTATCAGAATTCGTTTGAAAATTCTCAATCTGAAAAACATATTGGGAAGTAAAGAATAAACTCAGTAACAAAACTAATCTAGAAACTAATAGGACCAAACCAGAAAACATCAATCCTATGTCTGGAGTCTTTATTCTACAGTGAGCATATGTGATGATTATAAACCTTTTAATTCTGTAACACAAAACATGAACTGATGAAATACTAGAGCACTGGAGTAACGTTTACCTTCCCATAGATTATAGGAGAGCATGCAGAATTTTTTGCTGGTTGCTAGCAGGTTAGCAAGCATTGCATAAGAACAGGCACAGATGTGGTGAAGAATCTCAAATACAACAAAAGACTATTATGAACGGCAAGCGCGGTCTCAAAGAGGCGAGAAGTGAGAAGAGTGACAGCAGCACTTACCACCTGCATGGCGGAACCTCTGGGAGGATGGGGCTCTATGAGCAGCTGAGAAGGCGTCTGTCCAAAACTTCGGATTTGAGCTTCAACAGCCTGAAAAAGGCACGGGCGAGTTTGAGGGTTAAGAGGTGCTAATTACAGGCAATGGAACCACAACTGTCACCTGAAAATGTCATTCCGTACTTTCGGCTTGGTTCATGTTGAAATTCGACCTTATGTTTTCACAGTGGGGCTAAGCACCTGGTAAGGGCACTGAGGGTGAGGTTGTCCTTTAGTGCCGTGGAAGCTGTTCCTAAAACTTTCCCATTCGGCTCAGTGATATGAAACAGAAACCAGCTATTAGATCAGAAATTATCCTTTTTGGCTTCCTTTCTGTTTCCTTGCACTTTTTTCTCTGCTTGCATCATCCCTGATGACTAAAGCTAATCTTTTACAGGTATAGAGAAAACCCATTGCTGCTTTGATTCTAGGCTCCATTTCATCCTGGGAAGTCGAAAGGAGGAAAAAAGAAACACAGCACCTGTGAAAATGGCTTGATGCTATTAGTTTTGCCACAGGAAGGGCATAATTGTCGACAGTCTCCTTGAACCTGGGTGGCTAAACAACAAAGTAAAAGCCATATGTTGCATCCAAGCATGAGATGGTTAAACCAAGGACTAACTAAACATAAGAAACATGTGTATGTGCCCTTTGCAAAAGACGTGTGCTCGCATCCTTTGCAAGGCACTCCCTCCCATGGCTCTTTCTGTACACCTAGCACAGATGCTCACTACCCAGTCCCCAATAACTCCCTCATCATGGGGAACTATTAAATGCCAGATGCTATCACTATCTAATTATTTGATTTGTTTACTTGTTTATGTCTGTCTCCTCTCACTAAAACACACGATCCTTGAGAGCAAGGACCTTACCTATCTTCTTTACTGTTGGATCCCTAGGTTGGCTGAATGAATTAATCTACACTAAGTGTGAGGGGAGAGGAGGAAGCAAAGATACATAAAGATGACTCCTATGCCTCTATCACTGTCAGTATTCTTTACCTCCAGGCTGAGGATGAAGAAAACCTCTCAAATTCGTCAAAGAATAGATGTTCATCATATTATTTTTTCAGTCCCTGAGATAATATCTTCAATTTTTACATGTTCTATAAAACTTCAGGCAATTAATAAATCATAGGCAAGAAAATATAATCATTATCCAGTATCAATTTCCTTTTCATTTGATGAGGCTACCACCAGAGTCCCTTACAATGATTTTGTAAGAAACAATGATAGCAATTCATTCATTAAGCATTCAATGAGCATCAACTATGTACACAGCAGTATAAGGTCTCAACGTTTAAAGAATGTATTCTTAGTACAGGAAGCAGGGAAAATGCACCTGGATGCTTGAATAAGTTTGATGCAGTCAGTCCAATAAGTTCGAGGAATGCTCTATGATTTGCTTAGGGAGAAAAGATTGGAAAGGACCTTTGTGGAGCTGACGGGTACAGTGGAAGCAGCGTGGGTTCTGAAGCCAAACCCTACGTGCACACCACTTATAAGCTAAGCAATCTAGGGTAAGTTATTTAACCTCTGAGTTTCCATTTTCTCTCCTATAAAATGTAGATATTAAGAGTACTCACCTCATAGTGTTATATTAAGGATTAAATGATATTTACGTAAAAAACATAATAAAGTGCCTCATATGCATTAGATCCTCTATATGAAGTCAACAAATATTCATTGAGGGCTGGTAACAACACAATAATGAATATTGATTTAGTACTATTTGCCAGAAACTTTGCCAAGTGATTTACTATCTTGGCATCTTTAAACTGTATATTGTGAGTACTTTATGATATCCATTTTATAGATAAGGAAAATAATGCACAAAGAATGCAAATATCTTGTCCAATGTCACACAGCATTTAAATGGCAGACTCAAAATTTGCACCCAAGCAGCATGTACTCTCAACCATTAAGCTATCATTCCTCCCTATCTGTTAGGTAGTATGCCAGGGCCTAGGGATAAGACTGAGCGTGCGTGCACACGTGCATGCACGCACTTGCACGCACACACACACAAGACGTGAGCTCACAATCTAATGAATGTATTAATAAGATATCTCTATTCATCATCGCCATCATCATTACAATGAACAAAGCACGTTCAGACGCAATTAGTGGAGCAGCATGGCTGGGCAAGGGTTGGTTTTCGACAGTGGGGGATAAGGCTGGCCCTAGACTTTAGAGACAAGAAAAGGAGCCAATAGGAAGTGAGAAATTGAGATTAAGATCGTTTCAGACCTGCACCTAAAATATTTTCGATGGGGTAAAATCAATTTATGATCAATGTCAAGCACAATCTCTAGGTTGAGGAAGAAAAAATATCACAAAATAGCAACTTGAAGCCTAAAAGTAGTCACTGAGAAAGTGGGAACACTATTTTATGATACATAGACTTAGGGGCTGAGCTCACGAATGTAAACCCTGAAGTTCTTTTAGCAAAACCGGCACCCTTTCCCTTGACTGCTGCCCTGGCGGTGCCTGCACAAGAGACCACATGCCTTTTCCCCCATAAAAGGAAGGGAGGGGGGACAGACCACTTCCACACTTGTGCTGTCTGTCAGGTGATTCGGAGTGCTACTCCTGACTTTGCCATCCATCTACTGCGTGACTTCGGACAAACAGCTTAATCTCGGTTTCCTCACTCATAAAACAAAGGCGATAATGCCTAGCTCATAGAATCATTCGGAAAATTAAATAATACATATAAAGTGCTTACAATGGTACCTAGCACATACAGAGTACTAAATAAAATACTGTAACATTATTAGGTGTGGGGCTCAGTGCGATCCCCATTTAACACAGCTAAAATAGGGAAAGAAGAAATGCTTCAGGAGTTTATGATGACGACGAATGTGTTATTTTAGAAAACTACAGTCTGGCTCCAGGATTAAAAATATACTGCTGGGGTAAGCGCCGAGAGAGCAGCCCAAAGCATAAAAACTGTACGCCTCAATCTTCATGAAAGCTGTGGTATCTGAAAGAAAGGGACGAATATATGAACCATGATGTAAGGAAAAAGTTAACGTTTCGTAAAGACTGATGACTCTGAGCAATGATTAGAAGAAAAAAAGACAAAACTAATTCTTTTCCTTTGAACTTGCATATTTTAGAGAGTAGTAAAGCAATGAATGGAAATATGTTTCTGTTAAGGAGAACTAGTTTGGTAAACGTGGAATTTGAAGTGCAAGTGAGAGCCATCTATACAGGTCAAGACGCCCAATGCACAAGAGAAAGCACAAGACTGGCTCCGAGATGAAAGATCGGAGGTATTGATTTTTGGGTGTCATTCATAATAGAGAAGTTTAAGTCAATGTTTTTTTATCTTTCCTGCTCACTGTGTATATATGTGTATTTTTAAGCAGAGGATATGAGTTTCTTTTTCAAACAAAATCTTACATGAAACTTGAATATATAAAAAACAGCTGTAGAGATAAAGCTGTTCTACTTTAAAGGTGGGCCACACCATCCTTTAAGAAACAAGATTCCTCAGCAGCTCCTGAGACAATTGTAAGAAATCGTAGAGCTCTGGAGCACAGTCTGAAATCCAGATAAGCTCCAGGAGGAAAAGAGAGGAGACACACCAAAGGACGTAGAACTGAACCTTAGGAAATACGCATACTTAGGCTACGACACGTAGAAGGAATAAAGAAGACGGAGGAGGAACTGGGAGCGGGGGGCAGGACGGTGTGCTATGGAGGGTGTAAGGAGGGAGTCCAAAGAGAGAATGGTCAACAATGCCAGCCACGACCGGGAAACTAAGAAGGATGTCGCTGCATGCAAATTTCGATTGTGGATATAAATTTAATGTAACTGGTCTTGATACTACGTATCCTGCTTTGCACTTAACATTGCTTTGAAATGATAAAGATATGAGAAAACTTTCAAAACACCAATCTCCTCTTTTTAACATTTTTTTTTTAAAACAGTCTTAACATTTTAATAGGATTTGCACATTACTGGCCTCTCTGAGGAAAAGGCTTTTTCAAGTCATGTAACATAGAGGTCTGATTATTCTGTTTCAATGGCAAAATAAAAGCTATGTTATCCCACAGAGGGTACTCAAAAAATTTCTTTCCAAGTCTTTAAAGCATCTAAAAAGATTATAGCATTCTTAGACACAAACGCTTTATTTCTTGACTAACCTTTGAGTTGTCGGTGATAAAGGTACATTAAGAAGCATTTTTTTCAAGTATGAAAAGTATGGAATGATACTGTAAGGCAATGATTATAATCTCAAATCTTTATAGTCATACTTTATATCAACTGATAATTCTATATCCTTATCATGGTTTCTAAAACTCACTTGCCCTTTTTCATTCAGCTTGATCTCTGAAGCAATTTACACTGCTGATCACATTCCAGGTTCTGAACATTCTTTCTTTCGTGGCTTCCGTGGCTTTACCCTAGGCTGGTTCTCCTTTAATTCTACTCTCTTTTTCTCAGTCCTTTGCTGACTTCTATTCTTCCTTCTCATCCATAAATGAACTCATCACTGCAAGTTCTCTTTAGCACTCCAATTTTCACAATCTAAACTTTCTGTCCTGGAAATCTTTTCTTCTGTCATAAATTCAAACCTTACATGCATTTTAGATTTCCAAATCTAAAACCTGAGGACAGCCGATTTCTCTGAAGTGTCCACTTACACTTCTGCCTGATGGCGATCCATGTATATTGGGTATGTCTCAGCACACCTAAAATTAACATATCTAAATATGGAAAAATTAATTTTATCCTAGCATTCTTCAGTCAAGTGATAGATTCCTCTTTTCATTTTTTTTTAATGCTCAGAATCTTTCTGCCATTTATATAATCAGTCACCAGATCCAATAATTTCTTTTATAAAGTTTCTCATATTCATCATTCCTTCCCAAATCCAGGCTCCTTATAATTTTAGGTACTAAGTACTGCGACAGCCTCTTGACTGTTTTTCTCCATTTAGTTTCCCCCTTCAGTGTAAACTGAGTTTTCCCACTCTCCTTTATGCCCTATCCATCTGATCAAATGTCTTAAATTGATCCCCAGCACTTAAAAGATAAAGGCCTCATGCCAGGCCGTGAAGGCTGACCTACCTTCCTAACTATTCCTTCATCGAACACCCTTATGCTGTATTTTCTTGTCAAGCTGGTTTTCTTCCAAAAATATAACCAACTATTTCTGCCTTACATTTTCTCTCCTGCTACCGCCCTTCCTGGAATGGTTACCCTCATCTTTAATATTCTAAGTCCTACCTGTCTCTAGAAAACCCTGCTTCAGTTCCACCTCGTTGGTGTGATATTTACCAAATCTCACAGCTTGTTCATGTGCTGATGCACACCTGATTCAGGCTTCCTTGCAATGTTAACTTTTAATAGATTACTAGTCTGTCTCTATACCATAAGGGTCAGAATAACATTACATTCTAGTAGTGTGCAGCAGGTAGAACAGTACCTTCCACACAGTATCACGCAACAAAAAAGTTTACCGAGTGCCTATCATATATAGTAAACTCGCCCAGACCCCTGTCCCTCATCTCGGGCAGTACTGAGATAAAACCAAGCTTGAGATGAGTACAGTTCTTGAGGGCGAAATGGGGGCATGGGGAAGGATGCGAAGTGATAAGTGAAGGCTGGTATCTACTATTACAAAGAGACCAAAAGAGTCTTTCAGTGAAGCTCTGAACGATGTCACTGAAGGCAGTGATTCTCATTTACTCATCCCCCAACACACCTGAGGGAAACGACGACACTGTTGACTCACCAAAGCCGCGATTATTAAGGGCCAAGTCAGAAATCCTGGGGGAATATGTGCGATTTGAAAAAGCCCCTTAAATAACTTTATTGCTCTCTCTTCACTTTTCCCTGTAGACCTTTGTATAGAACAACAAAAAATTTAGAGGTTTAAGGGAGATTTGAAATCACAGGCAACATATAGGTATAAGGTTTAGGAAGGTGGACTGGTAATAGGGTAGTGTAATGAACTCTATCAAGTGCCTAAACTGTTTTTAATGACCTTTCCTTCACCCAGAGAGTTTTGGTCCCAGGTGATATCTTTTTAAAAAATTTATTTGTTAAATGTTATTATGGAATAGGATAATAAATTCCCATTTATTCATTAGTTAACTTCAATAATTATTAACACATTTGGCCTTCAGTTATCTTAAAGGGGCTCAGCTTGGCAATGTGCTAGAAATATTCATTGAAAAATAAGAGGGTATTTCTGCCTTTAAGCAGTTTATTTTCATTTCTACTGAAAAACTACACTGAGAGCAAAATATCCTATAATGACCGAAAATTATAAACATTAGTCATCAGCTTTCATCTTTCTTTGGAGGGAGTTAAAAACAACTAGACTTGGAAAGAGATGTCCAAATTTGATTTTGTAAATTTGATTATGTAACTTCTGTAGTTAAAATCTTTCCATCCAAATTCCTTATCCTGGGGTGGCACCATGGCACGGGGCTAACTATGCACACTGGAACAAGACTGCCTCGGTTCCAATCTTAGCTCTGTCACATATTAACTGAGTGACTTTAGGCAAGTTACTTAACTTCCTATGCCTTAGTTTTTTTTTTTTTTTTCCATTTAAAAATGGTGATAATAATAGGGGGTATTTTACTGGGTTGTTGTAAAGATTAAATGAGATAACATAAAATGCATAGAATAGTAAGCGATCAGTGTTCGATGTTATTATTACAACACATACACAAAAGACTTAAGTAAGCATTTAATAAAAGTTACCAAACTACTCAATTAAGATTAATAATAATAGTAACCTATCTCCTGCCTGTTTCCAATCTCATCCTCTGCCACTGTTACTCTCACACTCTGTGAGAGGTGTGTTATACTGCCTTTGTATATATGGTTTTCTTTTTTTTCTTTTTTTTTAAATATTCCCTTTCTCTGTGATTACGTCCTTCGCATTCTTTGAGACTCAGCTCAGGCATCTCTGTCCTGCACAAAATCCTTTCCTGATCTCATCCAGACTGTTGCTGTCCCTTCTCCCTGTAGCTCTTGGAGCAATGTGCACAGACTCGTACTACCTACTTATCTAATATTCTCAATACTGGTTTAATTTTTGTCTTGCTGATTAGACTGAAAGTCTCCTTGAGACCAGAGACTGCCAAGTATTTCTATGCTTCTGGGGGCTTGCCACATTGTAGGTGCTCAATAAATATTTATCGAATGAATGAATGGCCATCCAAGTCAACATAATTCAGCAGGGATGCAGCTACGAGATACACTTTTACCACTATTACAGAGCCACCCAGCACTAAATAAAACATCCTACTAAATATTTCTACTAAAAAGCTTACTTTATTAATATTCTTACTAATCAATTGCCAATTATTTCTGTAAATAGCCTGTTACTACTTTCTATAATAAAACCTGATTTCGGCAGGCAGCATTCCAGATGTTGAAGTACATAGTAATAAAAAAGACTATGCAAATACCTCGAGACATTCCAGTAAAACCACATATTTATATTTTATAAAGAGCATCTCAAATATTACCTAGAGAATTTATTAATGGATTTCCAAATGGAAATATTATAAAAAGATTTTCAACAAGCTGTGCGTTCTATTGTTTTCTGTGCCAAATATTGCATACTTGCATGATTTTATGGCTATATAGAGAAAGAGACAGTGTGCTTATATATATGTGTGTATCTATATATATTTATAGATACAATGAAAAGAAAAAAGGAATAAAAGTAAAGGAAAGTGGACTTGGCTTAGTGACAATGTAGTATTTGGCTTTGATTTAACAATAATTATTTTGGTCTCTCTGAACTAGTCTTTTTAATCTAACAGAGGAAACGAGTTAACTCAGTACAACAGTAACCAACAATAAAGTTGTAAAGTTTTATTTTAAGATGGGTTTGGGGGAGAAATAATTTAAACATATGGACGCAATTAAATTAAACATGTACATACACTGCTTTTTTTAAGCATACAACTCTGAAATTGAATTTTATCCACTATATATTTACATGTAAAAGCACTATAAAATTGGGATAGGGAAACTAAAACAAAGAAAAGACATGCCATTTGTTAATATATTAGCAAATATATATTAAAATTTTCTGACATTACCAAAATTAAGTTCTGGAAAGCTGTCTTAAGATTCTAGATTTCTTTACTAAAAAAATATTTAAAAATCCAAACGAGACTTCATACTTGGATTTATAAATCAACTCGTTTTCCAATATTTGAAAAGAGTCACGTTGAGACTATCCGGTGATTCTACTGCGTTATGTGTATTATTACTTGTGCCAGTTTTCCTCTTGCTGCAAGTGGTAGAGCAACCCGCTGGGTATCTGACGGGTTTCCCCTCAGTTTACAAACCAGCTAACTAGTTGACCAGTCTCACTGCCCTTCAGGACCACTCTTAGATTTAGCTTTGATATCAGCAAATTGAAAAAGTACACTACTCAAAAGACTACTTAATTATTATATGTTCAAGTTTGTACAAGATTCCCTCTTAACTTAAATGAAATATAGAATCGAAGCAATAAATGCACAACATTAAAAAGAAATGGCATTAATAAACCTAACTTGAGCAATTTAAAAGGAATCGTTTAAGAATGAAATGCAAATATGCAAAGTATCCTAGAAATAAAGAAAACAGAATTCAAACTTTTAAAGTAGAAGTGTAAATAATAAATAAATAGGCTATCTGAAAAAAAAGATGTCATGGGTCTACTAGCATAGAGAATATTTAAAACTTTATCAGATAAATGCTCAAACTATAGACCCGATGACATTTAATCAGCAAAATAAGCAAAATAATCCACATAGAAGAGGGATAAAGTGAAGAAATAAGTTAAATTGAACAGAATTCTATGTAAATTTAAACTCGAAATACAACATTTTTTTTTTTTTTAAATTTTGAGAAATTAGAGAAACACAAGAATTAGTCCAGGGTCAACTTTTTATGTTTTCAAATAAAGATTGAATTATTGACTCTACTTCTACAAATTCTCTAAGGAAAGATTCAGATGAATGCAAAGATTTAAATACAGCACTCTATAACAGTAAAAATTAAGAGGAAAACTACTTAACTTATGATAATGAGATACTATGCAGTCATTAAAATGAGTGATTTGAGTTTAATATATCTGACATAGAAACTCGTCTATAATATATTGATGAAAGAAAAATTCCTAATTATGAAATAATATAGTATATGATCTCACTTAAGTAAAAAACAAATTAAAAATGTAAACACACACATATTTATATGTGTTACGGAGTATACACATACAGGCACATGAGCACACACATGTAAAATCGGGAAGGGTACATGCCAAACTATTATCGGCTGTTATATCTACTGTGGGGTGAATAAAAGGACTGGAGGGATAAAAATTAATAACTTCTTCACTTTTATACTGTTTGACATCTTATACAAAGCATGCATTACTTTAAAAATGAATAACAAAAAATTTTCCATTTTGAAAAAAATCTAAAACTAAAAAACTATAAAAATCTAAAGAAAAATCTGTCAATATTTAATATAGCTTTAGGAAGTTTAATTTTTCCATTCAGACGGTAGTCAGAAGTACTTTTTAACAATCTAGGAACAACTTTAATTGATAAATTGGTCAGAAATTGTGAAATTAGTAGATTCTGCTACAAAGTTAATTTATTTTGAGCTAATTTCCCAATTTATTTCTAATTTCAAGGAGCCATTAGTTTTAGCAATACTTTACCAACATTTAGTATTAATCAAGTATTTAGAAAGGTATATAAATTTTATATGTTTTTCACAATGCATCTAGTATCTGGAGGCATACACATGCCATGATGGTGTGGAGTATATAAAGAGCAAAAAGAAAGAATAGCTTGCTAAATAAAGTTAAACATTAAAATTAAGAATGCAGTGATAAGAATTCAGGGGAAAGGGAAAATCAGGGAGGAAGGAGTATATTTATTTACACATCGACTCAACAGTATTATGGAAGTTACTAAGGTAAAACAAACTAATACATTTTGAAAATATTCACAGATTTCCCATTAGTGTCTTTAACTGAGCCTATATATTCCAGACACATTAAACTGCGGCTCAGCCTGGGCTCACTACAATCTGCACTTCTTGTAGCTGTCCATTCACTGCAGCATAATCCCAGCTGCCAATCTGAAAGAAACCAGCTAGTCAGAGCAGACACAACCAACAGAAACAAATGTCACTCAATAATGTTCAGCGGCACTGTGTTCATGGATAATTTCAAACAGTATCTCTGTCTAGAACACTGATGTGCTCATTCAAAACACCTCCATCTCTAGCTACTGGAAATGAGTAGATAGAGCAGCCTGCCTAGAAGAATAAGTGGAATGTTGCTTCAAAGAGCTTTCCAAAGCTAAGAGGCAAACCAAGTGAAACTTAGTGGAAAATTCTTAAAAAAAAAAAAAAAAAAAAAAAAAATTATCAGGGAAGTTAATTTACTGCATTCAGAAATTTAAATTATTTTTCAAAACCTAACACAATTGCTTTACTATACCACTGAAAGAAGCAGTCATTGAGTCATTCATTTGGTAAGAATCATTTAACCTATTTTCTCAACATCTGTAAGGATGCACTGTATAAGAACACTGAAACGAGGCACAGTGAGAAATTAGACGGCATGATCCTCGACTTCAAGGAACTTAGAGCCTGAAAGATAACACACACACACACACATACACACACACTCACGCGCGTGCACACACCAATTACATAGTATTGACTGGGATAAAGAGAGGTAAGACAATGAATTTACTGTTAAAGTTTAATACTACTTAATATTTTTAAAAAATTGCATTTAATTCAAGTGTTTCCTAAATCTGAACAGAACTTCAGTTACTTCTTTGTACCAATAATGAAAAGTAAAAGCAACAGTTATATTCTAAGTAAACTTCCTCATCTTTGCTAGAAATAAAACGAAGTTATTCTGAACATTTAGAAAACTGTCATACTTGTAATAATCTTATATATTTTTCAAGTCTGCATTTTTCATCTTAATCTTTCAATAAGTTTGCATTTAGTTTAAAATTTAGAGAATAAAATTAAATCACTTGATTTGAAACTACTTTTCACAAAATCTATTTAAAATGAAGATGGTGCCTGAAAGAAGAAAGGAGTTCATAACAGAAGTCATCAGCATAGTAGAACGGCTCAGGATTCCCTGGATAGTTGGCAGGGGGAAAAATCATAAAAATGTTAATACTTTGGTTTATGTCCTTGGATGTATAATTTAGCTATACCTATTTAGCTAAGAAGTCTGTAACAGGCATAAAAACTAGCAAAGTACAAAGATTAGCTTTACTGACAACTTTGATGTTCATTTAATCAACTAAAGGAAACTCAGATGACTGTGGTTTTGATACAGAAGAAACTCTGGCATAATTTCCAGGTATTTTTTATGTAGGTTTTCAATTAAGACTTGACTAATCCTTACCGTTTATTTGGCTTTTCACTGTACAGTTCCTGCCCTGCACTGTGTCAAATGCGCCATCTGGGTAAAACACTTCTGGACAGAGATGCTCAGCATTATTTTTGTAACACTGAATTGTGGCTGCATGAACTCTTAACTCAATGTACTGAATAGTTTTAATTTACTCTATTGCTACAACCATTGTAATCATGCTGTCCTATTGTCCTACTCTTAAATTTCACCGCAGTCACAACAAAGATTCCTGCCCCACCTGCTTAAAACAGGCTTACAGACCATCCCCCCCCAACTATTTAACAAATGTTAACAACGCTATAAATACCAATTGTGTTTATGCTTTCTGAAAGATTCACTGCAGCCAGCGTTCTGCAGTAGTGCTAGAGCTGAAATAAGCTGTTGACTCCCACCATGAAAGTGATTGAATTCTAAGCCAAAAATGCTTTCCTTGGATAAGATATCTGATTTGCTACTGCTGTCATGAAACAGGGGTCACGTAAACTTAAACACTGCTGCTGCTTCTTTTGGAAAACAGATCTTAGAGTGGTTACATGTTGCTAAAACAGCATTTGGAAGGATAAATTTAGAAGAGGGGAAACCAGCCACTGACACTAAACACAGCGTAGGGGAAAATTTCAAGTTTTACTTTCATGTTGAGACCCATTATATATAACTCTTTAAATTGAGCAGTATCATGGCTCTCCCTCCCCATCTTCCCTACCCATCTATGTAAATAGAGCTGAGCTCCATTTTAAAAAGGAAATTATTATCTTTAATTTCTGAACTCACATAAACATAAAATACCATTGTATTTGCTTGAAAAGTAAAGAACATGATGCTTGCAGAGGAAATGTAGCGAGGACTGTGGCAAGCCACAAGATGAAAGAGCAGACGATACTGTTCGTGTTAATAATGCTGTTCATGAGCGATGTCAACCTGCCGTGTATCTTTCGCCCATGAACCACCACCCCTTCTTCCAACCTGGGTTCACCCCACAATCTGCTCTTGAACTCTCTACACAACAGCTGCTCAGACCCTGTGCTGTGTCTGTGCTTTCCTTGTTGTCAAAACCAATTACCAAATCCTGGGCACAGACAGCTGAAGGACTGAAAAAGATTGTTTAAAAAAGAACAAGATTTGTAACCAAATAAGTTATCTCTAATGGTGGAATTTCAAGCGTTAGTAAAAGGTGATAAATTCTGTGTCAGAGGCTTTTTCTGTATGTATCAAACTATGTCATACGGCAACGGCTATAGCTATAGTCCAAATTTGGAGATTGGGGCTTTCCACTCTTTGACTTTATCCTGTTACATTACTTAAATTTTTTAATAGTTAATATGCATTATTTTGATAAATGAGCTCTTCAAGTCCTTTATATAACCACACCCACACAGTAGTAAACCCGAAGATCTAGAATTCAAGAATCTTAGGCCAAAAGCCTTCTTGCTTTTTGAATATATGACAAGAACTATAATTAATGGTAATATAACTAAGATATGTTTCCTAACAGTAGAAGTGATCTTTTTGGTCCTCCTCAAATATGATGGGAAAAGTGAAGAAATAAACTCAAATTGTTAAAAAGCATGAAAAAAATCACAGCTCAGTGAGTTAAATAACAAATTGAGAGACTGGAGGTACTCTGATTTGAGTGAGATAGAAGTTAAGAAATTGTAAATTATTTTATCTTTATCAAAGTTACATGAAGATCATGATACAAAGTCACTATTCTGGCAACAATGAACATGGCCAAAAACAAGAAAGTAATCAAAAAAGGCCTCCAAATAGCCAAAGGCAAAGATGGTATCCTTATTCTCATGTTACTATGTATCTTGTATTCAGATTTTCAAGCAGAGATTTTTCCTCTTAAAAGAGAAAAAAAGTTATGCATTGGCTTTCCCCCCTTAATTTTAAAACAAAACAATTTTTAGAATACAGAAAGAAGCAAATGGAAGAATTCCATGACCTCACTAACCAAAAACACCTTTGGCCAGATGACCATACACTTTGGGGTCTATAATTCCAGAGTCTTCCTTATGCATGTATACATGTATAAAATTTGTATTCTACATTTTACAACATAATTTGTTTTTCACTGTACTATGGCAAAATATAATTCTATGGTAATATAATTCTATGGCAATATTTCTGATGCTGTACAGCATTCCACTGCACGGATTTACTAATATTTTATTTAACCAGTTCTCTACTGTTAGACATTTATGTATGTTTTTTTAAAATAACTATATGATTGAATATATATTTTTGCATACTTGCTCAGTTATTCCTTCTCGTTAAGGTAAGTAAATAAGTGCATGAATATTTCAACACTGATACAGATTGCTATAAAGGTTCAACCTATTTCTACCCTCACCAAATATATGACGATATCTATTTTCAAATGAACATCAGGAATTGCCATTTTTAATCTTAGATAATTCCATAGGCAAAAATGCTGTTGCATTTCAAATTTAATTTTATTGACTACTAGTAAGGATGAAGTACTTTCCATTGGTGGTTTGTATTTCATTTTTTGTGAATTATCTGCTAATGAACTTTATTTATTTTTTTCCTGATGTACAAAACTTTAGATTTTTATGTAGCCAAATATATTGATTTTCTTAATGCCTTTTGGTTGTGGTAGACTTATAAAATAGACCTTTCTCCATTTCAAGATTATAAAACTACTCAGCTATATTATCTTCTAAGTTCTGTAGTTTCACATTTTATATGTATAACATTTTCTTTATTCCAAATAAATACATATATAATTTGTTTGTAATTTCTTTCACTTTAAGATGTGAAGTATAGATTTAATTAATTTATATTCCAAGCAATTAGTTACCTGTCCTAACATCGCCTATTGAATAAAAAGGCCTTTTCACAGTGATTTAAACTACTATCTTTATCGTATACCCGCGTATGGAAGATGCCTATTTCTGGAAGGTCTATTTTGCGCCATTGAACTTTAGTTCCTTCATTAGAACACGTTGTTTTGATTACTGTAGTTTAGGTTTTGTATCTGATAGAGTAATCAAAACCTATTTACTTTACCTTTAATTTAGTTCTACTATATCTGGTTATTTGGTTTCTCAAGCTATCGCATCTAAGAAATAATAAATTGCAGAGGAGGAGGGGTGCCCAGAAGGGAGACATACGTGACACAGTAATGAGAAGCGAGAACTGATACCTTGAGGGTAGGAATAGGAAAAAGACGAAAAAAGCATAAGAATTGAAAAAAAATAGCAGTATGGAATTTGTGTGGTTTAAGGTCAAATATAGCACAGAACAACAATTAATATTAATAATGAAAAAAATCACTAATTTACCCCTTACTTCTCTTTATTCACTATTTTACTGTAAAATGGCCTCTCCTAAAAACTGTAGAACCATTGTTTTTCAAGTACACATAGACTATTTATATAAACTGACTAAGCCCACGGTGAGTCAAGTCTCAACAGATTTCAAAGAATCTATATCATCTATTCCATAGGCGTTAGCTCTAAATTAAGTTAAAATTAATAACAAAAAGATAACTAGATTGGAGGTATGAAGACAAGTCCTCACTGAAGAGATGACCTTTAAGCTGAGGCATAAATGACAAGGAGCCAGCATGTGAAAATCTGTGACAGTCACAGAGAATGGCTATGATGAAAAGGCACTACGTCCGTGATCACCTTCGCATGAATAGGAACAGAAAGGTCAGTGGGACATCGCACGCGACTAAGAAAGAGGATAGCATGGCATGAGATCAGAGAGGTAGGCAGGGCCAGATCATACGGATCGAGTAGGATCTTATTCTGTGTTTAATGTGAAGTAGGAAGGATTAAGTAGAGGAGTGACATGATCTGATTTACGCTTTAAAATACCACTTTGGAAGCTCTGTGGAATGTGGATTGTGGGTAGGTAAGGGTAGAAAAAGTGACAAGGTCTACTTACTAACACTAGCCCAGAGGAGAGACAGTGATGGTGGCTTAGGCTAATGATGAACATAAAAGATTTCCAAACATGTTTTTAAGATACCATCAACCTATGTGTCCTCCATCACCAACTTTTTATGCCTCCTCCACCAACCACATGGTGTTTCCCAGTCGCAGAGACAGACTGTGCTCCTCCCCACATACTGTGCTCTCTGCCTCGAATTCCTCTACTCTTTCTATTGCTTTACCTACTTAACTCCTCATTGCTTAAGCATTATGTAGAGGCAGTTATTCCCCCCTTAATTTGGGTTGGCTCCTCCTCCTCTGTGCTCCTTTATATACTGCACACATCTAACTCAGAGCATTTCACCTTATGTACAATTTTTAAAAACTTATTAGTGACCTACCAAAAGTCTGTCAGTGAACTGTTTTATACTAAGAGCTAGGTAACTGAGCTCTCAACCTCTGGAAATAGCAAACAGCATTAATATGAGAATTGACAGCTGAATTCTTGATAAGAATACAGAATTGTTCTAGAAACCATGCCTGTAAATACAATGATATACTAAATATATTAAAGAATTTTTTAAGAAAAATGTTATAAATTTCAAAAAAGGAAAAATTATTTTATAAAAGTAATTAGACTCATATTTATTTTGTGAATTTGGAAATCAGGTTTTTCCTTAATGAAAATATTTATTCTTATTCATATCTGATCTTGTATTGAATTATCCTATTTTTTCTCTTTTTTAATTTCTTCTTTCCTTGGTTTTTAGTTTTTCTGAAATGGTGTTAGAAAGGCTTGATAAGGTCTTCATACATTTGACAAAGATGAAGAGAACTGAATGAGTAAAACCAAATTTAGCAGAATTGACAATCAGAAAACAACTTTTTTTATTTTTTGTACCTTCTCTATAAAAGAATATATGTACTGATCACAAGAAAAAAAATCCTGTAACTTTTGTATGGTGACAGATGTTAACCAGACTTATTGTGATCATTTTCTAATATATACAAATATTAAATTCTTACACTGTACATTTGAAACTCATATAATGTTCTACGTCAATTATACGTCAATTAAAAAAATTGCAAATAAAAAAGAATATGTAATTCTAGAAAAACAGAGCAGATTTATAAACTGGTAAAGGTGGAGGAAAAGAAAAAAAAAGAACCAAAGAGATAGAGAAATGAAGGAGAGTAAAGAGGCCTATTAGAATAAACAGATATGGAGAATATTTCCTTTAGTTGGAGGTTACAGATATTTTAAAAGATTAGCATATCTGCCTGAAAAATAATTCTTTCTGGTATGTAATATATGCAAATGCAGATGCTGTTGTATATTGATAACCCAGCTGTTTTCTAAAAATTAAAAACAACATAAAAGTTTAATGTGCTACAGGCTGTCTCTCTGATTACTCTTCATCCCCTCATGGTTATTATTTCTATCGTTTAATGCTTTTTTTTAGAGAGAGAGATTATTTTTATGATCACTTACTATGCCATATGCATTAACCATTCACTCCAGAATAAAACTTTCTCAAGAGGAATACAGCTTTCTCAAGTAGCAGGTGAAGACGTGACTTGAACATAGACAGTTTGCATCTGTGAACTGTCTATGACTGGGAACATCTAAGTGTCCCAGATTAAACTGAACATATAGAAGTGAACAGAAATAAGTAGAACTATAGATATGGAAGAGAAATAAATCTAGTCCAGTCTGCTTTTAATACTAGAAAGGCAGAAACCTATCCTGGTACCATTTATTGTGATTCTGCAGAGATAATGTTTTAATCTAAGTATATGCACAAATTTATTAATATTGGAGATGTTAAATAAAGCCTCTTAGAACAAGATTCTGAAGTAAAGGTGGTGTAGCCTAGAAATGGGGTGCAGAGTAAATTAGGAGATGGCAATAGTGGGAGCTGTGCACCTGGCAGGTCTGTGATTAAGACTTGACTTGAAGGCTGCCCCGGCCTGGAGACGTGTCCTTGGCCAGGGTAAGGGCAGTGGCGACCGCCTCATTGGGTCTTCTTGTCCTGCTTTACTCCAGGCTCAAAGTTTAGAAGGATACAATGTGTCTGAAGAAAGAGGCAGCCTGTGAGCAACCTCTGAAACAGCACTTGCCCAGCCTTATTTTCTTCATATCACATATCGGGGAAATGAAATTAATTTTTATTGTTTATTTTCTGTGCGTCCTGTTAGAATGTAAGCTGCGTGAGAAAAGAGACTTTCTCTTTCTTGCTTATCTATGTATTTTTAGTGCTTTGTACAAAAATGAATATCTCTTGACTAAAAGAATGTATAATAAACAAAAGAATAAACTCTCCCAATTTATGAGCCTCCTCCTTACCTCGCCAAACTAGCTTAGATCCACCACTTCGGCAGCGTCCCTTCAACAATTTCATCAATACCCCTTCCACTTTCTAATCTTTTTTATATATTCTGCCATGCTTTCATGGCAAAATCCCATTTCTCTCTCCATACATACTTTGCACACACACACGCCTTCACTAGTCAGCATTTTTCTACACTTATTCTCCTGCTGTTGAGAACACAGGAAAACAACATGGAAAGAAAATAATTATTTATTTATCACGGGCATCTATTAAGCATCCGTCATCGTGCCAGGTATTTCTCTTATTGGCACAAACCCTCGTAATCTTGTTGCCTCTCCACGTCATTCATGCACATTTACTCATACTAGTCCCAGAGCTAACCTTCTATTCTTCAATCTCAGACCAGGGAGTAGAGTTCCCTGCTGTCCAGTGCTCTTGTGTTCTGGATTTTGTTCCTCTTCCTTATAGAACTTGGTAGTCTATTACAAGCTTTCTTTCTTGTATGTCTGACGTCTTCCCTCTTTTTAAATCTTTCCGATAACCACAGAAACACGGTCGAATATCCATTCTCCCTTAGAGTGGCTGCTAATTGGTATGGGGGTTCTTTTTATGGTGACAAAAATATTTTGAAATTAGGTTGTAGTGATGCTTGTAAAACTGTGAACATGCAGAAAAACTACTGTACTGGCACTTTAAACAGGTGAATTATATCATATTTGTGCTATATCTCAATAAAACTGTTGAAAATAATGTGCTTTCCTCACAATGATAACTTGCTCATTCCCCATTCATGGCACAGGCACCTTCTAAGCTGCTTTCTCTAAAATCACTAATGACTTAGAAAGTCTAACTGGTACTTTTCAGTTCTTATCTGTTCAATCTTCTTCCAGATGTGTTCTAAAACATACATGTGGTAATGTATCCAACCTCTAACCTTTAATCTACTGCCTTATAATGCAGTTAAAATTACGTTGTATGGCATTGAAGGCCCTTTTTAGTCTGGCTCCTGTCTGTCTCTCTCATCTTATCACCTTTGGATCATTTCACAAACATCATAGTCTCTAACTGTGACCTTTTCCCCCTATGTGTAGGAAGCTTATGCAGTTTCTTCTATGTAGGTATCATTTGCTCACGACTCTCCCCAATGTTTTATTCATTTTTCAATCTATTTCACTAGTCTTCCGTTTCCCAGAAAACATGCTTGGATTTAGCCTATCTGGGTCTAGTGCCTATTTTCTATGACTGTGCATACATATAGTATATTTATCCCTTTACTGAATTTATTACAGTATATTATATTTGTTTATTTACCCATGTTTCCCCACTAGACAATAAACTCCAGCTGATGAAGGCAAGAACTTGCCTTTCGACTCCTCAACCTTATTACATAATTTGGGTTTAGTAAAAGGTTGTTGAAAAAAATGAATAAATTAATGACCTATTCTTCTCGTCCGTTTTCTCCTTGCCTCACTTTACAATGAATTCTACATGTGTCCGTTAGGAAACAGACTCTAATAACTGCTCTAGTGTCAACATTTTATGATGTTTTCTATGATGCAATAGGCAAATCATATTCTTTTTATAGTTGTGTTTCCTAACCTATGGGTTTACCAGTGAACAACATAAAGGAAGGAAATAATACTTGCTGAGTATTTAGGATGGATAGGCACCATCTAGGCACTTTACATGCATTATAGATCATGCAATCCTCTTGCGGAAGGCATTATCATACCTATTCTATATATGAGGTAACAGAATCTCAGGAAGATCTGTGTCATACAACTAGTAGTCATCAGGGCCAGGAATCAAATCCACATTTTGTTTGGTTTGTTCATTCTACTGCATCCTACTGCATGCATTACGCCATAAGATTTAGCACTACGATATGAAATGGCCTTAATAAAAGATTATCACATTTGTTTTAATAATATTCATGTATATTTACTAATCATGTATATTTCTATGAATAGTACTAAGTAATGAAGTGATATATTCTTTCAAGAACATCAAGTACATACCACACTTAGAACATAATAGTCCATGTTTTTAGAATGAATGTTGAGTCTAATATATATGTTTATATAATATACAATATAAAAATTGATTAAGATGTGATGAGTGGAAAACTCTCTAAAGTTTTAATTTGCTAATAATTAACTACTTGGGGTTGTCAGAAAGAAAAGGACATCAAAGAAACTTTCAGTCAAGTTTTAAATAGTCTTTAGCAAATACTGATCATAAAAAATAAATATTAAAAACTTATTTGTTATGGCGGTTCTTCAAAAACTTAAATATAGAATTACCATATAATCTAGCAATTTCACTTCTTGGTATATATCCAAAAGAATTAAAAGCAGTTACTTAAGATACTTTACACCAATGTTTACAGCATTACTTACAATAACCAAAAGGAGGAAACAACCCAAAATGTCCAGACAGACGAGTGGATACACAAAAGGTATACATATACCATGGAATATTATTCAGCCTTCAAAGGTAAGGTAATTCTGACACATGCTACATGGATGAACATGAGGACATTATACTAAGTGAAATATGCCAGTCGTGAAAATGTAAGTACTGCAGGATTCCACTTCCAAGAGGCACCTAGAGTACTCAGATTTCTAGATGCAGAAAGTAGAATGATGGATGTCAAGGGCTGAGGGCAGGAGAATAAGGTGTTACTGTTTAAAGCATACAGAATTTCAGTTTGGGAAGATGAAATTCCTCTGGAGATAGATGGTAGTGATGGCTGCATAACAGTGTGAATGTACTTAATGCCATTGAACCATACAAGAAAAATGGTTAAAATGGTAAATTTTGTTATATTTATTTACCATGAAAATATTATTTGAAGTCATAACATGTTAAAGTAAAATAAAAATTAGTTTACATATCTATTTCAACTACATATCTCATGTCTAAATGAAATATGCAACATTTCAAATATTCTGCCAAGTTAATTTAACAAATATTTATTGTTCCATTGTCTGAGCCCAAGCCCTGAATTTGGATTCAGAAAATATGGTCATGAAAGATATATGACAGTCTTATAGATCTCCATTATCCAATATGGTAGCTATCTGTGGCTATTGAAATTTGAATTAACTAAAATTAAATGAAATTAAACATTCAGTTCCTCAGTCACACTAGCCACATTTGAAATGCACAACTGCCACTTATGACTAGTGGCTACCATACTGGACATTGTAGATATAATGAACATTACCCTCCCTGGAGGAAATTATATGAGATAGTGCTCTTTTAGATTCTACTATAAATAATATGTGGTAAACTCCTTCAGTAAGTCATTGGTGTGTGTGAGGAAGCAAGGTGGTCAATCCAGAATTCAAAAAAAAAAAAAAAAAAAAAAGGAAAAAAAAAAGAGCCAATTATGTTGGGTGTTCTGCAGGGGAAACAACCAGCTGATTGACTATTTTACCTTTTTAACTAGCAGCATCACACAGATATAGGCGTACAGCCATCCTTTATCACAGAATGTTACAAAAACTTTCGTGACATGAAAAGGATAGTTATATTATCATGGACATACCAACAGCAAAGTCTTTAAAAAAACAGGATCCTACATTGGGAGAGACAGAGCTAAGTATGTTTTCAGAGCAACTCTAAAGAATATTATGGAATCTCAAAATTAAAACTACACAGATTATGTAGCAACATAAAATAATATATGCTCACTGGTACATTAAGTAAAACAGAAGATGATAAAATCTATCATATATGATTTCAGTCATATTACAGATACGGAGAGATATGGATAATTACTATAAGGGAAATTAAATAGAAGCAGGAGATATATATTATGAAGAATGATGGACATTTATAGAACAGTAGCATTGTTCTAACATTGTTAAAACAATAACAAGGAAAGTGAATGGACCGATGCTAGTCCATTCCAACAATGAAATTACCCACTGTCTGGTACCACCATTTGCATGTTTGCTTTAACTCGATTTCACACACGTGACCCCAGGTGTGTTGTCACACGCTAATAAAATGCCCACTGAACAGAACATTTCTAAAGAACTGAAAAATTGTTAGTCTTTAAGAATTCATTTGATCTAGTTCTAAAATGAACTTTCTTAGAAAACAGCAACTCAAAACCTGCGCAGTTTAAGACAAACATATATCTAGTATATGGTGTTTTTGTCTGTGTATTAACCTTTACATAGCACATAAACTAGGTGATAATATATACTGGCAAGTATACTTAAATATGCACTTACTGTACACTGTCAACCTGACCAGGCCATAAGTAGAATTATAAAGGAATGCATCAAGTACTGTGAAAAATGACAAACCTTATTACAAATACTCTCTTTAAAGTGACATAAAAATTTCCCTATGAATCAAAATCTTGGTTTCTTAAACGTAGTCCCTGCTCTAAAATTGTTTAGATATATAAGGTAATATCTGTTCAATTCTATAATCTTTTCACATGATGTAGGTTAGAGTTAGGAGGATATATAATTAGATTAAAATACTAAAAAAAAAAAGGTTATATAAAGACTTTAGTGATCCCTATATTTGTCAAAAATGTGTTTTGAGTGTTTTACTTAAGAAACTAAGAAAAACGAAGCAAGTCTCAACAACATCTAACATCAAGTGTAATAATGCATGGAAGCTTCAGACTTCATTCCTGCTGTTGATTTCTATATGGTTACACATGTAACCATAGATTTATGCTTACAATCTTATTAATTCTAATTCATTCTTTAATGAATTAATTATTATTTTCCTAATACTTTAAATTAGTCTTCAAAATTATAGATACGATTACTGATACCTTGGGTTCTGAAACTGAAAATGCTCTCAATTTATATTGAGTCATTTTGTTGGAGGGAAGTCCTGGGTTTAAGTCCCATCTAAGTCCCTAACTGAAAGGTTATTCCACAAAAGTAACTTCACCCATCTGGATTCAGTTTGATGATTAGTAAAATAAAAGCATGGGGAAGATGATATTTGGTACCTTTAGGCTAAACACACCTGTTAGACCAGACAGATAACTTACCTCTCTCAATACAGGATCAGCTATTGAATTCAGGTTGACGGCTCCTTCATAGGTAAGGTAATAGAATACATTGAGAGATCGAACGGCCTCTGGTCCTTGCTGTTTATAGCCAAAAATGAGATCAATCCACTGGTGAAGCTGGCAGGAAACAAATTCACTCTCCAGGGCCTGAAAAAAAGGCCACAAATGTATTATAATGCTGAATTCTACTCATAAAATATGTTGAGAAATTTAGAACAAGCAGCAAAGTTTGGTGCTAGATTTACTTAAACAGACTTATTCTAATATCCTATTTTTCCACCAGAATCTGTCCTCCTTTGTATGTAATTAGAGACTTCCCAGCACTTCCCACACTGAACTGTAACAGACTGCTAAAGTTTTGGTATTTTCTACCGGACTTACATAAGCATGATGAGGGCTAGGACTGATTCTGTCTTGGTCACGCTCATAAGCTATTCAATTTATGCTTGAAAGAGAAGAGGTCATATAGTGTAAAAGCTATTTTGGGACATTAAATGTAAAAACAATATTTATAAATTTTCTAAATACAAAGTTTTTGTTGTTTATTACAACAGTAGCCAAATGATTTATTTCAACTGAGTTTTTATGCCAACAAATTAGATATTGGGAGGGATACTTAATACTGAAATACTATTCTAGGTATTAATCGCAAATGAACATAAATATTTGATGCTATTTACATAATAATGTCCAAAAATAATGAATAAACATAATTAAGCATTCAGTGGAAATGTGGGGTACAAGATTCACTTCTAATTCATCATTACATTCTCAGTTACTGGCGCTGTACCCAAAAGACAACAGGTACCATTAAATATTTGCTGAATTTAATAAAGTTATAAGTAATTGTTTTAAAAAAAGATACTTGTTTTTAAATAAGTGTTTATATTTATATTATTTATTATTGTTCAAAATTATTGAACATGAAAGTTTAGTATTATCAACTAGTTTATCAACAAAAAATGTCATTCAAATCAGAAATCTCTCAAACTTAAACCCAGAAGCTTAATTTGAAGTATATCAGTTAATACAAACTCACAATATGTATTTTCAGAAAGAACCAACACTTATTTACAGTTATAATGTTAACTCATTAAAATTTTTATTTTCAGAGTAACAAGTATACATAGCTGTGTGTTTTTGGTGTAACTTGCTGCTATGTTATCAATATTATAATAAAAAAATCTGTTGGTTTTAAAACAAAATTGACTAAATTCTATAGCAAGTAACCAACAGAAAAAAACCATCTCATCACAAAAGAAGTTCCTATGAGTTCGCAGGTGTACACTTGCATAATATATGTTTAATTACAATAAATATATAATAAGTTTATGAATAAGGAAGATGTTTATGGCTAAATTCAAATATATTTCCCTTAATAATATTTAACATAGCTTCACAATATATAACATACTATAAAATCAAAAACAAAAATTTCCATAAGCAAAATTCTAGATAATTCTCATGTTTCCAAGTATACCAGAAATGAAATAAACCTAAAAACCCTTTAGCTAGTTTCAATTGTGAAAGTTATTATTTTCAACTTCTCTTATAAAACTCATTGTAGTTATAAATTTAGTAAACTACTTCATATTTTATTTGAAATGAGAGGGGCTTGTAATAACTTTAAATAAATTCCTACTTTAAGTACATGGATTTAAAAATCAATCCTCAAATCCAGGAACTGTTATTGCAAGTTGTATACAAAAAGGATACGTTTATTTTACTAACTTAGGCCTTGAGTAGGAAAGGGGGGTGGGGGCGTGTTTAAAGTGACACATAAAAACAGCAATTGTCTTAATTTGTGTGCAGTGCACTCCACACAAAAGCCCTAAATATGTTCAAATTAGAGCAAGCTGCTTGATTGTCACTGCGGTCTCATGTCACATTAATGCATGACAAACATTAAACCATACACTTAAATGGCAATTTATATCATTTAAATGTTTACTGCCAGACTAGCTCATCACTCATTTAAATGTGACTTTCTGACAGCTAATTTCAGTTAATTTTCTCCAATTCACTTAATTAGAACTTTCAATCAGGGAAGGACCTATACACATCTTCAAGCTTACATTCTTTTTAGTTGTTCAAAATTTGAGTCAATAAACTGCTGAAAAGCTCTACTATAATAGATTAGCATGTGATATCTGAGTCTACGAAAAAGTGTGACCATATGAAGCAAACTCACAGTGTGTATTCTCAAAGAAACTACACTTATTTATGTAAATAATACTCTTGCCAGCAGTTTAAATAAAAAATGTTTAGTTCATATACACACACTATTGAAACAATAAAAAAAACCTCTGTATCTGAGCTAATTAAAAATTAATGATTTCAAAATTGTTTAATAAGATAAAACAGTCAGGAGTCTCTTGAGTGTCCATGGTGTTGTGATTTGAGACTATAAAATTCTAGAAGGCTCAGCAAATGACAAAGAACAAATGAATTTTCTCAATATTAAAGCCCTAAATACTAGGGCAATTTTATTTTATGTGTCATCAAAGAATTGTGAGTTTTCCTAATGTCAATGTTGATATTACTTCTTTATACACATTCAAAATGGCAAAACTGGTTAGATTTAGATGCTCAAACCTTTACACCTTGACACCACATCAGAATGTTCAGCAAAAACACTGAACTTAAAGACACAGCTCATGTTACGGCGCAAACACACATGCGGAGACGGCCAGAGCGCCAGGGTTCGGTCCTCCCTTTACTCTGTCGTAGCCGGCAGCACTTGAGGGGCTGACCAGTAATTCATAAAATTACTAGGCCACGCCTCTTCCAGAGGTTGATAAACATATTTTCATAAATAAATTTTAAATAAAAATTTAGAAACTAAACTAAAATTCTATTGATGTTCTTTAAAGATTTCTTGTAATACACCACAGCTTTAAAAAGAGGGTCAAAGGAATAACTACTATGGGCAGAAGAGGATTATAAAAAGTTTTAGTATATTTCAGTATAAGGTCAATTCAGGACTTTAACATCCTTTTGATACCAGTGAATGACAGCTGCCTACAGAAAAGTATATAATAATACACAAATGTACTTGCTAAAGACTTGAGGGAAAAAGTAAAGAGAAGTACGAGGAAATTATTGAGGGAAAAAATACAAATAATTCAAAATGGAACACCCTGGGATTATATTTTATAACTTCTATTTTTGTGATTTAAATACATAAACCATAAAACATAATAAAAATACTTTAAACCATTTTTATATGTTCAGATTTTTAAAAATACATCTATATAAAATATTTATTTATATCCACATTTTTAGTCCCCCCAAAATAAAAACATGCCAGTGGAATGCTAACCATTAGAGATTTTTCAAAGCCTTTAGGACAGACAGTCCTCATTAAGACTAGAGTTAAATATGGTTTGCAGCTAGGGGATAGTAACATTCTTCACAGGCTGCTCCCGAACCTAACCAATCAATTGTTAGCACTCCCCAGTAGGCTGGATACATCATTTACATCCAATATGTGCTTTGAGTAAAATTTGTAAAAAAAAAAAAAATCCACTAAAATGTCCAACACAATAATATTCAATTCATCTGAGTTATTATAAAATAAATCAGTGACTAATGTCCAATTGTTAAGGATCAAATAAGACTATGAAAAGCCTATAATATAAAGCCTCACACAAATTGTCAATCCAATCCAGGGGGACTCATATTAGTCTTGACAAACTGTCTGGGGGCTGATATCTGTTTTTTTTAATGAGATCTATTAAATAGAGAGTAAAACACTTGAGATATGCTAAAAAGTACAGTATACAGATGTCAAATACAAGCACCTATTAGTAACTTTCATTTGTTTGGTATGCATGCAGAACATCAACAAATTAAAGCTTTAATATTATAAATAGTAAATTATTCATAAATAACTTGTTTGTGTAAGTCAGTGTCAGAAATAATTATAACACATGTGAATATGTGTCTAATAATCTAACTGAAAGAACATAATCTATGTTTTCATGAAACTAACCCATTAAGGATATGAACTATTTATTGATAAAAAAAAAAGTTACATAAAATTATTATTGTTTCCTCTAGTGGAGTCAAATAATATAACATATTGAAATAGTTGGCTTTTTCTAAGAAACTCTAAGCTCCTTGAGAATAAAACTTCTAAAATAAAGGCATTAATCATGTATTTAGTCTACACATGCTTTAGAGATACTCTAAAGAGACATTCTAGCAATTTTCTCTTATTTTCAAACAAATTTTCTGTAATGTGAAAATTATGTAAAATCAAAACCAATTTCACTTAATAAAGAATTACAAGAAAATTGTTTACCTCGAGACCAGGAAATCTGACTTGTAAGTAAGTAATATTACTTGTGTTTCTTGTACTTGTAATTCCTACATGAACACTAATATTTATTTATACTTCTGCTAAATGCTCTCATACCTCACCATTTTTTAAAAGCAACTAAATAAAAGCTACTGATAGCTAGAGGATGAATGATTTTTAGAAAAAAAAAATCAAGTAAAAAAAGCAAATACTATTTAAACTTTTAAATGAATTGTATAACAAGAACATCGGTGTGCACACACAGTTACACGTGTCTGCTCACCTGCACCACGACTCCTCCCCGCCCCCCGGCGTCCAGAGGCCTGACTCAGTTCTGAGATACAAAACGCTACAGTTATGTTTCGAATAAGACAACAAAAATCACTGACTAACCCTCTTGACTTGGTATACATTTAATTATAAGATACCCTTAATCATATCTTTAATGAAAGAATAAAAATTGGGTAAATTTTTAATTGTACTTATAATTAAGCATCTCAATTCATTTGAGTACAGATAACGATATGTTTCAAAGGAGTTAACGTTTGAATTGGCAAGTATGTACAACATTATGGACTTGGAATTTTAAGTATTTTTCATTTCAAACACACGTAATACAGCCTTCTATACACACACACACACACAAACACACACACAGATTTAAAATGAACTGGTCTGTTATGTTTGCATGTGCTGGATTTCAAACACTAGTGGTAATGTTTCCTTAACATTGATATATGACCTTTGTAATTTACATTGAAGAAAGCTGTTTTTTTCGGCCTAATTAGAACTGTTTCAAATTTTCCTGCTAAATATATGATATAAAGTCCTTTCAACTTTTTTATTCTAGAGTTTCTTTCCATGTCAACTTTGTTCCAATCAAAATATGCTTTGAATTAAATGATTTTGATTGAATATGTGGATCACATTTCACTTCTAAGATTTAAAGTCCAAAAAGGAAAAGTTTAGCCTGTTCAAACAAAGCAAGAGCAGCCACTTTGCGGAAAGCTATTCACATTTAAGAAGACTGACAAATTGTTTGTGTGCACCATTAGGTCTAGTTTCTGCAATAGTTGCCAGATTTCCTGTCCCCCTAATAAGATACATTAACTCCTTAAATGCTGGCTCTGAATCTGTGATCAATCCAAGTAACTTTAGTAAAAATTGAGTTACAACTTTTTTCCTTCTTTGAAATAAATTGAAAGAATAGAAAATTTGCTATGTTATATCCAAAGTTTCAAGAAACAAAGGTCGCAGAAAAATCGACATTTTTTCATAATAGACAGATACAAATTCAGAATACAAATATGCTTTCCAAATAAGATTTTCCAGAAGTGATGAATCCACATTAATCCTCATTTTTAAAAAATGCATTAGTTAACTTATTAAGAATTACTTGTTCAGGTGAAACATAAGGGTAAAAATATTAAAATTTTGATGAACTAGAATCAATATGAGCCTTACATTCTCTCATATTAATTACAATATATCACACTGCTTCAGAATTCAGATATCACCTTCATATAAATATATAACAAAAATGTGAAACTTAATACTATTAACAAAGAAAAAAATTAACTTTGGGGGCTTAAAAATATGTGGGAAGCTGTGACATTAAGAACAATTAGGTCATGAATACAAAAAGAAGAAAAAAGGAGAATCAAGGATTTAGAGAAAAAAAATTGTGGGATGCTAAGAAAAAAATAACTGACACTTAAAAAAATGAAATTTTGTCAACACATTGAAGTTCAGACTGCAAGAGAGATAGAGAAATCACTAAAAGGAGTTCTTCTGTGCTTCTAAACTGCCCTTGAACTGTTGGGTATCAGAGAGATTTTGGAGCTGGCAGCACACTGTTCATTTCCACATTTGTATCATTACTGAAGAAAAGTGTGAGTTAGTATCTATGTTGATAAAACCATCAAGTACTTGTGCATCTTTTGGCAGGAGAATCATTCTGTCTACGATTGTTATTGTGTAGTTTTAAATGGAGTCGTCAACCAGCTGTTATATATTTTACACACTGAAGGCCATGTTTCCTTTGAAATTCATAGTTTTAATCTCAACTGAAGTCTGTATTGCTGTGTGCCAAGATCAAAAGGATTAGGCAAACTTGTACAATTACTCTCCTTTTCAGAGAGATGATTTTTTTCTAATGTTTAAACTAGTCCTATATGCTGACATTTTATCCAACTATTTTCTTTAGAACTACAGAACATTAAAACATTTAATTAACATTTCAACCTTAGGTCACTCTTAATCTAAAATCTAGGAATTCATAATATACAGATATTTTAAACTAGTTATAATAATACACATAGGGAGATGGAGCTTTTAAAAAAATTCTATTTGGTAAGAATGAACGGGAAACTATAATAAAAGGATAGATATACCTATCCATTTTATTATGTTTCCATTTTACATGACTTCATTCAAAAAACAATTCAGAACTTACAATGATGCATAATCAAGATAAAATAAACTTAACATAAGTAAGGTAATGCAAAAATAAGGATAAGAAGTACATAAAAATAACAACATGAAATTCTATAGACTTGTTAAAGGTGCACCATGTAGTTGGCCCTAAGCTTTCTAGCAGGCAGCATAAAGAAACACGAACACTTACAAGAATCAAATATGACCATAATGTAAAAATAAACCAGATGGCCTAGAAAAACACATTATTTCTATTTCTGAGATAAGAAATTCCTCCCTTGGCAATATGATGGAATCCAGGTATGTGACTCTCGGAGGGACTGACTTAATCCTGGGATAGATTTAAAGTACAGACAAATGGAGAAACTACATACTCTTCAGGCAATCCTGCATAAACATTATTTCTCTTAGGTGAGGCTCTGGATGGTAAAATCGAGATTATACTCCATGACAAGTAGTTGGAATATAGCCATTTTATTTTGTCAGTTAAATGTAGAGCCATGTGCTTCAACAACAGCTAAACTGAGTCACAGGACTAAAGATCTCTTAAAAAGGTGAAGGGCATAAGGAGAAAGACACAAAGAAGCCTCCATGGAAGGCGGGCCCACCTTCACTCAGAAGGAATACCAGCTGATCCTAAGATAGGTCCAAGACTCGCCTCAGAAAGTAATTTGTGATGTTAAAATCCCTCGAAAATTAGTCCTGAGTGTTGCTAATTTCTGTTATGCTCTCTAAGATAAATGAGTCATAAAAACATATGCTTAAGTAATTAAAATATTAATCTAAAGTTCTCATTTTCCACCTACGTATAGAAAAAAGAATAGGTTTCTTCATCAATAACCTCCAGAAGTTGTATGAACTTCTGGAGGTTTCATTTTATAGTCAGTTACAAAAGGAAGAAAAACAAAACAAAAAAATTTAATCCTTTCCCACTTGCTTATCCAAATAGATCTGATAAATACTAGCAGTCTCTAGCCTTTGAAGATGGCCAGATCAGAATCCCCACTTACTGCCAGATGTAGTTTAATCCCACGGGAACCCCAGACAAAAACAAGGGGCTGTCTTTATGGCACCAATGACTCCCTGGACTGACTGCCATAAACTTATATTGGCAAATCAAAATCTTTGGCAAAATATAATATTTATTATATCATCACATCCAAGAATACCCAATAAAGAAAAACTTAAACTAAAGAATATGAACGCAAAAGTTGCTGAATATTTTTTAAACCATTCACAAGTAGAGCCAGAGAATTGCATCTGCACTTACTCTGTGTATGCAATTATACATACATACATTATGTAGGACTAAAAGACTTTTTTTATTCCATAACTTTTGATTAATATCAGCATGCTGCTCTGTCATCCATTCAATGTACAAACACTCAGTGAGTGCTTACTATAGGTTCTGTTCTATGCTAGATTCTGGGAATGAGATGAGATGTCTATTTGGAGTGCGGGTAGGGATCTTCAAGATGACTATAATAGTCTACACGAGCGGCACTGAGAGCCTCAACACGGGAGCATTAGATGTGAAGAAGAGGGGCAGATTTCAGAAAGATTTAAGATAAAAGTTATTACGCCAGCTAATTACCAGTATGAGAGACAAGGGAAAAGGAGTTCGGGATGACATCCAAGTTTCAGAGTCAGACCTTAATCATCCTGGAGAAAGAACAGTTTACATGGTATATGATTAATTCAGTTTTGAAATTAGTATTAATATTTCGGACTTTCTTTTATAGATCTGAAATCAATCCTAAGCCTTTTGGGGGATCTAAAGCTGCTTAATTATAACTGCAATGTGTATACTACTTAAATATTATTAAAATATGTTCATGTTCAATACTGAGATGTCCGAACCTAAAATACTCTGGGTAACAAAATGACCATCGGTGCTGTCCCACAGAGAGATAATGCTAGCCACATATGTAATTAAAAATTTTCTAGTGGCCACATTTTAAAACATAAACAGATACAATTAATTTTAACATAGTATACTTAATCAGAATATAAAAATATCATTTAAACATGTATTCAATATAACAATTATTTTATATTAAACCTTAGAAATGGATCTTACACTTACAATGTACACTTCATTTCAATCCAGACTAGCTACATTACAAGTAAACAATAGCCACACGTGATTAGAGGTTACAACACTGGAGAGTAAAGCTTTTTTTCAGTTCCCAATACTGAATCTGCATTTGGATTTTTACAGCATTTTGATATGACAGAATGAAGGGATTAAGTCTTTTAAAAATTAAGCGTCTTCCACAGAAAATAAAGATAAAGCTTACAAAGCACCTTCAGACTACAAAATGACCTTTGATGCAGTTTTGAAAAGGTCACTATAATTCCCTGAGCCATGAAGAATGGCATACCTTAGAACACAACAGCAGAAATATATCTTCAAGTGTGAAACAGACACAGTGTTCTGTAACGTATATGGTTTAGTCACAAAGATTCTTCAGTTACAAATCTCTGAGGAGATGTGGCAGCATTTGAGAGATGGCACCATAACTATCCTAACTACCCTTGCTAACAATAAAGGCAAAGGACTAACTCTATCAACTATAATGTTATCTGTAAACTCTGCATCCTTAAAAGTCCTTGGTTAGAATTCTTACACATTGTCTACTCAGCTGTATCAGTCATGTACTTTAAAACCTATCATATAGCCATAGACTACAATTTAGTATTGAGAACACGAGGTTTGCTGAAAGTCAGCTATATAAAATCTATAGACAATATGGTTGTCTATAAACCTTATAAAACATTTTGCTTTACTGATGGAACTAGCCACTGTTTGCCTACTCCTAGAAATTCCTTAACATTTGTAATAAAAGTCTATGATTCTCTCTATCACAAGAAATTATAGGTCTGATTCTTTCTGAATTATCAATGGAATAATGACTAGTTAATAGGGTTAGTCTTCTTTAATTATTTTCATGTAGCCATGTGTACCTGGGTAATAGGAGATCAACAAACTAACAAACTAAACTTTTTGAAAGATAAAGTACATTTGTTATATTTGTTATTTATTCCTTAACTCTCCTTTCACTTAATCTGTCATCTTTCTGATACAGGTACACCACTGAAAATGCTTTTTTTTTTTCTTCTAAAATCAAAATGTCCAGCTGTCTGGATGCTCGCTTATCTTCCTTCACTTCACCTTCGCATTATGGTTGTTTATGTTTCTGACATAACTCAGGCTAGATGAGCTAAATTGCAACTATCTCACTCGGCAATTATTACCATCTCCAGAGTTTCAAATTCAAAATGTCAACTACCTAATGTGCTACTTCTTTCAGTGTATGCTTCAGGTAACTCAAACCTAATATATCAAAAAAAAAAAAAAAAAAAAAGAAAGAAAGAAAAAAATAATTTTTCCTCTTAAATTTCTTTTTTTATTTTTTCTTTTTAAATTATAGATGTAGTCCTTCAGCCAGTCAGACAATTTAGAAATTCTAGCAGTCATTCTGACTTCTTTTCCTCTTGCTCCAAAACCTTATTAGGCAATATATATATTGCCTATATATATATATATATTTTATATATATAAAATATATATATATTGGCAATATATATATTGGCAATATATATATTTTATATATATATATAAAAATATATATATATTTCTCTCTCTCTATATATATATATGTCTCTAAAATATCTTTCTAATTCATTTTTCCTTTTCCTTCCACTGTGATTATCTTTGGTCCTGTACATCACTATCTCTTGGTTCAATTATTCTAACACTATCCAAACTATTCTCTTTTTCTCTAAAATTTACCCCCTTCGATCCCTTCTCTATACTAATTGCTGTCTAAAACCTGACTGAGTCACGACTCAAGTTTAAACTTTTCAGTGGTTCTCCTTTCCATAAAGCAGTGGATTTCCAACTTGAACATGCACTGAAACCAGCTGAAGACTTGTTAAAAACAGACTGCTGTCCCCTACCACTGAACAGAGTTTGTTTCTGTAGAACTGGAGCTGAGCCCAAGACCTGCCCTTTTAACAAGTTCTCAGGTAATACTGATGCGCCTAGTCTGACAACCACCTTTTGGGTACCACTACCCCAAAGAAAAAAGTACTTACAAGGTATTAATGATTTTCATATGACCTGCGTATATTCTCATCTTTCCTAAGCATTGCTCACCGTTCCTACACACATACTGCACTCTACCTTCTGAATTAAGTTTAGCTTTTGTACTGTGCTAACACATCTTTATTCACACCGCTTCGCATATCTGAAATGCCCTTTCCATCATCTTGTTCCCTCCCTGGCAAAATCCTATTCTCTCTCTTTTTTTTTTTTTTTTTTAAATTTATTTATGTTTTTTTTTTTAAATTAAATCTATTGGGGTGACATTGATTAATGAAATTATATAGATTTCAAGTGTGTCATTCTGTAACGCATCATCTGTACATTGCACTGTGTGTTCACTACCCAAAGTCAAACCTCCTTCCGTCACCATGCATCCCACTTCCCTAACCCTGACCTACCTGCCCCTCCGCCCCGCTTCCCGCTCATAAGCACTAAGCTGTTGTCTGCGTCCAAGAGTTTTTGTTTGTCTTGTTTGTTGCTTTCAGTTTTACTAATTCTTAAAGATTCTGACCAAAAGTAGTTTCCTTAGTTAAGCCGTCCCCCATCTTCCCAGAAAGCAAAACAAGGCATTTCCTTTCAGTCTCAGAGTAAAAAAAAACAAAGTAACTATGTACGGTGACAGATGTTGTGATCTAGTCACAATATATGTAAATATTAAATCATTATGCTGTATATCCAAAACTAGCATAATTTTGTCAATTATGCCCCAATAAAAATATTTTTTAAATTACAAATAAATGTTAAATGCTCTAATGGTAGCTTGTGCTTCTCCTTCATGGCATATAGCACAAGTATGATATTCTTTATTATATAACATTACATATTATCACAGGTATAATTTATTTGTTTTGTTTCTTATTTATTGTTTATCTCCCTCAGTAAATAAGTTCAAAAAGGGCAGGTACTAGGCAATCTTTCTCATTGCTATAGTCCCAAAGACTAATGAATAGTGGGCACTCACAAAATATTTGTTGAATAAATAAATGCATCACTTAATCTACTTCTCTAATTAGTTACTGTCATGTCTGTTTGATCTTTATAATGACAGCCCCAAAAGGCAGGTGTCATATTCTTCCAATTTTGTGATCACAGACGTAATTACCCACAGGTCTCTAATAAATGTCTATTGAATAGCATTTAAGTAATTCTTATGATTTAGCACAATTCAGTATATATACACAGGAACCATGATCTTAAAGCTTTGTATAAGAATAAAACTGACCATAGAAACTTTACCAGTTGATACAGTGCTTATTTGCAGAGTTTTAGAAAATGTGAAGAATTTCTGTGATTACAAGCCATTGCAAATGAGATGTCCAGTGTGTTAACCACAATCAAATGTGGGATAGGAAGATTAGATGGAAAGAAGAAAAAGTGAAGTGGGTATCAGTTATCATTTTTCTCTTGAACAGTGTCAGGAAGATAGATGCAAATAATGTCAATCATAAACGCGACAAAGGCTCTAGAAAGACATTATGCAAGGACAATGCATTTGAAGATCACCTTGGAAGAAATTCACTGACCAGCTAAACAACAACATAACAACTATTCCACCAGCACCTCACATTCAGAGAATACTTTAATGCTTTATGCTAAATGTTTTACATGAATCATAACAATTCTATGAAATAGGTACCACATTTTTAAAAGGTGTTTTCAAATAAGGCTAAGAAAGCTAAATAAATTGCCTAATGTCACACAGCTAGCAAATGTCAGACTTGCAATTTGAACACAGATCTGACTCCTAAAGCCATGTTATTAGCTGCTACACATCCTTTTGAGAAATTCTGAAACAGAATGGTATATTCCAAAGTTATATCATGGAAATAATAAAAATATGAAATCATTTCATACCAAGAATTACTTGGCAACATTCATATCAGGTATGCTGAATATACACTAAATCTGATGTAGCATGTTGACCTGCAGGCTTTATTTACAGGTTTTATTGTTCTTCCAACTGGTTTTTACTTTTACACATGCCTTTTGAAACGGAAACTTTCACCTTGCATTACCGTTTATTTTTCTGTCTTCCTCACAGAATATGAGTTCCTGGAAGGCAGAGATTATATCTGTATCTTTGGAACTGAGCACATGGTAGACACTCACTAAATATTTATAGAGCTGAATAAAAACACATTCTAGGCCTCTTTTTCATTAATTTAACTGTATATATCTTTTAAGAGATTTTAAAAATCGAATTTTAAAGAAGTCAGGCTTTAGAGCAAGACAGAGAATACCAACATATTTGTTAACTGCTAAATCCAAAGACTTAATAAAGAAGCAAACCATTAAACCATTCTGGGAATGAGAATTAACAATAAGAGTTCATTCTGCTAATTTCTGAACATCTATGAACATTAACAACTTAAAAAACGTGACTTCATGTATTTTAATGTATATCATATTTTATTTTGGCACATGAACTATTTGAGTTCATTAAATCAAACTATCATGTAAAAAGAACAGAAAAAATTATCTAATTTTCACTTAACTACCAAACTCGATATATATTTTAGCTAATTTTTGGAAAATGTTCTAAATATTCCATGTAATAACGCTGTCTCAAACTATCTACTCAAGACACTGATCACATTTTTTATTTAAAAAAAAAATCATAGCACAAATATTATTTGCTTTTATGATTTAACAGCTCTTAAATGTGCCATTTGGCAAACACTTTAAAATTAAACTATTATAATAATAAACAACATCAAACAAATAAATCTTCTTTGAGATATTTTTTAAGCTTTTTAGATAACTTCTATGATAAGCTGTAAGACACACTGGAGGACTGTAATATCAGAGCTGGAATCACTACCTATATTAGGTTAGGAGAACTGGATCAAGGACACAGATGTATTGATTCTGAGAGACCGCCATTTTCCTCCTCTGTTGCTCAAAAATACAGCTCTTCTTTGCAGAAAGTCTACCTTTTCAGTTAAATTCAACACAAAATATGCTCTTATAAGGCCAGAATCTATCAAATATATTATTAGCAATATAACCTTTAAATTTTTCTCCAATATGTAGGTGAAAAGACAAACAGCAAGGCAAGAGTTAATTGAAACATTCCTCTTTAGAGCAACTGAGTTGAGGAGTGGGGGCTGGTGGATGGCGGGAGGAAGGAGCAAGGCAGAGGGATGCAGAGTTAATCAGGGAGCAAATCCAAAGCCAGGCATGGATAGGCCTCACTAATGAGCCTCAAGTACCCTGCAGTGGTTTTCAAACTTAACTGGCTTCAAACGACGCCACCCCATGACAGAATGCAGCTAGCCATAAGAGGAGGGTGATTAGAATAAATGACTGGAGTAATTAACTCTGATGTGAAACCACCTGATTGGAAAAGAGAAGCCAAGAGCTATTTAGCTGATGGTCCTCCAGTAGAAAAAGGAAGCTTTCTCTTTCTCTTGTGTGAGTGTTCAGTTAGAACTCAACTCTTTCAAGTAGGTATTTGGTAGCACTAATGAAAAGCAGCTTTCATTCAAGGGCCTCTCAAGGACCTTCCCATTCATTTTGAAAGGGGAAGAAAATAAAAGCTTCAAAGTAGAACTAATTTACTTTACTCCCCTACCTCTTAGTGAGTTCTGCATTAGTGAAGTCTGCATTAGTATTTATGCTTACAGTCTACCTCCAAATAATGTCATCAAATAGCAAAAATTTTCATTTATGAAATGACCAGATGAGGATAATGAAAAATTTTAAACTTTCCTTTTCTTTAAAAATATTTTACAACATAGCATGTACACCTTACATATGTACCATTTTATTTGTTAATTTTACTTAATGAGAAAATGTTTTACATAGGAAACTTTAAATTTATAATAATTGTCGATCAGTGTAAACACTTCCTTTGTACATGCCATTGGGATCATTCTTCCTACAGCAAGAGGTTCCTGAGTCAGGGAGAAGGATATAAAGTATAAATGGGGTACATTTGATTTTGAAAACAACAACAACAAAACAAGAATAATGTTAAGGCAAGGAAAGAAAGAGCACATATTTTTGCAAGAAGACAGCTTTCTTACAGCGCAAATTGATCCAAAGAACCCATCACATTCTCCAGGCTGCTTTATTTTACAAAAACAGGAATTACAAAGACTGGGGGCATTACTACCTGCTGTTTTACAAGTAATCATCGATTCACTGGGCCAATGTTGTTCTGTACCTGCTGAGCTAATGTTCCTCGACACACCCTCCCCGTAAGACAGGTTCACAAGCTGCCCAGTAACAACTATGAGTGTAGTAGCACAAGTAACTTAGTAAATGTTTGTGCCTAAATTCAGATTTATTTGACAGCTTTACACCTTTGGGCATGATATAATTAAATGTTTTGACAGCTAAACAAAAACCGTATAAATTTAAAAGCTATTAGATCAGCATCTAGAATCAAAATGAAGTAATTTGCTTATAACCAAAACTACTTTTAGCAACGCAGTCCAACAAAAGCACAAAGAAAGGGCTAAATGTCTATCCAAACGTTTGAGCTAATTCTTTCCCGCTTCTCCCATGAAGAATATTCCCTTTACAAGTACTGGCAATGCCTTTAATATCAACGAAGGGTACATAGGAGGTTTAAGTTATCATTAGAACCCCTAAACGCTACCTCTGGTTATTTTCTATAATTTTAGAAGCAGAAATATTAAAAAGACAAAGATTAAGAAATAGTATTTTATTAAAAAGACCACAGTGTGCTATTTAAAAGTGTTTTTAAAAAAACAGGAAAGTGAGTGGTCCTTCGAACTCCACCATTAAACTACTCAGGAGTTAATCCTCATTCACCAAAGGTGCCAGGTTCCAGACTTTCAAGGCACTTTTGTACTGTTTGGTTCTCTAAAAATCTAGTTCCTACCCACTGTGGAAGGGAGGGATCACAGTGACTTACACTGCTTACCTTTGGAAAAACCCACTGTTCATTATCTGAGCTCCAGAAAATATTTCCCTCAGCAGTACTATTCAAACACATAGATTTTAAAACTCATATACTTCTCTAAAAATGGAAAAAAAAAAGTAAAGCAAAATGCCCATTTGACTATCATTTTTAAAATAATAGGCAATTTATATCTACGTACTGCATCGTATCATCGTTCTGGAAAGCACCTAGAGAGTACAGGCTTAGAGTGTAACCAAAAGCCTATTTAAACAATGTCCAAGACAGAACCATTAATTACTGAAGCATTTGGATTCTATCAAATATATAAAAACATTTATAACCTACTCTTCATTATGTAACAACCAGAGGAGACACTGTACCCTCACTGCAGGTAAGAATGAGCAGTTGTTTACAAAAAAAAAAAATCAATGACATGTTTAGAAACCAGTTCACTTCTCGTGTGGTGTTTATATTTCACTTTATCATCATTCTTGGAAAGACAGTTCTAAAGGAAGAAAATACTATGAACCCGACCTGTTTAACTTATACATACTGATGTCAAGTAATTTAAAAATCATTCTAAAAAGAGCTTCTTATGTACACATCTAAAAACATTACTGCGTTTATCTGTTCTTTCCCTCTCATTCATGTTAACAGGATGGATGTCTTTTTCTGTACCATACTTGAATCTACGGAGCATAGCCTGAAAATAGATTAAACTTTTTTGAGTGTTTAAATATCCGATAGTATAAAGACTATAGGGATAAAGCACTGGGAAGTTCCAATCTGGCTACTTTTTAAAAATGAATGAACCTTGAGTAAGATCATTTAAACATGAGTTATGAGGCTCACTGTTCCTAGTAGATGGATAGTTGTTTGAAGACTTAGTGAATTTAAATTCATGGGTAAGTGTTACTTTGTATAAAATAAAAAATAACTATTAAAATATTACATATTAAAGATGTCCCTTCCTGAAGAAAAATTATCGTGTCTTTCCTATTGTTTCTCTTCTCCATGGACATGTTTTGAAAAATATTATCAAATACATTTGACAGAGGTATACCTGCCAGGCCTTCTGATCAGAATAAGATAATCAGTGGCACTGATCTGATACAATGTAGCTAAAAGTCCTGGAACTAGAATTTAACCCACATTGCCTTTTTATAAGTAAGAGAACTAAGTTTAAAATGTTAGAAATTGCTGTGGCAGCTCTAGGGGCACAAGGAGCTTTAGTTCATATCCACTGCACATCTATAAACATATCGAGCCTAGTAAAATATACTAATTCCTTAGAACTAAGACTCTATCGACTGTAAGATAAACCTTTATATAGTTAAAAAATAGCAAGGGCTGAAAAATAAAAGCAAAATGCTTTATTATGCAGGATTTTAATTTTATACCGACTGAAAGATATTAGAATTTTAGACATATTTTATTAAGCATTATACATGTGTAAAAAAATATATAAATGAAATAAATTGGTCATTCACAAATTGTTTCACGGAGTCCAACTCTACTGAATCACTTCCTGACTCAAAGTTGTCGAAGTCTGTTTTTCCACACAATATTGTCATTCGATGCCTTTAAAGTGCTCTTAAAGAGCACTAGTGAGGCAGCATTTTTTTAAACAAGAATTCTCCGCTATTATTACCTCTGGAATTTTCATCCAAGACTCAGACTTCCTGATCTCCCTTTATCTCTCCCTCTTTCCATCTCTCCTCAATATTTCCCCACCCCCACCTCTGTCCCTCAAGAAATGCCAATTAGTGCACTGCTCATGACTACTTCTATCCTGGTCTAACTGCGTTTATATGTTTGTTAAGTGATGCCTACACGGTATAACTCTACCTTAAAACTTACCAAAGTACATTTAAAAATGATGTTTAGCAAAACAGAATCAAACTCTTAGAGGCACACAACAGACTAGTGGTTACGAGAGGAGAAGGAGGCTGAAGCGAGGGTAATATGGATAACGGGCATCGACTGTATGGTGACAGATGGAAACTAGGCTTTTGGCGGTAGCGTGATATAGTACATACGGATGTCGAATTATAATATTGTACATTTGAAACTTATATAATCTTATAAACCAATGTTACCTCAATTAAAAAAAAAAGATGTTTAATGGAACAACATTGTTTAGTGGAAGAGAGTTTGGCAGTTTCTTACAAAAAATATATATATATACTTTTACCACATGATCCTGCACATGCACTCCCTGGTGTTTACCCAAAGGAGGTGAAAATGTATGTCTACATGAAAACCTGCACACAAATGTTTACAGCAATTTTATTCATAATTGCTAAACCTTGAAAGCAACCAAGATGTCCTTCAATAATTGAATGGATAAACTGATATATTCATACAATGGAATATTATTCCACAATAAAAAGAAATCGATTATCAAGCCACGCAAAGACATGGAGGAAACTAATATGCACATTGTTAAGTGAAAGAAGTCAGTCTGAAAAGGCTACATACTGTACATTTCCAAATATATGAGATTCTGGAAAAGGAAAACGTATGAGGACAGAAAGAAAGTGCCAGGGACTTCGGGTGGGTGAAGGGGGGAGGGGTGCAGAGGTGGAGCACAGGTGAAGTTTAGGGCAGCGAAACTATTCTGCGTGACGCTGTACTGGTAAATGTATGTCCTTATGCATTTGTCAAAGCCCACAGAATATACGACACATCAAGTGAATCTTAATATACTATGGACTTTAGTTAATAATGATGTATCGGTATTGGCTCAATTATAATAAGTGTACCACACTAATGCAAGATGTTAATAATAGGGAGGATTTGAAGGAGAAATGAGGGGCATATATAGAAGTGTCTTTAAGTTCTACTTAATTTTTTTATGAACCTGAAACAGCTCAAAAAAATAAAGTTCAAAAAAAATTAAATAATATTTATATGTCTACCTCTTCCTCCAATGAGCTATAAGTTACTTAAACACTTGAGTCAAAACTCATTCATCTTTGGATACCATGACTAGAGCAGTTAGTGCATGTTAGGGGCTTCAACTGCTACTTTTTGAAATGCAACAAGTATGGCTGCCCTTTTCAAAGGATTCTCGGAGCCTTCATTCCCACCATGTGTGCCACAGTCCACAGAATGAGATGCATTAGTAAATATTAAATTCATACTTTTCATATCACTTATACAGTACATCCCAATATATGCTTTTTCTTTTTTTTAAATCTACCTCTTTTTCAGAGTGAGCTGAAAAGTATGAGCTAATAAGCCACTACACTTCATCTAATATTTACTATTATTACGATGTTCGGGGCATTGTGCTGGGCACTGTAGGACAATGATAAATGAGGCATTTTCCTCCTGCCCTAGAGGAGCTCCCAGGCCAATGAAGACACCTATGCGAGAACAAGTATGTACAAAGGATGAACGGAGGAAAGAGCTGACAGCACGAAATGAGCTTAAACAGTATTAAAAATAATATGGTCTAATACACATCTGAAAGGAATCTCAGCGAGAATAAACTGAGAAAATGGAGAGGATACAATATCAAATTGGTAAGACTTCCTAGAATGTATTTAAGGCAACAGTTCTTGAATTCAGATGCAAAATAAGTCTCACATAAATAATAGATAATAAATCTGTAGACAATATGAACAAATATGGTGGCTGTGTTCCAACAAAAGCTTCTTTACAAAATCAAGCAGTAGGCTGGATTTGGCCTATGGGCCACAGTTAGCTATCTCTGCTTTAGACTCATAAAAACATCTTTTAAATAAATTAGTTGAACTGTGATCCTTCCTTTACTGAAAGAAGCTGAACAGGCATAGTATCCAAATCAGAAAGAACCTAAAGGCCAGCAGATGGTCCTAAATGATTCGGGGAACATGGCTTCTGCCTTGCCCTTTCCCCTTTTTCACTGGTATCTAAGACTGTCTCTAAAAACTACCAATCTAAAAGAATGCAGCTTCTTCCTCAGCGGAACCAGAAATCCAGTCTACCTTCATCCATGAGTTAGGATCTCTTTACAACTCAAAAGGCTCCTACTTGGCCAATTGTGGCAATGGGTAAGTTGCTTATTTTTACTAAGCCTCAGTTTCCTTGAACAAGGGTCATATCTACAGTGGGAGAATTAAATGGAATGATATATGAAAGAATACCTAAAACAGTGCCTGGTACATAGTAGGTATTCAACAAATACCTTCCAGTTTACCATTTCCCTTCCTTGCCCATAAAACCCCTTGACTCTAAGTTCATTCATTTATTCTACCACTATACCTTCATTTAGGACTTACTATTTGTGTCAGAGCCTGTGCTAAAAACTGGGGACACAGCAGAGATAACACTGACAAGGGCCATTCTCATTCTTGCGGGAAGACTGACAACACACAAATTACTCAACAAGATGTCAGCAGTGATTAGTGCTACAAGTGATGAGATACAGAGTAACAATTTTGAATAGGATGAATAGGGGAAATTTCTTTCAAAGGTAACATATGACTTGAGACTTAAATGATAAAAATCAGCTAGTCAAAGAAGTTAGTTGAGAAACAGTATTCTAGATGGGCTGAACAAGAACAAAACTCTAGAGGTTAGAAAGGTTCTTGCACATTCAACCTCAGAAAGGAAGCAGGACTCATTTCCTGAGATAGTTATTGCCAATGTTAGCCACTCTTCAATGTCTGTTCTTGCCAGACAACACTACCCCTTTCTGCTCCTCTGATACATCTACAGACATGTTATGTTCCCACCAACAGTGTAAAAGGGTTCCATTTTCTCCACAACTTTGACAATGTTTGTTAGCTTTCATTTTTTGATAACAGCCATCCCAACAGCTGAGAGATATTTCATTGTAGTTTGATTTGCATTTCCCTGATGAATAGTCACTTTCAGCATCTTTTCATATACCTGCTGGCCATTTGTTAGTGTGAAGTATTCTTTAGAGAAATATCTATTCAAGTCTTTAGCCCATTTTTAAATATCAAGTTATTAGGTTGTTTTGATATTGAGTTACAGAAGTTTCTTAAACATTTTTGGAAATTAACCTCTTATCTGAGATATGGTTTAAAAATATATCTTCTCTGGCTTCATGGGTTGCTTTTTCATTTTGTTGAACATTTCCTTTGCTGAGAAGTTTTTTAGTATGATATAGTCTTTCTTGTCTAATTCTGTTTTTGTTGCCTATGCATTTGCTGCCAATAGCCATAAGTCATTTCCAAGACTAATGCTATGAAGCTTTTCCCCTATGTTTGCTCTTAGGAGTTTTACAGTTTCAGGTCTTAAAGTCTTTAAAGTATTTTGAGTTGATTTTTGTATCTCATGTAAGATAAGGATCCATTTTCATTCTTTTGCATGTGAATATTCAGTTTTCCAAACACCATTTAAGAGACTATCCTTTCCCTATTGTATATTCTCAGCACCCTTGTTGAACATCAGCTCACCGTATATGCATAGATTTATTTCTGGACACTCAATTCTGTTCCATTGGTCTATGTGTCTGTCTTCATGCCAGTACCACACTATTTTAATTACGGTAGCTTTGTAATATATTTTGAAATGATGTCTCCAGCTTTGTTCTCTCTCAAGACTGTTTTGGCTATTCAGGGTCTTTTGTTGTTCTACATGAATTAAGAATTGTTTTTTTTTTCTATTTCTGTGAAAAATAACAGTCGGATTTTTGATAAGGACTGCACTGAATCTGTAGATCACTTTAGGTAGTATGGGCATTTTAAAAACATCAAATCTTCTAATCCACAAACAGACAATATCTTGTCATTTGTTTGTGTCTAATTTATTTTATCAATGTTTTGTAGTTTTCAGTGCCTAAGCCTTTCATTCCTTAAGTTTATTCCCAAGTATTTTATTATTGGTGCTACTATAAATGGCATTATTTTCCTAACTTCCTTTTCAAATAGTTCACTGTCAGTAGATAAAAAAGCAACTTTTTTTTGCATGGTGATTTTGTAATTTTGTATTCAGCAACTTTATTGAATTCATTTATTAGTTCTAACAGCTTTTTTTTTTTTTTTTTGGCAAGGAAATACCCTCTCACATGCAAACAAGGACAATTTTACTTCCTCATTTTCAATTAGATGCCTTTTGTTTTTTTTAATTTTTTCCTTCCTAATTGCTCTGGCTAGGACTTCCAGACCATCAGATTTATTATAAAATCACTAAACTAATGCTTCTTCTATCTACAACAAAGGATTACTCCTAAGTTAAAATAAGATGCGTAAAAATTGCTTTTGAAATATAAAGTACTGTAATGTGTAATTAGAAAGAAAGGATAATGAACTTGAATTCTGAAAATGTAATTTTGAATTTTTTGACACATTTTAGTTGTGTAATCTTACCTATCGGCCTTTCTGAGTTTCTAGAAAAAATGGAGTATCTTCACTACCAGCCTCTCAAGGACATTATGAGGCTCAAATGACTAAGTGAAAGCTATTCGTAAAATATTAAATACAATACAAATTCAAATTATTTTCATCACGATTTCCAAATTTCATGCCTAAAAAACACTATTATTAATAATTTAGTAGGAATAAAATCTGTTCAGAAATTACAGTTTTTATTGGTTAAAATTGATATTAAATGTCACTGCAGACTTTTAAGCAGAAACACTACAACCTTTAGTAAAAATGCTTTTATAAACACTTTAGTGCAAAGGATTTTAATACAATTCCCCAATATGCAAACAATAGAGCAAATGTATCAGTTCATGCAAGGTTTTGTACATGAAAACCTGGGCCCTAGATTAACCAGTTAGGGTACTACTCATAAACTATGCAGTATATAGTAAACACATCTATCAAGTAAATGCAAGAACTTCTATATTATGCAGCAGCTGATGCAAATTAGGACTTAATTTAAAATCTTTAGAACAAGAGCATTGTTTTAATTCTAGGAGTGGGAGAGGAGGACATCATATCCCTAAACTAAACTTCAAGTCTCTTATCAGACCTCCAATTTCCCATATGACATATGCCCATTTAGGAGACCACAGGTCAGTTTTATAATATAACACACTGTAAATAATATAAGTAATTAATCGTGATTGTAAACCAATGCTCCATTTATAGGAGCTTGGAGTCTATCATATATGTTTAAATTTTTGTTCTTCACCAATTTAAAAGTGTATTATCCCTTTTGGTCTTCATGGGCATACCAGTTAGAATCTGTATTTAGTCACTTGAAATCACCTAAATTAAAAAAGTCTAAGTCCACATCTTCCTGAATTTCTCTTATCTTGCCATCATTCTGAATAGCATTCAAAATCATTTCAATCGTTAAAAGTAACAAGACATTTTTGCTAGTAGCACAACCCCTCATTTCTTATGTATAAGTGCTTGATAATAGGGTACCTGTGCAGTTTGATTTTTGTACTCTATTGTACACTGTTTCTCTCATCAAGGCAGAGAATATTATGAATTTTTTCCATTTACTGTTCTATGCTTGACAGGACAGAAATCTCTAAAAGGTACTGCTTTTCACAGCCTCTATTTCTTCTTTGCCTGAGTTTATTTCCAGGTGAATATAAAACGCACTTTTATTAATGGATTTTATTATTGTAAAGTGCTGTAATTTCAAAGATCTTAATTGTCTAAAGAATGTAAATGGATGCCAACTCCCCAGATCAATTTTCTAAAAAGGAAGTCCAGATACTAAAAATAACTTCAAGATGTGGAATGCTGGGAAATATCAGGAGCAGACAAGGCAACTTGTGCACAACCATCAGCGACAGGGAGACTGGTCTTGGGCAAAGCTATTAGGCTGCCTAACAGGCAGGGAAGAAAGAGCCAAAAGCGTTCTGGTAAACAGAATTTACAGCCAAATACAAACGTAAGTTTAACATATATGTAATGTAGAAGTAAATCTACCATATCTGCTATATATATAATGTAGAAAAAAACACTGCCATATGATGAAAAGAACAGTACAAATGTCTTCCAACAATGATGATAACGCCACAAATATGACTAGTATGTACTTTAACAATCAGTTGGGGAATAAAATAATATTTTAGATCAGAGTATAAAATTCACTAAAATAATCTCTTAGCTATTCTTAATTTTATACTAATATTTTCTTATATTCTTATTAAATTACGCATTAATAAAACACCAATAATAAATACTACATAAAAGTGAATATTGGATCAAATTCATCATTAATGCCTATACATAAAAATGCTATAATTAGAAATATCGGTAGATAAAAATTTAAATATCAAGTTCATATTAGAGAAAACGAAGGTGGTTGGCTGGTTGAAACGGATAGAAGATCGCAGTAATGTCTGTTATGTTACAGGTACAATCCTATTGCTTCACACTGAGAAAAGTCCATTTCATAATCAAAGACTGGCATCAGTAAACAGAGCCACGTATCCATGCTATTAGTTGAAAAGAGAATTATGTTGAAGATGGTTCAAAAGAGAAAAGACAAAAAAACCTACAAAACTACTGCTGTTACTGAAAACATAACTCATAGCATATGCCCCGATGATAACTAAGAAGTGCCGTGTGTGTGTGTGTGTAACATGCTCAGTTGCATAATTATTAACTTAAGGAAAAAATGCTGGAATCCTTGGCTTTGTTTTCTAACATGATCCACATATCATTGGTTATTATGTTGTCAAGGTAACATTTATGAAGGGAAATAAAAAGTCAATCATGAAATTCATACACAAGAAATCACCAATAAATAAATGATTAAGGATCACAACAGCTTCACTCTTCAGTAGCAAAGGGGTAAGGTCAATGTCAGTATTAGAACTACAAGGATCACACAATTCTATTTATAATATTTCCAAAGTACCTGTGAACTACCCCTCACTAAAGTTAGAGTTTTTCTTGCTCTTTAATCATTACTTTCCTCTTGAAATAAATGCAAAATTAAAATAGTCCAAATATGGTAAGAGATTTGAAACCCATCTACTTCAGGATTACCTGAGAAGTTAGAAAATTACTGCAGGGCCTATTCTTCAAACATCCGGAATTAATTTTAACAAGTATGGTATGAGATTCTGTTATCTAGAGTTTTAAAAAACCTCTTAAACACGAAAAGTTTAAAAACTACTGACTGAAAAGAAAATTTGCATTTTACACAGAATGTACACATCAGCAATATTAAAAAGACATCTTTTCCATTATTTTCTATGTTCATTTTTCTTAATTAAGTATATTTTATTTTTTAACACTATTCTTTAAGAAAACTAATTGACAAGCTAAATTTAAATGGTATGACAAACTCTACTAACGGTGCCTATATATATGATTTATCTCTATCTCTAAAACTCCTAAATTTTCCTAAGACAATATAAATCCCTTCATATGATTTTTGAATTAAACGACAATTGGTGGGTTTTTTTTTCAAAATAAAAATAATTCATATACCATAGAATTCACCCTTTTAAAGTGTATAATTCAGTGGCTTTTGATATATTCACAAAATTATGCAACCATCATCACTAATTTTCATCGTACCGAAAGAACACCCCATACACACTAGCGCTCACTCCCCAAATCCCCCGCCCATCTATTTGGTGTTTCTGTGGATTTGCCTATTCTGGATTTCTCATATAAATAGAATCATTTTTCTATTTTGTGTCTGGATTCTTTCACTTAGCATTTTGTTTTCATGGTTCACTCTTGTTGTAGCATGTTTCAGTACTTCATTCCTTTTGATAGGCTGAATAATATTCTTTGAATGTAAACACCATATTTTCTTAATCCATTCATCAGTTGACAGACATTTTGGTTGTTTCCATTGTTTGCCTATTATGAAAAGTGGTGCTATGAACATTAATGTACATATTTTTGCATGGACATATGTTTTCAATTCTCTCGGATGTCTACTCAAGAGAGGAAGTTCTGGGTCATATGTAACTCTATGTTTAACTTTTTAAGGAATTGCCAAACTTTTCCAAATAAAGTGGATCATTTTAGTACTAGTGTTGTATGAGGGTTTCAGTTTTTCCATATACTAACCAACATTTGTTATTGTCTGCCTTTCTGAGTATAGCCATGCTTGTGGGTGTGAAATGGTATCTCATATGAAGCAGTTTTGTTTGCATTTCTCTATTACTAATGATATTAACATCATTTCATGTGCATTTGACCAATTTGCATATCTTCTCTGAAGAGATATCTAGTCAGCTACTTTGCTCCGTTTTTAGCTGGGTTGTCTTTTTACTATTGAATTGTAAGGGTGCTGTGTATAATCTGGATAGTAGACTCTTATCAGATATATGATTTGTAAACATTTATCCCATTCTGTGGATTATCTTTTTACTTTCTTGATAGTGTCTTCTGAAGCACAAATTTTTAATTTTCATAAAGTCCATTTTATTTTTTCGTTGATGCTTTTGGTAACATTTAAGAAACCACTGTCTAGTTGGTATGATTTATCACTTTCATTGTTTATAAGAAATATTTTAGAAAAAATTAAGCGTACCCTCTTACAATTCTAAAATATGCTTTTGTTCCTTAAATATTAGTTATTTTATATATCTAGTAACTAATTCTGAATTTTCAAAGTAAAATTTTTCAAGGTGTCCCAAATCATATAATCTGTCTGAGCCTGTTATTTTTTTTTATAAGGGTATTATATTGATTGCTATGAATACATCATTAGGTCTTATAGTCAAATGATATGAGAATCAAAAAAAAAACACTTTAATAACAAAGTATTATTTTGTAGGTTCTTTCTATCTTGGGTCAAGCAGAGTGAACAAAAAAGGGTAAAGATAGGGAGAAAATATATAGCTTTCACATAGCCATTAGTTATAAAGTCTATAGTTCCTGAAGCATTTAAAAAAATCATTAATGATATACTGCGTGCAAAAACAGAAAAGATCTCAAAAGATGGCATCCTGATAAATGCAGTCAATGTTATTGAAAGGCTGTAGTTTCTTTGTTAGATATCAGTATATACTTTCTTTTTTAATAGCAAGATGCTATTAAAAAAGAATATCTAAAAGCCAAAATTGTCAATACCCATCCATCTGCCTCAGAGGTGGTGGAAAAGGGTATGTTTGGCATTACAGTCTGGCAGAGGTTATGCATGTAGCTTAACAAGTATATCCAATTTACTGAAATAAGGGATCTATTGTTTATTTGTTCCTGATTACAAACATTAAGGAACAGTTCTCATATATATTTAAAAGGCTGTGAAACAATGACATATAAAACCTTCTCTTAAAAGTTTTAAGGTCAGAGTATCTACTTAGAAATGTGTACACTGATCTTCCTCTCCTTCCCTGCCCCTCCCTTTTGTCTTGTCTCTGCAAAGAAACAGAGTGGCTGACACTCCTAGCTAAGGTTGTAGAAGGTGACTGACTTCTCATGGGTTGATGCTTCCTTTAAACGTAAACTCAACATTAAACTTTACAGACTAAACAAAAACACATTTAGGGAGTTATGATGAGAAAGATATTTTGTTCCTTTAAAATGCAGACTTAATTGTGGAGGAAGAGTAAAACAATACATATTTTGGTTAATTAAATAGGGTTCTAGAAAAAGAATGAACAGTTGGAGAGATTTACACAACACAAACTTCACCCTAAAGTTTCCCCCGCCATTCCCTGCACCCTTGTCTCCTGCAAGGAAAGGCATTAAAAGAAGGGAAATGAGGGCTTTAAATGACTCATTCAGGTCTATTACTATCAATATCATTTTTTTCATGTTTCTATTTTACAGACATTTGTCCTATACAGACAACTGTCCTATAGACTATTTCAGCAGTTAATGACTGAGGTCCACAGGACCCTCATTATTCTTGATCCCCAAACTAACAGGTATTCTTTGGATTTTCTAATCTTTGGGTCAGAAGTATTAGACTATACATTTGTAAAAGACATTTACAAACCATTACTTGAAAAATGAAAGTCAACATTCATAGAATATTCATAAGAGTTAGTTTAATAAATAACTAAAATTTCATATTCGAATCATTTTAGGTAAAACACTTGCTAGAAATGTTTCTTACTTTTCCTATATTATATATTGTCTTGAACAAGTAGACCTGTAAATATAAAATCTACAACTCTGCATGTAAGAGTTAAAAAAACAAACCCATAAACTTATAATACAGATTCTGCATTATAGCCATACAGGGGGAAGTAGACTAAAGTATTAAAAAGGGGGGGGCGAACTTGTTTAATTAAAAAATTTTACTATTTTATATTCTACTACAAATATGTGCCTAACTCTGTGGCGCCCACTGTATAAAAAGCAGAAAGAAAAAAAATCATCGGGGAGATTAAAAAGAAAGTAAAAGAAAAATGGGGAGTCAAAGAAATGGATAAGGAGGAAAAAGAGAAAAGGGAGATGGACAGACAGAGGAAGGAAGGAAGAGGGGGCAAACTGGCTCCGCCAAACTCTCTTGGGACAGTGTGCTGAGTTACCAGACCAGAAATGAGGGGTTGAAAGCTACTACTGATAACTGGTGGAGGCTGAAAGTGCTACTTAAGTGCTTGGTGTCTGTCGAAAAAGAGGGAGGAGAGGTTTGAGACTGAGGATGCCAAGTGCACTCCCAGCCAGCAGAGTAAAGGGAAGCATTAACGGCAGCCTCAGGGGAAGCTAAACCTTCTATCCAATGAGCCAGAGGGCAAATGTGCCAATAGCAGCTGGATAAAGGGGATAAAAAAAATTAAGAAGCCCCAGGAAAACTGGCAGCTTCAGATATATAAGGCAGATTAGGCCTTGTCTCTATATTTAGAGGAACAAACTGCCTGGAAATAACACTGCTTCTACTGCCAGTAGGTTAATAATCAACAACCCGGGTACAACAGACTGAAATGTAGTTTACCAAACTATTATACTAAGTACTAATTTAACTTTGTGATACAGAGTTAGAACTAGAAAGTGAAAACATGAAAATCTTTGAAGGAATTTTTGAAATAATATTCTTTCATGTTATTTTCATTCATAATCTATTTTAAAAAGGTTTAAAGTACTGTCAGAAGGCAATCTATATTACCTTTCTATAGTTTTAGAATGCAAGATACAATATCACAGAGTTCTTATTTTAAATAAGTATCTGGTTAATATTTCAGTACAATATCCGAAGATAAGATTTACTAAATACAACATTTTTCAAATTACTAGGCTTGATATATTTGATTAATTTCAATCTGTAATTGCTTCAATAAATTCCCTTGGCCTGGGACTAAATTTGTTCTCTTTTCTTCATCAGGATTAAGCTAATTTAAGGTTGATATTATTTGAGAGAGAGAGCGCGAGCGCGCACACGCGAGATCCTAGCCCTAAAGGAAATTCGCACATCCAAGAAAACCAAACTGCAAAGAAACATTAATTATGTTGCAGGAATCCCTATGGAATTCTTATATTCTATAGGAATTCAAGGAGAGGGAAGAAGTAGAATAGGAGAAAAGTTCCTCAGGGAATTTTCCAAACTCCCATGCAAATAAGAGTGACCATGAGAGTGGAAATCAGGATGTGAGCAGAAGTGATGTACCTAACTTTCTAGTCACATCCTTTAAAAAAGAAGCTGTTCGTTCTCTACTTACTCTTGCCTCTTTTCAAAGGGTTAGAATGTAAATATGAAAGGTGACTACAAGAAAAGGACAAACCCTGGGCGATAATGGAACAAAATAGAAGGAACTTGATGATGTTATAGATTAGATTTTTCCTTACTCCTTGCAATGTCAACAGCTCAGATTTTACCCAAGAACAAAACCTTCCACCTCCAATTAAACATCTACTTTTTGGTCTGTATGAAGACTGTAAATCATAAAATCGGAAGTAAAAATACTTATATTTAGAGAAAGCATAAATATACCTAGTCAAAAAAGGCAATATAATCAGATAGAAGCCCTAAAAGATCATATACACTCAAACATGAAATGTACATATTAGAGAAAGAAAATCCTTCAATACCCAGCTCAAATGTCTCTTAAACATCTTCATTCCCCAAAGTTAGTTGCTCTGTCATCTATGCTCCAATTTATCACATTCTGTTGTTATCACTGCCATTATTAAATGGTGAATTCCTACAGGGCAGGGAATCTATCATACTCATCTTTGTATCTTTCCAGATTTGAGCACAGTGTTTGGCACATGGTAGGTACCAATAAATGTTTGCTAAATGAAACACTGGACTTTTAGTAGCAGTGAAAAAAATGTGCTAAAAGTATGTTTTTAAAATACTTTTCTCTAGTTGCAAGTCATGCATGATAAGAAAATCTTTCTCTGTCACCTCCACAACTCCAGACCCTGAATTCCTAATTTGTTTCTTTTATGGTATCATCAATCTCAAGTTGTCCATAACCATTAATTCTTTTGGAGTTGAAATGCAGATTCTATCAACCAATAGCTAGACTGTGAACATTTAATTCATGAATTGCAAACACTTTTATGTGAAGAGTAGGCTGAACACATTTTCACAGGAGTAATAAATAACTTCAGATGTCCTTGTGAGAAATTCAGCTACAGGGCTCACCTATTAATTTTCTCTACTGAATGCATTTCCACTTCAAAGAAGTGTTACCTATCATTATTTGATGCTACCACGGTAGAGAAGATTTAATCTTCTGTAACATCAAAATTCCCTTGCCTCAGTGGCCATGTGATCATTCAGTATTACACCTATTCAAAATCTGTCATGCTTAAAACCCACTGCCCTTATTCAATATCTATTATCTACTTACTACCATGGTTAATTAACTTAACCATGGTCTCAAGTCAGACAATACAAAAAATCGGGGACTGCTCTCCTAATATTCTATTAGTATCTATGCATCATGTATGTTCAAGCATGGATCATACAATTTCACAGAATTATTGAGGTAGTTGATATGAAAATATAAAACACATGGATAAAGTGCATTACATATGCTAATTATGTAACTTAAATTTGCTTCAATTAGAATTGTAGGTCTATCAATGAGTAGACAGTGAAATCTTACTAAGTTTAAGCCAACATTTATAAGTAGTAAGAGGGAGAAAAATAAGGCTAAAAGCAGTAAGTATAATAAACATTGGAGTAAAGGAAATCATATGAGAAGTACAAAGTACATCTGGGACTTAAGAGAAAAACAGACCTGTCAGTCACTCATACTGTATTTACCTATCAGAAGAACGAAAGTGAGATTCAAATTTGCTTTGCTTCTATCTTAGGGGTAGAACAAGGATTATGGGAAGATGGAACAGATTTCCTTTAGTGTTAAGAAATATTTAAAAATAGAATGCCAGAGACAAAAACTCCTGCGACAATATACTGCAGATATAATTTCTATATGTAACAGATGTCTTGATAGTGAGAATGCTGGGTGGTGGGTCTCTAAAAAAGAATCCCAGGGGGCACCCAAACAAATATTGTTATACGCTTACAGTTTAAACGCAGTAAAATAACATGACTATACTGTCCATTTGAAAGATAAATTTATCGTCAGTATATTAAATGCATAACGAGTTAGGGAGACTACAAGAAAGCTACTAAATAGTCAAAATAATAGATGAGAGGCTGGTGAAAATGAGCCAGAAGAGTCATAAAATATATCCTAATAACCTGAATAAATTGTTAATATATATTATTGAACTTATAAGATGAAACAGGATTTAAAAATAACTTAATAGAACTAAAATTTATCCTACTATTTATTATAATTTCTTGCATTAACATATTTTGAAATCCATATTAAAAATACATCAACTATATTATGCTTAAAACTGAATTTCCCCCCTCAAAAAGTCTATTTGTTCCTCTTCCTATAATACCTATTTCAGTTGTTTGTAAGAGAATTCACCCAATAACCTTGGGTTAAAAATCTCGTGGTAATCTTTAACTTCTCCCTCTATGTCCATCATGACTCAGATATCCAGAATAAGACGACTTCTCTATCCCCTTTGCCACTGTTTTAACTAAGGTTGTCATTCTGTCTTGCTTGGTTCCTTTGAACTGTATGTAACAGCCTCCTGATTGTCCTGTCTCCCCTCCAGTCTATGAGATCAAGTACCAACTCCTTTGCAAGGTATAAAAGCCTATTCCTAAGTGTGGACTCAACCTACTTCTCAAGCCTCATCCTTGGCTATTCTTTTCCGAAGAACCTATGCAACATATAAGAAATCCTATTATTTCCTAGTCATTTCATAGATTTTCTAGATTATAAGCTTATTATTTATTTCACTTGGTACTTGTCAAATGCCAATGCCCGGGCAAGGGACATTTTTTAATCAATCTCTATATAGTAAATAATCCAATGATCTTTGTATACCTTAGTTGCTGATTCTTTAGAATGATTGAAAAAAAATTTCCCTCAATATCTTCTTCTACTAGACGAAATTATTTTTCTAATGTATAATATGCTATACACTATAATTTTCCAAACTGAAATAAAAAATCGAAGGCACTATTAAGGCACTGGTATCAACTATTAAGGCACTGGTATATGCCCTTATAATATTTTTATTATGCTTAAATATTGTACACATAATTTTTTTAAAAAGATCTTTTTAGCTTTAAAGTATAATTGAAAGTGTACACAGTGATGATTTCATATATGTATACTTTGTGAAATAATTACATCAATCAGTTCAATTAACACATCTATCACCTAACATAGTTTTACCATTTTTTTTGAGTATGTGTGGTAAGAATGCTTAAGATCTACTCTTTAAGCAAATTTCAAATATCTAACACAGTAATATTAACTATAAGTTTTCATTTGCATGTTGTATATTAGGTCCCCAGAGTTTATTCATTGTGTAACGAAAGGCTTATATTATACCCTTTGACCAGAATCTCCCATCTCCTTGATCCCCCAGCACTGGTAACCACACTTATTGATTAGCATATGTTGAACCATCCCAACATCCCAGGGATAAATCCCACTTATCATAGTGTATGATCCTCTAATGTGATGGTGAAACTGGTTTGCTAGTATTTTGCTGAGGATATTTACATTCATTTTCATCGGGGATACTGGTCTGCAATACAAGGGTTTCACTGTGCTGTATCGGCCTTGCGAACATAAATGAAATATACAAATTTCCTTTTTTTTTCACTTGCTACTTTAAAATGTTTCTGTTATTGATTTTTTTTGACAGTATTATAATAAAGTGTTCCAGAAAAGACCTTTTAGGTTGAATGTTTTTGGAAAATCAGGGGATTTGGAAACTTGGATGTCCTAGATTTGAGAAAATCTCAGGGATTTTTTCTTTAAATAAGTGTTGTCCCTTCCTCCCTGCCTTCTCTTTCTGGGACTCCAGCAATATATAGATTATGTTGATGATATTCTATAATGTCCATAGGTTTTATTCATTCTTTTCCATTCCCCCTTTTTAAAAATTCTCCTCTGAACAGATAATTTCAAATGACCTATATGCAAGTCACAAGTTGTTTCTGCTGCTTGATTAAGTCTGTTGCTGATGACCTCTATTGCATTTTTTCATTTCATTCTTTGTATTCCTAAACTCCAGAATTCTTGTCTTTTTTTTTTTTTAATGATTTCTCTAATGTATTTAAACTCATTTTGTGTGTTGTTTTCCTGATTTCACTGAATTGTCTTTCTGTGCTTTCTTATAGCTCACTGTGCTTTCCTTAAAACAACTATTTCGAATTCTTTATTGGGCAAACTGCAGACCTCCGTTTCTTTGAGATCAGTTACTGAAAAATCACTGTGCTCCTTTGGTGGTGTCATTTTCCCTTGATTTTTCGTGATGCTTGAAGTCCTGAGCTGCTGTCTTCACATGTGAAGGAGCAGTCATCTCCTCCATTCTTTCCTGACTGGCTTCTGAAAGCCTGAGAAGCATTCTGAGGCTTTCTCTTGACTTCTGATAGATACTCCTACTCCACACTTGTTCTCTCTTGGGGGGAAATTCTTAAAATTGTATGCCTTTTTTTTATTTTTAATTTTCTTTGTCTTCCTTCCATTTGAAGAATCTTTTTTTAAAGGAATTTTTAAAAATTCTTTAATGTCACCGCATATTTGACCCCTTTTATCCCATCTACCTCCCTCCTCCCCACTCCCCCCGCCCCCAACGCTCTGGTAACCACTAGTCTATTATCCATGACCATGAGTCTCTGTTTGGTGGTCGTGTTCATTGTTGATTTTAGGTTTATATCCCACACATAAGTGATATCATGTGGTTTTCAACTTTTTCTATCTAGATTATTTCACTTAGAACGATTATCCTAAGGTCCATCCACATTGTCGCAAATGGCAGTACTTCATCTCTTCTTATAGCTGAGTAATATTTATCCAATCATCTATTGCAGGACACTTCAGTTGCTTCCATGTCCTGGCCACCACGAAAAAGCTGCTATGAACATTAGTGTGCAGATACCTTTTCGGATATGGGTTTTCAAGTCTTTGGGGTAAATGCCCCGTAGAGGGGTTGCTGGTTCGTATGGTAGATCAATTCTTAGTTTTTTGAGGAACCTCCATACTGTTTTCCATAGTGTCTGCACAAATTTGCAGTCCTACCAGCAGTATATGAGGGTTCCTTTTTCTCTGTATCCTCTCAAACATTGTTATTACTTGTCCTGTTGATAACAGCTATTCTAACAGGTGTGAGATGGTATCTCACTGTGGTTTTGATTTGAATTTCCATAATAGCTAGTGAGGTTGAGTATCTTTTCATATGTTTGTTGGCCATTTGTATGTCTTTTTGGGAGAAGCGTCTATTCAGGTCCTCTGCCCATTTTTTATTGGGACTGTTTGTTTTTTTCTGTTATTGAATTGTATGAGTTCTTTGTATATTTTGGATATTAGGCCATTATTGGAGGTGTTGCTTGCAAATATCTTCTCCGATTCAGATGGCTGTCTCTTCACCTTGTTGGTTTCTTTTGCTGAGCAAAAGCTTTTTAGTTTGATGCAGTCCCATTCATTTATTTTTGCTTTTACTTCTCTTGCCTTTGAGGTCAAATTCATAAAATCCTCTTTAAGTCCAAGCTCCGTAAGTTTAGTTCCTATGTTTTTTCTATGCAATGTATTGTTTCAGGTCTTATATTCAGGTCCTTAATCCATTTTGAATTAATTTTGGTGTGTGGTGATAGACAACAGTCTGGTTTCATGCTTTTGCAGGTGGCTTTCCAATTTTCCCAGCACCATTTATTGTAGAGGTTTCCCTTTCTCCACTGTATGTTTTTGGCTCTTTTGTCGAAAATTATTTGCCCATATATACATGGGTTTACTTCTGGACTCGATTCTGTTTCACAGGTCTGTTGTATAGTTTTCATAAAAATTTATTAACATTTTGCTTTGTTTAGTAAGATCTTTAGTATTAAAGTTTAGGTTTTTATGAAAACGAAACAAAATAAAACAAATGTAAAACTTAAACACAAACTAAACTTTTTCTAAACTTTAACACAAAAGGTTTTACCAAACAAAGCAAAAATATGAATAAATTTTTATGGAAACTAAACAATGAACATTTAAAAAACTATGGAGGATAACGAATATATTTTAGCAACTTCTCTACTGCAGCAAAGAATAAAAATGAAAATAAGGGAACATAAGATGTATGTCAGAGAATGTTTCTTCACAAACATTCCTTTGGTTAGACAGAAATATGCAAGATGGTGAAAAGAACACTCATAAATAAGCACAAGATTAACACTAAAAAGGATAAAATATTTCACTGACAAAAAGAAAAAAATAATTTCACTACAAAATAATAAGCATAACCTAAGGGAAATGCTGTATAACACTTTCATAGAAAAATGCTATTGAACCCAGAAGAAAATAAACCAATTCAGAGGAATGTTTGCTGAGCCTATAAAACAGAAAATGTGGATGCTGCTCCACAAACAGTAGTCTCTACATTTGCACTCAATGTTTGTACACAATAATGTTTCTTGTTGGAAAATAACTATTGTAATTGACACGAAATATGGTTTACATGTGAAGTTCTTTTTCTATTTTAGAATTAAGATATTATATTTCCTAAGTTACAGAAAAAAATATTAAGCCAGAGGCATTCATGATGGTAGAAATCTTACACTAATCATTTAAGTCAAATTTTCACTTCTGAAAACTCTAACCTATACTGCCAAATATAAATATATCCCCCAAAATTTAAACGCACAACCCTAAATTGCAAAGGAAGCAAAGTTACAGAATTTTTGCTACTTTAAGAAATCATTTTTTCATTACAACATGGCTTATAATTGCTCTTCATATACTTTCTGCATTAATCACATACTTAATTTGAAGCTATTTTTTTCTAAACTACCTATATTTTATTGAAATTCTATGGTTACCCTTCATGTACTATTTTGTGTCACTTATTTCAGAGTTCATAACTGGATATGATCTCTCACACCGATGGACTCGTATTCAGGTATAACACATAGAGTAGCTAAAGGCTAAAGTCCTCTCTCCTGTGACCATGGCTGAAGCCACTAATCATTTATGGCAAGTTCCCGGCAAGCCCTGCAAAATGAGCAGAGTTGGCTTTCAAAAAAAAGTTGTATTGTTGCCCTAAAAGCATTCTGCTTCCCCCCGATACTTGCTGAATACTCATCCACTCTTCATTCACTCTTTCAGCAAACATACCCATAGGACCCACTATGGGGCAGATCCTGTGTAGCCTTGGGGACATCTGGAGATCCTCAAGTGGCTCAATATTTTGTGGAGGAAAAGGACAAGTAAAAAGACCATTAAAATGCTGGAAGTGTGTATGTATAACTCAAAGAACACACAGAAAATCATCTAAGGCACTCTGCTGGTGTGTTTGAGAGTGGAGAAGTGATGGAGAGTGGATGGAGGTATAATAAAAGGTTCGCCAAGGGAATCCTGGAAGTTACGCAGAAATTAGCTATGTAAAGGGTAGAAGAGGATGGGAAGGGAAAGGGAACAGAGAAAGGGGAAAGAAAAATATGTGTGTGTATCTGTTGGAGGGTAATATGGAATTTTTGCAGGCAAAGTAAGCAGCTTGTAAAATGAGAGAGAACATGGCACTTTTAAAGAAGTGTATGCTGTTCTGTAAGAGATGAAGCTGGGAAGTAGGCAGAAAGATTGTAAACGGCTTCGAATGTCATGTCATAGAGCAGGGAGGCTGTAATTAGCCACTAAGAAATTTTAAAAGCAGTATTTGTGACAGATTCCAATTTAGAAAGTATTGAATTTATAAGTATCTTGATAGAGCATTAAAAAAAAAAAAAAGATCTGTTATATAATTTCCTATGGTGTCAAACAGAATGTCCTCAGGATGATCCAGAAACATATACAAGTAATGTGCTCCTGGAATAGAGATAAATTTATTCAAGGAATCTGGATTACAATTTGTAGCATTTTATTTTTAAGAGGAATGAAACCAGAATCCATGTGTGATTCTCTGCCATACAGCATAACTGAAAAACTATAATACAGTTTAATGAACATAAAAACAAGATATCATAAAAAGACTATTTCAAAGAATGTATTAGAAAAGACAGATTAAGCGGGTTTTATGCACTGAGTTGTGTTCCTCAGAAATGATGTTGGAGTTCTAACCCCCAGTACCTTGAATGTGACTTTATTTGGAGATAGGGCAGTTACAGAGGTAATGAGGTTAAAATGAAGCCATTATAGTGAGCCCTAATCCAATATAACTGATGTCCTTATATAAAAGAGGAAAATTTGAAATGGACATGTAAACAGGGAGAAAGCCATATAAAGACTGGAGCTATGCTGCTGCAAACCAATGAGCTATCAAAAACTGAGAGAAAGAGCTGGAACAGATCCTTCTCTACTACCTCCAGAGCAAGCATGACCCTGCCGACACCATGCTATCAGACTTGTAGCTTCCAGAACTGTGAGACAATAAACTTCTGTTGACTAAGGCACCCAGTCTGTGGTATTTCATCATAGCAGCCCAGGAAGCTAATACAGCAGGGTTATAGTGGCTTCTAAGAACTTGCACAGCAACCGAAAGCAATAACTTCTCCCTAGACTAGATCCTGTATTGTAGGGCGAACATTCTATAAAGAATATTATTAGATCAACTAACAAGGTTGATATATGAAAAACATATTAAACTATTACATTAATTTAAATTTATAAAATGGTAACTGTTATGTTGTTACATAAGAAAATACCCCTAATTCTTAGTAGATACATAGTGAAGTATTTGGGGTGGGGGGTCAAGAACTACGATATATGAAACTTACCCTCAAATGATTCAATAAAAATATTATCTATATGTATATATAGTATGTAAATGCACATATACACATGTGTGTTATTTGTGTATACACACGCAGGGGGAGGGGAGAGGAGAAGAGAGGAGGGAAGAGAAGGAGTGAGGAGAGGAAGGGAGGGGAGAGGAAAGGGAGAATGCTTACGTAAAAACTGGAGGGTGTAAATGTTACTAATATTGAATCTGAGTAAAGAGCATATGAATGTTCTGTGTACTATTATTATTTTTATAACTTTTTGTAAGTTTAACATTCACCAAAAAAGTTTAATGCCCAAGGTCACGGTTAGAAATAAAATATTTTCAGTAGGACATAAATAAATAAATAACGAAAGATAAAATGAAGAAAGAAAGAGAAAACGGAAGAGAGAGGAAGGAAGGAAGAAGACTGATCGATGAGGAACTGATTTAAGCTAAAGAAATTCTAAAATGTCTCAGAAAATTTTGAGTTGCACATTTCCATGTAAAATGAAAATCAAGTACTATATTCATGACATTTAATTGGATATGTCATTTAATATTATAACAACAATGCAAACTAAATTTGCCTTGGCTTAAAAATAATAATATCAGAATCATAAAAAGTACTATAACATTTACTGGGAATATCTGTTAATAGAGAGAAAAATAACCTACCTCTTCACATTTACACAGTACTTACAGAACTATTCATTGTTTTCCAGCACTGCAATACTTTGATATACATCCTAAAGTTTATTTTCTAATGATAGATCTAAAATGCAGAGCGAAAAGAATAAACTAGACCATAAAAAATAAGTCATGCTGGAAAGTATCAATCAGTCCTCAGGGGATGGGGTAGGAGGAGGTCACTTTCTGGTGACCATGACCAGGGAAACTTGCTGGTTTATACAAAATTCTTAGTTGGAAAAAAATTGTTGGACAGACACCAGGCTCAAACACACATAAATACGACAGTAAGCAGTCATTTACTGGGTATCGCTGTGCAGAGTTGCATGAAAGTATCTAAAGGCAGAACAAAACCCACAGCAGAGATGCTGCTTTTCAAATATACTGCCACTGTAGGTGACATGGCCCGGTGCCAGAAAACAAAGGCAGTGAAGGACTGGAAGCAACTTCTTTCCAGTAGCACAGGACACTACCCAAAGCAAAGATGGATGCAAGGAGAACTGGGTGAGCAAGAGGTCTGTGAATTCAACTTCTAGTGCCATTTTGTGAGCCCATTAGTCTCACTTTTCTTCTCTAACCATTGTCACTAGTCCCTGGCAAAAATGATAACTTCCAGCTGTATCTGGCAGACACTACTGTGACAATTTACACAAAGATTAAAAACCAAAAAATAGTGTATTTTCTAAATCTCTTTCTATTATAAAAAATAACTCTTCTTCTATCCTTCTTCTAACTTTGATAGAACTTAAATTGCTCTAGATAAGCAGTAAGTTACTATGAATGAGGTTTTATTTTTATTTTCCTCATCAGTACATTCAAATACTTTAATAACTTAAAGAAAAATATTACAGAAAACTGCTCCAAAATAAATTAGATTAGCCAATGCATAAAATAACATCACCAGGAATAATTTGGGAAGAATTCCAATCATGGTGACTGGGATAAATTTTTAAAAATATCTTTTACATTTTTTGATTATAGTGACATACAGCATTACATTCATTTCAGGTGTACAACAGAGTGATTAGGCATCTAGAAAATGAGCACCCTGGTGGGGCTCAGGGCTACTGCTGGCAAAGGAGGGCTTGGCCACTACAAAGTGATCTGATAAGTCTAGTGCCCATCTGACACCATACGTAGTTATTACAATATTACTGACTATATTCCTTATACTATATGACTATTTTGTAACTGCCAATTTGTACTTCTTAATCCCTTCCTCTTTTTCAGCCATTCTCCTACGCTCCCTCCCATCTGGCTACCATTCATTTGTCCTCTGTATCTATGAGTTTGTTTCTGTTCTGTTTGTTCATTTATTTTGTTCTTTCAATGCCATATGTAAACGAACTAGTCAAATGGCACTTGTCTTTCTCTGTCTTACTCCACTCACCACAATACCCTCTGGTTCCATCCATGTTGTAGCAAATGGCAATATTTCATTCTTTTTTATGTATGGGTAATATTCTCTTGTATGTAAATACCACCTGCTCTCCATCTATTCATCCACTGACCAACACAGGATGGACTTTTATAAAAGTATGACACTATTAGCATGTTTAAGACAGTAACATTCTGTTTCAAAAAAGGCTTAACAGAAGGGGGATGGTCAACATACAGTTTATAAATGGAAGCACAGAAAGTAAGAATTTGATAGTGTGTTATAAAGAGACCTAGAAAAGAGGGTGTTCAACTATGTAAATATAAATATGCTGATTTCTGTGGCAGGCATTCTACCTCTGTACTGGAGAGACAGGCATCAATCTAACATGGCCATTAAGAACTCCTTTGGAATTTACATGCCGTTCCATGAGGACAGAGGACTTATCTGTTGCCTCCATTTCCCAAGAACCCAAAAGAGTATAAGCACTGAACAAATGTTATTCAATGAATTAAGTTCATCAACTTTTTCTTTTATTCTAAATCAATGTTTCCATACAGTGATTTTTGCTTATATTTGGATTCCCATACAGTTCAGGCTAAGAGAAAAACTCTTAGCAAGAAGCAACATTCTGGTTTCCTCAATACTTAAATTCCTCATGACAAATAATTTTGCTTTACATGTTATCACTTGCAAGTGTGTTTAGTGCACAATAATAACTAAAATATTTATCAATAACTGGGACATGAAAAACAATTGTCTCTAGCTGTCATTGTCAGGCTGCTTCTATGTTTTTCTGGTTCCTACTGATTTTACATTTGAATCTTTATCTCTTGTAATAAAATTTTGATCTTGGCATTAACACAATTAATTGGTTGCTTAATCTACAATATACACATAATAGTTTAAAAAGAACTTTCCCATTATTACCTAAATATAAAACTAGTTTTAAAAATTTAAGATTTCTTCTGGTTCTTCTGAACAAAAATATATCCTACTAGAGATATTCTTATCTTACTAGGGTTATGTATTTCAATGTGTTTTCAATTTTTAGTGATTGGATTTTTTCCTTTTTTATTTTTAAATTATATAAAACATTTAATAATTCCCAAGTCAAAACTGTTAAAAGATAAATATGTTTTAGTTTAAATCTCACATTTACTTTGGGCACTGCATCTTGGGGAAAGACACTTATAAACTGGGTCAAAGAATAAACAGGTAGGTAATTTTGCTAGAGATTGGCAAATTTCCCTTCGTTGTAGTATGTCATTTTGTATTCCCATCAGCAACATAAGAGAGTGACTGTTTTCCCACAGCCTCATCAACAGAATATCTTGGAATTAGAATATATTGGAATTTTGCCAATCTGAAAGATGCAGATGGAATTTCAGTACAATTTATATTTATTTTATTATGAGAGAGGTTGAGTATTTTTTCACGTGTTGAAGGGACATTGACATTTATTTTTTTCTGGGAATTGTTGCCCTTTTTTTTTATTATTAGATTGTTGCGTTTATTTCTCTATAATTTTTAGGATTCCTTTATAAATGAGGTCCACTAGCCATTGTCTAAATTTTAAATGTCAAATATCTTTATTCAGTTCATCATCTGTCATTTGACTCTGTTTCTGATTCATTTTGCCACATGAAAGTTATCTATGTTAAGGTAATCAACATAATCAGTTTTTTCTTTAAATTCCTCTGAATTTTGAGTCATAGTTGGGAAAGTTTTTCCTGCTTTCAGATTATATAGAAATTCACTAGTGTTTTCTTCCATTACTTCTTTCACTTTTTCACACTTAGGTATCTGATACTTAGTTTTTGGTATGAAAAACAGATCTATGGTTATCTTTCTTAAATGGCAAGCTTATACCATTTAGTATAAAGTCCATCTTTTCCCCACTGTTTTGACATTAGATGGGCATTTATAACCTCTCTACCCTCAACATCACTGGGCCTCAGAATAGTACAAAATAGGTACTAAACAAATATTTGATGAATGTGTGAATAAATGCACATTATTCATGAACTATATCTCAGGAGATTCTGAGATAGTTTGTGTCTTCCATGACCACACTTTAAAATACACTACTGTATTATTCTTACGGAATTTAAAAACATTTTTGTTAGTATGTTATATTAATATTTTAATGAACTAATAAGTAATTTTGGCAGAGAGTCACAAAAGTCAGTCTAGAATACAGAATTTGTATATTTTTCCAACATGAATGTAGCATACCTTAGAAATAGCATCATTTCACTTTATTTTGCATGCATATAGCATAATATGTGACTAAACAAAAGGTAGTTCCCATTTCATTTATCCACAGTTCAGATCTCAGGTGTTTAGAGAGTCTAGAGCATAGCAAAAACTCAAAGCAACTAAAGGCCATGAGGAAAACAAGCTCCAAACTTATCAGCTTTGGTGGTGAAAGCCACTGTCATTCCTCAGGATGTTACCCTGACACATATGCAGAAAGTACCACAATAGATCAAAAGACGATGAAAACCCTGACAGAGAAGAGTGATAGCTGACACAGCAAAGGACTCTGAAAGACTGATAGAAAAGCTAAAAAAAAAAAAAAAAGAAAAAAGAAAAAAAATGAAAAAAGACAGAGGAATGTACATCATTTTAGCTGAGGAACAAAAAGGTCTATATATCTCAATTACTTTTCAGGACAACATGAAAGATACCTGAATTTTTAACCAAGAGATTTCCAGAAAAGGCTATTTATGTTCTGAATACTCTGCTTAAGATATAGGAAAATGTGTAACACATTTCATAATATTCTTTTTCAAGGACGAGGTGAATAAAACATTGTTTTTTGAAAGTATAAACTCCAATTATATGGAACTTTTTCTATGTGGGAATAATCCCATTCCCATATGATGCTTAGTGTCTCAGGCACTGTTCTTATTCATTTTGAAAGATTCTATTAAGAGTAGTAAATATAATTCATAGATATCTTTCCTTTTTCATTAATTTCTTTAGGGAAGACATAAGATTGCACAAAGTGATAGTTATAACACTGTATAGTGGGGTTATAACATATATGGAAGTAATATATACAACAATAGAACAAAGTAGGAAGGAGGAAATGGAGCTGAGTTCGAACTAAATCATTACATTTTACTGGAATTAAACAAGCATTAATCTGAAGTAGATTAAGATGATTGAGATAAATTGAGATAATTAAGATGTATACTGTAGGCAGAGCAATAATAAAAAAACAGTAAAAATTTTTTAATAAAACAAAATGGTAGACTAGAAATATCTAATATAAAAAATTATGAAGGAGAAATAGAGAAACAAAGAAATCTAAGACTAAAGAACATAATTAGCAAAAATGGCAGACATGAATCCAACCATATCAACAATAGCATTAAATGGCAGAGACTATCAGACTGGATCAATAACAACCAACTATATGCTATCTACAAAATAAACACTTTAGAATCAAAGACAAAAGTGGATGGAAGTAAAAGAATGGGAAACTATATATCATGGAAATAGCAACTATAAGAAAGTTGGATTGGCCATGCTAATATTGGGCAAAAAAGACAATAATTACTAGAAATAGTGAGGGATAATTTATGATGAAAAAATAGTCCATCAGGAAAATATAACTATTATAAACATACGCACTGTGGTAGGCTGAAAAAAATGCCCCTTCCCTCCCAAAAAAGATAACAAGTCTGAATCTCTAGAACCAGTAAATATACCTAATATGGGAAAGGGTCTGTGCAACATGATTAAGGATCTTGAGATGAAAACATTACCCTTTTCAGGGAGGATCCTATGTGTGATCACATGCATACTTTTAAGAAGAAGGCAGAGATGTTACAATAGAAAGAGAGGAGAAGAGGATGTGAGGATGGAGGCAGAGATCTTCTGGAGGAAATGTAATACTGATTATGGACTTCTGGCCTCTAGAACTGTGAGAGGATATACTTCTGTTGTGTTAAGCCACTAAGTTTTCGGCAATTTGTTATAGCAGCTATAGGAAACTAACATACACATTTAACAGGAGAGATCAAAAATATACAAAGCAAAACCCAACAGAATTAGCAATAATATTTTAGAACCTCAACATCTCACAAGCAAATAAAGATAGTAAGAGACCCAAAATCAGCAGATATAGAACACTTAAAAACAATAAACTAACTTCATCAATTGAAATCTACAGAATAACAGAATGCCCATTGTTCTCAAGAGCAAAAACACTCCTCCAATATACGCCATATCCTAGGTCAGAAAGCAAGTCTTGGTACATTTAAAACAATGAAACCACAAAAAGCATATTGTCCAGTCACAATGAAATTAAATTAGAAATATATAGAAGAAAACTTGAAAAATCCACCAATATTTGGAAACTAAACAATGCGCTTCAGGATAACTCATAAGTCAAAGAAGAAATCACAAGGAAAATTAGAAAATGTTATGAGATGAATGAAAATAAGCAAATAAAATATCTAAGTTTATTGGATGAAGCAAAAGTAGCACATAAAGAGAAATTTATTGCTGTTAAAAAACAAAATTAGAAAAGAAAAAAGAAACCCAATTAAAAAAAATTTTCCCCAAATTAAGAATCTAGTAAAAGAACAAACTAAACCTAAAGCAAGCAAATGGAAAGAAAAAATGAGTATCAGAGTGAAAGCCCAAAGAAAGAAAAAAACAGTAACAAAATAAAGGAAAATCAAGTTCGGGTCTTTGAAAAGATCAACAAAACTGACAAATCTTTAGTAAGAAAGACCAAGAAAAACAAGATGATACAAATTAACCAAAAATCAGGGATGAATGAATAAAATCGTTAGCATCACTAACAACCTTAGAGAAATTAAAATGATTATAAGGCATATTGTGAACTTTTATACCAATAAATTAGAAAAATAAGTACCTAAACAAACACAAATTACTGAAGCTAATTCAAGAAAAATAGAAATATGAAAACACTCTAACAAATAAAGAATTGGACTGGTAGTTTAAAATCTTTCCACAAAGGAAATCCCATGTCCAGATGGCTTCAGTGGTGAATTGCACCAAATATTTAAAAAAGAAATAAAACCAATCTTTCACGAAGTCTTTCAAAGGACAGAGGAAGAGGGAACTCTGCTACTTCTCCTTCTATGAGACTATTATCCTGATATTAAAGTCGGACAAAGAAAATGCAAGAAAATTACATATCAATGTTCCTCATGAACAAAGAGGCAAAAATCCTCAAAAGCAATATATTAACAACAAAAAATACAATATATGTCAAAAAAATTTGGACCATCCAAGTGTGATATATTCAAGAAATACAAAGTTGGTTTAACATCCCCCAATCAATTAATGTAATATATCATATTTTACTTTTTGTTTCCTGTTTGGAGAACTTTTTTCTATTCCAAGGTCACAAGGAAATCCTCCTGCATTATCTTCTAAAAATTCTACCCTTATATTTAAAAATTTACTATATTTTAATTTTTATTTGTGGTAGAAGATAAACTTCCACTTTCATTTTTTTTTCACATTGGTATCTGTTGTTATGGATGTAAATTGTATCTCCCAAAATTCAAATGTTGAAATCCTAACTTCCCACTAACTCAGAATGTGATCTGATTTGGAAATAGGGTCACTACATATGCAGTTATGTTACGATGAGATCATACCAGAATAGGGTGGGCCCCTAATCAATACGACCAGTGTCCTCATAAGAAGGGGAAATCTGGACACAGGGACAGCACACAGAGGGAGGATGAGGTGAAGAGACAAGGAGAAGACAGCTATACAAGCCAACAAGAAGCCTTCCCTCGCTGACCTTCCCTCGCTGACCTTCCCTCGCTGACCTCAGAAGGAACCAACCCTGCTGAATTCTGCTTTGACTTCCAGTCTCAAGAATCATGAGACAGTAAATTTTTGTTGTTTAAGCCACCCAGTTTGTGGTACTTTGTTAAGACAGCTCTAGGAAATTCATTGCAAACACTATCTCAGCACCCTAAACTGAGAAGTCCTTCCTTTCCTTGCAGATCTGGAATACCAGCTCTACAACAGTTTCTTTATAAGTCCTGGTCTGTTTCTGGGCTCTCTCTTTACTTCGGTTAGTCTATTTCTCCTATTTTCCCCTAATTACTATAGCTTTATAATATTTCTTGATATATAGTAAAGCAAATCCCTCTGAAACTTGTTCTTGTTCTCAGAGAGGGTCATGGCTATAATTGGCCCTTTACTCCTTTAAAATTTTTTTTTTCATATTCCAATAAACAAAAATAACCTGTGGAGATCTGGATTGACTTTTATATTGAATTTGTAAATAATTTTGGGGAGAATTAACAACCTATCAACATGGGATATCTTTTTTTTTCACTATTTAAGTGTCCTTTTTGAACTAAAAATTTCACAGTAAATTATATATCAGGATTAAGAGTAAACCAAACAATAGTAATTTTCGTTTTTCTTTTTCAAACTTCATAAATTTGTGCCCCCATTTCCCAGGGATTTAGATCCAATCACTACGGGGAGTGGGGAGGGGAGAGGAAAGGATATGCCCATGGTTGAGAATAATTAGTACCCATCGAAGCTACCATAATATATGTTATTATCCATATCATCATCAGTGTAGAAAATGAATTAAAGCAACTGCAATAAGAACAGTATGAAAGAAAACATGGTAGCTTCTGGCATTTCTAGTCAAAAAAAAAAAAAAAAAAAAAAAAAAAGTTGCCTGGTCAGCTCTCTTAAGAAACAGGTTTTTAAATGCCACTTAGCCAGGAAATGGAAACAAGCATGTAATAAAGGTAAAAAAAGTACGACCCCTTTTAAATCTCGATCAAACCTCTCGGCCTTACAGTGTTTATAAACAAACACTGTGATTTGGAACATAATATGCCATTACAATAATCTAATTGCTATACCATTGCAAACTCAGCCATCTCAAGCTGTAGGTCTTGCTGTATGTACATACGGCACTTTTTAATCAACACGATATTCTTAGTGTCAAGTATACTGTCATCACTTGAGAATTGTAAATTTCCCATTCGAATGAAAAGGTTAGAAAAGCCTGACCTAGTTCACTGAGAGAAATCAGATCTATGAAGGTTTAGGTGGGTTATATAGATTTATATTTAGCAATAGATAGGAGAAAACAAGGTTGCTGAAGAAATGAAATTGGAAAATTTTATTTTTCTCTCAGACAATATTTAAAAAATCATCGCTTTTAATTTGTTCTTATAACATCCGGAAAGGAGGTGACATACTCATTTTTTTCTTTACCTTCTTAATCAAGTGGTTACACATGTCACCATTATGTATTAGTAGAGAAGACAAAAGCTACAGAAGATATGCAAAAGCAAATATGAGTCTAACTGGGAAACTCAGGACAAATCGTCAATAGAAACCCTCCTTTATTGCCTTCACGCCACCTCTTAGCCTTGAGAGGCTTTCTATTGCAACGACCTAAGCTAGCAAAGAGGAAGTACCCTCCAAATATGGTCTGTCTTGTCCATTGAGTCTTACAGTGCTGGTACATGGATATACAGCAAATATCTGTTATATGAATGAATTACTTTTATTATAATTGGAATAAACTATATATTCAACTAAAATAAAATGTTCCATTTCATCGACTTTTATAAACAGACCTACCATTATTGCTCAGAGTATGCTTTTCTTTGTCTTTTATTCCAGTTAAAGCCTGAGGGTTATAAGAGGCAATACAATACAGGTCCATAACATCAGCATTATATCATAAGAGATATATGATGAACAGTCTGAACTCATACATTTTTATAGTATTTGAAAGTATGAAAGCCTGTTTCTCATTTATATTTCGGAAGCGGTATTTGGAATAATTTTTTTTTTTTTTTTTGGTCCAGGTAATATTAAATAACCCAGACCAACCTCTGGGCTGCAAAGACTGCTCTGGTTTTACCCTGATTCCAACTGTTCAGAACAAAGAAAGTGTAATTTATTTATCTGAAAGACTAATCAGACCTAAGTGGGTTTTTCTTCTAAAATACACAGGATATTATCTTTTGTAGATAAATCCAACACTTTAGCCACTTTGTCAATCCTAAATGTAGCTCTTCATTACTTACAGAAAGCTCTGAGGATTAAAATGGTTAGGAAAGATAGGAGTTGTGTTCCTCTAACACAAATAAAAAAACATATTACCAGTCCACTATCAAAATCATGCTCCTAAAAATGTCCTAGCCCCCTGAATTAATATTTGGGCAAGTAAATACTTAAAAAAGACATGCTGGGTATCTGAAAATGAGTATGTCAGTCAATTAATTCTGCGATCCCCGGCTACCAACGGAGTACTGTACAATCTGTTATTATTCACTGTCCTATAGATCATCTGTTCTTGGTGCTGGTTTGTTCCAGGAAGAGAGACAGCTGCAACACTATATCCCTGTTCAACCTGAGGGCCATCTGACTTTAATTGTAACACACAGCTTGATGTGGCTCTGGCTATGAGAAGCCAAAGTATCGTCTGTAATAATCTGGAAAAGCAGAAACCTGCCAACAGAGGGCTGAAAACAGGGACTTGTGCTGTCTGGCTGCCTGACGGGCTGCAGGAAATATGATTAATGAGTAAGGTATAATGATATCAGGAACCCGATTAGCACCACAAAAAGGTCACAGATCAAAGTAGTATGCATTTCATGAGCTACAGTCATTGCATAAAATCTGAAGAAGTAAACCAAAAAGAGGAGGGGGATAAACCTTTATGTGATAACATGCTCACAGATACATAAAATACCATACTAATAATTCAGTCACTTATAGAAAGTTAACAAAAATTATAAAATGAATCAATATGAACTGCTCTATAAGAAAGCTTTGTTCAACATAGGTATATAATAAATATTTCTGAATGAGTGAATGAATTTGAATAAGTTCTTTCATAATGACATATGAAAGTAAAATAAGTATTTTCCCTAATTATGAATTGAAACGATCAGAGATGTAAATATTCAATGGCATTTAATTTGCCATGAATTTTTATATAATTCTGCTAAGAACGCATGCTTATTCAGAGCCTAAACTATGAAGACATTTTTGTAAAACTTATCAGAGGAATCACTGGGACAAATGTTCAGTAACTTAATAAGTTATAATAATGTGCAGTTAGTATTATAAAATACTATTTTGTATATAATTTTGTAGTCGTGTCCATGTTTAACACAGGACTGGGCAAAATCTCAGTCTGATTGGAACACAATTTGGGAAGTTACCATCTTCTGTTTTTTGTGCCCTTGGGAAACCCACCCCAAATGGATCTGGCTTTTCTGAGTGAAAGTAAAAATGAGAGGTACTGACAAGGGAGTGGCTTAGCTCAACTCATACAGTTCTATTTTCTTGTCAAAATATTGTTGAAAAGCTTTAAATATAACTTTTTCAATGTGTCTGCCTTTTATACCAAAGTAAACACACTAACAAACCTCTTTGCACTTTTAATACTAAATATGATGGTGATTAATAGAGAGCTGGTTCCCTTGAGATTTAAAAGTTTGAATCATATTGAAGAAAAAAACACTTCCATAATGAAACGATGGGAATATGATTTTAATTATTTTCTTAAAAACTTATTCTAAGAATGGAGATAAGTATTTATACTTTTCAAATATTATATAAATATTATTTTATATCTACTTAAGAGTAAAACATTTTTTAAAATTGATAATTCAAAAGGCACCATTCAAAATGAAAAGACAAGCCACAGGCTAGGAGAAAAATCTTCGGAAAACATATGTTGGATAAAAGACTTTTATGGAGAATAAAAAAAGATCTCTTAAAACAGAATAAAAACAGCCCAATTAAAAAATAGGCTAAACATGTGAACAGATAGTTTTGCCACAGAACATATATGTTGAAAATAAACTGGTGAAAAGGTGGTCAACATCATTAATCACTAAGGATATGCAAATTAAAGTCACCTACTAGAATGGCTAACATGAATAAGAATGGTAATACCACGTCATGACAAGGATATGAAAAATTAGAACTTCACACATTAGAGGTGGGAATACAAAATAGGAAATGTATTCTTAGCATATGATCCAGCAATTAAACTTCTAGGAATCTAAGAGAAATGAAAACAGATGTCCATCCACCTTAACACATATAGAAATATTCATAATACCTTCAAATTGGAAAAAACAAATATCCGTAAACCAGTAAATAAACAAAGTATGTTGTATCTTTACAATGGAATACTATGCAGCAATACAAAAACAAAACAACAACAACAACAACAACAAAAAACAACTACTGACGTAGGCAACAACACGGATGAATCTTAAAGGCATCACGGCTAAGTGAAAGAGGCGAGGCACAGACAGACAGCACATTGTATAATTCCACTGACATTAAATTTCTAGACAATGTAAAACTACAGAATCAGTGGATGCCCGGGACTAAAAGTGGAAAACAAAGACTGATAGCAAACCAGCATAGGCAAACTTTTTGGAGTAATGTAAGTGTTCTAAAGCTGATTGCAGTGATGGTTACACAACTTTATGAATTTACTAAAACTTATTGAATTTTGCACTTTTATAAAGGTGAATTTTACAATATGTAAATTATACCTGAATAAAATGTGTTTTAAAAGGGCAGTCACTAAAAGAAAATAAAATTGCAAAATGACTGTACTTCCCATTGACGTCTATGCACCCCTGGGAGCCAAAGTCACACAACCATAAACAGACAACTGTCACATCTAAAAGTCTGACATCTCCTCCAATACCTTCCAGAGCTAAGCTTTGTCTTTTGCTCTCATTTTAATTTAATTTATATGAGAATCTTCAAAAGTGCTGGGGAAAGTAAAATGCAGTGTGCCCCTCAAAACTGTGATAGAATAATGCTAGGCACTATTTTCCGAGTGCCTGCCATAAGCCCGAGAGTATCCTAGGCATTTTACGTACATTGTTACAATTTTATACTCATAATTTCCAAATTACAAATGAGGAAACCAAGGCTTAGAAACATTATATAGCCTAGGATCCAATAACCAGCAACATGATTTACCCAGGATTAAGAAAACTGGTCTACTCAAAGCCTACATTCTTTCCTCTTCCCCTGACATGCTTCCAGTATACATAAAACGGGACATTTCAGTAGTAATGAGATTGTAATTAGGATCTGAAAGGCAGGATTAAAACACAGTTGTTGGTATAAAAGGTAAGAAATGTCATCTAGGAAACTAAAATGCAATAATTTTCCTTGCTTAAATGTAAATTAAAAATACAATGAAATTTTGATTTCATCTTTAATATGAAATATGATAAAATACTACTTTTAAATACTGAGACCAATCTCTCTGATTCCTAACTTTTATTAAAATTAAAGGCAAAAAAAAATCATATTACTTTTTTCATAAAACAGAGTATCCATATAACAGAAGACATTAAAGTGGGCACTAGAGAGGATTCTGATAAGTCGTTTCTAAGCACTATGATTATCGTACTTTCAAGTTTCTAAGTTTTCATATTCCAAGTATTACATGAAGAGTTCCTTCAAAAGAGATAAAGGATATAATCTGATATCTTGTTTTCATTGCCAAAATGTGCATTGGCCTTCTAACCTGGCACATACAATTATGTTCTTTTCTTGGTACGAGAAATTTGTTAGAAAAAACATAGCATTCCAAGTTTAACTAACGGTTTTTGCTTATAATTTTGAATGATCACATGCATGTGAAAGTAACCTGAACGCTGCATAAAAGAATAAAAGAAACTGTTATACCTTTCAATACGATATCAAGTTTATACTGATTCATGAACTATCATGCCACTCTCATTTATCCCTATCAACTACAGTTCTGTCCAGAAGAGCAAGGGTTAATGATTATATCGACACATGAAGCATACTTTGAGAAAAGGCTCATGACAGAGTAGATGATTACTATCTTACCAATCTGTTTATGCGAACAAATTCTTCTGAGGTTTTGGCCCAAGGAGGAAGTTCAACATCAGACACTACGGTCCCATCATCCATCACTCCAAGATTGTAATTATTGAAGTTGACAAACATCTCAGGGAGATAATAAAATTCAGGAATCAACTCCTATATAAAAGTAAAAGACAATGTCACATTACAAATTGTAGAATACTGACTAGATATTCATAAAAGGCCTTGATCATTTCCTATTATGCAGGAAAAAAAATAAACAGAATTGTTTTCTCTTTTCATATCATAGCCCTATCGCGAAGTTTCTATTAAGGTAGACACATACCATCCAACCAAATTTAAATAACATTTTACTGGTTGGTTATATGCTTTCCTTCAGGATAAGTCTCATAATCTCAAAATTCTTGAATACCAACATTTGAGTAATATTTGAGGTTTGACAAGACAGAAACAAAGATTAACATGCTGTAACAATAGCAACTTAAACTTGATTTTTTAATGAAGTATATGGAATTTTATGGAAAATAAATAAAACCTTTATAAGCATTAAAATGTCACTACCTTGGGCCCTTCATTAACCAGGAAGATATTCATTTTAATTAGTCACGGTTAACAGTATATTTGACTTGCATTTCAAAACATCCAAGTTTAGTTTTAAGGTACTAACATTGATAAAAATTTCAAAACTTATAAGCAGTCTAGAAAATGACCTGTGTAAGAAACCAAGTAAATTAGGACTTCTAAGGACATTTAAAATACACTTTAATACAGTATTTAATAAGCAGAAAAATTCAGCCAACTAGGTTTTTGTGTACAATAGGCCCCATGTATAACTATTTCAGAGGTCCTGTAGATCAGACTTGAAATCCAGTTTTGACATGGGTCAGCGACTCAGTGGTCTTTCAGATACCCCCTCAGGGCCAGCTATGGCAGGTCTGGCTTTCCAAACAGTTGAGTAAAATAGGGAGGTCATCAGATTTTGGACAAGGTCAGTATGAACTTGCCAGAGCAAAGAAAATGGATCCAGCAAGAATTAAGCTATTATCACCTCCATCACCCATGTGAAATCTTGCTTGACTATGAATTGCACACTCTTGGTTTACAATCACAATAATTAACTAAGCAGGATAGAAATGAGCTTGTCTTCCAAATGCCTGACAACCACCTGGTCATTGGACTTGAAAAACTTAAACTAAGTGAAAACAATTTTAAGGGAGGACCCTGTTAAAAGTTTAACCATAAATGAAATAAAAAAGAGATCACTCCAGTTTTAAGATTCTCATCTTCAAAAATGATGCATGTGAAGTCTAACTGACAAAAAGGGGAAAGATATATATGTTATTTTATACAACAAAGAGCTTTATCCAATTTGTTTGAGCTAATGTTTACTGCATGAGATGAGTCAGGTACTAAAGTCAACTCTTAATAAACCTATTGCATTTAATCTTCACAATAACTTTACAAGGTAAAATGTTAAAAATGAACTAAGAGTCAAAGAAGTAATCTGCTCAAGCTTACACAGATGATTTATGATAAATTTGGAACTTAGATAAAAACTTTAAAGTCTGGGTCAAATCATCAAGTAAGCATGGGTTCTACTTATATGTTTACACAGTGGTAAACATTTTAAATGTAAGTTTTTAACATACATTCTAAGTTATTCTTTAAAAGTAAACACAAACTTTTTATTTCTTCATGAGAAAACAACTAGTTTACCTAAAAAAATATATTACATATGTGTTAAATGCATATGCACTACATATATAGTATTTATTATTTAATAAAATTAATCAAACCAGGAATTTTAAAATTATGCTATTATTTACCCAGATATGAAGATAAATCCCCTTATAATTATATCAATAATTTGCTGAAGTGTGCATTCAATATAGTCCAACTTTGAGAAATTTACTAACATGTCTTAATTTTACTTCATATTACTTGTGCTACTTCTACAATAAGAAGATTATGCCTACTTTGTGTGTTCGAAAATCAAAAGCTGAGTTTTGGCTTAACTAAATGCTAATTATTTTCATTTCAGTAATACCTACTCACCCCCAATTCCAAACCCAGGCCCTCACATTAGAGGCCTATTATACTCACTATGCTCCTGAGTAATAATTACAATGGCTGAAGTTTAGATGCTAAGATTTCCAAACAAAATAGACATAAACCAAAAGAGAAAAATTTCACAACAGATATGAAGAAAACTTTTTAAATCTTACTGGATCATGTTAAACTTTCAGTTATGTAATTTCTATCATGCTAGGAGGAAGGTAAGAACTCATCAATTTCCAAAAATTACCATAGATTTTATTTGAGATTTCCTACTAAAAATAGATAGCCTGTAAATTTTGTACAATGGGCATTATACAAATATTTCAAAATTAAAATTTTAAGCTTTATTAACTGAAAGCTAAGCTTGATATTTCACTTGAAATTTATCAAGATATAAATTTGCTTTGCCCTCTTTATTTTTTTACCTCCCACCCCCAAATTCCTCCATATCAAGAGAGTAAGTAGTCAGGCATTTTCGGAACATTTACAGGGTCCAGAACAGAGGCCTCTTGAAGACATCCTCTTTTTCTGTCTTTTGTGAGAGTCTAAGCAAAAAGATTATGTCCAGGAGGAGCTGTATCAAAAGTTAGTCTTTTTAAAGAGACAGAAGTCACAAAAGAGAAAGTTTTCTCTAAGATCAGGGTGGCAAATTTCTCAAAATCTGTAATCAGCTTTCTTTCTGCCTGACAGGAAGGAGAGGGGATGAGGAGGTTAGGCTGAAACCCAGGGGATGGTGAGTGGTGATCAGGGTCACACTTGCCCATATAGCACTTCTGTATGAATTAGAAAAAGGCAACCCTTCTGAGCTAATGCAGGCCCAAGGGAACTAATTTTGGTGAGTGGAATATAGGCTGGATTTCTGCTCCTATTCTTTCCTGCAATCACGCACCCTTACATAGAAACAATCTGCCCAACTGTACGTGGTGAACTCATGATGGTACATTTAGGGAAGGTATCCCTTGGTACCAGGAATTTTGGCATTAGCAAATATGTCTTAACCCAAGTTTGGTATAATCAGCAGAGCTGTCTGCTTCCAAAAGATGATGTGTCTTAGAGAGTGAGGATATGACAAGATGGACTAAAGATGTGAGGGCCAATTTTCTAGGTATCTCTAAATTGAAGACTCCATGAGATTGAGGACTTTATACACCTTGTTCACCACTATACTTTCAGTGTGACACATGTTAGGCATTCAGTAAAAATCTGTTGACTGAATGACTGAAAAAATGGTACTTAAACTCAAAAAGAAGCAGAGGGGGGAAAATGAGAATAGTTCTGGCAAGAGGAATATTTTAAGAAGAGGTACAGAGATTAAAACATGCATATCACTTGTTTCCAATTATCAATGAAGAACTATTTAATTGGTTTAGAGAGGACTATATACACGAGGTGGGAATAAGGTTGGAGACATAGGTAGGGGTCAAGGTGCAGAAAGCCTTGGATGCCAGGCTATAAAGTTAAGCTTTTTTTTTTTCCATAAGAGAATTTAAAAAAAATGAATATGAATTTAAAACAGGACAAATGTTTCCAAGAAATTAACAGTGACAAGAAAGATTACAAAGCAGCTACATCTAATACATTATCAAATGAGCACAATAAAATTAAGTAAAGGAGTGAGCATATATACTTAAAACATATTACCTAGTTGTAAGGAAAACTGCATAAATAAATTGACAGAAGTCATATACCCTCTTAAAATAAAATAAACATGCTGAACTCAACTGAGGTACACCAACATGTGACAAAAGAAATAAACAAGTATACATACAGCCTAAATTTTATTAAGGATGACAATGACATTCAAGTTACATAGAATTCCACTTTAATCTTAAAAGCATCTTTCTAAGAACCATGACTTGATAGAATACCAACTATTACAGTTCAAAATGATCTCCTTTGACAAATGAAATTTAGTAACAGTCAAAGATTAAGTCTTTCTAATACTGCTAATGTACATTTACAAAGTGAAGTATGTTTTATATTCGTCAGAATAGAACATTCAGCTCTGGATAAAAAACACATGTTCAGCAATTCTTTAGAACATCAACAGAAAAAGATCAGTAAACAACACTGACAGAAGACAGAGATATTTAGAATTCCCATTTTCTCCTGACTTGCTGACAATAATTTTAATTTCTATCATTTAATTAGGCAGACGGGTCTTAGATGCAGGTAAAATGGTCAAAATGTATTGAATCATCTCCTAAAATAAAAATCTGAAAGGTTCAACCAGAGGTTATACCACAGTTCAGGATAAGCCCATTGCTTTGATCACAAATCCCAGGCTTTCATGGCGTAATGACAAGGATTGGTTGTGACCACACATATGCTTTAGTTTTCTTTATTACGGTATGATCCCCACTGACATGAATGACCTCTGCAGCAAGGCTGTATGATTCTCCTGCTAATCGTCACCAACTCTGGCCATTGAACTAAAACCATTACTTCAATAATACTTGAGCAACCATGACACATACTAAGAAACAATATAATCAAAATCGAAACAAAGATGCTACTTCAGAGCTAAAGTTAAATTTTCATTTAATTGTTAGGAAAATATGAAATCATGACAACCTGAACATAAGCACAATAGCAAGATAACTAACGTATACTGCTTTGGGGACACTGATGGTAATAAAGATGTGAAAGCAATATTTTAGCATTTCACTATTGGAAAATGATATATTTTACAAAAGACAAAATCTAAAATGCATTTTCTTAATAAACAAAAAAGTAGATAAACAATATACTATAAAAAAATAATGTACATGCTGATATATTTTAACTGTTAAATACTTATTTTGCTAGTCCACAAATAAAAAGCTTTAAAAAAGTTGATCTGAGTTGAATTGTACCTATGTCATTTTAAATGAACTGCATATCTGAAAGTTTTCAAACTGATACTTAAAGTTAGTTTCTCCTTATTTAGAAGATAAGATACTAATTTTTTCATTTAAGAATAGAAATATAACAGTAATTTTTAAAATAAGAAAAGGAAAAATAATCTATAACCTTTCTAAATAGATCCAATAAATATTGTGTCATTTTAGATATTATAAAACTGTCATTTTCAATGCAATAGATTAAGAAAAACAATGGATTACGTGCCAATAAATAATAGACAATCTATCTCAACCTAATATAGTGAAAAGAATAACTAGATTTGAGTCTTGTCTACTAAACTTACTGATCACAGGTCTTTAAATTAATTCCATTTTTCTGATCCTTACTCCCCCAACTGCCATTTCTAAAACAAAGGGTTATTGTGAGGCTAAGAAATAATACAGAATTCTATATGCACATAGATCTTATAACTATTAATAATAATAATAATAATAATTATTATTATTATTAATGTGACCCCTGATAAAAATCCCAAATTACAGACTTAACTTGCCTGATCTGAGGGCCAACAGCACATGCACTGAAATATGCCCATTCATAAAGCATTTAACAAAATTTGCTTGTAAAAATTAATGTGTCCACAAAAATATTTAAGACTTCATAATTCGTAAGGAACTACTGAACTTAAAACAAATTTATTATTTTTTTATTAGCAATGACAGTATGGCTTAACATGTCTCACTTTATGATGAATACCCTCAATATTTTATAGTTTTCTCTGGCTTTCAACACATTTTTTCACTTCCATGTTTGGACTGGACATTTTTACTGAGCCTTTTGCTGTCCCAGGCCCCAGTCTTCAAGGAAATTGTAACTTGGGAAGCGATAATAAACATTAATAACGCAAACAACAGGTACTATGTTGCTGCCAGAAAACAAGACATAAATTACATGCTCACCTTAAATCCTTTCTGGAGCAAGTTGTAGAAGACATACACATTGCTATGTGTGAGTGAGAATAGTTAATTTGGTGTCCATGAGCATATTAATGAACAGTCTACATTTTTTTATTGAACAAAAATATCAAAAGATCATCAGTCAAAAAACAAACCATAGCCAGAGTGTGTTCACTTTTGTAATTCAGGAAGACAGCATCATTTTCTAAGTGCCTTAAAAGATTTTTTTCCTTCCTAGTAATAAGTGGCAAAAGAATAAAAATATTCAGTGTTTCAAGTAATTTTTATCAAAGGACAAAAACAAATGATTCATTGTGGACAAAAAAATACAAAGTTCAATGCTAAAAAAATTAGTACAGCAGGTCCTGGAATAATGTCATTTTGTTGATGAGATGCCTCAAGAACTTAGCTCCCGTTTATATCAATTAGCCTATGGTAAAACTGGTTTCAATGTATGTTGTTTCGCCTAAAGTTGCTGTCAAGTGAGGACTTACTGCACATGGATACATCATCTAACTGTTAAAGAAATGTGACTAAACTAACAACTCTGTGAGTTATGCATCAGTTTTGCATAAAAACCAGGATGAATACATAGTTCAGTTAGACTGCGTTTACATTTTTAAGAGACAGCATGAGTACACTGTAATATGGATATGAGTGTGAAAGGGAGAAAAGACTGGTGGAAGGAGAGAGACTTGCAAAAAAATAAAGAAAAGATAAAAGGCAGAGAGAGAGAGGGAGGGAGAGAGAGAGGTAAGTTGAAAGGGAGGGAGGGGGCGCAAGAGCCAGAAATGTGAAAAGGATAAGCTTAATTTTACTTTCATTAAGCATTAATAAATTCCGAATTATTTAAAATTATGTTTGAAAACAATAAGAATAAATTCAAACTACCAAATCATTTAGTTTAAGGTTTTTTTTTTTAAACAAATGCATCAAGAAATATATTTCCAGCCATTATGATTAACTATAGTTAAACACCTTCATATAAATGACTATAATGCTGATGTCATCAGCATCCATGAAATGTATTAGGGTAGACGGTGTGTTGATAAAAAAAAGGAAGCTAACTTATCTTCAAATTACAGACCCCTGGGATTTCAGAGGTAGTAAAGGGCAAGTCAAAGGTCTCATGTTTTACAAAGCTCACAAGACACAAATAAAACTATTCTATGATCACCTCCATTTTCAATTATTATTTAATAAACATGCGTGCACTTAAAACTAATAAGGGTTAATTTTTAAGGCTAAAACTAATTTTTGTAATATTAGTGAGTCATTTTTCAAAAATATTATTATTTAGCAATATCTTTTTACTTAATTATAAGTACTGAATATACTGTACTGACCCTACTAATTTCATAACTTAATACAAATTTTGCATTTATCACTAACAATACACAATGAATTATAAGATAGGGTTTTTAAATTGAATATCCAAGACACGACCAGTGATAAGATATCCAAATGGACTTCTTTCATAAAGCTATAACAGTAAGAACACAATCTGTCTTAACTGTAAAAATGTATAAAATTGAATAAAAAACTCTTGGTCAGCAGACGACAGTCAGCTTTCAGTTTTCTCGGGGACAGAAGAGCCCTTCCTAAAATATGAGATGTCAGCAGCCCATTCCATGTGGAGCACATATACATCTGGGTTTTGCCATGCCCTTCTGGCTGGGGTGGCCATACACTCTCTCCTTTCTCCTCAAATGACCTATTTTCCCTAGGCTCCTTCACTACTCTAAGGAGGTGACATCTGAGCAGAGACCTGAATGTAACAAAGCGAGTACCTGGGGTAGAGTGGTTCAGGTGGCACAGAGGACATTTCATGTAATGCCACCCAAACAGGAGTGGGATTGGTATTATTTTGATTTATTTTTTTAGGTGAGGCAACCCTTGGTTGATCTCCAAAATTGCAAGGGCCTTGACAGCTTACAATCCCTTATTTTTATTTATTTATTTTTTATTTTTTATGCCTACAGCACCTGATCTTCCTAGGTGGTCTCCAATCCAAGTACTAACCAGGCCCGACCCTGCTGCTTAGCTTCCGAGATCAGACGGGATCGGGCTTGTTCAGAGCAGCATGGCGGTAGACCGGGCTTGGCATTTTTGAAGAGGAACAAAAACAAAGGCATGTGAGGTTGCGGCAGAGTAGGAGAGAGAAAGAATCAGACAACACAGGGCCTCTGTGGCTATAGTAAGAACTTGAATTTTGTTCTTAGATGAGCTATCATTAGAGAGATCTGACCACAGGACTATGATCTGATTTACAATACGAAGACATTATTCTTGCTGTGCTGTATGGAGAAGACACCATGTGGGGAAACAGCTGAAGTGAGGAATTATAGCCACTTGGGCTAGGACCCTAGTAACAGTGGTAATAACCGGTCAGATTCAGATGTTTTCTGAAGGTTGAGAAGATGGGAACTGGGGTGTGTATGAAAGGGAGGAATCAAACCAAGCTTTTTAATGGCCAAACTCAGTAAATGGTACTGTCTTTTACTGAGATGACAAACCCTGGGGGAAGAGAGGACATTTGGGGGGTGGGGGTGGGGGTGGGGAGGGGAGGAGAGTAACTGGAGAATATAAAGTTTGATACTGGAACATGTTCGTTTTAAAATGCTATGGGCTAATTAGAATTCAGGGGAGAGCTGCGAGATAAAGTGCTAGGGATCAAGTGTTGATGCAAAAGAGATGCAAAGACTAAGTAAGCCCTGAGGCACACCAACGATTTAGGGTATGAGAACAAGACAACTGAGTGAAGAAGCTGAGAATAGGATACACAGACAGCCAGGGGACGGTGTCTCCTTATTTCAGAAACCAAGAAAATGTTACAAGGAAAATGAATCGATTAATTGTGTCAATTATGCTGACAGATCAAGTAGTAGGAAAACTGAAAATCTGCAGTGGACATCATGGAAGTTGTTCATCAATGAGTCTGACAAGACTGGCTTCAATAAAGTAGTGGAGAAGTCAACCAAAAGCCAAGTCTTGAGGAATTACTTTTAACCCATCCCTTGAACTCACCCCCTTAGCTATTAAACTAGTTCAGGAACTTACCACCTTTCCTCTCAAGTAACTGTAACAGCCTCCTGACATTTCTCCCTAACTCAAGCTCTCTTCCTTTCCCCCCAGTCTCTGAATGTTTTCCATACAGCTGCCAAAGTGCTTCCTTTTATAATAGAGCCAATTACATGATGCTCCTGCTTCAAAAATCCTCACTAGCTCTTCATCGTCTACAGCAGTGTATGCTAAACTACAGCCCATGAGCCAAAAGCGATGTGCCACCTATTTTTGTAAATGGAATTTGACTGGAACTCAGTCACTCTCATTTGTTGGCATATCGTCTTCGGCTGCTTTTGTGCTGCAGTGAAAGCTGAACGGCTGTGACAGGTGGCACAGACTACAAATTGAAAAATATTTACTATCTGGCTGTTTACAGAAAATGTTTGCTGAATTGACCTACAAAATTAAGCCAAATGTCTTTAAAATATTAATAAGGGCCTTCTTATTAGATTACAACCATCTTTCAGTATTTCTCCTTTTTTCATGCATATGAGACCAATTAGCAGGCCAATAAAGCATTCTCCAATGTACAAAACATTTTCTCTAACTTTGTTCAAGTCCTTTTCCGTGCTCAGAATACTTTTCTACATTTCATCAATGTATTCATTTAATAAATATTTAATATAGTGCCTACTATGTTTCAGGCACTGTTTTAAGCTCTTGGGATAACCTGATGAACAAAACAGTCCAGAATTCACGCTCTTGTGGAGCTAATGTTCCAGTGGGATAAGACAATACACAAACAAACAAATTTATGCATGTCAGATAGTGAGTGATGTGAAGAAAAATCAAACTGGAAAGTGAGTAAAAGTGCATGGGGTGAAGGATATAACTTTGAACAGTGACGACAGAGAAGGCCTTACTAAGAAGGTGATGTATGAGAAAGGACTTGAAAGAGATGAAGTAAATCCATAAGGATTTATGGAGGAATTCTTTAAGGTAAGGAAAAATAAAGCAAAGGCCTTGAGGTGGGAAGATACCTAGAGTATTTGAAGAATACCAAGGAGGTCCTCCTGTTTGGCTATAACAGATTGAGCAAGGGAGCGAACAGTGTGGTAAGCCTACTTGAAGAACTGGGCGACACTTCTGAACTATTTACCAAGCAGAATACAAAGCATCATTAAGGGTCAGATCTAAAATGGAACCAACAAGGCTGCATAAATGATCCTATATAATAAAGGTGCAACTATGAATTATTTTTATTTCACAGGAGAAAGAGACCATATTAGCTTTAACTAAAAGCAGTCTTTCAGTTTTAGCATGATTTACAGTTTAAAGTTTGAGGGATCATTTGTATAGCCCCCAAATGATCCTCAGTATTTCTAGAAACTCCAAGATGACATAAATAAAAGTCCGGCTATAATTTATATGATTCCATCTGAAATACAATGTTATATCTCAATAAAATATTTACACTATTATCATAATTTCTTTTACATTTCTTTTACACTTATTCTTACATATTATTCAATATGTAATTTAAACATGCTTTCTAAAGTGTTAAAATGCAACACTTTTAAAGAGGCAAGATGAAAAAAAGGAAAGATTAAATCCTCAGTTATAGAAGGACCAACTATAAGAAGGTTCTTTAAATAGCCTACATAACCATATATTGCATATTTTTCAAAGTATTTGAAAGAAAATTGTATGGCCCAAATTAACTGGTAATCAATATAGAAAATGGGGTAATAAATCAATATCCTGTTCGCCCTACAAAAATTTTATGGTTTAAAGAAATAAGGTGTGTGGGGAGAGTGGCGGTGGCGGTGGTGGTGGTGGTGAAGGAATACCCAGATTGGTTAGAAGGGCAAAGTGAGTCCAAAAGGAAATTTCTCTGCCTCTGAACATAATGAAATGATATTTAAGAATGAAGCTACACTTTTAATCAGGCTCCAATCAACCTGACACTTGGAATTTTAAATTCTTTTATTTTTTTCAAACCTTTCCCTTAACCTTCCTTGTACTCTACTTCTGCATACAGACAGATGCCCTATATAACACTTCTACGAAGTGAGAAACTAAGTAGCACAACAGCAGGAACTGAAATTCTACTATTGTCTAGTAATTGGGACTATTTTATTAAAGTTTGCTGGGGCATTCAAAGGAAAGCAAAATGGATAAAAGCCTTTATTATTTGTGAAGAAACAAAAATAATGTGCAGAATAAGGAAGAAGAAAAGCAAAGAAGTTCATATGGGTTTTGTTTGTGTGTGTTGTTTTTAATGTTGTAGCTGTTTTGCATGGATTTATCTAGTTTTTTACAGTATTTTAGGGGAAGTGGTTGTGAAAATGGATCCATACATGTGCTAATTAAAAAAATCTTGAGAGAAAAAGACTGAGATTTAGGAAAAAGAGACAGCAAAACTACAGGGATCTATCATTTGCACCTCCTGCTTATCAAAGTATTAAGCAGGAATGTCTTCCTGAAGATAGATGAACTCTAATACAGTAGGAAAAAATAATTTTCAAATTCATGATTGTTTTTTTTTTTTGAGTGGCTGAAGTTTACTTTTAAGTTTTAAACTGTACATTGAAAACAGTGATGTGAGCTGTGCTGAGGTGGGGAAGGGTTTGTTGGTACTGGTAGTACCAAACGTAAGTATGAGGTTATAATGTGGTCATTAGCTGCTTAAGACATTTAGAAATAAAAAATTTCATGTCTTTAATTTGATAACAAAACATCAGACATATCAATGTTTTCATATCTCCCATTACTTATTGAGTTAAATAATTAAACAGCTTTGAGATTAGAAGTAGAATTCAACAATTAGTAAATCTGTTAACTATTCTGATTTAATGTTTCCTAAAATCCATCTCAAAATTATCTCCTGATGACTCTTAAAGAGTATGACATGTAATTTCAAGAGTATTTCAGAGTACATTATTTGTGACATCAAAAAATTCTATAAGTGTCCCAATATAAAAGATTATTTGTGCATATGATGAAATCTTTAATAAAATATCTTTGATATACATAATCCTATACAGTAAGATAAGGTATGTAAATACCTTTTACAAACTGTGAAGTACAATATCTAAAAGTAAAATATAATTATCATTAGATTGAATTTTTAAAAAAAGTACTCTATAGTAACATATAGATTAGTAGTATAACTTTTCCTCTTTTGAATCTCACTATATCTCATATGGTACTTTATCATTTTCTCTCACATCTGGTATAATTATTTATGTATATAAATCATGTGTTTTTATGATACTATAAGGAGCTTCACAACCATAGGCATATCTTGTTATATTCAACAGCATCTAATATCGGTACTTTGCAGAAAGAAACACTATGAAATGAAAATAAACTAATGTTCTTCTGAGAGTAGAAGCAAAAGTCTAGTAAGAATTCTATTAGCTGCTGTGCATTCTTTGGACTTTTATAGTAGTGAACATAGAGACAGGAGAAAAACTCTTATTTCTCCTCATAACAACGTAGTCCTATGTAAGCAGAGTCAGGTATGCATTTAGAACCAGCAGTGGATAAAAGATGATTACTTAAGAATAGAGATATGGGACACTGAAATAAAATGAAGTAAGATAAAATAAAAGTCTGAAATTTTTCTCACAGTATTTTTCTGATTATATTAATTTTAGTCATTCAGTTTAGAAATCCATTGAGCTTGCTGCCTTACATTTATACATTTTTCCTTAAAAAAAAAAAAAAAAGCATTCCAAGGAGGAGGAAAAACAACCATTCAACAACTAAAGAGAAAGAGAGAGACAGACATATAGACAAGCACAGACAGATACGGAAGAAAGAGGGAAAGATAGACAAATTCTGAACAGTGGTTCTTGGCCACTTAACTAATGCCTCATTCTTTGAGGCTTATCTTTAGTAAATTGGCTATACTGAAAAAGAAAAATTGTCAACATTCATTCAACAAGGAACACATTAGCAACAATAACTAAAAATGAAACATTTCTATACCTTAACATCAGATGTATCACGCTGACTGTTTCGCCAAGCTCTGGAAATTGATGAAAAGGTTCGATCTGCATGATCAAATTTTCCTCCTTGCAAGTTTAGAAAATAAGTTGTGAAGGGTTCCTAAAAGAGTAAGCAATTCAAAAATTCTGTATCTTCCCCCATGCATAAAAATGGTTTATAAAAATCTTTATTTCTAAATATTTCAATGACTAATAGACATTAAACAGACTAACGACTAATACATACTAGGCATAGACTGGGAATTACATCGAAGTTATTACACTAATGTTCTTAAATTATTTTTCGTTTCAGAAGAAATATTTCCAAAATTTGGTATGTGCAACATTTTTCAAACACTCTTCCTTTCCAAGAACAACTGATTAACAACATTCAGACACAAATTACATTTCATTTTCTTCATAGTACAGGGAAATAGTCCAATATGTAATTTTCCTATTGTTGTGGCTCAATATTTAATTTATGATTAAGAAAAGAAAAATGTTTGGAAGATTTAAAAGCCTCCTCTTAGTTAAAGAACACTTAAACACATATTAGTGGATAATTGCTTGAAATTAGCTAAGCACTATAAATTACTTCTAGGATTTATGTCTGCCTGTACCCTTCTAACAAGCTTTAATTAATGATGTGCTGCTAATGCTTTCCCAAAGAAATTACTTTCTAGTAGATGAATCACCTTTCAATTTTACAGAAACATTTCTTGTTTAACCAATATATTATCAATACATGGCAGCCTCAGTGTAACCTACACACATACCTTATTCCATTTGGGGCAACTGAAGTTCCAAAATATATGAATATATGTCCGTAGAAATGAAATCTTATTTCTTATTTTAATAGACTACATTTGAATGTAATCCATGTTACAGTTTAAAATTTGGTAAGATATCAACCATTTTAAGAGGCAAATTTAAGGGAAAAAATTCGTACAATTTGAGGTGAAACATTTTTAATGCAATTCTATACTAACACATTGTAAAATACACACAAAATGGGATACAGAAAAATTTATAATCATTGAAAAAAATTTAGCCTTCAAAATAGATGCTGTTAATTCTTAATTACAACATATTCTCCACAACACTGAATTTATTTATCATGGTTTGTAATTCAAACTGAACTTACTATTCTTAGCAGCCATGCAAGAACAAAACTTGCGGTTGAGTAATGAGTACCATAGTGGAACTTTGGAACTTGATCGTCTTCCCAGGATTCATAACGCTCCGCAAAGAATGCTGCTCTTTTTGGGTTCAAAGCTCCCACTGGCTGCCGATGGGGAGGGAAAAAAACAAGAACAATAAATCTAAGTGTCTTTTATCTCTTTCACTTTTCGAATGTCCTATTAGCCAGTTTGAAAGTGAATTTTAAAAATATATTTACTATAAACTAAAAACAGTGTTATATTCAGAAAGTAGATAAAGAAACAAACTTACTTTCCATGCAGGTAAAACATACACAAATAAGTGGATGGGGAAACCTGTCATTTCTCAGTAATCCCAGTTTCTGGGGAATAAAGGTCTTTGATCAGCCCATAACAAGCATTCTCATAAAGACAATTACATTAAGTGAATATTAGCTATGTAATACTTTGGAAAGCACCTATAAAGCTCTACTTAGTTAATTAGAAGCAACAATCAGAAACAGAATCTTCAAGCTGGAGAGTTCCTTTATAACAGGTTCGAAAGAGAATGAAATAAAATGGGGGTGGGGCTGAGAAGGAGTGCAAGAAAGAGACTGTGAAAGGGGGGTCAAATGCAAACCTAGACTTTTCTACTAGTGTGAGTAAAAGCAGAATTTAGAGGATAAAAACATGCTTGAATGAAATATAAAAAATAAATAACAAAGAACAGTAGGCAGATTATAAAGAAAATAACACATTACAGCAGAGGTCCTAAAAGCAGTAAACAGAAAAGTGGTGAGGAACCTGGGCTTACTGGAATGATACTAGTAACCACTCAGAAGGTTGTTTGGAAAATAAAATAAGTTGGTACATGGAAATTCCTACAAACCATGCCTGTCAGCATTCCATGAATGCTATTATTTTTAAGATTATCTTTTACAATTGGGGTAAGTTTGAATAACCGCCTGTAAAGCCCCAGCGCAATGGCCGGCATAAGATAAGAGCTTTATGAATTCCAGTTGGTGCTGTTATTGCTGCTGCTGCTGCTGCTGTTATTCAGGGAATACCTGAACTCCATTTGTGAAACAGTATGGAAAATTCTGTGTGATTGTGCACAAGTATATTTTCTCAGAGAAGGTACATGAAGTATTCCTATGATTCTCAAAGGAGTTTAAGGGCTCAAAGAATGTTAAGATTAGTTGCTTTAAGGTACAATTCATTCTCACAAAACACTCCAATTTCTAGAAAAAGTCTATTCCTTATTTAAAACATAAGGTACCAATCTACTGAAAATAAAAGATATATGCAAGATTATTTTCTTTAATGGAAACCTATGAGTTAGTTGCCCCTCATTTATAAGAGAAAGAAAGTATCTCATTATTTGTGGGAGAAATATTAAACTAAAATTAATGCTAAAATATTGGTTTAAAAAAGATGTATTCAGAAATATTGTTAGCAATACTAAACCAGTTTATAAAATGCTATTCGTATTAATGTGACCGACCTTAAGTAACATTTTAAATTTATCATTTTAGCTATCTTTCTTAAATTAATTGTTACCTATTTTTTCAAAACTGCTACTTACAGTATTGTTCCCTTTCAATAGCTTGATTTTAATCAGCATTTTATTTTAAGCCACGTTTTACTTTACAAGCAAATTTTTAAAATCTTCAGTATACTGTGATACTGATTTGAAATGCCATCTTTTAAAGCATTAGTTTCTGCACAAAAGAATTAAATCTGATTTACTAAATTTATGCCAGTTAAGAATGGAACTGACTCCAAGAAATCTTTGTTACAGAACCAATCTGGAATGCCTTTAAATGGATTTTAGTTGTTGTCCCTAAAGACTGAGCCATGCAAAAGGAAAGAAAGAAGAAATAAAATCATTGGAAGACAAATTATGTGAATTAAAAATAGAATCAATGCTCCTTTTGTATGGTTCTGCAGCATATTAACTATTCACTTTATCTGCTCCTATTTTTATTACTTTCCAAATGAGTGCACCCCCCAAAATCAATAGTTATAGAATCACATTTCTCGAATATAATGCTAAAACCAATTAAGATTGATTTCACTAGCATCTAAAAAAAAGGCATCGTGCAGAGATCCATACAGGCAGAACCCACAGTATTGATTCTGGCTGTTATTGTTACAGTTGGTTTCTGAAGCCTGTTACAGGACAGCTATCAAGACATAGCACATTTATTTGCAAGCATATAAAAAAGAAGTCCCCAAATAAAAGGAGGTTAAAAAAAAAGAGAGAGAGAGAGAGAGCAGTGGAGCTGTGCAATGACAATGATACACTATCAGCTTACTCAGAGAAGTTACAGTGGGAATACACACATTGAATTATACATTACGCGAAAGCACTGATTTATTGTGGTAATAACATCCACCTCATTAAAAGATTCTGCTTTGCTGCAGTTGGAAGGCTACATATTGTTTACTGCTATAAATTAATGGCAGTGCAAAGAAGACTGTGGAACCGTCTTAACAATAGATCTGTAATGACAGTGCTGTATATCACAGCTTCCTCAGCAGCTTCATAATAAAATGGAGACAATGTATTGAGCTAATACATTCTACCATGCTGGCCCATATTTTTCTGACAACTGCTTTAAAAGATGAGCTGAATCCAACTATGTTATAATGCTACAAAACTAAGCAAGAGTCTGTCATACACCAAAGTGCATCATAGCATTTTTAAAACATTGTCCAAATCAGCATTTCAAGATATTTATTCAGCTCTACGAAAGAACTAAAAGTAAATGGTAATGGCTCCTCTTACTTATACAGTATATTAAGAGTATCAATCAGAGGGCAATTCAGGAAAACACCTAGCACTACCACCCTGCAGAGTGCTCTTTGTACTATTTAGCTCTAAAAGCCTGACGGAATTTTTTTTTAATGATCAAACTGATTAAAGGAAGAAGAGCAAAAATACTGGTCATTTAAACTGGTCATGACTTCTTGAAAAAAATCAATAAAAAATAGGTATTGATTCGAGGGGTATAATTCAAGTTCATAACCAGTAAAGACAAATAGTCCTAGGATACAGAAAAAATAATTTCTAAATATTACATAAAGCTAACAAGTAGAATTAAAGATAATTTTTTAAATAAAAAAATGTTGATCACAAGATGAAAAAGTCGTTTGAATCAAATAGAATGATTTAAACTTAAGCGTATCAAGACTACCAAAAAAAAGTTACATTCGAAAAAATGGAAATAAGAACTTAGATTAAGAAAACAGAACTCTCAAACTCGTGAAAATGTATAAATAGCAAAGAAAAACACTATACTTATGATATTTTAATCTCGCAAATAGCAAAACTGATCACTGTGGTAGAGTGATAAGTATTCTCTATGAGAAACAGCGATGACACCTGTCAGAAATAGATGTGCAAACCAAAACTTTCTAAATCAGGATTTTAAGAGCATTACAATAAAAAATACCTTATTACCTTCTTCAAGAAGTAATTCTGCTACTAAAGAAACAAAAATTCTACACATTAAGTACCCAGCTCAGTTCCTGGCACATAGTACATTATTAGGAATAATAATCTTTTTCATCTTATTTGATTAAGAATATTTCAGAAAAAAGTCATTAAACAAGCCTGATGAAATTAGTGGAGTTTATTAGAAAAAAGTGTAATTAAACCTCATAATCCTCTAATGACATATACAGTACTGTGCACTATCTATCAGATGCCTAATAGCGTGCAATAGTCCCAATAAATTGAACTGCTCCACCTTGAGAACATAACCAAAAGCAGAATTATTTTTCCAAAGGCCGAAGGGCCCCCGAACTTTACTAGGAAATGCATATGGAATGCAAAGCACATTACAATCAAATTCTACTACATTAATTTGAAGCAAATAGTTTTGGATTCACAGACCCCTTCAAGGGTACACGGCAGACTCATATAATTACTAGCAAAAGTTAACTGTAAAAAGAAAGAGCTTCTTGTAGTGTTGATACATTCTAAGTTTTTCTTTTATAAAAGTTCTGGAAATCTCGCCTGATGTTATATAATTAAGAATAACATCCACAGCTTATATTTTGCAATCTATTAAACATTATGCATTCTCGCAACAAATATGAGAGCTAGATAACACAATTTTAATAATGAAGACAAGGAGTGCCTTGAGTGACGTAGCTCAATTTCAATATAAATCCAAGAGACACAAACCCACCACTCAAGATCTGGTCTTTGGGTCATTTTATCCATCTAAAACTGTTGTATTACAAATTGGTTTTCCTAATATCAACAATTTTCCAATTTCTTACATTTCCACTTCTTAAATGTGATATTTAATAGGTTGATTTAAAAGGCTAATGATATATGTAAAGTACTTAGAATGGCTCCTGACACAAAGAAGGTACTCAGTAAGTACAACTGCTTTTAATGTTGTTGTTGCAATTGTTCTCATCACTATCACCACAATTCCTCTTCTGTTTATTTCTATGTGAACTGTTCCAATTTATATCAACCTTTCATAAGTCAAGTTCCAAACTTCTCAACCATGATTACTTTAGAGTAAGAAAATGATAGAAAACTGACAACAAATCTGAGTATTTTTGTACAGCAGAGGTGTGCTTGAATTAACAAATTTCTAAGATCCAATTCTCAAAAGAGGTTTTTATATCTTTCTGTGAAGGCTTTCTTTGGAAAACCATTTAATTACCATAAATGAGGATGAGAAATAGAAGATGAAGAAAAAAATCATTCTGGAGTATAAGACTCAGAAATAGGGCGCTTGGAAATGCTAAAGACAGTGCACCATAAGGATACATTTTGTGGGTGTACAGAGAAGCACAGAAGAGATGCCAAAAGGGGTTCGGGAAGGGGAAGCAAAAGAGCACGACGACTTTTGGGACCTTGCTCGGAATCTTGCTGACTGGCCCAAAGCCAGGTGCCAGTGTCGTCTTCATCCGGTATGATTAGGAAATTGGAAATATCTTTTAATTCTACGACCACACACAAAGCCTGTCCTGAAGCATTTAAGAGTTCATAAACAAGAGAGGTTACATATCAAGTTATTCTTTCCTAGAGGCCGGGAAGGCCGAAAGACACGGAAAGACGGCCATTGCAGAGGGAAGGCTGAAGGCCGCCAAAGGAGAAACTGGTTGAACTCAATGTAGGACTTCAGTGTTCTCTGTTATATAGAAAACGTCGGGTTAAATGTTACTTTCAATTAAGAAGATGAAAGAGGGTGGACTATGAAGACATGTGACAAAAAGATGTCATTCCTGATTAAAGAATAATTTGGCCTGAGAAGATTACGGGAAATAACTATGATATGTTGACTAAAAGGGCCATTCTATCTGATGACAATGCTACTGTTTATTGGATAGAAGTGAAGGTTCTAAGAGTCTTACATAAATTATCTCATTATATTCACGACAACCCCTTAACATATAAACCTATTAACATTTCTAATTTACGGGTTTAAAAAAAAAAAAAAAAAGCTGAGTCTGGGAGAAGTTCGATGACTTTTAAGGGTTGATCACCTAAGCAGTGGCAGGGGCAAGATTCAGAGCCAACCCTAACTAGATTGACTAGTAAATCTTAGAATGATCTGGGTTGTACGGATTGATGAAATATTGGTGACAAATATGCAGGGCCATTAGAATCCTTTCATGAGAGGTTTGGATTAAATGTCCTTTTAAAAAAAAATGTTACTCATGTTTTTATCTCTACTTACATATGTGAATATCACTTTGGCAGAAGGCTTTATAATTGGGGGAAAAAAATACAAATATTTTGTCTCGGGACACCAAAAAGATGTTTGGCAGATACATCTTTAAAAAAAAAAAAAAAAAAAAGCGAACTAAAAAGTTAAGTGCTGCCACCAAAGTGTATTCCTTTACTTTCCTCTTGACTTTTATATTTGTATACCTGCAATCCAGGAACCAAATGAGAACCCTTAATTCTGTGTTGCTAAAGCTTTCGAAAGAAGTCAGCAAATTTTATTCTGTGCATCTTCACCACCTGCCCTCCACCCCATTCCCCAAGAGAAGAAAATAAACAAAGAGCCTCTGTCATTTAAGCAACGTTGCCACTGTTAGGAGGAGCAGCAACTATTTTGTGTCAGTTGGAACAGCTCTTTTATCTAAATGACAAGTATAACAAACAGCCTGATCAGCATTTTTACTCAACCCTGGCTTTTAGGGTATTTCTTCATATGCTATATGTGACTGAAATGGTTTGGCACTTATCTTCATGCACTCTACATTTTATTTAATACTGTCAAGGAAAAAAATTTCATTGGCACACTACTGTGGCTTTTAGAGTTAACAAATAAGCACTTTTGTTTCAAGTATCAGAGCAGTTTTTAATCCCTTGAAATACACTTTCTTGCAAGGGGCATTAAACATACACTCACTGTACTATTTCAATTTAACAAACACATCTTGGGAAAAAGAAACTATTTCATTTTACTTGTGCCTATGTAGAATCTAAATCATTTCAAATGATCACATTGGTAGATTTAGTAGCAATGCCTTTACACTTCTATTATTCGGCTATGGTTTGTGTTAAGTGATTTTTACTACAGGTTTTTATCCGAGTTTGAGAAAGACACATAAACTGATTATAGTAATCTGATAATCCAGTGCCAGTGTTGAGCTAAATACTAGAAGAACCTAAAAGACAATACTAACGATCTAAGGCAAACTGAAAAAAATGTCTTAAGTAATTATGAAAATGATAAACACTCAAGAGGCCCATTGATCAAAACCTATCATTTGCATACAGAATCATTTAAAACCATTAAAACCAGGAGTTCAGGTCTAAGATTCTTACTATTGGGGTGATATGATCTTTGGCACTGCCCTGTAACACGGGATTCTCAGTTCTTTTTGCCGATACAGAGATAATTCCAGCACAACGAGATTTAGAAAAATAGTAATTAAAAGTATATTTCAGAAGGAGACGAGCCATACTAAGGAAGCCAGTAGCTCTGAGGAATTTGGGAGGTGAGAAAATTAAAGATAAAAGACAGAGTACGCTCCAAGGGAGGAGCGGGTTTTCAGTGAAGAGAGCTATAACAGCACAGAAGTGGGAAGGTCTGTTTATATTTGGGCCATGATGAGGGGTTACGAAGGCATTCCTAGATGACTGGCACGTGAGGTCATTTTGATTGACATTTAGCAGTTATATAACTGCCTACTGTGCACGTGCTTACCGAGACTTCCGTCTGCTTTAAGTAGATTCATGAACTTCTTCTAGGCATAGGCATGACCTAATGAGCATATAATGAGGCTGAGGTATGGGCAAGTTAGGGTAGTACTTTCTGCACAAGCGTTGGTGGCCTGGTGGCCAGAAGAAACCACCTACAGGTGTATGGCCCTCCAGTCCTTTGTCTCTCGGGATGCAGGAGTGATTTTTTTAACTATAAAATGGTTGTTGCCTGAGTGATCTCTGGGCTGTGCCTTTGCTCCTTTGTTTCCCTGTCACTCGTGTCTGTCTAACTACCTAAGAAGACGGTATCTTCTCACAGACAAACCTAATCTATAACTACACATGGAAAAATTCTCTCTCAAAGAAATTCAGAAACTAGCTGAACAACTCATATACATTGAGAAAATGAGGAAAAGTCCTACATCGTAACAAGTAGGGAAGGCTGTGACACACTCTTGTCATAAATACAATTGTGACTCAGTGACATACAACTGGGAGAGAGCTCCCAACTCACGACTTCTGAGTGAAGGTTTTGTAGCCAACATCTGGCACCCTAATGTTGAAAGACTTCTACCTGTGAGAAAGACCCCCAAAACACCTAGCTCTGAGAACTAATGAGGCTTACATCCATGAGACCCCAAAAACCTATAGCCAAAAAAAAAAAAAAAAAAAAAAAATCCCTACTGAGCTCCAGAGGACTTGCCTTGGCTATGCCCCCAGAGTCCAGCGCAGAGGCAGTAGAGAGAATTGCCAGTCTCCTAGTCTTCCCTTGAAAAGGCTTATTTGCATATCTTAAAAGTTGCAGCCTAAGGGTCATGCTCCTAACTTAACACACATCTAGGGACCAACTGTGATCCTCCTGAGACAGGGAAAGCAGCAGACACCACCATCTCGCATTCCTCGTAGCCCCCTCCAAGTCATGAATATCTCCCTGGGAGGAGCTTATAACACACCATCTGGTATCTCCACTTTTGCAGATGCCACCTAGAGGATGTACCCCATGTTGGCCAGCTCTGGTGATCAGTGTGGCTTGTGTTTGCAGGTCCCATAGGATATAGCAAACAAACAAGCAAAAAAAGTTATTACTGAGCCCTATCCCCACCCAGGGCTCAATGCAGATGGAACAGAAAGAAATGCTCAGCTCTCAGTCTTTCCCTAAAAAGAGATCTGTTTGCATACTTGAAACGCTGCCACAGAAAGGTCCGGCTTTCAATCAGCCTGCATTTATTCCTGACTGAGACGCTCACCTTTGCAATACTCACAGGTCTTGGCACAACGTCAACTGCTGGGGGAGCCACTAGGAACAAAAAAGGTGGCTCAGATGATAACAAAAGATCGAAAGAATGTGATCCGCTGTTACTAGAGACAAGCACAAAATAACGCTCATATCTACTCATCTTTCTCTTTTATGAATCCAAAATCCTTAAGCTAATCGATGAGGAATATCAACTTTCTCATCTCAGGACCCAGACAAATATCAACTGCACATGAGAGAAGGGTAGAAACAAGGCCAAATTTGCCTCTGGACAAGGGCTAGGAAACACTCTATATTACCCACAGGACCCAGAGAAATATCTACTGCTTCTGGGGCAGGGTGAAAGCAAAAGCCCTTTCACCTAAGAGAAGAGACAGAAAACATCTTTGGGCCAGAATTCCACATTGATACAAAAGAGAGATATGCTACTATTGGAGAAAGCACAAGAAAATCTATCATGCATAAGTCCTGCCAAAGATACAAGGCAGAGTTTGGATGCCATGCAGAACAGTACAGGCAAGAACACTAAGAAGGCTCACCCTTTAAGACCAGTCAAACAGGGTCTGCTTAAGACTGGAACTGGATCAGAAGAACTGAGGAGTTTCCCTACCCCCAACCACAAACCTGGCACCGAGTAACAAGCAAATAGCAACCTACTTCTGGAAAAAGGCAAGAAAGAAGAGAGCAAAACGCCTCTGTGGCACAGGCATGAAATGTCTGCTAGAGGGTAGAGCAGGAACAATGAAAAAAAAATCTGTAGCACGTGAAGACCTACCCTAAGGCCAATCTCAAACAGGAAGAATCTGAAGTCTGTGTTGTACTAAAGCTAGTAGTAACAACAACAAACCCAACCGAGCTCATCTATTGACTAGACTAACTGAACTCCCCACATAAACTGCCTAACGTAAGAGAAGGCATCCACATTTCTGGGCTTAAAACATTATTCACACCCATCTCTACTGGCATTCACGTAAAAAATATGGGACACTTAAAATACTAAGAAAAAAATGACTCATTATGAAGAGATAAAGCAATCAAAAGAACGAGTCTCAGAAATAATAGAGACGGTTAGAGTTATCAGACAGTTATTTAAAATAACGAATTCATATACTAAAAGATCTAGTGGAAAAGGTAGAAAACTTACATGAATAGGTGGAACATTTCAGTAGAGCTGGGAACTATAAAAAAAGAACTGAATGTAAAAGCCTGAAAAAATTTCAGAAGTGAAGAATTATTTTGATGAGGTAATGATTAGACTAAACATGGCTAAGGACAGAATAAGTACGTTTGAAGGTAAGGTAATAGAATTCAAAGATGAATAAAGTAAAAAACAAAGAGCCCTGAGTTAGTATCCAAGAGCTATGGGACAAAATCAAAGACATTAATATAGGTGTAACTGGAGTCACAGGAGGAAGATCAAGACAAAAGAACAAGAGACTATATGAGTAATGAATGAGCAATTTCCAAAGTTAATAAATGGAAACTACAGACTTTAGGCACTCTGAAAACTCACAGTAGGAAAACAAAACAACAAACGAACAAGAGAGAGAGTAGTCAAACAGGTGAAAACCAAAGATAAAGAAAACCTTGTCAACAGCCAAATGAAAATGAACAAACATTATTATATAAAGGAAAAAATAATAATTCAAACTTTTCAACTGTAACTAGGCTAGCCAAAGACAATAGAAAATCATCATTAAAGAGGGAAAAACTGGCAAGCTAGAATTCTATATCCAGTGAAAATATTGTTTAAAAACAATGTGAAATACTTTTTGTGAGATTAAAACAAAAATGAAAGAACTGCCAGAAGACATGTACATCAAGAAATGTTAATCAAGATTTTTAGACAGAAGGAATATGATACTAGATTGAAATGTATAATCCATATGAAGAAATGTATAATCCATACGAAGATTAGCAGGCATGGTAACATTCAGGGTAAACATAATTTTTTTTCTTATTTTTACTGCTTTGAAAGATGGTTATTTTACCCTGATGCCAAAACTAGACAGATAATACAGACCAATACCCTTCATGAACGCACATACATATATTCTTAAGAAAATATTAGCACATCAAACTCAGCCATTTATTAAAAGCAAAATACATCATGATTAAGTATGATTTATCTCAGTAATGAACCAGTCCAAAATCAACCAATATAAAATCCACTGTACTAACAAATTAAAAAAGAAAATACATCATTATCTTCAAAAAACCATTTGACAAAATTCGGCATCCAATTATGATGAAAACATTTAACTAATTAGGAGATGATAACTTCTTTAACCTGATAAAGGGCATCTATGAAAAACCCATAGCTAATATCATACTTTATGATGAAAGACTAAAGTGCTTTTCCCCAAAGACAAGACACTCTCAGCACTTCTAGTCAACAATGTATAATGCAGTAAGTATTCATTCAGATATGATATATTCATCTATATAGAAAGTCCCAAAAAAGTATACAAAAGGGCTACTAGTATGAATATTTGAGTCTATCGAGGTTGCAAAATACAAGGTCAGTATATAGTATTCGACAGTATTTCTTTATACTAGCACCGAACAACTGGAATTTAAAATTTTATAACTATTAAAACCATGACATGCTTAAGGCTAATTTAACAAAATATGTACAAGAATTGTATACTAAAATCTACAAAACAGAGAGAAATTAAAGGAGACCTAAATAAATAGAAGATAAACCATATTTGTGGACTAGAAGATTCGATATTGCTAACATATGATTTTTAGCAAAAATGGTCTACCGATTAAATGCTATCTCAATCAAACTCTCTGCAGGACTGACAAACTAATTCCCAAACTCACATGGGAAAAAGCAAAAGTCCTGAAATAGCCAAAATAGTTCTGAAAAAGAAGAACATAGTTGGGAGATTCATGTGACCTGATGTTATGTCCTACTCTAAAGCTACAGTATCCAGCACAGTGTGATAGTGATATAAGCACAGATGTCCCCACTGAGAGAACAGAATTAAGAGTCTAGAAACAGACATACATATATGGCCAATTTATTTCCAACAAAGGTGCCCACACAATTCATGAGAAAAGATAGTCTTTTCAACAAATAATGTTGAAAGAACGGGACTTCCATTTCTAAAACATTAACCTTAACCCTTATCTTGCACCAATAATACATTATAGATAAAAAATAAACAGCAGCAGCCACAATATGAGTGTAATAATAATTATATTTAAAACAATTGTTTTTAGAAAAGCCAAATCACTGTTGGATAGTAATAAGCATGCAGTCATCTAAAGAAATCAACAGCTTTTAACTTCTCCAGTAAGACAATCTCTCATATACATGTTCATATATGAATTCTCTTGTAATAAACCTACAGTCTGTTTCAAGTGACCAGAGTCCATAGGCTGGGAAAAACCACATCTTCCTTCCTCTGAATAAGAACTACTTAAGTGTTTTTAATACTAACTTACCTTTATCCCCTTTCTTCTTGTTTTCAGTACTATAAATTTTTAAGCCTAAATGTAAGATTTCAAAGTATATCTTTATATTTAACTTGAATATTTTATAGCATTTCATTCTTCCAAAGTGATTTAAAATTTTGTATTTTAATTATGCAAAGCAAGCTTCATGATCAAATTTGTAATATTAGTGAAACTGTCGAATAAATCGGGGCCTAGCAAAGAATCCTAGAAAGATGCCTTAAAGTGAGTGATACCTCATGTTTATTAAGGGCACTAAACAATGGGGCTATAAATGATTTGAACAGTTCTTAATTCAACTAGTTTCTTTTAATCACCTTTTCTATATGTCTCAAAGCTTAAACTTTCAAATCATTTGCTCGGATATGTCACAGTACATCTATAACGTCCCCATTTTATTAACTTAATCATCACTAATATTTGTTTTTGCTGTTTTATTTTTTAATTATAGTTGGAATACAAGGAAACTTATATTTTTAAATTAAGTTAATGCAGTTTAATAGGATGTATTTCTCAGTAAAATTCTAATTTTCTTTTCTTCCTTCATTTAAAAAAAGGTATCGGTTTAATTGTCTATTCTAGTTTACACATTGGGCTAATCATACCTATTGCTTTTGTTATCAGAATCCAGCCCTCTTCCACTTTAAAAGACTTGGTTTACATTATAAATCACAGAATCAAAAAAAAAAAATCCTTTTCTGAAAGTAGGACAGTCTAGAATTAAGTCACATAGAAATAAAATGTTTCTGATTATTCTACAAATGGTTCACATACAGTATGCATTTGGTAATAAAACTTTAAAAATAGAGATTATCTCATCCACTTTTGTCTCTGGCATAGTCTTTAGAATAACATCTACAAAAGGTGCCTAGCAAATATTTCATAATCATTTATTTGAATAAACACATTCATTCAATACAAAGAGTACTACTATAAACAGAAGTTTATGCTGAATAAGTGTGCTTGTTCAAATGGACTTTGAGAATAAAGAATTGGATAGGATGTGAACATGTGACTAAAAGATAAGTTAATACACTACCCACTGTAAAAAAGCATACTACATATTCACATAAAGTAAATTTTGAATATAATAAGGAAATATAAGACCGAGAAGTTGACAAACGCTAGCATATAAAGAAAGCTACAAAGGTTCGAAGGTTTTTGAAATGTCTTCCTACCACATTTACTCTCTACAAAAAGAAAAAAAGAAATCGCCATCATCCTAGCCTGAAATCAAAGGTATAGTACCAGTACTTAATAAAGTTAAAAAAAATTTTTGGTGACTTGAAATCAGTTTTTATGTAAATTCATGTTATGTATATATGCTCCCTACTCTGAATCTACGCAAGTTAGTACACCCAGCACTGAGAAAATAGGAAGTATTATGGGATAAAACTGGTAATGCTATATAAATAAAACAATTCATTTATAAATAATAATAAATGGTCAATCTACACCATAGTAACTTAGGATGATTAGTGAATAAATACTTAACTTTGAGAAGGATTACTGACTGGCAGTGTGTTGCTGGTATATGTCAGGATTATTCATCACTCTGACAGTAATATTAACCACAATCCATTTCAGTTACTTCGGTTTATCATTTTCTGCCTAATGTTAAAAAACAATGTCATTGAAGGCTGCTTAAAAAAAGCACAAGGTTAACCTCTGTTGGAGTCATTTAAAAACTTCTGCTAGAAAGTAATTTCTGGTAGAAAACCAAATACGCTATACAGATTGCTGATACTTAATAAATATAAGTCTAAAAACCAGTCACATAAAACAGACTGTTTTCTTAATTTAAAAACAAAACTTCAGCAAATCCTTTAAATGTACTACATACATATGTCCTTCTCTCTCTTTCCCTCTCTCTCTCTCTATATATTTTTTTCACACTTTGCTAAACTTAGTTTTTAATCTAGAGAAAGAGTTGCATAGCCACATGTTGCATATCTACATTTTAAACTAAATAAATCATATGTACAGGTAATGAAGTTTAAAAAGGTCAGTGTATCTATGAAAAATTTTCTTCAGTATTACATAGTATTGTATAATACAATATATAAAAATATTATAGTTTGCTATATATGATCCCCCAAATTAATGTGCTAAAGGTCCCTTACTAATAAATGGAGTCAGACTGACACAAGTCTGTCTAAATCTAAAGATTTCTATTCTAGTCCTCCAATTTTATCTTTCTGGGCTACTTCTCATATCATTTTGATGTGCCTTTTAGAAAATATCTGCATATACATTCTACTTTCTATGACACCATCATTTTTTCTATTAATGCAATAGTTTTCCTTTATCATTGTAAGGGTATTTATTCCTGTTTTGTCATTAAGACTTCTTCTGTTTCCTAAATTTTTTTTCCCCCCAGCTTATTTTAGTTTTAGTCTTTGTTGTCTTTCATATTGGAGACTGTCTTTACATGTTTGATAACACTTGGTTATACTTTCGTTTTTAAAAATGAAGCATAAAAAAGAAATGGAGTTTCAGATACAAAACTAAATAAATAAAAATGAAGCCTGAGAAAGCTGGTAGAAGTACATGGAGCATCAGCAGCAATGTGAACTGGCAAATTTTACTGAAAGGAAGTGAAGTGAACTCAAATAGAATCCTTAAATGTTAGTATTTCTTAGGTCTTCCCTCTTGAATCAGTCAATATACTCAGAGAATAAGACAATCTTCTGTCTTACAAGGTGGGGCTGGGATAAGCCCGCCTGCCAGAATCCTGATAGCATGACAGCCAAGAGGTCTGGGGGTCTTCACCATTCAGTACTTAAAGATTTCAGTTAATCCTCCTGTTTTCCATTCCTCACCTTCAATTCTGTCTCTGCTGTTCTTGGTGTTCTCAAGTCAGAAACTTCTCTGGAACAATTTCTCCAAAAACTAAAGCTCTTGCCTTTTGCCCAGATAAAGGGAAGAGTAGTTGGAGTTTAGAAAGAAGTGGCTATGAATCCAAGTATTCAATCTGAAATATTCTTTCTGGTCATACCTAAAATCTACCTGTTCAAGGACAGGCACAGATGTAAGATCAAATCCTTAACACTTGGAAATGTGTGACTTTGAAGAGTTGTTTAATTTCACCACATCTTAGTTTTCTTATCTATAAACTAAAGATAAAAACACATTCCTTACAGTGTTGTTGAGGGACTTAAAGGAGAGAGCATATGGAAGATCACCCTTAAGTGGAAGGCACCTACTGGAGTGTCTCTCCCAAACCCTACAAATATATTCTAACCTATCCCAATATCATTCTTCTGCTTAGGAGACTGTAAATTCCCCAAGACCAGGGAACACAATTTATATCAAAATCCCTAAAAGCAATGTGAATATAAAAGAATTCCTATTTGATGCCTACATTAAAATATTTTTAATATATTTTGTCAGCTAATAAGAAATATCCAAGTGTGGAGTTTTTAAAATTTCTTTTTGAGCATTTATATGTTATTTAAACACTTTAAGAACCATTACGTGCTGCTGTAATATCATAAGGTTTTTTTTTTAAGTCTAAATTTCTTCTGTTTGACTGAAGCCCAATAGATAGAAAAACAAAGTGAAAGTTGTAACACCCATCATATTTAAACAATATTGTCTTCCTCCCAAAAAGAGTGTTCCTTTCCCTCTGTGACATCTAGATGGTATACTGATTGCCAGTATATCTGTTACAGAACAGACTAAAAGGACTGGCATTCGTCAGAAACAGCACTTAAAACTTAAAGAGATAAAGAAGTGTTGTCTGATCAACAACAGTTAAATGTCGGTAGTCAATTCCAGGTCAGGATGCATGCAGTATATTAAATGTGTGTTAGGGAGAAATATCTCACGTATTAAAATACACAACCAAATAGTGTGTTAGGGAGAAATATTTCACATATAAAGATATGCAACTAAATGGTAGGAGATAAATGAGATCATGAGAGAAAATCACCTACTTTATCCTTAAAAAGAGAGAGAGAGAGAGAGAGAATCAATCCACTGAGGACAAACAATAGCAACTCATCAGCAAGGGAGTAAATTCAGGAAAGCTTGGTCACTCAGTTCTCTTCAGTTATCTGAGAATTTACTCTTTAAAAACATTTTGATCCAGATTAGGGGAATGGAAGCTGCTAGTTTAATAGAATGTGAATGATACAGCTTTGTAACTTTTTTTGGTTTTTGTTTGTTTGTTTTTTGCTTGTTTGTTTTTTAAAAAAAGAAGAAACTGACTTATTGGGGCCTAGACCAAAATTTAAAATTCAGTTTGAATATCTGATGATAGTCAACTTTCCTCAGATTCCTATACCGCAAGGCAGGAATCAGATCTCAGTGCAAGTTCATTTTTCCCTAACGTTTACTTTTCTTGTTTCTGCACTCTGAACCAAAATAACAGCTCACATTGTGTTCTTACTCTAAAGTTGAAAAAGTTTTTCTTTGTCCTCTACTTCAAATTCTCTTTCAGTATTTTCCTTCATTTTAAGAATTGAGCTCTATTAAAAATAAAATACCTACTTATACTTTTGCCATTCCTAGTTTTTCCCAATTTTTAGTTCATTGTTTAGTAGGATAGTTAACTACCTGACTTTATTATTTCAAATCTCCAGAAACTGAAAGTTCCTGGAAAACAATATTATTCAATAAACCATCAATAAATTTAAGAAAAATGAATTCTTGAGTAGTGACATCAGGTAATCTCCAGTTTAAACCAAACATTCAGCCTTCCCCACCCTCCCCGCCTCCCCCCTCCCCCCGCCCGCCAGCTTTTTCATAACACAGGCTTAGTCAAAAAAGCTTGGAGCAAAGGAACAGAAAAAAAAAAGAGCTTCAGGCAGGACCTGGGACAAACATACCCAAAGCAGGCAATTTGGAAAAGCTTTCCTTTCTTTCCTTTTTCAAGCAATAGAATGCTGGTTATATTTTACCATGTATTTCTCATCATGAGAGGTGAAAGGCAACTTGATAAAATAATATTAAACCAGACACAGCAACTGATGTCAAAGTAGAAGGCTGAGCACAGCTTCTGCAGAGTTTCTGAAACTTTCTGAGCCAAAATTCATAGTAAGAAATGTTACTTTAAATCATACCAGTGAACACATGTAAGTGCACATGCAGACACACCCCTTGTAAGCAGATTTGAACCTGATACACATTGATGTTTTCTTTTTTTACATAACGCTATGCTATTCAAATCATTTTTTTAAGTGCTAGCTGTGGTTTGAGAAACACTGGCTTGCTGTTTAAATTCTGGTTCCACCCACAAGCTACTTAACTCTGTGCAACTTGTGCAACCTTGTGGTGCCTCAGTTTCTGCCTCTGTAGAAGATAATGTTAATAAAAGTGTTAACACATGTCATATACTTAGATATGAGCCTGACATATATTAAGTATTCAGTAAATGTTAGTTAACAGTAATAAAATGGGATGTTTACCTTCTGAAATTCATGGCTGAGTTTTCATTTGTAAGTGAATGGTTATCAGCTGCATTTCAATTAAAGAATATACTTGTTTTTTGAAATATGTATCCAGATTATAGCACATATACACATTCGATATTCCAAAATATCTATGCTGATCAATTAGAAGAGAAATAAGTGCCTCAGATTTTCGTGGGTTTTCTTCCTTTAAAAAATTGGTTTACACAATCAATCTCATACTAAGAGAAAAATAAATGAAAGTAGCAGAGAAAATCTTCCTGATATACAAAAGGAGCCCTGGCACTGAAACACTCCGCCACTGTAACTGCGTTTATGGTACGACATTTTGTAAATATATTCCTGCTCTACTATAATTTCTTAGTAAAAAAAAAAAAAGAAAGAAAGAAAAAAAAATGTTGATTCTTATTTCTTTCAGGAAGGCTGTCAAAATTCAAAAGTCAATGTGTACTTATAAAATATAGATTCATGTCACTCCAAAGTCTATGCATAGTTAGATCTGTCTTCTCATCAGTCAGTATTTTATACCACTGATGAAACGACTGGGGAAGTAGAGGGTAAAAAATCAACTTCAAACTTGACCCTTATGTTTTTTTCAGCTTTGAAGGAATAAATTAAACTATTATGTTCAATGAAGACTTAGTCAGTATGAGAAAAAGTTTAATTTTCATCATATTTTTCAGATTAAAATAGATTTGATTTCCTAAAAGACTAACAATACTAATTTGTAAGTATTATAAGGATAATTGTAAATAAAATACAATGTTGTAACTTCAAGAAGACATTTTTAGCATTGTTCTATTCAGACTTTCTCTTTTCTCGAAGAATGATCAGAAAAATAATACAAAAGAAAGGGTGTTAATTCAGCTTCAGAAAGAAAATTCCCTATGCAACATGGAAGAGATTACCAAATAAAATTGTAGCTTTATATCGAAGCTACTAAAATCCTCTGAAAACCAGCTTTGGGGAAATTACAGGGACATAAATATGCATAAATAATTCAATACATTTTAAAGCTAGTCAAGCTATATTATCTATCTAAGAATGGAGTTAAGATCTATTTATAATTTAAATTAATCTTTACACACAATGTTTTCTTCAACTTTATAAGTTTATTTAAACTTATAAACATAAGTTTACTAAATGTACACTATGGGACAAATTTTCATATAATTCTATTATAATCATTCATATAGACACAGCTCATTTCATGTATGAAATACATTCCTGAAAATATGTGTAGGAACAGATATTTGAAAACTGAATCACACTGTTTAACATCCTGGCAGATTTTAACACCAACAGGAATGAGATACTTTAATAAACAATTACCTCTATTTTATACTTGCGAAGTACAATTTTCAAATATCTAATATGCTTGGTTATTTCACTAAAAATAATGTAGTTAATTCCAAATTCACTTATTTCCATCAATATTTAATGTTAACAACTAGTACTAGTAGATTTTTTTTTTGTGAACTTGAATGACTTTCGTAGCGTTTGAGCTACTGCTGCTTTATAGGTAAGGATATCTTAGCTGTAAGATATATGGCTGAGTGTTAGAGCTCCCCGCTGCTTCCCAACCCTTCTATTTGCACTACTGTTCGCTATTCAACTGGTTGAAAGTTCTCTTTATAAATAATCCTTCCTTGGTCCAAAGTACAAATCGTTCACAAAATCTCTCAAAATATAAAAATGGATAAAGGAACTAAATGATAAAAATGAATATTTTCATGTCTTTGTATAGTGGATATAAACATACAAGAATGAAGACTAACGAAAGCAACTCTTGTTTTGGTATTGAAGCCAGGCCCTCCCCTTTTTACTTATAATCAAACAAAATTAAAAAAAATATATATAAAGAAAGAAAATTACTATTGGCGATCTATTGGGGCATAAAAAATACCCTTATTTATCATACAGAGAAGATAACTTATAAGGGCATTAGTTACGACAGTATTTTACCTACCCAAAGAAAGAATTTGGCAAGTTCCTTAGAAACAGCGATCACATACAAATACAATTCAATTTTAATAAAGGATTCCGTTTAGCTGGCAAATAATTTTAATAACATTTTTCTAATATTATATCTATGAACTCGCATCATGAAAACATCATACAGCCTGTGTTAAAAAAAAAAAAAAACTGTTTTGGAGGATTTCTTCTGGTGAGGTGAGATTTTTAGTGGAAGCATCTGGGGCAAGGACTGCTACTAGCAGCTAACAGGGTTACAGGAGTTCTTGTTCAGGGGCAGTGATGGCAGAAGTCAGAAATACAGCCTCACTAGAAACATCTGAATACCCTCCGCTTATCACCATTAGTAAATGTTCCATCAAGAAAGAAACATGCACCCTGTCTCCAGTCCATCTTACTATCCACTGCATCTTTAAGAATTTACAAAAAAAAAATCCTCTAAAGCACAAAAATGTCTTAATAAGCTATGTGTTTAAAGAGAAGACAAACTGAAGAATTCAGTTAAGGGGGGGGGGAGGCAATTCTTCTAGGACTCTGGAAAGGTTATTTAAATTATTTTGTGAAGCAAAATTTACATTTTAACAAATCAATAAAAAATGAGATCTTTACTTTTATATACATAAAATTCAAATAATGGAAAGAGTAGGATATAATAGCCTGAGTATAACTGTCCAGATTTTATTATTGACATACTGTGTGGCTCACTATATAAGTCAAGCTAATACAGTCCTCATTTATTAAACTAGAGAGAGTTCTATAGATTCCAGTGAAATACTAGAGTCCAAGAGCTAATATCTAAATGTAAGTAAGGATTTCCTGTTTTTCAAAAAGAAAAAAAAAGCAAAAATAAAAAACAAAATATTTATCTATTTATTCCTCATAGTCACCTGGGAAATTCTGTTGAGCTAGGCCTAACCTAATAGACAAAGGGAAGTATCTCGTTATACAATGATTCTCAACAATAAATGGAATAGAAGTGACAATTGAAATACCATCATTTTGCAATCTATACCAAGCTAATTAATCTAAGCATTAAATATCAATGTCTGCTAACATCACAAAAGAAAAGTAAAGTACAGCGGAACCCAAAAACTTCCCTCAAAGCAGTCTTGCCCAAAATACCTAATCTGAATTCCATCAACCTCTGGAACCAACTATCAATTTATAAGAAACATAGACAACAAAGGAACTTGTTAGACTATCCCACAGGGATGCAATCAGCAAAATCTACACAATATGTTTCTTCAACTAATAAATTAGAAAAAAAATTGAAAGAGAAACCTACAGAATAGACGTTAAGAGATGAATCGACTGACTGCAACATATGGTCCTTAGTTGGATCCTGACTTGAATAAACAAACTAAAAAGAATTTTGAAAGTTGTAATTTAATTTGAAATGTGATACCTACTGGATAGTTGATGATATTAAGAAATTATTAAGCAATTATTGTTAATATTTTAGGTTTGCTAATGGTATTATAGCTGTTTTAAAAAGAGACCTTAGTTTATAGAAGTCCATATTGAAATATTCATTAATGTAATGGTATGATGTCTAGGGTTTGCTTCAAAGTAATATGGGAAGGAGGAGAGGAAATGAGAGTAAAGATAAAATACGAGTAACTATGAGCTGATAACTGTTGAAGCAGAGTGGTTAGTAGATGGGAATTTATTATGCTATTTGTCTACTTTTGTGTACACTTTAAATTCTCCATAAAAGACTAAAAAAAGGCAAATAAACTTTATTTTCTATGACAAATTGATGATTTAGAATATTCTATTGATACTCCAGGACAAAAAGTTCTTTTTTCTTTTTTCTTTTTTTTACCAAGTTTTATTTATTTTTTAAACATTTTATTTATTTTTCCCCCTCCCCTTTGGTAACCACTAGAAAGTTCTTAAAGAATACCTAAAGATATAAGAAAACACTTATAGAAAGTTAAAAAACCTGTGTGTGTGTGTGTGCGCGCGTGTGTGCGCGTGCACGCGCGCAGGTGTGCATTACAGTGTGATTATTCCTTATTGATATATGGTAAATTAAGAGTAATTTTTATTTTACTCACATGTTTTATACTTACAAACCTAATAAATTTACTATTTTATAAATTGGGGAAAATGCCATAAATATTTTATTATTTAATTCATTTGACACTTATTGAATGGCAGACCTTGTGCTAGGCATGAGAGAAAGAATGGCGAACAAGAACTCTATCATTATGGAGGTTAGTGGGGGGAAAAGAAGCAAAACAAGTAGGTAGGAGCACATGTAAAATGCACAATATTTTAGGTGCTCTACAAGAAAGAGCAGAATATCAGGGAAGGATGGTAGTTAGTAATGGGCTCTATGAAGAGGTGACCTAAAGGCAGAGAAAATCAGCCACTCACAAAGCAGAGAGACATACATTAAAGGCAGAGAAAACAAAGCTCTGAGTTGGGAAAGATGTATTCTGCATTCAATGATAAGTTAAGAAAACTTTAAACAGTGGATTTATGTGATTTGAAATTAGATTTAAAAAGGATCCATGTCGTCGTAGTGAGAAATGGATGTGAGAAGAGCAAAAGGCAGCAAGGAGGTCAGCTAGGAGACCTAGAGTAGTACAGGGCTACTTGTCCTTTAATGAGAGTACTGGTGGGAAGTTGTCATGATTTTCTTTATACATTTTTATCAAACACTAACACCCTTATAAGAAGTTGATATTTAAGAATAATGTCTTTTTCAATATATATGGAAAAAATACATAAGATTTTTAATTACTATCAAGTCTTTCATGCACATTAAATTTTTCAATTTTCAATTTGAAAAAACATTTAAAAATTAAATAGAGAAGCAGTCAGCAGTAATGTAATGGCTATGTGTAGAACCAGATGGAAGATAATCAGGAGGATCATTTCATAAACTACATAAATGTCTAATCAATGTATTGTATACTGGACTAATAAAATAAAAAGCTGAAAAGAACCTCAAAAAATATAAAAGTTATATTGATATCTAAAATATTTTTAAAAACTAATGTGAAAATTAAAAATAACCAAGATATTTTTAAATGCAAGACAATTATATTTCAGATTATTACTGAGCAATTACCTTGGACAAATCTCTAAAGTTACTTGGCAAAGTAAGATCCAATTCTTCTGATTCATAATTAGTGATGACCCAGGGAAATACTGGGTACTGATTTAAGTCATTGTAACTCCGTCCTAGGAGGGAAAAAAATGTCACTCAATCTGGAATAATAGCATGAAATGATAGGCAGATTCAGGAATATAATTTACTAAAAATAACTGACAGTTTTTGAGTACCAGATTATTTCATTTAATCCTTACAATAACCCTATGAAATTAGGATTATATCTATTTAACGGATGAAAAAAATCAAGGCACAAAAGGTTACGTTAACTTGCCTAAAATAATGTTAACTAGTAATGGCCAAACCATATTCAAATTCAGATACTCTAACTCCAAGTTTATGCTCTTAAACACTACATTTGACTAATTTTTATTACTTGAAAGCTTGTACAGAATAAAATATGCTTTATTAAGACTTTGGAAAGCAATTTGCAATTCTCATGCAGCTTTTCAAAACCAGATTCCCCTCTCTGTCATTAATTAAGCAACCAACCAACTAGTCAACCAAGTTTAAGTGACTTAACCCTCGTGGGCATTCATTAGTCAGCCATCTGTAAAATAAGGGAGATGCACTGAATTACTCTAAGATTTCTGTAACAGTTTTCAAATTCTATGATGCTCTGAATACGACGCACGGCGTCATCAGTGCTGCTTTCCCCCACTCCCAAGTGTGGCTGCACGCTTCTACCCTTCTAAGCTAATGGCGGTCGATGACAGTTAGCTGTCAGATGGTTTTAACCTCGTAATGCAGACCCTCATGAATTTTTATATGTAACTGGTTCCAAACTTTGCTCTTTACCTAGTCTCTGTCCACTCCAATTTATCCATTCTGCCTCCGAGTTAATTTTTCACATAGTCCTAATATCATTCATTTGTTCGAAACTTTCAGAATTCTTCCAATAAATTGACTGCTAACTCCACAAACTGACAGAAAATCTCCCACCTTCCACACAACCTTTCTAGTTTTCTTTCTCATTATACGTTTATGAATATATACTTATGTACATATATGCATATATACAGTAGTCTCCCCTTATCCATGGTTTTGCTGTCTACATTTTAGTTACTCTCACTCAACTGCACTCCAAAATATTAAATGGAAAATTATGGAAATAAACAATTCATGTTTTAAACTGCACACCATTCTGAGCAGTATGATGAAATCCCTTACCGTCCTGCTCTGTCCCATCCAGACGTGAATCATCCCTTTATCCAGCGTCTCCATGCTATATATACTCCCCAACCCCAACCATTAGTAACTTAGCAACCATCTCAGTTATCATACAGACTCTTGAGGCACCACAGTGCTTGTATATAAGTACCCTTTAATTTACTTAACAATTCCCCCATACACAGTAGTAGTGTTGCTGACAATTAGGATATGCCAAAGAGAAGCATTTATGTATATGTAAGTATGGGAAAAAACAGTATATATAGGTTCGATACTATACTTCATATTTTCCCCTTTTTGTAAGTTCACTTTGTCTTCAGTTTTACATAAAATGACTTCTAATCTCCCAACTACCTTCTCTGATAAAGTAATATCCATACTTACACAAACATGAAATGTTTCCTGATATTTTCCTTACTCCCATTAACTGGATGAATATATTTTCCTTCTCTCTCTGCCCTTTTAATCCTCATAGTATTTTACACCCTGGCCACCGCCCCACACACTGGAATCTATACCCCTTTGCTTTAGAATCACATAAATGCTCACATTTGTACTTAAAATAACTTGTCTGAGAGTAAGCAACATGCCTCATTCTCTATCTCCTTTGTGCTTCAAATATAAACTCTGTCAGTTTGTTGACCTGGATCTCAAATGTTTCACAATTACGTTCCCTGTTTTCTTCATTTTAATTATCATAAACAAAAAGTAAAGAGAGATTTCTATTTTTTTACTCTTTCAAACTAAACAGTTTCAGTGGGTGATCTTCAGTAATATTATATGATTTCAGAACTTCTACAGAGCCATTTAGTCTTTAGATTTTCATATATTGGTTGTAATATAAATATTCCTTTACTGTCTATGGCCATGCTACCTTGAACAAGCTCAATCCTGTCTGATCTCGGAATCTAAGCAAGGCCAGGCCTGGTTAGTACTTGGATGGGAGACCACCTAGGAAGACCAGGTGCTCTAGGAATATAAAATAAAAAAATACAAAACGAGAAATTGTAAGCTGACAGGGTCCTTGCAATCTGTCAAGTCAACCAAGGGTCGCCTCCCCTAAATAAATAAATAAATAAATAAATAAATAAATAAATAAGTCCCTTTCCTTAATATTTTATAGTTTTTCTTTTTGTTATATTTCATTGTTTTATCATATATTTCTAATTAAGTTATTAACAGACTCACTTTTTACATGGTTATTCATTCCTACTATTCCATATAGTCTATTCTTGCTATATTAAATAGTTATAAATTTTCATTTTATATTTTTGGAAAAGATTGTATATGCTCATTTTTAGTTTCTCTCAAGTAGCCAACTGCCCACATGCAAAGCTGTCAACTCTATTTAGTCAAAATTACTCTTGATTAAGTATTCACGTAGCAATCACAAAAATAAAAATAAGCTATTTGTACCAGCACTCAAAATAATCTAATCATATCTCAAAGTTTATTAGAAATAAGTAGTTTGTTAGAAATAAGATGACGCGTGAGCTCAGATTACCTGCTATCGTGTTGAGAAACATCAAATACTCGAAATTTGAAATCTCTCTATGTTGCCATCGCTGGGTCATGTTAGAAGCTTTAAAAAGCTGACGGGGACTAGCTAATGAGATACGTCTGCAAAAAAAAAGAAATTAATGTAGAATCAATTTAAACTTAAGACTAATTATAATCATAATAACAAATCATGAATATCTGTGCTTAATCAAAATGATATCTGTATATTCTGAAAACTTCTATTCATGTTATACTAATGAATACTAATGATGTTTTGATCTACAATTAATGGTTAAACAAATGATTTTGACTAGCCACAGGTCTATTATACATGTTCTATTCACTAAGGTAAGCTGTCATTACGATGCCATTATAGTAACTAGGTTCCATAAGGTTAATAATAGTATAATTAATAATTCACTACTTTACTGATATAAAAGAAATTACAGTAACTGTATTCACATCTTTATCAATTTTAATAGTCATCACTTAAAAACAGATTTGTCCATTATATATTTAAATACTATGTTTGTATATACTTGTTAACAGGTAAAGAGGACAGTAAACTCTTTAGTTGTCTATTCGGGGGGTAGGTTAAAGGTTAGAGAAACTATCATTTTTTTAATACAGTTTAACAGAAGACCAATTTTTCTGTGTTTTCGTAACACAATGTAAATAACAAAGGATACAAATGACCAGTTGTACGCATTAGTGGAAAACAGGTAATAGCATTAACTATTACATTCAGAGCCTACAGTCTCAGGTAAGTATGCTATCCATTTCTTCCCACCACTAAGAACAAGGTAACCATTTTTTAAAAAGCTTTATTTGCAAAAGTTTAATTCAAATGTCACAAAATCTACCCATTAAGTGTACTAGTCAATGACTTTTTAAATGTCAATTTCTGGAGTTGTGTAATTTCTAAAGAGGTGGGTCTTGATTCCCCTCCCCTGGATCTTGGGCTATATTTAACAATTCACTTGTAACAAATGTAAGTAGCAGAAATGATGGCAGATGACTACCAAGAGTAGGTCATAAAAAGACATTGAGGCTTCTGTCTCATTCTCTATTGGATTACTTGCTCTAGAGAAATTGAGCTCTCACGTTAAGTAGACACTCAAGCAGCCCATGAAGAGGGAGACCTGGTAAGGAACCCAGCACTACTGCATGGGGCATGTGAGCGCTTCACCTTAGAAAGCCCTCCAGCTCAGGATGACTGTTGTTACTACTAACACTCCGACTGTTGTTTGTTCATTCTATTTCAACTGCATTTATTATAAGATATTATCTAAAAAAAACTGAAATAAATACTAATCAAAACAATTCAAATCAATACCAGAGGTTAAAGATAAAAGTGTTCATTAAATATATTAGTTACAAAACCCTTAACATATGGGTTTATATTAATATCAACAAAGAAACTACAACAAATATGACAATAAAGTGTTTAAAAAATGGTAACAATGTTAACCTGATTTTTATACATGTTACTAATAGTACATATGAAAATGTGTATGTGATAAACACTTTTGTAACTCATTTAAATGTAGAGAGCTTATTATTGTAACAATCTTCACTGATATAAAATTTAATGCAATAACATTTACCAGCCTTAAATGTACAGTTTAAGAAGGTTTGAATATATATTTATACAACCAAGGTACACTCCAAAACACCCCCTCAAATCCATTTGCAGCTAATTCCTTTGTCCCAGTTCCTGGCCCCTGGAAACCGATGATCTGCTTTTACTCTACAGTTTTGTTTTCCATAATTTCATATAAATAGAATCACATTCCATAACTATGATGAGTATAGTCCATGGTGTTTCATTCTTTCACTTAGCATAATGCTTTTGAGATGCATCCATGTTATTGCATGTATTGATAGTCAATTCCTTTTATTTCTGAGTATTTCATTGTGTAGATGAGCCACGGAACTGTTGATCCATTCACAATTGATGGACATTAGCAATGTATCCAGTGAGGGGCTATTATGAATAACACTGCAATTACATTTGCTTACAAGTGAATGTGTACATTTTCCTAACTCTTGGTGAACACCTAGGAGTGAAACTGATAGAACATTAAGGCATTTTCAACTTTATAAGAAAACTAGGAAACTATTTTCCATAGTGACTATACTAATTTGCATTCCTACTTAGCATGGTTCTACAGTTGCTGATGCTGTATATCTGCATTAACATTTCACGTTTTTTTTTTATTTTTGAAAATCGAGTTTATTAAACTATAATTTACAATAAGGTCTAATTCATCTTTTTTAGGTGAACAGTGCAATGAGTTTTGCCAAATACAGTTGTCTTAATAACGCAACAATCGAGATATGAAATATTTCCATGACATCAAATACTCCTCATACCGTCCCCTGTAAATAATCTACCCTCCTTACCCCTACCCCTTTGCAACCACTGATGTGATTTCTATACAAATAGTTTTGTTTTTCCCAAAATGTTTTATAAATGGAATCATACAGTATGTAGTCTCCTATATTGGCTTCTTTTATGCAGCATCATACTTTACAGATTAATCCATGTCCTCTCACACATCAGCAGTTCATTCCTTTTATCGCTGAATAATACATTTTATTGTGTGGATGCGCCACCATTGATCCATTCATTGGCTGATGACCAATATTTTTGTGACTATGAATACAGCTGTTATATTTGTGAAAAGGTCATTGTATGAATATATATTTTCATTTTTCTAAAGTAAATGCCTTCGAATGAGACTCGAAGGGGTGTATGGTGAGTGTAGGGTTAACTTTCTGTGAAACTGTAAAATTGTTTCCAAAGAAGCCATACCACTTTACTTTCTCATCAGCAACATGTGAACTTCCAGTTACTCTGCATCCTTATTAGCTCTTGGTATTGTCAATTTTAGAAAGTCACTCTAATAGGTGTGGCATGGGATCACAATGTGGTTTGAACAACTGGCATTTCTCAGATGATGAATGACGTTCGGCATCTTTTCATGTGTCTGAATCTGTTATCTATTCTTTGTTGAAGTATCTGTTCACATATTCTACTAATTTTTTTAACCAGCTTCTCTCATTATTAAATGTAAGAGTTTCTCATATATCTTGGATATAAGTCCTTTATTGTATGTTGTGGGCACCAGGCCTGGCTGGCCCAAGGCCTGGCTGGTCCCAGGTCTGGCTGTGACCCAGGCTCCTGGCTAGGAATAGGACCCTGGATTTAGAATGCTACATTAGTGTAGTCAGGCGCCTGTGCCTGAAATACATGAACATACTTCAGCTTATTGTATCACAACGCGTGGCTGAAGGCCACTACTGTACTCTGCTATGTGAGGAGCCACGCGGTCCCCTGGAGAGTAGAAGTGCACGCAATACTGTGCTCCCCCCTCCAACAGAACTGTGCTTCCCGACACAAGTGCGCGCCCCGCAGCAAAGTTCGTGCCTGCCACTGCATTCTCATGTCTGCCCCTCGTGCATTCTTTCAACTGGGCGTCTCACCACCGAACCTTCCCTTCTCGATCAGCTGGCAAGATGAGCTTACTGCAGACACGTGGCACAGCCGACAGGATCAGCTCACTGCCAACACTGACGTATATGTAAGTTGTGCAAATATTTTAACCTGGTTTGTACCACATCCTTACATTCTCTTAAGAGTGTCTTTCAAAAGCAATTTTGTTTTTTAATTGTGAAGGCCAGTTAATGAATTTTGTTTGAGACTTATCTAAGAAATCTTTGCCTAAATCAAGGTCACAAAAATTTTTTTCCTATATTTTCTTTAGGAAGTTTTACGTTAGCATTTATGATTAGTTTATAGTGTTACCTTTTTTTTTTCTGTTACATTTTGAGCTGTGTATGAGGTAAGAGGTGAGGTTTTTCTGTTTTCTAGTTTGTTTGTTTGTTTGTTTTTGGCATTTGAATATCCAATTGCTGACCACCATCTGTTGAAAACAGTATCTATCCCCATGAATATATCTTGCTATCATAGTTGAAAATCAAATTTACCATTTACGTTTGGGTCTGGATGCTAATATAGTCTATTAATTATAAATCTATTCACACGAATAGCAAACTATACCAGTTGATATAATTTTATATTGTCTTGAAATCAGATAGTAAAAGTCCCCTAAACCTTTCCTCGAGAAAAACCTTATTTTTCTGTTTCAAACTTGTTTTAGCTATTATTAATATCTGTATTTCCACTTAAATTTTAGAATTAGCTTCTCAATTTCTCCAAGAAAGCCTGCTATGATTTTAAATAGGATTGTTTTGAACCTTTAAATGAGTTTTGGAGAAAACTGACATCTTAATCATATTAAGTCTTCTAATTCATGAACATGATATATAACTTTCCATTTTTAGATTTCTTTAATTTCCCTGAACACTGTTTTATAGTTTTCAATGAACAAGTCTAGCAAATATATTTTCAAATTTATCCAAAGATATTTAATTTTTAAATATTTAGATTGTGCATTTAATTTCAATTTTAATTTATTCATTGCAAGTACACCCAAAAAATTTTGTATATTGACTCTGTATACAGTAATATACTTAAATTATTAGTTCCAATACTTTTTTGGGGGGGGGTGCGGGGTAGATTCCCCAGGAATTATCTCATAGAGGCATGTATATCAATAGATAAAAAGAATTTTATTTTTTTCCCTCCCAATTAAGATGGTCAGTATTTGCTTTTCATGGTAATGACTTTATGAGAATTTTGAATTCAGGTAATGCTGGCCTCACAGAATGACTTTGGAAATTATCCTTCTTTTCTATTTTCTGCAAGTGTTTGCCTAGAAATGGTATTATTTCTTCATTAAACATCTGATGAAATTTGCCAATGAAAGGATTTGAACTAGGAATTTTCTGTTATACCTGTAACTACAAATTCAGTTTCCTCTGATATCTATTAAGGTAAATCATTTCTTCATTATTGAGATTTGATAATTTGTGTCTTTCAAGGAATCTATTTTATCTATGTTGTCTGGTTAAGTAGCATAAGTTTGTTCATATTATATTCTTATTTTCCTTCTAATATAGGAAGGATCTGTAGTGATGTCCTCTCTTTTATTCTTGATACTGGCAATTTATATCATCATCTTCTTCTTTATAAATCTTGTATAGATATTTATTAATCTTTAGAAACAACTTTTCATTGCATTGATTTTTCCTTATTGTTTTTACTTTTTCATTGATGTTCTGGCTTTATGCTTATTATTTTCTTTTTTCAGCTTACTTTGGTTTACATTTGTTCCTTTTCTAGTTTCTTGAAACAGAAATTCAGTTGACTCAAAACAATACACTAATAATCATTTACTATGAAACAGGAAGCAGAAGGTCATGCATTTCAAAACAAGAACTGATATTAACACAGATTATTTTTTATATTTTTCTCATCTAAAACAGTACCTGGTTTGAGGCAATCCAAAACATGTTCCAATACCAACACGAGGTAGGTAGTTAACCACTTTCTTCACTGTTGCAGGGTCTGGGAAGTTGAACATTATAGCAACTATGAAAAAGAATTTTTAAAAATTAGAATGCAATATGATTTCCCTTCTGGAAGACTTCTTGGTTTGATAAAACATTTACTCTTAGTTCAGTATTTATTAAATACAATTCAGTATTACTTTTATTATAGAGCATGTCAAGTTTTAGTACTAATATGTCAGAGGTAATATGCATTTCACATACAAACTCCTATACCATAGATATTTCCTTCTCTAATACTGTCAGAATTATAACAACTGTTGTTGTATTAATGGAACAAGAAGCTGAGGTTATCTAGTGACAAGTTGAATTTACAAAATTTTGGCAAGTTAAATATATATTATGAATTTCTACAAAAAAACTTAAAAATTTAAGTTTATAGAGTAAATCTAACAGTGAAAGGACTATAGATACAGCTACTAAATTGTCAGTTATATTTATTTTCAATGATGAACATTTAAAAAAATTCTCATTATAATATTTGTTTATAGTTTATATGTTCGTATAATCCAGAACAATATGTGACCTGAAGAAAAATTTTTCCCTCTATGGTTGACATTCAAATTTAAATGCTTTCTAATTATTTCTATTTTAATAAGTACACATTTTGAGAAAATTAAGAAATGCACACCAATGTATACAAGAATATTCAGCATATACATGTTAATTTATTAAAGCCATTTATAATTTTTTTTCCTTAATATATGAAAATAACAAAGTGACAAAATCATGAGAGATAATTTAGAAAGTAATCTAGTCAGTCGGGAATTTTTAATTATATTAATTTCCATATCAGAACTATGTACAAGCTACAAGGGCTTACCCAGCCTGGAAAAATACTTCTAGCCAAAAAAAAAAAAAATGTTCATTAATTTGGTGTAGCTTTTAAACACTGGAATTACCAACATGTCTCAGGTAAAAAAGTACATGATCATTCACTAAGTACCAACATGCCTTTTAAATAATTCTTATTTATATAACCATTATCACAATGAATACAGGGGGAAAAAAAGAAAAACTATCATAGACTATGGAAGATGACCATGATCATGTGGAAAAGGCAATAAAAAAAAAAAAACACATATAAAAGCAAAGATACATAAAAAATTTCAAAGAAGAAAAATGAATGAGAATGAACAAGCAATAAATATTATAAGCCTGAAACCCCTCTGGGACAACAAGAATGCAGACTGAACTAAAATGTGAAACATTCACTTGATTATTTGCCTGGAAGAATAATGTTTACACTAGTAAAAAGAGGTATGTGTGGGGGAGGAGACCAAATGGGAAAGGGAAAACCATCTTTACCTAAAGAAATCTATATTCCCTAAAGACCTGATTTCATAAAACAAAACAAAAGTGTGCATGGACTACGTGTTATTATATGTAGATTTCTAAAACGAAAATTTATAGATTAAAGAAAGAGAAAATAAACGTCGACCTACTTATATATAAGGAGTATGTACGATACGTCACCCTTGTTTGCCTTTTCCTACAAGTTCACCCTGTCTCTCCTTCTTGTCTTAATAAATTTCACCAAGTTTCATTGTAAACCCACAAATTGAATTTTAGGTCTTTCAAGAATGATGTAATACAAAGTCCTGACAGTTCAGTACCATTTTCTGATAGCCATTTTATAAACGGCAATAGGTTAGACAATAGATTTAATAAATGTATGAATCACTTGATTACCCTTCTCTCTCCAAATGCAGCCACTTTTCAGAAGGAGTCTAAGCATCAGAGCAATATTGAGGACATAAAAATTCCACAACTGATTAAATGGCTAGTTGTTCCCCATATGTATATAGCCTTAAACTAATCTGTGATATGGTCAGAAAAATAAAACTACTACAAATAATTCTAAGAATGACCAAGGTTTAGGGGTAGGGGCAGCCATGAAGATTCATGTGGGTCAAAAAAGAGGTCAGTAGGGCAGAGGGTACACTGCAAAATACTATTTAAATGGAAATAATATGGTATGTTCAAAAATGAAATTTTAAAGAGATGGAGGTTAGCTTTGTAACAGTATAATTCTGCAACACATTACCTCTGTTAGCCATAAAGATCTCCAGGGCTGTATTTTGCAAAAGGTAACGACGAGAAAAGATTGATCGTATCTCTGTGAACAGCCATTTTCCATGAAGCCCTTCTGTATATGCCAGGATCTAGTGAGGAAAAAAAAAATAATGCCAACTAAATAAACAAAAGAATTTTTTGCCCCTCACCAAGTAAAACGAAAAAGATCCTATTAAGAAAAATAATTTTTCAGTATTGAATAAAGTCATTAAAATAACCTGGAAAGAGACTAAAAAAAAGATTGCAACTTATAGAAAGGAAGCTTAAATAAAAAAGCAAAATTATAAAACATCCATATATAAATATATTTGAGGGCTTTTTAAAGCAGTGATGTAATTTATTACTATTTGGGAAACACATATTGCATTATTTAGTGACTGTTTTTTGAGTCATGTTATGTAAAGTTTTAGGTAAAACCTCAAAAGAAGAACACTGAAAAGAATGTTCCACATGCTTATAGGTCACATATACAATTCATTTTCATAGAACATGATTTTAATGCACCCAAAAGTACTTTTTACATACTTTAAAAAATATATGTAAGTCCATAACTTTAGAAAATCACACTTTTAAGGTCGCTGTTAAGGCAATAGTCACTTATTGAGAAAACACAAAGACAGACTGTTTTTTGATACTTAAGAGGTTAAGTATCATTTTGTCAGGCAGGCTAAACACAAACCTGCAAATGAACTCAGCATAATCTCTCTATGGAGTAGGTGGTTGTCAGAGTAACTTGTTACAATTCTTGTCATTCCATGTGACAGACGCAGTAGCTTAGAATGCTTTGCCAACTAAAAGTAATCCTGTCTTTAGTCCTAAGCCACTTTGTCACTTTGTTATTCGAGTTTTGTTTTTTAAAAAGTTCATTTCAAAAGCTTAATTATGAAGGTGTTAAAGGAAAAACAGATGTGGAATTTCTCTACACCAGTAATTCACATAATATTAAGAAAATGAGATGTGTTTGCTATCAAAACCTGATGAAAATCCATAAAAGAAAAATAAATTAAACGTTTAAGGTATATGTCTCAAAAGTAACCACTATAAAAAATACAAATAAAATGACATTTGATTATAATATTGCACTGCATATAATATTACACAATGATAGGATAAGCAAAGAGAGGAAAAGTAATACATAGTAAGAATTTACCCTACAACTTTACTCATTTCCATATTCCAGATCCTAACTGCAAACAAATCTATATTCTTCCATTCAAAATGTAGTTTCCTTGAGGAGAAAAAAAAGAGCAAACCTATTTAATTCACTATGTATTTAGATTTTTCTACAGAAATGGCTCTTTCTGGCACCATAGGATCTAGAAATGAAAGATAGGTAAAATCTAAGCCTCATTATTATGAGGGGAAAAAAAACAATTCAAAGGACCAAAAACCTAATCACGCTTTCAGTTTTAAAACTGGTGATAGAATAAACATGTACCCTTTCGTCACCGTGACCGGCAGGTACAAGCCTCTGGAGCCTGCTGATGCTTGGCCCATCTGCTGTGGACCCTGTAGACCTCTGCTAGCCTTGTCTTTCTCCTTCTAGTCTTACCTCTAGAGTCTACTATGACCAGAGGAGACAAAGGAAAAAAAAATTTAATCAAATCACGCCACTCATATATTTAATACCATCATCCAATGGCTTTGCATTGCATGCACAATAAACTCTGAGACTTCATAATATTTTATAAAAGCCTGACATCAGGGGCTCTCTAACAAACCCAACTCATTCTTCTTCAGGGGGTTTATATTTGTTTTTTCCCCTGGTTGGAAGGTGTGCCTCCCAAAGTTTCACAAGGCTAGCCCATCCTCACATTTAGATTTCTTCTCAAATGTTACCTCTTCAGAAAAGCCAAAAGATCTACACCTCACTTCCTCCATTACCACCTCATCCCAACCCCAAACTCATCAGATTTCCTCATAACACTTATTATTACCTTAAATCATAATATCTTCTTGCTTATCCACTACTTGGTACTAGAATACTAGAATCTAAGTTCTACTAAAACAATGTGTGACACAAAGTAGATGTTTTTGAAAAATTAAAACAATCAATCAATCAATGGTAACCTAAGCTCTATATTTGGCCTATATTCTTTTTATTTGGGCCAGTGGTACTTTAACAAAATTTTAAATAGTTGCAAACACATGAGAAAATAAATATTTACATTAACATTCAGATTTCTGGTTTCTCAGGAAAAACTGGAGCACCTGTCAAACCTAGATCTACATGCTGTATGGTAACAAGTGGTGTGCGCTCTCCACTTTGGCAGTCTCCCCTTATTTACTATTATTCCCTAGTTTCCATTGGTATTGGAGTTTGCCAGCCCTTGACTTAGGAAATGGCACAGAATCCAATAAATGTTCTGTAACACTTATACTCCAACCTCCAACTATTAAAAGGAAAAAGAGACCCAGGAAAGTCAAATACTTCCTACAAAGACCCCCTGGCCTACTCCCAGGTTTTATAATCCAAAAGTCCAGGATCTACCTATATAACACATTCTTACTTTTTTTTTTTTAAAAAAAAAAAAAAATAGTTTAAATTTTTGATAAACTAGAATTGAACTCATCGGAAATTATAATCAACTACATTTGTTTTCTTGCACCCGAGTTATAGATGAAAGAAGAAAATCAAAAGAAAACAAACAACCAAGTATTCTTTAAACTCTGTGATATGTTAAGAATATCGCATACTAGTCTGAAAAATTCTACCTTTTATAACTATAGACGATAGTCCTGTTGGTAATAATGGTGATGTCAATCATTGCAAGATCATGGGCATGCAACTAAACATTTACTTATATTCTAAGACAGTCCAATTATTAACAGAAAAATGTATACTAAAACACTGTTATATAAATTTTGTAATGTACTGAAATAATTTTCTAATTAATCATAAAATTATATTTATAACCCATTCTTTTAGGGTAATATAGTTATTTAAAATATCTATTGAAATAATAGCAAATGGCATGTTCCTTTAAAATGTTTCATTATCAAATGTCAAACATATTCAAAACTACAAAAATGATATAAGCCCCATGTACCCACTACTCAACCTTACAAAATCCTAATTTTGTTACATTATGTATATTTAAAAAACTAATAAATTATTTATGATACTATTGAAATTCCCAAGTATAACCCTTCCTGATCCCATTTTCCTTTGTCAGAGCCAGTCACCATCCTTGTTTTGAGGTTTATCGCTCCCAGGTAAATTTTCATAGTATTAATACATGTACATCCATAAATAATATCCAGCACTATTTTGTATGTATTCAAATCTGATATAAATGGAATCATACTGACTATATGAAAATGTGCTTCCAAAGATAAATATAGGCAGCTAGGAGAAAGAAACAGGAAAGACAGAAATTTATTTAAAATTGCCAAGGGTATCAAAATTTAGCGTGCGCGCGCGCACGCACACAGGCGCACACGTACGCACACGCGCATGCACGCGCACACACACACACACACAGCTAGCCTGACCCTAAAAAAAAAAAAGTGAAAATCATAGTTATGGTCAAGATAAGCTAGGGTTTAATATAGAAACAAAGAATCTCTTAACAGAATTACTCGCTGAAACTGATATAATATTTATTTGAAATATTTATTTAGAAAAGGTGTCAGTACTGAAAAGCAGATGAGGCCTAGCTACGCAAGAGGTTTACTTCTTATTGGAATAGTATATTCCTGGTCTGAAGCTTCACTTCAAAGTCTCTAGAGTTCAATTAAAACTGGATTAGGTAGAAGCAGACCCTTCTTTGGGACTTTCTGTTCAGTGAAACTCTACATACACTGACAGCACCCTAGACAGAGGTCTAGCCCTCCAATGAATCAGTTGCTATAGAAACCGTATCATTACCATTGCTCTGCAGTTATGACCCCAAGTCTAGAATAGCTTGAAAGCTTAAGCCCATAGCACTCTCTTTAACTGTTTACCACCTTGTTTTAATATTAGTATTATTAGGAGTAAATTCAACCTTTACTTTTTAATAATTTGTTTCAACAAGATGGTTTAACTAGTTAAATGTTGAGGTAAGGGAATTAGTGAGGAAAGAAAGAAATCAGTATTTAATTTTAAATACACACATATATACTCTTTGTTTATACTGAAAATTAATATATCTTCTTTAAAATTTTATCGGAAAATTGTTATCTTCTGAAAAAGATTATATTATTTTCCCCCGATAATACACACATTTCTTTCTTCTGCTCTTCAAATAGTATATTATACTATGAATATATATGAAAACTTCTTTACCCTGTTGCACTTATTGGCTTGAAAGTAAAGCATTTTTCACTTTTGCTTTAACCATTCATTTGAAAAGCTTATGAATTTAACCAAATAAAAACCTTCTGCTGTTTTCTTATGCTCATGAGAGAACAAAAATAGGCAAAAGAACAAAAATTTTGCCTTTATCACTCAATTGCACAATACTCTTATTAACTGATCACATTAAAAAAAATAGATTTAAAATAGTCTCTAAAAATAAAGCAATATTTTTTCACTTAAAAGGTTTTATTTTAAAAACCTATAAAAACTACTCTCAATAAATTTTAAAATGTTTTAAAATTATTTTTGAATGGAAACATATTAAAAAGTGGTAAGATGTTTTACCTGCATATTTTTAAAATATGTTAATGTTTAAAACTAGCATTGGAATCCTAGTCCCAAATATTACCTAAATTTTTAAAGAGATTTTACTTTTTCAGACAATTCCATATCGACTTCTGAATATAACAAAAATAAAATCAGATAATATACATCAGTAATAGTACTCAAATTTTATAACAAAACCATTTCCAAACTAAGGATATATCTAACACCAAGAAAAATGTTTTAAAGTTAGTATACAAAATACAAACTAATTATGCCATCAAGTAAGCAATAACACTACTGGCAAGAAAGTCTTGAAAATATTCCTATCCCATTTTTATAGAACATAATTATAAATTATGTTTACTTCATTAAATTTATTAAATTATTAAGATTTATACCTTAATATAGAAAACAGTAAATATTTAAAATAAAAACACATGTTGAAAATATTCTAATATCAACTCAGCACTAAATATATGTGCAAACACGTTTAATTTATAATGATTATAATTTTAACAAACTAGTTGGAAGTAATTTTAGCCAAATATTTTAAACTTACACCACTTTATTATTAACATAGCTTTCGGATTTTGTTGCATACAATTTCCTCTGAAACTTGATATACAAAACATAGCACCTAATTTATTCTAGTAATATTGAATTTTACTTGGTTTAAAGATTTACTTCATCACCAACCATATAACTTTTAGTTTTAAGTTTTCAAAGATATAGTCTTAAAGTAAAACTTATGGGTCTTTTTGAATTTAAAAATGACATATGGTTGACTCTGATGGAAACTATAACATGGAAATTTTACAATTTTATAAAATTACAGTTTTATTAAATATAATGTATATCCATGAACACATAAAATGTCCCCAAACTTTGAATATAACAGAATGACAACAAAACATAAAAGTTATGAAGACAAAATAAAATTAACTTTTAAATTAATTATGAGTTTTTTTCTATCTGTACAGGAAATTGCTTCTTTCTGTTTACTAATACTATGATGTAGTATAGTATTCTTTTCATGGGTGACAAATTCAATTAAATATATTCATTACTCTAATGCTCTACTTGGCAGTTTAGTCAGTATGAAAAATTAAAAATATATAAATAAAATGCTATGTGACCTCTGTATTGATTGGGCTAAAATGGTTTTAGCCTGGGTGTGGATGATGGGGCAGCTGGGAGGGACAAGTGGGGAGCACACGAACACATACGCTCTTATGTTTTCTCTTCCAATTACTGAGGGAGATGATAAAACCACAGCAAATGATGTATCAGCTCATTTTATCTTATCGCTTTGGGGCTAGGTGACAATGAAGTTCATATTTCACTGGCTCCCATTGAAGATTGTGAAAATTACTTGCCCTCATGACCTGAAATTTCACTAGAAGACAGAAATTTCTCTTCTGCAAAGTAATGCAATTTTTCAGATGTCAACCTTTAGCCCAGCTTTAAAAATTAATTTCATTTATATTAACCAATGATATTGATATTTTCACAGAACACTCTTTGATACATGAAGCACTGACTGGCAAATTGATGTTGCTTTAGATGGGTAAAACTATTTTATTTAAGCTGCTATGGCAGACAGATTTATGGCAAATTGAAATTCCCATTTCATAATTTAATATTTGTAGTAGAGTAACACACCTTTAAGCCCTTGCGTTGTAAATATTTCAAACTCTTTAGCTGGTTCTGTATTATTTTCAATATTCTCTAGCTTAAAGATAATTGGCATTTTAAATGATGTATCATAAAAGCCATCTCTTTTTGAACTAACATTTAATATATATCTTAATGAGTCAAATGCCAAATGTGGTAAGGAAGAACAAAGAAGGTATTTATCCATCATCCAATTAATTTCTAATTAAAAATTTTTAACTTAAACTGCATCTGCAGTCTGATGCTTTTTGAAAGAAGAATCCAAAATATATCACAAATGAATATTAAGGAACAGTATTAAGGAACACAAATGTATCTTTACTTTTCATACAGGCACATGATATAAAAAGCTAGGTACTAAATTTTCAAGACAAGAGTAGCATGAACTTAGATGAACTTGAGTTAAAATAGAGATATTTGGGTTTGGAGGTACCTTTTAGATACAAACATAATAATACAAAGTCACAATGTCAATTTTATTATGAACAAGGTATGAAAATGTTCTATCAGATTTTTGTCTAAGAAATAAAGAAATCACCTTGTATCTGAAAAAAATTTCAATATTTTGAAGTAGAAAAATGTCACTAAAAGATATACTGGTGCTTTAGGCAATTTTTTATTACCGTTATCTAGTAAAACATGAATTCTAATTCAAGAAATGCCTTGAAAAGACATTCATCACATCGATACTCTTTTATTTTATTAATACGGTAAGTTAAGCACAAATATGCATAAATTTGTGTGTTAATCTATATTAAAATTTGAAAAAGGCTAGGAAAGACATCATATTAATTTAGCTATTTTCTCTGAAAAATGGTTTAATGTTTTGCCTTTCTATTCTCAAAATCATCTTTGCATTTTTTTATGCTAACGATATTGAAATTGTTTTTCTTCAAAAATATTTATACTTAATTTTTCCTTACAGATATGATGTGGGGGAAAAACAGTAATATATATTATACTCTATCCTTTTTCTATTTTGATTAGAGAGACCCCTAGTCACTTCCTAAAAACTTGAGAACAACATGCTATTGTTACTGAATTCAAGCTATAAAGTATGTTTTGTCTATTATTCCACTCACTGACTCTGAAGTCATGAACTTTCTATTCCTTAATAAAAAAAGTTAAATTTAAATCAGCACTAATAAAAACTATCTATTTAAAATACATTAGAATATTCTATTGTATATACTTTTAAAACAGCCAATGAACATAAAGTATCTTTCTTCTCAATGCCAATTCTTACTTTATAAACTCAATCTCAGACTGGTACCAGAAGCCCTCCCTGGATATGTGAACTAAAGCTTCAAGTTAAAGCAATATCAGCCTGTAGCTAGACTACTTTGCTCTCTGTGGTATTAAGTTACAAAATCATGGGAAGTTTTTCTGGTGACTAAGCTTTTTAAACTAAATAAAGTGAAAACTTTTGTGTATCTTCAAGAAATTTGCTTTTGTTTTTCGAACACAGCAGAGAACAGAAACAAAAAACAAAATGGAAAGGAAAAATCACCAAATTTGAAAACTAAAGAGTGCACTTCTAAATAATCTATGGATCAAAGAGAAAACAAAAAATACATTATAAGGTATTTTACACAGAATATAAATGAAAATACAACATATACAAATTTGTGGAATGCAGCTAAGGCAGTGTTTAGAGGGAAATATCTAACACTAAACATATATACGAATGTGAAAGAAAGGTGTTATCAATGATTCAGTTTCTGCCTCAAAAAAAGAAAAACTAGAAAAAATAAGGAAATTAAAGCCAAAGTAAGCTAGAGAAAAGAAACAAAAATCAAAGTGAGAATCAATGAAATAGAAAATCAAACAATATAGAAAAAAATCAATAAAACTGAAAACTTGTTCTTTGAAAATATCAATAAAATTTATAAATTTTTCTAACCAGACTGAATAGTCAAAAAAAAAAAAAAAAAAAAAGAGGACACGAATTACCAATTATTATCAGGAGTAATCAATATTAGGAGGGGGAAAATCATTATAGATTATATAGACACTGAAGAATAAAAAGAAAGTATTATATACAACTTTACACCACTAAATTAGACAATTTTGATCAACAGATTTCTTAAAAGACACAAACTACCAAAGACCCCTTAAGAAGAAACAGGTGACATGAACAGAACAATTCCATTAAAGGAAATGAATTTCTGGTTTAAATCATCCCATAATATAAGCTCTGGGCCAAGATGTCTCCACTAGTGTGAAGATGTCTCTACCAAATACTTAATGAAGAGAAAGTATCAATTCTATACAAATTCTTTAAAAATATTAAAGAAGAGATAATAGTTGCCAGCCCATTCTATGAGGCCAGCCTTACCGACATATTAAAACCAGACAAAAGTTAAGATAAAATCAAAGGGGTATTCTCTACTTGAATATTTATGTAATTTGTTTGTCTTGAGACTTATTGTAGGTGCTCTATAAAATAGAATGTGTTTTTTCAAACTACAAAAGAAGTTTTCTCTCTCCTTCACTTTCGCAAACTGTCCCTGAATGCACCCCACTGTCCCTTAAACTTCTCAAAATGTCTACGCCAGCTTCCTCTCGTTGCTTATTCAAACTCGATTCCCTTTGGATTTCGGTAGGGTGGCTGAATTCTCAGTCTTCTCATTTTGCACTGAATCATTTCATCCATAAGCACTGCTTCTACTACCAAACCATACAGGGAGGTAAGAAGCTAGTGACATGACATTAGAGGCGATTACCTCTACTTGGAGAAGTCAGCTTTGAACCTCTATATCCAATAGTTTATTAGATAGCTCCACCACAATGTCTTCTACGCTATCAAATTTGACACATGCAAAAATAACTCATTGCCCCCTCAAGAGTTATCATTAGTCCATTAGAGACTATTCTGGTAAACAGACACTCAAACACCACTTAAACCACATAGAAACCTTAATCATCCTGAATAATACAACCCATTTCTTTTGATCTCACTCATCTCTCAATCTACAAGTTTGATACCTTCTATTTCAGTATTATCACTTACACTCTTCTGCTCCTGGTCACATATACTAAAATCTACTCTTGAGCAAGGTCTCATCATACTTGAATATTTTTATAGACATGATGCCACGTTCCAACCATGTCACAAAACAGATACTCCCTTGACGATGCGATGCTGTTTCATGTTCGCATGCCTTCTGCTGTGTTGGTCTTCTGATCTGGAAAACAACTTCTTTTAATGAGCTGGGTAGAGAAGGTGGTGGAAATGGGCGCATCAGACTCCTAGCGAAAAATAATAACAGCAGCGACAAATGCCACGCGGTGTCCATTATATGCCTGGATTTATTCTAAGTGGTTTTTTTTTTTATTAATTTCCAAAACGGCACTATAAAGTAGGTGTCATTTTCACCATTTCATAAATGAGGAAACTGTATTAGAGAGGTTCAATTAGTCAAAATCACATAAGTAGTAAGTGATGCAGCCAAGTCTCTTGTACCTTTTTGATCGTACTTCTAACATTGTGTTGTAAGACATTACATAATACTTCCTCCATGGTGAAACTCTCATCTTTAAAGGCCAAGATTCTGTAAAACCTCTGACTTCCCAAGCAAAATCAACCATTTTCTGCTCTGTGTTATCACAGGCCTACTACCAATTCCACTTATTTATAAATGTCTCACTTATTAGACAATGATTTTTTTAAAGCGTATAAACACACACACACACACAACCTATTTTTATAAACCTGGAATACATTATAGAATCCAATAAGTTTATACTCAATGAATAAATAATGAGATTAACAATTTCTGTGGAATTAGTTGAAAACTAATTCCTCATCTCCCATTCCCTGCTTCAATAATCAATTTTAAAACTAAATAGAAAAGAGACCTCTAGACTTGTTGAAACAATAAACTCTGTGTCTCAGTTCCTGATAAGGGCATATAGTGGGGCCAGGACAAAGGTGAGAAAAATTTACTGTTCCTAGAGAGAGTAGTTAAAATGCACTCTCATAAGTACCAAGGATTCAGGAATTTATTTAGTTCACTCTAAGAGGAACTTAACATATGAACAAAAAGTAAATGTTTTTCTAGGAATTGAAAAAGCAAACAAACAAAAAAACAAACAAAGAAAAACTCCTATAAAGTAACACTGCCCTGGGAGCTGGTAGCACCTTAAAGAAATTCCTAATAGCTCACGCCTCTCTCCAAAAATTCTGACTATATATGTAATGTGATTTTTTAATATCATCTAAGAATACCCAATTCTGCTATAAAGGACAAGAAATGGGATAGATGAAAACCAAAAAAAAGCATTAAACATTGATAGTAAGACATTACCTTATGAAATAGGCAAAATTCACAGGCTATATTAAGTAACGATAATGAGTAAGAAAGTAGCTTGTGAACAATAATTCAAAAGGTGCTACACAGTAAATTTAAAGTTAGAAATCTGTTAAGACCTGTTAAAGACAAAATACAATGTATGATGGAATAAAAAAAAAATGTTACTTAAAGATAGACAGAGGTGAAATGACCAAGTCATTAGATATATATAATCATGCCAACTCTGTTTTGGGTCGCTGATATTTCTGCAGGTCCCGGGCAGTGAGGCAATAATTACCGTTTTGTTCTACTCTTCAAGGAAGTTTGTATAGGGACAGCCTTAGAAGAGGCAGATAATGTCTCCCTTAGAGCAAAGAGCAGATTTATTTACTGCCAAGTATAATATAGATAATGTTGCCCTTTGGGGCAAAGGCCAGACTTTAGTGCCTACTGAACATTTTAGGTTCTTGAAGATTGAGGTTGCTCAACGGGGAAGGAAACTCAGCCTCACTGGGTGCACGGTTATCTACCAGGACCTCTTGCCATAGCCTGCTCAGATTGTCATACAAAATAACACAGACTAGGGGGCTTAAACTGCAGAGATACATTTCTCACAGTCTTGGAGGCTGGGAAGTCCAAGGCCAAAGTACGAGTAGATCTGGTTCCTGGTGAGAGCTCTCTTCCTGGCCTGAAGATAGCTGCCTTCTCACAATATCCTCACAGGGTGGAGAGTGGAGATCTTTCTTCTAAGGAGGCCAAAATCTGACTGGATTAAGGCACCAACCTTGTGACCTCATTAAATCTTAATTACCTCCTAAAGACCCTATCTCCATATACAATCGTAATGGAGGTTAGGGATTCAACAAATGAATTGGAGGCACGGGACATGATTCAGTCCATAACACTTCTCCATGTCACCTCCTGAAATGGGAGGCTCAGGCAAGCAAACACTAACATGATGTTTATTGTGTTTGTTGTGCTATTAAGAAGGGTCTTTGCCTGACCCAGGAGTCTCATGTCTTCTGCCAGCATCCATGAACTTTTGGCAGGATAAACTGTTAACTTGCAATTACTATTCAGCAGACTCTAGCTGTGGTCAGGGATAATTGCTGCTACAACTTCATTGTGCTTCATTGGCCTTGGACACTTTCCATCTGTGGATTCCTTTGTTCAAACCTATTACTGGTATTCATACCACTATAGATAGGAAAGTCTGATGAGGCAGAGAAAGAGACAGGACATGTAAATGCTGCACGACCAGTATTTAAGTACTTAGATTCTTCTCTCTGCTTGCATTCTGCCTTAAGTACATTAACCTACTTCATTTCACCTCCTTTTCTTCTCATTGTATGTTTTAAATTAATTTAATAATAAATTATGTGAATTGAGAATCTTAATTTAATCCATGAGTCCTTCTCTTCTGTGATTTCTGGAATCATTCGCCTGGTAATAAATTTGGAGGCTATCACTATAGCAAGATAATTTCTCACAGAACAGGTTCACACCTAACCTTCGTTTAACCTAAAATTAAAACTTAAAAGACTATTTTAGGCCGAAAGGAAAAAATAGGAAGTTCCATAATTTATTTATGAAATCGGTACAACTTTAATACTAAAAACTTAGAGACTCTAAAAAAGGAAAATTGAAGAGCAATGTCATCACTGAATAAAGACACAAAACTCTTAAATAATTGATAAGCAAAAAGAATTTAGCAATGTAATATAAAAATATTATTTACTGAGGAGGCGGTATTGGATTGCAAGAGTAGTTCAATATCAAAAAATTCACAACATAATCATTGTATCAACAAATTAAAAAGAAAACATTATATAATCATTTAACCCAGTTCCCATTTGCCCTGAAAATACCTGACAGTGGTTTCGGCTGCAGCATTTAACTTGAGATAATTGGCAGATTATAGTCCTAACCTTACCCCCAAAATTTGCCACGAAATATCTCGCTTTTATTATTATTTCGCATCATTCTAGTGTATCGATAGTCTTTGGAAACAAATGCCATCACTCTATTTATAGCATTCTGTTTTTAGTAGTGGTGTTTCCATTTACAAACTATAGTAATTCTCGATCACTGAAAATGTAAAAATCCTAAATGTTCCACTTTGTGTTGTTTTATGCTTTGAAATTTACCACACCAAAAAAGTATTATTAAATACTGATCATCATATACGCTTGTTACAATAAAATAAAAGGCAAGTTCTGTTTAGAAATAACTTCGAGAAGTTTTTATATTTTATTTTCACATTGAAAACCACTCAGATTTGCTTCAGCCTCAAAGAGCATTTTTAAGTAAAGTTAAATTAACCCTGGCAGCGAGCTGCACTTTTTTTTTTCTAAATGGGAAATGGGTTAATAGATATAGAAAAGGCATTTGATCAAATCCAGTAAGTAATCTTAAAAGAAGAAAGATGCCAGTAAAATAGAAATGGAAAAAATTACATGTGGCTTTTTTAACAAAAGTAACAACACATATTAGCTATCTGACCTGGGTCTAAACATGCAAGCTCTGTACTAAGTAACAGTATCCAACTTATATGCTTGTTTTAAAATTTAAATAAATATGTGTATAGCTAGTAAAACGGTGCCTGGCACATGGTGAGCATTAAGTATGTGTTAGCAAAATCACCAAATGGCAAAAGTTGTAATAAAGAAATACAAAAAAAATTGAAAATCTGGTATAAATGTTGAAAAGGAAGAGATGGAACTCTTAATATGTCCAAAATACTCTAAAATTATAAAAATAAATATGGAAACATTAATATCTGTTGTTTTAGCAACTGACACTTAGATATAAAAACATGAAAAAATATATTATCAAGAAAAACTTTAAACACATAGGAGTAATTTTAACAAGAAAACCTGGGAGCAGCTTTAGAACTAAAAATGTGTAATATTAAAGGAACAAAAATTACCATCTGAAACATAAATACATGTTTTTAATATGATTTCATATCATTAAAATATAAATTTACCAAAAGTCAACATATAAGTTTAATGTATTTGCACATAGAATTATAAAGGGGCTTTTTTTAAGCTTCGGGAAATTATTATAAGTTTATACGACATATTCCTGAAAGCAGCGAAATAAAATGATGAAAACAGACTAGAAAGAGGTAGTCCTCTATCTTAGACATTCTGCAAATGGTAAAAATTTAAATAAATATATTTTAAAAACATTAGACTATAACATAACCTAATACTTCCTGTTTCATTTCTTTTTTTTTTTTTTAAAGTGTCTGTTGTGACGCATAAAACTGACAGCACAGCTAACGGGGTATGATAAACGGGTAAGCAAATCACCTGCACTGCACATAGCTCACTCTCAATTGTTCTTTCCATGACTAGAAAAATAATCTAGAAGTATAGAGACCTTTTAAAACATAACTAAAAATCAAAATTTATAAAAGAAATATTTACACCTCTAACTTTGTAAAAATGTAAAAGTTAATTAATAGGAAAGACATGATTAATAAATTCAAGTGGCAAAAGACAGATTTGGAAAAACTCATAAGACACACAATGGTTTATTACAATACACAATGACACTTATAAATTCATAAGATGATGATAAAAAAAACAGAACATGTTTAAAGTATTTAAAAAGAAATTTCATAGAACTAATTCAAATGTCCAAGCTTTATAACTCTCAAATTAGTAGTAATGAACAAAATAGGAATGACATATTCTATACCCAACAGACTAGGAAAAATTAAAAGAGCTATAACACATTTTGCTGACAGAAATGCAAAGAAAAGTGTATATTGCTGATGAAAGCATGAAATTTAAAAATCCCTTTGGAAAGTAATCTTACATTATTTATTAAAAATTAAAATAGCTACATTTTCATAGTGACAAAACAAAAATGGAAAATAAGGCTGTGAAATTCAATGCATGTCATTAGAAAAATGGTTGAAAACCCATGATATGTCTTCTTCAGTCATGGAAAAGAATAAATTTAAGTCACTTCGGCTAACTAGGCTAAATATCCACCATCAATATAGAGAAAAGCAATATACCAAGTATGATTTACAGGACTTAACTTTTGTAAATCAATGAAAAAATACCGTAACGACACATAAGTTTATATGAAAGGATACACACTAGATTGTTAATATACTTTAAGTCTGAGAACAGAGGATCTAGGAGGTAGGAGACAGGAATGAAGAGTACAAGGAGAGAAATAAGGGGAAAGCGGCATGCATGAAAATATGCACGCACACAACAGAAAACCACCACTGAGCTGATTATATTATAAACCTATGTGTGCATACAAACACTTGTTAAAATCTGAGAGAAAGTATATCATTATTTCCTCAATTTTTTTTTTGACTGTTATCTTAGCAGTTTTTGCATATTGTCCCGGAGAATAAAAGTTGCCTTATTTTTCTTTCAGTAGTTTTCAGAGTTCAATTTGTTTCTCTCTTTTCTCCTTTAAAGTTTCCAAAATTTATATTTTCCAGTTTCTATAGATTCTTAGAGTTCATCTTCACCTGGGAGTAGCCTGCTTTCCTTCTCAAAGTCTTTAAAAATAAAAACACGACTCCTCCTGTCAATTACTTAAGGTTCGGATCACAGGCCTTCATAGTCATGACCGGGCACTTGATGTGGAAAGGGTAAATGAGTACCAGCACGGGCTTCTGTTATCACCGAGCGCACCAAACCTTTTTTTCTTACCCACTCATCTCTGACCTCGGTAGCTCTGATTTAACAGTGAGAGCAGAATGGGAATTTCCTTGGGTTCGGGGAGTATATATTATTTCTGAAGACCGATGGCCTTAAATAACTATCTCTGTGGCTTCTGCCACAAGCATTAAGAGTTCCACCTGTTCATGTTTGTTAATGCATTTTCATGTTGATATGAATAAATGCATTTTTATATTGATATGGATGTAAGCCTTTCCTGGACATTTTTTCTTTGGCTTGCTATATTTCATTCAAAATTTATATTAAAAATAGAAACCCTTAAATGAAAGCAAACTAATTCCTTAGAATTTAACCTTCGATTTTCAAAGCTTTCCACATTTAAGAATTAAAACAAGAAAAAATCTTGCGAGGTTGAAATCTATTACTACTTTTTACTTAAAACTTTATTAAGGTATTACATATAGTAAAATACATGGATAAAATAGGTATAGAGATGACAAGTTTTAATTAATTCAAATATCTATGTTGTCACTGCCCTATCGTGATATAAAACATTTTCATCATCCCAGAACGATCTCTCATGCCCCTTCACAGTCAATGCCCACCCCCCGCAAAAAAAAAATCACCATTACAATTTCTCTCATCATTGATTAGTTTTACCTATTCTAGCACATCATATATATGGAATCATACAGTATGTACTCATTTGTTTCTGGCTTCTTCCAGGCATGATGATGTTTCTGATATTCATTCGTGTTGTTTTGTATATCAGCAATTCGTTTATTTTTATTGCTGAATAGTATTCCATCATTTAAGCATGATACCATTGGTGTAAACACCCTCTTAATGATGGACGTTATATTAGTTTAATAAGAATAAAGTTGATATGAACATTTGCATAGTAGACTACTGGTGGACTTTAATCTTCATTTCTCTTGGATAAATACCCAGGATTGGCATTGTTTCATAGGTTAGGTGGTACTTTTGAGGGAAACTTCCAGAACAATGTTCCAAGTGGTTCTCTATTTCACATTCCCATCGCAATGGATTAGAGCTCCAGTTACCATATAGCCTTGTCAACATTTGGTGTAGTTGGCCTTGCTAATTTTAGCCATTCCAGTAGGTAGCTTCACTGTGATTTTCCAGGATGGCAAATGGTGTTAATCACTTTTTTAGGTGCTTATTGTCTATTCATATGCATTTTCTATGAAGTCCCTAATCAAATCCTTGGCCTATTTGTTTTATTGTATAGTCTTTTTATTTGCTAATTTTACTAGACACAAGTTCTCTGCAAAGTAAATGTATTCAGGATATTTTCTTCCAGCTGAACCTTCCATATTCATTTTGTTAATAATATGTTATCATAAGAAAACTTAATTTTGTTGAAGCCTATTTTTTACTTTTTTTCTTCATCAATGACAACTGATTTCAGGGCCTTAAAAAGAGATGTTTTGCAAATCTGTTTCAGTCAGTTTGCCAATTTCTTCAAAAAAGACCTACTAGGATTTGGAATGGAACTGAACTGAATCTATAATCTGAGAAATGACATCTTTGCAATACTGTTTTTTAATATATAAATATGTTGTATCTCTCCATTCATTTAGGTTTTCTTTAATTTGTCCTAGGCAGTATTTTGTAGTTTTCAGGAGATCTTACATACATTTCATTAAATTTTCCCAAAGTATTTCATGTTTTTAATGTTGTTGTAAATGGTATTTTTAGATTTCCATTATCAAATTGTTCATTGTTCCTATATAGAATAGCAATTGACTTTTTGATTTTGTAACATTATGCATTGCTAAAATCACATTTTTAGAAATATTTTGTAAATCCCTGAGGATTTTTTCCATATGCAATCACATTATTGACAAATAAAGACAGTTTTATATTTTATTTCCAATTCGTATGGCTACTATTTCTTTTTCTTGTGCTAGCGCGCTGGCTAGACATCTTAAGTAAAAGTGGGGAAAAGCAGATGAACTTGTGTTGGACCCAATTTTAAAATAAAATGCACTAACTTTTCACTATCAAATAAAGTTAGAATGTCTCTTTTTGAAGTGAGAAAGTTCTGTTCCTCTAGTGCTTGGAGTTTTATCATTAATGGGTATTGAATTCTGTCAAGTTTTTTCCCCCACATCTATTGAGATTATACAGTTTCTCCTTTATTTGTGTGAACTATGGTGATGGGTTATTTACATGTTAAAACAAATTTGTGTTCCTGAGAAAAACAAAGCCCATTTAGTCATGACAATATTATCCTTTGTACGTGTTGCTGAATTTGACACAGTTGACCCTTGAATAAGGTGGGGGTTAGGGCACTGCACTCACTGTGCAGTCGAAAGTTCTAGTATGACTCACCAAAACTTAACTATTAACAGCCTACCTTTGACCAGAAGCCTTGCTGATAATATAAATAGTCAAGTAACACATATTTTGTATGTCATATATATCATATACTATAATAAAGCTAGAAAAAAGTTAAGAAAATCATAAGGAAAATATATTTACAGTGTTTATTGAAAAAAAATTATATATAAGTGAACCAATGAGTTAAAACTCATGTTGTTCAAGGGTCAACTATATTTTGATAAAAGATTTTTTTAGCTATATCTGTGATAAATATTAGTCTGAAGTTTTAATAGTTTTATTGTTATAGTTATGATAGCCTCGTTAAATGAGTTAAGTGGTTCCCTCCTCCTCTATTTTTCAAAAGAATTTAGGTAAAATTTACATTATGTCTTCCTTAAATATTTGATAGAATTCACCAACAAAGTTATTGAACCTGGGCTTTTGTTTGTATGATGACATATAACAATGTATTCCCCCTCCCCTTTATTTTTAACAGAGAGATCACTATTGGGGTTATTTATTTCTAATAAAATAAGCTTTGGGAGTTTCAGACTTTCTAAAAATTCTTTCATTTTATCTAAGTTTTCAAAGTCATCCTTTTGAAAACTGTAAAATCTATAATGATGTCCCCACTTTCACTCTTGATATTGGTGATTGTCTTCTCTTAGCAATCTGGTTAGATGTTTTTCAATTTTATTAAAATTTACAAAGAACCAGCTTTTGGTTTTATTATTTTTCCTTATTTTTTGTTTCCTTTTTCATTGATTTTCTTTTCTTTTTTATTCCATCCTTCTCTATGTTTACTTTGGATTTAATTTGTTCTTCTTTTAATGATAAAACCTAGATCTGTGAGCTCAAATTTCCATTTTTTCATATATTTATAAACTTATGAGTTTTAGTTATAGATTTTCCTCTAAGTATGGTTTTATCTATATCCCATGAATTATAAAGTTTGTTTTCATTATGGTTTTAAAATATTTTCTAATGTCCCTTATGGTTTCTTCTTTTAAAAAAATGTGCCATTTAATTTAAAATATTTCAGGACTTTTCAAATTTCTAGTTTTGACTTATGTTTTAATTGCGCTGTGAATAGAGAACATAATCTAATTTAAATTCTGTTAAAATTAATACCTTTTAACAACACAACAAATGGTCTTCGAAGTGAAATTTGCATTTGTACTTACAGAGACTAGAAATTCTGGAGTTATTAACTTTAATGTTCTATCAACATCTATTACGTTAAACTAATTAACAGTGTTGTTCAAGTATTCTATGGTTACTGACATTATGCTTAGTGTTCAATCCAATTATTGCAAGAGAAATTTTGAAACGTCCAACTATAATTGTAAATTAAAATTTTCCTTTCGGTTTCCTTCCGTTTTTGCTTCCTATTTTACAATCTCTATTATTTGATGCCAAATTAGTTTCCTATTGCTACTATAACAAGTTGCCACAAATTTTGCTTAAAACAGTGCAAAATTATCTTATAATTCTGTATGCTAAAAGTCTGAAGTGGAACTTAGCAGGCTGAAACAAGTCTGAGTTCTTTTTGAAGGCTTGTGAGGAGAATCCATATCCTTGCCTTTTCCAGCTTCTAGAGGCCGTCTGCATTCCTTGGCTAATAGACCCTTCCTCCATCTTCAAAGCCAGCAGCACAGAACCTTTAATCCCTCTGTGACTTTGACCCATACTTCTGACATTACATTTCATTATCTGACCTCTTCTACCTCTTCTCTTCTAAGAACCCTTGTATTTACATTGGGATTTCCCAGATAATCCAAGAAAACCTTTCTACCTCCAGATGGTAAAGTCTCTTTACCATGAAAGGTACACATTTACAAGCGACTGAGACATAGGCATTTAGAAGGTGCCCTTATTCTGTTTACTACAGACACATTCACACTTAGAATTGTGTCTTCTTGAAAAACTAGATCTCGTACTATGAAATGTTCTTTTTTTTTTTTTGTATCTCTAATACTCCTGAAATTTATCTGATCTATGATATTGGTATTATATATGTGTGTATGTGTGTGTATATATATATCATTCTTTAAATCTGGTTAGATTTATTTGCATCATTTGTTAATAACATATTTGTTATTATAATTTAAAGAAATTCAAAGATCTGTGTTTTAAAAGTTTTTAATGTTCACTTTTAATTAGACCATTTAATTACTGATAAAACTGGGTTTAAATCCACAATCTTATTTGTTCTCTAATTCTTTCTTCCAATTCCAATAAAAAAATGCCACACTGCATTTAGTTTCCCTGTCCCCTTGGTCTCGACTGGTCTTTGATAGTTTCTTAGTCTTTTTTTGTTTTTCATAACTTTAACACTCTTTAATAAGAGTACTGGCCAGAATTCTATAAACTGTTCCCAGTCTGGGTTTGTCTGTTGCTTTTTTCCTGATTAGAATGTGGTTATGGGTTTTCATTAAAAATACCAAAGAAGTGAAGTGTCTTACTCACTTTGTATGAAGGAGTTATATGATATCTATATAATGGTAACATTTGTCACTTGGTTAAACTAGCATTTGCTAGATGTTTCCATTGTAAAGTTACTGTTATTTTCTTCCTTTATTCTTTGGAAACCGTCACTTAGTCCACTTTTGGATTCAGGTGGGTAGAGTGACATTAAATTCCATCTTCTGGAATGAGGAGTATCTACCCACCATTTGCATATAAATACTAGATTTTAAAACTCCATAATCTCTCTAATTTCTGTGACTCTTTCTATTGAGTGATTTCTCTCCTAGAAACACAAATTTTCCTTTTTGACATGCCTAGTAATTTTTTGTATATTGAATATTATAGACACAATTATTTTGCTTAGAGTTTACTGTCTTCCTTCAGAGAGGGGTATAGTTTTGTTCTGACAGGCAGCTAATTTACTTGTAGATCAGACGATTTCTTTTCAGGGTGGTTTTATGCTTTGTTAAGATAAATTATCCAAGGACATAGCAGAGTAGTCTCCTATAAGCACTTCTCATACTTAGTCATAAAATGGGATAACTGACACAGAACCATAGTAGCAGAGATTTATTTCACCTTGCAGCTAGATCACTGAAAATCCATGCTGCCTTCTTTCCTGATACCACTTTTCACCAAGGCAAGTGAAAGTCCTCTTAGCCGCTTCCCACCTCAACCCCGAAACCTGACAGAAGCAATCACTTTTATAGAGGATACTACTTCAAATTTTCTAAGTGTAGCCTATCTTGGTAGTTGTTCAGAAAGTTCAGGATTTCCTCAATACAGTGTCTAAGTATATAGATCCAATTCTATTAAGGGTAAACTTCTTTTTTAAATAGACCTAAAAATACATATTACTGAAAATAGACTTACAAAACTTTTTCTATTAACATGTTTATATAACACATCAGCTATAAAGTAAACCTCAGAAGGCACTGTTCATATTCTACATTTTTGGAAAACTGAACGAAATATTATTTTATGCTGTTCCTAGGCAGCAGATGACATGCTCTGGCTTTTTTCTTCCTCTAAGAGAACACATTTTGGTTTCATAGTTTTCAGTTATGCTCTTTTTTTTTTTCATAGTCCCAAAGATTCATTACTTAGATGACCATTTATCTGAGATTCAAGTCCAATCTATAATATCACTGAGATAGCAAATAATTCAGCCTCAGTGACTGTAAGTGTAAAAATGGGCTGTGTCCTAGATAAATGGCCCACCTGCCTCTGACACAGATTAGGTCATCATTCAAACTAACCACAGATCTCCACAACAAATGCTGGAAATGCAGGATCACTTTAGCTGATGTTTCTGTTTTGGCGCAGATTTTTCCTTTTAGATAGTTACACTGTCATCAAAATATTATGGCATAGGTTTGAAAAACTAAGATTCATAATATAATGATACATTTCATATGTTTTATAAACCACCAATTGTCAATACAGACCTACATTTGACTTCTCTTTTACACTAGGACATCTTCTAAATCTCTGGTATTTCAGTCTGAATAAAAGTGTATAAACTACATCACATTAAGATTCCAAACAAGAAAAACCATTAAAAACATACATCTCTAGGTGAGAAATATAATTCCTATTTCTGTAAAATACTTTTAGTCGAGGTTTCAGTTACGTGCAGCCAAAAAGCCTTCATATTTTTTAAATAACCTAAACCTCAATAAAGTCAGTAGAAAGGGATAATAAAAGGCATCAACCCAAAGAACAAAGGAGTATTGATAGGAAGATGGCAGCAGAGATTTCAGTAACAATTCGGAAGACGTACAGATACATAGCAAAAGGAATGAGTCGCCCAGGTGACCTAGTGATGCAGGCAGTTGCCAGGAGGACTGTGATAAGAAGTCCCCTAATTCACTCTGCAGACCTCTTAAGGTTCTCATCCCTCAAGTGTACTAGGGAACATAGAAAATAAATTTATCAAAAGAAGAAGATGGGTTAAACATCTACAGAGACTAGCTGGACCCCGAAACTCTCCCTCAAGCCGAAAAGCCAGTTAACTGTCTTTCTCTCTTCTGTCTCCGCACCCATGGGAAACCTGACATTCATTTGCTGAAAAATTAAGTGACCCCAGGCACAGCAGAAAATAGAAACAAAGAATTAAGGAAAAAAATCAAATGCTTCCCACTCCTATTTGTTCTCAGATACCAGCAGGCTCATTATGCATTCTCTATTCGTCCATCCCAACACCGCCCATCCCCAAGACCCACAACCCTCAGACAGGTAAAAGGATTCTTATTTGAAAAAAACTGAATGGTCCCAAAGAAAAAGCTGTCAGCTGTTTATCCTTGACTGGGTCTACGAATGGACTGGATGGCTCAGAGGCTGCTAAGAATATAAAGAAGGGCTACAAACACAGAGCTTCCAATTAGGTTTGAAAGAGCTGCACTCAACAGTCAAGCAATTTGAGGAAAGGCTCCAAAAAGACAAAGATCAAAACAAACAGAAAAAGGTAATAACTCAGAAGGAAGAAATTAAGAGATAAGAAAGAAAGAAAGAAAGAAAGAAAGAAAGAAAGAAAGAAAGAAAGAAAGAAAGAAAGAAAGAAAGAAAGAAAGAAAACCTATCAGAAGATCTTACAGCCATACAACACAGGTAGGATGCTATCTCTCCAAAAAAAAGAACCAAAAAAAAAAAAAAAGAACCCTTTACAATTAAAAATGTTTAAGTTAAAATATAAAAAACTTCAGTGAAAAGACTAAAAGATAAAGTTGAAAAAAGTTCCACTGAAATGGGAGAGATAAAAAAAGAGAAATAGGAAAGAAGGTATGCAGAAATCCAGAATATACGACGTTTAAGAATACAGACAGAAGGAAAATAATTCGGAACTGAAAGTCGCAAATCTCAAGATGTAAAGGCTCTACCCAATGCCCAGGACAATAAGACTCACATTAAGGCAAATAAAAAATAAATTGAACATAAAAGTCTTAAGATTTTTCCAAAAAGAATATCACATTCAAAAGAACGACAACTAGAACTGACTATCGCTTTTCAATAGCAGCAGTGGAATACAGAAGAGTGAGGCAGATTTCAAAATTCTGAAGGAAGGAATATTCAACCTGCAATTCTGTATCCCAACTACTAACCAAGCACGACAGAAGACTAGAGTTTATTTCAGATATTCAAATATTATATCCTATGTACACTTAGGAAGTTATTAGAGGATGAATATTAGCAAAGTGAGGGAGTGATAAGCCACAGAAAAGAAAGAATAGAATCTAAGAAACAGAATCCAGTGCAGCATAAATCCTAAAATGAGAGATATGAACCAAGCCTAAAAGGCAAACAAAATGGGCGGCTAGAGCAGAAAAATAGAAGACAAGTAAAATGTGCTAGAAAATGCTATTTTTTTTTTCAGCATCATCCCTGCTCTTCTAAGAGCTCTATCTTGTACAGTAGGAGCTGAAAACTTATAAACTATATTTCCTCCATCCCTTGCTAGCAGATTTTAGTTTAGAGCCCACAAAGAAAGCACTTGCATAAGATTTAGATGGCTGAGGGAACTTAGAAGCCATTATTCCCAGGGGCACCTGAAGGAAGCAGTAGTGACTTTTAGGTGCCAAAGACAAGTGATATTAATAGCTGTGGTCCATCTGCAATTCCTGTACTTCCACATTATTAAAAACCATCGGTGGCTTTCCACTGCTTACATTGGTCTCTAATTCCATGTATGAAATTCCTTTCTTTTTGAATTATGGAAAATGCGTTCTTTTCCCAACATAACCCTGACTGGTTCAGAGATCTTTTTAGGCAAAAATATATAAGTGATAGATCATTTGATAATCATTATTACATAGTTTCAGTAATGATCATTATTTACATAGTCACTATACTGTACACACAGACTTCTAATTTAATTTAGATTGTGATATACCTACCTATATTGTGGAAATTGGTTGTGAGGAATTTTATTAGAGTGACATTCTCAATTTCCATAAAAAGGAAGTCAATATATGCTTAAGCTTGATAATTTTTTTAAATAGCAGCTTAAGTCCATATTTTGTTTTTAAAATGGCAGTAAGATTACCTAGAGGAGTGAGTAAAGGCATGGGGCACATAAAGAGCCTGTCAACAATATCAGAAATTTTAGGTAGGTAATGTCTTTCTTAAAAATAAACAAGATTTTTTTTTTAATGTTAGCAAAGAAAAACAATGAAAATATCTACTTACATAAGAGTCCAAACTACAGCCAGATTTTTTGTGATATGTATATAATCAAAAGGAGGAAGTTGAGCAAAATAATTAAAATTTTAACCTCTTTAGCTTTTGGCCGCTTAATGCAGCCTTCTCTGCAGTGGGACCACACATATTACCGAGGCTTAAGAGTATGGAGGCTGCCTTTCTCATGGAAAGAGCAAATACTGTCATATATATCAAAATATACTAAACTTATATGATAGGCAGTTCCAATGATTCCTTCTGCAATTGCTCGGTTTATGCTTCCAGATTTGACCACTTCCCCAAAATGACTGGTTTATCGACAGAGTTAGTTTTGAGTGTCTACAAAAACAGGGTTTATATTAAGACTAGCTGATCAGGAAGCCACTCTATCTTCACAGTAGGTACGTTTCTTTAATCTATGCTGATCTAAAAATTAAATTTTCATTGTTTCATTTTTGTTTTGTCTAGTTAATTAACTTAGTGGGAGCAGTGATATGAGTGGAGATGTCACTGAGCCCCATATAAAATAAACATTAATTATTAGCTTATATTTAAAGTAAGAATTTGGCTTAAAGTAAGGTGGACTAACAATCAGAACATTCTTTTCCCTTATTACAAAAATTTCAAACATACATCTAAAGATTATAATGAATTCCCTATCACCTAGATTCAATAATTATCAGTTTTGCGAATTATATTTTCTCTATTTCCAATCATACTTTTCTTTCTAGAGTATTTTAAAGATGAATGCTAGATGTTATGTTATTTCACAATCCTTGCATTAAAACATGCAAAGCAAGCTATCTGTTGATTTTGGTGGAAATTAATATTTGAATCTTTTGATATTGACTACCTGAATAGACTGTTCTGGCATAAGGAGAACCGTATCTTAGGTAATGTGGTTTATTCCCTTTATGGCTCATATAAATTAAGAAGATTTAAGGGAATGGTCCATCCTCAGGCATAAAACAAAGGCTGTCAGCCCTTCAAGGCAACTATTCTCTATGAAGGTACTAAAGCGTTAAGGAATCAGAAAAGTTTAAAGAAATCAAGGAAAGAAAGTGATCCAGGGAAAGAATCATCAAGGGAATGAGGGAAATATGAATTTAGAGACGAACACTAAATTACCTGGAATCCCTGTTGCCTGAAAAAAAGATATAAATGACTATAACAGCCATTTTTAGGACCCTGCTCATAACCCTTAGAACTTTCAGTGCCCCCCCCCCCCGCCCCCGCAGACATCCGGCTACCAGAATCTCCACCTAGGTGCATGAGAGGAGTAAGAGCTGTTCTTGGAATTCTTAATGGAATAAAGAAGTGGGTGCTTAAAACCACAACTCCCTCAGCTCTCAGATGGGATAATTCTGTGACATATTTTGCAATGTTTCTTACAAATTGCCATAGTATTAAACTCCTCCAATAGCCGGCTTAATAAGTGCCCATCACTGTTTACCTTTTCCACCAATCCCCGTTTCCCTGCTGATGTCGCGTGAATGTCCCAAACAAACTACCTGCACTCGAACCCTCATCTCAGCATCTGAATCTACGGGACTCTGAACTAAGACAATTATTAAACAAGATTCGTTTCTTGCTCTTTTACATTTTAGATAAACAAGAGAAAGCCCTGTGTTAGGTGCTTTACATATATTCTATCTCATTAAATCTTGATAACAACAGAATGAGGTAAAAATTATACAGATAGAGAAGCTCAAAAGTTATGTCAATGGTCGCACTACTGGGATTTAAATTCAGGAATAAGATATGACTGGGAAGAGCACCAGCAACCTGAATGATTTAAGCCTAAATCTCCATATGTCCCCTTTTCCCAAGCCAATCTCGCCCAGTTTTGCTTCCTCTAAGCACTGTACTATCTGAAATCATCTTATTCATCTATTGTTATTTTTCTTCCTCATCCTTTTCGAACAGAAGCTACATAAGAGCAAGGACTTTTGTCCTCATTAATATACCCTCAGAGCTAGGAGGAGATTTAGGCACTCAATGGACTTTTATCAGTTGAATAAATTATTTATTCTTATAATCAAACAAAATAATTTCTCTTCTATTTCATAACTATTCATTTTTCTAGATTTTCTGCAACTCACTCCCACATTACTAACTTCCCAGAAACATCATGTTTCTTTTCTGTCCCAATCATAATTTTGCCTCTAGGCCTTTGCACTTAATTTTCTACCTAGAATGTTCTTTCCTCACAAAGCCCTCAGGGCTTATTCCTTCACTTCATTCTTTTCTTAAACAGCAAGTTAACAGGCATTACCGCTTTTTCTCTTTGATAATCATTACCAAACAACACACATATTTATTTGTACGTCTATCCCCATCAAACTATGAGCTCGAGAAAAGTGTGTTGCCCATATTTCTTCACTGGTATAGTCTCAACACTTAGGATAGAGTTCCCGGTACACAGTAGGTACTTAACAGATTTTGTTGAATGAATAGATAGGCATAATCTAAATTAATACCGTTATGAAATCAACAACCTCTACAAAATTACTTTCGTTTGAAATCTTTTTTACAAAAATATCAATAATAAATATGAAACAAAAGAGACTTGAACGAGTGGCACCCCATGTTTAACTATAACTGCAGTCCAACAGAAGGGCTTATGTTTGCGGTCTAGTGATTAAAGATATAGCACATGGACTTTAAAGACACATTTTCTAACTCTCAGATGTAAGAAAATCGGCTGTTATATTAGATCTCTACCATGTGTACCACTGAAACCTAAAAGCAAATTTATGCATGTTTGACTAAATATCACCTTATTAGTTTTAGTTCTGTCTTCCAGCCACAACTGTTCAACATTTGAGTGAAATCTGAATGATAAACTCTACTATTCTGTATGGCATGCTCTTACAGCTCCTGTAGGGCACTGTCATTCTCACCTCCCTCTCGGAGCTTGATTGATTACTCCTTTTCCTTATGTTCATTAATCTCATCACCTTATCTTTTATACCACTTCATTTTAGCAGAAAGGTAATAATAAAACCCTCATCCATTATCCTTTTACTCATCTAGTCAAGCGGAAATGGTTAATAACATGCTACAAATTGAACTTCAATCACCTCATTTTCTCCTTTGTTGGATACACATTAAAATATATTCCAAAAGTACAATTTGTTTTACAGGAGAATTTGTGTTATATTGCTACAGACAACTAAAATTAAGTGTTTCTCAGTTTGGTTATTAAATATATCCAAGTGCTCTTTTATCGATAATACTAAAACATTAACTCATTTTATTGGAGTATAATAATACAAGAGCCTTATCTCCCAGAACACAAAGACATCTAGACTACCTAATAGTATGTGTTATATGCTGTGTCATTTATCTTTAAGAAAAAATTACCAGTGATAATTTATGAGTTGGTACATTATTACAGATGAAATTGCTCTCTATTTTTAAAAGTTAATTTGTTTACATGCAGCCTTATCTTCAAATGCAAGCCCTATTAGTGAAGAAGTCTATAACTGTCATATAAAATAAAAAGAATGGATATATATATAAAATAAAATAGAAAGACACAATGATTTAAGATTTTAAAAATAACCATTTGAATAGAATATATTTAATATATGATTAGACTATGGTTTTCAAAAGATAAAAGAAAAAATTACTACTAGAATGATACAATATTTTTAATATATATTACAACAAATACTTGTTGTACTAAGTTTGACAGTCCTGAAACTATTAAGGGGGAAATAGCTATATTTTTGTGGAAAAAATATTTTCTACTAATTTGAGTGGGTATCTGCTATCTATCTGTAAATGGGCATGTTCACCAAACTAAAAGCTAGACTTACAGAAAATGTTAGAAAACTAAGATAATCAAGGTTTATTGGATATTATCTTCCTGTCATTCTAAAAAATGTTCTGACTCTTGAAAAAAATTTAGTAACTGACTTAATATCAATATTTGAGTTCCAAAACTATACCACTTACTGGGAATACTCATCTTTACTATGAAAAAATACTTATATTTGGAAACCTATTTTTACACTATTGCTTTCAAAAGAATGTTTTCCTTTTTATCCATTAAGTTGTTTAACTTGAAAATATACTCAAAAATGATAATGTTTATAAAATTGTTAAATTTTATAGCATTTGTTTACTCAGTTTCAGAATCAAGAATAGGCATAAATTTTTTATATGTGTTTTGAGACTTTTTCTATCATCCAGTACTCCCAATGAATAAGTTTACTCTCCTTTTGCATGATTTCATACTTCTGGTATTAAAGATTTTTAAGACACCTGTCATGTTAGGCATAAATTACATGTCAACATAATTACATTATGTTTTTCATGAATAATCTTTGTTTTCTGTAAACTATAGAAAAGAATATTATAACACGTTAAAATTATTAAATACTTCTTTCTTACAAAGACCTCTGAGAACATATTACTAAACTGTGTGTGTGTGTATATTTTTTCTTTCCTTTTTACGGAGGAGAAATTAACATTTTAATACTATTTGGCAGGTGAAAATTGGAAAGAAATCAATAAATAAGCCCATGTATGCAACAGTTTTGATTTTAATCTCTAAACATCCTCGAACAGTATCAGATGCCATGGCTTATAAGCAAATGAGTTTGTCAATTTAATGAGGATTCAGGCAAATCAGCTGCTTAATGAGAACTCCAGCTAGCGTGGCAGAGGTTTTCCTCCTGTGTTGACAAAATCAGTATGATAAAACTGTGACAAATTGATATAAGCCTACTTTTTATAAAAATCAACATTCCATGTAATTAATGGCAAACAGCAAACTATGATAATTTTAAAACATTTTTATTTATATACTTTATATTTTAATTTAGATACGATAGCTTCAACTTTTTATATTTTTCACCTTTCTCTTACTTTATCTTCATTTCTCTAAATTTTCTATTTTCTTGTTAGTTTCCCTTCTACACTGAAATATACATGGAATGTATATTTCGTGTATTTGAAATATTTGAACAAAGACAAATTTTAATTACTGTTTTTGCATATAGTATTCCCAACTTTTTGGTTAAAAAAACAAACATTTAAAGCTTTCTCATTAGCTGGGTAATGCTTTACCACATAATCTGGAGAACTGGCTACTTTAAAAACAATGTCAACAGTATTTTAAACTGAAGATAGAAAATATCTTTTAACATTCTATATTTCCTATGCTATTGTTTCCTAAATAATCTAAAAGACCAGTGAGAAAGAGATACTTTATAGCATAAAATACTTTCTTAAGATAAGAGTGCTAGTATTGCATCTACAGATTCATAGCAGTAGTGTGGTTAAGATCAAAAACTTTACATGGCTAATGGTGGGTCAGGAGATAATTCTCCCCATGTGTTCCAATATGAGGCACGATTGCCAGTGTTATAGTTTACCTAACAATGCATTAGTTTAAATCAAGCATTTACATTTAATTTCCAGTTTACAGGAATTATAAAAAAGAATGGAAGTATAACTAAATAATTACTATAAAAAACAGACAGATAAATGCAGAAGACATACTATGGGACAAATGGCCTAGTCTCACCAACAAGTAATTGTCATGAATAAAGGATTATTTTAGAATAAAAAAGACTTAAGGGACAAAACCACCAGATACAAAGCCCTGTCCTAGATTAGATCCTGGTTTGGGCCAACAAATAATGAGGAATATTTCTTGGAGACAACGGGATACATTTAAATATAGATTTGGTATGAGATAAAGCTAAGAAAGCTTACTAATTTTGTTAGGTAATAATGTTTTTCAGGTCTATGTAGGAAATTATATTCTTTTAGAGAAACAAAAAAGTACTTAGGGATGATGGATAGCTGGGCATCGAGTTTACTTTAAAATCATTAAGCATTTTAAATTGTGATAGTGACAGAAAGGGGACACGCAGGGGACTTCGGGTGCTGGTAATGGTAATGTTCACTTCCTGCTCTGGTTTCCGGTTCCATGGGTCTGTCCAGTCTATACAGAAGCCAGCAAGTGAAACATCTCTGTGAAGTTTTCCATATACAATATAATCTAATAAAATGCATAAAATTTCTCATTAAAAATAATTAAGTGAATTAATTTTTAAATGCATGGGCTCTGGATCAGACTGCCTAGGTTTAAATTTTGGCTCTACCATGCACCACCTCTAACCCTGAGTAGGTTACTAATGTCTCTGTATTCCCAGTTCTTCATCTGTAAGATGTTACCATCAATAATTACTTTTTTACATCAATAACTCCAATTTCTAAGGCAACTTCTGTTTTTTATTTGCCATCTTTTGTGTTTAGACTACGTTCCTTATTCAGTTCAAAACAGAATTCCAATTCCTTACATCTAAAAATTGGAAACATTCTGAAATAAATCTAGAACAGGAGTTTTGAACTGACATAAATGTTTGTAGTCTTAAAAAGCTAAAAGAAAATTCACAGTATCAACTTAGTTTTCTAAGTGCACATGAAGAGACCTATCTGCTCTAGATAGTGACTTTGGAAATGGCAGTGATGCTATGCTAAAGTGCAACTCTCATCCAAAGTGGCGTACCAGAATATTATACATTAATTTGATCTGAGCCCACTCAACGTGTTTAGTTCAGAGAACAGAAACTGAGATACATATCTATCTTAGAGCTCACAAAGTAGAAATTAGGAAGACATTGGTGCAAAGCCTAGTCATGATTACTTTACCACTACTAGAACTGTGTGTATTTTATCAGAAATAGAACTCGCAACTCAGTGATATACAAAAGGGCTGTATAAATCGGCGCCATTGTCTAATACAGCCACAGAACTTAGGAATGGGGGGTCTGTTATGTCAGCAAAATAAGCTTTATGTAGCATCCTACTTAGAAACTAGACATCATTAAACCTATATTTAAAGCTAATTTGTTGCCCTAAGGTTTTAACTGGAGAGATACACAATTAAATAAAGTAACTTTTCTGATTTGGGGGATGAATATCACAACTGCTAATACAGAGCAGTGGATGGAAATGATAATGATAATTTTTTTAAAAAATGGTGTCTGTAAATTATGGCGCCTTCAGCTATGAGTAAAACCTAACTAAAAATTGTTTTAAGCAAATAAGGAACTTCTTTCTTATCAAGTAACAAAGGTAATCCACAGGTAACCAGTTAATAGATCAGTGGCTTACGAACATAAGCCCTGAGGTCTCTGACTCTCTTGACTTGTTCTAACTACTACGTTTAAGTTCCACCAAGGAAGAAGAGGAAGAACAACGGCAAAGAGCAAAAACCAAGTCTGAGCTGAGACAGAGCCACCTACAAAAAGCTTTCCCAAAACGCCAACCCATAAATGTGTGCGCGTGCGTGTGCGTGCATGTGTGTGTGTGTGTGTGTGTGTGTGTGTGTGTGTTAAACTGGGAACACTGTTGTCTTCCAGACTTCAAGGTCCTGTTTTTTTTTTTTAATTTTTCTTAAAATATTTCTCTGAAACTACTTTCATACAAGTCATTTGATATACTAGTTCATAAGATAATGCCAAACGTAGTCATTGCCCTCTTTGAAAAACATCTAAAGAGGGAAAAATATCAGAGATAGAACAAATTATTTGTTAAAAGGTGTCAATTTCAGGCATTTAAATAATTTTAAATGGTTTCTACTCATATTCTTTAAAATCAATCAATAAAACATGCATTATGTCTCAATCACACACTTTTTTTAGAATGGTATTACAATTTGTAGTACCTTTGAGCCAATATTTTACTTTTGAAATAAATCTCAAACAAAGGACTTCCTCACAAAGATGTCTCTACATATTTCCTCCTCTCCCATTCACCTCAAATCCCTGGAGACACTATAATCAATAAGCAAGAAGAGTATGAATTCTGGAACCAAGCTGTCTGAGTTCAAATCTAGCTCTGGCAATTCGGGACAAATTACTTAATTTCTCGGACTGTACTTTCTTCAACTGTAAAATAAGAACTATAAAAATTAAATGAATTAATGTATATTGAGTTTGTTTTCTACACCTACACAGAAGAAAGTACAGTAAAATTATTACATTATAAAGTAGTTAAAAGTCTTAGAACTGAAGATTCTAGAAAATACGCAGCTAAGAATGTCTTTAAAAGACAAATCCAGAATCAAACAAAAATAACTTAAAAGTCACCCAATCTTTTCAGAATTTCTATTCCATATAATTATGATTTTGATAATGACATAAACATAACCATATAAGAAAGAAATTTTACAAGTTTTATTAAAAACCTTAAGAATATTCAAGATACTCTAGTGGTATTAAAAAGGTAGACAAAAATAATTTTATATTTAGTCTTGCCACTAAAACACAAAAATGAAAATAAATTGTCATCAATATTGCCCAAAACAAATGGAAATACTAATCAGCTCCCCCTCCCCAAAAACTCAACAAATATTTATTAACTCAAAGGACTATGCTAATATGTAAATGTCTATCTTTCTACATGTAATTTCATTGAAACTTCCTCTTTCCCCCAATTAACAACTCTGCCAAATGTTTGGACTTGAAAAGGCCACAGCTTTATACACAATTAACAGCCAAATTCTAACACAAATTACATGTCATTCTTATCTCCGTATACACATTGAACTCCTATATCTTGTTGCCAGCAGGCAGCTTGCACTAGGGAATACATCCTGAATTTGTTTAATGTCTAGGAATAACATTTCACACCCAGAAAGGAGATACTATCCACTGCCAGCTATGTGAATGAAATTTGCCATGCTCCCCTCCTTTTAATTTTGTTCAAATAATTTAGAAAATAATCCACTTATCTCTATTTATCTGTTTTAACAAATATTTTCTTGAAGCATCAGATGTGAAAAATCACGTTCATTTATTTTCTAAAATTCAAGACAATTTTAGAAACTTTTATGTAATACAAAGATATTTTCTAAACTAAAAATTGGGGAAATATCATTTGACAAGTCATTTGACTACAAGAAAACTTACTTCAAATAGGATGGATCCTAGAAAAATAGATATGTGCGGTCATTATATCTACAATTATTTCCCTAGAAAGGGTTTTCAATAATAAATACACTAGTAATAATTTTATATTTAGCAAGTATGCCAGACAATCATCACTTCAAAATCAAACTCGTCCAAATCTTTTGAAGTGTAGCATTTTATTATCAGAGTACCTGATACCAGAATACCAGTCATTTATATAATAAAAAGCAACGAAAACATATCACATATATGTACACATATATGTACCACTTACAAACACAAATACTGTTCTCAGTTAACCTTTTACATAAACAAATCTGACTAGGTTAGTTACTGGCTTAGAACTCTTTGGTGCTCACTCACTATGCTTAGAATAGTTTCAATTCCTTCAACTGACATCTGTCTACCTGTCCAGCTTCTTATCTTACAACTCTCTCCTTATACCCTAAGCTCCAATCATATTGCAGTTCTGTTCCACAAACTCAACTAAGCTCTCTTCCAAATTGGCAACTTTCCCTAAGTCTAGAATACACTTCCACCATTTATCTAGCCGATTCTTGCTCATCCTTCAGAGTTTAAATGCGATTTCACCAATGACGCTTTCCATGAATTCCCTCCTAGCCCCCTCAAATGTATTAGATGGTGGGATATATGATTCCATACCACCCACACTCCCTGTACCCTAACATTTACTGTAACGTATTGGAATGGTTGGTGGTCACCCTGGGCTGGAATGTAAGCTCCGTGAGTATTGTTAAGAAAAACCATGTTTGTCTTGGTCTCTGTTGAATTCCCAAGCTCTACACATATGAGCCTGACTCTGAATAATTATTTGAATTCTAAAATTGTCCTACATACATACATATGTAATATACGTACACATACGTGGCTATCTCAAGTTAAAGGAGAGCTTTTATGAATTATAATTTCCATTTTAAATATTATACTTTCTTCTAGTTATTACAAATCCCTTTCTGTGAGTGAAAAATGTTCTGATGATCAGAAGAAGGATAAAGGAGAGTGGGGGAGGTAGGCGAGGGAGAAGAGGAGGAGGAGGAGGAATGGGGAAGAAGAAAAAGCAGGAGGGGGAGAAGAGGCAGAAGAGGGAAAATGAGAAGGAGAGGGGAAAGAGTTGAGGGAGGAGGAAGAAGAGGAAGAAGAAACTGTGACACGCTTGGACATGGCTTCGAATTGGTGCCATGGGAGAAAAAAGCAGTGACTCTGGAGTTGGTATCATAAATCTGAGTTCAAACTGACCACCTGTTATCTGCATGAGCTGTGGAAGTTGCTTCAATTTCCTCATCTGTGAAATAAGGAATATTAATGTCTGCCCCAAAGATCTCAGAGAGTTGTGAAGTATTAATGAAATTAAGCTTTGAAAGCCCTCACAACTATAAAACACTTTATAATAGAATATCTTTATTATTAATTCCATAATTAAGGTAATCTCAGCTAAAAAAATGCTTAAACATTTCAGAAAAAATTTGGCTTGTATATGAACTATAATATACTAAAAATAATTACAAAAGTTTTTCATCAAAAGACTGATAAAACTGTTACAAACCAACTGTGAAATAAGTTCCAATATTCTAAGATCTCGCTATAATCTCAAAACATTTTCTGAAATTTCATGTCCTTTGTAATATCTGTGATATTAAGTTCATGATATAGTCTTTTAATTTACTTACTGCACTTTAAAATTCTATACATGGATGCTGTTATTATTCTGAGACCATAATCGTAATCTTTTCTAAAATAAAAAGTAGAATTTACTTTAAAAAATTTAGAACCTAACTCTGTGTTAGTGAAATAGTGAACAAATTTTCATATAATCTCTAAAACCATTTTATGCTTTTTAAATAGGCATATATGTTCCAAATAGTGGCTAATATAGTAAATATTTTATTTCAAATGTGGGGTTAAGGATTTAAAGAAACAAGTTAGGTGAGAACTCATGTTAAGACTTCACTAAGTAGTCATATTAAAATGTGATTAAATAATGAAAGATTCTTTTTTTAACTCACTATAGACAGTTACTCATGAATATAGTTCCTACTAGAATAAAAATGATCCTGATTCTCAGTTTTTGAGTGTTATAAAATGCAAGCTGTGCAATATTCAGCAATAATTCTTCTGAAAATATAGTTAATTTAAAAAAAGATTTTTTTCCCCTTTTTTCCTGTCCATTTGGACTACAAGATTCTCATATTGCAGATACAATCATAAACATCATGTTTCCCCCAAAGCTCTGAGGGCATGGGACAAATTATTGTAGTTAAAACTTATATAAACAAATCTTTTTTAATCCCCATTTTTCATATACAAAAAGTATTTGTAGATTTTGCAAAAGTAATGTTATTACTTGCTATATTAGGACTTTGAACTGAATTTCTAAAATCATACTATTCAACTAAAGGTTTCTTTAGTAATATTAACATGGCCACGCTGCATATGTTACTTTTAGCTTCTTTATGTACAACAAACTGCATTCAATTGGTGAACAAATACAATGTTTAGTATCATATTTAAAACCACCATTCAAACCTTTTCTTAATGCTATTATCAGTTTTTCTTTTGCAACAATTTTGTGTATAAAAATAAAAGCACTGGATTTTTATTAGTGCTGCCCCTTCTTTGTTTTGCTCCACTCTGCAAAGCCCTTTTGGGACACTAAGCCTGCATTTACCATAATACGGATTAAACTTTCTTTGTTCCATTGCACAGGGTTTGTTAGCAGGTTAGTCTTTTTACATTTTTCACAGGCAGCCTGCAGCTTTACCCTTTAGGCCTCACTCAAAATACTTCTGTGGATTTACAAAAATGCCAGAGTGGTCTTGGGGTTAATTGGAAGATAAGTGCAGCCTTTAACATAGAGACTCATTAAACATTTAACCTCACCACAATCCACTATCCTTGGAAAAGAAAGTTCTAGAGCCACTTTAGAAGTAATAATATAGTAAAATTGTTTTTTAAAATGTCTACTGTTTGTTTTATAGACTTGGAAATACTTCATTTAAATGTTTCAAAGATAATATAATAGAAAAAATAATTTCTCTGGTAAACTATTTTGGCTTTAATATATATTAATCATTGATTAAAATGAACAGATTTTCTAAAGCAACTATAAGGCAAAACCTCCCAGGTTTATGTTGAGAGATCTGAAGGAAAAACTCAACTGATCAAAAAATCTCAAATGACAGATAATATTTATTTTTAAATCAAAAAAACTAATTCTGGGATTTTAATTTTGTTAATCTTAATTCCATCCAAGTAAATCACCATATTCAAACATATGTATCTATTAAAGACTAATGGAAACAAAAGTTACCCAAACAAAAAACTTGTAAAATATTTTTTTAAAAATTATTTCTCTAATTTCTGAAACATACATATACATAAATACATACTTAAAATCTAAAGTAAATTCCTGGCCACTGGTTTATTTTTATATATATAATTATGCAAGCAGATTGTTATCCAGATTAACTTTTCCATCCCCTTACCTCCTTCCAACACTATCACACACAGAATGAAAAAAAAAAAAAAGAAAAAGGAAAATGTGACAAAACACACAGACACTTGAAGTATAGGATTAGACATATTTGCCCAAGATGCAGATAACAAAAGCAAAAGTGAAGAAAATTGAAGAGACAGCCAAACTTCAGCAACAAAATGGTTAAAGAATCTGAAGCATTGTTTTCCTTATTTTAAAAGTCTGCTATATTGTGAACAGCGCAAACATCAGACAAGTTAAGATTACTGACCATTATCTCCTTAATTTTCTCCGCTTTCCCTCACATTCCCTCTTGCTATCTGGGCACCATTTTTCTAAAGCTTTATTTCTGCTAAGAAGTAAACTTTCCCTAATCCATCTATTATGGAACCTTTAATTGGATTGGGAGCAGGGTGGTGTATAAAATAGCCCCTATTCACTCAAAAGGACTGTAGTTTTAGGGACTTAAAGAAGAAAGGTACTGTGAAAGAAAATCCTCAGGGAATCAAGGATTAAAATGTGGCTTTCTTAAATTCATCAACTCCAGAACACAAATGAATTGCTTCCATAAACAGGTAACTTTCCAAATAAATGGCATAGGAAAACTAAAATTAAAATTAAAATTTTACTCTAAGAAGAATAATGCATCTACACTAATAATATTTGGCTTTATAAACAACATATACTTCCCTTTGGTTCACAACTACTCTGCCAGGGAGCAAGCGGAATGCCTTAAATATACTTATTTATATTCTCCTGACTCTACATATGTATTTTCCTTATTAAATGTCTAAGGAGAAAAGCAAAGTAAATTTAATTACTGAATTAATTCCTGCACATAGTCTGGAAGCATCGCTGTAAAACGAGCTTCTTTCCAAGCAAAAGTGCATTCTGTTCTTAAATGGGGTCAGACACAAAAATAATCAGTCGTCACTCTTCTTCCCTTAACCGGCGATCCTCTTGGCTTCTTTCACACACACCCCAAATCCAAACACCCTTTGTACATCTGTGCACTTCTGTCTCACGCTCTCTCCACGGTTGCACGTCTAACCATCTGGAGTGTCTTCAGCAGTGAGACGGAGCTACCGTTCATACTGCATCATTCTCCTACTAAACCAAAGAAATTTAAAGTACCAAACCTGATATCTAAAGTCAAATGAAGTTCAGGGTGTACCTACCAACTTTAAATTATTCTCTCAAAAAGTCACATACTCTTTATCAAAACAATGGGGAGCTGTGGAAGAGAAATGTCAGGAGATACCAAGGTTCCAATTAGGTTGGACACTGTGTATGCTCCTAGTCTTCGCTAAAAGAAAATACAAATAAATCAATTTAGTGACTTAATTGATGATACTTTTAAAATGTTTCCTTAAGAAATTCACTTAATTTCAAAAAAATCCTCGTCAAGTATCCCCTCTGTTTTGAAGCCCTTATCACAACTTAATAATAACTGCATTTATTCAACCCTTTCTAAGTGTCAGGCACTGTGCTAACGCTATTACATGAATTATCTCATTTTATTCTCTCAATAATCCCATAAGGTAGATATTACAATCTGTTTGACACACATGAGGAAAATAAATCTTAAAAAGTTCGATTAAAATTTTCAAGGTTACACAGCCTCAAAATAATAAAAAATAAAAAAACTCTGTGAAAATTTTTTCATTAATATATTGCAAAGGTTTTGCGCAGGAAAGGTGGCCAATTTTCCAAAGTCAGTCTGCTTAAAAAAAATAAACTTGCCTAAATTATCAAAATTACCTATTTACCAACTTTAAATAGTTAAAGAACATTCTTTTTGAATATATTAAATGCATATGACTATATTCTTCTAATCTGTACATAATTCTAATATGTACTTAATAACTGTAATCTTAGAAACATTTTAAAAACAATTCGGTTTTTCAAAACTAAAATTATTCAGTTGTGCTATCCTATTACAAATACAACTAAAATTTTAGTGTTTCATATGTGAATTTTTCAGTTTATAATGATTTTAAATTATTTTCAAAGTTATCTATTTTTCCAACATTTTATCATATTTAGGATAATTTTGTCACCTTTACCTATTTAAAAAGTATTGTTGGTTGAAAATTGGTTTAATGGCCTTTAAAAAATTGTGAAATTTTAATTGACCATTTTACATAACCACTTTTTAAGGAATATCCATTTATCTGTATCAGATCTCTACTACTGAAGCAGAAGAAAGCCATTTCTGGAAAAAAGAAAGCCAGCACATATTCCAGAGAGATTCCGATTCTTGAAAGCAGTAAGAATAGGGGTCAAAGGTAAGTACTAAAAGGCACAGTCAGAGAAAGAAGATGCAGGAGCAGGGAATCCTGGCCGTCAGAGCCTTCTCAGGCCCTCTCGACCCACAGAATGCACAGTAGGTAAATAAAGAATAAACAAAATAGTTTGGGGCAATTTAGTACAGTAGAGAACTAGTTTGCAGCAAGCAAAGTTCCTAGAACAACGGCTTGCATATTAGTAGGGACTTAATAGATATATATTGAATGACTTTATTCAAATTTCATATAAGGCAAAACTTTAAGTACATTCTGAATTTCAAAACCAATATTTAAGTGGACAGATGAAAGTATTTTATACAAATTATATGTTTTAAGATGTGTGCGAATTACATTTTAGGGGTGGCTGAATTATTCCATGTATGATACCCCAAAACATCTTCATTCTGAAGGACTGTAGGCTTACTTTTTTAAAAACAGCTATGAGGAAAGGACCAGAAAAGGATTCAGAAAAATTAAAATCTACAGCAAGTATCTCTAATAGAATGACTTACTTGTTAAAGCATATTGAAAATAAAGTAAAAAGTATTCACTATTTTGGAAGCCCACTAAAATTAAGAAATCTTTCCCTCTGTGCCATTTTACTAATTGATAAATTGGTTTCTAAATCTCAGTGAGTGGCATGTAAACATCCTAGCAAGTGTAATTCATCTAATCATATTCCACTTGCATTTATGCTTCTTTACAATTTCAGCTAAGTTTTTACATATTATGGCTTACTTTTAAATGGTTGGCCCAAAACCATGATGAGTTAGACATTATCTTCCATTTGGGTGTTCATTCATAATAAAATACTGTTGCTATGACACTGAATAATAACTTTGAGCCTTTATTTGCTGCTTGCTCAGTAAGAGGCAGTTCTTTATCTGAAAGATTTTATTTAATTATCTCGGCTTCCTACAATGAAATTACCCAGATTTTGTAAAACGCTGAGTCCTCTCTTGTGTTATAAAATATCTAATACAAAATAAATATGTAAATAAACATCCAAATATATGAAACGTATATGGATAAACATATTCAACCAAACAACATAAAAAAAAGACTAATAAAACTTCAGGGGTGAAGCCAGATTCAAACATAAGAATCTCATAAGTTATATATCAGAGTGGCATTTAAATCACTAACAAAAACGAGTTTTAAGCACCATAGGTTTGTATTAAATATATTTTTTTACATCACACTTACCCTTTAGAACTCAAAAGCAGTTTGTGCCAAAATTCAAAAAAATGAAGTCAGAAAGTTAAGGATATCATACCAGTCTCCGCACTAATAACTGTGTCCCCTAAATTATATATATGCACTTGCCAAAACCTCTAGAAAAGTTCCTTAATTATAAAGGAATTTATACATTTTTTTTACAATTAAGTTCACATCTATATAATCTTTACAGAAAGTTATCAAAAGTTCACCACTGTCTGACCTCGTGGTGGATGTATTCTGAGCATATTTATGGAATGAATAACAGAATATATATATTAGAAAGCAGGATTTTTTGACTGACACCCAGTTGGTGCCTAAGGAGAAAGAGATGTGGTACAAGAAAGTATGAGAAAGTGATGTGTTTGGTAAGGAGATGTTTATGCGTAGAACTAAGATTCTACAACTATGGGTTTAACAAAGAGATGAAAAGGAAAAAGTAGGGGTAGGTAGTTTAAGGAGAGAGCCCCCAAATTCCTTTATTTAAAAAATAAATATCCCAGAGCCAAGTTACTTGGCATTTCTGTTACTGAACTCGAGCAAGAAAGCCAAATCCAGAAAGATCAGAAAAGAGCTACTAAACCCAGAACATAAATCAAAACTTGTCTGCTAAAGGATCAGACCAGAAAGGATAATACTTATTTTACTTATTATCCAAAAAAAAATTATAAGTACCTAATTGGATCCACAAAGATGAGAAATGCTAAAAGATCTTTAATAAATGAAGAATGGTAACTAAAATTAACACAGAATCAATCATAACTGAAGAACTATGAAATGATGGTGACAGTTCCTTTATTTAACAAACTTCATCAATATATTTTATAAATGTAACGATTTAAAAGGACTTCCATAGGTTAACTCCTGACCTCAGTCTCTCTAACATTTATTTTCCCATAAGAGCTAAATTCTTCAAAAAATTCTACTACCAAAGAGGTTTTTCAAAAATGTAATCCCTTGTATAAGGTATTATAAACTCTTCTTAATAATATCTTTGCCACTTCAAAAACTAAATCAGGACAACAAGCAAAATGAGCTTTCTTTATATTACAGTCAGTGTTTAAGGGAAATATTTGCTCATTCATTCATTCATTCATTCATTCATTCAAAAAAATGTTTTGAATGCCACCTAAGCGTCAGACACTGTTCTACAGCCTGGAGATACAGAAATGTACAACATAAAACATAAAGTGTGGTGGGACATTTTATTATGGATTAGAAAAAGTCACTCTATCCTATTTAAACCTATACTTTGAGCAGTAAATAGAAATTATAGAAAATAGGACCCAAAGAACCTTAAAACATCCAGTGTTATTGTTTAAACAAGAGGAAAAATATTGAAAATTAGGGTGAATATTATAAAATCTAACATCAACCCTTTCTAATTCCAGGTTTTATGGTGAACTATTCAGCTGTTTTATTTTAGAATTTTCTCTCTTTCTCTCTCACTCTCTCACATACACACACAATGCCACTACCCACCCCAAACTGTAGATTCTGATATTTACTTAAACCACTTTAGTGGTTTAGACCCTAAGACTAATATTCTGGTCAACTCATGACAATTCACATCTGTACTCAGGTTTTAGTAAAGATAATACATTTTAGTTAATCTATATTCATAAACTAAACCAGTATCTAGCTAGCTCATCAAATATGAACAATTACAAGAAATTATATCTTAATATACAAATGTAATTTGAACATATTTGAGCAAAATAAAATATTATGAAACTTCAGAAACACATACTGTAATAGTCATTTTTACAACTTATTCTAAATATTCGATAAACTAAATCAAAACCTCTTTATCTATAAATAATAATCAAAAAATATTTTCAAAAATAAATATAAGGTTTTTGAAATGGTTACTATATTTGGTATATTCAAGATTTTATTATATGATGAATGTCTGAAGCTCCATGAAGAATCAGATCATGCTTGTTTTTATATTTACTACTGGAGTCTCAGCATCCAACACACCTGGCACATTGGTAGATATTCAACGCATTTTGTGGAATGACTATGTATGTGAAATTATAAAGTATTTGAATAGGTTATTAGTCTCTATATTTACTTAAAAGTTCAATGCTGACTTTTGTGTTAAATTTGAACCTTCTAACATCACAGTATTCCCTATAAAATAAATTCTGTATTACTCATAAAATTTAGAAACACTGTGAAGATGTACATAAACATGACGCAGTTTGGATGTTTTAAAAGATATCTTTGTCACCATGAAAATGCAAGTTGTCAGCAAATTTAAGATTGTTCTGATATATAAATTGGACATTACTTCCAAAGTGGTCTTGCAATGTTTTATCCTTGTCTTATCAATATGGTATTAAATCCCCCAAATAAATTAAGATCTAAAATATTCAACCTTTTCAAAAAATATAAAGCTGAATGAAAAGATGTCACAAAAATAAGGATTAAACCATTATCAAAATTAGAACACTGTTCATTATGTTGTAGCCAGTGCCCACATCTTGGTTTCTTAAGCAGTAATCCTCACTGAAAAGAATCAAGGCTCAATAGCTGATTCCAGGGCTGCAGGGAGGAACATACAATAAGAACCTAGAACTTCTTGCTATCCCATAAAGTCAAAAAGTGCCCAAGAAAATGAAGGGACATGTCATAAGGACATAAGAACAAGCTTGAAGGGACTTCTACTTGCTAGATATGGCATAACTTAAGGACCAAAATGATTATGAACATTACTGAATTATTAACTATTGAAAATAGAAATGTATGAGTCCACACCAATAATGAATAAATCAGGTGAGATAGAAGAGTATTCTGCTAAATTATGTCAACTAATCAATGTGAAAAAAGAGCTGATGCTCAAAAATCATTCTGTAACCATCATAAAGACTGACATAGGCAACAATTGTTATAATTGTTAACTGGACTCCATAGTTTACTCAGATTTCATTAGTTTTCTCCTAATGTCCTTTTTGAGTTCCAAGATCTTGTTCAAGATACCACATTACATTTAGTCTTCATGTTTCTTTAGGCTCCTCTGGGCTGTAACAGTTTCTAAGACTTTCCTTGTTTTTAACGACCTTGATAGCTGTGAGAAATACTTATCAGGCCATTTGAAGAATGTCCGTCAATCTGGGTTTGTCTGATGTTCTCATGGTTAGAATGAAGTTATGGGTTTTTGAGGAAGATCACAAAGGTATAGGTATAGTACCATACTCGTATATCAGACAATATCATTAATGACATTAACCTTGATCAGCTGGCTAAAGTATGTGTTTGGCAGGTCTCTACTGTAGTTAATGTCCCACATTCCACTCCATACTGTACTCTTTGGAAGCAAGTAACAAAGCAGAGCCCACATTTAATGGGTGGAGAGTTATAGCCCACCTTCTTTCGAGGGAATTATCTGTAGAAATTAGTTGGAATTCTTCTGTAAGGTCGATTTGTCTTTTCTAGCCTATTCAGTTCGTTGAGTGTTTATTTATGTCAGTATGGACTCATGAATCTTTATTTTATATGTTGGGTTATAATACAACACTATTTATTTTGTTCCTCAAATTGTTGCAACTTTAAGGAACATCGAGAGTCCACTGATTTGGCTGTCTCTATGACATAAATTCATCCTTATGTTTTGTGAGTACTCCCTTACATTCTGGCATTACAATATGCTCCAGCTTTACCTTGTAATTGCCCCAACCCTAGAATCAGCTATTTATCTAACAAGCCCTGGTTCCTTTTTTGGAGAATTGTATTAAAAACTAAGACCTAGATACTGAGCTTGCTTGCGGCTAATGGAGTGTTGTTGCTTCCATACTTTCTCAGGGAACAAAGCTAAAAAAAAACATCTATATACTAACCCATGTATCCGCACATATTGATAAATTATTTCTATATATCCATTTGTATCTATATTAAGCTAAATATGGATTTCACACTGAAGTTTCAGACTCTAATCCAGTATCACATGATTCATTCTAGCAGAGAAATTGTGATGAGAAGTAAGATATCTCGATGGCCTCATTATAGACTGCTTATTAATCGCAAAAAATAATATAATAAATATACTGGAAATACTGGGCAACACCCTTACTGGCTGATTAAAATACACATCAGCATTGAAGGGCAGATGGGCTTAATGTGCCTCTGAATACAAAACTCTGAGAAAGACACATCACTTTAGTGTTCCAAGTAGATGTACAACCTAACATTGTAAAGAAACAGATAAATTCAAATGAGGATTATTCTACTTAAAGAGAGAAGGGGAGAACTGTATTCTTTAAATTGTCAATGTCAAAAAAAGGCCAAAAAAAAAAAAAGGGCTGAAAAAATGTTTAAGATTAAGAGAGACTAACTAAAGAAATTAAATGTAATATTAATCCTAACCCTAGACTAAATCTTGTACTGGAGGAAAAAGAACATTATTTGGTCATTTGACAAAAGTGAGATGTGGATGGTAAAGTATTATATAAGTGCTAAATTTCATTAATTTGATAACTATTGTAGTTATGTAAATAAGAAAATGTTTCTATTCTTAGGCAATACTGAAGTATTTAGGGATATAGGATGATATATACAATTGATTCAGAAAAAAGTGTGTATTTATATATACACATACGTATTACATATGTGTATATACACACACGCACACATATATAGAGTGCACGAGTGAGTGCGTGAGCACGCACTGGTGTGCACGAGTGGAAATGAGCAAAAATAATAAAACAAATAGGGAAAATGTTAATGGTAGGAACATTCAAATAAGTTTTTTAAAACATGTTCAATATTTCATATATTATAAATATATGACATACATGTGATAAGACTGAGTCAACAACAGTGAAGTCTAGGCTTTGAAAAGTTTTCCAGAAATAGTTACTTTGTCTTGTGATGTCCTCTGTGACCAAGAATTCAATGAAGGCTACCTTTGAAAAAGGGCAAAGTTAACTGGCTAATATGAGAATTGACCTCTAACTATAATTTTGTTAGTACCACTGGCTGGTACTAATAAAATTACTAATTTACAGAGTTTATACGAACACAAATTAGGCCTGTTTTCTAAGGGGTTTCCCCTCGTTCAAAGATTAAAAACTCTAAATTGATACTTAGAATAACAGTATATAGGTCTATATTCAGAATTAAAATCACTGGCAATTAAAACAGTGACTGTTAGTAAGTGCTAATGAACTACCATAACAACTTAAAAAGAGTGATCCTCTACTTCAAATTACAATAAAACTCTTCCCGAAAATTTTGTCAATATACTCTTTAAGTGATTAAACTATGTTCGGAAATCAGTGAGGATGCGCTATTCCAGATGGGAACTTTTTCTAAATAATGGAAGTTTCATTTGTAAACCATGATGATATTCCATGGTAAGCAGAGTGATGCTCCTTACAAAGATGCCCACATTCTAATCTCTAGAATTTATGAATATGTTACCATGCATGACAAACAGGAACTAGGGTTGCAGATGGAATTAAGGTTGCTAATCAGCAAACCTTAAAATAAAACGATTAACTTGGATTGTCCAGTGCACCTAATACAGTTACAGGGACTTCACAGTGAAAGAAGGTGGCAGAAGAGTAGTGAGCGCAATGTGAGGGAAGCAGCACTCGGCCTGCGGTCACCGGCTTTGAAGCTGGAGCAGGGGCGCCGGAGCCAAAGCCAAAGCCAAAAATAAAAAGAAAAAGAAAAAAAAAAATGTAGGCGGCTTCCAGAAGCTGGAAAACTGGAAAAGGCAAAGAAATGAATTTTCCTCTCGAGTCTTTAAAAAGGAATGCAATCCTATCAATACCTTGATTTTAGTCCTGTTCAGACCCATATTGTTCAAGCCACTAAGTTTGTGGTAGTTTGTTATAGCAGTAGTACAAAACTAATATATATATATATATATATACACTATTTTCTTTTCCCTTACAGAGGTGTAATAAATTTAATCTCTAAAATTGAAGAGAATCGTGGGGATCAATTACTGTTTTGAGCAACAACCATTCTCCAAGAACACACGTTCCCACACCCATGCTTAGAATATGGTTTCCATGTGATCTTTTGACAACAGAGATGCTCTACTACCTGTTACTCTCGTTACTCCCTACATTACTGAATATTGCTCAATCTCAACTATTCTCTTTCCTCCCTTTGTCCCTAGTTTAATTCTTACCCTTTTATTTTTGCTCAGACAATATTTCCAGAATTTCTTGGCTCCTGTATAAAGATTGGCCTTAAAAGCACAAGGCTCGTCAATGTCTTTTTCCCTTGTCTGCAGATTTATGAATCAGAATATGATATTCTGCTCACCTCAGCTCGTTTCTTTGTTGATGAGTATTCGCCGGTTGTTTTCCAAAGATATTTCTCTTCCTACTTAAAATATGAACTTAAAATTTTCCTCTAGAAGGTTATGTGCATTTACTTCACATGCGAACTTGAACGGGAAGCAGCAGAGGTAATGATAGCACGGGCACATGCACTCTCGCTGCCGCAGGCAACCGCGGTAAATGGCAGCAGAAGTGCAAACTCGTTTCATCCACATAGAGAGAATCTCTCCTGCCCCTGCCCTGCGTGTTCTCAGTAAACGTTTAAAAGATGGGAGAAAATAAGTTCTTAACTTTCTAGTATGAAAGTTACAGGAAGCAGAGAGAACTAAGTGAACAAAGTGAAGTTACATGCAGTGTCAGAACAGATAATAATACATAATCCACAATGCATTTCTTCAAACTTATCCATATTCAGTACATTAAAAGGCTTCAAAAATTAAAACAGTACAAATATTATTAAACTGAGAGCTATTAGCTGTCCAAAATCGTATCTTATTCATTCCTAGCCTCTTGCTGCTCAAAATTAAGTTTAGTTTGAAATAATCTTTTTCTAACCTCACGACAAATTTGTATATAAGCCTAGATACATAGACCCTGGCAATATAATAATAAGACTTCCTAATATTAGCATCAAATAAGCACAAGGTTGAAATACTAGTGTTATAATCTCTTTAAAATCTGTTTTATGTTGATCACGTACAGTAGAGTAGTACCATGCGTACATACTAAGACTACATATGTACTTTTCACATGATGACTCTCCTAGTAATTCCATTTGACAATTTCCATGGCAAAGTATAACCTAAGCAAAATGGAATCCTGGCTTATTTCTTTAATATATAAAATACAGAAAAATATAGCAAAGCCATACGACATAAGAGTTATTTAAAAACATTTTGAAATATGTACATTTATATGTATCTATATTTACATTTACTAAATAAATATTAAGACAACAATGGGGGAAATTGACCCCCCAGAAAGTTAACCACTATTCAAATTTGTTTTCATTTTTTGCAAGTTTTCTTCAAGTTTTCCTTCATGAATTTTACTCTAACATATGTAAAATCATAACGCAGAGATAACTGTTTTTTTCATTTAAAGTATATTTTGAAATACTTTCAATATAACTAATGTTTTAATTACATAAATCTACCATTTATATTCCTCTACAAGAAACTTATAAAGAAAGAATCTTATGGTAATTTTATGAGTTCTGAATGTTAACTTATAATATATAAATTAAATCTGGAATAGTCAAAGGTATAATTCAGGAATGAATAAAATGATTTAATAACACAGTATATGAAACTAAGACTCATTTCAAAATAAATAACGAAATAACATTAGGATCTCACTGGACCTTTCTTCTAAATAAAAATTTCTAATTAAACATTTTAAGCTTTAACGTAATTTCAATCTTAAAAGCTAAAGGAAGATAATGACTGACACTGACGCGAGACTAAGAAGTTTTAAGTAATACAAACAGTATTTACCATGACAACAATTTTAGCTAAATGTGAACTGACCTTTACTGAGCCAGAAAGAACCTGAATACCAAAATTCTGGCAATCAAAACAGAGATATGACGTTTTAAAATACACAAAGAGTATTACAGCATTTATGAAATAGTGCACCATCAATTTCCATTTAAAAGCTGACATCTACACAGAAAAGTGAAATTGATATCAGTTAACTTCTGAAAGCTTACTATATTTGGTAAACTGCTTCCTGTTTGATAACACAGTGGTTTCAGTTTTATATAAAGACTCATTATAAGCCACAATGTTTCCTAAGTATAAAATATGCAGCATTTTATTAACCCCATTTCTATCATTTATAAACAGCAATGGATGTATACATACGCATCACTTTAAACCCAGATTTAAATTTCAACTATTTTTTCTATGATTTACTACATATTACTTTGGAAATTTCCTAACCAAACTATCTAACACAGTTTACACTACAATCAATGACCAAAACTCACATAAAATGCTAATATTGACAACTGTTATTTGGTCCTTCATGAATTAAAAAAAAAAAAACATGAGGCAGATATCTCCTTATCTCTCTGCAGTATCTGATCATGTCATAGCATTTCAGAGTAGGACACCAAGGTTTTATCTTCCTCTTCTGAAACGTAACAGGAAAGATGAGAGCCCTGGGGTATCTTGAAAAGACAAGGATAAACAGGTGTGCAATGGATATGATTTTAAGTTGTAGGAAAGCAGAACTTAAGAACTGTCATGATCGATTTAAAAAAAAAAAAGCATGGCATTGACAGGATAACAATAAAATTTTGATGGCTTTAAAATAAACTGTCATCCATCTTTGCAAGTCATGCTTTGCTACTACTTAGCTTTAGAATAAACCAAATTATTTAATCTATCTGTGCCTTGGTTGCTATATAGACGGGATAATAGGTTATAACTCATTACAGATTTGCTGAGAGGATTAAGACAAAGTAGTTAGCATTACGACTGGCACAGAATAGCTTAATATTACTTCTGAACAAATCTCATTTCAATTGAGTCTTAGAAGACCTTTAGAACATTACCTCTAGAAATTTCACAGTGAAACTATGACCTTGGTGATAGAAGAAATCTGTTGGAAACAGGAGGGTACCAAAATTAGCAATGAACCTAAGGTACTTACTGAGCATGCATCTAGTCATACAATGCTATCAAAAAATAATATCTGCCTTTCAATAACTTTTCATTTAGTAAGTTAATAAAGGTAGAGGAACACATGGATAATGACGCTAGGGAGACTACAAAAACAAAAACACATATTAAACTGTTTGAGATTGATGACAATTGAAATATTAAAAGAGAGGTCTCTGTGACACATTTCATGACAGAAGGCATGGAAGCTAGCCTATAAAGACAAAGACTTCAGGTTGGGGGTTAGTGGGAAGCAAAGTTGATCAGGTAAAGTTTTAAGGATTTTAAAGAACAATAACATAGTGACAGCCCATTTTATTCTATTCCTTTAAGTAAAAGCTTGTTAAGGGAATTAGAACAAAAGCATGTATTTTGTAGAATCATTCAATTATTGAATTGTTTAACAGTTGTCCCTTCCTTTGTTCCTTCCTTTCCACAAATAGTTATTGAATACTACTTATTTAATTGATAGTGTCTAAAGTGGTGAGAATAAGAAATCATTAAGATGAAGACTATAGCTGGTTTGATGAGAAAATTTTTAGTGTAGACAATCTCAGAAGAAAACTAACCAAGCTTCTTTTATCAGCACTACTTATCTTCTTTTAAATGAGTAGGTCGTTTTCTCATTACAAAATAAAAATTTTAGTTTCAAGAATGCATTAAATGGACACATTTATTACATTTTAGATATATATTCATATCAAAAGTGTGCATTCTCAAAACTCCATCCTGAGAGCTCTGGGCAATTAAAATGTACCAAGTGAAGGAGTTTAGGGACCTGAATATAACTTCGGTTTAAGGACGTGAAAAACTACTCTAGAACTGCACATGAACCCTCAGTTTTAAATACCCTAGCAGTCTGCCAATACCAGAATATAACTAACTTTCACAGTCTAAAATCTGTAACCTCAGGAAATTACTCAACCTTCCCACATCTCAGTTTCTTCATCTGTAAAATGGTGGTAATACTCAGCACCTACCTCAAAGAGTTGTTATGAAGATTTGTGATTTAGTACAGGTAAAGTACTTAGAGTAGGACTTGTGCATAGTAAATGCCTCACATATCCTGGACTATTATAAAAGCATCTCTCCAATATGTGGGTAGTGAACAATGTACCCTGACAAAAGTAAACAATAGCTCTAAAAAAAAGTATGCAAAAGGACCACAATGTAAGAACAAGTAGGAAGTCACAGAATCACATTAGTGACCTAAGTGTGTTTAAGAAAGAGGTAAAACAGAGGTCACACAAAAAACTGTGTTTAGTATTAAATAAATATATGAAAAGAAAAAAAAATTATACTCTATATTTAACAATATTTAGATAACTTTCCAATCGCTTTACCCTAGCACAAGTTATATTAATAATAAAGAATATACTTCTTGTGATACAGAATTTGGAACCTTATCGATGGTTTGTTCAGCCTGCATAAGTCACAACTGATTGGACACAGTCCCTGTGGGCATGCCATTTCATCCAGACTGGACGGTTCATTAGTCATAATTACTATAACTGTACAGCAGAGACTGCAGTTTTATCTCATCATACATCTTTGATCAAGCTGCCTCAATTTCTGCTTCATCAGCATATGAAGTTACGTTATTGGTGCTTTATACTTTCTATCAGTGATTAACACAGATTATGCTTTTTATCAAAACATGTATTTGGTCTTCATATTTAATAGTGAGGACCCAGATCTGACCACCATTTGACCTCTGATATTTCAAAACCACCTAAACACCATGAATCATCAACTAAAATCCAGAGTGTTAGACAGAAAATTAAACAAAGAAAAGAACTGACCTGCGTTAAAAGCATAAAACGATTGCACTTACCCAAATTGAGATTAACCATATTTGCTGCAGCTTCTCATTAAACATTAAATCGCACACCAGAAGAACACATCATACATATTTATTGTTTCATATTGTCACTTTCGAAAGACTCACACCACAATTAGTGTTTCTCTGAAACTATAAGCCACATAAAGAAATTTCCCATGAAGCTTAAAGACCAAGTATTGTAGAAGATTGTTCAAGAAGGTTAAAGAACAGATGGATAATAGATTTCACTGAACACTAAAGCATAACACACTTACTTCAGAAAGGAAAATGTTGCCAAAACATGGTTCAAATGCAAAATACTGAATGAAATTGATGTGTCAGGAATTTTCTTCTTCCAAGTTCTATTGGAGAACAATAGGGGACTAAAAGGCCTGTCTCGCTATTTTTGCGCCTCACTATTTTCATGTGCAAAGTGTCCCCACTGTAGGCTGCATGAACAATCATAATCGACAGTTACATGCAGGCACTGAGGCTGCAAAAATCCCAGAGTAATTAGTGTTGTCTGAATGCAATGACATCTGTGTTCTCATGGTTCTCAAGACATGTCAGGCCAATAAGATGTATATGAAAAAATATGACAAGCATTGCAAATGCCCTTCTGAAAGGTCTTACACTTTGGGGAAAAGCTGAAGAAATAACACATGTCATATTCTTTTTGTAACCAATATATTTAAGAGTAAAAGATCTAAAAAGAATTTTTGAGTCGTTCATTCTCTTTTGTAACTAGAAAGCATTTATTCAGGACACAGCAATACATTATGAAAAACCTGCCCCAACCACCTCTTTTTAAACCTTTCTTAACACAAGTGATCCTGTGCAATGGCAATGTATGTTATGTGCCATTCCCATAAGTAACAAAATAGGGAGTACATCTTATTAACATTGCTTGACTTCTTTACATTTTAATTTTAAATAGCATCTCTTAGTAGTAAACATAAAATAGTTTGAAATGTGTTTTAAATGCCTTAGCATTATATCTGCATTTTTCTAATAATAGAGATTTGCTAAATCGATTGCATTAAAAAAAAGCCTTTGTTTCGGACACTTAATGCTTTTGCTGAGTAGTGCCTATTGCTGAGCCCTCTCTCTCTAGTCTGTTGCAGTATGTTGGAGCATGCACTTGCTCCAAGAAAGACATTAGTCATCATTAACAGAAGCACTGACACCAAATCTAAGTGCCTCTCTACAATGACCAAGTGGCAATCATCTTTCTCTTATACTGTCACTGCTGATTAGGATTTTCTTTCATGAAAATTTAATTTGTCCCCCTTTCTTCAGCTTCTTTTTTTATTCCTGAAAGAGCGCTCTATTTAAGAAAGGCTGCAAATACAGCAAAGGAAGCTATACCTACAATATAGCTAACAGTATGAATATTACAGGATTATCAGCTAAATTTTTTATCTAACCCAACAGAAAAACACAAATTAAGCGAATGATTAATAAACAACAGGGGAGGAAAGAATGGTTCTGAATGTGGCTTTAAGAATCTGTAAACCTCACAAGGTGATTAGGTGATTAGTTCAAGAAATCCGAAAATCATTTCTCTAAATATTAATTACATAATCCCAAATCTTCCTTAAAAACCAAAACTACAATATTTCATTAGTACCCATCTTTTACTACATTTCAAATTTATATTCTCTAGTCCCTAAAAAGGAAGATAGGTATTCACAGAGACATATCACTGCACCCTTAAGAAAATATTTAAGCATACATATCCTCAGTGTGCATTAAACTGCTGGTGAAAAAAAAAAAAAAAGAATTTTCAGTTGCATTGGACAAATGAAAATGATTCATGTGCTCATGCAGGGTACTCCGTAGCTAGATGATACTAGACTTAAACTCTGGTTCTGTACAACATCACAGTGCTAAACAAGATATCACAGTGATAAGTTATTTAAGGAAGTTTTAAAAAACATTTACTTTTCTGTTTTATTTCAATTTGTTTAAAGTTTTCCAAAAATGTAAGCATGTGATAGTTTGCAAGGAACCTGGTACAACCGAAACTCCCACTTCTACTTATAAATATTTTCTCTTTATATTACTTACATTTTGTAACAAAACAGAGGTTGGTGTAAATTTAAAATACCCCTAAATTATTTTGTGTCTTTTTAGAACATGTGTACTTTTAGTCAAAACCTGTTACACTGTTGTGTTTATGTGAACATAAACTGTATCTCTTTAAATGTAAATATCCACATGAAATGCTTTTAAAACAAAAACCAGTCTCACTTCTTTTTAAATTCAGAAGCAACCATAATTCATCAAACTTTAATCATTAAATGTTCTATTCCTGACTATTTTACTGTGAAAAGTAATATAAAACGAATTTGGAGGTCAAATAGCAACTGCTTAGTGGCTAATACATCAACCTTACAAATGGTTCAAGTTTTTTTTTTTTTTTTCCTATTTGAAACTGGTCTGCAGTTAAAACACTTAAGAGGAGATTAGAAACTAAAAAGAATGTGGGGAGGCAATTTCTAACTGCTGAACTTTTATAACAGGGATATCATGATTAAATAAGGATCTAGTCTAAAATAAAAGCAAAACTATACCTTAAGAAACTATCTTAGTTATCCTTGCAGAGTATCTTTATTAACTGGCTCATTTCTCTATTTCTTAACTAAGTAAATATGCTTCTTAAATTATTAAAAGCTTAAAAAAAGTAAACTCTGATTTTCAGAGTTGCAAAGATTTACCCAAATCAAAACTTCAAAAACTTACAATTACGGATGCTCTTGCTAGATGCAGAACATGTTCAAGTAGAGAAGTTTAGCTCTATAACTTCCACCCCTCAACCTAAACCTCCAAGTCACTTGTCAGTTAAAGGTTGGGCGATTTATTGACCGCCTCTGGATGCATACTGTCAATGCTGAAGGAAATATGAGAGAGGGTTGTCGCTACTGTTCTGGAGCTCATTGATAATGACATACCTGCCTCTGTCACCCATTACCCATACTACAAACTACTTAGACCTAACTGAAAAATCAATACCCTACTTGCACTGGTTCCTGTGGCTGCCTCCTGTGATTGTCAGCTCCTGTCTAGGGTCAGCACTTACATGAAAGGGGCTGTGACTGCCTGATGCTTTCAGGACAACCTAACGATATGAAACTAGCCAACAGAACAGTAAATTCTGTCTCCCTGCCCTCCTCATCAATTAGGCTTTGACTAGGCTTGCCTGTAGAAACCTGACCTTTTAAGTTTAGGTGAATATGGACTAGCTGAACACACCATTGCCCTCAGCACTGAGCCAGGAAATCTACTGACAGGTTAAACAAAACAGAAGGTTGTAACTGTCATAATTTGCATTGCACTTTCACGCCAACAAGGGTGTTATCAGTAGGGGCAAGCCCTGGAACACACAACTCCAGCACCCTTAAGCCACGCTACTCATAAATTTTCAAGTGAAGTGAGATAAAACATAAATTCACAAATAGCAATGCATTTCTCATCTCTTAGTCTTTTTGCAAATCAACAGAGTGTCCATCAGCAACTCTCTTGGTAGTCACCTGGCACTTCTGCTGCATTAATGAGGAACTTCCAATGAACACAACACAGAAGTAAAAATAATTCAACGATGCCAACTGAAAGGCTATTTTAGAGAGAACTCATAATACAGCAGACAGATGGATTGATCTATACCTCAAAATGAGAACAATCAGATTTCAATAGGAGGTCCTTTCCTGCCTCACTTCCCTCCCTCCAAAAATATCCACAATCTTAGACAATAAGTTACTGCATAAGTACAGGGAGGTGTTGAAACTATTTCCTACTATGCTACTTTGATACAGCATCTTTTACAGTTTGAGGGAAAACTAAGAACATCTGTAAAATAAAAGATGTTAACACTTTTATGCTTGTCAGACCTTCTGATGAAAACAAGTGAGAAGCATGAGAAAGTAGTATAAAACTTTACTCACTTTAGTGACTCATGTTCTGAAAACCATTTCCCTGCTTGATCTGTCTTTAACACAACGTGTACCTACTGTGATATTATAGCTGCTTAGAGTGATGTTATTTCTCTAAGGAGAATACTGATCATTTCTACTTTTTAAAGTTAATTATGAACTTTAACTTCAAAGACTAAAATTTATAGGAAATCTAATCTTAATCAAAATGTCAGAATTATTAAAAGTCAACTCAACATTTAAAGAAAAAAGCACCTATTAACTTTGTGGACACTTTTAAATAATTTCTCTCTATATATATATATAAGAATACACAGCCTGTTTCAATTTCATATTTTTATGATCCAACTCCTATCAACAATAATCAGTATACTCTTAGAATTATTTCCAAGTTGTCCCTCACAACTGGTTATCTGGTTGTCCCTCACACCTGTCTCCAATCTATAATTTGGAATATTTTTTCCTTAAGTCTAAAATATGGAATATAAGCATCTGTAAGTTTATTCTTTTGTTTTTTTGTTGTTGTTAAAAACTTTCATGTACCTATAATAGAGCAGCACTGAAAGTACACTTCTGCAAAAGCATTTCTGATTTGAAATCAACTAAGACATAAACAAGAACTTTACTCATATTATGATAGAAAGTTGTCAATTTTTTATCCGGAAGACATAGGAAAAAATCTCTAATCCATATCCCCATTTAACAATTGAGAAAACAGTACGTAGCCAAGCTGAGACAAAAATTTAGAATTTTTTCTCCCTAGACTAATACTCTTTAGATACTTTCATACTGTCTCCCTTTATTTTACCTATCCAGGTAAGTTACATGTCAGCAACAACCTTATATGTTTTTTTAAAAAATACACAGCTTTGTATTTTTAATTGATGGTACAATTCATAGAAAATTCTGATTAATTTGCAGAAAATATTATTAGATTTGTAGAGCATGTAACCAACAGGGTACTATAGAACAAATAACTATTAGAAATAGAAGTTCTAGTTAAGTATAGTCAGAGCCCTTTACTTATCTAATATGATGATTAACTATGCATCTGGTAGCCTTTCAGGTCCTTTGTGTGTGCACCTATCTGATAGCAAAGTGAAAGGGCATGGATAGTGTCTGGTCCCAGCAAGCAAATCATTTGAAAACAGTCATAGCCATAGATCAAAGATTTTTCACTCTATCTAGGCTGATTTAAACCTACTAACCCAGGTTTTGTCTACAGACAAAACCAGTCAGAAAATAAGAGAATGACTCTTTTGGATCTGAAGATACTAAGGGAAGATAGAAAGGGAAAATTCAGAAAAGAAACAGACTGGCAGAGCCTTGAAATGCATAGGTTAAGACCGCTGGTTTTCATCCTAGCTTTATTTCAGATGTTTAAAGGAAAAGTTTCCATTCTTTAGATCATCAAATATTATATCATTTATTCTACACTGATGTCTTGTCTACATCGATTAGAGCCAATGAAAGATTTTTGTTTTTGTTGCTTAACCCCTACAAAGAATCAGAGAAACCTCCCACTACATCATGTTACTTTAATTCACAATGTTTAAAGGAAGGAACAGGTTAGATCTTTTAAATTTCTATGAAAAATAACAAAAGTCCATTAAAAATTTCCAGAAATCTTAGAAGATGCCTAATTACCACTACTACTGATAATAATATAGACGAAGTGCTGAAGAACCAACATATTTTAAAATAAACTCAGATGTTTTCCTAAATGTAACAAAAAACTAACCATACAACATGCTTAACTGAAAATTTTAAACATAGGTCCACAAAACGTCTCAAATGACCTGAAAGAAATACAGAATGTGACGCCAAGTCTTATGTTTTAAACTAACTGCAGTTCAGGACTGGTATAATCTACACCCTTAATCTCCATCATCTGTTTCATAAATGGCTAACACTGATCACAAGGGAAAGTAGAAATGGCTCTAAGATCCCAAGAATCATGTTCTACGTGTGAATCAGTAGGAGCAGGTTATTAAACAAAGGATATCACACTTTCTTTAAACCATAAAATTTGATGTCTTGAGTTAAATTGAAATCAAAAGCTTTGATTTATTTAACATAAAGTTCAATACTGACTAATCTACATTTTTCCGTCCAGTAAAAATTTAAGACCAGTAAAATTTGGTTCTATAGGTGGAAAAGGAACAAATAATAATCCATGAATTATATAATCATTCCTTAAATAGTTAAGAGTTGGCTGTATTAAAAGCACCCTCTCATTTGTTCAACATTATAGTGAATTATGAAAACCAAAGTTATTTGACAGGTAAAATTTAATATTTACCTCACAGTACATTAATAAGTTCACACAGAAAGGAAGGAAGGAAGGAAGGAAGGAAGGAAGGAAGGAAGGAAGGAAGGGAGGGAGGGAGGGAGGGAGGGAGGGAGGGAGGGAGGGAGGGAGAGAGAACCTTATTCTAACTTTTCAGAACTGGAAATAAAATATATGGAAATAAAAGAATGTAACTGTTACAAAAGAAAAATGTATATGTTTAAAATGAGAAAAAGTTACATGATTTCTTGGTAAGAGCAAAAGACATATACAAATATAACTGAGAATACAGTATGTTTAGTGAAATGCCTCCTGAAAAACACTTGTTGAATTAACTTGGATTTTCTTAAATTCCATATCCTAACTCAACAATAGAATAGTATTTACTTTTGGGTCAGGCTAAAAGCTGCTTACTTCCATTTTACTAAGGGCAAGTTCTTTGCTCTATCATTGTATATTTTAGTGAGATCAAATTATGTACAGCTCGATAAAGTATTAATATATTCAGCTGTTACTCAAATTGGGGGGAAAAACTAACACATTTCATACTTTCAATTTTCTTATTGCACTAAATAAGAATTAGACTTGTACAGTCTAATAGATGCAAACATCAGTAATCATATATATTGTCCAAGGTAACCCAAACTTAAAAGGCCCAGGATACAATATTCAAAAGTACATAAAAGCACTTATGTTTCAGTACAGTTTGATAGGCTTACTATGTAAAGTTAAAGCTATTGCTTTTACCTGACAGAACATCATCTTACGTTCAAGCTGTTCAAATGAGAACAATACCCTTGGGTTACCAATTGAAGAGATTACAAGGTGTGTTTTTTGTTTTTGTTTTTTCCCCCAGCTATACTGTGAGGGGAAAAACCAACTTGTTTCAACAGTATTTCTGACCATTTAAAATTAAAGGCACTATAGTGATGTGTTCAAAGAAAATATTCAGTTACTGATTATTCTCCAGATTGATTCCTGAATAATTATCAGTAACTTAGAAATAATCTCCATGATACTTCAAATTTTTGGAAAATTAAATCATTTGACAGTGAATGAAAAATTGTGCTTTTATTTTGACTGTTAATACAATGTGGATAGTATAATCTTACCTATTATTAGAGCTTCTTACGGATATTTTAATATAATTAATTCAATAAAATGTCATTAACTAATACGCTAACAAATTATCTGGGCTATTTACCTTTCTTTCTGTTTTTACTGGAATTTAAAATCCAGAGAATTTAAGGATTGTTATTTCCTCTTTTACATTTTGACCAAAAATAAAGAATTTTCTTTTTAAAAAATCAAGCATGTTTCTAAACATGCTGAATGCTTAAGCATGTAAGAACCAAAAATTTAGCAACTGCGTAGGTATTTCAGCATTCAATTTTATGGGATAAGTATATATACAACCAAATATGTGGTCCTTTGTTTTCCAAAAACCAAAAATCCCCCAGGGTTCTGTTTTTTAAATGATGATCATCTGATTATTTTTGAATACTTCTAAAATGTTTTCCTAGACAACATTTTATATCATAAAATCATATAATCTAAAATCTGTATACTGTTTAGTAAAGATTACTGAAATATTCTATGTTATTTCCACAGATAATAAAATAATAGGTATCTTTTTAAGTCTCGGTGATATGATAAAATAAAAAATGCACTCAAGTTTAACTAGTAAACACATTTCTAAGTAAAGATTAGCAAAAAAAAAAAAAACAGTTTAAGGATTCTCTAGTCTCTAGAAATGTAAACAGGATTATAACTGTCAGATGTATAGGAGCTCTGATTTCAGCCATTAGTTTGGTTTTGCTTCTGAGAAACACAACATGAACTACTGAATCATTTCTTTTCAAATATATACATTCCCTGCAGCAGTTCCAGCTTCATCAGTGGTGCAGGAATGGATAAAAATGACAAGCAAAGAGCATCAATTTTCTTTTTCTCTCATACCGTTTTCCTATAAATGGAAGACAAGGTTCTTTCTCAAAGCACTTAAGCTGAGGCTGTTTAAGTCAATTGCAGAAGGAAAACATGACTGAATGCTCTATACGAGAAAGTAAAACAATTGGACTGTTTCTTTTCAAGAAAAAATCTGAGAAAATCAAGTATTGTATTATCATCTTAGGATAAAATATAAGATTAGCATTCTAGCTTAAGTGCCCATTATTCTTCGATTTGAAATATTTTCACTTTTTAAAGTGTTCATTCTGTCAACTCATCACCTTATTCTAGCACCATTCAAACAGTACCCAGTTTTGTTCCAAATTTTAGATATAAAAAAGGCCCTCTCATTAAAATATGCCTATTTTCTTTTGAAAATATTTATATAAAATAGTTAAAAACTTTATTTCCAAGATTTTGTACTTTTTGAGTTTCACTGCAAGAGAAAATTCAATTAATAATTAAAAGTTTATTTAACCACGATCAAGTAAAAACAGAACATAGTGTGTAACCCAGCTATTCTGGAGCTTACGCATTGACATTTTTTAAAAAACTAGTATAGTAATTGCTATAACTTGGCTGACTTTTTAAGGATATGGGAAAATTTCAGACTAAAGCTTAAACATATACTCCCACCTCCGTATTACCATCTACATTCTCATAAAATGCCCCTAATGTGATGACTGAGAAGGTAAAGTCTAGAGAAGTCTGAAGGTTATGGACTACTGGAAATCCAACAGAAAAAATTCAAATCACACCCTGTATTCCTCTTCCTCTTTTTAGGAATGTCTGTAGCTAGCCCAACATCACAGGTCTGGGCAGAAGCACGCCAAAGTTGGCACTGCCTAAACCAAACAAACAAGATGTTTAACAGTCAAATAAAATGTCCTGCAGCCTCCCTAATGAATTTGTCAAGGACCATCAGATTTCGCTCCCCCTCTTTTGCCTCATTAACTCAAGTATGATGAGACGGATTATAACAAGAGAACACAGATCAATCGGCCTGAAGACTTGAAGTGGCTTTTAGCCTCTAGAGTTTCTTTCTCTCACTTGGTCTCCTTTAATAGAATACGGTATCTCCTGCAGAAGGGACTGCCACTTCGTTTTAATATGCCATCAAGGAGCTGCTGATGGACTTCTATACTAACATACATAAAAGCAGAGGTGACAGGGGCTCTTCAATTACAGCCTCCTCAGATACGTTTCCCCCTTCAATTATTCAACCAGAGGAAGGAGGGATCCGCAAACACACAGCTGAAGCAGCTCTAAGAGCTGAGGCAGCCACAGAGTGAGCTGGGGTGGGGGAGGGGGGCAGGGAACTAGCAAGAGGGAGCATTATTTGCTGGAAGTGTTTAAGTTTATTGCTCGAATGATGTTTCTAATTAGTACCGCGGCAATAAATTAAAGTCGCCTTTGTTTAACTGATTTATTATTTACTAGAGCTTCTACCTTAGACAGGGTAAATTGGTAATGAATTGTTTTTAAATCAAAACATTTGTAACGTTTTATCATCCCTCAGCCTCCGTATGTAAAAGTGGAGAAATGCGGGACAAGGGTGCGATGAAGCTCAGTCACGCTTGACAGAGCCAGGAGAAGCGCGGAGTGGGGTGTCAGGAGAGTGGCGATCGCCGTGGCCTGGGCTGCCCCGCCCCAGAAGACAGGGCGCGGAACGGGACGCTGGGCCCCTACCAGTGGACCCGGCCGGTGGCACGGGAGCCGTGAGGATGGACTCCTGCCATCACCCCGGGCCTTTTTGCAAACACTCACTCCCTTTGGGGCTTCGCAGGCCAGGCCAGCAAACGCGTGAGGCCTCAGCCCCCGGCGGACAGAGGCGATGAAGAAGCGGCCACCTCGAGGGTCTGGGAGGGAAAGCCCTGCTCCCTCCCGCCCCGCCACAAGTCTACGCCCAGTAACTGCCCTCGGGAGAAGCTGCTACAGATCCTTCCCTGGCTGGTCGCACAACTCCCCGCAGCGAAGTGCCCTTCTGCCCAGTAAAATTTCCCAGAGCGCCGGTGTGACCCGCGGGCAATGGCTGGATTACCGACGGAGCCTGGGCTTCCCACACGCGCACGAACCGCGAAGGCGCCGCTCTTCCTCCCGATTCTTCCTTCGGCAGCCCAGCGTTCTGAGATGCAAGCTGCACCCCCAAGAAGACTGGAGTCAAGCGGCTGCCCCAAGACTCTGACACTCCAGAGCAGTTGACTAAAGCTCGCCTCTGAGTTGCGAGAATGTTTATTTCGGACTGCTCTTCCCAACTCCTTGCTACTGAAGACAGATTCTAAGGCAATAAATCTGACTAGAATTTTTTAAGAAAGGGCCAAATAGTTCTTTAGAGGCTACTAGGTGCCAGTGTTCTGCACCAGATATGTAAGGAAGAACTAAGAGGCCCCAGGGTCTGACATCAAGTAGAAGGGGAGAAACAAACTTCCCCTGTGCAACTGAATACCGGTTCACCTGGTCCAGCTTCGAGAGCGCAAGTCAAGCCCTCCCAGGGGTTCTGCAAAAGCCACATACCGGTGTTTGCAAAACGAAGTCTTCCTCCTAACAGCTTCGTAGTTTTATTCCTATAGCATGAGGAATAAATGCTACAGAAATCTAACTAAAAATAATCCCATCTACCTAATTTGTCTTAAAATGACTCAGAGACCAGACACCTGAGGTTCAAATATAAACTCTCAATACTAAGCAAATTGCAAATGCTGTTACAGCTTTTTTGATCCAAAAGTACGGAAAGGCTACTCTGGATACAGTTTGAAAGGATAATACATATACTAAAAGCACATGCATGAGTTTCACTGAAATGCCAAGGGAGGAGTGAAGCCATCTGTGTAATCAATAACAGGATAGTTATAGATTTTTGCAGCAGTGAAGTCTTTTAAAAGCAAGAGTCAATTATGAAAATAAAATCATTTTACAAGTGAAACTGTACTGCCGGAGAATATATTCAAAATTAGATTTACAACTGACTTTTTAAGGAAACTAACTCAGGTTCATACTTACTTCCCTTCCTTTTTTTTTTTTTTTTAGTAAGTTTAAAAATGGTTTAGTGGCTTATTTTAACTCAAACATATAACCAACAAAATTCTACCATATGTACATTTGTACCATCTCTCACAACTTAAACATATCTTCTAATAACTGGCCAGTCCTTGTTATAAAGTAATAGTATTAACTACACCCAAATCTTAATTATGAAATATCAAGCAAGGCGCTTGTTCTATTTTTGTCCTGCCTCCTTTTTCAAAAGCATGTGGAAATTACTGAAAAGAGATTTATAGTCATAAACCTTCACCTCGTATCCACTCCGCCACCCCCCAACTGGTGCACATATAAAACAACTGCTCTAGCTCTTGGCAACAATGGGAGGAGAAAGGAAGAAAAGGAAGACGATGCTAGAGTACAGTACCTAGAGAAATTTCGGTTCTTTCCCAAACTCCCCTTCCTCCTCCCATTTGCCTTCAAGTGAAAATAATTTTGTTAAAGTTTGCATCTTCTTCACAATGTTGATAGAAAAAAAAAAAAGTGAACCTTTCTGAACCACTGCTACTCTCCCTCGGTTATTCCAGCCATCTCCAGGAAGTCCCTTCTACACAGACTCTTTTTCTTCCTTGCAACTGATAAGAGAGGAGGACAAAGTAGAGGGGGCTGTGAAATGTGTGTGAGCATTTGACTTCTACTATCTCCTCCTATTTTCTTACTTCTCTCTTTACCCCTTTTCTTTATCAAGCGCAGCGGTGGCTGCTACCATCGACCAAGCATGCCTGTCTTCTCTCTCGGATTGGCTAAAGCAGTGACAGCTTGGATAGCGATTGTAGGAACTGAAGCTCCACCCCCCTCATGATGGCCCTGGACCATTCATAAACTAAATAACTCCAGGAAACAGCAAGGCAGAGGGAGAAAGAGGTAGAGCGAGGGAGAGAGGGAGGGAGGGAGGGAAAGGGGGGGAGAGAAAGAGGAAGAGAGCAGGGAGAGAGCAAGAGAGACGGAGGGAAAGAGGGAGGCAGAGAGAATAAGGGAGAGAGATTAGGAGGGGAGAGGGAAAGACAGAGACGTCGGAGGGGAGGAGGGAAAGAGGACTCAGAAAGTGGAATCTGCACAAGCAACCTAAAGGGGGAGGAGAAGAAAAACCCCTTGAATCGTTATAACTAAACCCCAGATGCAACGCAAGCAACGACTTCGTCACACTAAAATAGATTTTGTGAGGGCCCAAATTATAAACTACGAAGCAGAAATGAATATCAAACAACTTCCAGCGGTTTGCACCTAGAGAAAGACAAGAACCTACTGCAAACAAACAAGCCCAGTCCAAACAACGCCTCCAGTAGGAACAGAGGAATACCGCTACAACAGGACCCCCGAGAAGAGATCAGACCGACACGCCGAGCGTGGGGCGTCAGCAAACCTCCGAGTGTGCCACGGACTGAGTTGCACTTTGCTGCTCTCTGGACATTAATTATATCCTTCACCTTCCATCTGGGGGAGGGTGAGGAGAGAGGCACTCACCTACGCAAGTCCTACCAGCGTGGGAGAGAAGTTTAGAATGAAACACTGAATATTTCGCTTTTATTTTAAATTTTACTTTGGCACTTAAAAGATCTCATTTCCAGATTTCTGGGCAATCTCGGCTGCAAACATCTAAGCCTGACCTCTTGGTTAGGCTTCTTCCAGACTTTCCCCCCTCCCCTTCAACTCTCCAGCACGCACATCTTGATTTTACACATCAAGAGAAAGCAAAAAGTCCCAGCAGCTACTTTTCTTTTTCAAAGATCACTTTTTTCCTTATTTTCTGGAGAAGAAAGGAGGTTTCAGAAAGAGGGGAAAGAAAGAGTCCGCTGGCCGTGGCATCGGCGGGTCAGCCCAGGTGGAAGACAGGAGTGAACGCGGGGCTGAGGGCAGCGCGCCGCCTCTTTCCAAGCCGCAGGGCCACCACCAGCGCGTGAGCCTTGGATCCCTCAACGTACTGCGAGACGCCGGTGTATAGCCCGGACCTGTGCCCCAACATGATCGCCGCTCAGGCCAAGCTGGTTTACCAGCTCAATAAATACTACACAGAGCGCTGCCAAGCGCGCAAAGCGGCCATCGCCAAGACCATCCGAGAGGTCTGTAAGGTGGTCTCGGACGTGCTAAAGGAAGTGGAGGTGCAGGAGCCCCGCTTCATCAGCTCCCTGAGCGAGATCGATGCCCGCTACGAGGGGCTGGAGGTCATCTCGCCCACAGAATTCGAGGTGGTGCTCTACCTAAACCAGATGGGCGTCTTCAACTTCGTGGACGACGGCTCGCTGCCCGGCTGCGCGGTGCTCAAGCTGAGCGATGGTCGGAAGCGGAGCATGTCTCTCTGGGTTGAGTTCATCACAGCGTCTGGTTACCTCTCGGCGCGCAAGATCCGCTCACGCTTCCAAACGCTGGTGGCTCAAGCGGTGGACAAGTGCAGCTACCGGGATGTGGTCAAGATGATCGCGGATACCAGCGAGGTCAAGTTGCGCATCAGGGAGCGCTATGTGGTGCAAATCACGCCGGCGTTCAAGTGCACCGGTATCTGGCCTCGCAGTGCGGCACAGTGGCCTATGCCTCACATCCCCTGGCCGGGCCCCAATCGGGTGGCGGAGGTCAAGGCCGAAGGTTTCAACTTGCTCTCAAAGGAGTGCTACTCGCTGACTGGCAAGCAGAGCTCTGCAGAGAGCGATGCCTGGGTGCTACAGTTTGGGGAGGCAGAGAACCGCCTGCTGATGGGCGGCTGCCGAAACAAGTGTCTTTCGGTGCTCAAGACGCTGCGGGACCGCCACCTGGAGCTGCCGGGCCAGCCGCTCAACAACTACCACATGAAGACGCTGCTGCTGTACGAGTGCGAGAAACACCCGCGGGAAACGGACTGGGACGAGGCGTGCCTCGGCGATCGGCTCAACGGCATCCTGCTGCAGCTCATCTCCTGCCTGCAGTGCCGCCGCTGCCCTCACTACTTTCTGCCCAACCTCGACCTTTTTCAGGGCAAACCCCACTCGGCCCTGGAGAGTGCTGCCAAGCAGACCTGGAGGTTGGCCAGGGAAATTCTCACCAATCCCAAAAGCCTGGACAAACTATAGGGTGCTGGGGACTGCTTGAAAAGCAACACAACCGGGAATGCTCTCATGCACACAACACACTACTCAGCAACAAACACCGGAAACTCGACACAAACTTTTCTGTAAGCCACCTGAAAGAAAGGAACCAAGCGGCAGACCTTCATCAACAAGCAAACAAAAAGAGGGGAGTCGGCCAACAAACCAAACAACACAAAATCACGTTCTTGCACAAAAGTGATCGTTTTCTTCCAAACAATGTGAATTTAAAAGGTCACACAAAAGAAGCAATCGAGCTTTGCCACCACAAAATGAAACCCAAGGTACATTTTCAAATCAATGTATAGTAGTTTCTTCCCTTTTCCTTCTCTCCCTTTCTCCTCTCCTCTCCTATTTTCTGTCTGTCTGTCTCTCTTTCTCTCATTTCATTTTGTTTTTGGTTGCCTGAATGTTGTCACCAAGTGAAAAAAAGTATTTAATTATATGTAAAATTTCTCTTTAAAAAAATTTTTTTGCTGATGTTAAATGTATCTCAGTGCCAATGTCAGACTGTGCCCTTCCCGCTCTTCTTGCACCTTTACCCTCACCCTAAGCAGTCTTGTGGAAAACAGTAATAAAAATATTACTTTACATTGTAATTGACTGTGGATTGTTCTTAAATGAAGGCAGGTGAGATCATAATTTGTAATTTACAACGTAAAGTTGTGAATTGGAGAAACTAAATACAAGAAGCTGTCATTTGACCTCTAATTTGCAAAATTTACAAATACAGCATATTTTATAAATTTAAGCATACAAGTTCCCACCAAAATTTTTAGAAAAAATATTAATTTTACCCCACTATATATGTACTGTACATTTTAAGATTAAAATTGGTAACTTCTTTAATGTTTGAAAACAACAACAAAAAAACAGATTTTATATGGAAGAACAGATATTAATCCTAATTTTTAAAATAGAAAAAAAAATAGAGGTGCTTTTTATGCAGTGAAGTCCACTCTGAGTCTGAAATAAAAGAGAAATATTTATGGATATTTTCTGAATAGTTAACACTATCAGTTGACATTTTCCTTCAGTCATTGTCCTCTAAGCTTTGAATAATAAAAACTTAACAGTAAAAAAGGATAAAATGATTATAGCAATATACCTTTTCCTAGCAAATGGTGATATAAACAATCCAGATTTATGAATTACTTCAATTTTTAAAATGGCTTAGTTATAAATGCCAAAACTATGATCACTTTTATCAAATTCCCAGACTTATTCAGAATTATTCGGAATTATTCTGCAGCTTCTTATAGGCAACTTAAACAAAGAAGGTTTTGATACAATTTTTATAATTCCCCCAAATTTTACTATTTCAAGAATTTACATACAGGAAAAGTGCATTACTACTCTTTTTGCCTTTAAGGTAACAATTTAATTACTCCTTTCAACATTTGAACTTTAAGGTTTCTTTTCAATACAAAGAAATAAATGAATTTTAAAATATTGGTAAAAGTGAAAGTATCCCACAGGAACTGGTTAGTGTTGCTTATGCTGGAGGTAACAATATACTCCAAAGATACGCTAATGATAAAGCCACAGGTATAGAAATGAGTCAGATGTTATCCAATAGTATTTAAAATTTGCCCTTTGAATTAGCCTAGTTTTTAATTTATTGAGAAAAATTCGTAAATGAGAGATATACAGAAAAATGTTCTAAAAAGCAATTTTAATGATCACAGGAACATGTCTACGTGGGGGAGGGAGTGTATGGAGGGATAAACCACAGGATAGCAGAGAGGGATGAAAAACAAGGAAGGGTACTCAGGGCTCTGTCGCCTAGTTCATTTGACAAAACAGTCTGAAGTCATAAGATTTCCTGGTAAAATTTCCTTAGTAAAAATAGTTCTGTGTTAGAAATATAAACTTTGATCTTATCGGTTCTGAAATCATCTCCAGTCTTTCAACCTGTATCTTTTTTCTGGTCTCTTTCCCTATAGATGTAGAACAAACTCACTATAATACTAAGTGGTTCAGACAAATACACTAATTTTTTGATAATAAAAGTGAATTTCTTCTCTGGAGAAAATGCTTATTTTTAAGAACATTTTCAAAGCAAGTAATAGGTGTTTAAATTTACAAAGAAATGATTTAAGCACACAGTATTAATGTAAAAGATTAAAATGCCATCTTAAAATGATCATGTTTTAACTCTCAAAAGTATTTACAACATTAGATACATATCTCCCTCCAGGTATTCCAGGAAAAAAGTTTTTAAGTCTTGACAAGAATAAACAAAAATTCCCCCAATTCAGTATCCTTTTCCCCTCGTTTAATTTTACGTAACACTGCAGCAACACAGTGTTATTATAAAATACGTTAAAGCACCAAAATCTGTACAAAATCAAAAATTCCTCCAATAACTGGCTGAAAACAAATTTAAATACAAATTAGCAGAAGTTCTGATTTCTGTAATATTAGGCAGGTTGCTGTGATAAAAACAATTTCTGTGATCACTGTAAAAGATCTCTGTATTGCCCAAGCAATGGGGGAAAAAATTTAATGACGTTGCACAGAATATGATCAGACAGAAACAAAAGTTAGTTTCCCCCAAAGGAGTAAATAAAATCTAAGAAGCTAATTACAAAGACTGGCAGAGGTTCTAAAACTGTGTAGAATCACATTAGACATCTTTAAATCACAATTTAAATTTTAAGTCATGAATGTCCAACAACATATTAGAATATTCTTAATAAATTTCAGCCTTTCAAAGCTGCAACTACCATAAATTAGAGAGTTTAAGTAATTTTAGTTATCTTTCTTTCCTAAAGAAACTACAACATATTTTCATATATTTCCGCCATGCAAGGTGAAAATTTTTCTAGTTGATAGACTTTCTGAATTAAAGTTTTCTCTGCCTTGGATTAGCTGAATTATCAAGGTCAAAATAATCAGTTCCATCGTAGCCTTCCTTTCATACAGTCTACCAAATCCTATCTTAGTAAAGGCAGCAATTTTGAAACAATATGCTAGAAACATATGTAGGACAAGAAATGATTGTAAAGTTTTAATAAAATTATAACATTTGCATCAAGAGCTACTTTGAAATACTTCTAAATTACTAAAATTTAATAATTCACATTATTGCAAAACCAAAGAACCCCCCACCAATAACCTCAGAATTTGTGTATGTGTATGTACATACACACGCAATCAGCTTAAAGTATTCTAGTTTTTAAAAAACCACTTCTCTTTCTAAAGGATGCTTATTTTGCTCATTTTAAAAGAGGTTGTTTCTCTCAGAACAAATTCTATTATTCACTTTCATGAAACAAACCTAAGTTTGGCTTTATGGCTGTGCCACAAATGTTTCTTAGTAAAATAAAGCTGCCAAGGTCTGAAAAGTAATCAGAAATATATTTTAAAGGGGAAATTACATTTTCATTTAAGAATAGGAAATTATGCAGTGCCTTGTAAAATCAACTACAGGTAATGGGAAACAGAGAGATCGCATACACACAGAAGACATGCATGCACGACAGAGTAGTAAGTCATGAGGACAAAGCAAGGAGAGTGATATATTGGTATTATAGCTAGATAATATAAAGGCTAAACAAAATAATTCCTCTCTCGATCTCACTGAATTTTGTAGCTGAATTTGCCTCGGGCCCTAGGAGGCAAAATATATTTATAGAAGATATTCCCTGAGGTTCTCCTCCCATCCTTGAATGAGCTAATGATATACGCAATTAAATGGGAATTGTTTTTAAATCTAAATGAACTTTAATAATCTCACTAGCTGATAAGGGAATCATAAACTAAAGAAGATATTTGCCTTGCATATAGACATGATTCAGCAAGAAATTCAAATGAAATCTGTCAGATGGTACCAATGCCAACCCTACCTAACAGCAGCACACCAACCCATCGAAAGAAAAATAAAATTCCATAAGAATGAAACCCATTCCTCGTCGCCTCACCTTGGGGTCGATATTCTTGAAGTTGGGGTCCTCTTCATCTACCTCGAAATAGAGTTCGGAGGAGGTGACAGAGAGAGTGCCCTTTGCTACCACAGAGGGGGCCACAAGCTGAGCTGGTGTGCTCAGGCTAACAGGACCTGCCAAAAGGAAAAGACGAGCCATACAAGTTGGAATAACATTTTTCAAAATATCAAATAGATTCAAGCAGAAATTTTATTTAATTTTAAAATTCTCACCTCTAGCACCAAATTGCCTGCCAACTCCTACGCTTAGAAATTTTATCCACCCTAAATCTTCCTCTGAAAATGCAAAGTTAGGATTCTCATACTAAGAGATTTGTAATACACAATTAATGACAACAGTAAACTAGGATGCAATTATTTTACAGGGAGTCTGCAAAGCTTCGGTCTAATCTCCTGGTTCAGAGGGTGGCTCTGTCTAAATAAGTCCATCCACATTCCATTTAGAAAACATGCCTCAGGCTATCCAACAACATGGAACAACAACCAGGAGCAAGGATGACTCAATAGGCTCCTAAGGCCAGAGGTTAGCTCAGAGTTTGGCTGGGGCATGATTACAAAAAGAACACCAGCTTATTAGTAAAGTGAGAAACACATTTCACCATATTCTCTGATAAAGATTTTGTGCTAGGTTGACACAAAACCTCCTCCATAACAACTTTCTCCATGAAAGATTGGTAAAAATATTTATTTTCTAAGCCTGCCTTTCCATTGTTAAATATTGTTCATCGCTTCCAAATCTAATATTAGTGTAGTCCAGGGACTCTGGGAGTAAACAGCTGGAGGGTGGATTTCCAAGTGAATGAATTTTTATTGGAATAATCAAATCTCCAAAGGGCTTATCAAAGAGACAAATCAGCCTGCTACTGAAAACAATAGATTCACTACAGATAGAAGAACATAAAGCATATTAGAGCTAAACCTAAAATAAGGACTAAAAATAATTATTACATTATATACATTTATGTAGAGACAGATTTAGTAAGAATTGGAAATACCATATCAATTCCTCATTGTACAAATCCTATAGGTGAAGAAAACAGCAAGAGAAGACTGGCATTTAGTGGTCTGAATTAATATAGTGCCTATAAACATGGTACACCTATTCAGGTAATCAATGGGTGAATAAGTGTTTCAAAATTCAGATGAATTGACATTTCCATCGATTGTTAGAAGGGTGTTGATACTTAATCTCACATCCATCTTAATGTGTGCCAGCAGGACAATAGAAGGGATGCTCTGCAGAGATCAGAGCAGGTTTTGCCCTCTATTCCCAATGTACAGATACATTGTGTTTGCAGATGGGCAGCAGATAGCTGCGGAACAGCCATGATTTCCCAAAGCTCATCCCTATAAATGGATGAAATAAGCAGCTATGTGTTCTTTTGGTGTCTCCTTTGCCCTCTGTACATTAGCATGTAATCCTGAGAAGAAATAACATTTTTTCAATCACTCTCAGACATTCAATTACAGAGTAAGCAGACAGCTGCAGGAGCTAGGGCAGCCTAGGCCCTAAAGAAGACCCCTGACAATTTCCACTTCATTTCTAACCCGCATCACTTTATTAGTGTGGATTACTTCTTAATCCTATTGCCATTGTCAAGATTATATAATTAAACTCCCCTTTCACCTCTATTACTGTATGAATGTATTACTAGTAGCAAGAATAGAGCAAAATAAAGGTGGAAGAAATGGGTAAATGGATATAAAGGAAACTAGAGAACAGGACTGTCCACTTTACTCTCTATTCCCATGCCAAATCCCTTAACACTATGCTCCAATTAATTTTACATTACTTTACACAGTAGTTCATGGTCATCAGAGATGATACCATCATCTATTTTTGCTTTTCATTATCATTCATTGCATAGTAGCACAGGTTGCAGATGTCACTAAATGTAAGATTTATAACGCCTTTTCTCTTAAAATTATCACAACAGAAGATTACATAACTTTCAACAAAGAAACTGTAGAATCTTTCAGACTTTCCACTTTGAAGGACAGAGCCCCAGGCATTAAAGAAAAAAAAAAATTCACTTAACGAATGACTAAACTTCCAGGCTAAACAAGAGAATTTTTCCCATAAGGAAAGTAAAACAGAAAATCTGCGGAGTGCAAATCAAAATTCCTGCTTCAGGTAAAATATGTGAATCCTGTGTAAAGCCATAGCATTCTTGGACTGGATTTTTTTTTTTTTTTTTAGAATTAAATGTATATGCAGCATGTTTACTAAGATCTGTATATCAAGACAAATAGCTCATCTGCCTCCAAACTTTATTTACCAAACGATTTGCAGAATTTTTCTTATAGCTCTCATTTTATAAAGATTAGGTAACTCCCATGGGATAGGTAAAGAAATTTTGTTGTTGCTGCTTTAAAACTTTTTTTCTTTGTCAGTGAACATTATTCATTTAAAAAAAAATGACTAGGGTAAAGAGACTGAAAGAATTGAAAAGTAAAAGAGAAACAGTGCTGAAGGTTAAAAGGAAAATGAAAGAACAAAAAATTTTGTCTAATGTAATTGTGGGTGTAGACTTAGCAAGTCCTAGTGGTCACAGCTGAAAAACTAAGTAATTAGATGCTTATTGGTCCAGAGCTAGCTGAAACAGCTGCACAAGCACTGAATTTACCGGCAAGATTCTCTAAATCTTTCTCATCCACGGATGACAGAGTATCGTCGTCGCTTTCCAGGAGGATCTCGTTTTCTGAGTTCTGATTTCCTAAAGCCTGACTCTTGATGGACTGTTTTCCCTTAGCAAGGATATCTTCATCTGCAGCTGAAATGAAAAGGAAACAAAGCTGTCCGTCAGCTCTGGGAAGAGTACTTTGGCAGGGGGGCAGGGAACTGAGGTAAGGATAGGTAGCCAGGAATGGTCAATCATTTCTACACAGAGTCATCCGCAGTGGGGAAAGTGATCGGGATGGCACACATGCTCCTGACAAACACGATTCCCCAAACCCAGTTTAACATTACCCTGAACAAGCGCCCTAATCCCATTAAACATGACCCTTGCACCACTCACCAAACCATTTATTTACTTATAGTTAGGGAAGGAGAGGGTTCAAAGGCAGCACATTTTTGGAAATTTATAAGTAGAAAAAATCAGAACCCAGTTTTAGAAACAATATCTACTTAACATTGAAAAATAAGAAAGACTTACTGATTCCTGGAATATTATACTGACAAACATTTTGAAATGGTGGAAGAGTGGTTATGAAGGAGAATACAGAAGTAGTAAGAGTCAGAGCTAAGAAAGATTCATAGCCAATGAAGACATGGCCAGCTACTGAAGCCATATCTGATACTCATAAAGCTCTAGAAGCTCTTAGAAGCTACATTCTCTTCCTTTTATTCCAACCTCCCTCCTCCTTCACCTTGCCCTTGCCCACACCTCACCCCACCCGCACCCCTACTCAGCCCTTATACAAATATCCAAGAGCAAGGCAGTGTGGAAACTAAGTGGTGGCTCAAACACTACCTCCTCCATGTGTTTAAACTAAAGGGCTAAGACACCCCAGGGGCAAACATAACAGAAAGCCTGGGATGAGAGGCATCTGGGCAATGAGCCTCTCACCGCCTGAGCTGCAGCGGCCCGTGGAGAGCAGCAGCACCAGACTCAGGCACTGCGACAAGGCGGCAGGAAAGGAGAGGAAGTAGGGAAAGAATACGAGAAATCTAGGGAGTGAGGAAGCAGCTCTGAGGAGCACCTAACAGCCAACCCTGGAACCAGGAAGAGCGGAGGTGGGGCTGAAAGGAGAAAACCGTGGAACTCAAAATTCTGACTTTCAAACCCTCTCTCCCTCCAGACTGACCCCGTTGCTTTGAGTGGCCTTCTCCTTCAGATATACAAAAAAAAACAGATAGTAACTTTGCAACTGTGATTTTTAAAAGCTCACAGTGTCACATAAGGGAAAGTTTAGCATCTTCCTCACATTCTGGGTTTCTAGCTAGGGAAATCCCAGAGGCAAAGCACCTGATCCGCCCAGGCAGCAGCCATTGATATGGAAATCAGATGGGAAAGCGGTTTACTCCACTGCAGTTTCTGCCCAGGCAGAAGTCCCCAAACCCACAAAGGATAATCCATTGTCAGTAACATGACTAATATCTATCTATAGAATTTATGTCTAATATTTAAACTACATGTATGTTATCTGGTTAACCTGACAAATCAAAGCTTCTCTGAGTTTAACAGATATGGCTATGTATAACCGTAAAGGTTAAAATTTATTTTTATCATATTTATTGTGAATTCGTCATGTATATCATTTACATATAATACCTATGGCACTATTTAAAAGAACACAGGTGTTTCCTATTATTTTTAAGGAAATCATGGAAAGAAGCTTTCTTTCTATATTTAGCTTTAAAAATCCTCTATTGGTAAATAAAATCTTATTTTCCTTCATACCCACATACAGTATAGTATACTACACACAATGAAGGTCTCGTTAAATATTTGAAAAAAATTTAAAGTACCTAATTTAAGTGGCTTTATTTTTTTTAAAGCTATGAAGAAATATTCTTCCAAAAAAATAATTTTCCAGGAAAATAGCAGTTTTTATATCATTGTTAATATTTCCTTACTGTGAAATCATAAACACTGTCTTTAGCCAAAACAAGATCTTTTCCAATATACTATCAATTCTACTAGAAACAAATTGGTTAGTGGGAAATACAAGAGAAATCACCATCTTCTGTATTTTCTTATAAAGTAAGTTATAATAAATTAACAACTGCCCGTCAGAATTTAGTACAAAAGGACTGTGTTGCATGATGATTTCGTGAATTTACAATTCCTTCTTCAAAGCAGAAATGATGATGATGATGATGATGATGATATTAAAGAACACTTATGTGCCAAGCAGTGTTCGAAGCACTTAACATATTTAAATCACTTAATTCTTATAAACCTTCCGCTAATTTCTCCTTTTAAGATGACTAAACAGGATCAGAGAGGTTACATAACTTGCCCAAGGCAACACAGCTAGTGAAAAGTAGAGTCAGGATTTCAACTAAGCAGAGTAGAAGCAGTATCTGGGCTCTTAACCACTATAGAAATATAAACGTATATGTAATTCACTGATTTGTTTACTAATTCTCATGTTTCTCATAATGCGTTTTAAAAAGTCAGAAGCATAACAACAAATTAAAAAAAAAAAATCCTCTCCAAACCTAAATTTGATGAGTATATGCCACACACATCAGAAAAACTAAATTTAACACCCGATTACTGCAGACATGAAGTACGCAAAGCTAATATGAAAGGAAAAAAGAGGGAGGAACCACTTTAATCTGCAAACACCAAAAAAATATGAGTAGCCAGTGGTTTGAAATAACTTAGTAAATAAATTCACATTCATTTTAACTCGCTACTAAATATAATTTCTTATCTCTTTCAACCAGAATTTTAACATTTTAAAATATGTTCTCATCATGCTGACACATTAAAACACAATAACTTCTGAATTTAATAAAATTTTATGAAAAAAATTTAAAGTATCATAGGTCTACTGTATGCATACAAACACCCACTTTTTATTTATTTACTTATTTTTACAAGCTCAGATTCTGGAATTGTTCAACCTCAACTGAAAAACCTCTTGTCATGGAAAATATGCAGCTTACTGATATTTAGAATGGTTTTCCTGTAATTAACTCCCCCTTGAGGATTTTAAGTTAGCAGCAGTAAAATTACCAACAGTACTCTAATACACACCACATGCGCTGGTGTTCAATTCTCAATGGTCTAATAGCTTTCTGCTACAGAACTTTTTTTTCCCAAAATTAGAACAAAACTCTCCCAAGCATAAAATAAAAGATAATTATCATGTTTACATGTTGGGAAAAGTATATTTTTAACTTTTGTTTGCCTTATACTTAATCAACCATTAAAAGAAGTATAAACTATTTTGATACCTTCTGTGAGTATATTCTACACTAGAATAAAAATTTAATTGGATGAAGTCAAAACATACTTTTGGTTTAATTTTAAAGCTTGATTCAGATCTTTTCTGGCTAATAAATTTATTACCAAACAGGATAACTTAAAATTTGTCATATCGCTATTAACAGATTCCATTCACCTAATCACACATTAATTCTGGTTTAATATTTATTCTAACTTAATAAGTGCAACTGTTATATAAAATTAGATAAAACTGTCAAAAATGCTTTCTTTGAATCATGACTTCTGATTCACTGAGGCTAAGAGCAATAAGAGGGCTCAGAAAGAAGCTAGTCCTTAAAATGTAAAGTTCAAGTTCTTTAGAGCTAGTACTGGGCCTGAGTTGATTTATCTATTCAACACAGGCGAGATAAGTAAAATTTAAAAAAAAAAAAATAACACAGAAAACTGTTCCATCTGTGATATGTAAATCTCCTTTTAAAAGTCCACTGCATTAGTGAATTAATCATCAATAGTTCATAATACAGAAAAAGTTCATACATTAAGAATTAGTCACTTTATTAAAAAAAAAAAAAGATTACTACTGAAATAAAGTGACCCCCAATGTACATAAAATAAATATGAGTATCTACTCAGTGTAATGTGAAGTACATACTATTAACTGTTCATTCAGCACAGCGCACACTGAGAATATCTTCTACTATGCTAAACTAAATCCACTTTATAGTTTGTGCAGTTTCCAAAAGGTTCCAAGCCAAAAAAATTTACTCTAGAGAAATCAGTGAGACTACAAAGTGTGATTAGGAGAACAAGCTAAGTTCATCTCCTAATGATCATGGGTTCCCTAAAAGTGTTTGAGAACATAGTACATGCTGATCCTAAAAAGAAAGCAACAGTACTTAGCATTATTGAATTTATAAAGAAATGGCGACACTTAGGATCTTTACATGGTCTGTCATTCCTAGAAAACCAGATGAGGTACGTGTATCTTTCCATATAATTAACAGGATACTTTTACAACTATGTTGTTAAATCCCCCTCATATATTTCAATCTGAGTATACACTAACTACAAAATAAAAATGTCTCAAATTCAATAGGATTCTACAGCTAGTGTTTGAATTAAAACCAATCTTTCTACTGTTTAAAACATATTTTTTTTCATGTGGCTTTAATATGAATATAAAAGTCCCATTATACTTAACAATGAATTTTAGAAGACAGCACAATACAATGGTAAAATCTCACTAGTCATGGGATAACCTGGGCTTAATCCCATATCTAGCAAAAATTATGTTGGCCTTTTGTTTCGCCAATTTCTTTATCTGTGAAGAATAAAGTTAAAATAAACTTCAGCCTTAAGATCTTTCCAGATCTAACATGCTCTGATAATAAATAACTGACAAACTGGGCTATGTGCATGAGGAGAATGTTACGAGTAATTATGACTGATTTCTAATAAATTTTAGAAGTAAAGAATGAAAGAAAATGCCCTCAAGAATCAAATAGCCTCTTCTGTTTGATGCTGCTAATTTCCATAAAGAATATTTAATCATAAGAAGTTTTCACTTTAATTCAAAAATATGACTCAGTTTCTGCAAAGTTAAAGAAATCTCCCATTACAAAATGACTTTTATAAATAACCACTTTGGAGGGTCTCTCTTTGAAAAATTACCTAAAGCCCTTTTCCCCAAGCAAGTTAATGTGAACTTGGGAAGGGCAATTAAATTGTCAGAATTAAAAAATTTGTTTTTAACTAGAAGGTAGCCAGAAGTAGAGTCATGGGGCTAGTATTGATCGCCCGAACAGAGAACATCACTCTTCAGGTATTTACTCTGCCACCTTTACACCAGAGGCTTTCCTTCAAATCAAATCAATCTATAAAAAAGATGGCTCTTACTACTAAAATATATAACTAATCTCCGATGGCATTTCTATTTGGATGTCATCTTTGGATAATGATAATATACTTTATGATGCTTTAAGATTCTGCATTTTTAAAATATCCTGTCTCCTGAGTTAAATCAAAACTGAAATGTCATAAAATAAAATGGATGCATTAGCCGTAGTAATATCTATTTTAAATATTCAAATTCCATATAAAAGCAGAGTATTTATCGATGCTAAATTCTATAATTTCAAATGTTTTTTTTATTATATTAACTGTTTGTTTATTTACATTAGCCTATCGTTAAGTTAGGATTAAAAAAAAAACAAAGAGTTTCATAATTAACACAAAATTAAAAATAAATGTCAACTATAAGATACTTCATTTAATAAAGCATTTAAAACTGAAGCTCTTTGCTTACATAATATATTAGCATCAATTATGCTGAGAAACAATACTATAGTACAATCTATGTTCTGAGTTCCGAAACTAATATTTCTTTAAAATAAAAAATATATAGTTATAAAGAGTTTGTATCCTTTTTCAAAAATGTTATATTAAATATGACATATCTCCTTAATTGGAAGTCCAATGAAGCATCTCCTACATATTTGCTTAATTTTTAAAAATATGCATTGCATTTAAATTTTTGTTTTTAATCTTTCAGTGTTTTAAATATTAATTATAAGATTAGTGTGAAATATTACCAAGTAGAACTACATAAAATGCTTTACTTTTCTCTCTCAATTTAAAAGTGCATAATAAAACATAGATAACTAATTGATATTATATTAATCCTTCAAATACTATTTAGAGTAATCAGAGTAAAATCTGCTTCAATACAGGGTTTAAAGTCTTAAATGACAAAAGCATTACTAATAAATCTTTTTTAAATAAGATTCAGCATTAAAAAAGTTGACATTTTAAAAGGTAAAATTCAACGATAAAATTAAAATTTATGCATTATAAAGAAGTTTATCATTCTCCAAAATGGTTCAATGTACTATTTTTGATAAAAATAGATTATAAAAAGCTCTGTATTAAATCTATACTGCAAATTTTAAATTCAGTTACTGATATTTCTCTCAGGCAAAAGGATTAAGTTTCCCTATTTATAATTTTAGAAAACAAGTCCCTTTCTCCAGATATAAAAGGAAAAGTTTTATAAAAACACTTTTATTGTCATTGACTTCCAAACTCGCAACTCAATGTGAAATGACAGGTAAGAAGACAGAAAAACACTTATTAAATTTTTTGTGCACATGGTAACATCTGTTTGACTGAAAAGGATAAAACTGCAAAAGGGCTGACTTTTTTCAATGTAAGGGTCATTAGTCAAAAACTCAAATATAAAAACAGGAAAGAAAATATATAAATATATACATATGATTCTGAAATATATAGTACCACATAAAAAGTACATGAACCTTAAAAGCAAAAGTGGCCTAATTAATTCTACATCTTATTTCTCCTTCTCCACCTCCTGTAGCTGAAGATGTAGGGCACTGAGACTATTATTGCTTTTAGATCACTTTGTTATTGACTATTCTCTGTATGATCATTTATTTTAAAGGACTGATGTCACATTTGGTGTTATATCTGATGACATATTGTGGACATTTTCTTCCAGAAATGGCTCTTTAAGGCTGAGTGCAAGAGGTTAAGCTGTCTGACTGAGGCCAAACCTAAGATCACAGACTTTTAATCTAAACTCTTAATATCCTTACTGAATGTAATTTAAAATTTATTTTGTATACTACATACTATCATTTAATCATAAGATGCTGCATGTTAAACTAATACCCTATTAAAAGAGGAAGTAAAACTAATTACCTTATTAAAAAATAATCATTTTATATTTTTAAAATAAAAATAATTGTAATGTTGAGAGAGGCATGTGTCCTTTCAAAAGTTATAAAATATTAAGTGAAACCCTATGAGCAAAGCGAGTAAATGATCAAACCAAAGGACTTTTACAGTTTTTCCCATTTGCTCATCAGGCTTCTACCTAAAATGAATCACAGTGATATGCATTATATCAAAAAAAGGAAAAGTGTTTTGTTAAGCTCTGATAACAAGATGATGCAGAACAGGAACATTTGAAAATAATGTCAATTCTCTTTTTCCAGGAGCCATCTATCACAGCCATCTACAAATCAAGGCTCAGAAAGTATCTAGGCACTTGGACATTTATTACCATCTCTCCCACTTCATAATCTCATGCTAAAATACCATGGGTGAGGGAAAACCATATACACACACAACAGAACCTGGAAACCTATTTGGTTTGTAAATGCTGTCTTTCTGATATTCATGGATTTAAGGCAGGCGTCCTGGATTAATTTACTCAAAGCTGAATGTGTCACTTAAAAGAAGAAATATTTTACCCCTCTACTCTGAAACAAAGGGTCTATGTTAAGTAAGTTTTGCATGTGTAACATAATAAATAAATACACTTGACACCATAATTTAATAGGACTCTACACTAACTATAAAAATTTAACTTCTTTCTGGGGTGAATAACTGAAATGTGGCATTGGACCAGTTTACAGTGCCTTGTAATAATGAAGTTATGCTCTTCATTACCAAGTACTGTACCTGCTGCTACTGGCAAGGAGTGGTTCATACACTGACCATGTTCCACGGCTGTTTTTAGTGTCGCTTCAGGATGTGTCGATCCTAGAGGGTTACGCACAAATCGTCGCCGGCGCCGCAAGTCATCTTCCCAGTAGTCAAGGCGCCAGAACTCACGAGGACGACTACAATGAAACAGAGAAGCCACATATGTTAGCAATTATCAAACAGCGTGGTAGCACTGAATTTCTGCATAAAGCTCTCCTTGTTTGCTCTGCCTTTTTTTTCTTCCCCTTCCTCTTAATTCTCCCTCCACCTCACACTCCCCTTTCTGCAATCTTTAACTTAGGTATGTCCTTGAAAATAACAATATCACCTTCCAGTCTAAGGAACTCCTTTTCCTTTTTCTTGGAAGGTGAAATGAGCACTAAATACATCATTCTGAAATGAATTGCTGACAGTGTGATCAGTTTCCCCACACTCTAGTGGCATGTGCTCTGATTTCAGCCTCATTTCAGCCTCAGCAGGGCACCTTTCTCTGTGGCTGCATTTATAAACCAGAATAGGGAAAAGGCTATTATAAATATGGTATAGCATTACCTATATTAATCAAAGTCTGTCCCCCTTCATTTTTCTTCCTAATTTGTGCCTTTTTGCACAAGGTCAGTAAATCATACCATGAATTCTTGGTCCAGAAAGTGTTAACTTTAATGAATATCTCAGTTACATGGTTATGTATGTGATAATAAAATATTACTCTGTTTAGATGTGCAGGAATTTAATTAAAATAATCTCTTAAAATATTCATTACATTTAGCCCCTGAGGCTTAGAACAACACAAGAAAATGCATTTCTTTTCCATTTACTGTTTTAAATAAACCATTCCTATAGAGTGAAATAGCAATCTATTTTCAAGCAAATCAGATTGGATTTCTGTTTTATGTAGTCTGTTTTTATATTTAATTAAAAACTACATGCTATATGATGTGCAATAATTGCTATATCAAAAGCATACTTTTGGAAATGTATTTTTTAAAGGGTTCACTCAATTCAAGTTCTACTATATTTTCTCCAATCATTTAGATCTTTTATATGACACTATATAAACATCAACTTCCTCCCTTATTAACTAATCATGGTCTAACATGCTGAAAAATATAAAGAAAATACTAATATGAAGTTTTTCAGTTATAAGAAATATCTCTGCAGAATATATTTATTCACTAAAGATACACAGCATAAAAATCTATAGGTTTTGATAATAAAATTTTAAAAATTCATAATCCAAACTGCAAGGAATGACTAATACAAAATAAAATCTCACTTGTATTTCATGAGCTAATAAAACTGTACCTGTCAGCTTTGACAAATTAGTAGTCTTGACCAACTGCCAGTCCCAAAATACCCACAGAGAAGTTACTCCTATTCTGACGTTTTAAAATGCTACCTTTAAAAATTAAAAAGATTTATAAATAATTACTTATTGATTGAAAATCATCTCAGATTAATAAAAGCATAGGCAACAGTGTATTATTTGTGAGAATATTTTTTTAAAAACAATAGGAATCCAGGCTCTTTCCTGAGAATGCTGGACAGACAATAAAACATCAAAGAGTTCCTTTGTTGATTCTGATCAAGCATAAAAAGGAGATATAATGTAATCAAAATGGAATAGAAAAAAGTGTAAGGATTGAAGTCCTCAAAAAGAAAGATTAAAAAGCTTTTATCCTTTTTTTCTGTCTACATTTTAAATGAAAACTAATACGTAATTATTTAAAAATTTAAAAAAAATGTCTACAGAATATGCATAAAAGCAAAAGACAACAGTTGTTTTAACTCAATTAATAAAATTTTCTTTAGGTGAGAGAGGAAAAGGCAGTACACAGATGGCTATGTGTATGGCTTTGATAGTCATGGAGCTTGGATAGGCACTCCATCATTCTGCCTACCTACATTTATCTGTTAAAATTATTATCAAATATCAGCCAGGATGCAGTCGTGAATCACAGGCTGCTCCTCGTCTTCAGGGGAATGATACAATGAGGGTCTATTCATCAGTGCGGCAATCGGCACAAGTAATTAGTTCCCTCGACTGAGATCTCCTACAAAGCCTATTTCAGTCAGCACCACAAACATATGACCATGTAAAGCTAATGAAAGCTGCTAAAATTTGTTAACCTTTTCTGCCATCAATCCTTCTAATATTCTATGCTTCAGTATTATGCAAAGGTGGTAAATTATTAATTTGTCATTCATTCATCCTTCTGAATTTTGAGTCAAATTAAACGGTGTCATTCTTCTTGATAACAATTAAAATTATAAGAGATGTTAAACTGCTTTTATAAAATTATTACCAAATTAGGTAACAATAGAGTCCAGTATAATGCACAAGAGTGAAGTCGAATCCAATGGCTATTAAAGCATATGCACAATAATTTTTGTCATACAGAGAAAAACCAGAGAAATTATAAAAGCATTCACAAGTTATCAAGTAACTCGAAGATAGTATCTATAAGCATAGTAACCAAAATTAGGGGAAAACAGAACCATAGTATTTATTTGTGTGCTCTTTGACACTAACAAAAAAATGGTCACAGTGGTGACATTTGGCTGAAACAAAAACACTAATACATCAAGAACTGAGAATTTGTTCACATAGTAGAAAAAATTTTAAGACAAGTTTCCCTTACACTCATTATATGCTTCTGTCTTTAAATCTAAATTTTCTAAACAAAATTTAAAAATACTTAGACACAATCCAAATAGAATGAAGAACTTTATACCTCAGCATGATAATATTTGCAATAAGCTATATCTCAGGCTGCCTTCTCAATACAAGTCTATCTCTTGTTACAACAATTTAAAATCTGAAGACAAAGCAAAAATCACTTACTTCTGATCACAGATCTGAAATGGATTACAAAACCACCTACAGACCAACAATTTTAATACATTTTTTGAGACTCTCAAATCCTCAGAAACTTATAATGGAATAGCTATTACAGCCTCAACTGAAAAAAACAGCTTTTATCATCCAATTTCTGATAGAGTAATACATGTTCTTTGGGGAAAAAAAGTCATACTCATTTTTTCAGATGAGGGTAATTAATTACCCTCACGTTTAAAGTCATTTATACAATAACGAACCTGGGCCTAAAAATCTAATATTTTATCCCCTCAACCCTACTCCCTCCAACAACATACACTCAGTATAAAGTTCTATCGTGAAAAAAATGAGGCACAATTTATCATTTTAGAACAATATTGGAAAGGGGAATGTTAAGCTTTCAATTATCAACTTAATGTTTGATCATTCATATATTTTTCTCTGTTAAGAAATATTGTCACCCCCTACCCCAAAATCCCTTCTATAGGAAACAAAATAAAAAATTGGAAAATCTGACATATTTAACTTTCTTCCCATAAGGTTATGAAGTAACTAAATAAGTTATTGTATATTTTTGGACTTATCAGCATGGTAAAGCTAGAAAATTAAAAAGACTTCAAGTATTCAGAAATAGACTGTTGATCAAATACAAGCATAGATGAGAAATCACATACATATTCTAAGACTGTACAAATATGTCTATAGATCACTACTTACCTATACTTCTATATATCTCTATCTATGTACAAAATTATATTAATACTACATGATGCAAAATATTCACAAACTTCATCTTTATTCATTTCCACTAATAATTAAAATTAAGATCACTAAACAAGATGTGAGCCTAGGCTCTTATTAAATCTGGAAATAAAACCTTCTCTATAAAAGGTGCTATAGTTAGGTCCTCTCTCAGTACACAACCTCCAAGCGCTATAATCTGACTAAAAGGAATAACGTGTCTTTGAAAAGTGTGGCTGACACTCAAATTATATGTTCTAACTTTTCTTTCTAATGATTACTTCCCAAATCTTTGGCCTAATGTCAAAATCTGAGATTAAAATTGCAATGTAGGTTTGCTTGTCTTTTTCTAATTATAAGTCATGGAATTATCTTTCTACTTTTAAATAAACCTTCACCTTTATATGCTTGTGTGTATATATATATATACCTTTAACATACCACTACTATCTATATTTTAAAATGCAATTTTAATATAAAAATATGTATTTTTCATTTGACAAGAACAGAAATGGATAGTTGAAATAAATCTTAGAACATATAACAAGCATTAATAGATAGGTTGTTTATTCCTTTTCTTAGGCCTTTCTTAGGTATGGTTAGTGAGCTGATCAGGTAAGACAAATGAATAGGAATTAAAACAAATAAAAATTTAAAAAATATGTGTGACAGAGGAGAGCTCTACTAAGTGGGTATTAAATTGCACAACTCCAGGGGGCGCTGTTCATATCAAAATTTGTATAAGTGGCACTCATGCAGTTGTGCACTGCTCATTTTGCATTGCTATGTGAATGCCTTATGAGATCAAAAGGGTATTAACAGAACAGCCTATCTCCTTCTCTCTCCAGGCAAATGCTCAGGCTCCTCTTCTCTCCCAGAGTTAGATCTAATCTTGGAGATAGGAACCAGAACAAGGCCTCTCAGATTCTATCAGTGGCAGTCACAAAGTATTCATGTTCCTGCTGTAGAAAAAGCTGTTCAGCCCAAGAAGAGGTATGGGTTGTTTTTTTTTTTTTTTTAAAAAAGCAAAATTCAATACATAGAATAAAACAATCGAGAACAAAAGAGAAACATTAACATTTACTTCACTAAAGTCATTAAGATTATATTGCTTCATTAAGAAAGATTATTTTCTTAATATTTTTTATTAAAGCAGAAAAATGTTAATTACTAAAAATCAGTGATAGATACGTAAGTATTCCAATTATTCTATAACAGAAATATATTGACATTATTCAAATAGTCCAGATATATGCATATCTCTCATCTACTAGTTTTAGTATTATTTTAATGTAACTTGAATCTACATGAATAAAAGAATGCTAGTTTTAAAAAGAAAAAGTATCACAATGCATCTATATTAGAAAAATTTCCCATTTTCCATCTTACCTACTTTCTTATGATCATATCTGATAAATCTTTATGACGTTAACAAAACTCAGTAATAAATTCCTCTAGCTAGAGAAAAGCTCTAAGTCCTAGAAAATTTTAGTGCTTCATATTTGTTCTTAAATTTTTATATTACCTGTTTTTCTAACTCCTGTAATTGGCTAGCTTATATTTCCATATCTTTAGATTAAAAATTCATGCTAGACATTAGCTACAAATTAAATAAACGTTAACCTCTAAAATGAAGTAAACATTTTCAGTGCACTGTCAGCTAGAAGATAAAAGTGCTTAAGTTCCAGAAGGGTTTCACTTTCTGCATAAATCTTGGTGAAATAATGCTCAGGTACTATAGGGTATCGTACAATATAAAAGAATGCTTTACCTCGCAATCTGAAATCTACAGTGCTTTTATGCACACAGAAAAATTATTAACTAAAACCTCTGTTTACCAAGTACCAACTATAAATCAAATGCAGGTGATCTATGCACTGTGCTGTCTTAATGAAAAGCAAAAAAAAAAAAAAAAAAAAAAAAAAAACACTTCAATTGTATGTATTCCAGCAAAGGAGATATCTTCTACAGCAGAATTCTTTATTGAGGCTTGACATAGGAATTTTACATTATATTGAGTTACTAGAGCATCATGTACACTATTGAATTATGTATAGTTATATGTTATGTAGTTATGAATTTTTGCATGGTACTAATCAGTGTATTTCTTTATGTGGTTTTTGTGACATGTAGACACCCATCTTCAAGTAGCTATACTTCAGGTATTTTATAAAAATATGATTATGCAATAATGTCAATTATTCGATGAATAATCTCAAGTTTTTCCTAGCTACTGTTAGCCTGTTAACCATTTCTTTATTCGCTCAGCAATTTTACCAGTACACAAAGTTATGAGAACAGAAATCTAGTGTTAACTGTACTACCAGTTAAAATCCTAACAAAAGACAACTGAAATAATTAAAATAAGTTATATTGTTGGATACTAGAAACCCTAAAACGCACCTCAGTAGCCACACTATTTAGACAAATCTCATCTATATTCCCCCCAAAAAAATCTAAATAAAAAAAATTATCCTAACATTTGTTGACTATCAACTATGTACCAGGTCTTGGTACATACAAATAAAATATGCTGGGCTCTGCCTAGAATTTTTTATGTTATATTCAGGATAAAGAAATTATTAAATGTCAAAAGTAATATGACTTTAAAATAAACAGCATGTATTGCACTAGGCTACTCTGTGCTAAACATCTTGTTCTCTTATATACATTATCACTGAGCCTCACAACAACCCTGCCATGATTAAATAGTTATTTTCATTTTAAAGATGAAGCCAAGTCTTACCCATTAGTAGTACATAATACGTCTATGGACTTTAGCCAATGGGTTGTTCACGTGACATTTCTCTAAAAACCCTTACTGGATACTATTATAGCTATGATCAAAGTACTAAGTAATCCTCCCTGAGAGGACTGAAGATTTCATTAAGAATTCAATGAGGATCTATTTTGTAAGTTCCATGAGGTAAAGGGTTTGCATCTAATTCATTGAACAATCATGGTAACTAAAATAAAGCTGGCACCTTAGTAAATAAAGAATGAACAAGATGACTTCTAAAAGGCACTTAAGTGATAAATAGGAATCTGCTGGGCAAAATGGAAAAGGCATTATAAGCAGAAAAAATAGCACAAAGGCATGGCGACATAAAGGCACTTTTATATAAGGAAATTTGGGTAAGAAAAGATCATTTCAAAGCAGACTCGGAGAAGCAAAATCAAAGATAGGAAACAGGTTTAGAACCAAGATTCCAAAAGGGCTTGTACAGTTAAAGTAGTTACCATTACATCTTATAGTCAACGGAGAGACAATCAAGCTTTCTCAATAAAACAGGATTACTATGATCAGACTTGTATGTTACATGGCAGCACTATAAAAGAAGTCAGAGGGTTTGGAGCCTAGGGGCTATGATTAGAGAGACACATCTGAAGTGGAATAGTTAAGATTTGCTGAGACATTCAATATGAGAGGTGAGGAAAAGAAGATAATGAGGATAAAATTGAGGTGAGTGACGAAGGGGCAGTGAGGGGATACAGGTGCTATTTAACTGAGATGATGCAGGGGGCGTTGAGAATGTCCTGCATGCCTGACAACACTGAGGCAGGTGTGTCTAATAGGTAAGCAATGTAACTTGGGGAACTTGAATAAGCAGCCTGGCTAGAAATATAAAATTGGCAGATTTATCAGCCTTGGGAGTCAGTGGATTTAGATATTCGTCTAACAAAAACAAAACTATATTAATAGGATGGGAGAAAAGCTAAATCTGGGAAATTTCAATATTTAAAATACTGCAGAAGAGAAAAGGATCAATGAAAGGAATAAAGAAGAAAGAACTGCCCCTTACAAGCAGTGAAGTAACAAGAGAACCAAAACTGAATGAGACGAGAAGGACAAAGAAGACTCTTCAAAGCGGTGAGTAGAAAGCAATATTTAGTTCTATATAAAAATGTCCAGAAGAACAAAAAATAAACAGCTTTTAGGTTTTCGTTTTAAACAATTATATAATTTAAATACCATAAAGTTCACCTGTTTAAACCATTTAATGGATTTTAGTATATTTACCAAGTTATGCGATCATCACCATAATCTAATTTTAGAATTGTTTATTTCCCCCCAAAGGAATCCCATACTCATTACCACTCATTCCCCCGTTCTCTCTTCCTTAGAAATGAACATGTAGAGGATTTCACAGTATGTAGGGTGAAAGGTAGATGAATGTGCTTGCACTGATTTGGAATTTAAGTTTGAACTGATTTTTAAAATAAGTCAAATTGTGACTGGTAAAAGGCATTTTTATTATTATTGAAAATTTTTGGAGAGCCTATGGGGTATGAGAATGTATGTATACACACACACACATACACATACACACACACACACACACACACACACTTTTAACATTTCTGGTATCTCTAACATACCAAAGAACTGAATCTAATTATCTGTTCAGGGAGATTTTTTTAAATCAAATTTATAACTAATTCATACTATAAGATATATAAAAGCTAAAATTTTGGAGTAATTTCTACTAAAACCAGAAGTCTTTAAAATTTCTGGATATGATAAAAAAATATTTTGGCTTCATTTCTTTTAAAGTATTTAAAATTAATCATCTTAGCTCTACCATATGCAAGATCTATCACCTTCTCATAAATCATTTATCATCTTTGGGTCTCCTTTGCCTTATATAATTTTAACTTGTTCAACTTACCTCACATGGTACATGTGAGGAATTAAATAAAATGAAGTATGTGAAATTATTTCAACAGTAAAATGCTATGAAATGGAAGACACTGTTTGCAGTTAATAATGGATATAAGTGTTTGGATACTTCTGCATGCCATTTACTTTGTTAAAGCACGTGTTTTAAAGTGATATCACCAGTGATTTAAAAAAAAAAATCACAATTAAAATACCCTTTAAGAGATTAAGGAATACAAATCGGCAGTTACAAAACAGTCCCAGGAATGCAAAGTACAGCACAGGAAATATATGTCAATAATATTGTAACAATTATCTGTGCTGTCAAGTGGGTATTGGACTTACCAGGGGAATCACTTGTAAGTTACATAAATGTCTAACAACTATGTAACATGCCTGAAACTAATATAATATTGAATGTCAACTGTAATTTAAAACTATACAAATTAAAATAAATGAATGAATGAATGAATGAGTGAGTGAGTAAAATGAAAGGCCCATTAGCATACCATAGCATTGATTGAATTACTTTCCCCCACACACACACATTTCCCAATTCTGGACATTTTATACAAATGGAATCATATAATATGTAGAATTTTTCTGAGTAGCTTCTTTCACTTAGAATGTTTTTGAGGTTCATCCGTGTTGTAGCATGTATCAGTACTTCGTTACTTTTAATTGCCAAATAATATTTTATTATATGAACACAATACATTTTGTGTATCTGTTCATTAGTTGATAAACATTTGAATTATTTCCATTTTGGGGGATCTTTGCATCTTATAATTAGAAAACTGAAATACTCGCAATTTCCCTATACTCCTTAAGAATTACAATTTTGTTCAGATATTACTTCTTAAATGATTTGATAGTTTTAAAAAATCTGACTCTACATCAATTATGATAATCTTGTCATTTTTGCCAATGACTGGTTCCAAAAATCTATCTTTAAACTAATCATTGAATAAATTTTGCCAGGCAATCATTTTTCACCAATCTGAAATGCGAAACTTTTATTCAGCGGTTGGGACAATAGTTCTCCCAATCTTCTGATGGCCTAGAAACAGTGGACTCAGTTATTGGCAGCTATAATGCAACCCTGATAGGCCAGACTGGGGGATAATTTTATATATCCAGGGGAAAAAAAAAACTAACAAAAATAAAGCCCCCAAGCCTTTACAAATCTGCACTTTTTATTATGAAAGATAATATATTTCTTCATAATTTAATGAAGTAAAGAATGTCACTTGGTTTAGAGCCCGGTTTTCTATGACTTGCCTTTAAAACCATCTAACAGATAAAATGGTTATTGGTGATGCCATTAGCAATTTGATTACAGTCCTGAAAGGAAAAGCAGATAGTAATGAACGGATGCTTTGGTGGAGATAGTTAATACTGACTTCCTCTTAACAAAATTTTTGACTATGAAAGAAATTAGGGAAGTAGAGTAGTAGTTTAAAGTGGGTAAAAAACAGACTTAAGCAGATTGCGGATGGAAAAAACTACGTCCGGAGAAACAGAAGAGACTGAAGATGGAAAAGCGCAGGAGGGCAGGAGCAGGCTTCTGAAAGAAGCGGCATGGCCCTGTGAGGAAACAGTATAATCTCTTTGGAAGTAAACAAAAGTCGCCATCTACTCTGTGGCAAAATGCAAAGAGGAAAGGCTCTGTATTTTAATAAATGGGTTTACAGTTGAAGAGAAGAAAAACTGAAGGTCTGATTTTGGCCTGATTCCTTCTATTTTCTCTATAAAACAGCAGGTTTTTGACTGAAGAATAGAGGGATACAATTTAGAACAGTTGCCTTGGGAAATATGAAAGAAAGCTAAGGAAAGTTTAAGGATGTTTAAGTATTTATGAAGGTCTAGACAGATTGGGAAGCACTGGAAACTTTGTCTAGAGTGGAGCCAATATGTATAATCGTGATTGTGTGTACCACCATAGCCCTGTCCTATATCCAGCAACCTATGAACAAGAGTAAAAGGGGCAGTTGGCTGAATTCACTCAAGATTTAGGACTAATTTGGCTGGCAAGACAAAATAAGGACGGTTAAGGAAAAGGAGCAGGCTGGTAAGACTATCTGGGATAGGTAAGAATGATAAATCTATGATCCTTCTAGACCTCAATAAAATAACTATAGACTTTATTAGATACTGACTCATTGGGAAACCAAATGTACCCTGTTTCCCAAGTCCCTTACATTGATGATAATTTGGCTTCCCAATGAATTAATATATCTATTTACTCAATATGTATATTGAGTATTTATTTAATGTAGAGTATTCCACTTGTACTATAAAACATGCCTAGAATGAAAGAATGGAGGCTTCTACTGTATTTAAAGACTGCCTTCAGTCTTCACACTATAGGATCACTGTAGTAAATATAAATACAAATATAAATATAAATAATCACAGGGCTGGACAATTAGCATGCAGAGAATAATCTGAAGCTTCAGGAAGATAAGACTCTTCTGAGATATATATTACATTATGCTAAAATGTACTATAATGTATCAAGTACTCCATTAAGTGATCTCATCTAATTCTCAAAACCACCCTGTAAATTAGAATATAATCCCAATTTAACAGATGAAGAACTAAGGCTCAGAATTGAAGTCATTTAGCTACTAATAAACAGCTAGGCTTCACCTCTGTGACTCTGCACTGATCAAAAGATTTTGGTAATCTACTTTGTTCAAGCTATTTCCATGCTACTTTGGCTAAGATGTTAGAATTAGGTTAATTAATACATTTATTAAGACAGTTTACTGTACTGATCTAAGTTTAAACATATTTTTCATAAAATGGCCAGATTTAAATGGGGCCAAACATTTTTTAACAAGTTATCTAAACAACTATTAGCACACATTCCAATAAAGAATAATTACAAAACACCATTTTTCCAGCATCAGCATCACCTAAAACTAAAATAGCAAGACCATTAGACTGAGGCACGGGGTGAGGGGGTTATAAGGTTCTAATCTTTTTAACAGGTAAGTAAAACTAAGGGAAATTATAAGTACTGTGCAGTGCAGCTCAACATTTGTAACTGGAAAACTTGGAAGCTATTAATATTCACTGAGTGTTTCTAGTAGCTTCCTGCACTTTCCCCAAATGGGAAGAACTACAGGTTTATAAGAAGCAATCTCATAGCAAAAACCACTGCCTTGGCATTCAGGACCTTCTTTTCTCTGAAACTCATGCCCTAAATCACATTTTTGTTGTGGTCATTCTTAAGATAGCTTATAAGTTATAGAAAGAGAAGGAAAAAGTAAAGAAATATCAGCCTTCACAGTATGACATTATTATATTTAAATACATAATTTAAAGGCTTAAATGGAAGAGCAACCCAGCAATCTGATACTTTCTGCCTTTCCCCTAAACTTTCAGGAAAATGCTGGTAAAAGCAAAGGACTGATTTTAAATAGTATTAAAGAAAAAAATGTATACTGTGCTTTGCAAGCTAGATAAATTAGCGAGAAGTATGTGCTCCTTATCCACAGGAGAGTACGGGCTTATTATGTTACACTTCCTGGTTTTTAAGACAGTTGGAAGCCGGTTCTTTCAATAGTTGCTGTCATCTCCTAGAAACTTTCTAGTACTTCCAATTTTGAAGCAATTATTCATGTTTTGAAGTGATTAATTTTCCTCTTCTTTCTTTACTTCATTTAAGTTCTTCTGGCTCTCAATGACCAGTTCTGCTTTGGCTTAATTATATTCATTAACAAATATTTTTGAATTCCCACTATGATTTGGAAACCACTGGTCGAGGTGCAATAGAAAAACAGTCTCTAACCTCACAGCACTTATGATCTGATAAATGGGATCGAATAAGCAACAAAGAATTATATATGGCATAAGATCCATGCCTTTAAAAGTAGAAATCCAGAGCTACTGAAGTTGGATGTTTAAAAAGTAATAAAAAGTTCAATGTAAAAAAAAAAAAAAAATGGAGCAAGTGATCATGTTTTTAAAGGACCAGGAAATTCTTTTTAGGAACAAGAGATTTTTGAGAAAGAACTTTAAGAGGAGGTCAACTTTCAATTGATATATGAGAAGATGGCACTGTAGGCTTTTCAGAAAGCATAAGGAAAAGAACAGAGGTCAAAAATTCAAAGCAGACCAATCGGCTTGGCCCCAGTAGAAAATGAGGTATAAAAGCATGGTTGGGGCCTGGCCGCATGGTAAAAGACTAGGGATGAAAACTAATGAGTTTATATTTCACTCATTCACTCACTTATTCAGTTAATCGGCAAACACTTATTGAGCACCAATGAGGTACAGGGATCTTAAGCCAGGCACTGGAGACTTAGAGTCATTTGGTGCTAAAGAGAGTCATTATCCTCAAGGACCTCGCAGTTCACTAGAAGAAACAGATATATGAAGATACAATTATAACATATGCAAGCATTCCTTCCAAACGCAGTGGAAGGACATTACACAGAGTAATAGAAGGCTTCTTAGAAGGCAATAACAAGTTGAGTCAAAGTTAATAGATGTTAATCAGGAGACTAAGAAAAGGAAAAGCAATCTTTCTGAGGGAATATCACTGGCAAAGCCAAGTAAGTAAAAAACAATAGAATATACACTAAAACTAAGCATTTCCAAAATTGGGGGATAGTATAAGGCAGTGAGTGGCCAAAGAGAGGCTACAGAAATATGCAAGGGCCAGACCACAGCCAGTTACAAAGGCTTTACCTACTAGGCATCATGGGGTAAAGCAGCCCTTCCCCCAAACCAGACGTGGAGCACAGCTAGGTCATTGCAGTCTCTGTAGTCAAGGACTCAGACCTCACTGGACTGGCCAGTCACTCTCTTCACGTACTTGGATTCCTAGACCTGCACCTTCACCCCTAGGATTATCTGAAGCCTTGGGCAGAGGTCTTCTTCAGGCAATTAGCAGAGGCTTTATTAATGGAGGAGAAAAGACACTTTGAAGAAACACACTTTGCCCCACTGTCACTCAATCTACTCCGAGCCCTTCCCCTTGGCTTCCTTCCAACCTTAGGGTCCATAACCTCTGAAACCTTTCATTCAAGGCACCCTCAACAGCGAGATGGCCCCACGTCTACCCTGCTCTGCGCTGGTCCACCCTGACTCACCTTCCCCTCCACTGGTGCGCCATTCCATGTGAAGCTGGAGCAGGGGGAGTCCTGTGTGTGAAACTCTTGTTTATACCACCATGGTAAATAATTAAAGGCTTAACTGTTTAGTTTTTGGCCTGTCACTTTAATTAGCTACTTCTAACATGTGGTAGCTCAGTTCTCTGTCCCAGCTCAGCTGAGCTCCTGACATCATCCATGTCATATTAAGAAGTTCAGGTTTTATCCTGTAGCAATGGGAAGATACTGAAGAATCTTAAGCAAATAGTGTTGATTGCAAAAAAGTAATTTTGAGAGATATATAAGAATTAGAGGGAAGAAATATCTGAAATGAGAATACAAGTAAAGAAGTTATTAGAATAATTTAAGCAAGATGAGGGTCTTCAACGTTATTTTTTTTAATTTCATATTTTTCTGACTTATCCTATTAAGGTGTTACTAAAATTTCCCTAAAATCCTCTGTGATATAAGATACACAATAAATATATAGAGCATGAAAGAAAAGTTCAAAGATATAAGACAGTTTATTCAAAATAAAATAGGTTCCAAAGCACATGATGTACGAAGCTAATTAAATGTCACATGGGAGTAACATAGGCCTAGAGCTAAAACAGATATCAAAGTCCTGAATCTAAGAGTAGAAACAGGAAAATAACATAGGAATGGTCCAGCAGATGCTAAATTGACTTGACCCAGAAATAACACACATCATCCACTTACATTCCATTGTTCTCACCAAGCCACCTGATGTCACGCGCGAATGTAGTCCCTGGCTAAACAGCTATTTCCAGGCAACAACTCTACACTATGGAAAGACAGCATGAAATTATGATGACCAGCTAGCCCTATCTACCACAGATCGCAATGAGTACCATAGAGAAAAATGAAAGAGGAGTAGAGAATACTAGGGAGGGAATAGAAACATGTTTATATCTTAAGATAATTAGGGAAGGACTCTATGGAAAGGTAATTAGGGAAGGACTCTATGGAAAGATAACATTTGAGCAAAGACCTGAAGGAGACGAAAGAATTAGTTCTGCAGATGGCTTAGGAGGAGAATTTCCACATAGAGACAACAGCATATCCAAAGGCCCTGAGGCAGACACACTTGGTGAGAACTGTGAGGAGGTCATTCTGGATAAGCCAAGAGTTATAGTATAAGTACAGATCAAACAGCTGCTAAGAGGATAAGGAGGACCTTAATTGTAATTTACTAAGAGGATGTAAACTAGTGCCTCCTCAAGGCACTAATTTTAAGAAGAGAGGTAACATAATATCTTTAATGTGATCACTCTGGTGGCTTCAAGAGCCTGGGTTTAGGTGGGAGGGTGACGTCAGAAGCAGACTATCCAATTTGTAGACTTTTACAATAACCCAGAAGGTGAGGATGTCTGGAAATAAGTGGTAGCAGTGGAGGTAATGAAAAGTTACTGAATTCTGGATATATTTTGAAAGTTGAGTCAAAAGGACATGCTGACAGATCATGTATGGGGTATGTGAGGAAAGTAGGCAACCTCAAAAGGATTTTGATCTGAGAAACTGGAAGAACAGAATCGACATTAACAGAGATGGAAGAGAATGTGAGAGGAATAGGCTTTGATAAAGAAAGAAATCTGTTTTTCAACATATTTTAGGTGCCTATTGAAAATCTGTAGCAGAAAAGGGCTATTTCCCAAACCAATTTTCTTCTTCTATGTAGGAAGACAACTAGATCACATTTCCTAATCTCCTTCACAATTAAATGCAGCTATGACTGCACTGTAGCCAGTAAAATGTGAGAAGTGATCCAAGCCACTTTCAAACTGACCTGTAACACTTCTATACACACAATCGCCCATGCTCCTTCCACTGGCCTGATGTAGATGAACTTGGCAATCTCAAAAGCCAAGAACTAAAGGTAATTTAGCTATAAAATGGAATAAATTACCTATCAGAAACATCTAATTTATACTGTATATGAAAAAGTAAATTAACTTCTATTATGGTTAGCCAATGAATTATATTTTGGGATTTATCTATTAAAGCAGCTTGTACTACCACAATCAACACAGATATCCAAACACAGATGCTGAACAGACAACTGAATAATCTAAGTGTGGAATTCAAAAGAAAGGACCTGATAGGATATATAATTTGGGATCAATATATTGTGTTTATGTAACACAGGTATGGACTGGCTGAGATCATGAAGTGAGTAGAGCCAAAAAAGAAAACAGAGTACTCTGAAAATTAAGGCCTGAGTAATCTCAATAATAAGTCATTGAAAAGATCTGGAAAGACCAGAAAGGACTTTGATGAGTGGCCATTAGTAGGAAGAAATCAGAAGAATATGGTGTCCCAAAGCTCAACAGAAAAGACTTTCAAGGAGGAGGCAGTAATCAGCTATATCAAAGGGTACTGATGAGTCAAAAAAGATGAAATTTGAGAATTTACTATCCAATTAAGCAATATGAATGTCACTGGTGACCTCGAAAAGAACAGTTTGAGTAGAATGAAGAGACAAAAGCCTGAATGAAGTGAGTTCAAGACAGAATAAAGAAGAGAGACCCAGAACACAGAAACAAATCTTTCAAAATTCTTCAAGTATAATAAAGACCCATTTAGATTCTATACTGGACAAAGTACATTAGAACCATGAACGCAAATAGTTTTACCAAATAACATTATGTAAATGTCACAGAATTTTAAAATATAAGGGTATTCTACTAGACTTGGACACATCAGTAGACTATCTTAAGTACAGATAAGTTTGATGTGAAAAGCCAAAAGGTCAAAATCACAAAGGCTGCATAGACGTCTAAGGATTTATTCATGGTCAATTCACTAGTCTGCAGAGGCAAGGATTTTAGTGCACTGTGGTGGCAAGCATGTTAACCAAGGCTTATACTTCAAATATTGACACTCAGGTAGGAATATTCAACTTTGAACAGAAAGGGAAAGATTAAGAGAAAACATTTGTAAAAATTCATTTATAGGAGCTGAAATAGTAACATGACTATATTAATTTCAATAACTAAAATATGGACTGTCTCAAGAGCCCCACAAAAAAATCAAATAAACTTTAATAAAACACTGAATCCTATAAAATATATTATAAAGTATATTATTAATATAGGTTAATCAAACAGGCTATAAATGGAAGAAAATTATAATTCTGCACATTCAAAATAAATAGCAAACAGTGCTCCAAAATCTGACACAATGTAATGTCTGTGTTAGAGCTTTCACACACTCTAACTAGAGTAGCCATACGGGCTACATATCCATTTTTTTTTTTTTAATTCTTTGCTACAGCCACTAAACCTTGCTTTTTAATCATTTTAGAATGCTACCACATTAAAATGCACTGTTGGAAGGTTCTTTGCTGAGAATTTCTATTCTTGCCCTTATACCCATATAATCAGTTTTTGCAAATAACTGTAGTCAAAAGTTTACTTTTTATTATTCTACTCTGTTCATTCAGTTTTATAACATGGGGGGGGGTAAGGGGAGAGGAAACAAAGACCCTATTCTCATATCATCTGCACCTTTGTCTGTATGAATATCTTTCTATCCCAAAAATAATCTTGCCACAGGAAAAAAATATCATTTTTTAGTAAATGAGGATTATGCAGGTTAACAAAAATATAATTGAAAGGTAGAAAAAATGTTCCGAAGGGTTCATGAGATTCTGTCCAGTTTATTTTTACTAGGAAAGAGGAAAATGAAGCTAAGTGTGACTCTTCCCTTTCAACCCCTAATATGTGAAAAAGTGACAAAATTTTTTAAAAAGAAAAAAGATAAAAGTGAAAAGGCATAAACCCCTAAATTTAAAATAACAGATCAATCTTTTTAGTCCTGGTCTTCCCGAATAACAGTAAGCTATGCTGATTATTAAGCTTTTGTTATGTTCTATTCAGCTTTTAAATTTTACTTGCAAAACATGGAGTAACCGTCTAGCCTGCTGTAGCATTTTCTTCGATCACAGAAGTGTTAAAATTACTCTTTATTTAAATTATGTAGTAAATTCACAGCAAACATGGAATATATCCCAAGCCAGCAGTTTAAATAAAAAAACAGTTAAATTTTTATCGATTTAAAATCCACTAAAATCAATAAAGTGATCAAATTACAGATTAATACCAAGAATAGCCCGTGTATTTTCATCTCCTGGAATAATAAATGCAACTTTACCTGAAAAAAATGAATTACATTTTAAAAGAGAAACCATTATTTCTAAATTTTATAAGGTTATTACCAATCCAAGTTGAAAAAGAAAAAAATCGCAGAGAAGTAAATGTTGTTTAAATACCTTATGGTTTCATTTTACACTTCTCATATCAGGGTGAAGTCTTAAAAGTAACTCAAAAGGAAAATGAAAGTATTTTACTCAGAAGATAGAGTCCATATGTTTTTCAATCTGGAAACCCATTGGGAAAAAGACTTGAGTTTTTAAAAACTGAATTTTGACAATTGGAAGCTGATGTGGCTTTTTTCCTCCCTCTCTCCATGAAGATTTGAATCATTCTCAGGGGGAATGAAATAGATCTTTATCAAGTATAGCAAAGCTTAACACCTGTTTAACTCCAAATTATTTAGAAAAATTTAGTCAGCCTTTAGAATCTCACAATGAAGATTTATAATAAATACGTATTCCTAAGTGTAAGATATTTTTATAAACAAGAGGTTTTACCTACATATTTGATTCTGTGTATATTTCAAATTTTACACTTTTTAACTCTCAGTGAAGTCATTTCTTAGTGCTATACATTCAGATATAACTTTATCATTCCTGTTGTTAAGATTGTAACAGTAGGCAGTAGTTAACTAGCTATATATGATCTGCTGTACCATTGGGCTGTAAAACTGAGGGCAGAGGCTATTTCTTTTTACTTTGTATAAACCCTCAGGTTCTAGGACAAGCCATTCAAGTCCACCAAAAAGATAAGTAATTTCTCTATCATTGTTTCCTAGATCTAAAATAGAGATTGAAAGTTAAAATGATTATGCTCTCAAAATTAAGGTAGAGTATGGGCCAGTTTTTAAAGGAGTCTCAACTTCATACACTATAGTATAAAGTGGATAATTCATGCTCTATTACTAATGCACACAATTCCTAATTTAATGTAACTTAACTTTAAAAATGGTATCGCATACCTGTTACATGAATGTAAATTTGCTAAAACGTACAGACATATTTTTAAATGCCCATATTAAAAACACCCGGGTTTTCAATAATGCATCAAAAATTGCGTTAGGCTTAAATAAAGTAAAAAAAAAAAAAAAAAAAGAGTATATTTTTTTTCAAAACACGTATTTGTTTCACTTTTTTTTTTTTTTAAGAAATTTTATTCTGTTGTTTAGTAAAAGTACCCAACAGCAAGCTCATGTTTTGGCACCTTCCTCTCCAACGTCTTTCCCTACTTTTGAGGAAAAAAACAATGAAATAAAGGATAAAGAAGGCAAAAAAATTTTAAAGAAAAACAACTCTCACTAAAAGCAACTTAAAAAACATTGCACAAAAATGGAAATTACTGCCATAAGTTGTCTTGAAACATCTGCTTTGAAAGATCTTATTTTATGATGATTCAAATGCTCTTCTTATACCTGATCTCTTCTATCATTAAAACTAATTTTTTAATCTTTTCAAGTTTCATTCTAAAAATGTGTAAATTTTCTAATTACTATTTTTCACTCCTTAACAAATTTTGTATATTCTAGGTTGTGTGTCCATACAATACTTTAAAAAACAAAAACAAAAAAATAATAATGTCAGTACTGTAAAAGCAAGATGGTGTGTGAAAAACAGTACCAGACGCAGAAAAAGAACATCTAGATTCTAGTTCGGACTCAATAACTAATTAGCCGATGGATCCAGAGCAAACCCATTTAACCCCTTTGGCCCTCAGTCTCTTGTCCTATAAATGGCTGACCTGAATAACGTGTAAGTCTCTACCACCTTCAAAATGCTATTCTTTGCCACTCTACTTTTTAAAAATCCCCACTTTTAGGGTACTCTATACACTTTTCTATTGTACATTCAAAAACATATTACTTCCAAGTCCTCAGAAATCTCACGGAATGTTAAGGGCAAAGAAATTCATGGAATTAATGCTTTTGCTTCCTTATTATCATGTATTTCTCTTGGGAGTGTGGCAGACAGAAAGCAGTAAAATACATCTTGTTGCAGCAAGTCTTAGCATTTGCTGAGGAAAAGGCTGCACTGTTTTGAGCAGTGTTCATAGACGAACACCTTGAGATGGAAACCAAGAACATCTGAGCACATTTTTTCCTTCTCCTTGTCACCCGAGATTGTAGGACATACCATGAATGAAAAAGTAAGGATAAGTAAAACTTCCGTAAGCATATAGGGAAGGAAGCGGAAGCATGTTTATTTTTCTTCACCCTGTTGAATTCCATGGGCAAGAAGTACGTTGAAGTTGAGGACGTAACAAGTATAAGAAATTCAATACCTGTATTTATAAATCAATGGTCATTACTTTGATCAATTAAGCTAAAGATATGAGCTAGAGATGGTATACTTAACACATGAAAATAAATATACATAAGAAACTAAGTAAGTGTAATCAATACAACAGAAATTATGAATAATTCCTAAAAGCTGATAGGACCAAATCTCAGACATCTAAAGAAGAAACTGGGGAATACCAGTCTAAAGGCAACAGATGCAAGCAGTGGGTAGAGACGGGGGGTCACCTAAAACACTCTTCAGGCTGACTTCGCCTCACCACTCCCCTTAATTTTGGGGCAACAGGCAGAAAAACTGCCCACTCTTGGTTAAAGGGGTATGAAATCCTAAGTAAAAAGAAGGGCAGATCCCTGGCTAGCCACTGAAAACCAGAAAAAGTGGGATGCGCCCGCAGACAGAAGATCAGTTACCAGCAAATCCTGCCTGGCAGCGAATAGTCTGCACCACAAGGGGACGGCATTTTGGCAGTATTTAGTGAAATCTGTATTGCACATAATACCTTTTGCCTAAGCAACTTTACACAAGTTATAGATTTTATGGAAATACTCACACATATTCACAAAGATGAATCTGCCAGGATTGCAGTCCTTCTATAATAAGGAAATATTAGAAGCTAAATGTTCACCAGTAGAAAAAGTTCGAACACATTACAAAATTATGTTATAAATAACTGGACTGTCCTCTACCACAACACACACATGCCAAAAAGCTATCTGAATAAAGTTCATTATTGTTTTCTCTTAGTAAATGCATTCAAGTAAAGTGTTTTAAAATCTTTATCTTCTTTGAGTTTAAATGTCATTAATGCAAAGACTTGTTTTGTGGTGGCTATGTGCTAATTCTGCATTCTCATTTTAGTATGGAAAAAAGCCAAGACAGACATGTGTTTGTAAACCTGCAGGGCTGCTCAAGCAGTGTGAATTCAGAATATTAGAGTGCAGCCATTCCTGTGCCTGCCCCTCTATGTCACCATGCTGACTCTGACCCCCAGGGAGAAAAACCTGCAACAAAAACTTTTCTACTTCCTTGAAAAATATTTCTACATTCAATTCACAAAAATTCGGACACTGGTTGGCACTCATACCTCATACATGACAGAACTTTTCAACCATTTTTTAAGAAAACTATGCAATACATATAGATATAGATATAGATATAGATATAGATACGTAGATACATATCTATATATCTAGATATAGATATACATATTCCTTACTGCTAAATTGTACACCTAAAACTTACTGGATTTCATTAACCAATGTCATCATAAAAAATTTTTTTTAATTAAAAATGGCAATAAATAAATTGAAGTATCTGACTTTTTATTATTAATCTGTAAGAGCTCCTTGTAATCAACTGTATAACGAGAAAATAGAATTTTGATAGATAAACTAAAAAATGTACAAAGTTAATTTTTTTAATGGTTACAGAAAGTGGAAAACAGGAGTTAGGGAGTGCCTTATCATGTGAGGAATGAATCGAAATCTTCAAAAGACTGTGGCTATGTGTTTGATCATATTTGGAGATCTACCACAGCAAAGTTACCCAAAGACGTAAGTCACACAAACGACCAGTGTAGAGGCAGGTACTGGATACCAACTACTGCTTTGAACTAAAAGTGACTAAGGATTTTTAAAGGCCAAACCTTTAAAGCTTATTCAGGGAGTGGTTAGAATTACATTTAATGTCAAATAACCAAAAATAACATTTGTAGATACTAACAAATGTCAGTGTGTTGTTACATAAAAGTAGTTGTAAAAGTCAGTGTGTTGTTACATAAAATTAGTTGTAAAATAATACAGGTAATTTTGCTTGGAATTTCAATTTAACTTATAAAGCCACTCCACTGACCACAAGCTATTTTGGGGATCCACGAAAAAAGAATAAGATTTAACTCACTGGTTCCCAGTCTTACCTGAGCATTAGATATATCTGAGAAGCTTTTAAATATATTCATTCCCAATCAGTGTCTCCCGAGTTAGCACTCTGGTACCAAAACATATTTTTCAAAGCCTTCCGTATGAGTCTTATGTACAGCCAGTATCAAAAGCAACTGGATTCACCTTAAGGTCTTGTCTCAATGCTATATAACCACTCTTTATTTTCTATGCTACTGAGCAGCTCTGAAACCTTGGGTATTGAATACAATTCTTCTGAGCCTTGATTTCCTCGGTCTACAGCATAAACTGAACTGGCCTACATGTTGTTCAAGCATCCTTCGGTCTTTAAGTAGTTCGTTTAGATTGTTCAAAATTGGTACAGTTTAGCATCTAAACAGTGCTTCGAATAAAAGTTAAACCACATTCCATCCCTTCTATGGTTATGTAGTTTACCTTTCCCACATTTGTAGATACGCTGTGAGAAACTATATTTACCAAAAACAATTTTAAATAGCTTTTCTTGAATAAATACCTTAAGAGATTTATACTAAGTGTTTATCAATGACAAAGTTAATGTTGCAACTACGATTTTATGTTAATGTAAATTTATGTTCATCTCACATTGTCCTTAAAAAAAATTCTACCTGAAAAAAAAATTAAAGCACATTTTAAAGCTATAGAAAAATCATTTGGGGTGGCTCAGCATTATTGGTCCCATTTCCGCACAAAAGAACATTAGAGCCTGACTGTATGCTGAAAATTAGTAAGTATACAAATAATAAAGCTACAATACAATATTCCAAAGTACTTTGACAAAGAAAATTCTACAATAAATGATATATAATTGCCTTATTTTAACTTATATAAATGTCGAATCACTATTAATATAAACGCAAGACTAGTTAATTTTTAAAATATGTACTACAGACTATCGTTTGCACTTTAAGTTATATTTTCAAACATAACTATAAAATTAAGGCCAAATTAACAATCTAAAATATTGTAGTTATAATAAAGGAAATATTCAGAATTAAACAGAAAGTATATCTAGCCCTCATAACATACATAAAATATTTTTATAATATTTAAGATATATTTATTATTGCCAAGAGATTATGAAAGGTAGGAATTGGTCTTGAGGCAAAGTGCTATAAACCAATTCTATTTTTTAGTATATCATAGTACTAACATTTAATAGATTTTTAAAAATAAGCAACATTAGAATCTATTTTATTCTAACATTTGGAAAGACAAGAGAAATTTCAAAAGCTGAGACCATTAAAAATGTTCCCTCTTCCATTTCAACCCTGTTTGAAGACAACCTTTCATAGTCCGGTATCAGCTGAAATGTAGCAGTAAGAATTTTATGATACTATGCTAAATTTCTATTATTTTGTTGAGAGAAAAATAATAAAGCGGATTAAGATCTATTTGCTTTTTCATCATTTTGAGCTTTTTTTTTGCTTTCATCAATTCCAGTATGCCATAAAAGTATTATTTTAATCCCAACAGCAGACAAAATAATGCATTTTATACTTAAATATGCTCAAGGAAAAAAAATTAACATTCTTTATCATTTCCCAACAGAGACAGTTAATACTCTAAGGCCACATTAATAGAATCTTTCTGCCATTGTAGAAAGTTTGATAGCACTCCTATTTCAATGTCTGAATTTTTCTCCTTTTTTTTGACAAAGACAAATGATTGCCATCAATCAAGATCCAATCGGGTATACAGAGAGTCAGGCAAATGCATCACTCTCTACTGGTTTTCCTGTTATTTGAGCAGGCTTTGCTCCATATTATTTTATAGAATGATCAAAAAACCAGCCATAAGATAGATCATTCACACCCACTGTAAAATTAACTTTCATGAATAATGAGAGTTTTAAACCTCGGATAATGTATATGTTATACCAAGGATATTACTGAGTTCATTTCTGGCAAGAGATTATGTAAATGATACTACATGACCTTTATCATTACAACAGGACATGCAAAACACATATTATTTCATACATCATTTTAAAGCAAGTCAGTTTCTAAAGGAAAAACAGTAATTTATAATGTTCATGATAATGTGTTAAAAGTTTCTAAGGGAAGACATGAAGTACCTGTGATCGTTTTGAGTCTTCCTTCCTTTAACCTGTTACTCTATTGAGCATAGCATAAAGCAATCAAACCTCTTTCAAAAATATGGACTTGGTTTCTCTATTTCTTTGTTATTATAGTTAACATCATTTTGTAAACTCAAGTAATGTTGGATAATTAAATTTTAATAGATAACAAATATTAGTATGTATGTATAAGTCATTCCATTCAAAACCTTCAGAGTTAAGAAAATGTCAGTGTAATGGGGAAGGAAGTGAAGGGGGAAAATTCCAATATCCTTTCCTTAGAACTACAGTCTTCCAATTTTAAAACACAGAGAATGTGAACATGAATGAAAATAGCCCACCAATGATAAAATAGCTCTTTTAAAAAAGAGTATGTAAAGAAATATAAATTGCGAAATCAGCTCCTTTCTGTTATTCTCCCTGTCCCCCTAATGTTGACCATCCATGCAGTCACCCAAGCAAAAAGCCTGCCTATCAACCCTGAGCCCTTCCTTTTCTTAACCTGCATACAAATCAAGCCCCAAAGATTTTTCTTCCTAAAAAAATCTCAAATCTAGTCCTGCTACAACATCTCTACCACATCTCTTGCCTAAGAAGCTACTGCTATTGTGATGCCTTCCTATAATTTCATTATTTGCAATATTTTTCTTCTTCAAACCCACAATCAAAAAGGAGCTGCCAGAATGGTCTACTAAAAAATATATATATATATCTGTTGACATCAACATCTTACTCCAAACACTTCAAGAGCACCCCATCCCCTCAAGCAGCGATCTCCAAAGTGGGCTGTATGTACCCGAGAGTTACACAAAATAAATCATTTGGATGCTGAAGATTAAAGTACAACTTCTATTCAGATTTACTTCCAGGAAAAAGGCAAGAAACTATTTTACTAATATTTAATGTATACAGTTTAATGCTGGCATCTTTATTCAATCTGAGTATCAGTAATCATGCCTTGTATGGCATGTGGTTTTAGCACACTGAGACGTATTCTACTTTATTTGTGTCTACTTGAAAAGTTTATAGATTTCACTATTTTAAATAGTTCACTATTGACAATACTTTGTAAGAAGATGAAAAGGACAAAGACATAATTGATAATGGTTGGATGGGATGGTGGCACTTACTTTTCCTACAAAAAGACAATCATTCCAAAATTGCTAAACTTTTCTGTGGCAGTAATGTAGTACATATCAGGTATTTGAAAATAAACATATCTAATATATCTCTTTGACATAAAGTGGCATTTTAACAATGAAAAATGTACTTTTGAAATACACATATTATAGAAACGGTTGTTTAGAAATAATTCCATCATTAGGTGACTTTTGTTGCTTCAAAACTATGTCACCCATGAAAACGCCCAAATGTGTATCCTCCATTAAAACAACTTATAAACAGAGCTTCCTAAGCTAGGGTTGCAATAGATTTTGTACTCTTTTAATAAAAATGTTAAAATAGTAATAATAATCTTTGAAAAGAAGCAAGGTTAAGGGTTTATGTGCAGTTAAGTAATATAATTGTCTTAAAAATTTTTTTTTAGTTTTATTTCATCTTTTAATCTGTCTTAGAAATAGTGACAATCTTTCACAGTTGTATCAGAGGATTAAGTGTTTAGACTATTTCTGCTCTATTTAAAAAAAAAAAAAGTAAGCACAGAAGCAAATCCTATTTACCTCATAAAATAAGTAAGGCTTATTACCAACTTGGTAAAAGAATCTCTAACTAGTAAAAGAAGCTGATGCTACTGCTCCTGTCCCACTAACATTAGTAGCAGATGACAAAAAGTGACTTGTTTCTCAGAATAAGAAGGTACAATCGTAGGGACAATTTTTAAGTAAACTGAGGTTGAAAGCATCCAATCTGAGAACAAGATAAGCTTTAAGGAAAAATGGATTTCATATTTTGCAGCAAAGCACCCAGACCCTCTGGATGACTGGCATATATGCGGAGGTTTTAAGATGAGAATAAACTAGTTTTAATTTCATAGTCATTACTCTCAAAAAAGATATTTTCAATTTACTCTTCCACCAAAAATGTATGAGTATTTCCTAACAATAATCAATGCTGAATAATATTGGGCTTATTAATCTTTGCCAAACTTATAAGCAAGGAATATAAGAGGACACTGTTGAATAGGAATTTGAGGTTTTAAGCTCAGATTTCAATAATGATTCCATTACAAAACCAGGAAACACAGGGGGGCTTACGAGAAATTTATTTAGTTTTGGACATGCTGAATTTGAGAGGCCAGAAGTACACCCACATGGAAACATCCAGAAGGTCTTTGAAAAGAGAAATATGGAGATTTAAAGAGCAGTTAAGAACCAGAGATGTTGATCTAAGGTACCTGCAGAGAAGTGATAGTTGAAGTGATAGCTAGAAGAGATTAAGATAACAAAAGAAGAGAAGGAGAGGAGGAGGAGAGGGCAGGGAGAGAGAGCAAGAGAAAGAAAAAAAGAAAAAGAAAGGAAGGAAGGAAGAAGGGAGGCAGGGAGGGAGGGAGGGAAAGAAATCAGTAACAGAACATTCCAGGGATAACCCTAAGATATGGAATTGGAAAAAGGTAAGATCCAGATATACAAAAGGGGTTTGGCAAAGAGCCTTGCTGATAGTATCTATAAAAATCTGTTGCATGAACTAATTAACAAGAGAATGAGGTAGAGCCAACAGAATAGAACACCAGAAGCAGACAAGTTGAATCAACTAAGATGAAGAACCGGAACACTCTATGAACCTTGGTTCTCCTCTGCATCAGTCTTCAGCCACGGTGAAGTAAAGGATGTTATGTGCCATGCTCCCTCTCTTCTAGGATCCAGGAACACCCTACTGGTCTGCTAACAAGTATCACCCATCGCCTAACTCTCTGCTTAGATGCCAGGTCCTATAGGTGATTTTGATCTCAGCCTGTGCTTCCTATGTCCTAACAGTCATACAAGTATTTTATAATTATTTTTATTTTCTCCCTTCTGAAACTATAAATCCCGTGTTCTTTGTAGCTAATCCTCTTAGCTTCTAAATGTTAGAGTTTAGTTCTAGGCCATTCTTTTTCTCACCCAGTACTCACTCCTATAATCACATCCACCCTTATGGCCTGTGCTTACCTATATATAATTGAACCCAGAATTTATATACCCAGTAAAAATCTCTCTTGAGTTCTAGAGCCATATACCTGAACCAAATGCTTACTAGCTATGTAGTTTAACAATGAAAAACATGGAATCTTGAGTTAGATATCTTCAAATTCTGGATCTGCCGGTTATTGTGTGAGATCATGGACAAGACAATTAAAATATTTACACTTCAGCTGCCTCATCTGTGAAATGAGAATAATAATAGGAGTAGCTAACTTATAAGGTTGTCGTGAAGGTTATATAAGATAACGGGTTTTATACAAGAGCTTGGTACAGTGGCTGGCCTACAGTAAATACTTTTTGAGTGTTTACTATCACTATAATGTAAACTCAACAAAGGTAATGACATATATGAACTCGTAGAACTCCAGGAGTTATTTTTTTTATTTTGGAAAATTCAAACTTTACAGAAAAGTTACAAATACATTAGAAAGTAGCCAACATGATGCCCCATCAGTCCCAAATATTTTAGTATTTCCTATAAATGAGGACTTTGTCCTATATAATAACAATATAACTGTCAAAGTTAGGAAAATAAAACTGATACATTACTACCAAATAATTCTCAAACATAACTCAAATTTCACTAGTTGTCCTAATAATCTTCCACATATTAAAATGATCCAGCTCAGAGTCATTTCTCGCACTTAGTTACCATCCCTATTTATTCTCCTTCAATTTAAGAGTCTCTTAGTCTTTCCTGAAATATCAAATCCTTGACATTTTAGAATATCACAGGTCAGTCATTTTGCAGAATGTCCTTCAGTTTAAGTTTCTCTAATGTTTCTACATGATTAGGTACAGGTTAGGCAACTTGGGCAAGAATGTCATAAGTGATGCTGTGATCCTCTCACTGTATACTATCGAGCAACAAATTATTGCAGGTTATCTCATTACTGATGATGTTCACTTTGATCACCTAATTCACATGATACCTACCAAGTTTCTTTGCTAAAAAGTTACTCTTTTTCTCTTTATAATTGATATTTTTTTCAGGAGGTACATGGATCTAATTCTGATCCTCATAAAACTTTCCATTTCTTCATTTTATTTACATTTGTATGGATTTTGGTTTTCTCATTTATTCAATGGGTTATAATATGTTACTGTCGTTATTTATTTTGATGTTAAAATCTCCACTGATACAGCCAGTAAGAGTCTGTTAAAGCTAACTCTCTTTCCTTCTTATGTGTCCCCATCATTCTCGGGGCACTTCTTTACTTTCTAGCACAACAAGGTATTGCAGGCTTATCTTCCAGTTTCCCTGTCCCAGTTCTAGAAGCAACCATTACTCCACAAAGCCCTGGTTTCAGTGGGGGATCTTATTTCAAAACTAAGAATAAGGCTCAAAGTATATTCACTGCTGGTGGGATGTCACTGCTCCTAGGTCCTCTCAATGGAGAGAACTAGAAAATTCATCTAAGTACACACACACACGCACGTGCGCGCGCACTTCTATATTTATTTCTGTATCTACCCATCTGTGTTTATTTCAGGATATAGCTATAGATATATAAATAGATATATTTATATGTATATAAAACTCAAACTAAGAATGAGCCACAGGGTTCATTCTAGTTTTCTCTCTTTCCTTACTTGTAAATCCTTTATTGAACACACAGAAACCTGGCTACCATTATTCTTCACATATTTATCTGCTTGCTCAATCACTGAGAATATGACCAAACTTCTCTCACCACCACAGCCTGTTCACACACACCCATGACATACTCAGCTCACATGGGCTCATCGTCCAGTGCTGGGCAAGCGCAGGGCACTCTGCAGGGATGCTCTCCACACAGCTCAGGCTCCAGGATCGCGCCTTGGTCTCCCCACTATGTGGACATCAACTCACCCCCTGGCTCCAACATCCCGTGTTGGATCGCTGACACATCCTCCTCATTCCGTACAGACTTTGATATCCTGGATCCTGCATCCTTCTGACCATGCCCCGGTGTAGAAATTCTCCCTAACCTGCATGGGCTCCAGCGCTCTGCAGAGACACCTGCCGAGTGTGCTGCCACCCTGTCGGCCCTACCTTCTAGTGTGCACGACTCACTTAACGTCTTTTGAACTCAACTGCTAAGGAATGAAATAGAAATGAAGACAATGTTATACTTTTTGTTTAACTTATTTTCAAATTTATAATTTGGTGGTTTGGGGTAAATTTATATACCTGTAACAATCAGCATTGATTGTAATCCAGTTCTGGACTGATTCTATCATCCAAAAAGTTCCCTCATCCACATTTGAGATCAATCTCTGCCCTAACTCCAATCCTAGGTATAGAATTATCGACTTTTTAACCTTAATTTGATCTTCATTTAATTTTCTAGAAATTTCATATAAATAATCATACAATACTATGTGCCTCAACTTACAATGGGGTTAGGCCTTGATGAACCCATCATAAATTAAAATATTATTTAATATTATTTATATGGGAAAGTATTTATCATTTGACAATAAAACTCATAAATCAGGGAAAATTACAAAATATGTTATATAAAAAGGGTGCCAAATGTGAGAAGGCGGAGAAACACCGCACTGATTACACTACATCCTAACTCTGTCCCTCCCTTCCTCACCACTGACTCTCCTATTACCAGTGCTCTACCCTCTTCTCACACCCTCCTAACTGGTCTGGTATCCCCTGCTTGAACCTTCCCTCTAATATAATTTTTCATATTGCCAAAAATGTCATTACTTTTCCTTTAAAAATACTATCACCCAAGATGTAAACAGTTATCAAAATATTAGTCTAGATTCTTATTCTCCTTCACTTAAAGTCCAAATTCTCAACAGTAGTATGTAGGATCTCTCATGATACACTTTTATCTGTTTCTAGATTTATCTATTACTACTACTCCCTACCACATATCCTTAAGTCAAAATCATACTTTCTCTCTGAACTTTCTCAAACTTTCAATATTCTTTCACAGCAGCTCCTTGCATAAGCTATTCCCTATTGCGACATGATTCCCCATCAACATCCCTACCCTATTTTTTGTCTACTGTGTGAAATCCTAACACTACTGTCTCCCTGCCCCCAAATCCACATCTTGCATCACAGACGTCTGAAAGCATACCTTCAAATCTTTCCCCATACATATTCCACTGTAATATAATTAATGATGGGTATGACTTTCCCATTAAATCACCATATTATCAAGTGCAATAATACATTGCTGTGCCCAAAATGAACAATATCTATCATTGGTCCTTAATCAATATTTATTGATCTAATAAATATTTAACTCATTTTCTATTATTCTCAAATTCTTTCTTTTCTGAAATTGTATATATAGGCTGCAAATATCTAAATATTTATAACACAATTTATTTTACAAAATTATAACTTTTCTAAATGTGATAGAAAAATATGTATTTGACATTCATTTACTTTTTAAAAAAAATCTCAGTAACTTTTATACACTTAAACGGGAAAATTAATTTGCAACCAAACCTTCATTTGCCTATTTTTTCCTTTGCAGTAAAACTGTTTTTTTTAAAAAAAAAAAAATCAAGCCCTTCAATGTTCAAGTTTGAATGGAACTATCTGAACATCACATCATACCAATCAATACTATTATATGTTCTTCTTTATATGCATGATGGAAAAAATCAAGTTTAAGAATACAGAAATACGTTACAGTCATTATGCTCTAATGTGGCAAATATTATAGAGTCAATTAAAGTAAATTTTAAAAGGTTATGAGGTCACAATGCAAGACTGCATAATTTATCAGATCAAACAAATCATTTTGAAGGTACAAGGTTAAGTGAGGTATTAGGCTATTACTGCCTTTCATGAATAAAGGTTAATATCAATGTTTACTAACACACTGGATGGTATTTGCTATATAAACTTGATTCATTAAAAAATTTTTCTGACACTGCCATATTTTAATGCAATTATTTATTACTCTAATTTTTTAAATAATTAAAATTGTCTCAGATATTTTGGTCAATAAAATATGCTGTACAAGTAAAATCTCACTTTGGCACTATAAGGAACCAAGGAACAATTCAAAAGCACAAGAAATACATTTATATGTAGATCCTGCATGCATTTCAAAGTTCGGTTATGTTGTTTGTTATTTGAATGTTATTGTGTGCTATTTCTGCATAGTATTTTTCATGCAGAAAAAAGCTAGAGAATTAGGGGAGGCTGCGGAAAGTAATATAGGTATAAAATATTGAATCGTCAAATAAAGATCAAGTTTTTTAGTTTTTTTTTTTTTTTTTAATGAAAACAATGGAGTTCAGGTCACGCTACCCCAAAATATGGCACCTGAGCATAGTGAATATTTTAAACTGAAGGAATTTGAGAAAATGCAGAGGAAGGAAGGTCATTCTGACTTCCTCCTCGCCATGTCCTTCCTCCCTGAAATAGGCATAAAACCCTCATGCAAGAGATGCCCTCCTTCTACCTAGAGGAAAGTAGCATCCTTATCTCTGAAGACAGAGGGATGCCGAAGAGAACCCTAACAAACAGGCCTTGCTAAGTTTTCCCCAATTACAATTATCCCGTACTCCCAACCTATCATATTTCTCCACAACTATTCATTACTCATCAAACTTTGCTTTAAAGTACATAGGTCTGTTTCTTTAGGTCTGCATTTCCTTACGGAGGCTCCCATAAAACTTCTATCAAATAAATCAATATACTTTGCTCTTGTTAATCTGTCTTTGTCAGTACACTTTTCAGACCCAGCCCTAGAACTCAGGAGAATGAAGGAAACCTTTCCTTCCCCTGCAAAAGAAAGTAGTAGTCTCCTTCTCCAGAAATTAACATTATGTTTTGAATTTTAGATATTCTATTGTCTAAGTTATAGAGTAACATGAAATTGAGCAACAGAAATAACTTAAGGAGTACACAGAATTACAATGATGGTAAACTAATGTTCCTTTTTTGAAATAAATCTCACATTAAAGAATGGAACTAAATGAAGGGTTATTTAAAACAAAGCAGTACACACGAGGCAAAATCACAACAAAGATCAATTCTTGATTATTTTCTCATTTTGCTCCACATATGACACTTGAAAAAGAGATATTTCGGTTTAATTCAAAGACATGAAATATCAAAATTTCATCAAAATTAATGTTTTGTGTTCAAATCACTTGAAATAAATGTGCACATAAGACAAATATTAGAGTTACACTGTACTGAAGGTATTTTACAAAACAAAAGTTAATTGTGTATTAAAACAACAAATAATAACAGAGAAGGGAGCAGAAGAAGCAGTCTACAAAGAAAGTATTTTCTAAAGAAAGAGAATAAAAAAATGTAAAGTTATATTTGTGTGGTTGTGTCAAAATACAACTAAGATATCCTTTACATAGTATTTTTCAAATTAATGTATATTCTCTGATTTATGCAGAGAGTATACTTATCATTTGGCCTACAGAATAATTTTGTCCATGAATTTCTTGAAGGAAGACATAAAAATATAATCCAACCATCTCCCCCTTTCATCTAACATAAAAAGCTGAATTTCAAATAACAACCTTGATCCATAACTGGTCCAGTCTAAGCTGAGACACATAAATAAAGAAAAAAAAAAATCTACCTGTCCTGAATACCAACTCCATTTTAGGAGAACACAGACTGTTAGAGAGTGTATTTATTCATTCCACAAATATGTGTCGAATGCCTACTATGTGCCAAGCAGTAAACAAAAACAAAAATCCTTTACCGAGGATATAGCCGTAAAGAAGGAAAAAAACCAAACCAAACAAAAAACAAAACAAACAAACGAAAAAACAACACTTGTCCTGAACACATACTCCATTTTAGGAAAGCACAGACTACTAGAGAGTTCATTTAGTCATTCCACAAATATGTACAAAGCACCTACCAAATGCCAAGTGTAAATAAAAACAAAAATCTTGGGGGATACAATAGTAAATAAAATGAAGTTTCTGTTCTTATGAGGGGCTGACGATGAATGTAAAATTTAATTTATAATAAAATGTAAAAGATACTATGAAAAAAAATTACTTTACCCTATTAATGCAGGTAAAAAGATAGTAACAGATACATGGGAAGGTCGGGAAAGGCTGACTTGAGGAGGCTGGTCAAAGGATGGGCAAAGATGACATGTGATTTAGATCATGACTGAAGAGAGGAGCTAAGCTATTTGATATCTGGGTAAAAATGTTCCAGAAAAAGGAATGCAGACAAAAGCTCTAAGACGGGAGCGAGGTAAGTATACCCGAGTAATAGCAAGCAGCTCAGTGTGACCAGAATAAAGGGATCCAGTGTTAGTCCAAGGACAAATCATCCAGAACTATGTACACTTCCCAAGAGAGTTCAGTTGTAATACGGTACATTACAGGGACAGGGATAAAAGCGGCATCGAGGACACTAGTTAGGAGACGCAGATAGGAATCAGCAAACTATTTTTGACAGACCGTGAGCTAAGAATAGTTTTAAATTTTAAATAATTGAAAAGATGATAATGATCATGATGACAGGTGAAAATCATATGAAATTCAAATCAAAGTTTCCATAAAGTTATATTGGAACACAGCCATTCTGGGCCATTTGTATCCTTTGTCTTTCTTTGCAGTACAACAGCAAGTACGTGTCGCTCTCATCCTGTCCCACTGCTGCTCAGCGCACTACAGATTACAGCGGTGCTGTTTTGACTTGACAGTGTTTCTGAGTGTCAAGCACATGGCCATACTACCTTTTACTTTTAATTACTGTTGTGTGCCCATCACATCAAAACAGGAAGAGAAAAGTGGACTTTGAATGACATGCTTTTAAAGGTTCAGTGGAATGTAGGTTGTTTTGTTTTAAAATCAAGTGACAAAACATTTTGTTTATTATGCAATGACTTGAGAACTATAATAAAAGAATACATGTCAACATTATAGTAAACAAAGAATTCAATATAATATTGCTAAATACAGAAAAGCAACAGTCAGAAAAATTATAATATTTAAAACAAATTATCTCATTATTAAAGAATTTCTTCACATAAATAAAATATGAAAATGAAGCTATACCAAAAGTACGTTTTCTTTGTGCCTTTGTTAGGCAAACAAGGAAAGCCACTTATACATGGCAGATTATTTAAAGAGAGTTCGATTTGACAGCTACAAAATTAAGACCAGAGAAAATAAACTTGTGTAAACAGTGAGAACAGTTGTTCGATGAGTTGAAAACATTGGGGAGTAACATCAGTAGACAGGTAGAAAAATAAGGCAAACGATTTCACGTAGTTCGCTTTGGCTCTTGATGAGTCAAAAGATGTTACCTATACTGCTCAGTTGTTGTTTTCTCAAGGAGTCCATGAGAGTTTTGAGTAACTCAAGAATTATCCTCTGTGAACAGTCTATATGGAACAATGGTGGCGAAGAATGTTTTCAAAAATGTTGAGAAGGAAAGTAATTTAGTACAACCTAAAGTGGAATCTGCTCAGATGTTATAATTGGTGATAAAAATATGTGTGGAGCAGAGAAAGGCTAAGTTAGACAAATTTATAAAAATTATGAAAATGAAAGGTATGTTAAGCTCATAGTTACTCATTTTATTATTCATTAGCATGTATTTAGCAAAAAAAAATTTTTTTTTGAATCTCTTATGTATTAGAACCAGTAGTGTCAATGGTGAACTTTATTCACTTTCACGAACTGAAATTATCATTAGTGCCCTGAATTTTGTCAGAAATACAATCTGCCCCAGCACACAGCAATTCAAAAGCTTAGCAGTAGTAAAATTTTTCCTTTTTTCTTTTTTTTTTTTTTTTGTCCTTTTCGGCTCACGGCGAAGACCAAGTTTTTTTCTAAATGAGAAAAAACTATTGCGACCAATAGTTGAGATAACTATTAAAAAAAAACACTGAATGATTTTAGGTATTAGCTTTTGCAGCAGACTTGATAACATTTCTTAATAAAGTCAACCTAAATTACAAGGCAAAACAGCCCTTCTATGGAAAACTCAAAGTTATTTCAATAACATTGTCTGAATATCAAAAAAAAAATCAAGCTTTTTTAAAATACGCTTTCTGTGCTCTTTAAAGTTAAAAGTGAGATCGCCATTGCCACACAAATTTGCAGCACATATATTTTCCAATTCCAATTCCAGTCCCAGAAGTATTTTTCAGACCCCACGTAAAAGCATGGAAATTTCATATTTCAGAATCCATTTAACTGTACAATTGAGGAGATTCCACTTAACCTTCAATTGGAAGTGATTAATCTGCAATGTAATGACATGTGAAAAGGCAAAGAGAAAAATCTAATTATATAAATGCCTTCTAATAGATAAATATGCACAATTATGATAATATGTCCATGAATTGATCAGTATTTGGTAAAAATTATCTGCGTGAAATGATATTTTCAACTATGAAATAAATCTCATTACGAATCACATTAACAGATGAAAATCTGCAATTGATTTGTATAAGAAACATTCATTTTGAACCCTAATTAAGTGAAATGTTATTCTAGCCACCCCCCAAAATTTCATTCTTCTTATTAAAAAAATCCTTTTACAGAAAATTACACTCAGTAATCATTAAAACTATGAACAAATTTGTTATATAAGTAACTATATACTATCCTCAATTTGTCTTTTGATTTGAAAGACTAACATGGTTACTATTTTATCCTTTCCAAAAAAAGTGAGCAAGCTAATGTAAGAGAGCAATGATACTGCTCTGGATGAAGGGAAGAAGAAGAGAAGTTCAGATTCTGGGTATATTCTGATGAAGGAACCAATAAAATTACCTGACTGATACTGTGGGGTGTGAGAGAAGAAAATAGAGACAAAGATAACTTGAACGTTTTGGCCTTAGCAGCTAAATGATGGAATAATTATTAACAGTTATTGCCATCGAGTGAGATGGGAAAGACTATTAAGAAAACAGATTAGAGAAGGTTCAGTTTTGACATATTAAGTTTGAGATAACTATTAAACAGACAAGTAGAACAGGCAATTGGGTATAGAAGTATGAAGCCCAGGAGAGACATGAGCTAGAGATGTAAAAGTGGCAAATAGATCGGTTTTAAAATCTTGGAACTAAATCAGATCTCCAGTGATTCTTGGCAACCAGGGAAGGGTTTTGAAAACTGAGGCTTGGGGGATCACAATATTCAGACTTTAAAAAAGTGAGGGTAACCCAGCAAAGTCAACTGTTTGTGGAGTAATGTCTAATGAGGTTGGATATTATGCTGTCTTGATGCCAACCATGTCATATGCCAACAAAAAAAAAAGAAAAAGAAAAAGACTAACATATTCATCCAAGGCACAGGCAAACAAACAAGCAAACCAGAATGGACAATGTCCTACAGTACGAGAAACATTTCTCCTTTAATGCCTTATTCAGTAAACTCAGTGTATTTTAGTAGTGGTTATCTAACTCAAGTTTTTCCATCACATGCAAAAGGACAGTTGTAAAAACCTTGGCAAATGCCTTAAAGAATGTGTCCATATGCATGTATCAACGGTTGTTAGAAAGATTCACGTTCTCTGACTTAATAATTCTATTTCTGAGACTTGATGCTATAAAATTAATCTAAAGTAAGAATAATTTTATGACCAAAGATAAAAGTCCTTTTCCAGTTATCACTCACAGTGACCTCCTATTCTCTTTACCACTCGGAGTTCCTTAAGGATGTGATGATGCTGAATCATATCCCTGGCATCATACTCTCAACCTAATTAAAAGTATCAGTCATTACTTTCAAAGACATCATTATATTCTAGGTACCAATATATTTATTATTGTGATTCATCATACTGTATTGTACTCATTATTAACATGTCTTTCTCTTTTATTGGCAAATATCCTTCTTGAGGGCAGGGTCCTGTGCCTAGGTTCAATAAATGTTCATTGACATCTGCTGTTAGATGACTAACAGAGGTATAATAGTACACCGAATGCAGAGAGTGGGATAGAGGATTGAGGATAAGAGCTTCCCAGACTTAAGACTTAAGAGAGCCCTGAGCAATAAGAAGTACAAAACCTAGAAAAAGGCAGGAGACCAGAGGAATAAAATACATATAGGTGTGTACTTTCAGAACCACTACTTATAAATTATACAGCATAAATTACAGATGACTAAAGAAGAGGACCGAATTAGGTATGATTATTCGACATCCTTCTACACTTTTGTTCCATGCAAATCAACCTTAGCTGCACTGGAAAAGTTTCTAAGAAAAACAAACAAAAAACAAGAACAACAAAAAGTGAAGGATAAAAAGTCAAAGTACTAGATGTTAGAATACCAGGATAGGACATGGTATCTGGTCTCAAAGGTATCTGTATTCTTATTGGGAAAACAGACAAATAATGATAATTCAACGTTTTGAAAACAGTAGGTACTTTTGCTTTTTTCCTAAAACATAAGTAAACATAGATGAGGAACAGGAAAAGAGATACCAGAAGTGTATCAATAGTTACAGACCAGGAGAAAGAAGTGGGTAGTAAAGATAACTGAGGAGAAAGCATCATTGACGTAGGGAAGAAACTAGGAAAAAAGCATGTGACAGAAGCCAACAGGAGACAATAAGAAGGAAGTGATCCATTCAACAAATGTCACAAAAACGGTACTACAATACTATTGACAATGAAGAGGGCACACGACTTCTACCCGAGCAGTTTTTTTATAGATTGTAATATGTTGAGAAATGAATAGGAAGTAGAAAGTTCAAAACTCTTTGAGAAACCTCACTGTGAAGGAAAAAAATAAAGATTATCCAGGAGTCTTTCTCAAAGGGATACTATTGGGGTTCGGTGGGGAGAATAATTCCTGGTCCTAAAAACTGCCCTGAAGAAATTCAGCTCTCTGAAATTCAACATATGCCTATAAGCTTTCCAGTCATTGTGACAAGCAAAACACCCCCACACATTTCTAAATGACCCTTGGAAGGGTAGGGTACTGTCTCTGACTGAGAACCCTTAAATGCCAAATTCACACTAAAACGAGAATCTCTTTTCCATGAGACCATTTTTAAAGGTTAAGAAGTTTGTTAGCATTTCAGAAAATGTTGGAAATGGACTTAAGATAGACAGTAGGTACGGGGAGCAGTCAACGGTTTGGTACAAGAGGTCCTCTATTTTTTCAGAGATAAGTTTATCTGCTAAGAGAACCTATCACAATATAGTTTCAATCAAGGCTTTCTGCTTTCTTCATATTTCAAATTTCATGAGATCTTTTCTAATTACTTGTATTTATAACCACTCATTCATTTCCTAAACTTTATAATCGGGCTTCCACTCTCTCTACACTACCAAAACAGTTCTAAGATAACTAGCACCTTCTTTGTGGCCAATCTAAAGTCCTTTGCTTACGTAATTTTGGTTTTTGATCGATCACCTTATAACACTGAAAATACTCCTTCTTAACCCTTTTCCAGTTTAGAAAAAAAGAACAGTGCAACTCGCTGCCAGTGTTATTTAACATAAGAATGCTACATTTTCTAGGACTTGAGGTTTTCAGATCAAGAATTACTATAGTTTGTAAATGGAAACACCACTACTAAAAACAATGTTATAAATAGAATGATGTCATTTGTTTCCAAAGACTATCAATATACTAAAGTGATGTGATAATAATAATAAAAGTGAAATATTTCGTGGCAAACTTTGGGGGTAAAGTTAGGACTGTAACCTGTGAGTTACCTTGGGGTAAACGCTGCAGCCACAAGTGGAGCAAATGGAAAATGGGTTCAAATCCCTTATACTTCTATCACTGTCTTACCCAGGCACTTATTTAAGCTTTAAATACTAAAATATCTCTTGTCTCTGCCTTCCATTCAATCTTTTCCAAGGCCAGTCCATTTTACAAAACACAGCAAGATCACCTTACTGAAACAGTTCTTAAGTCACTTCGTGGCTCAAGAATTTTAATATATATGACAGAGTAAGGCGAAACGTCTTGTCCTCAGTATTTAAAATCCTCGACAGTCATGCCCTAGGCCACCGGTCTAGTCTGAGTTCCCGACAATCTGCTTTACATATCATTTACTCTAAACGAGCAGACCGAACTGCTGAGTAGGCTCTGTACATGCCCTTCTGGCTCCTGTCTATGTGCCTTCGCTTATCATCCTTCGAAAAGTAAGGCCTTTCTGTCCCATGATCATATATCCAGTTCTTCCTTATACATTGAATTATAACTCTTATATGAAGTCTTCTTATCTCCCAGGTGTAATCAATGGCTCTACCCTTTCTGAGCTTCAAAAACACCTTATTTGTACTGTTTTTATATCAATTTCAAATCTGTATTATACATTTTCAATATGTCTCACCTCCCCTATACATTTCATTAACAGCTACTATTTACTAAGCATTATTATCAGACACCCACATATATCACATGATATCTTCCCAACAATTCCATGAGTTATCTTCATCTACTACATGTAAAATCAGAGACTCATAAATTAACAAAATTACACATTAGCATATACTCAATAAATATTTTTAAATTAATAAATTATTACAAGGTGAAGTATCACTCTAAATGTTTACAAATATATAAATATGTTTCTCTTTAAGGGAAACAATGGCAGAATTCCAAAAATAAAAATTACATAAGAAAAGAGCATATAATAGGTAAGAGGTTGTGTTTAAATATAATAATAATATTAACAGTTACGACTTACTCTGAGCACTTTCTATTTGCCAGGCCCTGTACAGAGCACTTTCCACATGCTAAGTTATTTTATGTTCGCAACAATCCTTTAGAATAGACATTTTTCCCACTAACCAAGGCTTAGTGAGATTATGTTACTAGGCCAAATTCCAAAAGCCAAAATACATAGAAACCTGAACTTTCTTACTTTAAAGACTTTAGAGTAGTGAGAAGACTCATACAAGCCTAAGCATGAAAAAATATATATGTATAAATGTAGACATATACCTCCCTTTTTTTTTCCTATTAATATTAAGAATTGGACATCTACCATAGGTAATGTGCCATATAATAACTGTTCAAATATTCTTATTTCCCTAACATCCTCAAGCAGATTTGGGGTGTGAGGCCCTAAAAAAATTTAAGAGTTATCTGAGGTGATGTTTGTTTCTAGAAAACTATGAAAGAAGTATATATTAAGTGACAAAATGCCAAATATAAAAAATCTCATACTAGGAACTCAATGGCATTGTAAATATCTTATTTTAAATTACAGCTATAGCATCAGCAAAAGGACATAACAAACTGCATAAACTGTGCAAACTCACTCACTCATGCTAGAACTTTTCAATAAAAGTTTTGGTCAGTTAGTAACTTATTAATATTTGAATTGAAGTTTATATTAAAAATCCAGAAAAAAAATAAAATTTATACTAGTAAAGCTAAATTTAACTGCCGTGAATGTCACTGTCCCTTACCATGATGTTTTACTTCATTAAAAGACCAAGAAAAATACCTCTACGCACACACACACACACACACACACACACACACTAATCAATGTTATAATCTTTCCAAAAAATCATTAGAACCCTGGTAGAGAGCTTAAGAGGAGAAAACATTATGTCTATTATTACTGTGGCTAAATGGGATTAACTAATCCTCAGGAGATAAAGTTATGAATTAAGTGAAGCTCAGAACACTAAGAAAATTTGTGGGGAGAGAATGCAAATAGCTCCCTAATTATCTACAGCCTATTAACAAGCAATCCTTATTACTTGCAATTAAAATCCTCTTAAATTTTATGGCAAAAATTTATTGAAACATTGAAAATTATGTGCTATTATACTGTAAAGCACATGTATAGTATGTACTTTACGCTGGGCTCAATAAATAATAAAATATCAAATACTAGGTGTTACAGTGACTATTTACTGAATAGAAAACATCATGCGCTACGAAGCCAATATGAGCTCCTGGTACAAATTCACAGACCTACAATACTAGACCATCCCACTAACTAAAGGTTCCACTTGGAAGGAGGCATGACGATTCCATTAAATACTGAATACCCAACACCATCATGGCATACGGCAGAGGTAGGCACCAAAATGTATACAAATATCTAATTGTTATGTTGTACACCTCAAACTAACATTGTTATGTCTATTATAATTTAACTTAAAAAAAAAAGAAGTATTTGTGAAAGGAATAAGTGAATGAAATGTCGTCTATTTCATCTACTACTAGATACCCAGTGCTTAGAACAGCGCTTGTATACAGTGCCACTCAGTAATTATTATAAATATGTGTTGAATGAATAAATAAGCATTACATATAAGGGACCATGAAAATATGACAAACAGAGTCTCTGCCCTTAAGGAACTGTTAATCTGGTTTAGACAGGTTATATATAAAAAGTCAAATATGTAACATATAAGCTAAAGGAATGGTGTTATCATGAGAGCTCATAGAATTCAAATATCATGACCTAATGGAAGACTCGTACTCACATCTGGCTTTTAATAAAAAGTAGGACACAGACAAGTACAGAAGAGAAATATACAGGATGGATTACTATGAGCACGTATACAAAATCAGGAAAGAATGAGCAGCAATCCATGAGAAAATGGACTTTTATGAAGGAGTTTTGTTTTGTTTTTTAAGGCAAACCCGGCTTTAAGCTTAATAAAGTGCATTTTAAAGAAAAATACATTTTGTCTTTAGACTTAATAAGCATGTTAAAATACTTCTAGGTTATGTAAGCAAATATAAGACTTTTCTAGTAACCTCTATGGGTTATAATTTTCCTATTATAAATGTATGACTTATTTCTGATATGTGGAAGCATTTAACATTCTGTTTATATGTGAAGTTAAAGAACAGTATTAATCTGAAGTTAATATCTCAAAGCATAGAAAAAATAAGTTCCCGGGAATATGGCTTAAAAATTAAAAAATTATGTTCATAGTACACTTTCTCAGAACACTAAAATGAACATTTTAAAAGATGGCTTTAACCTTTTTAGATATAACAGAATAAAACAAAGTGCTTCTATATTTTATTTCACCAAAATAGTGAATGCTTAGTTTTTAACTTATTAATGATAGTAATAATTATCACAGGTGTGTTTAACATGTGCCAAACACTATCCTAAGTGCTTTACATATATTTGTCACAGAATAACAAAAGATGTAACAGTTTTCTTTTTTAAAGTTATTCTCTTAATAATTTTATGGTGCTTAGTTCTTACATCTAATGTTTTATGTGCCATTATTTTGCTTTTACTGCAAAAGAAAGATCTGGCTCCCAAAGATAAAGGAGATTTTTGGTAAATGGTGAAGGTAAAGAAATAAATGACCCACTTGGCTAGTGTGTAATTACACTGCCTGAGATTGTAACAATCTATCACATGAAGGAGGATGACACCACACTAAGGGGTGAGTCAAAGGAGATAGCCTTTGACTAACTACGGGACCCCAACGATCGATACTCCACAGATAGTGTGCTCCTGAAAACAATTGGATTCTAAAAAAGTTTGAAAATAGATACCCCCTTCTTGTGATACTGATCAGAGACCTATCCTGACCTTATTGTGGAAGAGGAATACTTTCTTAAAAAGGTATATTAAACACATAAATCCTTTTATCTTTAGATTGTTCTTTCAAATGATATTTAGTTTATTCCTGTTATGACAGTTCTACAAGTAAAGATACCTAGTGATAGTCTTATTTGTTATATAAACATGCTGTCTCAATTAGCTATTACCAAGTTATAATATTTAATGTGCCAGGTAAATATCCCCAAAACTAAAAACATGAAAAAATCTTAGAAAATTAAAATTTTCAAATGAGGCTTGCAGTATACTGAACTTGATATTTAATAAATAGCAACTCATTTGACTATGTAAAAGTAGACAGAATCTTTAAAAATTAAGGGAAATTTTAAGTCATAAAATATTATTTTACCTGATTATCACATTAGAATTATGATAATGCACTGTATCCTTCATTTTAAATCCTTAAACTGTATCATAACAACGCTTACTACCTTAAAAAGTAATTCAGTTCATTACACTGCATAAAAAAGTATAGTTCTTTTCTTTCATTTACAAATTATACAGAATTTCTGGGGTTTGTGATAGCGCATTTAAAATATCTTTAATTAAAAAGGCAAGTATCTAAAATATATTTCAAAGTCTGAAAAACATAATTAAGTGGATAGCAAAATCGAATCTAAATTCCAACAATTTTTTTTCCTTTTCACAAAGGCTTGTATTATGCAAATATAATGCAATCCATGAAAGATCATTAATTATTATAAAATGTTATAAATTATTATTAAATTTTAAATTATTATAAACTTTATAGGAAGTTTAGACTTTGTATTGGCACTACAATATTACTATTGCAGAGGATGAGAGAATAATATATAAAAGTATCTCTTTGATTAGTACAAAATGCCATTTTTCAAAAATTCCAGTATGAGGAGGGACAGTATGTCCCAATGAGATTGTGGCAATATAACCCCTCACAAAGTACAAACTTGCTAAGACAAAAGAATCACCTACAGAGATTTTTAAAAATCCAGATAAATAAGTCTCAGACCAATTAAATCTCTGTGAGTGCTATCCAGGCAACAGGATTTTTAAAAGTTTCCCAAATTCCAATATGCAGACAAGGTTAAAAATCACTGCTGTATTGTGCAGATCTATTTGCAAAGGTAAAGAAGGTTAGGACATGGAAGCAACCGAAGTGTCCTACAATAGATGATTGGATAAGGAAGCATAACTAACATATAATTTTATGAGTTTTGACGAATGCATAATGTTGTGTTGGGATTGCTAAAATTATCTTCAGGTTCAATGATTAGGAGGACTTGCAGCATGCAGCATATTGTCATTCTCATGGCTATGATTTCTTATAGCAAAAGGAAGAAGTAAAGCCAATTCAACACAGGGAAAAGGCACATGGAGCAAACTCTGGAAGAAACCAGGCACAAGCTCCCAACAGGCCTCTCCCTGGGGAGTCACACAGTGTTTAATTTCTCCAGCTATGAGTTGTAAAAACCCATGTGAAATGTTTGTCTAGGGAAGCTCATTAGAGATTCAGCTCCCAAGGTTTTTATTTGGGGATGGTCACTAAGACATCCTCGACTGAGCATGTGCCATAATTCCAGACTCCCAGAAGGAAAACTGATAATAATTTAGCATAAACTATACTGTTTGTACAGTCTGGGCACAGTGAGCCACTCTTATCACTTCAAGAAAGTTTTATATTTGTGTAAGAAACTATTTATCACTCATATGCCAACCAAGGGGGGTCAAGCTTTTAATCCTCTTCCTAAGGATAAGTGTCTGCTACGTTAACTCTTTTCTACACAGTTGTTTAACTGCCAACACAATCAAGAAAAGTCCCACGACACACACAAAAAGTTCTATATCCCTTTACATTCAATCTTTACAAATCACAGGTATGATTTTTACTACTACAATTTGCCTTTTTCAAAATGCCACAAAAATAGAATAATAATAAATGGCCTTTGAGTATAGCTTCCTTCAGTGTAATGCACTTAAGATTCCTCCAGGTTGTTGCATGTATCAGTAATTTGTTCTTTTTTATTGCTGAATAATGGTCTACTATATTCAGCATAGTTTTTTTTTTTTTTTTAATCTGTGAACTACATTTCCAATATTACTTTAGTAAATATTGAAGACTAGGATTTTGGGGTTACATGACAACTTTAGAGGACGCTACCACACTGTTTACCCAGGTGGCAATAGCGTTTGCATTCCATTTTGCATCCCCACTAGCGATGTGTAACAGTCCCATCCCAGTCTGAAATAGACGTGGGCAGTAGTTTCCTCATAACTTCATGCAGGCACTAAGGAAGAAATCTACCTGGTTGGGTGAGTGATCAGGTTACAAAAGGCATATGCCAAAGTGCTCCTTTTCCACATGGCAAAATTCACCCATCTTTCAAAATCCAGTTTAAATGTCATTGTTTCCCCTATAAACTTAGAACTGATTACCCGTTAGTGCCACGTTTATTTTGTTTAAACTATATTTATCATATGATAGTATAGTTATTTATATTTATCTGTTTTTCTATTTTTTTTGAATTCCTAACTATTATGACCTAATCAACTCTGCATTTATCTTTTATTAGCCAGTACCACATGCCTAGTAATCAACATTTCTTTCTAAAATAAAGTAAATAAAGAGAGAACTTCCACTCTAAGATAGAGTAACAGCAATTTACCCTACTAAATAAAACCACCAAAAACACCAGACAAACTAAATTGAACAATGGTTTTCAAGACATTGGACATCAGACAACAAAAGACAAACCTCCCTAAGAGATGGAAAACAAAAAGGGGAGCCCTACAATTTCCCCAGCTCATCTTTTAAAGAGTCTCTAGCCCACAGCACAGAGGGCTGGTACTCAAGCAAAGTCCAGCAGATGACCTGAGTTGTAAAAAGGGACCTAAGTGTCTGGGAGAAGACTGAAGAGACAGACCTAAGTGACTAGGAGAATATCTGACCTCAAGTACTCTACAGAATACTGATTATCGCATATGTGTGAGGAAACTACCCAAGTCCAAGGAAAGAACTAAAATGAAAGAGATCAATATTCCTCCCTCAATAATTGATAGGGCAAGTAGAGAATCAGTAAAAGTTACATAAGACCTGCACACTATCAGCCAACTTAATCTAATTGACCTTTATAGAACGCTATACCCAATGAAACAGAACACACATTCAAGTGTGCTTGAAACATTCACCAAGACAGACTATATTCTGGTCCAGCGAGCAAATTTCAACAAATTAAAAAGGGTTCACATCATACAAAGTATATTTTCTGAACAGAGTTAAATTGGAAAACATTAATCAAAAGATCTAGAACATCAGACATATTTGCAAACTAAATACCTTTCTAAATATCCTTGGGTCAAAGAAAATATCAAAAAGAATTAGAATTATGAACACAAGGAAAATGAAAATATAACCAAAATACGCCGGATGCTGCTAAAGCAGAACCTTAGAGCCACACTCATAGGCCTTAGTACCTATATTAGGAGTAAAGTCTGAAATTGCTGATCTTTAGAAAAACGAGAGTGACACCAGGCTTGGAGGCTCCAGGTGCCGCTATCAGGTTGACGGCCATGAACTTTGGTTCCAAGAACTTCCAGCTGCAGCCCCGGGACCAGGGCAGCTTCCTGCTGGGCCATTTCAGTGACTGTAAAAGCTTTCAGGAGAAATTCACGAAGCGTCTCCACGAAAATAATTTGGAAACTGTTTTATGCAGAGATGAATCAAAGGACTATTTAGAATACAGAACGAAGAGCCAACTGATGGCACAAGAACAAATGGAAAAACTAGGATTTGGAGATTTGATTGATGGAATATCAGAGACAAAAACTAATTTTTGATGGAAAGATGGCTGCTGGGCTGTTTTGGGAGTCATCTGGGACAGAGCAGTGGCACTAACATTGTCACCTGACAGTTTACTTATGAGGTAGTGTGACTGAGAAAGGGGCAACCAGAATGCCTTCGAAGTACCTCGTGAAATCAAAATAGACATATCCCTTTGATGGGCAAGGCTCACTGATAGCTTGGAGAATGGCTCATCCTCTGAAGCCTTCCAAATTATTCTGAAAACTTATTCTTCCTGTTAGACATTCATTTGCCCCAAAAGTGTTAAGTTTTATCTTTAAATCCACATGTGTGACGGAGTGCCCAGGGAGGCCCATAAAGGACAGGAGGGGAGAATGCTAGGTGAGGTATCATTAGTGAGTGGACACATCAAGTATCATGTTGGTTTTATAATACTCTGAATACCTTTTCTATATCAATGTGCTATGTCTTCATGAATTTCAGCCTGTTTTTGCCAGAAAACCATTCCCTAGCAGAATGACTTCCTTTAAAAAAAAAAAAATGGACAAACTATAAAGTGGGAAAAAAAAAAAAACACAAGTAAAACAAAAGCAAACTAAATCCAAAGAAAAAAGAAAAGAAAACCACAATAAAAATCAAAGAAAAATAGGAAAAAAATTAAAAGAATAATAAGGGAATATTAGCGGACTACTTGATGCCACTATCTTGGACAACACTGATGATAAACGAACGATCTCTAATGTATTAAAGAAACTGAATTTTAGTTTAAATATTCACCCAATAAAACTCCAGGTCCACTTGGCTTAACTGTCAAATTCTATAAAACGTTTACAAAGGAAATATCCATTTCACATAAACTATTTTGATAAGAAAGACTCACTTCCCACTCATTTTATGCTACCAAAAAACACCAATAACATCACAAGAAAACTACAGACAATATTATACATGAATGTATGTAGATACAAAAATTCTAAAGTTATACCAAATTCAATGATATATAAAAAATACACCATGACCACAAACCTATTACAATTAATAACTGAATTAAGTAAGGATGCAGTATACAAGATCAACATACAAAAAGAAACTGTATTTCTACACACTAGCAATGAACAATTATAATCTGAAGTAAAAATAACATTTCAGTAGCATCAAAAAGTGTGCAATACATAGAAATAAATCCAAAAAAGAGGTGTAAGATATATACACTGGCAGCTACAAAACACTGCTGAAAGTAAAGAAGACCTAAATTAATATAGAGATATTCCTTTTTAATGGGTTAGTAGACTTAATGTCTACTAAATATGATGTCAATTTCATCCAAATTTATCAACAAAATCCAATTAAAATCCCAGTAGGCCTTTATACAGAAGTTGATGAAATGACTCTAAAATTCGTTTTGACTCCAAAGACCTAAGACTATCCGAAACAACTCTGGGAGGGGGATAAAGTTAGTAGACTAATATATAACCTGACTTCAAGACTTAAAAACTATAGTGATCAAAACTGTGTGATCCTGGCAGAATGACAAGAGAACAGAAGAAAAAGTCCAGAAATAAACACACATATCTGAATAGGTTTTAGACAAAGGTGAAAATGTTATTCAGTGCATAAAGGATTGTCTTTTTAATAAATAGTACTGGAAAACTGAATATTCACATGTAAAATATGATCTTCAATTCATGTCCTGTATACATATACAAAAATTAATTCGAAATTGATCTTGGATGTAAATGTAAGATGTAAAGCAATAAAATTTCTAGGAGAAAACTAGGAAAAAATGTCTGTGACCCTAAGTTAAGCAAAGGGTTTTTTATATGTGATACCAAAAGCATTATCCACACACAAAAAAAGTAATACAAGAATCATGACCTAGTTCACTAAAGTTTAAAACTTCTTTTCAAAAGACACTTTTAAGAAAATGAGAAGACAAGCCACAGACAGAAAATATTTGCAAAGCAGATACTGAATAGATTTATGTCCTGAATATACTTTTAAAAACTTATAATTCAATAACCTAATCTTTAAATAGGCAAAAGAGACAAACATTTCACGAAAGAAAATAGATAAGCACATGAAATACAGTCAATAAGCACATGAAAATATACTCAACATCATTAGTTACTAGGGAAATGTAACTTAAAATCACAATGAAATACCACCATGCTTCTATTAGGCTGCCTAAAATTAAAAATTGATAACCAGTGTTAGTGAGAATATAGAGGAACTGGAACTCTAAAACACTGCTGGTGGGAATGTAAAATGGCATAACCACTTTGGAAAATAGTTTGACAGTTTCTTAAAAAGATATGTTTAAATAAATCTAACATGTGATCCAGTCAATCCACTACTGGGAATTCACCCAACAGAAAAGAAAGCATATACCCATACAAAGACTTGAATATGAATGTTTATAACAGCTTTATTTATAAAATCCAAAACCTGGAAATAACCAAAAGTCCAACAACTCAAATGGCTAAACAAATTCTGATAAATCCATATAACAGAATGCTACTCAGAAATAAAAAAGGAATGAACTAGACACATGTAACAACATGGATGAATCTGAAAAAAAATTAAAAAAAATTTTAAAAAATTAAAAAAAAAAGAAAAGAAAAAGCCAGGGGGGAAAACAAGAGTATAAACTGGATAAATCCATTTATATGTAATTCTAGAAAATGTGAACAAATCTATAGTAATAGGAGATCAGTGGCTGCCTGGGGGCGGGGAGGGTGGGAGAGAAGGATCACAAAAGGACAGGAGGAAAACCCTAGACTGTGGTCTAAAGGAGAGAGAGAGACAGACAGACAGACAGACAGACAGAGACAGAGACAGAGATACAGAGAGAGACAGAGAGAGACAGAGAGAGAGAGGAGAGAGAGAGAGAGAGGAGAGAGAGATGGATGCCATTATAGATTTGGAGAACAAAACTGTATTAAAAAATACTAAATTTTGTTCTGATGCTAATAATAATTTAACATTTAATAGCAATTTATATTTCCTCAGGTAGTTGACTGTCACTAAGTGCCTACAAAAGTACATAAAATTTCTCACTTATTGCATTTATTCTCAAAGTAGCCCAAGGAGGCATGTAAGACAAGTAGTATCCTTACATTACATGAGGAAATCAAAGAACTGGTAAAAAATAAATGCATAAAAGTAATCTCAGAGTCCCTTTTATTATCTGACATCTATTATCCTTCCATCATAAGTTAGTTTACGGAAGGCTTGAGTCCTTAAGAAAAAGGAGAGAGAAAGAAAGCAAGAGGGACAGGCAGCGAGAAGAGACTGCTTTGAGCCTTCGTGTTGAGGAGGAGGGTAAATCCAAATGGGGGAAGCAGGGTCCTAAATAAATACCCAAGCAGCCACCTGCCAATAGAGCACTATTGTAAACTGTTGACTAGTACAGGGGTCTAAAAGAAGTATTCAGGAAAATTAGCTGTACATAAAGTGGACTAGGTGATGGAAAAGTTGGAGACAAGAACAGAGTATAACATGTCTAGAAAATCTGAAGGTAGAAAACAAAAGATTTTAATCCCTTCCTAACATCAAGTTCTAGGAATGCACATTTTGTCAGTCAAAAGTTAACTGGAGAAAATTCCCACCCCTGACTTAGAGACAATGATTTTTACCATGTGAACAGGACAACCAGGAAACCTTTAAAACACCAATACCCAAGCCTTATTCCAAACCAATTAAGTCACTCTCTCTGAAAGGGGACATCAATATTTAAAAAAAAAAAAAAAAAAAAAAAAACTCCGTGGTAATTCTAATGGACAGCTAGAATTGACTGACAACAACTAGAAGTTCCATCATTTTCTGGCAGACATCAGCAAGAGAGGATGACCACAAACAATGAAGTTCCAGGCTGCTCTTTTTCATTAGAATATATCCCCTGCTAAATAAATTGCATTCTGTTTTTGCGGAAATATATACTTATGAATGTACTGTAAACCTCGAGAATATAAAACTAAGAACATGTGCATTTTTAAATTTAAAAAAATGGTAAGATATTTAAAGTGTACATCATGATTTAATATACATATTCATTGTAAAAGGATTCCTCCCATCTAGTTATGAGCACATTCATCATTTTACATATTTATTTTTTGATGAAAACATTGAAGTTCTACTCTCTTAGCCGATTTCAGCTATATAGGTGTTATCAACTATAGTGACCATGATATACATTAGACCCTCAGACCTATTTATCTTATAGCTGAAAGTCTGTACTGTTTTACCAACCTCTCCCTATGTTCCCCACTCCCAGTATTTTTAATTTTAATTAAATTAAAAGCAATTTTGAATACATCATAACTCTTTATTATTCTAAAATTATAATTTACATTTTAATTTTTGAGAGCAAGAAATACTCCTTAGGAAAAACTCTCTGGTGCAGTGGGAGCCAGGAGAGCAAGATTTTGAGTATTTTCTTTGCCAGGGATCAGTTGTACAATCTTCAAGAAATTATTTAATCTCTCCCCAACTATGTCCTCATTCATAAAATGAGGGCAGGCACAGATTAGACACATTCTGCTATACTTCACAATATGAAATACCTGTGTATGAGACTGTGTGTACCAGGTATTTTCAAGGAACTACATAAACATCAACTTAAGTATTGTTTTTAAGACAGAGGAAACAGTGGATAAGAATTTATTAAACTATAAATGTAAAGAATTTCTAATTCTAAATATACGACCAAAATTTCTGATTGTTTGGAGAAAAGCTAAATCTTAGTTTTTTCAGAAATTTTATGTTTAACATCAAGCTTTAATTCTCAATTATCCACAACCAGAGGGATATGATATAAGGAAAACCCAAAACAAGAAATCTGTTTTCTCAAATGTATTTTTCCCAGCAAAAGTTACAA